>NC_133414.1:19355000-22160000 GCF_049350105.2 Macaca mulatta | reverse complement strand
AGAAAGCAAGAAATAACTAAGATCAGAGCAGAACTGAAGGAGATAGAGACACGAAAAAAACCCTTCAAAAAATCAATGAATCCAGGAGCTGGTTTTTTGAAAACATTAACAAAATAGATAGACTGCTAGCCAGACTAATAAAGAAGAAAAGAGAGAAGAATCAAATAGACACAACAAAAAACGATAAAGGGGAGATCACCACTGATCCCACAGAAATACAAACTAGCGTCAGAGAATACTATAAACAACTTTACACAAATAAGCCAGAAAATCTAGAAGAAATGGATAAATTCCTGGACAAATACACCCTCCCAAGACTAAACCAGGAAGACATAGAATCCCTGAACAGCCTCACCTCCAGGCTGAGAGATCCACAGGTGTGGAGGAGAACGCAGTCTACACTTAGGAGGGCTCTATGGAAGCCATCGTTCAATGGCTGTCATTGGAAAGGAATGTTTTAAGCATAGCTGAATAATTGGCTGATTTTGCTATAAGTTACAGAAGGTCTGGCAGAATGGTTTCAGGATTTAGGGAAGAGCAGTAACTCGTATAGGGTGGAATTGTATGGGAGAAAGTGGCTATTTGCATGAGTGATGTAAACCCATTGGGGCTCTTCCTAATGGTCTTCTAGTACGTAGTTGTGGTGAGGATTTGAGGATTTGGGGTAAGGAGGTACAGCAGTGTTATCAGGATCACACGACCTTCTGGCGCTCCTTGTGGATGTAAGAAAGGCACATGAAGATCATATATATCCAATGTCTCACCCATGTGACTGGGATCTAATAAATGCTTGCTGGCTGAATGAATGAACCAAAACTAGGGCTAAAATTAAATAATTCTGAAAAGGAGAAAAAAACAGAGTGAGTCTTTAATCTTTCAGGAGTCACTGCTGTGAAAGAGCACTATATAAATCCATAGAGGAAATGCCAAAGAAATACAGGACATAACCTTTGCTCTGGAACAACTTGGAGTTCAGATTTAAACACAACTCGTGTTTGTCATAGAACATTGCATTGTTTTGGTGAGGTACGAAAACAAAATATATTATAAATGAATGTCCTTCTAGTTTTAGCATGAAAGACAAATACATTTGACTTCTTGAGTGAGGAATGTAGACTTCTTTGCATATGGAGACACAGGAGACAACTGAACTGTGAATGACAATGATAAAAAATGACCTTCATATTATTCTTGTCTAGGCCAATTAATTGTCTGGGATCCTGGGAGAGTCACTTCCTCCCTGTGGCTCAGGTTGTTCTTTCTGAAAACCAGGGTTGAGAATTTCTGAGTTTTAAAATGAGAAATGCTGAAAGATGACCACATACAATTTTGGCTGGTCTTTAGAATAAGTAGGAGTTTGCTATGGAGAGAGCGGGCATGAATGTAGGAACAGTAGCGTGGCTTCTGCTGTGTCTGGGGAGTCTGTGGGCTCTGTGAGACCTGCCCAGAGAGGCAGGCTAGGTCTAGATGTCCATTGAATGGTAAAGACCAGTCTCCCAGCCACTGGCAACTTGGGTTGGGTTTAATCAATTTGTTTATATTACGAGGTTTGGGACATAAGGAAATTATTTATAATTGTGTTTCCAAGCTGCTAAACCATTAAAAAGTAACTTTTAAAGGCTTGGAAGGGGAAGACAGCTAAGTGCCTTGAAGAATTCAAATTTGAATAATCTGCCTGCTATTTCAAAACTATCTTTTTAAGCTATGTTTGGTATCACACACAAATTAACTTGGTCACTCACCTCTCTTTGAAGCTCATTACTATTACAAAGATTTTTATTTTTATATATAAACTATACTTATCAATGTGAAGACAACTTTTACAATGGCAGATGTTACAAAGAACTCTCAAAGTCTTAGCCATTGCCTGTATGACAGTGTTTCTCAAAGTATGTTCCAGGAAATATGGGGTTGGGGACCAGGATTCTTTCAGGGGGTCCATAAGATCAAAACAATATTATAATTATTCTAAGATGTTCACTTTTCTTCTCCACTCTCTTTCTTTTACGAGTGAATAACAGGGTTGTCTAGAAACTACAAGTTATATTGAAAATATTTTGTCTTATATTTTATATACATTAACATATAGTGAGTTTATTACTGTCATCTTAAAAATAAATTAGTAAGGCCAGGTGTGATGGCTCACCCCTGTAATCCCACCACTTTGGGAGGCTGAGGTGGGCAGATCACCTGAGGTCAGGAGTTTGAGACCAGCCTGACCAATGTGGTGTAACCCCATCTCTACTAAAAATACAAAAATTAGCTGGGCCTGATGGTGGGCTCCTGTAATCCCAGCTACTCAGGAGGCTGAGGCAGGTGAAACGCTTGAACCTGGGAGGCAGAGGTTGCAGTGAGCCGAGACTGCGCCATTGTACTCCAGCCTGGACAAGAGTGAAACTCCGTCTCAAAAAAAAAAAAAAATCTCCATTTTAATTTTGAATATTGTAACTGTTGATAGGTGACCCTTGTAAACAAAAGCACTTGGAGGTTTTCAATAATTTTTAAGCCCGTAAAGGGATGTTGAGGTCAAAATCATGGAGAACTACTGCTCTGCAGTTATCTGGTATCATTGACTTCTATGGAGCTCAGCCTTTCTCTACCTGCAAAAACATCCCAAAACTCTTACCTCTCTCAGATAGCCAAACAACAAGATTTGTGGCTGAAAGCTTTAGGATCAGAAGGTACAACCCTGTTTGCCTACACTACTTTCCCTGGCCAGTGTGGGCTTCAGGCTCTTGTTGATGTACCTGATCCCATGGTAGACCCCAGCTCTCCCTATCTACCAATGAATTTGTCCTCCCCATCTGGAGTTTTGCAAACCTTGGGTGTTTTCCTGTTGTCTGCTGAACACTGTGGTCCTTGCCAGGTGATTTCAACTGATAGAGACCTTTCCAATCATGGGTAAAGAGAGAACAACCTGCTTTTGGTACAGAGGTACCTGGGGAGGGAGTCATGAACCCCTGTAATCCTAATTTGTTTGGACCTGTCTACTCTTTTTCTTCCTTAGACATCACTGGGTCTTCTGAGTACTTAATCTGTCTCCAGGGTGCAGGCTTTGGAGGTAGGTTAAGATATACATTTTTTTGAATGAGTATTATTCATTCCTTATCCACATTCCATCTATTTTCTGACCTGGAATATCTGCCAAATAATTCTTCAGTTCAGACCCAACCTTACTGATCTAATGTCCCTACATAATGTTGAGGCAGGAGAACAGGGAATTAGGGAAACCCAGGGTTAAGGCATAAGCAAGAGAACAGCAGGTGCAGCCGGTTCACAAAAGCAAGAGATCAGCAGGTGCAGCCAGTTCTAGGCAAGAACAGGCAGCATACAGGCCACATCCTCACCCCTGTGACAAGAAGATAGAGGTTTCCACTTCAGTCTCTGATTGGCCAAGGGTCAAGTCTTCACTTCAGCCTCTGATTGGTTCTGGGCCAATCCTTCATAGGGTGTAACCAACTGGAGGCCTCTAAAAGTAATCTAGGGGTGTTACCAAATTCTTTTAGCCTAATAAAAACACTAAAGAAGATTGTAATTGGCAAGGTCATGAGTCATTTGTTTGAGCCTGCTCCTGCTCTGTGAAGTGTACTTTCATTTCAATGAATTTGTACTTTCCTTACTCCATTCTTTTGTTTCTTTGTCTTTCTTTGCCTTGTTATTTTGTTGCTTTGTGTGTTTTGTTCAGTTCTTTGTTCAACATGCCAAGAACCTGGACAACTCAGTCAACACCTTCCATCCGATAACAATGTGAGCTAATCACTTATGAACTCATTGGAAAATTATTTGCTGTTTGGTTTGTGGCTGGTGAAATAAGCCTTTTTTGGTTGATAAAATTCAGAATGGTCATTCTTTCTTAACTGTGATTTTTCTTCCCCGTCATTTAATTACGAAAATGTCCAAGTATAAAATTGGAAAAAAGTTTATAGTGAACACATTTTTCCACAGCCTACTTTCTACCATTGTTCTATTTGATCTATTCTTAATTTATTCATCTGTCCCTCTATCCAGCCATTAAATGTAATTTTAATTTAAATTTTACCAACTAACTCAACCAAAAATGAAGACAATTTTTTTTAAGCTAACAGTTTTCATGTGGGAAATAAAATCTAATGTAGTGAATTTTTTTTTTCTGAATCTCTTAAATCTTTCAAAGAAAAATATTGATGTGAAAACATGGTGTTTAGACACTCAGTGTGAAGATAGTACATTTTGGCATTAGCAGTGTCTCTTTTTCTTGGTGTACAGTGAGGATCTTCACATTTACTGAAATTTCTGGAAGCTTCCCAGATGCCTTAAGAAACCAGCATTAAAACGTTATTAGGAACAGCTGAATCAACTTTAGGCCAGAGCCGAGGCCATTGGATTTTCCTAAAGAAAAAAAATTAAGTCTTTCAAATATTAAAAAAAATATAGATCTGAACTTTGGTTTTATGGGAAAAAAATAGCTTTGCTTGGACCCTTCTAATTTATTTTTCGCTGTACAACATTTAAAGTTTCAGAAAACTTTAAAAAATCAGAATAATTGAAGCCTTTTTAGTTCATTAAGGTTTATCTTCTGTTAATACTCCAATTCCCCTCAAGACTTCAGTTATAGTGATTGCTTCTTGAAAGGTCTCCTGGTGTTTAAGTTTCGCTATCTTTTCCTGGCAAGCTATTGTACACACAAACTCCTGATTTTTCTATAATTAAAACAAAGTAAGGAGGGTGGTTTGATGACACTCGTTTCAAATTTATTTTGCTTTATTTTGCAGTTAAGCTCAGAGCTTTCTTATCTATCTTTTGAAGAAATAGTCACTGTGTTTGGCATCTGATAGGCTGGTTAAGACTTTATATGCCAAAATTAAGTTTCCTCTGAACTGTCTTTTATAGGTTGTAAATTTCAGTTTTTATGGTTTCTCCTTATAGCTTTTCTTTGCCCTTGTATCAATAGCCTTGTGTTTTAAAAAACTTTTAAAAATGAGGTAAAATCCAAAAGAGATAGTGGCTGCGATTGACCGTCAACTCTTAACCTTGCCTGTTAGGAATATAATCTAGCATGTACCTTCAGTCTCACTTTTGATCTTTTTCTCAGTTGGATCTTGACAATTTGAGGGACTCACATTATTTTCTTCATTTCATTGCTATAATTTCAGATGTCAGTCGCCACTGGATCCCTAAATGTATTGTATTTTTATATTATTTGTATGAGACAAGCTGAACTTTATTTTTTTACTATTCCATTTTGTAGAAAAGTAGTTTAAATGGAAATAAGAAGTATTCATCCTTCAATAATTGTGGCTTAGAAGACATACCAGCAAGAATTTCCCCATTGAAAGTACTGACTTCAAGATTCCATTCATGTTAAAGTGAGCTTACTAGATAAGAGCTGATTTTGATTTCTCTTCACTGTTAGAAAATCTGATATCTCAAATAACTTAGATCTGGCAAATACTTAAACAGGAAAGTCACAAGATATTCATTTAGGTGGCCTTGTTATTAAATCTAACCTACAATGTAGAAGAAAATAAATTACCAACAGACATGAAAATTACAGTGGCTATTTAATTATATAATAAAGTACACATTCAGTTGATATTTCTTAAAAATAAAGAAAAGCACTCTACCATTGTCCGTGTTTTTTAAAACCATCATGAATATGGCTTTCTGATTTCTTCCCTCAGAATCGATATTCAATCCCCATTAAGAGGAATGATTACTATCAGACCACAGGATACGAGAAGTCCCTGACCACTCACATCTCCAAGTAAGCAACTTCTTGTGGATAACTTAATATTCTCTGTCTGCTTCATTGTTGCTCATTTGCAAAGCAGGATATTGTATTATTTGATGGAAAATAAATGCTATTAAAGGAGTAGTACCAAATAAAACTCACTGAACTTTGAGCAAGGGGACCTGGGGAAAATCATTCTGATGTGGCTTGACACGGAATGTAGTCACAGCTTGACTCTTCATTGGATGACTCTTGTCAAAATAGATTCACAAATTTCAGCCGAAGTAGAGAGAAGAAGAGACTTGGCTTTTGGGTCTGTTGAGTTTCTCTCTGAAAGTAGGGGTAAATGCTTCCTCTCTCATTTATTTAGCTCTCCATTGCTTCATCTGAAAAAATAAAGTGGATATAACTAGAAAATCCCTTCTAGTTCTGAAAGTCTTTCATTTTTGGCTTATTCAAAACATTGCTTTATAAACACCGCTCAGTCTGGGCTTATGCATGATGCATTTTATAAAGAGATCGTGTTTTTTTTTTTTTTACTGTTAGCGTAGATGAAAGCATCAACCATTGTCTCTTTGAAAACGCAAAGCACCTCTCCATATTTCCTTTAGTTAGACCTGGTGACGTATTTCTACATATTTCTCGATGTATTTGTGTAAGTATTTCTAGGTGACATGTGTTTATGAACTTTGATTTAAATAACCAGTGTTTCCTACATGGTATTTATAAAATTAATTTGATTATGTGATTGATGAATATGATGAAGACGCCTCTTCCAGTTAAGCTACACATATTGGACTAGATGTCTATGACTTTCAAGAATATGCCTTTCAAATCTTGGTAGACACAGCTGTAGAAAGTATGGGGGCTGAGAAAAGGAAGATAAAAACCTCAGTAAGCTTTAAAGTCTAATTTTAAACCTGGGTCAAACTTCTAGTTTTTTAAAAAAAAAGTCCTGTGGTAAATAGATACTCCTTTTCTGCTTTTATCTGATCTCCATATGACTAAATTACCTCTATGAATTCTAAGAGCTTAACTTCCAGTCTTTTTGAACCTGAGCTTGAATGTCTCTATTACAAATGATTTACGCATAAAATCAAAAGTGTTAGCCCTTGGGGGAAAGAAATCTACGGTGTTGGGAAGATGTTTCATTCTGCGGTGGCATGTGGTCATGGCATTGACACGTCATTGAATGATTCTTGTCAAACAGCCCCATAAGTTACCAGTGTAAGGAAGTAAAGACAAAGGCTGTTGACTATTGAGTCTGTTGAGTTTATCCTAAAAAGTAGGCATAGAGATTCCCCCTTGAGACTGGGCACAGTGGCTCATGCCTGTAATCCCAGCACTTTCGGAGGCTGAGATGGGAGGATCACTAGGTCAGGAGTTCTAGACCACCCTGGCCAATATGGTGAAACCCCATCTCTACTGAAAATACAAAAATCAGCCGGGCGTAGTGGCGGGCGCCTGTAATCCCAGCTACTCAGGAGGCTGAGGCAGGAGAATCGCTTGAACCCGGGAGACAGAGGTTGCAGTGAGCCGAGATAGCGCCACTGCACTCCAGCCTCGGTGACAGAGCAAGACTCCGTCTCAAAAAAAAAAAAAAAAAAAAAAAAGAGATTCCCCCTTGAATGAAGAGTTGGAGAAGTAGTGGAGTCTTGGGCTTCTATAGAGAACTAAAGATCACTGCAGTTAGGACCCATATTATTTAATGGAAATTTTACAATTTCCCACTTACACAACTGAATGTTTTGCATTCTATTTTCCAGAATTTCTAATATACAAACCCAAGTAACATAACCAATCATTCCCTATCCTTTTAGAAAAGAACAGAACTAAGAAGAAAAAGTTGTATCTGTCAGGCAAGATGGCACTTTTTCTGTAGTCCTTGCTAAGTGTGTTGGCTTCTGGGTTATGTGAGCTGCTTTTGTGCCTTCATGTGTCACCTCTTTTTATTGTGGTATTTGATGAAGAAGAGAACCTGGCACAAGATGCCTGGAAATGACATTAACTGTGGATCTGTAACATGTGTCAACAAATGTGTCTCCCTTTTCGAACACTGTCCTAAAACCACTTTCCTGAATTTGATAATTTAAATCTTCCCAGATGACATGCTTTAGCTGAGCAAGCAGGGTGAATAAGTAGGCGTCTAGCCAAATGTACTGTAGAGCAAAAATAATGAGCAAAAAGTGCTCCATTGGGACAAGGAAGCGTACATTCCCTCCTGGAATTGCTCTTAGCGGTTTGGGTATGTGTGGTGGTTGAGGGAGTGAGGCAGAAGGGTGAGCACAGGGGAGGAAATTGTCAGGGAAGAAGAAAAGAGGAGTACTGTGAATATAAATTTGGCCTCATTTCATGGAAAAAGCTCATACATGATGAATGTGATATATGAACCATTTGGGGCAGCCAGTAGCATTTAAAAATATATCATAGAAGTGACTCAAGTATATTATTCTCTATTTTAACAAAGTTCTCAGAGAAACTCACTGGTGGGGCAAGAGAGGTGATTTTTGAGGAAAACAAATGGGTAAGAAGGCAACATAATGACCTCTTTAACAGGAGGCAGGGAAGGTGATTGATTAATTGAAAGAAAGGCAAGTTTAATCAGGTGTTATGCCTCTTTGAAAAAGTTTCCAGTTTTGAGAAGGCTTACACTGGAAGGTGAATGAAAGGGCATCTGAATGCTGTTGGATTCAGCACTGAGGTTTCTATAAGGACTAAGAACCTGTCATTTCAATCTGCGTGGTGCTCTCTGTTCTTTTTCTATAATTATATTGTTCTTCAAAGAGGAAGCCAAGTATGCTGTGGAGATGTCTGAGGAAGAAAACCTGAATAATCTCCACAGGAATGAACCATTTAAAATGAAAGGATCTTTGATCCTAATTTTCAGATCATTTCATTCCAATCAAAATAATATCTGAAGAGGTGACATGAGGTACTTAAGTGCTTCCCTTGAGGTGGTGTGGCTCCTTTCCAAGAGGAGAGTCGAGGTAGTGGTGGATGGGCTTTGCTAGCTGAGGCAGAGAGGGAATGACAGCAGGACTAGTCTCTAGTTTGAAGGTGGGGAGTAGCCTCCCTGATAATGGTTTGACCGTGTCCCCACCCAAATCTCATCTTGAATTTCCACATGTTGTAGGAGGGACCCAGTGGGAGGTAATTGAATAATGGGGGCAGTTCTTTCCTATGCTGTTCTTGTGATAGTGAATAAGTCTCACGAGATCTGATGGTTTTATAAGGGGGAGTTGCCCTGCACAAGCTCTCTTCTCTTGTCTGCCACATGTGAAACATGCCTTTCACCTTCTGCCATGATTGTGAGGCCTCCCCGGCCATGTGGAACTGTAAGTCCATTAAACCTCTTTCTTTTGTAAATTTCCCAGTCTTGGGTATGTCTTTATCAGCAGCATGAAAACGGACTAATACACTCCCCAAAGGGACTGCTCTAGGGTCTCAGATGAGGGGATTCTTGAGGATTAAGGCAAAGCACTTCTGAGGGCTGTTTCTAGACTCTGAGATGAATATGCATTCTTCAAAGCTGCCCTGGGGTAAGTGAGGATAGGAAAAGCAAGAGTGGAGTTGGACTTTGTAACCAGAGCATCTCTGCTTGACTGTGCTTTATATTGGACTTCCCTGTGCAGTTTCCTATGCTAAGGGTTGACTAGCATAGTGGATGCTGTGGTGTGCTGCCCAGACTCTTGCTTTTGGGATTGGGGCACTCGTTTCCCCAGCTGCTATGGATGGGCCTGATGATGGCTGGGATCCCAATGATAGGGGTAGCTCACATCCAGTGACAAAGATCTAGTCCCCAGCCTCAATTCAAGAGATCACTGAAGGGCCATCCCAGCTACAGAGCTCCCTCAGGGACTGGCAGAGGCCTGTGTTAAAGCTGTCTCACAACTTACCTTCCTTCTCTGCGCAGCCCCGCTGCCCTCCTTCCCTTCCAGGTGTTACTCCTGAGTACCTCCATGGTAATCCACCTGCACACTGATTTCTAGCTGTGAGAGTGTTTCCCAGGACATCAGGGGATGGTGGTGGAGGGGATGCAGCAGCTAAAACACATGAAAACGACTGGACTAATAATGCTACAGTTTTTTTCACATTGAGTATGTTCTTTTATTCAAGAGAGAGATTTTTTCTTGAATAAAATACTCAACAAGAACCCATTATGTGCTAAGAACTATGTGATCTGTTAACACTGACAGAAGATTCAGGGTACACTGACTAAACTTGAATTTCTGCATGGTCTGTTTCGAGTCACCAACCATACACAACCTTAAAACACTGAGCATTGGTAACTGAAGGTCAAATCTGCCTGCAAGTATGTTTTGATGATCCATGCAGTGGCTTGAATATTGTGATTTGGTTACAAAGTTTTAAAATAAGGAAATTTCACATAAAACCAAGATCCTGGATGCTTTCAGAAATAGAAAGGTCTAGTGTGGTCGTCCGGCCACACAAGACCTGCACTTGTGAAATAAACAATCACCTGGAGCTAATTCATGGCTGTCCTGAAAATCAGTACCCATTCTAGTTTGCCACAGTCCCCACCATGCCCTATTACATGATAGCTGGCCTACTTTATTTCTAGGCCTCTATAGGCATTCCAATTTGTGGCCTCTTTCTCAACCGCTAGGTTCATAAGTGTTTCTCCCAAGCTCCAGACTATTCCTAATGACCTTGGTTGAAGATTTGGGGCTTCTTCCGCAGAGCTCACCTGTCCATGTGAGATGGTCTCCAAACTCTCTAACATTCTTTTGAAGTAGAGCACAGCATTAAAAAAATTATCTTCATTCCTTACTAATGCTTTTAAGAAAGTTATCTAGTGTGTCTATCACATTACGCACAGGTACCATTACAGAATTTGTATGTTGACTCTATTCTCACAGCTCAGTGTTTGCTTTCGATAGCAGGAAACAAGCTGAGGGAGAGGTGGGGTGTTCCCCTTGTGACAAAGGCAGGACTGAAGCCCATTTCCTCTGACCTCCTTCAGTGCTGTGGCTTCCAATTTGGCCTGACTCTGGAATTTTATCTCAGCACACATGTAGATGCAGCAGGAGTTGAGCTTGGAAATAATTCTTTCCAAACTCAGCATATTCTAAAAATATGCTGAGAGATATACGCTTGTTCTGATAATGTTAAGGCACTGGCCATTATCTGGAATATTCACAGAAATCTTTGGCACTGGGTCCAAGTCAAGATACGCTAAGACACCAACAAGAGGAGAAACAATTTCTACTGTAAATCTATCACCTGCTAGCTTTCCAGATCACTCCCTCTTGTATCCAGATTTCAGGGATTCCTCAACCCCAACAAGACCCACCACCCATTGATCATATCCTTTTTGGTGTCTTTCATCACCCTCATACTTCCTGTCTTAACCAGCTTACATTTCATGACAGGTCATTAGAACCACCCTCTTGTGTGAACTCTCAATCATTCACCTATTTCTACTCTCATTGTCCTTGCCTGCCAAAGGCCCATGGTCTAGTTAGCTTGAGCTCTTAGCCTTTTCTACCCCTACACAGGTATAGCTGAATGGGGCTGTGGGAAAACAACCACTGAAAACCCCTGAAGTTGAGAGTGAGCTGAGAGAGAGTGAGGAATTCAAGGATGACCCCTCTTCTACCCCATGTCACCAAAGGCAGGAGTGGAGGCGGGCTTCAAACTCTGTCCCCTCCTGCCCCCAATATAAATAATACAAACTAACAGTAGTATATAGAATTTCCCAATAATACATATGAATGATATTAACCATCTACCTTGAGAACATCAAGGATATTGTCATTATACCCTGTACCCATCCCCACAAGCAGCACAGATTTCCTTATCCCCGGACTCTAATCATAAGTTATTTCCTTGCACATCACGTGCTTGTGTCCCAGCTCCTACCATCATTCTACTGTCCTCTAGATCTCCCAGCCAATCATCTGCAACCCCCTCTCTGACAGTGACTGTTACCTGCTTGCTCTATCTGAAATCTGGCCCAGCCCTGAGATCACGGTGTCCTCCCTGGCAGCCTCCTCAGGTGGTGGCCATTTTCTTTCCCACAGCCCTCATCTCAGTGGGCCTGGATTTGGGAGTTTTACTCCTTTGGCACTTCCAGGTCATGCTTTCTTCCTTAAAACCTTTCAATGGAGTGTCAGCTGAAGAATGGCAGGGTTCAGAAATTTGGAGAAAAGACCTTTATTTCTCATAAGGGGTTGCAGCCTGCAGGGTGGCCATTCTGATGGGCTGGGGAGCAAAGCCTGCAGCCAGAAGCCAGAAACAGATACTTTAAGGGAGGTGCAAGAGGAACTGGCATGTATGCTGAGCAGGGTGGCCAAATATCCATATTCACGAAGCAATAGGAGTCATGAATGTTTGTGAAAGGAGAAATATGCACATGTTAATGGAGCTTCATGGCCCCTCATGGGTCCTATGTACAAAAAAGCATTAGCATGATTGGAGGGTGGAGTTTTGTGCCCTCTGGTGTCAAAGGGTGAATCAGAAGATGCCAAAACCCTTACTGTGCATCGTCTGTAGACTGCCAGAACCACTCTGGTCTGCTCTTATCAGACAAAAAACACAGGGCTATGTCAGGCAGTTGTATAATATCAGCAGCAGAGTCTTTTGAAAGAGTACTCTCTTTTTAGTCCTTAGGGAAGAAAGCTCAATCATGGTAAGCCAGGGAGGGGGTATAAGGAGCCGTGTCTGACACCCCCATCTCATCACAGTCAAGCTTTCAAGGTTATTCCAGGGTCCCCTTGGCCAGGGGAAGTCCAATTCACTTGACTGGGGGACTTAGGATTTTATTTTTATTTTTCAGGAGTTTGAGACCCTATGTCTGCTCCGGCCTGTGGTGAGGGGCAGGCAGGCACCATCCCATGAAGTGTGTGCACCATGTTTTCAGACTATCCAACCCACAACCCTCAGCCCACTTCCCTTGACTCTCAGAGATTGCAGCTCTTGGCTCACTGTCATTCTCCAACTGTGTTCTTGTCAAAATTATGGTGATTTTGATATCCACAGAATCCAACCATGTCTCATCATCACTATTGCTGCTCTCCCATTGCGAGGTTCTGCCATCTCTGGGTGACTTCAGTAGCCTCTGATCTTTATCTTTGTTTTCCCTCTTGTGCCTCTATGGTTGAATTTTCAACACAGTGTACAGGGTGAACTCCTAAACTACCTAAGTTAAACTATGACACCACTCTGTTGAGAACCCTCCAATGGCTTCTTGTCTCACTCGGGATGAAAGCCTGCACTCATTGTCACTTTCCAATTTTGTTCTTGTCAAAATTATGGGGATTTCAATATTTTGGCTATTTGCAATTTTTGTCTCCTCTCCCTCAATGATCCTGTCCTCAGCCATGCTCACTTTAGAAGGTACCATTGTCAATAAAACATCTCTGTAATCTCAACTCGAGTATTCTCCAGTCATCACCAGCTAGCTTTCCAGTTCACTCCCTCTAGCATCCATATTTGAAAGATTCCTCAGTCCCAACAAGACCCACCATCCATACTGATCCTCCCAGCTTTTTGCTATCCTTCATCACCCTCTTACCCGTGGTCTTCAACAGTTTAGATTTCATGGCTTACCATTATAATCACTTTCTTGAGTGAAGTCTCAACTCCTTCATACCTTATTATCCTTGGACAGCAAAGCCCCACGGTCCAATTAATTTATGCTCTTAGCCTGTTCTGCCCCTGCAATGGTTCACCTGAACATGGCGGCAGACAAACACAACCATGCAGGCTGATCACACCTTAAACTCATGATAATGAATGTTTACAGGTCCTTCCTGAGTGTTACCTGAAAATTCTGTTCAATTTCTCATCTTTTCAATCCCATATTCTACTTGATAAATGTTTTGTCTTTTCTTGGATCCTCAAGCCTCTTCTACTTCTCTGTCCTCCTTACCCTTAGCTGGTGACTTTGCTTCCTATTTTGTAATAAGATAGAAGTATTCGAAAGATAATGTTGATAAGCTCCTACTAACACACTGATTTAGCCATTTTCCTGGAACATGGAAGACTTTCTCTGGCTCCTATCAAATACCACCCCTTCTATTTGTGCACAGATCCTAGTCCTCTCACTCAAGAACATTGTTCTTGCAATTCTCCCCTTTCACTTCTGAATCATCAGTTTACCTTCTCCTCACTTTCATTGCTGTTAGCATAAAAACATATTATTATTTCTCTTATTTATTTATTTATTTATTTATTTATTTATTTATTTATTTTGAGATGGAGTCTCAGTTGCCCAGGCTGGAGTGCAGTGGCACAATCTCAGCTCACTTCAACCTCTGTCTCCTGGGTTCAAGCAATTCTCCTGCCTCAGCCTTCTGAGTAACTGGGATTACAGGCGCATGCCACCACGCCCGGCAAATTTTTGTATTTTCAGTAGAGACGTGGTTTTGCAATGTTGGCCAGGCTGGCCTCAAACTCCTGACCTCAGGTGATCCTCCTGCCTTGACCTCTCAAAGTGCTGGGATTACAGGCACAAGTCACGGTGCCTGGCCTATTTCTCTTATCTTAAAAGTAATTTCCCCTCCACCTACTGCCCAATTTCTCTCTTTCCTACACACACAGTCTGTCCTGGACTTCTCTAGGATAGTAAATTTTTTATTTTATATGTCAACTTATCTAGGCCATAGCATCCAAATATTTGGTCAAACATTAGATATTTCTGTAAGGGTACCTTCACATGAAATGAACATTTAAATCAGTAGACTTTGAAACAGATTATTCTCCATAATGTAGGTTGGCCTTATCCAATCAGTTGAGGACCTTCAGAGAAAATGACTGACCTCTTCAGAAAAAGAAGAAATTCTACCTGCAGATGGCCTTGAGACCTGAGCTGCAACAGCAACTCTTCCCTGATCTTCAGCCTGTTGGCCTCCACAGTTACACGAGCCAGTTCCTTAAAATAAACTTCTCCCTCTCTCTCCATATACCCCCTATTGGCTCTGTTTATCTGGAGAATCATGACTTATGCATTGTGTTGTTTCCAGTTTTCTCCTTTTATTGTCACTTATTCCTACTCAAATTGCCTTTGGCCCTTATCGCTGCACCAAAACTGCTCTCACCAAGGTCTCTGATGATCTCCATATGGCTAAACCCAAGGGTCAACTCTTGAGTATTTTCTCACTCTATCAGTAACTATGCTTACACATGCACTAAACACTTCCATCTTGAATGCTTTGCTTACCTCACCTGGGACTCCTTACTCTTGTTTTTCCCTCAGCCACACTAGTTGCTTCTCCTTGTACTTCTAAGTCCAAGTGACCAAGGACTTAGTCCATGGATATTGTCTCTTCATGTCACCTCCTAGGTAATCTCACCCTACTTGCATCTGTATATTGAAGACTCTCGAATGTATTTCTCCAACTGCCTAATGATGTCTTTTTGTGGAACTCTAACAAGGATCTTCAGAGGAACATGTTTAAAATCAAGCTCCTGGTAATCCCTTTACACCCACACTGTTCCTCCTGATAGCTTGATTTTAGTTAATGGAAAACCACCTTTTTTTTTTTTTCGAGATGGAGTCTCGCTCTGTTGCCCAGACTGGAGTGCAGTGGTGCAATCTCTGCTCACTGCAAGCTCCGCCTTCCAGGTTCACACCAGTCTCCTGCCTCAGCCTCCCGAGTAGCTGGGACTACAGGCACCCACCACCATGCCCGGCTAATTTTTGTATTTTTTAGTAGAGATGTGGTTTCACCGTGTTAGCCAGGATAGTCTTGACCTCCTGACGTGATCCGCCCGCCTCGGCCTCCCAAAGTGCTGGGATTACAGGCGTGAGTCACCGCGCCCGGCCCGAAAACCATCTTTTTAGTAACTCTGGACACAAGTTTAGATTTATCCTGGCTCATATTTTTTCTTACGCCTTACAGCCAACTAATTAACAAATCACATTGTCTCTACTCTTAACGATATATACAGAACTCAGCCATGTCTCACCACCTCTGTTGCCACCACCCTAGTGTAAGCTTCTACCACCTCTGGGTGATTCCAGTAACCTCTGAATTGTTCTTTCAGTTCTCTCCCTGTGCCTCTACAGTTATATTCTCAACATAGTGTACAGGGTGAGCTCCTAAACCACATGAGTTAGATTATGACACCACTCTGCTACTCTGCACCCTCCAACGGCTTCCTACGTCACTCAGGATAAAAGCCCACACCCTTACCACGTCCTGGAAGGCCCTATATGCCTCGACAACCTCTTACCTGACCTCTTTCCCTACCTCCTCCCCACTCATTCTCTTCCTCACACACACCAGGCTGTCTCCCACCTTAGTCTCTTTGCATGTGCTGATCCCTCTACCTGAAAGCCCTTCGCCCAGATGTTGGCATGGCTTGCTTCCTTATCTCCTTCACTTCCCTGCTAGAATATTCTCTCATTGAGGCCTCCACTTACCACACTTCATAAAAGAGCCCGTGGCTACCAACCTCCCTCCTTTTATATCTATTACCACAACTTGATACGTTATATATTTGCTCACTTTGTTGCAGATCCTTTGCAACTGGAATGTAAGCTCCATGAGGACTTTTATTCACTGCTTTAACTCTAGAACCCAGAACACCTCCTGGCGCACAGCAAGTACTCAATTAATATTTGTCAAATAACAAATGAGTGTAATTTCTATGGCATGTTCACCGAAGGTTGCTAATGATCTGAAAATGACCTGACTGTGGTTGTCATTCATCTACATTAGCAGTGCCGTGGAGTTACCTAGAGAACACATCCCAGAAAGTATGCATACGTCTGTATTTTATCCTCTTCAAATCCAAGTCAGCTCTTTTGAGGGATTTCAACCTTCCAGCATATACCAATTACCTTGTCTCTCAGTCAACTACAGTCTGTTCTTTACAGAACCTTGTAATTTTTTTCTTTTTTTCTTTTTTTTCCTTTTGATGACCTTCTAACACTTGCAAGAAGTTACATTCATAATTTTGATCTATAGTCATGTTAGGCCTGAAAGTAGTTCTTTGGACAACAAACAGATGTTATGTTTTGAGACCTTTTGTCTAGGTCATTTGGTAAATCGTCAAGCTCTCTAAACAAATATCAGTTGGGACAAAAGATCTGCCCATAACCAAGGAGTAGCCTTGAGAACATAATGAAATGAAGAAGCCAGGGGCCCTAAAAGAATGGGGTCCAGTCTTAGAGAAATGCCACCAAGGCCAGAAGTAAACAGAAACCTCCCAGAGCAAGGACATCCTCCATGCTTAGGAGAGCCATTGGTTAAGGAATTCCAGTAAGACAGGCTCAGTGAAAAGGAAACGACCTAGTCCAGGCGGGTCTCTTTCAGAGGTCAGCAAATGCAGGATAAATCCCAGACACACTAAATTGGAGCACTGACAAACAGACACATTTCAACTGGAGATAAGCCTTCAAATTGATGAGATGCAATGAAACTCACAATTAGAAAAAAGGATGAATAGGCAAAAATCCCTACTCCCTAGAGGAGAAAATTACATTGTCCCCCTTAGAAACATGTATTTGGACATGATGATCTTCCAGAAATGGGTTTTCTGGAGCTTGGGCAAAGGCTTTGCTTGGCTTGATCTCTTAGAGTTAATATTGAGCTGTTTTCAGCCTCCTTACTGTCTCTGGGTGGAAACATTTATTTTTAAAACATGGAAGAAGAATCTCTTTTGTCAGGACACAAATAGGTACCCCAGGTTCCCCTGGCATGAGTGCTGACCTTTTCTAACAGAAGAGAATACAGACGTATATTGAATTAGAGAAACGAAAAAATTTAATCAGTTCTTAAAGAATTAAGTGGTCTCACTGCTTATTGACTAACTGAATCCTGACTCCGGTTCATTTCCTTTATTCCAACCTTTTCCTTAAAAGATAGTAAAACAACTACAGACTCCTTAATCTGTAACCCCCTCTAACAGCCATCGACTACTTATTCCCTCTTTTCATTGAAGCCGTTCAGAACTGCAGGCTACATCTGTTGTCTCTCCATAGCACTTTCCCTTGGTTGGCAAGAAACAGCCATTTGGATCATGGTTTGATTAATGACTAGCTTCTTGCACTGGAATGTGAGCATCATAAGAGTCTGGGCCATGCTTGACTTTGTTCACTGTTTTTATCCCCTGTGTTTTGTGCTACATCTGCACAAGGATGGTACTCAGTAAATAGTTGTTGACTTAGTGAATAAATAACTTGGCTCAGCACTGTCTTGAAAAAACATTTTTTTTTTTTCACCAGAACTTTCTTTTTGCCTCATGCTAATTTCATCTATGGACACAAAAGTTGCTTTTATGCATTAAGTGAACTATTTGTCTCTGGCGATAGTGCTGGAGAAGAGTTTGAGAGAGGATTATATTATTTTTTTCTTAACATTCGCATGAAATAAATAGGCCTTAAAGGCATCTTGGTTTTTCTCTAATAGCCTATTATATATTTCTACTGCATACATTTGTCATCTTGACACATTTCCTCAATATATTTTTAGTCCATACTTCTTTGGAGTGTGTTTTTAAAAATTGTATTATATCCATTCTTAGTTGATTTTGACCCAGATTTGAAATATTTGGTGTTTGTCTCAATAAAGTAGGACTATTTTTCCTCAATCCTTCCAGCCCCAGCCTGTTTTATTTGTCTCCACTTGCTTTTTCGTATAGAACTAATGTTTGAAAACTTATTTTGTGTTAGGCATTCTGCTAAGGATTTTGTTTTCCAGGTTAATATAATACATAAAACAATTCTGTGGTAGGGCACCATCATTATTTCCATCCTACAAATGGGGACACTGAGACTTAGAGTGTTATTACCTGGCTCAAGGTCAAATATTTAATAAGTGGTGGAGGAGATTCTCGATCCAGAAGGCAACCTTTTTGTCAGTTGTGTAAATCTAAATGACTTTTAGAAAGTTTGTTTTTAACATGTGTGTTGCCAGTATAGCAAACACGTTATGTGCTTTTATACTGTGATGATCTAACATTCAAGACAAATAAAGTATTTGCTTATACATTTTTTATCTCTTAAAATGTAAAAAAGTCATATTTTTGTCAGAAGCCTTTTAAATGCAAGCATGCAACTCCCCCTCACATAAGTTTATTCATTCACAATACCAGGTACCTAAATGGTTACTCCATTGCTGTCACTGAAATTCCCATTAGGAAGGTAATGAAATCAAGTAGAGGGCGGAGCTATGAAGACTTGTTCTCTGGTGCTTGAGCGACTCTGAATCCAGTTCCCTTTATTTCTTTGTCCTGATGGCAAATTTATCTTTTATTTCCTGGAAGAATTTGCAGCCAGATGTATTACTCTAACATTTATGCTTCTATGGCAGGCTTCTTACAGCGGAGAAGGTTTGGGGAGGTGAAGGAAAGAAACTAAATAATCAAAGAAACACTTCTACAAAGAAAGAATGATATTTTTTGTTTTGCTTGTAAAATCTACCTTTATTCATTAAAATAAGGCATTTTGCCAATTCGTGGTTATTTATAACTGTTGGCTGAAGGAATATTCAACTTCTTCATTCACGTTTTATGGCTGCAGCATATTTTGCTCTCTGGGAAGTAGAAACTCTCTCGGGTGGAAGCAGAGTAGCCAAGTGAGGCTGCCCTTCTTACTGTCTCTGTGAGGGAGATCCAGTGGGCCCTGTCTGTGGTGTTTGCCCACAAATCATGATTTTGTCCTGGGATCACTGTGAGTAAGAAGAGTGAGGAGTTTGACTAGCCACACTGAAATGCTAATGGGAAACATCAAGGTGCAAATGCTGATTTGATAGTCACAGATTTGTTCAGAAATCTGGCAATTAGGAATGTGAAGGTTGGCATCAACACAACAGAGGTCAAAAGGCCAGAAGGGAGCTGTCTTATATCATTTGGAACTTATTTTTTAAAAGTCTTTTCTGAGTTTGTCAACCACCTATCTAGGTGACTTAAATGAACTTCTTGAAGTAGAATGTAAAATTAGATAATGATGCATGAACATAAAGAGGACATTTGAATCATATCATTACTGAAAAATCCAACATTATAACAGTAGAAAAATTAAGAGGGTATTTGGGGGCCATTCCTTACCTTTCAGGATTGACAATATCCACTTCCCTGGGCTCCCACTACTTAGAGTGAACTCTTGAGTCTCCCTTTGGGTACCTAAAGTGATAGTCTTATTTTAGAAAGATGATACCACTTCCTGCTGTCTTTGAGCTCTCCAGTGGGCAGCCATGCATCTGATGTTCTGGCCAGAAGGCAGCAAGGGGTCCTTCTAGCTATTTATTTTGAGGTGAAAGAGAAATAAACATTTCCAAATACTACCCCATGGGATGTCTCCCTAGCTCACAGGACCATAAATATACTTAAAAGCATCCTGACAATAGAGACATAAATTTTGTTGAGACACATCTTGAATGGAAAACATTTTATATTTCTAAAGCGCCTCTTTGGACTTATCTATCCAAGAGGGAAAAAAAATCTCACAAAAACAGATTTTCATAGCTAGGTATGTCTTTGAAGCTACATGTGACATTATTACATGGTCATAAGACATCTTCACGCCTACCCGCTCCACAACAAACTTTGGGTGTGTGTACGTACATGTATGTATGCATATGTGTATGTGTGTATTCATTTCCTTTAATAAAGGCCTCAGACATTTTCTATTCGGAAGAAGGCCAGGTTTTTAACCTCTTACTGGAATCAACTTGTAAATTAAGCTTTGAGATTTTCAGAACCAATTAGTATGTACCAAGTAGTACCTGATACATAGCAAAAGCTTGAATACTCGTTGAAAGAATGAATGCGTGAGCTCATGGGAATGTATTCTCCTTTGAGCACTCTAAGAGCTGTGAGTCTAGACCTGGATATTTCCACCTATTATTTATAGCTCTAGTAATCAGGAGAAATTTGTTACTCATGGGCATTTTCAGGAGGTTTTCTCAAGTCAAAGTCTTGGAATTAGAGTCGCCATAAGAGAGCACACTTCTGAATTCTTATGACTTCAGTGTGGCCTTTAACGTATATTGCAGTCACCTGGAGCATCCTTAAGGCTGCATTGTCATTGCATAGTTAGACACTTTGCAGGATGACAGAGAATGTGCTGGATAATTGGTTGAAACTGCTAAATTATGAGGACAAGCATCCTGGGCCATACACACCATGTATAATGTGTTGAGTCATCCACAGATAATTGAAATCTGGACTATGTGTGCAGGTTTTATAGTGGCCATAATCTCTTGTTTTGACATTTGAGACAGGAAAATGCCTCCTGCATAATGAGAATTACTAGTTACCAAAGCCTTATAGGCAGGAAGGCAACATTTTGACTAAAAATGTATCTAAAAGTGTAAATAATTCAAAATCTGGCATATTTTATTTTAGATAGCCTGTTACCCCAATTAATAGAATAAATATAAAATAAAGTCAACAAACTTCTTCCTGTGATGCTAAAGAATAGATTAATTGTACCAGGTATTTTAGAATATTTTGAGAGAATTGTAGAGATAGATTAACACTTGGCTTATTAAGTTTGCATTGATTTATCGTCACCTAAATATCCCTTTTCTTCCCCAAGATACTGACAAAAACACAGCAATACAACTGGGAGTATGGGAAGAGCAGCTAATAGCACATCAACTACTGTTTCCTGACAGTTGTGTGTATGCCTCAGATAATTGGTTCAAGTTTCTTGCCTCATTATGAGACAACATATCCTCAGAGCTCTCAGGAAACATGCTCATTTTTCCCAAATTGCATTAAATCACATAAAGATTTTTCCCTCTAAAGATTAGCTTCTAGAAGGAATGGTTAACTATCAGGAAGCTATACATTAGCTAGTCCAGTTACTGCTGCTCAGAATAAAAGCAAACAATGGAAATATGAAGCCAGCAGCCTTCACTGCAGATGAGCAGGGGCAGGGGATATGATTTAAAAGAAACCAGACTGGTTTTGTTAATTTGAATAAGCCCAGCCCAAAGAAAGAAAGAAGCTGCTCCTTGACTGAGAGGCTGAGGGACAGGTGTCTGGCTAGTTGCATTAAACCTTACTGATCTGACAAAATGGTTAAATTCCTAGACGTTGGAGTGCCCTTAACGTCAAAGCAACATGTTCCTTCTTTTTTGTTATGTGTCAAAGATGTCAAATTAGCTCTTATTAGAACTCTATGTGTAACATTCAACTCAAAAGGAAGCTTGTAATTGTTTTCAGAATTTATTTGGCAAAAATTCAACTTCTATAGAATCAGTCAAGGTATTTCAGCCAGTGGTGCAACTTCTGTAATTATTTGGCTGATTGATTTTCTTTTCCACTTCAATCAGTTTGTCTGATCATAACTCCAGTAAATTTCCAATATCTACATTCATGCTACAACCTCTATGCAACCTGTCTAGGGAGTAAACAGAGTGAGAGGTAAGTAAATGACTATTTAATGGGTATCTTTGAGAACTGGAAATTAGGGATAGAGATATTTCAATGTATCTTCTACTTTTAAACAGTATTATTCCCTTCTTTTGGATAACAACAGGTTTGACTTCATATCCTTTTCTGTTCTTACAACAGTAACAACTTGTTGTTTCAGTATGTTAGTCTCATACTGAAAAATAACTTCACAGTGAAAAAGTTTTCAGAGTGGTCACAGTGACTCATACCTGTAATCCTAATTCTTTAGGAGGCCAAGGCGGGAGGATTGCTTCAGGCCAGGGGTTTGAGACCAGCCTTGGCAACACAGCAGGATCCTCATCTCTGCAAAAAATAAAAATTAGTAGGGGTGTTGGCACATGCCTGTAGTTCTAGCTACACAGGAGGCTGAGATGGGAATATTGCTTGACATCAGCAATTCAACATTACAGTGAGCTATGATCATGCCACTGTACTCCAGCCTGGGTGACAGAGCGAGACCCCGTCTCAAAAAAAAAAAAAAAAAAAAAAAGTTTTCAACACTCCCTTCACAAAAATTTGAAACATCGTTCTATTTTTCTATTTTTGAAGTAGGTAATGCTACTATATCTTATTAGATATATTAGCAATATGATACTATATTGACATATTGACAACACAATATAATTACAAACCTAGAGAGAAAGTAGCATGCATACATCTTGCTTGAAAGAGAAGTCTACAACCTTCTGTGAATACTGCATACTAAAAAAGCAAATTACTATTTCCAAGAAATTTGCTTTCAAATTTGTTTCATCACAGTCGTACTAAGAATATAGAAAATATCACAGTGCAGACATTTCAAGAAGTATCCTACCTAGTTGGAATGGAGGCAGCCAGAGATGATTAGAAATACAAGAGGAGAATATTTGAATTAGAAAGGACTCATGTTAAATTGGATATAATTACAAAACGTAAATTAATGTATAAAATGTTATTATATGAACAAGAGTAAAATTCAGAGATTAGTGAAACCAATTCTAGATTTCCATGGAATCTCATGCCTTGGGGAGTGAGGGAGAAGACACCAGTGGCGGAAGAGAAACGCTAAGCCACTGAGTCTCTTGGACTCAGCCCCTTCTTTCTTCTTTTGTTAATAGGGGGTGCTACCTAATATTAGGTAAGATAATATCAGACCAAAGAGGAACTATTTCCTCTGAGAACCTATGGGAAGTCAATAAAAGAAGTACATCACATATTTAAGTTTGACAATGTTAGATCTATAAGCTGTAATCTCATTCTATCAGTGGGTTACGACTTTCTTAAGGAATTTCATTTTTTTCTTATAAACACCTGATTTTGTCCAGGCCTTCTAATGCTCTGGAGAATGCTGACACAATATGGTTTATTCTGTCTGGATGTCTGTTACATCACGTTGTCGCCTACTGATAAAGAGACAGTGAGATACGTGAGCCAATCACTAGGATGTCCATGAGTGAAATAAGCAGGGTGGCTTAGCCAGATATCCATCGCTAGCCTTGATACAAAAGGTCAAAGTAGAAGTCTTTATGGCATTAACAATTTACTATTAAAGCACTGAACATCACAAATGTTTGGCAGGTGCTACAATGAGTTATTTCTCTATTCATTTTCTTGAAGGTCAAAATTAATTTAAAAAGACAAATAATCTTGTAAGGTGAGAATAGTTTCAAATTATATTGAATTCCCCTTGGATCAATTGAACAGTTTGTCCTTGGAGGTCAAATTCCTCCATAGTGATCAATCTCTGTGGGTCAAATTCAAACTTAATGTTTTTGATGGTTTTGAGAAAGTTTTCATTGCATTTCACCTCTCCCCTAAATAGGTGTTTAGACACACTTCAATCTATTGTATGTGCTTTCAAGACACACTTCAATCTATTGTATATGCTTTCAAGATACACTTCAATCTATTGTATATGCTTTCAAGACACACTTCAATCTATTGTATATGCTTTCAAGACACACTTCAATCTATTATATATGCTTCGTATCTACTCTGATTCATGGGTCTGCATATAATATTTGGCCTCTCCTTGCTTTTCAATATGCCGAGGTAAACCGTAATTATCCCCATGCCTGTTTCATGTTACCTTTTGGCATGTATACCTAAAACATCAACTCCTATTGGAACAAATGTAAAGCAAAGTGCAAGACCATGAGGGGTGTTTGTCACAATATGTTGGACTCACATGTGGGTGAATTTATATGGCACTATCAATTTGGAAATAATGCTTTCAATTCCTTTTTACTGCATATATCAGAACAATTTTTTATTAACTAATGTGATAGTTTGACTTTTGATTGTAGTATGTTTTAGTAAAAAAATCGAGGGGCAATGTGTTCACTTGAATATATCTGAAAGGCAAATTGTTCAATTGATTCCTCCTCTTAATCTCTCTCTCTTCCCATATTAAGGACTGTTTCCAGTGCTCAAAGAAGCTGCAGCTCCTAAACTAACCATCTCTTCCAGAACCTTGGACTCTTGCCTCCAATTTTCTGGTCCTGGTTTTTCTCATCTATAGAATAAGGAGACAGGACTACATAATTGTAAATTTTTTTTTTTTTTCTGACTCAGATATACCTAGAACTTCATCTTGTTGCATCTTTCCTTTTAAAAGTAAGTTATGACAAAAGGTCAACAAATAGGTCACCTAGGATAGCTTTGTTCATTCAAATAAAAGTGTGTTATACTTACGATTTGCCGGGAAGGTCTAGTTCTATAGTTAAGAAATCAGTTTCCACACCATTTTTCTTCTCTGAATGGGAATTTTAAAAATCTTAAACAGATGTTCTGTGTGGTCCACAATTAAGGAAATAACCAACTGGCTAACAACAACAAACTCCTGCTTATATTGACCATTTAAAAAATTCTTTCATGTTACGTTGTATTCAGAAAGTTGAACATCTAAAAATGAATATATGTATATTTTTCTCAATGTAATTATGCAATCTGTGTATGTGTACTTTTTTTTCTTGATGATACACTGGAAAATAATGGTTTGTGGGGAAAAAACCCATCTTTTCCTGGGGCTTAAGCCTCAGTTCTGACACCTAGCAGCTCTGATCATCATCTGTAAAATGGAAATATGAACACCTATCACATGGGGTTGTGAGTATGTAACATTTGTTCTTATAGCAACATGTAAACTAGCTCAGGCAAAGCCTCATATACACTTCTAAATGTTATAGTCTGCCAGTGAATTATCATATAAATGTGAAAAACAGGACAGCAGAGTGAAAGGAGGGTTTTGGGGGGTGAATATTTAAAAGTATAAGAAAACTTCCCTGAAATTTCCTGACTCGAACATATGTATGTAAATAGACAAGCCACTTTTCAGGAAAAATGAACCCTGTGGACCCAACATGAGATATATCCTAATAAAACTATTGAACTTAAAATTCAATGAGCTTGAAGAGAAGCCGGCCAAAAGGATCACATCTCTCAGAAGTAGAAGGAAACTAGATTGGCATCGGACTTCTTTATGGCATCAGTTAATGCTAAAATAGGATGCAACAATAGTTAAACAATGCTTAAGCAAGGACAGCAAAAGTTCATCTGAAAAGTAACCAAGTAAGGATAACGCGGAAAACTATTTAAAATAAGAGCAATAAGAATATGTATCCCTAGAAGATAATTAAATACACTGTTACTTCAATAATATAGTGTCACTGCATGAAAAGGTAACAGAGCCAAAGAACAGAAGAAAAGTCCATAAATAGATACCAACACATTTTGGAGCTTAGTATATGATTAAGGTGACAAATAATTGAAGTAAAGATAGACTCACCATACCCTAAAAATAGGGTTAGGAGAACCATGTAGCTATCTGGAAAAAGATAAAATTATATTCATACCTCAATCTATTACATTAAGAGTAAAGCACCACATTGAAACATGAGTTGATTCCTTTTTAACAAATGAAGACTTTCCTACTAGTTATTTGAAATCCAGCAGCCATTAAAAACAAATATATAAACAGAACCAAAAATAATCCCAAATCAATAAAAACAAACCCAAATTTTATAAAGAGGGAAAATAAAACAACCAAAAAACTTCTGCATGGCTATATGAACTTGAAAGACAAATGAGAAATTAGACAAACATTTGCAACTCATTCTTCCCTAAGACAACTAATCTCCCTAATATATAAGCATTATTAGAAATAGAGAAGAAAAAGACTAAGGAGGCAATAAAGCAGTAAAAAGAACCTGAACAGATAGTTTACAGAAAAATACAAATGGCTTACAGGTAATATGAGAATGCAAATTAAAATGACACATAAAGGCTACTTTTTTCACACATCAGATTATCAAAACCCCAAAGTTTTACAACTCACACTTTTGACAGAGCTGTGAAGAAACAGGCACTCAGATATCCTGCTAGTGTACAGGGCAGCGCAAACATTATGGAAGATATCTATATAAGTTACAAATGCATTTACCACTTGACCTAGCAATTCTACCTCTGAGAATTTATCCTGCAAATATGTGTATATTTATAGAATGGCAAATATAAAAGATTATTCATTGCAGCAACATTTGCAATAACACAAGACTGGAAATTACTCAATTTGTCCAATAATAGGAGTCTGGTTAACTGTAGTGCATCCACATAATGAAATACTGTGCATGTATAGGAAAGAATGGAGAAGCTCTGTATGTCATGTTGGAAAATGTCTTCAGGATGTATTAATAAATGAAAACAGCAAGGTGCAAATGATGTATACAGTATACTATTTAAGAAAGTGGATAATGAGTTTATATATTTGCTTATATTTACAAAAACAGATTTGGAAAGTGATATGGTTTAGCTCTGTGTCCTCACCCAGATCTCATCTTGAATTCTGCTCCCACGGTTCCCACGTGTTGTGAGAGGGTCCTGATGGGAGACGGTTGAATCATGGGGGTGTTTTCTCCCATGCTGTTCTCTTGGTAATGAGTGGGCCTCACAATATCTGATGGCTTTATAAAGGGAAATCCGTTTCTCTTAGCTCTCATTCTCTCTTGCTACCACCAGGTAAGCAGTCCCTTTCACCTTCCGCCATGATTGTGAGGCTCCCCAGCCACGTGAAACTGTAAGTCCATTAAACCTCTTTATTTTGTAAGTTGCTGAATCTCCAGTGTGTCTTTATCAGCAGCTTGAAAATGGACTAATACAGAAAGAATATACAAACAACTTATAAAAGTGATTACCTCTGGTGGGTGGGTGTAGAGGACGGGATGCATGCAGATAGAGATGAAGTGGGTCTTCTCAACACATGACATTCTGTATGGATTTTATTTGTGAACTAGGTGATTCTATTTCTTAAAAATAAAATCAAATATTAAAATTTACCAGGGCTTGCTTTAGGAGTCTGCTTTCCATATTTCAAATGGTTCTGCCTGTGTGTGTATGTGTGAACATGGGTGTGTATGTAGATGTGTGTGCGCACGCAGAAAACTTTTACAGGGTCATCATTGCCGTCTTTTTCCTCAATTATTCAGTAAAATCTTCCACACCCCAAATGTCTTGGTGAGTGGATATTTTGTGAGAAGGAAGGGATAGGGAGAGAGATGCTTGAGGAAAATTCCATAGTTATGTCGACATGGCTGGAAGTCTGGCCAGCAAACACAAGACAGTGACACATCCAGAAACTGAACTGATTCAGAAGTAGTAGGATTAGGAACCATGAAAATGTCTGCTCCCCATGAATTTGCAGAGCTCTCCCAGATAGAATGGCATGGGCTTTCAAACAAATGTTATTTAGACTTTAAGAAGTAAGTGTTCCCAGTTAACATGAGGGTTACAAAGCTCTGTTCTTATTCTAATTCTTCCAGAGCTTGAAAACCAAAATACCTAATTTTAAAAACGGATATGAAACAGAAGGAAAATAATAGAGTTCTGAGTATTAAATCCAGAGAAAAGAAAAAAGTAAAATTTAAGTATATTAGTAGCAAATGTATTGCGATTTCTAAAACTCTGGAAGATATTTTTTTTTTTTTTTTTTTTTGAGACGGAGTCTCGCTCTGTCGCCCAGGCTGGAGTGCAGTGGCGCGATCTCGGCTCACTGCAAGCTCCGCCTCCCGGGTTCACGCCATTCTCCTGCCTCAGCCTCCTGAGTAGCTGGGACTACAGGCGCCCACAACCGCGCCCGGCTAATTTTTTGTATTTTTAGTGGAGACGGGGTTTCACCGTGGTCTCGATCTCCTGACCTTGTGATCCGCCCGCCTCGGCCTCCCAAAGTGCTGGGATTACAGGCGTGAGCCACCGCGCCCGGCGATATTTTTTATATATTAGTATTATTTGAAATATACTTAGGTTGTAATCAAATAGGTTAATTTCTCCCCCATATTTCACCCCTAAAACACTAATCATTCCCATTCAAATGACAGATCCAAAATTAAAAAGTAATTTGGTTTCTAAGATAAAATATTTATTCATGTAGCTCTAAATCTATAATTATAAAATATTAAATCATTAAAAATGAAATAACTAAAAATAACCTACTAGTGATAGGACTATCGGTATAAATTTTCCTTTTATCTCTGTCTGTTTTTTAAGAAATAAATTGAAAATCTCAATAGCAAAGTTCCTGATCCATAAACCATTCTGCAACCTCACTGACGCTTCTGCTCCAAAGATCTTAATTATTTACACAGTTCCATTAGAAACTGCTTGAGCACACAGCATTGCGAAAGATATGAGTTGTCACTACTTAATAAATGTCCTTGACCCAAACACTGAAAGCATGAGTCTGTTTTATAAAGTTTTCTTGCTGAATATTCTTAATTTTAAATAATATCAAATTAAGATAATATACTAGCATATTGCTGTTAAATATGTTGCTCAAGGATTTTTTCCATGAAAAGTTTTGTGAATTTTTTCCTGATGAATACAGCTTGAGAGAGGCCCAGATTGTAAAACAATCAACTTGGTTGGATAACTTAGGATGGACTATCTTAAATTGCTATCAGGCTCTGTTAGTTCCAGGCTACTGTTCCCTTGAGATCATTAAGGAGTGATCCTGCTTCAAGAAGGGAAATGGATTAGAAAAATCTCTTTAGGTTCATTCACCCTGAAGAAAGCTCTGATTGTCTTTGGAATAGGGTTCAGGAGGACAAAGACAGGAACCTCAGCAGGAAGTGCTTCTCTCTGACATTTTGAACCGGGAGGTGGGTGTTTACAGATGAAGACAGAGAAAGGAACAATCAGAAGCAAGCCTGGGACCTCTTAGACCCAGTTGTGTGGAGATCATTTTATTCTGGAACACACAATTTTAAAAGTCTTTTGAATCCTCAGGGCCAGCACAGGCCATTGCCTCTAGTAGTTACCAAAAAAAAAAAGAGTTAGAATCATTCAGAGCTCACATTTAAGAGTGAAACCAGAAAAAGCACCATGGAACTAAAGAGGTCACCAGAAACAGGCAAGGAATCGGAGAAAAAAAAAATTGCAAAGAATGAAGAAAGAAGAAACCCTAGTTTAGACTTCTGATTTTTCTGGTTGTGGCCTCCCTTAAAATCAAACAGAAAATCTACAACTGCATTCCAAGAACGCACATGGGGAGCTAACGAGAACTAAATAAACAATGCTCTGTTTGCTCAAATATTTAGCAAATAGCTCAGGGCTTACTTGCATACACCACCATCGAAATTCTAGCCAATTCTCAAAGATGTTTCTATGCTGTGCTAATAAAATAACTCATGTATGTACAATGGTGTACATTGTAATTATTTCCACATGGTTAGCACTTAGACAAAACCTGAGGGAAGAAGGTCAACATTTGATGAATCTTCATCACAAATCAACATTCACGACAGCACAGTCAAAACCCAAAGTCCAACACAGGATAAAACCAACAGATGCAATCATCTGATATGTCAGAATGTATTTTTTTCTCACACTTTTTTCTCCTTATCACTATTTTTTTTTTCTGGTTATGATCTAGGTAGATGGATGATAAAATGACAGGAAATAACGCATTAAAGTTTTGTAGATAAAATATTACTAAGTGTTTAGGGGTGTTTTTGTCTTTAGCTGTAAATACATAACAAATCCTTGACTGTGATGCCACAATTTGTAGTGGGAGAAACCTCAAAGAGAAATCTTTTGGTAGTGCATCTGGATGATGGGATCAAATCCAAGTGATTATGATTTGTGACTCTAATCTCAAGTGAAACCTTGTTCTGGGATTATTTGTTCATGTTTCCGTAATTCACTTACATAGTAGAATTTCTATATAAGGTAATAGCTGAATAGAAGAGAATAAAAACCTTTCTAATTTTATAGAGTGCAGTTATGACATTCAGAAAGAAGTCACAGGTCTTCATAAAAAGACTTAGCAATCTTTATGCCTAAAACTTAAAGTATATTTGTTTATAGTTTGTAACCAAGTAATGGTGTGGAATGTTTTAAGCTGTCTCATGTTTTATTCTGGTGACCAAAGCTCAACCCATTGAATAGAACTTAGCTTAATATTTATTAACACAAAAATGAATGGATTGGGATACAATTTCATTTTTTTACTTTATGCAGCTCAAGGATTAAAGTCAATCTCTTCATATATCCTTCATTTATTCAGTAAGCATTTGTTGAGTGTCTATTAATTCACAGGACTGTTCTAGGCACCAGAAATAGAGCAGTGGGCAGAACACAGTCTCAGCTTCATGCGGATTCTAGTTTGGAGAAAATAATCAATAAACATATATGTAATATGATGTTACCATATATTATGCATATTTCAAAGAAAAAGCAGGCTAGAAGGGAAATGCTGAGAGCGGGTAAAGAAACTCTTTTATGTAGGGTGATCAGGAAAGACTTGGAGGTTCCAATAGTTAAGATGAAACTTCAGTGAAGGAGAGTGAGCCATGAGAAAGTCTGGAATTCGGAGGAAGAGTCAGAAGGATAAACGAGTACAAAGGTTCTCATGCAGGACTAAATTTGCCTTATTGAGGAACTTCTAGCAAGTCAATGTTGCTGGAGTGAAGTGAAAAGTTGAGAGAGGAAAGAAATGTATAGGGTAGGGCTGGGTACAGTGACTCACATCTATAATCCCAGCACTTTGGGAGGTAAAGGCAGGATGATCGCTTGAGGACAGGATTTTGAGACCAGCCTGGGCAATATAGCAAGACCCTCTTTCCCAAAAAAAAAAAAATAGAAATAAAATTAAATTTAAAGTTGTTACTGCATAGGTAGAGTCCAAATCAAGAAGAATGCTATAAACTCAGGTAAGAATTTGGGCTCAATGATGGGAATCACTGAAAAATGTTGAGAAGGGTGGCATTATGTGATTAAGGATTTTACAAGTTTCTCTGGCTGTTTTGTGCAAGACAAACTGCATGGAGGACAAGGATGACATGGGGATGCCAAGCATAAGGTTATTGTGCTAGTACTGGCCTTAGGCCTTAGATGATGGTGATTTGTATCAGAGCTTAGCCGTGGATTGAGAAGTGGTTTGCTTTTCGATATATCTGGATGTACTTCCTAGCCAGGAAAACTAAGATTTTTCTGCTAGATTGAATAGGTGTAAAAGAGAGTGAGGAAATGAGAATGATTCCAAAGTACTTAGTCTGAGCCACTGGGAAATGGTTGAGCCAATTATTCATTCTTTTCTCAAGTATTTATTAAATACAATTTGTGCTGGAGGCAATAAGAGGTGCTTGGAAAATGTATGGAGCAAAACAGACAAAAATCTGTGGAAGAAAAGGACAATAACATTGAACATAAATAAATGTTAAAATATGTTCCAAGGTTATACATGTGGTGGAAAGAGACACCAACAGAGAAGGCTAAGAGGAATGGGCAACAGAACAAGCTCCTTTATTTATTAAGGTGATCAGGGTGGGCCCACAGAATCTGAGCCAGGCTAAGGGGTCCAGTGTGTCTGCAGCCCAGTGAGCTAGAGGTAGGATAGGGTGGGTGATGGAGCAAGAGAAACCAGGAGGCCTGATTGTTTAGGGCCTTGAAGGCCACCTGGGGGGTTGTCATTCCTTCTAAAATGTGGAGCCATTTTAGGATTTGGAGCAGAGGAATTACATGGTCTGACTTATGCTCAAAAGTCTCACTCTGGCTGCTCCTCTAAGGCCATATTACAGGCAGCAAAGATCACACAGGGAGATCTGCTCTGAGGCTATTGCAATATTCCAGTTGAGAGCTAATGGTGGCTCGGTGGAGAGTGGTAGCCGTGAGAGTGTAACAGGTGACAAGATGCTAGATATATATAAAGGTAGAACCCTCCTGATTTCCTGATAGATTAGGGAACCTTGATTTTTTGGCCTGACAAACTAGAAGGATGGTGTTGCCCTTGACTGAGATGGTGAAAAATCCTATTTGAATGTGAGGTGGGGGAGATTCATAGTTTAGTTTTGGACATTTTAGGTTTGAGATGTCTAGTAGAAGTGAAAGAATCATATTGGTGGTTGGATATTCAAATCTGGAGCTCTGGAGAAAGTTCTGAGCTGGAGATATGCATTCTTAGGTGGAGATATATACAGGACATTGAGAATGATGGGCAGTGAATGAGCCCACTTAGGGAGTGAATGGAGATAGAAAGTCAAGCTACGCCCTGAGTGTAATCCAACAGTAAGAAGCAGTGCAAAGAAGAGCTAGCAAAGGAAGCCCTGAGGCCGAAGAGCCAAGAGGATGCGGCTCGCCTAAGAGAATGTATGAAGGAAGGTGTGGCCCACTGTTGTGAACATTCTTGAGAGGTCAAGTGTAATGAGTGGGAATTGATCACTGGATGTAGCAACATGAAGGTCATTAATGATTTTTGGGGAGCAGTTTTGGAATTGTCATGGGGGAGAAAGTTTGGAAGAGAATAAGGATGAGGTGGAAAGGAAAAGGTTATTCACTAAAGTGAAGAGCAGTGGGGGAAAGCAGATAGGGGCTGAGCATGAAGGGATCAACTTGAATTATTACATCTGTTGAGATTTATTTTCCTTGTTGGTCACATAGAGCCAAGTTCTTAGGCAGATCTGAAGGAATGCTGCATTATTTATTTTCTCAGTGATTAGCATTTAATCACTTCATTTAAATATTTGTTGTTTTATTCAAAATCAATTTTGTACTTCCCTGTTTAAGCCTTCCGAAAATTCATCTTGCCAAAAGAAATATGAATCCTTTGTAGGGTTACTGTGGCTCAGAGACAAAAGATTCCTTTCTTTTTATTGAATTATTTGTGTTTCCCAGTCTGGCAGTGTTCTGAATCTCATATTGTAATAAGTTAATATTTTATTGTACTGCAAACACAATAATGCAGTGTTTGGTGTTAACTATAAGAATAATTGGATTTTATATACACCTGCCCCTCCAAAGGCAAATGTTGGGATTATACAAAGACTTTGTAAATAACAGCACATTGCTCTGTGATATTGCTGGAACAGTTGTTTTATATTTAGCTCTTGTGTTGTTGATCTTCTGTATTTCTATCTGGATTATAAATTCTTGGAGGGTAGAGTGTATGTCATGCATACCCCTCATAGCAAAGAGACATGTGTGTGCTGAGTCTTACTACTCTTCTGTTAAATGAGTGTTCTCTTGTTTAAAAACTGGGAGTAGGCTGGGCACGGTGGCTTACACTGTAATCCCAGCACTTTGGGAGGCCAAGGCAGGTGGATCATGAAGTCAGGAGATCGAGACCATCCTGGCTAACACAATGAAACCCCATCTCTACTAAAAACACAAAAAATTAGCCGGGCGTGGTGGCACACGCTTGTAGTCCGAGCTACTGGGGAGGCTGAGGCAGGAGAATGGCTTGAACCCAGGAGGCAGAGGTTGCAGTGAGCTGAAATTGCGCCATTGCACTCCAGCCTGGGGGACAGAGTGAGACTCTGTCTCAAAACAATAAATAAATAAAACAAAAACTGGGTGGTAACAAAGGCAGGGTGTAACTAGAATGTCTTCTAATTTGTAGCTTAGTTTTTCATAGTGCCAGTCCTTAAACTAGGTCAATATTTTAGGGGCTCTTTCCTCCTACCTGTCCTTCCTACTCTGTATTAAGCATTTTGATCACTGAAGTCAAATAGACCCTTTGGGAAGTGGTACATTGTACATCTTTTTCTTCCTAATTGAAATCTACATTTTAGTGCAAGGGGTTGTATTTAATCATTTCTTTTATAAATAAAGGCATTTAATGGCCTTGGTAAGTCTTGGAATTGATAAGTGATGACTGGCATATAATTCAATCCTCAATTTGTTGATTTCATTGCAAGTTTATTTGAAATGACAATTTTTTTCAATAGATTTTTATCTTTCCAAAATATTTATTAACAAATTTCTCCAAATATATGCAGTTTAAACGGTGGTCTTATAATTTCATATAGGCCTTATAACTTGAAAATTTTCCATTTGCTACTTTAAAGTTTAACTTCTTCTCATGTAAAAAATTTGCTGACTGTCTGATAATCTCCTCATTTGAAGTATTTTAAAAAATAAATAGAGGAGACCAAGTAAATATTATGAACTGCAGAGAATAAAACAACTTAGTTACCCAACTAAATAGGTGCCTCTTGAAAGAGACATCTGAATGTGCAATTTCTATTTAGTGCTTCAGTTAAAGAACATTACAGAACATTCTCTCTGGAAAGTCTCCTTGTCTTAGCTAGTTTGCTTTCTCTTCCAGCTTAGGAACTGCCACCTACTTCTTGAATCTATGCAAAGCAGCTACGTTTCTGTTTGGTTCTTAAGGGCCTGGTAAAGACTTGGAACACACACAAATCGGTACAAGCAAAAACTTAAGTTTGCAAATTTTGATGGTGGAAACTTCATGGCAAAAATTCCTGCCACAGAAATAAAGTAATAAAGGGCTCTCTGGGCCTGATATTTTAGAGTCTATCATTTACGAAATACTCTTTCTTAAGTCCTGCCATATGTCTTTAGATTCCATGCTCTTTCTTCCTTCATCTTGTAAAATAGGAGGACTAGCTTAAAAAGTTTGATGATCTACATCGTTAGGTGTTGTGATGTTGAGACATTGTGGCCAAACCTCTTTGTCAGTTTATTCCTTTTAAAACTTAATTTATATTTATAGAATCTGAAACAGAATAAGGGTCTTAGGAAACATAATATGGCTGTTATTCTAGTGGAATGTGCACTCCTGCAATCTATCATTAGATATCATCGGGTGTCAGCTATGTGCCAGATGCACTGCAATGTATTGGACATAGAGACAGAAAAGACACAGTTCTTTCCTTAACAGAAGTAGAGGTTAGTGGCATCAGTTTATTTTTAAAATGGGATCAGATGAAAATTGTGATTAGATGATTGCACTTGGTCTTTTCTCTCCCCTTGCACACTATGGAGTTGTGACTTCTCCCCCACCTCTCACCAAATCTCAAGGGGAGGGCTCAATGACAGATGGATCTTCAGGCTCGTGTGCAGAATCAGAGACAAAGGGGAATTGGTGATGGCAAAGGGGAACAAGGCCTGAGTGCTCTGGATGTTTCACGATGGATCGTGTGATTAGTGTACAATTTGAACACGAATTTTGTGTTTGATTGTGCAAAATTTCATCCACAAGAAACGCTAGTTGAATGCAAAAAATTTCACCATCTTGACAAAGCCACTTACAAATACATAAAATGCACCTCAAACCTCTCCCAGCAATGTGTGTCAGGAGTCACTCTCTTGCACATGGGATGTTACAACGTTCTCTCCCATTTCTGAGAACCTTCCTTCCACTTTCGTGATAGTTCACAAGCTGCCACACTTCCCACACCCACTTCTTCAAGCAAACTACAGGTCTTTTAAAGATAAGGCACCATATTTATTGTAGTACTTAAATATACTTTGTAACCACTTAACATGTGTAAAACTGTGCTGCTGCTATTAGGTTTTACTTTCTTTTGTGTGTCACTGACAAAGTTTCTGAGTGGTGTTCCCCAACTCCGACTTTTCCATAAGTTCTGTGGTGTTATTTGCACAATTCTGGATAGCACTGAAAAGTTTTAGAAACATATGTCCCATTCTATCAGAACTGACTGTATTTTCAATATTCCCACATATCCCATATTCCAGATTTTACAGAAGAGAGCATGACTGGAAGTGTAAACAGTTGGGAAAGAAAAGCATTAGCTCTACAATTGTAACCTGTGTATTACTTTAATAATATAACTTTTAGAAAATACAATAAAGAACTAAAATGAATTTGAAAGCACTGCTCTGGGTAAAAAGAGAAAAGTTAGAGAATGGGAAGCTCAAGCCAGAGTCAAAGTGTGGTTGTTGAACATGCAGTGTTGAATGATCCTGTTAGCACCATGGCCTAGACTTGCTCATTCCTGGCATGATCTAGGTAAGTCATAGGTGCGATTTTACCAAGTTGTTCGTTTGCATTGCAGTAACTAGCAGCTAAATGTCAATCCTTCTCAGGCGCCTTCATAGCTCTCTGGGACCTCCTTTGAAACAATATTTGTGTACTTGACTGCGGAATCCACTCTACTGTCTCTATATGAGCAGGAAGAGTAACAGTTTATTCATGCTGAGGTCAATGAGTAATTTCCTAATCTGATCAACAAACTCATTCTCTTGTCTTGCAAACAAGACCATGTACTAAAAAGTCCAATGATGTTGACTGTGTGGTAGCTGTAAATAGCTTTTGAAGACAGGAGTCTGAATTAAATTCAATAATGCTCTAACTTTTCTGGTTACAACAGAATACATTTTAGTATATATAGCATAAAGATTACAGTCCCTGATGCATTCTAAAGCAAATATTAATTGAAATATCTCTATTGTTATCTATGTATTCTCTAGATAATATTGCTATAAAGATGTTTTCAAATGTCGGAATAAAATCAAACTTACCTTTTTGAAATTTCTAATTGATATGTGTAGAACAGGGTAAATGGATACAACTAGCTTTCCCAGTAAAATTTTCTTTAGCTGTATTTTGGACCTATCTGTTTAGGCTGGGAAGCTGAATTCCATTTTAGCTTAGTCTTTCTTGGCTTTTCAATCATAAACCAAGGTTGAAAAGTGTGACATTTGGAAGTTATTTGGCAAATTTCCTCTCTTGTCTTCAGCACAGCTGACCTCAAAAACATATATTCACTCTTTCCTAGTGCTCAGTCCCAAATCCACAGTTATTTATTTTGTTGTGATGGTTGCTCTTGTACGGGAGTCTCTTCACTTGAAATTTTACCCTTGGTAATAAGACATATTTGCTCCACCCTACAGGCCTTTGTTAATCCTGCATCTGTCCAGCTCATCCAAGTGCTATCAGGGAGAACTGGAGGCAATCACGATCAAACCTTCATTAGTTAGTTCCAACTCCTTACATAATAATGAAAAGGACTTTGTGAAAATTTGCAAGATTGTGAAGTGGCTACATTGTCTGTGGTAAATATCCCAGGTTCTTTGCCTCGCACCAAGGAAATCGAGGACACAGACACACAAGAAGTGAGTTCAAGAGCAGAGGTTTAATAGGAGAGAGAAAAGAGCCGAGAAAAGCCCTCTTTCCTGCAGACAGAGGGGGTGCTCCCAAGTGGGTCTTCCGGTTTCCTGGTGAAATGCATAGGCTTTCACAGAGGAGCTTGAGGAGGTGGTGTCTGATTTACATAGGAGCCAAGAGATTAGTCAGACCAGGTGTGCTGTTTGCATAGGGCGTGAGGAAGCTGGACACCTTACCCTAATCTTTTATGATGCAGATGGGGTCTCTACCTGGCTGGCTCCATGTTGCCTGCTTTTTTACTGCCTATGTAGCGACAAAAGGGAAGAGGGAACCTCCATGTTGAACATACCTGGCTCTTAGGTAGTGTGTTGCTATTGGCACAGTTGCCACATTTACCTGTGAAAGCTTCTAGCTCGCTTATCTATGTCTGCAGCTTGATTTTACCGGCTGCTCTTTGTTAGAAAAGAAATGATTTTGGAGCTGCTTTTGTTAAAAGGGAAGCCTTACCAAGAACTCTCTTACCCTCATTAACTGCCTAAATAATTTCTTTTTATCTCGTGTATCCATTGAACACAGGTATTGACCTCTGCTTCTTTCTGAAGTTCCAGTAAATGACAATTACATAATTTTTTAAAAAGGGTTTAAGAAAGAAGAGATGAAAGAGAACAGAATCATCAAATTTCAGAATCTAGAAAGCAGGATAAATGACATTTTATCCCACAGGTCTGAGAAAGCTGATTCCCAAGGCAAACCCTAGAAGGGATCTGAAGTCTGCAGTAGACCAAGCACATCTGGAAGAAAGGTTAAGAATGACCAGAAATGAGGGATTGGTGAGAAGTCAGCTCAAGAAGCAGTTACATCCATCTGAATAATAGGAAGAAGAAGAGAGAAAAGAAATTATCAGAGAAAAAAGTATTCAAGACATTACCCAGAATTGTAGAAAATGAGTTGGTACATTAAGAGGGCTGTGATATTGTAATATAATAAGAAATATATATTTTGGTCTTCGTGTTAGTCTTTTCCATGCTGCTAATAAAGACATACTTGAGATTGGGTAATTTATAAAGGAAAGAAGTTTAATGGATTCACAGTTCCACATGGCTAGGGAGGCCTCACAATCATGGTGGAAGATAAACGAAGAGCAAAGGGAAGTTTTACATGGTGGCAGGCAAGAGAGTTTGGGCAGAAGAGCTCCCATTTATAAAACCATCAGATCTCATGAGACTTATTCACTATCATGAGAACAGCATGGAAAGACCTGCCCCCATGATTAAATTACCTCCCACCGTGTCTCTCCCATGACACATGGGAATTATGGGAGCTACAATTCAAGATGAAATTTTGGTGGGGACAAAAAAGCCAAACCATATTAGTCTTCCACCGAATACTTGATTTTATAGCATGTAGCTCCTAAAACCCTTGGAACCTCCGACATGATAAGCATCTTTTAGTATGCTAATGAGATGACCGGTGGCTGGAGACTCCTGGACAGGCGCTGGATGGGGCTGCTTGTCAGAGGAACTAAAGCAAATGATTAGAGGGTTGGAAGTTCCAGCCATACCCTTCAACCTCCCACCAGTGGAGAGATAGCTGGAGATGAACATCACAAACAGCCAATGATTTAATCAATCCTGCCTGCTAAATGGAGCCTCCATAAAACCCCAAGAAGATGGTGTTTGGAAAGCTTCCAGATTTCTGAACGTGTGTAGGGGTCCTGGAAGGGTGGCTCAGCCATGGAGGGCATGGAGCCTGACTGCCCCTTCCCTCATATCTTGCCTTATGCATCTCTTCATCTGGCTGTTCCTGAGCTGTATCTTTTTATAAGAAACTGGTAACAGCAAAGTGCTTTTCTGAGTTCTATGAGCCACTCTAGCAAATTATCAGACCCACAGAGTTGGGCGTGGGAACTTCTGGTTTGTAGCCAAGTAGGACAGAAGTTGTGGGTAACCTGGGAACCTGCTGTTTGCAACTGGCCTCCAAAGTGTGGAGCAGTCTTGTGGGACTGAACCTTTAATCTTTGGGGCCTACACTGATTCTGTTAGTGTCAGAGTTGAATTGAATTGGGGGGCACCTAGTTGGTGTCTGCCAAGAAGTGGAGAATTGCTTGGTGTGATAACGCTCCTCCTCTATGTCTTGTCAGATGCAATGAAAGTGACGTATCAAGAAGAAAACACTGTTTTTTTGTTTGTTTGTTTTTTCCCCTATAAAAAGGACCTATTGAGTGTACAGCATAATCTATAAAAATAAAACGACACCAAGCACTTCATTGTGAATTTCAGCCATGGGGGCAAAGAGAAGTATCCAAAAGCTATCAGGTGGCAGAACCTCCTTCTCCCCAAAGCATACTTCTTATGAAGGATCAGGAATCAGAATGGATTTAGATACCTCAAAAACAATACTGGAAGGAAGATGTCAGTGCAGTAAACCTTTGATATCCCAAGGGAAAATGATTTACATTAGAAAATAGAGACATGTTCCTATCAAGTCTTTGTCAAATTAGTTCTCCACACATGGATGCTCTTGAGAATGTGCTCCACCAAAACTATGAACCAAACTAGCAATAAAGACACAGGATCCAGTGATAGGAAATCCAGCCCCAAGTTGGTGGTTAAGAAGGAGCCAGCTGAGGACTGGGAAGAAACCTGCCCAGACTAGAACAGGTCAGATGTCACCAGAGATGAAACAAATATGCAATCAATGAAATTAGCTCGCGTGTGAAGCTTAGACACTGGAGGAAAAGTTTGCAAAGTTAGTGACAGAAATTTGAACAACTAAAACACAAGTGTGATGATTAACTTCAAGTAAAACCAAAATGTTGCTCAACAAACAGGAAAAGTTATTATAGATTAATATATGACCCAGCATTGGCCTAACTATCATAAGGTAAATCTTGTATAGTAATCTAACGAAACTAATTAAGATGATACTTGGGGTCAGTCGGGTTGAGGAAGAGTGAATGAGAGCGAATCCTTATTTTCCATAGAGAGAACCTATTAGATAGCCTCAAAATAGAAACATTAAAAGTAATAGCATGAGTTATATTTAGAGTTATGGAAGTAACTATGAGCAACAGTAACAAAAAATCTATCAGAATTTAAAACAGTTGCCTCTAGAAAGGGGAGAAAACCCATGGTCTTCCTAATGTGCTTAAAAGAAATATGTGCATCTACAATTTTGATGAAATTAAAAACCAAACTGAAATATGCAGAATAAAAGAACCAAAATAAAACAAAAAAGGACAAAAACATCACATGTTGTTCAATCATAATTCTGCCCGAGTAATTGTTTTTTCAAAAAGTCTGACATTAATCTTTTAGCTCATCTCCCAAGATGGTGCATTTGTTTTTAATTGATTTCCATGGAAAAGAAGAACATCTAAATGAACATCTAACTTGGAATGTTACCTAGAATTCAAGTAAGTTGTTTTCAAATAAAGATGATTTATGATTAAAGAATGATTTGTTGATTTGCTATGTGAATGCGGTAAGACTTCTTTTGAATGTCGAGTGTTTGATGAGCCTCACGATCACAGAGCATTTTCAGACAGTGAATTTTGCCATGAAACAAAGTGGTCACCATCTGCATGTTATGCTGATGCTCTGGAGCTTCTGACACCTCCATACTTATCAAGTGACCTGATTTTCTGTTCCTAAATGTAAATACATTATCTAATGATTCACAAACAGAAATGTGCTCAGTTAATAGCCACCAAGACAGAAGAAAAGGCAAGAACCTTAAATGTCATAAAACTCAGATGCCACTTTATATGAGGGTTGTTTATATGGCTAAGAAGAAACCCTCAATCTATTTATTAGGTTATTGGTATATATCATGCTTAAGTTTATCAAGGCCTCTGCAAGGAAGTTACTGGTAAACATCTATCCGGGCTTTTCAGCTATGTGGAATGATGTGTGTGCAAGCAACAATGAAACTCTCATTTGTCAAATTTTGGGTTGAGATAATACTGAACTTTAAGTCTTGTTACAGACTACTGGATGGACTCGTTGGGATTATAAATTTTATAATTTTTCCCCATGGAATTTCAAAACAATCCTTAACTGTGTAGAGCAAAAGTAGGGTAGATGGGAGGTAGACACAAGGAGAAAGTGGGAGTCACTGGGATTGCTTTTAAGCAGAGGGACAGGGAACAATGGAAAAGATGGAGGGGGAGGTGGAAGTAGTGCTCGTGACTTTCTTTTGTTTGTTTTTTCTTATTTATTTAAGATGGAGTTTTGCTTTGTCACCCAGGCTGGAGTGCAGTGGTGTGATCTTAGCTCACTGCAACCTCTGCCTCCCAGGTTCAAGCAATTCTCCTGCCTTAGCCTCCTGAGTAGCTGGGATTACAGTCACACACCACCACACCGAGCTAATTTTTGTATTTTCAGTAGAGATGGGGTTTTGTCATGTTGGCCAAGCTGATCTTCAACTCCTGATCTCAGGTGATCTGCCCACCTTGGCCTCCCAAAGTGCTGGAATTACGGGCATGAGCCACTGCACCTGGCCATGAGTTCCTGCTTAGTTGCTTGTAAATCTGTGCCTAGTTTGTGTACGAATAGCATTACCTCTATCCCAATATTTCACTGTTGCGATCTACAGTGATGTGGATTCAGAGAATCAGGGGTTAGGTATGAGTCAGACACGGTTCACGTGGTTCACGTCTTACTAATGGAGTAGTCTTGGGCAAGTCTCAGCTTCCTCCTAAGTAAAATTAAGTTAAATGTTATATATAGTATGAGGAATCATATTCATAATTATAATAGTGTGCTGCTGTGAAGATCAAATGGGATAATGCATGAAAGTATTCAGCACATTGACTGGCATGCAGCAAACACTCAATAAACACTACAAAAATCATGGGGACGGGAACAGAAACATAAACGGAAAGAAGGGAGGAAAATGCAGTGAGTCAGGGAAAAACTGACAACGAGAATTCAGGCTGTTTATATTCTTCATTTCCTTTCTGGCTTGTCTTCTAAATTTTGTTTTCTCACATCTGACTGAAATAAAGAATATGTTTGAATTCAGTTATGTGTTTTGGCCATTAGCTTACAGCTATCTGTAGATGTAATTCATGGTACTCTCAGCTCTGGTGAAACCGGAGTGGATTATGTAGAGAGAGATGGGTCGCTGTTAGTGAAATTCATCACTCATGCACTGAGAATATTGTGTGAGTCGGTGATTGTGCTGGCACTTCTGGGAGGAGGATGGGTGAGGCTCATGTTCTGTCCTTCAGGTGTCAGGTTTACTGGAAATCACATTATTTCACTTCAGTTCAGTTCAGTTCCACTCAATTCAGTTTATTTTAGTTCATTTCATGCTTCAGCCAGTTGTAGAATGAAACTGGATCTTAAAATAGCAGCACAAATTATCAGAGGGCTCTGAAATTAGGTAGCTGTAGCTTGAGAGGAAAACAAAAAATCTGCTAATCAGCTTGAATCTTCTCAATTCTTATCTGATTGTGAAATAAAGAGAAGTCATCTAGTGAGTAAATGGGCTAAGATGTATCATTCATGTCATCACAAAAGATATAATCCTAAAAGAACAATAAATGTTATTTTTATAAAGGTGATCAAGAATTCTCAGCAAGTGATACATTCTGCAAAAAAGACTTTTTCAAGAAAGGTTCACAAGCTCACCACATGAATTCTTTATTCTTTCTGTTTATATCCACTCTTACATATATGTGTATTCACTTCTCTAACTTGTGTATGATTAAGAGTTTATCCTAGCAAAATTATAGCAAATATATCCATTATGGTAAGTTAGTTAAAGCAGTTGAATAACTAGAAAGTTGTGCCTTAATCTGTGCTTTAAACTTACTTTCATCCCCCGAAATTATCTTTGAACCGAAGAAATAATTAAATGTATATATAAGGTGTGTGTGTGTACATTTTTTTTCTAGATCACCAGGAACAAATAGTCTGACAAAGTCAGATTTATAACCACCAAATCCTGGGAGACAAATAATAAAGCTGACACAGAAGAGACAAAAAGATCATCAAACCCCTGGTCCAGTGAAAAACTCATACAATTGGTGACAGGGAAGTCTTGAGTAGGTGAGATTCAGGGAGTCTCACACATACACATTATTATGGAGTTAGGGTCTCAGTTCATGGCAACAAAGGTCTTAGCCAACTCTCCGTAAAACCTCCAACTTGTGACAGGCTGATGAGTTAGTCACAAATCACTACCAACAAACCCAGAGTCTGACAAAATCAGATGTATTGAGTCAATGCAGCAAGGGGTGGTGGCCTTTGGGAAGAGCTGGGAGTGCTGCATCATAGGAGGAAGCGTCTTTCACAAGGTCTGAGTTCTTACTGAAGAGCTCGGAGGAGGATCCAGCGGAAGCCAGTGAGGATCAGTTCTGGATTAGGACAAATGAAGATTAGGGATTATGCCAAGTCATGAGGCAAGGGCATTTAGCAACTCTGGATCCCCAGGAATAGACGAGTTACAGCAAAGCACGTCTGTGAGCACCATTAGTGACAAGGCAGAAGTCATTCAGGAAGAGGGTTGTTATGGCATTGAGCAGCTGCTGCATGACCTTGGGAGAAAGAGTGTTTCCTGTTAATTACACAGCTGGCCTTGTGTAGCTGTCTTCTCCACTGGATTAGCAGACGGGCTCCTTGTTTCTTTTTCAGTCGGAGTTGATTTTCACTCTCTCAGTTCTGGACAGGTTCGCTCTCTCTCTCTTTTTCTCTCTTTATATATGTAAAATTTATATTTTATATCAATTATGTATATTATACTATTTATATATTTTATATTTACATTTTAATGTAAAATTATATATATATTAAAAATATGTATCATTTGGGAGCAGAGACCCTGTTATCTATTCAAATACTCAAATTTGATGCTAATAGATGCCTGTAGGTTTCAGGTAAGAGAAAATTCTATTTTTAAGCTGAAGAGAACCAGTGAGTTGGAGCTGAATCTGGAGCTTCTAATCTATGATTTTTTTTTTAAACAAACATTAGCACATTTTTCTGGATGTTTTAGTGGAGAAAGGGTTGTGATAGATTGTCGAAAGGTTCAGGATTAAACATCCTTGCTCTTCCAGGGAAGGCTCTCTGCAGCTTTTCCGGAAGCCATAGACCTGCTACAAAGATTCCATGCCTACTCAGGAGATAAATTAGCTGCTGTTAGTGAAAAAAAAAAAAAAAAATCTGCCCACCCCACAGGTGTTGTCCATACACTGAGGGCTGAATTTACATATCATTTAACTTCCTGACACATCAAAAGATTGCATGACATGGGAGAGGTATGGTAATTATTTCCCTGTCATTAGACGGAAATCTTGGTGATGGATGGAGAAACCCAGCTGGCAATTTGTAAGCTGTGTGACCAATATGTTTCTCTGGGAATAGATAAATGTCTTCTTTTGTCAAAGTCCTATGATTCTGATTTATTTGGCTGACTCTTATGTTATCAAAGAGTTTCTACGATAGATTAGGAGGAATTCAATTTTATTTATTATTTATTTATTTTCACGTTCAAGAATTGCTGGGCATGGTGGCTCACACCTGTAATTCCAGCACTTTGGGAGGCTGAGGTGGGCTGATCAATTGATATCAGGGTTTGAGACAGCCTGGCCAACATGGTGAAACCCCATTTCTACCAAAAATTCGAAATTAGCCAGGCATGTTGGTGCAGGCCTGTAATTCTACTTACTCAGGAGGTTGAGGCAGGAGAATAGCTTGAACCCGGGAGGTGGAGGTTGCATGGAGCCAAGATCTAGCCACAGCACTCCAGCCTGGGTGACAAAGCGAGATTCCATCTTAAAAAAAGAAAAAAAGTGTGTTGCTTAAAAGCCACCTGTAGGGAAACTGTTAGTCCCTCTTCCTTTTGTCTATACTTTCACAATGATTGGGGGTCTTCCTGAAAAATGGGTGCAGTGACTTTGAACTAATAATACCACATTATCTCAGTGAAACTATGTTTTAGGATTATAGGATGAATTATCTTCAGCCTTTTCTGCAAAGCAATGGCAAAGTCATCATCATCATCATCATTTTTATCATAATCATCATCATAATGATATCATCTTTATAACTGCGGTCAAGTCTTCATTACAGTGACATTTTTATCAAGCACTAAAGACTTCAGATTAAACTGACCTTACTCTTGCCCTCTGGGGAACTAAATTGTAAAAAAGAAGAACATCATAATAAAACAGATACAAGTCTATAATTTAATAAACATCAAGAGATTAAATGTACATTCATTTAGGGTCAAAAGCTTATGAAATTAAGCAAGAACAAATTGCAGGCTTACAAATTTTGGTTTCTGATAATCTGTTTCACTTTCCAATATTTAAAGTAGACTCTGTATTCGCTCTACCATCTCTGTGTTTGGATTGCTTATGTTTCAATTTTTAGATTTTATTCCTCTAAGCGCAACCAGACCAGAAATTATTCTCAGTCTTCCTTTTAGAATAAAGTAAAATCAGAGATACTGTCTTCTAAGATTAACTTCTGCCTCAGTTAATAAACATGCAGAAATCTTTATACTTACAAACAAATATATCACACTAACACCTGCTACATATTATATTGTATTTTAGGAATTAATGTGAAATACACATTATGAAGAATTGTTGTAAACACGTGCATTCCTTAGTATCTCAGACTCATGAAGTGTAGGCTTTCCTTCTGGGTTAATTCAAACCAGGCCTCTAATCTGTGTATCCTTGATCATTTGGTCCAGATTATTCCATAAGTGGATATAGGATAAAACTTTATGAACTGGGTTCTGGAGTTTACACCATTTTTATGATTTGTGTGAAGATTTATTTATTTAGACTTATATAACAGCATAGCTCACCTTATCCAAGTCAGAGTTCTGTGGAAATAATAACAAGACAATTTACCTATAAGTAGAGAGCTGTAGGACATTAGGTACAATGGTAAGTATAAAATCACAGCAATATTGAAAAAACAAATGATATTCTGCCACCTGCATAGTATTATTTACAATGTAATTTCAATATTTGAATGATTTTACATTTCTAACCCGTCTAAAATTTTTCCTTAATATAAAATAATACATGCTATTAGAATAAATAATAAAAGTAAAAATTCATAATTCTATCATTTAGAGAATCTTATTTCCTTTTGGCCTCTTAAAATTATTACTAGCTTGAAGTATATATATTTCTTTGTAAAAATGTTGAAATTGTATTGTTTTTATACATTTTTTTCATTTAACATTGTATCAGAAACATTTCCCAAGATCATTAAATGATATTCAAGGCCTGATGTTTAATGAGTACCCATTATTCTATTGTATAGAAGCACCATTTTTCCCCATTTCCTTCCTATTATACCTATTGTATTGTACTTGTTCCTATTGTTCTTGTAGGTAATAATTCCTTTTGAGGGTTCCCCTTTAGTATAATGTAGTACATAACTGTGGTGATGTATACGTGTGCGTGTGAGATGAGGGCACACCAAATAGCCTAAGATAGGGGCTAAATGGAAAAAAATCCCTACAATTTTTATAACTATTTGAGCTGGCTTAAGAAATGCTTTTAAACAAGTTGTCTTTTGTTCATTCCTTAACTACGTTTTGTAAAATGTAGAGGTTTAGAAATAATTAATGCATTGTGGTTAAATATAGGAATTGAAGGTTTTTCAATGTTGTGATTTAATTTACTCGACTAACTTTAAATTCCTCTATCATCTTCTCCCTATGACCTCAGGAAATCTTGGTATCAATGTTTAGGAAAGGGGTAGGGTAGGGAATAAGAATATGTTGATTTAATGTATCCTGATGGCTCAACATGAATTCCACATAGCTTAGCAATGCCTTTGGGAACTGTATATAATTCTATGTTTACAGTTTTGATAAAATGAAAGGTGATACAGTACTGCATATTGTACAAGCTAAAACTTATAGAAGAAAATCAGTTGTTAAATTATGGAGAGAAATAGCGCATAATTACTGACAGTGGAATTCGCAGAATGCTAGACTCACAGCTCCAGTGTAATGAACAGAAGTCTATTGATCAATTGAATTATCCCTGATAGCTTTGATGTCCAGAAAATCATAAGGTGAAAGTGGAAGAAGAAAACTGTTTTTAGTGTGAACGTAAGGTAAGAAAGGATGTATAAATTCTGAAAAGAATTTTATTAGACCCCCCCTCTCTGTATAATATATGTATAGACATGAGCTCCATAAAGTTTTAGTTGACAATGGACTGCATATATAGTGGTGGTGCCATAAGATTATAACATCATGTTTTCCTCTTCTCCTTCCTCCCTTACTCTCTTTCCCCCTTCCCCCTTCCCTCCTTCCCCTTCCTTCTCCTTTCCTTCTCCTTTCCTTCTCCTTTCCTTCTCCTTTCCTTCTCCTTTCCTTCTCCTTTCCTTCTCCTTTCCTTCTCCTTTCCTTCTCCTTCCCTTCTCCTTCCCTTCCCTTCCCTTCCCTTCCCTTCCTAAGGTCTCACTCTTGTTGCCCAGGCTGGAGTGCAATGGCATGATCTTGGCTCACTGCAACCTCTGCCTCCTGGGTTAAAGCAATTCTCCTGCCTCAGTCTCCCAAGTAGCTGGGATTACAAGCAATCGCCACCACGCCTGGCTAATTTTTGTATTTTTAGTAGAGATGGGGTTTCACCATGGTGGCCAGGCTGGTCTCAAACTCCTGACCTCAGGTGATCCACCCACCTTGGCCTCCCAAAGTGCTGGGATTATAGATGTGAGCCACTGCGCCCAGCCTACTTTACCTTTTTTATGTTTAGATACACAACTATTTACCATTGTCTTACAATTGCCTACAGTATTCAGTATAGTAACACACATTACAGTTTGTAGCCTAGGAACAATAGGCTATACCATATAGCCTAGAAGTGTAGTATGCTATACCATCTAGGTTTGTGTAAATATGCTCTATGACATTTGCATGACAATGAAATTGCTTAATGATGCATTTCTCAGAATGTATCCTTGTTAAGTGAGGTATGAGTGTACACACACACACACACACACAATATTTTACTGACTCTTGTAGTAAAATAAAGAGTGAAATACAGTAAAATAGTCTATCTACTATCATACAGTAAAGAATAAAATAAAAGAGAATCAGCTTTTGAAACGAAGGAAACTTAGTATCCCACCACTATATTTTACAGATGAAGAACTGGGACTCTGGGAATGGAAGTGGCTGGATTCTGACGATCCAGTCCAGGGCAGTTTCCATGGCACTATATACTTACAGGATGAGATGGATTTTGGTTGTTAATTATGACAACACTTTTTAATCTAAGCAGTTACTATAACTTACAAAGACATGCATCTTCCTAGTAACTACTGAATTTCTAAGTTGTAGTCATTTCTCCAGGAATGTTATTTTAAAAGTCTTTACACTGGTGGTCATGCAGAAAAAGGGGAGGTGGGGAAACAGAAAAAGAAGTCTTCTGTCAGTAAGGTCAGTTATTCAGGCTGATGACTATTCCTATCAAAACTCATTTCCTGGGTAATGACATAGTTTAAATACTACCAACATACTGATGTCTCCAAGATGTAGTTATCCAATTCTGACCACTCCCTTAAACATCTAACTTGTATATTTAGGTGACTGCTGGACACTCCATTTGGATGTCTAATAAGATAATCTAGTGTAACAAACAAGTTTCAAACTTAATCCTGGATTCCCTAGTACCCAAACTTGTTCCTTGCCCACAATCATGTTTTCAGTAAATGGCCACTCCATTTTTGTAATTGTTCTGGTCAATAAATTTGTAGTCATCCTTCAGTCTTCTCTTTCATACCTTGCATCCATTCCTGTTGGCTGTGCCTTCAAAGTATATCCCCAGTATGACCTTTTCTGACCGACTTCATGACTGTCAGTCCCAGCCACCAAGCACCTATTGTCTGTCAATTGCGAAAGTCTCTCACCTTGTTTTCTGATTTTCCTGTTTGCTTCCCAATAGTCCATTTTCCACACAGCAGCAAAAACAGCCTGTTATACTCAACATCAGAGCAAGTCACTGCCTGCAAGGCTTCCCATGTCAATCAGAGTCAAATCACCGCTCTTTACCATAGATCAAAAGACCTACCATAGGTTGAGAATCCCTTCTCTAAAATGCTTGGGACCAGAAATGTTTCAGATTTTGGAGTTTTTTTTTTTTTTTTGAATATTTACATTATCCTTAGTGGTTGAGTATCCGAAATCTAAAAATCTGAAATCCAAATGCTCCCCAATCCAAACGTCTTGAGCGCCCACATGATGCTCAAAGGGAATGCTCATTGGAGCATTTCAGAGCTTGGATGTGGGATGTTCAGCCTCGATCACTTTTCCCCTTGCTCACTGTGGCCAAGTTTCCTCAGCCTTTAAGATGGTCTTAGAATACCCCACGCATGCTCCTTCCTCAGTATCTTGGTCCTTGAGGTTCCCTCTGCCTGGAATGCTCTTCCCTCCAATATGTGTGTGGTTCATTCCCTTACGTCATTCAGGCTTCTTGTAAAGGTCTCCTCAAACAGGCCTTCCCTATCACCTTACCTAAAATAGCATATTCCAGCACGTTTATCTCTTTCTCTTTTTTATCTGACTTCTTAGAGCTTTCCATTCCCTGAAATGTATATTTATGTGTTTTTTTTTCTTCCAGTTCCATTGGAATGTAAGGCCCCCGAGAACTGAGGACTTATCATTTTTTTCCCTACTGCCTTCTCAGTACTTTCAATAGTCTTGGTACATCATAGGTGTCAATATTTATTGATTTATTTTAGAGACAGGGCGTCCCTCTGTTGCTGAGGCTGGAGTGCAGTGGTGCAATCATAGCTCACTGAAGCCTCAAACTCCTGGACTCAAGTAATCCTCCTGCCTCAGTTTCCCAAGTAGCTGGAACTATAGGTGTGTGCGACCATGCTTGCTAATTTTTGTTCAGGCTGGTCTGGCACTGCTGGCCTCAAGCAATCCTCCCACCCGGGTCTCCTAATGCTCTAGGATATGAATGTAAGCCACCACACCCAGCATAATTTATTTATTGAGTGAATAATGAAATGTTTAAAGAACCAACATTGGACCAATGGTTGAATTTCTAATGAAGGAAACAGAAAGTGTATCTGCTCTGGTTTGAACAAGAGCCTGGCTCTTGTCCATTCTCTTTTCCCTCTTACACTGTTCTGTGGCTCTGTGTAATTGATCCAGTTTTTCTCTGCCTCTCAGTCACCACAGTGATCAAACACTTGATCCAGTGACTTGATTGTGATGTCTCTCATTTAGTTGTAGTATATCTTCAATTCTCATATTTCTATTAATAGTTTTTGGTCAAGATCTATTAAAGTCAGAAAAACAAGAATGATCATGAGAAAAATTATAAATAATTGATTAGCTATTTCTCTGTGCCAACCCTGGTGATGTGTTGATTTGCCAATAATATTTGCCCACATACAGAAAAATGTTTGATTTGGGGTTCATAAACAATAAATTAATGACAAGCAGTAATGTGACAGCTAAATGAAAAACAGATTTTGCAATAAAAATGCTTTTGATGAAAGCCAAATAAATTGTTAAAAATGAATTTTGCTGTTTTTGAGTTCTCTGGCTAACACATAATGTTTTCTTCTTAACTGTCTTTGTTTGCTTGTTTTATATAAAACATTTGCTGCTTCATGAGGGAAAAGTTTCATTTTATCTGAAAGTTCTCTTTGATCCCTTAATTTTTTTTCTAAACTTCATTGTAGATGTGGGAAATTAAAGTTCAGCAACAATTCCCATGAGGAGGAAGGGGCTGGAAAACTAAGAATACAACAATTGGCTTTAAGAAGGTCCTGTTCGTGCTTCTCTGTGCCTTGGGCAGACCTCTTTTGCCATTTACGTTTTGGAAAGGTTAAGGGTGAGCTCCAAGCCTATTTTCCTACAGAAGGAAAAGCTGGCTAAAATGAAACTTTGCTACTCGTTTACTTTTTCTTTCTCCCAAAAAATAATCATCTGCATTTGAAATCCTCCTTTTTGTCGGCTTAGAAAGTTACTATACTTCTGCTAGCATCATCATTTCTTTCAAACGCTATTCTCTACGTTCAAAAAATAATTAAAGTTTGTGAAACAAAACTCAATTCTGCTAATGAGAAATGAATCATTATTTCACTGCAAGCTGTCTATTTATTGCAATAGAATAGTTCAATCAAATTAAATATATGATGAAAACATTTTTCATCAAGCACAACGAACAATCAGCCAAACGTAAAACACATTGTGCTAAGAAACAGATAATTCAGTGATGAAGCTTTTCTATAGCAAGCAAAAAGCTTCCGTTAAAAAATATACACTTAATACGCTACATGGTAATAAATTATTTTTATTCACAAAAAGAAATAGTAGTTCATGTTTTTGTTCTAACCCACTGGGAGCCAAGCTCTCAGTATTGTTGATCTAAATTATCAAAATAATTATTTTCTTCATTTTAAAGATGGAAAAACTTTGATGTTCTAAGATTTCATAAGCTAGGCAAGGTCACACAGCTACTAAGTGCCTGGGGTTGGATTTATATTCAGCTCTGATTGTAAATATCTTTTTTCGGTGTGACTACACTCTGTCTCTACTTCATGCTATTTTGCATCAATCTGAAAAGTTTGAGTTACGTCGATATTTCACAACCCAAATGTTTCAGCTCATTTCCTACCTCCCCATCAAAGTTTTCCTTTAAGCGTGATGTTCAAAATGCAAGACACAGAGTATCCCAAGCTTGAGTAATTTGGGAAACTCTTTGTGTGCTCTGAATTACGGATCTGCCTTTCCATTATATTTAGGCCTAGGCATCTTATAAAAACGTAACTCATGTCCTGAATACAACTGTGGCAAGTGATTGGAACTTATACCTCCCTACAGAGAAAGGAAACCTGAACTTGCTTTAGGAAGAGACCCACTCTTCTTCAAGAGAACTTAGTAAAAAGAAACCAGAATTTGATGTGTAACTTAAGCTTGCCTTAATGATGGCAGTGCCCCTTTTTCTGTCTTCTATTCAGTATTTCTGTGAATTTAGCATGATGAAAATTTTTAATGAGTATTGTACCTCATCTTTCTTGCTGTTCTTCAAACTTGCATGTAAACACTAGACAGTCCATTTTGTGTTTAAAGAAATACTTGAGTATTCTGTATAAGAGAATACTTGAGACTGGGTAATTTACAAACAATGTAACTTTATTCGTCTTATGATTCTAGAGAATCCAGAATCTTGGAATCTTGAATTCTAAGAGCATGGTAACGACATCTGGTGAGGGCATTCCTGCTGTGTCATCCAAGGCAGAAGGTGGAAAGGCAAGACAGTATGAGAGTAAGAGAGAGCAAGAAGGGGCAAAACTTGCTTTTATAACAACCCACTCTTATAATAACAAATCCACTCCCTCAATAATGACATTAATCCATTAATGAGGGCAGAGTCCTCATGACCTAATCAATTACCTCTTATTAGGCCCTGCCTCCCAACACTGTTGCATGGGGCATTAAGCTTCCAACACATGAACTCTGGGGACATATTCCCACCATGGCAATCACCTGTCACCTTCTCACTTGTTAGACATAATTTTTGAAATTCTATTTCAGTAAGATTGAAATGGAAGCTGGCAATTTTTCCATCCATAGAGTGAGAATCTGATTACTAGTGGACCAGCCGGACAGTTGTTTCTCTGTAAGGGATACTAAAATACCTCCCAGGTAATGAAACATCACTGAAAATGTGATGATAAGGATAACTTTTGTAAGGAATACTTTGATAAACTACATCAAAAGGAAAATGGAGAAATGAATAGGTAAAGCATGCTAGGTTTTTAGGACAGTGAAATTATTTTGTATGATACTATAATGATGAATGCGTGACATTAAGCATTTTTCAAAACCTATAGAGTTGAGCAACAAAGAGTTGATTCTCATTTAAACTATGGACTTTAGTTAATTAGATATCAATATTGATTCATCATTTGTAACAAATGTACCAGACTAGTGCAAGATACTAATAAGGGAAACTATATTGGGGCAGGGGAGGAGGTATATTACTCTATACTTCCTGTTCAGTATTTCTATAAACCTAAACAGCTCGAAAAATTAAGTCTATTATTTATAGTCTACAGTTTGAAGTCTATGTAAAAGAGGAAATAAGAGGAGTATGCCTTGGTCACAGTAGAGGCATGTTTTAGTAACAATAAATGACCCTTATTCCTAAAGTACCTTCTCAGGAGGATAGGAACATAGTTCCAATGCTTCAGTTTTGCTGGGTGAGATTTTAAGTGTGTTATCAGAACTAAATTGCTCTGGGTAATAGAAGATAATGCTCTGTCTCTTACCATGTATTAAAGAACATTGATTTGAAGGGGCACCAAATGCTACACCCAAGTGGCCACCTGTTTTGGTCTTGGTAGCTCCTATGCTCTGAGTCAGATTTGGAAGTGAATTCTGGCTTGTTATCCTGGCTTTTGACTCAGCTCCCCAAGGCTCTGCCCCTGCAAGAGCCTGCTGGGATCTCAGCCCTGTGAATCATCCTTGCTGCCCAGACAACAGCTGCTACCAGGCTAGGACACAGAGGCTGGGGGGCCTCCTGCCTACCCTACCCTTGCAGGATGCACTGAAGAGCCACCTTAGAATGATTCCGCCATGGACTTATATATTTTGACATGGTTTGTAACAATTAATGTCCCATAAAGGGTTTCTGTATATTTTATCAGTGAAAGAGAGACATACAGGTTAGCATCATGACATGAATCCAAGATTATCTATATTTAATATTTATTCCCTAATCAGGATGAAAAGTTTCATTCCATCCTGGAACAAATTGAAGACATAGCTGATTCTCTGTTTATTCATTTTTCACAGATTTCCTGCGTAGCTCAAAGCACTTCACAAATATAAAATTATTCAGTAAATGGCATGAAAACCACCTTGTAAACTAGGAATATGTTTGATTAAAAGAATTATTTGCCTCCATATCTGTATTTTTATAAAAGCCTAAAACAAAATAGCAATGTTAAATTCAGGAAGGGCTATTTAGTTTTATAATATAGAAAATAGCCTGGACAGAAATTTCATGATTGTTTCCCATTTCAAAAGTTTTGAATTTTTCATTTTCATCTATGTTTTAAATAATATTAGCTCATATTTATAATGGACTTATTAATGGTAGTATGGTAGTTTTCCTCTTCTACCTGACTTAAAGGGAGACTCAGTGACACACACACACACACACACACACACACACACACACACTGGGGGTTGGGGGAGAGAGAGAGAGACAGAGAGAGAGAATGGAAAGTAGAGAAAGCAGGTATATTTAAATCTAAAATATAGTTAAGAAACTAAAGTCAAATTTGGGAAAGCATGATTTAAGGAGGGATTATAGACTAGAAAATGTTCAAATGAAGGGTAAAGATCATATAGCTTAACTTTTTAATTGTAAATGTTCATCAAAAAATCACAAAGTTAAAGGCAGTGCAAGATTGTGAATTCTCCATATGTTAATTACTTTTCCTGCTATGCACAGGAAGTAACAAAAGGAATCTCCTTGCCTTTCCAGTCACCCTAGAAGGCCCTCCCATCAGGCTTTTGTCCCTAGCACTGCTCTGAAACCTCTTGTTATTGTCCCAGGGACTCTTCTGTTACCAGAATCAATATTGTTGTCATCTTGTCTACCAATTTCAGTACTTGTTCAGTTGATCATTCTTTTTTTTACACTTAATTTATTTAACTTTTAGCATGTCCCTATCACTGACCTGTTTTTCAGTCTCCTTAGCTCATTCATGCTCATCTTTAGGTGTCTAAAGGCTGGCATGCCTTGGGGCTCAAGCATTTTACCTCTCCTTCACCCCTCTCACCTTCTCACCTGAAAATTACCTGCTGACTATAATCCTCCTTCGGAGAAAACACCCATTAAGTTGTTTGGAACTTAACATGTCAGAACTGAACTTTTAATTCCCTCTGCTCCTTAAACTTGTTCTCTTTCCATAAATGACAGCTCTTTTCTTCCAGCAACTTGAACGGAAATCTTGGTCCTCTGACTGAAATAAAACCTCAGGGAGCTTGTAAAAGCCAAAACTGTGTTGCTGCTTAATGCGTCTCTCACTGTTAATTCTCTAGCATTGTCATGAAGGTTTCAACCCTCTTTCTTGTCTGTTTCTGGATTGAATGGTGTTTCCCGTAGAACTGGAGCCCAGGCCTGGAATGTGGATGGAATTTGGATGGTTGCTAAGTTACTTGGTACATTCTATCCCCTGCTTGCTCTTGACAGTGAAGACTCACAGAAATGTAAGATCTTCAATAGGAAAACAAACCCTGTCGAGGCTTCCTTATGAAAAATCAGATCGTGAATCAAAAGTACAAATCGGAAAAAAAACTTTTAACATCTGTCCTTTTTCCTTCTAGAAAATAAATGTTTCAGTATAATGAATAGAATGGAAAGAGAAAAAAAATGAAGGTTTTCAGAATCTTAGTATCAACACACACAGTTTTGGCTATAGACTGAGCCTCCACAAAAGTATCACACTGAACATAGGCCCTGAAGGATGGCAGATTTCATTTAGATAAAAATGCACATAAAAGAAAGGAGCTGCTATTTTAATTCTATGATTTTTTGATACTGTCATTTACCATTCCAAAAAAAAAAAAAAGAGAATAATGGTGTTACATTCAGAGTGTTTAGACAAGTGTTTTTTATTTTATAAGGAATGAAAGCAGGGTGCTTGGCTATCAGACTGCATTATTGTGGGATATTTCCCTGGCCAACTATGAATCACTGAACTTTTCCTACAAATGATCACTGAGGATGAGGGTTTTTAAAAGTTCCTCATCAAATGTATTGTTTTCAAAGGGTTTATGGGATCAGGCTCCTCATTCCTAGATCCTGATATCATTAGAGTGAACCTTTGGGGTATATATATGTTTTTTTCTTATGTTGGATAACCTCTGATTTATTAGTCAATTGTATCATTTTTTAGACACTACCTTATAATGACATAGAGAAATAGAAAATGGAATAGCTTTAACAGGTTAACCAGAAACATGAAAGTGCATAAAAATGTTGCGTATGGAAATATCTACTGCCTTAAATGATGCAGCTAAAAGATACTACATAAGATCCAGTTATCTCAGCTTGCTATATAGTTTCTGCCTATTGATAAAGCTAATAGGCATAACCAAAGTGATAGGCAAAAATAATGTATTTCCATATAAGACAAATAAAACAGAGAGGAAGATAAATGTCATATAAATAACTCTTCTTAAACTTTTCCTCAAACTTAAAGTCTAAGGATCAATAAATGATGTATAAACCTAAGTAAATGACCTATAAATTCATATCAAGTAGTATATTCTCATTATTTCAAGGCTTTTTGAAATGGATTTTCACACATTTTCTACATGAGCACACTTAAATTAAAAAGAAATATGAAAAATATTATTTTATTGAATGTGTTTCATTCTCTATTAGTGTCTTTTTTTAAAGACAGGGTCTCACTTTGTCACCCAGGCTAGAGTAAAGTGGCATGAACATGACTCACTGCAACCTCAACCTGCCAGGCACAAGAGATCCTCCTGCTTTGGCCCCCAAAGTAGCTGGGACTATAGGCATGCACCATCATGCCCAGCTAATTTTTTTTTTTTTTTTTTTAAATAGTGATGGGGTTTTGCCATGTTGCCCAGGCTGGTCTTGAACTCCTGAGCTCAAGGGATCTGCTTCCCTTGGCTTCTCAAAGTGCTGGGATTACAGATGTGAGTCACTCCTCCTGTGTATTAGTGTCTTTTTTTTCTTTTTTCTTTCTTCTTTTTTTGAGATGGAGTCTCACTCTGTTGCCCAGGCTGGAGTGCAGTGGTGCAGTCTTGGCTTACTGCAACTTCCACCTCCTGGGTTCAAGTGATTCTCCTGCTTCAACCTCCCAAGTAGTTGGGATTACAGGCATGTGTCACTATGCATGACTCATTTTGATGTTTTTAGTAGAGATGGGGTTTTCCCATGTTGGCCAGGCTGATCTCGAACCCTGACCTAAGGTTATCCGCCCATCTCAGCCTCCCAAAGTGCTGGAATTACAGGCATGAGCCACCGTGCCTGGCCTGTCAGTGTCTTTTTTAGTAGAATTTAATAGCTATGGAAAAGAACACAATTTTTATGTGATCTCTGTGATTATTTCAAACAAAAAATAAGTATTGGTGTATATATGAAGGTGGTATTTCAAGACAGTTATGAGCAAAGAAATATAGTTCTTCAAGAGCTATACCCAACTCTACTGCCTGCAGCTTAACGGTATTCCAGAAAGCTTGTCTCCCTGTAACAGGAGATCCAAAAGATATTTTTAAAAAAAGGTCAGATGCACTGTACTCTATAAATATAAAAGGTTTTATATGGCAAAAGTACCAAGCACACAAAATATATAACTATATATTTATGTAGATACTACAAATATAAAAACATTCATATAGCAAAGCTACTAAAAATATTTGCAAGGCAATTAACAAAAATATTATTAGTACTTTACAGATAGTGCTTACAAACTGACAAGCAAAAGACAATAAAAATTGTCAAAGCTTATGAATAAATCATAGAAGATCAAGCGGTCAAGAAACACACGACTAAAATGATATTGATTTATATCAGGTCAGTGGGATTTCAGGCAATTTTTACTTTTTAAAATTGCTTGATCTAGGGTGTGAGTTGTATATAATGAATGTGTAGTCATTGAATCTTCAAAAAAGTGCTATTTTTATTGTGGATGAGAAAAACCATTTCAAGGACTCTAAACTATGCAAGGGTGCATGGGGAGACACAAAGAACTACAGTAAAGAACGTCAGCAAACATCACAGCATGCAAATCAGTTCTCCTGGTGGTCCTCGGACAATTGTCAGCAGTTGGTAAAGTCCAACTCAATTATCCTATTGCTCTTGTACTTTTCTGTTTCTTGAGTAATTTATCCCTGATCACATATGCTCCTTCAACAAGTTTCTAAATGGTCCCCTGCAAGAAGTTCAAAGATACCTTGGAAATCTTTATTGATCATCTCCAATTGATCTGTTCTTAAAATATGCTCCCAAAATTATTCCAGCACTTCTCAGTATACATCCTTCACTTCAGATCAGAGGCAGGGAGAGGCACCTCTCTGATGCCACAAGGCTGGCTCTGTCCCTACATGCACACCACGGTGTCTCCACGAGCCACACACATAAGGAGACAGACACGAGGACACACAGGCACCTGGACGGGAAGCCACACAGATACAGGAGAGTGGATGGACAGAGGTCATGGAGTGGGTGAGTATGTGCACGCGCATCAGGCAGCAGGTAGGCTGCTCAGGTCTTGGGGATAGAGGCTTGAGAGGAGACCTTATTTGTCCAAGACTCCAGGCAACTCTGGAGAGGCCTGGCTCTCCCTCTCCCAGGACCCAGGGGCAGTATTGAGGCTGGGGAGGAAATGCCACCACCAAAGGGCCTCCCCACAGGAATCTTGGAATGCTGGCAGCATCACCCAGGCCCAACGTTGGCAGCGAGCAGTGGGGACATGCAGGGTGGGTTAGTTGTCCTTGCAAGGAATTTCTGAATATATGCATAGAATGTTCTCAATAATTATAGGAGCAAAATCGCTATAGTGGTGCTGAGTGTGGGGTGTGGGGAGGAGAGAGAGGTGATGGGGGACATCTGGGGGATTTTTTCCTGAGTTAAAATTGTAGTTTCCCTTTTATTTCCTGTTATTTATTAAATTTAGCTTGATCAATTCAGTTTAATTCAATAAGTATGTATTAAGTGGTTATCATGTCATTAAGATTGTGTTGTACATAAATAGGCTTTGTAAGTGCTATGGGACATTGCCCTAACACTCATGAAACTTGAACTTATTGGGAGACAAGAACTGTACCCATAAGACCTTAGACGTCAATGCATAATAGTCCATAACGATTTGTGTACCAAGAGACGCAGGTGATATCATTTTATGACTTAATTCTGCAAATCAGGCTCCCCAAAAAGGATTTGTTTCCCTCTTGTTTCCTATATTTGGGAAATGCTGTTAGCAGGGAACATAGTATTACACGATAGAAAAGGAAAGGAATTTTGAAACTAATCTGGGAATCTGTCCTGAGGCTCTTTGTCCTTTACCATCTTCTCTAGTCCTTAGTCAGTGTGTGTGAGGAGAAGAAAAATACCTTTCTCTATTAAATATTGTACGTGCAATAAAGTCTTGTTTTATGAAATCATACTTGACCTTAAAATATAGAGCAAATTTGGAAAGTCAACAGCCCTAGATCATTAGACAACTGCCATGTTTAACTACTGTCAATTTCATTTTTTTCCTGTTTCCTCGATTTTGTCTTTTCTTATTAATCTTGACATAAAAGATACCAGGATTGTTTTGGTTCATTTTTGAGATATCAATAGAAACTCTTCTGTCAGTTTACCTTGAACTCAGATTCTGTTCTTCTATGATTCTTTCTGCAACTCTCCCTCTTTCAGATAGCATGAAGAAAAGCCTCACAGACAATGGATCTCACTAATAGTATGCAATTAATAATATACGTAATAACATAACACATAAGTAATAGTTAATGCTATATTGATTATTTTTTCTTTTGTTTTTAGTTGACAAATAATTGTACATATAGACTGGGCATGGTAGCTCACGCCTGTAATCCTAGCACTTTGGGAGGCTAAGATGAAAGTATCGCTTGACCCCAGGAGTTCAAGACCAGTCTGGGCAACAGGGCAAAACCCCATCTGTACAAAACATTACAAAAATTATCCCTGTGTGGTGGTGCATGCCTGTGGTCCCAGCTACTCCGCAGGCTGAGGTAGGAGGATTACCTGAGCCTGGGGAGGGGAAGGCTGCGGTGAGCAGTCATCTTGCCACTGCACTCCAGCCCGTGCAACAGAGTGAGACCCTGTCTCAAAAAAATTGTAGATACTTATGGGATGAAGAGTGATATTTGATATGTGTATACAATATTTAATGATCCAATCATGATAATTAGCATATCTATCACCTCAAACATTTAACATTCCTTTGTGCTGTGAACACTCAAACTCCTCTCTTTTAGGTTTTTGAATATATTCAATAATTGTAGTTAACCATATTCATCCTACAGTGCTGCGGAATGCCAGAACACACTCCTCCCATCTAGCTGTAATTTTCTATCTATTAGCCAATCTCTCTTCATCCTCCCCTCCCCCTCCCCTTCCCATCCTCTACTATCAACAATTCTACTCTCTACTTGTATGAGATCTTTTTTTTTTTTTTTTTTTTTAAGCTCCCACATATGAGTGGCTGACTTATTTCACTTAACATAATGTCCTCCGGACTTATCAATATTGCCACGAATGACAAGATTTCCATTTTTCCTACGGCTGAATAGTATTCCATTGTACGTATACGTATATATATGTGTGTGTGTGTGTGTAGGTGTGTGTGCCACATTTTCTTTATCCATTCATCTGTTGACGAACACTTGGTTGATTCTGTATCTTGGCTGTTATGAATAGTGCTACAATGAACAGGGGTGGGTACAGGTATTCCTTTGACATGTTGATTTCTTTTTCTTTGGGTAAATACTCAGTAGTGAGGCTACTGGATTATATTGTAGTTCTATTTTTAGCTTTTTGAGAAACCTCCATACTGTTTTCCGTAATGCCTACACTAATTTACATTTCCACACACAATATACAGTACAGGAGTTTGCTTTTCTCTGCATCCTCACCAGCATCTGTTTTTTTTTTTTTTCTGTTTTTATTTTCTTTTGATAATAGCCATTCTAACTGGGGTGAGATGATATCTTATTGTGGTTTTGATTTGCATTTCCCTTATGATTAGTGATGTTAACAATTTGTCATATATTTGGTGGCTATTTGTATGTCTTCCTTTTTCTTTTCTTTTCTTTTTTTTTTTTTTTTTTTTTTGAGACAGAGTCTTACTCTTTCTGTCACCCAGGCTGGAGTGCAGTGGCGCGATCTCGGCTCACTGCAAACTCCACCTGGCGGATTCAAGTGATTCTTCTGCCTCAGCCTCCTGAGTTACTGGCATTACAGGCGTGTGCCACCATGCTGGGCTAATTTTTGTATTTTTAGTAGAGACAGGGTTTCACCATGTTGGCCAGGCTGGTCTCGAACTCCTGGCCTCGAATGATTGATTCACTTGCCTCGGCCTCCCAAAGTGCTGGAATTATAGGTGTGAGACACTTGCCCTAGCCTGAATGTCTTTTCAAATTTTTTATTTTTTATTTTATTTAAAATTCTTTTCTTTAAATTTGCTATGGGAGTAGATCTTAAGTGTCCTCACCCTCCTCCATACACGCAAAAGAGGTATTTGTGTGGTGATTGAAGTTAATTTTATGTGGCAATCATTTCACAACATAAATGTATATCAAATCATGTTGTATGTCTTGAACATGTAAATTTTTTGTCAATTATACTTTAACAAAGCTGAAAAAAATTTCAGCCACATTTTCTCCTAATATCCTCCCACCCCTGCCCCTTGCAAAGAATGTATCTGTACTAGGTAATCCAAAATCTCTAAAATTATTGTGTGCTCAAGCACACAGGGCTTTCCTGCTTGCTTTACATCTGTGTCTGCCCTTTATGAAAGACATTTTCTTTAACTTTTAGATGTTTTTAGACAAGGAGTTGTTGGCTTGATTTACATGCAATTCAAAGGTTAACCAACATTTCAGCAAATGTCCCTTGGGAACCAACCTAGTAATGGAATTTTTCATGCCTGAAAAAGAGGTAGTAAGATTTAAAATACAATGCATGTGAAATAAAAATTTAAAGAAAAGATGTGTATGGATCATATGAGATTAGAGATAGTCCATTGATGATTGGTAAGCTTTTAGTAGATGAGGAAGTGAGAGTGGAACATTTTGGAAATGTTTAGAAACGGAAAGATTTTTCTTAGTTGTCACACATTGATTTCAGTGGATAATTGATTACTTTTTTTCTTCAGTTTGTCAGTGCTGAGGTAGCTTCAGTGAATCGGCAGTTGTAATTTGTACCACCGAAAATAGTTCAATAAGTTTCAAAGTCTTTTTAAACAATGAAGGTAGTATCATCATAGTCTTAACCTCCTTTGGAAATGAACCGAACACAGATAGTTATTATAGAATAAAAATTTGTTTTTTATGTGTGCAAGACTTTATTTAAATGAACCAGCACCACCAGACTCAAATGCCAAGGGGGAAGAATATTCTAAATAAAAGACAGAATTTAGTTACACTGTGAGAGTGCCCAGTTACTGGCTTTGCTACTGGGGACTCGAGAGAATTGCTAGAAAAGTTATAGTCTTTAGAGTCTGACCTTGGTTAGCAATTGGGAAATTTCAGAAAGAGAATTTTCTAAAAATACATTTGGCTGTAGTCAGTAACTTTTTCATAGGTGAGTAAGCACAATTTTTACATTAATGTGCTCAGAATGGCTCAAGCTAAAATTGTAAAGTAGAATAAGCTGGTTGTTTCTAAGTCACTAAATGAATATGCAGCTAATAACATCATAAAGTCTTACTATGGCAAGCATATGGTGATTTAATATTCACTGGGTTATATTTGATGTGAAAATCTTTTGATATTCATGTAGATGTGTATTTTAAATGGTAGGTTTAGCAACCACAGCATCTCTTCCCTTCTCCTAGAAACCCACTATTGTATATGCTTGTGTCGTTTTCTCAAAAGCCTGTGTAGAATGGCAATTATATATTTAGATCTAATTCAAAATGGAATAGTTTCTGGCATAGAAATTCCACCTACCTTAGAATCATTTGAACAATAACTTTTTTCTTAAATACTGATCTGAATCACTTATCCACAGTATTTATAATTTGCTAATCTCAAGACTTAATCCTTTTGTGAAAATTTTTCCCACCTTCTTAGTCCACACTATACTCACTTTATTTCCTTTCATTGTTTTATGGCACTGTGAGATAAAAATTTGAAAGTATACTTTGCCTTAAAAAAATAAGATTTGGATGATTACAAGTCAGTTTGTGCTTGTATCTATTAGGGGAATAACTGTTGAAAAATATAGATAGGGAAAATGTCCCTCAGTTTTAAGAAAGGGAAGTTCTGAAAGTTGAAAAGAATGAGACACTAGTCAGTGGGTTAGTGGACTCTTGTTTCCTGATGGAACTGATACTGTATGAGAACAGCTAAGTTTATGTATTCAGCTTAATGGGGACCAATATGACAATCACAGAACTGGTGGGTCAAACCTCCAAGAAAGGCCAGGAGTCAGGAAGGAAAAATGGCTACCCAATGTAAACTGCTACTTACATGCCTTTGGAACCTATCTCTATGGGAATGTTCTAGAAAGATCAGGGATCTCTTAGTAAAATTCCTTCTGTAGGCTTGAGTCTTCCCAATTCTCTTCCAATAATTTCTTGCCCTTTCTCGCTGGAAACACAAAGAATGATATGACTCTTGCCTATCACTTATGCCAATATCTGTGTGTAACTTCCGTAGAATGCAGTCATATGTATTACCACAGGTGAACCATTTAATATTTAGAAATTCCCAGTAGATAATCCCTTTATCAAGAGTTTTATATTGCTCTTAGTGAATAAAGGGGTTCTGCCCTCTAAAATAATGAAATTATAATGAAATATTACCCATAATTTGCTATCCCTGCAAATGTGGGATAGCAAAAATGATGATGCTATCCCATAGCATCAAAATGATGAACCATATTCATCATTGCTTTTTCAGGGAAGTAATAAAAGGTGCATCTTTTTCAGGGATCTTTCTATCATATCCCACCTTTTGGCTAAGAGATGCAAACAATCTCAATATGTTTGCTCCTCAAGACAGACACACTATGCCAGCTCAAAATTCTCCTCCTGAGACTTTTGGAATGAAAACATCTTTGTCAGTGGCCTGTGAAACAGGGTATGTAATACATGTGTGTTGTATAGCATTGCCTTGGTAAAGGATAGAGAGAAGTGTAGGCGACCACTTTGACTCTGACTTGTACACTGAAATATCCATCCTAAAAACATAGATAAGGGAGCTATGCCTGACAGGGGCAACCTACTTTAGAAATATTTGATCAATACTTTTGTTCTTAAACACTGACTTTAACCACTTATCTACATTCTTCATAACTGGCTAATCCCAAGACTTGTTTCTTTCAGAAAACTTTATCCCACATTCTTAGTCCAGAGTATGCTCACTTTGTTCCCATTCATTGTTTGATGGCACTGTGAGGTAAAATTTGAAAGTGTACTTTGTCTTTTTAACTCAGATTTGGATTATTATAAATCAATTTGTGCTTGTGTCTTTTAAGGGAATAACAGTTGAAAACCATAGATGGGGAAAATGACCCTCAATTTTAAGGAAGGGAAGATCTGAATGTTGAAAAGAGTGAGATGACAGTCATCCCTGATATAGGCAAGCAATTAGCAAGTTGCTTGGTAACAGTTAGGTAACAAGTCAGTTAATTAACTCCCTCCCCATCCCTGCTTTTTTATATCACAAGTTTAAAAGCTACACACTGATGAAAACAATATGTCTTTGCACTCTCCAGCACACTTCCCTGTTTGACTCTTAATCCAAGGGAGCTTGTCTACTTGGCAGTTGTTACCATTCAGACATGTGTGGAGATGCATGAAGCCCCAAGGGACAAATCAGAAATCCTTTCAGGATTTATCCTGAAGTCTCAACTTCTTTAACAAGTACTGCCATCACCAATTAATTTAATGCTTTAAATATTGTTTTGCATTGCTCTTACTGTTTCAGATGTATTAGGGTGGTTTCTCTAGACTGTTTTCAAGATATATAATTATACAGCATTCTAGCAATATTTAAAAATTACAGCATATAATGGATGAGTGTTGTCCATTTAAAGTAGTCACCTTGGGAAGCCACACCTTTATTTTGGTTATGTAACTTCTCAAAGTTTAAGACATCATGAAAAAATACTATAGAGGCAGGCAGAGCTGTACAGTGGTCACCATATTGTAAAATTTGTTCTTTGGAAATTTGATTTTATTTCATACAAAAAGTTTACTATGAAAATTTCTGATACTTGTTCAATCATAAAACTGAAGGATGGTTCCTAGAGAAAATTTGGAACATCTGAAGAATTAGAAAGGGAACTACAAGATCAAGTATGGATGCACTGTGCAGAGGTGTTCTCCCTGGATCTTCCTGACCCCAGTATGACTCCACAGAGTGGGTTTAGACACTCTCCACTTTACCCTCCCACCCGCACTGGCCAGCCTCAGCCGGCCCATGCTCAGCCTGGCTTCTTGCATTTCTGTGCTAACTGCAGTTGCATATGTGGTGAGGATATAGGAGGGAAAGATAGCTGTGTGTCAAATTTAAGCAAATAATTGGAAGGGACACGTTCAAGTGTGTTCACTCAACATTAACTGGGTACTTCTATTTTTGAGAAACAGTGCTTGTCTTGGAGGTGCAAGGGAGAATAGGACCATCCAATCTCTCAACAGTTTAATGGGGAAATCTGACATGTATTCACATAAGCAGGTTACTGTGAAGTAGGTGTGAATCAATGGGAAAACATGCAAAGTGTTACAAGAGTTAAAAGACGGATCATTTCATAGATGAAGTGGTATTTAGGATGGATCTTGAGATACCAAAGCAGTATATTTTTCTCAGGTCTTTCAGCCATTCAGATCTCAACTTTAACAGAGAGAGAAACATAATGAGATCCTCCCCAAAGGCAGAGCCAGAATTATTCACATATCTATAAAGGCAAACATAACCTTGGGGCGGTGTTGTGGCTTATAATGATAGCAATAAAAGTTGATGGCCATTTAATTTTTTTAAAAGTTAAATTATAGAGCAAAAGCTCTAGGTCTTATCAAAGACTCCAGAGTGGTAATGCTTCTTCAATGGTGAAATAACCTATAATTTCTATAACAGATTCTGCTAAATGGTTCTCTGAATCAGTTTCCCTAACATACAAATGAAAAATGAGTCTATAAGAACTGTGAACACCTCCAACACAGGCACAGCTTTGTAGATAAAACAAGACTTCTGAATTCTGGAACGAGTTATGAGGCTAGCCAGTCATTTGGGAACAAAATGTCCTGTCCCTGTCACTTGCTGACAGGACCTGAATGGAATGGATGTTTCTATCACACATCTGACTCTCCGAGTATACACAGAAGTGGAGTCAATTATGAAGCTGACGTATCCAGTTTGTCTGGAATTCTTTGAGAACATCAAGAATAATAAAGTCAGGGTTACCTCTCACTTTACCCATTGGAATTCTCTAGCATTCTTGATATTCTTCTAGGGGCTTACAGTGAAACTCAGAAGGTTGTTGCAAGATTATCTGGTGTTACTGACCATCCGCAGATTGAAGCAATTGCTCCTTCTTCTGAATTTTTATTACTATTACTTCTAAGTGATTCATTTAGTTAATGTAATCCTAAGTACATTTAATATCTTTTTCAATTTTCCCCACTTGAACTCTTCATTGGGTTGTATTACTTAAGCTTTCTTATGTCTCCGCTTCATGTGGCTGACAAAATTATAGTTACCATGATGCCCAAGATCTCAGTCTTACTCTTTCTAAAATGCCCTTTGCCTGTGACCTTTCAGTTTCAAACAACTCGATGTTATTTTAATTGTTTCTGGGAGACTTTTGTCTCAGAGGCTTTTTAAAACAATGATTGTAGAGATCTAAACCCCAAATTTTATTTGGGCTGCTAGTCTGTGTAGGGTTTAATTTGAGGGCACCCCAAGTAGGACGAGGGCAATAAGCATCTTGGGTGCTGGCACTGAAAATGGAGTTAAAGAGCACCAATGCACACGTGTTCCTTCTCACCTAGGACAGCTCTGCCCATTGTGTAGAGGACAGATATGCTAATCCAGTGGAGAGGAGTTCTCTCCAGGAAAACTGGCTGAGGATGAGGTGGACAGAATGCATGACCTCTGTAAGTGCCTGTTTTGTCACTCTGCTGTAGCATGATCCCAGAGCTGAGCTGTAGTTGAGAGAGGCTCAGAAGGCAGGCAGAAAGGGCAGGCAGCATGCAGCTAAAAATATTCTGGGATAGGGTTGAAGAGGGAAGGCTTTTTGGTTTTGGTTTTCAGGGCACCAGGGGCTTGAGAAGCATATGTTCAACTTCTGATTTCAGCTCTGACAAGTCAAGAGTTTGGAAGTCCTCACTCCCATCCTCACAACAAGATATAAGTAGAATAATATGAAAATCAAGGACTTGTCTTGGATCTATTAGGGATCTGAGATTGTAGGGCAAATCACCACCCAGATCTGCAAAAACAGGAGAATGCAGAGAATCATAGTAAAATCAGCTTATCTGGAGTAGAAGCCACTGGAGCCATAAACCAGTAGGAACACTAAAATGATCATTTTGACAACTTGCTAAAGGCTGAGTATGAACTAGCATGAGAATAGTAAACTTCCAGGGACCACATTCTTGGAGGAGAAGCACACTTTTATGACTTTTACCTCCAGGGACTCCAATAGGTTCTTATGATGAATAGCCAAGAAAATCTCTCTCATGTTTCTGAAAGAGAGAGGGGGAGAAATGACCACTTTGAAGTATACCCAGAGCATTTGCTACAATGAAGGCCCACTGCTTAAGGGAAAAGACTTTCAGAGGCTTATTCACACCTGGGAGGAAGGCAATTACCCAACTTCAGCACCCTCTAGACTTCCTGTCTTAACTAATTGTAGACTAAAGTTAATACACACTTGTGAAGGTCACATGCAAGGGACATAGGCCTCCAAAAAGACTGGGATTTAATCATGAGATTAGAGAAGGCTTGTTTTCTTCCACACTTTACCACCAAATCAACAGGTTTTCAAAATCATAACAGTGGATTACAGCTGAAAGAGCTATAAGGCACAGACTTTATTTAAGAAGGAGTCCTTAGGGAAATTTAAAGACTACAGAAAAGACAAAAATAAGGACCCTAGAGAAAACTGGAGTCTCTGACACCTTCAGTTACAGCAAACATTAAACCAGTCCAACTTCTAGCCAGATTAACATAGAACATCACACTAAAGATGTATTCACCTCAGTACCCATTACTCAATACATTGTATCTGGCTTTTAACAATAAAATAATTACAAGGCATGCTAAAAAGAAACAAAGACAAATTTTGTAGAGACAAAGCAAATGTCAGAATCAGATATGACACAAATTTGAAATTATCAGACAGGGAATTTAAAATATAGTTCATACGCTAGGGCAGTACTGGTAAAAGCGGGCAACATGCAAGAACTAGTGAATCTGACATAAGCAGAGAGATGAAAACTGAAAAGAATAAAAAGGAAATGTTAGAAATTTTAAAAACTGTAGCAGAAATGCAGAATACCTTTGATGGGTTCCTCAGGAGATTGGATACATCTGAGGAAATAATTAATAAGCTTGAAGATAATGTCAATAAAATTTTACAAACTGAAATGTGGAGAAAAAAGACAATGGAACAAACAGAACAGAAAATCCAGGAATGTTGGGACAATTTCAAATGGTGTAACACTTATATAATTGGAGTACCAGAAGGAAAAGAAAAGAAGTTTTGTAGTAATCTTGGCTGAAAATTTTCCAAAATTAATGCTATACACTAAACAACAGGTCCACGAAGCCCAGCAAACACCAAGCAGGATAAATATCAAAAAAGCTGCTCCTAGGCATGTAATTTTCAAGCTACAGAAAACCAAAGACAAAAAGAAAATCTTGAAAGAAATAGAGAGAAAAAGAAAAAAACACTTTGACTGTAGGAGATCAAAGATAATAATCACATGCAACTTCTTGTCAAAAACCATGCAAGAAAGAAGAGAGTGAAATAAAATATTTAAAAGGGTCAAAAGAAAAATACCACCGATCAAGAATTCTGTATCCAGTGGGATTATCTTCTAAAAGTAAAGGAGAAATAAAGATGTTGTCGGATAAACAAAAGCTGAGGAAATTCATCAGTAGATCTGGCCTGTTAAAAGTTTTCAGGAAGAAGGAAAGGATTTTGGTCGTAAATTTGGATGTGCATAAAGAAAGAAAAAATAATAGAAAGAATGAATAAGAACTACTATTTGATAGCACAATAGGGTGACTATAGTTAATAATAACTTGTGCTTTTTAAAATAACTTAAAGGTATAGCTGGCTTGTTTGTAACTCAAAGGGTAAATGTTTGGGGGCATGGATACCCCATTCCCGTGATGTGATTATTATGCATTGCATGCCTGTACAACCTCATGTACCCCATAAGTATATGCACCTACTATGTACCCACAAAAATGAAAATAAATTAAAAATCATTTAGAAAAACAGCATCAGAGAAGGAATAAATGAAGGTGAAATAATTTTCTTCTTAGTTGATCTAATATTCAGATTGGTAATAGTAACAAGGTATTGGGTAATTATAGGATATGGATAAATAAAATGAGTAGCAATGTTATAAGAAACAAGAAAGAGAAGTAGGAATTCTTTGTTATAAGTTGCTTGCATTACCTGTGGGGTGGTATACTGTTATTCAAAAGTGGATTTAAATTAATTGTAAATATATACTGCAAGCTCTAGGGAAACCACTGAAAAAGTAAAAAAAAAAAAAATTATAACTGATATTTTAAGAGAAGAGAGAAAATGAAATCATGTAAAGTGCTCAGTTAAAAGCGGAGAAAGCAGGAGGGTGGGGGGAAAGGTGACACAGGGTGTTTCCTTGACCCCTTCGCGGGACTCGCGAGAGGGGTGCCTCATTTACTCAGCCCACCACTCTCAACTCTTTGACGGACAGAGCACAGACAGAGTACAGGAGCAAACGAGTGCAGGAACTGGAGTGGACAAGCACTGGAACAAGCCGGTCGCTTTGGCACTGGTATGATCAAACTCCACTCACTCGGACCTGTTATGTTCCACACGTCCTGGGAGGGAGTGCACAGGTGAGTGGATGCAGGTATTAGAGTGGCCGCTTTTGGGCTCTAGCAGGAGCGAACTCTGTGCAGGCCCCACGGCAGCATTCAGGTGGGGGTGCTGCAACCCCCAAAGCCCCAGGGGATGTGTTACAGTGCTCTTTTAGCTCTGCCTTCCATGAATTGCTTAAGTGTTAACAGCTCAGTGGGCCCGTTGCCTTTTTGCATGAGGCGGCTGCCCTCCACCAGCAAGGGCAGAGGGCCAGTGTGACGACAGCGTTTTGTATCCACACTTGTGGCTGTCAAGCTCTTGTCTGGCATCCAGGAAAAATGGGGTCACATGAACGAATTGAAGGACGGCAAATGTGGGCAATTGTATTGCCAGCGAAAGAGGCTCACAGTGGGAAAGGGAGCTGAAAAGGGGACTGGGCAGGTAGGTCATCTTTCCCTGAAGTCTCGCCATCACTGGTCAGATTCTTCTCCGGAGTTAGGCCATTAGGCTGTCCTTCTGAAGTCCAACCACTTCTCTCTGACATCCACCTGTAGTCCCAGCTACCGGGTGAGTATGGGGTTTTTATAGACACAGGATGGGGCAGAGCAGGGCCATGTGTAGTTTAGGAAAAGGCAATATTGAGCAGGAAAACAGGGATAGAAGTTATCACTTTGGGCCATGGTTTCAAGCTTTTTGGCTTGAGGGTGGGGTTTTGCCAGGGACCCTCCTTTTTCTGGGTAGAATTTCTCTGTCCCCTGTCCCTCCAAAAAGGAAGCGTAAGTTGGGGTTTCCTTTGTTCTTGGCTTGTATGCCAGTTTCTCGAACAATATTCTGACCTCTTTCTGCCCACAATGACCTGGTTGAAGTGCTTTAATTCTTTGAAAACCATTGAAACACCAATCAAATTATGTTTGTTGAAAGCAGACATTTGCATTAGTCCATTCTTGCACTGCTATAAAAGAACTACCTGAGACTAGGTAATTTATAAAAAGAAAAAGAGGTTTAATTGACTCACGGTTCTGCAGGCTGTATAGGAAACATGGCTGGGGAGGCGTCAGGAAACGTATACAATCATCGTGGAAGGGGAAGGGGAAGCAGGCACGCCTTACTTCGCCAGAGCAGGAGAAAGAGAGAGTGAAGGGGGATGTGCTACACACTTTTAAACAGCCATAACTCATGAGAACTCACTCACTATCAGGAGAACAGCAAGGAGGAAGTCTGCAGTCATGATCCAGTCACCTCCCACTAGGCCCCTCTTCCGACATTGAGGATTACAATTCAACATGAGATTTGGGTGGGAACACAAATCCAAACCATATTAGCATTTAAATACATACCTTAAAATACTTTCAGTACAATTGACTTGTGAGCAAGACAGGTTTGAACTGCATGGGTCCACTTACTATGTGACTTTTCTTCTGCCTTTGCCACCCTTGAAACAGCAAGAGCAAAACCAACCCCTCCTCTTCCTCCTCCTCCTCAGTCTACTCAACATGAAGATAGTAGGGTGAAGACCTTTGATGATCCTTTTCCACTTAATTAATAGTAAATATACTTTTTTATGATTTTCTTAACAACATTTTTTTTCTAGCTTACTTTATTGTAAGAATGTAGTATATCATATATATATCATACAAGATTTATGTTAATCAACTGTTTATGTAACGGTAAAGTTTCTGGTCAACGGTAGCTAAATAGTAGTTAAGTTTTGGGAAGTGAAAACATATACACAAGTTTTCGATTGTGTCGGGAGTTTGCACCCCTAAGCCCTGTGTTGTTGAAGGGTTAACTGTACTTTAAAAAGTTATACCAGCCACTGATTTTTGGAGAGTCACTTGCTCTTGGAAAGTCATGTTAAAGCTCTGAGTTCACTTTCCAGTAAAATGCATAAATATCCAGCCTTATAAAATGTGTCATATGATTTAATGAAGCCCACGCATCTCCTGCATCCATCCTTGAATCCTCCAGAGAACCATGAACCCCATGTTATGAAAGCTTACACTATATTTTGTGCTTTAAAATAAAAATTTACATATGTATTCTCTAATGAGACTGGAAATGGGTAAGAACATATAGAGGGACTGTCTCTTGAGAGGTTTCTGCTCGGTAAGGTTCAAGCCTTCTACCTTTGGTGGCACGAGTCAGTTGTAATCCACTCACAGAGATGCAGGCAGGCTTCTGCCAGATAGTCATCAGTCCAATGGAAAGTTATTTTTTGTTCAACTAGAAACAGTTCTGTTGCCAAAACATTCCATTTCAAGACAGGAAGAAATCATCAATTTCACTGGTCTCCAGACTTTTAAAATCACACCCATCAGTAAAACATTTTGATCAAATGTTGCCAATAAATATATATTTATTTACACCGCACTGGGTGTGGTGGCTCATACCTGTAATCTCAACACTTTGGGAGGCCAAGGCAGGAGGATAGCTTGAGGCCAGGAGTTCACGACCCACCTGGCCAACATGGCGAAATCCTGTCTCTACAAGAAATACAAAAACTAGCCGGGTGTGGTGGCATGTGCCTGTAGTCCCCGCTACTCAGGAAGCTGAGGTGGGAGGATCGCTTAAGTCCAGGATGTCAAGACTGCAGTGAGCCATGATCACACTACTGCACTCCAGCTTGGGTGACAGAGCAAGACCCTGTCTCAAAAAATAAATAAAATAAAACTGCTACCCATGTGTTCCTGTCGTTTTGTGCAAAATTAGAAAAGCATGATTTCAATCTTACTTTTAGGTTTAAAAATAGGTATCGATAGAAGTTTTAATATTTTCTTCACTCAGCTTAGTGGATTGTCTTGTGCACTCCCTAAGCTGCATGGATTCCTTTCTGGCTACCACTGCACTAGGTAAAAATTGGAGCTGGGTAGATGCAGGTGCATTAATAAAACAGAGCCCTTGTGCTATGAAGGTGCCCTACAAGGTACCTATCATATCCAATGGAGAAACTAAGTGAAAGTATCACAGCTCATTTTTCACTTAATTTCCAAAGAAAGCCAACTATTACTACAGATTTATTTCATTAAGTACATTGCTTAGCAAGTCCATTAGCACTTACTGTATACCAGGCACTGTTTTAATAGATTTACAAATACTGGCTCATTGAACGCTTTTAATAACCTTATAAAGTAAATGCTATTATTTTCCTAATAACATAATAGCATACTAATAATTTTCAATGGTGTTCTCAAGTTCATTGAGTCAATGCCGTGGTTCTTGGGGCTTGAATATTTGCCTGGAGAAGTAGAGATAGACGCAGAATGGCTGCTGGTTGATGACAGCAGCTGGGTGCAGGGGTACCAGGAGGCCAACCCGCTTGACGGCTGGTTTCCTGCACCTTTGTAGCTCTCTGTCAGTTGCATCATGGGGTGCAATCATATGCTAGCCCCAGGGACCAGGCGTAGTCCATGTCAGCAACCTTTGCAGTTGCTTTTTGTTGACTATCAAGGCAGCAACAGCTCCACTTTCCTGCGAGGAATCTGTGCTAAAGTTATTCTTCACTTTGAAGTGTTTAAGTGTGATTTTAAAACAAGGGCCTGAACCAAAAGGCTTGATTTCATCTAAACTTTAGTGCAAGAGTCACTGGTAAAAGCTGTTTCTTTTATTTATTTATTTTTTTTGTTTAGGAGGCTTTTCTTGAATATAAAAAGATGTTACAGGGAGAGAAGATAAGAGTAATGAAACACAGTTGAACAATTCTCATTTTCGAAACCTCTCCCACTGTCACCTCACACAGTTGCCTGAACACAGGCCACGGCTTCTTCTTCCTTCATTTCCCAAATGCCTAGAAACATTCATTTCTAACTCCAGTTGATAGAATCAGTGGCACTAGAAAGCTAGGTGTCAGTGGATGGGCTCTGCATACTTTGGTATCCTGAAATTGCTTTTCTCTTTGGCATTTATTCATGTAGCAAAGTCAGCTCTGTTTGTACATCCGAAGTTTTTAGCATCCCTGTTTCAAATGGCATGCTGAGAGAATTAGTCAACATGCTGAGATCCTTTTAGTTATTTGAAGGGGGTGACTGTCTCTCTTATTTTATTTTTCTTCATACCCCCATATAGCTATAATATCAGGAAACATACGTGTGTGTGTGTGTGTGTGTGTGTGTGTGTGTGTGTGTTAGTCTATCCAGAAAAGCAAAGACTTAGTTTTAATCACTGGTATGTCTCCCAGATCCTAAAAATGTTTCTGGCACAGAAATGTCCTCAATAAATATTTGTCACAGGAACGGATGGATAAGTTAACTTAATAACCGTGAAGCATGTTGATTGTGATTAACACTGTCTTCCCAGATGTGCTTTATGGAAAAGCAAACCCTTCCCCTCAAAGGATTTCACCGAAATTATGTGAGGAAAGCACTGCTGCCTTCACTATGATGTATAGGAAGAAAAATACGAAATACAAGCCATGCTTATGGTGATGTGTTTTCCCTTCCAAAATATAGAGGCTCATTGGAAATCTATCAGGAGAGCTTGAATAGCATACACAAGCAGTTCTTTTGGCCTCTATTAAGTAGCAATATTTAGATGCTGAGAACCAAGAATTGAAAAATATATAAAGTCAAAGGTAAATAAAGATTGAAGCACAACAGTTTAATTTACTCCTCAGAAATGAATTTTAAAGAAATCATTTGACTGGTTTACATCATATTGTGTATTAATAGTGTATATATTTTTAGTCTCTTGTAAAAGGTTGTTGTTTTGATTTGTGTCAATAGGCTTGACATATAGAGAAATGTTTGTACTTTTCAGATAGGTTTTCTTTGATTTCTTAAGTGCTTTTTTTGAGCTCTTAATTACATGGATAGGAGATAGGTTGCCTCGATATTTTTACTCTATAAATCTCTTGTCCTGAAGGAAGAAAATTGATTTGTAGGAAATTTACAATGAGCTATTGATGAAGAGTCACTATAAAATGAACTTATGTATTTGATAGTTAAAGGGAAAGTAATACCAGCTGTGTAACCTCATGAGAAATTGATCCTTGTCATTTTCATTATACAAATTAACAATATAATCCTCTCTTCCTTCAAATATGATGCCATTTACCTATTTTATTTTCTTAAAGCTTTCTATATTCAAATTACCCAAACAATGTAGCTGTTTTATGCAAAATAAATAACTTTTGAATGTTTAAAAGAGAATAGCAAAGTTATAAAGAGATTTTGAGTATTCACAGATTTACTTCCTTTTTTATCAAAGCCTATGATTTGGAGGATTTTTTTTATTCTAGAAGCCAATGTGAGTAGATTTCAGATCTTGGAATTTAATAGCTACACAAATCATTTATTTTTTAAGTTTTCATAATTGTAAGCCCTGTTGCTACCTGAGGCAGAACAGGCATGACAATAAATTACTGAAATACTTTCCCCACAGATGCTGGTAGCAAAAATAGGATGGAATGAAATCTAGTTTTTATAATATAGATCAGTTAATTTAGCCTAGTGGTGAAAAACAGAAGGTGTAATATCTAGGGATCATGTATTAAGTATTACTGCATAACAAACTCCAATGCTTACTGGCTTAAACAATTATTTATTAGAACTTACACATTTGTGGATTGACTGGAGATCAGCTGGTCTAGTGGGGCTTGGTTCTTCGCCACTGAGCATAGCTGACTGTGGCTGGGCTCCTTCCTGTGGTCTGGGGATTGGCTAACAGTTCTACTCTGGGGCAGGCTTGGTGGGCAGCTCAGCCCCACGTGTCTCTCATTCCTCCTGGGGCTGGTGGACTGGCTCACGCTTGTCTTTCTCATGATGCTGGAAGCAGAACTCAAGTCCTTTGATGCCTAATCAGGAACTGGCCCCCTGTCACTTCTGCCTCCGTCTATTGCCCAAAGCAAGTCACAAGCCCAACTCACAATGCAGGGGTAAGGAAAATCGATTATGCCTCTTTTTTTTTTGTCTCTTATAAAAGACTTTTTTTTCTACACAGGCTAGCATAGAAGAAAATTGGGTTGCTGTATTCCCACACACATAGCTTTTTTGTTTTCCAATTATTTGTCCCTGGTGTTTAATGACATCTACCCTTTCTATCCTATCAGGTATTGAATTTAAGGTGCATAATCTATAATAACTATTACATATATTCTTCTTTTCATAAAGATTTTACCATGTGACCTTTACCAAAAATAAATGTGTGAATATTTTTGGCAAAAAAAAAAAAAAAAAAAAAGATGAACAAAATATGTCTAAAGGGTCAATTCCTTCACATCCATATCCCTTATTTATCTAACAAAAACACCGCGGTTCCTTTTCCTTCCTTAGCACTTCCCCTTTTTGTTCCCAGTGTAGAAAGGCCGTATAACCACTTTTCTCCTTGGAGTGATTTTTCCTTTCACAAGATTTTCATGACAATGGTTGCTGTTCAGAACTTCTGAAGACCAAGTTAAAACAATTGAAAAATGGTGTGAACTGTGTTTCATTTTGTTCCTTTTTTTTTTAAAGTAAAAGGAAGAATATCTAGTCATTGTTCATATTCCTACTATTGTCTCCTGGACTTTTAGATTAGAAAGAGTTACAGCATTTTCATGCTGTAACTCTATAGTTTAAATAGAAAGCTTTATTCTTTAAGCCTCTCAGTATTTGTTGATACAATATCATGATATAGTTACTGTTTCCACTTATTTTATGAAAACAAATTCTATCAAAAAGCAAAAGACTCTCTGGGAGTCAATGTAGGTATCAAAGAATTAGTGATGGAATAATATAATATTTACAAACACTTGGTGAATTATTTAGCAGTCATTTTTTCAGTTCTGTGAGAAGCAAATCATTTGCCTTCCATATAGAAGATTATTTCTAAGGGCACTGCATAACTGAAAGGAGAAAATCATTTAAAAAAATGGTGAGGTACATTATTGTAGTTATCAAAGACTACATTTTCAGCTATATCAGTCATGCAGTTAAGAGTAATGTGGCCTCATAAAATGAGTTAGGGAGGATTCTCTCTTTTTCTATTGATTGGAATAATTTCAGAAGGAATGGTACCAACTCCTCCTTGTACCTCTGCTTGTACCTCTGGTAGAATTCGGCTGTGAATCCGTCTGGTCCTGGACTTTTTTTGGTTGGTAGGCTATTAATTATTGCCTCAACTTCAGAGTCTGCTATTGGTCTATTCAGGGATTCAACTTCTTCCTGGTTTAGTCTTGGGAGAGTGTAAGTGTCCAGGAAATTATCCGTTTCTTCTAGGTTTTCTAGTTTATTTGCGTAGAGGTGTTTATAGTATTCTGATGGTAGTTTTATTTCTGTGGGGTCGGTGGTGATATCTCCTTTATCATTTTTTATTTCGTCTATTTGATTCTTCTCTCTTTTCTTCTTTATTAGTCTTGCTAGCAGTCTATCAATTTTGTTGATCTTTTCAAAAAACCAGCTCCTGGATTCATTGATTTTTTTGGAGGGTTTTTTGTGTCTCTATCTCCTTCAGTTCTCCTCTGATCTTAGTTATTTCTTGCCTTCTGCTAGCTTTTGAATGTATTTGCTCTAGCTTCTCTAGTTCTTTTAATTGTGATGTTAGCGTGTCAATTTTAGATCTTTCCTGCTTTCTCTTGTGGGCATTTAGTGCTATAAGTTTCCCTCTACACACTGCTTTAAATGTGTCCCAGAGATTCTGGTATGTTGTATCTTTGTTCTCATTGGTTTCAAAGAACATCTTTATCTCTGCCTTCATTTCGTTATGTATCCAGTAGTAATTCAGGAGCAGGTTGTTCAGTTTCCATGTAGTTGAGCGGTTTTGATTGAGTTTCTTAGTCCTGAGTTCTAGTTTGATTGCACTGTGGTCTGAGAGACATTTGTTATAATTTCTGTTCTTTTACATTTGCTGAGGAGTGCTTTACTTCCAACTATGTGGTCAATTTTGGAATAAGTGCGATGTGGTGCTGAGAAGAATGTATATTCTGTTGATTTGGGGTGGAGAGTTCTGTAGATGTCTCTTAGGTTCGCTTGGTGCAGAGATGAGTTCAATTCCTGGATATTCTTGTTAACTTTCTGTCTCGTTGATCTGTCTAATGTTGACAGTGGGGTGTTAAAGTCTCCCATTATTATTGTATGGGAGTCTAAGTCTCTCATCCTGATACCAAAGCCTGGCAAAGATACAACAAAAAAAGAGAATTTTAGACCAATATCCCTGATGAACATTGATGCAAAAATCCTCAATAAAATACTGGCAAACCAAATCCAGCAGCACATCAAAAAGCTTATCCACCATGATCAAGTGGGCTTCATCCCTGGGATGCAAGGCTGGTTCAACATATGCAAATCAATAAACGTAATCCAGCATATAAACAGAACCAAAGACAAAAACCACATGATTATCTCAATAGATGCAGAAAAGGCCTTTGACAAAATTCAACAGCCCTCCATGCTAAAAACTCTCAACAAATTCGGTGTTGATGGAATGTATCTCAAAATAATAAGAGCTATTTATGACAAACCCACAGCCAATATCATACTGAATGGGCAAAAACTGGAAGCATTCCCTTTGAAAACTGGCACAAGACAGGGATGCCCTCTCTCGCCACTCCTATTCAACATAGTGTTGGAAGTTCTGGCTAGGGCAATCAGGCAAGAGAAAGAAATAAAGGGTATTCAGTTAGGAAAAGAAGAAGTCAAATTGTCCCTTTTTGCAGATGACATGATTGTATATTTAGAAAATGCCATCATCTCAGCCCCAAATCTCCTTAAGTTGATAAGCAACTTCAGCAAAGTCTCAGGATACAAAATCAATCTGGAAAAATCACAAGCATTCTTATACACCAGTAACAGACAAACAGAGAGCCAAATCATGAATGAACTCCCATTCACAATAGCTTCAAAGAGAATAAAATATCTAGGAATCCAACTTACAAGGGATGTAAAGGACCTCTTCAAGGAGAACTACAAACCACTGCTCAGTGAAATAAAAGAGGACACAAACAAATGGAAGAACATACCATGCTCATGGATAGGAAGAATCAATATCGTGAAAATGGCCATACTGCCCAAGGTAATTTATAGATTCAATGCCATCCCCATTAAGCTACCAATGACTTTTTTCACAGAATTGGGAAAAACTGCTTTAAAGTTCATATGGAACCAAAAAAGACCCCGCGTTGCCAAGACAAATCTAAGCCAAAAGAACAACGCTGGAGGCATCACACTACCTGACTTCAAACTATACTACAAGGCTACAGTAACCAAAACAGCATGGTACTGGTACCAAAACAGAGATATAGACCAATGGAACAGAACAGAGCCCTCAGAAATAATACCACACATCTATAGCCATCTGATCTTTGACAAACCTGACAAAAACAAGAAATGGGGAAAGGATTCCCTATTTAATAAATGGTGCTGGGAAAATTGGCTAGCCATAAGTAGAAAGCTGAAACTGGATCCTTTCCTTACTCCTTATACAAAAATTAAGTCAAGATGGATTAGAGACTTAAATGTTAGACCTAAAACCATAAAAACCCTAGAAGAAAACCTAGGTAATACCATTCAGGACATAGGCATGGGCAAAGACTTCATGTCTAAAACACCAAAAGCAATGACAACAAAAGCCAAAATTGACAAATGGGATCTAATTAAACTAAAGAGCTTCTACACAGCAAAAGAAACTACCATCAGAGTGAATAGGCAACCTACAGAATGGGAGAAAAATTTTGGAATCTACTCATCTGACAAAGGGCTAATATCCAGAACCTACAAAGAACTCAATCAAATTTACAAGAAGAAAACAAATAACCCCATCAAAAAGTGGCCAGAGGATTGGCCAAAGGATATGAACAGACATTTCTCAAAAGAAGACATTCATACAGCCAACAGACACATGAAAAAATGCTCATCATCACTTGCCATCAGAGAAATGCAAATCAAAATCACAATGAGATACCATCTCACACCCGTTAGAATAGCAATCATTAAAAAATCAGGAAACAACAGGTGCTGGAGAGGATGTGGAGAAATAGGAACACTTTTACACTGTTGGTGGGACTGTAAACTAGTTCAACCATTGTGGAAAATAGTGTGGCAATTCCTCAAGGATCTAGAACTAGAAATACCGTTTGACCCAGCCATCCCATTATTGGGTATATACCCAAAGGATTATAAGTCATGCTGCTATAAAGACACATGCACACGTGTGTTTATTGAGGCACTATTCACAATAGCAAAGACTTGGAATCAACCCAAATGTCCATCAGTGACAGACTGGATTAAGAAAATGTGGCACATATACACCATGGAATACTATGCAGCCATAAAAAGGGATGAGTTCGTGCCCTTTGTAGGGACATGGATGCAGCTGGAAACCATCATTCTCAGCAAACTATCACAAGAACAGAAAACCAAATAGTGCATGTTCTCACTCATAGGTGGGAATTGAACAATGAGATCACTTGGACACAGGAAGGGGAACATCACACACCAGGTCCTGTTGTGGAGTGGGGGTAGTGGGGAGGGATAGCATTAGGAGATATACCTAATGTAAATGATGAGTTGTTGGGTGCAGCACACCAACATGATACACGTATACATATGTAACAAACCTGCATGTTGTGCACATGTACCCTAGAACTTAAAGTATAATAATAATAATTTAAAAAAAGAGTAATGTGGCTGGGTGCGGTGGCTTACACCTGTAATCTCAGCACTTTAAGAGGCAGAGGCGGATGGATGGGAGTTGATTTGGGGTGGAGAGTTCTGTAGATGTCTTGAGGTCAGGAGTTTGAGTCCAGCCTGAGGTCAGGAGTTTGAGTCCAGCCTGGCCAACATGAAGAAACCCCCTCTCTACTAAAAATATAAAAATTAGCCAGGCGTGGTTGTAGGCACAAATCCCACTTACTTGGAGACTGAGGCACGAGAATCGCTTGAACTCGGAAGGCAGAGGTTGCAGTGAACCAAGATTTCCACTGCACTCCAGCCTGGGCAACCCAATGGGACTCTGGTAAAAAAACAAAACAATAATAATAATAATAATAATAATAATTTGATGAGTATAATTTCTGCACCGGTTTGTAAAAAAAGAAACAGGGAGAAAATTGTGTTAATTGATCTTGAAGACAGTTCTTCTAAACTTGACCACAATGCTTTGGTGTTTTTCTAAGAAGAGTGTATAGTACTCCAAATTGTTCAAAGCAGTTTATTCTCCTAAGACATACGATTGTTTTCTGAATGTGAATCAGTTTCCAATTTCTTTTTTTCCCCAGTTTTAGAATTAGATTGTTATGATTAGCTTATAATCAGTATTTTTCACTTTTAAAATACATAGCATTTCATTTTATGGAAGCATATTTCAATATTGCTCTTGTTCTACAATATTTTTCTAGATCTAGCTAGAATGGCTAGCCTCAGGATTACCTGATGAGATTGGTTATGTGGTTTGATTCAACCACATAAAGTTTGTACCTAGCTCTTCCCTTCCCTCTTTGATCACAGTGGTTGTTATTTTACCTGTAGTAATTAATTGCTTTGGCATGAATTCCGTATTGGTCACCTTTAGTATGCTTTGAAGGTGTGACATATCAAACCAGTAACATGAGTGTCGATTATGTTCAGATAACTTTACTGCAGTGGTAGAACTGCAGTAAAGAGAATTTGTGGGTAAGCAAGAAGGTTAGATTAGCAAAGGAGGTTTTTGAAAGGGGTAAAAATGTGGGGCAAAGCTAGCTTTCTTTACAGTTTCACCTACAGCTAAAATAACTTATGAGGGGAATGAAGTGATCCCTGATAACAAAACAGAAACCTTGCCACAAAGCACCAACTAAGGCCCTGAGGATCCTTGCTTGGCCCAAGGGTCACCTCTGATGAATCTTCTGCTCCACTTTTTGCCTGCAAAGTTGGTCCTAGATCTAAAGGCCTGATTATCAATAACTGGGCACATCATTCAAGGGCATCATCTTTATTTCTGAAGTTGCATTTGGTGAAATGTATTGTTCTTTATTTATTCAGATACATTGTGGAGCAAAAGGCGAAATGATTTGTTTTCGTTTTGGAAGCCCATGTTATTACATAGGCACTTACTCTTTGGAAGTTTGTTAAATGTCATTCCCAAAATAGTTATTTCAGGCCAGGTGTGGCAGCTCATACCTGTAATCCCAGCACTTTGGGAGGCCAAGGCAGGAAAATTGCTTGAGATCAGGAATTTGAGACCAACCTGGGCAAAATAGATCTTGTTTCTAATTTAAAAATACACATAAAGTAAATAAAATAGTTATTTCACATGGTTGTATCTATGTGTTTATGAGTTTGTTTTCCATGTGAGACTGTAAACTTCCTGGGAGACACGGACAATTTTTTTTTGTCCTCTTTGTAACCCTGCCTGGCTCATAGCAGGAGCTCAGAATATGACTGTTAAAGATGGAAGGTTTGAATGAACAATGTTAGCAGGTTTGGTAGGCATCTCAAGATGCTACCATATATTATCAGTATTAATTTCCGATTGCTATTCCGATTGCTGTTGTAACAAATTACCCCAAATTTAGTGGGCTTGATTTTAGCTCATTGAAACCCAATTGAAAGCTGTCTTATTTAAAGTTATCCTATAGTTTGTATTTAATCTGTTTTATAGTTTCTGATTGGGTCCCAATGAGCTAAAGTCAAGTTGTCAGTAGGATTGTGTTCCTTATGGAGGCTCTAGAAGAGAATCTTTCCTTGCCTTTCCCAGCTTTTAGAAGAAATCTGCATCCCTTGGCATATGGCCCTTTCCCGTAACTTCAGAGCCAACCACGTGGCATCCTCAACTCTCCCTCTGACTCCGACTCATCCACCGTCCTCTTCTATTTACAAGTACCCTTGTGACTATATTCGACCAGAATAATCCCCTCAACTCAGTGTCAGCCAATGAGCAACCTCAACCCCACTGTAACTTAAATTCTTCTTTGTCATGTCACCTATTTACAGATTTCAAGGATTAGGACACAATCTGAGGGGGCTGTTATTCTGCCTACCACATTGTACCAACAGCACTTTTTAATAAAAGGGTTTTCCATATGAACTGGATGACTGCATCTTTTTTTCCATTTTACCATAAACCATGTAGAAGTACACAAATGGCACATAATTATTTTGAGAATAAGAGCCTCAGTATATAAATGAATCCCACCCAGCTTTTTTTCAAGCAAATTGTTTCCATCTGCTTTATGTCTGTATAAATCATAAGGACCTGGCTGGATGTGGTGGCTCATGCCTCTAATCCCAGCACTTTGGGAGGTCAAGACAGGCAGTTCACTTGAGGTCAGGAGCTCGAGACCAGCCTGGCTAACACGGTGAAACCCTGTCTTTACCAAAAATACAAAAATTAACCAAGCATCGTGGCTGGCACTTGAAATCGCAGCTATTTGGGAGGCTGAGGCAGGAGAATCACTTGAATCCGGGAGGGAGAGGTTGCCGTAAGCCAAGATCATGGCACTGCACTCCAAACTGTGACTTCTTCTCAGAAAAAAAAAAAAAAAAAAAAAACTCTGCAGGAAGAACTCAGAAATCTGATGCAAATGAGAAAGCCCCATTTAAAGCAAGGGTGAGCTTTGAAAATAAACCACAATTGTGTTTCAATAATAGCCCATTAACAAAGGTTAATTTTACTTAAATCCCAGAACATTTTGATTTCTAGAATGAACTTCAAACAATTAGAATCTGTGGGGTAAACTTTTCAAACAAAATCTGAACACATTGTTCTGAGTAATACTATAAAAATATTTTGTAATTTAACATCAATTTTTTAAAGTAAAAAATCAGTAAGAAACGTATTTAAGCAAATAATAAACAAACTGATAAACTTTTGAATTTACCAGAGAAAACCAGAACACTCAATTTTAGCTTTTAAACCAATGAATACTAAATTGAGACCATTTCTCTGCAGAATGAACTTTGTTTTTCTTCTGTGGGAAATGGAAAGGGTACTAATTAGGAATATGAAACATTATCGCATAATGAAGTTGCTGAATTGCTCCAAATTTGTCCTGAGTTTTCTTAGCTTCAGGGCTGTGTTGGTAATTTTATTCTCTATCTTTTGTCCAAGAATCAGCTGCCATCTGCCTCAGAGTAAGTTTACCTAAACTGGCACTTTTGCTACCATTCTAATGGTTTATTTATTTAACTAATGGATTCTGTCCTCATTAGAGGCTGTTATATTAAAATTGTGATTCTGAGTCCAGAAAGAAATATATTGTATTCCAAAAATGTTAAGACTATTTTTTGGGTCTTTTTAGACTGCTGTCTTTCTATATTTATATAAACAAAATTAAATACCACAAGTTAAGAGAGAAAACCCTTAATGTAAACCTCTTCTATTCTATTTTGAATTTTAAAAAGATGAAAATTAGGAGAAAGAAAAGAAATTTAGCCTATGCTCTCCTGGCCAAGTCTGAGTTCTACAAATATTCTCATAAAATAATTCCTGATAGCAACCTACATTCCCCTACCCAACTATTGAATATCAAAGCTATATCTCTTGGATTCTTCCCTGAGAGTCAAAGACAAGATATTAGCAGTACCTGCCCAGTGGGGGTGTTCTCTACTTCTAAATGACTTGTGTCATGTGAGGCTCCTTCTAGAGTAAACTCTGTGCATGGGTTTGCATCTTCCTGGATTTTATGTTGAGAATGTGAGTTTGACTTGGTTCTGACATTATTTCCTATTTTCTCCTAAGATTGGGTCATTTTCGGACTTAGACCTGGTGATTAGACCCTGACTTCCTATCTAAATCCTGATGGCTTTCTTTCTGAAGGGACCTCAGCCTCTAACCTCCTCTCCTCTCATTGCATCCCGTCAGGGCAGTTTCTCCTTTGGAAAATTAAAGAGTGATCTGTCTGATGCTGAGCACTAAGATTTCGCAGGGACTCCTATCCTTCTTTTTGTCTTCCTCCCTGGATAAGGTACAAGAGAATTCCTTCTCCTGGATGGTGGAAGAGGGGAGACGCCACGTGAGTAAAGAGAGGACAACCCTGGGCATAATTAAGGTTTACTTCAAATCACTTTCTTAACCAACAGACTTGCTGCCAACATTAGAAATTCACTGACTAAACATTTCTTCTGGCTTAGGAGTGGGAGGGAGTAGGGAAGGAACTAAACTAATTCCAACTCCATTCCCAGCATCTACATTCTCCATTGCCCGCCAGTCCCCAGTGAAAGCAAATGCTTTAAATACTTCCAGTTCAGAAGGTGCAGGTTAAGTCTTCTGAGTAGCAGAAGAATTCTCAAATAACAAGCAATTATTCAGCATATCCACACTATTTAGAACAACAGAATGATATGATAGTTGATTTTTAGCATTTTGCTTATATTGGGACTTGTTCTCCCTTTAAATGAAATGTCACTAATCCAGTTTAATTACTCCCAGTAGTGTTATAGGAAAATGCAGCGAAAAGAATGTGACTCTGTTACCCATTTTTTAGACCTGGTGTTTGTGTTTCATATAGGCAAGAGATTTGATTTCTCATTTTGGTACCCTTTTAGCATGATTTCATTCATTATTTTATTTTCTTAGCTAATATAACTAAAGCACCAAATATAGAAGTGCCAAAAATATATCTTAAACTTCTTTTTTCAAAGCATTATTGAAGTTTAAGTGACATGAAATACAATTTCATAAAAGTCGATATGTGTATAAACCCATAAGACCATATCCACAGTCAAGTTAATCAACATTTTTTACTCTAGGCTGTGTTCAGAATGCTCAGAGAACATTAGTTGAAAAAAATGGGGCCCAAAGCTTCCCAGTTCTGAAGTACGGCTCGGATTACAGCAGAAAGCCTTGGCCTGTGGGGACACTGTGCGCTTTTGGCACTTTTTGGAGGAAGCGGCTGTGAACTATTATTGGCAACTCCTGGTCTCAGGTATCCTGAGAAGTTTTCCACTTTGTAAAGGTAAAGATAAACTGAAATGGGAATACAGAAGTCTTTTATTCAAATCTTCAGTATTTAATGGGGGTCACTTCAACTCAGACAACTAAAATGAAGAGTAAACTCAAGCCCACTATGTATTCTCTGCTTTGGTTGAATGTGGTTCCACAGATGTGGGCAGAGCATCTGCCTGGGTTCCACAGATGTGGGCAGAGCATCTGCCTGGGCCCAGAACCAGGGAAAGCCATGAAGACACAGGTATGGTGAAGCATAGATGGGACTAGAAGCTTCAAGTGAGTTCTGGCTCTTCCCATTGTCTCACTAGATTTGGAGTAAACATGATGTACAGTGAAATCTGACCCACTCGCCTCCCCAGGCTCACCTCCCACTACCACCCTCTCTGATATCCAGCTCACAACCTCATTCAGTTCCTAGAAAGTGCCAAGGGTTCTTGCTCCACAACTCCTTCCTGCCCACTGTCTCCTGTAATGCATTCCCCTCCCTTCTTAACTTGGCTCACTCCTATTCGGCCTTCAGCTCTCCCTGAAGCATCATGTGTTCAAGAGGCCTTTCCGCATTCCCCATGTGAAATTTAGCTTCACTGCTGTCTCTTCTCATAGCATCACTTACCTTTCTATACTCGGACTTGGAGTTTCTGCCTACATATGTATATAATTCTTTGTTTTCCGCCTACTGCCACTCTTCCTTTGTTCAACCACCCACCCAGCCACCCTCAACGCAAGCTTCTTGAGGACCAGGCGAGTTTGGTTTACTGTACTAGTCTGTTCTCAAACTGATAATAAGACATACCAGAGGCTGGGTAATTTATGAAGGAAAGAGGTTTAATGGACTCACAATTCCACATGGCTGAGGAGGCCTTACAATCATGGCAGAAGGTGAAAGAGGAGCAAAGTCATGTCTTACATGGCAGCAGGCAAGAGATCATGTGCAGGAGAACTCTGCTTTATAAAACCATAAGATCTCATGAGACTTATTCATTATCATGAGAACAGCATGGGAAAAACCTGCCCCCATAATTGATTTACCTCCCACCAGTCCTACACACAATATGGGATTATTACAATTCAAGATAAGATTTGGGTAGGGACACATAGCCAAACCATATTATTCACCATTGTGTCATTAGCACTGGCTGATGTGTCTGACTCATAATAAGTGCTCAACCATGTTCCTTTGCTCCTTCTGGTCTTGTCTTACATTCTCTGTCCCTTACAATCCATTCTCCATTCATTCACCCAATGCAGCAGAGTTAGGACTCTAAGATATGCAGTTGATCTCTCATTTGCACACTCAAAAGCTTAGAATAACTTCTAATGGCCTAGAGGGTAAAATCTGAATTATAGTGTAGCAGGGTGTTCAAAACTCTTCACAACCTGAACTAGGGAGTTTTATTATTAAATATGTTTATTAAGCATACACTCTGCACCAGGCACTGCGTAATCCCTAGGAATTCATCAGCAGACAAAACAAAGATTCCTGCTTTGGATAGGTGGAGACAGAAGAAATAAATTCTTTTTATGGAGTGGCAGAAGGAGATACATGCTGTGGCAGTAAGGAAAAGTTGAGCAGGAAAGTTGAGTAGGGTGTGGGTGAAGGGGGATGTTAAGGGGTTCATGGAAGATTGTAATTTTAAATAGGATGGCCAATATAGGTCTAATTGAGGGGATGTTTGAGCAAAACTTGAAAAAAAAAGTCAGGGAGTTCTCTGATTTCTATGGAATGGCTTCTGGGAAGAGAAAACAGCCAGTGCAAACACTCTAAGGTAGGAGTGTGCCTGGTGTGTTGGAAGGACACCAAGAAGGTCAACGTGGCCTGAGCAGAGTGAATGAATGGGTGTGGATTAGGGAATAAGGCCAGAAAGGCTATAAGAATCAGATAAGACTGTCAGCCATTGTAACAACTTAGATCATCACTTTGAAGAGCATTTGGAACCATTGCAGAATATTTAGCAGAGAAATGATGTAGTCTGATTTAAGTTTTAAATGCATTCTTCTAACCACTCTGTTGAGTTCCTCTGCAGATAATTGGGGAAGTAAGATGAAATAGGGAGGCAAGTCCATGGCCACTGCAGTAATCTAGGAGGCTTGGACCATGATAGCAAGTGTGGAGATGTGCCTGGGTGCTGTTCATTTCTCACCATGGTCAGCCTGCATATACATGGGCAGAGCAGCTTTTTATTTGGTGAAAAGCCACAGGTCAAAGAGTACAGACACTGGCAGATGGAAGGTGGACTAAAGGGGAAAGGCCCAAGGAACATGAGCAGGGCATTTAAACAACATCTACATTGAGGTGTCCTGAAATAAAGAAAGCATCCAGTAAAGAAAGCATGTTCTAGAGTAGAACAGTGGATGGACTAGTGCAAGATGGAAACATTGCTGAGCCAGTTAAGGTTCAGAGACATGAGAGTAAAGTCTGTTTGTGTGGCTATGAGCTTTGCCACAGCCAAGTTCAACTGCATGAGCATGGCATGGACTGGGCAGGGAATTGACAGAGTGTGCAACAGTAGTGATTATAGTAATTGCCTATGAAACTTAACCCAAGTGAGATGAAGACAGATGACATCAGAAGGACAAGAGAGAATGGGAGATGATAGGATCAATGGAAAGCTCTTAGGGGTCACAGGACTGAAGGGAACTGAGGTGCCAGGAGGGGTGAGCTGAGAAGGTAGCAAGTGTTGGTCAGGGTAGAGTATGTGAAATCGAGTTTAGGGATGGGTGGAGACTATTGAATAAATTTTAGAGTATGATCATGAGAATGAGGAGTGGAGGGAATGTGGAGGACAGATCACTGGCAGAAAAGAGTTCAAGGAATAGAGAAGACTGAATGTTAGGAGGATCATCTATGAGATCATTGGAATTTCCAAGAATGAAGCTATTCTTGTGATATTATAGAGTGACAATGAGCCAGATGCTAAAATCATCAAGAAATGAGGGGAAATGTCCTGGGGTGAGTAGTAGAGTAGTGGGTGATATAATTTAAAGACTCTAGAGCCAGAGCTAGATTGTTAGCTTAATTTCTTGCCATTCTTCCCCATCCAAACTATAACCATGAATAAAAACAGACATCTTTTGAGAGTTTACCATGAGGCAGGCTCCCCTGTGCCACCAAGTACTTTACATGAATGACCTCAATCCTCTTAACAACCTAAGAAACAAGTATTATTATTATTATCATTTTGATCTTACACTTAAGGGTACCAAATAAAGGAGTGGCTAGGTAACTTCCCAGTGTCACACAACTACAGTAATGAAGAGAGCCAGGATTCAAATCTAGGCATGGCTCCACTGACCACACTCTTAGCTGCTACACTTTAATGCCTTTCTCAGCTAAGACTAAGACCATGGTAAACAGGACCATGAGAACAAGTCATAGGCTGGATAAAACATCGAAATTAAAGTTGATGTTCTCTAGGGCACTGCTACCCAAGTGTAATCCACGGACCAACAGCATCAGCATCACCTAGAAACTATCCAGAAATGCAAATTCTCACCCCCCACAGCAGACCCCAGGAATTAGAATCTCAAGAGCAGGAATCTCTGTTGTAGCAAATCCCACCAGGTGATTCTAATGCATTCTAAATAAGAAGGCCTGTAGGAACTCTTCACAAGTCTAACACCTTGAGTATGGATATGACATAACATTAAATTCAAAGCACCCATGACCTCCTTGCCATTTTATCTCTTTTGTTATCTGATCTGACCCAGATTTTTAGAAATCAAACCAGTCATCTTTCTGTGCCCAGTTAGACTTCTTAATCCACATTATGCTATTAACGAAGACTGAATATAGGAAAGAAGAAAATGTATATGAGACAGATGAGGAGTTTGACCTCAGATGTGATAAATGAGAGACATCTTCAGAATCCTGGGTAATTATGTAGGAATCAGTCAGAAATAGAGGTCCCTGGTTTGGTAGTAAGGTTAGGTCTTTGAAAATAGATTTAGGAATCATGAGCCCACACTAACTGAAGCTGTGATTTCAGGTAAGATCATCTAGGGGAGAAACCGGAGAGAAAGAACAGAAAAAAATGAGGCCAACAGAGCAGGGAACACTAACATTTGAGAGGTGGGCTGACAGGGAGCATACTGCAAATATCTGAGAAGAAATGACATCAGATACAGGAGAAGAAAAAAGTGCTGTTTTAGAACTCAAAAGAAGAGAGCTTCAAGGAGGAAGGTATGGATAACAATGGTAAGACTCAGAGAGATCAGTGGACTGAAAACTGAAAACAGATTTGATGGTGTTTGGTGGTAACATTTATCAGAATGTAGAAAGCATTGCAATAGGTTGAGGAGTTAATAAAATATGAAAGTATGTCTTCAACAGTTTTTCAGGAACTGCCGTGGTCAAGGGAAGAAGGTGAGTACAGTGCTGGTCTGAGAAGGAGAAGGATGAAGGGAGACATTTTTAAGTAAAGTAAGCTTGAAAATGCTTATAGGTTGAAAGAAGGAGACAGAGGAGAGAGATGGAGTAAGGATGTAGGAAACAAGATTTATAATTTTTTAAGACTTAGTCTTATAAAATTCTGAGCATTTTCTGTTCCCTAGACCCATAAGAAATATTTAATAGATGAATGAAACAATGTTTGGGATATAGTACACTTCAGAAAGAAAAGGAATGGCTCTTCTGTTGAGAAAGGTTCTAGTTCCCTTCAAGATGTACCCACTTCTCCAGCCATTGTGCACCTGTTCACTCCAAGAGCTCCACACCCTTCCCAAAATATGTTGTGCCTTCACTATCTCTTCACATTTGTCTTTACAGTTTTACTGCTTTCTGACATGTCCTTTCACCCACTCATCCTGCAAGAGTTATCACCAATGTCATTTCCATCATGAAGTCTGCTTTTCTGTAAGGCAGAATCCATCATGGCCTCCCAAAGGCCACTACAACCTTGTGTTCTTATGCCTTCTGGAGCATTTAGCAAATTCACTACCATCACAGTGTGTGCTTGTCTGAATTCCCCTCACTAGACTGGAAGCAAACCTTGTATCTGCCTGTATCAAGCTCCTAAAACAGTGCTCAGGACATAGGAGGCAGTGAAAAACCATTTACTAAATCACCTGAGTGAAAAAACTATGGAATATTGCTTTTCCAAAGCTAGATAAATTTTTGCGAAGTTCAATTTTTAAAAATCAGCCTATAGGTTAGTCTCAGGAAATATATAGGCCCATTTGAAGATGTTGAAATGTCAAACCCTAGAGCAATGAGAATTATGGTCACTCAATTAAAGTTACAAAAGGATTTTAATTAGCTCTGCTCTAACATAAGCACAGTGATGAAGTGAGACAATAGTCCAACACCTCTCAGAAACAGAAATGTGGGACTTGTATAATGTACAGATTGAACAATTGGAATTTTTCTAAATACATTCATTAACCAAAAAAACCCCTTTTTGTTATTGTTGCCTGGTACCAAGGCAACATTGATTGAGGTACAAGATATACCAGCTGCAATCAAAACCATGTTGACAGGTACTTATAAACACATTGACACTGAAGGCATCTCCTGATAGCTTATCAAATTAAGACATTTTGTTATTGCTTATGCATCAGATACAATTTTTCTTTTCCTCTCCAGCAGCCATTTCCAGTCTCCCTCCCTTGGTAACTGAAAACCAGTTTTGTCCAAACCTTTGCCACCTTGTGCTTCATGGGAACTGAGTGTCCTCACAACCCTAGAAAATGAATCTTAATTAACATTAGTCAGTCATGGAAAGTCTATTATTCTATCTAGTGGTTGGCTTACAGAAAGGCAAACAACAGAATTCTGCCAATGAGACAGAAGGAAGTATCTTCTTCTCATTCCTATAAGGAATCTGAGAACAAGGCCTACTTTCTTCCATTCTTTGGACGCAGATGCTTGGATCTGTGGTAGCCATATTGTGACAGCTATAATTTAACCAAGAGATAGTAGCCATGTTGTGGCCAGGAAGTGACAAGTCTGAGTGCAAAAGCCAATGTAATGACAAAAGAGAAAGGTGGAAAGAACTGAGTCCCTGGTGGTGTATTTGAGCTACTGAATCAACCAACGCTGTGACGGCCTTACTGGTAGACTTTTTTTTTTTTTAAAGATAATAAATAAAGTTCCTAGATTGGTTCAGTCAGTTGAATTTTGTCCTCCATAACCTTCAGTTGAATGCATCCTAAGTGAAGCTATTGATTTCAAGATTTAAGGAGAGTTTTTCCAGCATTACAGGCTACTTTAACATTATCCTTTACTGTGACTTCTCAAGCTACTGTTAAAAGATGTAAATTCTGTTACTGATTTTTAAAGATGAAAATACCCAGGCTAATAAGCAATTATATCAAGTGCAAATTTCCCTATTCAGTATAGATTTATTTTTTAAAAATAAGCACTCTTGAGAATTTGACCTGGTTAACATTACATCTCCAAACCACACACAAGCTTTTTTTATAGCTTTCAGTTCCAGACCTGACCTACTATCAAGATTGATGACAGAGGATTTTTCTAGCATACTCGCTTTGTGGGACACACGAACTGAAGAAATTTCCACATCGGCTTTCATTTTGAAATATGTTGCAGGAAGAATGTGGCAAGTGTTTTCAGCTATTCTTATTTGCATATATTTAACACCCATTTTAGAAAAGATACATTTAGTAATTCCAACTTATTTATGACTGAAAGAATGATGATAGTGAGAATAATTATTCTGACTTTAGTAAATATTTATTGGATACTTGTAATGTACCAGGGATTCCCGGGAGGAAGTGTAACATAATGCCATAAAATAAGAGCTTCAGTCTCAAACAGATGTGGATTGTGGCCTTGAAAGGTATTGTGCATTTCCCAAAAAGGAACACTGAAATGGGAGAATGTGTTCCCCACTTGATTCCAAGGGTGAATAGTGGGGATTTCCTTTCCTTTGGAGGAATTTCTCCTGGGAGAAGGTAAAGCTCTTTGCCCACACCCTATTTCTCTCCAGGTAAGTGATTTTCCTGATGTGGGAAGAAGAACTAGGCCATGGTTGAGTAAGCTGCTTCTACTCTCCTTTTGCTTGGCGAGGGCTCCAAGACTCACTCCATGAGAAGACCTGCTGGTCAATCACAGCCCCGGAGAGTTTGACCAGAGCTATGGTTGACCAGCAGGATTTCTCACGGAGTGAGTCTGTCCAATTCAATCTAGATTTTATCAGTTATAAAGCTGACTTTTTAATCTTCATAAATCTAACTCCTGTATGCCTCTTTCAGTTCAATCTGAACTCCTGTGAGGGTGGAGCTGTTGTCCTTAGAAGCCCTATGAAACCCTAGATTAGATGCCATGCTGCTTTTTTGCACACAGTAAAAAAAAGGTGGCAGGGTTGCCATGGGAAGGGGGCATGGATCTTTCTCATTTTGATTTTTTTTCCCCTAAAAATGTGTACAAAATCCCTCGTCTCAGTCTCTTGCAACCAATAGTTCTCTTACAAATTGACTCCTGGAAGCCTTACCTTCCTGTTCATTAGGGAGGCTCTGAAATCTGCAACAATGGCAACAAAAGCAATGGCTGCTGTTTTCTGCAACCTCACTAAATGCTAGGTAGGGGTGTCTCACAATTGTATGTGAGATGAAGTGACGTGTCAAAGCCAAGCGGAATTCTGCAAAGTTCTCACTGCATGTGCAGCTAGGTCTGCGAGTGTTCTGAAAGCAGCACGGGCATAGGAACATTGTTCCACGGAGCCTGGGCAGGAGTGGCAATGTCAAGCCCTGTCCTCGGTAGCTGTGACAGCAAGGACATTAACTAATGGGCAAAGAGGGGAAAAATATAAAAATGGAATATTGGAGAACACATATAAAACACCTCACTTACATCCAGCAATACTTGGAGGAGAAATTTTAGGAGGTGATTTTGGGTTATGCAATTTAAGAGCTTAGATCATCACAGATATTAATGTGACCCCAATATGACTCATGGGCTGGAAAGAATAAGAGAGGGTGGACTGCAGTAAAAATTGTCATGTTGATATGTTGGTGTCATAATGCTGGGTATGAATTCAATTTTGGAACATTATTATGAGTTTTTGTGCTTAGGTTTGAACATAACTTTTATTTATTTCCTATTCTTAGAATTTACCTTAAATTGTACCACTAGAGCATCAGGGATCTTGCCTCTTGCCTACAGGCAAGTCTTGTAAAAGAATCGTTTGCATCACAGGTCTTGAGAATGGTTCTGACCCAGTTCCTGAAGCCCAGCCTGCCATACATTTTGGAGGGAATGTGGGGTAGGATTCCCAGCTAACCCCAGCACAAGTGCCATCATATCCACCATCACACCCCCATCATACTCGCATCACATCTGCATCATACCCATATTGTACTCTCATCACACCTGCCATCATACCTTCATCATACTCCCGTCACACCTGCCCTTGTACCACCATAATACTCCTATTACATTTACCATATACTCACATCATAATCCCACCACACCTACCATCATATACTCACAATGCTACCATGACATCTGTCATCACACCCACATCATACTCTCATTACACCTGCCATTATACCTTCATCATACTCCCATCACACCTGCCATTGTACCACCATAATACTCCCATCGCATTTACTATATACCCACACCATAATCCCACTACACCTGCCATCATATACCCACAATGCTATCATGACATCTGTCATCACACCCACATCATACTCTCATCACACCTGCCATTATACCCACATCATAATCACATCACACCTGCCATTATACTGACATCATAATCCCATCACACTTGCCATAATATCCCCATCATACTCTAATTGCACCTGCAATTATACCCACATCATAATCACATCACACCTGCCATTATACATTCATCATACTCCCATCATATCTGCCATTATATGCCCATAATACTACCATCAAACCTGCCATTATACCCTCAGTGTACCCCTATTACATCTGCTATCACACTCCCATCACACCTGCAATGATACCCACATCATAATCCCTTGCACCTGCCATCACACCCCCACCATGCTTTTATCACACTTGCATTATACTCCCATCATAATCCCATCATACCTGCCATCATACCTCCATGATACTCCCACTAAACCTGTATTATAACCCCATCATACTCCCATCACACCTGCCATTATACACACATCATAATCCCATCTTATCTGCCGTCACACACCTGTGATGCTACCATCCTACTTACCATCATACCTTCAGTATGATTTTAAGATTATCTCTTTATCAGGGTTTTTATCACCAACTTCTAGGATTTTTGAAGCTTAAAAAAAACTCTTTTCCACTTAAAGGTATTGTTGTTTCTTAGGGCTGCCATAACAAACATAAACTGGATAGCTTAAAACAACAGAAATTTATTCTCTCACAGTTGTGGAGATAAGCAGTCTTACATAAGAGTGTGCTGTTAGGGTTGCTTCCTTCCCAAGGCTCTGAGGGAGAATCTGTTCTACTCCTCTCTTTCAGCTTCTCATGGCTGCTAGCAATTCTTGGCTTTTTTTGGCTTGTAGATGTATCACTCCAATCCCTACCTTCATCTTCACATAGCCTCCTTCTCTCTTGTCTCTGTTCTCCTTTTCTCTTCTTCCAAGGATACCTATCATTGGATTTAGTGCTTACCCTCAATCCAGGATGTTCTCATCTCAAGATTCTTAACAATTATATATGCAGAGACCTAATTTCCAAGTAAGGTCAAATTCACAGTTACTAGGAGTAGGACTTGGACATATCTGTTCTGGGGGCACTATTCAACCTGCTAAAAATGAACAAGTATAATTGATATGTCTCATTTTTCTCTTCAAGTGGTTCAGAGTTGAGTCTACTCATTGTGTCTCCCATCCTGGGGATTATTTTCTTTTAAACTCTAGTCCAACAGAGCTGATTCACATAAGGTGCAAATTGGCATCTCCCAATACATTCTTCTTTGTGCCCAACTTCTGATGTTCACCAACTGCTCATCAATATTAATCATGACACCTACTATTTCATTCTTCTTAATGTAACTTGTGGCTTGATTCTTTTGGGAGTTCTGAAGAATTGCTAATAAGTAGCAGATTTCCTGTTTCTAATGGCAGCTAGTGGGTCCAGGGAGCATAGCTCTTTTGTGAGGCTCTCGTTTTAGGAATTTACTCAGAGTTTATGCAAGTAAATTCTGTACAAGTTCAGGAGGTGTCTACCCTTAGCTCAGGGCCCAAAGTCATTGACAATTGTGTTGCCTCAGAATTCTATCAGTTCTCATATTTTCCTAGGGTTCTTCTTTTAGCCGGTAAGATCTCAACTCAGGAATTTAAGTGTGATAAACAGTAATGTTCTTTTAACAAGTATTTCTGGCTCTCCTGATGGTACGTGATCGTAGGATTGCATTTCCTCACCTCCTTGTCCATAGGTGGAGCCATGTAATGTGTTCTGGTCTATAAATGGTCAGCAGCAGTGAGGTTTGTCACTGCCACTTGGGAGTATTTGCCAGTATAGGACCTTCAGAGTATTCTGACCCTCTGCCACAGTGACAAGCAATGTTCAGACAATGGTTGCGCCATCACTGTAGTTTTGGAGTGAGATCATAAGTGCAAAAACTGGGCCCCATCTGAGCTTCTAGCAGGGTCACTCAGATTTTGGGATTGCATATAGTTTACAAGGAGATTTAATAACCCCAAACTCTCTGTCATATTGTCCCCATAGTAAGTGAAAATCTTTAGGCAAGTTGATCCTTGAGAATAGCTTTGGATATCTTAGGCAACTGGCGGTTAAAAGCAAAATAACTTATATTATTGAGTATAAGTCAAAATATTACAGACATTATTATACTGTTCTGATATTGTATATGTAAAATCGCTTTGACAGTTTTGGTTGGACAAGATGAATAGTGTTGTGTGTGCATTAAATAAAGTGTTTATAGAAAGAATAAATATCTCCTGGGTAGACCATACTTACTGCAATTCAAAAGCACCTTTCTCTCTGAAAGCCATGCCACTACCAGCCCAATCTCCTCCTTAGGGGGATGCTAATACTTTTTTTTTTTTTTAATACTATATAGCTACCATAATACAGGATCTGGTGATGAAAAGGCCAAGATCCAAGAGACTTATGATCTGGAGGAGGATGAATTTGTATATAAACCAGCATATCCATTAAAGTGCTATAGGTTCTGTGGTCAGTCTTTATGAGGTACAGTGAGAAGCTCAGATAGGGTGCAGATGTGTGTCAGAAAAGGAAGTGAGCCTGTGGTCCAGGCATAATTAATAATAGTGCCCCTGTTCACCGTTGAAACTGTATGTATTTGGATGATAAATTGTGTGGCCATTCTGGTCTAAGAAAGGGTGATCTACTCTACCTGAAACTTCAAAAAACATCAGCAGCATCTTACGGGTGAAGTTCACATCATTAATGTAAAAGTGACTACTAATTTGTGAGTTGCCTGAGGTCTGAGTTTGTGACTTATAGTTTTCGGTGCTAAGCTTATGATATGTGTGTGTGTGTGTGTGTGTGTGTGTGTGTGTGTGTGTGTGTGAGTGTGTGTGTGTGCGTGTGTGTATGCATACATTTTTCACCCTATTTCTTCTTTAACTTCAATTCTTCAATCTGATCATCAGTCAGTCGTTGCATATTAGGAGGGAGAAATATGTCATGTTCTGCTAATTCTTCCATTTCTGAGCAGAGGCGCTGCACCTTGAGCTGGTCATTGTAGACCTTGCCCACTGGCACCATAAGCTCCTCCCGCTTGGTGCTCTCTGGCGCCAAGGAACTGGCTCTCGTTGCCCCACTTCATGTGCAGCAGAACCATGGTGGTCCGTGTGAGAGTGAAAATTAAATGAATATGTAAATTGAATGAGTGTTATTCAAATTGAACAAATGCTATCAACCAACTAAATGACTAACATGATTGAATTACTAAATAACTAAAGTGATTTTTAAAAGATCACCTTTCTGAAATTTCAGTAGGTTTTTCTGGAGGCTTCAGATAAAACCACTTAGGAGAAAATAAAGTCGTTTTACAAATAACTTTAAAAGTCAATTGGCCTTAGAAAAATCCCTTGAGTACTCATTGTCTTCATCCACTAAGAGATAATGACATGATGATTCATTTGATGGAAATCTCCAAGAAATTTCTGGAAGAAATTTGCTGTAAATTCAGAGCTATTGTGCTCTGGTCCCAATGCGGAGGGAACTTGGGAAGGAAAGTTCAAGACTTATTTGGCAATTATAGATGGAACTGGAAGGTAGGGCTAAGAAGGAAAAAGAAGCAACCATGTTTCTGGCTTTCTATGAGTTAACAACTAATCAATAATCCACACATTTTAGTTTCAGACATTTTTTTTTCTTTGAACCTTCAGAGAAGTCTTCACAAATGAAGGGGATTGTTTGCATAGATGCAATTGCCTTTTCTTTTTCTTTCTTTCTTGTCATTTTCTTTTTATTTTTTTTTTTAGAGATAGGCTCTAGAGTCTTACTCTGTTGTCCAGGCTAGAGTGAAGTGGCATGATGATAGCTCACTGCAGAATTGAAGTCCTGAGCTCAAGTATTCCTCCTGCCTCAGCCTCCTAGCTAATATGTATACATTTGAGATAGGTTCTTGCTATATTGACCAGACTTGTCTTGAACTCCTGGCCTCAAGCAGTCTTCCTGCTTTGGCCTCCCACAGTGTTGGGATTACAGGCCTGAATCACCATGCCTGGCACCATCACCCTTTCTGAAGCATGGAATCATCTACTAAGAGACTTTCTCCTTCTTCCAAAAGCCTAGCCTGGGGTGTCCATATAAAATCTGATTGTGTATTTTGTGTGATTTTTAGCAGCCCCAGGGACCACCACTTAAAGAAGTTCTCCAACCTCTTGCTGGTACTTGGAATTCCTTCCTCAGAGATAATTTTCACTCTGTACAGGAACGGGTGATATGCTTAAAGTACAAATAGCTGCTAGAAGAGCTAATATTCTCATCCAAACAATTTCAGATGATTGTAAAACTGGCACATCCAATCCTTTAAAGTGAATAGGTTTTGATTAGTATAAGGCAGTGGAATGCAAAGATACTGAAAGATCTAAGAAAGAGATGGTTGAGGAAAGGACACATGGGGTTTTGTGCTTTACAACTTTGCTTAGAACCAACTCTGTTTTTTGTTCTTCCAAAGTATTGCCTCGAGACAGTCAGGAAAAGATAATAAGAGAAATGAAGAAAATCACTCATATAATTGCATTTTACTGAGCAAAAATATTACTAATTGAGGTATTCATGGAATACTAAAATATTACATCTTGAACTACAAATGGGGAGAAGGGTGTGTACGCTTTGTGTAAGTTGGTATATGCAAGGTTTCTGTGTTTGCTCTAACAGGCCTCAATTCCACTCACCTTACACTGCTGCCAACTCCCAAGAAAGACATTATTCTCTACATTTTTCAAGTACATGACTGTTTTGACAAAATAACACATGATTGTAAATTCTGTATGAACAAGCAGCAAAGATTTGGGGGACAATGGGACTCTTTTAATGTTAAAATTTAATTTTGTTGTAAGGACTTCTAGCTTATTAAGATGCTTATTTCATTTTTAGAATGAAATATAACTAACAAAATAAAAATGGGGTCTTTCAATAAGGAAGCCATTAAATTTTTAAACAATTTCTTTGTGTAGTTAATTCCTTATTCAAAATTATTGTTACACATTTTATTGTAGAGGCTTTGCATTTTGAGCAAGTAGGATTTACTTGATTTTTCTTTTCCAGAGAAGAGCTATCACACTTCACTGCCCCAATAACCTTCCCACGACATTCTCCCGTACAAAATATTGTCAATGCGAAAGCTGCAATGGACTGAAGCCTATCTGTAACTCCTTCAGAATTGAAAATGGGAAGATTAACATGTTTCTTATTCATGAAACTGGAGAAAAGGCAAAATCAGAAACTTTTGTGATCAGCATAGGTCCTTCTTATTACATCCCAATTCCTGTTTCTATAAACAGAGCACGAATGATTTGTCTCACAAAAGGTTTTTAAAACAATCCACTATAAATATAAGTAGTACATTTTTCTCATCTTTTACTAGTATGCCTGTGAAAAAAGGGTGAGGATGACTTCTATATCTTTGGATATTAATAGTGTTTGGAAGATAACATAAGAATCTACTTGAGATGCGCCTGTTTCAGTATTCTCCAGTAGCACTGACATAAGTGACCAAGCTGGACAGAGACTGGCTCGCCACTCACTGAAATTATTTCCTCTTTTTTTGGTGGGGGAGGAAATAAGAATCTGCATTATCCAATATGGTAGTTATTAACCATATGTGGCTATTTAAATTAAATGACTAGTAATTTAAAAAAATTAAACATTCAATTCCTCAGTTACACTAGCCAGATTTCAGGTGCACCGTAGCCACGTGTGATGAATATCTACCACTTTGCACAGAGCAGATATAGAATATTTGCATCATTGCCAAAACTACTGGACAATATTGGGGAAGACTTCATTTACCAGTTTTCTTTCCAGTTATTGACCTGTAGTCAAAGAAAAATGGGAAGTAAGGTGGTGTACCAGGTCATAAAACCTCCCCAATACGATTATTCAATCTCTTTCCCCTTCTGTCAAAAACTTGGAAGCGCCGTGTTGCAAACAGAAGAGCCACAAATTAGTAAGAGCCTTAGTGAGTAACAAAGGCCAAGAAGGGATCACAGATGACTTGACTCAGCTTTCAGCAAACATCAGATTAACGAGGTGGCCTTTGCACCTATTTTTTGAGATGGCTTCTAAGTAGCTGTCATTAAGTTGACTGAGAGGCATAGGAGGCTGGGCGTTAAGAAAAAAAATCTGGCTTGAGTATTGTGTCTAGGAAGAAATTTGGGAAGTCAAAAAGCATATTAAAAGTCTACTCGCTTTTTAGGAAACTATTGCCAAGAAATGAGAAGCCTGGACTAAAAATTGAGATTGAAAATTTTCCTAAAATCTCAAACTTGCACTAGTGGCTGCAGGTTCTTCATTGGGGCCCCTTTCCAGATCCCAGATTCAGCTGTGACTTCAGTGGACAAAAGATTAGATCTTCCCAGAGGGCAGAGCCAGAGGCACAGAGAAGAATAGGTAAGTGAGTTCCTTTCAAAAAATAAGAATCAGAGTCTAATCAAGAAGCTTCCCTCACTGCCAAAGCAGGGTCATTGCACAATGCCTGGCCATCAGGATTCCATTATTGCTATAGGCCAGGGACCGCTGTGCACCCCCCATTCTCATCGTCATCCTAGCCTTGATTTGCCACTGCATTTTGAGCATGTATCAGGGAGGAGGGACAAGTGGGGACAGATAAGTTGCCATTTTAATCAGAAGTCACCAGATGACATAGAGTCCCTTCCAGAGCTGACAGATGAGACTAAACATCACCTGAAACTCCTGGACTTTAAGCTGGATTCAGTAACTGAGGGGGATTTTGAGTTGTCACCCTTCAAAATCCTGAGTCCATTTGGTCTAATGTCATTTTAGCAATGAGAAAACGTGGCACTTAGAAGTTGAAAGTGATGGGTCTATGATCACATGTCAGAGTGAGAAATAGAGCCCAGGTCCCTGGGCATCCAGTCCAATATCTTCTTCACAGTTCAGCATGTCCGCTCATTCTAACCTTACTAACGGAGGAGTTCAGACTTTCCAGCTGTATGTAAACATGATATTGGCACTGAGGAAACAAACTTACAAATTGATGCAATATTTTCTAAAAAGCATTCATTTGAACGAGTAAATATTTCCACATTAAGATAAATTAATTACAGGCTGATATTCTAAGCATGTGTAGAATATTTGGTGTCATCACAAATTACAATTATTGCTCATTTCAGTGCTCCATGGATATGTTGTAAGGAATTTTAATATCTGCATTTTATACTCTCATGATACATTTCTCAAACAGCCCTGTTCAAAGAAATATTTTCTATTACTTAACTAAATCATGTTAATATTTGTGTTTTGTGTTTTTTATTCTTCTCTGTCAACTTTCTATGCACACAATTGGCATTTATAACTGGAGCTACTATTGGCAAATTCATTGCACTTTACTGCTGTGCTGTTCTGAGATAAAGAAAATAAGGAATTACTATGTTGATTAACATTTTATATGAAGAGTCTTAGAGTTGGAAGACATCCAGAAATCATTTAGCCCATCCCACTCACCATACAGATAAATAAACAGGATAATGACCAATAATAACTATTACATAAAAGGAACCAATAAATATTTGCTGAAAAGAGTGCATAGAACTTCTTCTCAATCCAAATCATTTAACCAGTTAATGAAAATGTTCCAGGCATCTGACTCTCAAGTTGATACTCTTTCCACTATATCACGAAGATCCATTTGATATATTTGATCTATTAATGATAATAATTTGTATTAAACATATTTTCACTTGGGAAAGTCAGGCCATTAACTGCTGCTAGTCATTTCTCATTTTGAACAATCTCACATTTTGTTCTGGCCCCCCAAATATATTAATATACTTACAGTTTTGAATATTGTCTTTCTTCACTGGAGTCTCTTCTGTCTGTTTTGTTATATTTAGGGGCAAATCAAAGGGGGATGTTGTAAAATAGAAAATGAAAATTGGATGTAACTTTTTAAACCAAATTTTACATATTTCACCTTATTATTTTATGCTTGGTAGTATTTTCTTCTTTATCTTATGCACTATGGATGGCATCTTTGAACTCAGGACGGAAAAGTCAGGCTTCATGAACCCTGAGAACTTTTGCTGAAATGTTGGCTCTTGTTTGTTGACTGATGGTTGGATTTTTGGTGTATGGTTCTCAGTTTATATTAGTATTTTTTGTCATGATAATACTTTATGTCAACTTTAATAAATTATTCATTGAAACCCATTTTCCTAATAATTTATTATTATTACTTCTCAAGTTTTTTCTTTTGGAAAAAGATGAATCCTTATGTTTTATAATTTCTCATGTATATTTCTTACTGGTCCTTATGTCTTATTTTCCTGCTTTATTAGAGTTTGTATTGATCTCTATCACTTAAATTCATTTTATTTTATTCTCTCTGTCCTGGGTCACTGGAGCCATATAATCTTATTACTCTAGAGCTAAGAGGAGCTTTACAGAGTTCAGAATCTCAACTTCTCTACTATTTAGGATTCCTTTATTAATTCTCCTTCTCCTTTGGGTTCTGTATTTTGAAAGACTTTTGTCTCAAAACAATGCACTTACTTTAGTAATTTTTAAGTTGTCTTTCTACCTTTTGCTACCAATGACATATGTGATTGCTATTCAGAATTTCTCATCACAGAAAGACTGGTTGTCCCTGGTTGTGTTACTGCACCAAGGTGATAAAATTCTTGCCAATGGAGAAAGAAAAAAAATAAAAACAATAAAACTTAATGTTTCCGTAAGTCCCCACAGTGTTAATTTGAGTGAATGTAGTTTTCCATTTGGAGATTTGAAATGCTGAAAATAGTTTACAGAGTACTTCTTTTTAGAAACCCTTAGAATCAGGAAAGCTTCGGTTGTGATTCACAGATTTAATCCCAGGTAGGCAAACCAAGATCTGCACTTTCAATAGGGGATGGGTCAGATCCCAGTTTTATTTTGAGTCCTAATTCATGTCCCTTCCATTATTCCAAACTTCCTAACTTCAGTAAGATACTGGCATAAGAAACCACCATATTCACATACATGCCGTAAGTCCCTGAAATGCAGTATCAATGTATGCAGATTCTTCAAACCCTAGGATACCGGATGCTAGAGTCACTGTGTGTTAAGAGGGTACCAAGTCAGCAAACAGAACTTTTGGTTAGGCAATCTCGAAACATCAGATGACTTTGAGACTCTCTAGAAATATTCTTAAAATATCTGATTAAGTCTAAGATGTGCGTAGGCTGGACTGGTTTAAAAATTTCCTGAATCTGACCCAGTTCCACACAATACAGGATAATTCTGAAGCTAAGGATGTCACGATTTCCCCTAGGAAGTCTTTAATTTAAGCTTCTATCTGTTTTAATAACTGCATTAAAGCAGGGACCCCAACCCCCGGGCCATGGACCAGTAGCAGTCCTGGGCTGCACAGAAGGTGGTGAGTGGCAGGCAAGTGAACGAAGCTTCATCTGTATTTACAGCCATTCCCTATCACTGGCATTACTGCACGACCTCTGCCTCCTGTCAGATCAGCAGCAGCATTAGATTCTCCTAGAAACGTGGATCCTATTGGAAACTACATATATGAGGGATCTAGCTGGCACGCTCCTATGAGAATCTAATGCCCGATGATCTGTCTCTGTCTCCCATCAACCCCAGCTGGGACCATCAAGCTCATGGCTCCCAATGATTCTCTGCAATGGTGAGTTGTATAAGTGTTTTATATACAGTGTAATAATAAAAGAAATAAAGTGCACAATAAATGTAATGTGCTTGAATCATCTCGAAACCATCCCCAGACCCCAGTCCCTGGAAAAACTGTGTTCCACAAAATGAGACTTGGTGCCAAAAAGGTTGGGGACTGCTGCTTTAAAGGCATCTGGTACTATTCTAAGTATTTCACAAACGTTAACTCATTTAATCTTCCTAACAACCCCAAGAGGCAGGTATGATTATTACTGCTACATTACCAACAGAGAACCTGAAGCTCAGAGCAGATGAGTATCACTGGAGATCACACAGCTAGTTAAAAATAAGGTGAGTTAGAACTCCAGGCAATCTGACCCAGACTTTATATTTCTTCACCAATACATAATAGTGTCTGGCATCTTGCAGACTAACTTAATACTCTGTAGTTAAGGGGTAGTGAAAAGATGGGAGACCCTGGAGTGCGCTTCATCTTTGAGTTTAAGGCTTCATCTTTGGGCTCAAGGTCATGGATTGGGCAGTTGTGTTTGTGTTTCCTGCTACTTATTTATTGGGGTCAATACAATAAAATTGTTACCAGGAGGGCAATTTGGGGATACCTAGGAGGGCACATCAACATGTACATATTTTATGATTACCATGTTATTTAATTGTTTAAAGGGATTTTCATGGATTTAGGAGGCTGGTCATATATTAGCCATGGACATGGGTGTCCATCCCCTTCCTTTCTCCCTAGCAAGATGTAATTACTATTCATTCATTTTGATTCTGGCATGCCAATCTCTATTCATGGGGAAGAAATGTGAGTGTTGAGTCATTATTTTTCTGGTTTAACATTACACATTGTAAGGAAAACAAGACAATGTTTTTCCTCCTTCAACAATAAATTACAGAAAAGTAACATTAGCATCCACATCACATCAACACCGTAGTAGGCAATCATCAAACTAGGAAAACGCAGAATTCATCTTCTGTGAACTAGCAGGACTGCTGTGCTGTTGGTGAAATTATCCATGATTAAAAAGAGGAGAGTTCAAACTGGAGTAACCTGCTGGGGATGGAAATGTTGACCTCACTTTGGATTTTATTATTTACAGGGAAACCTTTTTTTTTTTTTTTTTTGCTTCCCTCAGGCAACATACATGTTAGAGGAAAGCAAAATATATTATTGATGCTTGGGTCAAAAAAGAAATGTATTCCTCTAAGGGTGTTCCTTTAGGTTAGAGTTTGTAACATTCGTCTGTAGCAATCCATAGGGGCTGTAGATGCATTTGCTTGGAGACTATTCCAGCTGCCCAATCTTTAATAAAACAACTGGTGGACAATTGTTTCATTTACCTCCCACTGTTCAATGACATTGATTCCTGGGGCTTACTGGTTCAAAATGCACCAAAGTGGAGGAGATCATGGCAGTGCATAATGTGGTCACAAGGAAGTATATTGTTTATTCTGTAAAGTGCATCAGGAACGACAGCTTCCTTTCGTGAGGATGTCTGTTCAGCTGTAAAACTAGTCAGGATAAAGGAGAGTATAGTTCCCTGGGGCCTACGTTTCAAGGAGGAAGAAAAAGTGATCATCGAAAAACGTTGTGTGGAAATGTTCTTTTTTTCTTTCTCTGCAGTGTATCTTTTGGTATCTGTTTGTTTGCAAATATCAATCACCTTCCAAATTATTATATAAATGATCTCTTACATTTTAAATAAAGTTGTAAGAAATCACTTATATAGTAGTTTGGAAGGTGATTGATATTTGCAAACAGTGAACTTATTTAAATACCAAAATGCAATGCATTTTAAATTAAATAACTGTTGAGGAACCTAAAAGGAAAATATGTTCTATTTTTATCTGTTTGGCATCATTACAATTCCATTCCAAGTTCAATCAATTTAGAGAAAAAATTATTTTCCTGTAAATTTCATAAGTGCCCAAATGATCCCAGCTGGTCATTATCATCTCACAGCATCTACCAAACAGCATAGATATGTCTCTAGTGGGAACACAGAATGCACTAAGTGTATGAAATGAGCAACTATTAACTGCCTGAAAAAGACTTTTTACTTTGGCAGTTGGAAGGTTTTTGCAGGATAAATGAGTAACAATTATTATAATCAAGTTTTGCTTTTTCGAATAATAGGCTACCAACTTAATTAGTAAACATTTACTCCTGCCTGCAATCTGTAGAAAATGTGTATGAATTATGCAAGTCTCTGAGCATTTTCATCCATTTTATCATATACACAATTACTTAAAATTGCCTTCATCTCAGTTTTTTATTATCTTGGGAGATATTTAACTCTAGAAGCTGTTTCCCTGGATAGAGAATGCAAGTTCTTCTTATTAAAAGGCAAAATAATTGTATTTTTATTTGGCAGTATAATTTTGTTTTGATGAAGAAACACTTCAGCCATCATCTGGGCCAAGGTTTGTGTAAGAAAAGCTACAACAGAAAATTATTCTTTCTGGAACCCTGTTCACCAATGCTCACTGGCTGATTCTCTGCTCTTCCTCTAATAGCCATCACTTTAGATTTTAATGGAAAATAGAAGATGAAGAGAGGAAAGATTCCCAGATTTGGTAATGATGATGAAAACAGCAGGATATGAACTTATTTTTAATTCTCAATGCCTAACTAGGGGAATGAATGTATAATCCACTTTGCCAAATTATGGGCTGAAAATTAAAAAGTTTTAAGGTGATTGTGGGTGCCACTATGTGGTCAAGAAATAGTGAGATGATAATTAGGATAATGGCTTCAAACTCTATGTGGATCAAAATAGCCTGGGGAGCTATTGGAGTTGGGATTTATTTGGTTAATTTTTTATAAAAAGACCCTATTCACAATCACTTAAGCAATGAATGGACTCAAAGACATGATAGGAGTTTAGCATCCAGAATGGTCTGACCTCTGTGCTTTCTCTGATCTCTGTACAGCCATTCCCTCTCTGTCTTCACGTGACTTTTTCTACTTCTCAGTCCGTATGGCAGAAAACCCAGCAAATGTTTAATCATAGAGAAAGAGGAATGGAGACATAGAGACAGAGAGAGAAAGAGAGAGAGAGAGAGAGAGAAATAGAGAAAGAGAATTTCTTTCTCCTAATTCCAGTTGTGACATTTCTGGAGAATGACATATTGGCCCATTTTAACTCAACTACTCAACCCTAGACCAATTCTGGTCATGAGGGAGATGATCACAGGTTGCAAAATGGTTGTTCTTACACTAACTGTGTGAGGGGAGGGGTGAGATGTGGGCACAGTTCACAGAAAAGGGGTCAGGAGCTGGGCAGGCACAATAGTAAGGACTAGTAGAGGAGTTTTAAGAGACATATCTGGCCCGGCACCGTGGCTCATGCCTGTAATCTCAGCACTTTGGGGGGCTAAGGTGAGCAGATTGGTTGAGCCCCGGAGTTCAAGACCAGCCTGGGCAACATAGTGAGACCCCATCTGTACCAAAAATAAAATTAGCCAGGCATGGTGGCACATACCTGTAGTCCCAGATACTTGGAAGGCTGAGGTAGGAGGATCATTTGAGCCTGGGAGGTTGAGGCTGCAGTGAGATGTTATTGTACCACTGTACTCCATCAAGCCTGGGTGACAGAATGAGACCCTGTCTCAAACAAAACAAAACAAAACAATATATCTAAACATAGCTAGTTTCCACTTAGATGTAGATAGCTGGAAAGACCCTTGCTCCCAAATGACAGTTTTTAAAAAGCCAGAAAAACAGTACCTTTGAACTTGTCTTGAACGTTCCTTTTCCTACTCATTGGAATAGTGGAGAGGCAACCAACCTGCCCAGAGTCTAGGGAGAGATGGGTGCCTGCAGGGAGAGACAAGAGCTGCAAACACTGACTTATCTGGGCAGATGAAGCTGACTCCATAAGCAGACTCCTGCTAAGGCAGGTGGAGCCTGGCTGAGTGTACACTTCAATGGGAGGATGAATCCCCTGGGGGAAGGGGACTATAAATACAGGGGGGGGGTCCCCCATGCTTGCAGGCTTTTTCTTCACGAACTCCTCCAGGCGATCACAGAAGACTGGGAAAATCCTAGGAAAGTCTGCAGAATGGGGATGGAGGCATCAGAGGCAAGAAACTCGGAGTGAATTCGTCTCCTCTTTCTCCCCTATGAAACAAAATCCTTAATCTGTGGGGACAAGAGCAAGAAATCGTCACCTGTAGAGTACTGGTGAAATTTCTCTGCAGTTCAAGAAGAGAAGTTTTTTAAAAAAGTCTTGAGCCTCAGGGGAGGGGTAGGAATATATTTTGGATTTAGAATGACAACAGGATTGTCCAGCATTGGGGAATATACCTGTATCCTGAGGGTTTGTCAACCCTACCTGGGCTGCCTCATGGGAATAGCCAGGATGCTGTCTAACGATCTTGATATGCACAGGTCAGAGATGGTGCCTCAGTTAACTCAGACCACTAAACAAAGTACCACAGACTGAGTTATGAACAACTGGCATTGATTTCTCATGACTCTAAGGTCTGGAAGTCTGAGATCAGGATGCCACCATGGTCATGTTCTGGTGAGGACCCTCTTTCTGGTGCTGACTGCCCAACTTCTTCTTGTGTCCCTAAATGGAGGAGAGAGAGCTCTCTGGGTTCCCTTTTATAAGGACATTGTATTCGTCTGTTTTCATATTGCTGATAATGACATACTCGAGACTGGAGAACTTATACAAGAAAAAGGGTTTAATGGACTTTTAAACAGTTCCACGTAGCTGGGAAACCCTCACAATTATGGGGGAAGGCAAGGAGGAGCAAGTCACATCTTACATGGATGGCAGCAGACAGAGAGAGGTTGTGCAGGGGAATTTCTCTTTCTAAAACCATCAGATCTTGTGAGACTTATTCACTATAAGGAACAGCACAGGAAAGACTTGCCCCCTGGGAGAATTACCTCAACTAACTCCCACTGGGAGAATTCAAGATGAGATTTGGGTGGGGATGCAGCCTACTCATGCGGGCTCCACCCTCATGACCTAATCACTTTCTAAAGACTACCTCCACTGGGCACAGTGGCTCCTGCCTGTAATCCCAGCACTTTGGGAGGCTGAGCAGATCACTTGAGGCCAGGAGTTCAAGATCAGCATGGCCAACATGGTGAAACCTTGTCTCTATTAAAAATACAAAAATTAGCCAGGCGTGGTGGTGCATACCTGTAATTCCAGCTACTTGGGGGACTGAGACATGAGAATCATTTGAACCTGGAAGGTGAAGGTTGCAGTGAGCCAAGATTGTACCACTGCACTCCAGCCTGGGTGACAGAGCAAGACTCTGTCTCAAAAATAAATAAATAAATAAATATAAAAATAAAGACTCTGCCTCCTAACACTGTCCCAGTAGGGATCAGATGTTAACCTACAAATTTTGGGGAGCCACAAACATTTAGTTCATAACAAGGACTGTGAATGGAAAAGCCCTGGCCACTAGTATTTGTGTGGCATCAGAAAGGAGTGAAGTTCTTCTCACCTATAGTAATATTTCTTGGCCTCCAACCTGGAATATTTTGTTTTGGTGGACCTGAAGCAGGCCTTAAGAATCTAGGTTAAAATAAACCTTGCGTTTCCTATAAAAATATCTACAGCTAATGGGTTCAAAATTTAATAATTTGATTTTGTAATTAATATTAGCTATTCAGTGTTCTAGGCAAGGATATCTCAGTACCAGCACTGTGTGACTGGCAATCATGAGAGTTTAAATAAAAAGCAAAATAACTGAGCAGCTTGAGAGCAGTGCCTGGGCCCATCTTGTACACCAACAGGGGTTGCCAGATTTAGCAAGAATACAGAACATGCCAGCTGGGCATGGTGGCACATGCCTGTTGTCCCAGCTACTCAGGAGGCTGAGGTGGGAGGATCACTTGAGCACAGGTTGCAGTGAGCTATAATCATGTCATTGCACTCCAGCCTGGGTGACAGAGGGAGACCTTTTCTCTAAAAAAGGAAAGAAACAAAGAACATCCAGTTAAATTTGAATTCCAGATAAACAATAAATATGCCCAATGCACTATTTGAATGTTTATCTGAAATGTAAACTTACTGGCTATTCTACATTTTTATTCGGCAATTCTAACACCAGCGCATCTTTAACACCATGTCTGGATTATAGTGAGTGCTTAACAACTATGTTGAAAGATTGAATTGAAGGATGTCTTTTAACTCTGAATATAAATTAAATTCACTCCTGGTGTGAAATGAAAGAATCAAGTTTTAGACACACTGACAATTGAAGGGTCCTAGAGTGTTTAACCTCTATATATGCTTATATATACCATCCGGGAGCTCAAATTTGTCTGTACCCTCACTCTGTGGTATCTGTTGCAATCCTTTTGAATCCATGCTTTCAGGAACCATGGCCTCCTGAACCTATCTTCAACAAATCTAATGCTTTTAATAACTGCTGATTTTTAGAGAAGTGGATGAAATATAAGACTTATGGAAGTGGGGCCAGGTGCAGGGGCTCATGCCTGTAAACCCAGCACTTTGGGAGGCCGAGGTGGGAGGATCACTTGAGCCCGGGAGTTCAAGACCAGCTTAGGCAATATAAGGAGACCCTATCTCTACAAAAAAGTTTTAAAAATTAACAAGGTTGGGTGGCATGCGCCTGTGGTCTCAGAAACGATTTGTTGGCATAAGTAGCCTGATCAAATGGTTTTCCTTTCGATTTGCAAATGTCCCTTCCTTCTCTCTAATCTGTTCCTAGCCCTCCCCTCTGCATATCTTGCCAACGTTTCACATGGCTTGTGATTATTTCTGAATTTGCTTGGATCACTGGGTGAGTTTGTGATCATGGCGTTTAATACTTTTCACTCTGCTGAAGATAAAGTTTATATTCTTTACTTCAAGGGGTAGCTTTGTTTTTCTTTTTAATATATTGAATAAGTCCTAACAAAGTTGTGTCCACTTTGTCTAAGTGAAATTTCCAGTATTTTTTAGTACTCCCTTGAAGCTTCAAAAGTTATTTTCATAAAGGGTTTCTGATGAACGTCCTAAATTATTCTAAATGATTGAATCCCTCTCTTCTTAAAGACAACACTAGGGAGAGTCAACTTTTGCTTGATGATTTTGGCTTCTAATTCTAAACCTCATTTTTTGTGACAGAGGTCAGGTATTAATAATATCACATTTGGGTCAGACAGATTTAGATTTAAATTTTTGTTGGTCATTTACACTTCTCAGGGCTTAGTTTCCTCATCTGCAAAGCTGTAACAATGATAACTACTTTGGAAGATTGCTGTGCCTTTAACTGTGTTTTTAAAAAAGTTGAATCTATAAGAAGATCCTTAAGACTTTCATTTAAGTCTTCAATTGCAGTTCAAAAGTCTTCTTCAGTTGAGAAACATGTTCCTAGTATTTAATTTATTTTTGTTTGTGGTGACTTGACCTTGAAGTATCACTGCCATTTTTTTATTGACCACAGTCATCCACAATAACAGCTTGAGAATTGCCTGCTTTTTCTTTTCTTCTTTATTTTCGTAGATAGTTACAACTTCCATTTCATGATCACTGGAATTTCTCTAATAGTCCCTTTCTTTTCTGGGATGTTTTTAGTATTTAAATTAAAATTATTTGGTAGTTATGAAAATCATTATGATACTCTGCTTCTCAAATTGTTTCCAAGATTTAAAACTTTGACATACTACAAATTCAAGTTGCCAGGTTGGTAGGATTTATGTTGGATTCATGCTGGTTTTTATAACCATTCATGTTGGATTTTATAACCATTCATGCAACACACATCAAACAGATATTTATTGAGTGCCATCTATCTACTAGGAAATGTCCTGAAATTTGAGGAAATGGACAAAACAGCTAGAACTATATTCTAGCAGATGGAGGCAGGCAAATAAAATTGCAAATCCACATGGAATCATACCTACGGATAAAAGTAAAGCCAGTAAGGAGAGAGAAAGTTGTTAAGTGATGTTTGATCAGAACTCCAAATGGATAGAAGCAGCCTGAAATTTTCTTGTAAAGAGCACTCTGAGTGGGGCAAACAGCATGTGCAAAGGCCCCAAGGTTGCAACATGCTTAACATATTTGAGGAATTGTATGGGAGCTAGAGCAGCTAACTCAGAGTGAATGAGGGAAAGAGTGAGGAATAGGAAGGCCAACAGGATAAGCAGGTGAGGTAGGATTTTGGCTCCAGCCACATCAATCTTATTGCTGCTGCTTAAACCTTGTTCTCACCTCTGGGCCCCTGCCCTTGATCTTCACTGGAAAATGATTCTATCAGATTTTCAGATGATTTATTCCCTCATTTCTTTCAAATGCCACCCTCAGGTGCCATCTCATCAGTGAGGCCTCTCCCACTCCTCTGGTCACTTTCTTCCTTGCTTCGTTATCAGTAGTATTATTATTGCTATTATTACTTAGCATTCATTTAAGGCCAATGGTCTGTCTTCTCCACAAAATGTAAGCTCCATGAGGGCAGGAACTTTGTTCATAGCTTTTGGCTCAGTGTCTTGTACACATAATAATTATCCCCCCATATTTGTTGAATAAACATGAATGAAGGCTATCATTATATGAAAAATATTAGAAAATTGATTAAATGTATAAATAGTCATGAGAAAGGGGATTAAGGCAAAATATTTGGAAGAAAATAGTTTGAATCTTGAAGTATGTAATAGATACGTCAACTGTAAAGTAAAGAGAGTGTAATACATGTTAGAAAAGAAGCAGAAACAAACAGTCGAAACCTTGAAAAATTATGTTTCATCAGAGTGAGTTATTTAGACTGACTTCCTGAAAGGGACTGTGAAAGAATAATCAAAGACGGTCTAGAAAGTTATTAGAAACCCAGTCATTGGAAGTCTTATATTCTACAATAAAAAATCTAGATTGGTTAGGTTCTGCAGTAAAGAATCCTTCTGGTTTCTGAGAGCAGAGTACTTAGAAAAACAAATGCTGTTTTTAACAGAATATTGTAGTGTTACATGGTGAATCAAAGCAGGGAGTAAAAAGTGGATGCTGTTTTTGGACACGCTTGCAATGGTACCAATGAGATCTAATTGTAGAAATTTAAAGCTAGGAAAGCCTCTTAAGCATTGTTTAGCCTGAAGTTTTCATTTTACAGATGAGGAAAATGAGTTTCTTAAGTGATGCTTAGATATTTAGCTGGATATGGTAACCTGAGAAATGGGAGGGACAGGAAAGCGTTAAAGGGGAATAAAAGAACAATGATTAGAGCCAGCTGAGAGTAACTCTGTGCACCGGCTAGCAAGAGCATCTGAAATTTACAATAAATACTTCTGTCAGAAGAGTAATATATATTGGAAATAAAATAATGCCAATTTGGAAGAATTGTTCTTAAGGATCCTGTGTCAGGGTCTCCAAGAAAATTTGCTTTCTGATAAGCAATGGAAGTATATTATCTAACTTTATGAGGGCTAATTTCCTGATTCAGAGCTCTCTGGTAAACACAAGATACCATGACGTGCAGAGTGAATGCAACGTTTGCTGTTTGTGTTAGGCTAAGAAGCATACTCTTCAGACGGGAGATGAGTTCAGAAAGTTCTCCTTCATGAACAGTGGCAGTCTAATTACCATGTTTCTTTTATAACACTGCTTCTTTGAACTATCCTATGAGCAAAAGAAGGAATGTAAGAGAGATATCCTGGGTGTTCAGTATTTTCTTTGGTAGCAGGTGTAAGAATGAATTTAAGTCATGTAAGTATTCTTCCTCGTTTTATGGTCACACATTGTCAGAGTAGTCATTCTAGGAGTCTGTAAAACACCCACAGGGAAGCTCATTTTTTGGTGTAACTTAAAGAGGTCCTACCATCATTTTTTATTGTTTTATTTATTTAAATTTTTTTTTGAGACAGAGTTTCACTCTTGTTGCCTAGGCTGGAGTGCAATGGCACAATCTTGGCTCACTGCAACCTCCACCTCCTGGGTTCAAGTGATTCTCCTGCCTCAGCCTCCACAGTAGCTGGGATTACAGTTATATGCCACTATGCCTGGCTAATTTTTGTATTTTTAGCAGAGACAGGGTTTCACTGTGTTGGTCAGACTGGTGTCAAACTCCTGACCTCAGGTGATCCATCCTCCTCGGCCTCTCAAAGTGCTGGAATTACAGGCATGAGTCACTGCACCCGGCCCCATCATTTTTATTGTGTATGAAATTTGGTTATAGATTGGGTGACCCTCTATCCAAATTTGTCTGGGACAGTTCCAGTTTATGCCTATTGTCCTGCTATTATGATTAACAGCTTCTCAGCTTTTCACTCTCAAAAGTGTTCTAGTTTGGATAATGAATTATATGGTTTTTGGAGTCTACAGAAGATGTTCCCAACTGTTCTGTAGCTCACCAGGGGTCTTGTCCTAACTTTTAATTACAGGCCACTTATCTCTCCTAGTCCATGTCTCTCACATATAAAAATCTGACCTTTAATTATAGAAGTTTTTTTCCAATAAAAATAGTAGAAATGACTCTAATTAATTGAAGTTGGTAGAGGGTTGTGGTGGGACGAGATGGGAATAATTAATGGGTACAAAAATAGAAAGAATGAATAAGACATACTATTTGATAATACAACGAATAAGAATAAGACATACTATTTGATAATACAACAGAGTGACTATGTCAATAATAACTTAATTGTACATTTTAAAATAGTTAAGGGAGTGTAATTGGATTGTTTGGAACACAAAGGATAAATGCCTGAGGGAATGGATACCCCATTCTCCATAATGGGATTATTTCACATTGTATGCCTGTCTCAAAACATCTCATGTACCTCACAAATATATATACCTACTATGTACCCACAAAAATTTAAAAATTTTTAAAAATTGAAGGTGTATATTTTTTTCTGGCATAAATTGTTTCCAACAGTGAATAAAAAGAAAGCAAATGATCTTTGTCCTTAGTGTACTGGGTATGAGAACTCACTAGATGAAGCCAGAGTTGAGAGAGCGATCTCTAGACATGCATGTGGCCAACAGGCCTATGAAAAAATGCTCAACATCACTGATCATCAGAGAAATGCACAAAACTCAGTGAGATAGATACCGTATCACATCAATCAGAATGGCTGTTATTAAAAAGTCAAAAAATAACAAATGCTGGCAAGGTTATGGGAAAAAAGGAAGCCTTGTACACTGTTGGTGGGAATGAAAATTTAGTCCAGCCACTGTGGATAGCAGTTTGGAGGTTTCTCAAAGAACTTAAAACAGAGCTACCATTTGACCCAGCAATCCCATGACTGGGTATACATCCAAAAGAAAATAAAACATTCTACCATAAAGATACATGCGTTCATATGTTCATTGCTCCACTATTCATAATACCAAAGACATGGAATCAACTCAGGCGTCCATCAATGGTGGGTTGGATAAAGAAAATGTGGTACATACGTATCGTGGAATACTATGCAGCCATAAAAAAAACCAATATCATAACCATTGCAGCAACATGGATGCAGCTGGAGGCCATTATCCTAAATGAATTAATGCAGAAACAGAAAACCAAATACCACAGGTTCTCACTTACAGGTGGGAACTAAACATCGGGTACACATGGACATAAAGATGGCAACAATAGACACTGGGAACTACTAGAGGGAGAAAGGAAGTGGGGTAAGGACTGAAAAACTAACTATTCAGTGCTGTGCTCACTACCTGGGTGACAGAATCATTCATATCCCAAACCTCAATGTCACAAAATATACCCACATAATGAATCCGCACATGCATCCCCTGAACCTAAAACAAAAGTTGAAAGAAAAGCAGCCTCTAAGTTGGTTTTAACACTTCGGACTTTTCATTGTAGGTGGGTACCCAGAACAGCTTACGTCAGTTGTTTCTTCTACCTAGTAATTTAGGGTGTACATCAAGAAATACCATAGCTGGGAGAAATAAATATGCTATGATATATTATCAAAAAGCAGTGAGTAAACGATTTCTCTGAAGATTTTAAAGTAAAAGATGAACAGCTGGTTTTCAGCAATCTTTTGAATGGTATGTGTGGGAGTGATAACAAAGGAAAAATCTTGGACGTTTTCTTACAACACATATAGTTACATGTCACACACTTTCAATGTCAATTAACGTTGAAATCCTCTCTGACAGTGAATGACTGTTTTGTCTTGAGACCTCCTAGACAAAAAATATAAAACTTTCCTAAGAATTTCTTGTGCTTATAGCAAAGACTTGGAATCAACCCAAATGTCCATCAGTGACAGACTGGATTAAGAAAACATGGCACATATACACCATGGAACACTATGCAGTCATAAAAAAGGATGAGTTTGTGTCCTTTGTAGGGACATGGATGCAGCTGGAAACCATCATTCTCAGCAAACTATCGCAAGAACAGAAAACCAAACACCGCACGTTCTCACTCATAGGTGGGAACTGAATAATGAGATCACTTGGACTTGGGAAGGCGAACATCACACACCGGGGCCTATTGTGGGGATAGGGGTGGAGGGATTGCGTTGGGAGTTATACTTGATGTAAATGATGAGTTGATGGGTGCTGACGAGTTGATGGGTGCAGCACACCAACATGGCATATGTATACATATGTAACAAACCTGCGCGTTGTGCACATGTACCCTAGAACTTAAAGTACAATAAAAAAAAAAAATAGAATTTTTAAAAAAAAGAATTTCTTGTGCTTTAGCACCTCTCTAGTTTTTCCTTTGGCTCATCAAGAATCATTTTTCTCTTCTTACTTATTAGTTTATTTTTATGTATATGTATTTATGGGGTAGAAGTGCAGTGTTGTTACATGCATAGATTGCATGGTGGTGAAATCAGGGCTTTTAGAGTATCCACCACCCAAATAATGCATATTGTATCCATTAAGCAATTTCTCATCATCCACCCCATTCCCACTCCCTCAACCTTTTGAGTCTCCGGTGTCTACCATGCTGTACTCTATGTCCATATGTACACATGATTTAACTCCCACTTATATGTGAGAACATGCAATATTTGTTTTTCTATGTCTGAGTTGTTTCCATCACAGTGATGGCCTCTAGTTCCATCTGTGTTACTACAAAAGACATGATTTTATTATCTCTTTATGGCTGAATAATAGTCCATTATGTCTATATACAAATTTTCTTTATCCAATCATCAGAAAAATCTCTCACTCTCTTTAGGTCGGTTTTATTGTCTTGACTTTACAATGGTCATTCAAAACCTTTCATTTCTTTTCTCACTGAAATCCTTTGTATTATGAAACCAATTCTGATTTATTCCTTAGCCTTCTCTTTTTGAGGCAAACCTATATAAATCCTTTATTTTCTCCTATCATTGGTAAGACAAGGAATCCCTTAGTAAGTCTATTGGATTCCACCTTCTCTCAAGGAATCATTGCCTAATCTGGATACAATATTATGTTACTAATTAAAGATGCTTCCCACCTGTTTAGTATATGGATGGTGTTCAATGCCTGTAACTAATTCTTGAATGAATGAATGCTGGGGCTCTTATAAGTATCTGTTATAAGGTAAAATACTATATAATTATGTCTTGCGCTTTACATCTTAATAAAATTTTGATATCCTTTTCTAATGAGTCTCCAGTGCTGGCCTTGTAGTTAACACATGGCTAAATTAGGTCACTCAGAGATTTCCTGTTAAATTTTAACCTTGTAACCAGCAAGCCTTCTTCCTTCTTGTATTTAAAGTTTCCCCGTTTAGAGAACAGCATAATTTACTCTGATGGCATCACTCTGATTAATAAATTATGTTTCAGTATATATTGTAAGTTTCATAAACTCAGCTTTCCTTTCGTTCTATAGATGACTCAAAGGAAAAACAAATATTTGTTGGATTAATAAATGGATGAAATAAATATCTAACAATATTTAAAGTACCTCTGTGGAGAGAAATTAAAAATGGGATTCAGAACCAAATAAAAACATTTTCTTCAGAGTCCACATCCTTTTGGAGGGAAAGTGGGCAGATCCTGTAGATTCTCACATCAGAAGGGTAGAAAGGAGGAGAAGGGAAAGGGAAAATGAATAATAGCTACAATTTTTTTTTTTTTTTTTTTTAGCGCTTGTAGTTTATATAATACCTTTTAGTTCTCTTAATGCTTCCATTAACTACATATTACTATCCTCATTTTACAGGTGAGAAAACAGAAGCTCCAGAAATTAATTAGCCCTCCCCAGCTATAACTGCTGGTAAGCAGTACTTCGTATGAAGCCAATGTTCGCAAACTGTGTCTTGCTGCCATCCATCAATTGCAACAGCCCAGAGTTGTCATAATAGCAGCAGTGCTTTACTTTACAATTTGGACAGCAATTTGAACTATAGACAAAAGTCACTAGGGCCTATAATAGACTGTTACAACAAAAACTTCCATAAGGGATGCATTGGACATGGTTAGGGAAGAAAGGACATGAATCAAAACAGAAGTGGAGTTTTTGTTTCAACACATAGACGTTTCTCAATTTCCTCACACAAATGGAAGCCACCTATGGGCTATGAAATTCGAAAAACATGTCACACATGCACATGCATGCTTACAGCGGCGCAATTCGCAATTGCAAAACTATGGAACCAACCTAAGTGCCCATCAACCAATGAGCTGATAAAGAAAATGTAGTATGTACACACCATGGAATACTCCTCAGCCATAAAAAGGGACAAAATAATGCTTTTTTTTTTTTTTTGTCCCTTTGAACCTGGATGGAGCTGGAGGCCATGATTCTAAGTGAAGTATAATAACTCAGGAATGGAAAACCAAATATTGTATGTTCTCACTTGTAAGTGGGAACTAAGCTATGAGGATGCAAAGGCATAAAAATGATGTAATGGACTTTGGGGACTTGGGGGAGAAGGTGGGGATGGGGGTGAGGGATAAAAATCTACACATTGGGTACAATCTACACTGCTTGGGAGAGAGGTGCATCAAAATCTCAGAAATTACCACCAAAGAACTTCTCCATGTACCCCCAAACCACCCAAACTCCAGAAACTATTGAAATAAAAATAAAAAATAATTATTAAACCAAAACCAAACCAAAATATGATGTTATGGTACATAAATAGTTTGGTTTCAATTGGATTCAGTTTAGGATTTTTGATATTATAATTAAATATAGTTTCCTTTATGATACAACAGAAAGTGTCAATACCCCAAACAAGATGATGAAGGCAGTTTATGAAGAAGTAACACAAAAATCCCCCCAAACAATTCCACCGATCAGGGTTTTTTTTTTTTTCTAGATCCAATGTGCATAGGCGAATACCTCAACTTGACTGGTTAGAATAAGCCTTACGTCCAAATTCAGTGTTTTCATCTATATTTGTTGATTGTACCTTTCTTGAATTGGGTTGAAAGAAAAATTGTAGATGACTTCCTGCTCCACAGCGAAACATATGGAGAAGTAAAAATTCAAAAAAAAGAATTTATTCGATAAACAAATGATGATCATTATGTCAATAGAAATTGGAAAAGAAGCTTTGATGTGAGTAATTTATTCATTTACTCAATTGAGTGTATTCTGAGTTTAGAAAAATAGTACAAGACAAAAAATTCTTTCAGTATATAATCATTGCCTCCAGAAACTTGAAATAACGTTAAACAGCAGCTTAAATGAGTGCATAAATGCGTTCTAAAGAGAGAAAAGAATGAAAGTACAAGAGGAAGTTGAATCCAAAAGAAGACATATGTGTGGGAAGATGGTCTCACGCCAGACACTCAGCACTGAGGAAGGAGACTTGAGCTGCACCTTAATGATTTGCAGAGATCAGAGCTGATTATTGGGGATTCAATCTAGCCTGCAGGTATGTTTTCTTTAGCTAATTCAATTTTTTAAAAACATTTTAAATTAGTTTTATGTATTTAAAAATTAGGAAACTGCACATCAAATTCCAGAGTACCAGCTTCTCTTAAAAAATTATAAGATCTGGTCACTCTGGGTCTGCATTTTGTCATGGCCTGGAGCTATAGCATTGGAGTTTGTCACCTTGGTATAGAAATAACAGACAAGCAGGTGCAGTGATAAGCACGAAGGAAATTCGCCAGGGGCCTTCAGACTAATCTGACTTGGACGGAGGGCTTTCAGGGAGAAAACTTTGAAAAGATCAGTTGGAACCAAACTAAAGGCATTTGGAAGTTCAAGGCAGGCAATTTGGATTTATCTGAAAGGTTCTTCCCACTATGTCCCCATAGATTATTCTTCTTTATGACTTGAGCTGAAGTTTCTGAGGTTAAAATCAAATGTCAGACTTTTTCAACTTGTGCAAAACATAATTAATAGGGACTTTTCTTCACCCTTTTTTTTTTTTTTTTGCAATTTTTCTATCCACAATGTATTTCTTGAAATTTGGCACCCACTGCTTCTGTTCATCTGCTAGCAAATGTTAGTCCATGTCAATACATGAAGATAGCCAAGGATGATTTATTCCAAAATATAGACTTAATGGGTTTGGTCTAACAGCTTTTGCTTTCTTGAGATCTTTCCCTTAGAGTTTATATTTTATAGTACATATCACACAGTCTGTTAAAAAATATTGCTTCTAATTTGAATAATTAACATTTCATAGTTGTCTGTGAACAGCATGGTATTTATCTAAAGGATATAAGATTTTTGAGCCCGTATCAAATGCCAGATGTTGCACTAAATGCCCTATATGTAATATCTGATTTTATTCTCTCCACAAATGCTTCAGATTAGGGGATAAAGTCTCCAAGAGGACATGCACTCTACCTAAAGACGCATAGATAGCTACTAAGGGCAGGATCAGGATTTAACCCCAGGCATGTCTGAAGTCAAAGTACTTTTTTTTTTTTTAATTTATGACATTCTTGGAGCAACGTGACTTAGTTATTCTTGAACTTGAATACGTTTGAGAATCATGACTGTAGGCAATTGGGAGCCACTGACTGTCTTTGTTCCTCATTGTGTGTGCATTTGTTGTTGTCATTGTTAAGTAATCCAGTGTCCTGTATTTCGAAAGGGTGGATTTGGTATTGCAGTGTCGGGTTGGTAACAGAGAACAACTGAGGCAGGTATACTGATACATTGAAGATAAATGGTGCCCAAAGACAATGCAATGCATTTGCGCGCTCTCTCCCTATCCGGTGTTGATATTTGCCTAGACATGAATAAATACAGAAATAATACTAGGGATACTTTTATATGTTTCATGGACAACAAACATAAAGTTAGTAACTCAGTGCAAAATTGCAATAAAAACATTCCCTGGCATCTTTTGACAGCCCCACAAATTGGTGCCCATAGAATGTGTATGCTTCTCAATATCACTTTTGCTTCACCTCTGAGTCAACAGACCAATTAGGAGGCAATTAGATTAGATGCGTAAGGAAACAGAGCTGGCTAGCACTAATTTAAAAAAAGAAAAGAAAAAGGATGGGAGTGTAGTAGTCTAAATAATGGCCCCCCAAATACGTTCATACCCTACTCCCTGGCTCCTGTGAATATAACCTGATATGCCAAAAGGGACTTTGCAAATGTCATTAATTTAAGGATTTTGAGATGGAACAGTTTAGCTTGCAATACTCAGGTGGGCCTGAGATAACTACAGTGGTCCTTATGAGAGGGACACATGAGAAGCCAGAGGAGATGGTGATGATAGGATGTCAGAAGCAGAGATTGCAGTGATGCGCTTTGTTGATGGAGGAAGGGGCCAGGATCCAAAGAATGCAGATGGCCTCTAGATTATGGAAAAGGCAAGGAAGTGGATTCTTCAGAAAGAGCCAGTCCTGCCAACACCTGAACTTTAGCCCAGTGAAACTGATAATGGTCTTATTATTATTTATTGTGTGTATATATATAAAGTATTTTTAAAAACCAATTCTGAGTGATTGAGAGAATGATGTCACCAGCAATAGAAAAATGGAGCTTTCTCAGTGGGAAAATTGGTAGACATCTACATTGCTTAAGGTACATGTTATTCATTACCTGTGTTGTACTTAGTAAACTCATTTATAGTAGAGACTTAATTATCATTCCGAGGAAGTTTGTGTGGATGACAATTATTTGTAAGAATCTGAAGTACTTACTACATGCCAGACACTGGGTTATGCACCTAACCAGCATTTTCTCACAACTTCCTGACAACCTAAGGAAGTGTTGTTGACAGAGAACCTAACACAGTCATCAGAAGTCAAGGCATCAGAGCTGCCTACCTGGGTTCAAATCTTTGCTCTATTACATAGTACTCAGACCTCAGACAATGACTTGATTTTTCTGAATTTCATCTGAAAAAATAGAATGATGATAATAGTACTATCTATCTGATATGGTTTGGCTGTGTCCCCACCCAAATCTCATCCTAAATTGTAGCTCCCACAATTCCCATGTGTTGTGGGAGGGACCTAGTGGGAGGTAATTGAATCATGGGGGCAGGTCTTTCCTGTGCTGTTCTTGTGATAGTGAATAAGTCTCAGAAGATCTGATGGTTTTGTAAAGGGGAGTTGCCCTGCACAAGTTCTCTTCTCTTGTCTGCTGCCATGTGAGATGTGCCGTTCACCTTCCACCATGGTTGTGAGGCCTCCCCAGCCACGTGGAACTGTGAGTTCATTAAATCTCTTTCTTATATAAATTGCCCAGTCTAGGGTATGTCTTTATCAGCAGTGTGAAAATGGACTAATACACTATCTCATAGAGACATTATAAATAATGAATGAATTAACTCATGTAAAACCCTTTTAATAGTAACCAGCATGTGGTAAAAATAAATTAATGATAAATAAGTGATAATTTGTTTATTATTAATAAAAATAAATTAATGAGTTATTTCACTTAGGGTAATGGCTCTCCTAAGTGTTTCTCCCTTATAAAGGAATCTAAAAATCTTCCAAGCTGAAAATCAAGAGCCATTATATTGGTCTTTTTCTTCTCCTGGGGCAGCTACTTCCTGAGGCTGTAAACAGCATCAGACCAGCTGAAAATTAGATGTACTAGGATATGAATTGAGATTGCTGAATCAATATCACATTATGGTCTTAGAGGCAAGAAGGTGAGAACTTGTCTCATTCCAGTAGTAAATCCTTGGGTGTTCTTAAAGCTGCCAATCATAAACCAAACTTTGCAAAAATCATCTGGAGAGATGACAGCATCAGTTCCTTTTCACTCTAAATTAGTAATAAATTTTAATACTATAATGTTATTACAAGTTGAAGAACCTGAGATTTAGAGAATTAACTTAATCAAGGCCATACAACTAGTAAATGGTAGATAGGACAGGAATGTCAACTCAGGCAGACTGAGTGAACACCAGTAGATAGAGCTAATTCAAATAAAAATAAATAAATCCAGTGTGAACAAACCACACAAATCAGGATTTTAAAAAAATCCTTTGGACTAAATTACTTTCTTGGTTTGCTGACATGAAAAATCTTTCTTTGCCCTATTATGTTGTGTTTGATCAGCTAGACACGTTGTATTTTCTTGATTCATTTAGAAGAGCAGAAAATATATAAGTGACCCATAGTCTGCTGAAAATATATAAGTAAAACTCACAATTATTGATGGATAAGTTTCATTCTATTCCTCCACTACAGAGAGGAAAATTGGAAGGATCCTCACATATCTCTAAGGGGTAGTAAAAAATGAGTTCATGCTATTTTGACCTTTCCTATAGCAACCAATAATAGTTAAAATTAAAGTTGGGAACTGTTTGTTATTTTTATTAAAAATAATATCTGCTCCTGAGTTCCTTCTGCTTTTTCCATGCAGTATGAGGAAACGGCCAAGGTCAGAATTATCAAGCCACATAGTATGTGTAAAAGAATCTTAATGATTATCTGTTAATTAACACTGATATTAAAGACTTAGTTAATTTGTGTGCTCTTTTGATATGGGAATATTGCTCAAACTAGATATGTTTGAGTAAAACTAGTTTTTCATTTTGAATTAAAGCAGGATTAGATTCCAATCCACAGAGTTTTTGTGATTATTTTTTAGTTTGTAAAAATTTTCACTTTTGTGAAACAGATACATGTTGAAGAAATTCAGATACCATTTTAAACTCACTTCAAATAGCACAAGTCAAGTCACATTTTTCTTTAACGGATCAAAAGAGCTGTGTGTATTTATCTCCCCGTCATCCCCAACATACACACAAATATCCATATCAAACCAAATGGTGAACTAGCTGTTGGTGTTGTGCAGACTTGAAAAATAATATAAAGCCTGTAGGTGGGAATGAAAAACCATAGCTCTATGGATACTTATTCCAATGTTGTCTTCAATCAACCATCATTTGACCTTCTTCTTGTTAGAGTAGTTTTCAAGGCAATATAGTATTGGTTTCTTTTCATTCTGAAATCTCTCCAGATGATTTTTACAAAGTTTAGTTCATGATTAGCAGCTTTAAGAACACCCAAGGATTTACTACTGGAATGAGACAAGTTCTTAACTTCTTGCTTCTAGGACCATGATGTGATATTGATTCAGGAACCTCAACTCATATCCTAGTACATCTAATTTCCACCTGGTCTGATGCTGTGTACAACCTCAGGAAGTAACTGCCCCAGGAGAAGAAAAAGACCAAAATAATAGCTCTTGATTTTCAGCTTGGAAGATTTTTTAGATTCCTTTATATGGGAGAAACAGTTAGGGGATCCATTATTCTAAGTGAAATATCTCGGAAACAGAAAATCAAATATTGCATGTTCTCACTTACAAGGGGGAGCTAAACAATGGGTACCCATGGACATAGAGACTGGAATAATTAACACTGGAGACTCCAAAAGGTGGGAGGGTGGGAGGGACGGCCATGGCTGAACAATTACCTGTTGGTTACAATGTTCACTATTGGGGTGACAGTTGCAGTACAAGACCAGACTTCACTACTGTGCAATATATGCATGTAAGAAAGAAACCTGCACTCGTACCCCCTAAATATACAGAAATTTAAAAAATGAAAAATGAAAGAACAGGGAGTCTTCAGATATCCCCAAGAACTAAAATTGTCCAGCTAGTGGGTAGAGGGTGGAGAGAGGGCAAATGTGCTTTTCCTTGGAGTTTCGTTTTGGTGCGGTGTTTGGAAGTTATGGAGGATGCTTATCTGTTCCTGCACATCCCATTGTCTCTCGGGTGAGGGTATTGAATGCACTCTTCAGTAAGAGAAGCCGTGGTAAAGAGATTTTTATTGTTAAGGGAATGCTTCTTAAATGATAAGCACAGAATTTTCAGCTGCTGATTAGTGAGAGAAACGATAAGTTGAAGACTTTAATGTTTCTTATTTACTACTGCAGTAATGAAACCAGAGCTGTGGAAAATATCTTCAATAACCTCTCTCTTTTCCGTGAACCCTCCCTGAGAAAAAGGGCTCCAAAAGAACTTTGCCAGCAAGTATAAAACACATGAATATTTCAGAAGAAGGGAAACAAATTACTAATGTGACTTAGGTGTGAAGCAGAATAGTTACTAATGAAGTCAGTCATGTGACAATCTAAAGAGATGTTTTATAATCAATCTTATTTCCATTTCTCTTCCCTAATGCATTTGCCTATTCCTTTCACCTTTTTATACAGACATGAGTTGCTTAATAACAGGGACATGTAGTGAGAAATGTGCCATTAGGCAATTTCATCGTTGTGCGAACATCATACAGTGTACTTATGCAAAGCCTTCTACACACCTACCCTGCATGGTATAGCCTGTTGCTTCTAAGGCTTCAAACTTGCACAGCAGGTTACTGTACTGAATACCGTAGGCAGTTGTAACACAATGGTGAGTGTTTGTATATCTAAACATAGGAAAAGTACAGTACAAATACAGTATAAAATATTTTTAAAAGGTATCCCAATTGAGGCACCCCTATAAGTGTCCTATAGAGGGGTACTTATGAATGGAGCTTGCAGGACTGGAAGTTGCTCTGGGTGAGTGAGTGAGTGAGTGGTGAGTGAAAGGGAAGGCCTAGGACATTACTGTATACTACTGTAGACTTTATACACACTACACTTAGGCTACAATAAATTTATTTAAAATATTCTTTCTTAATAAATTAACCTTAGCTTACTGTAACTTTTTAACTTCATAAACTCTTCCATTTTTAAAACTTCTGATTATTTTGTGATAGCACTTAGCTTAAAATGCAAACCTATTACACAGCTGTATGAGATGGTTTCTTTATATTCTCATTCTATAAGCTTTTTGCTATTTTTAAAATATTTTCTTTTTAAAATATTTTGTTAAAAATTAAGACACAAACACACAGCGTGGAGCTGCCATCTGTTATAACAGCGCTTTCTTCTTCTGGAAGATCTCCTGAGAGACCCGCCTGAAGCTCTTTTTGTGAACAGTCACTCTTTCCAGAAATGTGTCCATGGTGGTTTGCTCGATTGGCTTCTCTTTCTTCTGTCAGAGATTTGCTTGTAAGCAGATAATGCACCATGAATATTCTTCTCTATTAATGAAAACATTTTGATGTTGGGGTCCATGTTTTCAAACTTTTTAATGAATTTGTTGAGTCTGCAAAAGCTTCTGCTAAATTTGCCGCTGAATTTTCTTGAGGGTTCTTCTTTATCTTCTCATGTGGTTTTCTTTTTTCTGGCCTCTTGTTTCAGCTGTATATTCCTGTTCCAGTTCCAACAACTCCTCATTAGTCAATTCATCAGAAACTACCTTTATTTGTGAGCTCCTCAATGCCATCCTCATTTACAGCTAGCTTAATAAAATTGTTTGCCGTCTCAACCACACAGCCTTATTGATTTTTGCAACCTCCTCATCCTTGGAAAAATACTTTGAAGTTATGAACAATCCTCTTGAATATCTTCTTCCAAATGCCGTTTACACACTCCTTGGTGACATTATGCCAAGCTCATGCAAGTTCTTGAGGCAATTATATATGTCATAATCCCTCCAAAATTGCATCAGTGTCTTCTGATTGTCCAATGGAGAAACACCACTTCCATACTGGGATGAAGATGACCAATAAAGGAGGATGTGTGAGAGGATTATCAACAATAAGTAAAATCTATCAAAATAAGTTCCCACTTGTGCCTCCATTTCTCTGGCATAGCAATTTGAGCGGGCATCTTAGGAGAGGACCTGGGTCGTTCATGACTTCTTATTGTTCCTGTAGTTCACTGTCAGTGGGTGCTTCTTTACATGCTTAAAGACCTGGGATTCTCACTGTGCCATATCACAAAAAGAATTCGATTTTTAGCCTGTTCCACTGCTCCCAATCAAGACTGTTATCCTCTCCTTAAGAGCCTTGAAACTCGACATTGACTTTCCCTCCTTACAGATGAAAATATTTTCAGGCAGGCTTTTCCAGAATAGAGAAATTTTATTCCTACTGAAGATTTGCTCCTGCAAGTAATTTTCCTCCACAATTAACTTACTTAGAACTTCTTCAGCTGCCTTCACATTATCTCTTGCAGACTCACCAGTCACTTTTAAATTAGGTAATAGTAATAATTCTTGAAATATTTAAATCATCCAGAGCTTGCAGCAAATTCAACATCATAATGGGGTTCAGCCTTTTCTTTCAACATCCCAGGCAAACTTTTTGCTTTGACCATGATTATCACAATGCTGTGAGAAATACACCTGTGTGTCTGGTCTTCAGTCCAGGTCATTAGAAGTTTCTCCATGTCTGATATAGGCCCTTCTTGAAATTTTGTCAGTCTCTTTGCCTTCAATGAAGCAGGTCCTCTAACAGCTTCCATCATTTTGTTCTTGTTCTTCCAGATTATAGTTACAGTGGAACTGGACAGGTCTGACTGGCAAGAAATAACTGTCACTGATTTCCTACCTTGGTAGTCCTTACTTCACTTTTAATTTCATTTCGACATCAGTCACTTGATGTGATCTTTTGCTGGCAGCATTAGCAGTGGATTTTGTATGCTTAGGGGCCATGTTAAACAAAGCAACATGAGTTTAAATTATGCAGAAGAAAAAATGATGCAATCAACAAGCATGGTAAACACAAGATGTATGAGGCTGCTGCTGGTGTAGCACAGCATACTGTTTCACAGTAAACTTGTTTTTTATAATTTGAAGGAGTACATTGTAAAATCACAATAAAAAGTATAGTACAATAAATACATAAATCAGTAACATAGTCACTTATTATCATTATCAAGCATCATGTAGTGTCCATAATTGTATGTGCTATAATTTTATGGTTGGCAGCATAGTAGGTTTGTTTATATCAGCATTACTATAACCATATGAGTAATGTGTTGCTTTATGATGTTATGACAGCTACAGCATCACTAGATGTCTTTGTTTTGTGTTACTATAGCAATCTGTGAGGCTGGGTGATTTATAAAGAAAAGGTTTATTTGGCTCACAGTTCTGTAGGCTGGGAAGTTCAAGGGCATGGCTCTGGATTCTGGTGAGGGCTTTCATGGTGCATCTAAACATGGCAGAGGTCAAAGGAGAAGTAGACATGAGCAAAGAGAGACAGCAAAGGCTTTATAAAAACTCACTCTTCAGGAACTAATACAGTCCCATGAGAACTAACCTAGTCTTGCCAAAGTGATATCTCAATCACTACCACAAGAACAGTACTGAGCCATTCATTAGAGATGTGCCCCCATGACCAAACACTTCCCACTAGGGCCCACCTCCTAACACCACCACACTGGGGATCAAATTTCAACATGAGTTTTGGTGGAGATAAACGAACTATAATGAAACCATAGCAATAAATGATAGGATTTTTTCAGATCCATTATAATCGTATGGAAACACAGCCACATATGTGGTCCACAGTTAACCAAAACATCATTATATGGTACATGACTGTGTCTATTTGTGTCGTAGGCAAATTCATCATAGTGTTTACAAAGCTTTTGTTCCGTTTACATAGTAGATGGCCTCAGAAGGAAGAGATAGTGTCTTCCTTTGGGTCAGAAGGCTTATTTGTCTCACGACTAGTATAATAAACATTATGTCTCTGGGGCAATGCTTGGGCAGGTTTGCTTGCAGACCACTTTATAAGATTCAAGGGTTCCTACACTTAGAATTCCTCAGCTGTGACACAGACCCCCTTGTATACACAGAAGATATGTGGACCTGCCTCTTCATTGCCCCTGTGGAATATGAGGGACAAGAGGAACAAAACAGACCCCCTTGTATACACAGCAGATATGTGGACCTGCCTCTTCACTGCCCCTGTGGAACATGAAGGACAAGAGGAACCAAATGTGAACATGAAGCTCATGCTGTCTGCTGTGCTGAGAATGAACACACTTTTCTTCTCTGACCTTGGAGTCTCATATCTCCTAACATCTATGAAACAGTGGAAGCCTAACTTTTCAGCTTGAAGAGAGAGTAGAATTTCAGAACCTTTTCTATTTTATTGTCTTTGTTCTTTTTATACATTATTCATCTTTCCCTGATTTCAGGATGGAGGTTGGTATGTTGACTACCCTTTGCTAAAGTTCTCAAGGCACTCTTAGGTCCCTTAAAATGAAGGGTGAAGAGGGTAGTGATGGTATATAAGTGGAAAACTTCAAACATGATTGTGTTAGGAGTAAGTATTAATAGAATAAGTAGAACAAGCTGGAAATTTCTCAACAAGCCAGAGCAGTGGTAAAACCCACCCTTCCTGTAACAAAATATATGATGATTCTCTCTTATAAATGGACCATTGCAATGCTTTAAACTTGAAAATCTGTTAATAGGAACAAAAAGAACTATGAGTTCTTTTAATTTTGTTGTAAAAATTTCTTTTTAGATTAATGTCCAAAAGAGTGAAATTCATCTGATATGAAAGCCTACTGCTTTTGGGGGGAACACATTTAATATTAAATGACCAGAGGATAGTAGAGTTATAGGAAGATATTTATTTTTAATTTTTTAATCTTTTGTAGGGACAGGGTCTTACTCTGCCACCCAGGCTGTAGTGCAGTGGTGCAACAATAGCTCACTGCAGCCTTAAACTCCTGGGCTCAAGCAATCTTCCAACCTCAGCTTCCCAAGTAGTTGAGACTACAGGTGCATGCCACCACACCTAATATTTTGATGTCTAATATTTTAATGGTAGAGATGGGGTCTTGCTATATTGCCTAGGCTTATCTTAAACTCCTGGCCTCAAGTAATTCTCCCACCTTGGCCTCCCAAAGTGCTGAGATTACAGGGCATACAATATTTAAAAATAATATTTACTTAACTCCCAAATGAGTTGGTAAGCAAGGGGGCCATTTATGTTAACTTTCTTACAAGGGCTTAGTACATTTCCATCTGTTACATGCTTGTTCTTTTTGTAAAATTATCTTTACTAAAGATTGAATACATAGAAATACATATTTCTAACATATGTGAAGTGTCTAAAGATTAAAAGTAAAGTACATACCCTGTGAGTTTCTCATCTAGCTTAAGAGACAGGACACTAGGAATTGTCTAGGAGTCCCACATCCCCTTCTTCAGTTCTATCTTATTCTCTGCACTACACCTCTGGCAAAGGTAACATTGAGCTGAACTTTGTATCTACCATTTCTTTCTTCATAGTTTTCTGGTACATGCATTTATCAACCCACAGACAGTTTGAATTTTTAAAAACGGGAATGAACACCTGTTGTAAATTAACCATCATTTTAACTTCACTATCAAAAAGCAAAGTTGATGAATTTTACAAGCATGTTATAGATGCATCATGAAAAATTTATTAATCTGCATCTAAAATGAAAACTGATTAAAGAAGCTAACAAAACTATCAAGAATTAAAACTAAAAGAATACAACAATTAAAGGGAAAAGTTAAAGGACTTTGAAGGAAAAAGCCTTACACACATATATTTGCCTAATGTGGAATTTACAACAAAAAGGTGACAAGCTCAGTAATTTTTTTCTTGTTATACAGTACCAGAGTTATACGGAAACTTTTGAAAATAAAAGTTTCTTTCATAGCCCAACTATGAAGCAATTATAAAGTTTTTTTTTTAAGTGTTCTCAGTTATTAAGGCAGCTAAATGAAGCACAAATAATGAAATAAAACATTGGCATTTAATGTTCTAATGAAAGTTTGATCTGTTGTAAATGAGGAACAAGAAAACCATTAAAATTCTTTTAATAAGAAGGCATGTTTCTTAGAAATGAGTTTTAAAAAGCAGTTCCCTTTGAAAATATTTTAAATTTTGTGCCCAAAATTTAAGCCACTCTGTCACTGGTCTCCAAAGCTCTCTAAGTGAACAAAACTACTCTTTTCAATTTGAAATTTAATTCTCAAAAAGAGAACTGGCCATTATTATTGTGTCCAGAATTGGTGGGTTCTTGGTTTCACTGACTCAAGAATGAAGCTGCAGACCCTCGCCATGACTGTTACAGTTCTTAAAGATGGAGTGTCTAGAGTTTGTTCCTTCAGACGTTTGGATGTCTCTGGTGCTTCTCCCTTCTGGTGGGTTCCTGGCCTCGCTGTCAGTAGCGAAGCTGCAGACCTACCTGGTGAGGGTTACAGCTCTTTAAGGCAGAACATGTGGAGTTGTTCCTTCTTCCAGGTGGGTTCGTACCTTTGGGGTGAATGTTACAGCTCATAGAGGGATCATAGACCCAAACAGTGAAAAGCGGCAAGATATATCACAAAAACTGAAAGAACAAAGCCTCCATATTGTCAAAGGCGGTCCCAGAAAGGTTCCACTGGCTGGTTCCCGCAGCCTGGTTTTATTCCCTTATCTGGCCCACCCACATCCTGCTGATTGGTCCATTTTACAGAGAGTTGATTGGTCCACTTTACAGAGAGCTGATTGGTCCGTTTTGACAGAGTGCTGATTGTTCCGTTTACAATCCTTGAGCTAGACACAGAGTCACAGAGTGCTAGTTAGCTAGATACAGAACACCAATTGGTGAGTTTACAAACCTTGAGCTAGACAGAGTACTGATTGGTGTATTTACAAACCTTGAGCTAGACACAAAGTGCTGCTTGGTGCATTTACAATGCTTGAGCTAGATGCAGAGTCACAGAGTGCTAGTCCTCCAAGTCTCCCCTAGATTAGCTAGATACAGAGTACCAATTGGTGTATTCACAAACCCTGAGCTAGACACAGCGTGCTGATTGGTGTATTTACAAACCCCTGAGCTAGACACAGAGTGCTGATTGGTGCACATATGATCCTCCAGCTAGATATAAAAGTTCTCCAAGTCCGCATCCAGTTCAGGAGCCCAGCTGGCTTCACCCAGTGGATCCTGAAGCAGGACTGCAGGCAGAGCTGCTGGCCAGTCCCGAGCGGCACGGAGCCGCACGTGCCCTCCTCAGTCCTTGGACTGTCCATGGGACCGGGCGCCATGGAGCAGGGGGCGGCGCCCTAGGGGAGGCTCAGGCTACGCAAGAGCCCACCACAGCGGGGGAGCTCAGACATGGCGGGCTGCAGGTCCCGATCCCTGTCCCGCGGGGAAGCAGCTAAGGCCCCGCGAGAATTTTGAGTGCGGCGCCGGCAGGCCGGCACTGCTGGGGGACCCGGCGCAACCTCCGCAACTGCTGGCCCAGGTGCTAAGCCCCTCACTGCCCTGGGGCGGTGGTGCCCGCCGCTCCATGTGCGGGGCCCGCAGAGCCCGCGCCCGCCGGAGCTCACACTGACCGGTGAGCGCAGCGCGGAGCCCTGGTTCCCGCCCGCGCCTCTCCCTCCACACCTCCCCACGAGCAGAGAGGGGAGGCCCCGGCCTCAGCCAGCCCAGAGAGGTGCTCCTTTGGGCAGGCTGAAGGGCTCGTCAGGCGCCGCCAGAGTGGAAGCCGAGGCGGGAGGCCGAGGAGGCGCTGAGAGTGAGGGCTGCTAGCACATTGTCACCTCTCGTTATGGAAATAAAGTGCTGTACATTTTTCTAAAAGTGAGTATATATATTTATATCATTGATTTACCTTTGATAATGTCACTTTTTTTTGACGACATGAAATTTTAAGCATTCAAATGTATTGATTTGAACGCAACGGGAAGTTGCATTATGCAGCTGATAAATGCTAGGTGTTTATGCCAAGAATGAGGAAGGGAGTAGTGTAATCATTTTATGAAGCTCTGTCAATTATTTGTTCATATAAACAACTGATCAGAAGGCATAGACATGTATGTGAAATAGCTACACAAAGAAGTTCCTCAGGAATCAACTTATTTTACAGTTTACATCAACTGATATTGTTTAACCTACTTCATATTGATACCCTCATTCAATGATGTCATATTGATACCCTCATTCAATGATGAATTCATAGGGTAAAATAGACATGATTTCCATCACCAGTTTAGCATTTGTCCATTAGTTTTTATTTTATTTTATTTTTATTTATTTATTTTTGAGACGGAAACTCACTCACTCACTCACTCTGTCGCCCAGGTTGGAGTGCAGTGGTGTGATCTTGCCTCACTGCAACCCCTGTCTCCTGGGTTCAAGCAGTTCTTCTGCCTCAGCCTCCCAAGTAGCTGGGATTACAGGTTCGCATCATCATGCCTGGCTAATTTTTGTATTTTTGGTAGAGAAGGCATTTCACCATTTTGGCTGGACTGGAACTCCTGACCTCAAGTGATCCACCCTCCTCAGCTTCCCAAAATGATAGGATTATAAGCGTGGGCCACCGTACCAGGCCATTAGTTTAAAACCAAAAAGCGTGTTTACAATGTATTAGGTTATTTTCTAGACCTAGTTAGAATATGTTTATGTGTCTGAGACTGAGAGGTACAAACAGTTGTGGAAGGAAATTCTCAGCTCCAGTGATAACCTGTTCATGGGGCTTTGCTTATTTCTGTCAAGCAGAACCAGCCTTGAAGCCAGTGACCCTTGTCCAGGTCTCTCCGGTGTCCCAGTGTTGTCTCCGCTGACTCCCTGGGCCATCAGTTTTTCTTCATTCTAATCCATCCTCCTTTTTATTTCTATGGTCACGAAACCACAAGGGAATCAAATAATGCCACTTGTTTGCTTAAAGTGTTTTCCCAGCACCATCTCCACCTGGCCAGAGCATCATGAAACCTCACAGCTTACATGAACAGCTCACCTCCTCCAACTGTGCTGTGGCTCCACACCTTGCATGTGCCCTCTGTAGCAGGTTGAATTACGACCCCCAAAATACATTTCCCCTACGAACCTCAGGATGTGGCCTTATTTGGCATTAGGGTCTTTTGGATGTAATAAAGCTAAGAATCTTGACCAGGTGTGGTGGCTCACACCTGTAATCCCAGCACCTTGGGAGGCCGAGGTCAGTGGATTGATCACTTGAGGCCAGGAGTTCGAGACCAGCCTGACCAACATGGTGAAACCCCATCTCTACTAAAAATACAAAAATTGGCCGGGCACAGTGGCATGTGCCTGTAGTCCCAGCTCCTCTGGAGGCTGAGGCAGAAGAATTGCTTAAATCTGGGAGGCGCAGGTTGCATTGAGTTGAGATTGCACCACTGTACTCCAGCCTGGGTGACATAGTGAGACCCGATCTCAAAAATCAAAACAAAAACAAAAGCAAAAAACCCTGAGGGTCTCGAGTTTCACCCTGGATTAGGTAGGTTTTAAATGCAATGACAGGTATCCTACAAGACAGAAAACAGAGATACACAGAAGGAGAAGGCCACATGAAGACAGACGCAGAGACTAGAGCGATGCACCTACAATCCAAAGAACACCAAGGATTCCCAAGAGCCATCAGAAGCTGGGAGAGAGGCATTGAACAGGATCTCCCTCGGCCTTTAGAAGGAACCACCGCTGCCAACACCTTGCTGTTGGACTTCTGGCCTCCAGATCCATGAAGGAATAAATTACCTAGGTAATGTATTATGGCAGCCCTAAATAACGAATACATCTCTCCTCTGCTTAGGATGCCTGCACCTTTTTTCCATCAGGCAAATGCCTTCCCCAAGACTCAACTCGAATATCTTATCTACCTAGCAGAGGAGGCGGAGGTAGAGATTAAAAGCCTGGGCTACGTGGACTCATATCCCACTTCTGATCCTTAACCTATTTATGCCTAGTGTTCCATTATTGGAACACTAAGCTTGTGAGAGTTAATTATATCCTACTGCTCAAGGTAATCACCAAGGTCTGATTTTCACAACAAAATTTTGCAGCCTGCAGCATAAATGGGTTAATGAGTTTGTAAAAACTTTGGTCAGGTGATTTGACCTCTCCGGACTTCAGCTTACTGTGCAAAAATGGGGATAACTGTAGTAGTTTTTTTTTTTTTGTTTTTTTGTTTTTGTTTTTTTTTTTTTGAGATGGAGTCTTGCTCTGTCGCCCAGGCTGGAGTGCAGTGGCCGGATCTCAGCTCACTGCAAGCTCCGCCTCTCAGGTCTACGCCATTCTCCTGCCTCAGCCTCCCGAGTAGCTGGGACTACAGGCGCCCGCCACCTCGCCCGGCTAGTTTTTTGTATTTTTTTGGTAGAGACGGGGTTTCACCGTGTTAGCCAGGCTGGTCTCGATCTCCTGACCTCGTGATCCGCCCGTCTCGGCCTCCCAAAGTGCTGGGATTACAGGCGTGAGCCACCGCGCCCGGCCAGAACTGTAGAAGTTTTAATAAACATGCTGGAAGATATAAAGCACATGGAATACTTTCCAACCTATAAAAAATCCTCAAAAGATGTTAACTATTATTTTTATGTGCAAATGTTCCTACTTCAGGAAAATATTTGTCACCCACTCTTTAATGGAAATAATAGTATAACCATAAGATACTTAATAAATGAGCTAATGCACATGACAGGCTTCAAGGAGAGTCTGGTTGTGGAAAATGGGGAGCAAATGTTCACTACTGTGATTATGTGCAACATTCTCTAAATTCTTTCAGATGAAATCATTATTTCCTCCAGACTTCTTGTAACAGATCCGTGTGTGTGTGTGTGTATATATATATGTATGTGTGTGTGTGTGTGTTTATATATATATATATATATATATCCCCTCTGGAATATTGGGGTGAGTGTTAGTCTGGTCTCATGCTGCTAATAAAGACATACCTGAGGCTGGGTAATTTGTAAAGGAAAGAGGTTTAATGGACTCACAGTTTCACATGGCTGGGGAGGCCTTGCAATTGTGGTGGAAGGTGAATGAGAAGCAAATTCACGTCTTACATGATGGCAGGCAAGAGAGCATGTGCAGGGGAACTCCCCTTTATAAAACCATCATATCTCATGAGACTTATCCACTATCATGAGAGCAGCACATGGAGACCTGCCCCTTTTATTCAGTTGCCTCCCACCAGGTCCTTCCCATGACACATGAGAATATGGGAGCTACAATTGAAAATGAGATTTGGGTGGGGACATAGCCAAACAATATCAGGGTGTATGAGATTCACACTGACAGGATCTTGCACACAGCATGAAGCTTATTAGGCAGGCAATCAAAGCCAAATTGATGAGTGCACTAATGGGCATGCACATGAATCAGCTGGCACTGCTGTCTCCTGGCCGTTTGAACCTGCTTCTATTAATACTCCAGTCGTTTACTTTGATGTTCAATGAGGTGATTACTTGTCTGTCTCTCCTGAAATCTGGGAAGCTCCTGGAAGATGGAGACTCTTGAATTTCCCAAAGATCCGAGCATCCTGCTCTACATGTTGCAGTCCCTCAGTGCGCACTTCTTGCTGATGATGTCTATGTGATGAGCAGAGACCTACTTGGCTGTGGTCACTTCTCACACTTGGATTCATTCCTTCTCTTACATCTTTGCTTCCTCCTATAGTGACTGGCTCAGGTGCACACAGAGGTTTATGGTTTAATTGGCAGTTTGTTTTATCATCCGTTTTATGGTTTATGGTTTGAATAAATGAAGCGAGGAGGTTATTTTTTTTTTTTTAATAAAAGCAGTATTGCTGCCTATATCTGCCCGAATGCCAGTTGAGAGATGGCAGTTCCAAGCCACCTGTCATGTCCCAATTCTTGTGCCAGGGGAATAGTTTTTCTAGAGGCCAGGGCAGTGGGCTATGGTTCTTTTCAGTTCAAATAGAATGTTTAATGTTTATTAAGCACTGAGTGCATGTATCTAGTCCTGTTTGACGTATTTTCTAGTCTGCTGCAAGCTATCCCTGAGGTTAGGTAGAAGAGAGTACAAAAAGAATGGGATGGGGAGCTCATACAAATTGTGTGCCCTACTTATGTATCAGAAATGCTGTGAGATGCTTTTCCAAGAGCCATGTTAAATGTGCTTTTACATTTGGATCCTGTCAGTGGGGTTCTTTAACTATCAGCATCAGAAACTTAAACTCTTAAACGCAAGAAAACCAAGAGTAAGGGAAAGGAAATGTGCTGGAAAAACAAAAGGGAAAAGCTCAACAACCAATGGGATTTCAGAAAGGACAGGAACCAGGTGAATTCCAGGAATTTAGTAGCATTTATTTAATCATTCATCAATAAATATGTTGTCATTATCTAACCATGTGCTAGGCAAATGTCTTCTTCATTAACAAGCCAGAACAGATACCTACCCCTCCTATAGGATTGAGAAAGGGAGAAAACAAGTAAACCAGTAACAGCACATAGGAATTTCACATGGCAAAAACAGCAATAAAAAACAACAAAGAAGTCTGGGCGTGGCGGCTCACGTCTATAATCCCAGCACTTTGGGAAGCCAAGGTGGGCGGATCACCTGAGGTCAGGAGTACAAGACCAGCTTGGCCAATATGGTGAAACCCCATCTCTACTAAAAATATAAAAATTAGCCAGGCTCGGTGAGAGGCGTCTGTAATCCCAGCTACTCAGGAGACTGAGGCGGGAAAATGGCTTGAACCTGGAAGGTGGAGATGGCAGTAAGCCAAGATTGCGCCATTGCACTCCAGCCTGAGCGACATGAGTGAAACTCTCTCTCCCAACAAAAAAAAAAAAAAAAAAAAAAAAAAAAAAAAAAAAAGGAAAAGAAAAGAAAAGAAAAAAAGAAAAAATAAGAAAAAGAAAAAAGAAAGAAAGTAGAAAGTGACAAGGCAGGGAGATGCAGCTATTTAACATGGTATTCTCAGGAAAGTTCTTCCTGAGAACATGACTTTTGAGCAAAGATGGGAGTACAGTGGTAGATGAAACCAGGTAAGTGTCTGGAGGAAGAACATTCTGGTTAGAGGGACTGACAATAGCAAAGGTACTGGAGGCAGAAAAGGCAGAAATGAACTTAAGAAGTCCCAGAGGTCCCGTGTTGCTGGGCTGGGTGGGAATAGATAGTAGACCACTTGTTTTCAATTTTTCTGTAGCTCAGATGAACATCCCTGGAAAGTGCAATGTTATTGACCTAGCTTGGGTCGTGTGTCCACACCTTGGCCAGGAGAGACAGAGACATTTGGAGAGACAGTCCTACCCAGTTTGCAAGCTAGGGGAGCAGGAAAGTTTGTAGAGGAAAGTGTAGTCTCTAATTCTATTACTAGAAGAAAAATGATTGTATGGAAAGGTCACTGTACAAACCTCTTAGGTAGAGTCAAATGCTTTTGGTGTCTCCTCTCCAATTTAATACTATAAATGATTACTGAGTATGTACTATGCCTGAAACACTGGGTCTGTGTTGTGGGACCGACAAAAGTGGAGATCCAGCCCCTGAATGATCAGGGAACAGTGAGGCATCTGGTAGAGATGGAACAGTTTTAACACTGATGCAAAGAAGATAGAGGGGGAGGAAATCTGCTAAGGAGGCTCTTGGAGAGGTTTACAAGCAGGAAGGCATTGAGTATTCCATATATTGTGCCTTGCTTGTGAGTTCTTAATACTCACTCTGGTAAAACACCCATTTATTTTATTTAAAAAAAAATCATGCAGAGATTCTTGCAGTGCTAAGCTGCTCTGATACTCCCTAAGAACAAACTGGAAAAAGCACATGTAAAAACTCAGCAAAATTTCAGTGTTTTGTCTTTTCCAGGAGTCAAGGAGAAGTGAAATTACAGGAAGACCCAAACTAAAGAAAATTAACAAATGATCAAGAAGCATTTGTATTGCATTTAAATATCAATACTAATAACACTACATGTTGCAAATAATTAAGTAATTCAGTCATTCAAGTTTTTTTCATTCCAGACAGCATGCACACCATGCCTATGAAGAATACTAAACACCTTTCCATGCATTTTATCTTGAGCTTTCCATTTAAATTGCCTACAAATTTTTTTCTTTGAAATTCCTATAAGGGAGTCCTGTAACTTCAACTATAATTGTAATTATCTGTTTAGAGTTTTCCAGGTAACCATTGTCTTATCTGTAAGTTTCCCAGGACAGTTTCTCTAAGTTTATAATTTCTCCAAATATAAATGCAGTAGCATATATATTGGCAACATAAGACTGGTATAGAGACTGAAGAGAAAGATGTTGAAAGTAGTTTAGAAATAAATTCCAAACAAGTAAATGCAGGATTTAACTATGAGTTACTAAAGCCCAGGAATTGGATATCATAAAATTTTACTGGAAGTTGCTTTCTTGAGAGCACTAGTTAGTTTAGAGGCAATAAATTAAAGTGGGAATGAGAAAGACAGGTGTTTTATCCTAAATAAATAAAAGGCAGGTGACACATTAATGTAAACCATTCCAACAAATGCATTCTCTAAATATTATTTCATCATCTAACAATGAAATGAAACATCATTTCATCAGTTAACAAACATTGTGTGTTTGTCATTAAATGTTTGTCATAAATATTCCATTTTGACAGTGCTTACTCCATAAAACTTAAAAGTATAGCTTTAATAAGTCTATGAAATTTAATTAGCAATCATGCCAAAGTGTATCTCATGTTCAACAAATTGATATGTCAAACATCTTTTCTCAGGTATAATCATCCACAAACCTCGATGTTGGATTTCAGCATTTATTGCTTTTATAATAAGTGTAGTTTCTTTTAAAAATACTTCTTTTTCTTCAAGCTCACTGACTTTCCTTGGCCTTGTTCAGTCTATTAATGAGCCCATTAAAGATATTTTTCATTTCTGTACAATGTTTTCAATTTCTTGCATTTCTTTTCAGTTCTGTCTTAGAGTTCCTATCTCTCTGCTTATGTTACTCATCTGTTTTTGGAATTTCTGTCTCTCTGCTTATATTACTCATCTGTTCTTGCATGTTGTCTACTTTTTCCATTAGAGCTTTTGGCATATTAGTCATAGTTGTTTTAAATTTCCAGTCTGATGATTTCAACATCTCCTCCATATCTGAGTCTTGTTCTACTGCTTGCTGTCTTTCTTCAAACTGTATTTTTGTCTTTTAGTATGCCTTGTAATTTCTTTTGTTGAAAGCTGAATGTGATGTACTGGGTAAAAGGAACTGAGGCAAATGGATTCTTAACATAAGATTTTATCTTTATTAAGATAAGGGTTAGGGTTAGGCCATCTTTACTGTTTGCTTTAGCTGTAAGGATTAGAGGCTAAAATTTCTTTGGTTTTTTTTTTTTTTTTTTTTTTTTTTTGTCTCCTCTGTTGTCTTTGGGTTTCCCTAGAGAGTTCTTCTTAAATAAGGTCTGCACCATGCAGCTCTTTCAGTTGTTTTCGCCTCACTACTGGTTGCAGTGGTGTTTTCTTTTCCTGGGCTTCTGTTTCAGTATGTTGTGATTCTTTGTATTTGCCTGTTTGTCTCTTTAACTTTTGGTATGGTGGTTTTCCTTGTGACTTCAGTTCTCTGTTAGATGTAAAAAGGCTTGCTGATTTTCACTTTGTTTAGCTTGTTTCTTGTTGTGAGGATGAAACATGACTTCCAAGCTCCTTACATGTTGAACTGAAAACCAGAAGTCTAGGAAGTCTCCCTTTTTAATTTGGAAGAGTTGGAAAAATACTTGTAAGTCATTATATAATTTCTACACTCTGTGCTCAATGTCATCCTCACCTTTCTGGGTTAGTCCTAAATCATAGATCTTGAGGTATGGAATCTAGACATACCTTAAAATGAAACAAACTATTAAGTATCTTATGAATTAATCTACTTTAATTTTTTTTTAATATAAATGCGTCAGAACCCAAGATGATGATATTTTCTGAAGTCATCTTATGCTAGAGTAACATCAGTTACTCATGCCTACGCAAAAGGGGGTTCCACACTGTGCCTTGCTGGGGAGGCAGAGCAGCTGTTCCATTTTTAATAATGTCACCTCTTAATGTCAGAATGGTAAGAATTTTTAGAAAATGACTATTCATAATTTACCAGTCTAATTTGTGCTTGGCCATTTGCTGGTATTCTTTACGTGTAATATGTCATTTTTTTCTCCATAATTACCCTGGGATGGATGTTATAGATTCATCTTTGTTTATAGATGAGAAAAGTGAGGGTCAGAGAAGTGAAGTGACTTTCCCAGGTTTCCACTGCTAGTGAGTGATATCTTGCATTCTTTTATTTTATGTTTATTTTTTGGTACTGTTTTTGAAAGCCTGTGTATAGTTCACACTTGCAGCTCATCTCAGTCCAGACTAGCCACATTGCAAATGCCCATGAAATCATGTGGCTAGTGCCTACCATACTGGACAGCACAGGTCTAATAGATATGCAACACATGGGGCCAGCCAGTACATGATTCAGCAACAAAATGCCATGTTTGTGTTTCAGATATGGCTACATTATAACAAAAGCTAACATGTACGTAGAGTTGACTATGTGCCAGGCACTGTTCTGAGCACTTTGTTTTAACTCGTGAGGAGTCCATTAGTAATTTACTTTTGCTATCCACGTATTTTTGATGAATAAACTGAGGAACTGAGAAATTGTGTATATTACCCATAGACACGCAACCAGGGACTCAAAGCTGGGATTCACATACAGAGAGTTTGGCTACAGGGTCTATTTTTCCACCACCTTGCTGTTCTCCTCATGTGATAATAGTTGGGCTTCTACGTTTTTACTGTGTCATTTTTAAGTTCCAAGCAGAATGTTTGTACACCTGGCTGGAGTGAAAGAGGGTAAATGAATTTTCATTTAAAATTGAAATCGCCAACTGTGTTTCTATCTGGATTTCTTTTAATCTCCCATTGATCTATGCCTTTAAACCTGGGAATGGAATTTTAAATAAGCAGGGCACACTGATGAACACGGAGTGAGGTCTGGCATATACTTTAGCCATGCCAACAAGAAGCCAAAATGCCCTGTGGGGGTAATTAATGCCCTTACCTCTTTGTGTGTTCTCAGTAAGTCCAGTTATCTCAGAGCTCAAACTACTTCTAGGAGATAATTAGGGGCTGCTGAAAGCTGCATTAACTCTGCCAGGCCACAAGGGCATTGTACATCACTGCTTCTCAAAGGGACTCATCCACTTTCAGCAAGTTGCAACATCTCAACCCTTATCCCCAGAAGGGTTGAACATGGATAGCTTGAGTTATTACATTCTCATTTGGAGGTTTTGAATCTCTTTTTACAGAGGCTGATATCATTTCTGTGTTTTAAAGGTAACTTTGGCAACGTGAGGAGTTAATACCACACATCCAGGGAAGTTTGGTTAAAAGATGAGGACATTGTTTAAAGGCTAGGAAAGAGAATCATTGACATTTTTGATTCATGACTGTTTGTATTTATTTTACAGCCAGCTTCTCACTCCATCTATCTTTCTCATACAAACTGTCAAGTTTTGCTGGGGCTGAATAGTGGTTGTTTATAAAACCCTTATTAAGTATCCCACCTTTTTCATGTATTAGTTCTAATCCTACAATAACTGTTCCAATGATTATAGTAGCAAACATATAGTAAAGAGTAAGAATGTACCAGGTATGATCCTGAGTGCCTCATGTATGTTTACCCAGTGAATACCACAACTATGTACAATATAGGTACTGCCCATAATCTTTTTCTTATAGACTGAGCATAGCCAAGAATGAAGATAATGAATGATGTCCTAAACTGTCAAGCTGTGCATCCAATGTCAAACTTAGGAGTCTGTTCAGGAATTTGTTCTCTTTCTCCCTACATGACATGGCTTTTATATGAGTTATAGTGATAACTGTTCATATACTTCAGAGCAAAAAATTAAGGCACAGAGAGATGAAGTAACTTGCCTGAAGTCATCTAGTTTGTGAGGAAATTGAAGCAAGTCTGTTGCACTCCCAAGCCCACTCTTTCTTCTAAGTTGCAAGGGAAGAAATAATCCTTTCCACTAGGGGAGAAGCTTAGGAGTACATAAATCCCAGTAATATTTGGCTGTGAAAACATTGTTTTTTCCACTTAAGGAAAATATGTATTGTATATAAGTCATGCTATTGAAGATGGTGGCTTCCAGACTCTTGTGTTTCTCCTATGTATTGGATGAGTGGGGGAAAAATTAATATGAAAAAAGACCCTAAACACAGTTATCACACTTTCTGTAAATCATCAAACAGTGCAAAAATTAATGCTTTATTTCATGACAGCCTTTCCTCATTTTCTACTTAATTAACAAGTATGCTGTCATGGCAAAAGTTTCAGGATTACCCTTAGAAATCTGTAAGACTCAAATGGTTCTCAAGAAAGTCGATTTAGATACATGAACGTCAACAACAGAATGAAAACAAAATGAAAAATCTCTGATAACCAGAATGTTCCTAAAGTTTTATTGGCCAGTATGTTATTTTATAAATTTGTTTAAATCACTTGTGGTATGATGAAAATTAAAAAAATCTATATGCTTTATGCAGTCTCAATAATTTTTGGACTACTCATATCTTCTACCAATTAATATATTATTTCTTTCTTTATAAGAATATCTTGATGTTGAGAAATTTTAAAAATACAAAGGAGATCAAAGAAAAATTAATGAATGCTTATATAACTGCCACCCAGAATGACAGTATTAACATTTTATATACATTTAAAATCCTTTTTATATTACTTTTAATATTCCAGGTAAGCTCAAATTCCTATTTCTTTCCCTTGCACAGATACCTTTCTGTCTCCAGAGTCAATCCCACAAAACAGTGGAAAAACCACATCATATATTTCTATGAATTTATATATGTGTTGTATTCACATGTATTGTAAGTCCATATAAGTGATTTCATACTTTACGATGTATCATTCTTTAACTTTATTTCACTCAGCATGGTTTTTGAGATCTATCCATATGAATGCATAAAGATCAAGTCTTTTCTACTTAATATCCTTACAGGGTTTTATCATATCAGTATACCACATTTGATTTATTCATTCTCCTATTGATGGCTCTTGAGTTTGTTTCTAAGAGTTCACTCTAAGTTATTTATAACCCTTCGTATCTTTGTAAGTACCTGTATTGGTTTGCTAATTACAAAATATTTTGCCATGACAAGATGCCATGAACTGCATGGCTTGACTAATTGTTCTGGAGGCTGGAAGTCCAAGATCAAGGTTTCAGTGGGTTGTATTTCTCCTGAGGCCTCTCCTTGACTTGCAGAAGGCTATCTTCTCACTGTATCCTCACGAAACCCTTCCCCTGTGCACAAGCTTCCCTGATGTCTCTTCCTTTTCTTATAAAAACACGAGTTCTGTTGCATTACAGCCCACGCTTATGACCTCATTTAATCTTCATTTTCTCTTTCAAGGTCCTGTTTCCAAATATGGGCATACTGGGGGTTAGGACTTCCGCATAGGAATCTTGAAGGACACAATTCAGTACGTAACAGAACCGTAGGAGGCAGTCTAAACTGAAGATTAAGAGCATGGGCTCTTGTATCAGGCTGCCAGTGTTTGGTCTTGACTCACCACATGCCAGCCATGGGGCTTTAGCAAGCAGCTCAACATTGCAGCAGCTCAGCAACAATAATACCAATCTACCCTACAGAGTTGTTGTAATTATTAAGGCAGCTACATATAAAGCACCAAAACTGTGCCTCACTCAAAATGAGTTATTGTTAGATATCCTTGTGTATATTAACAAGAGTCTACCTAAACATGTACCTTGGCTGGTTTAGGTGGCTTATGCCTATAATTGCAGGACTTTGGGAGACTGAGGCCAGAAGATCGCTTGAAGCCAGGAGCTCAAAACCTGGTAAACAAAGTGAGACCCTATCTCTACCACAAATTTTTAAAAAAATAAGCTGGTCAAGGTGGTATGTGTCTGTTATCTTAGCTATTTGGGAGACTGAGGCAGGAGGATCACATGGACCCAGGAGCTGGAGGCTGCATTGTGCTATGATTGTGCCACAGCACTTCAGCCTGGGTGACAGAGCAAGACCCTATCTATAATGAATGAATGAATGAATGAATGAATGAATGAATGAATGAATGAAATGTACCTAGTTATAGAATTTCTAAGGCATAGGGGACACATTAACAATTTTTCTATCTGCTGCCAAATTTCTGTCCCTGGTGGTTACAGCAATGAACACTCTCACTAGTCAAGTACAAGAATTCATTTTTCCTCATTTCCTGGCCAAGAATTCATTTTTCCATACTTCAGCATTTCCATCCATCTGATGTTTGGGAAAAAGAATGCATGTCATTAATACACTTTTTGGATAGATATTTCTTTCAGAGGATCTACAAACCATAAGGAAAAAAGTACACAGGTGCTCCTGTACACATCTAATAACCACCTCGTAGTATAGTCCAAAACGGAAAAAAACACACAATACAAACTAAAACTCCCTTTGGCTAGAGTTGGATGAAAGCAGAAATCCAGTTTATAAAGTGAAGTACCCATTTAGCTGTGATGATTTTCTTTTGGCTGAAGCATTGGTTCCCAAATTTCTTTTTGCCCAAGAATCATCTGAAGCACTTGTTAAGTGCTGATTTCTGGACTGTGCAGTCAGAGATTCTAATTTAACCCTGATGTGAGGACAAGAATCTGAATTTGTAACAAGCACCCCTTGTGATCCATTTTAAATATGTAACCTACAGTTTAAGGGACACAGCTTTAAAAATAAAATGTTCTCTGGACATATTTCTAAGTGGTAGGCAGTGATTTAAACTCTTTCTTCTATCTTAACCTAAATAGACATCCACCGTGCAAGTAAACACTGTCATAGGCTTTGGAAATGCATCTTCCCAAGAATATTTCCTGTGTTTAATGTGAAAGTCATTGACTAGGGAATAATTTCTAAGGTCCTGTCCAGTTCCTATGTTTTATGTTCTGTTTCTGTTACATTTCTGTCGTCACTCCCATTCACTGCCAATCCCGAGCAAGGACATGCTATTCACGTACTGCAGGTCATTTAGCAACAATAGTGAATTGATCTCAGAAACTTGCAATGGAGGGGAATCAGGCTGCTCACTTAAAGTTAAATTTATAATTTGATCTTATAATTTAACATAACAGATAAGATCATTACATTTGTCAATGTCTCGTTAGAAAGTGGAAAACCTCCCAGATAAAAATCTGCATTCACAGGATCTAAATGTAACTGATGTTTAACTAGTATGAAATAAAGCTACTAGGATAAAAATCTGGAGGAAATAATGTGAGGACTGAGAAGGAGTTCAAGGACGTGGAGTTGAGAGTATCAAAGACAACCTGAAGAACTGGCATGCCTCTAGGCCCTGTCCAAAGAGGTGATTGTCCAAATTTCAGCTCTCATTTATTCCCATGATGAAGGTGATGCATTAATCAAAACAATGATAGGATGCCATTTTTAATGTTAATTTTGTTTTGTTTACAGTACCATTTTTTAGCCAATTGATTGGACAAGAAAAGAGATTATGTCTGGTGCTTGAGGATTTATTCACCATCATACACTGCTAGCAAGATTGTAAATTGACGCAAACTTTCTGAAAGCAATTGGCCCATATTATCACAAGCTTCAAAAATGTGTATTTTCATAGATTAATTTCAAATTTAAGAATCTAAGGAAATAACTAACCCATGCAATTTTTTTTCCTATGAGGATATTTATTGCATTGTTTCTGTTGCTGTAAATATATAATAAAAGGAAATAAATTATGTAAATTTTTATATATCACAAAAATGAAGTTTTAATTCAGAAATAACTCTAAGAATTATAAATGTTATTTTCACATGGAGAGCTAGAAACAATATATTTTCAAGTAAAACAATCACTTTACAGTGCAGTAAATTTTAGTTTAGAAAACATATATCTATTCTCATAGAAAAAGAGTGAAGATAACATCTATATCAAAAAATTCTTGACCAGGTGTAGTGACTCACACCTGTAATCCCAACACTTTGGGAGGCTGAGGCGGGTGAATCACCTGAGGTCAGGAGTTCGAGACCAGCCTGGCCTTCATGGTGAAACCCCATGTCTACTAAAAATACAAAAAATTAGCTGGATTTGGTGGTGCACGTCTGTAGTCCCAGCTACTTGGAAGACTGAGGCAGGAGAATTGTTTGAACCCAGGAGACGGAGGTTGCAGTGAGCTGAGATTGCACCACTGCACTCCTGCCTGGGTGATAGAGTGAGACTCCGTTTCAAATAATAATAATAATTATTATTATTATTATTAGTGATTACATCTGCATAGTGAGACTATTAGTGTGAGGGTCTTCTTCTCTTTGTTTATTTCTGTCTCCTCATTTTCTATAATGAAGGTATTCTTTATTTGTAAAGTTATTACCCATTTTTAACAGAATTTTGGTTTATGTAATTGGTTTCTTTTGAGTGTCATTAAGGTCAATCATTCATTTGGCAAACATTCTTTAAGTGTGTACCATGTGCCTTGGAATACTTGAGTGAAAACATGGAGATTCCTACCCTTTTGAAGTTTACCTTCTAGCTTGCATTCTAGCCTGTTCTTCTGAGCAAGAGCCATGCTATACATTGACCTTGCCTGGAGTCTGGACAGTGAGGGTGGTCTCACCTCACTCCCTGTGAACCTGTGGTCCCCTCCAAGGACCTGAGCCACCAAGAGGCCCTAGAGCCCAGCCTTGTCTGGGATACCTCAAAGGGTCACCATGGTGGTTGTGTTTTCCAATATGAGTAAATGCCTCCCAGCCTCTCCCTGTGTGGTCAGGTCCCAGCTGCCAGGCTCCCTCCCCAGCTCCTGGCTTGGCTGATGGAATCACAGCTAGAGTCTAAGCTAACCTAGGTTTGAGGACCATGGTTGTACGCAGAAACATGTGTACTTGCAGGTCTATGCTTGTGGGTGGGTACACAGTGTGCCCCCCACCCAAAATCCATTTGAATCCTACAAAATTGACAACTCTACCAAGATAATGCTACTGATGTACCACTGCCCTCTCAGATGGTCTGACTATTCTCTCTCTCACTATCTTTTTTTGTCTCTCTGTTTCTCTCCCACCCCACTTCTCTTTGGTCAGTAAGTCTAGTGAAATACCCTTGTGAAATGTTGTGATTATTTTTAATCCAGGGGTGTCCAATCTTTTGGCTTCCCTGGGCTGCATTGGAAAAAGAATTGTCTTGGGCCACACGTAAAATACCCTTTCACTAACAATAGCTGATGAGTTAAAAACTAGGTCAGTACATAAATCTCATGTTTTAAGAAAGTTTGCGAATTTGTGTTGGGCCACATTCAAAGCCATCCTGGGCTGCACGCGGCCGTGGGCCGCGGGTTGGGCAAGCTTGATCTAATACAATAAAAACTTGTTTCTTTTTCTGGCTGCTTCTGCCTGGTACAAAGACAAAGAAGAGACTGAAACATTCTGTTAAAATTTATCTGGATGCACTTCCATGTTTGATGATTGGTTGAGATCTTGTTTTTCATAAACAGTTGATATTTTATCAGATGGTAGTGGATCAGGCTTAAGAGTGATAGGCCTCTAATCTTTTAGTCATTATCCACACTGATCAGATTAAATAATCAGTATAATAGCTCTGCAAACAGATGGTGGTGAGTGATTTTGGTGGTGGTAGAAGGAATGAATAAATTGGAACAAGTCTTATATCTGAATAACAGATTAGATTCACCTAAAACCCCACTGTATATTGAGGTACTAAGTCATTTTTTTAGATTCTTTGTGCACAGTTGCATTTTCCGATATTTCCACAAAGGAAATGTATATATATGTATATACTTTTAGGAAAAAAATAAAACCAATAAATGCTATTAAGTTAAAGAGGATGTACAATTTTCAACATTCCACATGCTTTTAAACCTGGCAAGGTTCGTTGAGTTCTAACCTCCACTAATAATTTTATTTATATTAAGGGTGGGAATGCTTTGCTGCTCCAAGTCAGAAAACAAAATAGATCATTAATCCCTGACATAGCATTTCATTTAGTGATGAAATCCTCAAGTGCTTCTAATTTAGTCAGTCATTTTGTCCAGTGCTGAACAGAGATTAGTAGACTAAGCCAGTCAGTCTGGGTCTCCCATTTGATCACTGGGAAGGAAATATTTTCTCTTATAGCAGAAAAGTACCCTAAGCAAACCTTTAAGAGGTTTGGAAAGTGATGTTCCTTTGCAGACTGTGGAGTTTTAAGTGCTGCTTCAGCGTTTATAAAGCCTCCTTGCTTGAGAAGGGGTTCATTTCCTGCTTTTCTTTAGGCTCCCCACCACCATCCCACTTTGCTTCACAGTCCTGAAATTCAGCTAGTGGAATCTTTTTATTAGCAATTGAAACAATGTCCAGTTCAGGAGAGAAGGCTTCTATTTGCACCTCCAGTCTAAAACGCCCTCATTATGGATAAAAGTCTGGAGTTCCTCTTCTATTTCTTAATCCTTCTGAGAAAACTCCTCTGCCCTCACTGTCCCATCATTTTGTAGTTAAAAATCTCAACTCAGTCTTATCTCCAGCTCTGTCACTTGTGTTTGACGTATTTCAGCAGGTTGTCAAAAATGCTCAGACTTCAGGAATAATTAAGCTACCTAAACTAAATTGGATTTAAAAATTTTTCATAGATACGGATCACTCACCCAAGAACCCCTTTGACTCCCCTCCTGTGTAGATCCCCACTTCTCCGAGGTGGAGAGAGCACAGGCTCTTTACAGGAACGACACTGAGTTTATGTAAAAACAAACCCTGAATTTGAGCATCATTAGGAAGAAGGAAGTCTTTGGGATGACTTCCTTTCAGCTCATGTTAATCCATCAGGCTTCCCTAATGATCTGCATTTTCTTTCCAAATAAAATCTCGATTGTGAAATAACATAAGATGTAGATTTAAAACTTCCACGAGTGGCACAAGTTCAGACATAACCAGGTTCATGCACATTTGTGTCCTTCCACAAGGTCAGACTTGTATTTATGCTATTTTAATTATAAAACCCGTGAACCACATTGAGCTCCCAAGGAGGCACTTCTTAGTATTAGCCACTCACTCGGTAGCCAGGGCTGTGGGTATACATGCTCAAGCCACTCCACAGATCAGTCAGTATTACAAAGTGTAGATAATAGTATACTTAATCGATACATAAATAATACAGGTCAAACAATCCACATCAAACAAACTAACATTTAACATCAAGAGAAAAGGGAATAGGAAAAAGGGGTTAATGAGCCAGTCTAAGGAGAGTCACATGGACAAGGAGAGCGTCCTGGCTTGATCCAGATGGATGTTAATATCTTGCAAGGAAAAGTCTTTGATTTGGTCAGAACCTTTGATGGCAGATGCTGGATACTGATTGCCAGTGGCAGCAAGACAGGGTCTTGTCAAGACGGCCATGTGTAGCTGGTGAAGTCCTGCTCATTTTATGGCCCTGAGCCCTCTGGCAAGGACTAGTAGTAAATGGTTACACCTCTATCTGGTTGACTGTTGTCTCTATTCATTAGGTGAGCACCTGGACCCGTTGGCTTGATGCCTTTTAAAATGGAAGATGGAGTCTTTTTCTAAGATGAAGTCACTTATGTCAAGGGTATACAAAAACAATGGATTCAAGAAAACGGAAGGACCATGTAAGGTTTCAAAGTGCTTAGTTTTAATCCCAGAGTGATGGAGTAATGAGAATGGGAGGTACAGTGAGGTATTAGGGTGGCACTTTCCTAGAAAACTGCTGAACACACTATCTAGTCTCAGAGATGTTTGGCTCCCCCTGGGAAGCCGCTCAGTTTTCCTCACTTAACCTACAGTGTGTCTCAGGTATGGTTGCAGACAGAATAGATTTCTTACGCCTCATGCCCACTCGAGGAATCCCAAAGCCAGTCTCATTCCAAAGGGTAAAGAGGGTCACAAACACCTCTAATAACAGATAATCCTATTAGAACAATCTGAAATGCTAAGGGTAGGTGCATATTAAGTGTGCACTCTGAACAGCAGAATCATACGTTTCAGTGTTGGAAATACATAAAACCTATTGTTTTCGTTGTGTGTAATGTTCTAAGCATTTCACATGTTTAACAACCCTTATGTTTGATAACAGCTGATTTAGATTCTTGATTTTAAGCATGAGAATACTGAAGTGAAGACGTTTTATAATTTGGCTAAAGTCACTCAGGGAGTTAAGGGCAGAGGTTGAACTAGAATCCAGGGTTCCCAGTTTCAGGAAACTGGTAGATACTTTTACTACACCATGCAGTGATCACATTTTGAGCTACCATCTCTGATTCAAAAGTCCAGTGTAACAGGGAGACGTTTGCAATCAACCAAAACTAAGTGACACTATTTAGTTACTTGTTATACTTAGGTGCTTATAATGGATTATGATACTTCCCAGAGGCAAGATGTACCCATCCCTAGAGTGCACTGAACTAGGTTGACCACTTTGGGTTAATGCTGTTCAGTGTTTTTCTCCTGTTATCTCCACATTTCTCAGCTTAGCCAAGCTAACTCCACTACTTTATGTTTTCTAGGCTTATTAATCATGCCATTCAAAGCTTTCGGCTGAACTATGCATTGCGTTCTTTTTTTTTTTTTTTAAATCTCAGCTATATGGATCCTACAACATAGTTATTTTTATGTCTGTTCGCATTTATCTCATAAAACTTCTTGAAACTCTTCAGACTATAAACTGTGCCTTGTAATAAATGTCTAAGAAAGTGGCACATACAAGCACATTTATTTTAGGTATGCTGTTACTGTTCTGCATAAGGTATTGCTAAAAAAGAAGTAACAAGCCACTTGGTTCTAGTAGCAAGAAAGAACTGTAAGTATTAACTGCTTTACATAATCATGATTTGGGGCTTATGTTATGATGTTTAATCTCACAACCTGACATCCAGCAATTATATAACTTTTTTCTTTTTATGCAAAATAATAAGATGCCTTTTTACAGGAAAGGTCCAGACTCTACTTGTCAAGTATATATTTTATAGCAGCTTTGTGTAGTAGAGAGGCCTGACTCAGGCTTGCTTATAATTGAATGAGTAATGTGGGTTAAAATTGGATCTATAATTGAATGACTAGATGACTTCTTGAACTTTTATTTGGTGTGTTTTGAAAACAAAGTTTGGGAAATGAGGTAGCCTCAACAATTAAAATTGTAATTTATAAATATGAAAATGATGTAAGAGGTATAAGAAGTTGCTCTGATAATTTTATCAAAACAACTACCCTCTAAGTTATTATAGAGCTAATAAAAGTAAATTAATGGGATGCTAATAGAAAAACAAAAGGCAAAATGTAAGATTAAGTAATGTAGTCATCACACATATGTGAAACAGTAATGGATTATGAAACAATACCCAGACAATTAGCTAAATGTTTAGATCTACTTTTCAGAGTATGCATTAAAGTAAACTTCTACATCATGAAAAAATAAAATATATTAATAACAATATTTAAAAATTAAACACAAATGTTCATGAGTATTTTATGAATGGGGACTGGATGGGGACAAATTAAAGTTAATCAATAGAATACTATAAAACATTGATGAAAGAAATTGAAGGTGACACAAATAAATATATCTCATGTTCATGGGTTGGATGAATTAATATTTTTAGAATGTCCAAACTAACCCAAGCAATAAACAGACTCAATGCAGTCATAATTTCAAATATCAAAATATCAATGCCATTTTTTCACAGAAATAGAAAACAATTCTAACATTCATATGGAACCACAAAAACCTCAAATAGCCAAAGCAATCTTGACTTAAAAAAAGATGGAGACATCACACTTCTGGATTCAAATTACATTACAAAGCTATAGTAACCAAAACAGTATGGTACTAACATAAAAACTGACACATAGACAAATGGAACATCAGAGAGAGCCCAGACATAAACCTACACATACAAGATCAATTGATCTGCACCAAGGGTCTCAAGAATGGTGAAAGTATAGTCTTTTCAACAAATGTTAGGAAAACTTGATATCTGTATGCAAAAGAAAATATCGTATTGCACACACACAGAAAGATCAACTGAAAAAAGATTAAAGACTTAAATATAAGACCTAAAATCATAAAACTCCTAGAAAAAAATCATAGGTAAAAAGTTCCTTGACATTGGTCTTAGCAATGATTTTCTGAATATGACACCAAAAGCACAGGCAACAAAATTAAAAATAAACAAGTGGGATGACATCAAACTAAAAAGCTTCTGCAAAGGAAAGAGCAAAATGAAAAGGCAACATACAGCATGGAAGAAAATATTTACAACCATATACTTGATAAGATGTTAATATTCAAAATATATAAGGAAATCCTACAACTCAATAGCAAGAGAACAAATAACTTAAAAATGGACAGAGAACCTGAATAGGAGGGAACTTTGGGAGATGTGATGGATATGTCAAAGGCCCTGATGGGGTGATGGTATCATGTGTGCATACTTATCCCCAAACTCATCAAATTATGCATATTATATATGTATAGCTTTTTACATGTCAATCATATCTCAATAAGTCATTTAAAAATAAAATCAACCAATAATATCACAAAAAAGTGATAAAGGTAGTGATTGCACTATACAAAACATGTACACTAGCCATGAAATTATTATTAGCTTTAATGAGCTAATAATTATTCAGTGCTAAATTTCAGGTAGTTTTTCTGAATGTATTACATAAATTATTATGTAATAATTAATCCTTTTAAATCTCACAACAACCCTGTGAGATAGTTTTACTATCTTCTTTTACAGATGAGCAGCTGAGACACAGGAAGTTAAATCACTTCCTCAAAGAAATATGATTAGAGCTTGATGAACAGAAGATCTTAATTTTAATACATTTAAATTCATCATTTTTTTCTATTATAGCTAATGCTTTTTGAGTCTTGCTTCCAAAACCATTATCCTCCCCAAAGTCAGCAAGATATTTGCCAATAAAACTAAATGTTTTCAAAGGTTTTGTACTTATCTGTTAAGTCCTAATGCATCTGGAATTGATTTTTGTTTTTTTTAGAGAAATAGAATCCTATTTCATTAAAAGATATATATATAATTATTTATCTACTTTTATTTTGTGAAAATTCCTTTTCCCATGGATGTGTCCTTCACTGCCATCACTTCAGCTCTTATATATTAATGGGTTTATTTCTGGGTGGCCTATTTAATTGGTTAATGCAACTATCTCTGCAATATTCCCACATTGCTTCAATCACTTGAGCTTCAAAATGAGTCCTGGGCTAGGACACCCCTTTCTTATCCTCCTTCTTCTAAAATGTTTAGACTCCATTTCGCTACTTACTCTTCCATCTACATTTTAGAAAAAGTTTCTTTAGTGCCAAGAAAAACGCAATTGAACTTCTATTGAATTGCTCTGAAACTATTGAGAGATCTTCAAAAAACAGGTATCTTTTTAATAAATATTCTTCTCACCCATCAAATTAGCAAATATTTTTAAAGTGAGAAGACTCAATGGAGAGGGTGAAGAGTGAAACTGTCTATCCTCATACATTTCTTGTGAGAGTTTAAATAAGCACATTTTTTCTGAAAAGTTATTTGACAAATGTGTATTAAGAACATTAAAGGTAAAACATTTTCAACAATTTTAATTCAGTATTTTGAATTCTGCAAATCTATATACCATAAGGGAAAAAATTGAGTATTTGTCATGGTTTTATGCCTAAAGATATTTACTAAAGATTGTTAATAAGTGAGAAAATTATTACTAAACTGACTGTCTAACAATAGGATCAATTAATGAATTCCGATGCATGCATTTATGGGATAATAAGTCATGTTTTTGAAATGTTTTTAATGGTATGAGTTAATCATGATATACTGCAAGAAAGCATGCATCAAAGTTTCCAAGGCATGCCTCAGAGATATTGCCAGTACAGTTTCAGACCAGTGCAATGTAGCAAATAATGACATAAAATGAGTTGCATGAATCTTCTGGTTTCCCAGTGCATATAAAAGTTATGTTTACACTATAGTGTAGTCCATTATGTGTGCAATAGCATTATGTCTTAAAAAATTATATATTTTAATTTAAAAATCCTTCACTGCGAAAATATTCTAATGATCATCTGAGTCTTTAGCAAGCTATAACCTTTTTGCTGGTGGAGGGTCTTGCCTTGATGTTGATGGCTGCTAACTGATCGGGATGGGTAGTTTCTTAAAATGGCAATTTCTTAAAACAAGATACTAATGAAATTTGGCACATTGGTTGACTCTTCCTTTAATGAAATATTTCTCTGTAACATGCGATGCTGTTTGATAGCATTTTTACTCTCTATAGTTTCAAAGCAATTGAATAGACATTTCAGTAAAACGTCTTTTCAGATTGGAGTCGATCGTGTCAAACCCTGCTGCTGTGTAATCAAACTAAATTTATGGAATATCCTAAATTATTTGTTGTCATTTCAATAATGTTCACAGCATCTGCACCAGCAGTAGATCCTGTCTCAAGAAACCACTTTCTTTACTCATCCATAAGAAGCAACTCCTCATTCATTTAATGTATCTCATAAAATGCAAGATTCAGTCACATCTTCAGGCTGAATTTCTAATTGTAGTTCTCTTGCTATTTTCACCACATCTGCAGTTACTTCCTTCAGTGAAGTCTTGAAGCCTTCAAAGTCATCCATGAGCATTGGAATCAGTTTCTTCCAAACTCCTGTTAATGATATTGTTACCTTCTCCCATGAATCATAAAAGTGCTTAATGGCATCTAGAATGGTGAGCTTTATGAAGAAATTTTCCAGTTCGTTTTTCCCAGATCCATCAGGGGAATCACCGTCTACAGCAGATATATCCATACACAATGTAGGTCTTAAATAATACACTTCAAAGTCAAAATTTTCCTTGATTCGTGGGCTACAGAATAAATGTCACGTTAGCAGTCATGGAAACAACATTATTTTCCTTGTACACCTTCATCAGAGCTCTTGAGTGACCAGGTGTATTGTCAATGACATTAGTATTTTGAAAAGAATATTTTTTTCTGAGCATTATGCCTTAGCACTAGGCTTAAAATATTCAGTAAACTATGCTGTAAACAGATGTGCTGTCATTCAGGCTTTATTTTTCCATGTCTAGATCACAGGCAGAGTAGACTTGGCATAATTCTTAAGGACTCTAGGATTTTTGGATGGGAAATGAGCATCGGCTTCAACTTAAAATTACTAGCTACATTAGCCCTTAACAAGAGAGTCAGGCTGTCCTTTGAAGTTTTGAAATCTAGGCTTCTCTAGGCTCGAAAGTTTTAGATGGCATCTTCTTCCAATAAAAGGCTGTTTAGTCTACATTGAAAATCTGTTGTTTAACGTGGCTACATCATCTTCATCAATAATTTCAGATCTTCTAGATAACTTGCTGCACTTCTGCATCAGCACTTGCTGCTTTACCGAACACTTTTATGTTATGGAGATGGCTTTTTTTTTTTTTTTTTTTTTTGGACAGAGTCTCACTCTGTCGCCCGGGTTGGAGTGCAATAGCTCCATGTGGGCTCCCTGCAACCTCGCCTCCCGGGTTCAACCGATCCTCCCACCTCAGCCTTCAGAGTAGCTGGGATTACAGGCACCCACCATCATGCCTGGCTAATTTGTGTATTTTTGTAGAGATGGGGTTTCACCATGTTGGCCAGGCTGGTCTTGAACTCCTGACCGCCAGTGATCTGCCCACCTTGGCCTTCCAAAATGCTGGGATTACAGGCATGAGCCACTGTGCCTGGTGGAGATAGCTTTCTTTCCTTCAACCTCATGAGCCAGCCTCTGCTAGCTTCCAACTTTGCTGCTGCAGCTTCCTCACCCCTCTCAGCCTTCACAGAATTGAAGAGAGCTAGGGACTTGCTCTGGATTAGACTTCAACTTAAGGGAATGTTGTGCCTGGTTTGATCTTCTGGATTATTATCCAGACCACTTAAACTTTCTCCACATCCAAAATAAAGCTGTTCTGCTTTCTTATTCGTGTGTTCACTGGAGTTGCATTTTATGATTCCTTCAAGAACTTTGTCTTTGCATTCACAACTCCACTGTTTGATGCAAGATACCTTGCTTTGGGCTTATTGTGTTAGTCAGGGTTCTGTAGAGGGACAGAACTCATAGGATGATATATATCTCATCCTATTAGTTAGGATTCTCTTAGATGGACAGAACTAATAGGATATATATTATATATATGAGACATATATATGGGAGTGTATATATATATATGGGAGATTATTAAGTAGTATTAACACACATGATCACAAGGTCCCATAATCGGCTGTCTGCAAGCTGAGGAGCAAGGAAGCCAGTCCAAGTCCCAAAGCTGAAAACTTGGAGTCCAATTTCCAGGGCAGGAAGCATCCAGCACGGGATAAATAGGTAGGCTGGGAGGCTAGGCCAGTCTTTATTTTCATGTTTTTCTGCCTGCTTTATATTTGCTGGCAGCTGATTAGATGGAGCCCACCCAGATTAAGGGTGGAATTTATGAGTCTGCTTTCTCCAGTCCACTGACTCAAATGTTAATCTCCTTTGGCAACACCCTCACAGACACACCGGGGAGCAATACTTTGCATCCTTCAATCCAATCAAGTTGACACTCAGTGTTAACCATCACACTTATCTTGGCCTTCAACAGGCTTTCCTCACTAAACGTGATCATTTCTAGCTTTTGACTGAAGGTGAGAGATGTGGGACTCTTTCTTTTACTTGAAAATTTTAGAGGCCATTACAGGATTATTAATTGGCCTTATTTCAATATTTGTGTCTCAGGGAACAAAGAGCCCAGAGGACAGGGAGAGAGATAGAGGAACTGCCAGTTAATAGAGCAGTCAGAACACACAACATTTGTTGATTATACTCACTGTATTATGTGGGCAAGCCTCGTGGTGCCCGAAACAATTAACAGTGACATCAAGATCACAGATCACAGATCGCCATACACATAATAATCATGAAAAAGTTTGAAACATTGTGAGAATTACCAAAATGTGACAGAAAGACACAAACTGAGGACCTGATGTTGGAAAAGTGGCTCTGATAGACTTTGCTTGATGCAGTGTTGCTACAAACCTTCAATTTGTAAAAACATGGTATCTGTCAAGTGCAATAAAGCAAAGTGCAATAAAATGAGCTGTTTCTGTATCTGCTGTATGATTTTAATCTTTCAAAAAGATCATTGAAAAAGACTAAAAAGAATATACTTAGATGTCAGAGGTTTCCCTTGGATAATAAAACTACAGGTAATTATTTTCCTATTTCTTATTCTTTCCTGTACTCGCCCAAGTTATTTTTTGAAAAGTATCACAGATGCTTTTTCATGAAGAAAGTAAATAGAAATCTGTTCCTCAGCAGCCTTTCAAAATTGTGATAATATAAAAGTCTAAATGGAATGATGCAAACTTTGTGTTTCTAACAGTAAAGTGAACATCTGGTATCAACCATTCTGAAAGAGTGACGTTTCAAAGTTGACTATGTCCAGGATGGGTCCCTGTTCTCTCCTTTTGATGTACCACTGGAATATCTCAGAAGGAAACTCATTTCCATGAAGGCATCTTTGTATACTTCAATATTCCACTGCCCCATTTCTCCCAAGACAAAATTCCTGAGGGTCAAAGTGTCCAAGCCTTTGAATGGCACTAGAGTCAGAAAATGTTTCATTTTGAAATCAGATGTGTGGATTCCAAGCTGCAGGGGCTTAGATACACAACGAATTTTTAAGCTGTATGGAGAACCCGCGAGAGTAGGTGGGTTATCTTTGAAGTTTCTGTGGCCAACTGTCATTCTGCAGATAATCAATAGTGAATGCTTGAGAAACTCAGCTCCCTGAATCTTGCTGTGGCTATGCACACATTCCTGTTTGTTATCCATTGAAGGGACTGCTACACACTGCCTTAGAATAAAGCCACTCAGCTGAACTGAGTTGATCAGATGGTGAAAACTAGTACGATAAAAATCCTGAAGAACTTGCATTAAAAACAACCAAAGCAACATTGTATACCTGTGTCGGGCACGTAAAATCATTCCAGATGCCTCAACATATGAGATGCGATGCTGCAATGCCTGTGTGAACATGGGTTACTCTTGTAGGAGAACATGATAACTGTGAAAGAAGGCCCCTCAAAGATTCAATGTATGCATTGTGGGATGAGTGGTCTGAGAGAAATGATTACATTGGTTATACCTCATTTCATAACTCTTTAATAGTTTCTTATTTAATGACTATATTAGGGTTCTCTTAGAGGGACAGAACTAATAGGATATATATCATATATATGATATATATATATGGGAGTGTGTGTGTATATATATATATATATGAGCTTAATAAATATTAGCTTACATGATTACAAGGTCCCACAGTAGGCTCTCTGCAAGCTGAGGAGCAAGGAGAGCCAGTCTGAGTCCCAATCACAATGACGAAACCATCGCAATGACTAAAGAGTAGAATCACCTTTGTATAATTATTATTAATGATGTACTGCATTGGCTTTAACACTGCTGATGACAGTAATTCTGGAATGCTGTGCTGGACTAGAAGTGTTTGCAGTGTTAGCAAGCAGCTGTAAGTTATGCGTTTGTAACAGAGCTTCATCAGGCTTGGCACATACATAACTCATCACTCCTTATTTACATGCCAAACAGCTTGGGCATTTTAAAGGCATAAAGTAAAGCTAAAGGCTGAGGGACCTTGCATTACACAATAGGCTTCCTTCCTTTAAGAGAGTATAATTTCTTTGAAAAAAAAATACTTCCTCAAAAACTCTTTCAAGTAATACTATTATTGACCGAGGCTATGGAGCCGCCAGCTTGTCTTCAACTCAGGATTAAGACAGGAACCCTCCTTCAGCAGTTCTGGAGCCTCAAACTAGGACAGTTTTGCCCTTCTCCCTTGCACATCTGGTGTTTCTCTCTCTTTTTCTTTTTAAGTTTTATTTTCAGTTCAGGGTTACAAGTGGAGGTTTGTTACATAGGTTAACTTGTGTCATGGAGGTTTGTCGTACAGATTATTCCATCACCCAGGTTTTAAGCCTAGTGCCAATTATTTTTCCTGATCCTCTCCCTCCTCCCACCCTTCACTCTCTGAAAGGTCCTGGTATGTGTTGTTCCCCTCTAGGTGCCCATGTGTTCTCATCCTTTAGATCTCATTTATAAGTGAAAACATCCTGTACTTGATTTTCTGTTTGCTGTATTAGTTTGCTAAGGATAATGGCCTCCAGCTCCATTCATGTTCGTGCAAAGGATACGATCTCGTTCTTTTTTATGATTGCATAGTATTTCATGTTTTATATGTACCGTATTTTCTTTAATCTATCACTCATTGGCATTTAGGTCCATTCCATGTCTTTGCTATTGTGAATAGTGCTGCCATGAACATACACATGCATATGTCTTTATAATAGAATGATTTATATTCTTTTGGGTACATACCCAGTAATGGGATTGCTAGGTTGAATGGTATTTCTGTCTTTAGGTCTTTGAGGAATTGCCACACTGTCTTCCACAGTGGCTGATTTACACCATCACCAAGATTACAATCCAGGATTTGTTTTCAAGTGCTTTTGTTTCTGTGAAGTGACTTCTGGGCTGTCTTATCAAATTTGGGATGAATTTATCTACACAGGGTGAACAAGCAGCTGTCCATAATTTGAGCTTGCATTGGATATGTAACCAGCAGATTACGTACAGCGAGTGTTTCCTGTGATAAGCTATTATTCAACTTTCTTTTTATTTTCAGCAGATTCCCTTACTGAAGATGCCGTGCATGTTTGAGAGAACAGTAAATATTAGGGCTAAGCAGCTTCCAAACCAGAACTTCATTTCATCTCAGAACTATGTCACAAATCACTCTTTCCAGGAAGTAAATTTAAAAATCTGAGGAAAGTCAAAAGAAAAGTAAGCACAGTGAGAAAATGAGGACTACCCTCACGGTACTTTGGACATACAGCAGAGGATACTTTTACCACTTAGTTATGCTCTGCCTTATGACAGAAAGAACGTTTTGTTAAAAAAAAAAAAAAAAAAAAGACAGCTAACCATGCACGTTTGGGCCTATTTCTGGATTCTCTATTCGGTTCCATTGATTTGTGTATCTTGACATCAACACCACACTGTCTTGACTATTGTAGTTATATAGTCAGTCTTGAAGTCAAGTGGTCTCATGCTCAAATTTTGTTCTTTTTCAAAGTTTCGTTTTGTCTTTTTTGTTTTTTGTTTTTTGTTTTTTTTGCTATTTTAGGTTCTTTGAATTCCACCTGAGTTTTAGAACTATTTTAAATATTTCTACAAAATCATGGCTGGAATTTGGATTGAATCTATAGATCAGTTCAGGGAGGATAATATCTTAACAATACAGAGTTTCCTAATCAATAAACACACTATATTGCTACTCTTGGTCAGATATTTAAAATGTTTTCTTACCAATTTTTATAATTTTAAGTGCATAAGTTTTGCACACCTTTGTGAGACTTACCCCTCAATATTTAATGTTCTTTATGTTATTTTCAATGGTGTTTTTATTTTTTAATTTCTGGTTGTTCATTGTAGTATATAAAAATAAATCGATATTTTATAGGGATTATATTCTGAAGCATCCTAAATTTGTTTATTAGTTCTAGTAATTTTTCTGGAAATTACACAGCGTTTTCTACATATATCATCAACTCTCAGTTCCTGGGTGTCATGACAGCATTTTCTAAATAGTCCCAAATTTAATAAAACAGCCCAGAAGTCATTGTGAAGTTAATATGTCCAACAACGTTCATACAACTGAGAGTTGCTTCTTCCTTTCTAATCTGAATGCCTTTGATTTCTTATTCTTGCCTTACTACAGTGGCTAGAACTGTCAGGAAAATGTTGAATGGAAGTGGTAAGAGCAGAGACTCTTGTCTTCTTCCTGATCTTACGAAGAAAGAATTCCATATTTCACCATTAAATATAGTGTTTGCTGTAGTTTCATACCACCATTCATCAGGATAAGGAAGGTTCCCTCTGTTCCTAGTCGGTTGAGAGTTCTTATCAGGAATGCATACTGGATTATGTCAAATGTTATTTCTACATCTACTGAGATGACCTGGTAATTTTTCCTTTAGAGTTTATTATTATGGTGAGTTACATGATTGATTTTCAAATGTTTAATCTTGCATTCCTTGAGCCTGCGTTGGATATGTGACCAGCAGATTATATACAGTGAGTGTTTCCTGTGCTGAGCTAGTATTCAACTTTCTTCTTATTCTCATTTAAATTATTTAAATATTAAATATTTAAACACCATTTGGTTCTGAGATAATATCACCCCTCCCCCCTTTTTTTTGAGACATAATCTTACTCTTTCATCCAGGCTGGACTGCAGTGGCACCATCAAGGCTCACTATAGCTTAAAATTTCTGGTCTCAGGGGCTCCTCCCACCTCAGCCACTAGGTAACTGGGACTACAGGTGTGCACCATCACTCTCAGCTGATTTTGTCTTTTTTGTAGAGGCAGAGTCTCACTGTGTTGCCCAGGCTGGTCTTGAACTCCTGGGCTAAAGCAGTCTGCCCAACTAAGCCTCCCAAAGTGCTGGGATTACTGGTGTGAGCCACTACAGCCGACTGAGATATTACCTTTTAATATATTAAATTCAGTTTGCTAAAACGTTAAGAATCTTTAAATCAATGTTCAAAGAAAGTATTGGTCTGTGTTTTTTATCTTTTTTTGAAATCTTATCTGATTTGGGTATCAGGGTAATACTGGCCTCATAGAATAAATTGAAAACTATTTTCTGTTTGTCAATTTTCTAGAAAAGTTTGTATAGAATTGATAACATATTTCTTAAATATGTGGTGGAATTCATTAGTAAAGCCATCCGATTCTGGATAATTTTTTGTGGAAATTAAAAAAAAAACTTTGCTGCCTGTTTGTTCTACTAGTTATTGACAAGATAATATTGAAATCTCTGACTATAATTATCATTTGTCAATTTATGCCTGCAAATCTGACTTTTTAAAGATCCGGTAGTATTGTTTGCTCTAATTCTACTTTGTCTAATATCAATAGAGGTATTCCAACTATTTTAGAACAGTGTTAGCATGCATGGTTTATCTTTTTCCATCCTTTCACTTTTAACCTGCTATTTCTTTATATTTAAAGTCCATGTCTTGAAGGCAGTGTATAGTTGGGTCTTATTTTTTAATCTAATTTTGCATTTTAATGGGGATATTTACATGATTTTAATCTGAAAGGGTTATTAACATAGTTTTAAATATACATTTTTGCTTTGCATTTTTTCTTTTTCAGTCTATTCTTCATTCTGTTTTTCTTTCCCATGTGCTTTTGGATTAATAGAGTTTTTTGTTTGTTGGCTTATTTGTTTGTTTGTTTTGAGACTGAGTCTCACTCTGTTGCCTGGCTAGAGTGCAGTGGCATGAACTCAGCTCACTGCAACCTCCGCCTCCCGGGTTCAAGCGATTCTCCTGCCTCAGCTTCACAAGTAGCTCGGACTTCAGGTGCACACCACCATGCCCAGGTAGTTTTTTTTCATTTTTAGTATAAATGGGGTTTCATCATGTTGGCCAGGATGGTCTCTATCTCCTGATCTCGTGATCCACCCACCTTGGCCTCCCAAAGTGTTGGGATTACAGGCATGAGTCACTGTGCCTGGCCCAAATGAGTATTTTTTATGATTTCATTCTCCTTTTTGACTTAGTAGCTAATTTTTTTTTGTTATGTTAGTTCTTGCCTTAGGATTAAAGTACACATTTTTAACATATCATAGTTCTACCTTCAAGTGGTTTACCTATATTTTTACAAGACTATACTTCCATTTCAATCTTTTCAGTGTTTGTGCTATTATCGTATTTTTTACTTCTACCTATTTTAAAATCCAAACTTAATAAATACTTTCTAGTTTTGCTTTGATCAGACAATTTAAAAAATATGACTTCAACATTAAGAAAGAAACATCCTATATTCACCCACATCATTACTGTTTCTGGTCCTCTTTATTTAAATATGTAGACCTATATTTCCATGGTATTATTTTCTTCTATTCTGCACTTCCTTTAACTTTTTGTATAGTACAAGTCTTCTAGTAATAAATTATTTGGATTTTCTGTGTCTGATAAAGTTGTAATTTCACCTTTGTTTATGAAAGACATTTTACTAGGTATAGAATTCTAGGTTGAGTTTTTTTTACATTTCAGTTCTTTAAAGATGCTGCTTCACTCCCTTTGTACTTGCTTTGTTTCCAGGGAGAAATCTGTTCTCATCGTTTTTTTGGTTCTTCTGTTTTCTTTTTTCTTCTGGCTGCTTTTAAGAATTTTTTCTTCATCACTAGTTTTGAGCAATTTGGTTATGCTATATCTTAGAATTGTTTACTTCATATTTTCCTCCTTAGGATTCATTGAGTTCTTTGGATCTGTGAGTTTATAGTTGTTATAAAACTTGTAATATTCGTCCATTGTTTATTTAAATGCTTTTCATGTACATCCACTTTTTTTTTAGGATTACAAGTATTGTAGGGTGCTTTAAATTGTCACAAAGCTTGATGGTGCTCTGTTCATATTTTTCCCCAGTTATTTCTTCTTTTTGTGTTTAGTTCACTATTTCTTTTGTAGTGTCAAATCTGCTGTTAATCCTATCAGTGTATTTCTTACTTCAGAAATTGTGCTTTTATTTTTAAATGTTTTTGTTTGCACTTTTTGTATTTTCTACATCTCTAATTGACATGTTTAATATTTCCTCTTATTTTTTCAATGTATGGAATACTTTTAAGTTTTGATGTCAAATGTTACTAATGCTATCATTTGTTTTGGTTCTAGGGCTAGAACCCAAAAAACATTCCATACATTAAAAAATATATATATATATGTATATCCTTTGTGAGTCATATTTTCCTGATTCTTTGACATCCTGGTATTTTTTTTATTGAATGCCACTCATTGCCATTATTAACTTGATGGGTGCTAGATATTTTTGTCTTCATAGAAGCTTTGTTGTGGAATACAGGTCAGTTCATTGGAAGCAGTCTTATCCTTTTGAGTTTTACTTTTAAGCATTGTTAGGTGGGACCACAGCAACATTTAGTGTGGAGCTAACTCAGGCCCTCTACTAAGCAAAAGCCTTCTGAGTATTCTCTTTATGTCCTATGAATTATGAATAGTATTTCCAGCCCTGTTTAAATCCTTGAATTCTTGCCTGTGGTCTTTTTGAGTGATCTTTTTGTTTTTCCTCTAGAGGCAAGTAGTTTCCTGTCACGTATGTTCTTGCTGAGCACCCCTTATGGGTGCAGGGTTTATAATAGCTATGAAGTTTAGTTGATTTAGTTTAAAATCCCAGCTTCATTATTTTTTAGCTATTTATTCGTGGGCAAGACCTTTACATTTTTCAACTTCATTTTTTTCAGTATTATCGTGGTACTGTTTTCAATAGCAATTCCATGAAAATTAAGTGAAATATTTAACTTGATGACTGCTATATAAATTTCAGAAAATATTTTTAGAAAAATTAATGTGCTTTGAGAACTGTTATCTTTTTAAAAAAATAGATTTTTCTCCTTTTAAGAACTTTCAGGGTTTACACGTTTGACAACAAATTAGCAACATTTAACACATGTCTGGGAGTCTATTTCATGTTAGCATGTTGAAACATACAAAAAGGCATGAGATATAGTCATTAAAAAAAAAAAAGCCAGTACGGGCTATAACTTTAGAAAAAGACCTCAGTCCCTAATTGTTACCTAACTTCAAGAAGATTGTTGGAGGTATACTTTCTGTATTTCTGAAAATAATTAGCTCTTTGTAGTCCATTAGTGCTTTCAAATTCCTGTCTTCTGGGATGTTAGATTTCTAGACTGATAGGGCAGCTAATTGCCCTTTCATGGAGCTCTACAAATATGTTTACATCAGTGACGGGGTAAGCATAGTAAAGTCTATGAAAAAGTTTTCAAATGAATGATGTAAAAACACACACACAGACACACACACACAACAACAACAACAACAAAAACAAAATACCAGCATCAAGGTCCGGGAGCAGTAGCTCATGCCTGTAATCCCAGCACTTTGGGAGGACAAGGCAGGTGGATCACCTAAGGTCAGGAGTTCGAGACAAGCATGGCCAACATGGCAAAACCACATCTCTACTAAAAATACAAAAATTAGCTAGGCATGATGGCGCATGCCTGTAATCCCAGCTACTTGGGAGGCTGAGGCAGGAGAATTTCTTGAACTCAGGAGGTGGAGGTTGCAGTGACCTGAGATCGCACCACTGCACTCCAGCCTGGGTGACACAGTGAGATTCTGTCTCAAAAGAGAAAAGAAACGAAATGAAAAGCAAAGAAAAGAGAAAAGAGCATCAAATGTTAAAGAAAAAACAGACAGGAAGTCACAGATATTTTTTAAAGTCTTTCTATTTTTCTTAAATCAATGAAATTCTACACAGCGGGGGTGGTTTTTGCATTTACAAATATCACTATTAGAATTATATAGTTCACTCACTGCAGTCCAGCCTGGGTGACAGAGCGAGACTCCATCTCAAAAAAAAAAAAAAATAGAATTATATCATTCACTGAGAAATATCTTAGATAGGTAGTCAAACACAGAGGCTTATTTTTCTCCCAACATGAATAAAGGTATTTTCTTGAGACATCTTGTTTATACTCTGACAGTTATAGTCCACAGAACGCATCTTCTATTGCAGGCAGTCCAGTGGCGTTCTGCTGCGATGTCATTTGGAACATCACATTCAAATGAGACATTTCTAACTGCAGTCCCTTTGGTCCTTGTTTTGGGCTTCTCCTGCTGGCCCTCATGGGGGATCTTAGTGCCAGGGCTTTACACTAGATGCTGTACTGCATGACATGACAGGAGAAAGAATTGCAAGAAGTCACTGAATCACAGTGAGTCATTAGTAAAAAGCATCCATTGCCCTAGAATGAAAGAACACAAAACAACCAACCTCAGAGATCCAGGATCTAGAGGGCATTCCAAGACTGAAAAAACTGTATTTGTCTACCTAAGAAAAGATGGTAGTAAACATCATCATGAAACTTCAGAAGACTAGTCCTGGGAGAATTGTTACATTTCGGTATGATTTATTTTAGTCTATTTTAGCAGACTTCCTCAGCAATGGTGACTCCTAAAAATTCCTAATTATTTCTTCTCCCCTTTGATCTCACATCTTTATATCACTCTAGTACTAATTTTCTATTTCGAAGAATTAAAGTATTCTCACATGGAAAATTAGTGAAATGAATCCTTTACAGGATCTTGTCATCAAAACCTATGAGTTAATAATATTTAATGTTCAGTCAATGGCCCTGAGCAATTGTGTCCTGACGTTAATCACAATTTATGGACCATTCCTTTACTGGTCTGTATGGTGTTTTGAAATTCCTAGATATTTAATTATTCTTGGCTTTACATAAACACTTAATATCCATTGAGATGACACTGCATCTCACCCAAGTAGATGTGACTGAATAAGGTTGTAAATGTCTTAACACATAGTCCTGGTATTTATATTGTGTTGTTCATTCAGGAAGAATAAGAATAAAGTTCAGGATACTTATATAGCAATTTTGCATTTGATGTTATTTACTGTCCAGTATGGTAAATTCAGATGAGATTGGACTAAAATGTTCCAATGATGTGCTCAATTACCTATTTTTTTACTTTGTAAGACTGTTGATTAAATTAAATTTCTAGACAGAATTCTTGATAAATTTACATCACTTTGTCCCTTTCTGAAATCATAATATAGAGACTTACTCTTACTATTCCAGTGTTGTGCCCGTGTAGAGTATTAGTAAGTTAGCTGCCTTGAGAATGTTTTTTAGGTCAGTATCATCTTATCCTATAAATTCTATAAATTATTCCCCCCACCTATCAATCTGGTTTGACCTCAGAGTGCCTTTTAAATTAAATTGGGGGCCGGGTGCGGTGGCTCACGCCTGTAATCCCAGCACTTTGGGTGGCCGAGGCAGTCGGATCACGAGATAGAGACCATCCTAGCTAACATGGTGAAACCTCGTCTCCACTAAAAATACAAAAAAATTAGCCGGGTGTGGTGGCGGGCGCCTGTGGCCCCAGCTACTCGGAGGCTGAGGCAGGAGAATGGCGTGAACGCGGGAGGCGGAGCTTGCAGTGAGCCAAGATCGCGCCACTGCATTCCAGCCTGGGTGACACAGAGAGACTCCGTCTCAAAATAAATAAATAAATAAATAAATAAATAAATAAAATAAATTGGGGTGTTTTGCTCACATTTTCTTTTTTTCTTTTTCTTTTTTTTTTTTTTTGAGACGGAGTCTCACTCTGTCGCCCAGGCTGGAGTGCAGTGGCCAGATCTCAGCTCACTGCAAGCTCCGCCTCCCGGGTTCACGCCATTCTCCTGCCTCAGCCGCCTGAGTAGCTGGGACTACAGGCGCCCCTCACCTCGCCCGGCTAGTTTTTTGTATTTTTTAGTAGAGACGGGGTTTCACTGGATTAGCCAGGATGGTCTCGATCTCCTGACCTTGTGATCCGCACGTCTCGGCCTCCCAAAGTGCTGGGATTACAGGCTTGAGCCACCGCACCCGGCCTTGCTCAGATTTTCTATGAACTATAGACTATTATTTTTTTTTTTTTAGGGTAAGAGGAAGCAAATCAACAAAAAGCCATTTTGATAAAATATCAATTATTTTTCTGTCCCTTTTCTGTGGGCTTCCTAATCACTACTTTTAAGGTTATGGTAATATATACATTCATCTGAATGGTCTGTCTTTTGAACAGCTATGATCTGAGTTCTAAGTGTATTATTAATGGCTTCAAAAATGTGAGGCTATGAAAGCACTGAGGTCGTAATTACTGAGGTATAGATTATAAAATACCCGCTATAATTTGGAATTAAGTAGAAAGCAGGCTACATTGGATCACAACTATATGATTTTCTAAATGAAAATGTCAAATAGTACTCAATATCACAATCTTGTATAGTGTAGTGCTACATCAAGGTAACTAAGCATACTGACAGCTGTATTTCAAGGCCCAGTTGTCCTACTTCCATCTGGGGTCTTTCAAAATGGTACCTACCACTTTATGTCTGTACTTCTCTCATTCGGTGGTGACACATGAAAAATATTAATAACAAAACTTTAGCAGGCTTCCACAGCAGTGATGACTCCTAAAAATTCCAATTTATTTCTTCTCCCCTTTGATCTCACATATTTATATCACTCTAGTAGTAATTTTCTATTTTGAAGAATTAAACTCACATGAAAAATTACTGAAATGAATCTTTTACAGGATCTTGTCATCAAAATCTGTGAGTTAATAATATTTAATGTTCAGTCAATGGCCCTGAGCAATTGTGTCCTGATGTTGATCACAGTCTATGGACCATTCATTTACTGGTCTGTATGATGTTTTGAAATTCTTAGATGTTTATTTCCTTCTTGGCTTCACATAAATACTTAATATCCATTGGGATGACACTGCATCTCACCCAAGTAGATGTGATTGGATAAAGATGTAAATGTCTTAACACATATTCCTGGCGTCCCTTAACAGCTATTTTCCAATCCAGGGAAAAGACAGGAAGTTTTAAAAGCTACTAGTCACAATATAAAGATGCCATGATTTGTAAACCAAGATCACAAACATATCAGTCTTGGATAAGTGTCCATGTCTTTTAAATTTCTTGTTCTTAGCTATTCAGGTATACCTTAACAGTCGTTGCTACTGAAGGAACTAGGAGCTTCTGCTCAGAGGAATTTTATTTTAAGTCTCAGCTTGCTCCTGTTTAAATTTGAGTTACTTTGAGAATCCACAGTAGTATACTGCCAGAGAGAATGTATTTGGTGCATTCTGTTATTGTACTTTAATTCAACATGCTTTTAGAGCAATTGATTGTGCTCAACAAATATAGCTGCATTAAAAAAAAAAGATGAAGAAGAAAGAAAAAAGAGAAAAAAGAAAGCCTGTCTGTGTGGGGCCAGCACATTTTAAGCAAAATATCCCTTATATCCTCTTTTCAGAATTTCTTTCTCCGCAAGTCTTAGTGTCACTGCTGTGACCTTAGCAACAGGCAACATCAATGCTCCTGACAGTAACTTGACAATGAGCTTCCACAGGCATTTTGATCCTTTTGTGCACGGGGTTTCTTTTTCTATTATTTAGTGGAATCATAGGAATGCAGGGAGAAACGTGGAGCCTTACTTCTCATTGGTGGGTTATAAATGAAGCTGACCTCTAGTACTTGGTTCTGAGGATTTCACAGCAGGCATCTTGGAAGCACATACATTGAAGGGGAGAAGGAGGGGGCCAGAGGGTAATATATGGAAAATTTCAATCCAGAATTGCTGCTATTTTAAGTGGCCTCCAGAAATATGCACTTGCTTTGTAAGATTTTTTTTTTCTTTTCCAGAATTGAGTGGGTATCGGGATGGGAATGTGGGAGGATGGGAGGGTAGATTGGAAAAAGGAAAAATGCCTCCAACCTGATCTTTTGTTTCCAACCTGGAAGTGACATACAGATGGAACCCATTTTACTAGATAACGCTGACATGTCACAACAGGGCTTATGCTTTCCATGTGCAGCATATGGTTTTAAGAAAGAACGCGGGCTGCTAGGAATCAGAGCAGAAGCTTATTTTTTTAAATCAACTTTTCTGATTTTGAGTCATTTTTAGCAGTTTGATGGGCCTTGAGTAACAAAAGTTGGACTTTTATCTCAGCCTCTTGCAATGATTAATGTGGCATGTTTGATTGAGAATTGCATTTTGTGTATAGCTCCATGCACCTTTGAACAGAAAAGTGATGGATTTGTAAAACTTTTGGTACATTTATGTCCTTTGTCAACATGTGTTGTAATAAAACCTAAGAGCAATAGTATAATAAGACGCATCCATTATTGTGTTTATTATTAAGAATATAAATGTTGTCATTAATGACATCCAAATCTACCAAGTGTTTTCAGATCTGATAAATTACAAAAATATCATAAAACCAGTAAAAGATACTATGTCATAATTTTTAAATCACTATAAAACTCTGAAGAGCATCATCTGGAAAAGAAGACTACTCCAGAAACTCAGTGTGAGGTGTAGTCGGTGGAAGTTAGTGGTTTTAATAATGAACTGAGGATGGATTAACTTGGACTGCACATTGGCTCACTGTATAACCTTAGTTTATTTGCTTGCACTTTCTTCCATTTCTCAGACTGCAGGTAAATTTCATCATGAGCTGTTTCTCCTCCGGTTTCACTAAGGTTTATGTGAGTGGCACTGGCTCTGTTCCTGTCAGTCAGTAGTCACTATGTCTCTTATTTCAGTGTCACATGAGTTTTACATACTGTCCTTATACTGACTGGGTGAATGGCCAGGTGCCTCTTAAGCAAAAGGAAGGTATCTATAAAGGCTCAGAACTTTGGGAAACCGAGGTAAGAAGATAACTTGAGGGCAGAAGTTCACGACCAGCCTGGGCAACATAGTGAGACCCCATCTCTAAATATATATATATATATTTTTTTTTTAATTAGCCAAGCATGGTGGGGTGCACCTGTAGTCTCAGCTACTTGGAAGGTGGGAGGACCACTAGAGCACAGAAGTTCAGGGTTATAGTGAGCTAGGAGTGTACCACTGCACTTCAGCCTGAGTGACAAAGCAGAGCAAGACCCTGTCTTTCGTTATTACTATTTTTTTAAAAACACATGCCTTGAGCACGATACAGTGCTGGGCTCATTTCTTCACCTTATTTCAGTTATTCCTCTTTATGATTCTTGAAGTGGATGTTGTTTTTCTCATTTTACTTATGAAGTTCAGAAAACTTAGAAGGAACCAAGGGTCTTCTCTTCCCAACCTCCTGCAAGAGATCTCATGCCTGTGAGCAACTAGAAAATAGTTATGACTATTCCACAAGTTAGGGCTGTTTAGTATTTACTGAAGTAATGAAATGTCTTCTGTGGAAAAATAGTAATTAAGAATTGAGGAAATGTGTTCGATTTGAATTAAAAATAATAGACTTATTTGGCTATTCATTGTATGTATGCTGTCATATAAACTGAGTGCATTTTCTTTACTTATAGGTAATTGTACATTTACAATTGTTAAATATATGTTATTACAGGGATAAGAAATCTTTTCATAATCTTCGTATGTTACTGGATCAAATAGGAAGACTAGATGTAAACTCTATGAGGCAAAGTTCTTGGGCCACATAGAAAGTTAGTAAATATCATTTGACTAATTGAATGAATGAATAAAACCGTGTCTGCTCAGACTTTATGGAATATAATATAGTACCATTGGCATTATCTAAGTCATTTGTGGTGTCTGCTAAGAGACCCCAAATCTGATTTTCTTTTATCCACCCCAAAGGCAGATGTTGGATGTTGTATTCGAATAATTTAGAGCTAACAGCCTTTTCATTTCTTGAATAATTATCTAGTTACCTGGAAAACTGCCATCACTTTGTCATACTCTTGATCGCCATAGACAACCTTGAAATGATCTTAAGAGCTGCCTCAGTGGTCCAAGGACTTTGCCATCTGACATCATTGTCAGGGACACACACAGTTTGTTGCTACGGGCATTGTGTTTGCAGCCAACCTCAAGGTTGATTGCATAAACCTTGTGTTGCCATATTTGGATTGAATGTATTTTTGCTTTGTGAGGCAGCTGGGGGTGAGAGTGGAAAAGTAGACAGATTTTTTGTTTAATAAAGCAGCTAACCAGGGAATTCAGAAGAAGCATGCATTCCGTTCCACACCCAGTTGATACAAGTCAGGAAACACAGAGCCCATTGGTTTCTTCTGTATGAATTTCCTTTAGTATCTCGTTATGGGAATAATTGCCGTATTGGCCAACAACTTTGCTTGATTATGTGTATGAATCTGTTTTTCATTTTCCTTAAAGGAAGACATTATTATTAGAAGCAGCCACATCCTCTAATCCTTAAGAGGCTGTTCTTTTTTTAATTATGTTTAAGGCAGAATCCAAACACCTCAGGTTTTAAAATATTTAAAAAATGTATACACCAAATATTTTTATTTTTCGGGGATAAACATAAAATAGCTTACATTGTGCCTGGTAACATTCCTAAGATATCAACAACATCCTTCAATTTTAAAACAAGTATGAAACCCACACATAAAAGTTGTGACATTTTTTACAGCTTAAGTTCCTGAACTCAGTGTATTCTTACTATTAACAGATCATTGCACCTTCTATAAATTTCTTTTTTGAATTTTGTTCAGTTTTTCACATTCTAAACATGTGCACTACAGAGAAAATTGGATTGTTGGTGATGGTTGTACAACTCTATAAATTTACTTAAAAAATCATTGAATTGTATACTTAAAATTTTATGATACATAAATTACACCTCAAGAAAGACAAAAATATGAGAAGGTTACCGATGTGCAAATGTTCTTTGTATGCTCTTTGCACATTAGAAACCTTGCCTTATTTTTTAACAGCTTCATTGAGGTATAATTTATACATCATAGAACTCATTTGCTTCTCAGATTAATAATTAATGCTATTTTGGATTTGAAATGATTAGTTTGATGTAAAGATTTCTAAGGTAGTCTTCTTGCCATTCTAGCGATTAAGGCAAAAGTTCAATTCCACTCTCCTCCCCTGCCCACGTTCCAGGGTTCTGTAATCATTCATTAGCAGAAGTTTTGATAAAGGGATTATGCCAGTGATAGTGGAGGGCTGTGATAGATTTTCTTTCACTGCCTTGACATTTGGCTTCTTAATGCTGTCTGTCCATTGGGTGCCTTGTGAGTACTGCATGCCCTAATGACATAACCATCAACTTTCTTCACTCAGTCCTAACTTTGTAGGCTTTTTCCCTGCTAATGAGGACTGTTGCCTTTGGGCAGATAAAAGAAGATCAGATTTGGTGTCTCTTAGCAGGCTTTCAGAGAAAGTTACAAGGAGTGAATAAGATTGAAAAGGTTTTCTTTATTATGTTTATTGTTTGTGAAGTCTACAAGGAATAAAAATCTCAAACATTTCCTTCAGTGTTTTAAAACAAACAAACAACAAAACCACCACACTGCGTTGTATAGTATGTCAAAAATTTTCACTTATTTATGGTTGTTTAAGAAAAAAGGAAATGACTTGACTTGCTCTGAAGGAAAAATAAGTGTGGAGAGCAACCTTTCAAGGTGAACATTCCAACCTCATTCTCACTTCAATAAATTATTGCAAAGAAAACTCAGCAGTGAAATATTTTCTAGCTAAAGATGACCAATTCCTCTGTACTCATGTATTGTTAAAAAGTATACATTTTATATGTGGACGTTGATGCACAAGTCTCTTTGATTAACATATGTAGGTCCAGATCTCTCTAATGACTGTGCTTTTGACATCCTGCTGTTGTCCTTTGCACATTGGTAAACACATACTATCTTTTAACAGCTTGATGGAGATCATATTTGCATATCATAAAATTCCTTCATCTTAAGTATACAATTTAATGATTTTTAGTAAATCGATAGACTTGTGCAACTATCTCCACAATCTAAGTTAAAACAAAAGAAATCTTGTACCAATTAGCAGTCACTGCCTATTCTTCCTCCCTTCCTCCCAGCCCCACTTCCAGGAAACCACTAATCTATTATCTCTCTGTATACATTTGTCTAATGTGCACATTTCATATAAATGAATTCATTCAATATGTGGTCTTTTGGCTGGTGCAGTGGCTCACACCTGTAATCCTAGCACTTTGAGAGGCCGAGGCGGGCAGATCACATGAGGTCAGGAGTTCAACACCAGCCTGACCAACATGGTGAAATCCCGTCTCTACTAAAAACACAAAAATTAGCCAGGTGTGGTGATAAATGCCTGTAATCCCAGCTATTTGGGAGGCTCAGTTAGAAGAATCGCTTGAATCCAGGAGATGGAGGTTGCAGTGAGCCAAGATCATGCCATTGCACTCCAGCCTAGGCAACAAGAGCAAAACTCCATCTAAAAAAAAAAGAAAAGAAAAGAAAAATGTGGTCTTTTGTGACTAGCTTCTTTTATTTATCATAATGTTTTCAAGGTACATTGATGTTGTATCAGTACTTCATTTTTTTTGTTATTGATGAATAGTGTCCCATTGTAAAGATACAAAACATTATATTTATTCATTTTCTTGTTGTTGATGAATAGTATTCCATTGATACACAATATTAAATTTATCCATTCACCAGTTGGTCACAATTTAGATTTCTTTTGCCCTTTTGGCTATCATGCGTAATGCTACTATGAACATTTATGTACAAGTTTTGGTGTGGACATATGTTTTCCCTTCTCTTGGGTATATATCTGGGAGTGGAATTACTGGGTCATATGGGAACTCTATGTTTCGCACTTTATGACATTGCCAAACTATTTTTCAAAAATGGTTACATATGAACAGTCCCACCTGCAAGGTTTAAAGGTTTCAATCTCTATGTCCTTGCCAAATTACCTGTCTTTCAAATTGTATCCATTCTAGAATATTACTTTATTTTGGCTTTGTGTTTCCCTATTCATGACTTTAGCATGTTTTAAATATTCTAGTATATATACGATGCCTCTAAAATAATCCAAAAACACTTTTAAAGTCAGGAGAACAGTGGGGTTCATAGCTCTTCATGCCAGTTCCTCCTACAGTTATATTCAGTTCATCAAAGCTATGATAATAATAAAAAAAGGAGGCTTAATTAAGTAACACTATTTTCCACACTGCCAGGGATGCCAATTCAGGAATAAAGTTATATAAGCTGTCACCTAAGTAAAGCCATTTTTTAAATATGTTGAGATACATTTCAACTATTGAAATTTGGTGTAGCAAAAGCCATAAACAATTGCAGGGTAATAAACTTCAGAGTTTAAGAAAAATATTTCTTCTCTCCCACTGAGAAGTCAAGTAAAAAGTTAGAAAATATTAATAGACTTTCTTCTTATTTTCTACAGGCAAAGCACGTCCCTAATAAATAAATGAAGGATAGAATCAATTGTTCTGTGTTTGCACTGATACAAGGGTTTCTTACCACTCGTGTATTTCCCTGAAGCTTCTTTCTAAAGGCATTGCTTTTTCATTTAGGCAAACTTGGGTTATTGCCAATACTGTGTGGTATGAAGTCAGTGAATCCAGACATCAAGGACTATATACTAGAATTATGATTATGACTTTATTAACACAAGTATTGCATACTATCTAACCACGTGAATTTCTATGTATTCCCTGCCTCAGAGAGCCTTGAATCTCTGTATCGTTTAACTGTAGTTGACCCATGCCACTCTGAAGTTAATTAGGATTTCTCGTTCTTTTAAAATACAAGGACTTAGAAGCGAGCAGATCAGGGCAAATCATAGCTATATTAAATAACCCTTTAGATATTTTTACATAAATATAAATAAGTATATGTATTTAATTAATGTATTGATACTGTATGTTACATTGAACAACTAGTTTTTTACATTATAATTTTAAGTTCTGGGATACATGTGCAGGATGTGATCGTTTGTTACATAGGTAAACGTGTGCCATGGTGGTTTGCTGCACCTATCGGCCCATCACCTAGGTATGAAGCCCAGCATGCATTAGCTAATTTTTCTAATGCTCTCCCTCCCTGCTCTCCATTCCTGAACAGGCTCCAGTGTGTGCTGTGCCCCTCCGTGTCCATGTGTTCTCATTGAACAACTAATTTTTTAATATAATTTTGATAACATTTCATATCAATACATCCTTTAAAACTAGCTGTATGATAGTCATTATAGGAATGTTGTACAATTTAAAAATTAGACCCCTATTGTTGCACATTTAGAACATATATATATATATATATATTTTTTTTTTTTTTTTTTTTTTGAGACGGAGTCTCCCTCTGTCGCCCAGGCTGGAGTGCAGTGGCACGATCTCGGCTCACTGCAAGCTCTGCCTCCCGGGTTCACACCATTCTCCTGCCTCACCCTCCCGAGTAGCTGGGACTACAGGTGCGTGCCACCACACCCGGTTAATTTTTTGTATTTTTAGTAGAGACGGGGTTTCACCGTGTTAGCCAGGATGGTCTCGCCCTCCTGACCTCGTGATCCGCCCGCCTTGGCCTCCCAAAGTGCTGGGATTACAGGCATGAGCCACTGCCCCTGGCCAGAACATATATATTTGATATATATGATACACGTGTAAATGATGGATACTATACAACTATTTTTTAAAAGGATATATTGATATGAAATATATACATATATATCACATATATAAGGAGATATATATATGTATATATCTTCTAGGATAAAATTGCTAGAAATGCAGCATTGAAAGGTAAGTGAACTTTTGATTTTAATATATAATGCCATACCACCCTTCCCAAAGAACACATTCCCATCTTCTCTTTATGGGAGTGCAAATTTCTCCACAATCTTGTTAACATGAGTTTTGTCAAATTTATTCTGTGCTGATTTGGTGCATAGATCACATTTTGCTGCATAGATCTCATTTTATTGCATATATCCCATTTTGTCAATTGATTAAGATCCCTAGTGTTGACCAGCAATTAGAAGAAAAATAGAAAATAATGCTTACGTTTTCATCACTTAGATCAGCTACACGTTTGCATATGAGTGGGGGTTCCAGATTTCCTGTTCTATAGGTGAGGGAGCACAGACTCGGGGAGGGTCTAGGGTCCCAGAGCTCTCAAGAGTCAGTCAAGGGGCCAGGTATAGTGGTTCACGCCTATAATCCCAGCTCTTTGGGAGGCCAACCCAGGAAGACCGCTTGAGGCCAGGAGTTCAAAACTACCCTGGACGACATAGAAAGACCCCATCTCTGAAAAATAAAATAATAAAGTAAAACAAAGAGTCAGCCAGGGGCCAAGGCCACCTGAGACATGATACTGCAGGGCTGCTTCATCATAATCCTGCATCTCTCCAGCAGAGGGAAACTTCATCTCCTCCCCCTTACCAGTCTGCAGAGCTGGGGGCAATCACTACACAGCCGTTTTTAGTCTTCAGATGTAAAGCTCCTCTGCAGCAGCCTGACCACTTGGACTGAAACAGGTGTGGCTTTTGTTTTCACCACCTTGATAGGCGAGACTGTGTTTTCACTGGTGTTACACCTAGAATAGAATATTAGTGGTGCACCCAGCATCCCTGCCAACAGCTTAACTTCCCACAAGGAGTGGCCGACTCTGTGACATAAAACAGGGACACAGGGAGATAAGAGCTTCTTTCAAGTACTACAGTGAGGAGAAGAATATGACATGGTTTATTTTTTATTTTTTTGAGACAGAGTCTCACTCTTTCACCCAGGCTTGAGTGCAGTGGCATGATCTCGGCTCACAGCAATGCCGGCCTACAGGGGTCAAGTGATTCTCTGCCTCAGCCTCCTGAGTAGCTAGGATTACAGGCACACACCACCACGCCTGACTAATGACATGATCTTTCTCCGAATGAATACTCAGCCTAATGATTGCCAAGCCTGTTGTTTACATTGGAGAATATATATTTATTTAGAAGATAGACTCCGGATTATTTTATTATCTTATTTTTTTTCTTTCAACTTTCAGACTCAGGGAGTACATGTGCAGGTCTCTTACATGGGTAAATTGCATGTCGCTGGGGTTTGGTGTACGCATTATTTCATCACTCAGATAGTGAGCATAATATCTGATACGTAGTTTTTCGATCCTTATCCTCCTCCCACCCTCCACCCTCAGGTAGGCCCTGGTGTCTATTGTTCCTCTCTTTGTGTCCATGTGCATTTAATATTTAGCTCCCACTTATAAGTGAAAACATGTGGTGTTTGGTTTTCTGTTCCTGTGTTAATTTGCTGAGGATAATGGCCTCCAGCTGCATCGTTGTTGCTGCAAAGGACATGATCTCATTTTTTTTCATGGCTGCATAGTACATTGGAGAATATTTTATTCAGAGTCACTCTCCAAATTCATTTTGTCAGTGGTGGCCTCATCTTGAAGATGGGGTTTTCTTCTTTGTTGCATTCTTTGAGGAAAGGTGAGCTTACTCCACAAAAGGGTTCTGATTTGGGGGATTAACTGGGAGCTCAGCTCAGTGGGTTCAGGTATAGCTGAATCTCCGATGTGTGACTCACTGGCTGTGTGACCTCGGGTAAGCTACCCCAGCTCTTTGGGCTTTCATATTCTACCTCATCAGATAGACATGACACCACCTCCGTCTTAGAGGACTGTGTGCATTAAATGAGATAACATATGCAAAGCGCTTGGCCCAGATACTGAAAACCATACAGTTCTCTGCTACTTCTCTTGCTGTCTATTGTGGAGGAAGCCCTAGATTCAGCGGAACAAGGTGAAAGTCACTCCTGAGGCTCAAGAGAAGACAGATGTTTCTAGACTCCAGTTTCAGGAACTATTTATTGGTAATAGTGTTTGGTTAGTGAAAGTGGAAGTGAAGTGTGTGTGTGTGTGTGCAGGTAGATGACAGATTTCAGATAGGTTTAAAAAGGACCTTTAGGAACAGACAAGGAAAATTTCTGTATTTTTTATTATGCTTTATGGAATAGAGACTTTCAGGTTCAGGAAGATACAAACCAAAAAGTGATCCTCTGTGAGAGAAATCATATTTGATATCCAAGGTCCAAAATATTCTAAAGGAAAATGATCTCCAGTCTCTAGAAATAGAGCATGGCTAGGTAAGGGAAGTCAATAAGGGCATTACAGCTAGTGAAGCCCTCTATTTCACTCTAAACATCATTCTAAAACATCATCCCGATGGCCATCAGCTTGGTGTGGGGGCGCAGGCTGGTTAGTCAGGATCTGATGTACCATTGTCCCTTGGCTGGGTGCTTCATGTCATTGGTGGACCAGGAAGTTAATCTAATGGACTCAGACAACAGAGGAGTAGCCAGGAAAGACCAGCATGTCGTGAAATCCAAGAACAAGGAGCAAGGATGCCTGAACCTAAGCAGAGATTTTGAGTTATAAGGAACCTGCATCCAGGCAGGCATGGACTTTAAGCAATGGGTCTAAGGCACTGTCAGCAAGAATGGGGCTGGAAAACACACCAGAGTGTCTATACAGGGCCAAAGCTGATCACAGTGGTTCAAAGAAGGTGAGGGAGAGGGTACAAAACCGAAAGGAGAAAACTGGGGAAGGAGAACATAAAAGAAACAAGAATGTGGTATTCAAGCTTCAGAAACTTAAAACCAAGTTGAGGTGAGCATATCTACATCCCCACATTTATCTACCTATTTATCCATCTATCTAAAAGTCTTTTCCCAAAAGCTAAGAGAACAGGGTAAAGTGATGATGAAAAGCATCATAGGACAAATCAGAGAAGTTTCTGAAAGAATGTTTCTTGAAATGTATTTTAAGGGACATGGTGAATATGAATATGAATGGGAGAGGGAGGCATTTTGATGTGGTTGAGCCACAGTCCCTTGCTCCCAAAAGGCATAGGAAGTGTGGTTGGTATAACTGTGTGTGAGATTGTGGCACTTTATTCTGAATTTTTGGAGGAGTTGAGCCACAGTCACCTGGAGTAGAAAGGGGTGCAGGAGGTATGGTTTGGATAAGTGGTGTGTGAGGTTGTGGCACTTCATTCAGAATGGATACCACAGATCGGGGAGTCCTGGGTATGAGAGAAGTGGGTATCTAAGTCAGCACATGTCCTGATGGGATTTGTGGTTCTGACCAAAGCTTGTGGCCCACTCTGACCTTCTGTGTGGAAGAGCTCAGTCAAAAAGAGTTAGTCCTGCTTGGTTAAGTCAACAATGTTCAACTTTCCCATAACCTTTTGTTTACCTGGTCACTCTGAGACATATCTGAGGGCCTACAGAGAAGGCCAAGGCCAACGTGAGGTCTTCAGAAGCCCCTCAACCTTTTCTTCTGAAATTCATCCTCCAGGGCTCTGCCCCTTCATAGAGCTGTTGTGAGTACCTAGCTGCAGGGATCTTGTCATGTCTGGATTAAGAGGAGCCCAGAATGGTAACATTTTCACAGTACGCTTTCTCTGAGGAATTTTCTATGGAAGCATTTATGCCTGACGAGGTCTACTGTTAATGGTACCTCTGGTAGGGCCAATATACAACTCTGAAATGCACTGGAAGTTTGTTTCTTTATTTATAAAATGATAACCTGTGGCCTAGTGAACAATAGGAAATTTTCAGTTCTAACATTCTTTGCTTTGAGACTATTCACACAGGGCCTGGATGAGGACCTCTTGAGAATTTCAGCAGTGACATCCCACTGGGGGAGAAAGGAATGAAGACAGCTGCAAGACGGTCAATGGCCAGGGGCACATGTCTTGCAGGAAGAGACGATATATGTGTATGTTTTGGGGAGTAGGACATTGATTTTGAAACCCTCAATGCTTTAGGGAAGACACGTGTTTTCTGATGTTGTTCAAAAACAGAATTGACTAATAAGGATGTTGAGAACGCTTCACTAGTAGAGATAGACTATTTCATTGACCCACTGCCCTATAAGTTCTTTGTGTCCCCAGAACCTAGGCCAGAGTGGTCCCTGCTGGCTGGACAAATGCCCTGTGTGTTGGTGCCATAGATGTGTATTTGTTTTCTTATCCATCAAGATACATACTTACGTAGGCAAACTATGCTGAAACCATCATGCATTTGTTCTCTCAACTTTAAATTTCATTTTGTTAAATCAACTAGTATAACGTACTTAAAGCATTTTTATGAAAAGCCCCTAAGCTCGGTGTTTTGTGCCACAAGTGACATGGCAAAACTGCACTGAGTTCTTCTCTGAAAGCAATGGCAGCAGATTCCTTAAATTTTATTTTATTTTATTTTTTCTTTTTTTGAGACAGAGTCTCACTTTGTCACCAAGACTGGAATGCAGTGGCATGATCTTGGTTCACAGCAACCTCTGCTTCCTGGGTTCAAGCGATCTTCCTGCCTCAGGCTCCCTAGTAGCTGGGACTACAGGCATGCACTACCACACCCAGCTAATTTTTGTATTTTTAGTAGAGATGGGGTCTTACCATGTTGACCAGGCTGGTCTCGAACTCCTGATCTCGAGTGATCTTCACACCTCGGCCTCCCAAAGTGCTGGAATTGCAGGCATGAGCCACAAAGTTGGCCAGATTTCTCAAATTTTAAACCCAAATCTTTGAAAGATACAGAGTGCATGTGTGAGTGTATGTGTCTTTGTATATGTGTGTGATAAAATATGATAAAATTGTTTATGTACAATGTGATCAAATTATCTAAGTTCTTGCCAACTTAAAGTTGTGTGGGAAAACAAGTCATCAGTATTATTAACGAATGAGCAAAACAATGATAAAATTAGCACTCACTCAGACATTCTTCCACGCCTAACCTCTTAAATATCTAGTCATTCAATGCACATAGATTGCAAAATGAAACTGAAAATCTTGTGGAAAAAAATACAGGACTTAAGAATTTGATGGAAAGGAAGGTTGGTGCACTGTTTCGATTACAAGCCAAATCATTGACAAATGAGAAGTTGGCACCATTCACCAATTAAACTAAGGGGAAAAAATACACAATGATGACAACACAACAGCTACTTCAAAAGCGAATAATTAGATTATTCAAGGATTAGGCAAAACCCCTGGGAAAAGTGATGCAACCTTCAAATATGATCTTCTCTATCATTATGCTGCAGAAATCAAACATGAAGTATATAATCAAGTAATTATATAAATTTGAGAAAGAAGAAGACCAAAATTGCCGCCACTATAAATTTCTCAATTCTCTACTCTCTAAAAACATAGCTCTAACAACATAGTTACATCTGTAACATAAATTTAGTAATAACTACATAAAATGAAATAAACTTATTTTATAATTCCAGTTCTTCATTTTAAGATTAAGACTCAACCCAAACTGGATTTTGAGAAAACTGTTTATTATGAAATTTTGGTTCCCATCCAGTTACAAACTATTGGCATATAGTAAAAGCCTCCTATAATATCATATATATATTTCTTATAGGAAAGTCTTAAACAAACAACAACAATAATAACAACAACAATAAATAGAAATAGAATGACCATCCAGTGAACTCACTTTTAGCATTTGACCTATCAGCCTTCCAACTTTTTCTTCCAGGCAACTATACACATGTAGGTAGAGAAGCGTTCTTCTGTATCTGCGATTTTTAGATTTCATTTCATATCAACTATATTGTTTCTGTTAGAGTTTCGTAAGTCTTTTTCCTGTGGAATACTTTCTTAGTTATTCACTTTTAAGAATAACTCTATTTTTGCTAATTTTCTGATCTGCTCCAGATTAAAGCAAAGCTTTTGTGCTGTAAAATTGACTCATCCAAACACTAATGCCATAAAATGCCCCCATTTTATGAAATTCTGGAGTCAAATAGCCTGCTTGTCATCTTCTAGTGCAATATTACTCAATTTCTTTTCGTTATTCCCCCTCAAGGAGCCTTTTTAAACATGTTTTTCTTAATTGCCCACCAATGACATTTTAATGGTACAGCTACACTATGTTTGTATTCTATGACCTTTGGGAGGGTATATTAATTGTCTCGCCATTTCTGCTATAATAAATTCCTACAAACTATGCAGCAGCAACACACATGTGTCATCTTACAGTTGTACAGGGATATCTGTCTGACACAGGTCTCATTGTGCTGGAGTGAGGGGATCACCAGGGTTGCATTTCTTTCCGGAAATCTAGAGGCGAATCTGTGTCCAGCTTCTGAGGCCACCCATATAACTTTGCTTGTGATCGCCTTCCTCCACCCTCAAAGCAAATGTGGGATCTCTTTGTGCCTTTTTAGTCCATCTTCATCTTCCACTTTTAAGGACTTTTGTGGTTACATTCGGCACACCTGGTGTATTAGGCCATTTTCATGCTGTTGATAAAGACATACCCGAGACTGGGTAATTTATAAAGAAAAAGAGTTATAATGGACTCACAGTTCCAAGTGGCTGGAGAGGCCTCACAATCATGGTGAAAGGTGAAAGGCATGTCTTACATGGAAGCAGACGAGAGAGAATGAGAGCCAAGCAAAAGAGAAACCCCTCCCCTGTAAAATCATCAGCTCTCATGTGACTTATTCACTACCACAAGAACAGTATGGGGGAAACCGCCGCCATGATTCAATTATCTCCCACTGGGTCCCTTACACAACACATGGGAATTATGGGAGCTACAATTCAAGATGAGATTTGGGTGGAGACACGGTGAAACTGTATCACCTGGTAATCCAGGCTACTCTCCCCTCTCCTTTCCAGGTCAGTTCATTAGCAAACTTAATTGCACCTGCAATCTTAATTCCTTTTTCTCACCTACCGTAATGAGGTCAGAGGTTCTAGGGAGAGAAGAATGGACTTTTTTGGTAGGGTGAGGCCCTGGAAAAGCATTATTCTGCTTACTGAAAGGGGGAATAAACCATTGTAATACCTGAAATTTTCTTGACCCCTAAGAATGAATATTTACCCCCGTGGGAGCAGTGTCATCTCCTGCTGAGAATCCATGCTTACCAGTTGGTTCTACCGTTATCTCCTCTTCTCTTCATTTTTGGACTTTCAGGCCAGTATATAATATCCCTCCAGACAAAAGTTCTTACTAGATTATAAAAATTTTTCTAAATACACGTATGCATCTTAATGCACACTTTAAAAAATAAAATTAACAACATTCCTATTTTTTTCAGTATAGAAAATCTCATTGTTGACATTGTTGCTCTCTCTTTTCTTTTTGTTTTTTTGAGACGGAGTCTCGCTCTGTCACCCAGGCTGAGGTGCAGTGGCCGGATCTCAGCTCACTGCAAGCTCCTCCTCCCGGGTTTATGCCATTCTCCTGCCTCAGCGTCAGCCTCCCGAGTAGCTGGGACTACAGGCGACCGCCACCTCGCCCAGCTAGTTTTTTGTATTTTTTAGTAGAGACGGGGTTTCACCGTGTTAGCCAGGATGGTCTCAATCTCCTGACCTCGTGATTTGCCTGTCTCAGCCTCCCAAAGTGCTGGGATTACAGGCTTGAGCCACCGCGCCTGGCCCATTGTTACTCTCTTTAAGAACCTTTAAGCTATCCAGTTAGCCTAAAAGGCTTATAATAGTGTCAAATGGAAATTTCTCCATGTAATCATTAGAAATACTAGGTACTGAAATGTAGACTGGAAAAAAATGATATGTACTTAAAAGTTTCATCTAGATTGTTCAATATTTCTATCTCTTAAATCCACTTGCTATAAATAATCTATCTCTGGCACTTCTGAAAAATGAAATATAGAAACTGCAGCTAAAAATACGCAGTCTCCAGGGAAATGATCAACCCTATCGTTTCCTTTTGTTTTCTTAACTGCAGGTATAGCTGCCGAACCAGTAAGAAGTCTGACATTTTGGGCCTGGAGGCTATTCTCACTAAAGTCTTTTTTCTTTTCTTTTCTTTTTTTTTTTTTTTTAAGAACTTGAGCCAAATCATCAGGTTTCTGTTCTCTCTGTTACATCAATTAATGGCACCTGAAAATCCAATTGAATTTAATTTTCTTGAAATGGAAACCTAGGGAAAACTCCTTCTCTTGTTCAAAGGAAACCTATCTGAAAAACTGTCCCCACTATCAAAGATAATTGTACTCTGGGCTTCAGGACATCAGAAGCATGCTCAGAATAATGGTGTCTGGAAAATGGGACCATTTTGAAACACATTTATGTCTATTTAGGTAATTACTTGGGAAGGAAGGCCCTGATTCTATGCATTAAAAATAAAATCACTTGCAGTGGTTGGAGGATTCTTTCAATGATAAAACTTTCCCATTTTGCCGTCAGTCATTTTAAAGTCAAAGGATTTGGTGATATCTTCTCCCTAGCCTCCAAAAGTGATATTATTTTTTCAGCCATGAGTTATCAAGTTTATCAACTAAGAAGTCCAATTATTAATTAAAATGTGCAATGGATTAAGTCTGTTTTCAATAAGCCTGGCTTGAGCACCCCCTTAAGCCTGGCTTCATATCTATTTAACTTGGACACCACCCCCTCCGCCCACCCCTGGCTGTGCTCACACAGTGGGCTCTTCCTTCTTTCAGCTTAATTGTGTCCACTCAAAACATCACCCTTTCCTCATCTACTGGAGAAAAATCACTGTTTTCTGAATTAACAAGTAGCTGAAATGACCACCAAACCCTCTTGTTGGCTCTAATAGGAATGGTCACCACCGCCACCACCAGCCCCAGCTTCTAGGCAGAGCTGCTACTCCTCTGGGTTTTGGCTGAAGGTTCTATGCTCCAACCAAAGAGTGCACCACTCCTGCCCTTCAGAGGAGTCCGTGCGATCAGAGGGATCTGTTTGAAGTGAGACTGTCACTCCCTTCAGCAGCTTCTCATCTCACTCAGAATAAACTGTAAAATTCTCACCTTGCCTACTGCATCCTTCCTGATCTGCCAACCAGTCTTGTTTCTGATGTCTTCTCCAGCAACTCTTTGCGTTCCTCGTGGTGCTCCAACCACTCAGGTAGCCTCAATTTCCTTCAAACAATTTACATCAAACACATTCCTGCCCCTGGGCCTTGGCACTTGCTGTGTCTTCTGCCTGGAATGTTCTTCCCCAGAGATCAGAATGGATCATTTCTTCACTTCACTCAGGCCTCTGCTTAAATGCTACTACTGGAGAGAGCTTTCTCTGAACACCCTATTCACACACACAATATAGCTCCACTCTATCCCTCTCTCACTTTGGCTTTGTACCTTCTACTGTATAATTATGTGTTCATAAACTTCATGTCTCCTGTTGCTGTATGTAAATTCATGAGATTAGGGTTTTTCCTTATTCACTGCTGTGTTACCTAGAGCTATGCCTGGCACATGTACCTTGGTATATATTGTCTATTTAGCAAACATTTAATAAGCATCTCCTATGTGGACAATAGAAGGGTGGCTCAGACATGAAGGAGTCACTATACAAATTGTGGTACCACAAGAGAATGAACTGATGGGGTATAGGAGAATGAGAGAATGCTGACTGCACCAGAAATCAGATAACCAGAGTCAAATTCAGTTAAGCAACTAGTAGATTTGGAACTTTATATCATGATTCTGCTCTCTTAGCCCTGGTAGGCTCATCTGTAAAAACGGAAATGCCACATGAAGTTATTATAAATATTAAATGAGATAATATAGACAGAAGTGCTTAGCTTGGTGCCTGGAAAAATACAGGGAGAACAAAATATATTTGCTTATCACAAGACCAAACTAACGAGCATGATGACACTAGTTGGAACAGTGTCTTTGCTACAGGCCACTTTTTAATGCCCCTTTATTGTAAGGTCATACTTAGAGTTTTCTTATGGGGTGGGATATAGGATACATTTGAGGCTGAATTACATTTTCTTTTTCTCAGTATTTTTTCCACTGTAGGGAAGGGAAGATATCAATTATTTTATGGACTCTGGCTGAATTCTTTATTTGGAATTCCACTCTAGCATATTTAGAAATGAAAATAAAAGTTCTGTAAATGAGTAACTGAATCAGTCTTTATTGAAAGAAGAGAAATAATTCAAAGACATCAAAAATTCTCACAGCAAGCTCCAGTTATTCTTGGTAAAGCTTGAAAAATGCAAGGAAGATTTGGTCAGATTTCAGGGACTCTGAATTCTTCATACTTGCAAGATTGTACTTCTTCCTTCTGCGTATGAAGCATGTTGTTTGCCCAAAGGCAACGGGAACTAGAAGGCAAAGTCACTGTGTGTTTGGAAGAGTCAATGCTGGTGGTGCACAATGCTAACTGGGTAGAAATATTAGTTTCCCGCATGCCGGTAAAGATGAAATGACTGTGTGAGGAAAAATGACCACTGAATCTCAAAAATAAAGGGGAAAATGTTAAAACTCAATCATTCTAAATTTCCAAAGAGTATTAAGATATGGGACCTCAGATTGAATTTTCATAAAAGAAGATGAGAGTTTACCAAACAACCAAACAAGAGTATGAGTGTATAGAGAATTAATGATAGATTTGGGTAGGGATTGAGGCAAGGAAGAAGTAAAAGTGATGAGAGTGGAGGGAGATAGAAACAAGAAGATGTAACAGAATATTTCTCACATTAAAGAAACAAATTTCATACCAAAATCACAAGGATTTGAGAATTGAGTAATGGTTTAGTCGGTTCAGGCTGCTATCACAGAATATCACAGACTGGGTGGATTAAACAACCAACATATGTTTCTCACAGTTCTGGAAGATTCAAGTCTGAGTAAGGTGTGTCCGCATGATGAGTTCTTGAGGAGGGCCCTTGTCTTGGTTTAAAGATGGCTACCTTCTCCCTGTGTCTTCACAAGGTACAGAAAGAGAGAGAGAGAGAATTTCTTTTTGTTTCTTCTAATAAGAGAACTAATCCTATTCATAAGGGCTCCATTCTTATGACCTAATTACCTCCCAAAGACTCCACCTCCAAATACTATCATGTTGAGGATTAGAACCTCAACATATTAATTCTGAGGGAGTCAAACATTCAGTCCATAGTAAGTAAGTACCAAGAAGAGGAATCCTTTTCCCAGACTCTGTGGACTTCCTGAGTTGGTGTGGAGTGTTGGGAGTGTTTGACCATTCAAAACAGACATAGGCAACCACCCTGCCAGAAAAAAACCTCAAGGCACTAAGAAGTGGCATTAACTGGACTTGAACCCATTGTTTCTGACTTTGAGTTTAGCACCGTTTCAATCCCTAAAGATGCTTGGGAGAATCACAGAGCTGTTTGCTGAGAAATGGTTGAATCCAAAGAACATTTATACTCACAGTGGTAATTTCTGTTGTTGACACTGGGTGGTGGGTACAAATGGCTGGGGTTTAGATGCAGTTTTTGAAGATATTTTTTTTTTCCCCACTAATAGAACAGGGGTAGTCACTTACTAATGGGGTTAGAATTAGGGTATTTCATTCCTAGCCTTGCTTTAATGTCCCACCATCACCACTATTTACTATCACATTTTATGTCACTCATGACTATTGTGTTAAATACAAGATACATATATTAATATTTTCATAATTCCAACTCTAGCGTGTCTTTAGTGTTGTATAGCATGAAGACTACTTCTGGAATCTCTTAGTATCAGCTTCCTATAATTGTTTTTTTTTTTTTTTTTGAGACAGAGTCTTGCTCTGTTGCCCAGACTGGAGTGCAGTGGCATGATCTCAGCTCAATGCAGCCTCCACCACCCTGGTTCAAGCAATTCTCCTGCCTCAGCCACCTGATTTGCTGAAACTATAGGCATGTGCCACCATGCCCGGCTAATTTTCATATTTTCAGTGCAGATGGGATTTCACCATGTGGGCCAGGATGGTCTCGATCTTCTGACCTCACCTTGACCTCACAAAGTGCTGGGATTACAGGCATGAACCACTGCGCTGGGCCCCATGATATCTTTTGCAGCTCAAAACATAGAAGTTTCAGAGTTCATGCCTTTGCCATGAATTTAACAATGAACATCTTGGAGTACTAACTGTTGCATATTCTCTTTTTAAGTAGTAATTTGTCCTTTTAGAAGATACAAGTTCCTGTAAGTGTCATTTCAAAAGGCCTAATTGTCTGATCAACACTGAACATGGAAAGTCCAGAGTTCAGAAAAACATTTCATTTTTTAAAAATTGGGAATAATTTGAAAATAGCCTGACAAAGTCCTTTATGTAAAGTGAAGGAGGTATCTTATTAGAAAAGATAACATGCACACTTATTTTCTATCATCATTCACACAGCAGATCTGTAGTATTTTAGCAGTTGTGTGTGTAGTGGGGGGGCTGGGATAACAATTCATACTAAGAATATATTTATTTCTTTATTATTTCCTGATATTGATAATCAGAAAAGACTCTGAATTTGTACTACATCTATACACACATATGTAAAAATGACTATAAATATATGTATATATATATCTTTTGATGAAATTTTAATTTATGATGTTATTACACTCATATAGAAGAATTTTATGCACTTTTAAAGTTTTAAAGTTACTTCTCGAAATGTGCTCTGACTTTTATGCTACTTTATAGTAACAACTGCTACATTTGCATTTAAAATTAACCAATTAAATTATTATGCTACAAATTGATTTTTTTAAGTAAAACAATATAAAAAGCATGGCTTACAATTTTCACATGAGCTGTTAGTACAACCCAAACTTAATTTTAACAAATGGCTGTTTTCTTTTTTAAATAAACAAAACAGGAAAAATGGAGACTATCAATTACAGTTAATGGTATCATAAAAAGCATAAACTTGATCTTGAGCATAATATTTACAAAAAAAGGAAAAATAATAACTCTCCCAAAGAACAAGCAGTTCTTGTTTCTTATTTGTTACTTTAATTAATCTTTTTTATTATATATGCATATAATAATGAATTGTTCCTTTCAACACCCATCAAAAGAGTAGTCATGTAAAACCATTCTGGAGAATTTCAAAGCGCGGTCCTGTTTCCACAGTTTGGAAGGCTCATGACTCTAAGTTAATAAATTATATTCATTTTATATTTTGTCTTTGCTGTTATAAGACACCATAAGGACTCTTAAACTTTTCCTTTCTTGCTTTTTCAGAAAAGTCTAGTCATTTAAAAAAATTGTCAGACTTTTATCAAGCATGTCTATAAAACTCATACCAGTTGGTAATAAACTTACACATTGGAGCAATATTCTAATCTCAGATGTCTGTGTCTGGCTTCCCATAGAGTTTTGGCTGAGAGAAATATCAAAAACCTCTAGACTCTTTATTTAATCAGGTAGTTCTGCCAGTCTCTGCAGTGCCTTTTCAGGTCAATATACATGTAACATGATATCCTCATTTCCTTTGAAATGTGTTCTGAATGGTTTTGTTTGAGGACACTTTCCCTTCGGGAAATATAAAGTGCATTCTCAATGATAATGAAAAAAAAATCTAGTGAAACGCTGAAGGTTTTGAATGTGTGCCAAAACTACATCAACTCATTTTTTATCATCTGATGCCCTTTATTGCCCTCAAGTTCATTTTAAAACTCTCCTCTTACCTTGGTAATGTCCTCTAGGCACTTAGAGAGGAATTCAGCTAATCTGCCATGACACAGTTGAGAAAATTCCCTTCTGATGCTCACCCCATCTCAGGCTCCCTTGCCATTTCAATGTCTTCCATTAAATGCCACAGTGGAAAATTCTGGAATTCAGATTAGTCTAGCTGAAGTAACAATTTTATCCACCAAGAGTTGCCTTGAAACTCTGAAGAATAATATAATGGAAAGATTTTGTGTGTCATTTTACTGCCACGATTCTAGGCAACCTTTTGGGTTCCGGGGAATCTTGATACTGATTTTTGGACTCATTGACCTGGATCTTTTGGTCTTACTGGTCTAGCAGTATTTGTGTTTGTGTTTTGACTTGAGAGATGCTGTTAAGTGGAAGTTAAAGCATGTTATTTAACTTTTTCAGTTATATTCCTTGTATATAACTGATGTGAAATCAACAAATAAGCAGACAGAAAGAAAAGACTAAAATGAAATGTAAAAAAACAGTCACAATTTCTCGCTAGGTGATGTTAATGACCTTCCCTCTCTTCTCCTATTCTCTTTTCTCAATTTTTTATAAAAAGAAGCAATATGTTTTTATAATCAATATAGTAAAACAAAAACCCACACACAAATTTTTTAAAGCACACTGCTTCAGTAAGGGGAGAACTTTGCTCTCTAGAGATAAATGCTGAGATATTTCTGGTTAATCTCTGCAATTTCCCCTCAGGATTGTTTAGAAAACAAAGAATAAAAATTAAAAGCAAGTGAACTTGTCTCGAATAAAATAGGTGAGGATATAGCAACTACATTCAATGCATGATTCTTTACCCCACTGTTGTTTTTTTTTTTAAGTTATAAAGGACATTATTGGAAAATAAGGAAAATTTGAATATAGGGTAAATATTAAATGATGGAATTGTACCAATGTTAATTTTATTGACTAGAATAACTGAATTATGTTTATGCAGGAAAATATTCTTGTTCTTTTGAAATAAAGGCTGAAGTATTCAGAAGTGAAGTTGTCAAGATATAAACTTTTAAGTCACAAAAGAGAAGGAGAAAGATGCAGTAAAATGTTAATAATTGATGAATATGCATAATTGGTATACAGATATTAATTGTCCTTATTCTTACAACTTTCATATAAATTTAGAATTTCTCAAAATAGAAAATTGAGGGGGAAACACCAACATAATAAGATATTATATAGGATATAATTAAAAATATCCTTGCTACCAAGAAGAAAAGTAATAAGGCATTTTGCTTATATTTCTAAGCTAGACTTTCTATATTAAACAAGGTGGATTAATTTATTAATCTACATAATAGAAAATTGAGGGGGAAACACCAACATAATAGGATACTATATAGGATATAATTTAAAATATCCTTGCTACCAAGAAGAAAAGTAATAAGGCATTTTGCTTAAATTTCTAAGATAGACTTTCTGTATTAATCAAGGTGGATTAATTTATTAATCTACATTAATCCAGGTGGAGAATAGTCTATTACCTTTACTTATTAGCTTTGTTACTTTCAAGTGCATCCCAGGACAGAATAGTTAAATGGAGGTTTATAAATTAATTCAAGTCACTGAATTTGAATATTTATGAAGGGTTGCCTTTGAGCACTTTCAATTAAACAAAATAGTTTTTGGAGTGCAAACTCTGTTTTTTGCTAATGGACAGATAATTTCGGGGATTTAAATTCCAATTACATGCTCCTTACAACGTAGTTTAAATGTATATCTTCTGAAGTGATGTTTTGCTTTTTAATTGCCTAAAGGAAAATTGAGAAATAGGAAATAAAATTCGAGAAACATTTTTCTGAGACTCAATTTCAAGTAATGTGCATGTTGTTGTTTTTCCTTTCACCTCACATTTTGGATTTGGATGCAATATCCCCAAAATACCTGAGCTATATATTATAGCTCAAAGAACAGGCACAGCAATTCCAAAGCTCAGTAGGACCATCTTCCTGGTCATAAAGTAGACCAGTTGGGATTTTTCACATTATAAATCATATACAACATGAAACAAGTAGGCCATAAAATCGGTAAGTAGGTTTTAAAAAGTACTGAAGGGAAAGTAAGCTTCTCGAAACTATGAAAACTTTTGCAATGCTCAGAGCAAGTGAAAGCAGGATGACTTGCCGCTAGGCTCTAGGCTGCTGTAGGGTGGGGATGAGGGCTTCAGTGAAAGAAACACAGTCATTGTCTCCCTCTCCTCCCACAGAGTGCATTCTCTAGGCTCCCAAATCACTCAACAACTTCCCTTTCCTTGGCAGAAAAATCTGAATGGTTCACCCAGAGTTCTCCAGCGTCTGGTGCCAAATATCATCTAACCCTTGAGATAGGATGCAGCCTCGATTGGTTTTCATTTTAGTATCCACCTTGATGCTCACACTAGGGGCTGGGAGTGACTTGGACCTAGTGGTTACTCCCATATTAACATCACTCACGGACTTGCTGTGTGGTCATCATGACTTGACCCCCATGCCATTTCTCCTTCCTTGGTTGTTCATGTTGGTGGAGTTGGACCCTCCCAAGTGTTATAAAGTAATTATTGAATTTCTTAATATAGTGAGGGTATTAGTCCATTTGCCTTGCTTTAAAATAATATTCAAGGCCGTATAAGCAGATATAATATTCGGCCTCAATTAATATTCGAATAATATTCGAGGCCGAATATTATTTGAGGCTGAATAACTCGAATAATATTCGACGCCGAATAACTCAGAAAGCAGAGTTAATTTGCTCACAGTTCTACAGGTTGTCCAAGCTTGGCAACAACATCTGCTTGACTTCTGGTGAAAGCCTCAGGAAGCTTACAGTCATGGAGGAAGGTGAAGTGGGAAGCCAGTGTACCACATGGCAAGAGAGGGAGCAAGAGGCAGGGAGGAGGTCCCAGGCTTTTACAAACAACCATATCTCACGTGAACTCAGAGAGTGAGCACTCACTCATTACCCTGAGAGGATGGCACCAGGCCACTCATGAGGGATTCACCCCCATGATGCAAACACCTCTCACCAGGCCCCACCTCCAGCACTGGGGATTGCATTTCAACGTGAGGCTTGCGGGGTCACAAACCTCCAACCCACATCAGTGGTCTTACTCCTCTTAGTTCGGTTTTTGTTGCTGTTGTTTTTAACATTGCAGTCGTTTATGTTGTTTTACCATATCTTCAGGTTATGTTATGGCTTTTATTTATTTGACTTTACTCCCTATTTTGAGAAAATCCATGCCAGCTCTTATATCAGGATCATGGGATACGTGAGTGGCAGGACTTCACATGATCTCTCAGAGCCCTTTTTCCTTGCTATTAATGAGCCATCAGCCTTGGAGGGGCTCAAATATTTAGCTCCCTCCTTCTTCCGAATGAGTCAGTTTCCCACCTCAGACTGTCAAAAATTTATTTCTTGAGGCTCAGTAATTATTTCCTTTATACTCTTATTTCTCTGAGGAAGCCTATCAGGAATTCTATGAACAAAAAACACCAGGAAGTCTAATAGTATCATTTATGAAATGAATAACCTTTTCAGCATGCTCATGAACAGCACAGAAAAATTACTGCCATAATTGTTCTTTTGAAAGGACAAAACTCTCAGGTATATTTGAAACAATGGACTTAGCAAGGTGAATGTTTTTAAGAGATTTAAAAAAAATCCTTTATCAAGGATGCTGTCTGCAATGAACTAGAAGTTAAACTTGGTTGCTTAGTTTCTTTCTTATGAGTTTAGAAAATAAGTACATTGGTATACTTCAGAAAATAAGTAAATTTGATTTTTTCCCTTTTGTCCACCAATTTTTGGGTTGCTGCCATGCTGATAGCGAAGATTCTGTGATATAGAAGCACTATTTTTCCAAAGAGAAATGAATTGGCTATCAGAATCAAAAGTACCTTGGGTAATTAAAATTTTACAAACATCGATCACCATTAAAGTATAATAGAATTAAACATGAAACTTCAGTGGATAATGCGGCCAGTCTGCTTAATCTCTAAGTAACAAATAAAATCATGACTATGAATAATTAAGATTTGCATTCATTTTTATTCCTTCAAGAGAGGAAGAAAACTCTCCCTGCTGTCTCCACAGTGTTTCAGTCTGATCACAGAAAAAGCACTTTAAATGTACTATGACTGTAAACACAAGAGAAAAAGGAAGGCAGAATGTACTCATTTTTGTTCACGTCTTTTTCTCACTGTTCTTTTGGATGGTTTGTCTTTTTCTCATTGATTCATAAGTGATCATATACTCACTTGAAATCCAACTAGTCTAGATTGAGATGTTTTGTAAAAGTAACACAAAAACTAAATTTTGAAGAAGACAGTATGAAAAAGTATAAAGTTCTCATAATTAATTTTTACATTTATTTACTGTTGATGAAATTCTGATACATTGGCTTAAGTAACAGTATATTATTAAAAGTATTTTAAATAATTGTGTTAACATTTTTAAATGTGATTATTAGAAAATGTAGAATTACATATGTGTTTTGCATTATTTCCATTGGACAGCGCTGTTCTAACCTTATAACAATTTTTGGCAGGCAGTAAATCCTTTTAGCTTTTATGTTTTGCTTTTTGTGGTTTGTCTTTGCTAATCTCTTTATGGTGTGTTTTGATGAGCAGAAGAGATTGATGTGCTTGCAAGCATTAGGAAACTGTAGAGGGGCCAAAGAGAGAAGTGAATGAATCCTAGAAAATCTTTGGAAAAGCTGCTGATGGATTGGATGTGGCGAGCAATGAAGTGGAAAGAGTTCAGGATGACTTCCTGGGTTTCTAGCTGGACCCAGGTGGCATTTACTGTGCTGGGAAACTGAAAGAGGAATGAAGTTCAGAGGTGGAAACAAAATGTCCAAATTTTGACCTATTAAGTTTGATACATTCAAGGACACATTACTTTTACTTTATAATGGAAGTAATGGCTGCAGGTCTTAATTCTCCGTAATCGTGATTTTCTTGTTACTTAGAGATCAAATAGGCTGACCATATTATCCATTGAAGTTTCATGTTACAAACTGGATAAATCAATCTGAAGTGCTTATATTCTAAATTCCCCACGAGGAAGAGTATGAGGCTTGTCTCTGTTAGCTATTGTGGTGTGAACGACAACCATAAAAATGTCTGTGGCTTATACCATAAATATTTATTTCCCATGCTCTTGCGGGACAGTTGCAGATCAGCTGATCTAAGCTGAGCTAGGCTTCGTGGTGTGGATTTGCCTCTGATGTGTTCCAACCTATGTTTATTGTAGGGCTCAGGCTGAAGATACGCAGTTACAGAGGAACTTTTTTGAATAGCAGTCATTAACATGCATGAAAACATAAAGTACACATGGAGAGCATGCACAAGGAGAAATAGGCATTGCACCGTCAGCCTCGGTGGAACTGTATATAGTTGCTTTTACTCTTATTCCATTGTTCAAAGCAAGACAATGGTCAAACCCAATGTTGATGGGATTGGGCACTAAACTCTGCCCATTTTGGTAGTTGGAATTAAAAGAGCAAGGGGTAAGGGTTGCAGATGTATAAGGTGTAAAGAAGGGGAGGCAAAAGAATTGTAAACAATGATTCAGTTTGCCACAAGGTATAACATTGTAAGATAAAAATAAGGGCTTTAAAATCCTATGTTTAATAAGGATTCTCAGGAGCAATTACATATTCCTAATAGCTATTGTAATCTGACAGTGTATTATGATAGATCTAAATTTGAAGAGGAAGAGTTGTATTGAGAATATATTAATAATCAATAGATAATGCAGACTGATGAGCTCACAGAATGACTGATGCTCCCGGAGCCACACTTTTCTTGCCACTGTATCATTAGCTTGACAAACAGGATAAGTGTAGTGAGTGTTTGAGGGTCTACATGACAGATCGCAATAAACACAGTTTTGCAATCAGGGGACCTTGCTTTGACTTTCTGTCATGTTACTTACTAGTTTTTCTAATCGTTTTTAAGTCTTTTAACTTTCCTGGGCCTTAATTTCCTCATTTGTATAGTGAAGATGGAAATATCTGATTTACAAGGCTGTTGTGTGTATTAAGATGAAAGAATGTACATTAAGCACCTATATATTCACTCATATTGTTGTCTTTTGTTCATCCCCTGTACCCTATAAATACTCTGTTCCTGTAATACTTTATTATATTTATTGGTTTGCATATTTCTTCTCATCCTTCTCAAACTACAATCCCTTTGAGGATAAATAGATCAAATTTTCCATTGTAATATCTGGTAAAATAATTGGCACATAGTAGGCATTTAATATTTCTTTAAGACAAATTGAAGGAATACTTCACTTTTCTGTTACAGAAACTGGAAAACAAATGAGAGCTATATTTTGTGGCTGCAGAATTTCTCCTGAATGACTGTATTGTGAATTATTTTTCCATGTAATAAAACGACTTTTGAAGTCTTTGGCCCATATTATGAGCTTAGCTTTCTTTCTTTTTAATCTGAAGATTTTTAGAAGGAAGAACACACAACACTAAGCCACTGTACCACTGACATCACAATATTGCAATATCTTAAATTAACAGATAGGTAATCTGAGAGTTCCCTTTCGGTAAAGATAATTCTGATAGAAAAATCTAGAAGGTGCTTCAAGTTATAATGGCCAGAGAAGTTTCATTGCTTTGGTGAATTCTCAGAAGAGTAACTGAAAAATGACTCTACCAGATAGTTACCCAGGAGCTGTTCCAAAATTTTTTTCTGTAGTGAATTTATCCTGGAAAATGTTTCTTCACTTTTAATCAAAATTGTCATTCTTAGCAAACTCATCTGTTTCTTGGTCATTGTATGATACGGGCCTGATGTTCACTATGATGCTATTCATTTATCTTAATGATAAAGATAAATTCTTATAATAAAAGTCAGTGTGGACTTCATAAACCTCAAACAATTTTGTGTTGCAAATAACACCATCAAGAATATGAAAAGACAACCCAGAATGGGAGAAAATATTTGCAAACTACATATCTGATAAAGGAATTGTATCTTGAATATATAAAAAGTCAGACAACTCAATAATGAAAAAAAGCACAATAAAAATGGGCAAAGAATCTGAATTGACATTTATCTAAGAAGATATAAAAATGGCTAATAAACACATGGAATGATACTCAACATCATTACTCATCAGAAAAATGTAAGTTAAAACCACAATATGATACCACTTTACACTGATTAGTATGGCTATAATAAAAAATATAGACAATACCAAGTGTTGGCAAGAATATCAAGAAATTGAAAACTCTCATGCATTGCTAGTGAAATGTGAAATGTTGCAAGAACTTTAGAAAACTAGTTTGGCAGTTCTTTGAAATGTTAAACATAGAGTTTCTACATGGCCCAACTTGTAAATGCATATAGCAGTATTATCCATAATAACTGAAAATGGGAAACAACCCAAATGTCCATAATAAATACAACATGGTATACATATGCAATGAAATATTATTCAGTACTAAAAAAGGAATAAAGTACTGAAACATGCTATGACATGGATGAACTTTGAAGACATTATGCTGATGGAAAGAAGCCAGTCACAAAAGATCACATATATGAATCCATTTGTAAGAAATGCCCAGAATAGGCAAATCTATAGAGACAGAAAGTAGATCAGTGTTTGCCTGGGAGGAGGAAGAAAAACATGAGAAGTGACTGTTAATGGGGATAGGACATTTTTTTTTGTGTGTAATGACCTAGGAAACTTCTATAGTTTCAAGGCCACACTTAGCTGGAAGAAAGGCTGGAAATATAGTCAGTCATTAGTTCAGCATCCACTTCCCACCTAAAACTGTGTGCTCTGGAAGAGACCAAGGGAGTTTTATCCACAACTGGCCATCCTACCAAAGTTTTATACTAAGTTTATCCCATCAACATCCTCACCAACCCCTGATGTTGGCAGAATATAATTTATTACCAATCCTATAGATAAAATGCTTCATCTCATCGGTTTTTTCTTTCTATATCCCTGGTTCTTATTCAGATGAGAAATATACAGTATATATTTTCTCAGAAACTGAGACAAAGGAGGACAAGTAAAGATGATTTTGAATAATTTCAAGATGAGCAGAGGAAGATGCTCACATAAGTGCTCACATAAATGACATTGACTACTCAGCAAAACTGTGACAGAGTATCTGTGTCCTGTAGGCTCAGCAACAGGATGACATTTTATCTTGTCTGCTTCATGGTAGAATGAAAACTTCTAAACACAGAAAGACCAGGAAGTAAAATGGCTAGCATGACATACTTGAGTTTGCTGCCTCTGCTGTGTATTGAAACAGGAAGTATTAGTGGTCTCAAAGATGGTAAATTTCATACAAGTTTTAACTGAGAATCAATTTGTACTATCCAAAGCCCAACTAAAATAAAATCCATCTTAGACAGAAAAGACCCCATCATATTTAATGACTCAGTAGCAATCAGACCTTCAAACAAAGAGTTTTTGTTGCCACAAGGCTAATACTCCCCTAAATCATAGTTACTAATGCCCAATGAACCCTCAAAAACAAAACGATAACTATAGTACTCTTTGGCATGTAAGACCAAACGAATTTTCTGCTGTGGTGTTACACTCATTCATTAGGAGTGTATTTGGCTGCTTAAATACTATGCCATTTGTCAGTATCCGTAAATAACTGTTCATCATTGAGTTATTCACACATCATTGTGTGCAATTCTACATCATTCTCTTTTTCATTTCCCAATTGGCCATGTAGCAAAAATGTAACATTTCTTCAAATACCATGGAGATGTCAGTAATCATTACAACATGGAATCATGAATCTGTTATTTTACTTCTGCAGCATACAACAATTAAAAAATAATGATGATGATTCCCTGAGAAACTTTAATTAGATTAGGTTGGCCAATATCCTAGACTTCTAATTACTATAATATCAATTAGAGTTGAATATGAGTGTTGCCTATATTAAAAGAGACAAATGAACTTTTAGAATATATAGCACAATCATGAGGTCCTAATGGGATTGGGTAAGAAAGCAGCATGAAATTGAATGTCCCTGAACTTTTTATCTTGGGTTCACTATGCCTGTTTTTCCATTTAAAAATAATTGTCTTATTGACAGACATTTAAATTCTGTTGGCAATTTTACGTCACTTTTAATTTCTTGTCCTGTAATTTCTTCTAAAGGGTAAGATTTTCCTTCTATATTTTTCTTTTTTTATTGTGTGTATATCTTTATGTGATTTTTGTTTCAGGAATAGTTTTATACTGCCTCTTTTTAAAAAATGTACATTTTATTTTGTAGAGCAGTTTTTAGTTTACAAAAAAATTGAGTAAAACTACAGTGAATTCTCATTTATTCCCTCCCTCCTGCCAGGTTATCTTCCAAAGTGGCTGTGCCATTATGCATTCTCACCAGCAGTGAATGAGGATTCCTATTGCTTCGTATTTTCACTAGTATTGGATTATGTCAGTATTTTGAATTTTAGCCAGTCTAATGGGTGCCTAGTGGTATCTCAATGATGTTCTAATTCACAATGCTTCAATGACATATGATGTTGAACATCTTTTCATATGCTTATTTGTCATCTGTATATCTTCTTTGATAAAATGTCTGTTCAGGTATTTAGCTTATTTTGAAATTGGAATAGGGAGAGGAACGAATACGTCTGACTAGATGTGGCTGGAAAGAGCTTCTCCCACTGAGAGACCAGATCATCAAGAAGACTAGCATCTTCTGGGCAGATCTTTGGAAGACAGACTTTGAGACTGAATGGTGAGAGGACTCAGACCCTGGGCTGAAAGAGAAGGAAATTGGGGTGCCTGCACAGGGTTATCAAGCACTAGGATTTGTTCCTGGCCCCAACTGGCTTTTGGGGAAGGAGTGAGTTACATAGGTGTGAAATGGCCCACTCTCACCACAAACCTCCAGAATCCTAGCTGCAGGAGACCCAATGGCACCCACGGACATTTGAGCTGGAAAGGAGAGCTACTTGAAGGAATGGCAGGGAAAAGACTCTGGTCTGCACAGAACCCAGAGGGTTTGACACAGGAATGCTGGCAATGGAGCACATCTTCAAAGGCTTGCAATGTTCATGTAGGTGGCCTTGGCATTTGTTGAGTGTCAGACCTGAATAGAAAAGGGCTATCTTGCAATTAGGATGGGGCCAGTCTAATCTGAGTGCCCTGCTATCTGCTGGCTTTTCCCAGGGTCCCTGCCTGGCTGCAGCTGCTTGCAGCACAGCCTCAGATGCTCAACCGGGGCACATGCCAGTGGCCACTGCCATAGCTCTTTTGCTGACAGACTTTGCGTAACCATCAGAGAGCTTTGGCAGATGAGCTCCTGCCAGTGCACACCTGCCTACAGCCTCCTCCCACCGCTTTGCCAGTGTTCACTTGCCCACAGCCTCCCCACAACGGCTTTTCCAGCATGCATGAGCACATGGATGCCACTACCCCACCAATGTTGTCACACATGCATCATGCATGCAAACCCTGAGCCCTGCTGCCACTGCCGTGCACTTGAGAGCACAGACCCCACTGCCACCACCCCAGTGAAGTGCTTGTGGTGCACCTCCCATTAGACTGCTGTTGGCAGTGGACCAAAAACACCTTGGCACCTCCATCACGGCAGGTGTTTAACCTCAAGGGGTCATAGAAGAGAGGAATGGACCTGGTCCTATTACCAGAGGGCTAGGGCACACAGCCCAGGAGTGCTGAGCTGAGCCTTGGTTCTCTGAAATCATGCAGAAATGAAGCTAGTTGACTAAACTCATGTTATACCATAGTCAATCCCTCAAGGACATCAAAGAGTATAAAAGCAAAAAACCCAATCCAAAGGACAGCAGCTTCAAAGATGAAAAGAACATCAGTCCACACAGATGCAAAAGGACCAACACAAGAACTTTGGCAACTCTAAAAGCCAGAGTGTCTTCTTACTTCCAAATGACTGCACTAGCTCCCCAGCAATGGTTCTTATCCGGACTAAAATGGCTGACATAGAATTCACAATCTAGATAATAATGAAGATCATAGAGATTCAGGAGAAAGTTAAGACCCAATCCAAGAAATCTAAGCAATCAAGTAAAATTATACAAGAACTGAAAGATGAAATAGCCATTTTAAGAAATAACCAAACTGATCTGATAGAGATGAGAAACTCATTACTAGAACTTCATAATACAACCAGAAGTATTAACAGCAGAACAGAACAAGCAGGGGAAAGAATATCAGAGCTCAAAGACCAGTTCTTTCAATCAACTTAGACAAAAATAAAGAAAAAAAGGGAAAAAACCTCTGAGAAATATGGGATTATATAAAGAGAATAAACCTGCAACTTACTGGCATTCCTGAAAGAGGGAGAGAGAGCAGGCCACTTGGAAAACATATTTGAGGATATTGTACATGAAAACTTCTCCAACCTTGTTAGAGAGGTCAATATTCAACTAATGTGCTAAACACCCCATTTAAAAGGCATGGAGTGGCAAGCTGGATAAAGAACCAAGACCCAACTGTATGCCATATTCAAGAAACACATCTCATATACTATGCCATCCATAGGCTCAAAGTGAAAGAATGGAGAAAGATCTGTTAAGCAAATGGAAAACAAAAGAGAGTAGGGGTTGGTACTCTTATTTCAGACCAAACAGACTTTAAACCAACAAAGATCAAAAAGGACAAAGAAGGGCATTACATAATGGTAAAGTGTTCAACTCAAAGGCTTAACTATCCTAAGTATATATGCACCTAACACTGGAGCACCCAGATTTATAAAACAAGTTCTTAGAGACCTACAAAGAGACTTAGATAAGCACACAATAATAGTGGGAGATTCAACACCCCACTAACCATACTATACATATCATCAAGGCAGAAAACAAACAAAGATATTTGAGATCTAAAATTGACATTTGAGCAAATGGACCTAACAGACATCCATGGAACAGTCCACTCAACAACAACAGAATATCCATTCTTCTAATATGCACATGCCACATACTCTAAAATCAACCACACGTTTGGTCATAAAGCAATTCACAGCAAATTAAAAAAATGAAATTTTATCAACCACACTCTTGGATAACAGCACAGTAGAAATAGAAAGTGCTACCAAGAAGAACTCTCAAAAACATATAATTTCATGGAAATCAACCAACAATCTGTTCTTGAGTGACATTTGGGTATACAATGAAATTAAGGCAGAAATCAAGACATTCTTAGAAATTAATGTAAACAAGGATACAATATACCAGAATTTCTGGGACACAGCTAAAGCAGTGTTAAGATGAAAGCTTACAGTGCTAAACATCCACATGAAAAAGATAGAAAGCTCTCTAATTAACAAGCTAACATCACACCTAGAGGATGTAGTAAAGAGCAAACAAACCCACAGGCTAGTAGAAGAAAATAAATAACCAAAATCAGAGTTGAACTGAATGAAATGGAGATGCAAAATAATACCAAAAAAATCAATTAAACTAAAAGCTGGTTCTTTTAAAGAATACATGCGATTGATGGACCACTAGCTAGATTAATAAACAAAAACAGAGAGAAAATCCAAATAAACACAAGCAGAAATGGCAAAGGGATATTAGCATTGATCCCACAGAAATACAAAAAACCCTAGAGACTACTACAAACACCTATATGCACATAAACTAGAAAATCTAGAAGAAATGGATAAATTCCTGGAAACATACAAGCTCCCAAGATTGAACCAGGAGGAGATTGACACCCTGAATAGAGCAATAATGAGTTCTGAAATTGAAACAGTAATTAAAAACCTACCAACCAGAAAAGCCCTGGACCTGATGAATTTACAGCCAAATTCTACAGACACATCAAGAAGAGCTGGTTCCAATCCTACTGCAACTATTCCAAAAAATAGAGGACAAGGAATTGCTTCCTAATTCATAAGGCCAGCATCATTCTGATAATCTGGCAGAGACATAACAAAAAAAAAAAGAAAATTTCTGGAAAATATCCCTGGTGAATGTAGATGCAAAGATCCTCAACAAAATGCTAGCAAAACTTAATCCAGCAGCACAGCAAAAATTAATTCACCACAATCAAGTAGGCTTTATCCGTGCAATGCAAGGTTAGTTCAACATACACAAATCAATAAATGTGATTCATAAAAAAAGAAAAGCAAAAATCGTGTGATCATATCAATTGACGTAGAAAAGACATTCAATGAAATTCAGCATACATTCATGTTAAAAACACTCAACAAACTAAACATCAAAGGAACATACCTCATAATAATAACAGCCATCTATGACAAACCCACAGCCAGCATCATACTGACTAGGCAAAAGCTAGAGGCATTCCTCTTGAGAACCAGAAAAAGACAATGATGCCTACTTTCACCAGTCCTATTCAACATAATTCTGGAAGTTCTAGCCAGGATAGCAAGGCAAGAGAAAGAAATAAAAGGCCTCCAAATAGGAAGAGAAGGAGTCAAACTACCTCACTTGCAGATGATATGATTCTATACATAGGAAACCCCAAAAACTCTATCCAAAGGTTTCTAGAATTGATAAACAACTTTAGCAAAGTTTCAAGTACAAACTCAAGGTACTAAAAAGCACTTCTGTACACTAATAACATCAAAAGAATGCAATACCATTCACAATGGCCACAAAAAAATAAAATAAAATACCTAGGAATACAGCTAATCAGGGAGGTGAACAGTGTCTAAAATGAGAATTACAGAACACTACTGAAATAAATTAGAGATGACACAAGCAAATGGAAAAACATTCCATGCTCATAGTTTCAAAAAATCAATATTGTTAAAATAGCCATATTCCGCAAAGCAACTTACATATTCTACACTATTCCTATCAAACTACCAACAACATTTTTCACAGAACTAAAAAAAAAAAAAAAAAAAAAAAAAAACTATTCTAAAATTCACAAGGAACCAAAAAAGAGCCCAAATAGCTAAGCAATCTTAAGCAAAAAGAACAAAGCCAGAGGTACCACAGTACTCAACTTCAAATCATTCTATAAGGATATAGTTACCAGAACACCATGGTATTTGTACAAGAACAGACACACAGTCCAATGGAACAGCACACAGAACCCAAAAGTAATGCTGCGTACCTACAATCATCTGATATTTAACACAGTCCACAATAAAAAGCAATTTGGAAAGGACTCCCTATTCAATAATGCTGGGATACCTGGATAGTCGTATACAGTAGATTGAAATTAGACCACTTTCTTTCACCATATACAAAAATCAACTCAAGATGAATTAAAAACTTAAGTGAGAACCTAAAACTATAAAAACTGTAGGAAAAACCTCCTAGGAGACACCATTCTGGACATAGGTCCTGGCATAGGTCCTGGCAAAGATTTCATGATGAAGATTCCAAAGCAACTGCAACAAAACAACAATTGACAAGTGAGACATAATTAGGTTAAAGAGGTTTAGGTTTCTTCTGCACAAAAAGAAGCTATCAACAGAATAAACAGACAGCCTACAGAATGGGAGAAAATATTTGCAAACTGCATCTGACAAAAGTCTAATATGCAGAATTTATAAGAAACTTAAACAAAACAAGCAAATAACAAAAAATCTCATTAAAAAATGGGCAAATGATATGAACAGACACCTCTCAAAAGAAGCCAACAAACATATGAAAAAAATGCTCAAGATCACTTGAGGAAGGCAAATCAAAACCACAATGAGATACCATCTCACACTGGTTAGAAAGGCTGTTATTAAAAAGTGAAAAAAATAACAGATGCTGGTGAAATTGTGGCGAAAAGAAGTGCTTATACACTGCCAGTAGTAGTGCAAGTTAGTTTAGCCACTGTGGATATAAATCAGCCACTCTGGCTAAAGTAATTTGTTATTAGTTTTGAGGTTTCTCTAAGAATTTAAAACACAACTACCATTTGACTCAGCAATCCCGTTACTGGGTATATACCCAAAGGAATATAAATCACTCTATCATAAAGACACATGCATCATGTATTTATTGCAGCACTGTTCACAATAAAAGAGACATGGAATCAACCTAAATGACTCAACAGTGGACTAGATAAAGAAAATGTGATACATATGCATCATGGAATACTATGTAGCCATAAAAAAGAATGAGATCATGTCCTTTGCAGCAACAAGGATGCAGCAGGAGGCCATTATCCTAAGGGAATTAACACAGGAAGAGAAAACCAAGTACTGCATATTTTCATAACACAAAGAGGGGAACAACAGACACCAAGTCCTACTTGAGGATAGAGGGTGGGAGGAAGGTGAGGATAAAAAATCTACCTCTCAGGTACTATGCTTATTACCTGGGTAATGAAATAATTTGTATACTACACCATAGCAATGTGCAACTTAACCATATAATAAACCTGCATATGTATCCCCTGAACTTAAAATAAAAATTGGAAGGAAAAATAAATAACTTAATTGCTGCTTATCTTATTGCTGAGTTTTAAGAGTTCTTTGTATATTGTGTATACAAGTCCTTTATGTGGTATGTGCTTTGCAAATATTTTTTCCAAGTCTGTGACATGTCTTCATTCTCTTAACTACGTCTTTCATAAAGCAGAAATGCTTAATTCTAATGAAGTTTTACATATCACTTTATTCTTTCATGGATATTGCTTTCTGTGTTGTAGCTAAAAAAATCATAACTAAAGCCTGGTAAGCTAGGTTTTATGTTTTCTTCCAGTAGTTTTATAGTTTTAAACTTTACACTTAGATCTATGATCTGTTTTGGTTGAATTTTTTGGAAGGTAAAAGGTCATGTCTATATTCATCTTTTTTTGCATGTAGCTGTCAAGTTGTGTCAGCACTATAACTGTAAAGATGATCCTTCATTGAATTGCCTTTGCTTCTCTGTCAAAGCTTACTTGACTATATTCATCTGGGTCCATTTCTGGGCTTTCTGTTCTATTCCACTGATTGATTTGGCTGTTCTTTTGCTGATACTGCAGTGTCTTGATTACTCTAGTTTTATACCAAGTCTTGAAGTTGGGTAGTGTCAGCCCTCTGGCTTTGTTGTTCTTCTTAAATATTGTGTTGAAATATTACGTTGGCTATTTTAAGTCTTTTGTCTTCCCTGTCAACTTACAATCCATTTGTTGATATCTACAAATTAACATGCCGTGATTTTAACTGGTTAACTCTTTTTTTAAAATGTTTTATTTTCTGATCCTTGTGATTCAATTGTCTTCTTTTTATTTCTACAGGCATAGTAAGTTACAGACTTTTAATTTTTTTCTTTTGTTGCTACACTGACATAAAAAACAAACACACCCACATACATCCTTTTCTAAAATATTTGTGACTCATTTAAGGGGCTTGAGCTTTTCATAGTTCTACTAATAAATTTTGAAAGCTCCTTCTTACCTTGTTCAAGCTGATCGTGAAAGCTTTTCAGGCATGATTCATTTGTTTCAAAGAGCTGAGGAATGTGTAAACCTGACAAGAGTCAGAAATAGCTGCTTATCAATGTGAGATTATACTAATGAATTTCCTCTATAATGTTATCTCGCTAAGCCATTTATGTTGAAAAATTTCTCAGTCCAAGATTTCTCTCTGCCTATATTGTCCCTGTAACCCTCTATGGAGCATGACCATAGGTCTCTTATACATAGATAAATGTGGAAGTTTTAAGCCCCCACAGGCATTGTTGACACTGCAGGATGCCTTTTTCAAAGAGTGCCCTGCTTGGTTGCATAATGAGATTCAGGTGGACCTGTAGTCAGTAAAATATTCACCAAAAAAGTATTTTAAATTAAAACTACAAGACTTGTATTAGGCCTTATATCGGGGCGTATTCACAGCATAGCATGAAGTGGCACTCACAAATCTTGCAGACTGTGTGTGATAGCAAAATAAAACATATCCTTTAAAAATAAAACTCTGACTCAGGATCTGCATATCCCCTGTCCACGTGTGTGTGTGTGCATGCATGCATGAGCACATATACATACTCCTTTTTTTTTTTTTTTTTTGGATACAGGGTCTCGCTCTGTTGCCTAGGCTGGAGTGTAGTGCCATGACCATAGCTCACTGCAGCCCAGACCTCCTGAGCTTAAGTGATCCTGCTGTCTCAGCCTTCTGAGTAGCTGGGACTACAGGTGTGAGCCACTGTGCCTGGCTAATATTTTACAATTTGTGTTTTGTAGAAATGGGTCTCATCATGTTTCCCAGGCTAGTCTCCCGGGCTCAAGCAATCCTCCCACCTCGACCTCCCAAAGTGCTGGGATTACAGACATGAGCCACCACACCCAGTCATATGTGAGCACTCTAAAATCTCCCAACTCCCAAGGGCAGAGACCTTATAGTTCCTGTTCATCATATACAAATGAATGAATGAGTGGCTCATGGGTGAATGAATGATTACCTGAATGAAGAGATCTATACACTTTTCTATTTTAATTCTAAAGCCAATATTGGAGAATATCTATTATTCCATGAGTTTTTTCAAAGCAAGGATTGTGCTGTCCCGCTCTCTATACCTCTAGCTCCCAGCACAGTGCCCAAAGCATAGCACCCAATAAACCTTTTTAACATTAATAAATAAATAAACTGAGGGATCTTGGTCAGTCTGGGCTCCTACAACATAATGCCATAGACCGAGTGGCTTATAAGCAACGGAAATTTCTTCTTCACGGTTTTGGAGGCTGGGAAGTCCAAGATGAAGGGGCTGCTGGAAGATTTAGTGTCTGGTGAAGGCCCACTTCCTGGTTCCTAGACAGCTGTCTTTTCACTGTGTCCTCACATGGCAGAAGGGGTGAGGGAACTCTCTGGAGTCTCATTTATATGGACACTAATCCCATTTGTGAGATCTCCACCCTCATGATCTAATTGCCTCCCAAGAGCCCCATTTCTAATACCATTACATTAGTGATTAAATTTCAACATATGAATAGGGGGGCGGGGCATAAACATTCAGTTTATCACATGAGGCAGGGGTGGCCTCAAAGGGAAACTGATTTATCTCTCACTGCTGAAAAACTAATGGTGGCTCATGCCTGTAATCCTACCACTTTGGGAGGCCTGGGTGGGGGATCACTTGAGGTCAGGAGTTTAAGACCAGCCTCATCAACATGGTGAAAATCTTTCTTTACTAAAAATATAGAAAATTAGCCAGGCTTGGTGGCAGGCACCTGTAATCCCAGCAACTCGGGAGGCTGAGACACAAAGATCGCTTGAACCTGGGAGGTGGAGGTTGCAGTTAGCCAAGATCCTGCCACTGCACTCCAGCCTGGGCAACAGGGCAATACTCCATCTCAACAAAACAAACCCCTAATAAGCAGCTAAAAAAGTGAATGCCTAAAGGAGCACAGGAAGGAAGATATGTTCCTAAAATGTCTTATGCATGTATGTGAGTGCAGGTATCTTGCTTTCATTGGCCCTCAGTGTAAATGAAACATTGGAAAAGTCCTCGTTTAAATGGTGTCGTTTATGCTACTGAAATCAGAGAAGCAGAAGCAGAAAGATATTTGGGGTCCAGAGTATGTGAGATAGAAAAGAGAAATGAAGTCAACTAGAGGATACCTTTATTAAATTAAGGTATGACTATTGAAATTGAACCACAGTCAAGCTAATTTTAGGATGTTTTCTTGTAAGTAGATCTGATCCTGGGGAAAGGGCCAAAGAATAGGGAGCTGAGAGGAATTATAGGCCAGTGAACCGAAATAAACCAATTAAGTCTTTACAGTCTTTCCATGGTCCGTGGACATAGCAATGTGAGTGGCAGTATTTGATAATGCAACGTGGTGAAAAGATTTTAAACATTCTGTCAAGGTGCTTATGTAATGGTCAGCTTTCTGCGAATATCCCTAACTTTTTGCTGAATTTCATCTCGGAGCTTTGAAGACCCCTTGTAACTTTAGTAAAACCTTATTAGTCAAATGACAAAGCATCTTCCTTCTAATAGCCATAGCTATGAGTAACTCTACATTCCACCAACTGGAATCTTGGCATAACATCAGCCAGGCTGGTGCTGTTATACCAAAGCTAAAACAAACCAAAGTGAGTTCTGAGAGCATTTGGAGAGATGTATTTGAAGTCATAAAGCACAATGTTGCCAATAAGCTGTTATCTAAGATAACTAAGGGAATTTTTTTTTTTCTTTGTTAGATGGAGTCTCACTCTGTCACCCAGGCCGGAGTACAGTGGCACGATCTTGGCTCACTGCAACCTCGCCCGGTTTCCAGTGATTCTCCTGCCTCAGCCTCCCAAGTAGCCGGGATTACAGATGAACGCCACCACGCCCAGCTAATTTTTATATTTTTTGGTAGAGACGGAGGTTTTACCATATTGGCCAGGCTGGTCTTGAACTCCTAACCTCAGGTGATCCACCTGCCTTGGCCTCCCATAGTGCTGGGATTACAGGAGTGAGCCACTGCGCCCGGCTGACTAAGGGAACTTTTTAAGGATTCATTGTGTTTAGGGCTTTTCCTTTGTAGAGTCATTGTCAAATCTTATTAGAAATAAGTATATCCTGGATAAGTATATCCTGGATATGACTGAGCCTTGAGGCACTGCTACTCTCTTTGGGATTATCTCCACTGCATCTATTACCATATTTAATCCTTCTTTTCTATTACTGTCCAAATGATAATTTTTCTCCTATCATTCCTCTTAAACTACTGGCAGTATCATTATATTGCAACGGTACTTTCTCTATCCACAGAGATCATTTAAGTTAACTTTAAAATCCAGCTGTTAAGTAGTATAGAGAATGTTGATATATTTTCTTTTTTTTTTTTTACGTTTAGGGCTGGATATTCACATTGCTTTTTATTTTATTTTAACTTCCAGGATACATGTGCAGGACATGCAGGTTTGTTACATAAGTAAATGTGTGCCATGGTGGTTTGCTGCACATATCTACCCGTCACCTAGGTATTAAGCCCAGCATGCATTAGCTATTTATCCCGATGCTGTCCCTCCTCCCGTGCATCCCCTACCCTACCAGTAGGCCCCAGTGTGTGTTGCTCCCCTCCCTGTGTCCATGTGTTCTCATTGTTTGGCTCCCACTTTTATAATTGAGAACAATGTGGTGTTTGATTTTCTGTACCTGCATTAATTTGCTGAAGATAATGACTTCCAGCTCCATCATGTCCCTGCAGAGAACATGATCTTTTTCCTTTTTATGGCTGCATAGTATTCCATGGTGTATATGGACCACATTTTCTTTATCCAGTTTATCATTGATGGGCATTTGGGTTGATTCCATGTCTTCGCTATTGAATATATCAATGAACATATGTTTTCATGTGTCTTACTAATAGAATGATTTATATTCCTTTGGGTATATACCCAGTAATGGGATATCTGGGTCAAATGGTATTTCTGGTTCTAGGTCTTTGAGGAATTGCCACACTGTCTTCCACAATGGTTGAACTAACTTAACATAATGGTCGAACCACCACCAGTGTAAAAGCGTTTCTATTTCTCTGCAACCATGCCAGCATCTGTTGTTTCTTGACTTTTTAATAATCACCCTTCTTAATGGTGTGAGGTAGTAGCTCATTGTGGTTTTGATTTGCATTTCTCTAATGATCAGTGGTATTGAGCTTTTTAAAAATTTGTTTATTGGCCACATAAATGTCTTCTTTTGAGAAGTATCTGTTCATGTCCTTTGCCCACTTTTTAATGTTTTTTTTTTTCTTGTAAATTTGTTTAAGTTCTTTATAGATTCTGGATATTAGACCTTTGTCAGATGGATAGATTGCAAAAATTTCCTCCCATTCTGTAGGTTGTCCATTCTCTCTGATGATAGTTTCTTTTGCTGTGCAGAAGCTCTTTAGTTTAATTAGATCTGACTTGTTTATTTTAAAATTTCTGTGTGACTGAAGATTATTTGTCACCATCATTTGTTGAATCCATTCACTTGTATTGTTCAATATGAACAAATACGTAATGTTATTTGCCTTTAATGCTTCCCAATTACTAAACCATAAAAAAGGAGATTACACTATGACATCATGCAAATTAATGTTTTCCTACTTAGAGAGATGCTTTATCTTAATTAAAATCAGATATTTTTATATCTGCAGATAATGCATTTACTTCCAGTTTTGAATAGATTCTGTGAAATCAGGATTAATATGGGCCTAAATGCTTCGCCTACTTTATCTTTGTCTGGCTGTCAATTTCTATCTTTCCACGGTCTGTTCACTAAGCATAGATTTTTGGAATTCTAATACAAAAGAAATTATATCCATAGAATTTGGGGATTTGGATATGAGAATGTATGAAGTTGCCATAATTAATACAGTTGTTATCTTTCATGTTATGCCTGATAATGTTTCTTCAATTCTCCCTTACCTATTTTCTATATATTTTCTATTTCCTATATGTTTCCCACTTAAAATTCTTTCTTTGCTTAGAATTCTAATGAATATCTTTTTTTGAGAAATCTATACTTTATTTTAGTATAGAAACTTGTTTATTTCATTAAATTATAGAAATTATTTATATTTAAATTTACCTTGTTCATATATTTTCTTATGTATTATATTCTATGTCATTTCTGCTTCTTAAGAGTTTGTTGGGCCAGGCGTGGTGGCTCACACCTGGAATCCCAACACTTTGGGATGCCGAAGCAGGTGGATCAGCTGAGGTCAGGAGTTCGAGACCAGCCTGATCAACATGGAGAAGCACTGTCTCTACTAAAAATACAAAATTAGCTGGGAGTGGTAGCACATGCCTGTAATCCCAGCTACTCGGGGGGCTGAGGCAGGAGAATCGCTTGAACCCGGGAGGCGGAAGTTGCAGTGAACTGAGATTATGCTGTTGCACTCCAGCCTGGGCAACATGAGCGAAACTCTGTCTCAAAACAAAACAAAACAAAAAAAAGAGTTTGTTGGAACACTTCGGTAGACTGTAGCAATATTCCTAAACAGCCAGCCAACATTTCACATCCTTTTCCAGCTAAAAAATTACCTATGAAAGACTGCAACGCTTGAGATAAATCTCTGCACTAGTAGCTATTTCATTTCAAAGTCCAAGCAGCTCAACCTTCCGCAGAAAAGTGATGGAATTCTTCAGCTATAGAAACCCAAGGTAAATCTCTTGACCTTTTCAAAGTATAGTAATTGTCATTCCTTTTGGTAAGAAGTTCTTGAAAGTAGAAAACAACTTTCCGTCTTTATGTGCAAAGTTTATTGAAACAAAAAGTAATTTTTCTTTCATTGAAGGTGTGTCTCTGTATTTGGGTGACCTTATTTGGCTGATACATAGTCCTTCAAATGTGTAGTCTGATTTTATGAATTCAGTGTAGGGCCTGCATACTGAATGAGCCAGGCAAAGATAAAAGCAGTTTCTGAGTGGAAATGTGGCTTTTTTGTTTGTTTGTTTGGTGCATAAAAATGTAGACTTTCAATGGCACTCTTAGAATATCTCCAGAAGACACGCAGGTGTGATGATTGATGGGTTAAATGATAGTTGCTTAACAGTACTACTCAAAGTGTGGTCCTCAGACCACCAGTCTCAGCATGTCCTGGGAGCTTGTTATAAATGCATAATTTCAAGCCCTACGCCAGACCTACTGACTCAGAATTTACTCATTACCAGGATCATTGGGTTATTTGTATGCACATGAAATTTTGGCTTAATCAACTTCCTGATTCAAAAGACAAAATTTCAGGCAAATCAAGGGGTAGATTTTGTGTAGGGTTAAACAAGCAATTTAAAAAGATAACAAAAGCTACAATTTGTTAGCGAAACCAAATCTATTTAAATGGTTAAACTCGTGTAAGAGAAAATAGGAAATTGTGATTGTGCACAGGAAGAATTTGCAGAAGCAAGTCCAATTTAAGAAGGCACTTACTGGTCCATCCAATGCCAGGACATTCAGATGAAAAAGGAAAGAACCTAGCAGGCCATGCAGAGGTCCCATTTATTTGTAGCACTTCAAGAACATTTTGAGGATTTTATTTTAAAATAATAATTTGTCATCACAACCTTTGGCCTCCAATGGATATAGCTTAAACTAAGCCCATCATTGTTTTACAGAACCCTCCAAAGAACACATAATTTACATATCAACTTCTATATGTACCAGGCACGGAGGAAGAAATGGGACTCTTTTCCCGTGTTATTGCAGGTTTTCCATCACTTCAGTATTTGGCCTGTGAATAGGCAGTGAGCCCATCTGATCCAGGCTTTAAACTATCATATGATAGATCTCATGGTGGTGCTTTCTGATATAACACTTCAACGGAAGCATATTTTTTACCCATATGCTGCTTTTTTTTTTTTTAACCAATGCATTCTTTCCAGACATATTTCAAAATTGCACCTAGAGAAGAGAGACGTGGATTTTACTTTATAATTTTCTTACCAGAGGGAAGAATGAATTTTGATCCTAGTTACATAATCGGAGGTACCTAGTGCATCTCCTCCTAAGAAGATAAAGGGCAATCATTTCTGAAGCAAATTCAATCAATCATTATTTTATCACTAAGTTACTGGAGTCTTCTGTGTATCCTTCTTGCTCCAGTGCAACACTGTAGAATGAAAGGTGACTTCCTGATAATAAAGAATTATTTGCATTTTACTAATCTCATTTGTTTGTTAACCTAATACAGTTCTGGCTTGTAAAACAGGAGAAATGTGTTAGATATGGTTATTGAAACTTTCATGAAACCAGGTGAATCCTGATCCAAATTCTGTATGAACTGATCTTTTTCTTTTTCTTTTTTTTTTTTTTTTTTTGAGATGGAGTCTTGCTCTGTCGCCCAGGCTGGAGTGCAGTGGCCGGATCTCAGCTCACTGCAAGCTCCACCTCCCGGGTTCACGCCATTCTCCTGCCTCAGCCTCCGGAGTAGCTGGGACTACAGGCGCCCGCCACCTCGCCCGGCTAGTTTTTTTTTTTTTGTATTTCTTAATAGAGACAGGGTTTCACCGTGTTAGCCAGGATGGTCTCGATCTCCTGACCTCGTCTCGGCCTCCCAAAGTGCTGGGATTACAGGCTTGAGCCACCGCGCCCGGCCTGAACTGATCTTTTTCTTAATCTGGTTTTGTCAAAGACAATGGTCACTACAAATTAGCCAACTTTTACCGAGAATGCACTTCTTCAACTTGGATTTAGCTTTAATTTTGAAAAAAAAAGGAGAAAAACAGAAATTAGAAATGGTGAGATCTACAGTTCAACTCATTTTACAGACAAGCCAAATTATGAAAGAATTGCATAAATATTATGATTATGAGACTGATGCATTAATAATAAATACAAATTAAAAGATTCATCAATGGTTTCCTTTCCAAAAAAAAAATACTTCTTTTCTAGCATTTCTTAAGAGTGTGATAATGTCACATACATATTTTGAGGATCTCTATGATTTCAGATATTCTACTCATTTTTTTTCTCTAAAATGGGTAGATTTTCTTACATGTTCTTTTGGAGTAAAGAAGAATGTTGTTTAGTAGCTTCCTGTAGAGTCATTTGAAGTCTATGGTCAGGTGGGGTGCAAGGCTCTAGAGGAGAAAGCTTCCCAAGTACCTGTTCTGCTTAATTTCTCTTTAACCTACAAATGACAACATGATTGCAGTCAGGTCTCCCCTCTGGAGTTGGCCTTAAACACAAGAGCATAAGATTCACAAGAGTAGGTCATACTTATTGCCCTTATTCAGCCTAGCATTCTAAAATTGACTATCAATAAAGGTAATTCTGGAAAATAATGTTTGACTGCATGAGCATCTCCTTTAATGGTAAGGAAAATTCTAAATCTACTAATTGTCTTCTCACATCATGAACTTGTCAATTTGTGAGTTTATTTCAGTTGCTTTTATCTTTCTCTTCATGTTTAAACTCTATAACAACGTGTCCACCTTGCACTATGAAGTTCTATCCCAAATAATTATCTTAAAACTTTCCTCACTGATGATTGAAGAGATTTTCTCTTCGTTCTAGCATTCCAGAATGTGATGAATTAGCCATACCTCTCCCTAGTTTCTACTTTTACAATTCTAATAACATCAAAAATAGCCTCACTCTGTCTTTAGCTTTGCAACTAAATTACAAAACTTTTACATTTATCTGCATGGATACCCCCCTCCACACCTCTAATCATTTTACTTGTCCTTTGCTGGACTTTTTCCAGGTCAATTATGCTTTATCCATTACAAACTGATCTATTAGATCTTTGTTAGTTAACAGAAAAAGGAGGGAAAGCTGGCAGGAGGATCATTTGAGCCCAGAAATTCAAGACCAGCCTGGGCAACATAGTGAGACCTCCATCTCTACAGAATTTTTTTTTTTTTTAATAAGCCAGGCAAAGTGGCATGTGCTTGTATTCCTAGCTACCAAGGAAGCTGAGGTGGGAGGATAGCTTGAGCCCAGAAATTCGAGGGTGCAGTGAGCCATGGTCACACCACTGTACTCCAGAACCTGAACCTGTCTGAGAAAGAAAGAAGGAACGAGGGAGGGAGGGAGGGAGGAAGGGAGGAAGGAAGGGAGGGAGGGAGGGAGGAAGGGAGGGAGGGAGGGAGGGAGGGAGGGAGGGAAACAGAGAGAGGGAAAGAGAGTGACAGAGGAAGGGAGGAAGGGAGGAAGGGAGGGAGGGAGGGAAACAGAGGGAAAGAGCGTGACAGAGGAAGGAAGGGAGGGAGGGAGAGAGGAAGGAAAAAGAAAAAGAGAAAGAAGAAAGAAAGAGAAGAAAAGAAAGAAGAAAAATGAGAGAGAGCTTGGAAGTAAATAGGCCCATGGTTAATTTGGATCAATCAGTATTATATCTACTGAGCTTTACAAGTTTGGCATTGTTTGAGTATTCTGATATGTTTTAAATTCTCTTTTAGTTGAATGACATTTTCACATTATTGCACACTAGCATTTCCACAGTTAGGTGCCTCATGTTTAACCACCTGGTAATAACTTGTAAGTTGTTAATGTTGAGAATAACATTTGATAAAAGCTAAACTATCGCTTTTGGTGTTCCTCCAGTTAATTTGAATGTGTTTTTCAGATTTCTCTTGTGAAATTTTTTAAACATACTTTAACCAAAAAGTTTTCATAGTCATATCATAGTATTGTTCATGTCTACATAAAATGTGAATATAGAATTTATTTTTCTTTAAAAAATTATTTCTCAGTAAGTTGATATTTCTCAGTATGTCAATGGACTTTGTGACCTTGTGAGACTGCAGGATTATATTCATTCTGTAATCCCATAATTTTAAACATCTAACATCTGACTCAGTGTATGTTCTAAGTATGACTGTTCTAAAATGATGATTAGGTTAGGAGATATTATTGTGGTTTGTTCCCAAATAGTCATCATATTATTATCTTACACCATTGGTTTCTTTTTTGTTGCTGTTGTTGTTTAAATCATATGAGCCCACCGTAAGAATTAGGATGTGGGAAAAATGTATTTAGGTATTTATACTTGGTCATATTTTATGGAGCACAATAGCTATATTTAAACCTATTCTTTAGGATGGATTGTACTACTTGTATTAGTTCACTAGCCTTTTCAATGCTCAATGAAATGTTTTCATCATTTTTATTATTGTTGTTCATTCACAAAGCATGGTTTCATTTGTGGTTTCCTTCCTTGAAGGATTTATTGGCCTACATAAGCTTGGAGTTTTCCCCTAGATGCTCTCCACAACATTACTTAAAATATATTTAGAATAGAAGTGGTCTTAGAGCACAATCTCTAAGGAAACCCATTGTTTATATTTTTTTCTTGTAAAGATGTGACCCTTCATGTCCTACACATTTTATTTTACTACTTATGCTTCCTTTTCCCTTGGGAGGTGGATTGGGGGGAGCGCAGGGAGTATGTCTTATTTTGTGTTTTCTGTAATTCCTAACTAAGCACATCATAAATATTCATTGAATGGAATGTCAATTTTCTATAATGGTAAAACTGTTTGCTCCTACTTCCAATCCTATGGTGATTTAATTAAAACATAATAGCCTTGGTGTAAAACTTCCTCCAAGACATTTTGGAAGCTTAAACCAGCCATATTCTCAGTGTCTGTTTTTCCACATAAATATGTATCATCTCAAAGAAGTCTGTTCAATTAGTCAGGCATGATTTATGCTCAGGAAAACCACATAACCTTTTCTCAAATAGATTATGTTAGTGAAAGCGTTCAGTGATTCTGCCCTTTATTTTATATGTATGCAATTTTTACCAGCAGTCTTTATTGATGCTAGGCACTGAGAGGTCTATCATGGGATGCCTCTCCTTAGAGCATTTACAATTGGAAAGCATTCAGAATGCATGTGCACCTGATTGCAAAGTGCAATCAGGCACACGTTCTCTCCTTCGAAAGGCATACAAAAGTCAGTTGAGCACAGTAGTCAAAGCGTTTCCACAAAAGGTGGAAACAACCCAAATGTCCATTGCCAGATGAATGGATAAACAAATGGGGTACATCATGCAATGGAATATTATTCAGTCATAAAAAGGAATGAAATTCTGGCACATGCTACAACACAGATGAACCCAGAAAACATTATGCAAAGTGAGATAAGACATGAAATGACAAATATTATATGATTCCACTTACATGAACTACCCACAATAAGCAAATTCATAGAGCTAAATAGCACATGAAAGGATACCAGGGGCTTGTGGGAAGAGGGAATAGGGAGTTATTGCTTAATGGTTACAGAGTTTCTGTTTAGGGTGATGAAACTTTGGAAATAATGGTGATGGTTGCACAACACCATGAATATAATTAATGCCACTGAATTGTATACTTTAAAATAGTAAAAATGGAAAATAACATTCCACAAGTCTTACCACAAATTGAATAATGATGTAATATATAAAAAACCATCAACCATCATTGTGCATTTTAAATGTGCAAATTGCACAGTATATGAGTTATATCTCCATAAAGCTGTTTCAAAACAAAGTCAGTTGGAGGTTGAAGAGTAGGAGCATAAGACCCTTTAGTGCTCTTGCTGTCCTTTCCTTAAAAGAATAGATGGGAATACTACTAATATTAAATGAAAAGAAAAGTTGCTAACCTCATTATGAAAACCTACGGAGTCTGAGCACATTCTGGGAAATGTGTGGGAATCAATACCTGGATGGAATGCCATGATGCCCAATCAACATTTATGCATTTAAACACTTACAAAGTAAGTTTTCTATTGGAAAGACTTGTTAAATGTATTCTCTTTCACCCTCTATCTTGGCAGAGCTGGTTATATTTCCAGAATGCCTTTAGGTGTCTGTGATGGATCATTCCTGCCCTGTCCCCACACCCCTCATCTAGGAACTTTGCAAACTTCAAGGATTTCTTTGTGATCTGAAGGGCCCCCTGGTAGTCTGTGAGCTGTGTGGCTTTGCCAAGATTGCTAGCCTGCCAAGTCTTCGGCTTCCAAAAGACTAGCCAGGGCTTCCTCATCTGATGAAAGTACAGAAAAAGGCCATGTGCTTGGCGGACTTGGCCAGTTCCCTCTGCTTCATAGAGAAAATAAATCTCTAAAGAAGTTCAAGGGAGAGCTACCATCTGGTCAGACTCCTGGCTTTCTCAATATGGCTCCCAACACCTACTGCCAAGTGTCAGGAGGGCTTCCTGTGCTGGACAGAGGCTGGCGTCGGTGTTCAGTGCCAATTTGCTAAAGTCAGATGGGAGGCTGATGAGGTGGGGATTGTCAGACTGGTTTCAAACTGCAGTCTTGTCACTGCCACTGGCACATTCACAGAAGGGTCTACATTTCAGCAATAAAAGTTGGAGCAATTTCATAGCTGGCCCTGTCATTGCAGACTATCTGTTAATTTCTTGAAGAACCTGTGAGACATCCAACTAAAAACCTACCCAATAACTATAGCACTGTGCATCCTAGATGACTCAAAGGCAGCGCCATTGGAAAAAGCTGCAGAACTGTTTTTATAGCGCAGACACTTTATTTGCAGCTAATTTGGCCTGCTTGCTGCACACTCAGATCTTCAGGTCTAAAAGCCAAGCCAGTTTTCCTTTTGTTCAGGACTGTTCATGCTGCAAAAGTTCACATCTAGTATGAAACTTTTCTTTGAGAGAAAATGGTGATCTGAAACTTGTGCACTGATTGCATTATTAGATTAGCCTTAAGATCCGGTTGGTGTAAACATTAATCATGTTTACTCATTGATGTTTCATCTTTAATATCTGAAATTAGTAGTAGTAACAATAAATGTCGAAATATTGACCTATACTCATATTTCATATTTTTATGAAGATTGGAAGTCACTGATAGGGAATGCAAAGTTTGAACCAAAAAGGTCAGTATCACTTTTTGGGACTCCATGAGAGAATATTTAATATTTTTTATTATTGTCCTTTAGGTTTATAAGCAAAGCCAGTACATGAATATTTTTCTTCCCTAACTAAAGACTCTCTTCTGTAAGTTCCCCAGGGAAGCAAAATATCCGTATGCAGCTGTCCTTCAAACCAAATTCTTCAGCACCGCACGCCACAAACCAAGCCTCAAGATCAAACCCATCCATGAGTGATTTCTTATAGCTGGGCTGTACTGCTGTCCCTTCAAATTCAACATAGTCACCTTTCCTTGGCTTTTTCTCTCTCTGTCTTTTAACATATGGCTAGTATTCTTCATCCCCCTTCAAAAGCTGGGAGTCCCTAAGACACTCCCTATTCCTTCCCCCTCTCCATCTAGTTTGGCATCAGGTCCTGTGGGTCTTGTCCTTGTTCCGTGTTTCTCATGGTTACAGTGCCCCTTATTCTACCACATGGATGACCACAAAATTCTATTCCTTCCCATCATATTTTTTGCCTATACATATTGTCTTACTGAATGTTCCCAAAAGTTGCTTTTACTACGTGGACTATAACACTTTAAAAGGAAAAGAAAGGAAAGGAGAGGAGGGGAGGGGAGGGGAGGAAAAGAGAGGAGAGGAGAGGAGAAGAGAAAAGGGGAAGGAAAAGAGAAAGAATTCCCTATTGCCCTGGGTATCCTATAGAATAAAATGAAAATATACAGATGTGTTCTTCAAATCCATTATGCATGCACCTCTTTACTTTGCTACCCACCATCTCCCTTGCCAAAAAGACCAAGAAGGCATCCTTTCCACTAAGTTGCTCCATTTCTCTGGTTATCACCTTTCTGAAACAAATAAACAAACAAACATACAAACAAACCTTTCTTGGCCATCCCAAACCACTGTCTTCATGCCTCTAAGACCTTGTAGATTTCACTCAAAGTATAGCCTTTTGGAAGTTATGATACATTTGATTCTTCTTTGTTTTATTCTGATACTGTTTGCATTTGTATTTGTGTGACCTGCATCCCCAGCTAGATATGGAATTGCCTGAGATGGTGTCTAGATCCTGGCATCCTCAATGGCTAATACACCACTCTCTATTCATATTGATCGACATTTTCATTAGATCTGTGATGTACTTACTGGTTATTGTGCTAGGCCTGAGGATGCTGCGAGTTAATAAGACATTCTCTACTCTCCTTGAAGTTATAACTTATCGAGGAAGAAAGGTATGGATTGTTAAACCTGCAGGATATGTAAGTAATGAAGTTTGCAGTGCTACACAAATGTACTTTACCATGTGACTGTCTTAGGCTATTCCTGCTGCTCTAACATAATAGTCGGGACTGGGTAATTTATAAACAACAGGAATTTATTGCTCACAGTTCTGGAGGCTGAGAAGTCCAAAATCGCAGTGCCTACAGGTTCGGTGTCTAGCAACGGCCTTTTCCTCATAAATGGTGCTGTCTAGGTATCCTCACCTGGGAAGACATAAGAACAAAAAACTATCTCCTAAAGTAGCTCCCCCTGCCCTTGTATGAGGCACTGATCCATTGTGAAGGTGGAGAACTCATGACTTAATCACTTCCCAAAGGCTCCATCTCTTAACTTCAACACAGTGGGGATTATGCTTCAACATGAATTTTGGAGGGGACACGCAATCAAACCACAGCAGTGACCAAACCCTGGTCAGGGCAGCCCAGGAGAGCTTTATGAAGAAATGATATTTAAACTGAGACCTGAAAGGCGAACAGTAAGGAGTTAATAACTGGTGATATTTCTCTAATTAAAACATACACACTGGCCATCAGAGAAATGCAAATCAAAACCACAATGAGATACCATCTCACACCAGTTAGAATGGCGATCATTAAAAAGTCAGGAAACAACAGGTGCTGGAGAGGATGTGGAGAAATAGGAACACTTTTACACTGTTGGTGGGATTGTAAACTAGTTCAACCATTATGGAAAACAGTATGGCGATTCCTCAAGGATCTAGAACTAGATGTACCATATGACCCAGCCATCCCATTACTGGGTATATACCCAAAGGATTATAAATTATGCTGCTATAAAGACACATGCACACGTATGTTTATTGCAGCACTATTCACAATAGCAAAGACTTGGAATCAACCCAAATGTCCATCAGTGACAGATTGGATTAAGAAAATGTGGCACATATACACCATGGAATACTATGCAGCCATAAAAAAGGATGAGTTTGAGTCCTTTGTAGGGACTTGGATGCAGCTGGAATCCATCATTCTTAGCAAACTATCACAAGAACAGAAAACCAAACACCGCATGTTCTCACTCATAGGTGGGAACTGAACAATGAGATCACTCTGACTCAGAAAGGGGAACATCACACACCGGGGCCTATCATGGGGAGGGGGGAGGGGGGAGGGATTGCATTGGGAGTTATACCTGATGTAAATGACGAGTTGATGGGTGCAGCACAGCAACATGGCACAAGTATACATATGTAACAAACCTGCACGTTATGCACATGTACCCTACAACTTAAAGTATAATAATAATAAATAAATTAAAAAAACACACACACACACACACACACACACACACACACACACACACACACACAGAATGAACTGACTTTAAAGAGCTTGACAAAAGTTCAGAGGGGGATTTAGAGGTTCTACCAATTTTTAGTTATGGCAGTTTCAATGCAAGTGAAGGACAATTAGTAAAACAAATAGTATGTTATTTGATTTACAGCTTCTCTAAAATCTTCCTCAATAAAAAAGATAATTGTGTGTTGGTCTTTCTATGGTGTAGATTTTGTTTTGTTTTGTTTTTAATTCTCTATACTGAAATAAGCAGCTCCAATTCAGCAGCTAGATTTGGAGACAGAATTGGAATCCTGACTGAAATAGACCAAAAAACAAAAACAAGAATTGAAGTAATGGAAGCAGGAACTTAGAGCAGGAGGCTAAACCAGGACCAGGGCTTAGAGAAATGAGAGTCGATAGACAAAGAGATAGGAGACTCCCACGGCTGAGCCCACAGTCAGGGCAGAGGAAACCAGGCTGGTCTGTGAAACAAATAACTGACTGATGGTTAAAAGGCAAAACAAATCTTTCTTGGAGGCATCTGCTTTAAACACCAGCTCCTATCCAAGTCTAACCATTTCTGTTGCTGCCGTCACCTTTATTTTCACCCAACATGTTTGTGAAGATGGTGTGAATTAATCAACATCAAAGTTCTTTGAGAATGTTAAGTTCTTCAGAGATAAAAGGAACTTTTATCTATCACCTTCCTTTGTGTGCCACAATACAGGGGTCTATTTTCTGTTCAAAGTGTATGTAAAAGCAATAATTAAGCATGGCCTCAACAGCAAAGTGCACAAATAAATGATTTACTAAAATTATATGAAGATTCATAAAGATATAAATAAGGGGGAAAAGATATTCACAGAATCTTTTGTTATGGCTATGTGAGAAGCCCATGACCATTGGAAGTAAAGTGCTTCTTGGTGCTTAGCAAAAATGTAGACAGGAATGAGGAGAAAGCCTTGGGGCAGACGCTAATACAAGACAAGATGATGCAGTCTCCCCAGTAACCAGTTTGCCTCTTATTGAATGTTTGCAAATGATTACACTGACTTGAGGGAAACTCCAAGTGAGTGACTGCAGACAGGCCACTGAGGAGCTCCTCTCCCTGTAGAGGTGATTTTAGATAGCGGGATACAGATAGATCTGGGAAGTGAAGCTTCTAGGATACCCTGAAAAGCACGCCAGGGAATGTTATTTCCTCCTATTTTCTGAGATGGTATATAAGGCAATGCTTTATCAAAAGGAATTTAAGAATTGAAGAATCCTGTTTTCTTTCTTTCCTTCCTTCTCTTCCTTCCTTCCTTCTTTTTTTTTTTTTTTTTTTTTTTTTTTTTTTTTTTTTTTTTTTTTTTGGAGTCTTGCTGTGTCCCCCAGGCTGGAGTGCATTGGCGCGATCTCGGCTTACTGCAACCTCTGCCTCCTGGGTTCAAGCAGTTTTCCTGCCTCAGCCTCCTGAGGAGCTGGGATTACAGGAATGCACCGTTATGCCTAGTTAATTTTTGTATTTTTAGTAGAGATGGGGTTTCACCATGTTGGTCAGGCTGGTCTCGAACTCCTGACCTCATGATCTGCTGGCTTCGGCCTCCCAAAGTGCTGGGATTACAGGCATAAGCCACCATGCCTGGCCAGAACCCTGTTTTCAAATGAGATATATATGGAACTCACATAAAAGCAGGTAAGATGAGACATGCCCTGATTAGAGCTGGTGATTACAGACAACAATCAGCTCTTTCTTCAGCTGGACTCCATGATGGTGTCACTGCTCCTGGAGTCCTCTCCTAGCAAACATAGCACTTCCTGGGGGCTTAAACCCAGGTTAGTCTGTATCTTTCTGGAAGCCAGAGCACATTGCAAAGTCTGGGGTTGCATTCCCATGGTCTATGGTGGATAAACTTAGCATGGGAAAAAAAAAATGTAGTATCTCAGAGGGGCAATATTAGAATAGTAGTCCTATCAGAACTGTGGATCAGAAGGGGCCAACCAGATTGAGCTTAGCAGAAAGTGAACACTGGAAGATGGGCCTGCTATAACTTCAGTTACCAGAAAGTAGGTTTTTGAACCTGGACCAAATTGAATTATAATATACTGAGATTTTCCATGATAATTGAATTTCCATGCTTTCTTGTTAGGCATCTGAAATAGCTTTATTTTATATTTTGGGTTTTTTTGTACCTGTCATAATATCCCCAGATATAAGGATATGTATTCAGACCTTAATACAAAGACATAAAACATATCAGAATTCAAAATTAGGTATTATAGTAAGATTTAGCCAATAACTAGTAAGAATCTAACATAGAAAAAGAAGAGAGAAAACTTTCATGTATTAGGAATTTATTTTTAATGAAGAGCATTTTCTGTCTACTTGAATAAAGTAGTATAAATCAGTTGATCACAAATTATGAATGCTGATATTTGAAACATGTAAGTGTAAACTTAGACCACTAGAGTAGATGCTATCTTTTCATTGTGCAAAACAAAACGTAATCACAGTCGAGTGTTTCAATATGGAAAAAAAAATTGACTAAGGTTCTTTTTAGCCTCTGTCATTTTAATTAGTTTGGAAATAGGACCCAAAGTGACAATGTTTTATTCATTAATTTTTTTTCTATCTACTGTACATGGCAGATGCTCATGACTTTCTCCATGTAAAGTAGAATTTTAGGACAAAAAAGAGAGTGTACTCCTTTATTCTCATTGCTTTGGTATTTGTCATAAAGTCAGGTCTGGCTCTGGGTTTGGTGTACGGGATGTTGCATTCTTCTCTCTCCACCCCATTTCTCTCTCCAACAGAAGGTGGGGGTAGTTTAGGCACTATTATAGGTATTTTTTTTGTTGTTGTTGACAGAGTCTTGCTCTGTTGCCCAGGCTGGAGTACAGTGGTGCTATCTTGGGCTCACTGCAACCTCTGCCTCCCGGACTCAACCAATCCTCCTGCCTCAACCTCCCGAGCAGCTGAGATCACAGGTGTATGCCATCACACCCGACTAATTTCTGTAATTTTAGTAGAGACGGGGTTTCACCACGTTGGCCAGGTTGGTCTCGAACTCCTGACCTCAAGTGATCCACCTGCCTCAGCTTCCCAAAGTGCTGGGACTACAGGCTTGAGCCACTGTGTCCAACCTGTTATAGGTACTTTTATTCTAATTGGTTTATGACCCCCAAAGCCCTGCTGTAAAAACTCCAAGCCTCTGGGGAATCCTTGGGGACCAAGTCTGACCACATTGGAAACATTGAAAGCTGGCTTACCTGCTCTCTCAAGAGCCTTTTCAGTTTAGCAATTAGCTTCCCCTTCAGCCTCCACTCCAAAATAAACATACGTGGATAGACATGAGCCTAACCCACAAAAACTGACCTGGTACCATGGCCAGTTACACCATAGTCTGAAGCACAACAGACCCTACCCTAAATCAGCAGAACCATAATCAACCTGCAGACTTAGCCTGGGAATCAAAGTGCGGGGCTATATACCACTTTCTTTGTGGGTAGGTGACTACCCAGCATTATTGTAGCAATAACTGATCAATATAGTACTTTAACCCATCCTGCTCCATTTGTTCCTTCAAAGCAGGTCTGAACAAGGTAGTTTTCAATCAAAAGTACTTTGGTTCAAACAAGCAGAAAGAATTGGTTGCAGTTACATCACTGAGAAGCACTTCTGTCGTCCTGATGGTTGTACTTAAAGCTAAAAAGGAATTCATCAAAAGCCTTTCAGGCATTTTTCTCACAAAACATAGGCTCAAGATTTTCACAGAAAATCAATAGATGAAGTAACTGACTAAAGCCATACTTAGGAGAAGATGCAAATCTAGCTCTTTACAGTGATCACAGTTTGGCTATTTTGTGTCCCTTCAGAGGGAGTGATCACATTTTCATCCTGACTGTGTTCTGCCTGGGTCATTATTCTTTCTGTTCAATTCACAGAAAACATAGATTTCACTGCTACACAGAGGCGTTTCACTGATGCAATGAGAAATTGCAATGTGTTATGGATTAATATGAAGCAAAAAGAAAGAAAGAAATGCTAGGTTTGTGACCTATTGCCATTGTTTACCAGGTTTCTTGCTTTGGGCTGGACACTCAGTCTATTCTTCGTGTTCGCATGTATAGTACCAGGGTGGCATCTGCTCCACCTACATCCCAGTGCTGGTGTGAGAATGCCATGCGATAATGCTATCAAGCTGCGAAGAGCTATACATCTGTTACTCTGGGAAACAGATGGGAGGAAGCAATGCATCATAACATTGAAGAGCCTGGCTTTGAAGTCACACAGACCTGGGTTGCAATTCCAACTCTATCATTTACTAGATGTGTGATCTTGATTAAGTTGTTTTTTTTTTCACCCTGAGCTACAGATACTCATAGAAAAGTTGGGTAATAGTCCCCATCTTAGAGTTGTTTGTACTACGTGAGCTACAGGTATTTCTAGGAAAGTTTTCACCTGAGCTACAGGTATTCCTAGAAAAGTTAGGTAATAGTGCCTATCTTAAGAGTTGTGTGTATTACATGAGGTCAGGAATGTCAAGCATTTAGCACAGTGTCTGGCACAGAGTAAAGACTCCAGAATATGATAGGTGGTTTTATTCTTATGCATGGCTTTTCAACACTGGTCGATCGGTGTAGTGGCGAAGGACACCCTCTGCCTTTACGTTGTCCTTTGTACCAAGGAGATTGTCTAGAAATTGGCTGATATCTTTGACCTTTGGTCATAGAGTTGCTGAACACTCATTATCTTCTATTCCATCCCTTCTGCTGTTGATGTCCAATGCTGCTTTGCAATAGTGAAAACTCCAGACAAGAGTTTTTACCATTACCTTTCTTCTGTGTCTCCTCCACCGGCTAGTATCTCCAGTGGCTCATTCTGCATGATAATATCTGGATTACACTGAGTCTGGGAAGATCATCCTTGCCTCTTCACTAATAACTGTCTGAAATATAACCCTACATCATTTCTTATCTTTGCAGGTAGCAGCTAGGATGTGCTAGGATGTAGCTATCATTGGTTGATAGGAAGGAAAACAAATCACTAGCAATGTGCTCTGTTTTCAAATGTAAGATTAAAAAGCATATTATTATTATTATTTTGTTTATCTGTTTTGTTGAGACAGAGTCTCACTCTGTCCCCCAGGCTGGAGTGCAGTGTCGCGATCTCGGCTCACTGCAACCTCCACCTCCTGGGTTCAAACGATTCTCCTGCCTCAGCTTCCCAGGTAGCAGGGATTACAGGTGTGCATCACCATGCCTGGCTAATGTTTGTATTTTTAGTAGAGGCAGGGTTTCACCATGTTGGCCAGGCTGGTCTCAAATTCCTGACCTCAAGTGATCTGCCCAGCTTGGCCTCCCAAAGTGCTGGGATTCCAGGTGTAAGCCACCACACCCGGCCAAAAAACACATTATTGATTGGTATATGGAAATAAAGTTCATACTCCACAAACATGGGAAATCAGGGGCCATAACTTTTTCTTTTCACTGTCAGTAGAAAACACGTCATGGAAAGGTAGAGAATTAAAACATTCACGCCACTTATGAGCTAATGTGTTCATTTTATAAAGGAGTTGGCATCCCGTTAGATGTTACATGAAGTAAAATTTAATTAAAACATTTAAAAACATTTAGTTTCATCTCAATTAAATATTATTCCATTCCTATGACAGAAAATTTAGAACAATAAAGTGATGCTGGAAGAACAACCTAAAGTCAAACATAGTCCTCCCACTTACAGATGATGACCATGTACATTGATGTATTTTCTTCAGTCTTTTTTCTCTTTATTTGTTATGTTTTAATTTATAAAAATTCTATACATTTATGGTGTATGACATGTTGTGATATATATACAAACCGTGGAACGGCTAAATCAAGTTAATTAACATATGCATGACCTCACAGGCTTACAATTTTTTTGTGGTGAGAACGCTTAAAATCTACTTTCTTAGTAATTTTCAAAAATACCATATGTTGCTTTTAACTGTAGTCACCATGTTGTACAATAGATCTCTTGGCGTACTTCTCCTAATTGAAATTTTGTATCCTTTTACCAGCATTTCCCCAATCTCCCACCCCCACTCCCCTGACCCCAGGTCCTGGTAACCACCACTTTTTTCTCTGTTTCTGTGAATTCAACTACTTTATATTCTACATATAAGTGAGATCATATGGTATTTGTCATTGTGTGCCTAGCTTATTTCACTTAAGATAATGTCCTCCATGTTTATTCATGTCATTGCAAATGACAGGACCTCCTCCTTTTTTATGACTAAATAGTATTCCACTGTGTATCTAATTACATTTTCTTTATCCATTCATTGGTTGATGGACATTTAGGTGGGTTCCATATCTTGGCTATGTTTAATAGAGTTGCAAAAAACACGAGAGTGCAAGCAAGGCACAGTGGCTCACATCTGTAATCCCAGTGACTTTGGAGGCTGAGGTAGGAGGATTGCTTGAGGCCAGGAATTCAAGATTGATCAGCCTGGGAAACATAGCAAGGCTTCATCTCTAAAAACAAAACAAAAAAACAAAAAAACAAAAAAACTAGGCACACTGGCTTGCATCATTAGTCCCAGCTACTACAGAGGCTAAGCTGGGAGGATCGCTTGAGCTCAGGAGTTGGAGGCTTCAGTGAGCTGTGATTGCACCACTGCACTTCAGCCCGGATGACAGAGAGAGATCTCAACTCTTAAAAAACATAATGGGAGTTTAGATATCTCTTTGACATACTGATTTCATTTCCTCTCGATATATACCAAATCGTGTGATTGCTAGATCATATGGCAGTTTTATTTTTGTTTTTCTTTTTGAGGAACCCCAACACTGTTTTTCCATATGGCTGTACTAATTTCCAGTTGTTCTTCTGTGGACAGTTTTAACTAGATCATTTCCAAGTGTGTTTTTGTCCTTTTCTGCTGAAGGCTGGCTTATAGTAAAGACATGCGAATGTCACAAAGCTAGACCCCTTCCAGAGTCAAACTGAGTACTTAGCATCTTTGGCTTTAGGATTTTCCAAGCCTGTGAAAACTGGGCTTATTTTCCAAGGCATCTAGAAGGATTGCTTAAAGCACAATGCGGACAAACACTCACTGTCTTAAAAAACGTGCCTCTAAACCTCAACTACTTAGCTAAAAAGTTAGGAGACAAGTTTCAGCAAATTGACTTGTATAGTGTTATTCTCAGTTCTGCTAGAAAGATAATAATAAATTGCAATTGACAATAGTACAGGCACCTTATTTGGATTTGTTATTCTTAGTGGCTTCCATTGGGATTTACAAGATCCACACGAGCTCTGAAAAAGCTACAATTTCCTGTCTATTAAACCCCAAATGGAAAAATAACAAATACAATGAAAAACAGCAACCTAGTTGACAGATTCATATATATTAATCCCATCTCCATGGTTAAGAGATGGAAAATTATTATTGAATAAGACTCTTTCATCAAACCAAATATTTCCTAATGTGCCAAAGTACATAGCTGGCATTGCTTCTGCCTTACACATCTGCTTCTCTCTTTGAACTCTGATATTAATCTGAAGGTTGCATGCAGCTGCACAGTCCTAAGATAATTAGTTCTTTCCATTATATATTATGACTGATAGGGCAGACCTCAAAAACATTCAGAGCTTGGATTTGCATAAACGCCAGGCAGTTAGAAGGCTTTTCCAAAATTCAAATCAATCTCCTAGAAAAACTTGTACAATTTCCAGATCCTTCCTGGAATCTTTATATTTCATCTCTCTTAGAATGTTTTCTCTTTTGCTCATCTCTCTACATTTTTGTATTTAATTGCTGGCAGGATTTCATTAACCTCTTTGGGATATTTCAGAGAAAACCAACCTGAAGTAGGTGACTCCAGCCTTTATAGGTATGCCAGCAAAGTGTTGAGCTAGTTTTTTTTTTTTTTTTGAGGCGGAGTCTCGCTCTGTCGCCCAGGCTGGAGTGCAGTGGCGCGATCTCGGCTCACTGCAAGCTCCGCCTCCCGGGTTCCCGCCATTCTCCTGCCTCAGCCTCCCGAGTAGCTGGGACTACAGGCGCCGCCACCACGCCCGGCTAATTTTTTTGTATTTTTAGTGGAGACGGGGTTTCATTGTGTTAGCCAGGATGGTCTCGATCTCCTGACCTCGTGATCCGCCCGTCTCGGCTTCCCAAAGTGCTGGGATTACAGGCTTGAGCCACCGCGCCCGGCCGAGCTAGTTTTTATACAGTGCTAAACATGGAGGATTTTGACATTTCCTCCAGAACTTCCAGATTTTGCAAACATCCGTAGAAGAGCGGTTTTACAGTTATCTCCCCACAAGAGATGAAACCAATCATCTTCAAAGGCACTGACAGTGCTTCATGTCATGTATTAGTATTTCTTTCCACAGTAGGGTAGTCATCCATAGAGTGGGTTTTAGGGCTTCTCAAAGAAAAAAGACTCTTGAGTTTTGTCCTTGATTTAGGTCAAATGCTTTGTGTCCCCTGAAGGAGAGAGGAGACCAAGAAGGAAGTGAGATGGAATCCTGACATCAGCGTGTCCAGGAGCTGGACTTGAGGTGAATAAAACATTCTAGAATGGAAGAGTATTTTAAGCAAATTGCAGTGTTCCCTTCCAATAAATATAAGCCAACTTGAACTGATCCAGCAGTACCACCCAGGCAGCCATCATTTCCAAAACTCGGTTTCATGAACTTGGTTTCAAAAGGAAATTTCTGCTTCTCTGCAGTATTTGTATTTAATTTATGGCTAGTGAAAAGATATATCATATCTTGGTTGTTAATCTTCCAGAAAGACAATCTTTCTCCTTTGAAATAAACAAATGAAATGGCAAAATGGCTGACCGTGGTGTGCAGGGACGATTCTCAGGTATGCTGATGGTTTGGAGTTCCTTTTTCTGTTTCCTGCATATCATCCTCATTAGAAATTCAGTAGATTCCACTCAGACAATAACTATCATAGCTCTCAAGCTTTCTGGTTCTCTCTCTCTCTATATATAATTTTTTATATGGAAAGTCACAGTATCTAAATATTTCTTGGCTTTTACAAAACCATATTTCATAATCTGGCCAAAACCCTACCAGTAGCCTTAACCCAGTAGGAAAATATGTTGTTTTTATTTGTTATTCTATGTGCTTCATTTCGTTAAGTTGGCAGGAGGCCTGAGGGGAAGTGCACACATGTTATGAGATGGCTGGTTTTTTGGTTGTTTGTTTCGTTTTTTTCTTGAGACAGAGTCTCCCTCTGTCACCCAGGCTGGAGTGCTGTGGTACGATCTTGGCTCACTGCAACCTCTGCCTCCCAGGTTCAAACGATTCTCCTGCCTTAGCCTCCTGAGTAGGTGGGATTACAAGCACCCAGCCACCACATGTAGCTAATTTTTGTGGGTTTTTTTGTAGAGATGGGGTTTTGCCATGTTGACCAGGCTGGTCTCGAACTCCTAACCTCAAATGATTTTCCCAAAGTGCTGAGATTACAGGCATGAGCTACTGCATCCGGCCAGACCACTGTTTCTTAACTCGTTCTCTTCTTCGACTTCCATGGCTCCACGCTGGCCTGGTTTTCTTCCTGCTTTTCTGGATACTCTTTCTTTGTCTACACTGCTGGATGCTCCCCTATCTGACACTTCTGGGTTAAAATTTCTCAGGCATTAGTCTTGAGTCTTCTTTTCTTCTTACTCTAGACTCTTTTTCGGAGTTAACAGTATTCATTTTCATAGCTCCCAGATTTATTCCTCAAGCCCAGATCTCTTTTTGGGGGGATCTGGAATCATATCCAAATGCCTATTAAAAATTTTAACTTGTCTATCTCTAATTCAATGGGCTGAATTGAGCTCTGATCTTCAAACCTGCTCCCACTTCTTACTTCCCCATCTGTGAGAAGTAATTTTTTTGACGCTAGTTTCATCCCCTGCCCTTAAATCTGAACAAGTTTGTTCAGAGTGATGCTGCACAGTTTCTGGGCCCAGCTTTTAAGAGGCTGGCACCTCCCACATGGTATCTCTTGGAGTGCTTGATATATATTATACCTAGAACCAGAATTTGTTACCTAGATGTAAGATGATGCCATAACCAAATATCAAAACATAGCGTCAGCTCTGAGACCAGGTGGCAGGTGGAAGCTGAAAGTGATTGTTGATTAGGATTTGAAGTTGAAAGACAGCAAGGGAAATGCTGCAGAAAAAATGACCTGTATTAGGCAGTGGTGAAAAGTGTAGCAAAACTGTCACCTGTAGAATATAGTAGAGAAAATGTCTAATGAGCTCATGGATCTGGCTAAGGAGATTTCCAGGTAAAATGTCAAAAGGGACATCTGGTTTCTTTTAGCTGCGTGTGATAAAATATAAGAAGAGAGAGATAAACTTAAATAAAAACCGGTTAAGCTTTCAATCTAAGTTTAGAGGAAGTATAAAGAATACAGGACTTGCTGTGTTCAAAAATAAACTTTCTCACTGTCATTTTTATCTAGGAAAAAAATGTTCAAAGTGAAAAATGGCTCTAGGTCAAAGACCAAATCCGGATCTCTATCAGTAAACCATGGTCTTAGGGCAAAGATTTCAAGAGTATAGCTTTAAGATTTTTTGTTAAGACTTCAGAAAAATTTAAGGTTGTACCTAGTAGGACTTCTGATAATCAAAAGACCTGTGATTAAGAATCATAGATACTTTAGCTTAAATAACAGGGCTTTTAGGTGTTAAGAGCAATATTCCACAGCAGTGTCACCAGCCACCCAAGGCACACAAGGTCTGTCTTGGAAAGAAATGTGGGCGTGACTTCTATTTAATGAAATTGACTATAAATTGATAAACAAGAAACCCACAAATGTTTTCAAAAAATTGTGTCAGTTAGGAATGAAATGGAAAGATAGTACAAAGTAAAAAGAGATACTTAGAACTCCCGAATGTCCATAGAAAGGAAGCAGGCTGAGAAAAGTACTTAGCTGCAAGACAAATGATTTCTTATGGAAGATGAAGTATGACTTGGCAGCTAGGACTAAAAACCTAGAGGACAGAGCCAAGAGCTCGGCAGGATAATTTCCATAGAATAGGAATTGCCCTAATCAGGAAACTGCAATGTGGGCTGTTGTGAATTGTAAACTTGCAAAGGACCAGTGACTGCTGCATGGCTGTGTTCCAGCCCTTTTGAATGGGACTATTACAATTAGGTTAAGCCTAGTTCACTATTGTATGTTGAGTTTGTGGGGAACATGCCAGTCTTCAGACTGACAGGAATTATACCTAATGAGCCTCATCTACACCTGAACCTGATTTCAATGATAATGAGATCTTGGACTCTGAGTTGACGCCATAATGGCTTTAGATTTGGGGGAGCCTTGGGAAAGGATAAGAGTATTCTTCACATGAAAGGAGAGTAAATCATTTTTAGCCAGACAAACAAATGATACATATGGATGTAGAAATGGATGGTTATACCTGTTTATGATGATAAATGATATCCACAAATTCTTTGACTATTTTCCGACTGCATCTCAGTAGGCTTGATAATTAGAATATGGCAGAAATAATCATGTGGCAATTTTTAGGTCCAGGTTTTAAGAGATTGGAAGCTTCCACTTCCTGTTTCTCAGAATACTAAGTTTTGCAACCTGTCATTTTATAAGGAAGGCCAGGCCACATGGGGAGGCCCACATGTGAAGAAACTGAGGTCACTGACCAAGAAGCCTGGGTTCCATCTGACAGCCAGAACCGCTTTGCCAACCATGTAAGGGAATCGTCTTGGAAAAAGATCGAGGTGACCCAATTTATGTCACTAGGGTTGAAATGAGCCATCCCCTTTTAGCCTTCAAACCCAAATTGCAAATGTGTAGGCAATATAAGTGATTGTTGTCTTAAGCCACTAAATGTGAAGATGCTTTGTTATGGAGCAATAGATTACCAAAACAACATCACAGTAATTGATACCATAATAAACATTACTCAAGACACTGGATGGAGTTCTTGACATCTTCCTCTTCTTTACTGCCTAAATTTATTTTGTTGCTTCAGTGCTTCATAGTTTTCCCTAGACTGCATCCACCAACTTTTAATGGTCTATTCTCTTAGTAAGAGGGACCTAGCTTACATTCAGCTAGCCAATAGCCCAAATAAATGTCCTTATTCATATTCACTTATGTCTTATGAGAATTATTTGCAATATATATATCAAGAGTAAAATAACTGGGTTGTCAGGTGTATAGATATTTAAGCAAAGTAGATATTAACAAATTGTCTTCTAGAATTGTTGCATCAGTTAGGGCTCCCGATGGCGATATACAAGCACTCTTTCTCTCAGTATCTTTACCAATACGTGTTACTATTCATCATTCTAATTTTGCCAACAATATGGACATAAAATGATAAGTGGATGTTTTAACTACTTATTTTTCTTATTATAATGTATTCTTGTTAACTATTCAGATTTCCTCTCTGATTTATGCTGATTCATATATTTTCAAGAAGCACTTTCTTCTCTTAAAATTTCCGTATTTTTCTTATTAATTGTTAGGAGTTACATGTAAATTCTAGGTATTCATCTGGCTTTGGTCTTGGGAATGGAAAATAATGGTCAGTTGTTGTCTTCTAATTTTATATATCCATTCTTTTGGTAAATATAAATCCTTAATATGACACAGTTAAATTCATCAATATTTTGCCACCTGATGCTATGAAACCCTTTTGGCTTTTTGTGTTTTTAAGATCTTCTCCATTTTTAGGTTACAAGAACTTCTCTGTTTCCTCCTATTAGCTTTATGGCTTCAATTCTCATGTTTAGAAGCTTAAACTCTCTGGAATCCATTAACTTTGTTATGGTGAAAAAAGGACCCAGCTTTTTATTTATTTATTTATTTTCTCTAAAAAGTGCCAGTTCTCCCAGCACTACATATTAAACAGTGGAATCTTTCCTCATTTAATTTTAAAGCAATCTATCCATATTTCAGAAGCATTTTAATTCTCTGTCCTGTTCTTCTGGTATATTAGAAGTTTCTTTTCCAGCACCATTGAGTGTTTATTATGTCCTTGTATTATCTATTCATGTTTGCTGGAGCAAGTACCTTTCCTTTGATATTCTTTTCCAAACTTAACTACCAGAGGGTCCAGTTTTGGGATTTTTTGTTAATCTATGTTGGTCCTTTATGAGCGTTTTAATCTTTAATTCTGGGAATGTCTCAATGTTTTTCCTAAAAAGATTTTCCTTTTCTATTATTTGTCTTTATTATACGGACATTTCTATTTCTCTTTGCCATATCTCTTAGCTTTTATATTTTTCTCCTGTTTATGCCATCCTGAAGACTTCTGAGAGTTTTTCTACCGAATATTTCTCTGCACTAATTCTCTCTTCTGCTTTAATTCTTTTGCCATTTATTCCCTCTGTTGGGTTTGTTATTTCAACTCTTGTATTTTCAAGTCAATAATTTTCCTTGATTTTTAAAAAATAGAAGTTTAATCCTGCATTGTGTAATTAGAATATGCCCTTATTTCTTGGAGGATATTTATTTATCATGCTTACTTTAAATGTTTCCCTGCTGTATTGATGCTTCTCCATCTGGTAGAGGTTGTATAATTTTGTTACCTCTCTTTGATGTAAGTTGTAGGTGTCAGATAGATTTTAGAGATAGATGTTAGGTATGTGATCTTAGCTAGGTCATTGTTTTTCTCTCTGAGGTCATATTCCTTAGAGGTGCCCTAGCAACTTCTTTGGGGAAAGGGACCATAATCCAGGTCTTAACATTTTCCCCTCCTGGAGCAGAAAGGAGGGTATTGCATGCCGGGGTGGAGAACTCCCTCACCTGTAGGAATACCCCCTCTATGAACCCCTGCCTTCATGGAAACACCCTTTCCCTCCACGCTGTTTGAGTTGATTAGAATAAATTTCCATGGCTGTCCAGTTTGCTGCATCTGTTGATAAATGCTGCTCCATGCAGCAGGGTTTAACAGTTGTAGCCTTTCTAGGATGACGGAGTAGGTAACAATGCATGCAGGCAGTTTTGAGCAAAAGAAGAGAATACAACTTGAAATCTCTCCCACAATCTATCCCTTGACCATGTTACCCTCTTCTCTCTTCCCCTGGAATTCCATTTCCTTTCCATGCCAGGTAACTGCATCCTGATGCCCTGATTATTTTGAGTTATTTTAAAATTATTTTTCAGGTACACATACATGCCCCTCACTTTCATGACACCTACAGGGATGGGAGGAGATTGGGATCTTGTAGGCCTTGTTGGTTTGCTCTCCTCTCAATAATAAGCAGCTTATTTACTTACTATGGATTTGTAGAAATTATTCTTATATTACAAACACTAATTCTTTTTAACATATGCAAATATCTTTCATTAGCCTATGTCTTTTATGTTTGTCTTTTATTATACCAGTATTTTAAATTTTGATGTAGTCAAATGTATCCATCAAATTATAATAATCAAATGTATCATTTACTTTTATGAATCAAATATTTTGAGCCTTGTCTAATGAATCCTTTTTAAGGTCTCTTTATTTTCTTAAAATTTTTTGAAAGTTTTGTTTTCCTATTGAGATCTACCACCCATGTAGAATTAACTTTTTTTTTTTTTTTGCATGGTAAGAGGAACTACTAAAAATTACTACAGCTTTGTAAGTTTTGACATGTGGTAGAAAAAAAATAATCCATCATTATTGCTCTGTTGTTCCTGGCTCTTTATTCTGTGGCTTGAATTTTAAAATCAAGTTGCTACCTTTGTCTAGGTAGTATTTGAATTCGACTTGCATTGGATCCAAGATCAACCTATAGGAATCATGAACACTCCTTCACACCATCACAACTCATCACAAAATATAGTAGGTAGATAATATTTATGAGGGAAACAAGATTAGATACCTAGAAATAACCTAGCAAAATGTGTACAAGATTTTGATGAAAAAATATATGAAATATTATTAAAAACACAAAAATGGCCTGCACAAATATTGAGATGTAGTACATTCATAAACGAGAAGACTCAATATACCAAAGATTCCAGTTCTACTGAAATTAATCAGTGAATCCAGCTCAATCCTATTAAGTTTGAACAAATGAAAATATTCCTTAACAAACTTGTCTGGTTGTCCAAAATAGGATGAAATTATTTTTACCTCCTCTCACTGCAATGCCAAGAATTTAGAATGTTGTGCTCCTTCATCTTCTCTTCTATTTCCTAACCTCACCAACATCTTCACACCTTTAAAAAATGTTTCTTCTATGATTTATTACAAAACAACTCTCTTGTTTTGATTCTCTGTTATTCTAAATATCCCCTCTCTGATCTTCTTGGTTTCTATTCCTTTCATGTTACATTTTCTGTCCTTGTTTCTCTTCTGTTTGTATTGTGTGTACTTTCACGCTTCTGTGATCTTTTCTGTGATCGTGACTCCCAAATCTGCCTTCATGTCAGGTTGTTCCCTTGAATTACAGGCTCACATGTCTACTTGCTGATAAGGCATGTTCATTTCTATATCCACCGGTGACTTAAAATAGTACTTCCCAAATGAAATTCATTTCTTTGCTTAAGAATCGGTTTCACTTACGTTTTCAACAAATGCAATTGCTGCCTATAAATACTTTTAAACCAAAGGGGGGTGTCAGACACCAGCAACATAATATATCTAAGTAAAAAAGTTGCTTTGCCCATGAGGATATTTCCCACTATAAGTTTTATTTGCACTTTTTCACAATTTCATGTCAAGTAATGCTCACACTATTCTTATTTGTCTTTGTGACTTTGAGCCCAGAAAACCCACTGTTCTTAATAAGTACACTGGAAATACAGGTTCTCAATAAGTTCACAGGTGTACATGTATGACATTTTGTTGGCAATGAACTAATAAACACTTCATGATGTTATAGATTAGCTGAAGTCTGTTGGAAACATAAAATTTTAGACTATGGAGTCAACAAATATTACAGTATAAAGCTATTGTCCAAGTATCAGAAAACTTATAGTTATGCATGTTTGAAAAACAAAATTAAGGAAATGCATCTGTGTAAATACCAAATGTTTCTCATCTGTTTTCAATTCTGGCAATTCACCTGGATTTGTTGTTGTTGTTGTTGTTACAATTGCATATAAGGTTGACAACTGTCAGCAAATTATTAATTGTCCTTCCATCCCTTTCTTCTGTTTATGTCCACTCTTCCCAGTCTCAAAGCTTATATGATCACCTAACAGAAAGGTGGGCTGTGGGCACTTCACCTGGCATGCTTGCAAGTCTTTGCTTGAACCATATGTCTGCCTTGGAGACAGAGCAAATTAAGAAATAGATGAAACTGATATCCCTGCTTAGAAGCAAAATAAGTAGAGAAAACTAACTGCAGAAACAACAATGAAGACTGACAATTAAAATAAACTTTCTTTTCTCCATTTTACAGCTTGCCTCAGAAATCTTTCATTTGCAGTTATTTCTATTCTTTCAATTCTCAACATGAAATATCATCCAGGCCCATGCTCACCCACCAGTCTTATTTTCTATTAGTTGCTAACGGGAAATTTGGTGGACTGTGTGATCTGTACAACTATAGATAGTAAACCAGAAAACTTTAAAGGTGTGTTTTATAATAGAGAGAATCAGATTCAACCATGTAACAGGTGCATAACTTTGAGCAAATAACCTCCCTGAACTTTGGCTTCCTCGTTTATGAAATAAACAATATTGCATTTGCAGAGATGTGGTAACCACTGAATAAGCTCATGCACCTCAAATACTGAACACGCTGACTGGAGTACAAGCACTGCAAATACAGTAGTTTAATAAGAAAGGCCAAGCCCAGCAGCAACAGACCAATCTGCCTATAAAAAGCAGTCGTATTTCCACATTTGCACACTCCCATCCTTATCTGAGCCCTGAGTCATTCTTCTGTCACCCAGTGCTCTTCTGTACCATGATGGGCTTAGTTCACGCAGTCCCCTTGTCTCCACCACACTATTGGTTTTCCTGGTTCACCATCAGTCTCTGACCTCCTGACTTCCCACTGCTTGGTTTACTCCTTGGTATTTGTTCTGTTTTCTGAGCTGCACTCACTGAAAATCCAAGCGAATGTATCCTAATCCTTCCAGAACCACCTCAACTCCCTGTACTTGATCCTGAAGTGTCTAGTGTTGGATCAAAATGAAAATGTACTAATTACTTTGAAGGAATGCTTGGAGTAACATTAATAAGGTCATGTGACTCTAAAACTGGAGGTGTCTGCTGCAGTTCCCCAAAAGATGGAAGACTTCCCTTTATGACAAGTATCTTGAATACTTGGAATAAATAGCTCCTCGGAATTTGAGATATTTCAGTGATAAGATTCTAACATAACAATATCTTCTAACAAATTTAATGCCAGATGAGTCCAGGAGATTAAAAAGCAATTTGATAAAGTAAAAGAGCTTGCTTCTTACCAAAATGAAGTCATCTGTATGTTATCCTATTAATACACCCTGCTGATAGATGTAAATTCATCAAAATTATTTTTTGGGGAAATAAACAACCTTACTTGAGACTACAGGCTCATCCTCCAACCTCCCATTTCTCCGCTCCCCTTTTCAGTGAAACTGCAGGAGAAGAGCTATCTATACACACTCTATCCACTGTCTTGTTCACCTCAAATGCCCTTCAATCAAGTTCACATTTTAACAATTTGATATAAACTGCTCTTGTCAAGGTCTCCAATGACCTCCCTGTTGCCAAATACAAGGGCTGATTGCTAATCTTCATCATATTTAATCTTTCACTCCCTCCTTTCTTGGAAACACCTGCTTCACTTGACTTTCTCATGGCCATTCTCTCTTGTCTCTCCTCTGACTTTGCTGGCCATAAGCCAGTAATCTCTTTTCCTAATTTTTCCTCCTTTCTATCACCCTGAGCATCAGAGTTTACATGTCTTGCCCTGATTTTCTCCTTTTCTCTATGTGTAACCCCTCTCCAGGGATCTCATCCACTCTCATGTCTTTAGTGACTCGCACCTGCTGATAACATTCAAACTTTAATGTCTCAGCACAAAACTCTTCTACATTCCAGACTCGTTTATCCTACTGCTTACTTGATACCTCTACTTGGTTGTCTAATAGGCGTAAAAAAACTTAAACATGCCCCAGATCAATCTCTCAGTCTTCCCTATATCCATCTTTCAAATATGGTTTCCTTAGTCTTCCCCTCTATGCAAATGTCAGTTTCACTGTTCCAGTTGCTCAGGTTAACAGTCTTGGAGGAATCCTTGATGGCCTTTTTTTCTCTCTTATTCTACCTTCAATCCATCAACTAATCTTATAGGATCTATCTTCAATATAGATTTGGAATTTGAGCACCTCTTACCAACAGTACTGTCACTATGGTCTAAGCCATCAACCTTTCTTGCCTGGTTTAGCAGTAGCCTCCCACCTGGTTTAAAGCGGTAACCTCCCATCTGCTCTATATTCTCCTGCCCTCGTCTTCCCTTTGTTTATTCTTACGACAGACAAAGTGATCCTTTTTAATGTGAAAGTCAGATCATTTCAATTCTCAGATAAAAATCCTCCACTGACTTCCCATGTCCCTCTGAGTCGAAGCAAAGTCCTTATCATGGCCCCTTGCTTCCTCTGACTTCATTTATCTCTACTCTCCCCTTAACTCTCACCATTCTGGTCACACTGACCTCTGCTGTTCCTCAAACAAGTCAAGCATATTTTTGCCTCTGATCTCAAGGAATTCCAAATTTAATAATGAAAACATGGTTTGATGATAGCAATTGTCTTAGTCCATTTTGTGCCGCTACAGCAGAATACTACAGGATGGGTAATTTTTAAAGAAGAGAAATTTATTTCTCACATTTCTGGAGGCTGGAGAGTCCCAGATCAAGGCACTGGCATCTGGTAAGGGCTGCTCCCTGCTTCCCAGATGGTGCAGATGATTTGTCTGGAGCAGAGGAATGCTGTGTCCTCATGTGGCAAAAGTCAGAAAGGCAGTAAGGGGCAAACTCACTCCATCAAGCTCTCTTCTAAGGTCACCTAATCCCCTTCATGGAGGGGGAGCCCTCATGACTCAATCACCTCCCAAAGGCCACCATCTCACAATAGTGTTGCCTTGGGGACTACATTTCAACAGGAATTTTGGAGGAAACAAAGATACTCGAACCATAGCATAGCATTCTACCCCTGGACTCCTCAAAGTCATGCCCTTCTTACATGCAAAATATATCCTTTCTATCCCAATAGTCCCCAAAGTCCTAACTTGATCCAATATCAACTCAAAAGCCTAAAACCCAGAAGTTTCATCTAAATCAGATATTGATAAGACTCAAGGCATGATTCAACCTGAAGCAAATTTCCCTCCGGCTGTGAGCCTGTGCAATCAAACAAGTTATTGACTTCCAAGACACACTGGTAGGTCAGGCATAGGATAGATTTTTCCATTCCAACAGGGAGATGTAGAAAAAAAGAGAAGAATAACAAGTCCCAAGTAAGTCTTAAACCCAACAGTAAAAGCAATATCCAACTTTAAGGCTGAAGAATAATCTTCTTTGAGTCCATGTCCCACCTCCTAGATACACTAGAGTGGAGGTTGCAGCCCCAAGGCCGCAGGCAGTCCCATCCCTATGGCTTTGCAGGGCACAGCCCATGCCTTACCTTTCATACATTGAAGTCATATGTCTGTGGCTGTTATGAACTGGTGCTGCATGCTGGTGGCTCTACAGTTCTAGGGTCTCAGGAGCAGCCCTGCCCCCATGGCTCCACCTGGCATTGCCCAGTAGGAACTCTCTGCGGTATCCCCCACTCCACAGTTCTTCTGGGCATTGCCCTAGCGGGGGCTCTCTGCAGGGGCTCTACTCCCGTGGCAGGTCACTCCTTGGTCCCTGAGGCTTTTTGAATAAAACATTCTTTGAAAACATTCTTTCTGAAAATATTATTATTATTATTATGTTCTTTTATTTTATTTTTTTCTGAAGTCTCACTCTGTCATCCAGGCTGGAGTGCAGTGGCCCGATCTCAGCTCACTGCAACCTCTGCCTCCTGGGTTCAAGCAATTCTCTGCCTCAGCCTCCTGAGTAGCTGGGATCACAGGCACCCGCCACCATGCCAGGCTTATTTTTGTATTTTTAGTAGAGACAGGGTTTCACCATCTTGGCCAGGCTGGTCTTGAACTCCTGACCTCGTTATCCACCCACCTCGGGCTCCCAAAAGTGCTGGGATTACAGGCATGAGCCACCGCGCCCAGACTGAAAATACTACTTTTGAAATCTAAGTGAAAGAAGCCAAGCGTGCTTCCACAGCTCTTGCATTCTGTATACCTGCAGAATTAGGACCAAGTGGATGCCACCAAGGATCACTGCTTGTGTGCTCCTGACAGGTGGCATGAACTACACCTGGGCCTGCTTGAGTCAAAGCTAGTCAGAGCTTCCCCAGAATGCAGGAAGCAGAGACTTGGGGAGGTCCTTGGCAGCAAGCCCCATGACTACATGGGTGCCCTTGGTCCCTCCGGTGTCCTGGAACGGTTCTCTGGACCTGTGATGGGAGAGGCAACCTTAGAAAACCTCTGAAATGCCTTCAGGGTAATTTTCCCATTGTCTGGATGACTAGCCCCTGGCTTCCTTGTATTCATGCTAATCGTATCAAACAATCACTTGGCAACATTCTTGGTTTTCTCTCCTGAACATACTCTTTTCTTGTTACAAGGCCAGGATGAGAATTTTCCAAATCTTTATGTTCTGCTTCCCTTTTAATTCTAAATTCTATCTTTAAATCACTCTCTTTTCTCATGTGTTACTATAAGCAGTTAAGAGAAGCCATGCAGCATTGCAAACACTCTCACAAAGTCCTAGAACATGGACATAATTCAGCCAAGTTCTTTGCCACTTGATAACAAGGACCACCTTTCCTACAGTTTCCAATACCTTGTTTCTCGTTTCTAAGACCTGATCAGAATGGCCCTTCCAGTCCATATTTCTGTGGACCTTCTGTTCGTAACCACTTAAGTAATCTCCAAGAATAAAGCTCTTCCCTACAGCTCTCCTCTTCTGAGGCCTCACTCACATTGCCTTTAATGCTCCCTTCTTTGCAATATAGGCTTTTTCCAGCACTTAGTTCAAAACTGGTCCAGCTTCTCCCCATTACCCATTTCCAAAGCCACTTTCACATTCTTAGGTATTTATTATAGCAACCAACCCACTCTCCAGTACCAATTTCTGTTTTAGTTTGGGTACTCCAGAGAGACAGAACCAATATGATATACACAGAGAGCTATATATGAAAAGGGATTTATTAGGGGAAATTGATTCACTTGATTATGGAGGCTGAGAAGTCCTTCAATAGGCAGCCTACAAGCTGGAGAAACAGGGAAGCTAGTAGTGTGGTTCAGTCCAAGTCCAGAGGTCTTAGAGCCAAGACATTTGATGGAGTAACCCCTAGTCCAAGGCTAAAGGCCCCAGAGTCCTGGGAGCCACTGGTGGGGCAAGTCTCAGAGCCGAAAGATAGGAGAACCTTGAATTCTAACATCCAAAGGCAAGAGAAAAGGCTGCCTTGGCTCTGGAAGAGAGAGATTTTGATCCTTCCTTTGAATAACGTGTTTAGTAAAGTATGACTGAGACAAGGGGACAAGCTCAACACACCTTTGTATCTGGCAATATCAAGGAATATATCAGAAAAGAGAGTGTTTCTTTAAATTTTATTGATTCTACTTCAGAACTTGAAATGTCAGTAGTAAGCAGGAATGGGAAACAGAATTCATGCTTAATTTTCAATGGTTGGTAGTATCAATAGAAAATATTTTCAAGAATAAAGGATGAGACTGACAGCAGCAATAAGACACTAGGTTGGTGCAAAGGTATTTGTGATTTTAGTCATAAAAGTAATTACCTTTGCACCAACCTCATATAAGGCAGTGTGTGGGCAATCAACATTGCACTTCACAAGCAGTGAAAATTAATTCAGCCTTTATACTCCTGAGGGCTCAGAGAAGCTCTTAGGAGCACAATGGCTCAAGCTGTATCCAGTGCTTCCCAGGAAAACTGTTATGCAGGCATATGGCTGTACATAGGTTATCTCCTGGGCCACCAACTGCACCCTAGACTAAAGCCCTGTGATACAGTTTCGTTGTGTCCCCACCCAAATCTCAATTTGAATTATATCTCCCAGAAGTCCCACATGTTGTGGGAGGGACCCAAGGGGAGGTAATTGAATCATGGCCACAGGGGGTGGCTGGTCTTTCCCGTGCTAGTCTTGTGATTGTTAATAAGTCTCATGAGAGCTGATGGTTTTATCAGGGGTTTCCACTTTTGCTTCTTCCTCATTTTCTCTTGCCGCCACCATGTAAGAAGTGCCTTTTACCTCCTGCCATGATTCTGAGGCCTCCCCAGCCATGTGGAACTGTAAGTCCAATTAAACCTCTTTTTCTTCCCAGTCTCAGGTATGTCTTTATCAGCAGCATGGAAAAAAGCTAATACAGTCTGTCATCTGCAATGAGACTCAGGAGCAAAATCCAAAGGCAATGTAAATAGCAACCATCAGATGTTGCTGCATAAGGCCCCATTTCTCCACAAGCCCTTGGAAGTTTGCCCTCCCAAGGGGTTTGTTGAGCAAGACAGTGATGCTGTAGCACTGCTATCACCAGAGCTTTTTAGGATGGGAACAGTTTCAACAGAGATTTGACTTGTTGCCAAAATGTAAAAAGTAAATTAGAAGAGATAATCCTGAAAACAAAATACTCCAGAATGGCATTAATTCAATCAGCAGATTTGAAAACAGCAATGGAAATTGATAGAACATGGTCACAAAAGAAACAAACAAAGACAGTGCTATTCAGTTGACAAATTAAGTAATTGTCCCTCTCCACGCTATTATGTTGACAAGAATAAGTTATTGATGAATAATTAGGTGAATATGCCCAAAGGAGAAGGTGTGAAAACATATTATCTTCAGAAGAAGCAACAGGCCTGAGTGGTTTCTACCAAAATTATCTGCAAATTAACTACTTGCCTCATGTACACACACACACCCACACCCACCCACCCACCCACACACACACACACACACACACACACAGAGAGACACGGATGCACTCCAGAGCACTTGTATTACATAGGAGCCTTTGGACTTCAAAGATCAGAGATATGTTAGGTTACTTGAGATGATGATGGGGATTTAATGAAGGCTACTTAGTTTAAAAATGGAAGAAGGTATCAAAAATTAAACTTAAGATTTCTTTCTATAGAAACTGACTCCCTCAGGGACGAAAGTTAGAAGTCTTTGACCTCTGTTTATCCTTAACCACCATTTCTAAGGAGACATTCCCATCAAATTTCCTCATATTGTCATGATTTCTTAACTTTCCTTCCAAGCTCTGGTCTTGTAAGTTCTGATTCATGATATGTGACTTCACTAGATTAATATTTCTAATGTATTACCTGTATTACCTTGATTACTAATTCAAAAGGTTTCAAAGTGCTTCTTGATCTTGACATTGAAGATACAGTAATGAACAAGACAAATTGAATTTAAGGAGCTCCTTGTGTAGTGGGTAAGAGAAATGTGCCAGTAATAATTACAATGAAATACACTATAAATAGAGGTAATAATAAATACTCTGAAATCTTCGAGTCTACACTAAGGGTTAGCACTCTTATTTAAAATTTTCAAGAGACATACGAAGTAAATGTTATTACTAAATAATAAAGCATTATTTGCTTTATTATTTATTATTTATTAAAATTCTGATGCTATCATAAACTCCATAATTAGTATATATTTTAAATAAAGCATTATTTGAATAGTAAATATATTATTATACAGATAAGAAAACTCAATCTCAAAGGGCTTTGGTAATATAAGAACTATGTTGCTAAACTGGAATATGGGTCATAATGTTCTCCTTTAGACACTGGTTTATGGTCATATAAACCATATATGGTTTATGGTCATATAAACTATTTTACACATATAAAATGTGTAAAATATTACACATTTTCTTTTTATTGTGCCATACATTCATAATGTATGATGCATTATGATATGTAGTAGATCTTTATAATACATGATATATTTTTGATATATTACTAAATATAAACCTGAATCTATAAAATTCTGGAAGTGTAGGAGAAAAGCTTTGTGTGTTTATATTAGGCGAAGACTTCTTAGCTATAACACCAAGAGCATAATCCATAAAAAAAAATCAATAAATTAGATATCAAAATTTAAAACATGGCTTTCTAAATACAATGTAAAGAAGACAGGATGAGTTACATATTGGGAGAAAAGATTTACAAAGCATATATCTGATAAAAGACTATATCCACAATACATGAAAACTCCCAAAGATCAAGAGTAAGAAAAAAAATAATAACTAAAAAACAGACAAAACATGTGAACACATACACTTCACCAAAGAAGCTAGACAGATGGTTAAAAAGATGCTTGACATTATTCATTATTCATTAGTTGAAATGCAAATTTAATCTTTATGAGATATTACAAGACATCCATGAAAATAGCTACATTTAAAAAGTTTAAATAAAGTGTTGGCAAGAATGTGGAAGAACTGGAATTCTCATATGCTGGTGGTCAAAATGTAAATTGGTAATAACCAAGTCACTTTGGAAAGAAATTGTACAATTGGAAATTGTAAATCTGACATGATTTAGCCAAATACTCCTAGGTATTTACTCAAGAGGAATGATACTGTATGTCCATAGAAAAACTTGTACACAAATGTTGACAGCAGCACTATTAGTAATAGCCAAAAATTGTAAATAGTCCAAATGTTTATCAACAGGTTTATGATTTTAAAAAATGTTGTGTATCTCTCTAATGGAATGTTGCTCTGCAACAAAAAGAAATGAACCATTGATCTACACAACAACATGGATGACTCTAAAAAATTATTCTGAGTGAACAAAGCCAGACAATAAAGGGAGATATACTGCACAATTCCAGGTAATATAAACTTATGTACGGTGACAGAAAGTAGATGATTGATTGCTGGAAATTGGAGACAGGAATGATCATTTCATAATATTTAATGTGTAATATTTACACGTTAATATTGTAATTTATTGTATGTTAATTATACCTTAATAAAATTGTTAAAAATTATGAAATGCAGTTTAAGTTAGATAAAACTACACTTTTATCCTCCAATGCATATGTTAGAGAATAAAATAATTTAAATTAATGAACTAACTTTAACTCAAAAAAAAAAATTACAGTGTGATATGGTTTGGCTGTGTCCCTACCCAAATCTCATCTTGAATTCCCATGTGTTGTGGGAGCGACCCAGTGGGAGGCAATCGAATCATAGAGGCAGGTCCTTCTTAGGCTGTTCTCATGATAGTGAATAAATCTCACAAGATCTGATGGTTTTATAAGGGGGAGTTTCCCTGAACAAACTCTCTCTCTTTTCGCCTGCTGCCATCCATGTGAGACGTGACACGCTCCTCCCTGCCTTCTGACATGATTGTGAGGCATCCCTAGCCACATGGAACCTTTTTCCTGTATAAATTACCCAGTCTTGGGTATGTCTTTATCAGCAGCATGAAAACAGACTAATACACAGAGTAAATCCAAAGAGAGTAAAAGGAAGAAAGTAATAAATAAGAGAAAATTTTAATGAGATATACAACAAAGGAATATGGAAATAACACAACCAATATCTTGGTTCTGAAAAATCTAATGTGATGAATAATCTATCTGCAGATTGATAAAAACAATCAAGATAATGAGCAAGGGACAAGCAGTATAGCTAATAAAAAATATGTAAACATATGAGAGATTACCATGACTAATTTTATGCCAACAGATGTGAAAACTTGGATAAAATTGTTAAGTTTCTAGGAAAATATTAATTTATAGAAGTTACCTGAGAAGAAAACACAAATAAGTCTATATTCATTTGCAAAACTTGATTCAGTAGCCAAAATACACCCACAAAATGTTACCACACCCAAATAGTATTACAGAAGAGCTTACCAAAATTTGGTTGCAAATAATCCCTATATTAAAGAAATTATTTCATAAAATAGAAAAAATAGGAATTTTTCACAAGTTTTTATTAATGCTGTGGTAACCTTTAATCACAAAGTTTGACAAAAGAGGGTATAAGAAAGAAAATTTATAGTTTAATATTACATAGAGATATAAAAATCTTAAATATTGGCCAATTGCATCCAAATAGTCTAAATAAAATCTATCATAAAATACATAGGTTTTATTTTAGAAATATAAAAATTCTTTGTTAATAGAAATATTTTAATTCCAATAAGTATATAAAAATGAATAAGTGAAAATCAGGAGAATGTAAATTTATCCAACAGGTAGATATTAGTTCACACTAGTTTAATGGGCAACAATCAAAATGCCTCACAAGGTGAAGTACTAGAGAAGATATAGAAACATGATAATTCTAATACACTGATTGGGCCTGGAGTGGGCAGGGGTTAGGGGGTTAAGGGGTGATGAAACAATTAATTGGAAGAACCATTTTGCGTTCAATAGTAACTTCATAGATACTCATACCTTTTGTCCAGGAATTTTATTTTTATGTCTATTTCCCAAAGACGCCCCTCATGTTACCCAGCCTATGTGACCTAGCTGAATTCTACCCCATCCTAACTTCTTATCTTTAAGAAACAGGGACCAGGCATGGCGGTTTACACCTGTAACCCCAGCACTTTGGGAGGCCAAGGCAGGCGGATCACCTGAGGTCGGGAGTTCGAGACCAGCCTGACCAACATGGAGAAACCCTGTCTCTACTAAAAATACAAAAAAATACACGCACAAAAAACAATTAGCCGGGCATGGTGGCAAATGCCTGTAATCCCAGATACTCGGGAGCCTGAGGCAGGAGAATCACTTGAACCCTGGAGCTGGAGGTTGCAGTGAGCTGAGATTGCACAATTGCTCTCCAGCCTGGGCAACAAGAGTGAAAGTTCGTCTCAAAAAAAAAAAAAAGAAGAAGAAGAAAAGAAACAGGATGACTGTGACAAAAAGTTCTACTTAAAACCAGAACACCTGAGACTGGTTAGAATCATGGTAGCTAATCAAAGGACTTAACAACTTCAAGAAGAGCTCAGGTTTCATTATAATCTCATTTCCATGCTAAATGACACTCCCACTAGTGCCATGCCAGTTGACAATCGCCGTGACAGTTTACAGTCACCATGACAATGATCAGAAGAAGCCATTAAAGGACAAAAGGAAGGTGGGACTTAAGTTCACCACTCATTTCTGGAAAAGACATGAATATTCCTTGCCTCATTTTTAATGGCCAACCCCTTCATTAGAGAGAGCCTACATTTTGGCCCTCTTACTCCTCACTTGTCCAAAAGTTGATTTGTGAGCCAGGCTCCTGCCTTTCAATTCTGTAGCTACAGAATCAAGTCCTCACTGGTTGATGCTCCCTTTCAGGTTTGTGTAATGGCTTCAGTGACACCAAACCTGGAAAAAGTCCATCTTCACGGGGGACAGATTTGTCGATAAAATTATGCATGTGACAGACATATGACCAAGCATTTCTCTATTTTTTATACCTCTCTATATTTCCCAGTACAAGTGCATTAAAGTAGCATGCCACATTAACATATCACATTAACATTTTAAAGAGAAAATTTTATGTGATTATATAGATTCAGAAAAAAGCATTTGAAAAATTCAGTATCAATATGTAATTAACACATAGCAAAATACAAAATCCATCTAGCTAACTGGGAATAAAAGGAAACTTTCTTAGTCTGCTAGAGGGTATTTGCCAAAAATCTGTAGTACACATAATATTTAATAGTAAAATACTGGAAGTTCTTTAAAGCTAAGCCAAAAATAAGACAAGGATACTTGTTGTCACCATTTCTGTTCAATTTATTTTTCTACGTTTTAGCTAGTACAGTTGATCTAAAAACAAAGAATGTAGAACAGAAGACAATTTTTATTTTACTAAAAATAGAATTCAGAACACACAGTTAATATGGAAATATCAAAAGCTCCAATATTGCTTTAATGAATACCATAGAAAAATTAATACAAAACAAAAGTTCTCAGTATATAGGCATAAATGAACAAAACACCACTCTAAATAAGTAGATTAAAGAAAGCAACAAAAGTTTTCAGTATATAGAAATAAAAAAGTAAGTAGATAAAAGAGATAAAAATATTTGTGGTAAAATACTCAATGGTATAAAAATGCCTATTCTAACTTGAAATAAAAATCATGTCATTTCAATCACTGGCAAATTGATTTTTCTTTTAAATTTCTCTGAAGAATATAAACAACTTATAAAATTAATACAGAAGAATAAAGAATGGAAAATATTGAAGATATTTAATGAAAGAATAAGGTGGAAACATATGCTCTACAGTAAGTTAAGACATTGTAATCCAAGATAATTAAAAGATACTGACATTAACAATAAATAAAAGATACAGAATTGGGTCAAAAATATACCCTCAAATCCATGGGAATTGATATATAACAGATTTAGTATTACATATCAGCAAGATAGCAAGATATGATGGGCTTTTTACAAAATAGTTCTAGCAGAACTGGTTATTCATATCAGAAAAAAATTAAAGGTGATCATCACAGCTGGCAGGAGGCAGGACTGGATTGCATTTCCGACTTGGACAGACAGAACAGCGTGCGGAAGCTCGCATCATGAATTTTAGCTCCTGAACGACTACAGGAATAAATCAGGAAGCCTGAGAGGACCCATTCAGAAGCGGACTGCTCCTGCAGGTTCCAGGAGACGCCCCAAATACTGTGAGTGCCCAAACTGGGGAAGTGGGAAAGGGAGATCCTTTGCCTCTGAACACACTCCCCCACTAGGGACACAGAAGATCTAGTTTGCATGAGAAGTTCCCAACCTTACCTTAGCTGAGTCCATTTAGACAGCAGAGTGAAATATAGGGGTAGAGGAAGCAACAGAAAAGGCCCTGGGAGCTTTCTGGGTCCCCATGCAGGCCATTCCTGCCTGGCCTCACAGGGATCCTTTGGGAGGGTGGCCAGAGGCATGGGGAAAATGCCACAGAGAGAAGGAAGTCTCCAGCTGAACTCTGTAACAATATGAACAGGTGGAGAAGCCTCCTGGCCAGAACTCAGGGGAGGGCACAAATCCAGCATGTAGACTCCACAGATGGGGGAAGTGATTTGTTTTATGCGACCACCAGAGCAGGCGCCAGAGAAAAGGCAAGTAGGCAAGGTAAAAAGAAACTTTATTAGCTAGCCAATGTGAAGGAAGAAAGGGCGAGGTTCACCAGTCTCCGGCGGTGGAGGCCGAGGAAGTCGCTCCGGCATTCTCGGGTGAGGTTCCTAGGTCTGCATATGAGGAGGGGCCAAGGAAGTTCGCTCCGGTGTTCTCGGGCGAGGTTCCTAGGTCCACATATGAGGAGGGGCCAAGGAAGTTGTGCCGCGCGCCTGCCGGGAGCAGCTTTTCTGTCTAAGGCTTGGGAGTGGGAGGGCAATAGGCGGGACACGGGTGTGTCGGGGGCGTTCGGTAGGTGCGGCCAGGTAAGTTTCAGTTTCCTCGATCAGACACCATGTTGCGCCTGCGCAGTTGGTCTGTATTTTTCCCGGGCACGGGCTGCATTTTCCCGCCTGCGGGTAAGTTGGTGATGAAGAACCCAGAAATGTGCCATCGTAGTCATCTTTGTCCTCTCCTCCCGTCCAGACAGGAAGTACAAAAGCCCTTTTCTTTCACAGCTGGGAGGTGTGTAGCCTGGGGCAAGTTCTCACCCCTGCTTACCCACTGCTTGGAAACAGACTCAGTGCTATTAGAGGGAGCATGGTGAGAGTGAGACCAGCCATTTGGATTGCATGGGAGCTGGGTGAGGCCTGTGACTGCCAGCTTTCCCTCACTTCCCTGACAACTTGAATGACTCAGCAGAGGCAGCCATAATCCTCCTAGGTACACAACTCCATTGACCTGGGAACCTCACCCCCATCCCCAGCAGCAGCCACAGCAAGACTCACCCAAGGAGAGTCTGAGCTCAGACACACCTAACCCTGCCCCACTTGATGATCCTTCCCTACCCACTCTGGTAGCTGAAGACAGAGGGTATATACACTTGGAAGTTCTAGAGCCCTGCCCACTGCCTGGTTTCTCTCCATACTGCCACAGCTGATGCTGTCTGGAAAGCGCCACCTCCTGGCAGGAGGCCAACCAGCACAAAAATAGAGCATTAAACCACCACAGCTAAGAATCCTCACAGAGTTCATTTCAGCCCCCTGCCCCCTCCGTTGGAAAAGGTGGTGGTATCCACAGCTGAGTGCTGGTATCCACAGCTGAGAGATGCATAAATGGTTTACCTCACAGGACTCTCTGCAGACAATCCCCAGTACTAGCCCAGAGCCTGGTAGACTTGCTGAATGGCTAGACCCAGAAGAGAGATAACAATCTCTACAGTTTGGCTCTCAGGAAGTCACATCTATGGGAAAAGGGGAACAGTACTGCATCAACGGACCACCCTGTGGTGCAAAAGAATCTGAACAACAACCTTCAGCTCTAAACCTTCCCTCTGACAGAGCCTACCCAAATGAGAAGAAACCAGGAAACCAACTCTGGTAATATGACAAAACAAGGCTCTTTAACATCCCCCCCCAAAAAAAATCACACTAACTCACCAGCAATGGATTCAAACCAAGAAGAACCCCTGATTTACCTGAAAAGGAATTCAGGAGGCTAGTTATTAAGCTAATCAGGGAGGCACCAGAGAAAGGTGAAGCCCAATGCAAGGAAATCCAAAATATGATACAAGAAGTGAAGGGAGAAATATTCAAGAAAATAGAGGGCATAAAGAAAAACAATAAAAATTTAGGAAACATTAGACACACTTGCAGAAATGCAAAACGCTCTGCAAAGTCTCAGCAATAGAATTGAACAAGTAAGGAGAGAAATTCAGATCTCTAAGGCAAGGTCTTTGAATTAACCCAATGCAACAAAGATAAGGAAAAAAGAATAAGAAAATATGAACAAAGAGTCCAAGAAGTCTGATATTATGTTAAATGACCGAACCTAAGAATAATTGGTGTTCCTGAGGAAGAAGAGAAATCTGAAAGTTTCAAAAACATATTTGGGGGAATAATCATGGAAAACTTCCCCAGCCTTGCTAGAGACCTAGACATCCAAATACAAGAAACACAAAGAACACCTGGGAAATTCATCAAAAAAAAAGATTACTGCCTGTCATCAGGTTATCTAAAGTTAAGACAAAGGAAAGAATCTTAAGAGCTGTGAGACAGAAACACCAGGTAACTTAGAAAGGAAAAACCTATGGGATTAACGGCAGGTTTCTCAGCAGAAACCATACAAGCTGGAAGGGACTGGGGCCCTATCTTCAGCCTCCTCAAACAAAACAATTATCAGCCAAGAATTTTATGTCCAGTGAAACTAAGCATCATATATGAAGGAAAGATACAGCCTTTTTCAGACAAACAAATACTGAGTGAATTCGCCACTACCAAGCCACTGCTACAAGAACTGCTAGAAGGAGCTCTAAATCTTGAAACAAATCCTGGAAACATGTCAAAACAGAACCTTTTTAAAACATAAATCTCATAGGACCTATAAAACAAAAATACAATTTAAAAAGCAAAAACAAAAACAAAAAACAAGGTATACAGGCAACAAATAACATAATGAATGGAATGGTACCTCACATCACAATACTAACATTGAATGTAAATGGCCTAAATGCTCCACTTAAAAGATAGAGAACTGCAGAATGGATAAGGATTCACCAATGAACTATCTGCTGCCTTCAAGACACTCACTTAATACATAAGGACTCACATATACTTAAAGTAAAAGGGTGGAAAAAGGCATTTTATGCAAATGGGCACCAAAAGTGAGCAGGGGTAGCTATTCTTACATCAGACAGACAAAACAAACTTTAAAGCAACAGCAGTTAAAAAGGACAAAGAGGCCTGGGAAACAGAGCGAAACTGTGTCTCAAAAAAATAAATAAATAAATAAATAAAGGACAAAGAGACATTGCAAAATGGTTAAAGGCCTTGTCCAACAGAAAAATATCACAATCCTAAACATATATGTATCCAACACTGGAGTTCCCAAATTTATAAAACAATTACTAATAGACCTAAGAAATGAGATAGGGAGCAACACAATAATAGTGGGGGACTTCAGTACTCCACTGACAGCACTAAACAGGTCATCAAGACAGAAAGTCAACAAAGAAACAATGGATTAAAACTATACCTTGGAACAAATGGACCCAACAGATGTATATATAAAACATTCCATTCAACAACCACAGAATACATGTTCTATTCAACAGCACATGGAATTTTCTCCAAGATAGACCATATGACCATAGATTACAAAATGAAGCTCAATAAATTTAAGAAAACTAAAATTTTATCAAGCACTCTCTGAGACCACAGTAAAATAAAACTGGAAATCAACTCCAAAAGGAACCTTCAAAACCATACAAATACATGGAAATTAAATATCCTGCTCCTGAATGATCACTGGGTCAAAAATGAAATCAAGATGGAAATTTAAAAATTCTTTGAACTCAACGATAATAGTAGCACAACCCATCGAAACCTCTGGGATACATCAAAGTCGGTGCTAAGAGCACAAACTGATGTAAACACCTACATCAAGAAAACTGAAAGAGCACAAACTGACATTCTAAGGTCACACCTGAAGGAACTAGAGAAACAAGAACAAACCAAACCTAAACTCAGCAGAAAAAAGGAAATAACCAAGATCAGAGCAGAACTCAATGAAATTGAAACAACAACAACAACAACAAAAGGCAAATGAATAAAAAATCTGGTTCTTCGAAAAGATAAATAAAATTGATAGATCATTAGCAAGATTAACCAAGAAGAAAAGAGAGAAAATCCAAATGATGTCAATAAGAAATGAAACAGGAGATAATACAACTGACACCACAGAAATACAAGAGATCATTCAAGGCTACTATGAACACCTTTACACACATAAACTAAAAAACCTAGAAGAGATGGATAAATTCCTAGAAAAATATAACCCTCCTTGCTTAAATCATGAAGAATTAGATACCCTAAACAGACCAAAAACAAGCAGCAAGATTGAAATGGTAATTTAAAAATTACCAACCGAAAAAAAAATTCCAGGACCAGATGGATTAACAGCAGAATTCTGCCAGACATTCAAAGAAGAATTGTTGCTAATCCTGTGGACACTATTCCACAAGACAGAGAAAGAGGGAGCCCTCCCTAATTCATTCTATGAAGACAGCTTCACCCTAATACCCAAACCAGGAAAGGACATAACCAAAAAAGAAAACTACAGATCGATATCCCTGATGAACATAGATGCTAAAATCCTTAACAAAATGCTAGCTAACTGAATCCAACAACACATCAAAAAGATAATCCACCATGATCAGGTGGGTTTCATACCAGAGATGGAGGGATGGTTTAACACATGCAAGTCAATAAATGTGATAGACCACGTAAACAGAATTAAAAGCAAAAATCACATAATCATCTTAATAGGTGCAGAAAAATCATTTGACAAAATCCCACATCCCTTTATGATTAAAACTCTCAGCAAAATTGGCATACAAGGGACATACCTCAATGTTTTAAAAGTCAACTATGACAAACTCACAGCCAATGTAATACTGAATGGGGAAAAGCTGAAAGCTTTCCCTCCGAGAACTGGAACAAGACAAGGATGCCCATTCTCACCACTCCTCTTCAGCATAGTACTGAAAGTCCCAGCCAGAGCAGTCAGACAAGAGAAAGAAATAAAGGGCATCCAAATCAGTAAAGAGGAAGTCAAACTGTCACTCTTTGCTGATGATATGATCCTTTATCTCGAAAACCCTAAAGACTCCTCCAGAAAGCTCCTAGAACTGATAAAAGAATTCAGCAAAGTTTTCAGATACAAGATTAATGTACAAAAATCAGCAGCTCTTCTATACACCAATGGTGACCAAGCAGAGAATCAAATCAAGTACTCAACCCCTTTTATAATAGCTGCAAAAAACAAAATCAAAAAAACTTAGTAACGTATCTAACCAATGAGGTGAAAGACCTCTACAAGGAAAACTACAAAACACTTCTGAAAGAAATAAAAGATGACACGAACAAATGGAAAAACATCCCATGCTCACAGATAGGTAGAATCAATATTATGAAAATGACCATACTATGTAAAGCAATCTACAAATTTAATGCAATCTCCGTCAAAAGACTACCATCATTCTTCACAGAATTAGAAAAAAGAATTCTAAATTCATGTGGAACCATAAAAGAGCTCACATAGCCAAAGCAAGACTGAGCAAAAAGACCAAATTTGGAGGTATCACACTACCTGATTTTAAACTATACCATAAGGCCATAGTCACCAAAACACCATGGTACTGGTATAAATATGGGCACTTGGACCAATGGAACAGAATAGAAAACCCAGAAATAAACCCAAATACTTAGGGCCAAGTGTTCTTTGATAAAGCAAAACAAAAACATAAAGTGTGGAAAGGACACCCTTTTCAACAAATGGTTCTGGGATAATTGGTTAGCCACATGAAGGAGAATGCAACTGGATCCTCATCTCTCACACTATACAAAAATCAACTCAAGATGGATTAAGGACTAAAATCTAAGAACTGAAACTATAAAAATTCTGCAAGATAATATTGGAAAAACCCTTCTAGGCGTTGGCTTGTGCAAGGATTTTATGACCAAGAACCCAAAAGCAAATGCAATAAAAACAAAGATAAATAGCCGAGACTTAACGAAAGCGCTTTTGCACAGTAAAAGGAGCAGTCAGCAGAGTAAACAGACAACCCACAGAGTAGGGGAAGATCTTCACAATCTATACATCTGACAAAGGACTAATAACCAGAATCTACAACAAACTCAAACAAATTAGCAAGAAAAAAACAAACAATCAAAAAGTGGGCATTTTGGTTGTTTCATTTGGTTTGGTTGTTTTGTTTGGTTTAGTGGGCTAAATCCTTGGCCCATCAAAAAGTGAGCTAAGGACATGAATAGACAATTATCAAAAGAAGATGTACAAATAGCCAACAAACGTGAAAAAATGCTTATCATTACTAATCATCAGGAAAATGCAAATCAAAACCACCCTGTGATACCACTTTACTCCTGCAAGAATGGCCATAATAAAAAAAAAAAATGAAGAAACAGTAGATGTTGATGTGGATGCAGTGTTCAGGGAACACTTCTATACTTCTAGTAGCAATGTAAAATAGTACAGCCACTATGGAAAACAACGTGGAGATTCCTTAAAGAACTAAAAGTAGAACAAAATTTGATCCAGTAATCCCACTACTGGGTATCTACCCAGAGGAAAATAAGTCATTATATGAAAAAGATACTTGCACACACATGTTTACAGCAACACTATTCGTAATTGCAAAATCGTAGAACTAACCCAAATCCCCATCAATCAATGAGTGGATAAAGAAACTGTGGTGTGTGTGTGTGTGTGTGTGTGTATGATGGAATACTACTCAGCCATGAAAGGGATGAATTAATGGCATTTTCAGTGATCTGGATGAGATTGGAGACTATTATTCTAAGTGAAGGAACTCAGGAATGGAAAATCAAATATCATATGTTCTCACTGATATGTGGGAGCTAAGATATGAGGATGCAAAGGCAAAAGAATGATACAATGGACTTTGGGGACTTGGGGGGAAGGTTGGGAGGTGGAGGAGGGATAAAAGACTATCCAAATCGGGTGCAGTTTATACTGCTTAGGTGATGGGTGCACCAAAAACTCACAAATCACCACTAAAGAACTTACTCACGTAACCAAACACCACCTGTATCCCAATAACCTATGGAAAAATTTAAAAAAAAAAAAAAAACACACATTCCTACCTCACAGTGGAAAATTAAAGTATATACTAAATGAAGTACATACCCTGCCTCCCAGCCCGACTTCCTTACTGAGATATTTGAGCTTTTTCTTCTTTAACAAGCTTAACTTAGATTTTTTCTCCCTAAAGAGTTTAGAAATGACCCCCAATACAAATCAGAAAAGAGCTGAACTATCAGAACTAGATTGTTCCAGATTTTTATTAAATTTAAATAGATTTAAATGTTACTTTAGCAAATACTTGGACAATTTTATTATCCAAATATGTGCAGACCTAATATTAATTTTACAAAGAAAAATAACCCAATAGCAAATCTGCATAAACTATGAGCTGACAAGTAGCAGAAGAGAAGATTTTAAAAGCCAATACATATGCTTGCACTCACTGTAATTAGAAAATTGAGAATTTACACAAGAAGGTACAATTTTGTAACCAGATAGAGAAAGATTAAAAATCTGTATTACTAAGTGAGGATCAGATTGTAGGGAATTGGGAATTCTTACACAGTGCTGGAGAGACTGTCAACATGATTAAACTATTGTCAGGAGCAAATTATAAAGATTGAGTTAAACTGAAAATGCTTGTGACCCTGGGACCTAGCCATGCCACTTTTGGTACATACCACAGAAAAGCCCTCATACAAGGCACAATGGATGTTTGTGAAAGAGAACAATTAGAAACAAGCTGGATCACAAAGACAAGAGTCTGGATGAATACATTGTTTTCTATCATATAATGGAATGCTGTAACATAATTATGCTAATACTGTAATTATTAACATAATGGAATGAATTAAATTTACAAATAGCAATTCAGATACATCTTAAAAGTTTAACATTTAGGCAGAATAAAGCATGTTGGAAAATAATATAGTTTATATTAAAAAATATATTTTATTAATGATTACCAATATATGTTATTAAAATTGTAAAAGTATTTACTGAATAATAAATACAAATCTAGGGTAGGCATTACCTCTGGGGGGAGGGAATGAAAAATGAAATTATAGTGAGGAACACAGAGGGCTTCAAAACACCCAGTCACATTTTATGCCTTAAAATAATCAGAGATAAATGTGACAAATATCAAGGATTTGTACAGTAAGGTGTTATGAGTAAGAGCTTTCATTACTTGTCAATCTGAAATATTTGAAAACAATTTTTAAGTTACAAAAGTATTAACTGCAATCTTATTTTGTATCACAAAGGTCTGAAATACTGAGTTATACCGGTAAATAAAATTTGGAAGCAGTATGAAAATTAGTTGGTTTACTAATTAGTTTATTTACCAATTAGTAGTTGGTTTACCTGATTTCTTTTTTAAACTAAAGACGAACATTAGTGCAAATAATCCAGTTCTGATATTTCAGCTCTTCTCTGATTGTAGTGTTGGATGGTAATTTTTCAAACCATTACAAGGGGAAAAATTCTGAATCAGGCACTTTAAAGACTTTAAACTGATTTGGATTATGGGATGATACAGAGGATAATGATGCTTTATTAGTCCTGACAGTGTCCTGCCCCATCAATCCTAGTTAAGATAAAGAAATTATTTTTTCTTTGGATAATTTCTTTCTTATTATTTTTCTTCGGATAATTCAACAGCTTCTTGTGGTGACTATTTGTTTCATGTAGAGTAAGAGTACTATGACCCTTGTTAAAAGGTGTTTGAGCAGGAAAATGAAAATGTTAATAGCTTCCCTATATAAATCCTACCTTCCAGTGTAAATCTAGGACTTCGATTCTTATCTTCTTATTGAAATGAGACAAGCTGGTCACCATTTTCTGTAAAACAGTAGCGATTTTTAAAATTCTACATAAATAATAGATAACAATTCTCCCCCAAAGCTTCTTTGCTTCACCCTTCCGGTTACTCTTTTTGACCTTTTAATTATCTTGTGACTTGCACCAATTGACAACAAATTTTTTTTTTTTTTTTTTTTGAGACGGAGTCTTGCTTTGTCGCCCAGGCTGGAGTGCAGTGGCGTGATCTTCACTCACTGCAAGCTCTGCTTCCTGGGTTCATGCCATTCTCCTGCCTTAGCCTCCTGTGTAGCTGGGACTACTGGCGCCCACCACTGCAGCCGGCTAATTTTTATTTATGTATTTTTAGTAGAGACGGGGTTTCACTGTGTTAGCCAGGATGGTCTCGATCTCCTGACCTTGTGATCAGCCCGTCTCGGCCTCCCAAAGTGCTGGGATTACAGGCATGAGCCACCGTGCCTGGCTGACAACAAGTATTTTATGCTATCATGTTAGTCACACACTTCAGCCAGAATTTTTTCAAACATTATTTAACAATAAATTTCATGTGGGTGTGGGTGTGTTTCCTACATGAATATCTCCACTGTAAATATAAAATGACTCCTACATTTTGTATAATACTCTGCCCCTTTTCTTGGTTTCTACTGTTTTAGTCTGTTTGCATTGTTATAAAGGAATGCCTGAGGCTGGATAACTTACCAGGAAAAGAGGTTTATTTGGCTTACAGTTCTGCAGGCAACTACAAGAAGCATGGTGCTGGCATCTGCTTCTGATGAGGACCTCAAGAAGCTTTCACGCATGGCAGAAGGCAAAGGGAAGTGAGCATGGGCAGATCACATGGAGGGAGAAGCAGCAATAGAGAGGGAGTAGAGGAGGTGCCAGGCTCTTTCCAACAACCAGTATTCTTGGAAACTAATAGCAAGAATTCACTCCCTTCTGTGAGAAGGGCACCAAGCCATTCATGAGGAATCCCCCCACTGTGACCCAAACAGCTCCCATTGGACCTCACCTCTAACATTAAGAATCACATTTCAACCTGAAATTTCAAGGAAAAAATAGCCAAGCTATATCAACACCCAAATAAATTACTCTTAAATCTCTCTAGAATTACACATTATTAGTAGTACTATCACTTGTCTGAAGATTTCATTAGAGAGCATCTAATATAGTCCCAATCACATGGAACTGTAACCTTCACTCTTTTTTCTGGTATCCCATAAAAATAGTAAAACCAATATTTGAGTTTTCACAATGCTGTAGACACTGTATTATCACATTATGTATGTCTTATAACAAATACTCTGTAAGGGAGTAATTCCCATCTGAACAGAGATTGGAAATGTTACACTTTAATTTCTGGCACACTACCATTCAATGTTAGAAACAATATTGCGTGATGCAGAGATTAAACTAGTGATCTTCCGTGTTTGATAGATGGCAGTTATCTGGAGAGCTTTTAAGTGACACCAATTCCTGAAATGGAGATTTGCCTGAAGAAGAATTTTTTAGGCAGTACACCTGGGAATAACCCTGTAAGGAGACGGGGTAAGCAGGATTGGACAGAGGGTGACTGAGAACTATGAGGCCTTTGCAAACGGGGCCTCTACTATCCCAGCAGAAAATGAAATCTCGGAAGACTCTTCAAAATTATCCTCAGTGGAGACAGAGAGCTGGGCCCGTGTATTCTTACATCAGCTGATCTTTAGAAGCAGACTGTTCCAGGGAAGGCTGTTTCCTTCTGATGTGGGCATTTGCTGGAAAGGAACTCAGCTATGTGCTCTCAGTAGCCAACACTCACAGCAGCTGGGGGAATGGGCACCTGGAGCCTAAAGGCTTGACCTGGGTGGTACTCCAAAACATTAGTATTTCTTTTTTTGAGTTGGGGTCTTGCTTTGTTTCCCAGGCTGGGATACAGTGTCCCAATCATAGTTCACTGTAACCCCAAACTCCTTGGCTCAAGTGATCATCCCATCTTGGCCTCCCAAAAAGCTGGGATGGTGATATGGCTTGGCTATGTCCCCACCCAAATCTCATCTTGAATTGTAGCTCCCATAATTCCTATGTGTCTTGGAACAGACCTGGTGGGAGGTAGTTAAATCACGAGGGGCAGGTCTTTCCAATGTTGTTCTTGTGATAGTGAATAAGTCTCATGAGCTCTGATGGTTTTATAAATGGAAGTTCCCCTGCACAAGCTCTCCTGCCTGTGACCATGAAAGACATGGCTTTGCTTTTCCTTGCCTTCTGCAATGATTGTGAGGCCCCCCCAGCTATGTGGAACTGTGAGTCCATTAAAACTCTCCTTTATAAATTACTCAGTCTTGCGTACGTCTTTATTAGCAGCGTAAGAATAGACTAATACAGATGGTATTTCTTATTTAAGCCCTTGGATGAAAATAGTTGAATAGTTGGCATTATCGACCAAGAATCTGGAGAACCAAGCCTTACACATTAAGAGAACTGAACTACTAACCACAGAGCAGAATGACCTTAGCTTTTCACCTAGTGTGGCACAGTTTACAAAAACACATCCAGTTTCATTATTTCATTTGAGACTCAAAACAACCACTGAGATGCTTTAGTTTTACAGGACAGGGCATTGATACTCAAAGACTTATGTGCCCGTCACTCACACAGAAGTTCCTCAGACTTACTCTACGGCCAGTCCTCAGTTTATTTGGGCCCTGATCTTTGTGTGTTTTAGCCTTGTGTCCAAAACACCAGTGTGGTAATAAAACCTCAAATTCCCTTCATCTCTAACTTCTGACAACCTTTTAAGCTTCCATACAAAGTATAAGCCAAGCCCATTTAATAATTTTAAATGTTAAACACAGAAACCACACATCACTGCATAAATGTCTGTTTTATAAGTCACTTCTAATAAGGAAGGCTATTAGATTATATATTTTTGCACAAAATAAATCTATTAGTCTTGACATCCACTACATCTTACTTAGCCACATGTTGTATTGGAAATGGATGAAATGTCATAGGAACATATCTAAGGAAAGTTTTTAAGCTTAGCATCTCAAAATGAAGTGTAATAGAACACTTTTAAACAGTACAGTACGTCAGTGGGGAAGAATATAGAAAAAAAAAATTTGAAAACTGTGGTCACTTTTGTTTTTTTTCTACCAATCCACATTTTCCCTAAAATCTGAAGAATCTGCACTGAGTTCACCCTGGGAATGTTCAGGAAATGATGTGGTCGTTATTGGGAGAACCACAACAAGCACAATGTTTAAGAAAGTTAAGAGATTTGTAAAAAGATTCAATGCACACTGAGCCTTCATTCCACGAAGATGGAAAATAACGTCTAAATTCTTTACAAAACGGTCATTATTTATTTAACTTAACGGAGGAATATTAGTCAAACAATAATTTTATAGGGGAAAAACTGAAATACAGTTCTGCTCTCTGAGTTTAGCCACAGGGCGTGGTTAATATATGGCATTAATTTAACTTGGGAAAAGCTAAGAAAGATAGTTTAAATCTAGCAGTTCCGTGTTTGCTTTGGACATTTTGGAGAATTCAGGAATTAAATCTGCAGTCTCTTATGGGAAGAGAACACTTGATTCTGCAGGTAAGACCATGATGATGAGACAGCTGTTTCTGGGAGGAGGGGTCACAGAAGGAACTTTCTGTAACAGGACACAGATCCTGATGGTCTGGAGGAATTCCAGTTGCCAACATCTCCAGCCCGGATTGCACCTGGAGGCTAAGGAGAGGGGACGATAGACTTTAATAAGGCTGGGAGGAAGAGGATATTGTGAACCAAAGCTCAGTAAAAAAGCGAGGAAGGATGAAGGCTCCTAGAAGCTTCTCATTTACCTTCTTGGAGGTCATCAGAAATTATACACCAGGAATCTCCACAGCAAGAGCTCAAAAGACTTTGAGCCTCTTTGGGCTGTGTCTTCTTCCCTATAAAAATTTGTTAAGAAAATCTTAAAACACAGAGGCAAGACAAAGAATGTGAGAATGTGTGAATGTGTAGAGACTAGATTCTACTCCTCAGTAGGCTACAGAGTAGGGAAGGCAGGTGTATTAATTAATTTTCTTGCTGCTGATAAAGACAGACCTGAGACCTGGAAGAAAAAGAGGTTTAATTGGACTTACAGTTCCATACGGCTGGGGAGGCCTCAGAATCATGGTGCTCAGTGAAAGGCACTTCTTACATGGCAGTGGCAAGAGAAAATGAGGAAGATGTAAAAGCAGAAATCCCTGATAAAACCGTCCGATCTCATGAGACTTACTCACTACCACAAGAACAGTGAAACCGCCTCCATTATTCAAATTATCTCTCACTGGGTCCCTCCCACAACATGTGGGAATTATGGGAGTACAATTCAAGAAGAGATTTGTGTGGGGACACAGCCAAATCATATCAGCAGATAAGACAGGGGAAGGAAAAGCACTGTATAGGAAAGAACAGGAGAAATAAAGGCTGAGTCCTCGGGAGACTGCTCATAGAGGAAAGAAAAGCTGAATATCAGTCTTGAGCTGAGAAAAATACCTGGCACTGAGCAGTAGAAACTCCCATGTGCTGATCAGTAACTCCCAAATTGCTATCTCTAACCTTGTCTGCCTCCCCCTTCTTTCCACCTCACTCCTAGGTTTGTGTCTCACGTGTCTTCTAGACTTGTTCCCGTTTACGACTCGCTGGGATCTCCAATTCAGCCCGTCTCCTGATTTGTGTAGTCCTGAAAGTGGCAACAGCATTTGCCTTTCTCTTCCTGCGTTTCCTAATCTCACTGGTGTCCCTTCATTTCTTTCTGCTTGGATTATTGAACTAGCCTGGACTAGGATGTTTTCACTGCACTCTTCTGTACGATTTCCCTACTCATGAAGTTTTGAATGACTCTGTCAACCTGACAATTTGTGCATGCTTGGATGGTAACCCCCAATCCTCACCAGCTGGGCCTTTTCCTTCACATAGGACCCCAGTTAAGCTCGACCAGACTCCTTGCTTAAAGAACAGCCTTGTTTCAAATTGCTCATCTTGGCTGGGTGCAGTGGCTCACTCCTGTAATCCCAGCACTTTGGGAGGCCAAGGTGAGTGGATCATCTGAGGTCAGGATTTTGAGACCAGCCTGGCCAACATGGTGAAACCCCTATCTCTGCTAAAAATACAAAAATTAGCCAGGCGTGGTGGCAGACACCTGTCATCCCAGCTACTTGGGAGGCTGAGGCATGAGAATCGCTTGAACCCAGGAGGCAGAGGTCGCAGTGAGCCAAGATGGCGCCACTGCACTCCAGCCTGGGTGACAGAGCAAGACTCCACCTCAAAAAAAAAAAAAAAAAAAAAAAAAAAAAAAAAAAGCCTGTCTTGCTCAGCACCTTTTCTTTATGGTATCCTCTTTTCTGGAGAGCCATTCCATCTCTGCCTGTCCACATCTCCAATGCATCTTCTATATTTTATGCCATAGGGTACCTCTTTTGAAGCCCCCCCTTTTTTTTAACCCCATGGAACTTAAAAACATCAAACTGATAGTTTATTTATAGTCAAAAGACAACATCTCTTTACAGTTACAGAAATGTGTGGATCCATGGTTGAAGGCAATTGCTTTTCCAAGACCATGATACTGAGGAAGCTGAATTGGAAATCATGTCATTGGTGCAGGCAGGTGTAAGGCACCGATGACTATTTCTCCTGGGCTAGTGTGAGGCCTAATTAAATACTGCGCCTCACAACAAAGAAGTTCCCTTAGGATGAGGTGCCTTTTTTCTCCCTCTCACGGTCTCTCTACTCTAGACAGATGCACAGTCTAGTATCTTGATACTGGAAGAAGCAAAAAACACACCACAGCAGTTCTTCCATCTTTCTCCACTCAAACAAACTTCTTTCTCCTCCAGTTTCTAAACAAAAACACCTAAGCATACAAAGAGGTGGAAGCAGATAAAAGGTCCTAGTGTGGGGAGGTAGGGAGGTGGGGTCATGAGTGTGCAATAAAATCGCGTGGGCCCCAGCTCAGCTATTCCAAACAATCAGATAAGACCGTTAAAATCCATTCTCTTTTTTTATTTTTTGCTTTGTGTTTTGTTTGTCTTTTGAGGCAAAATCTTGCTCTGTTGCCCAGGCTGGAGTGCAATGGTGTCATCTTGGCTCATTGCAACCTCCACCTCCCAGGTTCAAGCAATTCTCATGCCTCAGCCTCCTGAGTAGCTAAGATTACAAACACATGGCTTATTTTGTTTTATTTAATTTAATTTATTTTATTTTATTTTATTTTTAATAGATACAGGTTTTCATCATGTTGGCCACACTGGTCTCGAACTCCTGGCCTCAAATGATCCACCCACCTCAGCCTCCCAAAGTATTGGGATTACAAGCGTGAGCCACTGCACCCAGCCTGACACTGTTAAAATCTTACTGGAGTCAGTTACTTCCTTCTTTGTCCTTAAAAGTGGTTACACGTATTACTTTAGTACAAAGCATATAAACATCTTAACAAAGGACTGGGCACAGTGGCTCATGGCTGTAATCCCAGCACTTTGGGAGGCTGAGAGGGGAGGATCACTTGAGGCCAGAAGTTTGAGACCAGCCTGGCAACACAGTGAGACCCAAACTTTACAAAAAGTAAAATGCGTTAGCCAGGCTTGGTGGTGCACACCTATGGTTCCAGCTACTCGGGAAGCTGAGGTGGGAGGATGGCTTGAGCCCAGGAGATAGAGGCTGCAGTGAGCTATGACCACACCACCGGACTATATAACCTGGGTGACAGAGCAACCCTGTCTGTAAGAATAAAAAAAAAATCTTAACGAAGATTTCCCAAACCTACCCTTCACCTGTGGGAAGTGAAGCCCAGCAGTGTTCAGTGAGTATGGATTCTGCTTGTTGGAATAAACCTTTCTGAATAAACCTTTCTGAAGGTATTTCCCTTCAGTGTTGTGACATGTGACCTGGACTCTTGATGAGATAATTGGCTAGGCCTGCTCTGAAAATGGAAACCACCCCTACGAGGTGTAACCAACCTTGAATCTGCACGAAGAAACATGCTGACTGCAAGACTTTCTAAGCGCAAGCTTTATTCTGGTATGTGGAACGTTTAGGCATTTCTTCGTAATTTATTAAGTTTTCATGCGGCTGAGTGTTCTCCTATGCCAGGCACATTTTTTTTTTCCCCAGAGAATACCTGGCAGTATTTTATAAAAGACTTACCACAGGGACCTTTAATCTTTAATGTCTGCAATAGAATAGTAGTAATATTCCCAGTGCAGCACAGGGAGACATCTGTAGTAACCCTGTTGTTGTTGACCATATTCACCTAAACATTGAAGGAGCATTTTTTTTCAAATGCCACTGCGTGCCAGAAAAAAACAACAACAGGCAATTGTTTTAAAATATATGCCCCTAGCCCACATTCCCAGAGAGCTTAATGTTGTTGATCTATGGTGAGCCATTAATTAGCATTTTTAATAACCACCGCAGCTTATTCTGATGAAGGTGCTATTCTATACTCCTCTCAGAGCAAATACATTTAAAGAGCTATGTGAAGCACTGGTATCAACTCTAAGTTTTTTAACTTTTATTTTAAGTTTAGGGGTACAAGTGCAGGTTTGTTACATAGGTAAACTTATGTCATTGGGGTTTGTTATACAGATTATTTTATCACCCAGGTATTAAGCCTAGTAGCAATTAGTTACTTTTCCAGATCCTCTCCCTCCTCCTACCCTCTACCCTCCAGTAGGCCCCAGTGTGTGGTGTTCCCCTCTATGTGTCCATGTGTTCCCTTCATTTAGCTCCCACTTATAAGTAAGAAGATGTGGTATTTGGTTTTTTGTTCCTGTGTTAGTTTGCTCAGGATAATAGCCTCTGGCTCCATCTATGTCCCTGAAAAGAACATATTCTCATTCTTTTTTTATGGCTGCATAATATTCCATGGTGTATATGTGCCACTTTTCTTTATTTCCTTTATTCAGTCTATCATTGCAATTTTTTAAAGAAAACTAATGAGTTGCTCCATAAAGCAATGGCATATACCATAGTAGCATAACTACTACAGCTTTTGCAGATGATAATTTTATGTCTTTTTGTTTTCCAAGAGAAAGGGGAAAAAGACAAACACCTTTTGACAGCCTTTTGTAGGCTAGACAGCTTTCACACAGCTTGCTAAATCCGTAGAGAAACAGTGACATGATTGTTAATTAATACTTAATTTTTTATACCACACTTTATTTCAAATAATACTTAAAGCAAGATAAAAGTAGTCATCTTCTAACTTTAGAGATGGGAGAAAGTGAAATTCAGAAATATTTAGGTTTTTTTTTGAGTTTATAGAACATAAAATGGCAAAAATTGAACTCAAACTAAAGTCTGACTCTGCAATCCGTTCTCCTTCCCAGATTTTTGCAGAATTAAAACTAATTTTGTAGAGGGAAAATATTTAGTGTCTGTGTGTGTCTCTGAGAGTAAAGGCAGATAATAAGACTAGGAAATAAATAGAAGAGTTCATGGATAATTGTTAGCCCTCACCATATTTCCCTGCATTTTACTTTCACAAGTATTGATCTTTAGATTTGAGGTTGAAATTTTTCATGCTTTTTCTCAGCCTGAAGGTTATTTTTTTCTGGAACATATAATTGAGAGCAATGCATGAATGGAAAATATTTTTTTTCCCCATTTTAACTGCATTCTTTGGCTATTTTTATATTTGAAGAACTTGAAAGGCCAAACTTTGGAGCTGAAAGGTTCCATATGCCCAGTTTTACTTAGGAAGAGACTGTTGGCATATGTACAATGGAAAAGCTGAGTACATGGTTGATAAACAATTGAAAACATAGCCTTTGAATGAACAACATGAAATCTTGTGTTGTGATTCAGTGACTTGCATGTAGCTGTGGTTTGTCTCTAATATTTCTTTGTAAAATTATATGCTTCCTTGTCGGATAATTAAATGTTCCTTATTTACCTTTTCTTTGGATATGTCTACAAATTATTTCCAACAGTTGATTTGTGATTTAAAACTTTCAACTAAAAAGAAAAATTTTTCTCTTGTCTTTTCTTCTCAATTGCCATGTTCATCTCTTTTCAAGTGCTCCATTTCATACTCAGTTTTTTAAAAACTGTAAAATGCCCTTTTTGAAAAGATTTGATTGAAGTGTTATCATATTGAAAAATGAAACCAATTGGAAAGTTGAAAGTTGTGCAACTAAAGGAGAAAGGTTTAGTATTCAGCCAGTGAAACACCAGGGCAAATTTAAGAGTTGTATTAAGATTACTGTGTTATACAAAAAAATTACAATGTACTATTAAGTGGAAAAGCAGGAAACAAAATTATTTCAATTTTTATTGTGAAGTATATCAAACATCCAGAAAACAACCTATAAAATATATTGAAAAATTCTATCAAATCTACACTCAGTGCTGCATTGAGTGTAAGACATTTTAAACACAGAAACAAGATTTCAAATACGGTTGAGGCCCTCATCACTGTTCTGTTTTTTGTTTTTTTGTTTTTTTTTTTTAGACGGAGTTTCACTCTTGTTTCCCAGTCTGGGGCGCAATGATGCAATCTTGGCTCACTGCAACCTCTGCCTCCCAGGATCAAGCAATTTTCCTGCCTCAGTCTCCCAAGTAGTTGGGATTACAGGCATGCACACCATGCCTGGCTAATTTTTTGTATTTAGTAGAGATGGGGTTTCACTATGTTGGTCAGGCTAGCCTTGAACTCCTGACGTCAGGTGATCTACCTGCCTCAGCCTCCCAAAGTGCTGGGATTATAAACTTGAGCCACCACAACCGGTCACATCAACCTTTTTGAATCCATGTTATTCACTCATTCCTCAGTTAACCGGTAAGAGGACCTCATGTTTACCATTCTTATCCATGGTTTTGCATTAATAAACATATTTTTATGTGTGTCAACAGTGCATAGAAATTAGGTGCAACATTTTAAGTTTTATGCAAATTTGATAAATTTATATACTCTGAAATTTGCTTTTTAATCCTCTTGCCAACATTATACTTTTTAGATTTACTCATGCCATCCTTACAGATTCAATTTATTCATTTTTTCTGTTATGTAATATTGCATTAGATAACTATGCCACAATTTATTTATCTGTTCTGCTGTGGATGGACATTTAGGTTGTTTCTATTTATTCACTAATATACACAATGAGGACGAATCTCATTGAATGCCAGTTTCTTCGGGATTTGCACCTGTAAGTGGGATTCCTGGATCATTGAGCAAGGGCATTTGCAACAATTAGATTGTTCAAGATGATTTCTGATATGATTTGTCTGTGCCCTTACCCAAATCTCATCTTGAATTGTGGCTCCCATAATTCCCATGTGTCATGGGAGGGACCTGGTGGGAGATAATGGAATCATGGGGTGGTTTCCCCATACTGTTTTCATGGTAGTGAATAAATCTTACAAGATCTGATGGTTTTATAAGAGGAAACCCCTTTTGCTTGGTTCTCATTCCCTCTTTGCCTGCCACCACGTAAAACGTGCCTTTCACCTTCTACCATAATTGTGAGGCCTCCCCAGCCACAGGGAACTGTGAGCCTATTAAACCTCTTTTTCTTTATTAATTACCCAATCTTGGGTATGTCTTTATTAGCAACATGAAAATGGACTAATACAGTTTCCAAAGCATTTGTATACATTTATACATCCACCACCAGGAATTGGTGCTCCTGTTTTTCCAAGTTCTCACTAGCATAGTTTTGTCAGACATTTAAATTTTTCCTGAAAGATGTATAGGACATAATAGTCTGTTGTTTTAACTGGAGTTTTCCTGATGCAATCTTTCATAAGTGCTTTGGCTATGCTAGTTTCCTTTGCATCAATTGCTTATTTTTTTTTTCTATTGAGGTGTTTTATTCTGATTGGGTCATACAAATTCTTCAGATATTCAGAAAACTAGTTCTTTGTTGGCTAAAATTCCCCAATTTTGTTTGTTCTTCAAAATTGCGGTAACTATTCTTGGTAAGTAAGTTTTCTGTATAAATTTTAGAAACACATTTGAAGTTTGACAGAAACCTTGTTTAGATCTTGATTGGGACTGCATGAAACTTACAGTGTAATTTGGGGAAAACGAACACTTTTCTCATATTTCCTCCAAACCACGAGCATGTTATCTTTTCACTTATTTGGATTCTTTATGTCCTTCACAAATATTTTATACATTCCTCAACAGAGATCTTGCATATTTCTTGTTAAGTCTATTTCTAGGTACCTTATTTTTTTTATCGTGAATGTGATCTTTTTGTTAGTGCAATTTCTTTCTTTTTTTTTTTTTTTGGTGCATTGCTTTATTTGGTGGGCTTGAGGTATACATCATGGTGAGAGAATAAATCAATTAAAGTACTACAGATGCAGGGACCAATGCCTCTTTTAAGGCATACACAAAATGAGTAGCTGAAATCATTTTCATAAGAGGGCTTGACTCATGGAAGAAAAATTTTAATTACAGTGGCAAAAAATTCTGTATAAAGTAGAAATTGGCTTCAGTAACAGTAAAGAATGTGTGTTAGAACGTAGAGGCAACTGGATGTAAAATTCTGGCAGCAATTTAACAGAACAGTCTCAGATGGTTAGGCTGAGACCAACACCTAATTGGGACAAAAGCCTTGTGTGCAGGAAATTTTGGATGATACTTGGAGAAATATTATACGCACATAAACTAAACTGAATTGTTTTCACAAGTGTTGCAAAGTTTTATATCATAAAAGGTGTTTTTTACTACACGTACTTCAATTTCACAGCAAGAGTGATGGAGAACATCTAAACAGAAGAGAGCATTCATGCAAGATATCTAACTCCTTCATATAATAATGCAAACAGTTCAAAATGATTGCACTATGGTTATATCTAAGGCTTTCTGCAACAACAAGGTGATGGTTATAGAAGCATGGTCCCTGGTATGAACATCTAGAAAGCAGCCACTCCCTTCTATCTGTGTTCGCTTTTTGCATTTCTTTCTTCATTTTTCTTAATCAAGTCTCTGTTGTCATTGCTGCTTTGCAAAACTGGTAAAAACAAAATTGTAATCATTGAACACAGCACTCTGGCAATCAAGACATTTAAAGCCTTCAATATTCTGGGGTGAACAAAACATGGTGTGACATTTAGAGCTCTGATTAGCTAACAAGGTTGTCACAAATTTTCCTGGCTTGAAGACTGTCACAACTGTCCTCATCAAGTCATCATAGGAGGTATGACATACGTTTCTTTTAAAACTAACGTAAGAAAATTCTGGTTCTGGAGTGATATGAATAGTCCAATAAGTTCTATCTTATTTCATTCCATTCCTCGGCTCCCCCAAGAGTTGAACAGTGTGGCATCAATGACAGGATCCGGTATCAAGTCATGAATTTCATTCTAGAGAGTGACGTCATCTACAGTGACACCATCTTTCTTGCAGAACTGGTTCATAACTGCTGCGTCAAGCACTCTCATCAGAATTTCCAGGGTTTAATCTGTCCGACTAATTACCCCACTCCCTGGGAAACTCAGTACATATAAGTACCAGCATCACAATTCATACATCTCATACAACATGCTGCTCCATTTGGGAAAATTGCCTTGAGAATCTCTGTTCCTTCCTGGAAATTCTGGCATCCTTGGTTAAGAAGCTTCATGAAATTCTTACGCGAATAAAATAAGTTTTGAATTGAGTCAAACCCATTGTCATGTCTAGCAAGCTTCAACATGGGAACCAGTGCTTGCGGAAAGAGGGTAGTTCCACATGTCTGCAAAATGAGACGTCTCTTGGAGACAAACAGGCTACTCTCACTGAGTACGTAAGCTTCCTATTTCTCAGTTTTTGTCAGGCTTAGGATTGAACATTGCACATTTATCAAATGTATTCAGTTGATGCAAAAGTAATCACAGTTCCTGCCATTACTTTTCATACTTTTAAAATGACTTACATTATTTTTAATACGACTCACTCAGATCTTGGGGTAGTGCAAAGATCCCCAGATCCTTGGGAGCAGCAAACTTCCAGCAGCTTCTTGTCCCCTTGGAAAAAATGTCTACTTTCATCACCATGAGAAAAGTGAACAACCAACAACTCAGAAAATTGTTTAAATTAGACCTTTTCTCTCACAACTGCCACCACTACTGCAGACTGTTCCAGCTGTGTTACTAAATTCAGGTTGCTTTTATTTTCATGCTATAATTTTATATTAACTGCTTAAAAAAAAATCTGGCAAGTTATAGTGACTCATGCCTGTAATCCAAACACTTTGGGAGGCCAAGTAGGGAGGATCACTTGAGGCCAGGAGTTTAAGACCAGCTTGGGCAACATAGCAAGACCCTGTCTCTATAAAACATTTTTTTAAATAAAAATTAGTCAGACATGGTGGCACATGCCTGTAGTCCTAGCTTCTCAGGAGGCTGAGACAGGACGATCGCTTGAGCTCAATAGTTGGAGGCTGCAGTGAGTTCTGATCATGCTACTGTACCTCCAGCCTGGGCAACTGAGCAAGACCCCATCTCTAAAAACATATATATATATATGTACACAAATAAAATAGATAAAGACTAACAAAATTTTCCCAGCTCTGTGTGTGTGTGTGTGTGAGCGAAAGTTGAATGTAAGTCTGTTGGAAATAGAAGCAGATATAGTTCAGTCTCTTGTAGTCCATTGTATCCTCATTAGAGAGAGAAGAATGAGTGCTAGCTAATGTCACCAGCCATGCTGTGTAAGCCTGCAGTTTCTAATTGTACATTACTGTCAGATAGTGTGTGATGTACTTTCTATGAAGGTTTTGTATTCAGCAACCTTGCTAAACATTCTTATTTCTAGTGGCTCATAGATTCTCTTGGATGTCTCCATAAGTGTTCCCAAAAATGTGGTCTCTTGATGAGTGGCATCAGGATCATCTGAGAAACTGTTCAAAATGCAAATTACAGGCTCAACCTGGCCCACCGAAACAGAAACTACAGATGTGATTACATTAAGAAACATGAGATGGGCAGATTATCCTGGCTTTTCTCTCTTTTTTTTTTTTTTTCCTTTTTTTGAGATGGAGTCTCACTCTGTCACCCAGGCTGGAGTGCAGTGGAGCAATCTCAGCTCACTGCAACCTCCACCTCCCGGGTTCAAGTGATTCTCCTGCCTCAGCCTCCAGAGTAGCTGGGATTACAGGCACCTGCCACCATGCCCGGTTAATTTTTGCATTTTTAGTAGAGACGGGGTTTCACCATATTGGCCAGGCTGGTCTCAAACTCCTGACCTTTAGATCCACCCACCTTTGGCCTCCCAAAGTGCTGGGATTACAGTCATGAGCCACCGCGCCTGGCTCTGGCTTATCTTTTTAAGCTCAAATAATCAAATAAGTTTTTTAAATCAGAGAAGCTTTCCAGGCTGTGATTAAAGGATATGAATATAGAGAAATATAAGGAAAGATACAGGTGGTCATGCTTAGACTAGGAAGCAGATTCTCCTGTAAAGTCTCTAGAAAGAGACGAAATGCTCCCAATACTCAGATTTTAGTCCAGGGACATGGATGTCAGGCTTCTATAAAACTGTAAGATAATAAATTTGTGTTGTTTTAAGTCACTTAGTTGGTAGTAATTTGTCACAGCAGAAATAGAAAACCAATACAATTTATATTTAGTAAAATTCACCCTTTTCGCCTGTTTTTACAGAGTTTGACAAATGCACGCAGCTACATAATCACTACTACACTCAAGATAGAGAAGATTTCCATCACTCTAAACTATCCCTTTATGGCACTTTGCAGTTAAACTTGTCCCCACCAACTCCTGGCAATCCTTGACTTACTTTCTGTTACTAGTTTTGCATTTTCCAGAATATCATATAAATGAAATCAAAGAGCATGTAGCCCCTTGTGAATGGCTTTTTAAAAAAAATTAGATGAGTCTCGCTCTAATGCCCAGGTGATCGTAGCTCACTGCAGCCATGTACTCCTGGGCTCAAGCAATCCTCCCGCCTCAGCCTTTGAAGTAACTGGAACTACAGGTGTTACCCACCGTGCCTGGCTAAGTGTGTGTGTGTGTGTCTGTGTGTGTGTGGCGGGGGAACAGGGTCTTACTGTGTCGCCCAGCCAGGTCTTGAACTCCTGGACTTAAGCAATCCCCTTACCTCAGTCTCCCAGCATGCTGGGATTATACATGTAAGCCACCATGCCCAACCTTCAATGGCTCTTTTTACACCTAGCATCATCGTTTTTTTGCGTGTTGTCAGTAGCTTGTGCCTTTTCATGGCTGGGTAGGATTCCATTGTAGTAATGCACCACAGTATCTTATCTGTTCAACAATTGACAGACATTTGAGTGTTTCCAGTATTGAATACTGCCTTTTTTCAGGTTTGGTGAAGCCAACAGATCAGGAGACAACTGCCATCGGGAAGGTACTTTGTTATTCACAGTTTCCAAGAGAAGGGGTCATGCCATGGTAGGCAGGACCACACAGGGAAGCACCTGGGTCAGTCAGGAGGGAGAAGCAGAGAGGAGAGGGCAGAGGCACAGTCTTGATTGTAGTTTCCACAGAAAGGAATGAGAAAGACAGGCCAAACAGCTGAGCAGGTTTAGGATTGGAGTGAAGAATTTCAGCAGGCTCTAGGCTGCAGGGCTGGTCTCTCTTTGCCTTGGTATCTGGCTTTGGGTTGATTTAGGGCAGTGGAGTAGTATCCCAGGATGAATTGTTTGCCGTCTCTAGGGATTAGCTAACCCAGGAAGGGAAGGTCACTCCCTGAATACATAAATTCCCAAGATAGCGAAGCATCATAGAATATAGACAAATTTAAAAACATGATTACTGTAAGTATTATTAATAAAGTTGCTATAAACATTGCATATAGCTTTTTTGTGGGTACATGCTTTTATTTCTCTTGGATAAATATCATGCAACTGATGACTCATATGGTAAGTGTGTGTTTAACTTATAAGGAGCTGCCTAACTCTTTTTCAAAGTGGCTGTACCATACACGTGGACATAGAGAGTGGAAACGTAGACACTGGAGACTCCAAAAGGTGGGAAGAGGGGGAAGGTTGAAAAATTACCTGCTGTGTACAACGTTCATTATTTGGGTGATGGTTACACTAAAAGCCCAGATTTGACCACTATGCAATATGTCCATGTCATAAAAACGTACTTGTATTCCCTAAGTCTATAAAAGTAAAATGTTTTAAGAAAGGCTGGGCGCGGTGGCTCATGCCTGCAATCCCAGCACTTTGGAAGGCCGAGGCGGGTGAATCACGAAGTCAGGAGATCGAGACCATCCTGGCCAACATGGTGAAATCTTGTCTCTACTAAAAATACAGAAAAATTAGCTGGGTGTGGTAGCGCACGCCTGTAGTCCCAGCTACTTGGGAGGCTGAGGCAGGAGAAGCGCTTGAACCCAGGAGGTGGAGGTTGCAGTAAGCCAAGATCGCATCACTGCACTCCAGTCTGGTAACAGAGAGAGATTCTGTCTCAAAATTAAATTAAAATTAAAAATAAGACAAAGTAGCTATACCATTTTGTGTTACCACCAACCATGACAGTTTTTCCTCATTCATGCTGGCACTTGGTATTACCTTTTTTTTCCTTTAGTTCTAGTCATTCAAGAACTGTATTGACTGTAGTCCCAGCTGCTCAGGAGGTTGAGGTGGGAGGATCTCTTGAGCCTGAGAGGTGGAGGTGGATGAGCCAAGATCACGCCACTGCACTCCAATCTAGGCAGCAGAGTAGACCTTGTCTCAAAAAAAAAATTTTGATATATCATTGTGGTTTTAATTTGCAAGCATCTTTTCATGAGCTTATTTGCCATTTGCATATTTTTTCACTTAAATCTGTTCAAACATTTTATGTATTTTTTAATTAGCTTGTTTTGTTATTATTAAATTATATTCCTTGATATAGTCTGGATACAATATCTTTATCAGCTATACATTGCAAATATTTTTGTTTTTTACAATTATTAATGAATGCCAAGTTTTATTAAGTGCCTTTTTAATCCTTTTTAAATTATGCATTTTTTCTTTAATCTGTTATTGTGGCTAATCATATACAAATTTTCTAAATTTTAACTACCTTAAATTCCTGGAATAAATGTCAATCGATAGTGCTAGTTTAATACTTTGTCACATTTATTCACTAATATGTTCTTTCACATTTTATAATACTCATAGATAATCTACAATTATCTTTTTTCTTCCAGTCTTTGTGCATTTTTGATATCAGTGTCATTCTAGTCAGATTATGCAAACTGGTTAATTTCTCCTTATCTTAATTTTCTGAAATAGATTTTATAAGAGTAGCTGCCTCTCACGTAATCAAACACATCAGGTCACAAGTCAGCTCCCTTTATTATTATTATTACTTTTTCAGTCCTGCAGACTGATCTCTGGGAATGTTCATTATTTTTCTCCAGTCTGGATTGGGATTGGGTGCACCCTTGGCCTTCTGCACAGCTTTTAGTTCAACAGCATCCTGGGAATTCTTTTCACTTTTTTCTGCGTTGTGTACTCTGTTCATAAGATCTACTCTCTCTCTCTCTCTTTCTCTCTCTCTCTCTCTTTATCTCCCTCTCTCTCTTTCTTTTTACTGTCGTTTTGGTGGAACATATCTTCCCAAAACCTGAAAAATGGTCCATAGGGAATACACTGCCCCTGAGAATGTGCATGTCTGAAAATGTCTAGCCTATACTTACACTTTTAATTATTTGACTGGAAGTAGAATTCTAAATGATAAACCATTTCCTATACATTTTGTAGGTAATTTTCTATTCTGTCTTTTAGGGTAGTTATGGAGCAAGTTGATGCCATTCTGATCCCTTTGGTATGTGGCCTAAACCTGTCCCTCTACCTCTCTTCTTATCCCTACAAACTCCTGAAATGTCCGAACGATAATTTTAATATCTGTCAGTTTGTTAGGCAGTGTGTGATATCTCATCACTTAATGAGACCTTAAGAATATTTGAACTGAAAAGCTAGGAGTCACCTTGTGGATTCCTTTCTACATAGTGAGGCAAGAAAATCCACAAACGCTAATGTGTTCACCAAGTGGAGAAATCTACCAGACATAGGACATGAGTTAAATTAGGCCCATTTGTCAAATAGATGGAATTCTATTCACATTTACTCCATTTATCAAATGAGACAGCTCTTCCTTCTGTGTGATTTTCCTCCCCACTTTCATTTACTTCATGCTGAAGAGAAAAGTCGATGGTTTGGGATGAATGCCGGGAAAAGAGAGGGCTCACCGTAGATTTCTGTCGTAATATACCTACATATAACATTTCTTTAAGCCAAGTGATTAAATGAAAGGTTAGAACCTCTTGCTGACATACTGATATGACCTAAAAGACACGTATATTAGTTTTAAGTTACTTTGTAAATTAAAACAGGTTCTGAAATCTTAATATTATGTTAAAGTGAAACTCATGGCAGCATCCATGATTTGTTTTACCAATTAATCTTGATAAGGTTGGCAAGACATGAAAAAAGTGATCCAACAAAAGAAATATCTTAATATGCAGAGATAATTATAAAGCATAATGCCAAACAAGCTAGAAATACAAATTCTAGAATTACCTACCCATAAATACCCATGCTTGTTCCCTCACCCACAAGTCATATCCCATCTCTCCTCTTCTCATCTTGCACTCCGTGTTCAGGGGTGCTGACCTAGTTGAACTTCAGGCTTCCTTTTTTTTTTTTTTTTTTTTTTTTTTTTTGAGATGAAGTTTCACTCTTGTTGCACAGGCTGGAGTGCAGTGGCACAATCTCGGCTCACTGCAACCTCCGCCTCCAGGGTTCAAGCGATTCTCCTGCTTCAGCCTCCCAAGTAGCTGGGATTACAGGCATCCACCATGACGCCCGGCTAATTTTTTGTATTTTTAGTAGCGACGGAGTTTCTCCATGTCGGTCAGGCTGGTCTCGAACTCCTGAGACCAGGAGACCAGGTGATCCGCCCGCCTTGGCCTCCAAAGTGCTGGGATTATAGGCCTGAGCCACAGGCTTCCTTCTTCTCCAGGTTCTGACTGGTAATGACACGGTGTCATTTGTCTGGGCTAAATACCTGAGGTTCGTCATCTCACACCAAGGAAACTGAGGATGTGGACACACAAGAAGAGAGTTTAAGAGTGGAGGTTTAATAGGTGAGAGAAAAGAGAAAAGCTCTCTCTCTTGCAGAGAGAGGGAGTCCTGACGGGTCGTCTGGTTCCATGGTGAAATCCATGGGGTTTTATAGACAAACTTGAGGAGGCAATGTCTGATTTACATATGGCACGTGAGATTGGTAGGACCAGGTGTGCCATTTGCATAGCATGCGAAGAAGCTGGACATTCTACCCTAATCTTTTATTATGCAAATGGTGTCTCTACCTGACCGGCACCAAGCTGCCTGCTTTTTTACTGCACATGTGGCGACAAAGGAAAGGGCAGAGGGAACCTCCATGTTGAATATACCTGGCTTGAATAGAGAGAGACTGTAAGCGTTGAAGAGAACCAGGAGATTACTAGAGTTGTTGAACACAGAAAATAAAATCTTGGTGACTACAAGTCAAAAGGGAGAAGAAAAAGACTATAAAAGGTTAATATGAATAACTGTAGTTTTGGGTGCCAGTGCCGGAAGTCAGAATGTGCAGAGAGGTAAATGGCTTAGGAGGAAAAAGAAGTTAAAGGTATCTTCTGGAATGCAGGTGGAGGGGTGAACAGCAGCTTTGGGGAAACCAGTGAGCTTGGATACAAATATGGGCACGCTTTGCGGGATTGAGGCCAACAGACTGAGATTTCAGAGGGAAATAGTCTGGTGGATGCTGCGTGAGAGCAAGGGATCTGGGCATGGAGCCCATGTAGCAGAAGCAGTGAAGAAAAGAGAGATGAGAGGAGAGAGCGCCCCGTCTTTTGGTGCCACTGAGATTTGGATGAAGGAGTTTCCAGGAAGACAGGGTTAGGGACAAAAGTATCAGGTAAGGGGAAAGAAAAGGTCAGAACGATTAATAATGATGAACCCATTGGGTATTTTGGAGGCAAGAGTCAGACTGAGAGGGTGAGGAAGGAATAGAGAAAAAAATGGCAGAGAAAGGACATGTAATTTTAGACATTTTGAGAGGATGATGATGTGAGGAGGAAGCAGCCTTTCGAAATGGGTAGGGAAGTCTCTCTAAGATTTCTTTGAATTTTTTTCCCAAAGCATACAGGGAGTGACATTTTCATTTCTTTTCTTTTTCTTTTTCTTTTCTTTTCTTTTCTTTTTTTTTTCTTTTTTTTTTTTGAGGCAGGGTCTTGCTCTGTCTTCCAGGCTGGAGTGCAGTACAACCACAGCTCACTGCAGCCTCAACCTCCGGGGATCAATTGATCCTCCCACCTCAGCCTCCCAAGTAGCTGGGACCACAGGCACGTGCCACCACACCAAGCTGATTTTTAAATTTTTTGTAGAGACAAGGTCTCACTACGTTGGCCAGGCTGGTCTTAAACTCCTGGGCTCAAGCAATTCTCCCACCTTGGTTTTCCCTAAGTGCTAGAATTATAGGCATGAGCCACTGCACCTGGCTGGGAATGCCATTTTCAATCTCATTTATGCTTTGGTATTTGCAACTTACCTCTCCTGTCCTTTGGTTGAGAGGTGGTCTTTGGTAGCATTATGGATTCCAGCATTCCAGGACACAGATTTGTGTATATCTTTTTATTTTCATAACCATGTACAGCACATTTAAACTTTGCTTTATAGCATTACCTCAGCCATTCTGCAGATGATGCTCCCAAGACTTCAGTGAGTTCTCTTTTGATCTCTTTAATGGAGTGAACTGTTTACTCCATTCAGACATTCTTATGCCCCTTTCTTATGCCCCTTATGCCCCATTTCCAGTCTCTACTTCCTTTTGTGTGTGTGTGTGTGTGTGTGTGTGTGTGTGTGAGAAACTCCTAAAGCAAGTCTTGGCATTTAATAGTCCATTCAAGTTTAAGGTTTTGAAATTTGGTTTTTCATATTAGAAAATAGAAAACATCCACGGAAAACTCATGATTAAAGGGAAAAGAAACAGTCCTACTTCCCTGATTCAAAAAAGAGAAAGGAAAATTCTTATTTCTTCCTAAGAAAGCTTTCGATCAAATTAACAACACTAGATTTTTTATTACACAGAAGCTCCCAAGATGACTTTATAGGACTGGATAATCATCTCTTAATTCCTTGCAGGAAAACCTTAAAAAGGTGAATGCAGATCCCACTGTGGTGCTTCATCAGAAAACAGAAAGTGAAGAGCAAGTTGATGAGATACAGATAAAATAAACCCTGTGAGTAGACACATGTGACAGACCCAGCTGCAAAGTGGAAAGTGTGAAGTGTGTTATTTCAGTTAGCGTAAGGAAATAAAATGTGATTCTAAAATGGAAAAAAAAAAAAAAAAAGAGGAAGCTTGGAGATAATAGCAGCTGCTGAAATTGAAGAGTTGGCACCTTGCTTGCAGAAGGTATATAGGAAGAATAGACCCAGAGGGAAAATGTAAGAAAAGATCTAGAGGTGTGTGGAATTTTCATTTTTTTTCCCGTCATTGCATTTGAAGACCGATTCTTCCTTGGAGGGCTTAGAATTCTTTGTATTCTGGCTGTGGTATAACAATCTATATTGCACCCCAGCTTGTGCACGCCAAAGGACACAAGCAGGGGAATTCTATCACAACAGTGCCTGATTTGGTGATAGAGACAAAATGAAGAGGACAACTTGTCCTGTTAATAGAGTAAGTAGATTCCTAAATGTTAGTAGACATCCGATTATATTTTTGAGCACAGAGATGCAAGTTTTAAAGTTCAGTATTTTGATATTTGGATGTAGGTAAATAAATGATGGTCACTGCTTTCTATCCTGCAAAAACATAGAAATGGTGGAAAAGCTCGAAGTGATGGCTTCTCTAGAATTTGAAAAACAGAAGCGGGATCCTTGCTCCCAAGCAATGTTGGAATTAATGGAGAATAAGAGAGTACATTGGAGTACTGTGAAAGAGTATTTTCTAACATGCCTTTATTTAATTTCTTCTTTACTTCTTAAAAAGTGTTTTCACCTGGCGTTCTGTACTCTAATTTTCTGACTCTGAATATTTCAATTTTCCATGCATTCTCTCCTAAACAGTAACAGGAAATATTTTCCAGGGGATCTTATATTATAGTTCTGTTTATTTTATTTATGTATTTATTTACTTTTTTTTTTTTTTTTTGAGACAAGGTCTCACTCTGTCACTCAAGCTGAAATGCAGTGGTGTGATCTTAGCTCACTGCAGCCCTGGTTTCCCAAGATCAAGTGATCCTCCTAGTTCTCAGCCTCCTGAGTAGCTGGGACTACAGGTATACGACACCATGCCTGGATTTTTTTGTTGTTGTTGTTTATTTGCTTGTTTGTTTTGTAGAAATGGGGTTTCACCATGTTGCACAGGTTGGCCTTGAATTCCTGAACTCAAGCGATCCACCATTCGGGGCCTCCCAAAGTGCTGGGATTGCAGGCATGAGACACCACCCCTGACCTTTATGTTATATTTCTTCTCAGAGCCTGAAACACTCAGATGTCTTCTTCCTTTGAACAGTAAAAGTCATGCTCATTGCAGCTAGGAATTTTATAACATAACTATTTAACTTTAAGAAAGGTTCATTGAAATGATGATATAAGCGCTCCGATTAAATATATTCACAAGAACTCTTCATCTGATGGAAATCAATATTGTTCCAGATCTATCCTTCATAAAATTCAGGTGTAATGTCACTTTCTTTGTAACACTTTTACCCAAAGCACTTTGGCAGACACTTCTAAAGCAAACCCTTACAACTAAGGCAGTGTTGAAGATAAAGAGTAGATTTCCTGGTGGTGGTGGCAGGAATGTGTAGAGGTGATCTGCAGAGTCAACGTGTTCATCTTCCAATGTGAATTACACATGTCTGAGAGGTTATAAAGAGGGAACCCGGTTTTGCCATGTACCTGTTAAGATGACACGTTATATCCCCTCTGTTTATATCAAGAAAAGCAAATTTGCCCAGGTATTCCTGATACCATCCATGGTAGAGATTATTGTTTTGTTGCTAGTATCCACTGCTATCCTGACTTTTTCTTTGGAGAACCATCCTATCACCAATCTCAGCTAATTCAATTTGAGAATTATTGATATTAGCCTTGGCTGCAGGGACAGTACATGACTCAAGTCTGGCTTATTGTTCTCCTAGTCACAGTGATTGGCTGAGGGACGGGCAAGAGTCCCAATCAAAACCAATGAGATGATATCTCTTGACACTTGCAGAACCTGTTGAAAGAAAGATGTGTTATCTTTCTCTATTGGACTTAACGTTGTGGAGATGCAAGCCTAGAGCTGTTGGCAGCTACTCTGTCATTTCCATATGATGAAGCCATGCTGTCAGTCATGAGGGTGACTGATGGAGCATGCCCTTAACATATGGAAATCTAGTAGCATCATAACTTCCCATGAAGGAAGGAAACACTTTACAGAATAAAGTCATCATGTTAATATGCTAACACAGGGCTGCCAGTCTGGTTCTCAGCTTCTCATGGTCTCTGACCCTGCTGACATTTTTGTGAGCTTACTCTCCTTTTCTATGCCTTCTGCTTACTCATGGCTTTTAATTACTGCTTTTTCTCTATTTGTGCCTTAGCTTCTGTGCTCCTCTGCTTTCTGGGTCCTGTTATATATTTTTCATATTTAATATGATCAACTAAACAGGTCTGAGTGGGTTATTTAATATGACCAAGTAAGCAGGCTTAGTACACAGTGCTCCAGTTAAGAACATATATACTTTTAATATGATATGATATGATATAATATAAAAATAATATTTTATGTTATATATAGCACACATGCTTTTAAAATTGTTTACTGTGCATCTACTATGTGCTGGGTGCATTGTTTTGTACACATTAATTCATATTAACACATCTATTTCTCACCAAAATGGTTACCACCAGTTAAGAACTATTATAGTCTTCATTTTATAGGTAAGCCAATTATAAAATTTAAATAATTTACCTGAGGTCACACAACTAAAAGCAAAAGAGTGGTATTCAAATCTGGATCTAAAGTCTACATTATGAATTCATTAATATATTAATTATTTATGAATAATTATTAATGCATGAACTTCCTCTCTAACTGCCTGGATAACTTGGCCATGTCCTGTCATAGCCCATTGGCTCCATTTATGCTTCACCCATATGCAAGGCTCCCTTTGTGTCAGGGGCCGCCCCCCAGCAGATCACTACTGCACAGTGTGGCATGGTGACTAATATAAGAAAGACGTTCTGTCCTCTTCATTCAAAGGGACCTGTGGGATAGGGCTCTTCCCTAGCATTTGTTAGAAAACTGTGCAACTTCCTGTCATTGTTTCTTCTTTCAACAGAAATACATGGTTAAACAACTTGTATCTCATGCTAGATTAGTAGACTGTTGCACACTGATCTTATAATCATTTCCCTGATCCCCTGCAGCCAACCCAGTCATATCCCTATTTTCACCTTGACCACATGCATTTTCTGCATAGCATTTATCACCATGCTTACTTCTAAATATTTACCTATGTGTTTATTTTTCCAATGTTTATCTCCTCTATTTCTGCAAGGGCAGGAAATATAACCTGTTTGCCAGTGCTAGAACATCAGCAGGTTCTGGCTATGGTGGGTGATCCATAAACATTTGTCACATAAATAAATGAGCAAAGAAATAAATGATGAATGTCTTATCTGGATTCCTCTTTTTAGGGAAAAGAAAGTCTAAAACAGAGGTGAAAGTGGCAAATGCCCCAAAACTAAAGTAAATGTGTTACTCAGGATTCTGCAGAGAAATAAAGCCAACAGGATATATATAGATTGAAAGAGAATTATTATGTAGGGTTGACTCACACGATTATAGAGGCTGAGAACTCCCATCATCTGCTGTCTGCAAACTATAGGCTCAGAAAAAATAGTGGTGTCATTCCAGTCTTAGCCTGAACACCTGAGAACAAGGGGAGCCAATGGTAAAAATAGCAATCCAAGTGCAAAAGCCTATGAACCAGGAGTGCCAGCATTTGAAGGCAGGAGAAGATGGATGTCCCAGCTAATGCCACGAACACCTTCTCACTTCCTCCACCTTTTTGTTCTATTCAGGCCTTCAGTGGATTGGATGATGCTCACCCTCATTGGTGAGGGCAATTTTCCGTACTCAGTCTCCTGATTCTAATGGTCAACTCTTCTGAAAATACTCTCCCATACACACCCAGAAATAATGTTTTACCAGCTATCTGGGTACCCTTTAGCACAGTCAAGTTGACATGTAAAATGAACCATCACAAGTCATTTGGGAAGACAAATAGGATACTGATATTATGCAACTAATGTGTAGCATATATGTTAATTTATTTATTACCAGGTGTTTCTAACTGTCAGCTGTATGTCCAATAGGAGGCACATTCAGTGACATTTCTTACTGAAGTTCAAGTCAAGATGATTTGAGGTCCTGATATCTTGTCTGTTACTACCCATACTTGTGACCATTGGTAGACAATGGTGCTTTTCCCAGGCTGGTGTTGATCTTGCTAAATTTAACAGTAGAAATATGTTGCGTATGTATAATTTGTGTGTGTGGTATCTACATGCAGGCACATGTATAATGGTGGTTGAAGGGAATGCTATTTTTCAAAAATAGGAATAATACTGATATTTACATCAAGGTAATATGGACAATAGGGGTCTGTTTCATATCAATAGATGAGAAATTTAAAAACTTGATTGTGTACTTAGATATGTACACATTATAGATTATCTTTTAAAAAGTACATTTTTCTCTGTGCTTCTGAGAACACCCTGGGTTTTCGTTGTTGTTGTTTGTTTTGTTTTTGACCCATCTGCTGTATTTGCCACACAGAAGAAAAAAAGTTCTTGATTGGGTTGAATTTTACTAGTTAAAATCATTGTACTGAGTGGTTTTGAACAATAGCAGATTTAAAAACGGCTACCTTGTTTCTTACAAAAAGGCCCATTTGGACTGATTCTTGAATATGGTGGTGCCTGGATGGTGCCAAAGTGAGGCAAGATGAATATCGAAGGGCTGGATCTTATTCTGTCTCTCTACATGCTGGTACATGTGCTGTCAGCATGACCGGCCAAATAGAAACAAAGCAGGCACACACCACCAGTGTTTGAGAACTCTACAACATATTTCAGCATTAGGAGACAAGCAGAGCAAACCCACCAGCGGTATTTGTTAAATGTCAGCAATAAGAAAGAACAACAAAGACAGATTTCAGTGGGATTGGCAAAGTTCTGGATATAGCAGTAAGATGCAGTAGAAAGAGATCTTTACTAGCAGGGAGAACATTTAGGTTTGGGTCCTGTCGCCTCTATTTATTACTTGTGTAAAAATGTGAAATCTTAGAGGGGAAAAGATGGTGAGCAGGATTATATATTCATGTTAATTACCTAATGTTTCAGAATGTTGTCTATTACTGGGGATGACAATAGCTACTGTATATAGTTATCCATATGATGCAAGGGTCAACTGAAGAATGATGAGGTTCATAAGTTTGAAAAGGAGACCTTTAGTTCTCATAGAGGATTGCAGCCTGTAGGCTAGCCATCCTGAAGACTGAGAAGCGTGACCTCCAGCAAAAGTTGAGAGCAAGCACTTCGAGGGAGGAGAGAATAAGACAGGAATTTATGGAGAATTTGTTAGCTAGCTATATACATATTCAATATGCTGTAGGAGGAGTCATAAATATTTATGAAAGGAGAAACATGTACATGTGCAATTGAGTTTCATGCCTCTTTGTGGATCTCATGTATGAAAAAAAAATGGCGGCGTTGGCATAATCCAAAGGTGGAGTTTTCAGCCCTCGGACCTCAAAAGGTAAAGCAGAGGATACAAAAACTCTTGCTGTGCATCCTCTATAGACTGGACAGAACTGCTTTGTGGTGGGTGGTCTCTTATGAGGAAGGGATGCATTATGAAACTGGCAAGCTGTCATGTCAAAACTGTGAAGAGGGTGGGGGTGTCTGGTGACGACATCAGTTGATTGGCTAAAGACAATAAAAGAATAAGTAATCTGTTTCTTGTTTTACAGAGCTGGTTTCTGCTTCCTCCTTAGGAAAGAATTCTGGTTAAAGGTTAATAAGAAATGGGCATTTTAAGATGTGTCTGACCTCCCATCACATCATGGCCAAGAACTCCATTTTTAAGGTTTCTTTGGAGTCCCCTTGACCAAGAGGGAGTCCATTCAATCAGTTTAGTGACTTAAGGTTTTATTTTTATTTCTTACAAGTTAAAACTCATGACAAACCATTTACAAAAGCAATTGATCCTAGGACAAAACTTTGGGCTTGGGATCTATAAGTGCCCCAGGTGGAAGAGGGTAGGGGTAGGAGAAGTAATTTGCATGTTGAAGATGACAGTCTTCTTGGTATGGGACTTGGAGTCTGCAAACCTGTGTTTGTATTTCTGGTTCCACCAGCATCTTAGTTCATTTTGGGCTGCTGTAACAAAATACTACAGACTGAGTAATTTATAACGAACAGAAATGTGTTGGCTCACAGTTCTGGAGGCTGAAAAGTTCAGGAATGGGGGACCAGCATCTGGTGAGGGATTTTTTGCTGAGTCATCCCATAGCAGAAAGAAGGGCCTAACTCGTCTTCCCAGCAGTCACCTTTTAAAATCCCACCTTTCAATGCTGTTGCAATGGCAACTAAATTTAAACATAAATTTTGAAGGAGATAAAAATATTCAAATCATGGCATTCCAAAGGGCCTCTAGCTCTCTAAAACTCATGTCCTTCTCACCTACAAAATAGATGAATTTCCTCCCAATGGCCCCCAAAGCCTTAACTAGTTCCAGCAGCAATTGAAAAGTCAAAAGTCTCACCTACACATCATGGCACAATTCATTCTGAGGCAAAGTGCTCTCCAGCCACAAGCCTGTGAAATCAAACAAGCAATGTACTTCCAAAATACAACTGTGGGACAGGCATAGGACAGACGTTCTCATTTCCAAACAAGGAATAAAGAAAATTTTAAAAATGAGGTAACTTTTTATAAGTGCAAAACCTGACAGGGTGAACAACATTAAATCTTAAGGCTCCAGAAAAATCTTCCTGGACTCGATGTCTCACGTTTGGGCATACTGGAGCAGAGCTGGGACTCCTGACGCCTCAAGTAGCCCCACCCCTATGGCTTTGTTGGGCTCAGCCCACACATCTAATTGCACAGATGAGAGTCACATGCCTGAAGCTTTCCCAGGCTGGCGGTGCATACAGGCAGTGTTACAGTTCTGAGATCTTGGGGGTGGCTCCACTCCCATGGCTCCACCAGGCACAGCCATAGTGGGGACTCTCTGTGGCAGCTCTGACCCTGTGGCAGATTTCTGCCTGGGCCCCCAGGCAGATACATCCTTTGAAATCTAGCTGAAGACCATCATGGCCCCACAGCTTGTGCACTCTGTACCTCTGCAGAGTTAGCACCACATGGATGCCACCAAGATTCACGACTTGTGCCTTCTGAAGTGGTGACCGGAGCAGCACCTGGGCCCACTTGAGCGATGACTGGTGCAGCCAAGGAGCACTGCACCAGAATGCAAGAAACAGGCCCTCGAGGTGGTTTGAGGTTCCTCTCTGGAAACCTTGGCCTCAAGGCTCTTCTCTGGGTCTGTAATGAGAGAGGCAGCCTCAAAGATCTCGGAAATGCTCTTGGGGACATTCTTTCATTGTCTTAATGCATAGCAGCTGGCTTCCTTCTATCCATACTGATCTTATCAAAGGTCCACTTGGTTGTACCCTGGATATTCTCTCCTAAACAGACTTTTTAATTCTTTACATAGCCAGGCCGAGAATTTTAAAAAAGACTTTTTTATTCCTCACGTGGCCAAATCTTTATGTGATGAGTCCCTTTTAATTATAAATTTCATCTTTAAATTATTTCTCTCTGCTCACATTTTATGATGTATGGTTAAAAGAAGCCACGTAGCATCCTGGATGCTTTGCTGCTTTGATATTTCTTCCACTTGATATCTTAGCTCATTGTTCTTAAATTCTGCCTTGTATAAAGTCCTAGGACACAATTCAGCCCATTTCTTTGTCACTTTATAACAAGGTTGACTTTTATTACAGTTCCCAATACCTGTCTCTTTTTTCTATCTCAGACATCATTAGAATTGCCTTTTCTATCCCTATTTCCACCAAAATTTTAATCATGACCACTTAAGTAATCTCTAGGAAGTTTCAGACTTTCCCACAGATATTCTCTTCTGAGCCTGCACCAGAATCATCTTAACGTTCCATTCATGGCAATTGATGCTTTCTCCAGCCTTCAGTTCAAAACTGTTTCAACCTCCACCTATTACCCAGTTCCAAAGCTGCCTCCACAGTTTTATGTATTTTTATAGCAATGCCCCACTTCTCTGGTCCCAGGTTTTGTTTTTGTTTGTTTTTTGCTGTTACAACAAAATATCATAGACTAGGTAATTTATAATGCACAGAAATTTATTGGCTTATAGTTCTGCAGACTGTGAAGTTCAAGGTCAAAAAACCAGCATATGTCAAGGACGTTCTTGCTGTGTCATCCCATGGCAGAAGGCAGAAGGGCAAGAGAAAAAAGGGACCAAACTTGCCCTTTTTCAATGGTAGTAATCCCACTCATGGGGGCAGAGCCCTCGTGATCCAGCCACCTCTTAAAGCTTCCACCTCTCAACACTATTACAATGGTAACTCAATTTCAGCATGAATTTTGCAGCAGACATTCAAACCATAGCAACCAATTTCTAGCTAGGTGACCTTGGGCAAGAAACACAGACTGTTTAAACCTCAGTCTCTAAAAAGTAGGGGTAAACCATAGTATTTACTTCTTGAAATTCTTGTTAGGATTCGGAAATGGCTTCTCAATAGGCTGGGTGAGTGTCTGGTGTACAGACACACTCAGCACATGCTAAATGCTATTATTATAATTCCCCTTAGTGAGACCTGGATAAAAATCAGCGGCATTACATGCACTTCATTAACTGGCAACTTTTTTCCTTGATATATTCTGGAATTTTCTCTTTTAATTTCTGAGACTTTTAGAGTTATGATTGAAACGTACAATGGAGATCCCTTTTAAACTTTTTTTGTAATCCTTTATTAAGAGTGAATTCAAGCTGGGCATTGTGGCTCACGCATGTGATCCCAGCCACTCAGGAGGCTACGATGGGAGAACGCTTGAGGCCAAGAGTGTGAAACCAGCCTGGCCGATATAGTGAGACATAAAGAAAAAATAACATAAAATAAAAAAATAAAGAAAAGTAATTTCAATAAATTTTCTTCAGTGAATTTTTTAATGAGTGTTGTAAAGCATAGGTATCCCAGTGAAAGGTATTGTTGGGGGCAAGGGAAGAAGAAAGGAGAGCAGTAGGTTAGGAAAACTCTACGTCAAACTTTTTTCTGAAGAATTTCTCAGAGACCTTATTTATTTAACAAGTACTTATTTAGTCCTTATTATGTTCCAGGCAGTGTATGTTAATTAGTATTAATATACTAATTCTATGAAACAGAAGATATTATTATCCTCATCTTACTGGTAAGAAAATGGAGAGGTTAAATTCATAGCCCAAGTTCTTACAGCTAAGAAGAGCCCTGATAATCTGGCCCCTGGTCTCTACTTTTAACCCTCATATGCTAATAGACAGCTTAAAGCCTGACCTTTGACTCAGCAATTCCATCTATTTACCTGACCATAGAATCCTTTTTTTTTTTTTTGCAGAACATCCATGGGACTCGTAAAATTAAGTTTAACCTAAAACAGTTTGCTTACATATTCTAAGTTTAGCCTAAAGATTTCCCCATACATAATGAACTGTAACCTAACTCGATGTATAAACAGTCTATAAGCTACTCTTTTAACAAGTAGCTGAGCTGAGCGCAGGGCCTTACGCCTGTAATCCCAGCACTTTGGGAGGCCAAGGTGGGTGGATCACGAGGTCAGGAGATGGAGACCATGCTGGCTAACATGGTGAAACCCCGTCTCTACGAAAAATACAAAAAAATTAGCCGGGCGTGGTGGCGGGTGTCTGTAGTCCCAGCTACTCGGGAGGCTGAGGCAAGAGAATGGTGTGAACCTGGGAGGCGGAGCTTGAAGTCAGCAGAGCTCATGCCACTGTACTCCAGCCTGGGTGACAGAGCAAGACTGTCTCAAAAAAGAGAGAGAGAAAAAAAAGACAGGTAGCCTAGTCTCAGCCAATCACACAATCACAGGAGACCAACTATTCAAACCGTGTTCAAATGAGGCAAGCATTGAGCTGTAACCAATCCGAATGTTTCTGTACCTCACTTCCATGCTTCACTTTCATTTTCTGTACATCACTTTCCATTTTCTGTTCATAAATATGATCTGACCCTGTGGAAATCCCAGAATCACCCTGAACCTCTTCTAGTTGAGGGGGCTGCCTGATTCATGAATTATTCTTTGCTCAGTTAAACTCTGTTAAACTTAATTTGTCTTTACTTTTTCTTTTACAGATGGCTTCAGAAGTGGATATGAAGTAGCATTTCCAGTGACCCCTGAAGCACCTCATGACCAAGTGAGATAACTGCCAGGCCCATTGTGCCCATTGCTTTCTCACAGCAACTAGGTTCCCCTCTTGGATTCCAAAGCTCCATGAATTTGTGCTTTGAGCTATTTGAATTTGTTTGAGAAAACTTTTGATTTGAACTGGGTTCAGAAGTTGTGACAGAAAGTAGCCTGGGCCCAGGATCAGATTGGATCTGATAATTAGCTATACTGTATCCAATTGCACACTAAGATGCCTGATTGGGTCAGAAGGAAACTGACAGTAAATGGCAATACTGTGAAAGGTGCAAACTCTAGATGTCAAAAGTTTGCAGAAATGTTTGTATTTTATCCCCTTTGTTTCTTTCTCTTGTGTGCTTAGGAAGAGAAAAATTATTGGCTAAGTTGATCAAGGAGATCTGAGAGCCAAAGCTAAGATTTGATGTAAGAATGGGATCCTTAATTTGTGAATAACTGAGCACTATACCTTTTGGCTACATCTACCTGTACTGGGCTCCAGAAACACCAAATGTTTGCAGAACTGGTAAAATCCTACTAAAGATAATTTAAAAGTACAGCGAAACATTCCAAATGAACAACAGTGCACTTTAAAAAGTACTTTTATGGATAAGGGCTCCCAAATTAGTTTAACTCAGATATATCTATTGATATGCAGAAGTTTCTAAAAAGAATTACAATATTTTTGTTGCCACTCTTGAAAAGCTTTTTATGAAAGGAAAATAAAAAGCTGAAACAACTAATCGATAAGAAAAATTAATTCTGTTAGTTTTTGTGTTAGTTACTATACCACTCTAGAGGCTAGAAGAATGCAAAATAAATGTTTATAAAATATAGCCCCTCAAGCAAGGTAGGCTTGCTTATTTTTTCATAACTATCTATGCTGAGTCCATGCATAGAGGATGTTTTTTTTGCACCGTTGCTTAATGGGCTTTGCCCTAAACTCAGTAAATTTTTCTAAGCAACAGGAGTTAAGAAGACTGCCTGTTGAATTCAATCAGTCTCCACAATACCACTTTCTGGCATTTAGTTGGCTTTCATAAAATAAATTTATGTATAAAGAAAACCTCCATTCATAAGGGTGTTTGCCTTTGTGCATCCTGAAGAGAGGGAGAACTGAACCCCTAGAAACTCTTACTATTGATTTAAATTTACATAACGAGTCTTATCTTTGCTTAACATGTGTTTTCTGACCATCTTTTCTTAACTGGGCTTTTACCTACACCCTCCTTTCTTAATTTGAGCAAATAATGATAAAATATTTAGGCCTGAAGTTTCAGCTCTGTGTCTTTGAGATAATAGATTTTCTACCTTGTTTTACCTAAGACTTATTTGTTTAGAAGTGCAAATTTAGGGTTGCTCAGCTAACAATTGCTTAGGGCAATGAAACAGGATTTTCAAGAGTGATAGTGTAAATGGGGAAAAGAAAAACAATTTGAAAGCTGACAACTGAAAAATCATCAAGAAAGCTGTAAGGTTTTCTTTTGTCTGTATGTCTGTATGTTTATATGTGTTATATGTATATGATATTTCTATGTGATCTAAGATGATATTTGGTAAATAAAGCTAGCTTTAAAATTGTTGATAAAATAAAATAGGAATGTCTTCAAAATTGTTACTTTTAAATATAATGCAGACATTTTTGCCTGGATTTACTGATCCAACAGGTTTGTATTGTCTCTGATAGATGTTTTAAGGGTATAAAACTGCTCCTTCTGTAATATTTTTTATGCTCATCTTGTTTATGATGTTATGCCTTTGGTTTTGAGACTTTAGATTCTGAAATCTAGGCAGATGGCTATGGTGAGGCCTAGGGACATGTGTGGCCACAGCACCTGTGACATCAGCTGCAAGTCAGAGACAAGCCCAATATGGCCGTATCCTTCCTGGCCCAGCTTTGCCTTTTGGCCATTCTGGGGGGGTTTAGATCCTACAGGCACTGTCTTCACAGTTCTGTCTTCTATCCTGAGCTATATGTAAGGATCCAGATGACCTCTGCTTTTCATAGTCATCCTGGGCACCACGTGGGTATTTGGTACCCACAACTGGGGAAGACATTAGGGAGGGCACCTATATCAGAGTTTCAAAAATTTTTTAATAACCCAAAATACTAAGGTCATGCTATTTTAAATTAGGTAGTATATAATCATAAAATACCTTAAGTTACAATATCAAAATATTAATTATTAAACATAAAAGTAACTTTAAGTTTATATACTTCAGCATATTATTTTTATATGGTATAGAAAAACTTTGCTAAATGCATTATGTATGATTTATAATACATACTATTTATTATAAATATATTGATATATTAAATATTTATTAATAAATATTTACTAAATCTGTTAATTTAGAAATTGAGGAAATATTTTTTTCTTAAAAATTATAAAATATTTTTCATCTAAAAATATAAAAGATGTGGTTTTTGTTATAGGAAAAGTTATTTTGTTTAGTTGAGAGGTTATTTAAAGATGTTTCAAAATGAAGAGAAGATGACATAAGTAAAACTAAATAGATATAAAAAGTTGGGAAAAGAACAAATAGAAAAAATTGTTGTAAGAGGTTATAAAAGGTTTATGGAAATCTTAACTTGTATGGTCAAAAGCTGGCTGAGATTGGATGGATTTATTCATAAGGATTTATTTGATTTAGTATTGACAATACACAGATACAAAAGTAAAATTTGTTTTTCTCTTTTGAAGAAGAATTTTACATAGTATTAATAGAGAGAGTAAAATATTCTTTTCACCCTTTGTGTAGACTGCAGAGAGAGAGAGAGAGAGTGAGTGGAGAGAAGGATAGACAAATTCTCTTTCATGCTGTCTTGTTTGAAAAATTGAATCTCCTCTAGAAGAGTAAAGTTTCCTTTGTTTCTAAACCCTTTTAATTATCACTTTGGCTAAATAAATGCTTGTTATTTTTACAGTAATCTGTGTTCCTATTCTGATTGCTTTAAACCTTTCACATATTTGACAAGCTTCCGAAAATCAAACTTCAAATTGTAAAATGATGTCTTTTTGACCTCAAACTAACTTTGAGGTATTACAAAGGACCCCTGAAGTGTCCAAAAGGGTGACACTAAATAGGCTTATTTCATATGTTAAATTATATGGGAAGCATTGTCAAATAAGAAATTATTTTTAACTTTGAGTTATATTTTTTGGATATGTTATTAATATGTATTCCAAAATTGTATGAGATTTCTAAAATTCTGATATATCTTGGTATATATGATCAGCGATAATTATGGTTCTTACATTAAATTGTTGTAGGCCACAAAAATAACCAAATATTTTTTCCAACTGGGTCTTTAAAAATGATGATTTTAAGTCTCATTCACAGTTAATTGCTTAAATCTGATGCATTTTCTAACTTCTGATGTATTTACTAGATTTTCATAAGCAAGTGAAATCCTAGAGTGTTATGTATTCAAGGATTTTCATGGAAAGGATGGAAAGAAACCTGATAAGCACTCTTGAATACAGGCTTCTGATAACTTTAGAATCATATTATTTGAGTAAGTATTTCCAAATGGGTATTTCCATAACACTAATAAAGAGATTTACTGGCTTATAAAACTGCTAACCCAATCAAGACAATAATTAATAATTAATTGAACATCAAGGACATACTTTACTAGATTTTTATGCTAAATCAGCCAGTACTGAAATTAAGATATGCAATTTGAATAAGCTCCATGGTCCAAGTCAAATTACCTTTACCAAGTCAAATTAAATGGGTTTATTAACCTATTTAATAAACAGTGCTATACACCTGAGTTGGAGGAACAAAATGGATATTTGAGAGGATAGAAATCCAGTTTTAACTATTTTATATATAATATATAATATATATTTTACATATCATATCTATTGTATATATCATATCTATTTTATATATCATATATATTTTATATATCATATATTTATATATCATATATAATATATTTTATATATCATATAATATTTTATATATCATATATATTTTATATATCATATATATTTTATATGTCATATATTTATATATCATATATAATATATTTTATATATCATATATATTTTATATATCATATGTAATATATTTTATATATCATATGGTTTATGACTAATGTTTGGTTTGTCAAATCCATAATCCTGGGAAGACAATCAAAATTTCAGATATATCTCTGCCACCTGATGGCCCATTTTAACATTTATAAAGGGATTTCATTCAATTGCCATTTTCAATGCATATTTTCTAGTTGTGTAGAAGCTTTCCCATCTATGCAAAAAGGTGAATGCTATAACATTCCCCTAAAAGACAAACGGTTTTTAGAAAATGTGTTTTTCCCTCATGGAGCGACCTCCAGCAATAGAAGCACTCGTTTCACTTGACAAGTTGTAAAGCATCTAAATAAGATTTTATAGATACAATAGCATTTGATAAAGCTAACTGAATACAATCAGATCCACTTCCAATGGAAAACATCAGTTGGTCCCTTATGAAATGGTCACTTGAAGGCTTATAACGCTAATAATAGAACCTCATGTATCTTCCACTCCTAAACTCTGATATGACTAAATGCTACAATGCTTTAATGCATTATGTGGGAATGTATTTTCGCCAAGTTAAACAAGCTTTCCATCATCCAGTGACTGAGGATAATCAAACCTTTCATGTTCTAGAACCCGTAAACTGAGTCTTTTGGAAATGACATCAAAGAAAGACTGTCCTTGCCACACACATTGCAAGGGTCCATAATCTTGCAACTCAAAAGGGGCCCTCCAGACTCTTAGAACTATACAGCCGTTTAAGACCTTAAGGTCAAGCTAACCAGGGAAGTTTCTTTCCAGAAGCAGATGGCACCCTAGACATGAACAGCTTTCCCAGGATCATGGATCAAGATTTCTCTGCCATCATAAACCTTTTACCTATCTTAAATTTTTTCCCTGCCTATGCCTCTGTGAACAATGGAACTGGAAAAAGGTATGGTGTATACCTATGGGGTATAATTTTATTTGTGGAGGACCTTGCAGCCAATATTGTGTACACCTATGGGGTATAATTTTATTTGTGGAGGACTTTGCAGCCAATCTTATATATGAGAAACTTTATGCTTTGATAGATGGAAGAAGAAGGTCCCATGGTGGGCTAGGAATGTTAATGGTATTTTTGTTGCTTCACAGACAGAAACAGAGCATTGGTCCACTCTTAACCTACATTATAGGTTAAAGAGAATATCACCAGGGAGCTTTCACAGTTCTGGATGATCATCATTCATTAGGGTTCTTTTTCTATGATTTGTTGTAAATATCTATGAAGCAATGATTAGAAATCCCTCATAAAAAGCTCTATAAAATATTCTACTGCAAAAGCTATTGTTGTACAACTTCTTTAAGTTATTTAGTTAAAGTTGTGCTAGATAATAGAATTGCTCTTGATTACCTACTGGTCGAACAAGGAAGAACCCGCAGCTGCTAAAACATTTTGTTGCACATGAATGAATGCAGTGGATATTATAGACAATGAGTTGCAAAGGATTAACAAATACGCTGCTTAATTAAAATGAGTAGACTCTTCATGCGACTTATCTTTTCATGTATTTGGTTTTAGTTGGTTTGGTTCATAGGTACCCTGGCTAAGGAACATGCTCCAAACTCGTGGTATTATCCCCCTGATAATCATAATAGTCTCCCTAGTGCAGTGTGTTTTCTCAAAGGTATTAAATGTTTCTATGCAGTCATTCATAGCTTGTCAAATGGCCTCTCTCTGACTGGAACAACAAAAACTCAGAAATGAATGAACCGTGAGAACACTGTAACTTAGGTAGGATGTGCTAAGACTGAAAATGCAAAACGATGGTAACTGGAAGTAATGTTAAAGCCTTAATTTTTGGCCACATTCTAATCCAGGTGAGAACCTGACCAAGAGGTGTGAATTGTTAGACAAAATTACGGGAATCCGTTATTCTGGACTGAACTCTAGCACTCAGCCCCAACAGACCAGACCAAACCAAATTGGAGTAATCAATGCTAAATGCTGCATAGTCAAACTGAGACCGTAAAGAAGTAGATTGATCTCAACACAGACCAGTAGCTTTTCCCTGAAAACAGAAGATTCCAGCATAATAAGAAAGTCCCTTCTGCTCTAACCCTTACAAAAACGTAATCTGAAGTAACCATTTTTTTTTTTTTTAAATATTGTTTCCTTTTCCTCACCTTACAAAACCCACTATTCTGCTATTTCCCAGGGGGATTTCAGACAAAACAAGTCCATTTATGATGGTGACAAGGTAGCATCAATGACTCAAGTTTTAGTTAACCTCTCAAATTGACAGGAATTGTTAATTAAACTTAAGTTTAGCTTAAAGCTGCTTCCTTTCGTATTTTAAGTTCAGTCTAAAGATTTCTCCATACATAGTGAATTACAACCAGTTAGGTTATGATTATATAATTGCATAGGGTCTGTAAACAGACAGTAACCTTCTCCTGTAGTAATCACAAAGTTTCGGCCAATCACCAACTGGTCAAAATGTGTTCCATTAAAGCAAATGCTGAGCTGTAACCAATCCAGCTGTTTCTGTACCTCACTTCTGTTTTCTGTATGTCACTTCCCTGTTTCTGCTCATAAATATTATCTGACCATGTGACAACCCGAGAGTCACTCTGAACCTATTCTGGTTCAGGTGGCTGGCTGATTCTCAAATTGCTCTTTGCTCAATTAAACTCTGAAAACTTTAATTTGTCCATAGTTTTTTTGTTTGTTTGTTTAACTGGTTTTCTTTTAACTAGACTCATTTTCTCCATAATTCACTAATTTATAAGCTTCGATGGGGGAATAAAATGTACATTTGTTGAACAACTGCAACATTCAGGTGTAGTGTTTTTCTAGGTTCTTCTTCCAACTGTGGTAGGTAGCAAGTATACAAGCGAAGCTTTAACCTGCAAACGACTGTCTGTGGATTTGATTAATAAAGCCAATGATATGTTATAGCTCTGCAGCTAATTCCAACTGCTGGATTTTCCTATCTACAGGACACAGTCATTTATGCTATCAGCCAGAATGAATTGGACTAGGTGTTGGGATCATAAACAACAATTTCAAATGAGATCACAAATCATTTTCTGAAAGCGTCAAGCCAACCCTTGAGCCGAAGATGTTTGCACTGATACACAGGTCTTCAGATTCTTTCTATGAAATCCATCTCCCCAGCTCAGAGCCCACCAAATCACCACAGGTCTCCTTTCTACTCAGCCCCCCCCACCCCACTTGACAAAACAAGGCTGATTGTTCTAGAAGCCACCTTTATCTTTTTGAAGAGATCTTTGTTATCTGTTACTTAGGAATTTTAATCCAAAGCATGACAGAATAAAATCAAAACCCAGAAATAAGCACATTATAGTTACCAAATTCTTCAGAAAATTAAAGAAAAAGGCAACTACAGTTTAAATTTAACAAAGTGTTCTTTTGTAGCTGTCTTGGCAGCTATAAAACACGAAGGCATCGGAAGTACAATGTGCGGTAGATTTAAGATAACCTAGGCTGAGCACAGAGGCAGAGAAATGGGAAGATTATCAATGCCTCTCATCTTAGTGAATCCCCAAACCTAAGTGGCTACAAAGCATCATCCTTCTTGAAGCAAATAATTTTTTTTAACTAATTTGTATTTTGAGTCTTATTCTTCATTTAAATGTGGTTACCAATGATAATGAACAAATAAATTTCCTAAACATTCATAAAGACATAGGGTAGATACTGCATATACTTCGCTATGTATCCTTTATTTATCTCTTTATAACCAAAAATTCCAAGAGATTTTTGTTCTTTGTTTATTTTTTTAAGTTAGGTATATTTTAAAGTGGTTGGATTAAACTAGAATTTTTATCAACAACAGCTGGTGCTACCATATTAGCTTTTAAGGTATCCCTAAGAGTATAGTAAGAAACAAATGAACAAACCAATAACAGAAACAGTACACCCTGAAGATTTAAAACAATAAAACAAAACAAAAAGGTTTAGTATTCTAGAGTGTTTACTTTTTTCAAAAATTTTCTTTTTTTCAAGTAATACTTTACAAAGCTAATATGTCAAAAATAAGAGGCAATTTTCTAGAAAGCTATATAATTATAGGAAAATGTTTTTCTAGGAAAATGGTTATCTGGAACCACAAAGCTTCAATATTTGACACTAAGCTTAGTGTTCAAACACTTAGTCAAAAGTGAGTTCATTCTTCCTTTTCTTTAGAAACTCAGAGCCATGCACCAAGTAATTTTTGTTCTGGCTATAGCTTATTGGGAGACGGGTGAACATTTCACCAAGTTATGAATCTATCTTTCTTCTCACTGTACTGACTCTTTGCTTCCCTCCTTTCCTTCACCCCAATTCATCACAGAGTTTGCTCTATGCTCAGCTCATTTCATGCACTTGACAGAGAAGAAAACTGAAGTTTGGAAGCAAAATACTTCCCTTTCCAACTTTTATCTTCCAGAAGCCTAAGCACTTAGGAGCATTTTGATGATTTTCACAGTGAGATATAAAGGACAGAATTCCTGATTGTAGCTAGCCAAAGAATCATGGCCAGAAACACTAGAAGAGCTTTCCTCCAATCTATAAAGAGATTCCTTTGGCTGGGTAGTGGGTAGGAAAATGGAAGATTCAGAGCTTGCCAGAGTCAGGAAGATCAGAGTCAATGGCCACACGCTACACCCAGGAAAAAGCTGGCCATCCCCAAGCGTGCCAGTCTGAGGGCTACAGGCCTCCTGGCAACACCTAACTAGACCCAAGTATGTCAAGAGAAAGGACCTTGGGAGGAACGTCATTGGGTACCCAGGGTTATGAGGTAGCTGAGTCACAGTTTACAGGGTGACCCCTTCCACTGCTGTTAGCCATCACATAAGCAGCCTTGACTATGACCTCTCTCCGGAGAACATACTCAATATCCTTCCTGTCAAAGGTAGTGAAAATATTTAAGTGAAACAGTGTTGTCATCTGGGATAAACACCTGAGGTTTGTCGTCTCACACCAGGAAATGAAGGATGTGGACACACAAGAAGTGGCTTTAAGAGTGGAGGTTTAATAGGCAAAATAAAGAGAAAAGTGAATAGCTCTCAAAGAGAGAGAGGGGCTCCCAAGTGGGACTTCTGATTTTGTAATGAAATGCATGGGGTTTTATAGAGGAGCTTGAGGAGGCCGTATCTGATTTACAGAGGGCCTGAGAGATTGGCGGGACAAGGTGTGATGTTTGCATAGCGTGTGTAGAAGCTGGCCATCCCACCCTAATCTTTTATTATGCAGATGGGTTCCCTACCTGGCCAGTGCCATGTTGTCTGTTCCTCACTGTGCACATGGTTGACAAAGAAAAGGAAAGATGGAGCCACCAGGTTGAACATGCCTGGCCTCCAGGTAGCCTTTTCCTATTGGCACAGCTGCGGCATTTACCTATGCAAGCCTCTAGTTTGCATATCTATGCTTGCAGCTTGATTTTTCAGGCTGCTTTTTGTTAGAAAAGAAATGATTTTCGGATGCTTTTCATTAAAAGGACTTTTTTGAGGACTTCTTTACATTCATTATCTGCCTAAATATTTTTTTTTAACTCCTATATCATGAATAGTGGACAGCACCTTGCCCAATGAAAGCCAGTTTCTTTATTCATTCTTTCATTCATTTTAATTAATTCAACAAATATTTACTGAATACCTACTACTGTCAGGCACTTTTGTAGGCACTGAGCATAGAACCTCTCCTTATGGCTCTTCTACTCTTTTGGGGAAACCACCAATAAACACGTAAATAATCTAAAGCATGCCAGGAAGCTGTAAGTGCAGTGAAGAAAAGTAAGGATTGGAGATCGGAAAGGAAAGGGAGATGCTTCTAAATACAGGCTTTTCAGGGACGGCGACTGTGAGGAAATGACTTGTGATTGAATTGCAGGAAGGGATTGGTAGAGGAGAGGAGCCTGGAGGAGAGGAAGAGTGGTCCTGACAGAGGGGCAGCAAGTGCTGGTAAAGACCTGAGGCCTGGGCATGGGTGGGCCTGTAGGAAGAATAGCAGGGAGGTCTGTGTGCCTGGGGAGAAGGGGCCCATGCACAGGGATTACAATAAGGGTTTTGTATTTCATTCGAGGTGCTTTAAGAAGCCATTGGAGAGTGGAGAGGATAGAGATGACATTTAACAGATCACTGTGGACTGTGAGTCTCCAGGTCAAGATTGCTGTAGGCAGTGTTTACCATCTACTTAAAAGACCAGGAAAGAGGGGGAAGGACATCTTGGGTCCCACAGCGCTCAGATTGAGGAATGCTGAGCTGAGCCTGCTGCTTTTTGTTGTTGTTGCTGTTGTGTTTTGTTTAAAGACAGGGTTTTGCTCTGTTGCCCAGGCTGGAGTGCAGTGGCACGATCTCGGTTCACTGCAGCCTCCACCTCCCAGGTTCAAGCGATTTTTCTGCGTCAGCTTCCTGAGTAGCTGGGATCACAGGCATGCAACCACCACGCTCTGCTAATTTTGGTATTTTTTGTAGAGATGGGGTTTCACCATATTGACCAGGCTGGTCTCGAATTCCTGAGGTCAATTGCTCCTCCTGGCTTGGCCTCTCAAAGTGCTGGGATTACAGGTGTGAGCCACCGCGCCTGGCCTGGAAGGCACCTTGGTGCATCCTCTGCACCTGCTTTTTACAAAGTGAGATGTTTTTCAACTATATGTTACAAATTATGGGGAAACCTATGTGGTAAAGTGTTTAGAAAAATTCTGTTACTGATATTTTTAAAGTCTCTAGATTGGGAAATCTCGAAACTTGGAAATAAAGAATTCCTGCCTGATATTTCACCCTGGAATAAGTCTTCCAGGCCTATAGAAGAGATTAAAGACATAATTACTTCATTCTTCATTTACTTCCCCTGTTGCTTAAATCAATGGTGAAGTCAATAATCTCATTCTTTTTCAAGGCCATTGAACATTGGTTAATTTCTGACACAGAAAATGTGACAGCAATGTGACTTACCTGACACTTGAGAAGCATTGATAGAATTATTGGAGCTCAGGGGCTAGTTTCCTTCCTTAACCCACAATAAAGAAGGCTCTCTGCACGAAAATGGACAGAAGAGTCTGTACCAAGAATAATGGAGATTATAACATTAATTACTAGAAATTTTCAACAGATCTGGTTAATAATCCCAAAGTACTAAAAACATTTTGATTACTTAAGAATTATGACACATAATAGCTCAAGGTATTATATGTGGAAATGAAGCTATAAGTAAATGGGGCAAATGTATAAAAATGGGGAAAAAAACACATATTTTGGGGGGTTGGTAGAGTTTGGAACGACTTCATTGACAGATTATCAGAAAACCCCTGCCAAGGGCGGTGGCTCAAGCCTGTAATCCCAGCATTTTGGGAGGCTGAGGCTAGTGGATCCCTTAAATCCAGAAGTTTGAAACAAGCCTGGACAACCTGGCAAAATCCCATCTCTACTAAAGATACAAAAATAAGACAGTGGTGGCATGTGCCTGTAGTCCCAGCTACTTGGGAGACTGTGGTGGGAGGATTGCTTGAACGTTGGAGGTGGAGCGGGGAGTGAGCCGTGATGGTGCCACTGCATTCCAGCCTGGGTGACAAAGTGCGACTCTGTCTCAAAAGAAAAAGAAAAAAAAAGAAAAGAAAAATCCCCATGACCTCCTGCAGTACTGTTTTTCGGATAGCTTTGGATCAGCCCAATTCTCCCCTCTTTCTTACCTGTAATTTTCAAGAATACCTTTACAGTATGCTGGGAATGCAATACCCTCAGATAGGGAGGAGCTAGAAAAGCCCAGGCCCTCACCCAATCTATTCTAGAAATAGGATGACCTTCAGTGCCTTAATCCAGCATATCACGTAACCCCTGAAGCATAAAACCCAGGGCACACTGATTTCTGGGGTTCTCTACTGCAGTGCGAGCAGGACATGCACAGATGAGACTCCATTCACTGCAGGTAGATTTCCTGAGCCTTGCAGACCAGCTTGTCATGAAACCTCGTCTTCTGTTGCCCCTTGCTGCCTGTCTGTAAGTAATAAGTCTGCTTCATGTAACTTAGTATGGGTGTTCTATCTCACTGGACTCAGGCAAGCTGGTGATCTGTACACAGTGAGAAATACAAACATAGTCAGACACTAAGTAATTATAACCAAAGTATTGGGAAAATCACCTTGAAGAGAACATGCCAACTGAGTTTTAGAATTCTATCTTAAAAGGAAGAATTCTAAAGTATTTTGTGGGCATCACTATCTTGGTGCCTCAGCTCAAGACTTGTTGGCTGAGGGCACTTTTAGCAAATGGAGGTACTTGGAGTGTAGAAGGAAAGTGTGATATTGTGAAATGTATATTTGGTCTTCATCCCAGTCTCCTGGTAAGCATATTCTAAAATACTTGGGTTCTCTGTAGCGGTAAGTGTTTTTTAGTATGCCAATGAGTTGATTGATGGCTAGCAGCCCCCTAGGTGGCTTCAATATGGGTCTGGTCACAGGAAAGACCAAGGCAGGATCAGAGGGTTGAGACATTCAACCTCCCCAGCAACCTGCATGGAGGGGAGAGGAGCTGAAGGATAAGTTGATTACCAATGGCCAATGATTTGATCAATCATGCCTATGCAATGAAGTTTCCATAAAAACCCAAAAGGACTGGGTTCAGGGAGTTTCCAGATAGCTGAGCACCTGGAGGTTCCTGAAGGGTGGCCCGCCACGAGAGGGTATGGAAGCCCTGCACTGCTTCTCCCATACCCCATCCTATGCACCCTTCATCTGTATTCTTGTAATATTCTTTATAATAAAGTGAACACCAGTGTGCGTTCCCTGAGTGCTGTTAGTTGCTCTAGCAAATGAATTGAACCTGAGGAGGTCATGGGGTCTCTGATTTATATTGGGTTGGTCAGAAGCACAGGTAAAACAACCTGGAGCTTGTGTGTATAGGTAGGGGCAGCCTTGTGGGACTGAGCCCTCAACTATGGGATCCACTGCCATCTCCAGGTAGGCAGAGTCAGAACTAAATTGGAGGATGCCCAGCTGGTGTCTGCTACAGAATTGATCGCTTGCTGTTGGTAGGAAGAAATCTCCATGCATTGGGTCACAGCAGTCTTCTGTGTTGATTGTTGTGGTTAGAGAGCAGAGGAAAAAGAATTTGTTTTTTTCATCACAGAGGCAGGGTAGAAATGCTAAGGAATGACCACCCACAAATGAGTCTGGGTGGTAACTACCTCAGCTTCTTTGGTGGTATCTACCTCAACAAGGTGGTAACTACCACTACCTTCTGGGTGGCAACTACCTCAGCTTCTTTGCCCAACACTGGGGCAGCTCCAAGACGAGTCCCACACAGTTTCTCAGTGAATCCTCAGTGGGTTGAGCTCACAGCAGTAACTGCGTTTTATCACATATTTTCTTGGCTTGCTTTATTTCCCTGCCTTATTTCCCTACTTTCTCATGGTGTTTCCTAGGATTATCTCCCAAATAAACTTCTTGCTCTTAAACCCATGTCAAATTTGTCCTTCAGGGAACCCAAATTAGGACCATGGTATATCCCATGTCACAGCCAGAGATACCTCTTGATCAATAGGCAACAAGGTCAACAACTTTCCAGAGCTTTTTAACCATAAGACCTGAGGTGTTGATGGAGCAGGTCAGTCCTCCATGGGCAATGAAGCTGGTGAGCCAGAAGAGAGAGCAGATGCTTGGCTCTGTTGCTTCTGTTTTGACACGGGCTTCGGGCTTCAGAATTTTATCCAGAGAAGCTGTTGTTTGAATAAGTAACATGATACCTAGTTTGATAATGTGTGATTAAGGCAGAAACACCTTTTCTTTTTTTCTTACAGAGTTGTCAATGTATTTCTTGTGACAAACATCCCAGTTTGACTGTTCTTTCAGTTTAGCTTGAAACAAGAAATGCAATATCAGGGACAGTTTGCACGCGGCAAGAACACTTATTCTTTCAACATATTCGTTTTTGTTCCTGGCACTGTGCTAAGTTCTGTAGAAAGCAGTGAAAAAGACAGATTCACACCCGGCTCTGATGGAGCTCAGAATCTGGTGGAAGGCAGATGTGAATGAATAATTGAAATTACACGAGGTGATTGTTTTGAGGGAGGAAATAAAAAACAGGAGGAACAGCTGAAGGAGTATGTTTAATATGTGCATCAGGGAAGTCTTCCCAGCTAAAGTTGAGATCTGAAGGTGACTAGGATTTATCCAATCCAAATAGGAAGTTAAAGCTGGGGGTGGGTGTGAATAGCAGATGTAAAGGATTTTAGGATTGGAAGGCTCCACGCAGCCTGGAATCTATCATTAATCCATTCAGATTCCCCACCTCTAGCCTTGTTTCTCTCTGGACTTCAGCAAGTATGACCTTATTCTTGATCCTGGAATACGCAATATTTCAAACTGCCTCAGAGTCTTCCCACATTTGGGTTTTCTGTCTGGAAACTTCTTCCCCACACTCATCTTTCGAATCTTACCTCAAATGTCATTTTGTTGTTGTTGAAACCTTTCTGACTTCCAGACTAGGATGGAGTCTTCTGTTAAATGCTGCCTTAGAAACTTGTACTTGTCCTCCATAGCTCTTACCAGTTTTTTGCATATGTTTAGGTATAGGGTGATTTGTTTAATCATCTGTTTAAAAGCTGCTCCTTACATTAGACTGTGGACTCCATTGGGGTAGGGGCTGGTACAGATTTGGTTGCCACTTTATCCCCAGCACATAGTTTAGTAATAAGCACATAATATACATGCAGTAAAGTGACAGGATTAAGGTTTTATTGATTGGATGTACACATGTGTTAGGGAGGTGACCAGCATTTAAAAGTAAAGGGAAAGGGATGACAAGGAATCCCACATTACCCTTGTGTGTATGGTAATGCTGCTGCTGACACAGGAGAACCTCCTTCAGCACTTCTGACATAGGTTATAGGGAAGATCATGGGACTAATAAGGGGTCTAACTCCATCTCCTTAAGAATGCTGCCATTTTATCAGGCAGAACTTTCAACAAGTTAGCAGTGGTGTTTTCAGGGGGAGTGAAATGGCACTGTGAGATTATGGCTAGAAAATGTTTAGATTTAGTTCAGCTGTGGAGAGAGTCCTGGTCAGTGTATCCTGACAACAAACATTCTAGAAATCATCTCCAATTAATGGCACTGATGGCAACTAATATAGTTTGGCTGTGTGTCCCCACGCAAATCTCATCTCGAATTGTAATCCCTAGGTGTTGAGAGAGGGACCTAGTGGGAGGCAATTAGATCATAGGGGCAGTTTCCCCCATGCTGTCCTCATGACAGTGAGTGAATTCTCTTGAGAGCTGATGGCTTTAAAGTGTGGCACTTTCTTGTTCGTTCTCTCCTCTCTCTCCCCTTATGTCATATGTCATGTAAGATGTGCTTTGCTTCCCCTTCACTTTCTGCCATGAGTGTAAGTTTCCTGAGGCCTCTGAGCCATGCTTCCTGTTAAGCCTATGGAACTGTGAGTCAATTAAAACTTTTTTCCTTTATAAATTACCCAGTCATAGGCATTTCTTTATAGAAGTGTAAAAATGAATTAATACAGAGAATTAATACCAAGGTAGTGGGGCACTGCTATAAAGATAACCTTAAAATGTAGAAGCAACTTTGAGTAACAGGCAGAGGTTGGAACAGTTTGGAGGGCTCAGAAGAAGACAGGAAGATGTGATAAAGTTTGGGACTTCCTAGAAACTTGTTGAATGGTCTTGACCAAAATGCAGATAGAGATGTGAACAATGAAGTCTAGGCTGAGTAGCACTGTGTCCTAGCCCCTCCAGCTCTAGCTGTGGCTAAAAGAGGGCCAAGGTACAGCTCAGGCCATTGCTTCAGAGGATGCAAAACTCAAGCCTTGGTGGCTTCCATGTGGTATTGGGCCTGAAGGTGCGCAGAAGACAAGAGTTGAGCTTTGGGAACCTCTACCTAGATTTCAGAGGATGTATGGAAATGCCTGGATGTCCAGGCAGAAGTCTGCTATGGGGCAGAGCACTGACAGATAACTTCTGCTAGGGAAGTGCAGGAAGGAAATGTGAGTTTAGACCCCCACACACATTGTCCCCACTGGGGCACTGCCTAGTGGAGTTGTGAGAAGAGGGCCACTGTCCTCCAGACCTCAGAATAGATTCACTTACAGCTTGCACTATGTGCCTGGAAAAGCCACAGACACTCAACGCCAGACCATGAGAGCAGCCATGGGGGCTGAACCCTGCAAAGCCACAGGGGCCGAGCTACCCAAGGCCTTGGGAGCCCACCCCTTACATCAGCATGGCCTGGATGTGAGACATGAAGTCAAAGGAAATTATTTTGGAGCTTTAAGATTTTATGACTGCCCCACTGGATTTTGTACTTGTATCGGGGCTGTAGCCCCTTTGTTTTGGCCAATTTCTCTCATCTGGAATGGGAGCATTTATCCAATGCCTGTACCCAAATTGTATCTTGAAAATAAGTAAATTGTTTTTGATTTTATAGCTTATAGGAAGAAGGAACTTGCCTTGTCTCAGATGAGACTTTGGACTGGGACTTTTGGATTAATGAGTTAAGACTTTGGGGGACTGTTGGGAAGGCATGATTGATTTTGAAATGTGAAAAGGATGAGATTTGGGAGAGGCCAGGGGTGGAATGGTTTGGCTCTGTGTCCCCACCCAAATCTCATCTTGAATTGTAATCCCCACGTGTTGAAGGAGGGACCTGGTTGGAGGTGATTGGACCATGGGAGGTGGTATCCCCCATGCTATTCTCATGATAGTAAATAAGTTCTCAAGACAGCTGATGGCTTTAAAGTGTGGTGCTTCCTTGTTCACTCTCTCCTCTTTCTCACGTGCCACCATGAAAGATGTGATTTGTTTCCCCTTCAACTTCTGCCATGATCATAAGTTTTTGAGGCCTTCTAGCCATGCTTCCTGTTAAGCCTGCAGAACTGTGAGTCAATTAAACCTCTTCCCTTTATAAATTACCCAGTCTCAGACATTTCTTAATAGCAGTGTGATAACAGACTAATACAGCAACTGTATAAAACTGGACCAATTCTAGAGTTTGAAACTTTTAAAGCCAGATTTAGGAGTTTTACATCAAAGTGAATTTTCTCTGCACTAATTCAGAGTAAGTAAATATCTAGGTTTCTAATGGTGCTTTGTAAATAAATAATTATGTGATGAATAAAAAATTATAACAAGATCTATGCCCACCAGCAGTGAGTCAGTGTGCCCATTTTCTCACACCTGCACCTAAAATGAACATGAGTCTTTTATTGTTTACCAAATGGATAGGCATGTCCCCTGCCAGGTTTAAGTTTGTTCATTTATAATTTTTTAATGAAAGAGGGAATTCATTCTCTCATAAATACTGTTTCTTTCTTTTTTTAAAGACAGGGTCTCTCTATTTTGCACAGGCTGGCCTCAAATTCCTAGGCTCAAGTGATCCTCCCACCTGAGCCTTCCAAGTAGCTGGGACTACAGGCATGCACCACCACACCTAGCTCAACCCTCTTTCTTGACAGCATCATATAACCAGTTCTACCACCCTCTATCCAGGCTCGCTGCTATTGTCAACCTAAATAATAAACAAAGAGAGGCTCTCTAAAAGAAAATTATGTCTATCTGGAAATAGAGCATTGCAATGGGAATACACATACCACAGCAATCTATGTGCATAAGCCATGTGTTTTGAAATAATGATCCTTGGCTACTAAGATCAATAACAAGGATGACACCAGTCCCAAGGTTGGACAGGCAATTGCTGGGCAGATGTCCTTGCAGAAGTGAGTTTTGTGTAAGATTGTGATGGCCTTGGCACAAGATTGTGGTTTTTGCAGTCTTTTGTGATTATTTTTGTTATCACGTATACCAGCCTGAGAACCCTCTCTTTCTGGCCTTCCCAAGCCCTATTTGACAGAATTTTCTTAACATTGGTGACTCCATTTTCATTCTGATGACTTTCATGCTCTCATCTACTGGTTAGCTGTTAAGCTCCCACCCCAAACCCACTGCCATCGCCAACAGACTGAAGACTCTGGCACAAGATTCATTCATGTGCCTCTTTTCTCCTCAACACCACTATTGTCTGGTGACTTTAGGGCATGGTGACCCTTTCAGCGCATGAGTCTCTTTGTCTTGACCTTCCCACCTTTAGTAAACATCCACCTTTTTCAGCTTTGTCACAACCACACCCTGGGTCTTCTTATAATCTGAGATGCCTTCACCTTGAAAAGTTAACTTCATACATTCTTCTCCCTGACTGTGACACACTCTTCTAGTTCCATCATTTAGTCACTGTCACTGCATTTGTTCTTGATCTTACAGACTATTCAGCTCCTTGATGCTATGCTGCTTTCTTCTCCTCAATCACCTGCTGTCTTTACTTTTTTTTTCCACTTTAGCTCAGTTTACCTGTCACTTCAATTATGCTTGGCCCAGTTGGTTCTCTGTTCCATTTACCAGGGGAAAAAAAATATCCCAACTCTGAAGCCGTCCAATTCTCTGTCTTATCCATATCAACACCTTGGTTTATGACTTCTGGGGGAAAAATCCCTCAGTCATGCATACTGGGGCCTCTCCACATCCTGGGACCTAGTGTCACCTGACTCTGCCATGATACCTGACAGACCTTGATGATTCCCTAAATTCTCTCCTGTTTCCATCACGGCTTCATCAACCTTGCCGTGGAAACCTCCCACTGAGCCACATTTCCTCTAAGGTGTAGAATGTGCTCTCATCCTCTTCTTCTCAGAGGAAGTAGGATCCATTGTACAAGTCCCTTGCCACTGCCACAAAACCAACAAACATTTCTATATTTGTTCATATTTTCCTTAACTCTATCACATTTCCTTCTGCCTTCACTGGCTCACTTATTTCTGCTTTCCTGAAATTTTAAACTTTTACTCTCTCCTCACTCCATATTAATTAGAATTTAAAAGCTTAAATGACCCCCATCGTAAAAAAAAAAAAAAAAAAAAAGGAAAATAAACACATAAACAAAAATCCCTTCCTGGACTCCACATCTTCCTCCAGGTACAATGGTATCTTTCACCTCCTTGATATCACCAAACTGTTTCCAGTCAGGTCTGCTCATTTCCCATGCATTCTTGAGTTTGCGAAATGCTGACTTCCACCATGGGCAAACCCACTAAGGTTGCTGCTAAATCCAAAGATTACTTCTTAAATCCTCATTATTCTCATCGCATTGGCTGTTACCTTCTCCATGTTTGTGTTCAACCTCGCTCAGTGCCCATTGTGCTCTCTGTTCCTCTGCCCAGTCTTAACAATTGATGTTATAAGAGTTTTGCCTTGAATCCTCTTTTTTTCTTTCTCATGATGAGAAGAGCTGTCTTAATGAGCTTATCCGCTTCAAGATTTTACTATCATTTATTTACAGATGATGACTGCTGAATTAGTATCACCAATCTCAGTCTTAATCCTGAGCTTCAGACCTTGTGGTAGATTGCTAAAATGGCCACAATCCTTTACTTTTCCCTGTCTCCTTGCTTTTTGTAGTATGGCTTGGCTGCTCCTTCCATCAGATGCTAAAGTCTGTTTTTCTCCTCTTTGAATCTGCCTGGTTTTGTAACTTGCTTTGGCCCACAGGATGTGGCAGAAATAATGGTGTGTAATTTCCAAGCTAAGTCTAAAACCTCCTTGGTCTTAAATTCTTCTTATTAAAACTCCATCATTGCCATGAAAACAAGACTTGGCCAGCCTGCTGGAAGTTGGAAGATTGTGTAGAACAGCTGAGTACACAGCTGACTTCAGGCACACAAACAAACCTAGCCTGGCTAGATCAGAAAAACTGCCCAGCTGAGCCCAGACTAAATTGCTGACCTGAAGAATCATGAACAAATAAATGACTGCTTTAAGTCATCAAGTTTTGGAATGATTTGTTATGTAACAATAGCTAGCTGCTACAGATTTCTAAAGACATGTAATGATAGCTAACTTTTATTGAATGCATTGTATATGGCTGTCTCTGTTCTAAGCACTACGTCTATTTCAGATTTAATCCTCATACTGACATTATGAGGCATGCATTATTAACATCAGATCTCTAAATTTGAATCTGCCTGGTTTTGTATCATTCTTCTAAATGAGGAAACGGAGGCACAAAGAAGTAAGCCTCTTGCTGAAGTCATACAGCTTTAGTACTTGAACCCAAGCAGTCTGTGCTTCTGAACACTGACCTAAGTTTCCTGCATTCTGTGCTGCCTGCTGAACACTACTGTCATAGACTCACAACTAAAATGGAACTTTGATGATTTTTTCCAAATGAAATCTTTCAGTGCCTTCCTAGTTTCCAGGCACAAAAAGAGTTTAATAATCTTATTTTTTCATTTTTTCATTTATTTTTTGAGACAGAGTCTCACTCTGTCACCCAGGCTGGAGTCCAGTGGTGCAATCTCGGCTTGCTGCAACCTCCGCCTCCCGGTTCAAGCAATTCTGCTGCCTCAGCCTCCTGAGTACCTGGGATTACAGGCGCGTGCCACCACGCCCAGCTAATTTTTTGTATCTTTAGTAGAGACAGGGTTTTACCATGTTGGCCAGGCTGGTCTTGAACTCCTGACCTTGTGATCCGCCCGCCTCAGCCTCCCAAAGTGCTGGGATTACAGGAGTGAGCCAGCGCACCCGGCTGAGTTTAATAATATTTACATTAACTGTTATGTTAACCCTATGCACAGCTCCATTCCTGCCATGCTGAACTACTTGCTATATCCAGCCTGCTCTAGGGCTGCCACGATTTCGTTTTTTGATCCTGCTGCTTTCTGCTTAGAATGCTGTCTCTTTTACTTTGCTGATAGCCATCAGGAAACAGTGAACTCCATTTTGTTACCTGTATTGCATGTATGTGTGATGTGTTTGTCTTCTCCTCCAGACAGTGAGCTTGTCTGCAACAGAAACTATGTGTGACTTAGGTTATAATGCAATCTCCTGAAGTGTCCTCCAACCACATCTCAAAGAACTAGCAGAGTGTCTGCACATAGTATGCCATCATGAAATACATTAATGAATACATTAGAATGCTTAGCACATTAATTTCCATTCCTTAAGAACCTCTTTGAAAAATACGTGTTACAGAATGAAGGGGGAAGATACTGTGTTGGAAAGGTAAGCACTGTTCATCTTCAAAATACATTTTCCAGAAGTATTTTAACTCCTTCCTTTTGCCTCACAACAAATTAACTCTACTGCTGAAGACATAAAAAAATACAGTTGGCCCTTGAACAACAAGGGCTTGAACTGTGTGGGTCCACTTGTACGTGGATTTTTTTCAATAAATATATTGGAACATTTCTTTAGAGATCTGTTACATTTGAAATAAGCTGGCAGACAAGACACATAGTCTAGAAATATAGAAAAATTTAGGTTTGTCATGAGTGGATAAAATATATGTAGATACTAGTTTATGTGTTAATCAGCTGTTAATGTTATTGGCAAGGCTTCTGATCAACAGTAGGTTATTAGTAGTTAAGTTCTGAGAAATCAAAAGTTATAAGCAGATCATCAACTCTGAGGACGTCAGTGCCCGTGACCCCCAGGTTGTTCAGGCATCAACTGTATCTGGCAGTGCTAGGGGTTTCTATAGTGATTCTTATTTTTATAGGTGAGGGATTAGAATTATGAAATTATGAGAAAATGAATTCTACAGGAAGAAATCAGTGCTTACTTCTACGTTTTGTTGTCATTCTTAGAATCCCCCTTTAGAAAAAAAGAATCATGAACTCACAGTTTGTATTATATTTCTGTAGTAGGTCATGAACACTTCTTTAGGAACATAGGAGTTTTTAGGAGAGGCCATCAGATTTCCTTCTGTGTATTTTGTATGTTTCCTTCAGATCCCAAATGTGTTAATAGCAAACACAGTATGATCAAAACAACCTCTGAGTCTCTGCCTTCTCATCATACCTATATTATAGAATTAAAAATAACACATATAAACGATTAGCACAGTGCCTTGCACACAGTAGGTGTCTAATAAGTGGTAATTATTGGTTTTGTTATAACTGAGAAAGAAAAGCAATACCTTGTTTTCCTCAATGAATGTAGTATCATGAGGACTTTCACAGGTCATTAAATATACTTTTGAACCATGATTTTTCTGGGCTACACAATCCTCTTAGTATGAGGCTCATAATTTATTGAATAATTTTCCTTGTTCAAAATTGATTTTTTTCTTAGTTGTTCATTAATATAAATAGTTTGGGAATGATTTGTTATGTAACAAATCACAGAACATCTGTGTGTATAAAACTTTGTCCTTGTTTCTGCTTATTTCTTCAGGGTAGACTCCTAGAAGAGGAACTGCTGAATGTCAGTGTGCAGACTTTGTATAGATTTTCCTTTTATATAATGTTAACTTGCTTTCCAGAAAGTTCTATCCAGTTTTTTTTCCTAATTGTGGTGTAAATTGGTACAAGTGCTGCATGGCACCCTTGACAACATGAAGTGTCTGTTTTGTAAATGACTTGCTAATTTGATGGTCAAGAGTATCTTATTGTCATTGTCAATATGCCTATTTGGTTGTCAGTGAGTCTGAACATTTCTATATCCTTGAAACACTTTGCTCACTCGGATCCTAAACCCTCTACTCCACCACTTTTCTTTTTCTTCTACTGTTTCTTCCTCCTTGGCTCAACTTCTTCATGTTGGACTGCCCCAAAACGCAGTTAGTAGGCCACATATTTTTCTTTATCTACATTCACTTCTCGGATGATCTCACCGGGTCCCATGGCTTTAGATACCGTATTTATGTCAAACACCCCCAAATTTATATCTCCAGTCCAGACATCTCTTTTGAACTTCAGAGCCATAAATTTATCTTCTGCTCAACAAGTTTACTTAAATATCTTATATTTTAAAAAAAGACATTTCAAACACCAAATGTTCTAAACTAAACTTCTAACTTTTCCTTACAAACTTGTTCATTTTGTGGTCTTGTTCATCTTTGTTAGCGGCAATTGCCGTCCAGACTCAAGCCCTCAACTTGGAGATCCTATGGACTCCTCTTTCTCACACACCCCATATCTAACCCATCAGCAAACAGTGTTGGCTCTTGCTTCAGATAGAACCACCATCGGACCAATACTCACCATCTTCATTGCTTCATTGTAATATATGTAGTTTTTTTATGTTTTTGTTTTACATCTTAACCAAGTTTTGAGGTCCTTGCTGGAGGCTGGTCTATTCCCTTCTTGAATAGCCAATTAAGTCTATGCTGCAACCACTTCCCTGCCTGGGCTCACATTCAAACTACTATACATTCACCCTAATTGCCCCTGGGCCACTTGCCTAACAAGTAGGAGCAGCCTCTATGTTCCAGAGTCCTCCACCATATTCAAATTGACCCATCCACAGGGAGCCCAGAACCCTAGCTATTCTTACCCCACTTGGCACATGTAACCTATCCCCTCCACTGTCAGCTTGCTGTTGCTTTCTCTGGGGTGCAGCCCCGTGTGGCCCTGCCTGGCAGCCTCCTCTCCTTGTGAGCTGTAAGTGGCAGAGAGTTCTGCCTTCTTGCATATTGTCATTGTGTTGTGTCTCTTACCATCAAGAACCTTCACATCTTGTAAGACAGCAGTCCCCTACGTTTTTGGCACCAGAGACCAGTCTCATGGAAGATAATTTTTCCACGGACAGGGGTGGAGGGATAGTTTCAAGATTATTGAAGCTCATTGCATTTATTGTGTACTTTCTTTCTATTATTATTGCATTGTAATATATAATGAAATAATTATACAACCCATCATGATGTAGAATTAGTGGGAGCCCTGAGTGTGTTTTCCTGCAACTAGATGGTCCCATCTGGGAGTGATGGGAGACAGTGACAGATCATCAGGCATTAGATTCTCATAAAGAGTACACAACCTAGATCCCTGACATGCACATTTCATAATAGGGTTTGCCCACCTATGAGAATCTAATGCCACTGCAGATCTGACAGGAGGTAGAGTTCAGATGGTAATGTGAGTGATGGGGAGTGGCTGTAAATACTGATAAAGCTTTGTTTGCTCACCTGCCACTCACCTCCTGCTGTGTGGCCCAGTTCCTAAGCCATGGACTGGTATGGTAGGTCCCTGTTATAGGACATTGGATGACATCTGCCTCCTCCTAATTGGTCTCCTGTTTCTTCCTTTATCCTGCTCAGAAGTCAGAGTAAACCTTTTCAGTAGGAAGTCAGATCTTCTCCCTGGACTGCTCTGAACTCCCCACTGGTTTTCCATCTTTCTCAGGAACACACGGTCACATTTTCTCTCTGACCTCTATAGGACTCTCCTTAACTCATTCCTCACCGGCCACAGTGACATCCTAGCTGCTTCCTGAAAGTGCTGGAAGGTTTCCTCTGCGTGGTCTTTCTACTTGCTGCCCCCTTTGTCTGAAATACTCTTAGGTCAGTGCTCAAATGTTCCCTTTCCTGATTACCCACTTACAAAGAGAAATCTGCTTCTCATTCCTGATCATTCCTCTCTTTTGTTTTTCTACATAGCATTCATTTTCTAACTTACTATATGTATACATAGATATTACTTAGATAACAGATTGTAGCTCCTCACTAGAATATAAACTCATGAGGGCAGGGATTTATGCTGGTTTTTCGTTTGTTTGTTTGTTTGTTTACTGTTTTGTTCCAAAGACAGCCCGGAGTAGTGGCCAAGAGCAAAGTCTCCAGGTTTGTATTTGGTCTCTGCTTCTTCCTTGCTGTGTGGCCGTGGATCAGTGGCTCAACCACTAAGTAACTGCTTTTCTCTTCTGCAACATGGTGACAGTAAGAGCACCTGCCTCACAAGGATAATAAGAGAATTCAATAACTAATATCTGTAAAGTGCTTAGACCAGTGCTTGGCACAAAACAACACTATTTGTGAAATAAATACATCACTCTACTTCCAGCATGTAAAATGGTACTTGGATCTTGGAAGGTGATCAACAAACATGCATTGAATAGATGAATTTGTTTTATTTGCTCTTCCCAGGTGAGTTTACTATCACATTTCAGAGACATCTGCTTGGAGTTGCTTCAGGAATGATGGGAGTATCTGGGCAGATACTTTCTTCTTTTTTTCTTTTTTTTTTGAGATAGTGTCTTGCTTGTCACCTAAGCTGTAGTGCAGTGGTGCAATATTAGTTCACTTTAGTCTGTTAGTCTGGCACTTCTGGGCTCAAGCAATCCTCCTGCATCAGCCTCCTGAGTAGCTGGGGCTACAGGCGAGCACCACCACAGTCAGCTAATTTCCTAATTTTTTGTAGAGATAGGGTCTCACTGTGTTGCACAGGCTGGCCTCAAGTAATCCTCCCGCTTCAGTATCCCCAAGTGCTGGGGTTGCAGGTGTGAACCATCACACCTGGTCCAGGTGCATTCCTATTGTTGTAAGCAAGAGCACGTGTCACAGAAGGAGAGGGGGATGGTAAAGATCGCTGACTCACAGGGTTGTGTGACACAGTGTCACACAGTTGGTCTTTGTCCAGGTTCCTGACACAGAACTCCTAAATCCCTTGGAATTTCCCAAGTGATGGGAACATCTTTTGTTCTAAAGAAGTGACTCTTGTTGGGGCCTTAGGTAGTTTCAGGATGGCGGCTGATTAGAGGGTTGTACTTTGAGCTCCACCTCACAACCTCCAGGAGGGGAGAGGGGCTAGCTAATGAGTCAATCACCAATGATCAATGACTAATCAATCATGCCTCTGTAATGAGACCTCCATAAGAACGCCTGCTTCCAGATGGGGAACACTTGGAGGTGCTGGGAGGGTGGAGCACCCAGAGAGGGCGTGGGAGCCCCGTGCCCTCCCCGATATCTTACCCTATGCCTCTCTTCCATTTGGCTCTTCCTGAGTTATATCCTTTGCAATAAACTGGTGACAGTGAGTGAATGGTTTTCCTGAGATCTGTGAGCTATTCTAGCAAATTACTGGCACTGAAAATTGTGTCATGGGGTTCTGCAAATTTTACCTGGTCAGCTAGAAATATGGGTGGCCTGAGACTTGCTTTTGGCATCTGAAATGGGGGGGCAGTCCTGTGAGACTGAATTCTTCACCCCTGCGGGCTCTGCTTGCCCTGGGTAGTGGAGTTGAGTGGATGGTAGGGAATCCAGTTGTTTGGAAAATTGGAGAATTGGCTGGTGTGGGAAAAACCCACCACACATTTGGTGTCAGAAATAGTCTGTGGGTAAACAAGTTCAGAAGCTAGAATCTGTGACCTAGGCTATCCGTATAAAGTTTGTTTGCATATGCTTAAAACATCTTATACTTATGAATTCTCTTTTAAACGACTTTGAGATGTCAGAAAAATTTTCCTCATTTTGCTAACAGGGAAATTAGATACAGAAACATAAAAATAGTTTTCAAAATAACACTTAGCAGCCTTATTTGATTTTTCTGTAAAACCGTCCATAAATTAACAAATGAATAAAGAACATATAAGGCAGTTACCTCCTTAAATTCCGTAACCCACTATCTGTTCTTTATATAGACTTGGGTTTTGGTATTTAATTTTTAATTTTTTTAATCACTTCATGTTTGAAATTCCCTTCTTTTTGCTTTTTTATAGTTTAGAATGGGGAATGAATAATACTGACATAAATGCTAGAAAGAAATGAGACTTGAGGGAGAATGAGTAACAAGACTGTAGGGGAAATGGTCTTCCTGCTATGCAATTTCTAGTTTGAATTGCTTATTTTGCAATCTGTTCATCCAGTTAATTGTTCCTCTCGGCTTTTTCGCCTTCAGTTTATCTCAAGGACTAAGACAGCATTCTTGCTACCAAAATCAACGGATCTTTCATTGGCAACAATAATCGTTGCATAGCAAACTGTTCTTGGGTTTAATGGCAGAACACTAAGCTAAATATTTTAGATCATTTACTTGTCATAAGAATTCTAGGAATCAGGTACTATTTTTGTCCTTACTTTATAGATGAAGTAGCCTGGGCTTTGAGAAGTCACATGCGCGATATCACAAAGTTTGTTTCTGTATTTTTTTTTTAAAGACGGAGTCTCATCCTGCTGCCCAGGCTGGAGTGCAGTGGTGTGATCTCGGCTCACTGCAACCTCCACCTCCTGGGTTCAAGCAATTCTCCTACTTCAGCCTCCTGAGTAGCTGGGATTATAGGCGTGTGCCACCAAGCCTGGCTAATTTTTGTATTTTTAGTAGAGATGGGGTTTCATCATGTTGACCAGGCTGATCTCAAACTCTTGGCCTCAAGTGATCCGCCTTTCTCAGCCTCCCAAAGTTCTGGGATTAAGGTGTGAGCCATGACACCTGGTCTTGTTTCCATAACTGTTACATGGGCAGGTATCACGTGGTCTGATGTATTATTGGCAGAGAGAGAATTTTTCTCAAGAAACTGATATATGTATCCATGAGTGCAGATGCACTTTGACTGGATTCTTATAATCCAGGGGTCTTGGTTTGATCCTTATGAAAGAGGCAGAGAGAAGTTTGCAGTGGACTGTTCTTGCAGTTTTAGAGGGAGCTGAGTGTTTTCCTGTCTCCAGATGACAACTGCCGGATTAGGTATTTGTTGTGATTTTATGACAAGGAAATCAATCTGACTACAGCAGTCTATCTGAAGTAAATGAACTCTCATCCTAGTGCCTTAATAAAGCTTCACATCAGGTCATGAAGCAAAACAATACAAAATCCACATGTTACATATACACCACAGAATACTATGCAGCCATAAAAAGAAATGAGATCATGTCCTTTGCAGGGACATGGATGGAGCTGGAAGCCATTATCCTCAGCAAACTAATGCAGGAACAGAAAACCAAACACCACATGTTCTCACTTATAAGTGGGAGCTGAACAATGAGAACACACAGACACAGAGAGGGGAATGACACACACTGGGGCCTGCTGAAGGAGGGTAAGGGGAGGAAGAGCATCAGGAAAAATAGCAGGCCGGGCGCGGTGGCTCAAGCCTGTAATCCCAGCACTTTGGGAGGCCGAGACGGGCGGATCACGAGCTCAGGAGATCGAGACCATCCTGGCTAACATGGTGAAACCCCGTCTCTACTAAAAAAATACAAAAAAACTAGCCAGGCTCAGTGGCGGGTGCCTGTAGACCCAGCTACTCGGGAGGCTGAGCCAGGAGAATGGAGGGAACCCGGGAGGCGGAGCTTGCAGTGAGCTGAGATCCGGCCACTGCACTCCAGCCTGGGCCACAGAGCGAGACTCCGTCTCAAAAAAAAAAAAAAAAAAAAAAAAAAAAAATATATATATATATATATATATAGCTAATGCATGCTGGACTTAATACCAAGGTGATGGGTTGATAGGTGCAGCAAACCACCTTGGCACACGTTTGCCTATGTAACAAACCTGCACATCCTGAACTTACAATAAAATTTTAACATTAAAATTGTAATCCACATGGATGCCTTCCCCCTTCCAGGGACACACCCCTTCTGCTGGAGTTTACTGCTTCATAGACTGAGGAGTCTCCCGTGATCTCAACAACCTCATTTTAACTTTTCTCTCTAACAGGGGTGTTCCTTTCTTATTTACCCTATTGCTGTTTAACCTGCTGGGATCTGGCCTAGTTCAAATAACATACATTTCCTCAAGAAGATGACATTTAATTAAATTCCAAGTGACAGCATTTTACAAAAAGGATGTTTCATTTATTATTATTATTTTTTTGCAAGTCACTATTTCTCTTTTGTGCAATGAGCTGTTGCTTGTTTAGCGTCTCACTTCCAGGCATCTTGACGCAGATTTAAAACAATCTAGAAAGAAATAACATGCAAGATTCTATGGCATTTAGAATAATTTATGCAGCCCATCCTCTAGGCTTACAGCCAAATTCCAGGAGGAGAATTTGCTTCACATTCTATCAAGTCTCACGCCACAGTGAATCCATTTGGAAAGAAAGCTAAATTGCAATTGTACAAAGAAATTCTGGAAAGAAAGCTGAACATGATTCTGCAAGCCCCAAATGTTTGTGAAGTTTACCATAAAAAAATGTCAGGGGAATATTTGGTAGACAATCAAAGGCCTTTAAGTAAAGTCTGTTGCAGCCATTAGAATAATACACATTAAAAAGGGGTCAATTAACATTTATCAAGAGATGTTGGCATTTCTAAAGTGTATTTACTTTGGCAGGCCAAGTACATCTCTGTGTCTTGAAAGTGATAGCAATTCACAGAAAATAACAGGTGCGTTACTGGGTGGAGGCTGGGGTCTCTGCCTGTCCTGAGGTTGCAGACTCTTAAGGGACTCTCATTGGATTTGCTCTCTGACACATTTTAAAAATTTCTAAAATTTACAATTGCCCAGTCTTTAGACTTGGAGAAGCAGATGTGTAGATGATAGTTATTAACATGCCCACTGCCTGGAGCAGGAAAACAGGCACCAGCTGGAGCAGTAGCTTCCTGTCTGCACCTCTAGCTTTTCTCAATTTCTGCTTTCTCCTCCTCCTTCCTGTATTTATGCTACACTCTATGGTAGTGAAATGCACATATGAAATCTGGTTCCCCATAAATGGGAGGCCTAACATGTATCAAACTGGTTGGTTTCTGTTCTTCCACCAGCTCCTTACATCTCCAAGGTACAAACCAAGCTCCCTTGCAGCGTGAATGGACTTGGACCTCGCAGGGCTGTTATCTTTAAACACAGAGCCAGGGTCATGGGAGCCAATCAGTTTCCTTTATGACTGACATCTTCATATTTCCCTGATGACGAAATCAGGTGTTGATCTGCCTCCTCAGAGAGCTCTGAAACACTTCACTGTACTCTCAAGTTATCCAAAGGCACTTTGCATTCACCCTTTGAAATCCTCTGGCTGCAGACTGCGGACTGCCTAAAATCTTGGAGATTTTGTCTTTCATTCCTGTCAGTCTTGACATTCAGATCCCCTCTGAAGTCTAGTTCTCCTCTCAACAGACATTTGAGTGTCTCCATGGTGGAGACTTCACCATGCACTTCAATGGGAAGCTATTTGACCTTTTCAACTCCTTTCTTGGCTGCAGGTTTTCTAAGCTTTGTAATAACCCTAGACACTCCTGAATGAGCATTTGCCAAGTCATTAATTCTGAGGACAAAATAATGGGTTAAGTGCTAATATTTAAAAAAATGAAATAAATTTTTAGGTGATTTCAGGAACCACACCTTAAATTCAAACCTCTCCACCCAAATTGCAAGTGATTTAATTAATAAGATGTCTGGAATGACCAGAAGGAAATTGACAAGATATGTCATTTTCCTGTTTTATCATCATCTGATGGAAAGTTAATCTCCTCCTCAGGCTGTGTTGCTTGTCTGGGTTGTCTTGGGTGTTTAAAAATGAAAAAGGGAGTTCTTGCATAAAGAGATAAGTAAACCTGGGCAAATCTGTCCAGTTGTGTTGTGCCATGACTTTGGGGAAAAGGGAATATATATTTTGCTGGAAGGGGTGACTGCGAGGGGAGAAAGGCAGGGCACATGTCCTGATGGGCATAGATTTTTATTAATAGAGGACTGAAGACATGAAGAGGAAAATCAGAGAACTAGGAAGGGATAGTCCTCAGGAAGCAGTAGCTGGATTTGAGCAGTTATGTCCCAGCTTTTTCCTATGCAATTCTTCCATTATGGTGCTTATGAGGTGATCTTTCTGAAATAGTTGGGGTTCTTCAAAGTTATCAAGTGCATCTGTGCTTAGAAGGTAAACTCTAAAGTCATGGAAGCCAGCGAGGGTCTAACTCTCTGGCCTCAGTGACTCGCCAGCTTTCCTCTCCTTGCCTGCCTTTTGGATCCCTTTGACACAGCCGGTCCATTAGCTCCTAGTCCACCTACTCCCTGGTAAGCATGGGTTGTTGCCTGGGGAAGGCCTACTCACCCTTCAAGACCAAGTTCAAATACCACTTGTTTCATGAAAGCTCCTAGCCTTTTCTACACAGAATTAACTCTTCCCTCCTCTGCCATTTCATTGCATTACGTAAAATTTCTATCCTGGGACCTACAGTCTTTGGTTTGCCATATTTATTTAAATGTTTGTCTCCCTGAATGCACTGAAGGCTAACCAAAAGCAAAGACTCTGGCTGAGCACGGTGGCTCACATCTGTAATCCCAGCACTTTGGGAGGCTGGGACAGGAGGATCAGGTGAGCTCAGGAGTCTGATACAGCCTGAGCAACGTGGCCGAACACTGTCTCTACAAAAAAATATTTATTTTAGCTAGCCAGGTACATGCCTGTGGTTTCAGCTACTCAGGAGACTGAGGTGGGAGGAACACCTGAGCTTGGGAAGTCGAGGCTGCAGTGAGCCAGGATCATATCACTGCACCCTAGCCTGGGCAACAGAGCAAGACCCTGTCTCAAAAAAAAGATAAGATAAAACATAAAGAAAGAAAGAAATGAAAAGAAAAAAGAAAAGAAAAGAAAAATCAACAAAAACCTTGTTGTTTTTTGTTTGGTTTTGTTTTTTTGTAACCCTGGTGTCAAGAACACTGACACTTGGGAACATAGCACAGAGTAGTTACTTAATAAGTGTTTAATAAAATAAACTGAAGGGGAAAAATTTCAAATTGCGTATCAGAAGACTCTGATTCTAAAAATAGTGCTTTGGAAGAGAGAACCTGTGAGGAAAAGATCTGTTCTCTTTATTTAGAAGACATTGATCTACAGCTGATTTAAGAGTTGTGTGATTGTGATTAGCATATTTTTCTTTAACATATATCTGAATAAATTTCTACTGACTTATTTAAAGAAATGGTATGCACCAAGTCATTTTTAAAAGCATTGGCCTAATGTTTTTCCATTGTTAGGGAAGATTGCATGATTCACATTCATAATTTTTCTTTTTTTTGGCATCATAAAGACAATTCACACCATTTAAAATTGCACTTCTGAATTTACTCCACAATATCAAAGTTTAATCAATACAGTCCAAAAGATCTATACAGAGGTATGATTCTTAAAAAATTATAATTGAATTTTACAGAGCCATTGCTCAGGGAATGCCACTGACTGGAATTCCCAACAGCTCCAGTCATTGTGTGTGCTTCTTGGGCGTGGGTTCAGGTCTGTACGTACTCGGTGTTGTTATAAAGGTAGTCCAAGAGTGGACGACTGGGAAACGGGGAAGGAATATTCAGAATTGGAAACATCTCACTTTACACATTCCACATAAATTACCTGAGGCACACATCCAAAATATCCTGAGAATTAGATACAATCATTTCCAGTTTGGAAGAAGAATAGAATAATAGAGAACCTTCTGGAACTTATTCAGAAAATCAAAGGAGTTCATAAAGCATGATTAGTGACAGAGGCAAGAGCTGAACTGAAGCACCTTGACTTATTCCAGCACTAGGATTTAAAGCAGCAGCTAAAATCCCATCTGTCTGATCCAGGAGACTTGAACATTTGGGCAGTGTGGTTGGGAATAGGGGAAGAAGTCTCCACCCCATTGCCCACACACTGTGCAATCCTGAAATCTTTGTTTTCTACAGCTCACTCTAGCTAATATGAGTTTCCACATCCGGGTGGGTTTAGAAGCAAAATAATTTTTTATGTTGCCATCAGCCTTGTGCCTCTGAATTCTGCACACAGAATTTCTTCCACAATGGGTAGAACCTTTTGAACACTAATGGAAGAAAGGAAACAAAAAGTATGTTGAAAGACAAGGTATTTAAGAAATTAAAACAAAATGCTCATTTATTGTTTTTAATATGTAGTCAAATATGACAGCAGTATTACACAAATAGTTCCCTTCTCCCCCTTCTAAAATCCCAAATTTGTTGACTCCTACTGTAAGTGAAAAACATGGTTCACTTCTGAAAATAGCAATCAACAGCGAAAACACAGGTAACATTTGGTCCCCACCAGCTTCCACACCTTTAAAGATGAATTGTGTCACTGAGGCAGTCAATACACTAAATTTCTTATCAAACTATTACTAGGGGGAAAAAAAATTAGATTTCCCACACACTGTAAGCAGAACTGAAAGAGTTGCAGAAAAACTTGGTTTAAGAAGCTGTGTGAAGAAAACATTAATGAATTATTGCAATCGTCATAATCCCCAGGTAAAAGATGGATGTCAAATTAATGGACTGTAAGGAAATGCATTCAAACTTAGGTCATTAATATTACAGTGAACATAATCAGGAAGCTTGCAGAAGTATGTAGCATCTCTGAATTATTGAATCTGAACAAAGGTTTCCAATAGAGGTCACACTCTTTTTGCTCTCAGACACCATTAGTGCAAATTCAGATACAATCATTTTTACATTTGCAGGCTCAGGTACGTTCAACAGAAGGTCATCGGGAAGTATGGGCTTGTTATTTTAGCATAACAGAATGCAGGCTTGGAATTTCTCCTTGACATGGCAGAAGAAATAGGAATGATGCCCAGAGGACTGGAATAAATTCAAAATGCTTGGTTTTCCAAGTTCTATTTCAATAAGCTTTGGAAAATTAACCTTCACCTGAAAGACACGTCCTTGGTTTGGCACACAGGACTTTCCAAAACAGTGAGAAATGAACTGGCCATGTGCTGCACTCACACACATAGTCATTCTTTTTGTTTGGGGCTGACTGAGTTCACAGGGTCAGATTTTCCTCAGTGTTCTCTTGTAGCAGCACCGCAGTGAGCTTTGTGATTCTGACAAAGGGTACGATTATATCCACTTTGAAATGCGTTACAAATATTCTGCATGCTGGTGCAACTGGCATAAAATATGGAAAGCCCCCCCCTCCCGCAAAAGTGCCCAACTTCTTCTCTTTTCACACTTCAACATTTCAAATGACTACAAACAGAATTACCAGAAACAGTAGTAAATTCCTGGCATTTGAAGTTCCCATGATCCCAGCTGGCACATAAAAAAGACTTTCCTTTTTTTCCCCTGAAAATAATGTCCTCTCCAGGCACTGTTCAAATGCCTCAAATCAGGCAAATTAGAGATTTGTTTTGACCAACCAATGAAAAGACTTCCCCTTCTTCTCTGAGAGGGCCCCACGACTGGGTTACGCCATACACAAGATGTCAGTTTCTAAAGAGACTTCACTGATTTCCCTAAAACGATTTTAACATTTCTTTGCAAGCGAAGCTCTGATGTTGCTTCATGTTATTTTCAGAGTAGCCTGCTGCAGGATGCTTAATTTGAGTTTTTATTTCCCTACTATAAAAGTGACAATCTGAGTATGTTTTCACTCAAACCACCTCGAACATGGTGGCTGAGGTTTCACCAGAAATGTCCAGAAAATAGCACTTGAGTCTGTCTGAGTCCTGAGATGGTCAAACCTCAGAGAAATCCAGCTCTGAGCCCAGAAAGGAAAGTGCCATCTCTTATCCTTTCCTCAGGAAAATTATTTTATTTATTTATTTTGCCTTATTTTCATGCCTTTTAAGTCAAAGGAAGATAAATGGAAAGTCTCTTTCTGGTCATTCACTAATTCTTTAGGGCAAGTCATGTAATTCTCGAGGACAGAGGCCTCCATGATGTTAGGATGAATGCCATAGAAGAGGTATGGGGGGTGATGGCTGCATTTTAGACTAATTGGGCATATCCTTTGATTTCTCTACGTCAGGGGTCTCAGCATCACTTGCAGAACATGTGCCCCAGTGTCTGGATGTCTGAATCACCTAAATTTGAACTGGTCATCAATGAATATTTATTTGCACATTGCTCTTAAGAAGTTAATAACTCGGCCAGGCACGGTGGGTCAGGCCTGTAATTCCAGCACTTTGAGAGGCCGAGGTGGGCGGATCACCTGAGGTCGGGAGCTGGGGACCAGCCTGACCAGCGTGAAGAAACTCCATCTCTACTAAAAATACAAAATTAGCCAGGTGTGGTGGCATATGCCTGTAATCTCAGCTACTTGGGCGGCTGAGGCAGGAGGATCGCTTGAACCTGGGAGGCGGAGGTTGCGGTGAGTTGAAATCACGCCATTGCACTCCAGCCTGGGCAACAAGAGCGAAACTCCATCTCAAACAATAGCAACAAAAAGAAGTTAATAACTCTACCTAATAGCACATTTAGATTTTTATTTTTTCCCATGAATCATCTCCATTCACTCACTCTTAGGTTTGTACTTCCCCCTACAATTCCCCCATGAAACTTCTAAAATTAGTTTCATGCTATGTATTTGTTTGATAGGCACAGAAGGTTTACAGCTGCATGGTCAGTAAGCGATACTTTGGTCATGAATATATAGACATATATATTTGTAATGCTGGGAAAAATAGAGACTGCTGTTAAAAATCAAAATTCTGGTGGAATGAAGAGAAGTCATTGAGATTTTTTTCAACCAGAATGAAAATAAAGAAAATATCACTATCTGCCAAAATCAAAAGTTTTTATATTATTCCATTATGAAACATTTACTGAGTAATTTGCAAATGTTAATAAGCCTTAGAAACTAGGAAAAGATGAGTATCAGTTTATGACTTACATTTAATTTTTTTCCAGTCTTTTATCCTGGATTTGAAGTAACACGGAATCTTTTAGTGTCAACAGTGAGCTGGAAATTAACCTATAATAACAAATTTTGAGCATTTTGCTCCTCTAGGCATAATTTGGTCACTCATAATAAATATATTATGAAGAAGCCAATGATGATGTATTCCATAAACTTGTTATGAAAAACTGATTCCAGAAGTTATGTGATTTTATTTGAATAATTACCATCTTACTTCTCTGCAATAACCATTGCGAGAGCAGGGGGCATCGGATGGTTAAAAAGTTATTCCAGGCAATAATTAGGCAGATGTATTACAATTTAAGTTGAGGCTAGAAGATCAACTTAATCAAAACCTTAAGAAGTAATACCATGTTATGATATGACAGTGGTAGAACAGGAAATTATAGACACATTTGAGGCTGGAGTTTTCTGATTTCCCTGATTGTCTTATGTCTGGGATGGTCTAATAAATGACATAACCACCACACACACCTAAAGTGCAAATGCTTTTTTGATACACTGGTGTTTTCGAATACCTCAAAACAGTGATATTAATAATTCAAAACCCAATAGAAATATTGGTTCGAGAAATCAAACTTCAATTGTTGCATCTGGTCAGTAAGACTGCAGTGAACTAGAAAGTATTCCTAGGTCAGGGAGAATTTTGAGTAACTTTTCTTCGCACAAGTATAATTAACAGGTCCTTTCTAATAGAGCAAACACAGACATGCAGGGATGTATTATGTTTCGGACACATTCTTCAGGCAAATACTTTCTAGCTCCCTTTTTAAGTAGAACAGAGTTGAAAACTGATAGAGTATTATTGATCCTATCTCCTTGTAAAGTCTGGTTCAGGGATTTTATTGTATTATAATGATCAGTTACATGCCTGGATTCTCACTACTGTATATCACAAATTACTAGCACCGTCACTTGGTTCCAGTAGGTGTTCAATAAATATTTCAGTGAATTGAGCAGTTAAATAAATGAACAAATAGGGAGATGAATCACAGTGCTCTGTAAAATGTAAAATCCTTCACAAACAAAAGGTAATAGGAGTATATAAAAGGTAACACCACAGACCTCGCACTATCTGCCCAAAAAACCTTATGAGGACAAAAATGTTCTAATAGTTTGAACAGCAAATAAAAATCGCAACTATATATGTAGTCAGAAAATCAGCTATACAGATCATTCATTTTCAAATACATTTGGGAAGAAATAAAACAAAGGTAGAAAAATTTTAAATGACCAAAATAAATCGTATTGCTAACTTAGATGGCCACAGATGGGGGCAGGGGTGTAGAGAGGAGAAATTGAAAACCCAACAAAGACCCCACAATGGCTAGAACTTGAAATCTCTGGATATTGTAACAATAGCAGCCTCCTTAAGTCAGCAACAAGAGAAAGATTGATCCAATGTTCTATATTACAGGACAGAGCAGATCATCAATATAGCGAATAAAGTTAGCATTGAGTGGACTGTGCTGTCTAAGCTGCTTGGTTGGCCTTAAGTACCAACAATTAAGAGATGTAGGCAATGAGAATTGAAACAAACATTTAAGTTCAAGACCCAGTTTATTGACACTGGGACTATTACTATATCTCTTTGGGCCTCAGTTTACTTATCTGTAACATTAAGAGGTTGGATTACATGATGTCTCATGATTCTTCTTTTTTATTTAGAGATGGGGTTTTGTTGCCCAGCCTGGAGTGCAGTGGCACAATCATGGCTCACAGCAGCCTCTAATTCATGGGCTCAAGCAACCCTTCCACTTCAGCCTCCAGAGGAGCTGGGACTACAGGCATGGGAAACCATGCCTGGCATGCATATATATATTTTTACTATCATCTCTATCAAATATACATATATATGATATACATGTATATTTGTGTGTATATTTGATAGAGGTGGGGTCTCACTATGTTGTCCAGGCTGGATCTCCCACGATTCTGGCATATGACGCTGATAACAAAAGTGGGGTTGGAAGTGGTGAAGTAAAAGCAGCAGTAACTTGGAAAATACCTAAAGAAATACAAACCAAAAGAACATTTCACAGGAGGAAGAAATTAAAACCAGAGAATCTAGTTTTCGATTAGTCTTATTTAAATATTAATTTCCTATCATGAATGAAAGCATCTTGAACCAATCCGTGGATCCTGGCAAAACCTTCTCTCAAGTGGGCAATAGACACTAGGGACGTGATCAAATTTATACTCCCTCATGAAGACGTAACATAAGAATCTGTTGCCAAAAACTGATAAATGATACTAACCTTAGAATATGTATCTGGATATTAGCATAATTTAAAATAATTTTATTCCCTTTATATAGTCTGCATGTGCAAAGGTTTACATTAAGTTCCAAATAGTTTTATATTTTAATGCCATAGCTCTTTACATTAGTGTTAGAGTGATAAAATAAATATGAAATTATTTATGTTCGAGATATTGCCTTCTAAATGGAAGCCTCCTTTTGCTGTTACATGTAAAATAGGAAATCATAAGAAACTAGAGAAGCTAAGTGGTTCTGTGCAATAAAGAACTCAGCCAGCTGAAGGATGTTCACAGGCAATGTTGGCAAAGAGTGGAGAAATACATGGGATGGATGTCATGTGGGACAAATACTAAAGGAAATATTCAGATGCACAGAAAAGAAACTGAAAAATTTTGCTTTGTGTTTTGAATGCATTCTCTTTTTGCACTTTCTCAAGATATGTGATGAACTGATTACCTTTGGATGCTTTTTGGACTGATGAGCTATTCTTCCTTTGAATGCAAATTTGTGCTGGTACTCGACCAATAGTCGTACTTTATATGGGTTACATTAACATAAGATTTTTAAGAGTCTGTACATCTGTACATTTAATCAGGTTGCACAATAATCTTGTAAGAAAGACAGGACAAAAAATGTTTTTCTTTTCCAAAATTGCAAATTGATACTCATGGAGGTTGAAATGATTTTCCCAAGATAACACAGTGGGGACTCAAAGCTGTGTCAGCTTGTATTTTTTTCATTACTCCATGGGGCCTCTCTAAGATAAAAAATGCTTGGATAGGCCCAAGAGCTACTAAATCTTGTTTCTTTCCTCCTCTTCCCTTTTCTTCAAGGACAAGGAATTCAAAGGAAACACTTCTACAGCATTGTTCATTAAAATTTTCTTCAACCACAGAAGTGTTTCTTGTTGTCCAATATGGTAGCCCCAAGCCAGGTGTGGCTATTAAGCCCTTGATATGTGGCTGGTGTGACTGAAGAATTACATTTTAAATTTAATTATAATTAATGTTAATTTCAAAAGCCACGTTGGCTAGTGGATATAATATTGGACAGCACAACTCTAGAAGCTACATATAAGGGATTGGCAAATGCCCTTGATACCTCAAACTAAAATAGTAATTGGGGGTCAACTGCACTTTGTCTTTAGTTTTCTAGGGGTTAGTGCATCTTCAAGTCCAAACCCTTCACACCCAAGCCATCATTTATGATCAGTGCCATCTGTTGGGCTTAACCCATTTATGCCTGAGGTTGTAATTTTTTGAATTTTTGCAACCAGACCTTGGTGATGACCTTGAGCAGTAGGCTCTAAATAACTCCCATAAACTTAGCATTCCAATAATGGAACACTAGACATAAATGGGTCAAGATATTTTTCTTGAGTTTCACTATCTTTACCTAATCACTGATTATTATTTTTACAAATAAGCTGAAATAACTAAAGTCCTCTGTAGCACCATGTATCTGATTTATCCAGAAGTTTTGTCTCTTTGCTGTCTTTAATTTTTTTGTTATTCTATTATGTTCATAGTAATATTCATGTAATGTACAGTTGTACCTTCTCCAATACATAATATATGTAAAGTTCAAAGCATTGATAACCATTTTGAATTTTCAGAAACTGTGTGTATGTTCTCTCAAATGGGGACAAGAACAAACCGGAAATATAAAACAGAATGAGAGTATCATGAAAGAAAAGGATTTAGCCAACATTTCCCCTTACCACTAAAGAATTCATATACCCCACACTTCTCACTACCTTTAACTCTTAGTTCTGTTAAGAAGTTTTCCAACACTCTAGTTCCAAAAAGTTTTCTCTATTATTTGGTGCTTTGGTTCACTGAAGAATTCAGAGTGTTTATGGTTTTTTATAGAATTATCAATTGTTTTGAATCAAAATAGAAGATGAACATTGAAGGGTATAAGAATAACATTACTACTTGAGAATTAAGTAGCACTTAAGGGACACAAACTAAGAATACACATGCAAGATTTCTATAACTGTCAAACAGTTGCTATTGGAAGCCATGGCTACCACAAAAGCTAGTGAAAGAAGCATCATTTTATCCTAAAAGGAAGTCGTCTATGTGTTCCTTATGCATTTGTAGAATACCAGTTGCACCAGTAATGTTGGCATGTCATTTGGTTATTGCTGTCTGACCAAACCTACTCCACAAGAATAAGCCGGGATACTTCACATAAACCAAACATAGCTGCTGCAAAGAGATTGTCATCACAATCCTTCAATCACCTTGCTTTTCAATTTTTTTTTTTTTTGCAATAGTTAACTAAGTTAGGAAAAAGTTACCACCTTCATCAAATACTTAAAATTGTAAAGCAAAATATATGGAATAGAAAATGGTTCATGTCAGACACTTGTGATGATAAAGTATGATACTCTGTGAGTGGACTGATGTCCAAGGCAGATGTGTACAGATGCTAAACTGTTGGGAAAATGCTGCTTATGAGACATCTCTGCTTCTTGAGACCTGAATCTGCAAATGTTGAGCACTGTACCTTACAAAAGCCAACAGTTTCTTGGCACAGAGTGTAAAAGTTTCATGGGTTGGAATGTTGGTGAAATTGTACACTCAGTACCTGAATTTAAACTTTAGGAGCTCAGTGTATATATTAACCACTTTCCTTCTCAAGGGATGCTATTCCTTTCTTCATTCATGGGGAATTTTCAAAATCAGGACTGTGATTCCAGGGCAATCGATACCTCCATTTAAGGAGCTTTCTGCATCCACTTGATTTAGCCAGAGAGGGAAGGGGTTGACATGAACGAAAAAGTGGATCAAATAGTCAAGAACATGATGGGCGTGGTAATGAACTGAACCACTTTCGCTACGTGACAGAAAAATATTCTAATATTAAGGATTATTTTACAACTCTATGGAAGTAATGCAGCGATGCATCTTGCATCTGTTTTGTCTTGATGACAAAATGCACACTTATAGTCACAAGATCCTGCCTTGTGTTAGTTATAAACAAAAATATATTTATTTATATATTTATGTAACTACTATGTGCTTTAAAGAAAATTACTGTATGATTCAGCAGGGTTTTTCATTCTTTTTATCGCCATGCTGACGTGAATGGCTTCTTAGACAGGAATCGGCAATGAAATGGGTCTTTAGTACTGAAATGGCATAAAATTAAAAATAACCATAAGTTTAAAATCCCTTAACATTTTTGTTTCAAAAATGATTAAGGAACCCTTCATACTGTTTCCTTTTGTTTCCATCAGCCCAGAGCAACTGGTTTCATGGGACTTCACAGTTGGGGAATGGAGGCAAGGCTTCCCTAAAGCGTAAATCAGATGTTTTTATGCTGAGGCAGGAGAATAGAAAGCCCCGTTTGCCACCCCCTCTTCCCAAATCCTTAGCTAAAAGTTCAGAAATTTCGTCACAGCTCATAGAAAGGTCATTCATCATGAAGGAAGAGGCAGACATAGTTTGAACCTCCTGTACAGATAAAAAGATTCGTTCTGTAAAGTGATGAACCTGTTGGTACACATGGATCTAGACCAGAAAAACAACATCCTTTTGCCATCCATCTGTTTTGAAAATATAGAAAATCTCTTATTTTGTGTTTGTTTTCACTCCTGCATGAGCTGTTTTTCTTAGCAATCTGGAAACATTCATCATTGCTCTTTTGAGTGAAAGGGTTCGGCCTTTGGAAAACAGTTACATTTGAGACATCAGAGAACATTTGAACCAAAGGTGTCGATCCCTCATGAACTAAAGCTTTATTATAGTTTTTTTTTTTTTTCTGATCCCTTTGCAACCCTGCACCTAAGCCAAAAGCATTATAATCTTGTCATACTTCAGATAAGTCCACAGGAGATGTTCCGAGTGAACTATAGATGACATTCCACTAGGGAATTCTACGTTCAGTGTAAATGGTATCTTGTATAAGTTTTAGTTTTTTGTTTACCCTTTGTTTCCTGGGCTGAGCTTGTCCAGAAATCTTGTCTTCTTCAGGCTACAGCAGCTTAGAGCTTGTTTGTTTGTGTGTTTGTTTTTGTTTGTCTTAAAGGTATAGGCAAAATTTTAGTCTTAACACCTGTAAACCAGTACTGGTGTTGTTCTGTCCTAGAAATTTTAGCACTGCTCTGATACAATAAAACCTTCTTTCTCTCCAACTGGTTCAACTTCAGCATAGGCAGGATGTCCAGAGCCTCTTCTAAACTTCATTGCAGGCCATCTGCTTGGGCGTCTCTGAAACAGAAAACACGGAAATAAAAAATGTGCATCAGGGTAAGATTCTAGCACCACAAAAATCTATTTGATAGCTATTTTAGATTAAATGTTGAATTAATTAACATGTTAAATTATCTCTTATTATAGCTACAGTCAGAATTAAGTGTTCTCCTTATCAACCCTCCAAGCCCTGTGCTTGCATTTCCAAGATGGCGCTATCTACCCCGTCACAGGATAGACCATTTGTCACACCTGCCCTCAAAGGATGTGTATGTGTATGTCTGAAATGCTCAAATATAACTAGGCAAAAAAGGAACTGTAATAAAACATATTTTTTAACATATCGCCACGGACACTCTCTCTTCTCTACAAGTCAATACTGATATCACTGCGTTTGGTTCCCTCATTCACTCAATAACTGAGGTCATAAAATTCTGCTGTTCTTAGAAGTGTGTTTTCAATTAGGCACCAGATTTCCTAGCAAATAAGCTACAAGAAATATCACTTAATGTCTTAAGAAATTATTTATTTAGCTAAGCATACCCATCTATGATTTTTTGTGCTTGAAAATTAAAGCTGTTATATCCTAAAAATGGAATCTATTATCAGAGGATGTGGCCAATTGTGAGCTTATGAAGCAAATATTGTACAACAGACACTAGTCCTAAAATACAGGTTATTTGTATTGACAAAAAGGCAGCATTTCTCCTCAGCACTCCTTCCATCAAACAAACCTGTGATTTACAAATAGATGTGCTGAAATGAATTACTGAGTTGTTACAGCAGAAGACACTAAAATGCATTTCACAGCCATAGTGACACTAGAAACTATTACTCCATTTATCAAAGTGCCTGCAATTTGGGGGTAAATAAGATGATAAATATTGAAGGAAGTTCATTTCTATCTAAAGAATTCTAATGCAAAAAAGGTTAAATATCAGTATACACATACTGGCATTTGGTATCTTTTTAGATTTTCCAATTACATGCCAATGTCGATGATTAATGGCTGTGAAAATTTTTCACATTAGGTAGGGATGAGTAGTAGCTCTACATTCTAGAAAAAAATACAAATCAAGGTAATTACATTCTGCCTACTAATAATATTAAATGCTATCTCTATAACATTATGTGGTCAGAATGCCTTAAATTTATTTGCTGATTAAGTTCCATTAAGTGAAACCGAATTATCCCTATTTTTCAAAAGAAGAATTTAAAACTAAAGAGAGAGCCACACAACAAAACAACGTGTCTATGGTGAGGCTGAAATAATCAACAATGGAAACATACTAAGCACCTCTAGGGAGGTGGGTACCATAACTCATGGTTATGCCTGTTTGCAGGATAAAGATGACATGTTGCAGTGCTCACTACTCATAGCCCCAACTCTGGTTTTAGTGACTTCACAGCTGAGCTTCTCCAAAGCTACGGCTTCCTTGGACAAGCAGCACCACTGAGATTTTGCTCTGAAACTGCACCTTTCCAAGGCCACTTGGTAGCAAGAACAACCCTGCCGCCTACCACGAATTTACAGCCACATAAAGACATTGTGCTATACTGTGTCACAGTAGCCAAGATTTGGAAGCAACTGAAGTATCCATCAACAGATGAATGGATGAAGAAAACGTGGTACATATACACAATGGAGTACCCTTCAGCCTTAAAAATAATGAGATCCTGTCATTCGCAACAGCATGGATGGACTGGAGATCATTATGTTAAGTGAAATAAGCTAGGCACAGAAAGACAAACATCACACGTTCTCACTAACTTGTGGGAGCTAAGAATCAAAACAATTAAACTCATGGAGACAGAGTAGAAGATGGTTACCAGAGGCTAGGAAAGGTTGTGGCAGGGTTGGGAGGAGGTGGGGATAGTTAATGGGTCCCCCCCAAAATAGAAAAATGAATAAGACTTAGTATTTGATAGCAGAACAGGGTGACTACAGTCAATAATAATTTAATTATACACTTAAAAATAATTAGAAGAGTATAATTGGATTGCTTGTAACACAAAAGATAAATGCTTGAGGCTTGAGGAGATGGATACCCTATTCTCCATGATGTGATGATGGCACATTGCATGCTTGTATCCAAATATTTCACATACTCCATAAATATATATACCTACTATGGACCCACAGAAATTAAAAACTAAAGATGAGAAAAAAGAAATGGTGCCATATGTGGCTCTTCATTAAAAAGGACTGCAGATGACGGGCATGCTGCTGATGATGCTCATGAAAGTTACATTTTATGAGGCTTTTATTTCGTATCTCATGCTTTATACTAGGTGATTTCCATACAGGATCTCATTTAATATCCACAACTCCATCCTTTACGTTTTGCGCAAACCTGCAAAGCTAGCAAATGGCAGGGCCAAGACGTAAAATAAAAATCTACCTACTTCCAAAGCTAATTTTTCCCATGATGGAAATTATTCCTTAAAATTCAATGGTTTGTACATAACTCACCCAACATTTGGGAACCTGGCTGTAGTTTTATTTCAATCTTAACAATATACCAACAACTTTGGTGTCTGTTAATAAGTCAGAGCTACTGAATTAACAACTGTTTCTTAGGTGAAAAGACGGCAGGATTATTGATAGTGAGTATCATGTGCTTTGTGAGTGTATCACAAAGGTCCTCAGAATAGAAAATACAAAATGTTGGATGTGAAGCTTCCCGTGTTAACGGAGTACAATCATATTTTCCAAACTAATTACATATCCTTAAGGATTTTTTTGATTTGTAATTTTTTCTACTCATTGTAGAAAAAAATGAGTAAAAAGTGAGTAGAAAAAAACATAGAAATATCCCAACAAGATTTAAAATCACTAGAGATCCCACCAAAAACACACAATTGGTTAAACCAGTGGTTCCAACCTTTTTGGCACCAGGGACTGGTTTTTGTGGAAGATGATTTTTTCATGGGTTGGTGTTGGGGGCACAGGGTAGGAGGATGGTTTTGGGATGAAACCGTTCTACCACAGATCATCAGGCATTAGATTCTCATAAGGAACACACAACCTAGATCCCTCACATGTGCAGTTCACAATATGGTTCATGCTTCTATGAGAATCTAATGCTGCTGCTGATCTGACAGGAGGCAGAGCTCGGTTGGCAATGCTCGCTTGCCTGCCACTCACCTCCTGCTGTGTGGCCCGTTTCCTAACAGGCCACGGACAGGTACAGGTCCACAGCCCAGGGGTCGGGAACCCCTGGGTTAAACTATCAGTGTATGTCACTCATGCAATTTCATGACTAAAGATGCACAAAATAGGTATAATCCAGCTACAAAATTATTCAAGGCTGCTCTCTTATTCAGGAAAAACTGAAAATTCATAAACAAGTTCGACTAGATTTTTAAAAAGCATTTTTCATAATAATATCTTGAAATTTACAATGAAATCTAACTAATGTCATGTAGCTAGGGTTTTAAACATTCGATCTTATTTTGTATTTTTTTATAATCTCTTCACATCTCAGTCTTAGCCATAACAATGCCGAGCAAAGAGTAACAACTTCACTAAAATTCTCCTTTCTTTTAGAACATTTTCATAATGAAATAGGAGATGTCATCTCACATCGCAAAGCAATTACGTGATTGTGAATAAATGACTTGATTTCTCTGGGCCTTTGTTTCTTCATCTGTGAAATAATAGCTAATTTGTCCTCTAAAACCCTAGGATCTTTATATTTGCTTGCCTGAGATAATTGCCTTTAAAGTGGAAAGAAGATCATAATTTTTAAAGAGAACCTTCTGTGTTAAGGTTTTTCTGATCCTTGTCCCTTCTGCCTCCTTCTGCTAACTTTTAGAATTCCTATATTTAAGGGAAATCTACATAAATCAGCCCTAATTGAAATTGATTTTCCATGTCGATCTGCATGTAGTCAGATTATTCTTTATAAATGAAAAGAATGGGGCATTTGTTTTGTTTTGTTTTGTTTTGAGGCAGAATCTCGCTCTGTCACACAGGCTAGAGGGCAATGGCATGATCTCGGCTCACTGCAACCTCCACCTCCCCGGTTCAAGCGATTCTCCTGCCTCAGCCTCCTGAGTAGCTGGGATTACAGCCACCCGACACAGCACCCGGCTAATTTTTGTATTTTTAGTAGAGACGGGGTTTCACCATCTTCGCCAGGCTGGTCTCGAACCCCTGACCTCGTGATCCACCCACCTCGGCCTCCCAAAGTGTTGAAATTACATTCTTTAACGGAATAACTGAATATTTAGTTAGCATAGAAAAGTCCTTAACATCTATGCCATAATAGAAGCCATCTACCCAGAGTACAGGGAAGGGCTTGGATGGAAGGATCTGAAAACCTGAGCCTCATGTCCAGCCCTACCACAAACTTGCAAGCATGATTGAGCACAGCCAGGGATTTCAGAGAAGGGATATGTTGTTCTTTCTCGAGGCCTAGACAGTTCCAAATCTGTGTTCTTTTTAGAATGGTTAATTCAACTTGTTACAGAAACTCATCAAGGCCACAGGGTCACTTGCTAACAGGACAGGATATATGCTGAAAACCGAAGAATTCAAACCAGACTGTAGTGTTAATTCATTACAGAGTTTCAGGATGTAATATCTTAAAACATTACTGGGTGCAATGCGTGGGTGATTTCTAATTTCATTTCTGAGAATTATTTATGTGATTAATCATATTCAGAAGAAAATGTTCGCAGCAATAATGTTGGCACGGGGGTTGGCTGCGCAGTCAGGAATTCTCCCTCATTCTTGCTTCAGTACTACTAATTGAACAGTCATCCAGGTCTGACTCAATGGTCCGTGGCAAGATAATTAGCTATAATATCCACAAACAAACCTGGAGGGCACCCTCAGTGAGCAGTGTACACAAAACTGCAGCTGGAGACCTTTCTTGCAGTTCAGAGAGCAACACAGAGAGGGGTTTGTGTTGGGCTAGACGAGCCCTCCAAAGGAAGTTACAGTCATCAGTATGAAAGAAAAGGGACTGATTTTGAAATTGAAGGCCCAGATAGAAAACACCTGTGGTGCATAATGGCACTCGTCAAGCAGCCGATTAGAAATTTCTGCCATTTTGGGGCTGTCTTCCTTCATGAACAGTGAGGGAAGAGAAAGAGGCTGGAATTACTTCCCAGTGTAGGACTTGGGGAAAGTCACGTCTCCTTACTCAGTTTCCGAATCGAAATGAACGAGAGTATTGTTTTTCAAAAAAACCTACCCTTCCTTCCTTCTGTTTTTCTTGTTTGTTTTGTTTTTGTTTATTTGTTTGCTTGTGTTTTTTTTTGAGATGGAGTCTTGCTCTGTTGCCCAGGCTGGAGTGCAGTGGCACGATCTCGGCTCACTGCAACCTCCGCCTCCTGGGTTGAAGCTATTCTCACGCCTCAGCCTCCTGAGTAGCTGGGATTACAGGCACCTACCACCATGCCCAGCTAATTTTTGTATTTTTAGTGGAGACAGGGTTTCACCATGTTGGCCAGGCTGGTCTTGGACTCCTGACCTCAAGTGATCCATCCGCCTCGGCCTCCCAAAGTGCTGTGATTTTTTTTTTTTTGAGACGGAGTCTGGCTCTGTCGCCCAGAGTGGAATGTATGGCCGGATCTCGGCTCACTGCAAGCTCCACCTCCTGGGTTTACGCCATTCTCCTGCCTCAGCCTCCCGAGTAGCTGGGATTACAGGCACCCGCCACCTCGCCCGGCTAGTTTTTTGTATTTTTTAGTAGAGACGGGGTTTCACCGTGTCTCGATCTCCTGACCTTGTGATCCGCCCGTCTCGGCCTCCCAAAGTGCTGGGATTACAGGCTTGAGCCACTGCGCCCGGCCCAAGTGCTGTGATTACAGGCGTGAGCCAAAGCGCCTGGCCCTTCCTTCCTTTTTAATTTTTAAGTCACGGACTCTTTTTATTTCCTAATAAAAATCTTACCTTGAAGCCCAGAGTGAAGCACACAGGGTCGGTCTCCTTTAACTGTGGTGTACAGATCCCCGCTTGCGTGCACTCCCCAAGCCCTCAAGGAGTTTACGAATCCTATGCTTTCTAAAACATGTGCTTTGGAAACTATAGAACTAAATCTGCGTTTCTCAAACTTGCCTGGCCACACGAATCACAAGGGATCTTGTTAAACTACAGCTCCTGATTCAACAGGTCTCAGGGAGGCCTGGCGGGGTCTGCGTTTCTCACAGGCTCCCAGGTGGTGCTGAGGCTGTGGATCCACACAGCACACTTGGAAGAGCAAGGGTGATGATTTCCTAAGGTCTCTTCTAACAGAAACATCCTCCGGGAGCCAGAAGAAGAAAAAATACTGAACCTCAGCCTTCCTTGTGTCTCTGGCACAACTTCATGGGAATTGAAGGCTTGTTTTTGCACCCAGGTCAACCTTTCAATATTTAGCTTCGATAAAGTTTGACTGTCCAAGGGAAGGAATTTTTTTCTCTCTATCTCATTCTTTGAAATACAATTTTTTTTCTCTATTTTCCTTATTTTGTGTTGAATATTTATTTAGTCTTAACAAGTTAAAGGTTGGATTGCCAGATTTAGCAAATAAAGGAGACACCCATAAAGTTTGGATTTCAAATAAACAACCAGTCGTTAAAAATATATATATTTAATTGGACATATACTAATTAATGGCTTTTTTTTTTTTTTTTTGAAATTCTGATTCACATGAGTGTCGTGTATTTTATTTGCCAATTCTATCTATGGGGAAACACAATGGCTTTGGGTCCTGGCCAGGGAATCTAGCAATCTAATTAAAATAAACGGCTCCTGTGTGTGGCTGTATCTCTTTGCTTCATGAAACATACGTCCCTTTTTCCTTAAAAAGAGTCACTCAGATTGATCTGTTGGTCTTCTGGTGTGGTTGAAAATTCCAAGCAGGAGCATTCTAATTGCTCGTGTGGGAAGCAAAGCCTGGGTGATCTTGGCATGTTTTCTGCTCGCCCTCTTTTGATTCTTCCTGGTGTGGAAGTTGCCTTATTTTCCTGCGTCAGCTATTCTCTAGTCTCCCATTACCACCTGTCATTGATATATCGCCTTCATTCTAGAACTGTCTTACGGATGATCCTGAAGAATTAGTTATAATCAGAGTCAGTTCATGTGCAAGATGAAAATTGTTCCCAGGCATATACAGATCAGCTATCTACTAGGGTTAACAACAACAACAACAAAAAACCATACCATTTGTGTGATTTTCCAAAAGCCAACATCTTTAAAGTACAAAGTCAACGATTCTCCAATGGCTGAAAAAATATCTTTCAATTACACATTGCAAACACTTAATGTGTATTGTTTTCTTTCACTCTTTAGTTTCACATATTTCCAAGAACACTTTCTTTTTCTCTCTCTTTTTTCTTTCCTTCTTTCTTTCTTTCCTTCTTCCTTTCCTTTCCTTCTTCCTTTCCTTTCTTTCCTCCTTTCTTTTGAGACAGTATCTCGCTCTGTAACCTGGGCTGGAGTACAGTGGCGTGATCAACTCTCATTGCAGCCTCAACCTCCTGGGCTCAAGTGATCTTCCAACCTCAGTCTCCTAAGTAGCTGGGACCACAGGAGTGCACCACCATTCCTGGCTAATTTTTTTCCTATTTTTATTTATTTAATTAATCTATTTATGCATTTATTTAGTAGAGACAGGGTTTCACCACATTGCCTAGGCTCATCTCGAACTTCTAGCCTCAAGCAATCCTCCTGCCTTGGCCTCCCAAAGTGTGGGGATGACACGCGTGAGCCATTGCACCTGGCCATGCAAATTTTCTGAATCCCCACCTACAGATTACAAGTCACTTCTATTTTTCCTGTGCTGTTTCAGATGTTTCCTGGTATTTTATCAATATCTCTTATCACATTTTTTCACATATTGTGGTTGTTCCTGTGATTGGAGGGATGTAGTCAACATACATATATATATGTATATGTGTGTCTATGTATGTACATCTATCTATATTGTGCTCTATGTATATGTCCTAGAAGTCAAATGTGATATCCTGTGAACGCTGAAATAGGCACAGCAGTGGGATATTGAAGCTATCTGACACCAGGAGTGAATCCTTATTGTAACATCTGCTCCTCTAGAAGACAACATTATTCTCAGTAATAATCATGAAAGGAAATTAATAATAATGGCAGTAAAGAAATGCAGAGAACATTTTCTTGTTTTGAACTTTATCGATATATAATTATGCCACTAAAAACCATTAAAAATAAAAAAATAAAATATTGCCATAAAAAGGGGGAAATAGAGTGAATGAATGCACTTTTTGAAAAAAAAGGGGGGATATCGCCAAATGAAGAATTTCACAACGTTCAGAGAATGATTTGTACTTGCAATAGCAGAATTGAAGTGACTTAAGTTCTGTTTTTCTGTCTTTACAACCACAATGCTATCATTCTTTATTTTGAATCTACTGTTTTAACACAGATATATAAAGTACCTTATAGGTTGAAGACATCAGTGTGTCCAAAACAAATGCAATGGATTCCAAACTCTGATTAACTTTTATTCTCTAAATGAATGCATGTAGCTGAGTTCACTGTCGGGAGCCAAGTGTGTTACTGGGAGGTCTCTGAATTAACTTCCATGCAGAAGGCAATGTTTACTAAAGGATAAGTAATAACATTGGACTAAGTTGAAGCTTATATATTACATCAGTAAAACTCAACAGTAAGTGAGCCCACTTTTTAATGCTTGGATCAGCAAAAGTTTCTATCAGGGAGGAATATTTTATCACTAACAGAGTTTAGAATTTTTAGTACATGGTGATAATAAAAAGCCAATTTTATTTGAGTCAGTTTTATTATAATTTTACCATTCTCTCAAGACGATGCAACCCCTTCTTACTTGCACTTGGGAACAGATAGATTTGATCCACCATGGCTGGCAAAGTGTTATATACAGGGAGATTCACAATAAGTGTTTGTGTTCACTTGCACAGATCTTATTTATAGTTTATGCTACCATGAGAGGCATGGCACTCAGACTCATGGGTGACAAGTTGTCTTTCTTGAATATTTTTTTTTCCTTTTTTGACTTCAGCCCACTATTGGCCACTTTGTTGTTCAAACCGAGCATGACAATGTGATAAATGCATTCAGTCATCCGATAAAATTAATATTTGCACACCTTTATGTAAAACAGTACTAAAAGTAAGGCAATTATGCATTTATCTTATTTATAGGGAAAATAATATATTTGTATATAAAAACTTGAACAGGAGTTAACCAATGAGATTTGAGAGTCAGCATGAAATCAAGTATCCACTGAAAACATTCCACAATAAATGCTATGAGTTTCAAAGAAAAATGCCTTCATTTGGAGTCATCGGAGATGGCTGCATGGGCAGAATGAATGGAACAGAAGACAGAATGAAACTGGCCATCAGTGCAGCCCTGAAGCTGCATGCAAGACTCACTCCAGGTCTTTAGAAAGTGCCAACCACTGGTTTTGTGTGCATTGATTTTCCCTCCTGTATTTCCTCCAGCAACTCAATGACTTGAGCGTTCCCTTGATCAGGGTTCCTCCTGGATATTTAAAATAATATCCACTTCCATCCCTTCTACATTCCTCCTTCTACTTCACCTCGAAGCTGCTACCTCCAGAGCCTCGCTATTACATGGCACTGCACTGCCTCTAAATCCTTTAGATGGTGGAAGATCACATCCAATTAGCCTCTACAGTTCATCCAGGCTTCACTTAACTTCCTGCCAGCCTGAGTTCCATAGAGGGCCTCTTCAGCCAACTTACTGTCGGTTCTCTCCTTTATCTGACCATCAATTCTGGGTAAGTTTCCCCAGTCCTCATCACAGATCCTTATCTTCTATATTTTCCTACTCCAGATCCTAAGCAGAACCAATTAGTGGAGAAAAAAGTCACATGTTCAGGTTCACCCAGTGTCAAAGAATCACACTCTAATTTCCATTGGAAAGTCAGTGATTCATTTACTCTTCTCTTGTTGAATTATTTTCATACACCCAAACTCCATCTATTTGCTCTAGCATCCAATCCCAGGCTGCCCTCTCTCAATTATGTATTTCTCCATCTATTTTTACAGAGCCAATGAAGCCCTTTAGAAGATGCTAATCCCTTGCTCCCGTCAATGCTTTTATATCTACTCATGTTTTCCTCATATCCTCAAAAGTCTTCCTCAGTTGCATAGTTAATTGCTTTCCCTGTTTAATAATACTGTCAGTGTTATGAAGTTACTTCATTTCTCCCTCCTCTCCAAGACCCTTAAAACACCCCTTCCATTGTTTTTTTACCTTTTACCTACACCGAACATCAGGAAAAATGGTTTACTTGATGTTTTTTCGAACTCTGAGTACTACATCTCTCTGAAATGTCCGGCTCCATCAACTGCCTTCATGGTACAAAACCATTTTTCACCCTCAGTGCCTGCTCCCCGTTTTAAAACTGCAATCTCTCAGGTTACCAATGACTTAGTCGTTAACCTCCTCTGTGACTTCTCTAGAGCACTTTACGCTGCTGCCTGTCTCTTCAATCTTGACCCTTTTTCCCTTTTGTGGCTTTCTAGGATGGTATATTTTCTTGCATCTTGCTCTTTGTGTGTGTGTGTGTATGTTTGTGTGTGTGTATGTTTGTGTGTGTGTGTGTGTGTGTGTGTGTGTATGTGTGTATGTCTGTTTTGTTTTTATCTTAAACGGTCCCCTTTTCTGATTCATCAGCATTAACTGTCAACACATCCTAAGGTTTAGTGTTGACAAAACCTAACTCTTTATTCTCTTGGGTTTCAACTTCTACTATTAGTTCCACATTTCTCACCTGATTGTTTTCCCAAATCCGTTCCCTTTTTGTTTTTCAGTTTTTTTTTTTTAAGATACACAATTTCTTGACCATCAGCTCAAACCAAACCTGCTTAAAATCCATCCTGTCACTTTCCTTCCTAAACTTACATTACCTTCTGATGTTTTTAATACTGTCATTAGAAAATTTAATTTCAGCCAGGTGCGATGGCTCACGCCTGTAATTCCAGCACTTTGGGAGGTTGAGGCAGGCAGATCACCTGAGGCCAACATGGTGAAACCCCATCTCTACTAAAAATACAAAAATTAGCAGAGCGTGGTGGCAGGCACCTGTAATCCCAGCTACTTGGGAGGCTGAGGCAGAAGAATCACCTGAACCTGGCAGGCGGAGGTTGCGGTGAGCTGAGACCATGCCACTGCACTCTAACCTGAGCAACAGGAGCAAAACTCTGTCAAAAGAAAAAAAGAAGAAGAAAGAAAGAAAGAAAAAAAGAAAGAAAAAGAAAGGAAAGAAAAAAGAAGAAAGAAAGACAGAAAGAAAGAAAGAAAGAAAAAGAAAGGAAGAAGAAAGAAAGAAAGAGAAAGAAAGAGAAAGAAAGAAAGAAAGAAAAAGAAAATTCAATTTCTCAGTTACACAGATTCTGGACTTTGAAGTTATCTTTGATTCTTCTTCATCCTACATATTCAATGTAATGAATCGGGGCATCTTCCTCACCTTTAGCACTAATTAGATATAGGAAACGTTCAGAAATTGCTTACTTTCTTGGAATCTCAGTCATCCTATCTGCAAAACATGGATCTAACAATTCTGTATTTACTGAGCTCATTGGGGAGTACTGAGAATCGAAGATAACTGTTTGAAAACCCTTTCACGTATAAACCTTTACACAAACAAAGATTGCTAAATTCTATCTTCTTCCTTCACATGGCTCCTGGATTAGCCTCATTCTTGTCCCTCTATAAATACCCCAATTCAGCTCTCAGCAACCACTTCACATATAGAATACTGATAGTCTTCTAACTCTCTTCTGACCGTCCTTTCACTCTTCTTCTGGCTCACTCTACTCCTTCCCCAGAAGCATTTTAAACTCCTACTTCTTTTTTATTTTATGTATGTATTTATTTATTTTTTTGATGGAGCCTGTCTCTGTGGCCCAGGCTGTAGTGCAGTGGCGTGATCTCAGCTCACTTCAACCTCCACCTCCTGGGTTCAAGAGATTCTCCTGCCTCAGCCTCCCAAGAAGCTGGGACTACAAGCACGCACAACCACGCTTGGCTAATTATTGTATTTTTAGTAGAGATGGGGTTTCACCATCTTGGCCAGGCTGGTCTCGAACTCCTGACCTCAAGTGATCCACCCACCTTGGCCTACCAAAGTGCTGGGATCACAGGCGTGAGCCACCGTGCCAGTCCTAAACTCCTACTTCTTTATTACATCATTGATTCTCACTGCTTATGGAATGATAGATTCTGTGTTTGTCCTTCAAAGCCTGCTATATCTATTTTCCATCTATACTAAAGCCATTTTCAATATTTGCTCATAGATATTAACACATAGTTAAATAAGTTGATTCATCCTGACCTCTCTTGATTTAATGTTTTTAAAGCCATAATATATCCCCATTCCATCTGAAAAGGTATCTCCCCTTCCTCTTCACTTAGCCAGAACATAGCACCCTTTCAAGACCCTGCACAAACACCATGTCTTTAATGAGATTCCTCCTAATTATCTCTCTCTTTCTTAAGTATTTTATAGCATTTGACTGAATCCTCTATTCAATATTGATCATACCTTTGATGTTCCTTTCATTATTATTGAATTCTCATGTGGCTGTTCGGCCTTTAAAGTTTTTGTGTCCTATGTCTTTAGATGCATACTAAGCTGGAAAATATAATTACACATAGGATGACCATATGATTTATTGTCCAAATTAGGACACTTTTGAGAATAAATGGAGAAACTATTAATAATTACATCAGACAACAGACATGAACTAGAATGGTTGGGGGCAAAGTGGAAAGTATGTGCACCTTAGTTACGCCCTCTGTGAGTGTAAGACTCTAGCAGACTGTGCTGCACAGACAGATTCTTTGGTTTTGACTAATCTTCTGCGATATGAGCTGAGAATATTCTAGTCTTCTTCAACATTAGCCTTAGTTCATAATATGTTAATAATGCTTTGAGCAGCATCTCTTTATTTTTTGAGCCACATTGCCACAAGTGGTTATTTTCTACCCAAATCATGTAATAATTTGCTATTAGACAGGCAATTTACTCTAAAGAAAAGTACTTTGCAGGAGGTGTGAAAACAAGCCAGTTCACTGCTGCCTAGTGACTGAGTTAAAAGACAAGATAATGCTGCACTGGTCATAAATATCCTAATAAAAGTCGAATGTGAGTTAGTGCTGCCTCCCTACAGCAGACTGGCCATGTTCCTTAAGAAATTGTTCTTGTCAAGTTACCTGTGTCTGGAGTGCCAATGTGTTTCTAAGTGAAGCTAAAGAAATCTGGCAAGTTAAGGTCTAATCAGCAGTGACCTTCGGAATGGTTAATGGTGAGTTATTTTCTATCCTAAAGTAATTGTGTGCTTTACTCCATATTTAATCACACGATTAAGAAAGAACCCAAGAGAATGATTTATGTCATCAAATCTGAGAGTGGACCCATTCATTTGAATATACAGAGTGATCTTATCAGTCAAACTAGGGCAAAACCACACTTACATATATGACCAGTTTCATCCTATGTTTTAAATTTGTATATGTTGGAGTAAAATTAAAAGTTTTAAAGAAACTTTAAAAGGCAGATAGCAAACTTTTTACCTATTTAAGGTCCTACTTTGAAAAATGAGCATCCAAAATGGTGTATATTTTTAAATCTGAGGAACTTGATTTATTTATTTTGGGCACATACTGTATCGTGTCAAATCAACTCAGAGGTTGAAATAAAAATATAATTATGACCCTGAGAAAATGAACAATAAAGTATTAGTGTAGCAGGAAAATAAAAGCTAATATGTAATTCAGAGGATCAATTGTAGAGGCTTTACAGACGCATTTGTAATTATATTGTCAAACAAAGTTGTAACTGGCTAATAACAGTGTTTAATCATTCCTTACTTAGGGCTCCAGTGATATTCATTACTGTCCTGTACACAGATTCATGTAACCTCCACAAAAGTTTTCCTGAGAGTGCACTGCATTCATCCTGTGATAAAGAAGTGCTGATAACCATGGTAATCGTATTATGTGAGTCCGATGATAGCTCTGGAAGTCATCCTGTTTGCAACACTTTAAAAACAAAAATAAAAAAAAAGATAAAAAGGCAAGAAGACTGAGATAAAACAATTAGAGCCTACAAAACAACTTTTTTTTGTTGTTTTTGTTTTGTTTTGTTTTGTACAGTCAATGGTATAATACTCTGAGGTTTGATAGTATGGTTTGTGAATTATTTAGATCATTTCTTCTTTTTCCCTTCCTCTTCTCATTTGGATAACTTAACAATAGCTCAAGACGATTGGGTAGGAGTGGGAAATAAAAGAATCCCTCAAATAAATGATCTGTTTACATAATTTTTGGTTGAAACTGACTACTGTTTAAAATAGCACTTTTAACAAAGTTGAAGGCTGCTTGGGAGAGTCAGCACAGTTGGTTGTAACTCCTGGTTGAGTTACACAGAATGGTTCAGGATTGACCAGAATCACAAAGTTAGTACAAGCTGGAATTGATGCAAAATCTGCTGCCTTCTTGGTGCTAGGGTCTTCCCACTGCATTTTCCTGATTTCTGATTCTGCTTCTGTTAAGCACTAAGCCCTTTGGCAAGTCAATTCTTATCTCACATTCTCCATGTTCTTATACATAAAATAAGAAAGAGGACAGATACTGATTCTCTACTTAGTACGAAGCTACGGCCTTCAGTCAGCCTTAACAACTAAACACTGCATCATAATAATTTTTTTAAAGGGGCGAATATTTATTTATCAATCACACCACTTTAGTTTTATGCATTTAAATCATACTGTGAATGATTCAACTAAAACATTTCTAATAAGATTTGTATAAAAATGTCTGAGGGCATCAAATCAATATTGTAATTTAAAGAGTTGTTTATCTTTTCAAGCATACAAATGTTCTTTCGGGAAAACAGAGTTTCATGTCTCCTTAGGTGAGACGTATAATGCAAAACGTTATAAATGACTGCATTTGATGTTTCCTTAAGTTCTCTGCTAACTCCTAACTTTCCGTCATTTCATGATGCTGTTTATTGAAGTTACACTTGGATTATTTTAGATGATGCATTTATTCAGCAAATATTTACTAAGCATTGTGCTTTCCCTCGGGGATAAAAGCGATGGAATGAGACAGATAATATTGTTTTCTGGAGCGCCTATATTGTTATTACAATTCACCAAGAATAAAATGATATCTCAATGAGGAAAGTCTCTCGATTTAGTTTTAAAGCCAGTTCTTAGAAGAGAACTGATCAGTCAATTCTACCTATTAACCAGTGTTCTGCCTACTCTAACAAATGAAAAAGAATTCTAAATCTCCTAATCTCTGGTTATTTACTTTTCTCACTGAAACAGCATGACTTGTTTCATTTACAAAATAGACGTATACTACATTTTCAATTATCCTAAATATATTCTGCTGAATAGCTCTTACTGATTGGGAGTAAAAATTTAAGGCCAAAAATATAATTATTTAGATTTTAAAAATGTATTTTATTTTGTTTTCCCTTTTTGGGTACTGCTGTAATTTTCAGTAAACAACAATTGTTCTTGTATCACTTTCTGTCATTATTTAATTTTTCCCCCAACAATTTCATTAGTTTACATTTGGGTTAGTCACTATAAATATATTTATAATCTTAATTTGCTTTTGATTTTACTTTGCTGAAAATTTTCAATGGCTTTTAATCCACCTGATTCTCTTTTTATAAACCACTCTTTCTAAACAAAGAAATATTCAAATATAATTATGTTGTTTGCTAAAACACACCCAGTCCATTGATTTTCCCTGACTTCTCATTACTCTAATAAATGTCTTACGTGACCTTATATGCACTGGATGGTGACTATTTTCTATGTTAATAATCCCTTTAAGGGAGGCAAGTTCTTTCCATGTGTGAATCCTGGTTCTTCCATCTTGACTTTTCCATTCTCCGGGGACTGTATATCCAGTTGTTGGGGCAGGAGAGAATGTGTGGCAAAGGCACACGTAATTGTTAAAAGCTTTGGCTTAAATGTGACTTTCTGGAGTGACAAGTAGTCACCTCTCCATCTTTGGGTGCAAGACAGTTTGAAAAAGATCTTTAATTGTGCAACTACTTACCAGTCACAACCCTCTACTCTAGAATCGGGAACATGAATTATAGTAAGTACTTAGCCTGCTCTGCTACAAATATCTATCTCTTTTTAATGACTTACATGAGGCTCAGAGACTATAATTATGAAGCATCTAGTACTTTATATGCCAATATATACAATACTAAATGATATGTAATATTATCACCGGAAACCTTATTATTATTTTAATGTTCAATAAATGAGCGCTTAGGATGTGCATGTATGTATATGTGTAAATTACCAGTTGCTGTTTAATAAATATAGATGGAGTAACATATAAAAAAAAAACTGTAAGCATGTTCCAAACATTTCCAAAACGTTTGTTGCCAAATGAAGCAAGCTGAAATATGAGATGTGTGTTACAGCAATAGGTACCTTCAAATGCACAAAGGATAGTCATAAGGCAAAAACGCATGCATGCATTCTGAGTTCTGGCAGAAGGCTGCACCGCTTCCACCAGTGCTTGTAGGATGTCTTTCTGGTCATTTTGTTTATCTGAAGCTCATCTCGGAAAGAGTTTTCAGGAAGAACTCATGGAAAGAATATTGACAGAGTTCCTGCACATGGATAATAATTTATTTATGCTCAATAATTATTGAGCGCATAAATAAATTATTTAAGCATATTATTTAATAAATAATTATTATTTAAGCAATTATTTAAAATTATTTAAGCAATTATTTAATAAATAATTTATTTATTAAATAATTTATTTATGCGCAATTATTAAATAAATTATTTATGCGCTCAATGGTCAGTTTTGCTGGATATGACTTCTTGGCTGACATTTTCCATCCTTTCACACGGTTACTCCATTTTCCTTTCTAGCACAAAATGTTGCTGTTAAAAACTTGATGATTATCTAATTCAGATATGCTTATAATTCAAGTGTTTTCTTTAAGTGCACAAAACTTTTTTCTTTCTTTCTTTTTTTAAATATTATCCAGTGACTTTACTAGAATAAGTCTTGATGTTCATTGTTTTGGGTAAATATTCTCAGGTACATAGCATGCTCTTTCAATATTTAATTTTTTTATTTCAAGAACTAAAAATTTTTTAGTTTGTGGCTTATTTTTCTTTTGCTTTGGTTTTTTTCTTTCCTATTATCCAGATGGGGAACCTTCTTTGACAAACTTATTTTTCATTACCTCTCAGATTTTTTTTATCTGATTTAATTCTTTTCAATTAAAAATCTACTTTTAAACCTTTTACTTCTTGTAATCCATTAAGAACTGTGTTTATTTGCTCTTCTATTATTCTAGTTTTTTATTTTCAAAATTATTCTGTTTTCTGTATTTCTAATTCTCACATCTATTTCATTTTTTAGGTGTTCTAATGCTAATTTGGGTTGTTCTTTCATGTTTTAAATCACTTTCTTTATGCTTTTTAGCTAGTTTTAAACTAGGTCCTTAGAGTTTTTATTAGATTTTTAAAAAATTTTTATTTTATGTTTGGGGGTACATGTGAAAGTTTGTTACATAGATAAATACATATAATGGGGATTCATTGTACTTATTATTACATCCACCAGGCATTAAGCCCAGTACCTGATAGTTATCTTTTCTGCTCCTCTCCCTCCTTCCACCCTTCCCCCTCAAGCAGACCCCAGTGGCTATTGTTTCCTTCTCTGTGTTCATAAATTCTTAAAATTTAGCTCCCACTTATAAGTGAGGACATGCAGTACTTGGTTTTCTGTTTCTGCGTTAGTTTGCTGAGGATGATAGCCTCCAGCTTCATTCATGTTCCCATGAAAGACATGATTTTGTTCTTTTTTATGGCTGCATAATATTCCATGGTGTATATATACCACATTTGCTTTATCCAGTGTGTCATTGATGGGAATTTAGATTGATTCCATGTCTTTGCTATTGTGAACAGTGCTGCAATGAACATTTGAGTGCATGTGTCTTTATGATAGAATGCTTTATATTCCTCTGGGTATATACCCAGTAATGGGATTGCTGGGTCATAGGGTAGTTCTGCTTTTAGCTCTTTGAGGAATTTTCACAATGGTTGAACTAACTTACACTCCCACAAACAGTGCTAAAAGGGTTCCCTCTACTCTACTAGCTCACCAGCATCTGTTATTTTTGACTTTTTAATCATAGCCATTCTGACTGGTGTAAGATGGTAGCTATCTCATTGTTGTTTTGATTTGCATTTCTTTAATGATCAGTGATATGTGGCTTTTTTTTTCATATGCTTTTTGACTGCATGCATGTCTTCTTTTGAGAAGTGTCTGTTCATCTCCTTTGCCCACTTTTTAATGGCGTTGTTTTTCTCTTGTAAATTTGTTTAAGTTCCTTATAGATGCTTGTTATTAGATCTTTGTCAGATGCATAGTTTGCAAATTTTTTCTTCCCTTCTGTAGGTTGACTGTTTACTCTGTTGACAGTTTCTTTTGCTCTGCAGAAACTCTTAAGTTAAATTAGATCCCACTTGTCAATTTTCACTTTTGTTACAATTGCTTTTGGTGTCTTTGTCGTAAAACCTTTTCCCGTTTCTATGTCAGGATGGTATTTCCTAGGTTGTCTTCAGGTGTTTCTATAGTTTTTTGGTTTTTATTTAAATCTTTGCTACATCTTGAGTTGATTTTTGTGTATGGTGTAAGGAAAGGGTCCAGCTTCAATCTGGTGCATATGGCTAGCCAGTTCTCCCAGCACCATTTATTGAATAGGGAGTCTTTTCCCCATTGCTTATTTTTATCAGTTTTGTCAAAGAAATGATGGTCATAGATGTGTGGCCTTATTTCTGAGCTCTTTATTCTGTTGCATTGGTCTGTGTGCCTATTTTTGTACCAGTACCATACTGTTTTGGTCATTGTAGCCTTGTAGTATAGTTTGAAGTTGGGTAATGTGATTCCTCCAGCTTTGTTCTTTTTGCTCACAGTTGCTTGTTGGAGGTGTGGATAAGGTACTTAGACTCTTTGCTCCTTCGTTAGTCCAGGGGTGGCAATGGCAGTTCCACTGCAGAGGCAGTAGCAGAGAGGCCTTCAGCTGTCCCTGGAGGCTCTGTCCAGGGAGTTGCTGAATTGGTACTGGCTCAATAGGTCTGGCAAGAGGTGGCTGGAGGCCCAGGCCTGCAGGACCTGCCTGGTGAGGTGACATGGGAATGGGTCCCACCTAACAGTCTGGCCACTTTTCTCTAAGGTTGCTGTGGTATGCTTGGGGCCCATGCCAGTCCCTAGTCACCTCAGATTTTTCAGAACCTGTAAGTGTCACCAGTGAAAGCTATGAAACAGTAAAGATGGCAGCAAAGAGGCCTTGGTTGGGAGGCCCCACCCAGTGCGGAGGTAAGGGATTGGGTACCTCTTAGTATTTCTTGAGTTCCTTCCCTTCCCCAGATTTTACAGGACTCCACAAGGTGTCTAGCAGGACTGGAAACAGGAAAACCACAAAGTAAGCCAATAAGCATTGCCTGGAAAACACAGCCGGCCCATGTGAGAAGAGCAGCAGAAAGTGAGAGGGGCAAGTTCCCACTCCAGTTGCAGGTGAGTGCAGGGGACCTGTGTAAGAATTTCTGAAGGGGCAGGAGCAGTATAGCACAAGGAATTCTCAAAACTGACCTGCCAAGGCCATCTTCCACGACAGTGGCCCACACTAGGAGAAAATCCTGGGAGTAAAATGAATAATGAGTAGGATAGGGACAACAGAGATTTATTAGATAAAATAATAAAAAGAAGGAAGAAGATTCCTGTACCAGCCTGGCTAACATGGTAAAACCTCGTCTCTACTAAAAATACAAAAATTAGTCAGGTATGGTGATGGGCGCCTGTAATCCCAGCTACTTGGGAGGCTGAGGCAAGAGTATTGCTTGAACCCAGGAGGCTGAGGTTGCAGTGAGCCAAAATTGCGCCACTGCACTCCAGCTTCGGCAATAGAGCGAGACTGTGTCTTAAAAAAAACAAACCAAAACAAACAAACAAAAAAATTGAATAGAAAAATGGCTTTTCATCTATTTAAAGTTTATCTCACCTACAGTAATTTTAAGTATTATGTTACTTAGAATACGAATGTAGTAATTAGCTGAAAGTAGAAAGTACAGACATAGAATAATTCTGACCCTATATTCACTTACTACGTGATATAAGACAGGATGTATGAATTTTGCATTAAAATTTACTTTGTTTCTATTAAGAAAGCTTTTATACAAGGATTACCACAAGATCATATAGTAAAATAACCTTAATCCATTTTCAAACTAAAAATACCATTGATTGTTCACTTCTAATAAAATCACAAAAAGTATGATTACTACCATCATTTATAATACATTCTTTACATTCATACTCCCTAGATTGCTAATGTTTTGGTCTCTGAAAATTTTATATTTTAATTTTCTTACAATCACAAATAACTCTAGTATTAGTTATAAACCAGAGCATGCCGTAATAATAAACTAATTTAGTTTAGTTGTTTTGTATGTTTGTTAGAAAAGAATACGCTAAATGGAATTGGTGGAAAAGATAATCTTGTAATTGAATAAATTAATTTTTACTGTGAAGCACCAATTATTGCTAAAATTAAAGTTTCTATTATTTGTTTTCACAATAGAAAGGCTTAAGTATTTATTTTAACACTGAACAATTAGCAATGTCACAAGGAAGAAATTACTCAATAGTTGGTACTGTCAGTAGAGTAGTCTCTTCAAGAGGTAACAGAAGAAAAGAATCGGAATACTTAAAACATATATCATGTCCTTAAAATGTCATAATTCAAGCTTACAAATGCCCAAGTGAATTGTAGCTTTGCAGATTTTCATTTATTTATCTGATTCTTTCATCTATTAAGAATCTTTCTGTGGTATCTATCTATCTACCTATCTATCTATCTACCTATCTATCTATCTATTCATCCATCCATCCATCCATCCATCCATCTATCCATCCATCCACCCATCTATGGATTTTCACTGTCTTACGTAGCATTGAAATAATTAGGGAATTAATTAGTAAAAAGAAATTACCACAGATTAGAAATTAGAGATATTTTATTCAGTATTTTCAATAATTCTCCCCAATGAAGGGAAGAAATTATTTCATTAAATTAGAAACACTATTATAGTTTTAGGAATTTAAATGAAAATGTGTTACTCAGAAAAGTAAATTAAGGCTGACATCTATAAAAGAAATCTTATCTTGATGATTACATATACAAGGCAATCATGATGCACTTGAATTGATGTCTTAAAAACATTCAGTGATGTTCATGAATAAAAATTCTAGCATCTTAGAATAGAAATTGAGAAAAGAAAACCACTGACATACATAGAGTGTCTCTTTTTTTCAAGTGACCCAATTTCACCTACTTTTCTCTGCATTTCACTATATTTCTGGAAAGCTGTCATCTACTAATATAGCTTCTTTAATGGGAATTATATCAAACCATGTCAGATGTGTTTTGCCTTATCTTTCTTTCCTTGCAGCAGTTCATGAAAAATGAACACCATCTTTTGCTTCATCTAAGAAATACAAATAAAAAGTATTTTATTTCAATGAATCATTTTTTCCCCTTGAGTTTTCTTTAAAACTGAAGTTAAGACTAAGAAATACCTTAAGAGCAAAACTCAATTATTAAGAATATGTGACTTCAAGACAAAAAAAGATTTGTGGTTCTATGAAGCGATTTCTCATGAACTACATAGGTTTGTCCACAGATCACGTCTTCCTAACTCCCCAAGTGCGATCCATCCAGCAGCTGCAAAGCAAGATGCCAAACTCTTAGCAAACGCTTTTTTTCTCCCCAGCAGCCTTTGAATTCTTGCCTGGCTCCTTCTTCTGGCTTGTTTCCTGGTGGTACTATTAGTCGCCAGAAAAAGTTGAGGGCCACAGCTGCCTGTGTTTCTTTAATCTTATTCTCCACGGGTTCTTGTGATCCAGAAATATTTCTTGGGATGGGGAATCCCCTTGAGTGGCAAAAAACTTAACAGACTCTTGCTATGATGCTGTGTAGCTGCTCAGGCTAGAGGGCCAGGGTGAGGCATTCTGGTTTGATGTCTTGACTCTGTAACCAGGTGCCATAGGATCCAAACAAATTGTTTCACCATCCTGAGTATTTCTACCTTGGACTTGACTCCAACAAAGGGGTGAAAGGATACTGCCCACTCAGGTTCCAGGAACAGAGGTCTTATCTCTGCTGGTTTGAACTTACTTGGATTTTATATCTACAACCATACAGCTGGGGTTTTATAGCTACAAGAGTGATATGAATCACCTTTTGAAATGTTAATATTAGTTGAAGATGGTGTAGAATCATTTTTTATATCAGACATGTGTCTGTATTAAAGAGAATAATGCAAAACTCATTAAATTTTTAAGATAACACATGAGTCCTCAAGGAAATTTACTTGTGATAGATACTTGGAGAATTCATCTACTTATTTTGGAAAAGTGACAGAATCCCAAGGTTGCACACAGGCTGAAGTTTGTTTTTGCTTTGGTATCCTGATTCTGCTGATAGAAAATAAAAAGTACTCCCAGTAAAAGCAGATATTTTGGTGCCCTGGAAATAATAAGAATTTAAAAAGTGTGGTATGAACAATGACTGGTATTTAGACATTTATGTCCAGATTTTATTATAGAAATAACTAATAACTTCTAATTCAGGCACACTTTAAGAATGGTGAGAGTGTTTCCCCATCAGAAAAACAAATTATTATTATTATTATTATTATTATTTTGAGACAGAGTTTCATTCTGTTGCTCAGGCTGGAGTGCAGTGGCGTGATCTTGGCTCACTGCAACCTCCTTCTCCCAGGTCCCAGTGATTTTCCTGCCTCAGTCTCCTGAGTAGCAGGGATTACAGGCACACACTACCATGCCTACTTAATTTTTGTATTTTTAGTAGAGGCGGGGTTTCACCATGTTGGCCAGGCTGGTCTCAAACTCCTGACTTAAAATGACCCGTCCGTCTCAGTCTCCCAAAGTGCTGGGATTACAGGCGTGAGCCACCGCAACTGGCCTAGGAAAATAAACTGCTTTGGAGAGCAGTCTTTTTTTATTCATTTACTCTCTCTCTCTCTCTCTCTCTATATATATATATATAAAATCTATATCTAGAGCTCCATAAAAAGTTCTATGATAAAATAAAGATAATGATGATAAGAATAAGAATGCCACTTATTATCAAGTTGAACCCTCCACCTCCTGAGCTCAAGCGATCAAAAAGGTAACATTGCTCAAGCAATTAAAAAAGGTAACATTTTATCAAATATTTTATGGTGACTGCCTCTTCTGTAAAACTAATCATTCAATGTGAAATCCACACCTAACTTAAAATGTGTTTATCAGCTGTCTCCACCCACTGGAATGTAAGCTCCATGAAGGCAAGGATGATCTTGTTCGTTTTGTTTACCAATGTACCTTGGGGACTTGGTGCATAATAGAAGCTCAACAAATATTAAATACATGAATGAATGACTGGTGAACTTATCAGTTGGCTTTGGCAGCCTTCTGCCTCCTCATAAGCTTCTGCTTTCCTTCTTGCTAAAAACCAGTTGATTTCCTACTTTAAAAAACTATGGAACCAACTTTTCTTTCTAATTCTTTCTCTCTGCAAGGTTTTCTCTACAAACCAGCATCATCCGATAGAAATACAGTATGAGCTACGTATATAATTTTAAAAGTGTCTAGTGTCCATTTTAGAAGTAAATATGAATAAAATTAATTGTAATAAAATTTATTTAATACAGTATATCCAAGATACTATAATTTCAACATGTAATTATATAAAAATTATTGATGAGATGTTGACATTATTTTTTGTACTCAGATTTGAAAATCCAGTGTGTGTTTTACACATACCTTGTTCTAGACAAGTCACAGTTTAAGAGCTCAAAGTCCATATAGGTAGCAGCCACATATTGACAGCACAGTTCTGTACCCTGTATTTCTCCAGTCCTCAGGGTAGGAATTATAACTACTATTGACAGGCAAACTCCATTGCCATTGCACGATCTCAGTCCCCTCCTGAAATACAAGGGCCATTGTTCCTACAACTTTTGCTTCTTCCGATTTCATTTTAAATTACTCATTTGAACTGACTCCTTTCTCTCTGAGGACATTTCAAAGCTTTGCAGCATAAGTGGCAGGATTAGGTACTCTTAGTTTTTACTTTTCTATGTAGAAAAAAAAAATCCTCCAATATTTTATTCATAGAATCTGTCTTCCAAAGCTGTAAATCACTTTTATCATTAGGTTCTTATCAATTTCTCTTTATTTTTATGTGTACAGAACAATCAAAACTGCACATGAGTGTCCAAATACTAGCAATTATTTATGTTTACTAAGAAAAATTAAGGACAATGTTCAACATTAATACTTTCAGCAAGATGGCTAGTCTAAATTATTTGTTATAGTCCAAATAGAATCCTTTCATTGGAATGTTGATTTTGTGTGATTATCACTTTGTAATATTATTTTCTTGACCTTCAGTTAGATTACATCTTAAGTATTTTATTTAAAAATCTTGAATAGTGATGTGTGTAGAATACCATTCAAGAGTGTAAACATTTATCTCTGTGACCCATATTCATGAAACAATAAAATATACTACAAGTCATAACATTTATGCTTAGCAATGTTCAACAATTATTAAATTTAATGTAAAACCTAGACACATTGACTCTTCCAAAAAGATACTAGTTTCATCAAGATCTTTTAAAAATTAAGGAATTCATGCTTATTATGTGTTCTCTGCCATTTTTTTTCAAGATAATAAACTTCATTTTCAAAAAAAAATACTTAAAGCATGTGTAGACATTCCTGTATATAATGTGATAGATTTTGGCCAAAATCAGATACCCTTTAGAAAATTAATGTGAAAAGCTAGACACATAAACATGAAATGCAAGCCAGTCAGTCAAAGATCTGAGAATGATGGAGTAATATACAAGATAAGTTAATAAAAAATAGGCTATTCGGCTTGACTGAATAGAAATGGAACATTTTAGAAGAATGGAACTCTGGTACCTAATCTTGTATAAGAAGACACGGGATATTAATAGTTAATTCACTTGTTTATGGGGTGATGATTTGCTTAATTATCTCATTTCCTTTCTACAATAAGAAATCTAAAAGCTAAAGCCCATGTAAGTATTTTATATAAGGAATGCTGTTTGGGTCCACAAAATGTATAATAACTGGTGTATCTTTTCTGCAAGAACAAAATACACAGCTAACAGCCACTGACATTATCATCACTAAAAATAGACAATAATAGCAACAGCTACATGAATTGTTGTCATGCTTTTGGCAATATTTACTACATTCTTTTATACCATTCATTTCCTTCCTTTGATTCTACTTTTGGAAATCCGTTTCAAGGACATAATGTATGTCCTTGTATATATATCAGCCGACATTTCTACATACAGCATATGAAGAAAAACCCTTTACACATAGGGAGGCAGCACAGCCTGGTGGTTATGGGCATAGTCTCTGGAGTTGGAGAGCCTGGGCTTAAATCCTGACTCCACTAATGACCAAATGCGTGATGGTGAGAACTTACTTAAGGCCCATGCTTCAGCTTCCTCAGCTATGAGATGAAGATAACCTTTGTATCACACAGGGTCTTCATGAGGATTAAATGAGGTAATAAGTGTCAATCACTTTATTAGTGTATTTGATAAGTGTTGGCTGTTACTATTAATATGTTTATAATGGGGATGATTAAAAATAAGAAAAAGTAGGAAGAGCCGCATTGCTCTGCGATAAGACACTGGGTGCATGAGCTCTGATATATACACTCAAAGGCAGAGTCATGAATTTTTTTTTTTTTTAAAAAAACAGGGTCAGGGTCTCACTTGTTCACCCAGGCTGGAGTGCAGTGGTGCGATCTTGGCTCACTGCAACCTCCGCCTCCCAAGTTCAAGTGATTCTTCTGCCTCCGCCTCCCGAGTAGCTGGGGCTACAGGCGCGTGCCACCATGCCTGGCTAATTTTTGTATTTTTAGTAGAGATGGGGTTTCATCATGTTGGCCAAACTGGTCTCAAACTCTGGACCTCAAGTGGTCTGCCTGCCTCGGCCTCCGAAAATGCTGGGGTTACAGGCATGAGCCACCGCTCCCAGCCTAGAGTCATTCAATTTCATCACATTATATACAGTGTTTAGCACAGGAACTAACTCATACAAGTGTTTAGTGAAGTCTGGATTTCACTGTGAAATATTCAAGATATCCATTGGGTTACATTTTAATAACTGAAACTGGGACATATCTTATAGTCAAGGGTGTGTTACAGTTTAATTGGAAGTGTGTGATGCATCTCACATTTGACGCACTCTGTGCTCAACAGAATAATGGCCTCCCAAAGATGTCCACGTCCTAATCTCCAAAAGGTGTTAATGTTACCTTACAAGGAACTTTGCAGATGTGATTCAGTTAAGGACCTAGAGATGCAGAGATTATTCTAGATTACCCAGGTGAGCCCAATGTAGTCACAAGGGGGCCTTACAACAAGGAGGCTGGAGGGTCAACGTTCGTGGTAGGAGATGTGATGGTGGGAACAGAAGTTGGAATGATATGGAGAAGAAACCATGAGCCAAGGAACACATGCAGCATGTAGAAGCTGAAAATGGCAAGGAAACGATTAAGCCCTGAAACCTCCAGAAGGAACCAGCCCTGTCAATATCCTGATTTTAGCACTTCTGACCTCCAGAGCTGTAAGCCAAGTGTGTGTTATTTTAAGTAACTAGGTTTGTGGCAATTTGTTGCAACAGCAGTAGAAAACTAACACACAGTCTTCATCTGAATGAAACGAGGTCCTTTTTGACTTGTAGGCACATGTTAGGCTCTCAGTGTATTCCGAGTTACCACTTGACTGCATAAGAGGCAGTCAGTATAAAACTATTGAACAAATGTTGAATAGAATAGAATACAAACATTAAAATTATGTTTACAAAGCCATCATAATAAAACAGAAAAATGTTATTTAAAAAAGAATACCTATGTGTATTACAGTGAAATCACCACTGTATTAAATGGGCAAACATCAAATTATGTACATACAAATTCCAGAAGAAAATAAATGAAACTATTAATAGTCATCAATTCTGCATGCTGGAACCTATAAATGACTTTCTTTTTTCTTCCTTTTACATTTCTGCACTATCTCAATTTTCTATAAAGAATGGTATCATTTTCATAAAAGAAGAAAGCACATCAATTTCATTTCAAAAGTAGAGAGGAATATAGTATGGAACATCAAAGGCAATGAAAAAAATGTTGTTATATTCAGTTCCCTCATTTATGCAACAACAATTCTAATGTGACTAATAATTTAAAATCTTCAAATTTACACGTCTGCATATCACAAACAGAATGGTCATCGTGGATCTGTTTTGATTTTGCAAACAGTGGTCAGTTTTAATAATAGTAAAGTTATGACTATCACCTCCAAAAATCAGCTGCTGCCCAGCCACTGTGAGCCGCATGACCCCAGCAGCGTGTCAGATAGGTAGAGATTTAAGCAGACTCTGGCAATTGACTCCACAGGAAGGAAAAAAAGTCAAGAGGAGAAAAGCTGGGAGACCTGCTGAGTGACTCTGCTTTGCTTACACGTGAAAAGAAGAAAGAGTTATTCTTAGAACTATGGCTCTTTGACCTTGGATAAGTCATTCCACTCCTCTCAGCCTCACTCAGTCTCCTTTTGTGTTAGGAGAGTATAGAGCTAAATTATCTCTAAGATTCCATCTAGCTCTCATATTCTATAAATACATGTGTATGTATACATATACAAACACTCCACACATCTGGACATACAGGCTCTGAGACATAAGACAATGAGACTAATACTCAAAACAATATTCCACTATTTTTGCAGTCATATGTGGGTTGCTTTGAACCAGCTTTAACTAGATCTTTCATACTGTGCAATTTGCCGCTAATACCATCACCATCAGATATTCACAGTGTCTTCTTTTTCACTATGTCAGAAAATAAACTGCACAGTTTGAAAAGGCTTAAACATGTGAGGGGGTTACGGCAGTAGCAGCAGCCTGAGGTCTGGCTAGTCCCTGAGGCTTTCTAGCTTGTCACTCAGCAGCTCTTTGAAGAATGCGTTTGTAACTTTGAGAAGGTTGTCTACTTTCTTCCGAGAAAACCAAGCACATTAACAGAACTTAATAACAGATTTTCAATTCAAGGCAATGCCTGATAATACCTCAATTACTGAATCAAATGAAGATGCCATTTCTGAAATACGTTTTGTATGAAATTTCACTGGAAGTCTGAAATGTCCTAGAATATTTATTATGAACGTTTTTCCAGGAAATATTGGCAGAATCCCTATTTTTCAAAGGAAACGTAAGTGATTTAATCCAAATCTTAAGGCACTTACAAGTCTTGCAGGGTGGAATAAATCATGCGCATACTGAACTCTAATGCAAAACAGAAAGATGAATGCCAGAGAAAGGCAGGGGTGTATCCCTGTAGATAGAGTTTCAGAAGAGAAAGAGATTATACCCAGCTGCCGAGCAGGAAGATGGTCTAAAGAAGCTTATGGGGTACACCGTATCAAAGGCCTTTTGGCTTCTGAATTCAATAACTAATATGGGAGTGGAGGATTTTTTTTTTTTTTTTAGACTGGGCCTCTCTATCACCCAGGCTGGAATGCAGTGGCACAGTCATGGCTCACTGCAGCCTTGACCTCCTGGGCTCAAGCAATTCTCCCATTTCAGCCCCCAAAGTAGCTTGGACTACAGGCACACGCCACCATGCCCCATTCATTTTTTTCTATTTTTTCTATTTTTTTTTTTTTTTTTTAGAGATGAAGTTTCACCATGTTGCCCAGGCTGGTCCCAAACTCCTGGGCTCAAGCAATCTGTCTGCCTCAGCCTCGCAAAGTGCTGGGATTACAGATGTGTCACTGTACCTGACCAGGAGGAATTTTTGATGGAGGAACTAGAATGAGCAATGTTTTTGTGACATGGAGAATTTGGGCTGTGTACAGAGACAAACAAAACATGAAATTTGACAGAAATGCCAACTCCAGATTAGGGAGCCAAGAGAATAAAGATTGAAATGACACGTAAGATTGAGAGTGCCAAGGCCTTGAGCCCCCAAAGAAGGAAAAGGAGACGGCACTTTCTTCTACAGACAGTTGTGAGCCATCTAGGACGTTTAAGCAATTGTTTGATTTGCATTTATTCACCTCTCCCCATTATAAGGAGCATAGGTAATTTTAACTCCATAGTTTAAAAGGCATTATAATTTCTCACTCAACAAGTGACCATAATTCCAAGCAACCTTTCCATGTGTCACACAATGAATAATTCTAATTCTGTGTTTGAAATTCTGCAAGAGAAGATTTCCTTTATTGCTTTAGTATTTCTAGTTTTATTTGGTGTTGGAAGAGGAGTGGTTCCATTCAGATGTGAGAGTCAAAGGTGCACATGTGACCAGGCATGGTGGCTCACACCTGTAATCCCAGCACTTTGGGAGGCCAAGGCGGGAGGATCACTTGTGGTCAGGAGTTTGAGACCAACCTGGCCAACATAGTGAAGACCTGTCTCTACTAAAATACAAAAATTAGCTGGGTGTGGTGGTGCTTGCCTGTAGTCTAAGCTGCTCAGGAGGCTGAGGCACAAAAATCGCTTGAACCTGGAAGGCAGAGGTTGCAGTGAGCCGAGATTGCACCATGGCATTCCATCCTGGGCGACAGAGTGAGACTCTGTCAAAACAACAACAACGACAAAAAAAAAAAAACAAAACAAAACAAGAAAAAACTGCATCATATGCATGGGGCCCAGGAAACCCAACCTTCTGGAGGACAGAGATGACTTGGTCACACAGACAGACGCACAGACTGTATCCACTGGTCTCCAGGCTTCCTGGTTTCAGCCTTTTAGACCCCAGGGCTTAGCCATAGCTCCTTATGCACAGCCCCTTGCCTTCCCACCTGTTTACTCCTCAGCACTGGCACCAAACCTATATTCTGTACATGAAGACATAACACTTATTCAGTATGGTGCTCTCGTTCCGTGTCTGTGTGGATATGTGTGTCTGTGCATTTATATATAAATGTACAAATATACACACATTATGCAAAATGGCAACAGCATATACCATTATTTTATTTTTATATCTGTCATTTTGTGGTGAAAGCCATATTTTTTCCAAACGGGTTGTGAGCATTTTGAGAAGAGGCCCATCATATTGTATCATGCACACAGCCAATACTCAATTAGCATTCACTGAGCAATTGACTTAAGCTAAGTCTTTAGCCTCCCAGATACGTAGTATTTCCTCCTAGGACAAGGAGAGCAGCTGGTTAACATACTTGGTGTAAAAGGACCAAAAAATATGGTTCCCATTTTCTTTTAGATCTCAGAAAGACAAGATAGTTTATGTCTTTAAAAGCTCCAGAGATAAGGTAACTGAACCCATCATCTGAAAGCAATCTATCAATATGTACGAGAGTGCATGGGTGAGAGCATCCATGTGTGTGAAATCAGAAACCTCGAAACTGAAAAATGGAGAAATCATGCGGTAAATATTAAATCCAGGTGGTGTTAGCAAACGGATACAGTTCATCAACTGGCGTGGTTTTCATGTGTTCAACTCAACACTTACCTCAATAAAGAAGATGCTGGCTGCTGATGTTGGGTGGTGATACATATAGACTGTCACAAGGATGGCTGTGGCTATAATGAGGACCAGGATGAGGATTCCAACGATGAGGCCAGCGTGGAGGGTTCCCCCTTTCTTCTCAGCTGCACTGTCATCTGTAGAAGCTGAAAGAACATCCCAGCTGTCAGGACGGTCATGAGCTTACCCTTAAGTTTGCATTTTCATCTAAGGAGATATTTGTGTTTTTAATAAAGTACGACTGGATCTTTACTTCCTGGACAACTTTTCCACGACACCAGTTTTACAGGTGAGGTGCTCTTCATGTGGGCAATGAAGAATCCACAGGATTCGTGAGTAAAAATACATTTATCACTGTGTTTTATTTTTATTTTTTATTTTTTGAGATGGAGTTTTACTCTTGTTGCCCAGGCTGGAGTGCAATGGCATGATCTTGGCTCACTGCAACCTCTGCCTCCTTGGGTTCAAGTGATTCTCCTGCCTCAGCCTCCTGAGTAGCTGGGATTACAGGTGTGAGTCACCAAGCCTGGCTAATTTTGTATTTTTAGTAGAGACAGGGTTTCACCATGTTGGTCAGGCTGGTCTCAAACTCCTGACCTCAGGTGATCCGCCCACCTCAGCCTCCCAAAGTGCTGGGATTACAGGCATGAGCCACTGCGCCTGGCCTGTGTTTTAAAATTTCTAGTTGGGTAAGCAAAATGAATACTTTTTATTCTCAAAGTACTGTGGGATACCTCAAACTCTAATTAACTACACACTAAATTTAACTTTGATTTTTCTCATTAAACCAACAAAGTTACCTAGGGAAAAGCTGATTAATTTTGAAAGCTCCTCTCACGGAAATTTTAAATTCAAGAGTACTGGACATCTTTTGGTAAGCTACATAAGCATTTTCAGAAAGTTTGTACATGAACTCCAAGCAAAATTTGTGAAAAATCTGTTTTAAGCAAAAATACTTTAAAAAAGTGTAACAGATGGATGCTTAATGACCCTCAAATAGTTTTGATCACTATCTGAAGGGAACGTCACAGCAAAGGAAAACATTCCACAACACCCCAGAACAGTATCATTCCCTCTAACTTTTACTGAGATGCTTTTCACTGTAATACACATTTTTTTTTCTGAGTTAGCAAAGGGAGGAATTAAATTTCTAAAGTAATAACTATCCTAACCAAAGCCAGCCAGCCAAATACAACTAATCTCTAAAGTCTTCTTTTACTAAAATTCTGTAATTGTTGATGATTACTCAGGCATTTAGAGATCTTCCTGAATTATGTACAGCAGTAACTATATCTTAAGTGCACCATATGACTGGAATTCTGAATTATGAGATAATTCTCTAAGATGAACAAAAGTTTCAGATCAGTGGCTCTCAATCCTTTCTTTCTTTTTTTTCTTTTTTTTTTTTTTTCCTTTGAGATGGGAATCTTGCTCTGTCACCCAGGCCCAAGTTGGAGTGCAGTGGTGCAATCTCAGCTCACTGCAACCTCCACCTCCCAGGTTCAAGCAATTCTCCTGCCTCAGCCTCCTGAGTAGCTGGGATTACAGGCGCCCACCACCACGCCTGGCTAATTTTTGTAATTTTAGTAGAGATGGGGTTACACCGTGTTGGCCAGGCTGATCTTGAACACCTGACCTCAAGTGATTCACCCACCTCAGCCTCCCAAAGTTCTGGGATTACAGGCGTGAGCCTTTGCATCCGGCCTCAATACTTTCAAGAACAATTTACCTCTTTGTTATTTTTACCCTTTGCCTCTATGTTGTAAACATTTTTTTGTCTATTAAACTTCGTTTAATAAGCACTGATTTCTTTCTTTCATTTTACATTTTTTTAAAGAAAAACCAAACATGGATGTCTATCACAATGTGTGGTCCACATGAACGAATGGAATTCCAGATAAAGTGGAGAAACATGACCTCCTAATTCTTTCTACCTCCCCTCTACATTTTTATTGCTCTCGTTAACTCCTTGCTTGAGAACTGCGGTTGGTGTTCAGTAATCCTTCTCCAAATCTAGTAACGCTGAAAATTCTAAAGATTTCCCTTATGTAACAGAAATTCATTAGTGAAAGAAGATCAAATTTAGAGTAATTCATTATATAATAGCTCATTTACACTGTGCCAGGGATCATTGTATTGCTTTGCAAGTACCCAACCAACAACCCTAAGAGGTAAGCACTACTATTATTTCTGTTTTATAATAAGGAAGTCGAGGCACAGGATAATTAGAAAATGAGCTAGGGTTGCAAAACTATTAAGGTAAAACTGAGCTCACACACTAGCAGTCTGGCCTCCATGTCTGAATTCTGGACCTCTGATCAACGCCTCCTCAATGAACACTGGGCTGTAGGTCCTGCTATCTCCTCTTATTTCATGTTGTGAGTTCTTCTAGCAAATAATTCTGAAAAGAATCTGGTAACTTCAAGCAAAGAAAAACTAATGGGAAAAACAGTTAAAGAATTACCACTGGAGCTGGGCGTGGTTGCTCACGCCTGTAATCCCAGCACTTTGGGAGGCCGAGGCAGGTGGATCACCTGGGGTCAGGAGTTTGAGAACAGCCTGGCCAACACGGTGGAAACCCTGTCTCTACTAAAAATACAAAAAATTAGCCAGGCGTGGTGGCGGGTGCCTGTAATCCCGGCTACTCAGAAGGCTGAGACAGAATTGCTTGAACTCGAAGGCGGGGGTTGCAGTGAGCCGAGATCCTGCCACTGCACTCCAGCCTGGGTGACAGAGCGAGACTAAACCTTACAAAAAAGAATTAACATTACACCTCCAAGATGACAGAGGCTATGTCTTTGGGCTGGGTCTTAGATCAGTATCTGCCATCACAAACATTTTCATCTGTATTTGGTGAGAAGGGAGGAGGAACAGAGAGGAAGGAAAAAGATAAAAATAAAGGCTTTTGGAAATAGGTTACAGTATTAGAATGACCACATTGCCAATAAAAATCAAGTGAGGCTATAATAAATGACCTCATCTGTCTGGTCTTCAGTTAGCCTTATCTCCAAAATGCAGTCAATAACAGTAATTACCCCACAGGGTTGATATGAGAATTCCACATTTAATACATATAAAGTTCTTAGGAGAGTATGTGACTCATAATAAGCACTTAATGAATATTGAGATATTATATTATTATCGTACTTTTTATATGAGGCAGGTTGAGGCAAATTATACAGTCAGATTCATGACAATATATAAACTGTGTTTTTGCCCTTAACATGTGTTGCTTTTAAAAATTTGGCCTCATCCTTAAGTATGCTTGTATTATTGCATCTTGTGGGCTTGGCTATTTTCTTATTTTTTATAAGAGTATGACACATTGCTTTCCTGGGAAAACAGGATTAATTGAAAATGTGGCTTTAGGGGAAATGTAGCAAAAATATCTACTTGACTCAAAAACGAAGCTTTGACTGTTTCTTCAAATCCTTCCCTCCCTCTTCCATTCGTCTTTCCATCCCTCCATCCCTCTCCTTTCTGCTGTTTTTTATCCTCCCTTTCTCCATCCATCCATCCATCTATCCAACCATTCAGGGTCTGATTCTATTTCTGGGGTTTGTCTTTGGGCTGGGTTTTAGGTCAGTATCTGCCATCATAAACAGTCCTTTATACACAGCATGCCAAGTTTTAGCCTCACAAATTTCAGCCTCACTTCCTCTTCTTTTATTTTTTATTTTTGAGACAGAGTCTTGCTGTCACTCAGGCTGGAGTGCTGTGGTGTGATCTTGACTCACTGCAGCTTCGAACTCCTGGGCTCAAGTGATCCTCCTGCTTTGGCCTCCCAAGTAGCTGATGCTACAGGCATGTGCCACCATGCCTGGTTAATTTTTTTTGTAGAGACAGATTGTCACTATGTTGCCCAGGCTTGTCTTGAACTCCTGGGCTCAAGTATTCCTCCTGCCTCAGCCTCCCAAAGTGCTGGGATTACAGACATGTGCCACTGCACCTGAATTAGTCTTACTTCTTTTGTGTATGCAGGAATGGACAGGGAAGATTAAGGTATTTGTGAGTTGACCTCAGGTTGCTACTTCCCAAATGGGCTGGAGGACCAGCACCTGTTAAGGAGGCAGCCCTTCCCAGGAAGGAAGAAAGAAGAGTGCAAGGGTCATGTTTTACTAAATAAGAGTCCTTGTCAGAAATAAAATTATTTTTGTCTTGCAGTACATAAATTGCCAATCTTTGGAATATAACAGTCAGAACCAGATTTGCACCTTGAGTGTGGTAAACCTCACTACCTTTATTTAGACATAAATACTCTCACAATTATTATTTATTCATACTTCCAATAATAATTTAGTTATATTATCTCCTTTTAAAAATGTTTCTTTACATTTCTGTTTTAGATGCCAAGACACTGCGGCCATATCTAATAATGCAATTTGTACAGTCTAGTTTATTCCTAGCCAAATAACCATTTAATGACATTTTTGGATGATGATTAATTTAATAAAATAAACAGCTTTCATGGATTCTCAATACTAACCAGAAGACAAAATAAATATTTCCAGATCTATGAGTATAACATGACTTGATTTGTTCTAACAGAGCAAGTCATTTAAGGAAAAATGTAGCATACACAATTCCAAAATATTACAAGAGTTTCTTTGTGTCACATACCAATGACTATTTCAAAATGCTTTAGAGTGACCATCCAAATGGAGTGACCAAAATTGCACACATAGTTTTGGAGAAAGCATTTTTCTACTCTCGTATTATTTAACCTTTTTTTTTTTTTTTTTTGGCTACTGCAATGATTCTACAATTTCCTTCACAGTACAAGCATCTCTATTCCGGCTTCTTTCTATGGGCTTTAGGTGAGCGTGTATTGGCAGGTATTATGATGGCTTAATTAGAGGTCATTAAATCTGAAGGTGCAGGAAGCATTCCATTGATATGCTTTGATTTTAAATTCTTTCACTACTTGGTTTTCAGTTTAATATCATGCTTGATCAAATTGTACAGATTTTGCATATTTATGGAGATCTGCGGACAGAATTTAGAGTATACTGGGTATATACTCAAAAGGATATAAATGATTCTACCATAAAGACACATTATGTCCATTGCAGCACTGTTCACAATAGCAAAGACATGGAATCAACCTAAATGCTCATCAACGGTAGACTGGATCAAGAAAATGTGGTCCATATACACCACGGAATTCTATGCAGCCATAGAAAAAGAATGTGATCCTATTCTTTGAAGGAAGCAACATGGAAAGAGGTGGAAGTCGTTGTCCTAAGCAAACTAACACAGGACCAGAAAACCAAATACATTATGTTCTCACTCGTAAGTGGGTGTTAAACATTGAGTACATATGGACACAAAGAAGGGAACAACAGATACCAGAGCCTACTTGAGGGTAGAGGGAGGCAGGAGGGTGAGGATGAAAAAACTACCTATTGGGTACCATGTTTATTATCTGGGTGATGAAATAATCTGTACAATAAACTCCTGTGATAATTTACCTATAAAACAAACCTACACAGGTACCCCTGAACCTAAAATAAAAGTTAAAAAAAAAAGGCACCTCAAATGCAAAACTGAAATTTAGAAAACGTAAATGCTTACTAATTCCCATAACTGAAGTTTAGTTCATTCACCTCAAGGGAAGACTGCTTGAGTATACTCATTTCCCTCCTGCAAAAAATACAATAAACTAAGATGTCAATCTGTGGCTCGACTGATTGTTCTTTTAAATTGGCAGATAGAAGTATGTCAAAGAGAATTCTGAACTTGCTTCAGGGACAAACTTCTCAGTAAGCTTGATATGGTTTGGCTCTGTGTCCCCCCCCAAATCTCTTCTTGAATTGTAATCCCCATGTGTTAAGAGAGGGACCTGGTGGGAGGTGATTGGATCACGGGAGTGGTTTCCCCCATGCTGTTCTTGTGACAGTGAGTTCCCATGAGATCTGATGGTTTGAAAGTGCCACTTCCCCCTTCTTTCTCTTTCTGTCCTGCCACCTTGTGAAGAAGGTGTTTGCTTTTCCTTCGCCTTCTGCCATGACTGTAGGTTTCCTGCGGTCTCCCCAGCCATGCAGAACTCTGAGTCAATTAAACCTTTTTTGTTCATAAATTACCCAATCTCAGGGAGTTCTTGATAGCAGTGTGAAAATGGACTAATACAAAGCTCATCAGAGTCTAGTCGGTTTTAGGGGAAATTAAAGAAACATGAGAAGGAATCTAGTCTTAAGACCTAAACTCTTCCTCTATTCATACAAACATCTTATGAGCTGTCATTCATGTCCAAAAGCAAACAAAAACTAAACAAGCATCCTTCTCACACGCTTAGTAAAACATAACACACAGAAGAATTCAAATCTTTAGTCTTTGTAAAGCCTTACCTTGTGTATTAAAATAAGAGGAATTAATAACAGGCAACAAGAAGCCATAAAAGAGTCTCCAAGCCAAAAAAGGAAATACAGGAATATACTTAAAAAATCTCCAAAGTAAAGGCCTTTTTTTGCACTGTGCTTAAGATATTTTTAATATATAAATGAAGCAGAGAAAATCAATAGTATTCAATATAATATACTCTAATCTGACCCAGTGAGTGTCATTACTTTTCAACGCTTTATGAAATGCAGATCAATATTTAGACACAGAGAAGACTGTAAGAACTGTCAATTCTATGAAAGCAATCTGCTATTTTTGGGAAAATTTTTGCTACCATAATAGCAAAAACAATATATACACACTCATATATATATGTGTGTGTGTGTGTGTGTATATATATATATATATATTTTTTTTTTTTTTAGATGGAGTCTCTGTCTGCTCTCACTATTGCCCAAGCTGGAGTGCAGTGGCGTGATCTCGGCTCACAGCAGCCTCTGCCTCCTGGGTTCAAGCAATTCTCCTGTCTCAGCCTCCTGAGTTGCTGGGACTACAGGCACAGGCTGCCACGCCTGGCTAATTTTTGTGTTTTTAGGAGAGGCGGGGTTTCACCCTGTTGGCCAGACTGGTCTTGAACTCCTGACCCCAAGTGGTCCATGTGCTTCAGCCTCCTAAAGTGCTGGAATTACAGGTGTGAGCCACTGCGCCTGGCCAAGACAACATATTTTTAAAATATATTAAGTACATACTAGAAAATATTCAAGACCTCACGTCAATGTGTTTAATTTGGAGGAGTCTATGAATCATGGAAAATAAAGAAGGAGGAAAGATGAAAGGAAAAGGAGGTAGAAAAAAAGAAGATAGGAGGAAAAAGGAAGAAAATGTTACATATATATGTATATATATGTGTATATATGTGTGTATATATGTGTATACACATATTTATTTACTTTTTTCAAAGTGTAGCATTTAATGTTAAAACTCTCTCTCTATATATATGTATGTATGTGTATACACATATTTATTTATTTTTTCAAAGTGTAGCATTTAATGTTAAAACTCTATGTCTCCGTGCTGTTTCTATGACTGTTATTTTCTCTTAGGATTTACATGCATATGACATTGATATTCTGTATTTAGAAGTATAATTCTCCAATATGGTAAAATACTTTAATGCATTGCCAAAATGATCTGTACCTACTATTAAATACTGCCAACAATTAAAGTCGAGAAATAAAGAAAAAACTAAAATAGAAATATTCTTTGTCTGAAATTTTATTCACTTTAGAACTAACTCTTCTCCTGGGCTTAAAATGAAAATTTACAGCCCATAAATTCCATAATATATTAATATCCTTTGGGGGACAGAGAGGCTGATGGGTTGGACAAAGTCATGCACAAATTTGCTCAAAATTTATAAATCTTACGCAGATGATGCCAAAATGTACTCTTTTAAAGCTTCAGAATAAAGTTAAACTATAAATGCTTAAAGTGTTAGTGTTCTGCTTTGGGATTAAGAATGCACATAGACATGGCTTTCCCCATGGAATAGTACCTAACCCATTTACAAGCTAAAGCATGTAACGAAGGAAAATCAAATGATAAAAGTTTTAAGTGAGTTTGTAAGTTTCCCTTGCAACTGATCTCATTTTGTAGCTCATTTATTTTCTCTCTCACTTCTTTAACTTTCTATATACACAATTATGACTTTGACTTCATTCAGAGTTTCTTCTAGTGTTTTAAGTCTTTTGTAATTTTTCATAATCCTCTTAGTTCTTTCATTTTCTTAAACAGAGTGATACTATTTTTTAAATGCTTACCAGCCTGTCAATATTATTCTAGTATTGGAATGGATTGAAACTATTATACAAGGTGTACCTAATTCATATTAGGTATCACTGTGACAACACATTCACAATTCACGTTAAGACACTGCTGTAGAAGGGATTTGGGTAATCACTGTGAAGATATAAAAGCAGGTGCATAAAACACATCTAAGGGCATTATGTATGGTGAGACCAATATCTGGCAAGGGCAGCTTTCCTTTTACAGTCTGTCCTACTGTCGGCAGCTGTGAAATTCATTCAGGGAAATATATAAAATGTTCTGGGCTGGAAGATCTTAGACTATGAATATCCTTTAAAAAAACAACAACCTGATAATCCCTTACCTTTTATCTTGGAAAAATGAAGCTGAATAAAATTTCTATGAAATAATATTAAAAGGAATACTTAATTCTATCCAAATGAGGGATTTTGGATAATAGTTACCAAATGATAGGCTGATTCTAGTCTCATTCAAAGATCGGTGCTTTTATGCATGTGTATGTGCAGATATCTTAAAGGGAAAATTTTAAGAATCAGGGCTGCAGTGAGCTTTGATCCTGCCACCGCACTCCAGCCTGGGTGACAGAGCGAGACCCTGTCTTTAAGAAAAAAATTGAAAAAAGAGAAGGTTTATGGTATTTATATATACTACAAATAAGACCGAAAATAAATATTTGGAATAACCCATTATCATTTTTCACTTCTTGTATGTGTATGTGCTCTTCTTTGTAATAATCTGCCTACGCATATGTTTTCAGCAGTCAAGATCTTTATGACACCTAACTTCTAAACTTTTCCTAACATCAGCTTTGTATATCAAGTTTTCATTTTTCTCTATTTAAAATATATCTTTAAATTATTGTTATTATTATTATTATTTTTGAGACGGAGTCTCGCTTTTTCACCCAGGCTGGAGTGCAGTGATGCGATCTCGGCTCACTGTAAGCTCCGCCTCCCGGGTTCACGCCATTCTCCTGCCTCAGTCTCCCGAGTAGCTGGGACTATAGGCATGTCCCACCATGCCCAGCTAATTTTTTTTGTATTTTTAGTAGACAGGGGCTTTCACCATGTTGGCCAGGCTGGTCTGGAACTCTTGTCCTCAGGTGATCCACCTGCCTCGGCCTCCCAAAATGCTTGAATTACAGGCGTGAGCCACTGAGTGCGGCCAAAAATTATTTTTGAAAAATAAAAATAAAATGTGCCCCGGCTTCTACCAAAGAATCCACAGGGGAAAAACAATCCTAGTACCTAAAATTTTCAGCTAAATATGAAACCAAAGGGGTTCATAAACTATTTTCTCTTTTAATTTCAGGCCGAGCCCTTGCATGGTTAAGATATTAGGGATTCTAACTACAGAAAAAACGTAGTATAGTTTTCCTAACAAGGATATTCATAGTTACTATGAAATACCGAAAATAGGCCAACAAAGCACTTTCAAGGTTTGGAGGTACAGAACAGAGTGACTCTTCGTGCCATTTATTCTGTCAATTTCAGAATAGTCACTTACATTCAAACAGATCATTTATATGCATAACCTGATAGGATAAGGATGAATGTTTACTACTTATCAAATCCATCAAGTTTCCTGAACATGGAAGAAAAATCCCCTATCACTCTGTTCCTATTGGTGTAGAAAGACAGATTTGTGTGTAAACCACTGGGCTAACATAAATATGGAACCTTGGGGGTTTCCAAGAATAACATCAGATCTCACATTGCTGGACCTCAAGGACCAGCATCTCTTCAATCCTGTCTTCTTTTCTGCAAAATGGATATAATAGTAAGAGCTATCTCCTGATGGTTGTGAAGATCTGACAGGATGCTTTTAAGTGGTTGGCATGGTGCTTAAAATATAATAAATCCTCAATGGAATGGCTGTGCTAATGTTGTTAGTGCCACTCATACTACTTGTTACTCTACTGATTAGTACACTTTGTTATATTGATTCTTTAGTATTATTGTTAATACTGTTACTAACTCTCATTAATATTCTGTTGATTACTACCCTTATTCTTCTCAGTCATGGCTGCACTACCAGGGCAATGAGAGAACTTCTTGAAATTATTCATGGAAAGAAGGAATCCATTACCTCACGGAAGCTTAGGGACATGCCGAGTGAAAGCAAGGACTTTTCAGTGAATAGTTTTTCAAGCGGAAAGGCCAAGATCAGCCTCTCATGTACTTGCATCCATCCGAAGGGAAACATGTTGTCCCAAACAATAGCTTGGACATGGGATATAGAATCCCCAGCCACTATTTGAAAAACAAAAGCCTAGCTTCTGAGGTCTAGTAGCCTATCTGAATAAGATCAACCCTTCAGTGGTTATCTGTAAGCAGCTTCTTTGGAAAACTGCAGAATACTAAATCAACCTCAAGTTCCTTGGTGTCTGAATTTAGGCACAACGTTAATAAAAACCTTTGGATCTCCCAAGGAAGCGGGGATTAATTTAGTTGCTGGTAGCCTGTGTGTGTGTGTGCCTCAGTACTGGAACCTTAGACACTGATGTTCTCAACAACCATACAATCCTTTTGCTATTTGCTGTGGTTTGATGCATATTATAGCTCTCCAGGAAAGTTATGAGCAGAATTCTATGTGTGTGCTGTGTAGCTCAGGAAGACAGAATCAGAAGCCGGAAAAAAAAAAAAAAAAGAAAAGAAAACAAAGAAAGAAACGCCGAAGACAAAAAATAACAAAACCAACAGCTCGGTAGAGCTTTGAATTTCATTTTAGTTTGTATTACGAGAACTAATAAATTGTGCCACATAGGACAGAAAGAAAAAAAAAGTGAAAACACTGAGCAACACTTATACAGGGTATTTATATTTCACTGCTTTGCACCAATACTTGCCTTTAACACAGACAGAATCATGCTGCTTAGGAGAATGGACATTATAAAGCTGTATTTATCACACTGACTGCCCCTTAGCTACTGGAGCACCAAGTCTCCTGAAATGTAAAGCTCTATGTCTTGAATGTGGAACAGAACATGTTTAGTCCAGGGAGTGCGCACTGGTCCTGACCTAACCTGTTCCACCAAACCACCTTTGCAAACAGACTCTGCTGTGTGGGCATATGACACTTCCACAAGTTGTATACAGTTGCAAGGGCTTTGGTCTCAAAGTGTTGGGGGATGGGATTAGAGAAGAAGTTGAGGTTCCCTTGGACTTTAAAACTCTGTGATTTGCTGGCCAGGTATGATGGCTCACATTTGTAATCCTGGCACTTAGTGAAGCTGAGGCCAGAGGATCACTTGAGGCCAGGAGTTTGAGACCAGCCTGGGTAACATAGTGAGATCCCATCTCTACAAAAATTAATTTTAAAAAAGTAGGTGGGCATGGTGGTACACACCTGCAGTCCCAGCTACTCAGGAGGCTGAAGTGGGAGGATTATTTGAGCCTAGGAGTTCCAGGCTGCAGTGAGCCATGATTGCACCACTGCACTCAAGCCTGGGTGACAGAGTTAGACCGTGCCTTCCTCTAAAAAAAAAATAAATAAAAATAACTCTGTGATTAGGCAAAGTTGGTGCTGCTGTTTTTTTTTTTTGTTTGTTTTGTTTTGTTTTTTTTGACACACTGGATGGCTTTAATAGGAGAATAGCAAATAAATGACTATATATTAAACTGGACCATATTAGAAGCAACCCTCCTGGCAGGACAGTAGGGTGATAAGGAGCACAGAGCATGCCTGGAATTAGAGCCCTTGTTATTATAGACCAGCTACATTCCTTAGAAACTATGTGACTATGAACAAATTACTTAAATCCGTGGGCTTCTGAGACTTCAAGTGTAAAATGGGATTACAAATAGTACTTTCTTCTTAGGGTGCTGTGAGGATTAAGCTAGTTAAACATGTAAAGCCCTCAGAAGATTGCCTGGTATATCGTTAATAGCCCAATAATTGCTAGATAATTTTATCATCATTATCAACTACATGGGAAGATTCTGTGAATATTTTAAAGCAAAACATGAATCACATGATCAGAAATGTTATATTTTATGCCTTCTAATTAAAGATGCTGGTTTACCAATGATAAGCTTTTTTCTTTTTTTCTTTTTTTGCTTTGAGAATTTTAAGAAGACTGGAAGAATTTATTCACAGGAATATTTTTTAAAAACTATGTCTAGTTTATGAAAGCATATCAAAATGCCTCTCTTTTCTTTCTTCTTTTTTTTTTATTTTTACAGAGGCCAAATTTGCATGTTTGAAATACAGGAATTTTAAATGTGCAATTTACCAAATTTTTATAACTGTATATACCAAGTAACCATCACCCAAATCATATGAAACACTTCCATTCCCCCATAAAGTTCTCTTGTCTCCATACAGTCCGTCCTAACAGCCCCGACCAACACTGTATAGGCAACCACTGTGCTGATTTCCATTATTGTAGATTAGCTTGATTTTACTTGAAATTCACATAAATTGAATCATACTACATGTACTCCACTGTCTCTGGCATCTTTTGCTTAACAATGTTTTAGGACTTATCTGTGTTACTGCCTGTATCAGCAGTTCATACTTCCTTTCTGCTGAATAGTAATCATTTGTGTAACATGCGCTCAATTTGTTCATTCTTCTATTGATAAACATCTGAACTATGTCCAGTTATTGACAATTATGAATTGAGTTGCTATGAATATTCTTTTACAATTTTTTTTTGTGTGTGGACAGGTTTCCTTTTTTTTTTTTTTTTTTTGAGACGGAGTCTTCCTCTGTCGCCCAGGCTGGAGTGCAGTGGCCGGATCTCAGCTCACTGCAAGCTCCCCGCGCGCGGGTTTACGCCATTCTCCGGCCTCAGCCTCCCAAGTAGCTGGGACTACAGGCGCCCGCCGCCACGCCCGGCTAGTTTTTTGTATTTTTAGTAGAGACGGGGTTTCACCGTGTTAGCCAGGATGGTCTCGATCTCCTGACCTCGTGATCCACCCGCCTCGGTCTCCCAAAGTGCTGGGATTACAGGCTTGAGCCACCACGCCCGGCCCATGTTTTCTTTTTTAAATAAATACATAGAAGTGGAATTTCTGACTTAAAAGGCCAGAACCTTATAAGAAACTGCCAAAGAGTTTTCTGAAGTGATTGCACAATATCACACTCCAATCAGCAATGTACAGAGTTCAAGTGCACCATATTCTCATCAATATTAGTCTTGTGTAGTGTTTAGCTATCCTAATGGGCATGATATAGTATCCCATTCAGGTTTGGTTGTTTACTGTTACTTTTTAGGAGTTATTTATAGTTTCTGGATACAAGTCCTTTGTAACATAAGCATACTGTAAATATTTTCTCTTATCGGTAACCTGCTTTTTCATTTTCCTAACAGAGTTTTGGATGAACACAGAATTTAATTTTTTTTTTTTTGAGACAGGGTCCTGTTCTGTCACCCAGGCTGGAGTTGGAGTGAGGTGATCATGTCAAACTCCCAGGCTCAAGTGATCCTCCTGACTCGGGCCTCCCACATAGCTGAGACTACAGGCATGTGCCATTATGTCTGCTTAATTTTTACATTTTTTTGTAGAAACAGAGTCTCGCTATGTTAGCCAGTCTGGTCTCCACCTCCGGGGCTCAAGCGATCCTCCTGCCTTGGTCTCCCACAGTGCTGGGATTACAGGCATGAGCCACTGTGTCCAGCTCCCGGCTTTGAATTTTGATGTTTATAATTTTTTAAAAATCAGTCTTCTTAGAGATATTAAAGTTATTAAAATTTGCAAAAAAGCAGCTTATGACTGTGTTAAATTCTCTATTATTTGTCTTCTATTTTCTATTTCATTTTTCTACTCTTATTTCATTCTTTTAAAATTAATATTTTTAATAAAATATCACAATTTTAGACACAATTAATTTGAGACAATCTTAATTGACTTATCTACTTAAATTGGACACTTGAGTTATTAATTGTAAACCTTTTTCCTTTCTAATCCTTTCTAATATAAACATTTAAAACCATAAATTTCCTTCTAAATACTTTTTAGCAGCATTCTATAAATTTGGTATTTTGTATCAGTTATCATTCCATCAAAATATTTTGTAATTTTCCTTACAGTTTTTTCTTCAATATATATTTTACGTATATCAAATATTTACATATATTTGCTAATATGTGTCAATATTTATATATATATATTACAAGTTTGATTTGCTTTTCACATATTTGAGGATTTTGTAGATATCATATTTTTCCTCCCAACTTCATTAAGCATAACTGACAAATAAAAATTGTATATATTTACAGTGCACAAAATAATTTTTTGTTTTTTTTATATATATATATATATATATACACACATTGTGGAATGATTAAATCATGGTAATTAACATATCTATTCACCTCATATGCTTATCATTTTTGTGTGTGGTGAGAACATTTAAGATCTACTTTCTTATCAATAGACATTATATTGTTACTGCTTCTCGTTTGATTCTTTTGCAGTCAGAGAATGTAGTCTATAAGACCACGATCTAGAAATTTAATATTTTTTATGGCTCAACATATGGTCTACCTTGGTGACCATTTCATGCGGACTTGAAAAAAAAACCCTCCAGGCACCCTGCTGTATAAATACCAATCATGACAAAGTGGTTGTCAGTATTGTTCACATCTACATCCTTCTTAATTTGTTTTTTTTTTTGGTCTAACTTAAAAAAATTATAATGGTTCCTAATGAACTGGCACTTTTTTCCTTTTTTTTTTTTTTGAGACAAGGTTTCACTCTGCAGCCCAGGCTGGAGTGAACTGGTGTGACCATGACTCACTGCAGCCTGGACCTCTTGAGCTCAGGAGACCCTCCCACCTCAGCCTCCCGTGTAGCTGGGATTGCAAGGGCACGCCACCATGCTCAGCTAATTTTTTGTATTTTTAGTAGAGATGGGGTTTTACCATGGTGCCCAGGCTGGTCTCAAAGTCCTGGGACCAAGCAATCCGCTCACCTCGGCCCCCCAAAGTGCTGGGATTACAGGTGTGAGCCACTATGCCCGACACCTTTTTTACCTTTTTATATTTTCCTCTGTTAATTCTCCTTGTCTTTAAATCTAGTTTAAGTCTACTTAATTTGATATTTATATAGGACCTTCAGATTCTCTGTGGTTATGTTTGCAGTGTATATATTTTTCTATAATTTTATCTTGAAGCATTTTATATCTTTGTCTTTATTTTTCACGTACATTTCTTATACACAACATAGAGTTGGATCTGGCTTTCTTAAAAGTCCGTGTGATAGCCTATGCTTTTAATAAAAATGCTTATTTTATTTACATTTGAAATCGTTACTGGTGTGGTTGTATTTGGTCTGCCACTTAGCTATTTGTTTTCTTTGTGTTCATCTGTTTTATGGTCCTTTGTTCCTTCTCTCTTGTCTTTTTCAGGTTAAACAAATATTTCTTAGAATTCCATTTAAATTCCTTCAATGAATTTTGAGCTGTATGTTTTTGCATTTTTTTCCTTTAGTGGTTGGTGAGTATGTTAACTGTGTTAAAAATCACTTATGGCTGACACTTTATCCAACAAGTTGTTAATTTATTACTGTAACTGAAGTAATATTTGGTCACAGTAGCTTACAAAACTGTTATAAATTAGTTTCACATAATTAACTGCTGTCCTTACTACCCAAGTTACATTAAAAAGCTTGCACAAATAATAATTTTGAGCTCTGAAGAATAAAACTAAAGCAAAAATTAGTCTTACTGTGAGCAGCAAGCCATTGAAAACCTAGCTGTTTAGAAGATTAAACTAAATTTGCCATCTAATGGATTAAACTGTCTTTAAAGCACTATGCCATTCTGAGACTAGCATATCTTTTCTCCCCATCAACCGTCATCATCAATTCCTTTTTTTTTGTTTTTGCTTAAAGTGGATCGGCATATTACATGAACTATACGCATGGCTAATTCAAGCACACGTGAACAAAATGTAGTGGTGAAGTCATACAACCTCAAGGAATGCTACCAGGTTTAGGAGGCTGCAAACACACCCTGATGAGCCCTTTACACATTAGCAGTTGGCTTCTTTCCCATTCCTATTTCATGTTTTATGGGTCTTTCAACTCCTAAACACCGTGACCTCTGCCCTCTTCCCACTCACTCTCACCATATTACTTGTGTCTCACTATACAGAGAAAACAGCGGTCTCAGACGAAATCCCCTGAACTTCTCCCTCCTGTCTCCCTACCCTCATTCATGCTGATTGGCCCCACCCATGTGTGTGGATATATCACTTCACTCCATGATTTTTTTTCTTCTTTATGAGGTGTTTCTCCTCAGCACCTGTGACGGGTAAAATTAAGAATCTCTATTTCTCTTCTTCCCTTTTTCTTGAAAAAGTAGTCTGTCCTTGGGGACTCCAATTTCCTCATTGTCCACAGAATCTTCAAATTCTGCCTGGAGATTGTACAATGGTGGATTGTTATGCAATCCAGTCAAGATCAATAAATGTCTTTATGCCACCAAATCTCATGGTCACTTTTCTGTGTGTGTGTTTTTTAACTTGACTTGTCTGCAACATTGACACTGTTCACTACACTTCCTCCTTGAAATTTTCTTCTCCTTTGGTTTCTGTGATACCAAACTTTTTTTGTTTTCTTGCTGTCTCTCTGACACTCTTGATTTTATTCACAGAACCTCAAATCCTGTATTCCCTCTCTAGTCTTTGGCCTTTCCTTCCTTCCTTCCTCCCTCTCTCCCTCTCTCCATTCCTTCCTTCCTTCCTTCCTCCCTCCCTCCCTCCCTCCTTTCTTCTTTCCTTCTTTCCTTCCTTCCTTCCTTCCTTCCTTCCTTCCTTCCTTCCTTCCTTCCTTCCTTCCTTCCTTCCTTCCTTCCTTCCTTCTTCCTTCCTTCCTTCCTTCCTTCCTTCCTTCCTTTTCTCTTCTTCTTTCTTTTTTTTTTTTGAAGACTCACTGTCACCCAGGCTGGAGTGCAGTGGTGCAATCATGGCTCACTGCAGCATCGACTTCCCAGTCTCAAGCAATCCTCCCACTTCAGCCTCCCCAGTAGTTAGGACTAAAGGTGTGTGCCACCATGCCTGGCTAATTTTTGTATTATTATTATTTTATTTTTGTAGAGACAGGGTTTCCCTGTGTTGCCCAGGCTGGTCTTGAGCTCCTGGGCTTAGGTGATCCACCTGGCTCGGCCTCCCAAAGTGCTGGGATTACAGGCATGAGTCACCGTGCCTGGCCACTCTTTTCATCTTTTACTATCCTCCCACACCTAATTCATCTCCTTAAATTCAACTATCATTTATATGCTGCTAATGCCTAAATTTGTATCTTATGCTTACATTTCTAAGTGAATTTCAGGCTTATTTAGAAAAATATCTACTGACATTTTCATTTGGATGTCAACATTAACATGCTCAAATTAAATTCATTGCTTACCCCCTTTCTCTTCCTGTATTTCCTATTCAATGGCACCATTGTCCACCCAGATAACTTACACCCATGTCCTGGGAACCACCTTCGTCACTTTCCTATGATGTAAATCACACATCCAATCAGATATTAACTTATGTAGCTTCTACTTCATTAGTAAATACTTCTCATGTGTACTCTCCTTTTTTATTCCCATTGACAACTACTACTTTATTTTAGCCTCCGACCACTGCTTCTATGGATTACTACTATAACTTCCTAACTAGATTTTCTGGCCTCTCATTCTTACTCCGGTCCCTCCTGTTCCCTGCAATACTTCAGGGGTCAACTACTAAACATGTAAAACATGTCCTGACACTCCCTTATCAAAATGACACAAATGGTTCCCAAGGTCTCTAGGTTAAAGTTCAAACTCCATTGCCTGGCATAAAAGACTATGAATGCTGACACCCCACTTATTTTGATACTTTATGGCTGGTAAGGCTGAGAAATAAGCCCCACCTTCTCAGCCTCACCAGCCATAGAGTACTATGTATATATCTTTACCCCAGGGAAATCAAGTCTTGTAGCTCTATAGAGTTACCCAACCAGATCTTGATGTTTCATGCTTCTGAACCTCTTTCTATGTCAATCCCTTTCCTGAAATTATTTTCTTCTATCCCTTTTCTCAGAAATCCTACCCATACTTCAAAACTTGGATCAAGTATGACCTATTCTTGTAATGTTATTTTTGTTTAGATACCTCTTCTCTGTTCTTCTATAGTTTTTCTTGAGTCCATCTTTGCACTCTTCACACTATACTTAAATATCAATTTACTTCTCTACATCATCCCATCAGGCCACTTGCTTCTTTAGGACAGGTATCAGAGGGTGTAGGTCTTTGCATCTTCATCACCTAACAATGGCCTGGCACACAATAGTTGAATAAATCTTTCTTAAGCAAATAAAACCAAGTTGAATCAATTCAGCATCAAAGTTAATTAATGTTTTAGTGACACACATATTTTAGTAGTATAGGGCCACCTCCCATAATCACTAGACATTTCACGTTTAAAAAAGAATAATCACTTTACACATGGAGAACACACTGAGAAGGCGCATAAGAAACATTGGGTAACACAAAACCTGTTCCTGGAGCCCCTCATATGTCTCAGATTCCAAAATCTAATGGAATATGGAAGTTTCTTTCCTCCAGTAGAAGTTCCCTGGTCTAGGTTTCTGATAGGAACAGGGCAGGTAGAAAATGAGACAGGAGGCGGGCACGGAAAGGAAAGTAGGTATCCACCAGAGGGAGGTGGTCAAGCATTTTGCTGATGGCAAATGGAAAGTGCATTTAGAGCTACTTTGTGGAAGCCATCAGTGTGCATTTTCTAAGAGGCACTCTGCTATATCATCTTGTTCTGTGTTCTATCAGCAGCATAAACTCTAACTACGCATTCTAGCTACAAATTAACCTACAGTGGAAAAAGCATATCCTGATGCGATTTTTCTTTTTCTTTTATTTTCCTATGCTAGACAACAATTTGTCAAGCTACTAGGCTGAACAATGAAACTGCAACCTTTCTAGGTCAAAAGTGTTTTGTAAAAATCAGCAATTTCATATGGTTCAACAAAATACAAAATACTAACGATCTTTACTAAAACAAATACATTTGTCAACAGTTTAAATCAGGGGTGTCCAATCTTTCGGCCTCCCTGGGCCACACTGGAAAAAGAATTGTCTTGGACCACACATAAAATACACTGACACCAACAATAGCTGCTGCAGGTTGGACAAGCTTGGCTTAAATGGATTCATTTTCACTTGCTATATTAACATGATTTAGGAGGTATAACGGATATAATGCTTTTGGATTCCTTTCCTCGGCAGAGTAAGATGCACTTTCTACATGTAGATAGAGATAATTTCTTGTTGTCACCAATTAAAATACTGTTTCAGGAGAGCCTGGAGGTATAGGTGAGGACCAATGGACCAATGGGTGGAGTCAGAGTAAAACACATTGTTCTTCTTTTGGTCAAATATCCATTCAACTCTTGATACTCAAAGTGTAGTCTGTGGCTTGGTGGCAACTGCATTATCAATGCGCTTGTAAAAAATGTAATGCAGAGGTTTGGGCTTCACCCCAGAAATACCATGTCAGAATATGCATTTTAACAAGACTCTCCACCACAGTGATTCTGAGGCTTCTTAATATTTATGCAACATTGAGTCAGACCATTTATTATCAACCTAACATTGGAATAATCTGGAAATTAAAAAAAATTAGTGCTCTGGTTCCAGCCCTAGAGGTTAATATTTAATTATTATGGAGAACAGTCTGAGTATAGAAAATTTTACAAGCTGGAATAATAAAATAACAATTACATCTCAGACTGGAACCAGGTGATGTAAATGTACAGAAAATGTTAAGAACCACAACTCTAGATAAAAGTTTGGGAGAGAAATCCTAAATTCCAGGGAATTTTCAAATTAACATTGTAAAATAGAAGAACTTTTCAGTATGATGATACATATACACTTAGAACAGGGTTACTGCTGTCATGAAAAGTAGTCAAACAAAGCAAAGCATAAAACTAAATGTCAAGATGTTTTATAGTTTTAAAAACAAAAAGTGATAGATATTCAATAGCCTGTCAAAATGAAATAACAGTTTCCCTTTGCTTATAGGACTATGAGCTACACAAAAGAAGTGTATGAAAAAAAGCAAGGAAAAGTATAAAAAAAACCGGGAAAGATACATTGCTTTGATGATTTATGTATGAAAGTCAAAAAATAATTTGACTGAATGATAAATGACTAGACACTTGATCTACCACTACAGACATGGTAATAAAAATATAACCTTAGAAGTATTCCAGGGAAAAGGCAGAATAACGTTCTAACATTTTATCTTGGGATAAAAAAGTCTTATGATATCTTCAGAAATAGGAAGCTGAACACAACAGAAATAGAATTTAGACCAGCCATTCCACAGGACTTCATTCAAAGTGTATCTGTTTTAGTTCTTAGAAATCAATCACCTTGCAGATTTGTACCTCTGAATTAACTTAATCGTGATCTTCAAACTGCTTAATGTATCAACTTTGGCATCTCCTTGATGGGGACACCATCCTCTGACTTAAGAATGCAGCCTTTCAGAGTTCAGGTTTCATAAAATTCCCAGCAATAAGAAGAAATGATGAAAATGCTATCACCTGTATTGGATATCATGCTTATCTGGAGTGCTGATACTTTAAATATTATCAACAAATAAGAACTTATATTTACATATTTTTTAAGCAACCTTAACTCTATCAAAGAGAAGAAAGTTTAAACGAACCAAGAGATAATACACTTTTCAGTACTTTGATAAATCTCGTTAACCAATTTTGAATAATGAAATCAAATCAGAATTTCAGAGCTTGAAATAATTTTAACATCTGCAGTGTAGCAGAGTGGCACAATTCAATTTGCTAGACTGAGTTGAATCTGGTTGAAGACTTTAGTCTTCAATTAAAAATCATGCTATTGATTCAATTTGCAAACCTCTTCTCAGCCCTGGGCATAGCTTTATCCAGTTTGCATCTTGAAGACATTGACATTTCTAATTAGGAAGTGAATGGCACTTGGAACCTAACCAAATGTCAAAGAAGACATTTAATAGTTGTACCTGCTAAAATATATAGCTAGGTCATTTTTTAAAAAACGTAACTCTTCCAGCAAGCTACTGCTAGAATTTGAAAATCCAAAGAAAGTGTGGCTTTAAATGTATATAACCATTACTCAAAGAAATACAGATATTTAAAAAATATAGCTGGGTGCAGTGGCTCACGCCTGTAATCCCAGCACTTTGGGGGGCCGAGTGGGGTGGATCACCCAAGGTCAGGGGTCTGAGACCAACCTGGTCAACATGGCAAAACCCCATCTCTACTAAAAATACAAAAATTAGCTGGGCATGGTGGCATGTGCCTGTAATCCCAGCTACTTGGGAGGCTGAGACAGGTGAATCGCTTTAACCCAAGAGGTGGAGGTTGCAGTGAGCCAATATCGCACCACTGCACTCCAGCCTGCATGACAAAGTGAGACTCTATCTCAAAATACATACATACATACATACACACACACACACACACACAAATATATATATACATTCTAGGATTCTAGGTACCCCTTACAGGTGAATTAAATCCATATTTCTAGAGAAACCAAGAAGGCTTAAAGAACCTTAAATCAGATTTCGAACATAAACTACAGCCCTGTAGTTTATTACAGCTAATTTACAGTAAATTATTTACAGTAAATTACAGCCCTGTAATTTAGAGGTCACATGCCAAGGATTCTGACGACACTGAAACACACAAGAGAATTAATGCATTGTGATTTTCACAGAAAGGATTAAATGGAAATGAATACACAATTACACGAGAAAAGGAAACTTCACGTTCAAATACTTTAAGTAGAATCAGCTGTTATAGAAAAGGTGAACTATAGTAGGTATAAGTAAAAGAGCTTATTGTGGCATTTCCCATGGGAAGACTGACTGTAAAATATCTAGGCTGGGCACGGTGGCTCACACCTGTAATCCCAGCACTTTGGGAGACCAAGGCAGGTGGATCACCTGAGGTCAGGAGTTTGAGACGAGCCTGACCAACATGGTGGAAACCCTGTCTCTACTAAAAATACAAAATTAGCCAGGTGTGGTGGCACACACCTGTAGTCCCAGCTACTCAGGAGGCTGAGGCAGAAGAATGGCTTGAACCCAGGAGGCAGAGGTTGCAGTGAGCTGAGATCATGTCACTGTACTCTAACCAGGAGACAGTGCGAGACTCCATCTCAAAAAAAAAAAAAAAAAAAAAAAATCAATTCTGTGAAAGAGAAGGACTATCATGATGTTGTTAAAGATTTGGAATTTGCATCAAGGCTAAATAGAATCACATCCCAGCTCTGCCATGTGCTAGCTAGATAACATTTTTGTACCTCTGTTTCCTTATCTATAAAGCATAAGTAATAATAGACTAAGTCAGGGGTGTTGTGTGAAATAAAAAGAGTTAATATAGGTATAGCATTTAGAATGGTGCCTGGAACATAGTAACCACTCAATTCAATAAACATTCTTCCTCTCTCCTCTTCTTCTGCTACTTTTTCTTCCTTTCTGTTTCCTCTCCCTTCTCCTCTTATTCTTCCTCTTCTGTTTTTCACATAAACAAGAGAAAGATAAGCTGTTTGATTATAACTACGTATTACTCTAAACTTAGTATTACACAAGTAACTAGCAATATTTCAGTTGGAGATAAAATGATGTCCTTACGTAAGATCTTCTTTTTAATTTTTCTGTTAAATTTTTTTTTATGGACAAGGTCTTGCTATGTTGCCCAATTTGGCCTTGAACTCCTGGGCTCAAGCAATCCTCTTACTTCAGTCTCCTGAGTAGCTGGGACTTCGTTGGATCATCTGCATTTTTAGAACCAGCCATTTCAATGGTCAATCAAAGCTCTATCTTACTAAAGAGACCTGAATGTATTAGGTATCATTCTCTTTGTTTCAATTTTTTCATGTTCCTTTTTCCAAATTATTTAGAGAGCTTAGAATTTCCACTCAACCCTGAAGACTAATAAAACTTCTCCAATCAAACAACTATCCTGAAACTTTAAGAGGCTCTAACTGGACCTAATATAAATGTATCAGGAAACTCACTGCACAATTGAAGATTCATCAAGAGTGACTTAGCAGATTGTAACTCAGTCTGGGTCCTCTCAATGAGAAACCCTGTTGTGTGACTTAGGTGTCCAGCTGCTCAGAAGTATTTAATGCTTTCATATCAAAGATGAAAGAAAAATCTCCTGGAAACTGAATGTATAATCATGTCAGCAGTGGATCCCACCAAGAAAATCAACTATTTTAACCCATCGAAATGACCCAGAAACACTCAGAGAGAAAGTAATGCAATAACTAAAAAAGACAGTGTAGGGAAATTCAGTCATTTGTTTCTAGCTACTTACTGACTACTTTGAAAAATGACATCCTTTTTTCAGAAAAGTACAGGCCCCTAAATAAAAATGCTTTTAAGAACAGTCAATTAGTCTCCAAAAAGTAACTATGTGAGATGACGGACCTGTCAATCTGCTTTATTACTGTAACATGGTATTTTCTATATGTAGTACCATAAATTCATGTTGTAAACCTCAAATATACATAATAAAACTCATTTTAAAAAACAGCGGTCCAATTAAATAAATTAAATCAAGAAATCGAATGTGCTAAAGTTCTTTGCAACAACACAGATACATTTACAAAAATGTATTAGTTTGCATGTTTTTAAAAATTAACCTCAGTAAATGTTAGAAAATATTAAATTAAGTACACTTATTCATTATTACCTCAATCTTGCAGAAATGTTTATTCAATTGGAGTGGAAGGACAATACTGAATTGTTTTCAATATGCTTAATTAAATAATGAAGTTAGATTTAAATTGGTAATCCTTCCTGCATCTCCACATTCCATAAAATAAAAAACAATAGCACACTAACTTAGTAAGGATGCTATAAAAAGCAATGTGTGATTTCCCCTAAGTACCCTTTTGAAGAACCATTTATCTTAATACTAGTCAGGCTGGTCTGTTCTAACTGCACTTGAATGTTTTTAGGAAAAGTGCTCTGTTAACAACCATAGACATAAAGAGTTTGAAGTCTAATTGTGATATTTTGGAATTCTCATGACTGCCTGCTGCATATCAATTATGTAAATATCATCTGAGATTCTGACCGTTGACTCTCTAGTATACCAAAAATCCTATGCTTAAATCGTAGGATTTACTCAACAATTGCTTGGCATCATAAGGTACTGCTTTAAGAAAATCTTCGAAGTTTTATGATTCTTCGATGGCTCAAACAAAACTAAGTATTTTCATTGGGATAATTGGTAATGTTTTAGAAAACTGTTTATCACAGTATATTCCACAAAAACATGAAGTCCACGACATACTATTCATAAAAAAATGTTGGCCGGGCATGGTGGCTCACGTTTGTAATCCCAGCACTTTGGGAGGTCGAGGCGGGCGGATCACCTGCGGTCAGGAGTTCAAGACCAGCCTGTCCAACATGGTGAAACCCCGTCTCTATTAAAAATACAAAAAGTAGCCAGGTGTGGCGGTGGGCGCCTGTAATCCCAGCTACTCGGGAGGCTGAGGAAAGAATCGTTTGAACCTGGGAGACGGAAGTTGCAGTGAGCCGAGATTGTGCCACTGCACTACAGCCGGGGCAATAATGAGTGAAACTCTGTCTCAAAAAAACCAAAACAAACAGAAAAAAAGTGTTAAGAGCAAGCAGTGGAGACATGCCAGTATGAATTCTTTATAACCGTGTTGAGGATTACTCAGGATGCATGTTCTCTGAAAGCAGAGATTTGTCTAAGCCTTGTTCACTTCCGTAGCCCCAAGCCAGCAACAATGCTTGGCAATTAGCAAGCATTGAGCAGAAATCAGTGAATGAATGAATGATCAGTTTTCCAGCGGGAAATTTCTTTAATTTTTTTTCCAGAGTCTCTCACACTTACTTGATCACAAGAATCCTTTTTTTTTTCCCATTAGCAGGATAGAATATTTTAGATAAACAAAATAAAGAAAGAAGGAAAGGAAGGGAAGGAAGGAAAGAAAGGAAGAAGAGAGAAAGCACAGAGAAAAATCTAACAAATATACTTATAATGACCACCCATATTAAGATTTTAATGTAACAAGTAAAAGAGAAGTCTCTTGGGGACTCTTCCCCCATTCCATTAACTTTATACCACATCTCTTCCCTCAAAATGAGGTAACCCCAACATAGGGTTTATGTCTACATGCTCCTAACATCCTCCTCTGGGCAGTTCTGAATTGAAGGATTGCTAAAGTCCCTTTACGCCCTAAGATTTTAATATATTTCTAGCTAGTATATATTTCGCAGATGATCATTTCCAAAACTATCCACTTACTGCATTAATACAATGATGAGTAAGAAATGAATGAAATAAAACACTACAAAATGATGCAAGACAGTAGGAAATTGATATAATAATGGTATTTATGAAGAGGCTAACTGGTCTCTCTTTCAGATGGATTGATATAAACTCTAAAGACATACAGAGATATAAACAACGTCCTAAAAAGGCATAGAAGTACTAGCTACTTAACCTAAACTGAGGGATTTTGAAACTCTTCTCTACCATTATAGAGAAAAACATGCCTAACGTACACATTGGATTTTGACTTACTCAAGAAATTGTCTAGGGCTTTAAAGGCAAAACCATGCCTAGATCAATGTCAAAACGTGCTCGCATTGACATAAAAGATGCTACCAAGAAGAGGGCACCCTTTCCCTGAGCTGAATAAAAAATTACTAATGAAAATCTCTTTTATTAAGACCCAGCAAACATGAGCCAATATAGTTCAAAAGGAAGAAGATCTATTTCTAAAAACATAGTCAATGTCATTCACAATATTGTTTCAGTAAAACTTTTTTCCCTCAAATTTTCAAGTACCATTATAGATATTTCTAAATTGTCTTGGAAAACTTTTAAGTATGTTACCAACGAGGTATTCTTTCAAATATCTAAGTTTTGTTCTTTACTTCATAGAGCTGATAAAAAGACCTAGGACAATATATTTTCATACTTGCTCTATTTCTAATTTTATGCATAGAAGGTGCTGAAGAAGCAGACAATTTAGTGAAACACAATTGAACCCAATACCTGTAGCTGTGCAGATAACTACACACCACTATAATGCAGCAAGGACTAGACCAACAAAGAATAGCAAGATGTGTAGTTGAATTTTCCACTTTATCATTGGGAATCGGTGTCACATAGTTTTATAGACAAACACAAGGATGAGGATTTCATTTCACTTTGAAGCCAACCCACTGACTCCTTCCCATGTTAAATACCAACAGAGAATAAAACACAACCTCACCTTTTATTTAGAAGTCCATATGGCCTTTCTTATATTAAGATAAATGAAATGAATTCATATTTTAAAAATGTTTATGAAAGAAAAGTGTCAATTCCTACCTCCATTATCTTTTAGATGTAGTGCTATCTTGGTATCATCTGGAAGAGAAATTCAAAGTTATTATAACAGAAAAAGATTTCAAAGGAGCATAAATCTCATGACTAGTAATTGTCTACTAACTGCTTTGATTGGAACATGACTGGATTTTGATAATTTATTGAGGTAATTTCTAGTACAATGAGAGGAAGTCCTTGCTTTACATGATGTAGTTCTAAAATTTCCTACAGAGATTGCAATGTCAAGATTTTGGTAACATATTGAATGATTCTTAAGTTCTACAAGAGAAGTAAACAGTTATAATTAAAACTTAAAATACAACTATTTTTAATCCTCTAAAATTACTTATTGTCATTAGAACCTATAGTTATGATCTTATTTATTCATTTTTAAAAATCAAGATCAAGGAAAATCCAAATTAATTGTGATAGTTAAGATTTGTCAATATTTACAAATTTAAATCCAAAAGTTAAATGTTTATCCATTGCTAGAAAAGATGACCAAAATTCTATATAAAGAGATCTTATCCTGACTGAACAAAATGTAGGATATGCTTTTTTATTTTACTGGTTATAGTTCACTCTAAAGGGTAGGGTTTCAAGTATAGGAATATTTTCATGGGCTTTAATATAATAATCCAAAATAATGTGGATTAAAAGATAATGTTCTAAGTAAAATGCACTTAGTGGCTGCTCTCCACCTCACTTTATTCTAGTTCACCTTATAATATCAAATTAAATTCCAATTAAAAGAAAAAGTTCCATATTTAATTTAATTTAATTTAATTTTTAATTCAAGCCAAAGAAAGTGAGGCTTATAATAATAAACAAGTAAGACCCATTTATCGCCCTCAAACCTGATTCGTGGCCAGTCTTATGTGTCTGCCCACTCCCTCCTGGTGGTATCATTCAGAATAGAAAATGATCGTATGTTGGGTAATACACTTTCTTCCTCCTGAGCTGTGCCCATGCATTAACACTCTCTAGTATTTCTGCCTTCCCTAGAAGATGAAATAGTTGTTTTCAAGGACAATTTCTATGACACATACAGTGTTTCTGTGTAGGTTATAGACCAATATATTTTATTGACTGCATTCTGGAAAACATTAGAATTATACATGAATAGAATTATCTATTGTTTAGAATCCAGAATCAACGGGCATTTTATATGCATTTTGCCTTTCTAACCTGTGATCGTGAAGTTGGATTTGCTTACTACAAAATTTAGCCAGATAGGAAGAAGTCTGTATTTCTTTTCTAGGAAGGAGAGGACAAGAAGCCAGAATCCGTGGTAAAAGCTATGTCTTAAAAAAAAGGCGCAGTGCATTAAAAGTATCCCAGCATTTACTTTTAGTTCACAATAAGTTTGTCTTTTTCCCCTTTGGATGTCCCTTAAAAATCCAGTTTGCCAAAGAAAAACTTTAGAGAGATCTAGAGAGTAGGAGCTATTGCAGTACATGTCAACACAGTGGTTTTTCCTTCCTTCGGGAAAGAAAAAAAAAAAAAACAAGTAAACTATCTCTTGGGTACCTTCTGTAGGGAGGCTGGTGGGAAACTGAGAGGTCACTGCTCTTCTGGTGGTAGTCAGGACCCTGAACTGGGTGGTTGTCGCTCCTACGGTTGTGGTGGTTCGAGAAGAAGTTTCCACTGGTTCTGTGTTCTCACACATCTTCTCTTTTGACTAGTAAGAGAAATGAAAAGGAAAACAAATTGAATGACCGCAAATCTATTTTTAGAACTTACATCAAAGAAGCTGGGCTGTAAGGCACAAAAGCCTCTCACATCAAGACAAGGAATACATTACTTTTGCACAAGGCTATATTAATGATTTTGCTAATTTATGAAGTTTATAAAATAGGAAAGAAAAAAGGATGGATGTAACAAGCAATTTCCCTCTTTAGATATTTAGGTTTCATCGTTTACTGCTGTTAAGCTTTCATATTACTGTTTACCTTGCCCTAAATTTTACATTGGTATATTTATGAAAGACACACTGTCAAAAGGGAAACTTTATACCAGAAGAAAAACATGTGCATAAAGATAAGGTTTAAAACATACTCAGGTTTGTGGAGAAAAAGTGCATTCCTTTCGCATCAAACCAAAAATGCTAAATCTGAAATATGTGCTAACTTCCCCATACTACTTCATTGTTTCAAAAATCATCTGTCACAAGTTGAATGAATGTTTAAGATTTTGTTTTGCTTTATGAAATATTCAAAGCCACATAAGAAAAGGATTGAACAGAACTCATGTAATCACTCAGCCTATCTTCTTCCTAGCAGAGTTATATTGAAAACATCAGGAAATGGGACATACTGAATTTTTAATTTTTAATTTGTGAAAATAAATCCCACAACCTGCACTGGTAACAACCTCCAACATCCAAACTTTTATAGCTTAGAAGTTGGTGTTTCTATCCACCTTTTGTGCCTCTATGGACTCCCTCTCTCAGGTGGGCCTTAAGTAGAAAATAACTATTCTGGACATGAGTGGTTCTCACCCCACATTTAAAAATTATTGTTAAATAAATATCATTCTTAAACTTCTCTCATCATTAGTGGAGCACTAGGCACCTTTCCCCTTGTTAATGAAGACTTCCTGAGACAGCCTCCTTTTCATTACTAGGATGTAAAACAGGTTTATTCTCCACTTCAAGTCCAAACATACCAGGTTCTCATTCAATTCCCCAAATTCCAGTTCCTGGGCCTCATTTAATTCCCCAAATTCCAGTTCCTGCACCTCTGAGCCCCATTAATCTAATTATTTCCTTTCAGATACCACTTTAGTTGTCATCCCCACACCCTGGACCATATCTGTAGTGGAAAATGTTTGAGATCTGAAATCATAAGCTCAGTTATCCTTTTTCAGTCTATCCCTGTACCTGTGAACTTCAATTCTTTTTATTCTTTGACTACTTAGAAAGCCTAGCAAAACGATTCTGTTTTTTTCCGTTTCTTTTCCCCCATTACTTCAACCTCTCATTTCAACAGCTTCAAGCACCTTGCTCTATTCGTTGTTTTTTTTTTTTTTTTAGTTTTTTTCTACAACACCTTTAAAGAAGATCCCCAGTATAGTAAAAGATCTGCCTGTTCCCTGTCTGCTCCAAAGCCAGGCACAGCTGGAGAATAGTCACACAGACCCGCCATGGGGGCTCCACAAACTCATCTCCTGCATCCTCAGCAGGGCTGTGCATACCGCGTGGCACAACAGACCTGCTGTGTCTTGCCAATTACCTCTCCCATTATGCTCAGTATGAATTTCAAACTCTCTCCACTTTACCTAAAACTGCAATCCCATCATGATGCTCCCGGTTTTATTCCTTGGGCTCACCTTTCATTTCCTTGATAAAGAGACATGATCAGCAAGATTTCTTTAAATTTCTTCATGAATCAACATACTTACTTGACTCTGGGCTGATCTATTCTTTCCTTCTTTGATAATGGATGGGGACCTTTCCTTATAGCCTTTCTTTCAACCTATGTCCTAGCTCAACTCAGCCCACCTTCACAGGTATTGTGAATTTGCTTATGTGATCATAGTCCTTTCTCTACAATATTTGCCACCTCTAATTCTCTGCTGGCTCCTTACCAGCAGCACTTAAAGGTACGCAAGTATATCTAATCTTATTTTGCAAACCCAGTCCTCCCTGTTCTCCCCAATGTATCCTGATATTATACTGCTTTCCCTCCATTCATAGACAGTCATATTTGCAGAGAGATCAGTCTGCCTTGGTCTTCTCAGACTCCCAGCTTCCCCATTTATAACAATCTTCCTCTTACAAATCCAACTGAGTTGAAATGTCTCATACCAATGTTTCTAAATAGCTTCTTAGCTAAATACCCAACATCTTCCATGGTGTCCTCCTGACACCTCATCAGTCTATGGTGGAGATGTCCACTCCCTTGTCTTGGGTTTCTGTGACACACACTCTTCCCAATGTTCTGACACCTCCCTCACAACTCCATCTCGATTTCCTTTTATTTATGTCCATTCCTTAAGTGTTGGGGTGGTTCTTATTTATGGATCATTCTTGATCTGCCACTTCATTCTATGCATTATCTTTTGCAATCTTCTCTACACCCATGACTGCAATGAACATCTTTATGTTGATTATTCAAAAATCTGTATTTCCAGTCCACATTCCTCTTCCAGATTTCAGGCCCAAAAAGTCATCTATTGACCAGGTGGTATGCATGTGAATGTCACATACATCTCAAACTCAAGAAGTATAGAATGGAACTTGCCAGATATTATTCTCTCCTTGTGTTTCTATTGTCAATGAACAGGACCTAGTATTCAGTAAACAGGATCCCATGTTCAGTAAACACCCTAATGTTTAAGTAAAATCCAGGACTCAGATTACTTTTAGCCAGTAATTGCAGACTAAGGAACTAAATAGCCCTCCTATTACAAAACAAATAAATTCTGAATAAAACTTGAATTTTAAAGCATTAGGATTTGCAGGAAGTAAAGAATATCCCAACGGTGCCTTTCCATTGTTTATTCCCCTCCCCACTAAAAAAAAAAATAATAAAACAAAGCAAAAGCGATGTGCTATAAAGATAGTAGGAGCTGTATACATTAAGGGAAGTAAAAAAGCAAAATTTGCCCTGAGGAAAAAAAACCAAAATCAATATCGCTCTAAAGAGAACAAGCCTTGCAACAGCAGCGGACAGGGGAGATAAATCTGAACTTCTCCTCCTCATATTAGGGCAGAGACTTATGGTAACCCGAAAATCCTAAGGATCCCATCATCAAATCCTCTTTGGTGGCAAACATTACCTATTTAGATCTTAGAATAGGATCAGACAAATATACACTAAAAAAGAAAAAAAAAAATAGCTGTCTGACAAAGACTCAGCAAAAACAATGACCATACTATTTAGATCACCAAAACTTTAGATAATGGGATCATCCAATATGGAATATATAAAAATCATACATGGAATCTTTAAAATCATAAAAGATAAAATTGAGAAATGAACTGTTCAAATGAAACTATAAAATACTTTGCAGATGTAATAAATGTCAAATTTAAATTTTAGATATGAGAAATGTATTTGTTGGAATTTCTACTTCAGTGAGTAGATTACATAGAATATTAAACAAGATGAAGGGAGAATTAATAAACCGGTAAATATATCGAAGAAATTGTCCCAAATACAGCACAGAGTAATAAGGAAACAGATTACATATAATGGATGTTTAAAAATATGAGGAAAAGATGAAAACGTCAAGCTTTCAAAGAAGTCAGAAGGTGAAAATAAAGAGCATGGAGAAGTATAGCTGAACAGCACATTTATCAAGCTTGACACCCAGCCAATAAGAAAACACACATTTTTCTTGAACACACATAGACCCTTTGTACAAAATGCCCATGTACTAGTTCATGAAAAATTTCCAATCAGCTTTAAAGATCATAACATGTTCTCTGATGATGACTTAATTAGTTTAGAAGTCAATAGTAAAAAAGGTAAATTTTAAAAGCTTCCATAATTAGGAAATGTGATATAATTCATAATTTAGTGTATTTCCAATAAAATGTTAATAAGATGTATTGACTGATGGATTACAGATCTCGATAAGGTGAGTCTAAAATTTATATGAAGGACAAAAGCCCTAAAATACCCAAAACTTGTGAGGAAGAAAAAGTAAGGAGATTTGTCCTGTATATAGTGAGATTTCTTACAAAGCAATACTAATTAATTCAGTGGGACACTGATCGAGCTATTGACAGAGCTTCAGAAGAGGAGAGCCCAGAAAATATACGTAACACAAGTGGCTTTGCAAGATATTGCCAAAAGAAAGGATTAATTAACAAATAGTGCTTGAAATTTGGCTATCCATCAGGAAAAAAAAAACCCATAAAACTGAATCTCTATCTTATATAACACATAAAAACCAATTCCAAATGGAATAGATTTTGATGTGTAAGACAAAGCTTTGAAACATTCAGAAAAAATATACAAAAATAACACCTAGATGAAATTTGGTAGGAAAATTCTTTTAAAACAAAATGCACAGGCATATAAAACTCATCATAAAAATAAAAGATTGATACGTTTGACAGATTAAATTGATAAAGTTAGTGACATAAAATCATAGACAAAATGAAAAGATAAACCAAATTTGGGAGAAAAATATATATGTCTGAATTATATTCTCAATCTTTACACATATACAGATATTCATTTTTAACATTTTATATTGAGATAACTGATTATATGAAAGCAATGATTGTCTCAAAACACAACTATGGCTTTGTCAATATTCTTTTGAACTATGTTATTAGAGAAATGAGGTGAGATGGATGAGTACACACTGCTGTCATTCTCTAAATGAAATTTCAAAAGGTTGATTAAAGTTACACTGGCAATACTGCATTTAAAGTTCAAGAATTTTTTTTAAAATGTACTGCTCAAGATCTTTATGAGACATGCTCCCCAAAAATGAATTTAAAAAGCCTCTAAGTAACCATTGAACGAATAGTTTTTAAAACAGCATTTCAGCATGACTTGTTTTGCTAAATAAAAAACTTTTGTAATTGTTAGCAGTTTTAATTCAAAACTCATACCGCAAAACTTAATGAAGTCAGAAGAAGTAAAAACTTTTCTTCATAAACTTTACAGGATAACTTTCTATGATCTTGCAATGATAGCATAAATGCAATTCACTGCAAAGTTTTTAAACGGGTTAAAACTGTTCCTGTTATCCAATTGCTTAAATGACTTCACTGCACTCTCGTCTCCATCATGTTTCCTTCAGAGTTAACATTATACCATTTCTCTATGCCAACTAATGTTTTAAAATTTCTCATTTATTACAGCACACCAATTTGCTGCAGTCTTCCACCCTCCACAATACCACTGGTCTTGCTGTTTGAGTTACAAAGAGAAACAATGGATTTGTACTTCCTAGAGAAATAGCAAGCATTTAAGAGAACTGCTCTTTGCTCATACAGATTCCAATCCTGGCTCTACTATTCCCTAGCCACTTACCTGACTCTCCAAGAACCTGCACTCCACCCTTCCCCACAAGCTCTCCTCACTCCTCCCCTTTCTCTCCTTGGTAATATGAGGGTAGTTACAGTGCAGGCACTGTTCTTCATAGAATGAATATGAGAATGAAATGAGATAATACGTAACAATAGTTAAGCCCAATGTCTGCATATATTACGGGTTGTAGCAAGTTGCTACAATGTAATGAAAATGGTATCTAATTTAACAAAAATAGCCAGCAGTTATTGAACCCCTAATATGTGCAGACATTGGGCTTATAGAAGGATTCTTCTCCTTTCATTAAGTTTTAGGGCATGAATTTTCAATAAAAATTATTAACAGTTACAAACACATATATAAGACAGCTTGGTCCAGGATTCTGTCACAATAAAGCATGTGTACCTCTTCAGGGCATCCACTGTCCACCCAGTCCTGCCGATGACGATCAAATCCACTGGAACATCTTCAAAGAAGACCACATTGCAGTTCAGAAAAGGAAGGATAGGGTGCAGGGTGGTGGACAGAAATTAAGAGAAAAAGATTAGTAGGTAGTTCATTCTCACATTTTCAGTTTAGCAGAACATTAACTCTTCTATAGAACTTGCAACTAGAGAAGCAGTGAAACATTTAGAGGGTTGCTAAGTAATCGCTCACTCCTTAGAGTGTCACTGTTAGGATCACACATGACAACCAAATCACTGTTAAAGCAAACTGCACTGCACGGAATACCTAGATCCCTGCACAAAGGTAAGACCAATTGCTATTCTATGAAGTGGATTTTCTTTTACCTTGTACTTTTTTTCTCATCATTAAAACAAATAAATACAGACTTTTTTTGGTGCAAATATTGTATTTCATGATTGCAGGTTCATTCATTCGTTCATTTCACTCATTCATTGAAGACCCACCATCACACAAACTCTTTCTCTTTTGTGCAGTAAAATGTTAACTTGGCAGTTGTGGGGTTTTCAGACCCTGTATGTTCCAAAGACAAAACTGGCCCTTGACCTGCTCTTGAGAAGTAACCTCTGAACTCCTGGACTATCCCGCCTAGTAAGAGTGTCTACCTTGGGTCTTGTGCCATGAAGATAGTTTACGCTGACAATTTGATTTATTGTGAATATCTGACTTCATTTCCTTGGGACCCTGGGCCATGCTGTAACAGTTTGACCCTTGGGAGAGCTGAAGACTGGAAGATAAGATTAGTCACGAGGGTATTCTATCCCGATGAATGGACCTTTAATAAAAACCCTGGAGACCAAGCTTGGGTGAGCTTTCTTGACTAGCAATACTTGTTGTGTATTATCGCACATTGTCATTGGGGAAATTAAGTACTATCTGTGTAATTCCACTGGGAGAAGACAACTGGTAACTTGTACTGGTCTCTCCTAGATTCTGCCCTATGTGCATTTCACCTTTGCTGATTTTAACTCATCTCCTTTTCCTGTGGCAACCTTGAGTATAACAGCTTTTCTGAGTTCTATGAGTCTGTCTAGTGAATCATGGAACCCGAGTATCTTCTTGGGGACACCCAATTGCACTAGAAATAGGTCAGGCCTAAAAGATCTAATTTAGCAAGCATCCTGTTAATTAGACTGTGTTCACTCATACTGTCTTCCTTGACTGGAATAATTTTCTGTCTTCCCTACGTACTCTTACACAGCCCAATCATTTTCTAAGACCCAGAAATTACTATCCAGAGCACATTCTGGCAAAGCATTGCTACTACAGTCATTCCTTTCAGGAGGTTTCAGTTATCCATGGTTAACTATGGTCTGAAAATAGGTGAGTACAGTACAATAACATATTTTAAGAGGGAGAGGAAAAGATCACATTCATATAACTTTTGTTACACTCTATTGTTATAATTGTTGTATTTCATTATTAGTTGTTAATTTCCATGGTGTCTAATTTGTAAGTTAAACTTTATCATAGCTATGTATATACAGGAGAAAACATAGTATATATAGCGTTTGGTATTATCCTTGATTTCAGGTATCCACTAAAGGTCTTGGAGAAGGGGGGCTACTGTATTGCTGTGAATACATCTTACTTTATTTTTTTTCCTCCTTTATGTAAAAATCTCATGTACTTATGTCTTAATTATCAAACTTAATTGAGAATGTTTGAAAGCTAGGGTCTTATATTGATCATATTATCTACTTTATCTGATACATAATATCTTTTTCATATGAGAAATTCAAGCTACTTTTGCCAGTTCATTGAAATTAAAGATATACATTGCCTCTGAATGTTAACATATAAACACACCTGATACACTTTGGCTGCATCCCCACACAAATCTCATCTTGAATTGTAGCTCCCATAATTTCCCTGTGTTGTGGGAGGGACCCAGTGGGAGATAATCAAATCATGGGGGGGCAGTTTCCCCCATACTGTTCTCATGGTGGTGAATAAGTCTCACAAGATCTGATGGTTTTATACAGGGTTTCCCCTTTTGCTTGGCTCTCAATCTCTCTTGTCTGCGCCATGTAAGACGTGCCTTTTGCCTTCCACCATGATTGTGAGGCCTCCCCAGCCATGGGAAACTGTGAGTCCATTAAATGTCTTTCTCTTTATAAAGTACCCAGTCTAAGGTACGTCTTTATCAGCGGGGTGAAAAATGGACTAATACAATATATCTACATATAATATGTAAAAATCCATGTTAATCATGTTACTCTAAATAGATACTCATATATTTTTCAAAATAAATGGAAACTGTTCAACTTTGACCTTATATTTTCTTACAGTGCTCACAGCGTTACTTTGCAATCTTTCTTTTTTTTAATTATTTTTAACTTGCTTTGCAGTGAGTCCACATGATAGCTCTTTCTAAGAATCCTAGCCAGAGATTATGCACCACGGGATGAACAAGCATAATTTAATTCAAGTGGAATGTGAAAACAACCCTCCTGTCAACACAGAAGACTGCCTCTCTCATTCTCTCAGGGCATGGTCCATTGAAGTTAAGCTATTTTATGCCTACCATCTGTGTTGAACATGCTTAAGTGTGGAGTAAACATTAGTGTGGGATTTGGCATCCTAAATTTGAGAATCCCCAGTTGGTCAAGGCCATCTCTGGTTACCCAATGAGATTTTGACGTATGGTGTCTATTTAATTCCAGGTGAATTAGATGAGTGGTCCCTCCTATATTTTCCTTTCAAGTGTGTTTAAACATTGAAGAATGTACTGACATTCTGTTTTGGAAGATGGGGATGTATCAATTTTCTTCAGAAAAAAAAATTTTCTTGGGAGCCACCTGACCATAACCACAAGTAATTCAATGGAACAGATGGTTCCTAGAACACAGTTTGTTTTCACTTACTTTGTTTCAAATGTTTCCAAAGTCAATGGGACGTACGAACTTTTACGTTATATTTTAATAAGACAGTGTCAAATCTTAAATTTGTATATCAACTGAAATTTTACCTTGGAAAAATTAGTCCTTTAAATTAGTAAATTAATCCCAGGGAAAAGTGCAGAAATGCAGTTTGCTTGATTTATTAAATAATCCCCCAGTTATGTTGCATGAAATTAGGTTCTACTGAAAATATAAATCAATTAAGTAATTCATCATTTATTTATTGACAAAAATTTCTTATTAATTGAAATTTACTGAGGACTAGAATGGAAAGGACTGAGAATGACAAAACAAGTGAAATTTGGTTTGAAAAGCGCATTCTTTTTTGCAGCATTTAGTGCCTTAAAAATGAATAAAACTGGATCCTGGCATTTTAGCATTTTTTAGAGGCCAGTAATCTAAATAGCATCCAAAAGCAATTATAAGCACAAGAATGTGTGTGTGAGAGAGAGTTGTATAAACCACCAGGAAAAGCCACCTTTACATTATTTCTGAATTCTAAGTAAACCAAAATCACTTTTGAGAACACCTTCCTGCCCCACAGAGCTGCTGTGTGCTCTGTGTGTGTGTGTGTGTGTGTGTGTGTGTTTTAAAGCACAATGACATTAACCATATCACTATCCAGCACATTGTTTTCCAACATTTTTAATGGTGATTCACAAAGAGGCTGTCCTACAATGGAATTACCTGGGATGCCTGTCCAAATGCAAATTCATAGGTGTAACTGAATAAGATTCTCTGGTAATTGGAACCCAGCAATTTTTATTGTAAATAAACACCTTCAAGGGATTCTTCCCACAATGACCTCCTCTACAATATATTCAGGCCTCTTGCTCACTCCTGTAGCCCATGCTCTACAACCCATTCATACCCTCCTTTTGCTCTAAGCACAGCAAATTGTTTTCCCTTCCCTGAAGGTGCTATGCTGCTCTTTCATGACTCTGCCTTTGAACACACTATTACATATGGCTGGCCTACCCAACTGGCAAACCCAATCCAACTCAACCCCAATCTCCTCCAAGAAGCAGATTCAGCAACCCTTGCTCAGAGACCACCCAACACCAAGTGCAAATGTCCACTATCATAATACAATTGGTTGCTTTCAAATTTATCTTACAAAGCTTTCAGGAGAACATGATTAAAAGTGAGGCTTTGGAAACCAATTGTTTGAGTTAGTATTTTGGCTTGGGCACAAAAGGTGTGTGATCTTAAACAAGTTATTTTCCTTTTCCTTTTTTTTTGAATGATCGCACTGCATGTTGACAAATTATAATTGTATATATTTATGAGGTACAGTGTGATATTATGATATATGTATGCAATGTGAAATGATTAAATAAGTTAATTAATATAGCCATTATCTCAGATACTGATCTTTTTGTGATGAGAACATTTGAAATTTACCCTGTAAGCAATTTTGAAACATACACTACACTATATATACAATGTAGTCATTATATACAATATGTAATAGATAGGTACAGCGAAATTATACAAATATACAAAAGATACAATATGCTATACTCATTGCATTGTGCAATACATCTCAAGAAACTTATTCCTTCTGTCTAACTGAAATGTTGTACTCTAAGTTATTTTTCCTTTCTAAGCCTGTTTCCTCATCTGTAAGATGAGGTGGAGGAAGTTATGTAAGGATTAAAAGTTCAGTATTTGTCTAGTAAAGATTAAGTAAGTGTTAGCTGGTTTAATACCTAATTATACCTTTATACCTAATAATAACTTTGGTACATAGTATGCATGCACCAAATCTGACTATCATAGAAAAATGAGTAAATGAGGTTTTCACTTCATAGACAGGATTTGGAAAATGTTTAGGAATTAATTCTATGTACCATATTAATGTGAAATGTGTTTTATAATATAAAGTCCTTTATCATCATATTTGGGAATCAATATCATAGAATATTATGAGAGAACATCGAACTTGCTCTCACATATGGGCCAAATCTTTATTCAAAATGTACAGAAATTACATGGTTTTGTAAATATTTCTCACATAATTGATTTCAACAAAATGTGAACTCCTAACTACAGTAGGTTTTTAATGTTTTTATGTCCAAGTTATTCTCTTCTCACCATTGTCTGATTCCAAAACAAATTAATAGAGAGCTATAAAGTACTTCAAATTAATTATACTAATTTCCACTCAATTTCAAGGGTGTGTTGATTTCAAAGCCCCCAGGAAACATACTAAGAGAATTCCATTAAATAAGGTAGCCTAGAAAACAAACAATATTCTCCCAGCTTGTGGCATGTATCGATTCAAGAGATAAAAGTATAAATCTCATCGTATCTCTAACTTATGTCAGTTTCGTAGAAAGAATTTCAGAAATAGGAATTATTTTGCAAGGGTAATATATTCCTATGTAGAAAATAGAGTAAATGTTAAAATACATACATAAGCAACACATAAGGATTAAAAATGAAGTGCTTGTCTTACTCAGCAATTAAACATGTTTCATTCCACCAGTGAAATGAAACTTCTATGAAGAATTTAGCAAAGAAACTACATAGAATCTTAAGACTCTATTAGAAATCAGTTTCTAGGCCAGGGGCCTGCAAACTTTTTTTGTAAAGGACCAGATAGTAAATATTGTAGGATTTGCAGGCTATGTTGTTTCTGTCCCAACTAGTCACCATTGTAGCTTGAAAACAGATACAGATAAATGTGTAAACAGATTGGTTGTGACTGTGTGCCAATAAAACTTTATAAAACCAGGAAGTAGGTCATATTTTTAACTCACTTACTGTAGTTTGCTTAACTATGTTCTATATGTAAAAATAAAGCTCTGTAAAATTAAATCTTAAGATTTTTTTTAAAAATCTTTTTTTTTAAAAAATATCTTAGGATTTTTGGACAAATACTACATCAAATTATCTGGTGATTTATATGATCCTTGTAGCCTTAGGGTATTTATCAGGGTGTGTTATCTTAATGGAAAAGTCAACTGTGCATTTAGTAAATTTTCTTGCCACATTATGCAAAAGTATAAAAAATGATCCTCCGGCATCAAAGAAATGGGAAGACGCTTTAAAAAGAAGCACCAGTATTTTAAATGAGATGATAAACAGCAGTGATTATAGCGAATAGCATGTTTTATTATGACAAAATAGGTAACTGGTAGTATGGAGCTATAAGATATGGGAAAATAATTTTCTTTAGAAATACTGAAAAAGTTTAACTGAAAAATGGTCATAAAATTTAAAATGTTAATTATAATTATCCTTATTTCAAATTATAAACTAGTAAAATATATCTTATTTCTCATACAGGCATGCTTACTCCTAGTTGGCCTCAGGCATGAAGTGGACAAGACCATTTCTAAACACATTTCTCCTAAAATCAACAATCTTGAGCTGAAAATTTTCAGAATTTTCATGCCTGAACTATTTATTATGCACTACTCTGGGAAAGATAGATGAATCTATTCATAATCTATTACAGAGACAATACTGTAGGATCACTTATGAAGTTTTACATCATTAGAGTATGCAAGAAGGTGGAGTGTGTTTTCTTCTGATAAAAGATCTTGATGCTACTTGTAGCTGAAATCATAATCCAATGTCCATAAGAATAGTTGTCTGCAGAATACAAGAACTTTGCTTTAGAGATGGGTTTCAAATAGAAAACTGGGATCACATTATCTAATCTCCAGAAGGTGCAGGTTTTCCAAAGTAAGAGCTCAATCTTTCCTCTAGTTTTCTAGAATCTAGAGTGGCCCTAATATGTATGTATTTATAAAGCATAACAACATCAGGGACTTTTATTCTTCCAATTCTGTCATCTCTCTTACACACACACACAATCAGATTGGGCCAGGCACGGTGACTCATGCCTGTAATCCCAGCACTTTGGGAAGCCAAGGCAGGAGGATCTCTTGAGCCCAGGAGTTCAAGATCAGCCTGAGTAGCTGGGCAAAACTCTGTCTCTAAAAACAAATAGAAAAATTAGCTGGGCATGGTGGCGCCTGCCTGTAGTCTCAGTTACTTGGGAGGCTGAAGTGGAAAGATTGCTTGAGTGCAGAAGGTTGAGTGTAGGAGGCTGAGGCTGCAGCAAGCTGTTATCACGCCACTGCAACCCAGCCTGGCCAACAGAGTGAGACTCTATAACAAAAAAAAAAGAAAGAAATTCATATCTTATTTCGCTCTCCTCCAAATAATAGGCAAAAAAGGTATTTTCATTACTTTTTAGTTGTTATCCTATCTTTCATTGATAAAATTTCCAACAAGGAAAATGATTTCTGCAATTGGCTTTGCATGCTGCAGTTCTTCCTGTGAATGTCACCTCTTTATATCTAGCCTGTTTTCAGTTTAGGAGTGTGTAGGACAGGAAAGAGTTGACACTGGGTGAAGCTACAATATTGAGTCTTATTTAGAAATAGGTGAATTTTCTCAGAAATCGTTCTGATTAAAAGCCACTGATGACGTTGGCAAAATGTCCTTGGTTGTGCATGTGCAGGGCTTTACAGGGATGACGAACATATAAAAAGGTAGATGGAAATACAAGTTGAAATTGTGATGCATTAAAACAAAGCCAATTATACAATGGGACAATCCACTAAGCCCAGTTTAGGAAACAGCAACTCTAGGTAGATTATTAGATGCTTTGGTATTTATTTTATGTCTAAATTTTAAAAATTTCTTAAAACTCTTAGAATGGGAAAGAAAATGAAGTATTCATTCATTTGAAAATAGTTAAAAGTTACAGTGTTTGACTCTAAAGACTTGACTGATTTGCTTACAATACTATTCTCACAGTAAAATCCAATTTCTATCTTTGCTACCTGTGAAACTTTCTAAGTGATGCTAGTACATATTGAAATATGCTGGCTAAGGGGGTTTTAAATGGTGCAAGTTTGGCTGTATATTGACTCACACAGTCCTTCTTTACAGAGCATTGTAGCTTCAATAATTTCACAAGTTTAAGCCCCAGTTGGTTATTGCGCTGGTTACATTTTTAAAAACCAGCAGGTGCGGAAATGGTGAAATCTGAATTCCTCGGTGACTTTCAGTGTGGTTTCACTTGCATCAGGTGGATGGAAATGCATTGGCAACATAAAGTACGACATTTCTGAAATCTTCAATTAAAATTTCTCCAATATAGAGTCTTTGAACCTCTTTAGAAAAAATCATACTAGCAAGTATATTTAACATTGTGTTTGGGTATTTACCTGTATATCTGTGTGTACGTATTGAAGCTAAATATTTGTCACAATGTTTCATTTTTTTGTTCCTTTTTTCTAAAGATCAACATAAAGCACAGATATATTTTCTAAGTCATTATAATTCATTTAAAAAATGCTGGTTGTAACCCATTATAATTCATTTAAAAAATGCTGAACTGCAGTGCTCAGTTTGAAAAATATTGTCCAATAAATAATTTGAACTCTACATAATATGTATATGTTAAATAGCATTGGCTGGTTTTAAAAATAACCATTTTGAAGAAAATTCACAAAAAATTCAAAAACACACTAAAGTAGGTGTATTCTAATGCTAAGATGGTGTTAGTTTTATGTTCAACCTCAACTTTATTTAATGTATATTTACTTGTACCAATGAATTAATCAATTAATTAGAATCACAACATGTAATAGCTTGCTTTTCCAAGTAGATAGTCTAGGCATTTTTCCATGTCCATAAATATCCTTTGAGAGGAAACATTTTAATTGACATATGACAATTTTACACATTTAATGGGGTATGTAGTTATGTTTTAATACATATAATGTATAGGGATCAGATTGGGTTAATTAGAATATCCATCATCTCAAACATTTGTCATTTCTTTGTGTTAGGAACATTCAATATTCTCATTCTAACTATTTGAAAATGTATATTATTGCTAACTATATTATAATATAGAGTTATTGTTAAATAGTTATATTGTTATTGTATGTTATTATATATGTTATACCGTTATATGGTTCTATATCATATAATAGATATAGATAACATTTTAATAGAACACTAGAACTTACTCCTTCTATCTAGCTATAATATATGTTATATTTAACAAATATTTAACAAATCTCTCCCTTTCTCCCTCTTTCACCTACTCTTCCCAGCCTCGAATATTCACTGTTCTGCATTTTATTTCCATGAAATCACCTTTTATTTTTGTAAAGCTTCTGCATATGAATGAGAATGTGAGGCATTAAACTTTCTGTTCTGGACTTGAAATCAGTGAAACACTTAACATAATGTCCTCCAGTTCCATCCATGTTACCTTAAATGACAGAATTTCCTTCTTTATAAGGCTGAACAGTATTCTATTGTGTATATATCCTACATTTTCTTTATCCACTGATCTGTTGTTGAACAGCTAGGTTAATTCCATATCTTGGCTATAGTGAATAGTGCTGCAATAAACATGGGTGTGGAGTTGTCTCTTTAATATACTGATTTCCCTTCCTTTGCATCAATGTCTACTAGTGGGATTGCTAGATCATCTGGTAGTTCTATTGTTTTTTGAGGAACCTCCATACTGTTCTCCATAGTGGTTGTACCAGTTTGCATGCCCACCAACAGTGTAAAAAAGTTCCCTTTTCTCCATGTCCTCGTCAGCAGCATTTGTTACTTTTTATCTTTTTGATGATAGCTAGCCTAATTGGGGTGAGATGATACCTCATTGTGGTTTTGATTTGCATTTCCTTGATGATTAATTATGTTGAGTATTTTTTAAATTATATTTGTTGGCCATTCGTATATCATCTTTTGAGAAGTATCAGTTCAGGTCATTTACCTAATTTTTAATTAGGTTGTTGGTTTTTTGCTATTTGGATGTTTGAGTTCCTTGTATCTAGATATTAATCTTCTGTCGGATGAATAGTTCATCAATATCATCTATTTTGTAGGTTTTTTTCACTTTGCTGTTTACCCTGCTGTGGAGAAGCTTTTTCATTTGTTGCAATGTCATTTGTTTATCTTTGTTTTTGTTGTTAAGAGGTAATTTTTAATGACAGCATACACCCCATTACATGGTTTTATGGAGATTTATTCAACCTATATATGAGATTACATGTGTCATTTGAAACCTTATAAAATACACAACCTCACCTTTTTTTGATTTATATTAAAATGATATTTCATGTTTCAGTTAACATTTCTTATATTACTGGTGAGGTTAAGTGTTCATTGACTCTTCATATTCCTTCATTTTTAAATTGTACAATCACTTACTTTCCGCATTTCTTTTGATTGGGCTGTTCTTTCTGTTAAAGCAAAGATTTCTATACACTAAGAGCATTAAATCTCTGTCAAATATACCATGTGTCTCTAATTTTCCCTTTAATTCAATTTTTTTTTTGTTTTTGGCCATACAGCAGTTTGCATATTTACATAGTGAAGTTTTCCAACCTTTTGTTTTAAAATTTCTTTTATTGCTTTTTTGCTCAGAAAAGCCTCTCCTACTTTAGCATTAAAGAAACAACTGCCAGATTCTCTCCTAGCTACCCCATTATTTCATTTCTTAGTTTATTTCTCTAAACTCTTTTAAATTTATTTTGGAATAGGGTGAGAAGTAAGAACCAAATTTAAAAATACATATATTTTTTCCCAGATAGATGACTAACATTCTCAGAATCCTCTGTTGAATAATACCTAGTTTAAATCCTCCATCCTTGTCCTCATTTTTATTTTTTCCTTAAGTAGTCATACACATTTAATTCTTCTCTGCAAATTTTATAATCACATTCTAATGTTCCAAAGAATAGTGCTATTGTGAATTTGATAGAATAGATGTGGAAATAGTTGACATATTACTAAATGCAACTTTACATCCATTAAATGTTTATTCAGGTGTTAGTCAAGTGCCTCATTATTCATTCTTCTCCTTATATAATTTCCATATATTACTAATTTTGTTAGTAACTATTTTTGCTAATGTTAAGAAGTTTAAATTGTTGCATTTTTTAAATAGTCATTTCTGACGTAGAACACTATTGACTGCTGTGTAGCAACTGATTCTTTTATTTACAAATAATAACTTTTCTTTCTCCTTTCCAATAGTCCTATTTCTTACTTATGTTTCTTTTTTCTGTAACTAGAATTACAGAATTATGCTATAATAATGGTGATCTCATCCTTGCCTTCTTTGTTACTTTAATGTTTCTTGGGCTTCAGCATTTAGTATATTTTTATGTTGTAAAATAGTATTTATTATTGCATGTAGTAAGTATCCTCTATCTCAGTTTGCTAATGTTAACTTAAAAAAATGGTTAAATTTTATCAAGTATTTTTTCCATCTGTCAAGATGACCAAGTGATCTTCAGTACCAGTGCTACTAACTGCATTAATAGATTTCTTTAAATTAAACCACATTTGTATTCACAAAATAGATTTATTATCTGACTATGTTTTAGTTATTTTAACTATTGACTGGATTTTTAACTATTGAGGTTTTAAAATTCTATACAGAATAAATAATACAGAACATCCATGAATAACCTACAGCTAACCTCATACATCATAGTGAAAGACTGACTATTTTCCCTTTGTGTTAGAAATATGACAAAATGGCCAGTAACCACTTCTAATCAACATTGTACTGTATCAGTGTGAAGAAGCAAGTTAAAAACCCAAGAAAGTGAAGCCTTGGGAGAATAAATCATTAATCACTTTCTGCCTTGTGTCTTCTTCATGTGAATGCAAAGTAAAATGATAAATCAACTTATAGCTGGATTATATGACAAAAACAAGGCAACCACATCAGGTTATAGCAGAATTGTTGAAATGTTGAGACTCCTAATAATCCTTATTAGAGATATAATTTTTTTATGATGTTGGAAAGTTGAAAAGCTAATAATTTCATTAATACAAAGTCAGCTATAACCCAAAGGATATCTTAGAGTTAAATGCTCAGAGTCAGGTAAATTTTTGTAGTAAGGTGGAAATTGTAGATAACTAAGAGTTAAAAGTTGCAGACATTTCCCTTTTTGAGATTAGTACCCCATAAATATATACACTTACCATGCATCCACAAAAATTAAAACTTAAAAAATTTAAAATAAATTAAACATAAAACATTGGGATTAGCATATATGAAATTTGTATCTATAGTCATAGAAGAGTCGGTCAATATTGAGCTCTAGAAATGATGGGCTTTAGGATTTCCAGAGGATGGTATTTGCTAGGGGTTTAGATGGGAGTGAAACGCAAAGAACAATTAATAAACACATTGTCACTGACACCTTGCATTGCCTTTCTACAAACTACTTTCCAAATCATTTCCCTCTGATTTATAACATACGTTAGCTGCTTGCCTTCTGTTTTACTGCATTCCCTTTTACCCTCCCATCCTACTCACACCCTCAGAGATAGTCAACCCAAGACGCCTTCCCTGGGAAATGTTCTCTGATCAAGGAGGATTCTTCTCTTAACTGGAACTCCAATCAAGGTTAGAGCACCCAGCTTCGGGACAGAAAATTTATTATCTAACAGAAGTTTAATAATTAGAAATACGAATACAAAACTTCTGTTTATCAAGAACTAGTAATATTTAAAATCCAGCTAGTTTTTCCAATATTATTAGGAAAATATTTCTTCATTGATTGTTCTTAACTATGACTTGGGCCACTAACCAGAGTATGGCTGAAAACATGTTTTAACAATTTGGCTTTTTATTTATGAAAGATCCTCAACCTCTTTAGAAACACCATAGAATCCCAGCTACTCAGGAGGCTGAGTGGGGAGAATCGCTGGAACCCAGGAGGCGGAGGTTGCAGTAAGCCAAGATCATGCCACTGCACTCGAGCTTGGGCAACAGAGCAAGACTCCATTTCAAGAAAAAAATAAAAATAAAGGCTGGGTGCAGTGACTCACGTCTCTAATCCCAGCACTTTGCGAGGCCAAGGTGGGTGGATCACGAGGTCAAGAGATCAAGACCATCCTGGCCAACATGGTGAAACCCCATTTCTACTAAAAATACAAAAATTATCTGGGCATGGTGGCACGCGCCTGTAGTCCCAGCTACTCAGGAGGCTGAGGCAGGAGAATCACTTGAACCCGGGAGGCAGAGGTTGCAGTGAGAGCCAAGATCACGCCACTACACTCCAGCCTGGTGACAGACCAAGACTGTCAAAAACAAAAACAAAAACAAAAACACAAAACAAAACAAACAACAACAACAAAAAAACATAGATCTTCAAAGATAAATAATAATCTGAAGCTGAGGTATGGTTTTTGAAGGAAGACTATGATTGTCATTAGGTAAATGGTTTTGTTTCTTCTGATTACGTATACATGAATGAAATGTTGCATATTTTTTACTTTAGAAAAAGATGATTATATTTATTGTTATTTTATTTCTAAGAGTAAAATTAGTTATTTTCATAGCTTTTGGCACCTATGATTAAAAGTGACTATTCCATTAAACAACATTGCTATGTTTCCACTTAACTAAAAGCACAACTTCTGAGTCTTGTTCTAGGCAGAAAATTAGCACATCCTGAAGAATTTGGGAGCACATTGCATCAAATTAGAAAAAAAATCCAACCTTGCCACACCTGACTTGCTTTTCAAGTGCAGGCACTAAGAACAATGGAGCCTCCAGCCGTGAATTAACAATTAACAAGTCGATTAGTAATTTCCACCATTTTTACTTCCAGAAAAAAAAATGCCACATTTAATACGGCTATAATGGGAAGAAGAGAGGGAAAAAGTGCAAGTTACTAACAGTTTGAACATGAAATAATTGACATGAAACGTGTTCAACAATTGTCTGTTACATAAGTCTCACCTCAACTTGACACTGTTTCTTAAAATTTTTCCCATTTAACAACTGCAAAACACGAGGCTGTATTATTTAGTGGAAGGAACATGAACTTCAGAATTGCATGCCTAAAACTGGGGCTGATATCTCTCTCTGCCATCTGTTGGAGATTACTGGGTGGTATCTACAGCTATTATTTGATATTCGTTTTCAGTAAGATAGATTCTGAAATCTACCTTTGCTGGGTTTGAGTGTGTATTAAATGAGACAATGTAGACAAGGCACTCTTTTGGTGTTTCACATAGAGGGTGCTCAACAAATGTCAGTTATTTTATTCTATACCCTCCATGGCACCTAGCACAGGTCGAGAAGTGCTTATGAGAAGTGCTTATTGAAAAAATAAGATATTATCATTTGACGTATACAGAAAATCTACACGAAATCCTCCAAGTCAGGACTTCAGCCTCTTTAGCCACAGAAATCAGTTATAAAACAGCAAGGGAAAATCTTCTCTTTTTGATAGATGAATTCTATCAAAATCTAAAAGGTCCTTTCCAGCATCCAACTTTGCTATCTTGGTAGGACGGAAGTGAGAGTTGAGTTTTCCAGGAAAGAAGAAGAAGATCTCTCCCCGTGGCTGTGAGCTGCTGAAGCAAATACCCCATAACAAATAAAACTAGTGGAAGTGTCACGATTCCGTTTTGGACACCCTTTCTTAAGAAATCCTGGCTTCATACCAAATGTTATACTTGAATAGCACCTTTACATGCATACAAGGAGACAAGAAAGGCTGTAACTTTTATTTTGTTGGTGCCTCAGAAAAAGGAATGGAACATCTTGGGGGCTGAGGTGTGCTGTGCCTCTGTGAAGTGCTATCCCGGCACCAATACATTTTTTTCAATGCTGTTCATTTTAATGGCTTCTGGTGTTTTAGGGTTGTCTACCTTCCTCAGGAACATCAACCATGAATGAATCAACTCACCTCTGTTCTGCCAAGATAGCAAAGTTGGACTGTGGAGCAGAACTAGAAATTGTTTTAGATGAGCCAATTGCCTCATCAAAGAAATATCTTTTTTCCAAATTTATTAGTTAACTACAAATAAGCTCCAGAATTTAATTTGGAGTGTTGGGAATTACAGAGAGATGGATAAAGACAGTATTTCTCGTTTCTCAGAGAACTAGCACAAACTTTATTCTGTTTTTGAACCATACATATTTAGAAAAGAACTATAAATGAATAGAGAGGCCCATTATCATTGCCCCCATCTCTTAAAGAAGGCAACCAATACACTGCCCCAGAGAAATAAATGGCTTTGATTTGCACTCCCTCCACCAGCTCATTGCTTAGAGACAAAGTATTTCTAATCACAGTTGATTTGGGTCCTTGGAAATGATCTGCAGAAAGAATGGCTGGGTGGATTAGGAAGGTTAGCATTTTTTTAACCAGGAAAACATGCATGAATCACTGATCTTCGAGCTCTGTCCAGAGTCCAAGTTTCAGTTTTGCAGAGTCTCTCAGGGGCTGCGGTAGCCCTTTCAGTGGAGGAGAGATAGACTTGGCTGTGAAGCCCAGACCACAGACTGCACCCAAGGTGATCTCATCTTATCTGTTTTATATTTGGAGTTTTATTTTTCAAAAATGTTTCTCCTGCTTAAGGAAAATAACAATTTGAGAACCATTTTATGAAATCATTTGTTTGATTCACCCCATTAATTCATCCAGGCTTGTTATGATTATCTTTTATAATGTTATAAAATCTCTCAGATAAGCACTGTGTGCTCACTTAAAATATGATAATGTAATATTGATAGGTGACTACAAAAAGAGAAGCACCTTTTTCCATAGAAGATGCAATGCAAGGGAGTATAATGCCAGATAACGGTAATTGAGCAAAGCTCACAAAAATCAGCAGAACATTGTCTCTTAAAAGATATTTCTTTAATGAAATTGACTTCTACATCTTTCAAAAGATATCATATTTGTGAGATAACATTTCTAAGCACCAGATTGTTAGAATATCTTTTAATAAATATGTGGTAATCCACATTAATTTCTAGTAATCATTCAAATTTGAATAATAGCCATTGTTCAATTTCATTAATTTATTTTGATCAAAAAAATTATGTTTTTCCCTTCATATTTAGAGTTCATGGTAAATTCAACTTTGTCATCTGCACCCTTAAGATTGATTATTCCCAGTCGAAGTAAATTGATTTCAGTAGAAATCAAGGCTTATAGAGTTTGCTACAAGGTTACCAAGATAATACCCTTAATATTTTTAAAACTTCATGCTTGAGAATTTTAACTACACACACACACACACACACACATACACACACACACACACACAGCTGAGTTCAATTTGCTTCTCAAAGTCTAAGTTAATAACAATGATTAACATATATCTATTTTAGTAGTGCCTTTAATATAAATAAAGCTTTGTTTTCTTTTAAAATTCTTGTTATATCCTCTTTATTATAAATTTGTGAGCTTGCCTGGGTCAGTTTCTAAAATTGCACCAGGCTCAGGTCCTTAAGTAGATTGCCAACAAAGAATTAGTAAATTAATTCCACTTTAAAGCATGGTTCTGATCATAAAACAGTGTTCTTCCATATTTCTTTGGTTTTTCTACATCAGATTTGTCAGGCATATAAAATATCAAATTACTAAATGCTAATTCCATTAGAGTGTTATGCAGCTCCTGTGTACCAATGTTCTATATCTTATTATAAAGACAGCACCATAAAAAAACCACCGAATTTTAAGAATTTGGGTGTGAAGCAATTTTCTGCTTCATAAAATACACTTAATGTCATCTCATGTTAACAGAAGCAGTCTTAGACTTGTAGTTTTTTCTTAAAATTTGCTTTTAATGAAAGTGACTTAGAATATCAGAGCACACCCCTTTTATCCAGACAGAAAAACATTTATAGCAAAAGCTATGTAAGCATATGTAAAATGCATATATAGTGTTGAATTTTCATGTTCTCTCTCCTTCCATTTATAACACCCATCAACACAACACCTTCAAAATCGTCTCCATTATTCATTTGCAAACATTATTGTATCAGTCTGACTTGGTCCTTCACTGGCTGTCTGCTGTTTCCTTTAAGTAATACTCTTATTAAAAGTGTTTATATAGCACGCTATCACTGTTTACACCATTAAACCCCTTAAAACCAGATAGTCAATATTTTTTTCAAACTAGATTATTGTGATTACATGTTTGACTTTTTTCCCATTAACCAATACATTTGTTATGTATCCTCCATTTATCTGGCAAACTTGTCCTGTAATAGGCCAGATACAGTGAATATTCTGGGCTTACAGGCCATATGGTGTGTATCACAAGAATTCCATTATGGAGAATAATTGCACTAACATAGAAATTCTAGCTCTGTCTTAGGTTCTGAACGTACCAAACGAAGTAAAAACTTAGACAAGAGCAGGGATGACTGGAGGATGTCCAGGAGTATCAGAATAGTGCTAAGGAGGGGGCCATATAATTTATGGGACAAACCATTATATGTTTGTAAGAGAAGGAAGCACTCACTGACTAAATGGGACATTGGGACAATAAACCTAAGGCATGTGGCGAAGAGGGGATTAATCTGATTCTCATGATTCACAGACAACATTGGTCTCTTTATAGATGCTGCGTTCAATTTCAGACAGTCTTTTTAGTCAAGTTTTCTTGTATACTTATCTCCTATTATAAATGCATTCTTGTCTACTTTTTTATTTTAGATAATTTAGGTTTATATTTGCATACTAAAATCCTAAATGTCTGAAGTATTTTCAGCCCATTTTTTCTAAAATGTAATATCAAAGATTATTCTCTCTTTTCATAGGTCATGTGTCTGGCTCTATGTGGGTGCTGTAGATATATAAATATGTGCTCCACTTTCTGAACTATGAGTAGAAAATGTTGCAGTAAAAGTGATATAGAAATAATTTTCCCACGCAAAATAACAAATTCTTCAAACGCCATTTTTGCTACCTGCCATTTTAATTAATTATTCAGAAATTATTTTTTTATAATTCTCTGTGTGCTGTTTTTATTACTTTGTCCAGTCTGTGGTTTTAATATTTTTATGAGGATCCTACCTCGTCAATTATGTACTTTGCAATAACCTCCATTATTTTCAAAGGCAATTTTACACGTATCTTTTATAACAAGCCATTGGAATAATTTTTGAATGGAGGTTAGTATAAATAAGCTAGTAAAACCTTTCGAGTAGGCCAGGAAGGGCTTCTTCCCCTTTCCCGATGGACACAACTACCTAGGATTGATTAGCCGGTCTACGCACATACTTGGTAAGGCTACATGCAGCAAAAATTTCAAACTTAGCATTTGCTTTTTCATCTCTTCTCCAATCCATGCTGTCTACAAAAAATTTATTTTAAGTTCTGCCTCCAGCAATTCCTAGTTTGATAACCTTGGGTAAGCTTTACCACCTTCCTAATTCTCATTTACTTAATTTATAAAACAAGGATCCTAACTCTTAACTCTTATCCAGTTGTAAGGTTTGAATTAGATCAAAGAATTAATAGACTTTAGTGACAGTAAAGCCTTTCATGGAATGTGTGGCACATACTAAATACAAAATAAAAGGTAGCTATTATAAACATTTTAAGCATCTCTAGGTATAAGTCAGGCCTACCCTTAAAACAACCCTCCTGTCCTTTATTACAAAGCCCCTGTGATTTAAAATCAGCAAAAGCAGCAGGAAATCTGGGCAGTGATAAAAGAAACCTATGTGTTAGTGGGGTGCAGGGAAAGGATAGAATAATTCTGATGAGGGCATGGGTCAATACAGAGGTCTTCTCTGGTGGTCAGAAGACATTATTTTAGAAATATAAAATCTGTGTATTTTTAAGAAAACCTATCATTAGAAATTGTTGCAGCCAAGGTTGTGATTCATGGAGAGAATAAGAGTAGTACTTCCTTGACTGTGAAGTGTCATTGAAGAAAAAATTCAAGAACTGAGGGTAAAAGTAAAAGTGGCTTTCTAGGAAAGAGAAAAAAATTAGTCTCATTAATCCAGAATATGCCAATTGCTATCCATAATATCCCAGAAAAGGAAAATTTGAATGTTGACCTTTGTTCAACCGATAAATCTTATTTTTATGCTAAATTACCTTTATCTGTGTTTTGTTTAATAATGTATACTAACTTGATCACATTGGCTTAGAATAATATAGAATGATCTATCTGGATTTCCTGTACTTTTCCATGAAAGACAGAATTCCTGGCACATAATTTCCTTCAAAACTCTTTGCAGGTTTTCTTAATGGATAAGACTGCATCTCTGGCTCAGAACTGGACAGAAAATAAACTCTTTGGATTTAGAAAACACAATCAAAATCTTAATTAGGATGTTCCTATTAAGAAATATAAAATAGTCATATTTTCATTTTTCTGGGGGATAGCTTTTAATGGAAGTGAAACATCAAAAACGATCCTGATAACACTTTAATAATTTTCTTATGTAAATATTAAAAGAGCTGGCTTGAGTATTAATGTGTATTTTAAATGTCTTTCTATAGTTTAACATTAGATTCTCCACAAAACAAATAACTAAACTATAAACTACTTTCAAAAAATGTTTTCATTTACCCTCATATCAGCCTTTATGGTAGAAAACTGTTAATGTAATGTTCCTTTTACATTCAATACTAAATTTTTAACAGATGCCAATTGTGAGCTTTGCCTTTTGTTTCTAAATTTTCATTTCCTTGTCCTCTAAGGCTCATATGTTTTTCCCATACCAATTTAGCACCTACTGGTTTTAAAGTGAACAAATCCAATTTCATTTTTGGACAATTAACTTTTATTTATTTCCAGGGGAACTCATTTTATTAATCCAAGCAAGCTAAAGGAATGAAATATATAATTTTCACTAAAATGCTCCATTTTTAGATAGTCCATATATGTTTGTTAGATGGAATTTGTTGAAGTCTAGCCTTTCTACACTACAACGATATAAAGTGCAGCCACCACAGTTGGTTAACACATGAACAAAACTTTAAAATCATTTGGATCATCTTGAAAAAGCAATTGTAAACATATGCGATGCTAAATAATTCTGCAGACTTTATCTCCAGTTTGCCAAATGGTGCTCAGATGGGAAGCAAACACTGCATTTGCTGATGGGAATCAAAGACAACTTAAAAGAATGTCTTGATTTTTCAGGTGGGACTTAGTTATTAGGAGGCTTGGCTTAAGCACCTATTGCTTTAGAGTTTGGGAAAAAAGAAAACTGGTTTCTATTCTTTATCCACGTCCCTCATTAAAGACTGGTAGATGACTCAGTGGCCAAAAGAAGACAGAGACCAAAATGCAAAATAGATTATTAATAGGTAGACAGATAATATAGGTAGCTATAAATATACAGAGTTCAATACTATTCATATTTTGAAAAAAGACAAGAAGTACATGCATTTTATATTCAACATATAGTAAGTCAAGTATTATCTTTCCAGAGGAAAGTTATACAGCATATCGATTCAGCATTGATAATTTTCTGCTTCTGAAAAGTTTTGAATTTTTCTGAGTGCCCAAATTGTCCTAATAAACTTATATATATATCCTAATAAACTTATATATTTTATATATATATAGCCTTCCTTTCCTTTAAAAAGTGCGTTCCTTTGTTTATCGATGGTTTTATTATAGATAATATGTGTGTGTGGTAAAAGTTCAAATCTTTCAAAGATCTGATTATGATGAAATGGTAGTATGAATTTTTCTTTATGCTAGTTTCCAATTCATGACAGTTTCTCCAAAGGGAAACCCTGTTATTAGTATCTTATGTATTTTTTCAAAAGTATTCTTCACATCAAAATATATATTTCAAAATGCCTTTATGTTATGGATAAAATAACACCATACCTCACTGTATTGTTATAATTAATCCATACAAAAGTAATTAGTACACTTTTGTTAAACTTAGGTTTGGAAGGCTTAAAAGGAGGTAAAAATAAACTTTTACTTTGCATTCTTAAAAGACAATCTTGTTTATACTATATTTCAGGACAAGCTATTTAATAGAAAAGCTAAGATTCTTTATTAAAATTTGCAAAAAATAACTGATTATAAAGGGTCTTGAACTAAAATAAATTCAAAGTTCAATTTATCTCTTATAGCATTGTAAGCTAAAAACAACCATCTTAGTTGTATGGTATTTTTAGAACCTCCTTAAATTTCTTTAAAACACTGATTACCACTTGGATAGCAATAATTTAATATAAACTCAGAACTAAAGAAAGTTCCAATCTTTGTAACTAGTTCACAACATTCTGAAATCTTCTGATTTACTTATTATATATACTACACTTATTCAAAAGCTTGTTGCTTTCTTTTGTTAGGCTCAATTTCAATAGCTCTTAACATGTTTTGATAATAATATATCTACAAATTTTTTTCTATAATATTTCTCATTTCCAAATTAAGAATGAATAAGTGCTTCCATACAACTTAGGCAAAATCATTACAGCTTCCAGGCCACTTAGCTCAGACATACAAGATCAGCCCTAGTCCTAGACTACCTCAGCATTCCCCAAAAAGGCTTATTTAAAAATCGAATCCCTGGGACCCACTTTGGACCTATTGAAAATGAATCTTTAGTGAGTTATAGAGCAATCTGCATCTTGACAAAATCCTGTGACAATTCTTAACTCTATTAATATTAATATCATGCTGTGAAATAAGCCAGGCAGAGAAAGATGAGTACTGCATGTTCTCATACACGTGGAAGCTAAAAATGTTGATCTCATAGGAGTAGAGACTAGAATAATGGCTACCAGAGTAAGAAAGGTTGGGGAAAGGGGGAGATACTGAAAAGTTTGTTAATGAATACAAAGTACAGCCAGATAGAAGGAATAAGTTCTAGTGTTCTATTTTTTGGCAATTAACTTTTAACTATTTTAGTGTATATTTAATAACATATATTTAGTATATATTCAATAACATTCACATTTATTTACACTCATATGAATTGTGGGGCAACCAGTCGAATATCCTTTTGTTTTCAATGGACAAACAGCATCTGTTATGTACTTCTCTACTAAATATATGTTTGAGTATTGAATATAAGAAGAACCTTAGATTAACAGTTCTCTACTGAAAAGGCTGATATGATGGTAAATGAGAACATTTTTCAAAGTAGTTCACAGTTTAGTTATTTGTTTTGTGGGGAATGTAATGTTAAAATATAGAAAGACATTTAAAATACATGCTCATACGCAACCCAGCTCTTTCAATATTTATGTAAGAAAATTATGAAAATGTCATCAGGATCATTTCTGATTTTTCCACTTTTGTTAAAAGCTATCCCCCAGAAAAGTGAAAAGATGACTATTTTATATTTCTTCATAGGAATATCCTACTTAAGATTTTGATGATGTTTTCTAAATGCTAAAGCATTTATTTTCTATCCATTTCTGAGTCAGAGATGCAGCCTCACCCATTAAGAAGGCCTGCAAAGAGTTTCAAAGTAAATGATGTGCTAGGAATTGCAGTTATGTTAATAAGCATAATTAGCAATTTATTGTATATTTTCAAATAGCTGGAAAAGCAGATTTTATAGGTTCCTAACACCAAGACATAATAAATGTTTAAGGTGATTGATATGTTAATTATATTGATTTGATCATTACACATTGTATACCTGTATTAAAATATCACACTGTATCCCATAAATGTGTATAATTATTATGTGTCAATTAAAGATAATAAAAGCAAAACGATCTACAAAAAAGAAACTTTGAGAACTACTGAAATTGGGTCCATTCAGCTTTAAGGAATATCAGAATCTGATACATCCAGATGACAGATGTATTTTCCATTCCAGGATCTGGAGTAAGCAGTCAAGGTGAGATTGTTTATTGCTGGCTGTGCCACTAGGTATCCAACCAGACATTTCCACGTAATTCACCTAAGGTCATAAAACATGGCTTCCTTTCCAGTAGTATTCTTGGGATTTTTTTGAATCTTTTGAATAACTCAGGAATGCTTCCTAAATTCTTGAATGCTCCTGACCCTAAGGTACCTGGCAGCTGAGTACCTCCTGACACAGATAGCCCAAAAACACTTACTATAGAATACACCATTTGACCCTGCAATCCCATTACTGGGTATATACCCAAAGGAATATAACTCCTTCTATAATAAAGATACATGCACACATATATTCATTGCAGCACTATTCACAATAGCAAAGACATGAAACCAACCTAAATGCCCATCAATGATAGACTAGATAAAGAAAATGTGGCACATATACACGAAGGAATACTATGCAGCCATAAAAAAGAAACAAGATCATGTGCTTTGCAGGAGCATGGATGAAGCTGGAGGCTATTATCCTTAGCAAAGTAACTGAGGACCTGAAAACCAAATACTGCATGTTTTCATTAATAAATGGGAGCTAAATACGAGAACACGTGAACACAAAGAGGGGAACAACACACACTGGGGCCTACCAGAGGGCAGAGGGTAGGAGGATGGAGAGGATCATTAAAAATAACTATTGGTTAGTAGGCTTAGTACCTGGATGACAAAATAATCTGTATATCAAACCCCCATGACATGAGTTTACCTATATAACAAGCCTGCATGTGTACTTCTTAACCTAAAATAAAAGTTAAAGAGAAAAAGAATACACTATAGAGAAAGAATCTCATCTAGTCCAGACCTACTCTAGTGTGGTCATCAGTTTCAGACTTATGAGCAATTTATGCACTGCTGCTAACTGCAAACAATTAAAGTTTAATTTTTCTTTGATGCCTTCCATTAGAAATGACAGCAATTCTCTCTCCTTCTGTCTATGATGACCAGGTAGTGTGACAATAAAGTATTCCAATTAATATTTTTCAATTAAATAAATTTGTTGAATCTGATATTTCAGCAAGGACTTTTTTTAGCAAGACAAAAATGGATTTTGTCCAAATTATAAATAGATTAATATTTTTAATTTTAAACCTGGCATTCAACTTATATGGTGAAAATTATAACATTTTAACTATCAGAATATTACTAATCAGTAATTCTGATATGCAAAAAGAAGTGGCATCAACTTACAAGGAAGTCAGCATATTGGAACCTGGATCAACAAAAGTTTGTAAAACTCTTAATGCTTGGTGAGTTCTAAATGTCTATCTGAAATTAGGTGCTTTGGCAAGCAAAACTTTATCCTATCCCAATCCATGAAAATAAGCCTAAAGTTGTAACTAATTTTGGAACAGGGCTCTTAGATTTCCTACACAGCTTTCTATTTGATTATCAGGTATGAATTTCACAACTAATCACTAAAGCGAGTTAATTTCCTTATATGAAACCATCATGTAAATGTATAGTCTAAAAGTAGCTTCAAATATGAACTTAGATCATAATGGCAAAAGGGTTATAAGCAATGCTTTGTCTCTAGGATACACACGGTACCTTTGAACAGGAACAATTATACTGACTCTAACTACTGATTTATTTTAATTTACAATTTTTACTCTTGGCCATTTATTCCAAGAATATCTGGCTTGTCATTCAACAATTGTGGTGTCCTGATTCTCTCCTTTCAATCTTAAAATTCTTATAGCTAAATTAGTCCAAAAGAATGCTTTATATGCCCCCGAAGGATGAGCATGGAAGCTGCCCCTTGTTGGAGGGCTAGGCACTGTGGTGAATAAGTAGGCAGAACTCAGATAGAGTCAAAATATGCTTGGAATTCCCTTGGTATGACATTCCTCAGGAGCCTGACACATTGTCTCTTAATACACCCAGTTTTTCCGGCAATGTCAGAATGGACTGTGAGGCCTTGGGTTGACCCTACATAAAGTTGTTGGCTTACTTTTAAAACCTCACAGTACGGAAAATACCCAAGGTTTTTTCTTTTTTTCTTTTTTTTTTTTTTTTGTTGTTGTTTTATTTCTTTCTTTAAGTTCTGGGATACATGTACAGAATGTGCAGGTTTGTTACATAGGTATACATGTGCCGTGGTGGTTTGCTGTACCTATCAACCCACCATCTAGGTTTTAAGCCCCGCATGCATTAGGTATTTGTCCTAATGCTCTCCCTCCCCTTGCCTCCCACCCCCCGACAGGCCCCAGTGTGTGATGTTCCCCTCCCTGTGTCCATGTGTTCTCATTGTTCAACTCCCACTTATAAGTGAGAACATGCGGTGTTTGGTTTTCTGTTCCTGGGTTAGTTTGCTGAGAATTATTGCTTCCAGCTTCATCCATATCCCTGCAGAGGACATACCCACAGCTTTTTTTAAGCACTAAAGTCACACTTACTGCTGCAAATATTCCCACTTAAAGGGGCACATAGAGACAAAACCAAAGGAGAAAGGCATATTCATGTCTCTCTGTTACTTTCATTCAGAAGAAAAAGACTAGTGATTCGGGAAAGGTTAGATAGGTTCAACTACTACTTAAATTTGTTTTCTGTCTCTCTCTGTCTGTCTCCAAACTTAGTTTAATTTCTGTAAGCTAAATGAACATAAGATATGAGTACATTTTATCTGCAAAAATTAGCTGCCGCTAAGTAAGAAGGAATTATTTTACCCTTAATTAATTTTAATTGATAATACCTTTTCATATTATTAACCAATTAGCCAACATTTCTGACTTGATAAATTTTCAAAATTTTTGAAATATAATATACATGATTTTTTTAGATTTCATTATGTAAAACTATATGTAGTTCATATATAATTTTATATATAATTTATATATTACATATAATTTTCATATATTAAGTTTTATATATATAAAACAAGTATAACACTGGCACCTACTTTTAAATCAATTAATTTATGAAATATAGGTGATTCTTTTTGTTTCTCTTTTCATTACTGCAAAGGAATTAAGTTCATTCAATGGAAAATAACAGCAGTTCCAGAGTACACTCAGGGAGATGCAGTAGAATAACAAAGCTGAAAAATGTAGAAAAGTTGTTAGGAAACATCTTTTTTCCACCATCTCATATTTTTTCACAAATAATGATGTGATACTACTATTATATAAATACATGTCTTTACCATTAATAAGGAGGGGCTTATTCTGTTTATTCTTTTAATGGATGGAATCATGGAATACTTTTATTTATATGTTTTTACCAGGAGCAAGCTTATAACTTTGACTGGATCTAAGAAAATATAAGGTGGAAAATTTTGTTTTAAAGTGAGGCACCAAAAGACTAACACCAAGAGGTTAAGTGTTCAACATGCCTCACTGTGATTACTGACATCTCATGCCGTATACAAGCTTAGTTTCTCTATAGCAATTTGGTCAACACTGACAAAACCCAGTGGATAGTAATAGCCAAAATGGGCAATTAGAATTCTCAGGAAAGTAGAAATTCTTGGCCTTAATTATCTGCATAATTCAGTCCAACCATACGTGTAAAAGATCTGTATTTGCCCAGACACTGTGGTGGGTATTGTGGAAGATGCTAAAATGAGTAAGAGTGCATTTCTGCTCCTTAAAAGAGCTAATATTTCCTTATTTCTCCTTTGCTGGTTCCTCCTTCTGTCTCCCAATTCAGGTGGCAAAAATTCTAATCGTACAAAAAGTCTGTAATAAACAGTAACAGTCTCTTGTCTCTCCCTGTTCATTTGTTTCCCGAGTGACAAATATTGTTTCTCACATATCTTTTCAAAGGTTTTCTATGTCTATCCAAACATACATGTATGTAAATGTACTTAAAACAATTCTATGTAATGAAAAATTAGCATCATACCTTATGATGCCATGCCACAAAGTTAGTTTCTGAAACCTCTTAAGCTGCTTTCAATTTATACTCTCTCCATAGCTGATTTCATTCAGTCCCACAAATTTAAACACTATCTATATGATAATGACTCTCCAATCTGAACCTCTAGTCTTTCTTGGAATTCCTGGCTTACATATCCCCTATCTACTCAACATTTCCACTTGAAGTCTGACAGGCATCTCAGACTTATCTTGTCCCAAAGCAAACTCTTCATTTCTCTTCATCCTAGTCTTTTTTCTTGTGCTGTCTTACCCATCTCAAAAGAGTGCCAACATCCACCAGTTGCTGAAACAAAAATCTAAGAAATATCCTTGATTCTTCTTCTTCCCTTCTACTTCACTTCTAATTTGTTAGTAAATAATCTGTTTCAGAAAACCAAACACCACATGTTCTCACTCATAAGGGGAGTTGAACAATGAGATCACACAGACACAGGGAGGCAAACATCACACATCACGGCCTGTCAGGGAGTATGGGACGAGGAGAGGGAGAGCATTAGGACAAATACCTAATGCATGCAGGGCTTAAAACCTGGATGACAGGTTGATAGGTGCAGCAAACCACCATGGCACATGTATACCTATGCGACAAACCTGCACATTCTGCGCATGTATCTTAGAGCTTAAAGTAAAATTTTTTAAAAAAGAAATCTAAAATAGCCATATAGAAAACCAATTTGATAGTTCCTTATAAAGTTATATATTTACCACCCAACCCAGAGAGATGGAAACATCTGTCTGTAAAAATAGTTGTACATAAATATTCATAGTGGGTTTATTCATCACTCATAACAGCCTCTAAAAACAACCCAAATCTTCATCTACAGGCAAATAGTAAATAAATTGTTGTGTATTCACTCACTCAGCAATTGAAAGGATCAAATTTCTGATATTTGAACAATATAGTATAGATTAACTGAAAAAACGTTACGTTGAGTGAAAGAAAGCTAAATTCAGAATTGTAAATACCATGTGATTCCCTTTATATATAGGTGTAGATTGGACAGAATAAATGTATGATGATAGGAATAAGATCAGTGGTTGCTACATAAGGTAGTGGTGGTGAGGAGGAATTTGCTGTAAAGGAACATGAAGGAAATCTGTATTTTGAGGCGGTGATGATTACATGGGAATTTATACTTTTTAAAGCTGCCTCATACTTTTAAAATGTGCATATTTTATTGTATGTAAATTATACTTCAATAAACTTGATTAAGACACACACACACACAAACACACACACATAATCTGTTTCCTTCCCAAACACCTTGCATCGATTGATCTCTCCTGATCCTCAGAACCATCACGCTCGTCCAAGTTACTATTATTACCTCCTGTGCACTGTTGCACAAGCTCACTACTAGCCTCTTCCTTTTCATTCTGGACCACTCCCCAAACAAACAAATAAACAATTCAACAAAAGCTCTGTTCTCCAAGAAGCAGCCAAAGTTCCATTTTTAAATATGGTAAAATCACGTCCCTTTGCGTAAGTGATACAGTCTAAATGCTTTCCATGATTCTGAGGATAAAACTCTCCCTAGCTTACAGAGCCATCTGTGTCCCAGCACTTGGGTAGCTTTCTGAGTTTATCTGATGTCCCTCTCACTCCAAAACCAGCTTGGAATCCTCCCAATGCACCAGGTTTATTTCCTTTCCTCATCAGGTCAAATTTGGACCCACCATAGGGCCACTGCATGGGCCATTCAAATGGCATTTCAAGTCTCTTTGCTTTCACCTTGCTGTAGCTGCCTACCCATCATTCAGATCTTTGTTTACTTATTACCCCCTCCAAAAAGCCTTTCCTGGCCACCCAGCCAAGAGCAATTTGGCTCTTTCAAATCCAGCAGACAACCCATCACTATCTGACTTTGTCTGCCTAATTATTAATTCTTAATTTCCTGGCTTACTAAGCTAAACTCCAAGCTCCATGAGAGCTACGGTTTTCATTAATACTTGATTATTGCTCTAACTACCTTAGTGTTTAGATGAATGCCTGACATGTGTTATGCATTCTATACATTGTTAAGTAAATAAATGAATGAATACTGTAAGTGCAAAAAATGTATTTTCATTTAAAAACTAATCAAACCATGCTGTGTTTAAAAGAGCAAGGTTACTTAAAGGCGATATCAAAAAGTAAACTCCTGCTATTGTTACCAATTTGCTATATTATCCCCTTACATTTTCCTGTTTCTCTTACCGTAACACTCATCACTATTAACTCTATTTTCTGTATATCTATTTGCTTGAACTCTGTCTCCCTATACCAAAATGAAAGCTCTCCTTGGGAAGTGATTTTTGTCTGTCTTTTTTCACTACTGAACGCACAATCTTGGTGAGTGACTTGAACAGAGGCACTCACAAATTTTGTGGAATGAGTGAAGCTATAAGGTGCAGTTAAAAGTGATTGATTAGGTATTCTCAGTTTGCAATGAGGAAACAAAACCACTCTTAGTCCAAAGAAATGGACCAAGTAATTTAAGTAAGCACTTGAGACCATGGATCTCTTTATGTTTCTATAACTCAAATTATCTTAGAGCTTGGGAAAGCCATTGCAAACATTTTGCCTTAGTTTTTGCTCCCTGAAAAATGGGAATTAAATGAAATCAACAAACCAATTAAAATTATCTTTTTAGAGCAAGCCCTACTTGAGAGTTCAGTAATTACCACCAACTGATTATCATTCAGGGATAAGTAAGCACAAAGAAGAAAGTAAGGGCGATGGGAGAAAAAAGCCAGAGGGGCAATTTTTGTGCTGCTTAGGTTAAGACTTCTCTTGTTTTGTTGAATTTGTTCGTAAAAGCTGTAAAGTCTGGGGAAATGCTTCTGGGCAGCAAAGCAAAGTTTTGAAGCTTACAGGTCTGAGGAGAAATTTATAAAATGCAGTGGGGAAATTAAGTTGAACAACAGTGCAATGAGGCATAGTTAAACCGATTAATTAAACAGGTTTTGATATGTATATAACAGGGTTGCTGAAGAATTAAAAATAAATCCAAGATTTTAAATAAGTTCGGTATTCAATAAAACACCAAACAGTAACATTCAGAAAACTTGTAGTTTTTTTGAGTAGTGTTCTTTGATGAATTTCTTTCTCATTCATATGCCTCACCAACTCTCTTTTCCCCAGTAATCTTAAAGAAACTATGCTTTCAATAATATGCAAAAGTCTTAGACTTTTCTCGATTATCCTCTAATTCTTCTTATGCCAGTTTCAAAGCGATGATACTTTCTTGTGGCATCCATTAGGACAGATTTATTTTTCAGTAATATGTCTACAAGTTTTCAGAAAGCAATGAAAATTATCTTGCTTGATGCACCTGCAGCTTGGCAGGTGTGACACAGAACAGGTGTTGAAAAAACAAGACCAAAAGCTGGGCATCACAAAGATGGAGGTTTGATTCCAAACTTATCACTTAAGAGCTATGAGACCCTGTACACGTAGCTGAGCCCCTAAAAATTTCAGTTTCCTCCGCTGTGAAAATGTTGTGTGATATTTGAAAATTCCTTGGCTTAATGTCTGGCAGAGACATCTCTCAAGAAACTGAAAGTATTAACAGTAGAGGCAGATTCCAACTCGCAGATATGTTTTGATTGTCAAAATTGCTTGTTTGGAAGTCTAAACATATATTTCATCAAAAATTATATTAAAAGATGAAATGATCAGTGGTAAGCAGGTTTCTAGATGAACCTTCAAAACCTCCATTTACCATAACACGATTTAAGTCAAAAATTCTCCTAATTGTCTTCTGGTTAGGGTGGTCAAATGGCCTTTGTTTTTTTTCCTGGACTTGCCTGGTTTTAGCATTGAAAGTCCCTCATCTTGGGAAACGTTTGTGCTAGACAAATTTTAGTATGATTCCTTCGTTTGGAAGCTAATCATTATTCATTTGTTCATCCTTTTTTTTTTTTTTTTTTTTCCTGCTGTCCCAGGTATGTTCTTAGGCTCCGGAGATATAAGGACAAATTGGATATGGTCTCTGCCTTTAATAAACTTAGAGCCTAGCAAAGAAGACAGACAAATGAACAAGCATTAGCAGGCCTTACACAAAATGCTAATGATGGCGGTTTGCCCAGGATGCAGAAAAACAGCTGATAGGCACCTCACGCAGACTTGGACAAGGTGATCACTGAAATGGATCTGAAGTAGGTATGCAGCTCAAACCAGTGACTCCTATATAATTCCTTTGGACATTTTCCAATTCTGAGATCAGATTTCCTTAAATATACATATTAAAATGCCATCTCTTTAGATTCCCTTATGTCGGTATCTAAACAGATTTTGAATAACTTCTGATATGCATATAATCTTTATGGAAAACTTAGTAAAATATCAATATAAATAACCATAAACCCTTGCTTTTATAGCAGTTCCTCCTACTTTAGATATATAACTAACTTAAAAATCTCCTTTTAAACATGCAAACTGCCTGCTTGCTTTTTTATTATTTGGAATTCATTTCACAAAGGAAATTACTAGAATGCCCCGTTAAATTGAAAACAAAACAGAAGTTATCATAAATAATATTGTTCTAGCCATAATACTGCAGTAGTTGCTCTAAAGTTAGTGAGTTAAAAATGTTTCCCAAAGCTTGTGATCGAAATATTGGCATTTTATTTTTGCATTCTTCAATAAGTTTTAAAGTATTCCTGGAGCATGTCTTTATCGTTACAGCAAATGCTATAGCAAGAAGATGGTAAGACAGACGTCGCTCATACAACCGAAAGCTCGGGTATAACATACACGGATTAACAGCATGAATATTCAGTTTTCTGCCTGGGGAAACAATTTTCATAGACTCTGAAGGCGAGAAAGGCGGACTGTAAACTTCACGGGGGACAGGGACTGTGTCAATATTGTTTACTGCTGTGTTCCCAGTACCCGGAACATCACTGATGCACAAAATGGTTGAGTAAATAACAAAACAAATTTACAAGTCTTCATCCTGTATTTCCAACAAATGATTATTCAGTCTCTGAAAAGTTCTAGTAACTGGAAAACCATCTTTGCCACTTGTCAAAATCAGTAAACCTCTGACACCAGTAAATTATGTAGCTTAAGTTTCAGAGTTAGCTAATTACAATGTGACGTCAAAACCACATGTTCTATATTTGTATTAGATTATATCTCCAATCTCGACTAATAACCTTTGAGATGCTACATAGGAATTTACTAAGAATGTTAATGTGATTATTATAAACTATCCTTGCTATGAAAATATATCTCATAACATGCTTCTGTAGGTTTATAGGCTCGTCAACTGTGTTATAATCATCCTGTATTTTAAGTCCCACAGAGAATTATAAATACATGTCAGATAATGACCTTATTAAATATAAAGGCTCTTAGTCATTTTGAGCTCTCAAAGGAAAATAGTAAAATCCCCACTTATGAGTTTTGTTTTCATTTTGATCATGATATCCACATATTTTATACATACAATAGTGCTAATGCATACATATGCTACACCGTTGACATCCACTTCAAATTCAATGGGATTTTAAAAATTTTTTGTAAAAATGGGGTCTGGCTATATTGCCAAGGCTGATCTTCAACTCCTAGGCTCAAGTGATCCTCCTGCTTTGGCCTCCCAAAGTGCTGAGACTACAGGCATGCACCCCCCCAAGCCCAGTTAATATGTTAAAACTTTTTTGGTAGAAACAGGGTCTTACTATGTTGCCCAGGCTGACCTTGAACTCCTGGGCTCAAGCAATCCTCCTACTTTGGTCTCTCAAAGTGCTGGGATTACAGGTGTGAGCCACTGTGCCTGTCCATAAGTTGTTTTTTTTAAATGTCTAATCTTTTAAAATATCTTTTTAAATTTTATTATTATTCTTATTATTATATTTTTACCTTTGAAGTTTACTACACCAACTGCAGTTGAAGCCAATCTGAGAAGATACACAGGGGCCACATCTGTTAAACTGGAGACATGCTAGGAAACAGGAAAGAACGGATTCAGATTCACAAAGACTAACAGGCAACATGGGGGGAAAGAGATTACTCAACTAAAATAAAAATCACTGTCCCGCAATCCTCAGGATCAAAATGCCCATGCATGCCAAACACAATTACAATGGTAATTATTTAATACGATTATTATAACCATTGAACAGATCAGACCATCAAGTCTGCAAATCCTGTTTTCCACCTAGGTTTACATATTCACTTACTAGGTAATGGGGTCATCTCCACAGCTGAAATGTTGGTAATTTTTGACATTTGTAGCTCTACTCGGTGGTATTCATAAATTGTTCTTCTTCGAACATCTAGAAAAAAAAATGGGAAAAAAAATCAACTTTTAACATTTCCCTGCTTACCAAACAACAGCATTTTAATAATGGATATAGAATTATATACAAATGGTCCAATGTGGTTTTAAAATTAAGCCTCATCCTGTGAGAAGACTGATTATAAAATACATAAAAATCATATGCCAAGTAACCAGCAGTCTTTTTATCAACGAAGTCGGAAGTGTTGATTAGGGTCTCAGATTTCTCACTTGCTTATTAAGGCTTCAACTCATTGTCATTCAGACTATACTAAATATTTTTTGGATAGATTTACATATTTTCAAAGATGTTGACTCATGAAATCAAGAAGGTAAAATGATACCATTTTTTCCATACTAAAGCTGAAGTATTGAGAAATGGGTAAAAGTGTTTCACAATCTAAATAAAGTTAATGGAGAATAACAATGTGATTTCTTTAAAAGTTTAGAATAAACTTCTTCAATAAAAGTAAAACATAAGTTAAATCATTCTTATATTTCATAGTGATCATAATAATATTGCATTGTACATGAAATTCAATAAAAATAGATTTTTAAGTCTTCTCACCACACACACACACACACACACACACACACACAATAACTATGTGAGTGATGAATGTGTTAATTAGCTTGATTGTGGGGAACATTTCAGCATGTATAAATATATCAAATCATCACCCTGTATATCTTAAATACATATGATTTTTATTTGTCAATTATATCTCCATAAAGCTGGAGGGAAAAAAGGAACTTAAATCACCTTAAAAATGAGGATTGCTACATATTAAATACACAGTATCATATCTCAAGAAGGTTAATTAGCATTTATATTGCACAATGTAGTTTATAAATCATTAGCAAATCCATCAATGTCCCTGAGGAAGAAGACAGATGGAGACTTTGACAAGAACTCTAACCATTTAAAATCTAATAAATATAAGCAAACATATTTTAACATCAAACCAGAACAAAACATTCAAATATACTTAAAATCCCCTTTTAAGCCTTATACTAATGTGCTCACCCGGGTTTGGTCAATGTAAGTGGAAAAATAACGTTGTCAACATTTTATTCCACTCCTGAAATGCCTGTAGTGATAAGAATGCATTTCTGGAATAACAGCACATCTATCAGTAATTAGTAAGGCTATAAACTGTTTTTATTTTTATTTTTGAGACAGGGTCACCCTCTGTTGCCCAGTCAGTGGTGTAATCACGGCTCAATGCAACCTGAAGCTCCTGGGCTCAAACGATTCTCCCACCTTAGTCTCCCAAGTAGCTGGGACTACAGGCATTTGCCACCATACCCACTTAATTTTGTTCTTATTTTTTGTAAAAATGGCGTCTGGTTATGTTGCCCAGGCTGGTCTTCAACTCCTGGACTCAAGTGATCCTCCTGCTTCGGCCTCCCAAAGTGATGGGATTACAGGCATGCACCCCCATGCCTAGCTAATTTGTTAAAACTGTTTTTGGTAGAAACAAGGTCTTGCTATGTTGCCCAGGCTGAGCCCACTCCTGGGATCAAACAATCCTCCTACTTTGGTCTTCCAAAGTGTTCAGATTACAGGTGTGAGCCACTAAGCCTGTCCATAAGTTATTTTTAAAATATCACAGTATCCAATTTGGGGAAGTAATGTCATAGTGGTTAATAATATGTGCTTTGGAACATTCTGTCTGGGTTCAAACCCCAGTTTTGCTGTGAGGAATCTGTGTTACCTTGGGCTCCTTTGCTAGCTTTTCTGTGCCTCAGTTTCCTCATCTATGAAATAGGGATAATAGCACCTATATTACTGCATTGCTTTGAGGATTAAAATGAGATAGGAATATTGCTAGACAGTCCCTTTCGCATTGTAAATGCTCATTACATATTAGATACAATTTTTGTCTAACTTTAATATAACAACCTCAGATCATACAAGTTATATGCTGCATTAAATAATCTTATCTCAATAGATCCAAACCTACTGAAATCACACTACAATCCTGGAATCAAACTTCTAGTAATTCTTCTCCATTTTTCACTTAGAGGAAGTTAAATTTATATTGAAATCATTAGACCCAACGATGACCTCCTCTAAAATATAGAGCAGGGAATGTGGTGGCCCAGATGATAGTGAGTTACCTTTTAGTAGAAGTGTTCAGAAAAGGAAGATACCTACTCATCTGAGAATTTGCAGAGGCTGTCAAATGTTTACTTCTACAAGTATCTCTCCTTTTCTCTACTCATATCTTTTTATCCACTTCTAATTATTCACCATGAAATTGTATTGCAGAAGGGGTGGGGAAAGGGTCGAAGCAAACCCTTTTGTGACTCGATGTGGCTCTGGGTCACTGGCTGAAAATATCTCAGGAGTATCAGATTGAAAAACACTGTTAAGAACTCTAATCCAGTGAAATTTTGGTGTAACTGAAAGATGCATATACATTCTTCAAAAAGTAGACTTCACAAAAAAAAAAAAAAAACAGAGGAAATACTGGTTTCATAGTACATAGTAAGGTTTCACAAAGTATATAAATCACATCTTTCTTTTTCTTTTTAGCTTTTAAAACAAAAAGATGGCTCATCTTCTGTCTGTGTCTAAATAGAATTCATTCCTATGTATTGCTTTCTCATGTATTTTGCTAAAGCATCAAGTTCTTATAAATATATAAATAATGTGGCCTTTCCATAAGATCACTAGGATGGGGGTTCTTGAGTCTTCACACTAAAGTTTGCACAGAATCTGTCATATTACTTGGTGCTTAAAATACTAGTATTCCTTTTATTTCATGTTACACTTTGAAATTCTCAACTACTAACAATGATTGAGAAGCTGCTGAGAGTTATTGATCGTGCATATGGAGTAAAGAGAAAGTGTGACCTTCTTTTGCTATGCTAGTTCTATTACCTGCTCAGAGACCTCTACATATTGTGAGGAGATGAATTGAACAAAACCCAAATTAATGAGAATTACTTTTGTTCGATGACCTGCCAATTAACAACGACTTCCAAATGTTCATTTATGTAGTATTTCAGAGATACTTCTGCCAGAAACAAGTACTTAGAATTCTGGTTACCCCTGCCAATGCTAGAAGCTTTCATATGATTCCAAAAATATATTTTACTCATGGGTCTTCTCCAAGAATAAGCCAAAATAAAGTTGAATTAAACGTTCAGTCTTAGTGATGGTGATTCAACTTCAATAGATCAATACTCACCCATCAGTGCCTTTTAAAAGTTAAGAAAAATTAATTTGAGTAAATTAACATAGAGAAAATGTGATCGATATCTTACGGTGATGTGTAGCAAAGTGCAAATATTGCATGTTTTAGAAACCCTGATCAATACCAGCAGGAGGGACAATGTGATCATATGGAAACACCAAGAATCTTCTTTGATCAATATCCACTCTAGCTGAAGTGAACACAGACTAATGAGTACCTTGAGGCATGATTAGCCATGATCTAGTTCATTTTCCTGCCTTGAAAGCTTAACATTCACACAGAGACTATATGAGAAATCGCCTAACTTGCCTTACTCTTATATTGTGTAAGTATTACAATATTTTGCCTGAATTGTCAAATGAATGATTTGCTAACATTTCCCTATTTATGTGTTGCCAATGCTTAATGACTGGCTCCATATGGTTATATCTTATTTCTTTTCTGGTTCAAATCCAGTCCAGCACAAACACCGTTTATTGAATACTCTTTAATGGAAATAGCCTGTATCGTATAACCACAAGATTCATTTCCAGCATGAAGACTCAGGAAAAAAGAGACTCTTGAGATACAATTGACACTATTATAGTGGCTACAAGCTTCCCTCAGAAAAGTGCAATGCATTAGCAGAATTAGCTAGTTGGAGTTGTTAAATAAAGTAGCTGCAAATAAAAAATGCATTTGCCAGAATCATTTTAAAAATTTCTCTCTGTAGTTCTAATTCTCTGAAATAATAATGTCATTAGGCATTCAATAAAACATAAACCTTAGTTGAGCATGAAATGCTAATTTAAGCCTTTTAGATTGTCCTGTCAACATTCCCTCATTGCTGGCAAAGTTTCAGGACACTGGTAGAACTTAAATGGCCAGAGTTCCTAAGTTACTTGAGTAAGCATAAAGGAAATAAAAAATATGGCCTAAAACAACCTTCAAATTTCTTTTTCTCTCACGTATACTTTACTAATGGCTTAAACCAGCCGCATTTCCTGCCTTCCTTTGAGAATTACTTTGTTCTGGACTTGACATGTTCCTAAGACATTAACTGATAAATACTCAAGGTGATGGATACCTCAAATATCCTGACCCGATCATTACATAGTCTATGCAGGTAATAAACACTCACATGTCCCCATATGTAAAGTATTATGCATTAGTAAAAGAAACAAATGATTAAGGAACAAAAAGAGAACCAGAACCAGCAGTGGGACAGTAAATGGTCCATGCAGTGTCACAGTGGGCCAGTGTGGCAGGTGGGCTGCGGGCCTGTGACAATACCATGGTTCCATTGCTGAGGGCCGCTTGTCCTGAACCTGGTGTTTTTGCAGGGGGGACATGCCTCCCTGCTCCTGAGACTTACAGGAAGAAGGCATGATATGTATTTGCCAAGTCATTACATCTCTCTCTCTCTCTTTTTTTTTTTTTTCCTTTTTCTTTTCACAAAGGAGACTGTGACTTCATTAAATTGAATTGGGTGTGTTGAGGCTCACAAAACAATATCCCAAAATGAAGGCCTTAGAGGCAGCTTCTGAAGCTTTTCTTTCTTTCTTTTTTAAAATTTGTATAAATGTAAGGGGTAGAAGTGCAGTTTTGTTACATGGATATATTGTGTAGTAGTGAAGTCTGTGCTTTTGGCGCTCCTATCACCCAAATAGTGTACATTGTACCCAATAACTAATTTCTCATCCCCAAACCCTCTCCCTGCTCTCACCCTTCCCAGTCTCCAATGTCTTCCTTCCAGGCTGGTCTGGAACTGGCCGGCTCAAGTGATCCTCCCACCTTGGCCAACCAAAATGCTGGGATTACATGCACAAGCCACTGCTCTCAGCTAGACACAGTTCTAAATTGTTAAAAATTTACTTTCTCTAAGAGTATTGTATAGGATTATATGTTAATAAATAAAGAAGATGAAATAAAAGAAAGAATTTAACCACAAGTCCCTGAAGAAAGCCTTTCTTGTTCATTACAATTTTAGAAAAATTCTCATATATGTAAAAATTGATTAATCAGTGATTTCTATGTCCAGAAAATTTTTAGAATTTTGCTTGTCTTTAAAAATCAAGTCAGGGTCAGTCAACTAGCTTACATTAGAAATGTATGCATTAAACTAATAAAATATCATTTTATGCAATGCTCTCTATCTTGGAAGTGCTTCATGAGTAGTTATTTTATGAGAAAACATCATGATTTCCATTTATTTCTGTTTTTGTTGAGCCTTTGGTGAGCTAGCGCAAACTTGAGAATATAAGCACCTAATGAAATTGTGCTATACACAGAAGCAATTTTATCTTCTGAAAAATGAATAATTTTGAAGGGTTTTCCATTTTGAGGTGAGCAAAGGTAAGATGACACAATTTACTGGAGATCTGTCGATTGATCTGTTTTTAAGTGAATGAGAAGACTACAACTCTGAAAATAACAAATGAGGCCCAGTTCCTCTGAAAGGGCTTGAACTGGGTTTTAGAAAATATTATAAAATAAAAAAGTTCAAGTTTTTTCAAGATTATTTATATTTTTTATAAGTTTTGACCACATATTTTCATCATGGCTGCTACATAATTATAGTGAATGTGTCCTACCACCGAATCAAAATTGCAAATTGTTTTCTATGGGAAAAATCAGTTATAATGATCATGTTTGAAATGTTGTTATTTAATAAATACACTTATATTTGAAAATTTATTATTTAATCATAACTAATATTCTAAGGCCTTTATCCTAAGCAAAGAAGAAATAAAAACAATGTTTCTGTAAGTATTATACTTGGCGTTTAATATTTTATTTAAATATGTGGATATGGTCTATGGTTACCCTATCCAACATGATAGCCACTAGGCATATATGGCTATTTAACATAAAATTAATGAATTAAATTCAATTAAAAATTCAATTGCTGAGGCTCACTAGTCATACTGCAAGTTCGTAGTAGCCACATGTGACTAGTGAGATCGCGTGATATGATTCAGGTTCACAGCATTTCCATTAGCACAGGAAGTTCTGAATAGCATACTTGTCTACGCTATTATTATTATTTTTAATTAAAGCTTAAGATAGTTTGTATATTTCATGGGCAAAGCTGTGTTTTTGTTTGTTAAGGTTATTTTATTCACTGTCTAAAAGTAATATTAAAAAATTGCTGCCTGGGTCAGGCATGGTGGCTCACACCAGTAATTCCAGCACTACGGGAGGCTGAAGCAGGTGGATCACTTGAGGTCTGGAGTTCAAGATCATCCTGGCCAACATAGTGAAACCCTGTCTCTACTAAAAATACAAAAATTAGCTGGGCATGGTGGATGCACCTGTAATCCCAGCTACTTGGGAGACTGAGGCAGGAGAAGCGCTTGAACCTAGGAGGCGGAGGTTGCAGTGAGCCAAGATCTAGCCACTGCACTCCAGCCTGGGCCAAAGAGTTAGACTCCGTCTAGAAAAAGAAAAAAAGTGGTTCCTGGTCTCTAAGCTTATCAAAAGACCACATACAGCAAAATGTATACCTACAATTGTTCCTCAAAGAATTCAATGACCCTCTTTGTAGTATTTTTAAAATATATTTGCTCTACTAGTTGTCAGTTTTATTTCTGAAAATGTTTAATGTTTCTTATGGAGCTATGAATAATAAACAGCAAAGCAAAGGTGCATTGTAGCACAAACAATGTCAATACGTTTAAAACAGCAGATACTGATACAAAGAGGCTTGACCTTAAGAAAGTACCAAATAATATACTGTGAGTGAGAAAAATAAAGGAATATTCTAAGGGATTCAGACATAGTCACTGTCATAACTTGGAGTAGAAGCATTTTAAGTGAAATCAGCTGCTTTCCAGATTGGTACAAGGCCCTGCATTTGTGTGTTAATGTAATTTTCTCTTCACTTAAATGGCATGGCCTTATCTTTTCCAGATTAAAGAACCACATGGCATGAGTGGATTTTTCGAGTTTCTTGCTGGGAAGATTAGACTCATTAAGCTCGGAAGGTAGAGAAACAGTGAGGCCCAATGGGTAAGTCACCACCCCAGAGATTATGATTGAAATTCAAAGTGTTACATTGGAGGAGAGAGAAACAAACTAGTGCAAGTGGCACTAGTGAGAATTGCGCGTGTATTCAGGAAGACCTCTGCATGTTGTGTAAGGATGTGGAAGGACATAAGCTGAGGCTGAGAAAGAATTACTTAATAGAGCTATTTACCAAGAACTTGTGGAAATTACAAATGACATAGGAATATATGACAGTGTTAAAACTTTTTGGTAATTGAAAGACAATTAGAGCAACAATTAAATACTATTTTGTGCTTATCAAATTTGCAGAGTTAAGAATGAATATTAGAAAGCACTTTGGGACATGGGATATTTCTAACATAACGATGGGTAGTAAACTGGTTCAACCTTGATGGAAGCAATGTGTCAAAATACATTCAAAACAATATTAACATTCAACATCTACAAATTCACTTTTTCAGAATCAGATACATGCAAAAATGTAAAAACAAGGATATTTAGCACCATTTTACTGATAATATGAGATGCAAACTATGTAACCAACCTCTTTAGTGACAGGTTACATAAATTATGAAACAAAGAAATTTGTTATAGCTATTAATGACATTTTGGACAGATATTTAACAGTGTAAAATATGTTTTATATATGAAGGTGAAAACAGGGGGCAGAAGTATTTACAGCATAATGCCAATTTTCTTAATGTGTGTGTATGTTCATATATGTGTATATTACAAATAAATAGTTGGATACAGATACGTGAAAACATTTATTGCAATTTCTCTGTAGCAGATTTCTAGGTAATTTAAATTTTCTTCCTTGGGGTTCCTGTCAATTTACAAATTACTCAGAATTATAATGTGCTATGCTTCTAATCATAATAAGTATATTTTTACATTCGTATTTCTGAAAGGAACAACCAAAGTCAGTCCTGTACTTAGACCTGTTTTTCATAGCTGTACCTGTGGATATTGAATTAGCTGATCTCTATGGTTCTTTCTGTTTCTAAAGTTTTACAAATACATTTTATGAAAACCAGTGATTTAGAGACATACAGATGGACAGACAGGCAGACTCAAGTCTTATGAATAGACAAAAAGCAACACACAACCACACAGTCAGAAAGCACTGAAGTTCCAGAGAGACACTGTCACTGTGTTTCTCAGTGGGAATCTCCCGTGGTTCTACTCTGATGGGCACCCGGACTTGGCAGTGACATCTAAGTTAGTATCGCTGTTTTTAAAGGTGATAATGATGATGGAAAAAACAGTAACTTTAAGTACAAGTATACTATATACTCTCTGCTAGGTAATGCATGCTGTGTATACATGGCATTTTAGGTACTGAGATGCTCATTTTATATAGAAAGAACGTTACAGAAATTAAATAGAAGTTTAACGTTTCATGACCAATAATCAAATGACAATATTTCTTATACTTTCTTTACTTTTAATTTTCACCTTTTTAAATATAAGCCTTAGTTTTACCACAGACCTTTCCCTCTCATTTTGAGGGGGCAAAGGTATTTCTCTTGTAAACTCAGAGGGATTTATCAATTTACTAACAAGGCCTGAATTCCCTTTGATATTGAAACTATCAGATCACCTGGTCTTTTATGAAAGAAAATAAAGCTGCTTTAATTAATTACACTTGAAATTTACATTGAAATTATTTACTATTTGGGGGTCTTTAAAAACTGAAAAGCAAGTGTTTTGTTGTTGTGAGAAAGAATGAATGGGGAGAAATTTTAATAATAAATAAATTAAAATTGCTTTACAGCATTTTGAATGCTTTACCAAACCTTCACCAAATCTGATAAGAATGGTATAGTAATGATGATCTACTGGGAAATACTCTTTTCCAGGCTTTAGCTCACATTCCCATGTTCCCATGGCTACATGAAGCCAGAGGTTTAGGTAATATAACCTGTGTAACCAAAATGATTAACAGAATAGAAAATTGATCTTATGAGAACAGGGTTCTATGTAACACACCTTGCAATGCAGAAGAAATGAAACTACTCACTACTCGGGTAATAATCAGTTGTTCCCTAAATCTACTTGGTGGGGGGAACAATGTTAACAGAGGCAAAGTATTTAAATTCCCTACAAAGACAATTCCTAATAGTGAGTGTTGCTAAATAAGGGAACTGAATTTTGAAAAGGACTTATATCGGTCTAAACTCTGATTGCTGAATATGTAACATAGGTCTGTAGGAATCAACTTATTTCTCACAAAAGAACTGTACTTGTATAACCTGCGTTGTGCTAATCTTGAGTTATCCTAATCTCTGGCATAAAGATGCGCTTTTTGTTAGCTGAGAATACAATGCAACTATATATCTCTCGTTACACAGAAGCTCATGTAACAGACACAGTTATACTTTACAAATGTGGGAGAGACTTTCAAGGAGATAAAGTTTTTTGTTCCCAAATGATTTTTAAGTAGAACATATTGATTCCAATTTTCTTGCATAAATATGGTCCCATCTAACAGCAACAATGGCAGAACTAGAGACCCAAATCTTTCATTCCTTCTTGGCTAATTTTCTCAGCATGGAACAGTAAGGTTAACAGAAAATGTGACTGCTTTTCAGTATGCAAACTGTCTGAGGGACATTTTTCTCTGAACTCTAAGTTTGAATTAAGTTCTTTTGGATAACTGCCGAGTCCCAAACTTTAGACATAATCTGGTCTGAAAATTCATACAAATTTTGCCAATTTATTAAATGAGATTTGTATTTGAAAATATTTTCCGCCAATACATAATAGTTATCCTTTGACAGCCTAACAAGGGATGCAAAATTACACTTTAGGGCCCTGATATCTAAGTACAATTTTAACATTGGGAATATACCAACATAATACTTGCATATTAAAATACATTTGTAAGAAAAATTTTTGGTATTTTGGTTGGTGTTTTTTTTTAAGCAATAATATATCAGAACAACAATATGGACTAAAAGCCCTGCTGAGTAAGCTGCAAATAATTTCTTTTCGGCAATAAAAAAAAAAAAAAAAAAGAACCAACAAATAAACTAAAACTAGTGTTTCTTTTTACTTGTGCAATAATTGACTCAAACCATGCTTGATTTAACAACTCCGAAAGAAAGAATGTGAGAACGGCCGTCCTCAGACAGAAACCAACTTTAGCTGTCCCAGGGCTCGGCCTCTTATTTAAGAGTTCTGTCAGGATGCCTTTATGTTGCCTACACACACTCATGTATCCTTGCTTTGTTCACAGAACAATTTAGTTTCTGGAAAACCTGCTTTGATTTAACAATTCCCTTGAATATTGCCTCCCACAAATTCTCAGCTAACAAGGAGAAACTCCATGTTCTTCACCAAGCAGAACCACCATGTATCAATGCCATTTAGTTGTAAGATAAGCATTCAGTTCTAAGATATCTCACAGTGGTAAGATAACCCCTATAATGTTTCTGCTGATCCGTTGCTTTAAAAAGTATAGCTGCCACTCCAGTTGCTGTCTATATTTGAGAGCTGGCATCATTAACTACAATCACCTCAAGTCACAACCAAAGAACATGAGCATGTGATAAATTATCTACCACTGTAATCAAATAAAAGAAGAAAAAGAACTTTGAACAAAAGAGAAAAAATGATCTCATCTTGAGATATATTTTATTATCTCCCCTTTCCTTAAATAAGAACACGTAGGACACAAACACTCCCATCCCAACTTCGCTTACTACCACACCAAAGCATCTCTCAAGACTGTTCTTGGAGTGAAGGAGATTCAAAACCCAGAAGCTTTCAACAGATGCCTATTTATAGGGTCAGAATGGCTAATTCAGTTAGCATTTTAGTTTCTGCTATAACAAACAGTTATCCAAAGTAACACATGCCTTTTTATTCCATAAAATGTAAACTAGACTAGATAGGCAACAATAATTTAAAGAAAATATATATTTTCTCTGATGGTAAGTATAGCTCAATCCAGATTTTTATTTACTTTGTACTTTTAAAAAAATTTAATTTGTACTTTTTCTTGCATCTTCCTTTAGACTCCCAAATAGTTTTACACAAATACATTAAATATAAGATAGCACAAAGCTATGGTTTTGCTCAGAAACTTAAGATAAACATACATAAAAGTCATATGTCTATCAATCCAATAATCTGTCACTGTTTATGTCATTCTTATTAATAAAAGAGCTATATCTGCTTAGCCAAGCCAACTATCACAAATAATCTGGCTGGGCACAGTGGCTCACATATGTAATCTCAGCATGTTGGGAGGCTGAGGCAGTAGGACCACTTGAGCTCGGGAGTTCAAGACCAACCTGGGCAACATAGCAAGATCTCATTTCTTCAAATAATAATAATAACAACAATAATAAACAGCCGAGGATGGTGGCACATGTCTGTGGCCCCAGCTACTCAAGATGCTGAGGCAGGAGGATCATTTGAACTTGTGAGGTCAAGGCTGCAGTGAGTTGTGACTGCACCACCGCACTCCAGCCTGGGTGACAGAGTAAGACCCCAAATCAGAAGACAGGAAAAAGAAACAAGAAAAAGAATCCAAAATTACACATTCTTGGCTTGGCTATTTAATTTTTTTTTTTTACCTGAGTCAGTTCAAGGGTGACAGAGATAACCCAATAGGAGTTATAAACCAAACCACAGAATTAACAAGCATCAATTGGCTAGTTAATTAGCCATTTTTTTCTTCAAGTACATCTGCCCGAGATCAATCTCCTTTAAATTTACCCCCACAGAGGCTCACTCATTGTGACTGCCCTTCTTCTACGTACTGGGAATTTGTTGGATCCTGTGGACAACAACAAATGCATCGGACAGTCCAACTTTCACTGGATGATTGGTTGAACTTATCTGTGTGACCAAGACAGGAATCTGGAAAAAAAAAAAAAAAAAAGCAGGTTGCTACATGTTAGATCTGAATTTCTTATAGGGAAGAAAGGTAGTAGGATCCTCTTGTTTCATGGACAAAACCACGGGAAGGAGGTAAAAGACTAGAGAGGGAGCCCAAAGTATTAGAAAAGAGGGACATACAAAACCAAAAAATTACATCGGTTTAGTGCTATTGAATGAATAGAAGAGACAGATAGTTCCTGGTTCTAAAGATGGCTACTTGATGTTGAAAGTAATAGATTATCAGAGAATATAATTGATGCTAGATGCTGCAAACTTATCACACATATAGGCACATCATGAATGCATTTAGTGCTGGCTATAATTTTGGAAACAGAGATTCTCCTCTTACTCTTTGTTTTCCAACAAAAACTTCATTGTATACTTGTTTTTATAGAATTTTAGAAAATCTTTGTTTATAAGCAGTCTTATAGATATAAAACCTAGAGAAAAACAAATAAATACACTGTTAAATATACATTCGACAATATCGTCATTGATTAATATCTAATTAAATTTGGCAATCATTTCACCGTTTTGTTTGAAACTACTGTGAAAGACTTCTAAGCTCTTATGGTCATCTCAGTGTGACAGTTCTTGTATTTGAATCTCAATGAAACCAAGACCTGAATACGATAGACATTTCTAATATTTACAGTTAAAAAAATACAATACATTGAGAATATATGAAAAATGATATGAGAGTTATAAATGACATGAACTCTTGGGGTCCATTTTTCCAGATTCAGAAAAGATTCATTGGAGATATGATTACTCTCTTTATTATCAGTTTTATAGAAACAAAAATGGGAATGAAACCATCTTCAATAAACAAAGAAACGGGACAGTAAAAGAAAAGAGTAAATGCAGCAAAAATGTCTTTAGGCAGAATAAGCAGATTTTGGGCCATCTGTGGGTAATTCATTAAATAATATGTTAGATCAGATATTGCTGTATAAGCCACAATAAACAGCATAACAATAAGAAGGGGATAAGTTGGAGAGAATATATAGTAAGTTGGAGAGAATATATAATATAATATAATATAATATAATATAATATAATATAATATAATATATAATAGAAACTCTGTGACTTATTTTTGACCAAGACATCATGAAACTGTGAAAAGGGCTATTTTGTTGAAATGGACAAATTAAGAAAAAAGTTCATTGCTCTTGGAATTTGTGGAATTACCTTGAAACAAGTAAATAGAAGATGACATTTTCCCTTAATGTACTATTTCAGGTCTCTCTTAAACAACGTTAAATTGTTTGCCAATTTTGTGTCAGTATGCTCAATTCTTAACCAATTTGCGTCACTATGCTCAATTCTTTACTAATATAAATTAGTCTTTTGTATTTGGATAACAGAAACACACAAAACAAGCAAAACAAAATCAAGATTTATATCCCAGTCTGATGTACTTTATTTTTTATTTTTTATTTTTGAGACAGTCTCACTCCATCTCCCAGGCTGGAGTGTAACCTCTGCCTCCCAGGTTCAAGCTATTCTCATGCCTCAGTCTCCCAAATAGCTGGGATTACAGGCGTGCGTCACCACACCCAGCTAGATTTTTTTTTTTTGTATTTTTAGTGGAGATGGGGTTTCACCATGTTGGTCAGGCTGGTCTGGAACTCCTGGCCTCAAGTGATCCACCCACCTCTGCCTCCCAAAGTGCTGGATTGCAGCTGTGGGCTACTGCGTCCGGCTGATATACTTTATTTACTGATTTACTAATCTAAATTCAGTATCAATATGTGAAATCCCCTTTCTTATTGAGCATTATACTGTTTCCCAGTCTTACACCCCGTGTTGAGGACTCTAATATGAAAGTAATTTGTATTTAAGACAGACTTACAGTTAAAGCATACAAGAAGATGGAAAAGCATAGGGAAAAATTCCAATTCACTTATATATTTTTGTATCCTAATAAGACATGATCATCTCATTTTTAAGCAGCATCTATTAACAGAAGCAAGCATCTATTATTACCATCATATAAATGCCACTGTTCCTGTCATTTGTCATTTGACCCCCTTCTCCAACATTTATGAGTTCAGTTTTCCTCTGCAAGTTGCAAAAGGCTTTACCAGATAATTCTGTGGTAATTTATTGTATGTCTTCTTTTCCCATACCCACAGCAGTACTTGAGTTTATACTGCTATCAGTTGGAAAATCCTATTATATCATTATGCATAGTACATGTTTATTTCAGAGCTTGTTTTTTAAGTCACATGTCTTGGTTCCTGCAGCCCTCCCAGAAGCATTCTCCTCTCTTCATATTATGCATTCCACCTTCCCTTCCTTTCTTCTTTCCCTCCTTCCCTCCTTTCTTCCTTCCTTCCTTCCTCCCTTCCTCTCCTTCCTTCCTTCCTTCCTTCCTTCCTTCCTTCCTTCCTTCCTTCCTTCCTTCCTTCCTTCCTTCCCTCCCTCCCTCCCTCCCTCCCTCCCTCCCTCCTTGCTTTCTCTCTCTCTCTCTCTCTCTTTCTTTCTTTCTTCTTTCACTCTTGTTGCCCAGGCTGGAGTGACATGGTGCAATCTCGGCTTACCACTTCCTGGGTTCAAGCGATTCTCCTGCTTCAGCCTCCTGAGTAGCTGAGATTACAGGCATGTGACACCATGCCCAGCTAACTTTGTATTTTTAATGGAGATGTGGTTTCTCCATATTGGTCAGGATGGTCTTGAACTCCTGACCTCAGGTGATCCGCCCACTTCGGCCTCCCAAATTGCTGGGATTACAGGTGTGAGCCACTGCACCCGGCCGCATTCCAACTTTTCTATCTCTCTTCCCCATCTCTTCTTCCCTTGCCCAGCCATCTTTCATTTTTATTTTTTTCTCCATCTCTTTCCTTCCTTTCACCCACTTCATTTATGTTTTGTGTCTGTGTCAAGCCCTCTCCACCATGCTTTTTATTGGTGGTGGGTCAATTGTAGTAATGGCCTCAATCAAACGTTTCCTTCTGCCCAGTACCTCTGTGGTCCTCTCCCACTCAGACTCCAGGCTCAATAATATGGCAAAAGAGGACAGCAGCAAACTTGAAGCAAAAAACAAAAAACAAACAAACAAACAAAACTTTAAAAAACTGCTTACTGCTTCCTTTCTTGAACCCTTGCTACAGCCAAGAAAATATATGCTGCTGGTCTTCTGCAGATATATACAAGACACATGAAGGATTTTTTTTTTTTTTTTTTTTGCACCAGAAGTTATTGTTGCCTAGCCAGCTCCCAGCCAGTCCACCAGATAACCGCTTACACATTCAGAAGCTCAGCTGAGATCAACAGGGTCCAGCCCATAACAGTAGAACCAACAAGTTGATCCATAGGCATCTTGTGAGAAATAAGAAATGGAGTTGTTTTAAGCCACTATATTTTGGAGTGGTTTATTACACAGCAGTATCAATCAGTACATTCTCTGTTAAATATCAAATAGCCAATAGAATAGAATATGGGTGTTTCTCCATGAAATGAGGTAGTATTGCTGATCCTAATTTTCTGGGAATCAGATAAATGTGTATTTTTAAGACATTGGGTCTCACTGTGTTGCCCAGGCTGGAGTGCAGTGGCATGATCATAGCTCACTGCGGCCTCAAACACCTGGGCTTAAGCAATCCTCCTGCATCAGCCTCCCTAGTACTACAGGTACACATCACCATGCCCAGATTTCAGATGAATACCTAATTCTAGGTACAATTAAACTTGAAAGATTGGGATGTTCCAGTAGAAAGGTTTCATTTTCTGCAGCATTTTTTTTCATTCTTCTATATCTCTTTAGTTCATTCTTTTGTCTGTGCATTTCAAATACTAAGCCAAATATATATAAATTACCTAGATGTAGATTCATTTAACATGAGGAAAATTTAGCCAAAACCAAAATGGATAGCTTCATGGTGTACAGTTTTCTATCACCGAAAATTATCTGACATGACCAACCCTCTAGGAAGATCACTATAAACCATCTTTGATTCTTCCAGTTATCAACTTAAATTTTTTTCAAATGATTTTGACTTTTCCAAGCTTCAACATGTAAATTGTTAACAACGGTACAAACTCAAATGATAAGGGTGAAATACTCTACCTATATGTAAAGAGAGCAGAAGTTAGGTAGAAATCATCATTTGCGGTCAAGAGTTATGCTTTAACTTGTTGCCAGTTTTTTAAATGTACATACTCATGGGTTAATGATTTCTGATTACTGCATCTGTCAAACCACTACTACCATATAACTCTGAGTCTTCATATAATTGAGGATTATCAAGTAGAAAATAGATTCCTAAGAATGACGTCTACTACATATAAATTATTTTCCCCCAAAGGCATACACATTGTCCATGCTGTTTGACAAGATAGAATCCATTCACTCATTCATCAGATATTAATTGAATATATTTTCTATATTTTTGTAGGCACTGGAATTACAGCAGACAGGAATACAAAGACCCTTCTCTCACAGAGCCTACATTCTAGACAACAGGGACAGGCATTAAAACAAGCGAACGTAAAACCTATAGCATACTAGAAGGTGGTTAGTACCAAGGAGAAAACTAAAACAGAGTAAAAAGATAGAGAGGAATGGGGGTCTCTAGGAGAAAAGAGAGTCACAGAAGCTCTCTCTGAGAAGGCGATTTTTCAGCAGAAACTCGAAGTAAGAGAATCTGTCATGTGGATATTTGGGAAGCAACTGTGGGTAGATGCACTGGCACATGTAAAGGGCTTGACTGAATTGCTTTTGGTATATTTTAGGAGTTAAAGGGTTATCTCTACAGCTGGAGCAGAGGTACCAAACAAGAGTGTCAAAGGCGATGGGAGGTAGCAGGGGCAGATCATAGGGAGCGTGTATTTCTTGCAAGGCATGACAATGACACTGGATTTTAGTCCAAAAGATACAGAAAGATTTGGGAGGTTTTGAGCAGAGGAAAGGACATTCCTTTATTTTGGGAAAATATCACACTGGCTGCTGGTAAATCAAGACTGCAGAGGGACCACGGGAGCCAGAGAAACTAGTTAGGGTATCACAGTTTTCCAGGTAACGTGCCGTGAACCACCCCAAAGTGGTAACAGTAGTGGAAGTGAACAGAGGCCAGATTCTGGAAGAATTATGTAGGCACTGCTATCGACACTCCCCATAGATTTAATAAGGACAGCGAGGGACAAAAGGAGAGTAAAGGATACCAGGAAGCCTTTTGGTTTCAGTAGCAAGAGCAATGAAATGGTGTTTTCATCAGGAATGTTAGGTTGCACAACTTCAGGGGACTGACTCACGTCACGGTCTATCAGAAGCGTCCTTTGGATATGCAGGGAACATATGCAGCTCTCAAGAGCAGTCCTGAACCATTCAGAGACCAGGAGAGGAAGCACTGGAGACGGATGATCACTTTATGGCAAAACCACTGGCTTCACATGCTCTCCATCAAAATTTCATAGAGCTTGTGAGTAAGAGCCCAGGATTTCTAAAACTGTGCTCTTTGTCCTGATTAAATATTAAAATGAAAATTTACAAGAAACTTTCAACTCCTTATATTTTCCTAGAAGCCACCCAAGGCTTTTATGAAACCATTACATGCCAGATTTTCGAAAAGCTGATTTTGCCAAGTGAATTACATGCCCAATGTCATCAAAGATGAATGAAGAAAAGATGAACAATTCCAGACTTTCTCTAAAATTCCCTATGGAACATGTCTGCCTCTCCACACCTGATATTTTCCTATCTTTCTTACCCTGCCTTCTTGCACTGTAATCTCTTTAACTTCAAAATATTACAGGCAGTCAAGTAAGGAGGCCGTGTGAGCTCTCTGTGAGCAAGTGAGACCACTCTGCAGGGTCCTCTGTCAGCATAAAATTAGACACTGTATTATTAAAAGGTACCTTTAAAATAAACTATTTAAAAATTTTTATTTTATTTATTTATTTATTCTATTTTATTTTTTTTTGAGACAGAGTCTCATTCTGTTGCGCAGGCTGGAGTGCAGTGGTGCAATCACAGCTCACTGCAGCCTCAACCTCCAGGGCTGAAGTGATCCTCCTGCCTTAGCCTCCCGAGTAGCTGGCTATTTTTTTTTTTTTTTTAATGTTTTGCAGAGACAGGGTCTCATTATGTTACCCAGGTAGTAAAATGAACTTCTTTTTAACTAATAACAAAGAGATTATGTGTGTATGTATGTGTATGTATAAACAAGCTATTTAGAAGTATAGCCAGTATTGGGCAAATTAGCACAAGAATGAACATGTTGTTGTTACGATCAACTATTTTATAGAAGACTCTGTATTTAGAAGGGTATGAAGTGCCAAAGTCAATGAACATATGGACCAAAAACACGTCAAACACCAAAACTTTCAAAACTTTGATTACGGGAAGCTATTTTCTTATCCTTTCTACAAGTTTATATTCATCCTCAAAATGTCTCGTGAGTCATCATGAGATCCTGGGGATGTCAGGAAGCCAAACTGAAATAATAAAAACTCTAAACTACAGAAGTTTTTTTTAATTTTTAAAACAGTGTAGCTTTATTGTTTTCAAGTGTCTGTAACAGTTGCCTTCTTAAGATTAAAGCAAAGCTGAATTTTAACTGGGCCTCTGTATGATCTGTATTGAATTGCACACTTCTGGCGAATTGATTTTACAATTACATTCTCTCCACAGGATAGAAATAAAAGGAGCTTTCACACTGGCTAAAATATGCTTCCATTTTGACCCCTAAAAGCATTCATGAATACTTCTTTTAAACAGCAGCATAATTTTTGCTCTATATAACAAGCTAGAGATAGGTTTATTACTTGGTATACATTTTTATATAACCGAGATATTAAAGCAAAGCAAAGTAAGCACAGAAGCAGAAAGTGGTTGCAATCGCTACACAAAATCAAGGCAGGAAAAGATGTCAGGGGTAAGCAAAAGTAGAGCAGAGCACACTGGCCTTTGGAAGGAGAGTCAGACAGAAGCTCCTCTCTTCTCCACTCTGTGGTGTCTTTCTCCAGCACACAGGAACCCCACACAGTCCCTGAAACCTGAGGTTCTGACATCTGTCTCTAAACTACGGAGACAACAGCATGCCGCTTAAGTCATGGTTAATGGAATTTGATTTTCCTCTTTGTTCTGCCCTGAAAACATCACCAAAACATTCATTTGTTTCCATTACAGGCCCAGCTATCTATCCACTAGGAAGCACAGTATCTCAGCAAGGGTTTGATTGTATAGTATGTGTTCCAAGATGTGAATCATATCCTATCAAACCTTAACTGGAAAAGAATTACTCCAAACTCATTTTTTGTTTCCTTGCTAATCTGCAATATGGTGTTTAGTAGCTTAATATTAAAAACAACAGCAACAACAAAATCCCACAATAAACTCAAAGCTTTCTGTTTTACCCATTCTTATCTGCCTGTAACCCTTAACTTTCTCCTTCATTTTACTTAAGTATCTGATCTGGCTTCAGTATTATCAGCAGTGAATCTAATTTTTAAGAGTCGTGATCTCTTTTATTATTATCAAAATAACAACTTGTAGCCCCAGCTACCTGGGAGGCTGAGGCAGGAGAATCAGTTGAGCCCAGGAGTTGGAGGCTGCAGTGAGCTGTGATAATGCCATTGCACTCCAGCCTGGATGACAGAGCAAAACTCTGTCTCTAAAAAACAAACACAAACATATAAAGTCCAAAATATTAATGCTGAGTTATCCGTAAACTACACTTGAATAGAAGGGCTTTCAGTTAAATTTGACAATGTAAAAATTCATTTGCTTTCCGGAGTATCAGTAACAATTTGCACAATTATTTCAACCCTTTTGTAGTGTACAGCTCCTGAACTCTCGTCTGCCAGGTATTGAGCAATGCATCTAACAGCATGAAAGTCAAGGTGAGCTATCATCAAACAATCAATTCCTAACATGCCTCCTGCCCCCATCTCCACAATCATAATCTGTAGAAAATCTGGAAGCAGTCAACTAACAGCATGAAGGTGATAAGTAAAATCCACCTCCACTTTAAAACAGAGGTTTCAAACTTCCTTTCTACATAAGCTACTGTGTGCCTCGGGTAAGAAAGAAGAAATTCATGAGGGAGAAATTGGAGGGTGCACGCGTTGAGTGAATTTTCCAGGCAATATTTGCAAGCAAAGGGCTTCCAGGGCTTTCTGAGTCCTCAAGGAAAAAATGCAAATCTACATTTTTACTTGAAATATTTTAATGTTTAGATGTTGGCAACATATCTGTTTTACAAACATATGTGTACACATAAAACATAAAAACATACACAGAGTAAAAAGTGTGCCCTCTGAGTTAAGACTGCTCACATGGAATTGGCACACGAAGAGTCTGAGCTTCATACAAAAGACAGTGACGCAGGGTGCCCACTTGAAGAAGCTTGTGTCATTGCACTCAATGTAGTCAAGACTCTGGTGTGGATTTTACCTGGGACAATAGCTAGATAAGGAAACTTACCTAAACATGGTTTTGGAATTAGACATCAAGAGAAAAGAAAGGAGATTAAAGAAAGTCTACACCCTGGGTTTGGGAGGGACACAAAAAATTAGCTAGGCATGGTGGCAGGCACCTGTAATCCCAGCTCCTTGGGAGACTAGGGCATGGGAGTCATTTGAACTCGGCAGGCAGAGGTTGCAGTGAGCTGAGATCGCGCCACTGCACTCCAGCCGGGGCAACAGAATGAGACTCTGTCTTAAAAAATAATAATAATAAGTAAAATAAAATAAAATAAAATAAAATAATTTCCTCTGGGACATTGATCTTTCTACTTGGCTACTTTATTTATTTTTACACACAGGATTTGTCATTGGAACATTATCAAGGGAGAATAATCCAACTTACCATTTTCTTACACTAGGAAAAGTAAACAAAAATTAAAATGTCAGGCACTTCTACATGTGAGATAGCTAAAAAGTAAAATATCTCTACGAATGCAAATGAATTAGATCTTAAATAAAACTGTGTAGATAAAATTTTAATACTTTAGTTGTTTAAAACACAGGGAAGTCCTATGATACAAAACATCTGTCTCTACATTTTCCTTAGAATTATTTCTTGAGAGTTTTAAATCAGCATTTTATTCTACCTGGTTTTCTTGTCCTTGTATTAGATATATATGTACGTATATATTATTCTTTTCTGCTCACACATTTATCAAATGTCTTGGATGTATATACTGTATTCACACAAGTATTCTCACAGACGTAGCAATAGTTACAGAAGGAAATTACCTTATATCTAAATGGTGGTGGTCTCACTGTTGCATTCTTTTTGGCCTTCTCTAACTTTCTTGAATTACCTTTTTTCTATAAATTCCACAAGTTCAGCCAATGTTCATCTTTTAATGCTTTCTGGCTGCTAACCATGAGTGAAGGGTCATTACAGTTTAAATAAGAGAAATAATCTTCAATGAATTTTTTTAAAAATGCATTAAGAGCCCCATTGAAACCTACAACTAATTGGCAATGGTGATTTATTAACTATGCATTCTTCCATAGAAGAAGCAAATGTGACACCAAGGAACATTAGGTTTAAACACTTAAATGGTAGAGTAGATTAAAAAGTGATTTTACTTCATAAACAGTAAAGTTCCTCTATATTGACCTCCTCTAAAATTTGCTGCTGAAGGAGATGGTAAAGTATTCAACCAAGAAAATGGATAGAACAGGCTGACTCCTGGGCTGAGCCTGCCTCTTCTGTGATTTTTCTCCTATTGCCATCTAGTAGGATTATATGACATTTTTATTTAAATTACCAGTTTCCTAACCTAGTGACTATCTTTATCCCTTACATAAGCTAATGAAAAAAAAAGGACCCGAGTTTGCAATTGACACAAAAAGAGTGACATCCATCCATAGTTTGTGTCCAGAGTGATTATAAATGCCAAGTATATAATGAGAATAGAGATAAAAAATGTCAGAGAAACTGCAACTTCTACAAAGTAAGAGTATTCTAGGATAGACAGCATCAAGGACTGTAAAGACCCTTATTTCAAATCTCCAGCATTTTTGAAATACATTTTTTTCTTTCTTTTTTGAAACAGAGTCTCCTTCTGTCGCTCAGGCTGGAGTGCGTGGTGTGCTCTCTGCTCACTGAAACTTCTGCTTCCAGGGTTCAAGCAATTCTCCTGCCTCAGCCTCCTCAGTAGCTAGGATTACAGGCATGCACTGCCACACCCAGCTAATTTTTGTATTTTTAGTAGAGATCGGGTTTCACCATGTTGGCCAGGCCTGTCTCCAACTCCTGACCTCAAGTGATCCGGCCTCCCAAAGTGCTCGGATCACAGGCGCGAGCCACCACGCCTGGCCACTGGAATACAATACTTTTTTGAGAATTGTTAGTTTCCTTGTTACATTATCAATAGACCAGAAATATTAGAACCATATCTATTGTAATCAAGCAAAAAGTCATCACTATTTAATGGCAACTTAATATGAAGACGCCGAGATTTAGGGTTATAGCTAATTACTAACAGAATAGGAAAATGAGAGTTTGGTTGCCAAATTCCATGTATTTAAGAAAGGATCCATTTTTTGGCCTATGTACAGGTTCTTTCATTTAAAAAAATTATAGATTAATAATATAAATGCTGCGGATAGGCAAACTTTCCCTTTGCTCCCAAATATGGTAGCCTTTGCTGGCCATGATATGCTCTGATATGATATGTTAGGCTATGGTATGATAACGACTGGCCGAGGAGGACTGTCAAGGATATCAAAATGAATAAATTGATTCAGTCACTTATTGAAAAGGAAGTTTGTAAGAGGGCATTCTGGTACAGTAGCTAGGCCTTTGGGCTTTAGAGTCGTATTTCTTTGGATAAATCTTTATTCCATATCTTTAGAAAAGTTACTTAATGCCTCTGGGTGTTTCAGGTTCCTTTTCTGTAAATGTCCAAGGTAGCTATTCATGGTTTTTGTGAGAATTATACATAATTTATTTTAAATGCTTAGGTCAGTGGCTGGCATATATGAAGAGCTCAAGAAACGCCAGATTTTATCAACTTTGGAGGTTACTGTTAAATGTGAATGTGACTTTCACTGCTGGTTATGGCATACAAGATTAAGATCATTTCTACTACTTGAATCAAGCAGGAAATGTGAATAAACTATGGAAAGCTTCCGTTGAAAACTTCAGGTAGTTATCAAAGAGCAAGGTCTTGAAAAGCCAAAATCCCAAAGAATGGAAAACGCAGACATAAACCCAACACCACTTTTCTCATCAAAGCATTTGCCAATTTACAAGCAAGTGATAGAGAGTGAGAAGGTGTCATTGACTTCGCCCAGAGAGTTTAAGTAACTACCCTACACACTTTCTTTTCAATACACGACTGAACGGTTCGGTGGTTCATTTTTATATCCTTGACTGTCTTTCCTGGCTAGTCATTTTGATTCCACAGCTTAGCACATCATATTATATCAATCATATCACAGCCACTTGTGATCACAGGTAAGAATGATTTGCCTTTCCACAGCCTTTGGGCTGTCTCATGGAGCTGAAGAAAAATACATGCATTCAGGGGCACTAAGGAAAAGGTCCATAGTAAAAATCCAGATCTTTAGTGGAGATCCCTGAAGGACTAGAAGAGTAAGGGCTTACCAGAAATATTCTGGTCTCATAAGGACTGATGCTCAACTTTGAAGGGGCTTAGCTGCACAGTGTTAAAGTAATCTGTCCTGTACTAACTGCCAAAAAAATAAACTGACTTGCAGGAAGAAAACATTATCTACATCCTCAAAGTACTTTGGCACTTTGTAAACCATGTCCAATATTTTATTTAAAAAATCATCTAGCATGCAAAGAAACATGACCAATGAATAAAAATCTACAGGAAATAGAAAGAAAACAGGTGATAGAGACAGACCCATAAGATGTGTAGATATTGGAGTTATTGGTCACAACATTTAAAATAACTGTTATTAATATAGTCAAGGAAACAGATGATACAGTTAATTTCATAGGTAATTAAATCTATCTAAAAAAACTGGATACTCTAAAACTGAAAAATGCATTATAATGAACAGTTGGTAATTTGAGAAAAAGAACTTTAAAAAATATTCTTTTTGTATTTTGACTGAATTCTAAGCAAACTCTATCTTTGAAGTTAATTAAAATATACAGCTGTGTAACAATAAGGGCCTATAGTTTAAAACAGAATTTCGAATCTTTAGTTAAACAACACAGGAGCTACAACCTCAGGAAAAATAACTTAATTATTTAAGGGAATCCATGCCTCCACAAGTCTTCTCTCCAATATGATTCTAGAAAACAACAGAGTATTGGTGAAGAAACATTGAATATTAAGAGCAAATCTGTATTCATTCTTATTTTAAGCAGCAGTCGTACTTCCCTATTTCAATCCCACTCTAAACAAGATTGTTACAACTGTAAATGCATTTTCTTATTTATTGATCATTCATCATTTAGTTTGCACTACAAAAAAAATCATGCTATTGAAGAAAAGGCAATATTTGCAGCATGAAAGGATTGGAGGTCATGTACGTGCTTAGCATGGTTGGCACATTTAAATACTGAGATAAATTGAATGAGGGCATTGAAAATGAAATTTACCTAACTGAATTCATTCAATCCATTACTACTTTTAAAGTAAAATTTAATTGTAATTAAAATTTACAATTTTAAACAAGTCCCAAATTGGTGGTGGGTTTTGTGTAAATCAGAATTTTTCTTCTTATTCACATAAAACATAATGAAACAAAACAAAGCTGGTGTTAGCCTATTAGAAGAAACTTATTACAGAAAGAATTACACTTACTTCCCTATCTATAATTCAGTAAGTTTAGCTTGGACAGGAACAGAACATTTTATTCCTTGTAATTATATGTTCTTAGAATTTAGTTAGCTCTCCAAATGAAGTAGGAATACCTCTCCTATCTATACTTGTAATTGTGTGATATGACAAAGTCTAACAAGCAAGATTCTTAAACAGCCAATATTAAGAAATACTTATTGGAAAAACAAATGAGACATAGATTTGTGAATTGTTTTACATAATCTCTTTAGGCAGGGAAAATGGTTGAGATGTCTTGGGATCATCAAATTAAATTCTGGATTTATCCTTAACTAGCTCTGTGACCTCAAGTATGTCATTTAATCTCTCTGACTTAGCTTGCTCAGCTACAAAATGAAGATGATCATGTATGATCTATTTCCATAATTAAGTCATAAACATTTATTGAACAGCTTCAATGTACCAACGCTATTGTAAAATGCTTAGGATATTAAAGCTATAGGAAATTGTTGAGGAATTAAACGCTATAATGCATATGAAAGTACTTTGAAAATGATAATACATTACACAAACTACTATTTTATGCTATCATGTGGTTAGGAATATTTTTCTAGCAGTACCAGGAGCTTCTAGCTGTCACCCCAAATGCAAGGGGACTCTCTTATGACAAATTTTACAAATAATAATTTGCCTTAGCAAAATAAAATATATAACAATTATTGGGAAGAAAAAAGTGGTAGACTAGAAAAGTAGAAACTGCTTTCTATCTAGAACAAAGAAAGAACTGAAAGGCAAATTAAAGTAAAGTGAATAATAAAGTAAAAACGACTTCTTTGAACTCCAAGTGCAGAGGGAAGACATTCTTCACGACAAGAGCCTGGGAATATCAAGAAAGCATTAAATTTGCCTGTCATCTTGAAATTCCCCATAACAAAACAGGAAAACCATAACGGAACTTTTTTCTTTGTAAAATGAAGAAAAGGCCTTTAAAAATACCAACCTAGACCAGAGAATAGGAAGAATCAACTGTTACTCTGCAACGTGAGATACCCTTTGAGAACAGTGTAAAGAAAGATGACACTTTCGATAATAAAGACTAGCAAGTGAAACCACAATAAGAACACACACTTCTGTTTTGACAAAGCCTCCAGCTGGTGAGACCTAAGTCCTCACACTTACTGACCTTGCGTCTTTCCAGAAACTTGACCAGTGTTGGTTGAAACCGTTGAAAACAAACATTTCAAAACACCACTGTGCAGTTCCAGCAATATACTAGATTGCAATGAAAACTAGAAATGAGTAAGTTCTTTTGAGAATTTTTCTCTCGGTGTCCAGGGAGTGTGACATAAAAATATGATGGGCTCTGATATAAAAACATAGCCCTGATTTTAGCTCTTTGAGGAATCGCCAATGGCTGAACTGCTTTCCCCAATGGCTGAACTAATTTACACTCCCAACAGCGGTGTATAAGCATTCCCTTTTCTCCACAACCTTACCAGTAAAACTACATTCAGGCCAGCAATCCCATTACTGGGTATATAACCAAAGGAATATAAACCCATGTAACCAAACATCACCTGTTTCCTCAAAACCTATTGAAACAAAAAACTGGGTAGAGCAAAGAGAATTTTTAGGGTAGGAAGGATGCTGTATGACACTATAATGATGGATGCATGACATTATACATCCTTAAAACCCTTAGAAAGTTCAGCATCAAGAGGGAACTCTAATGTAATCTAAGAACTTTGAGTGACATTGATGCGTCAATGTCAATGTAGGTTCATCTATTGCAACAAATGTGCCACTCTGGTGGGGTACATTGATGATGGGGGAGGATGTTCAGCAGGGGAAGAAGACTATGTTCAAACTCTCTGTATTTTCTGCATCATTTTGCTGTGAATCTAAAACTACTCTTAAAAAATAAAGTCTATTAATTAAAAAAAATAAATAAATCATTCTGCCACAAAGACACATGCATGTGTATGTTAATTGCAGTACTATTTATAATAGCAAGGACATGGAATCAGCCTAAACAGCCACCAATGATAAACTGGATAAAAAAAATCAGGTACACACACACCATGGAATACTATGAGGCCATAAAAGAAATGGGATCACGTCTTCTGCAGGGACCTGGATGTAGTTGGAGGCCATTATCCTTAGCAAACTATTGCAGGAATGGAAAACCAAATACCACATGTTCTCACTTATAAGTGGGAGGTAAATGATGAGAACGCATGGGCACAAAGAAGGGAACAACAGACACTGGGGCCTACTTGACAGTGGAAGGTGGGAGGAGGCAGATCAGAAAAAATAACTATCGGCTGGGTGCGGTGGCTCACGCCTGTAATCTCAGCACTTTGGGAGGCCAAGGCGGGAGGATAACCTGAGGTAGGGAGTTCAAGACCAGCCTGACCAACATGGAGAAACTCCATCTCTACTAAAAATACAAAAATTAGCTGGGCATGGTGGTGCATGCCTGTAATCCCAGCTACAAGGGAGGCTGAGGCAGGAGAATCTCTTGTACCCAGGAGGCAGAGGTTGTGGTGAGCCAAGATCCGGCCATTGCACTTCAACCCAGGCAACAAGAGTAAAACTCCATCTCAAAAAAAAGAAAGAAAGAAAAATAACTGCTGAGTTCCAGGCTTAGTACCTGGGTGAGAAAATAATATATACAACAAAACCTCCATGGCATGTGTTTCCCTGTATAACAAACCTACACATGTACTCCTGAACCTGAAATAAAAATTGAAAAAAAAAAAAAAACCATACACTTGGACAAAGAAACACCAAGTAGGACATAGTCTATAATTATATCCTACTTACTCAATTGCCCCAAGTAAATGAAAAATTTCATTAAAAAGTTTTTACAGTAATAGAAATATCTGACATATCTGACAAAAAATAAGGGGGCTATATAAATCTGACATAAATTTTAGAGTTGGCCTATTTGATTGTAATTAAATTATGCTACATTTTACGGAATAGATGAATTTCAGAAGATTTGACCAAAGTGAATTCTTTCTTGATCCTCAATATTCCTTTTATAATCTGGGATTCATTTCTCAAGGAAAAAGTAATCCCTCAGTTGAACATAAGATATCAAGTCTGTATTATTATAAATATCCATTAACCTATGGGTTAATAATGCTCATTATTAATTCTCACTGTTTAGGTTTCTCTCATAATTAGAGACTATCTAAAACATTACATTTGTAGTTCCTGGAACTTTATTTTTAATATTCTTAGTCCAACAGGTCTTAATTACTTTGTCAAAAGAGTTGGAAATCAAACACACAGTTATTCCAGTCTAAATATTTTGTAAATTTAAGGCTACAATTTAGTAAATTTTCATTCTTTACTTTGTCAGTTTGTTAAAATGAAACAAACCATAAGTTTAAATTCCCTTGTTCTTTCTGTCACTTAGATCTCTAATTTATCTTTCCTATCCAGTTTCAATAAACATTAGTCAAAGGGATTGTAAGCTCAGCTCTCCTGGAACTATCTCAGTACTGGGTCATTGAGCCACATAAGTTTTCGTCTCTATAAATGCTTTTGAAATTAGAACCAAAATATAACACAGAAATCAACAAGGTGAAAAAAAAAAAAACTAACAAAATACATAAATACAAACATTTAGATTTAGATGAGAAATTCCTCCAAATTGGATGTTTTTTTCTTAGATGCATTTCACTCTACTCAATAATTACTCAATATAATTACTCAACAATTTTATGAAATTGATGGGTCCTGATGCCAACAATATCAGAAAACAAAACAAAAGAGCTAACAATCAATGCACCCAGAAGATTAAAACTAACCAAAACATTTTTTATTAAGCAAAAGAAACCAAGAGGCAAGAAAATGATTCGAGGATCATGGCTGTAAAATGTCCCTTTCTTGACACTTGGAGGAAAGGCAGCAGTCAAGAACAAGGGGAAGGGAAAGAAATTAAGCAAAAGAAACCAAGAGGCAAGAAAATGATTCGAGGATCATGGCTGTAAAATGTCCCTTTCTTGACACTTGGAGGAAAGGCAGCAGTCAAGAACAAGGAGAAGGGAAAGAAATTATCAATACATCACTTACTTCTTTGTATCCGAAGATGATGCGTCCATCTATGAGCAGGGTTGCCTGGAACGTGAAGCTTCCCAGGTTGTAATTATCCTGGAGATGTACGTGGTCCCACTGGACCACAAGTGCTGTGCCTATACACCCATTGTAAAAAGAAGAAATGCAATGAGAAAAACATATGTATCAATTCTGGTGGGAGTTTTCACAAAAATGTTTTTGCATCTGGCCTTCAAATCTGATGATTGTACGATTTCAATTTTATGTGGTTAATCAAATTCTGTTATTGAAATAGTATTTGGAATTTCTTTAAAGGATTGAGTAGTCTAAATATTTAGTAAAATATAACCTCATACTAAGGTCAATACTTGAGCTAACACAGTGTGGGGGAATTTTGCCTTTGGAATTTTATTAATCTAATGTTAATAGATACTGTCTGCTTAAATTTCCATAAGCCACTTTCAAAATGCAGCCCAAGTGGATTGAATGTACTTCAAATACATTTGACAAATGCTGAGAGAGAAAAAAAGCACATTAAAAAAGTTAGGACCACGTACAAAAGACCTGAAAATGTTTTTCCATACTTAGAAATATACTTTTCCACATTGAAGGAGTTCCTTTAACACTAATGGGAATTTTCTCCTTGAGTTCACAACGCTTGTGTTTCTGTCTTTGCTGTGTTTCTTCCAGGAGGCTGCAAGAAGCTCAAAAGGCCCTGGGCTAAGATTTCGAAGCCTCTTGAAGTACACTGGGATGAAACTTCAGTGCCGTATATTACATTCCAACTCACTCTGTCAGTGTTTACTATAAACAATTGACATGAAATAAAAACTGAAACAGTTTAATAGTTACCAGTGAGAATTCACATTTTTGTTTTAACTGACATTGTGTATTCTCTTTTTTAAAAAAGAAAAGAGCTGCTAAGACTTTTTCTTCACTGTGTTAGATTTTTCCGTTTGGTTAAAAAAAAATTATTGCCTAAAAAAGCTGTGTTGAAAATGAAAATCATAGAACTAAAAGAGCAAATCTTATCTCCCAGCAATAAATATCTGATGTATTTAAAAATTACAACTGCATGGAAGAATTAATTTTCAGTAATTATTTGGTGCTATTAGTAATATCTCTTGAGATAGCTGACAGCTTTAAATAGACACTTTATTTCAAATATTTTGAATATTCAATTGTAAGCCCTGAAAGGATGTTGAAGTATAGAAATGTACTTTGAGGCAAAACTTTAAAAGTAGAAAAGAAAAAAAAAAGTTTTTTAACTTGACCTTGGTGCTTTTAGCCATTATCACTGCTATGAGTGAAGATCACCCAGATCTCTTCCTTCCACGGGCATCTCTGTGTCTATATTGTCCTGGAAGAAGGAAGGAAGGAAGGAAGGAAGGAAGGAAGGAAGGAAGGAAGGAAGGAAGGAAGGGAGGGAGGGAGGGAGGGAGGGAGGGAGGGAGGGAGGGAGGGAGGGAACAAACGAAAGAAAGAGAAGAAAAAGAAGAAAGAAAAAGAAAGAAAGAAAGAAAGAAAGAAGGAAAGAGAGAAAGAAGAGGAAGGAAGGAAGGAAGGAAGGGAGGAAGGGAAAAGAAAAGAAAGAAGGAAGGAAGAGAAAAGAAAAGAAAAAAGAAAAGGAAAGAGCAAGAAGACAATAGCCAGGAAACTTCCCATGATTTTATAAGTATAGGAATTTTCTAATTGTGAAATGCCTCCTAGCTTCTTTTTCCTTCACACATGTCTACAACCCTCAAGCTCTAGTCTCTCCCTTATCCTCTAGCTTCTATCGCACTCTGGTGATGCAGTGAAAACAATGAACCAGAGGGCAGAAGACTTAAGACTCGCACCTTGTCTCTATAAAACTTTCCATGTGAACTTGGACACAATTAATCTGCATGAAACCGTTTCCTTTCCTGTAACATGGGGAGTACAGTTTTTGCCTTCAAGCGATTCCGGCATTAAATACAAGAAAATATAGTTACCCTTGACTATTTATGAAAATAAGAGGGCTATATAAATTAAAGTTTTTAATGCAAATTCTGAGGGAGAGATTCCCAATATTTTGTTAGTAGCAGGTTGCTAAAAAGCACACTGTTGGCCCGGCGCGGTGGGTCACGCGCCTGTAATCCCAACACTTTGGGAGGCCGAAGCGGGTGCATCAGGGATCAGGAGATCGAGACTATCCTGGCTAACACGGTGAACCCCGTCTCTACTGAAAATAATAATTAAAAAAAAAAAAAGAGCCGGGCGTGGTAGCGGGTGCCCGTAGTCCCAGCTACTCGGGAGGCTGAGGCAGGAGAATGGCGTGAACCCGGGAAGCAGAGCTTGCAGTGGGCCGAGATCGCGCCACTGCACTCCAGCCTGGGTAACAGAAGGAGACAGAGCGCGACTCCGTCTCAAAAAAAAAAAAAAAAAGGCATACTGTTTGCACGTGCTAAATTTTATATTATGTAATAGCATAGCTCTCTCAACATTTGCTGATTTAAATTTTCTAACCTGCTGCTGTCTTCTCTAGAGAAGTCTGCTTTCCTAAATTGTTGAATTTCCAATCTTTAAGTATCCTGTCAGTGATTCTAGCCAAACTTGAAAATATTTCAGCAAGTTGTTGTGGTATTAAAAGGGCTTTGTGAAGAGCCTTACAGTATTTAAAAGTGTTTCATTCATTCAATAAAACACAAGCTTTCATTATCATATTGTTTGAACTCAATATTCCTCAATATTAGATTCCTACGGAATAAGTCATTACACAGAAGGTATTTCAATGGGTAAAAAATACATGCTTTCTTGAGTATTAATACTTTTACAATTCCCAGAAATAAAAACTCAGTTTACATATGTAATTATTTTTATTCATTCATTGAATAATTATTTAGGACCTACAGCCTATTAAGTATCTATACAGGTTACTGGAGATAAAATGATTTCTTATAAATAGCCACAGTCCTTGTTTTTAAAGAACCTAGAGTTCAGTTGGAGTAGTATACATCAATTTTTAACAATCACTCAAATGCAAGTAAAATTCAAATACTAAGAGCTACCTAGGAACAAGGTATATGAGAATATATGTAGAGAGACTTATTTAATATGTCTTATGATTTTGATAGCAACAGTATAAAGTCTTGGTCATTAGAATCATGTGTCCATGAGTAAATGACCCTAATATCACCTAGTGAATGTCGGAGCTTGGAAAATAGTCAATGTTCACTAAATCTTTTATTATTTCCATAGGATAGATTCCCAAGGCAATTTTGTATTGGAATGATAGAGCAAGTTTCAGATAAGTTTCTGGCTGCAGTTTTGCCTCAAGAATACTGTATTTACAGTCTACTTGCACATCCTTGGGTGTTAGCACCTCATGAGTTTTTAAAAAATGGAAGAGAATATAATAGTTCTTAAAATAATAGAGATGAATCATTATTACAGCTAACATTTACAGTTACTTCATATTGGATCATATCTTGGTGTTACTCAAGTTGTTCAAAGTGTATTTCCTAAGGTGAATATCTAACTATGTTTAGTTTCTTCATTGTGCTATTTCGACCTGTAAAATGGCTTTCATTACACTGGTCAGGAGATTGCTCTGAGCAAAATGATCGTATTTCTCCAAGGCTACAGCTACCATCAAGTCTATTCCAACCATGAGCAAATTTCTTCCTTGATCATCACAAATAAGACAAGAGTAGAAATAACTCTGTTCACCCCAATTGCTTGTATTATTTGCAGGCATAAAATTGTCATTTGAACAAATAAATATCATTTGTGAATGTTAAATACACAGAAAATTCTATACTTAATTAATCGTTCAAATATAAACTCTTTGTTACTTATAATTTATTTTCTCTACCAAAGTTACAGCTTTCAATAAGATGTTGAGATGAAAACTCATTTAGGTCTCCAACGCCTTGAATTTCTTGCTTGGATTTTGGCAGCACTTAATGATATATTCCAGTTTTTTCTCTATTTTATATGTCCCAAAATAGTAATAGCAGGTATATATTGCTCTTGGTATATTTGATAAATCTTAACAGGCTCTCACTCATTTTTTAAAGTTAAGAAAACTTTATTTTCTTAAGTTGAACTACCCACAACTAACTACTTTATACTTTTTAAAATATGTGTTCATCTTATGGATACATACAAGTCATAAGTTCTGGAAATTTAATGTCAATATATGCCACCTCCCTCTACTGGAAAATCAGAACTAACAAAATTATTCTTATTTCCATTTTTTCTGATGGGAAAATTGGAAAACCGACTTATTGAAATAGTATCAAATAAATTCATTTGCTTTGTCTGAGGTCTTGTCTACAGCAACTCATTTTTATTGTGTATAGTAGATGTTAATAAACGTGTTGAATGAATGAATGAATGCCATTTGTGTACTTTATAAATCTTAGCAGAATAACATTTGTCATCTCAGACCATTTGCATCAAGCAGTTTACACACCAAAAAATAAACAATTAAGAAAAACATTAACAGGAATCTGATGCTTGAGGTTTAAAAATACACATGCAGCAAAAAAAATAGGCTATTCAATACATACCATTATCAAAATATCTGACAGTTGAATTTCTGGATACACTGGGATCAAAATTTGCCATTAAAGGTGCTATGTACTGTGTGGCTGTTAGCATTCGATGTACAACTTCTCCAGTGTATATGAAACCTAGAATTAGAAAAATAGGAAACATATTCAGAAAAAGAAGCCCATATAAAATTATGATTAAAATACTACAAACCCAATTACAGTCGTATTATGAAAATAAAATGTCATGGTAGCTGGAAAAAAAGGAATGTATTTAACATCTTAGTATCTTATTAACAATACTTGGTCTGGATTAAGTAACAAATTCTTGTATAATTTGGTAGAACCTTGCAAACCCAAAATCTATAACATGTACAATTTTAATTGGGGGAAAAGTGACTACTATCTGGATGAGATTATTAGGCTAAAAATGCTAATACTGCATTATAAGTAACTCAAATATTCAATTTGCTGTTATTAATCCCTTGTTATTTTAACACTAGCTTACCACACAAGTCCTTTTAATGAGTGAATTCATTTTCATAATATTTATTTAAGCTACCATCTCAGCATAGGAATTTTAGAAATGACATCTGGTACAATGCAGAAAATGTTTTGATCTTTTTTTTTTACTTGAAAGTTGAAAGGGGGCTAAACACCCATGGTGAAGTTTTCACATTCTTGGTTTGCTCAAGCCTCTACATTATCAGCATGCTATCAAGAAGATAAAGTCTATATGTTTACAGATAAGGTGGTAAAACATTGACAATGCACAAATGCCTCCCTATTTAGAGATTTAATCAATGCCAGTCTATTCTAGCAGTTGGATAATGAGAAGGAATTTACTATGGAGGACTTTGGCTTTGAATTAACTTTCAATAGCTCCTATGTTACAAGTCTAACTCCCTTTCTATTATTCACAGTAGGTTTATTTACTTTGTGGATTATCCATGACAAATTGTTAATCCTGTGCTGGCTTCTTGCCTTCAAAGTCTTTAGCTGCCTGAAAGGAGAGTCAGCTCGGGGATTGCTAACTAATTTTAATATTAATCTAAGAAATACACAATTGAGATACATATGCAAATGCACACACACAAATAAAATGCAAGGCAAATTATTTGTGACAATGCAATTGTAATGTTTGGGCAGTCATGAGTTAATTAGATACCCGGCACTAATATAAATCATTTTATATTAATAAGATAATGATATTTAAAGCTCAAAAAATGTTAAACTTTGATAACTCATTTTATGGTCTGAATAAATATTTCATTGGCAGATTGTGGTCTTCATTGTTTCAAATTCCAACTGTGATGTCTAGGTAAGATATTACAAAATTAAACCTGTAGCTATTTACTTAGAAATTAATTTCTCTCATTTTGGGAATATCTTCTTTCCTTTGACTACCTTTTAACATTTCATCAAAAGCATAATTGAACTCTAGCTATTCATCTTAAAAAATATTTTAACTGGAAAAATATTCAATGTGTACTTTTATCATCATGACTTCTTGTTTCTTATATGACTTATTGTTTCTTATTTACCAAGCACTATCTTTCAAAATAAATACCTGATGCTTTAAGCAGAATTTCGTACATTTGTAATTTCACCTAGCTGAAATGTATTAAAAATACTATGGTGATAAGGTCATTGCTTTTATTATACTTCCTTCTAGATTTTCAGTCATACTCCTAATATCAAAGTGCAATATCACATCCTTAACATTATAAACATGAAGAGTAACTGTTTTCCAGGGTCTCTATTTTTTCTCCTATCCTCACCAGCATGCATTTATAATCTATCATTAAAATGAATACGAAAATTCTATAGATACCATCTCTTAAGGGAAATGTTTGAATTAGACGCTGAAAGTGTTATTTCCGAGAAAATAGCTCCAAGCAGGTTATTTCTCTTCTTTATATTCTCCAAGTACAAACAGAAGAAACTGCATAACTTGGAGGATGGAGGTCAGTTATTCAAGGAAGATAATTTTACATAAGTACAAAATCCATTCTCGAAGACAACTTTGTAAGAAGAACACCAGCAATACCTAGAAATACACTGTTGCAAAATGTAAGAGCACTGATGATTTCAGACACTTCATACTTACTGCTAGTATTTAAATAAATAAAATATATATACTTTCCCCTCAATGTTTCTACATAGATTTGCTAAGAAACTATATATACTTTCATAGATTTGCTAAGAAACTTCTCTCCACTCTCAATAACCCAGTTTTCAGATGACAGAAACCATTAACTATTGTTTCTTTTGATGAGGAAACTGTTCCCCAAATCTACAATTTATCAAATGTCAAGGGTGAAATTTCAAATTGTTTCAAAGAACTAAGTAGAAATATAGAAGAATTTGTTAACATGTATAAGCCACAGATATAGTTTTTAATTATTTTGTTACTAGAATATTAAAATAAGTTATGTTACTATGAGTATTATGGTTGCTACAACCACAGTGAACAAGAAACTGCTACCACAATTACTAGCATGTCTGGTACTCCTATTACTACTACCACTACTAGTACCACCACCACGAAGAATTACTATGAAAAAAAACAAAAACCCCAAGAAGGAAAAAAACCCTAGTACTCTGCAAAATGAGCTTAATTTTACTTATTCAGAGAATACTTGCTTGTTCTTCTTGGCTATATTGAAAGTTAATTATATCAATATCTCAGGTTAGTTTCTAACGACCAAGAAATAAAATTCTTGACTTCTTGGTGAAGCCCATCTAATGATAGGCTTTACCTAGTTCTCCTTAAGTTTCCAGATTTTAAAAATATCACTTCAGTAGTGGTTAATAATTGAGTGGAGAGAAGCCTTACAAGCTTGCAGGGGAATGTAATTAGGTGTTAAATAAGAAAGAGTTATGCAAATTAATGCAACAAAACTCCAAAGCTTTAAAGGCACTCATAGCTACCAACACCCCATTAGACATTTACTTCTTTTCTTTGACTGTTCTGGGCATTCCCAGCTAAAGATTATATATAAAATATATATTTATTTATATAAATACATATGTATATTTTATGTGTACATATATGTTACTTTTCTGGTTCTTAATGTTTTGGCGTAATGTAAGCAATATGTTTGCTTATTTATTTATTTATTTATATTTTTATTTTTTTGAGATGGAGTCTTGCTCTGTCGCCCAGGCTGGAGTGCAGTGGTGTGATCTCAGCTCACTGCAAGCTCCGCCTCCCCGGTTCACGCCATTCTCCTGCCTCAGCCTCCCGAGTAGCTGGGACTACAGGCACCCGACACCCTGCCCAGCTAATTTTTTGTATTTTTAGTAGAGACGGGGTTTTACCATGTTAGCCAGGATGGTCTTGATCTCCTGACCTCGTGATCCGCCTGCCTGGGCCTCCCAAAGTGCTGAGATTACAGGCGTGAGCCACCGTGCCTGGCCTTTTTTTTTTTTTTTTTTAATTTTTTTTTTATATACACTTCAAGTTTTGGGATACCTGTGCAGAATGTGCAGGTTTGTTACATAGGTATACATGTGCCATGGTGGTTTGCTGCAACCGTCAATGTATCATCTACATTAGGTACTTCTCCTAATGCTATCCCTCCCCAAGGCCCCCACCCTCTGACAGGCCCCCGTGTGTGATGTTCCCCTCCCTGTGTCCATGTGTTCTCATTGTTCAACTCCCACTTATGAGTTAGAACATGCAGTGTTTGGTTTTCTGTTCTTGTGTTACTTTGCTGAGAATGATGATTTCCAGCTTCATCCATGTCCCTGCAAAGGACGTTAACTCATACTTTTTTATGGCTGCATAGTATTCCATGGGGTTTATGTGTCACATTTTATTTATCCAGTCTATCATTGATGGGCATTTGAGTTGGTTCCAAGTCTTTGATATTGTGAATAGTGCTGCAATAAACATATGTGTGCACGTTTCTTTATAGTAGAATGATTTATAATCCATCAGGTATATGTTTTAACCATTTTATTTACACATCTCTGTAGCCATTTGAAGAGCTAATCATACAATGTCTCCTTTGTTTACTATATGATTCTACTATAAATAGCACTCATTTGCTCATCTGCCTTTGCAGAAAAGTGGTCATTTATGAAGATAATTTGGGACTGAGAAAGATACCTTCATGTAAAAGAATCAAGTAAGAGAAGCAATGGCCTTCTTTGTCTCTTTTGATCTTTGATGGTTTAAAGTCTGTTTTATCAGAGACTAGCATTGCAACCCCTGCTTTTTTTTGTTCTCCATTTGCTTGGTAAATCTTCCTCCATCCCTTTATTTTGAGCCTATGTATGTCTCTGCGTGTGAGATGGGTCTCCTGAATACAGCAGACTGATGGGTCTTGACTCTTTATCCAGTTTGCCAGTCTATGTCTTTTAATTGGAGCATTTAGTCCATTTACATTTAAGGTTAATATTGTTATGTGTGAACTTGATCCTGCCATTATGATATTAACTGGTTATTTTGCTTGTTAGTTGATGCAGTTTCTTCCTAGCCTCGATGGTCTTTACATTTTGGCATGTTTTTGCAATGGCTGGTACCGGTTGTTCCTTTCCATGTTTAGTGAAGGCCATTACATAATGGTAAAGGGATCAATTCAACAGGAAGAGCTAACTATCCTAAATATATATGCACCCAATACAGGAGCACCCAGATTCATAAAGCAAGTCCTTAGAGACTTACAAAGAGACTTAGACTCCCATACAATAATAATGGGAGACTTCAACACTCCACTGTCAACATTAGACAGATCAACGAGACAGAAAGTTAACAAGGATATCCAGGAATTGAACTCATCTCTGCAGCAAGCAGACCTAATAGACATCTATAGAACTCTCCACCCCAAATCAACAGAATATACATTCTTCTCAGCACCACATCGTACTTACTCCAAAATCGACCACATAATTGGAAGTAAAGCACTCCTCAGCAAATGTACAAGAACAGAAATTATAACAAACTGTCTCTCAGACCACAGTGCAATCAAACTAGAACTCAGGACTAAGAAACTCCATCAAAACCGCTCAACTACATGGAAACTGAACAACCTGCTCCTGAATGACTACTGGGTACATAACGAAATGAAGGCAGAAATAAAGATGTTCTTTGGAACCAATGAGAACAAAGATACAACATACCAGAATCTCTGGGACACATTTAAAGCAGTGTGTAGAGGGAAATTTATAGCACTAAATGCCCACAAGAGAAAGCAGGAAAGATCTAAAATTGACACTCTAACATCGCAATTAAAAGAACTAGAGAAGCAAGAGCAAACACATTCGAAAGCTAGCAGAAGGCAAGAAATAACTAAGATCAGAGCAGAACTGAAGGAGATAGAGACACAAAAAACCCTCCAAAAAATCAATGAATCCAGGAGTTGGTTTTTTGAAAAGATCAACAAAATTGACAGACCACTAGCAAGACTAATAAAGAAGAAAAGAGAGAAGAATCAAATCGACACAATTAAAAATGATAAAGGGGATATCACCACCAACCCCACAGAAATACAAACTACCATCAGAGAATACTATAAACACCTCTACGCAAATAAACTGGAAAATCTAGAAGAAATGGATAATTTCCTGGACACTTACACTCTTCCAAGACTAAACCAGGAAGAAGTTGAATCCCTGAATAGACCAATAGCAGGCTCTGAAATTGAGGCAATAATTAATAGCCTACCAACCAAAAAAAGTCCAGGACCAGATGGATTCACAGCTGAATTCTACCAGAGGTACAAAGAGGAGTTGGTACCATTCCTTCTGAAACTATTCCAATCAATAGAAAAAGAGGGAATCCTCCCTAACTCATTTTATGAGGCCAACATCATCCTGATACCAAAGCCTGGCAGAGACACAACAAAAAAAGAGAATTTTAGACCAATATCCCTGATGAACATCGATGCAAAAATCCTCAATAAAATACTGGCAAACCGGATTCAGCAACACATCAAAAAGCTTATCCACCATGATCAAGTGGGCTTCATCCCTGGGATGCAAGGCTGGTTCAACATTCGCAAATCAATAAACATAATCCAGCACATAAACAGAACCAAAGACAAGAACCACATGATTATCTCAATAGATGCAGAAAAGGCTTTTGACAAAATTCAACAGCCCTTCATGCTAAAAACGCTCAATAAATTCGGTATTGATGGAACGTACCTCAAAATAATAAGAGCTATTTATGACAAACCCACAGCCAATATCATACTGAATGGGCAAAAACTGGAAAAATTCCCTTTGAAAACTGGCACAAGACAGGGATGCCCTCTCTCACCACCCCTATTCAACATAGTGTTGGAAGTTCTGGCTAGGGCAATTAGGCAAGAGAAAGAAATCGAGGGTATTCAGTTAGGAAAAGAAGAAGTCAAACTGTCCCTGTTTGCAGATGACATGATTGTATATTTAGAAAACCCCATTGTCTCAGCCCAAAATCTCCTTAAGCTGATAAGCAACTTCAGCAAAGTCTCAGGATACAAAATTAATGTGCAAAAATCACAAGCATTCTTATACACCAGTAACAGACAAACAGAGAGCCAAATCAGGAATGAACTTTCATTCACAATTGCTTCAAAGAGAATCAAATACCTAGGAATCCAACTTACAAGGGATGTAAAGGACCTCTTCAAGGAGAACTACAAACCACTGCTCAGTGAAATAAAAGAGGACACAAACAAATGGAAGAACATAGCATGCTCATGGATAGGAAGAATCAATATCGTGAAAATGGCCATACTGCCCAAGGTAATTTATAGATTCAATGCCATCCCCATCAAGCTACCAATGAGTTTCTTCACAGAATTGGAAAAAACTGCTTTAAAGTTCATATGGAACCAAAAAAGAGCCCGCATCTCTTTTTTGACTAAGGCAATCCTAAGTCAAAAGAACAAAGCTGGAGGCATCACGCTACCTGACTTCAAACTATACTACAAGGCTACAGTAACCAAAACAGCATGGTACTGGTACCAAAACAGAGATATAGACCAATGGAACAGAACAGAGTCCTCAGAAATAATACCACACATCTACAGCCATCTGATCTTTGACAAACCTGAGAGAAACAAGAAATGGGGAAAGGATTCCCTATTTAATAAATGGTGCTGGGAAAATTGGCTAGCCATAAGTAGAAAGCTAAAACTGGATCCTTTCCTTACTCCTTATACGAAAATTAATTCAAGATGGATTAGAGACTTAAATGTTAGACCTAATACCATAAAAATCCTAGAGGAAAACCTAGGTAGTACCATTCAGGACATAGGCATGGGCAAAGACTTCATGTCTAAAACACCAAAAGCAACGGCAGCAAAAGCCAAAATTGACAAATGGGATCTCATTAAACTAAAGAGCTTCTGCACAGCAAAAGAAACTACCATCAGAGTGAACAGGCAACCTACAGAATGGGAGAAAATTTTTGCAATCTACTCATCTGACAAAGGGCTAATATCCAGAACCTACAAAGAACTCAATCAAATTTACAAGAAAAAAACAAACAACCCCATCAAAAAGTGGGCAAAGGATATGAACAGACATTTCTCAAAAGAAGACATTCATACAGCCAACAGACACATGAAAAAATGCTCATCATCACTGGCCATCAGAGAAATGCAAATCAAAACCACAATGAGATACCATCTCGCACCAGTTAGAATGGCGATCATTAAAAAGTCAGGAAACAACAGGTGCTGGAGAGGATGTGGAGAAATAGGAACACTTTTACACTGTTGGTGGGATTGTAAACTAGTTCAACCATTATGGAAAACAGTATGGCGATTCCTCAAGGATCTAGAACTAGATGTACCATATGACCCAGCCATCCCATTACTGGGTATATACCCAAAGGATTATAAATTATGCTGCTATAAAGACACATGCACACGTATGTTTATTGCGGCACTATTCACAATAGCAAAGACTTGGAATCAACCCAAATGTCCATCAGTGACAGATTGGATTAAGAAAATGTGGCACATATACACCATGGAATACTATGCAGCCATCAAAAAGGATGAGTTTGTGTCCTTTGTAGGGACATGGATGCAGCTGGAAACCATCATTCTTAGCAAACTATCACAAGAACAGAAAACCAAACACCGCATGTTCTCACTCATAGGTGGGAACTGAACAATGAGATCACTTGGACTCGGGAAGGGGAACATCACACACCGGGGCCTATCATGGGGAGGGGGGAGGGGGGAGGGGGGAGGGATTGCATTGGGAGTTATACCTGATGTAAATGACGAGTTGATGGGTGCTGACGAGTTGATGGGTGCAGCACACCAACATGGCACAAGTATACATATGTAACAAACCTGCACGTTATGCACATGTACCCTAGAACTTAAAGTATAATAATAATAAATAAATTTAAAAAAAAAAAAAAAGTAAGAGAAGCAAACATATTTTGTTCTTTGAATCTCAAATAATAGCGAATACATGGCCACTGTCTTTTGCCTTAGCAATTAGCAAAACCAGAGTCAAATTCTGAGACTGGTTGTAATCAACAGCTTTGTTCTTGTACCTTGAAAAATTTCCTTGGGCCGCTTTCTGTAGGTAGTCTCTAGTCATGTGAATAATCTGTTTTTATATCTGTAAGCCTCATCGAGTCAGTTGGGGGATTCTATCATTGTAGATCTTGTCATGAATAAATCCCATTCAATCATTATAGATTTATTAACCATAACTATGTATTTACTAACCTGAAATATTATTCTGATAATGGTGAAATTAACCAGTATCTATATAGGCCTTTGCTAATTATATTATTTTCATTTTTTTTTTTTCTGAAACAGAGTCTTGCTCTGTCACTCAGGCTGGAGTGCAGTGGCATGATCTTGGCTCACTGCAAACTCCGCCTCCCAGGCTCAAGCGATCCTCCTGTCTCAGCCTCCCAAGTGGCTGGGATTACAGGCATGCACTACCATGCCCAGCGAATTTTAGTATTTTTAGTAGAGACATGGTTTCACCATGTTGGCCAGGCTGGTCTTGAACTCCTGGTCTCAAGTGATCCACCTGTCTTTGCCTCCCAAAGTGCTAGGATTACAGGTATGAGCCACTGCACCCAACCTTCATGTATTTTTTTTTATTGTGTTCTTGCATTAACTTTAAAAAAGAATAATGGTGCAGTTAGTATTATTTTCATTTATTAAATGAAGTATTTAATAAGGCTGGGTAATTTGCCTAAAGCCACATGGCTAGAATAGGTCTTGTGATTCCAAATGTTATGGACTCTTTACATTATATTTTTGCAGTCATTATGTGTCCAGCCTTACAACAGATACATTAGAAGACAGAAAGTTAGGCAGTATTATTTTTACTTATCTTGACGTCATTTCTAAGGCAATCACTCTGTAGGAATGCTGACAATCCCCATAAACAAGTTAAAATTGCCACTGGATGACACTTTCCATAATTATCCAGTAAGGCCTCACTTAACATCTCCAGGTTCTTGGAAACTGTCACTTTAAGGTAAAATATGTAAGGCAACCAATTTCAGCACTGGCTAACTGATATCAGTAAGAATTAAGTTCCTATGGCATATTTCTGGATACAAAATCTCACCAAACTTCTAAATAAAGTGTTCCAAAAACACTTATTTAAATAAACTTGAGCTCTACATACATTTAAGAAAGGTTAATAAAAACAGATAAGATAATTATTTATCCAGTTATTTTGGTTCTACGTCACAGGTGGCCTGAGCCTTTCCTGGCAGCTAAGGGAGTGAGGCAAGTACCAACCCTGGACCAGATGCCATTCCATCACAGGGCACATTCCCACATACACCCACACTCAATCACACTGAAACCATGTCGACATGCAGTAAATCTGATGTGTACATCTTTGGAATGTGGGAGGAAACCAAAGTACCCAGAGAAAGCCTACGCAGACATGGGGAGAACGCGCAAACTCCACACGACAGTGGCCCTAACCAGGAGTCAGTTTTTTGTGTTTCTTTTCTCATCAACATTGAAGAATGATGTTGAGCAGAACAACTTTATTCAAGGATCTGCTATATACTCTCCCTCATTGGATTTTATACTTAAACAAGGAGGTTGAGGAAGAAAAGACCTGTTCTGTCTGTGTGAAAATTCTAGCACTTATGCCTTAGAGCAGGGTGTTGGCCACCTCAAATCATGCTACTTTTATTGTAATACTAAAGGCTCTTTATTTTAATTGGAAGATTTCATAAATAGATTTATATTATATTCCTCTATTGCAATTCACCAAATGAGATGTAAATTGACATGGGAATCACACACGATGAGATAATTCATTTCCTAGTAGAAGAAAATTATTTCCTAGTGATGTGACTAAGTTACTTAAACTCTGTGTAGTTCAGTTACCTAATCTGCTAAATGGGAGTGTAACGGAGTCAATATCGTTGGGTTGTTGTGATGGCTGAAAGAGTGAATACTGTAAGACAAATGCTTAAAAGTTTGCAGAAAACCAATGAATCACTTATATTTGCTCAAATTTTTACCTCTTGAGGCCTTTTCTATGAAGCCTTTACAAGTTAATCTTGGACTTACGCTAGGATATTTATATGACTTTAAAATTGTGTGTCAGACCTAAATGTACGACATGTGTTTACCTGCCTTATTCTTGTTTGAGTTAAGGTAGACTATTGATCCCAACTACAGGATAATAGATAACAAAAACCTGAGTGTCCAAAATTCTTAGTTTGATATATTTCTCCTTACATTCTGATGGAACAAGCACTTTGTAAAAATGTTAACCTCCTATTGGTTGCAAGTGGTTGTTTTGTTTAATTGGAAGTGTCATCGTAATAAAAGCAGCACAAAGAAGCTATAATTGCTTGTGAAACACTCCGTAAAACTTTACTGTGTAAGGTACTCCATAAAATATTCTACTTCATCATCTTTTAGTTAATATTTTGGACCCAAGAGGAAAGGTTGGAGTTGATGGGTATGCCTGTAGGGCATTGAACATTTGTAGCTAAATGTTGTCTTTAGAGTGCAAATGATAATGGTATATGCCATCTTTATTATATGACATATGTACTGTTATCTCTACACATTAATCAAATAGATCTGAAATTTATGATCTTTTATCCATAAGGATTTGAAGACCCACTTCCTTATCATGATCTCTGACTAACCTTATATGTGTTCCATTTCTTCTATTCATGAAGAATTGAATTATTTAACTGCGTGTTTGCATTTATTGTTTGTCAATAGCTCAGTGTTGTTGTTGGACAAGTTGCTTGAACAACTTGATGAGGTCTCAGAACAATTCAAATTATGTTTTGCAAAAGTTCTATTTTGTAAGTCACAATACATTTCACGTGCTATAAACTACCTTCTTTAATACAAATACTTGTCAGATTTTTAAACAAAACCATGTGTGGCAGCAATTGATAATCTGAAAATGAAAAGTTGTGGTAAGTTATTTGGTAATGTAACTGTCCGACAGCTGCTACAGTGCAATGACAGGTTTTATGTAACAGACTTCCTCTGAATAAAATTGGTGCTAGTGGACCATATAGTTCACTATGAGGATATTGGCTTGTATTTGCAAGCTAGACGGTTAATAAAATAAAATGAAGGGAAGAAATAGAAGCATTCAGAAATTCATGTGAGTTTACTAATCACTGGTTCCTAGGAAGAAACCCATAATACTGTCAATCACCAAATACTTTCCCTTTACAATTCCAACCAGCTATCAAGTTAAAATATATCAAGGGTCTTTTATATTAAAATATATCCATCAGTTCTTAGGAAGCAACCTATAATAGTGTCAATCACCAAACAGTTACCATATTTATACTTGTAACCAGCTGTCAAGGTAAAATACATCAAATAGATTTTGTATACAAAATCAAAATATATTTACATGTGTTAACATATATCACATGTCATAGACTCCTTAATTTTATTGACATAAGGCACCATTGGGGATTATAAACCACAACAAAACCATTCCTTGGGGGAAAAAAAGCAACAAGTGACAACTCCGTTATCAGCTGCAAATTATGTTCATAAAATTACCAATATAAAAATTTGTGTTGACCATATAAAAAGTCTCTCCCCAACTCCAGAAAGAACAGGAGGTGAAATGTATAGATGAAGAGGGAAAGATAGACAACAAACAAACAAACAAACAAAAGCCAAAAATCAAACACCAAAAAGCCCAAACCTTCTTCCTGAATTTTCCATTTTGAACTAACAACAAAATTGTTGATTTCAGTTCTTGTTTCCTCCATCTTGTTCCTAAAAGAAATTCATGTAATATGTTCTTAATTAATGTTAATTCCTCCTAGTGATCACTGTCAACAGCTCCCCTCACCACCTCCTAAAATGTTTCTGATTATCTAGGATTTCTAGATACGGGTTCATTCAGAATCATATCTAGACTGCGGACTATGCATGCCAACCTTTGGAGTTTTATAGTACACAAGGCATCTGGCTTTTCACGGAGACATTGAACTGGCCGACAAGTTTGTTTCCTCTATCAAAATAGAACCAACTAATATTTCAAAAGCCTTAATCCCGCAGGTAGAGTAATGGCAACAATATGGTAGAATAGGAGTTTCCAGTACTTGTCCGCTTTCAGAAAAATCAGTTTATGCAATCACCCATAGACAAAAATACCTTCACAAGAACTGAGAAACCCAGGTGAGAGATTATAGCACCTAAGTGGAGCCTAAAAATAAGAAAAGACACATTGAAGAAGATAGGTAAGAAAATTTCACATTACCCACATCAAGTCTTCTCCAAGCCTATGCAGCCCAGTGCAGAGAAAGATACCCTCCGGGTGAGTAAAGTGAGCAGCACCAAGTCTTCCTGTAGACCCCGACACTGGCCCATCCCAGTTAACCCCTTCAGGCAGGCCCATAGAGACCTAAGCTCCAGGCTAACCCATGTGACTCCATATGCCAGGCCCACCCCGACACCAGACCAGCACTTGCAATCCTGGATTCCAGGCTGGCCCACATGGCTCCAGGCTCCAGGCTGGATGATGTGGCACCCAGTACCAAGTAGTTTGGCCTTCACAAACCTAGGCTTCAGGTAAGCCCTTGTGAACCCTTGTGCCAGGTTGATTCCCATAGACCCAAGATGCAGGCCCAAACTCACTGACCCAGGAACCATGCCTGTCATGCAGACCCAGACACTAGGATTGCCCAGTTAATCGAGGCTCCAGGCCTACATCTGCAGACCCAGGCACCAGGTTAACTCCTGTGGACCCAGGCAGTAGGCCTACCCAAACGCTGATCCAGCCAGCCTACCCAAAAACTCCAGGAGTAAGCCTGAACATAGACTTTGTCAGCCACCAGCACAGAATTTCTGGATGGACTGAGTGGTGAATGTCATTTTTTGTCAACATCAGTATATAAAGACTGAAAGAAGTGCCTACTTCTTCAAATGCAGAGTACATTACCAATGCAAGGTAACAAGGCTCACAAATAATCAAGGAAACATGACAGCATCAAGATAACCAAATAAAGCACCCATAACAGACCTCAAAGAATTGGAGATCTATGAACTGCCTGACAAATAATTGAAAATAATCATCTTGAAGCTCAGTGAGCTACAGGAGAACACAAGTACAAAACTAACTGATATCAGGAAAGCAATACAAGAATAAAACAAGAAGTGTAACAAACAGATAGAAACCATGAAAAAAAGAAGCAAACAGAAATTCTGGAATGGAAGAACACATTAACTGAACTGAAAAATTCCATAGAGAGGTTCAACAGTAGACTTGTTAAAGCAGGAGAAAGAATCAGCAAGCTTGAAGACAGAGCATTTAAAATTACCTGGTAAGAGGAGCAACAACAAAAGAATTTTTATAAGAGCAAAGAAAGGCTACAGGAATTATGAGACATCATTAAGTGAACCAATATATTCATTATGAGAGTTCCAGAAGAAGCAGAGAAAGAGAAAAGGCAAAAACTTATTATGCATAAACAATAACAGAAAACTTCCCAAATCTGGAGAAAGAAAGGTACGTCCAGATCCATGAAGCACAAAGAATCCCAAGAAGTTTAGACATAAACAGATCATTACAAAAACATGTTATTAACAAATTCTCTGAAGTCAAAAACACAACAAGAATTTTGAGAGCAGCAAGACAAAAATCTACTCATGACATAAAAAGAAATGTCTGTAAGGCTATCCGGGTGTTTCTCAGCAGGAACCTTACAGGGCAAAAGAAAGAAGTATGATAAATACAAAGTGTTCAAAGTAAACCAGCAATGACCAAGAATACTATACCTAGCCAAGTTGACTTTTATAATGTAGAAGAGAGACAAAATTTCCTGGACAAATAAAAGACGAGGGAGTTCATCACCATTAGAACTACCTCATAAGAAATGGTAAAGAGAATCTTTAAGTTGAAGTGAAATGATAGAAACTAACAATATGAAAATATATGAAAGAATAAGACTCACTGTAAAGGTCAGAATACAATCACACTCAGCTATTCTTATATTCCAATAGTGCTCCACAACTCACTTTTAACTCTAGTATAAAAGTTAAAAGACAAAGGTATTGGAAATATAGCTATAATAATTTATTAATGAATACATAATAAAAAAGATAAAATTGTGAAATAAACTACAAAAAATATGAGGAGAGGAGAAATTAAAGTGTAGTTTTTGTATGTGGAGAAAGCTACGTTGTTATCAGTTTAAAACATATGCTACAGCTTGAAGATGTCTTATGTAAGCTTAGTGGTAACCACAAAGGAAAAATTGATGGCAGATATAAAGATAAAGAAATTACAGAAAATCACAACAAAAAATTATCAAATCAAAAAGAAAACAACAGGAGAGGAAGAAAACAAGAAAAGGGCTATAAAATAGAAAACAGTTAACAATAAGTCAATAGTAAGTCTTACCTATAAATAATTACTTTAAATGTATGGATTACATTCTTCAATCAAAAGACATATAGTGGTTGAATTGATTCTGTTTGTTTGTTTGTTTAAAGATCCGACTATATGTTCTCAACAAAAGACTTAACCTTAGCTTTAAGGACACTCATATGCTGAAAGTTAAGGATGGACAAAGATAGTCCCTGCAAATTGCACCAAAAGAGACCAGGAATAGCCATAACTGTATCAGACAAAATAGATGTTAAATCAAAAACTGTCACAAAAGACAATGATAACGATATCAATGCATCAAAGGGTATAAAATTATAAACATTTATGCCCCCAATATTAAGAACATAAATATATGGCCGAGTGCGGTGGCTCACGCCTGTAATCCCAGCACTTTGGGAGGCCGAGGCAGGCGGATCACGAGGTCAGGAGATCAAGACAATCCTGGCTAACATGGTGAAACCTCGTCTCTACTAAAAATACAAAAAAAAAAAAAAAAAAAAAAAAATTAGCCGGGCGTGGTGGCGGGCACCTGTAGTCCCAGTTACTCAGGAGGCTGAGGCAGGAGAATGGTGTGAACCCAGGAGGTGGAGATTGCGCCACTGCACTCCAGCCTGGGCGACAGAGTGAGACTCCACCTCAAAAAAAAAAAAAAAAAAAAAAAAACAATCCATAAATATATTAAGAGAGCTAAAAGGAGAAATAGTTCACCAATACAATAATAGTAGAGGACTTCAATATTGCCACTTTCAGCAATGGATGGGTCATCCAGACAAAAAAATCAATAAGTATACAGAAGACATGCACAAGACTGAAGACAAATAAATTTAACAGAGATACACAGAATGTTTCATCCAACAGCAGCAGAATATACATTCTTTACAAATGCACACAGAATATTTGTTAGGATAGATCCATGTGTTAGGTCAAATAAAAGTCTTCACAGATTTAGGAAGATTTAAGTAATATCAAGTATCTTTTCAGACCACAATGAAATGAAAGTAGAAATCAATAAGAGGAGGAAAATTGGAAACATTCACAAATATGTGAGAATTAAATAACATAGTTCTGAATAACCAATGAGTCAAAGAAGAAATCAACAGTGAACTTAAAAGATACCTTGAGACAAACAGACAAATACAACTTTCTAAATTTTATGGGATGCAGCAAAAGCAGTCCTAAGAGGTAAGTTTATAGCAATAAATACCCACATGAAGAAAAAAGAAAGACTTCATAAAAGCAACCTAATATGACACCTCAAGGAACAGGAAAAGAGAACAAACTAAGCTTAAGAAAGGAAATAATAAAGAGTTAGCAGAAGGAAGGTAATAAAAAAAGATCAGAAAATATATGAATGATACAGAGACTAGAAAAAAACAATACAAAAGGTTAATGAAACTAGGACTCGGTTTTTGTTTTTTTTTTTTTTGTAAAATAAAACAGTAACTTTTAGTTAAACTAAGAAAAAATAGAATAATAAAATTACAAGTGACTAGGTGCAGTGGTTCATGCCTGTAATCCCAGCACATTGGGAGGCTGAGGCAGGTGGATCACCTGAGATCAGGAGTTCAAGACCAGCCAAACCAATATGATGAAATCCTGTCTCTATTTAACATACAAAAACTAGCTGGGCATGGTGGCATGCACCAATAATTCCAGTTACTCAGGAGGCTGAGACAGGAGAATCGCTTGAACCCAGGAGGCAGGGGTTGCAGTGAGCCAAGATTGCACCATTGCACTCCAGCCTGGGCAACAAGAGTGAAAAAAAAATTTTAAGTGAAAGAAGAGATTACAATTGATCCCATATAAATATAAAAGATCAGAAGAAGCTACTGTAAAAATTATATGCCAACAAATTAAATAACCTAGAAGCAGTGTATAAACTTCTGGAAACATACATATTACTACGTCTGAACAGAACAGTATAGAAACTCTAAACAGAATAGAAAATATGGATAAAAGAAACCAGAACAAAAAAATAGAATAGAAAATCTGAAAAAAAAAAAATAACACGTAAAGAGACCTAATCAGTAATCAAAAACCTTCAAAAAAGCTCATGACCTCATGGCTTTACTGGGGTAAATTCTACCAAACACTTAAAGGATATTTAACATCAGTACTACTCAAAATCTTCCAAAAAAATTGAAGAGAAAGAAACACTTGCAAACTCTTTTCTCACGGCCAGCATTACCTGGATACCAAAGTCAGATAAAAACATTACAATACAAGAAAACTACAGGGCAATATCCCTGATGAATGTAGATGCAGAAATCCTTAACAAAATAATAGAAAATCTAATTTAACAGTACATTAAAAAGATCATTCCCCATGATCACATAGGTTTTATCCTTGTTTTAACATATACAAATCACTAAATGTGATATACCACATTAATAGAATGAAGATTAAGAATTATATGATCATCTCAATATACGCAAAAAAGCATTTGACAAAATTTAACACCTTTTCATGATAAAAACTCTCAACAAATTAGGTACAGATGGAATGTAACTTAAGATAATAAAGAATATGTATGACAAGTCCACAGATAGTATCACACTCAACAATAAAAAGCTAAAAGCTTCTTGGGATTAGTAACAAGATAAGGATTCTCGTTCTTGCCATTTCTATTCAATATAATATTAGAAGTTCTAGCCAGCGCAATTAATCAAGAAAAAAGAAATAAAAGACAAACCAGAAAGGAAGAAATAAAATTTTCTTTGCAGATGACATAATGCTCTACATACAAAACCCTGAAAACTCCTCCAAAAAACTGTAAGCATTAATAAACAAATTCAGTGAAAGTGTAAGATACACAATAAACACGTGAAAATAAGTTGTGTTTCTATACACTAACAATGAACTATCCAAAACAGAAATTAACACTCTCATATACAATAGCATCAAAAATTAAAATATTTAGAAATAATTTTATCCAAACAGATAAAAGATCTGTAAACTGAAGTATTGGTGAAAGAAAATTAAAGAAATCACAAATAAAAGGAATGATATCCTGTGATCATAGATTAGAAGAATTGAAAATTAAAAATATTCAACTTTCCATGTGACCCAAAGCAATCTACATATTAAATGCAATTCTTATAAAAATCCCAATGGCATTTTCAAAGAAATAGAAAAAAAAATCATGAAATTCATATGGAACCACAAAAGGCCTGTAACTGCCAAAGTGATCTTGAGCAAGAAGAACAAAGCTGGAGGCATCACACTACCTGATTTCAAAATCTACTACAAAGCTACAGAAATCAAAACAGAATGGTTCTGGAATGAAAACAGTCACACTGACCAATGGAACAGAATAGACAGCCCAGCCCCAAATCTAAGCATTTATGGTCATTGATTTTCAACAACTGTGGCAAGAACACAATGGCTAAAAAGTTAGTCTCTTTAATAAATATTGTTAGAAAACTAGATATCCACACGTAGAAAAATAAAATTGGAGCATTATTTCACACCATATGCAAAAATCAACTCAAAGTAGATTAAAGACTTAAATGTGAGACCACAAACTGAAAAACTATATATATGTATGATGATCCCTATATATACATATGATGACCCCTAAAACAAAACACAAACAGACAAATGAGATTTCATGAAACTGAAAAGCCGTTAAAGAAAACAATCAACAGAGTCAAGAGAAAACCTGCAGAATGGGAGAAGACATTTGCAAATTACATATCTGCTAAGAGGTCATTATCCAAAATATATAAAGAACTCAGCTCAATAGAAGAAAACAAATAACCCAATTAAACAACGGAAAAATGACTTGAACAAACATTTCTCGAATGAAAACACACAAATAGCCAATAGGTACATAAAAAATGTTCAGCATCACTAATCATTAAGGAAATGCAAATAAAAACCAGAATAAAAGATACCATTTGGGATGACTATTATGAACAACATGAAAGATAAAAAGTGTTGACGAGGAGGTGGAGAAAGGAGAACTCTTATACATTGTTGGTGGAAATGTAAATTAGTATAGTCATTATGGAAATAACGCAGAGGATTTCCACAAAATTAAAAGTGGAACTACTATATGATCCAGCAATTCCACTTCTGAGTATGTATCCCGAGGAAGTGAAATCATTATGTGGAAAGGATATCAGAACTTCTATGTTCATTGCAGCACTCTTCACAGTGGCCAAGATATAGGATCAACTTAAGTGCTAATCAGCGGATGAATAAAGAAAATGTGGTATATGTACAAAATGGAATACTATTCAGCCTTTAAAAAGAAGGAAGTCATTGGTGTCAACATGGATGAACTTGGAAGAAATTATGTTATGTGCAATAAGCCAGTCCCAGAAAAGCAAATACTATATGTGGAATATAAAAAGTTACACTTATAGAATCAGAGAGTAGAATTGTGGCCGCTAGAAGCAGGGGGATAGGGTAAACACGGAGACATTGACTTAAGGGTATAAGGTTTCAGTTTTTCAGGATAATAAAGTTCTGAAGATCTAATATATAGCATAGACAACTATTGTTAATAATATTGTATTGCATACTTGAAATTTGCTAAAAGAATAGATCTTACGTGTTCTTACCCCCCCCCAAAAAAAGTATGTGAAGTGATGGATATATTAATTAAGTATATAGTGGTAATCATTTCACAATGTAAATGTATATCAAAACACTACATTGTACATCTTAAATATATACAAATTGTATTTGCCAATTATATCTCAGTGAAGCTGAAAAAAAGTCAATACCCGAAGAAAATAAAAAGTCTTATTCCTAAATGAGGGACAAAGAGAGGGTTGCTTTGAATTATTTACACTCCTAGACTAAGGATATGGAGACCCTGTTGTCAAATGCTGGAGTCACATGCTGCAGCCAAGTTATAGGTGAGAGATAGTCCCCAGGACTTGAGGTCTGCTTGGTCTTTGGGTAGACTGCCCTGTGTTTGCAAAGCATCTGTCTTGAATCACCTTTGACCATGCTCCCTGCAGGCAGCCTTTCTAGAAGACAGTTATTCCGCTTCCATATTTGTGAGTATTGGCTCCCCTGGAATTTCTGTCTAGGTTGACCAGAGCCTATATAACCCATTTGGGATAGATACTATCTAGAACATCTCTACATTATCAGCAGGGCTTCCATCCTGGTTCTGTTCTGCTCTAGAGAGGGAAGTTCATGCATTGCTCTACCTTTCACTTCAACCATAATGCCCCCAACCTAACAAAGATAACTGTCTTTTTCCTTTTTCCCTTCCCTTTCTTTAAGAGATGGGGTCTTGCTATGTTGCCTAGGCTGGAGTTGAACTCCTGGTTGCAAGCCATTCTCCTCCCTCAGTCTTTGTAGTAGCTGGGACTATAGACATGTACCACTACACCCCATTTTGTCTCTTCCTTTTCTAAGGACTTAAAAACTATCATTCGAAATCCATTTTTAAAATGTCCAGAAACAGCCCTGGAAGGAAGATGCTCATATGTAAAGAAGGGAGTGCCTTTGGATAGGAGTCCTTTTTCTACATCACCATACCTTATTGTACATGTTGAATATTCTATAGTAAATCAAGCCTTATTTTAAAAATCAGGTATACTTAAAGTAAAAATATTATATAGCAGGAGAATATCCCTTTCATATCCTTGCCCAAAATCCAGTCTCTAGTTTACAAAACAAATTTTATAGTATATTTTTGAAATAATTACACTTTCCCAACTCTCATCCTTCTGGAAATGTTTTTGTTTCCATGACTGTTTACACATTTCTGGGAAAGACAGAGATCTCATCTCCGAATTTTACTAGATCCATCCGAATCAGACCATGCGATGTCCTGAATGTGCTGACAATCTCTGCATTGTCTTTCCCTTTACATGGCAAGATCAATCCCGTTCATTCAGACAGGAAAAGAAACTCGAAGAGAGTGGAAGAGCTTTGCTTTCTCAAACACAGTCATCTGCATTGTACCAACAGTCCCAAATCAAGGGTCTATTCCTTCCTTCCTTCTTTTTTTTCCACCCGAATACCTAATGTATCTCAATATTTTCCTTAGATGGTTTGGGTTTTAATTGACTTAGCACTTACCTTATAGGTTCAAGGTAGTGTCATATCCTTATATATCCAACCTAGTGTTTTTTTATATATATATGTTATATATAATACATATATGTTATATATATATAACATATATACATCTGTGTGTATACTATTAAATATATGTGTATATATGTATACACAAATGTACAAATGTATGTGTGTATATATAGTGTATGTATAATAGTGTGTATGTATAGTGCATGTAAAATATATGTTATAAATATCATATATATATATTTATATGTTCATTTCTCTCTGCAAGGAGTAAAAATGCAGTGGAAAGGCTCAGATTTGAGTTCTCCTTTCTGTCTTACAAGCTGTATGACCTCATGTCATCACTTACTCTCATCGAGTTGCAATTTCCTCTATAAAATTAGGCTAATATGAATCCCTTTAAATAACACTGTTGTGTGCATTAATCGGTTTTTTTAAAAAGACAACATAAATGCAGCTGCAACTGCTCCAAGCAACACAAATATAAGGAGCATTGCACTGAACTCTGACATCCTTTTAAAATCAGAGCTCTATAGAGGCTCTCTCTGTAGCTGCATTGATTCCTCTCTTTGCTCTTGATCTTTGCAGTCCTATGGTCAGGCTCAAACCTCTGTGATATTTCCACCCTTATTGAGACATGTGCCCTTTTGCAATCTCAGAGTGGTGATCGTGACTACATTTTCTCAGATGTTTTAGTAGTCTGGTCCCCCAAGGTGATGGTATACAATCTCTCTATTCAACCCTTCATCCAAGAGTACAAACAGGTTGGATTTTGCTCAAGCCTTCAATCACTTCCACATCACTTCAAACACACAGCCAGTTGTGTTTGCTCAGCTAGGACCAGGCTCGTAGGATTCATTTCAATCTTCCCTAAGTGCTTAATTTGACTCTTCGGATATGGAATTGTTAGTAAGTTAAGTCAAGATCTCTACAACATTCTCTTAGAGTCCCACTGCCAGGTGGTATACCACTTCCCTAACACTCTGCTTCTCAAGTGCCAGTGGATATTAGGAAATAGGTGTATGGGTAGGGGGTTGATTGTCACCATGTCTGGGGGACATTACTGGGATGAAGCTGGGGGAGGCAGCTGTTAAATGTTCTGTATTTCTGCTCAATGAAGAGTTGTCTTGTCCAAATGCCAATTGCAATGTTATAAACAATTAAGAAACTGCAAGTTGTTGCTAGTTTCCATGGCAGTCGGCCACTATATTACCCTCTCATAGCTTTCTAAACCAAATGTCATTATTACATCAGAATGCATCACCCTTTCCCTTCAACTCAGCACATGTCTCTTACATGTTCATTACTTGTTTTCCCCATCCTCAAACACTCTCCTGGATGCCTCTACCCTCAGGTTCATGGTTTTCTCACGAGTGTATTTATTATTGACACATACTCTTAAATCACCTCTCCCAGGAGATTCATTTACCTTTAAGCAATATTTAATTCCCAAAGAGTTTATATTGGAAAAGATATAAGGGGGCAGAATTTGCTTTTGGAATTAAAAAAAAAAAGGCTTCAATGTAAATTGTGGCCCTGCCATTTAGTATGCATTGTTACAAATAAATTATTTAAATGCTCTGATATTCGGTTCCCTGGCTTCAAAATGGCAATACCAATAGCCTCTGTGCGAATTATATGAGATAAATAATGAAAGAAACCCAATACAATCCTGTCCCTGGAATATGGTAGTTTATCATTAAAGGTTTAGTTTCTCTTCTTTGCCTTTCTTCCCTGTCTAAAGTTTCTGTAATTTCCTTAAAATTACCCAATATTCTAAATAGGAGCTGATCATGACTCCATTTCTTGAAAAAAAGTTTCCTGGGACTGGCTTTGGATTAAAGAAGATCTACACCATGGATTTAGAAAAACAACTCACTTTTTTGCACTGCCACTCTTATCAGTACTCCTGAAGTGTCCTACTGGTCCCTTGGTTATGGCCAGAATATGGCGTTTAAGAATTAGGTCTATGCCTTGACATGACAACTTTGGGTACTTTACTAGTTCATAATCTGTCCCCCACTGCAGTTGTGTTTGCCATATACTCCTCCTTCTCTCCCCCAGGCCAGGAGCCATGAGATACCGTAGTCAGTGAGAGTGCCAAAATAACCATAACAAAACAGCATCGACCTAGCTGTATATTCCTATTGCAATTCACTCTTTGTACTTTCAATATGCTCTACAATTTGAACACATAAGACACTGCATACTGAAAGAAAAACTCACCTCATTTGAGAAAAGAAAGGAATTTATACCACATTTGGCTTTGTTTTTATAAAGGGTGTGTATGTCTGTGTCTGTGTGTGTGTGTGTGTGTGTAGGCATATATGGATCCATGTATATACAGACACACGAGTATCTATTATATAGACATATGTATACATGTAGCTACATATATAGAGACAGAGCAGAGACAGAGACAGAGAGAAAGAGATGGCATGTTAAAGTACATTGATTTTATAAATCAATACAAAACACATATCGAGTATCTTTAAATCCGAACCGCAGTAAAATCCAGGAAGCATCCAGCTTACTTAGTCTAAAAGCATTTCAGCCATGGTCTTTTTCATTTTGTTGACCCAGATGCACATACCTTTCAATACCTTGGTTAATTTCATCTTGACTGAGATTTTCAAAAATGCATTTATTTTCACAGATATAATGTATTCCTCATAAAATTCATCAACTCTATTTTAGGAAGCACTGCAATTGCTGAGAGCAGGGAGAGATCGAAAGACGCCCTAAGTCCTTTTAACCATATCCATGCCTTATATTTCTCTCCCTACTCCATCTTCCACTCTAAATGAAAAATAAGCAAAAATCAATTTTACTCAGTCATTTCCTCCTGATGAAGACTCCAGGGAAGGTTTATTAGAATGTACATTCTTCCAGCATAGTTACTTGTATTTATTTGAAATATGTTCATAGAGGCCAAAAAGAATAGAATTTGATGAATGTATTAAATTATCATATGCACCCTGAAAATACATATATCTGTTGTGTATCAATTTTTAAAAAATAAAAATAAGAGTAGAATTTGGTTAGCATTACTATTTTTCTCCCAAATTATATCCACTTTCAAATGTTAGAGATTCTACTTCCTATAATTTCACCACAACAACAACAAAAAAATCAACTGACAGTACTGATTTTGATCAAAATACTGATAAAGCATTTTTCCTTGACCATGGGAGCCACTGCAAGGACAATTGATATTTTAAAATTCTTAAATACATATTCATACACATCAAAATATCTTGTGATGTTCATCTAATTTCTATTTATTTACATGTTTTAATAATTTTTAGAAATAACTCTTAAAAACATAAAAGTCACAATATATGCAGAGAATTTGTGTTTATGCACGTATGACTAAGTAGGCAATGGGCACCTGTATGTCAGTATACCTACCATCTAGACTAAAAGGCTTATCTAATAAGAAACAATAAGATCTTTAAGATGCAGTGTTTCCCTCCTACTGAGAGCTAATGACTCTTACTCACTTTTGTTTACCATTTCCTTTCTTTTCTTTATAGTTTTACATTATACATTTATGTGCCTATAGTATAGCCTATGTTTAGATTGCAAAATGATTGATGGATACTGTAAGCATTCTTCTTAAATTGTTTAATTTTTGTTCAATCTGCACTGCTAAGAGAATCATCCCTGTTGTGCGTGTAGCTGTGTTCCACTCATTTTTCACTGCTGTATCGCATTCCATTATATAAACATGCCATAATTAATTTATTCATTAGACTCTTGATTATATTTTTATTGTCTTTGGGTTTTTTCTTTATTTTCTTTCTCTTTCTTTCTTTCTTTTTTTTTTTTTTTTTGCTCTTTCACAGTACTTCCATAATTTTATTTTTGCGCATGCCCTGGTGCACATGTACAAGACTTTTCTAAAGTATAAACCTAGAAGTTATATGTTTAGGTCACAAGTCATGTGCATATTAAACTTCACCAGATAATGCTGAATTGTTTTCCTAAATATACCAATTGATACATCCATCATCACTAAGTACATATTCTTGTTGTTTCATATTCTCATCAAAATATGATGTTTTGTGGTACTGGGCATTTTTGGTATTCGTGCATTCTCACTTTGCTATAAATAAATGCCTGAGCCTTTATATCAACATTTTTGGAGGCTGAGGCAGGTGGATCACTTGAGGCCAGAAGTTTGAGACCAGCTTGGCCAACATGGTGAGACCTTGTCTCTATTAAAAATGCAAAAATTAGCAGGGCATGGTAGTGCACACTTGTAATCCCAGTTAGTCAGGAGGCTGAGCCATGAAAATTGCTTGATCATGGAGGTGGAGGTTGCAGTGAGCCAAGATCTCACCACTGCACTCTAGCCTGGGTGATAGAGCAAGGCACACAGTTCTGCAGCTTCTACAGAAAGCATAGCAACTTCTGCTTCTGGGGAGCCCTCAGGAAACTTACAATCATGGCAGAAGACAAAGCAGGAACAAGACATCTCATTTGGCCAGAGCAGGATGAAGAGAGATGGAGGGAGGAGGTGCGACACACTTTTAAACAACCAGATCTCAAGATAACTCAGTCATGAGAAGATGGTGCAAAAAATTCATGAGGGATCCACACCCATGATCCAATCACTTCCCAGCAAATCCCACCTCCAATACTGGGGATTAATTCAACACAAGATTTGAGTGGAGACACAGATTCAAACCTATCATTGGTAGTTGTGAAATTATATCTCATGTGGCATTTATTTACATTTTCTTGAGGTTAACATAAAATTGAATATTTTCCAGAAGCTAATTTGCCATTGACATTTCCTTTTCTCTGAAGTGACTAAAACACCTTAACCTTTTCTTATTGATGTCTAGGTATGGCTTTTAGCTTTAAAATAGATAGATAGATAGATAGATAGATAGATAGATAGATAGATAGATAGATAGATGCCCCGATCATTTCCCGGGTACGTGGAAAACGCTTACCTGGTTTGTGCTTTTTGTGCATTCCTAAAAGGCTTCCCTACCCTACCCTAAAGTCAGAAAAATATTTTTCCCTACTCTGATGCAATAAATACATTTTTTTCTAAATTGTTCTCTAAATGATTTGTAAATTTTCCTATCACGTTTAAGTTTTTCTTTCGCCTGAAATTATTTTTATAGGTTATTACACACAGATAAATTTGATGCTTTTTTTTTTCAGTAGAGATAGCAAATATCACAGACTCATTTTTTTTTTTTTGAAAATTCCATCCTATTCTTTCTGCTGGACAATACATAGTTGAATTTTCATAAACATATGGGATTTTTTCAGGAGTCAACTCTGATTCATCGGTCAACTTGTTTATCCCTGCATCGATGGCTCAACGTTTCCTTATTATATCTTCAGACCTGGTGAATTAAGAGTCCATCAACTATCTGCCTTGAATGTGTGAAAATCACTGTTCCTTTGTTCTTTCATATAAACTTTGTCAACATACATGTGCACACACACACGCACATATGCACACATAAAATAATCATGTTATATTTTGACCGAAATTGCATTGGAGTTATAAGTCGGTTTGAGAGGAATTCACTTCTCTTAATTTTGAATCTCCCAATCCATGAACATGGTATTTATCATTATTTATTTATATATTCTTAGAAATCTTTCAATTTTTTATGAAATTTTTCACAACGTCCTTCACATAATCTTTATATGTCCTCTGATTTATTTAGCTCTTTTGAAGCTACTGTTGTTGAAAACTTTATGCTCAATTATATTTTATGACTATGTATTCAGAAACACAACTAACGTTATATATTGATTTTATATTCTACAATCTCGCTCAACTGCTGAACTAATTTTTTTTTCATTTTTAAAGGCTTTAGTATGTGATAATTGTATTGTCTGAAAATGAGAATATATTTTTTCTTCCAGTCTTTATATATTTTATTTATTTTTTCATTTTTATTCATTGTGCATTATTTTAACACAGAAACAATAAACTCTTCTTTTAAAATCGATACCTAAATGATCAATAACAATTTATATAATTTACTTGCAATTAGGTAATAAGCAAAATACAAGTCAGAGACCTAACTAAAACAACTACCAAAAAATTTTTTATAAGACTGAATAAAATATTTTGTAAAACATTTAGAAGGGATGTCATTGATTACAAATAACAATTCTGACTTCAAATGTCTCCTTTCTATGTCTTCTTACTTCTAGAGACGTCATACACACTTTAGAGAGAAACTGGTACATTTCTTTCAAGCCACCAATCTGTAGGTATCCAAATACCTTACTTCTAACGCTACTTCATTACATAACTTCTTTTTCCATTCCCTTCCCAACATTTTTACTCCTATTAAACCTTAACACCTGATTATTCAACCAAAGTAAAGCATTAGAAAGTGCTCTTCAAAAAAATGGCTTATTAACTTCTCGATTTCCTGTGACTTTGACCACAGCAGATTACTGAGAACAGGGAAAAATGGGTATGTAGCAAAGAAAGGCAGGCAATAGAACCACAACTATGGGACAATCCAAGAGCAGACAAGTAATAACAATGCTACATCTCCTCTTAGTTTAACTGGTGCAACCAAGAGAAAAAGACCTTCCAAGTGCAGCTTCAATATTTTACTGTTTTCCAGGGAGGAAAAAAAAAAATCTTAGAGCTATTTTTCCCACAGCACCTTTACATTTACATCTACAAAAAGACGTGGGGGCAAAGCCATGATCTCCTTCGGATGAAAAGAGGCACCTCTGAAAGGGGACTGCGGGAAGGCATGGAAGGTCTTTTGTAATTGATAACCTGGTTTCCTAACACGCAGCTTTTGTGGAGGAGCAGCATGAATCCACATCTCAAACACACTTTTGTGTAACTGGTTCAGAGCAATCAGAACTGAAGGATGACTTTTTAAAAATTCCACTTTCTATCTGCTAAAGAAGAGATAAAGAAGTTCATCGTGTTGGGAGGAATTATTTCCATGGACATTTATCTGCAGCTCCCATTTAATGTGTGAGTGGACTAGTCAAGATGGCTGCAGGTAGGATTTGTCCTGCATAACCTGACCTGGCCATGACAGTGCACCCTGTCTAAGTACCCAAAGCGTCATGAAACTGGGGCAAGCCTATATTAGAGAAGACACTCAATCATACTAAAATAATACTTCCTTAAATTATTTAAATAAAGTGTAATAGTATTTTAACCTTTTCAGAAATTTTAGATATGGGAAGTATGGGGGAGGCATAGACAAAATGTTCCAGAGTTCACTGTGTAATCCTCAACACTATGCATGTCTTACATTGCCATTGTCAGAAAATATACCTGGGTAAATATGACCATGAATTCTCTCCTTCCTATTTAAATGCTCTCTCCGGAAAGATATAATGGGTTATTATGTACTAACGTGTGAAGGGTATATATTTATTAGGTAATCACTCATAGATTATTGAGAAAGATGACCCTCATTAAGCTAAAGAAGTGGCTCTACTGCTGTTATGAAAATGGGGCTGAAACCACTCTAGCGTGTGCTACTTATTTCTGGCCTTGGATAGGGGGTCAGCTTAGGTGCCCCACACTAAGCCCAGACCATCTCGCAAAAGGTAGAGGACAAGCTGACATGAGTCAAGGTCGCTAACGCCTCTCAAGTGGCCTTTGTTATCCTTCACAGGCTTTGCAATGCTGAGGGTTTCTAAAGCCTTGACGTGAACACTCCTCCTGGATGTGCTGGTGACAGGTGAAAGAGCGACCTGCTGGCCCTCTGGTTTAGGGCAACATGACTACTATCCAATGACTATAAAAATGACAAATCCCCAATGTCATCAGAATCTAGCCATTCAGGAAACAACTGTATTTGAAGAGAAAGTGGTAAAAAAAAAAAATTGCATTGCGGATTTATTTTATCTCCTCATTGGTTGGATGAGCTAGCTTTTAAGGATAGATGGGTCAGTTTACTCATCTTTGTATTCAGTGCTTTACTTGGCACAATACATAAGTCATACACTGGGTTTCAAGTGTGAATTGCTGAATTTTCAAACACAGCAGCTTGCCATATAAAGCCCTCCCTGGTCTGGTCACTGCCTGGCTCTTCAACTTCACCTCTTACCACCCCTCCACGTGTGTCCTGTGCTCCAGGTACTCAGTTCCCTGCAGGTACCACGGGTTTATGCATTTTCACAGGCTGCTGTTTCTGCCTGAAATATACTTCCCTGCTTCTGTGCCCTGAAAAATCCTATTTATCTTTTAAGCTTCTCCTCATCTGTGAAGCCTTCTTTCATTCTCCACAAACCCAGAAAGCCTGATCACACCCTTTGTGGTCCATGCCTATGCTCATCCAGACGTCTGTTACAGGTCTTCTCACACTGAGTAAAAATTGTTTGTTTTCACATCCATTCCTAGGTCTATTCCCCTCTCTCACCACCTCTTACAGACCCCAGAGGACAAGGACCATAACATCTTCATGTTTGTATTTTAACACAGCGTCTGACATTGATCCGTGTACTCACTGGATTTACAAGTAATCATTGAGTGCTTAGTATGTTTGAAGTATTGTGCTGGGCATTAGGGCTAAAGTAGAGAGAAAAGCCTTCTCCAGACTTCACAGAGAATGGTGTGTGATGTGGCCAGAGAGCGACAGGCCGAGGTCAGATGGTGGAAGGCTATGCCAGTCCACAGCAAAACTTTGGGGATGTTTTTCAAAGGCAATGGCCAAACACTAAAGAGTTCAACAAAGACTTGACCAGATTTGCCTAATTGCTTTCTGTTTTGTTTTGCTTTGAAATGGTGTCTTACTCTGTCAGCCAGGCTGTAGTGCAGTGGTTCAGCATCGGCTCATTGCAACCTCCGTCTCTCAGGTTCTAGCAATCCCCCTACCTCAGCCTCCTGAGTAGCTGAGATTACAAGCACCTGCCATCACACCTGACTAGTTTTTGTATTTTTAGTAGAGGTAGGGTTTTGTTATGTTGGTCAGGCTGATCTCTAACTCCTAATCTTCAGTGATCCACCCACCTTGGCCTCCCAAAGTGCTGGGATTACATGCATGAGACACCACGCCCAGCCGGATTTGCTTAATTGGAAGAGCATTCTGATAAGCACTACATTAAGGAGAATGTTTTCTTCCAAAGAAGAATGGAGGAAAAAATTGAGAAGGGTGCATGGCAAAATCAACTGTGTCTTTGTTTTTTATTTTTCCCCTTCAAACTAGGGAATGGGTACACTAGTGTTTTCCACATTATCTATATTGTTTGTGCAACTGAAGTGGTTCAAAAATTTAAAAAAAAAAAAAAGTAAGTTCATTCAGCCAGAATGTGTAGAAAATGAGTAAGGAGGGATTCACTGTTGAAACAGAGAGAATAGTTCACTCTCGTTCTCTCTCTCTCACAGGAACCCATGGAAGGATGGAATTGGCTTTAATTAGGAGTGGAGTGGGCAGAAGTAGACACATCAGAGAGTTTTTAAAAGTAGAACCAGTGTCCTGATGGCTTATTGGATACAGGGCGAAAGGACTGAGAAAGGCATTAAATGGAAGATGACGGTACCAGTTACTACCATGAGGAAACTGGAAGAAAAAAAGCTAAATTTGGGCTTGAAGGCTGGTTTAGAGTAAAAGTTAACCCAATCTTGGCAGGCAAGCTAGCTATCAAGCTAAGAAAGCTAACCCAATTTCTGTAACCCATACACAGTGTTAGGTATTACAATAAAAAGGGTCATTTGGTGGTTTGCCATCACTGATCATCTACCTGTTGAGTCAGTTGTCTTTGCATTAAGCACTTGCACTTTGAAGCGAAAAGTCTGGAGATCTGGGAAAAGAATCTGATTCCTCTGATCGGTATTCTCCATTGCAAAGCCTACAGATGGGAGGGATTCCCTGCTAAACCAACCATGAAACTGAATTTGCATCTCTGCACCTGATAAGATGAAGATGCATGAACACACAATGGTAAACTACTCTTCAATGAAATAAAAAGATGTCACTTCAAGGGTCATTTTATTTCATTTTGACTTATTTTTCCAAAGTCTAAAGAAAACCTTAAGCAATGAGCTCAGTTTATTTGATAAAAGCATTAATTTTCCTGTTGACAATGTGTATTTCTACAATATTAGTACTTCACAAGTACTGTATAAAGAGCTACAGCACTTATATTCCACGGTAAAAATTTTCTTTCCAACTTTCATGTGGTCTTATCTTTTGAATAAACTAAGGTAGCCTAAGTATTAACATAATGTTAAATCAATGCGAAGTAAGAAAATTTCTATACTTAAAATCCTATAAAGCAGAACTCTCCAAGTGTTATAAATCCACCTTGACAGAAGTGTGTTCTAAGGGTTCCCAACCTAACACAGATGAACAAATATGACAGCTTAACAAATTAAAAAGTTCACTAAAGATGCCCATGGGATACTGTCTCACTGAAGCAGGGGATGATGGAGAGGAGGACATGGAGTCAGAGCTCTAGGGAGAATTTTTTTTTTTCAGGAAAACAGTGATCAAGTCTGTACATTGAGGAGGAGGAGAAATTTGAAACACAAAATGAGGCTAATGGCAGAGTGAATACTGATTGGAAACTAGAACCTTTTTTTAAATTTTCCTATGTAAGTTCAGTAACTGAAAAACTCTGTGAATTACTTTCAAATATAATTCAATTGCTATCTTGGTCTTTTCAGGCTGCCATAACTAAATATCATAGACTGGCTGGCTTAAACATCAGAAATTTATTCTCTTACAATTCTGGAGGCTGGAAGTCAGAGATCAGGGAGCCAGGATGGTCAGGTTCTGGTGAGGGCTCTCTTCCTGATTTGCACATGGCCACCTTCTTGCTGTGTCCTCACATGGGATGTGCAGATGGAGAGAAAATGACTCTTCATAAGAGGGCACTAATGACTCTTCATAAGAGGCCATTAATTCCAACATGAGTCTCCCCCTCAATAAATTCCTATAACCCTAATTGCCTCTCCAAAGTCTCATCTTCAAATATTGTCACATTGGGAAAGGGGCTTCAGCATATGAATTTGGGAAGAATGCAGACATTTAGTTAATAAAATATTAATCAAAATATTGCCACAGAGTGTTAGAAATTACTTGAAGTATACGTTAGGCTCTGTGAACTTTCTAGATGTTAGAACCATCTCAAAATACTTGTCCTCTGAGAGAATGAACTTTCTCATGAGAAGGAGTAACTGTGAGACTGGCATCTTGGGAATTCATGCAAAGTTTGCAAAATATATTTGGTCATCTTTAACTAGTTCTAAAATGAAGTAAACATGTCTTTCCTGCAATGATTACAGTGTGATTCTTTTTACACTGTTTATTGAGAAAACAAACATTTCAGTTTGACATTTTGTTTTATCTTTTGAACTAAACTAAAACAAATGTTAGCTTATATATGTGTATATTTTACTTAGAGAACATCTATGGTCCAAGGAAAATATATTTTTTTCCTGAATCACAAGATAATTATATTCAGAAATCCAAATTTAAAATAAAATTTAAAAAGTGTTCTTATCTGTAAAATGATATGATATTGTAATATTAGTTGCTGGTGTATGTAAAATAAATACTTCTCTTTTTAAAGTAAAGGGAGTCACTGAGACTGGGCACGGTGGCTCACTCCTGTAATCCCAGCACTTTGGGAGGCCGAGGCAGGCGGATCATGAGGTCAGGAGATTGAGACCATCCTGCCTAACACGGTCAAACCCCATCTCTACTAAAAATACAAAAAATTAGCAGGGCATGGTGGTGGGCGCCTGTAATCCCAGCTACTCTGGAGGCTGAGGCAGGAGAATGGCGTGAACCTGGGAGGTGGAGCTTGTGGTGAGCCGAGATCGCACCACTGCACTCCAGCCTGGGCGACAGAGCAAGACTCCGTCTCAAAAAGAAAAAAAAAAAAAGAGAGAGAGAGAGACTCATTGAATCATTTAAAAAATGGCATTATGGAGTTACCATCGAGGTTAAAATGCATAAGCTGATGGGAAAGTACTAAAAAATGATACGAGACATGTTAAGGCACTTTAGAATAGATTCCATTGTGAGTAGCTTAGGTTTGCAAGTCTATCACCCACACAAAACTGAACATTCCTCTAGAGCAGGGGATGCATTTGTCATCGTAACTCCATCTGCCCAGTGTTCTGTGTAGCCCACCACGGTTCTCCATAAATGCTGGTTAATTTCTGCTGTATAAGTAGGCAGGAGAGAAAGTAAAGACACTATTTTAGTTTGGTAGAATTATATGGGTACCCTGGTTGGGGGTGAGCGTAGACAAGGGAGCCCAGATAGGTGTCAGAGGCGACTGGAGTAGCACAAGTGTGAGGTGACACGGAACTTGACTGTTGGCAGAGAGAATGAAAAGGGAGGGATGGCTCAAACAGAGTCTCTGTGGGAAGAAAAGAGCAAGGCTGATCAAAAACAAAACAAAACAAAGATAATTGTAACATGCAGAGATCCTGCAAAACTAGGAGAAAAATAGAAGATTGATGAACTAGAGAGCAAGGGTTAGGAGAGGAGATGCTGATTTCCCCGATCCTGAAGTCCTCCAAGGTCAGCTGCTGGGAGGAACCGTGTGGGGGCACAAGGAGGGGCTGACTATGGCAGTGACCAGCATTCAGAGCCAAGCCAGGGGGCAGGCTGCTGAGACCAGTCTTGGTGATGCATGAGAGTGGGAGGGAGCCAGAGAAGGGGGGAATATGCCAGGAAAGATGGTATTACAGATATCAATGCAGGTGATTTCCAAAACAAGGGGATTTCACAGTGTAAATACTACCATTGAGGCAAATAAATAAGGAGACAATTTCTGACCAAGCCATTCCCTGTCATTACTTGTGAGAAAGATTGTGGGAGAGATAACAAATTTCTGGTGAAAGGGGAGGATAAGTGTTAAGTGGTACTGTCTGTCATTCACTGCCCTCCTTGACCCAGCACTAATTAATCTATCCTGTCTTCTCTCCAGAGTAGGCAAGGGCAGGCCTTCTATTCTTCATTCTTTTCCAACTCCTTCCTACGTGCTCTCATCTCTGCTTCCCTTTTCTGGAGAGCACTCCTCCTTGCATAACAACACCTGCCAGAAATGCCACCTTCTCTCCAGCTTTGTCTTCTTCCTGAGCAGTCTCCATCCCTGCCAGGCAGATGTCTTGTGTTCCCTTGAACTTTCCTGTCACTTTTCATCTTTTTTGTCTGGCACGTGGAATATTTTGGATGCCTGCATATATATATTTTTTGTGTTACCTTGTTTCCTTTGCTAGACATATGCCTTCCGAGAGAAAAAGCATCAGATTCAGCTTTTATTACCTCTCCATGAACGCTTGGGAATGAGAACTGTGCTTCACACATTTCATTTATTCCTCCGTTTAGCAATCTGAGGGCTGACTTGATGCCAGATGTTGTTTTGGGAGTTGGATTCAAGAGTAAAATGACAGGGAGGATCCTGCCCTCTGGAAGGTTACTTTCCGTGTTTGGAAGTTAACTGACTAGTTAAGTCATTCGAGTTCTAAAGATGTATTGCTATCGGGGTCGTTTTCTAATTATAGTAGTTAAAAAAACATTTAAACTTTCTTCATTGAGATGGCCTTGTAATTATCTTCCATGTGAGAGAAGATATCTGAAAGATGACTTTCAAATAGAAAATTAATGCTTACAATCATTAAGAGAAGCCAGATATAAGAAGATATTTTCTCATAGCAAATAATCAAACTGATCTAATTCTTTGGAGCTAAGCTTACAAATACTGGAGCAGAATGTCCTAGATGAAGAAAGACTCTGGTATAATGAGCTCTTAATGTTTTCAGTGTATCACTGGAAATATAGTGTAATTTATCAATTTAAAATTTAAGAGAGAAGCTGCTTTATCTCTCAGGGAGTAACAAAAATATCTAATACACTCAAGTTACCAATTTGTATGGAAACATTTAAAGCCAATGCATAGCCACAATTCCCATGGCAGGCAGCAAGATGCTACTTTATACAAATAATGCCTTATAACAAAAGGATGACACAGTGTGTCATTGAGACAACATGCAACACTCAACAGCTATTGCTAAATGCATCCTGGCAACAAGAGGATGAAAACACATCTTCATATTAAGATTAACTGGTATAAGCAAAATTTTGGGAAAATGTAATATTCTATTTCACAAAGACAGATAAATAAATAAATAAATATCATAACCACCCCCCTGAGTGCCAGGTTAGCATTTCAAATAACAACGAATGGGATTCCTCTCACTTATTTTACTAAGCAATTTATTGTGCCAGTATTAGGCAAGATCCAAAGTTTTTCTTTTTCTCCTTGGAGAAATGTTCAAGACATTTGTTGATTTCAGTTCTTATTTGATCTTTACAGCCTTTATTTTATACATAAGCAAATGTCCATATAACTTGCCCTTGACTGCATCACAAAACATTTAAAGACACTTAGCAAAACCCTACATTTTTATTCACCTACAATCTTACTTTGTGTCTATTACCAACTTGATATTCATTGAATATTTCTTTTAGAAAAATCAAGATAAGGCAGATACATGGAAGGTTTTAGAGTTAAAGAGATTAGAAGACTGGGATGAATGGTAATTTGGAAAGCTATCAAATGATACAACCTCGATTTAAAAAACAGGATGAGATTTCTCCCAAATTTAATACTGATAATAACTTTATCCACCCCTTTTCAAGTCCTGGCGAAGTGGTATAAGTCCTTTTCTGCCATTATATGATTTTACCTGATCTACCATGCACTGATTTTCTTAATTGCTACTAACAATTTTCTCCTCTCCCCCACATAATACGTATCCACTATCTAACATGATATTGGGAAAAGGGTAGAGAAACAAATAAACAAAAAATGCTATTATTTCTGTTTCATGTGCCTTGATTTTTCCCTTTAATGCTGTAATACTTGACCTTAGTACATTTCCTAAGAATTGTAGGATGCCTTAGAGTTTTTAATCTAATGTAAATTTCCAAGAAGGAAAATCGGTATGTGGTAATCCCCAGGCTTATTTGAGAAGGGATCCAATCTTTCATTAAATTGCTGACAATTTCTAAGCCTCACAGAACACAACTTGGGAAACACCACATTAGAGAGAAAGGGGTTGAGCCAAAGGATCCAGAAACAGGCACTGCTAATGTTGCCTTGCTGTGCCGACGGATTTTTCAGTCAATGCTTACTGGAAGATGAAGTTTTTATTCTGTGAATTTTTAAGACTGTATTGAAGATTTACTTCAAATATTTCAAAGCTGGGGGATGATATCTATGTAAAGTAGTCCAAAAAGTCTAATAATAAGAATTGCACAATATTTAATTTGAATCTGAATCATTTATAAAATCTGGTACAAAGATTAATCTAAAAGAATTATTAAAAATAATTTCCTTAGGCATAATCTTCTAGATTTACTTGTTAATTTTTCCTTCGTTTGCTCATATTTATTGGTAAAATTGTTTTGTTTCAGATAAATATATACACCCTTATGCCTAAGAGTTAAATGTCTTGAAATAATTTTCATTCTGAGGAAAAAGAAACAGCAAAAGCTAAAATACTATCAACTGAATAAACTCGAATACTCAAAAACCTCTAAACTGAATAGCTCTTTTCTACATTGACATTCGTATATCAGGAAGACTGGTGAAAGTCACCTTTGCATAATAACTCTCCCAGAACAATTTTAGGACATAGATTCTGACAGTCTGTGAAGGCCAGTAAAAATCACTACTCTTAGGACAATGTCTCATAAAGACAGATTTAATCTTACAATGGATTACAATTAAAAACTGTGGGGAAAAGAAAGATCAGACTGTTACTGTGTCTATATAGAAAGAAGTAGACATAAAAGACTCCATTTTGTTCTATATTTGAGATGCTGTTAATCTGTGACCGTACCCCCAACCTTGTCCTTGCAAGAGACATGTGCTGTGGTGACTCAAGGTTTAAAGGATTTTGGGCTGTGCAGGGTGTGCTTTGTTAAACAAGTGCCTGAAGGCAGCTTGCTGGTTAAAAGTCATCACCATTCTCTTAATCTCAAGTACCCAGTGACATGTACACTGCCAAAGGTCGCAGGGACCTCTGCCAAAGGTCACAGGGACCTCTGCCTAGGAAAGCTAGGTATTGTCCAAGGTTTCTACCCATGTGATAGTCTGAAATATGGCCTCGTGGCAAGGGAAAGACCTGATCGTCCCCCAGCCTGACACCCGTGAAGGGTCTGTGCTGAGGAGGACCAGTACTAGAGGAAAGAAGGCCTCTTGGCGGTTGTTGGCAGTTGAGATGGAGAAAAGCATCTGTCTCCTGCCCGTCCCTGGGCAATGGAACATCTCGGTGTAAAACCCGATTGTATGTTCTGTTTACTGAGAAAGGAGAAAACCGCCTTAGGGCGAAAGGTGGGACTTGCTAGCGCAATGCGGCTCTTTATGCACTAAAAAGGTTTATGAAGATGTTTGCATATGCATATCAAGGCACAGCACTTTTCCTTAAACTTATTCATGTCACAGAGATCTTTATTCATATGTCTTACTGCTGACCTTCTCCCTACGATGATCCTATTATCCTATCACTTCCCTTTTTCTAAGATGGTAAAGATAATTATCAATAAATACTAAAGGATAATAGTATCCTTTAGTATGTATGGTGCCGGCATGGGTCCTCTGTAAGCTGAGCGCCGGTCCCCTGGGCCCATTTTTTCTTTCTCTATACTTTGTCTCTGTGTCTCATTGCTTTTCTCAAGTCTCTCGTTCCACCTAACGAGAAACGCCCACAGGTGTGGAGGGGCAGGCCACCCCTTCAAAAAACAAACAAAAAAAGAAGTTTAGATGTTGCCTGATAGGTGCTTTTTTCCTGCCTTTAATTTTTAATCCAAGCTATTTCAATTCCCCAATTTTCCATCAATTCATAGACCTTCTTTCAGAAATATCAAAGTTAGTCTCTTCTAGAAGATTATCATCCTTTATTCAACCTTTGAGAAATATTTGTGGAAGGACTAGATGGATAATGGGAAACAACACAGACATGGTTTCTAACCTTGTGAAGCCTTTTACTGGAGATGAAAGATATGTAATCAAATAAGCAGACACACTGACATATACCAAGGAATAGTAATAGATGCTATTCTATGGAGAAAATATGCAGTAAGAGGTATACAGTGTAAAGAGTACAGTACGCAGTATATAACATAGAACACATAGTATATAGTATATAGCATGTAGTATATACAGACTATAGTGTCCCCTACATATAACATAAAGGATAAAGGAGTTTAGCGTTTTTTGAGTGTTAGCATTTATTCATTTTAGTTTTTACTGTTACTTTATCCTTTATACTACATGTAGTATATATCCAGTATATAGCAAATAGTATATTGTATATTACAGTATATGGTATATAGTAAAAAGCATATAACATATGTGGCATATATATAGTATATAGCATACAGCAAGTAAGCTACAGTATATAGAATACAGCACAGGACAGCTAGGTGAGTGTTCTGAAAGGCCAAGAGTTAAAGGATGCTTAAGAGTTAATTGGGAAAAAAATAGGGAGGTGAAGGAGAGTTCTGGACAAAGAAAACAGACTGTGAACAGCTCTGAGATGATACAGGATATGGTTCCTTTGAGAGCCTGAAAGATCCTATGACAACTCCCCACTCCTGTTCCTCCCACATGCACAATCCCATGTGCACATTGCCAATGAAAGGCCTGGTGAAGGGGGTTAGAGGGGAGCAAGCTATCTCTAAGGACCATCTTGAGGGATATCACAGGCCAGATTCCAGCACTGGCCAATGTGTCAGTCAGAGTTACCTTTCGAAAGTCAATCCAAAAATGAGGGATTCCCCTGCTTAGGAACCTTCCAGTCTCCCATGGCTCTTATGACAGAGACAAAGACCCTAACGCAGCCCAGACCAACCTCATGATAAAATCAAGGAGCTTCAGGGCAGCAGTGGCTCTGCTTACTTGGAGACCTGGTATTTTCTTATAATTCAACCCGTGAGTCATATGATCTGTGTGGCTTGATTTTAAACTTATGTCTAAGTGAAGAGTCTTCAACCTACAAATAAATTTTGCTAAACATAAAACAGAAGGAAGTTCCTCCCGCCATGGAAGTGAATGTGGTCAACAAAGCCATTATCATCCAATTCCGTACATAGTTGTGTGACTACTTAGAGGCAGGAATTCTGCTTCAACTTTGAATTCCTGATGTTTAGTTTAATGTCTGATACAAAATAACCACTGGAATTATAAATGTGGAATTAAATATGGAATTAATGGATATTTTAAACTACTCAAGGCCAACACTAATTTAAATAATCCTATTTTTCAAGGCTTTATTGATGGTATAATTTAATCTCCAATTTAGAAATGAGCAAATCAATCTGTGGAGATTAAATAATGCTCTGGTCCACATCACTAGAGAGTAGCTTAAGGATTTGCCCCGAATGTGGCTCTGAATGTGATGATCTCTCAGGGCACCAGGCTGTTCACTAGAAGGTTCTTAATGATGATGCTGAGAGCCTGACAACCATGGTGATACCCATTTCAGTTTCCTTTGAGAAACCTGCTCTGGGTTGCTGCAGAGAGAAAAGTGGGGTGGGGGTAGGGGGCAGGAGGAGAGACTGCAGCCTTGGGTTTACTCTTGACAATCCACTTTGTAAATTATCAGCAGACTGGCTTTTCCTCACCACTCATTCCTCCCTCCCAGCTGCTTGGAGAACACAAGAACTGAATTGCACAATGCTTGCTGAAGCCAAATAAAAGCAAATATTTGCATTTTAATGCATATGTCATTGCTTCTTGCCATTAATATGGATGATCATGTTTATCAAAATAGTCATTCGAGGTTGTCAGTGTTACAACTAGTTGTAAATCATTTTACCTGAGAGTCAGAAGATATTTTCTATGGAAATGACATTGTACATTGTGGTTATATCTTCAAGCCAGTCCAAAAACAGGATGCTGTTTTATGTGGCACAAATATTTGTGGTACATGTAAAACATTTCTGGAACAGAATGAAGCAGCAGTGATACGAAAATGAATACTATTTCACCATATGCCAAGAAAAGGCGGGTGGAGAGTCTCAGGAAACATAAGCTTCACCTCATTCTCTAAGGTCAAGCATTCAGAGACTGAGCTGATGGTGCCCCCCAGAGTCCAGGACCAAGAAGATCTGGAAGCTCTTTTTTTTTTTTTTTAGACGGAGTCTAGCTCTGTCTCTAGGCTGGAGTGCTGTGGCGTGATCTCATTGCAACCTCCAACTCACTGGTTCAAGCGATTCTCCTGCCTCAGCCTCCTGAGTAGCTGGGATTACAGGTGCGTGCCACCACGCCTGGCTGATTTTTGTATTTTCAGTAGAGACAGAGTTTCATCATATTGGCCAGGATGGTCTCGATCTCCTGACTTCGTGATCCACCCGCCTCAGCTTGCCAAAGTGCTGGGATTACAGGTGTGAGCAACTGCAACCTGCATGATCTGTCCAGTTAGACAACATTGCAAGAAGAAAGAGAGAATACTGCTGAAAATGTGTTTTTCCCCCCCATTTAACAACGTTAATAGTGAAATAGAGAGTGAGAGAAAACCCATGTGCCAATAAATATTTTTATGACATTCATGTAAACTAATACATTAACAGCAATGAATACCTACACAGAACATAGTTGCTGCAGTAACGAGTTGCCACTTTCATTAGAAACACAACATATTCATACAGTGAGCAGCTGAAATAACCTATAAAAATATGTATTACAGAATGCTATCATACACTGGAGACTAAGTATTCAGGGAATTCTTACAAGGGGCTGGAGTTGGTCTACAGAAAATTCCTAAAGAACATAGAAACCACTGCAAGATATTAAAAATAAGAGGCTTAAACATCTCAATAGTTTTCTGAAGTGAGAAAACTTCAGTGTAAAACATTTGACAAAAAAAAAATCATAAAAATAAAAATAATATTTGATCCTATTGCCCAGAAATAACTACTGCTGTTAACATTTTCAATTTTCTTACATTCTTTCTGTCAGCAATCTCATTACGTTTCCCTAGACAATCCATTCTTTCAAGATAAATGTGACTATTTCATATTGTGTCCTCTCTCCTCAGATTCACCACCTATGCTCAGACTTCCTCACTGTCAGCTAATGACTTTACTTCTTATCTCACTGTGAACACAGAAATAATCAGGAAAAACCTGCTCCAATCTTAGGCAACTCCTTTCTTCAGGTACTGGACCCCATGTCCTTCTGCTCTGAAAATCTCTCTTCTTTCAATTATGTCTTATAAAAGATGTGTCAGCCGGGCATGGTGGCTCACGCCTGCAATCCTAGCACTTTGGGAGGTCGAGGTGGGCGGATCACCTGAGGTCAGGAGTTCGAGACCAGCCTAGCCAACATGGCGAAACCCTGTCTCTACTAAAAATACAAAAATTAGCTGGGCATGGTGGCACATGCCTGTAAACCCAGCTACTCAGGAAGCTGAGGCAGAATTGCTTGAACCCAGGAGGTAGAGGTTGCAGTGAACCGAGATTGTGCCACTGCACTCCAGCCTGGGAGACAGCGAGACTCCATCTCAAAAAAAAAGAAAAGAAAAGATGTGCCTTCCCAGTTTTCTCAAACACACACACACACACACACACACACACACACACACACACACCCCTCCTTTAACCCCACATCTCTTTCAGCTATGATGCTATTCCTCTGTACCCCTTTACAACATTCTTTTAATGGTTCGTTAAAAATACTATCTCCAGATCCACATTCAATTTCCTCTCCACCTCTTCCTTGAACCCACAACTCCCAGGTTTCAAGGACTTTTTCAAAGCTTTTCTTATCAATATGAGCAGTGACATCTACATAGCCTATCTAATGCTCATCAGAGCACTTGAAGTCCTTTGTGGGCCTGATCTTCCATAAAACAGTGTTAAAAACCATATGACTGCATTGTTATCAACACAAATACAACCCAGGCGGGTTTCATTTTTATATATGCATTGCCGTTATATTTATGTGTTTCTTTTGATTTGAAAATAAACACAAATTAAAATATTTCATGGGCCCCTAAACGTATTGTAAGTCCTTAGCACTGTGGTCCCCGATGGCTGCGTTAACCCTGATGGCAAGATTTCTGTCCTCACCTTCTTAGACTCTCAGAGGCACCCCACATAGTTATGGCCTTCTTGAAACCTATTAGCAAATGTCTTCAAAGACACTGCTTCCCACCTCATTGTCTGCTGTTTCTCAGTCTCTTTTGGAAGCATGTTCTGCCTCTTCCTATTTTGTAATCATGGATGTACTCCAGGGCTGGGCCTAGGATACCTTCTCCAGCTGCCTACACTCAATCATTTGGTGTTCTTGTACTATCGCATGGCTTTAAAAACTGATAAACTCCTAATGTTACAACTCCAGCCCCCATTTTTCCTCTAGCCTTTGTACTCAAAGATCTTAACTGCTTATCTGACACATTCATTGGAGTATTTTATGAGAATCTTAAATTTACCATGCCAAAAACAGGATTCCCCCATCTTGTCCTTCTGCAGTGTTCTGTACCACAATAAAGGGCTCTGCCATTTGCTCAGTTGCTCAAGCCAAAATCCTTAAAACCACCCTTGACTTCTCTATTTTTCTCGTACCCCTTACATAATTTATAGCAAATATTATTACCAATCCCTTCAAAATATATCCAGAATCCTTCTGCTGCTGGTGATGGAATAGGACAGACATATAGTCCATTTAATAGAAATAAAAGAGTGATTAGATTTATGAGCTAAGGGATAGTAGGAATAAAAACAATGGTTATATCTTGGGATAAAGGCTGTAGTGCAAAAAAAAACCACGAAAGAGTATTCATTTTACCCTCAGACAGGTAATGATAATTATGTAAATGTACTGCAATTTAGGAAATACCGAGTTATCTAAATCAAAATAATTTAATCAATATATGTAAGATGTTGTCTAGGCGGAATAACAACATGGAATGTAGATTGTGGATTTGGTATTACAGCAGACAGAAAACTTCTGTCAGAAATAATAACAGACAGAAATAAACAATGAGAAGTTTAGACCACAATGGTAGCAGTCACTGAGCTGAAATAGACAGGGATCTCTTAGAAAGGTTGGCAAAAAACCGACTGGGCACGGTGGCTCCTGCCTGTAATCCCAGCACTTTGGGAGGCAAGGCGGGCGGATCACTTGAGCTCAGGAGTTTGTGACCAGCCTGGCCAACATGTTGAAACCCCCTCTCTACTAAAAATACAAAAATTAGCCAGGTATGGTGGGAGGGGGGCTATAATCCCAGCTACTCAGGAAGCTGAGGCAGGAGAATTGCTTGAACCCGGACGTGGAGGTTGCAGTGAGCCGAGATCATGCCACTGCACTCCAGCCTGGGCAACAGAGTGAGATTCTATTTCAAAAATAATTTTTTTTTTAAAAAAAAAGATGGGTAAAAAAACAATATATTGTCACTTAATAGACTCTAGAAGGAGAGAATGTTTCCTGAAGAGGAGAGGATCAGTAGAACCTAATCCCACAAAGAGGTCAAGAATGCACGCCAGTCAATGGCCCTTAGATTTGTTAAGGTGTGGGGGGACACTACTGACTTCAGTAGCTGAAGATTTTTGATGATCAACCCAGGAAGCAAAGTAAGAACATTAAGGATTTTTCAGTGATAAGTATTAATCAAAGACATTTTTAGTAGAAGAAGTAGCACAATGACTGAAGACGGAAATTAGGTGAAATCAGCTTTCAAGCTTTGAAATACAAAGATTTGAGATATGAAGTGCACAAAAGCTGAAGAGAGAAAACAGGAAACTTCAAGAAGCAGAAAGGATTGATCCAGAGAGTAGATTCCTTAGAAGTCTCAGTCTAAAGAATAAAATGATTGATGACGGTTGACAGGAGTTTGCTTTATTTGGGTGCATAATTCAGTTTCTTCTTTCTTGAGTCACAATCACACAAACTTTCTGATACTGGCTGAGCTGAACTGAAATGAGAGCCATCCACCTACTTTGGAAGAATGTGGATGAGTAGATCAACACTACCCCCATCCTCTAAATCTTTATCCTCACACATCATTTTTAGAAGCCACTGTACCCCCAAACCAGATGCCATCAATACTTATCTGTCTCACAATTTTTCCTTTTGACATATTTTCATCATTTGGAGAGAAAACTTTAAAAAGAAAAGAAGAATCATAGCTATTGGCCAATAAATGGCTTGAAATCTTAATAACAAGTTCAAATTAAATTACCAAACTAGTAAGTGAGAACAACATACAATATAATATGCGATTGTCATTTAATTGCCAACACAATTCACAACTTGCTGTTAATTTTTTTTTTAATTTTAGCATGGGTGGATATAATTAGGGCTGTTAATACATAGCATGCAATTTTCATCTCAGTTGACGTGAGTACTCAGCAAACACTGCGTTCTGGTAATGGACATTTTCAACATCACCTGATTGAACAGAGAATCAGAAGGTACAGAGCACCAAATTGTTGGCAAAATATATTGAAGTAAGCAAAAGATGCTCTTCCCCTTCCTTTCTGTCACCTGTGTTGCTAAGCTGTTATCAATTACTCTGCAGGCCAAGGCAATTTCACCTGAAATTACATACTGGGGAGAGAGGAGAAGGACAACGCAAATGACACGTCCAGAGCAACCATGTTAGAGTCAACTATGAATTAAATTAAGTGTCTTCTGAAATACACAAAATGCTTGCACTTGGCTGATGACAACACAATGTTTATTGTACTTTCGCCCTTTCCCTTGGAGGAAAAAAAATCACTGACATCACATCGCTTCCATGTTATGGATTTTCTGTTATGTTACCATGGAAACCTATCATTTCCTTTCATTATCTCTCTCTCTTTCCCACACAAACACACAAAACAAAAATGGAATTACACATTTATAAACACTTCATTACAAACTCCTCTGGTAACTAGGTCCAGTGAGAAAGAACAGGACTCAATTCTCGCTATGTCAATCACTGGTTTAACCAGAAATCATTCTGCACTTTTCCCTAGTGCAATGTACTGTTTTCCATGATGGGAATTATTTCCGTGGATATAATCAGCATTTGCTAGACTGAGAATCTTTTAAAGTTTGTGCTCTTAGTGTGTAATGACAAGAAGGGCATTTTTTGCTTTCTTTAAGCTACTGGTCTAAATTCCTCCTATAAATTTTGCGACAGGAAATAAGTTGTTAGACTCATACTTTCCATTGATTCAACTTTTGAATAGGTGACATATGAAATATAGTATTTTATTTTTCTTTTGCATAAATAATACATACTGGTTTGTGTTTTTAGGCCCCTTAAATCGTAACCATGCAGCACTACTTTTGCAAAAAGGTCTTTTGATTTTTTAAAATGTCTACTTTAAAATGAATTACTAAAAACAAAAATACAGTAAAAGAGATGATAAGATACCAATTAAACATAATTAAGAGAATCTCCCTAGCAACATAATCACTCCCTCAGCAACTCTAACTAGGCCTCATCCTCCCAGAGCCTTCCTAGCAGATCTCTTCAAGTGAGAAAAGTTCTGTGAAAACAGCACTTTCTGATGACTCAGAGGCCCTCACTCACACAATTTAGCACTTGTTTTTCTTATTTTGCTCTTCATGGACCGTTATTTTATATTTTCTTGCTGAGCAAAGAAACCCCCACACAATCAATATAAAGAAAAACTAAGTTTGAAACAAAATTCTTTTGAGGATCTGTGAGAAGGGAAATGAAAGTACGTGAAATATTCAAATTTTCATTTCTAAATAAATGTTAGATGGACGATTTTTAAAACTATGATTTATCAAAAAGATGGGCCATCAGGCAGATATTAGTTTTGCAAATTAATATTTATATGGTCATAACATAATCAGACCTTAAAAGAGCACTTTCTAAAACAGTATGAACTAGAAGATCTCTTTTGTATGGCTGGAAGAATCTACTACAAAATGTTAATGGGATAATTTCTGGTTGTTGGTGTTAATGGCGATATTCTTCTTCTTCATGTTCCTCAATATTTTCTGAATATTTTAGAATGTGCTTTGTTAGTAATGCTTTTGGCCACAGTAATAGAGAACTCAGTGGTGCCTTAAACAAACATGGGTTTATGTTACTTTTTTATTTATTATTATTATTTTCTATATTTGTTCATATCAAAAAGTCTGCAAATGACAGTTATTAGTATTGTTTAAGCTGCTTAATAATGATCTTCTTATTTCAATTTTCCCATTCTTAGCTTTGTCACTTTTTCAGTTATCAGTTTTTGGCTTCATGATTTAAAAATGGTTGCCTTGGGAACAAAGATGATGCCTAATTTCAAGGTGGAGAATAGGACCCATGATAATGTTAGCCATGCCTATTGCATTCAATGCTTCTACCAATGCTCCCTTCAGAGGATTAACTCCCAATCTGATTGTTTTCTTGTGTCTCATTTGTCAGAATTGGATTACAGGGCCATCCAGAGCTGCACGGAGTGTAGAGATAGACTGCCATAATTGGTTTAGATTCATCATAAGCCACCGCCTACACACGATGGGAGCAATGCCATCTTGAACAATATCAGGATGCTATCAGCAGGAAAGAAAGTGAGAATGTGTACTGAATAGAACGTTAGGCTGAAAAATGCCCTAACCATGCTCTCCCATCATAAACATCTTCATGTCTTAATCTCTGGAACCACAAATGTTACTTTATATGCGAAAATGTGTTTTTGAAGATGTGATTAGGTTTAGGATTTTGAGATGGGGAGAGCATCCTGGATGCTCCAAGGTGGCCCCTAAATGCAATCCATGTATCCTTATAAGAGGGAGGTACTGGGAGATGGCAGATTACATACACACACACACACACACACACATGAAAATGATGTGAAGACAGAGCAGAGAGAAGATACAGGTCTTGAGGACTGGGGTGATGTGGTCACAGGTGAAGGTCTTCTGGCTAGAGCAGGCAAGGAACACATTTTCCTGTAGAGCCTGCAGAGGGAAGGCAGCACTGCCAATTCTGATTTCAGCTAAGGGACACTGGTTTTGGACTTCTGGCCTCCAGAACGGTGAGAGAATAAATGTCTGTTGTTTTAGGCCACCCAGTTTGTGGTAGCTTGTTATAGCAGCTGCACCACCCCCACCCCCAACCAAAAAAAAAAAAACAATAAAACTGATAGGAAACTAATATTTTATATCTGCTATATAGTTAGTCTCTCTCCACCACACACAACACACAACTTTATAAGGAATATAAATAATACTATATAAGTATATGATACTATAAATAATATAATGCTATATAAATATATAACTTAATACTATATAAACATAACTTGAAAGTAATAATCACTTTTAGATGACATATTTTTAAAATTAAATCATTTGTAAAGCAAAGCAATAACTCTTCCTATATTTCCATTTTCAAGAGAATGATATATTTTCGGCAAGATGTTGCCTCAAATTTGAACATATCTTCCCATGGTCCACAGGTATCTATAACAAATTTCCACTGACTTTTGCAGAAACTACCTGAGTGTTTTCAAAAGCAGATTTGGCTGTACGGTATAAGTGGCTGATATCTTACTGGTTTTCGATTCATCGGTGTTTTTCTATTCAATTACAACTTCAAAATTAGAAAAAGACAAGTTTCAAGTAAAACCAAAACAATTCATGCAAACTGCAAAAGGTATAACAGGAGGAAACTTTCAAGGATTACGTTCAGGAAATGGGGAAAAGATCCTGTTCTCAATTTTCCTACAGAAACAAGTTAAAATAGTAATAGTATCTCTAACCGGCCATGGAAAATAAATGAGGGCTGACAGAATATTGGTTTTCACTTCAAAGTCAGTTATTAAATTTTTTTTTTCATTTTTCCCTGCAGAACGCAACACGACATGGGCTATTTTCAGACTGTGAGGTCTCTTTCATCAAAGTCAGTCCTGGCTGTGAAGTCCACCTGCTTCCAGTAATTACTGTAAGCACACTCAGTGTCTCCTGATTCAAATGACCTATTTCTTGGTGAAATAAGACATCTCTTGACTTCGACTGTTACATATGCTCTCAACTCTAAATTACTTATTCACAAGCGACAAATGTCCCTAGATCAATTCAAAGCACTGATCTCGCTCAGTGGGTCCATCGAACTCGAATCCCAAGGCACAAGAAGAAAACAATCTGCCAAATATCCGACAGAAATGACCAGATAGATCTGAAAACCAGCCACACGGAAAACTGCAAAACTGTTTTTCTGAAATTTTTATTCAGAGTAACCTAAGAAGGAATTAATTTTGCTTTTTTTAATGTATGAAAGAAACAGACCCTACATTTAGAAAAGTAGGTTGTTTGCTTAATACTTGTAATAGTTTTGTAGCACCAATGAACACTTTTTTTGCTTGGCTTCTGTCCTAAACACATGCATCTGTAAATCTGCTCGGATTTTCAAGCTTCAACATTCAAACAAAATATATCTCAGTCATCAGACATACAAAACAATTACTTAGCTTTACAAATTAATAATTCATATAGAATATAAGCTTGAGGTCCTTATGGCGAAATTATTTCTCCTACTTGATTCGTTTCTGTGTCTGGCATGGTTGGCCTCTCTCTTTTTTTTTGAGACTACTTTCTGCCTTAAAATCTGAGTACTTGTCCTCTTTTTTCTCTTCCATTTGCCTCTTGCCTCTTAATTTGCTTCATTTTCTCTTCTGCTGCTGCTGGCTGTTTAAATACTCCTAATTTTCTGCCCTTTCTTTTTATCACCATCCTATACTCCTCTCCCTTCCCTCATCTTTCCTTCCCTTCTCTTCTCTGTTCATCCCATTTCAGGGCTTCTATTTTTATCACAATTTTCTCCTACAATCTTATTTTCTTTCAGGGTGATTTTATTATCTATAAGGTAATAATTCCACGATTAGTTTCTCTAGTCCTGATTTAAAAAGTGGGGGACGGGGAGGCATGCCCAAATCATTTAATCAAAACTGAAACATGCACGGAGAGATTTGTTATGCACAAGATACTAATTAGGACAAGAAACAGAGTGGAAAAACCTTTGAAAGGTCACACAGTGCCCTCCTTTTCTTCCAGCTAAGGCTTTTCCTAAATCAGCATTCCAGAAGTATTCCAGGGAGCACTCGTTCTGCAAAATGGCTCTTGAAAAGAAGAAGAAAAAAAGGAGTTCTATGGCCAAATTAATTTGGGAAAAACTGCATACCATGTCTCCCTCATGAATTTCAATGAACATTAACATTGTAAAAACTGAAACATCTTAGAAGAGAAGAGATACATTTATTTGCATTTAACCTAACATTACACAAACTCATTTGATTCTGCAACATTTTTAATAAGTCATCTCATCTTCAGAAACATTCCTTTGGCCATTGCAGTAACCTATTAACTATGTTCTTCTTTAAGTATCATCCTTCTCCAATCCACTCGAAACTGCCAGCAGGATCATCCACCTAAAACATTAATCACACCTCATAACTCATCTCCCTAAAATAACCCAGTGGCACCAGGCTCTATACAAGATAACATCTGTACTCCTCAGCAGAGCACAGGATTTTCAGTAATTCTATCTTCGGCTTCCTTGCCTTCACATTTTTTTTTTTTTTTTTTTTTTTTTTTTTTTTTTGCCACAAACTACTCCTTAATCCACTCTCCCTCAGGTTACCTAATACTGTAGTATCACCAAATTACTTAAAATCTTAAAAATGCCCACTTATACTTGATCCTTTCACTTCTCTCCCCGATAGACTGTTGCCTACTTTTTCCATAGTTCTTATATGTGCTCCTTTTAAACACATTTTCTCGATCACTTTTCTTTATGTCCAAGTGAGTTAACTGTTTGTTGCCTTGTGTTTTCTCACCACTTTGCAAATATCTCTAGAAACATGAATCCCACTGGATTTATTGCACCTAGGACATTGCAAGCCTGTAGACCTGCACTGTCTAATACTGTAGGATTAGCTACTATGTGACTTCTGAGCACACGAAATGTAATTAGTTTAAACTGACATGATTTTAGCATAAAATACACACTGATTTCAAAAGAAAAAAACAATAAACTTACACCGTTAATAATTTAAAATATTGATTTTATGTCAGAATGATATTTTGGAAATATTTGGTTAAATAAAATATATTCTTAAATTAATTGCATCTGTTTCTTTTTACGTTTTATGCAACTATTAGAAATTTTTAAAATTACATGTGCGGTCACATTTGTGGACCACATTACATTTCTATCAGACTGTTCTAATTGTGCAGTTCTAGAAGGCTTGCACCTTCTCTTATAATTACAGGATCTAGCTATCACTTGAAATCAATACTCAGCAAATGTTTCTTGAATCAATGAAGAAATAAATTAGCAGCAGTGTTTTTACATTGTCTTATAAAATAAAATTCTTGCAGTTTGTTAGCATGACATGAATCCCAGGGGAAAAAAGCCTTCCACGTGAATGATCTCAGTATTTGATGGCTCTAAATGATATCAGCAGCAACAGCAACAATACTCTTTTCTTAGAAAACAGAAGGGAAGGAAAAGAAAGAAAAGGTCCAAGATCATACCGATCTTTAAAATAAGCCCTATACCATGAACTATTTTAGGTTAGGATGCACGTAAAATGACACCACAGCCTCTGTGACTTTCTATGAAATGCATGCTACCAGACTTTGATGAGAGCAGAAAAAAAAAAGAAAGAAAACCAAACTCAGTTGTAAGGAAGCTCAAGTTCTCTATCACTTCCAGTCATAAATTTTGTTTTAAGAATCACTTTGAGAGCACAATTCCAGAGAGAAATGCTATAGAAACTCTGGTCTAAGCCTGGACAGAAAATCAAACCCATATGAGGTTCTGTGTTAGTGAAAACTCTCTGTATGACCTTAGGTGAGTTGCCTACTGTCTGTGTCTTAGGATATGCCAGAGTTAAAGCAATAATTCTGAAAACTATAAAGCAATTGAAACAATCTAATGCGGATGATGATGTTCTCAGATATTTTAAGCCATATCCAAATTACTATCAATGAATGTACATGGTAGGATGTTCCTTTACTTCAGCTAAAAATCCAAATGGTGTCTTCATATATAGAAGAAGACTTTATCTACAAAATATTTAATACACGGCAAAATATTTTGTAAATTATTTCCTCTATTCCTAGGTTTTCTCCATGTATTTTAAATTTCTTTTAAAGCCATTTATACTGTTTCCAATTAATGTGAGAAATAAGGAGAGTAAGCTGCTATTTACAATAATTTCACTTGAGTTGAAAAGATAGTTGGCCGGGCATGGTGGCTCATGCCTGTAATCCTAACACTTTGGGAAGCCAAGCCCAGCACATTGCTTGAATTCAGTGGCTCGAGACCAGCTTGGGCAACAGGGTGAAACCCTATCTCTAACAAAAATATAAAATATTAGCCAGGCACGGTGGTGCATCCCTGTGGTCCCAGCTACTTGGGAGGCTCTGGTGGGGAGATCCCTTGAGCCCAGGAGGCAGAGGCTGCATTGAGTTGAGACTGTTCCACTACACTACAGCCTGGGCAGTCAAGTGAGACCCTGTCTCAAGTAAATAAATAAATACAAGATAAGTTGTTTTTCGTTTTTAGCTATTTTCTCTCATGTGGTTTTTGTGGTAACTTATGTATAAACTTTTTCTGAAAAAAAAAAACATGTTCTTTATTTCCTTAACTGAACAATAAACTTTCCTGAACTTGGTAGAGCAAAAGTGACTAGCCACCAAAGACTGCTACTATCATGACTACAAGCATCATGGCTATGGAAACCAAAGATCATATGGAGCTCAGCAAGGGTGAAATTCAAATTTGCCAATGGCTGGCCCATTAGAAACAAGAGATATATAGTCAAGTATTAATATAGATATTGATAGATATTAATAATCCTAACATCTTATATTAGGATTAATATTCTCCCAATATTTCTCATACGTTCTCCTAAATTATTATGGTCTAATATGAAGAATGGGGAGAGAGAAAAAAAACTAAAATAAATATTATGGTGATTTATGTTATACATGAAGTTGTTCCATAAAGGGATGATGGAATCCAAAAATCTACTCGTTTTTCACTTAGACTTGTATCAATAATATAGTTATAAACTCAGGTTTATCCATTATAAGGACACAAGAAACGATAACATGGATATCATATTCATTTCCTGTGGCTGCTGTAACAAATTTCTACAAACATCGTTGCTTAAAACAATGTGCATTTATTCTGTCACAGTTCTGGAGACAAGAAGTCCAAGATCTGTATCACTGGGTTGAAATCAAGGTGCCAATAAAGATGGACTCTCCCTGGAGGCTCTAGGAGAGAATGCGTTCTTTATCTCTTCTGCCTTCTGTTGGGGGCTGCCATCCCTTGACTTGTGGCCATGTCACTCCCATCTCTTTCTCCGTGGTTGCATTGCTTACTCCTGTTCTGCTGGTAAAATCTCCCTCTAGCTTCCTCTTATAAAGTACTTGTGACCGCATTTAGGGCTGACCTTGATAATGCAGCACAATCTCCCCTCAAGATATTTAACTTGATCCCATCTGCATTGACTTTTTTTCTTTATGAGGTAACATTTACAGGTTCTAAGGAATTGGGACCCGGTATCTTTGTGTGGCCATTATTCAACCTACTACAGATAATAAATATTTTAATTCACTTCCCAACTTCCTTGTCAGCAATCAACTTCTGTGAGATTTTGTCCAAAATATATTTCCCAAATGTAAATACCTTGTAAGCATTTTTAACATCTTTTTGAATTTCTAAAACCTTTGTAGTCATGTCCATTCAACCAATATTAACTGAGCACTTACTATAGGTCAAGCGGTGCTAATAGTATAGAGTTTATAAAAAGATTTATTCAAGCAAAGTGGAATCTTAGTTTGAAAAGTCAATAGCATACATTTCCTAACATTAACTGTCCTGTCAATGCTATAGACTCTGAAAAATGGATCACTGGATAAGGCTTAAAGTAAACACATTTTAAGTTTTAAAAATCATATGATCAGTTTAAGCCTTAATTTAAAGCTAAAAGCCCTGCTCCTCAATTATTTATGTTGTATTTCATAAATACATTACAGAATCACAAACTGAAAGGACTGTGATCCTTTCCTTCTTTTCTCCATAGAAGGCACTTGTTAAATTGTCCATGTGTTCAATTCCCTGGCATATAACAGGTAGTAAAATGAAGTTTCGCTTAGTAAATATTTGTCTAAGGTTGTGGTTAGATGCATAAAATTCACTCATGTATTTATCCAGTAAATACGTATTAACCACCTTTACTACGATAGGCATTTGCCTGGGTGCCTGGCTGACAACGAAGCCGTCAGAGGGCATGGAGGTAAAGGAAGGGAATTGCAGCACAGAGGAACAGACGTTTTACAAGAGGTGTGAGGACCATGTACTAGAGAGAGTAGTCCGGGGACACGGAACTCAGTCTTTGGGGCCGGGGGTGGTTTCTGTGCAGAAGTGCATCAGGCTTAAGCCCAGGACCTGCAGGGATAATCCAGGTAAGGAATCTGAGGAGGAGCCCTCGCAGACTTAAAGATTTTAAAACTTCAAGCACTAGGGCCCAGCTAAGAAGAAGAGGGTTATTGGAATCTGGAAGTACTTAAAAATGGCTGAAACTCAGTGCAGGAGGAAGAGAAATGAACAGCCTTCATTTCATGAAATTCCTGCCAGAAAGGTCATGCCTCATCTTAAAAATGTTCTTACTCTCTTACTTGAAAACAAGTTTGGAAAGGCAAGATTAGAATAGTAACAATGAGTCAGGAAACTATATGAGCTATGTAGGAGAGAGGGGAAGGTGAAGACTGAAAGTATGTAGAAAACATTTTGCATTAGAGGAAGATTTAGACATACATCTGTTCAAGATTTGGTCATTGTTCTATATGATGAGAGCCAGTGAGAAGAAGAGTAAAGAATGACAGTAAGATTTCAGGTTTGGACAAAGGGGTGGATAAAAATACAGTTCACAGGGGGAAGGGTATGCTGGTGGTGAGAAGTGGGGAGTGTGATGCTAATTTCAATGTGGCCTTCAAGGCCCCTTGAACCTACTGCCCATGTAGGGCCTCAGCACAGAGATGCTCAAACATGCTGGTGGACAGATACAACTGAATTCCTATACTGTTCTAGGCTGAACATATCACATATTGATGTTTTAAAACCGGGAGGAGTTGGCAGTAATTAAATTCACAAAGCTACATTCATCCTGTGTGCAACATTTGTTACCTATTACGTCAGGATACTGTGTCTGAAATTTTATTCACTAGACACTTGATCGAATATTCTAAGGAAAATACCTTAATATAAGAATTGTGCCAGTGGGATAGTGCATTCATGATAGTAATGATATTGTTTAAAAGTATGCTTTTTCAATTAGTATTAACATCTGGTAAATCTTTACCTTTTAAGATATATTTTATGGGGTATTTTCTGGAGCTTTTAATAAGATAGCTAAGTAACGTCAGTTTCTGTCAAAACCATATTGTATTCAATGTGCAACTCGTGTACAATGTTAATGTAATATTCACACGTATTATGCACAAAGAAAATATTCAACTTCAGAATTTCAGGACTTTTCTGTAATTTTTTTCTACCTTGCTAAGGAATCACTCTACTGGGGGCATTAAATGTACCTTAAATATTGTATTTATGTGGCACAATATGAAGGAAGATGAGCTAGTGAGAAGAATGCATATAGTTTGAAAAATAAAGTTAAATATATGGACAATATTGTCTCTAGGGCATGGGGTAGAAGAACTGCACAACTCATCTCCCTGCATATCTTCCCCTCCATCTCATTAATTGACTATTCTCACCATGAGAGCCACCTCTTGCTTGGATTTTGTGGCTTCCTAATCCTCTATTATCATTTCAGATGTTGCTAGTGAACATAAGAGTGTTGCTTTATATTCTGTGAGAAACAGTTGCTATTACTTGATTTTGGCGGGAATTGAACTTGAAAAAATAACCTGGTATCTGATAATACACACGGGCATTTTCTGTTTTGTATTTAACTATCCTGTCATCTTCTAGAGGAGGGCATAAGATAGACATATGAACCACTGTTGAACCACCATGAACATCTGTGGGCTCTGTGTACCCAGCACTTAGGACAGGTGGTTTACCAATGGGGAAGGTTCAGCTTCGTTTGCGGTGAGCCAGCTTCCTTGACACTCGGAGGTGCCACTGGCAATGCTAATTAACCAAGGCCATGGTTTACCAGGGTGCCCAAGTCAAGGCAAGGATGGGCTTTCCCTCTGATACGCAAAAAACGACTTGAACCTAACGTCCACGTCATCCTTACAAAGTCAAAATGGAGTCTGCATTAGAATAAAAGTCCACGTACATCATCCTTACAAAGTCAAGATGGAGTCTGCGTTAGAATAAAAGTCCACATACGTCATCCTTACAAAGTCAAGATGGAGTCTGCGTTAGAATAAAAGTCCACGTACGTCATCCTTACAAATTCAAGATGGAGTCTGCGTTCGCATAAACGTCCACGTCATCCTTACAAAGTCAAGATGGAGTCTGCCTTAGAATAAACGTCCACGTACTTCATCCTTACAAAGTCAAGATGGAGTCTGCGTTCGCATAAACGTCCACGTCATCCTTACAAAGTCAAGATGGAGTCTGCCTTAGAATAAACGTCCACGTCATCCTTACAAAGTCAAGATGGAGTCTCCGTTAGAATAAAAGTCCACGTCATCCTTATAAAGACAAGATGGAGTGTGCGATAGAAAAAAAGTCCACGTCATCCTTACAAAGACAAGTTGGAGTCTGCGTTAGAAAAAAGTCCACATCATCCTTACAAAGTCAAGATGGAGTCTGTGTTAGAATAAAAAAGATGGGACCATCACAAAATGTATGAATTCTATTTGTTCTGTGTTTCTTGTATTAGTTAATTATTATTCTCTCTTGGGCTCTCTTTTACCTGCAATGAACTAGCATATAGTAAAAGTTTTGTCAATGCACTCTTCTCTCTCAAGCCCTTCCTTTCTAAAAGTCTTTCACCTTGGCCCAATTTATGCACCATTGTTTTTTAACCACTCTAGGAAAATTATGACCAGGACCCTGTTTTCCATCTGTCTTCCATGATACAAGCAAAAAAACCCATAGTAATTTTCTCCATAAAACCCTCAATGACCCCAGCTTACTGGTTAATAAAGTTAGTTCAACCTTCTTCTAATATCAAGGACTTGTACATAATGTTCCTCATCTGTCTTCCTGCCCTTCTCTGTTAGTAACTCTCACCATGAATCTTAGGGACAAGTCACTGAACTACTCAACATTCTCCAAACACATGTGTGCAGTTTACCTGTACTTCTACTTCCGCTGCCTGCAACTCCCTTCCCCAGCTTCTCAGCCTACCACAAGCCCACTCTTGCTTCAAGATTCCAGCCAAATGTTACTTCTTCCATACATACTTTCATGACTCATCCATTGGAAATTGATTTTATGTTTGGGCTTACAAAGCCTTTGCTAACATCTCTACATTGTATTTAAACACACACACACACGTATATACAGGTTTTTTAAAATTTAACAGCAGACCTTTAAATTTTACTCATGTTAACATTCCTTATTTTGACTCTAAGTAGTTCTGAAGATCCACGACATGTATTACTTATAGGTTTGACAAAGCACAGATTCAATCATCCACTGTTGAAAAAAGACAGATGCTGGAATGAGTTTCACAATGAGTTGTGAGCCCAGCTTGTGCCTGAGTATCCCAGAAGCAATGTGATCCAAAGGTCGAATATAAAATTTGGAGAAAAAAATAATATGCAGTATTAATACTCCTAAATCATAGAGTAGATATATTCCTTAGCAAACATAACAAGTAGCAAATTTTCATTGAGTGTTTAGCATTTGCTAAGGACTGCTCTAGGCACTTTAAGTATAATATTAATCCTCATGATAATTAAGATAGATGTGATTGGAATACCCAATTTTCAGATATGACAGCTAAGGAAAAGAAGACACAAAGCTTTAAATAGCAGAGACAAGATGTGAACCAAGGCCATATTATTTCATAGATTGCCCTTTAACCAACATACTCTGTTGTCTACCTAACAGGTGGAAATTATGAATAGTTTCCTATGGGTGGTGTTTACAATCTATCTCTACCTTTCTTGGGGACAAAGATCATGCCTTTTGGTTTGTTTCCTCAACAGTACCCAGCAGTGTCCCATGTAAATAGCAGACTCTAGTGCTAACAATCGGCTTTACAACTATTATGAAATCGTAATTATCCCAGAGTAACAGCTGTTCACTAAGATGTTGAAATCCAGTAATTCTTCTCAACCAAGAAAAATACCTTATTCACTCATAATTCTGCTTTCCTCTTAAATGCAAGGCTACAAATTCTCATTTGCCTTGGGGATCTTCACTAAAATAATTTAATACATACTGGAAACATTTAGCTCCTTCATTGCAGCTATTTAAAATAAGCATTGGCACAGAAATTGCAGCATTAGGAGGTATCTTTACTCTACACATTAGGGGCCACTTGTCAGAAGCAGAGTTAAAGTAGATTTGAAACATCTCCCAGCTGCTTAGGTCTCTAGTGCTCTGAAGTATTTGAATGTTCACTCTTTGACCCATGGCTGTTTAGATCATTTTGATTTTAGGAGAAAAAGGAATAATGATTATACAGCCTGTTCCACAGGAATTTATCCCTTCCATTTATTTCATTCTATATGGGCTAAAATGCACTTCATTAGCATTTAAGTTAAGGCATAAAGATGGTAGTGTGACCAAATGTCATAACCAATGTGTCCTTTGTGCCCTTGATTAAAACACTGGGAAGGTTCACAAATATGTTGGAAGTGGTAGGGAAATTATTAATAAAAAATTTGGATGAAATACATATGGGCCATGAAAACCACAGTCCCATAACAGAAATGTTACTACTAAATGTGGCCTGTTTATTTTTCTTTTAAAACAAACTACAAATATATTGCCTTTGGTTTTAAATTATCTACTTCATTAGGTTAAGAAATTGCTTTTTCATTGCTAGCAAGTGGCTCTTCATCAGAGAGAGTATATCCAACTGCCAACAAGTCAGAGCTTAACTATTTAAACTGCATCAATTGGAGGAAGAAAAATTACATACGGTTAGAAGCTCCTATTGGATCTATAACCACTCACCGTTTTACATACGTAGCTCAAGAAATATCTCCCTGGTCAACATCAGTATTTATTGGCTGGAAGTTATTCTCCATGGAAGGCAAATGGAATGGGAATGGTGGATTGTGCTTCACTACATGGAAATGGACAACTTGGCAATTTTTAAAAATTACTCAGCAAGCTAACCATTTTAAGTAGTAATAAATTATCTTAAATATTCTCTGAGATACAATATCTTTGAGCTAAACAGCTCACACGAACACCTCCTCTGCAAGCCAGAGTATGGAGGTGAGGGTGGTATCTGCACATTTAATATGTGCTTCTCAGATATAATTCTGGGGCCTGTGTAGACCTGCCTAGCCTTGCTACAAAGCAAAGCAGGTTTGACTCCTGTAGGAAAGAGAGGCCATGCATTTGAACTAACAACCTGAAATAGATTTGTATGTCACAAAATTCAAAACCTTTGAAATGATCTTTTTGACATTGTTTTTTCTTTTTGTTGCCTCTTCAGAATTAGGGGATCACAGAGAGTCCTTACTAATTATGAATGTATTCTTTATCCTTTAAAATTTGGAAGAAATATCTTCTATGTTCTTTTGCCTTAGATTTAGGATCCAACAGGCTCTATACGGTAGGCTTTAATCTTTGGAGAGACATTGCTTTTAATACAAGCCATGTATAAGTGGCACAGCAGTTATTCAGATTGGCACTTCCATTGCTTTTTTGAAGTTAACTGCTTAGGCGTGCTACAGGCTTGATTTTTCAAGGAGCTGCTACAAATGTTCACTTCAAGAATGGGTGATTTTAATGAGGTGATTGTGACAGATGCTGTCTCTTTGAATCTTGTTCTCGAAGGGGAGAAAAAAGAAAACCTTCTATGTGCCATTTTGATATCTTATCCAAATGGCAACAGTAATGTGAATTTGAAGAGGCCGCCTCAAATTTTGCATTTGGAAGAAGATGAGAGGCGCCTGTAAACCCATGCTTTGCATTTAGCAAAATGTCAAAAAGAACATGCAAAATGCCCTCATTTCCTCAAAATACATCATAACAAGCCTGGGCATAATGGTTCATGCCTGTAATCCCAGCACTTTGGGAGGCTGAGGTGGGAGGATTGCTTGAAGCAAGGAGTTTGAGACCAACCTGGACAACATAGACCCAGTCTCTACAAATTAATTAATTAATTAATTAAATTTAAAAAAATGAAGTAGCCAGGTGTGCTGGCTGGTGCCTAAAGTCCCAGCTATTTGGGTGGCTGAGATGGGAGGATTCCTTGAGTCCAGGAGGTCAAGACTACAGTGAGCTATGGCCACCCTGCTGCACTCTAGCCTGGGAGACAGGGTGAAACTCTGTTTTGTCAACAAGTACTAGCTATCTTTAAATACCATCAGACCACAAACCAGTGAAAATAACAAGTATGTGTCCCCAGTGAAAAACTCAGGATAATGGAAATAAAACAGAGGTGACATTGAGCCTGGTAAGAACAATATCCTGCTTTGCAGTCTAAATCTTAACTTGTCAAGCAAACCATTACAAGAAAGTAATTAGATTCTATTAAGGGATGAGTAGTGGCTTATTTTTTCCTTTTACCATTTATAGGCAGCTGTAGGAATTTATGCCTAAAACCTCTAATTGCTTTCTTGATGGTGCAAATAGCATGATTTTTGTAACTACATTTTTACTACGTAGTTCTCACTGACCAGATGTTACATAAAGCCAGTCTGTTTCTTAAAGTGTATTTTGTTTCCATAGGCGTGCACATTAAATAAGAGAATCATCTTGAGGGAGGTGTTGAAAAAATGACATGCCTGGCTCAAGTGTCAGAAGGTCTCAACTGTGTAGGAGCGGTGGTACCTAGAGGTACTTAGATGGGCTTTGGGTCCCCATATCCATATCACTTTCCCATGTCTCCCCAAATCAAATCATAATAATTAATTCTAAGCACCAATCTTGTATACAGTTTGAAATTTGAAACATTAGAATATGTTGCTGTTTTTACTAAAATGAATCAGAATCTTAGCAACAAAAATGTAGATGCTATGCAAATTCAGCTTAAAGATCATTTAGTAGATCATCCTTCCCCTTCCCTCACCTTCTAACTAGGTTACTGACCCTCAGCACCTCCTACATGGAAATTCTAGAGCAGGCCCTGTAAGCAGGAAACAGCTAAGGACATTTTAGAGAAACATTCCAGGCAATTCTGAGGCAGTGTCTGCAATGCATTCTAACATTTTATCAGTTCTGTCTGTGCTAGCCACCTGCTGCGCACAAACTGTTGAGAAACACAGTTGCAGTTTAGTCTATGAAAGTAAGATTTTTTTTTAACAAAAAACCTAAATCGCATAGCACTCCCCTCCCCCTTCCACAGATGAGAGCTTGGTACTAACGGTGCCAAGCTGCTTGTAGAAATGCTGTAGAAGGTGCCATTCGACAAAACAACCCAGCAACTCTAGAGGAAAAAAAAAACGCACGCTTTTGTCCTTGACCCGAGGGTTGTGCCATTTACATATGAAAAAGGCAAGATATTTATTGCCTAAGAAAGACACTGAAAGAAAGATGCCACCGGGACCATATCAAAAAGGTACCGCTTTCTTGATAGGGATACTTTTCCAGAACCAAAACTCATGTGATTTTTTTTTTTTTTTTCCTCTGCCACAGCCTTCATGAGCACCTTCAGCATCTGGTCCTGAAAGACTTCACTGTACACAGTCTTGACCAAATATAAGATAGAGGAAATCTGTGACTGTTCTATCATGCCAGCCTTTCCTTCTGTCCAAGGGTGTATCTACTAAGGGCAGCCAGCAGCTGTGTGTGGTTCTACACAGCTGTCTTTTTAAAGGAATCTCATGGTCTGGAAGTTAAGGTATATATTCCTTCTTGCCTAAACTAGCCTCTGGCCCTACGCCTTAACTGGGCAACTGCCTTCTACCTGCCTTCCACAAGGAATCTCGAATATTCAGAATGATTCGCCACTGTAGCTTCATGAAGGTATTACTGAGTCTTCCCATCCCACTACCCTGTTATACGGCCTGCTGTAAGGTCAACCCAGAATGACTCTCCACTGTGGCTTCATAGAGGTGTTACTGTGTGTTCTCACGCCACCTTCCTGCTGTAAGGCTGGCTCCTGCTTTTTGGAGCCTTACTCAAAGACAGGGTGCCTCCAATCAGGACATCGTGTCCGCCAGTCTTGGCCTTCCCCATTTCTAACCCACCTCCTTTTCCGCATTGGTCTACTCTTGAAGCCCTGGTGCTTCTTGCTGCCAAATCTGTAAGACTTACGAAAACACGTACAAACCACTTAGATTTTCCTGTTTCTCCTTACTCTGGGGAATCTGTTTTTAGTTTGTAATTATAATATTGTTAATTAAATAGTTGCCAATAACATAAAAATATGTACTGGTTAATTAAATGGGGATACTTACTATTCCTAGTGGGACTGTTACATTTCAACCAAGAATCATGAAAATCTTTTTTCTCCCCTTCTTTCACTGCAACATTCAGCAATTTGCTATTAATTCAGTTTTATCCAGAGGAACCTTGAATGTAATAAACTAGAGTTGTGGATCCCTTGTTTTAGAATGGTACTCATAAGCTCCTTAATAAACAATTTAAATACTTTTTCTTAACAAAATAGGCAATTTCATGAGCAATTTATACTGCCTCAAGCTCTAAAAAATTTTGAAATAAAATAATTATGAAGAAAGCTTTATACTGCATACTCTTTTAAATATTGTTAATTTTGTTTGACAAATACATATTACAAGATGCTATTAAATAAAAACAAATACATACACTGCAGAAATTATTCCTATCCATTCTTACCAGTAAGAATTTTAAATATTAATGCTGTTTGAAAAGTAATACATGCACATTGTAATAATTTGAAAAGCACAGATGATTGTGAAAATTACATCTCTTTCCTATTCCTAATCTCCAGGCATCTGCCAAGTCTCTTGGGGGTTAGCGCTATTAATAGTTTCTTATATATCTCTCTAGAGATTTTTCTGTTCACTTGGAATCATATCTATGTTTCTTCCAAATTGTTTTAGAGATAGCTTATACATCTGTCTGTACACATACATACATACATATATATGTACATATATATGTAAGTAACATCTGCATCCTGTGGTGTTTTATTTTTTTTTAATAAGCATACCTTAAGTATCTCATTCTGCTTAAAGGTCACATAGTATTCTACTCTGTGGGTTCCCAGTAGTTTATTTAACCTGTCCACAACCTGAACATCCTTAACGATGGGCATTCAGGTGGTTTTCAGTCTTTAGCAGTGGATATCCTTATACACATTGTTCACACACAAATACACCTATAAGATACATTTTTAGGAGTAGAAATCACAGTGTTAGTTATACATTTTATATTTTAGTGGATAATAATACATTGTCATCAGCAAATCTTGAGACTTTCTTTTTCTCCATACCTTAAAGAAAATATCGAGCTACAAAAGTTACTAAAAGGTTTTTAAAAAAACCTTTTAAAATTGCTCAAGTAAAAACAGCATCTCTATAGTTTTAACTTGCATTTCACTTATTGGGAGTGAGGTTACCTGTTAACATGTGTAACAGCCACTTATATTTCCTTTTTAAAAAATAAACTTCTGATTTTAGAATAGGTTGACATGTACAGAGAGTTGCAAAGACAGCATAGGCCTCCCACATACTCCACACCTGATTTCCCATACTACCAACATCATACATACCCTGACAAAGGTATGGTGCCTTTGTCAAAATTTTTGAAACAATATTGATATATCATTATTAGCTGAATTGATATTGAATATTGATATATAATTATTAGCTGAATTATTAACTAAATGTATTCAGATTTCTCTATGTTTACATAACGTCCTTTTGATCTTCCTGGATTCTATCCAGAATATAACATTATATTTAGCTGTTATGTTTCCTTATGTTCCTCTTAGCTGTGATAGTTTCTCAGACTTCTCCTGTTTTTGTTTGTTTGTTTGTTTGTTTGGATGGAGTTTCACTCTTGTCACCCAGGCTAGAGTGCAATGGCACAAATACTGATCGGGTATTTTGCAGTGAGGTGTAGTTTTCTCTGGTTTATTTAAAGCTTGTTTGTTTGTTTTGTTTGCTTGCAAATAATATGCCTATGTGTGGTCTTTTGGTGATCTTCTGGTTGTTTTTCTCCGAGCTTCCTAGTTTGATATCTGTCAGTTTTGGAAAGCACTCAGCTATTGGTATTTCCAACATTTCTTCTTTCTCTTTTTCTTCTCTTCTGATATTCCAATTAAGTTCATAGATGTTGTGTCTTTTGCTATTATCCGACGGGTCTCTGATATTCTGTTCTGCTTTTGTTTTATTTTCTTTCATTCCTTTTTTCTTTGCATTTCCATTTTAGAAGTTTCTTAGTCTTTAGTATTTAGTAGGTCTGTATCTTTGGGCTGTGACTCTCTTAAGGGTGTCTCTAGTGGAATAGGGTTTCCCCCTCCCTGCCTCCTACTCCCCTCCCTGGATATAGCATTCCAGATGTATTTCCCTAAAGTCTTGACTCTTGTTGACTATGAATTTTTAATTCTCCCTTATGTGAGCCTAGAAGACTCCTGGGGCTTGCTCCAGTGGGAGAAATGACCTTCCCCCAGCTAGGATAAGGCCCTAGGAAGGTCTTTGTTCTGGAGGAGGCTCTAGGTGTACTTCACAATGATTCCTCTTCCCTTACTCCAGCAGAGCCATCTGGGAGTTTCATAGATCGTCACTGGGAGAACCTTCTGCGGTTCCTGGGGGTCAAGCCCACAGAAGTTTAAAGGTCCCCCTAAGACTAGAATCTTCAGGAGTTTCCAGCCCTTAGGCTCATCCGCACTGAAATTCTAGCTTTGTGGAAGTCACATTTTAAGTATTATCAGCAATCTGTGGTTGCAGCGGCTTCTGCCCCAGATGAGCAGATCTCCTCTGTGTGTCTTTGGATGTGCCTGTGTCTCTACATTTTGGGGACAGTGGTTTGCCTTCTGTGATGCGGTCAACTTGATTGGATCGAAGGATGCAAAGTATTGTTCCTGGGTGTGTCTGTGAGGATGCTGCCAAAGAAGGTTAGTCAGCAGAATCGGAGAGGCAGACCCACCCTCAGTGGGGGTGGGCACCATCGAATCAACTGCCAGACAGGCTAGAATAAAGCAGGCAGGAGAAGGTGGGAGAAGCTGACTTGCTCACTCTTCTGGCCTTCATCTTTCTCCTGTGCTGGATGTTTCCTGCCCTCGAACATCAGACTCCAAGTTCTTCAGCTTTTGGACTCTTGGACTTAACACCAGTGGTTTGCCAGGGGCTCTTAGGCCTTCAGGGACAGAATGAAGACTACACTGTTGGCTTCCCTAGTTTCGAGGTTTTGGGACTCATACTGGCTTCCTTGCTCGTCAGTTTGCTGATGGCTTATTGGGGGACTTCACCTTTTGATCATGTGAGTCAATACTTCTTAATAAACTCCCCTTCATAGATCCATCTATCCTATTAGTTCTGTCCCTCTACAGAACCCTAATACACCCTGCAATCTCAGCTCTCTCGTGGGTCTAACAGAAATTTTCAATTTTCAGTTTGTTTAGCTTTTTCTCGATAGAATGAGAGTGACAACCTCCAAACACTTTATAATAAATACCTGAAACCAGAAATTCCTGTAATTTCTTTTCTTTGTCATTTGCTCATTGTTTAGTTGCTACATTTCTCTTTTACTTACATGAGCTCTTTATATATTAAGGAGAACAGTCCTTTCACTGTCATATGTGTTTTAAATATTTCCTTTCCCAGGTTTTTTGTTTGTTTGTTTTGCTTTGTTTTTTCCTTTTTTTTTTCTTTAAGTTCTGGGATACACGTATGTGCAGAATGTCAGAATGTGCAGGTTTGTTACATAGGTATACATGTGCCATGGTGGTTTGCTGCACCTATCAACCTGTCATCTAGGTTTTAAGCCCTGTATGCATTAGGTGTTTGTCCTAATGTTCTCCCTCCCCTTGTCCTCCACTCCCTGACGGGCCCCATTGTGTGATGTTCCCCTCCCTGTGTCCATGTGTTCTTATTGTTCAACTCCCACTTAGGAGTGACAACATGTGGTGTTTGGCGGTGTTTGGTTTTCTGTTCTTGTGTTAGTTTGCTGAGAATGATGACTTCCTGCTTCATCCATGTCCCTGCAAAGGACATGAACTCATTCTTTTTTGTGGCTGCATAGTATTCCATGGTGTATATGTGCCACATTTTCTTTATCCAGTCAATCATTGATGGGCATTTGGGTTGGTTCCAAGTCTTTGCTATTGTAAATAGTGCAGCAATAAACATTCGTGTTTATGTAGAATGATTTATAATCCTTTGGAATTGCCACACTGTATTCCACAATGGTTGAACTAATACACATTCCCACCAACAGTGTAGAAGCGTTCCTATTTCTCCACAGCCTTGCCAGCATTTGTTGTTTTCTGACTTTTTAATAATCACCATTCTAATCAGCATGAGATGGTATCTCATTGCAGTTTTGATTTGCGTTTCTCTAATGACCAGTGATGATGAGCTTTTTTTCATATATTTGTTGGCCACATAAATGTCTTCTTTTGAGAAATGTCTGTTCATATCCTTTGCCCAATTTTAATGGGGTTGTTTTATTCTTGTAAATTTATTTAAGTTCCTTGTAATAGTTCCCAGGTTTTTATTTCTCTTTTCTTAAGTGAGGGTATTTAAATGCCATGAATTTTTAATATATGAAAATTTTATTATATGCATTTTTTTCAATATTTTCATTTATGGTTTCTGGGCTTTGTATCAGTCTTAGAAAAATGCTCCCAATCTCAGGATTATAAAGTAGTCCTTCTCTAGTCGTCTTCTAATGCATTGTTATATTTTATTTTTATGATAAAATAAATCAGGTTAATTTAAATAACATATTTCAAGCCTTATGGAAAATAAGAGAATTCAGAATATGAGCAGTATTATATACCAGTGGGAGAAATAAAACTCTGATAAATAGTGTTAAAACATATGGGTACCCTTCTCTGTTAAAATAAATGAGTAGAAACCAGATTTCTACTCACTCCTTACAATCATTATTACAAGAGGACTGAAATATAAACAACATTTTTCAACTGAATTCTTGGAAGCTAGGGAATAGAAACATAAGACCAATGTCATCATTTCAAAGCAATCAGTATTAGCTCTTCCTTCCACTGCTATGTATTTCTAAAAAATTACCATCACAGTATACTTAAAATATTATATCTTGATTATCATGATAAACATTCTTTCCCTGCTAACACATAATCTTATACTTCATTTTTACATATATAATGTTCCATGACTTATTTTTCAAACTGTATAGAAAATGGGAGTACTCAATCATCTCCAAATTATATTATCAGTTATTAGATTTTATTTATTTATTTTTAGAGATAACATCTTGCTCTGTCACTCTGGTTGGAGTGCAGTAGCATAATCATAGGTAACTACAGCCCTGAACTTCTGGCCTCAAGCAATCCTCCTGCCTCAGCCTCCTGAAAAGCTGGGACTACAGGAGCATACCACTATGCTCTGCTAACTGTTAAATTTTTTTTCTGAAGAGATGAAGTCTCACTGTGTTGTCCAGGTTTGTCTCAAGTTTTATTAGATTCATCTAATATAAAATAAATAGCTTAAAAAATTTCTCCAAGATAATCTTTAATGATTAAGAGGTAGAAAGGTAAAGAGTGTGAGAACAATAAACCTGGCTTATACAAATACATTGGAGTGAAGATTTGAAAAATAGTTGTGTTTTCAAGGCATTTTGGAAGAAACTAGTAATTTACCTGAAGAGATTACCATGCTTCAAAGAAGAAGAAGAAAAAGAAGGGGAGAAGGAGGAGGAGAAGGAGAACAAGGAGGAAAAACAATTTTTTTCCAGAGCTTACTGACTAAAACTTCATAAACAGTACATTCATAAGTGGCAAATTTTATGCTTTGCATATTTTGCTACAATTAAAATATTTTTAACGTTTTCACTCTATAATTTACATTTTTTTTTTATAAAATCTAATTGCTCTAAATTATCTTAATTTTACATTTTTTCTGGAGTCAACTAAAAGTGCTTTGAATTTTCTTTATGAGCTATTAACTAAATTGTGCTTATTTTTAAAATTAGCTTTGGAAATTGACAATAAGCCAATTAAAAGACATTTTCTTCGCCTTCAGGAGAAGCTTCTCATTTGAACAATAATTCCAGCAGATTAAATGAAAATTTCTCTGTAGCCCTCAGGCTATTCACATCAACAAAGTAATCTAACCCCATCATAACCCCATTAGAATTAGCCAACAAAATATTTAGATCTATTTTTTTTATGACTATGTCTCAATTCCAGAGCTATATAGCTCTAAGTGAGAGCATAGTTTTTAGCTACTTTAACTTTATACCAACTGGTTTTCTGTAATGTATTAAAAAAATAGAAAAAGATCTTGAAAATAAAGGTAGTAATGAAATAATGACTACATATAGAGAAATCTGTTTCCCAGTTCAAAGGCAAAATGTTACACAGAAATTGGACTAATATTTAACTCTGCATTTGGGGTTGGATCTTGAATACATTTTTAAATTGGATTGTTAGCAATTAAATAAACCTCAAGGCTACCTGGCTGCTACCAAGGGGGATGTCCATTCCCATCCCAATCATTTCACCCTTGACTATCTTTACGCTTTGATAACTTGGCCCTACAATTCTTGCTATACAAAGGATAGAATGAATATGTGGGTATAACAATATATATGTCTTACTGATTATAATGCTTGTTACCCAGTTATAAACTATGTTGTCACAATTAGAGAAAGATTTCAAGATTCTACCATGTGTTACAAAATTGCTAAATTTTCTAAGGTTTCCAGACAGTGTCCCAGAGTTGCAAAATGTCATCATGGGACAGTCTTTAGAGAGATTCTGAAGAGCACCAAGAAGTGATAGATATAGCCATGCTGATCAAGCGGACTTCCCAAGTTATTTACATGCTATTCTACTTCCTAGACACGAATGGTTGAGCCAGTCTTTAATAGGAGCAGTTAGAGATGACAATGGGTTATGTTCCTAAACATTCCTTGAGACCCTTTCTATGCTTTATGGAGAGAAATCTAATGAATGAGGTCATTAAAGAAAACAACAGACAACCTAAAAAGACAGCACAGGCCTTAAAGAAAAAGCATTTTGAAAAGAAATAAAAGAGAAAATGTACATGTGGAGAAAAATGCAGTAATAGCGTATGCTATCTATGTAGCATTTTCTACGAAACAGGTATCATTAACATATGTTAATTAATCATCACAAAATATTTATGAACCAGGTACTTTTATTGTGCTATTTTATAGGTAAGTAAACTGAGATCAGAGAGATTAAGTCATTTGCTGAAGATCATACAGTTACAATTGGCTTGGCTTAGGAACTGATGAAGTATTCAGATTCAAAAGTCTATTTATCTTAACCTGGAAGCCTGACTCCTTCTCTAAGAAAATGCAACTCAATTTATGGCTTAAGTAGGAATTGAGGGCTCTTTTGAACTCATTTCTGAAATGACCAGGGTCTAATGTCAGTCCTGCACTATTTAGTATTTCTTTCCTTTATTTTCCAGGATTGGACAATGTTAGAGCATCTGGCATACATTGTTACTTTATTAATTAAACAGAGTCACTTAGATAACCTTTATTTTAAATTGGGTGATGTATTTAAGCATCTGTGTAAAATTGCTATTTATCTGAATTACTGCTGCAGTGACTAGCAAAGGCTACAAGCAAAAATATTACTGCCAGTGTTTCCAAGAAAGCCTGGATCTGCTGCAAGAAGATGAATGATGTTTTCCTGGTATAAACATCCCTAATGGAGTATTCTAGCACTAGCAATCAGTGGACACTTCAGTGGCCGTTATGATGAGCCTGGAGACCTTGTTTTTACCTACACCCTCGTCTCAGCTGATCCACCTCCCCCATTCCTGTCCTCCAATCATGACTTATCCATCGTATGCCAATGCTCTGCTCTCTTTTGTTTACGTCTAATGGTCCTCCTTCATTCTACCCATGTTTCTGCCTCTTGTATTTTTCTTGCTGATTCCTATTGAGTCAACTCTTGCTCCTGGGTGCTTCCTCTCTGGGTCTCCTAATGGCTTAATTTCCAATTATGCTTCCCACCCCTGCCGCAAGGAGCCAGTGCTAATGAAATCAAGCATGTATGAACAGACATGCAGGAGAAACAAAAGTGGTTGTGAATATGCAATTCGTGAAGGACAAAACAATATAGCCTGGCACAGGGTCTCACACCTGTAATCCCAGCACTTTGGGAGGCTGAGATGGGAGGATTGCTAGAGGCTAGGAGTTTGAGAGCAGCCTGAGCAACACAGTGAGACCCCATATCTACAAAAAAATCTAAACATTAGCCAGGCATAGTGGTCATGCCTGTAGTCCCAGCTACTTGGGGAGCCGAGGTGGAAGGATCACTTGAGCCCAGGAGGTCAAGGCTACAGTGAGCTGTGATTGTGCCACTGCACTCCAGCTGGGGTGACAGAGTAAGATCCTGTCTACAAAATAAATACATACATATATAATAATGTTCAAGCTACTGAACATACTGCTGACACTAGACAGTTTGAGGGAGGAGTAAATTATCAAAGAAGACAGCTCAGATGAACTCTCAGGGTTTTGGAGGTCTATCTCAGAGAATTATTTAGATGCAGTAGAGTAGACATCACGCAATTTATCTTTCTGTCTAGGAATCCTTGAGACTTGAGCTTGTAACTTTAAATTATTGAAGCCAGTTGGAATGGATTTACTTTCATCCAGCATCTATCTCTTTAGTATCTTCCATTCATGCATAGATCTCAGATAACCATAACCTGTGATCTCTGTTAACAATAATAATAATACAAAAAAACTCCATCCACCTTCTCCCTAGATGCAGAAAGTTCATGGCTACACCACGCTTTGTTTTATGGGGTTATACACTTGAAAGAAGATGTGGTTGGTATTTACAAATCAATCATCATGAGTAATAACTAACTCTCTTCCTCTCCTAAAAAGACTTTTATTCCTGTTATTAATCAAGTCCCTATAAAGAGTATGAAATACTATTTTGGACTACAATTAAAATATTACCACTTGAAAGCCAGAACATAAAAGGAGCTGGGAGATTTGGTAATATACTTCCTGAAAACCTAATGAAGATAAGATGCATTATTATTGTTTTAAAATCTCTCTTAGTGGGAATTTAAACAGAAAAAAACCTAATGATTATTGGCCAGATACAGGAAACTACTCCAAGTTTGAATTTTAATATACCATACTTCAAAAAATAAGATATTTTTTTCTTGGGCAGGAAACTGGTGAGCTAAGAGGCAAAGGAAGAAGGGAGATTTACATTTTACTTTTGTCTGTTTCATTTTTTAAATGTCCATGTTATTAGTTTTTCGGATATGTATATATATTACTTAATAAACATTTTAGTATTTTACGTAGCAAATGAAATAAAATAGAGCTAAAATTTAAACTGCTTTCTTATGAAATCTGTAAGTCAAAACCTGTGTAGAAAGAGAAGGCAAATTGTTCTATGATCAAGGTAAGTAATACACATTCATTATTAGCTTTTAAATTCATATCACTTTTGCTTTTCAGTCTCATGTCCAACTTCCCACAATTCCACATAGTACCTTAATTAAGAATCACCATCTCTCTACATACTTACATACTGGGACCAAAATTACCTGTATAACGTTACTTCTTCTCTTCCCCATTACATAAAGTAGTAATTAACCCATCTCACATACTCCCATCTCATCACCGTAATGGTACCCATGATGGACTCAGGTAAAAATGTCATTCCTAGGATAGCTATTTGATTACAAATCAAATCCTCAAACTTAAATCTACATTTTTGAACATTTAAAAGATCACACTAGCAGGCTAATAGTAAAAAAGAACCAATTAAAATATTCAAATAGAAAGAAAACAATGCAGTGTGATATGGAAAAAACACATCTTGGTGGTATCACTAATGAAACTGTTGATGAAATTCAGAGAACTAGTTTTCTAGTGCTTGAAATATTTGTATTCTGAAGTATTTTTTATCTAGAAAGATAAATGAATGCTTTCAGATTCCACTATCAGTGAACCAGAAAATAGATGATATTTCCAATTCCATTGTACATATGGATTATTGAAGCTTTTGAATATTAAAATGTTTAATAAGCAAAGATTTTATTTTTATAGTTTATAAGATAAATGACCGGATGTTTTAGCTGTAATTCACATTTTAAACTAGAAACTTAAGCTCATTCACAGTAAAATACATATACAAAGAGGGTCCATGGTAAACTATGCATATGTCTATATTGTTAAACAACTTTCCATTTTTAAGTTGTGCTGATCTTAGCAATAAGATGAGACATTATCTTGACTTAATTTCAATGTTAAATTTGTGTCTGTGTGGAAAGAGATGGAGAGATTTCAAGGAAATGTGGGAAATGGCAAAACCATGAAGTAAGATGAAGAGGATTATGGTTTAAAGCATTCCCTTTATTTATTAGCACAGCTTGGATGCACCATGAAAACATATCACTTTAATTTTTCCCACACCCAATGTAGAAACAGGTTCAAGAGGAATCTGTAAACAGAAAAAGAACTGATAGCCAACAAAAGAGGCATCTTTGTGTTTCTACTTAAAACTCCCAGGCCAGGTCTATTGAGAATGGCCTGCAGTCAACTCGTGGTTTCCATTTTCCTTCCAAGACTTCTCTGGTTAAGAACCTTTTTAAGATTTGTAAGGATGGCAAGCATCTGTCAAATAGGTCTATCTGCTTATGACGTCTGTCTAGTCAATCACAGAAGAGATCCAAGAAACACTCTGAACACCAATTTTTCTGTAGTCTTAACTCTCATTTAAGACTCAGAGATGTTTGAGTTACATCATCCCCGGAAACCCATAGCTTATCATTTGTATTTTCTTTTTCTGATTTCCGTTTGTTTTTTTCTTTAGAGATAGGGTCTTTCTCTGTTGCCCAGGCTGTAGTGCAGTGGTGTGGTCATAGCTCACTGCAGCCTCAAACTCCTGGACTCAAGTGATCCTCCTGCCTCAACCTCTCAAGTAGCTGAGATTACAGGTACATGCCACCATACCAGCTAATTATTTTATTTTATTTATTTTATTTTCAGAGATAGAGTCTTGCTCTGTCAGCCAGGCTGTAGTGCAATGGCATGACCACAGCTCGGTGCAGTCTCAAACTCCTGGCCTCAAGCGGTCCTCCTGCCTCAGCCTCCTGAGTATCTGGGACTACAGGAGCACCCCACCATGCCTGGTTAAGTTTTTAAATGCTTTTGTAGAGATAGGGTCTCACAGTGTTGCCCAGGCTTGTCTTGAACTCCTGGGCTCAAGCAATCCTCCTTCCTGGGCTTCCAAAGTAGCTGGGACTACAGGTGTGAGCCACTGCACCTGGGCATATTTCATCACTTATATTTCCTAAGCAATTCCTCACATTCTGCTTCACTTTACCTAATATTTCACTAAGCTACACAACTCTAAGGCAGAGGTGGACTTATTTACCATCACTCAGAGTAGGTGCTCAAAACACTTCCATTTACTTGTTGATATTTCTGATTACAAATCTTCTTCTGAATCCTAAGTACCTTCTAGGTCTTATATTAAAGTATGGCAAAAAAAAAAATGGCAATGCTTAACATGGTTTTCACACCATCCAAAAGACCCCTGGTAAGAGTCAGTGAAGGAAAGAGACTCTGTCTTTGGTGCTTTGGGCATAGATGCTCACAGCCTCTTTGTACATCTATAGAATTTCTTTTAATTTCTTCTTTACTTACTGTTCCATTTTTATGTGTTTTTCTCCTTCTTCCCTACCCCTGCATCATAAAGCCTACAGGGATATTCCCTGGCATTTTGCTTATCGCTTCTAGTAGCACTTGAAGACTAAAATATTTCTGACTTCTGAGATACACAATAAAGAATGATAATTACTTTGCTAGGATATTGCTAATCTCTAAACTAACCTCTAAGCTGGTGGAGAAAAATAAAATTTAAAACATTTGAGCTGGATTTCAGCCTTTATTTGAACACTCTCAAATGAATTGTCAATCAAAATAGGTAACACTCAAGGAAAAAAATGATCAAAGCTAATGTGCATATGGTTGTGTGTTTTTGTGTATACATATGTGTGTGTATATATGTACATATATTTTATATGTTTATATATATTTATATATTATGTAGGTTTATATATATTTTACATATTATATATATATGTACATATATATAGCAAATATATACATTAAAAGAAAATTAAGATCACCAGCAGCTTCATTAAGCAGCCTTTCTTTCTAGCTCTATTCCAACTTCTGCCATGTGGAGAGTTTTACCAAACTACCAAAAAGGAATTAAAATTTGGAAGAAAAGCAGAGGTGATCTAGGTTGAAAATTATTATAAATACTTTTTTTTTCCTGCTGAGAAGTTTTCCAATAACAATACCCTTTGTTTGGTTTTATTTATACCTATGGCTTTGTGATAAAACACAATGGTTTTATCAATAAATACCCACCTTGAAATATAGAGTACATTAAAAATAACTGCAGTCAAACCATAGATTACTTAAGGTGAATGGGTAGAAAACCACTTACCCCCAGTCGCTACCGTGATTTCACGTAGGAAGTGGCCATAAAATGGAAAATCGAAGGACAGATTCACTCTCTGCAAAAAACACCACCAGAGAAGAAAATCAATAATATGTAGCATAGTAAATGTGAAATGAAGAGTCTTTCACTTAAAACAAAAATGATGCTTCTACTTTACCCCACAATTATTATAGTTTGCTTTTAAAACCTGAGTCCTCGGTAGTACTAAATAATATAATATTTTTTTTCTGGTAATTAAATTTTGAAGTATGCGAAAAGAAAATAGTTAACATCACCACTGCATTTTAGTTGTCCACTGAATAATCAGTTCAGTCTTGATGACAGGCAACTTATTCTGAGGTTCTTTTTAGTTTGACTAGTTCCTCCAAAAATAGTAGAGCATGTTATGTCAAGATTTCATTGGATTAAAAATCAAAAGCGATTTTATGTTACATCATTACATATTTAATTTGTTTTATGTACATCCCATAATGAAAAGCAGTTTCATGGAAGATGTCTTGCACCAACGGATCTAGACCTAGAGACTTTTTTTTTTTTTTTTTTTTTTTGAGTCAGAGTTTCACTCTTTTGCCCAGGCTGGAGTGAAGTGACACAATCTCAGCTCACTGAAACCTCTGTCCCCCTGGGTTCAAACAATTCTCTTGCCTAAGCTTCCCAAGTAGCTGGGATTACAGGCACCTGCCACCATGCCAGACTAATTTATTATATTTTTAGTAGAGATGGGATTTCGCCATGCTGGCCAGGCTGGTCTCGAACTCCTGACCTTAGGTGATCCACCTGCCTCAGCCTCTCAAACTGCTAGGATTACAGGCATGAGCCACGACGCTCGGCTGACCTGCAGACATTTTTATCTTTCAAATACAATCACCTCTCCAAATTTAGCGTATTATGTCCACTCTTAAAAATACAAGAGCTGTAGGACAAACAATATTGGTTACTGGAGAGTACATTTGGAGTACATTACAGATATTTAGGGAGACAGTTCCTAGATTGCACCCTTTGTTTTCATAAAATGGGGCCACGAGCTTTAGCTCTTAGTATTTAACTACACAGGTATATAGTGCCTATTTTTAAAAATATATATACATATATATGTATGTATAAAAATGTTAAATATATATTTATATATATGTGTGTGTATATATCTATCTGTTAAAACCCAAAACATAAAAAAACCTAATCTTTGTTTTATGTTTGAAATGATATTAAGTAGATATATTATTATTAGACAAGAAACAAGAGAAACACTAAAAGTAATGGCAGAAACCGCAATTACTTTTGCACCAACCAAATATAATACAGATGATCACCTGAAATAGAAGTATCCAGAGGGAAAATAATTAGTTGGTTGAGAGCCCAACAGCACACATATACAAACTACCTATAATAACAGGCTATTACATTAAAATTCCACAATTGCTATATTGTATCTCTCCCAATATACAAATTTTAAAAGTAGAAAAGTGTATCTAGATGGAATTTAGCTTTCTCCAATTTTGCAAATGATTGCTTTTTTATAGCCATCACGATTTCTAATGACTTATTTGACATGAAATTAATCACTCAAAATTTAAAGCAACTTTCAATTAGATTTTCTTTTTAATGCAAGCCTCATCTTTATAAAAGATTTATGATCATTTTTATTTTGTGCTGACTAACAGGAACAGCAAAACTCATTTTCATGGAGCTAACTGAAATAAGTGGTCACTAAGAACCCTAAAATGAAGGAAGGATTCAATGGCAGGATCATTTATCTCAAAGATGTCAGTAATAATTTTATAAAAGCACTTGCTTAATATATTGTTTTCCATCATTCTAATTTATTTCCATGCTCATCAGTAAATTGGTAAAATTTACCTTCTGCATTCTCACTTTTAGAGTCAGAGTTTGATTTAAACATATGTCTCTAATGAACCCTAACAATTACCACCAAATATGAACCAAAAGACTAGGATATGAGTTTCTCAGTCACTGTAAATATTTAAATATGTTTGGAATTAGATTAAGATACAGGGATACAGATTTAAGCTAAAGACCTTTTCTTGAGGACAAATAGATCTTCAAAGGAAATTTGCAAATACATCAATAATTCTGACTGAAAAGGTTCCCTGTTGAAATGACAAGTTTTCCTTAGTTACCACTGTTGCCTGCTTCACTCTGATATGGAATCACGATGGCAATCTAGGAAGATACTGTCTGCTAAACAGTTGTGTAATCCATTCATTTCTTGCCAGTCACTACCGATTCTCTTCTCCAAACATCGGTCACTATCATTGCAGTAACTTCCTCATAAGTGTCATGGCTCTATTTCTCTTTAAATTCATTCTGTATGCGAGGGCCTCAACTCCCAGGCCACAGGCCATGGCCTGTTAGGAACTGGGCTATGCAGCAGGCAACCCAGGGAAGCTTCGTCTGTATTTACAGCTGCTCCCCATGGCTTGCGTTACCACCTGAGCTCTGCCTCCTGTCAGATCAGCAGTGGCAGCATTAGATTCTCATAGGAGTGTGAACCCTATTGTGAACTGCACTGGGAGGGATCTAGGTTGCATGCTCCTTATGAGATCTAATGCCTGATGATCCATCACTCTCATCCATTACACCCAGGTGGGACCTTCTCATTAAAGGTAAACAAGCTCAGGACTCTCACTGATTTTATATTATGGTGAGTTGTATAATCATTTCATTATATATTATAATGTAATAATAATAGAAATAAAGTGCACAATAAAGGTAATGTGCTTGAATCATCCCAAAACCATCTCCTCCTACCCTCTGTGGAAAAACTGTCTTTCATGAAATTGGTTCCTGGTGCCAAAATGGTTAGGGCTTGCTGCTGTATATTACCTAGCATATCACTCCCCCACTTGAAATCATTCAATCTAGAATTCCATTCTCACTGAGAGTCATGCCAACAAGGTGAACATGAGTTCTAGGGCACACCATGAACTAGTCCCTGCTATTTGACAACTTTTGCCCTCATACTCTCTGCTCCAGTCAGCCATAGGCAACATCTTTTAGTTCCTTGCATTGCTACCCTTAGCTCTTGTCTGTGGTACAGATATGTGACACCCCTTCTGATGACAATATTCTCTCAATCTTGGTCAGTCATGGCTTCCATATTCTTCAAGCCTTGCCTTAGCTTGGATTACGCCTAAAGCCAATCTTGATATAAGGACTTAGGGGCAGACAGTTTATTTGGAAGGTGATCCCAGATAGCACTTGCTCAAGGGACTAGGAAAAGTGAGACAAGGAAAAAGGAAAAAAAAAAACAATAGCAGGTATAGTATTGGACATGTTATCATTATAACCGATTGGCCCTCAGTCCCCATGGACTGAGCAACAGTAGAGAAAAAAACAAAACAAAACAAAAACATGCCTCAGAATCATTTAACCGGAGGTCAGGAGGCTGGGACATTCATCTTTCCAATCCTACAGAAAGGACTTTGTGATTAATTGGACTTAAAAGTTTGGAGTGAGTGAGAGACATCTGGAGTCAAGCACAGATCTCTAAGATTTCTAGCTGATTGACTGGTGAACCACAGTGTCACCAACTGAGATTATGAATGCAGGAAGAAGAGCCATTTTGGATAGCTGTGAGTAAGAAAACTTGCTGTGTCACTAATTAGTTATGCATCCTTTAATTAAATAATAAATGACCCCAAATAGTATATAAAACAAAGGACTCTTCTGCAACCAAAGAGGCTAACAGAACCCTGGGCATTGTCATAAAAAGCAATGTCAATGAAAAAATCACAGCGCTTTGGGAGGCTGAGGTGGCGGATCATGAGGTCAGGAGATTGAGACCATCCTGGCTAACACAGTGAAACCCCATCTCTACTAAAAACACAAAAAATTAGCTGGGTGTGGCGGTGGGCACCTGTAGTCCCAGCTACTCGGGAGGCTGAGGCAGGAGAATGGCATGAACCCGGGAGGCAGAGCTTGCAGTGAGCTGAGATCATGCCACTGCACTCCAAACTGGGTGAAAGAAATGTAATGCTGAAGCAATGGTGTATTTACTACAGCTTAAACATTATGTGCTCTTGGATTTCATCCTTAAGAAATACTTAACATGAAAGAAAAAGAAATATGCAAGAAAATGGTGGTGGGAAGACCCAACAAATGCATTAAGAGTCTTGACAAAACAGAAAATAAAAACTCTGAAGTAAAATATTAAAGAACATAAAAGGTATAAATAAAATCAACTGAATTTGCTAACTACTTTCTTAAAATCTATGGAAAAGAGTTAGCTATTTGAAAGAAGGGGGAATGGTAACTTTGAGACAAACAAAAGCAGCATTATGTCTTCCTATGGTAGAAAATAAAATTACGAAACATTTTTTGAAGACTTGGTCGGAGTGTACAGAGTCCAGGTGGTTTGCAGTAAATTTATGGCACCTACATCCATATATGACTGTGCCTTAAGGCCACATCATGCTTTCCCAAAACATATCCTATTACAATTTCTGGGGGCAACAGATTATCAGACTCGTTCAGGTCATACTCCTAGATTTCTGAGTGTGTCTATACCTCTTCTTGCCTTCTTTACATATTTTTCCTATGTTAATTGCTATCCATTTTCACACTATTACAATCTCTGCTAATTCTTTTTTAATAACACAGGAATTATAATCCAAAATATACTCAATTCCCATTTGACTTGTTTGCCTATTTCTCAGTGGTATTGCAAGGATGAATTATTAGTCAACGCCTCAAAACCTTGAATACAGAAACCTTTGAATAAAGAGTTAGGAATCCAGAGTGGGCATATCTATAATCCTCAAAGTCATGTTTTAAAATGTCACTAATAAAAACTTCTTTTTGTTTTAGGACAGTTTCTTATTTACCATCATAAAGTCATACTTTTCTGACTCCCCAAGTCTTTTTATTTCAGCTTTATAAGAAATAATCCTGCTGAAAGTGGCTTGCAGGAAGAAAATGAGTAGTCACCGTGGTTTTCATAATTGCTGATCTCATGAGTTTATCATAGCAAAGGATCAAAAGAATATAATGACCATCCACTTATTCAAGAATGAATTAATAATCATTAGGTTTTACACACATATTTTAATATTCTATTTTTATTCATTCAAATAATTATGTTTGAGGGGCACGTATTTGTCTCCTAAAACTCTCAAACAGGTGAGATGTTATTCTTATTGGTAAAGTGGTATTTATGATTTTTTTTCATAAAACAATTTCAAATATAAGATCAAATAAATATTGAGTCACATTATTTTCAGTTCATTTATTTATGTCAAGTATTAACTTTGTGAGTTGTAAAATAAAAGAAAAATTATATTTGCTTTATTTACATAAATATTTCTAGTATATTGGTGTATTTCCAGTAATATTTATATCTCTAATACATAAAAATGATTCAACAAACACCATATACCTATGATAAATTTAACTGGGATGTGATATTTTCTTCCAAGATACATGTAACAATTTACTAACTTTATTGAAACTGTATAAGGTCCACATAAAATTTATTCACCTATAAATGCTTAGAATAGATTATTGTTGTCTTGCTCCTTTACTCATCATAAAACACACATTTTATAGTCTTTTTTTAATGGAAGTATGTGGAACTGTATTTTTAAATATTTAATCGCTCTTTCCAAATTATTGAATGCTTTAGCATGGGTTTGGAGTCGCAGAGACCTGAAATTACATTTCAGCTTTGGTATTTAGTAACTGTGCGATTTCATACATTATTTAACCTTTTTTATTTTTTAAATTTATTTATTTATTATTTATTTATTTATTTATTGAGACGGAGTCTCACTCTGCCACCAGGCTGGAATGCAATGGCACGATCTTGGCTCACTGCAACCTCTGCCTCCCAAGTTCAAGTGATTCTCCTTCCTCAGCCTCCCTAGTAGCTGGGACTACAGGCATGCGCCACCACACCCAGCTAATTTTTGTAATTTTAGTAGAGATGGGGTTTCACCATGTTGGCCAGGATGGCCTTGATCTCTTGGCCTCGTGATCCGCCCACCTCGACTTTCCAAAGTGCTGGAATTACAGGTGTGAGCCACTGCACCCGGACTATTTAACCTTTTAAAGCCCTAGTTTGCTCATTCTGTAAGGTCAAGACACTTCTTCAAAAGGTTATCATAAGGATCAAATGACCAAATAATACCTGGACCATCATAAGCATTGAGTCAATGAAGTATAACAATATACTGTGTACACGAAGGTGTCTAGCACTAGTTATTTAAAACTAGTTTCCTAAGCAAGTATAGCTCCTTATTTGATTCCTAATAAATAGCTGAACATGATTTATGTTCTTTCAAATACAGCAGTGCATTATCACAGCTCTTAAAGAATTAAACTAATTCTGGTTAATTGTTTTTCTAATAGAATCGTTATCTCAATTAGACATGTTTCTAGGCAATGTTATGATGTCTTCATTTTTGTCATATTAAAATAATCATAATTATTGTATATGTAGGTGTTAAAAGAATGAAATTAACATTTAATATATCAGACATTATGCTAAGTATTTTGCCTGTATTTAGCAATAATGAATGCTAAAATCAGTAGGTTGAGGTACAATGAGAAGCAGGACATTTGTATAGTCTCAAAGCATCTTTCAACAAGATTTTTTAATTACAAAAGGAAAAAATGGTAGCTTTACAGGGAAAAGACAAAACCTGTTAGGCATCACCTTAACCAGGTAATCAAAATTAACCTCACACTAATGAGACTTATTATCATCATGTACCTCCCGATATGATGCACAAGGAAGGACAAAATATCATCCCCATCATAATATTGCCAAAAACAGAGACCTACATTTAATCATGAAGCAATAGTAGACACTCAAAATCAGGGACATTGTACAGAGTAACTGGCCAATACTCTTTAAGAGTGTCAAGTTCATGAAAGACAAAGACTGAGGAATTGCTATAGATTGAAGGAGGCTAGAATATTTGACAAATAAATGCTATATGGGTCCTAAGTTGGATCTTGAATAAGAAAAAATAATTTGCAGACAATTAGGAAAACTGGAATAAGGCCTATGGATTATTTAAGAGTATAGTACCAACACGAATTTGTTGAGACTGTTAATGGTATCGTGGGTATATAAGGTGTTAAAATTTACAGCACTAGGTGAAATCTACATGGAAACTCTTTAAAATTTTTTTGCAAGTTTTTTTATAAGTCTGAAATTATTTCAAAACAAAATTTTACAAAAATAAAGGATGAGTGATAAATTCAAATCACCAGTAGGCATTAGAGATAAGACTTCAATCCAAACACGTTGGGCTCCAAAACCCTGCGTTTTGACAACTGTATAATTTCTATATTTCTTTTTTTATACTACGTGATTCGTTTCCCACCTGTTATAAGCCTTCAGTGACTGTGTTTTCTATATGGAATCTTTAATATTGTCAGTCTTTCACTCTTGGTAGACATAACAACATAATTTTCTTTAAAAATTAGTAATAGTAAAACATCATTTGAAAGCACCTAGATGCATGAGGCCAGAGACACAAAAGAGAGAAAATTTGAGAAAGGTGCAGAGCAGTCTAATTAGATCAAATGCACCAAATCACAGGGACTGGGCTAATAGAGCACCAAGCTGGGCTGAGCCATTGCGCCATTGGCCACACCTGGGCCTAGGCACAACAGGGGGCCCCTGCTCACCCAGTGACCAGCCCAGTCTCAACGACTTCCTTTTTTCTTTTTCACATGCCAGGATCAGATGTTTTCATTTCTTACCCTCTAAGGATAGTTCCTTAGAAGACAGGAGCTTGTCTTCTAAATGTATAAAACATTTACTTTCTTTTTTAAAATTCTCAATGGTAATTGTCATTTCGTGCTTTATTCCCCTATTAAACTGAAATAACTTTGCTTATAAAAGTAATATAGGCCAGATGCGGTGGCTCATACTTGTAATCCCAGTGCTTTGGGAGTCAGGAGGATCGCTTGAGGCCAGGAGTTTGACACCAGCCTGGGCAAAATAGCAAGACCCTGTCTCTACAAAAATAAAAAAGAATTAGCCAGCCATGTTGGCCTGCAATCCCAGCTACTCGGGAGGCTGAGGCAGGAGGATTGCTTGAGCCTAGGAGATCCAGGCTGCAATGAGCTATGATCACACCACTGCAATCCAGCCTGGGTGACAGAGCAAGACCATGTCTCTAAAAATATAAAAAATAAAAGTAATATAAACTCAAATGTGGTTGACAGAAAAAAATTAAAATTGGCAGGCTTTCACAACAAGCGATTATCAAAGAGGGAAAATAAAACATGGAGAGGCATATATTTGAATAAGAGCATTGCAAACTTCTTTGTTATACCATAAAGTAAGATCCTGCTTCCAGGCCCTAAGTGAGCCTAGTGTATCCCAAAATAAAATAGCACAGTGGGCAGGATCATAATAATGCTTTTACCATGTAGAATTTTTTTTAATGGGATTTTAACCATTCTCATACTCTGGGAGGAGTTGACAGACATGGGTCATTAATCCAGTCCCTGAAAACACTGGAAACCTAATTAAAAAATCAAAATGTTCATGGAAAGGGCTGATCAATATACAAATGCACAAACAAAGAACTGGCTACTTCTTTGAGAATAAAGTCCATCAATTGAATTGATTTTCCGAGTTAGAAATTCTAACCTCTTCAGCACTTTTCTTCATAGCAAAACTTAGAACTTAATTAATCCTGGCTATTGAATGGCGCTCTTCAAGGGAATATTCATAAACTGGAAAACAAAACGTAAACATTTGCAATTAGCTGATGCTGGTGCACATGAACCTGAGAATAAGTGAACAATCACCATATCTTTTGACCTCTCTTACTGCATGGTTCCCAGCAAACACGTGGCTACAGTAGCTTGCCTGTACTTGCAAACGCTGAGAATTATTCATATTAGTTATGTGATATTTACAACTCTGGCAGAGTTCAGAGAGTCCAGCTGTTCAGGGATACAGAAAGAGTGTGACAGGATTTTATAAAGAACCCTTCAAGGACACATGGGGTTTGGGTGAGAGCCAGAAGGAATTGCTTCTAGATTTTTCATGCTACCCTAGAAGCAAGTCAAGAGAGTTCTCCAAGCTTCTCAAACCTCAAGGTGCGAATGAATCACCTAGGGTTCCTGTTACAATTCAGATCCAGATTCAGGGGGCAGAAATCCTGCATTTCTAGCAAGCTCCTGGTGCTTCTGATACTGCCCCCTAAACCCCACTTTGAGTAACAAAGCTCTGTGTTATATAAGCGGTCTTTGAAACTCCAAAATCATTGCCGTAAGGAAACTTTGGCAAGAGTGAAATAGGTTAAAAGGAAGAATAGACTTGTTTCTGGAAAACATAATCTCACTTTACCAGGTAGCACATGTATGCCCTAAAATTTTCCATTGACAGAACTGAAATCTAGAGGTTCCTGCTAGCCAAGTGTCTTTAAAACTACGGTTCGCAAAGCCTGAAGGTTGTGACGTTTTTGTGACATCCTTGATCAATGATCCTCAAACAGGGCAAGACAAAAAAATATTTTGTTGTGTTTATCGTTCAGATAATGGAAAGGTCCTTCCTTTTCTCAGTAGATAACAATCTGCCTTTCAGGCAACAAACTCCCTAATTTCCAGTCAGTGGAAAATGATCGTTTTTAAAGGTAAATGTTTGCATAATAATTATTATTATCGATGTAACAGATATCTTGGACACTATTCCAGGTATCTCTTTAAGCACTGTACAAATGCTAAATTTTTTAGTCCTAATGACCAACCTTAGGAGGTAAGCACTGTTATTACTTCCATTTAATAGATGAGGAAGTGATTAAGAAAGAGTTAATAACATGCTCAATGTTAAACCTCACAGTTGGCAAAGTGAGGACTCAAATCCAGGCAATCTGGTTCCAAGTCCATGCGTTTTGACACTACTCCACTGACATGTTAGGATGAAACGTTCCTAACACACAGGAATGATGAATCCTCTAGGTGATGGGTACCCCAGACGCTCCAACTTCATCATTACACATTCTATGCATGTAACAAAATATCACCTGCACCCCATAAATATGTAAAATATTATGTACCAATTAGAAAATATTTGTAATTTAGTGGGTAAAGTTCATGAGCGAAGCAACTAAATAATTCAAAATTCAATTGCTGATTGAAATTGAAATTTAGACCAAGTTCAATTTTCCTTCTTCATCCTCCTTTGCTAACTTCTCTTTTTAAAAAAAAAAATTATTTGGAAATAATCTCAAAAGAAAGAAAAGTTACAAAAAATAATATAAAGAGCCCCCTACCTCTTTTTTTAAATGCAGATTCATGTTTTCCATTTGGCCACATTTGTCAACTTTCTAATTTTTTTCAAAAAACTAAGTAAATTGATACTTCTCAACACAGCGTCCAAGAGTTGCTCCCTTATGACATCCTTGGCATCCTACAGTTTAGCCCACATGGAATCAGGACTAATGTGCTTTACCTTGGCCCAGTTATTAAACTTGAACCTTACTTGGCATTTCTTTACAGACAGATGCTGCAGGGTAGGAAATTTCTGGCAATCTATCATTAATAGAGAATGGCTAATAGGGTTTCACTTCTAGCCCCATTGGAATTTTAACAGAGCACCTCTAGCAAAATGAGAAAAAAGATGCCTATTCTCTGGGGCTGGGAATTCCAGGCACACTAGACATTCTGATGGGAAGGCAGTTTATAAACAATCCACATAAAAAGGGGTGAGTTTGTGTCCTTTGTAGGGACATGGATGCAGCTAGAAACCATCATTCTCAGCAAACTATCGCAAGAACAGAAAACCAAACACCGCATGTTCTCACTCATAGGTGGGAATTGAACTATGAGATCACCTGGACTCGGGAAGGGGAACATCACACACCGGGGCCTATTATGGGCATGGGGAGGGATGGCATTGGGAGTTATACCTGATGTAAATGACGAGTTGATGGGTGCTGACGAGTTGATGGGTGCAGCACACCAACATGCCACAAGTATACATATGTGACAAACCTGCACGTTGTGCACATGTACCCTAGAACTTAAAGTATAATAATAAAAAATAAATAAAAATAAATAAATAAAAACAAAGAAAAAAACAATCCACATAGAAACCTGGCCATTTTGTGTAGGGTATTATCCATCCATCACCTAAGTGATATGCTATAATTAGGTAGGAGGGAACAGACAAAAATAAAGATATTGGGACCAGGTATAAAAAATATTTTAAAAATATACTGAAATACTAACCTGCCCAGGGAATCTCAATCCTCAAACACAATATTTTATAATTTAAGATTTTTCACAAGAATTAAGATAATCTGCTTTCAGATGTATTTACTCTAAAAAAATGTTATATTCCATTTACAGTTTGCTAAGTTTTCTGTTATGAAACATTTTCTTTCAAAGGAGTCATGTAACATCTTTATCAGTTAATAACTTTAGGATGAGAATATGTTTTACACTCATGTTATCTAAAATTAAACTGTCGTAAGTCTTCATAGGCTCCTGAAGAGATGACAGAAAAGATGATAAGAAATAAGTTGGAAAAGAGAATCTCAGGTGAAAAGCAGAGTAAATACACTTGTTTATTGCACCTGAGACATGGTTGAGGGGTCTCCTTTTTAGCAGCGTTTATGGTTATAAAAGTTTAATATGAAACCTTCTAACAGGGTTTATCAGAAACCTAAAATGTTTGCCTCACTCGTGACTTTAAAACGTGAATAGATATTTATCTATCTAGAATTATTTTATAGCCATCACTGGTAACACAGAATGTATTATGTTACCTTCCATGGCTAATGTTATGTAAAAAATGGTGCTCATCCTTCACTAAAGACCCAAGATGAAGAAATAAGATTAAATTGTAATGAAATAGGAACTCAAATATGATCTGTCAAATAAGAAGGCAACTTCTTGCTTTGGGAAGCTAAGATTTCTTACATGAAGAAGAAATGGATCAATGTGAATTTCTTAAGGCAGCTGTCCTTAAGGCTCTCCAAAGTCCTTTCCATGTCTAAAATTTGGTTCCTAGATTCAGGAAGAATAGCAAGAGTAGATTAAATTATTAGTAATATGCATGTATTTATGTAATTATGTCAGTAAAAGTAGTTAACTTCAGCATATTAGGTGGCCTAGGGAATGTTTAATCTGTCATAAGTGCCATCGGCAGGACAGGGGTAGACTGTTCCATGTACTTACTGGCTTCCAGGCTGGTGGACCAGCCCGTTTCCCAGGCATGCAGAGAAATACAACTCAGCCACTCGAATCATGCTAGTTTTGTGCAATGAAAAAGAGTCAGGCCCTGGAATAATACTTGGGACAAAAGGGATTAACCTCAAGTTTGGTAAGTGACGTAAGTATAATTCAAGTAAAATGAATTAATAGAATTTCTTAAACTACATAAGTAACTATCAAGTGCCACAACATTTCATTTTAATATATTGTATGTGGTAGGCAGGACAGACATTACTATCACAACTACTTAGTACAGGAAGAAATTGACAGGGAATTTAGGGATTTGCCCAAGGTCTCATAGTTGTAAGAAACTTGAATTTGGATCTCATGATGCCAAATCCTATGCTTTTGAATCCCTGTTATTTTTTAAACAAATTAATCCATGATTACTTTGGAGTGTACATCTGTTTCGTAGGACGTTGAAGACTAGAACATACCTTTTAAATATCCAAAGAGAATTCCTTTACTATTTTGCAACTACGAATTTTCTGAGTATTTAGAATTTGATTAGAGCAAAAATATGAATAGTATTCAATAAAACATTACATTATGTCGAGTATATTTCTTCCTTTATGTATGTAGAAGACTTTATTCAACTGAAATTAAGCTACAGAGACATATGCAGACACAACTTATCCCAGTCTGTTATCAAACTGGAGAAAAATCCTACGAGTAAAGACAAGTAAGATCAGGTTGATAAACTTGTGTCTCACTTGAATTGAAGCAACTCAAAAGACAGAATGCAGCAAGTTTATTCAACCAGTCAAATGTAAGAGTAAATAAAAAGCAACCTATTATTAGACATTACGAATAGAACTCAGGCAAAAACATACAGTCTAGATAATAGCCTAATAGAGAAAGCAAATTATATTGCCTTTCAATTTAATCATTTTGAAAAATAAGCACTTATCAACAGATTTTTTGATGCACAGAAGAAAATAAATGTGTCCGATATGAAAAACCAACTTACTATAGTCACCATCAGCAGCCAAATGTAGTTCTCCCAACTTAAACATTATGCAAATATGAGACTCATTGCTAACTGAAGCAATGAGTTATTTTCCTGAAGGGAATAAATCTCCAGAAGACTTAATTTTTAAAGGAATTTTTCTATGTATATTCAAGTAGTCAGAAATGTCATCAAAGACAGTTCAATATAAAAATTTTAAACAATCAACACATAAAAAGTCAAACAAGTTTCATCAAAAACCTTACCTGCATTATGACAGAGATAGAGTGAGATAGAGAATAGCACTTCAACCATTTCATTTTGCGGTTGTTTCATATTTAAAGAATCAATCTTCCTACCAACATATAGAAAGATTGAAAAATATTTAAGCCAGAGTATGTTTATGTCTGGCAAACAGTATATTGGCAATTGTTTGGCATAAAATATATACATAGAAAGATATAGATAGAAATATAGAGATATATCAATCATCTTTACCTATCTATCCATCCATCCATTAATATGTCTGTCTACCTATCTTTCCATCTACCCATCCGTCTATCCTATACCTAGATCTCTAGCAATTCTTCCACCCATCATCCATCCATCTGTCCACCCATCCATCCATCCATCCATCCATCCATCCAACCATCCATATTTATGCATCTATGTATTTATCTATCTGAGAGAGACTCTTAGAGAGACTCAGATATTAACTTATTTGGGAATGACAAGATGCTAAGTCAGTTTAGCAAGACTCCCCACCCTTGATGTCTGACCATCCTCAATACTGATCAAACCCTCATCCCCTACCCTTGCTATCTAATCACCCTGACCCTCCTTCAGTAAAAATCCTAACAACTCAGTTTAGGCACAATAGCCACTTACTTCTCACGTCTCCTCTTATAACTTTCCCTCCACTGATGCCCACTCTGCTCTTGGCCATATCTTCATCTTGCCCATGCTACGTTCAGAACTGAGCCCAATTCTACATCAAGATTCTTTCCCTCATTGCAATAACCCTAAATACAATCTGTTTTTACTGCCTTAACTACTTTCTTTGACAGGGTTATTATTTTTGTTGTCAAGAATTAGAACACTCAAATAATAATGCTCAGCAACTGTATTGTTTTGTTGAGGTTTTCAGTGTCCTTTTATAAGTATTTCATTTTTATTCTCAACATAGCACTGGGAGGCAATCAGGGCAGGCATTTTTACCCCCTTTCTTCCAGCTTACAAAATTGAGGTGCAAAGAGACCAGAATCCACAAAAATAAGTGTTGGAGCTAAGATTTCCTAACTTCAAACACTGGACTCCTTCCACCAGGACAGAGAGATATATCTTTAGGAGTTGTCAATCAGAACGTCATTTCAGAAGACAAAATAATTCTAATATGTCTGGCAGTTGAATCAAACCGTGTCCAGAAATAAATTAAATAATATAGATGTAGAAATATAGAAGAAAATCACAAAAATGTGAAATTTCAAATGTCTAGAAAGAGGGAAAAGAACAAGGCTGGTTTCTAGGTTTATAGTCAGAAACTTTTAGATTTGCAACCTGAAAACTGTGCGGCTCTGAATGAAGGACAAAATACCCAGATAATTGTGAGAATTTTAATATAAAGTGCCTGCCTCATTGCTTACCATCTGCCAGGAACTCATACCAATTCTTCACTTTGCTTTAGCTAGAAAGACATGGTCTTTGCCTTAATTTGTCAACTGCAAAACTAGGTTTTAGCATCTGCTTATTTTGCAATAATGATTTAAGAAATGTTATTTAAACAAAAATGACAATGGAGAGATTTGAAAGTACATGTAATCAAATTCCACTATACACATACGTCGTGTAAATACCAATGATTATGATTGAGATTATAAAAGGAAAGAGATACCAATGTGTGTGGGCATGTCAAATATGTGAATTAAATGATTCCTATGTTTTATTCTGCTCTGAAATTATAAGATATTATTGTGGATGGGAGAAAAGGAAAAACTTACTTTATTTCCACGCTCCTCCTCTTTCAAGAATATTATCTAAGATTCCAAAATAGTGTTTGGACCACATTTATATGCAGTGATGGTAAAGGGGGAAATATGTCTTTAAAAAAATAATGTTCCTAGGTAAAACATCTCTTGTACCCTCCTCTTTTCCATTTCAGGAAGCAGGGAAGTGGGTGATAAGTTGCCTCTTCTGGGAGGGTCAACAGTCTTGCCTTCTCACTGTACCTCTTGCTTATTCAGGGCTAAATTGTTAGCCCTCTGGCCCTGGGACTATCCCGAGCTAAATCTTTTTTTTTTTTTTTTTTTTTTGCATAATTTGTTGACAGAATATATACTCGTGGGCATGCAAATTACATGAACTGGTGATAAGATTCGAGAAACTCCCTTCTTCCCCTTGGAGCTTAAATTTAAATCCTGTTTCCAGCCAACTTACCAGAGAGCTTTTTATGTCAATGAGAACAGAAGCAAAGCTAATTAATAAGGTGGATTCATGTCTGCCGTTTTCCATTTTCCCTTGTGGTTTACCACCTCAGTAACATGAAGTATGTGTGTGTGTTGCCTGTAGACGTGTATGTGGGCATTACTCAGCCCCCGGTCATAATATCACTTTAATATTAAAATTCTGTCATCTTTTGTAACAACTTGATTTTATTCTGAGAAAAGCGCAATGGAAATGAAACAGAGAACCAAGCAGGATTGGAAAGGTAGAAAGACCAACTGAGGAAATGCTAGAACATGGATTATTCTATACAGTTTGGAAAGCTCAGGCTAATATTTAGTAATCACATTTATGAAAAGAGAATGTGGGGAATTTTACAAATATTCTAGCAAGTACATTTGTAATATTTAGGCTGTAAATTTAAATGAAGGAGTTCACGTAGCATTTTTTTTCAGATGGAAAATAGTTAATATTACCAATCTTATTGTTAAAACGGAAGTGTGTGTCAGTGTTTTTTTGTGTGTGTGTTTGTGTGATCATGTATGGTGGGTGTGTGTGTGTGTTTTCTGTTGAGAGTAATAAAGTAGATACAGGACCAATGTCTTCTTTATTTCCATAAATAAAGTTTTATTGGAACACAGCCATGCCTGTTCATTTACATATTGTCTATGGCTATTAAGCTATAACAATAGAGTCAAGTAGTTGTGACAGAGACCATAAGGCCTGCAACAACTAACATATTATCTTGACCTTTTGAGAAACAGGATGCCAACCCCTGCTATAGAGTCTGAGCATGGTCCCTGGATTAGTGGCATGAGCATGACCTTGGAATTTGTAGAAATACAAATTTTCTGGCCCATCTAGACCTGCCAAATAAGAGATTTGGTTTTTATACTAATAAACGAAAGCACAGGAGTGCACAAGACTGTGGCTAGCAAAGCTCTGTGCTGAGTCAGCCTTGTATGAAACACATCATGAAGTAAAAACTATAATGATGGAATCAGATCTGACAAGATGGAGGCCAAAAATGTTCAAAATTAAGAGAAAGAGTATTTAAAATAGGGTTTATACCTCCACTGTCATTAATCCAACCCTAAGTGTATATTGGGTCTTGAGATACAATATGACCATAATAGCACATATAAATTTTTTAACCTTTATTTTAGGGTCAGCAGTATGTGTGAAACTTTGTTACATAGGTGAACTCATGTTATAGGAATTTGTTGTATGGATTCTTTCATCACCCAAATATTAAGCTTAGCAATCAATAGTTATCTTTTCTGCTCCTCTCTCTCCTCCCACCCTCCACCCTTAAGTAGACTCCAGTGTCTGTTTTTCCCTACTTTGTGTTCATAACTTATCATTTAGCTCCACTTATACGTAAGAACATGGTATATTTGGTTCCTGTTCCATTATTAGTTTGCTAAGGATAATGGCCTCCAGTTCTGTTCATGTTCCCACAAAAGACATAATCTTGTTCTTTTTTATGGCAGGATAGTATTCCATAGTATATATGTACCACATTTTCTTTATCCAATCTGTCATTGATGGGCATTTAGGTTGATTCCATGTCTTTGCTTTTGTGAATAGTGCTGCAATAAACATTCACATGCATGTGTCTTTATGGTAGAATGATTTATATTCCTCTGGGTATATACCCAGTAATAGGATTGCTGGGTCGAATGGTATTTCTGTCTTTAGGTCTTTGAGGAATTGCCATACTTCTTTCCACAATGGTTGAACTAATTTACAGCATCACCAACAGTGTATAAGTGTTCCCTTTAATCTGCAACCTCACCAGCATCTGTTTTTTTTTTTTTTTTTTTTTTTTACTTTTTAATAACAGCCATTCTAATAGGTGTGAAATGATATCTCACTGGGGTTTTTGTTTTGCATTTCTCTAATGATCAGTGATATTGAGCTTTTTTTTCATATGCTTCTTGGCTGCATGTATGTCTTCTTTTGAAAAGTGCCTGTTCATGTCTTTGCCCACTTTTTAATGTTTTTTTTTTCTTGTAAATTTGTTTAAGTTCCCTGTAGATGCTGGATATTAGACCTTTGTCAGATGTATAGCTTGCAAATATTTTCTCCCATTCTGTAGGTTGTCTGTTTACTCTGTTGATAGTTTCTTTTGCTGTGCAGAAGCTCTTTAGTTTAATTAGATCCCATTTGTTAATTTTTGCTTTCGTCGTGATTGCTTTTGGTGTCTTTGCCTTTTACTATGTCCAGAATGGTATTGCCTAGGTTGTCTTCCAGGGTTTTTATAGTTTTGGATTTTACATCTAAGTCTTTAATCCATCTTGAATTGATTTTTTTTATATGGTGTAAGGAAGGGATCTAGCTTCAATCTGCTGTATATGGCTAGCCAGTTATCCCAGCACCATTTATTAAATAGGGAGTCTTTTCTCCATTGCTTGTTTTTGTCAGGTTTGTTGAAGGTCAGATCGTCATAGATGTGTGGCCTTACTTCTGGGCTCTCTATTCTGTTCCATTAGTCGGTGTGACTGTTTTTGTACCAGTAACATGTTGTTTTGGTAACTTCAGCCCTGCAGTATAATTTGAAGTTGGGCAATGTGATGCTTCTAGTTTTGTTATTTTTGTTTAGAATTGCCTTGGCTATTTGGGCTCTTTTTTGGTTCCATATGAATTGTAAATAAATTTTTCTACTTCTGTGAAGAATGTCATTGGTAGTGTGATAGGAATAGCCTTGAATCTGTAAATTGCTTTGGGCAGTATGGCCATTTTAATGATATTGATTCTTCCTATCCAAGAGCATGTGATTTTTTTTTTCCATTTGTTTGTGTCTTCGCTGATTTCTTTGAGCAGTGCTTTGTAATACTCATTGCAGAGATTTTTCACTTCCTTGGTTAGCTGTATTACTAGGTATTTTATTGTTTTTGTGGCAATTGTGAATGAGATTGTCTTCCTGATTTGACTCTTGGCGTGGCAGTTGGTGATGTATAGGAATGCTTGTGATTTCTGAACATTGATTTTGTATCCTGAAACTTGCTGAAGTTGCTTATCAGCTAAAGGAGCTTTTGGGCCTAGACTATGGGGTTCTCTAGATATAGAATCATGCCATCTGAAAACAGGGATAGTTTGACTTCCTCTCTTCTGACTTGGATGCTCTTTATTTCTTTGTCTTGCTTAATTACTCTGGCTAGGACTTCCAATACTATGTTCAATAAGAATGATGAGAGAGGGCATCCTTGTGTTGTGGCAGTTTTCAAGGGGAATGCTTCAGCTTTTGCCCATTCAGTATAATGTTAGCTGTGGGTTTGTCACAGATGGCTCTTGTTACTTTGAGGTATGTTCCTTCTATGCCTAGTTTCTTGAGAGTTTTTAATATGAAGTGTGTCGAATTTTGTTGATAGTTTTTTCCACCAATTTCTAACTCTGAAGAAATGTTTGTTAATGGCTTAAATACTCGTGGATAACCAAGAACCCAAGATATGACAATGGCAGAGTATCTAAAACAAAAGCCTCTAACAATTGTATATATTTAACCATCAACATAAAGAGCACCAGGTAAGTTACAACCAGAAGTTCAAGTCCTTCCATTTATGTTTGAGGCGACCTCAAGTGTTAAAAGCAACAAACAATGTCACTGCCATACTAACAATAAGAAAAAAATGGACTGTCTACAGTATTATCATTTTTCATGAGACAATCAGAGAGCTGTTACAAGGCAACCAAGTAAACCCTATTGCAAAGAGAACAGGCTTCTTTAAGGAGAGGCAGGATACAAACTGTCTTACATTGGGGGGCAGAACAGAGGAGAGAGATGGTAGCCATATTTGTATAGAGGAAGAAATCAGCTAATACTTTAACTGAGGAACTTCTTTCTCTGCTTATAGATGTCACCCATAGTGACTGACACTAGAACTAGGCCACGTCACTGAATCCCCATGTGCACACACCAACATTCAAAACTCCACAAAGTATATTTTATACTGTTAACCACTGTGCTATAGTAGGAAGGTTGTCAAATGCAATAGATCTCAGATAGACATTGTTCGAATCTATTCTTTACCATTTTCTCTTCTCTTGAAAATCTGTTGGAAATTCCACAGTGAATTATTTCTAAATCTGTCATCTTGCCTACCTGGGGTTGCCTGAATATAGAAAAAAGTGGGGTGGGGGTGGATGATGGAATTTAGTAAGGAAAGGTAGCTACTTTGTTTGCTTCTCAGACTCAGGAAGCATGTGCTCTACACTGAAAATTCAATGAATCATCATAGTATACTATTCCTAATTTCCATTTAGCTTTTAGCAGTTGATCTCCTGAAAACAGGAACATCTACGTATAAACAAGGAAGGCCACTGCCAAAAATTTTGATATTTAACATTTATCAAATCAATGCCTCTCTAAATAACTTGAAAGGTTAAAGCTGTTTTCTTTTCACTTCAGGTCATACTGAAGAGAACATCTCATGGTTTCATCAATGACACTATCACCACCGTTACCCAGGCCAGCAAAACCAAACACCTGTTAAAATGTGAAATCCGGCATTTATCATAAAATGATGATCAAAGAACATTCTGAGAACCAAGTGTGATACATTTTACACACAAAATTTGAGCATCAGCTTGGCTACCCAGGTTAACACCCCAGTTTACCACTTTCTAGTGGAGACCCTTGGACAGGTTATCTGAATTTTCCAAGACTCCTCAGTTCTCTTATCTGCAATGTGTGATGTAATAATATTTAAATCATAGGATTGTTGTGAAGATTGAAAAAGCTAATGCATTTGAGCATTCAGGCTGGCCCTTGAATAGCCTACTCATGACCACGTAAGGAAAGGGAGGCAAGTATTAATATTCCCTCTCATCTCCAGTTTACACATGCAGAAAGCACCTCAGAATAGTTAAATTATTTATTTCAGGAGCACGGTTAGGAAATAATGAGCCCAGGCTTAAAATATCAATGTGATGCTTTCTATATTTTATTATTTTTCTTTATATCAAACGTCTTCATTTAAGAACATAATTTGTTCTATATATGTTATCTAAGTCATAAATGACTTCGGTTAAATCTTTGGTTAAATCCAAGACCAAGAGGAATAAACTCATGTAAATGGGAAGATACCAAATGCAAGTAATTTTTTAAAATGTTCTATACACTCATGGGTTATAAGAAAACTAAAAATAATCCAAGATAAAGCTCAATTTTGAATCCAATATACGTTCATCAGATAGACTAAGAAAACTGGTTAAATTAATGACAGTATATCAAAACAATTCTATTTCATTTTCTTTCATATCTTATATGTAATTATTAATCTAAATTACAATTACAGAACTGAATATACTTGAAAAATGATTACCACAGATAGGGCCATTTTAATATTTAATTATCAAACTTATAAAAGAAATGGCTACAGGCCAATTAAAGCAACCATTTTTTTCACAGTAGGAAAAACGAACCCTGAATGTCAAAACACTTACTGCAGCTTGCCGATGAGTATTTGACAATATTCCATGAATCTTCACTTTATCTTTTTCCATTTGGTCTATGTTCACCCACAAATCCCGGCTGGCAGAATCAGATGGGCCATATATTCGAGATATGTAGTAATTGTGGTCTGTATCCTCCTGCAATAACAGATAATAATATATATCAAGAACAGAGATGTTTTAACTACAATTCTTAAAAAAAACCCTATTGAACTCAAGAGTATTAATAGTCTTTAAAAGAGCCAAATGAATTAACTAAACTCTGAGAGAAATGAATTTGGATTACATAAATAAATGTGCACACCCACACACACACATGAACTGTAAGAAAAAAATGTTAAATAAATAGCCCTATGATTTGAATAATAAAATTCAGAATGTGAATTTTGTCTTGTTCATTTATTATCTAAGTGCTAATTAAATAAAATAAAATGGTTCCTGAAATCCAGTGAAACCATGAATCCCATGTATTTTTTTCACAAATCATCAATCGAGACATATATGTAATCGATTGCAAAAAGAAAAAGAATATTCTATGCAGTATTCTAAGTAGATTTTGTCTTGTGACTAAAAGAAAGACTATGATCCAAATATAAATGTGGAGAATAGTGATTACATGTTTTGTATATTTAACAATTTCAATATATATTTCCTTCTAAGTTTTGTATTTTACATGAGTGTGTGTGTGTGCATGTGAGTGTGTGTAAAATTAGTAGTCTTTAGAGGAAATTATTAAATATACAAGAGTTAGAAGGAAATGTATACTGGGTGCAAATATCTAATTTTTCACCAGAACAAACAGGTCCTTTTGAACAAAAATGTCTCTTTCGAAATTTTTACTAAAAACCTATGGTATAATTACAATTAGTAATAACAAATTCAAACTTCTCTTCTTTAAAAATGAGGTTATATCAGGGCCTGCTTTCAGCTAATGGTCCTAGAAATGAAGACAATATATTTTTTCCTTTAATTTGAGTTACTACATTCTACTTTTATTTGAGTTCACATTGTTGATATTACCATAGTGCCTGTCACAAAGCCTTTATTCCTCATATTTCCCACTCAGTGAAGAGATGTAAATGTTTTAAGAAGCAATTTTGATGAGAAATACCCAGAAAAATTACATGATTTTTGGCTAATTCTGATTGCAATGTTTTATAACCATGAAATCAATTTGAGGAGTTAGTAGACAAAAAATATTTTAAAGCCTTCAGGTAAGTATAAGAAAAAATGTTGAATAAATAGGTCTATGATTTGAATAATAAGGTTTGGGATGTGAATTTTGTTTAATTCATTTATCATTTAAGTGATAATTAAATATAATAAAATTATTCTTGAAATCCAGTCAAAACATGAATCTCATGTATTTTTTAGCAAATCATCAATCGAGATATATACGTAACTTATTACAAAAAGGAAAAGAATATTCTATGTAGTATTCTAAATAGATTTTGCCTCGTGCCTAAAAGAGAGACTATGATCCAAATGTAAATATTGAGAATAGTGATTAAATGCTAACAGTAAGTTTTTTGTTTATGTAATAAAGACCTAGCATAGTGGCTCATGCCTGTAATCCCAGCACTTTGGGAAGCCAAGGCGGGCGGATTACCTGAGGTCAGGAGTTTGAGACCAGCCAGGCCAACATGGCGAAATACCATCTCTACTAAAAATACAAAAATTAGCCGGATGTGGTGGCGAGTGCTTACAATCCCAGCTACTTGGGAGACTGAAGTAGGAGAATTGCTTAATTCTGGAGGCAAAGTTTGCAGCGAGCCAAGATTGTACCACTGCATTCCAGCCTGGGAGACAGTGAGACTCCATTTTAAAAAAACAAAACACAGGCCGGGCGCGGTGGCTCAAGCCTGTAATCCCAGCACTTTGGGAGGCCGAGACGGGCGTATCACGAGGTCAGGGATCGAGACCATCCTGGCTAACACGGTGAAACCCCGTCTCTACTAAAAAATACAAAAAAAAAAAAACCAAACAAACAAACAAAAAAAAAACAAGCCGGGCGAGGTGGCGAGCGTCTGTAGTCCCAGCTACTCGGGAGGCTGAGGCAGGAGAATGGCGTAAACCCGGGAGGCGGAGCTTGCAGTGAGCCGAGATCCGGCCACTGCGCTCCAGCCTGGGCAACAGAGTGAGACTCTGTCTCAAAAAAAATAATAATAATAAATAAATAAATAAAAATAAAAACAAAACAAACAAATAAAACGCCCTAGGTATATCTGCAATTAAACTCTGGGTATGGCACACAAATTATATGTACACCTTGGTGAAAGAAAAGAAAGGTCTACAGAGAAAGAAGAACAAAGTAAATATAAAGAAAGAAGAAAGAAGATCATGCAGCCCCCAAAGGCTCTGACACCTCAATGGGTTTCCAGCCCTCCCTCTGTTCCAGAATCTCATAATGACACTGATAGTTTGGGTTGTCTGAGGGTAAAACACACTGTGGATGTGTCTCTGGTATGTATTCAACTCATCTGTGTGTACTGGGCTTCACAACCAGAAGATTTGGAGGTGGGAACCTTCCTTGACATTGGGCACAGGCCATTTTGCTCATGTTATTACACTGGTCACAGTGGTTGGTGGCATGCATGAGCAGATAACCTAAGAAGGAGCAATTACTGAGACATTCAGGAATTTAGGTAGAGAAGAGATCATTTCCCTTGTTCTGATTGCTGAGATATGTAGGCGTGAGACCTGGAACCACTGGCTCCATTTTGCTACTATGAGGAAATTCTGTCTGAAGATAAGGCAAACACATTGCTAAAGAAAGAATTACAGGCTGGACGTGGTGGTTTATGCCTGTAATCCCAACACTTTGGGAGGCCGAGGAGGGTGGATCACCTGAGGTCAGGAGTTCCAGACCAGCCTAGCAAAAATGGTGAAACGCCGTCTCTACTGCCAGGCATAGCACTTGAACCAGGAGAATTGCTTGAATCTGGGAGGCAGAGTTTGCAGTGAGCTGAGATCATGCTGTTACATTCCAGCCTGGGTAACAGAGCAAGACTCTATCAAAGAAAGAAAAGAATGAGAGAAAGAGAGGGAGGAGGGAGGGAAGGAAGGAAGGAAGGGAGGAAGGGAGGAGGGGAAGAGGGAAGGAGGGAGGGAGGGAAGGAGGGAGGGAGGGAGGGAGGGAAGGAAGGAAGGAAGGAAGGAAGGAAGGAAGGAAGGAAGGAAGGAAGGAAGGAAGGAAGGAAGGTGGGAAGGAAGGAAGGAAGGAAGGAAGGAAGGAAGGAAGGAAGGAAGGAAGGAAGGGCCAGATCCCTGAGCAAGTCTATCTAGGTGTGACCTGTTACTGGACTTGTTCATTCCATGAAACCTTGAGTCTTTTTCTATTGTTAGATCACCTTGAATTAGGTTATGGTCAACTGAAAGAATCATAACTGAAAAAACAGGCCTTTTTACTTGCAACCAAACTTAAACAACTTTGAGCAAGGCCACCTAGAAATCATTTCATTGAATATTTTCTTCAAAGCCACGCTTTTATAGCATTCACTGAAATTTTTATAAAATTAAAAATTAAATTATTATGTAAAATAATAATTCATTTATTTTTTCAGTGAATGGTATAAAAGGGTGGTTTTGAAGAAAATACTCAATGTGTTTAAATCAAAATTTAATTTTTATCCCTATTGACAGTATTATTACAAAGATTTCAGGAACATTGAAGTTAAAGATGTAATCTTTAGGTGAATTATATAACAGATTATTTGATTGATGCTGCAAAATTTCCCTGTAATTACTAAATAGATATTTTCTTTAAAATGTCAAAATTTCAGAATTGAGTTCAGGATAATTTTTGAAATCAGCATTTATAAAATAACCTTGGCATTTTCCTTAATCTCTGGATTTCTGTGATTAGTTAAGAAAGAGTCTTGAAGTTATCATAAAGAGCAAGAATATCATTGTACTTAAATAATGAATTACCTGCAAAAATATACACAATTTAGTCTAATTACGAAGTCCACCACTGATACACTATGTGAAAATACACCTTCAGTTTTTCTTAAATCAGAGCTGCCAAAAACAATATCACATCTTTGAAATACTAGAGCTCGGTATCTGACTTCCATAGCCCACGCCTGCCAAGTTGTCATGGCAACCTTTATTCAAAAAGGAAGACAATTTATTGTTTACTTAGGAAGGCAGAGACACAAGTTATTAAATTCCAGAGAGGTGTTTGGCTCAGATATTCAGAAAAACCATAAAATAGATTTCTCAAAAATGTGACATTTTAGCACTAGTAAATTATTCAAAACACGTCTTATCCTTTTATAGGAGCAATGGCACTTAAGGAGTTGTCAAAAGCCACTTTGAGTGCAAAGATTTTCATTTTCTGTTCAAGAGCAAACTATTTCTAACACCATAGAAAATAAAACAAAACACTACTGTGATATGCCTAGTTGCCAATTCATTTAGGAAAGCAACTGTTAGAGAAAGTAGATGGCACAGTATGTGGTATTAAATCGTAGAAATCCATGTTTCTCGAAAATGCATGGAAATGTGCAGCTGTAGACAGAGGATTTACACCAAAAATACGGAGGAAAAGTTATCATAACTGCAACTTAGCTGTTCTGCAGCAATCAATCTATATAATTCCTAACCCAAATGCTGCCTTCTTTTCTATCATGGGTGTTGCTTTTATGATGGATAATGTTTATGAATGCCTCACATTGCCTCATGCAGTAATGATATTTGAACTCCAGCTTCATTTCATTTAGAACTTAAAAAAAAGCAAAAAAGAAAAAAGATCAAATATATATTATATGACTATCAGTGTAGTAGTCATTTGATATACATGGATACTTAAAACATAATCAAAATTCTTAGTAAGATTATTTAGCACTGAATGAATCGGCCACCTCTTGAAGATCATTCCTTAATTAATAAAGGAAGATTATAACTTGAATGGTTCTTGCCAAGTATTAACAAATATATTGAATCCTTATAAGAGTGATTTCACAAGGGCTACGCAAGTCATTTAAAGATAAATCTATTTTAAAATATTACTTGTGAATACTACACTCCTCAGAAATAAAGAGTTAATAAAAGAGTTCCCTGTGATCTAAAAAACAAACAAACAAACAAACAAACAAAAAAAAACATGCTAGTATAAGAAACCAAAAGCACACGATGAAATAACAAGAGGAGAGAAAGAGTGAACTGGCAGTAGTCAGGTAAAGAATTACAGAGATGAACCCACTAGTAGCCAGAATAAGCACGACTAAATTACCAGTCAGGACACAGGAAATAGCTCCGAGGCACACACAACATGAAATGGAAAAGAACAATGAGATAAATGTCTAGGGCGAATGCTATGGATTGAATGTTGGTGTCCCCTTGCTAAAATTCCTAAGTGGAAGCCCCAATGCCCAATGTGCCTGTATCTGGAGATATAGTCTTTAGGAAGGTAATTAAGGCTAAATAATGTCATAAGATTGGGGTCCTTATTCAATAGGATTAGTGTCCTTGCAAGAAGAGATATGAAATTCATTTCCTCTCCTTCCCTCTCTTTTTAATTCTCTCTTTTTCTCTCATATGAGAATACAGCAGGAAGGCTGTCTATAAGCCAGAAAGGGAGCCCTCACTAAGAACCCAAACAGCTGGCACCTTGATTTAGGACCTTTAGCTGCCAGAACTGTGAGAAAAAATACTTTTGTTCTTTAAGCCGCCGAGCCTATCGTATTTTGTTGTGGCATCTCAAGCTGACAAGACAAAAGTCAGCACAGAAATTGCAGGGGAACAGAAAGGAGATCAGGTGCATATGTAGTTGTTGTAGAAAAAAAAAAATTAATGATATATTAGAAAAATATTTTTCTGAGATAAAGACTTGAATTTCCACATCATGTCTTAAGAAAATCTGCCATAGAATTTTGAGTACCACAAAATTTCCTAATGAGGTTTCCAATAGATTAAACAAGGAAGTCTTATAGGCATCTAGAAAGAAATTGAGCTATCTATATGGAGGAAAAAAATTCAATAAGTGTGTACCTGGTACCTCTCCATAACATCTGATATTAACAATGTTTATACAATCTCAGAGAATAAAGTTGTGACTCAAGAATTTTTCTGTTCAGTTAAGTTGTAATTTAAATATATAGGAAACAAATATATTTTTAATACATACAAATATACAGAGAATATGCCATCAATAAGAACTTCTTAAAAATGTAATGCCTAATTATACACTGAATCAACCAATGGGTGAATCAATGCACCTGTAATAAAAAATTCTATAACTATTAGCTGTATTCAGCATGTGGCTATCTATGGGAAGAGAGAAACTATAGCAAATCTTCTGATGGGTGAGCACTGTATCCATGAAAATTATGTAAAGGGAAAAAGGACAATTTCACTATTATGGTTATAAATCAGAATGCCATTACTATCAACCATGAAAATATAAAAATAACTATCTAATGTTTCATAGCAGGCAATTAACAGACAAATCTGAAAGTATAAAAATATAGTTTTAAAAATAGTAAACTCAAAATGTTAATGTTTTAGGTAACCGTTTAAGGTAAAAGTCTGAAACTAGTGGCCTTCAGGTTGTATGCCAGGCACTGAAAGCCCATGATTTTCCTCAAACATAGTATTGTCAACTGAAGAATCATGAGGTTCATAAATTTGGAAAGAAAGTTTTATTTCTCCTTTCCAAATTCTAATAAAATTGGGAAAGGTGAGGGAGGGGATAGGATCTTTATCTCACATTGCATTCCAAATAGTCCACTCACAAACCAGCTGGGAGCTACCAGTCCTTCTGCAAGGCAGCTCCTGCAAGCTACAGTCTGGCCACCCTGCAATGGGAAGGGTATCCTCCAGCAAAAGTCGAGAGCAACACGGGGATTTATGTTAATCAGGGTAGCTGAGTATACATATTCAATAAGCTACAGGAGGAGTCCTGAGTATTTATGAAAGGCAAAACACGCACAAGTGCAATTGAGCTTTGTGCCTCTTCAAGGGTCACATGTACAAAAAATGCTGTTAGCATGATCCAAGGGTAGAGATCTGGCCCCCCTGACATCGAAAGGTGAAGCCAAGGACACCAAAACTCTCACTGGGCATCCTCCTTGAGTCAGCGGAAACCTGTCCAGACATGGCAGTCTAGTTTTGGGAAGGGTTGCACCGGGAAACTGGCAAGTGGTAATGTGGAAACAGCAAAGTGGGAGGGGGAGTCCCGTGGCTGCCTCAGATGACTGGCTAAGGGTGATAAAGGAACGAGTCATCTGTTTATTGTGTTCCAGAGCTGATTTCTGCTTACTCCTTGGAAAGAATTCTGGTTAAGGGTTAATAAGGAAGGGGTGCACTGAGGCATGACTGACCTTCCATCCCACCACAGCCGGGAACTCAGCTGTTAAGGTTTCTCTGAGGTCCTCTTGGCCAAAATGGGTCAATTCAGCTGGTTAGAAGCTTAGAATTTTATTTTTATTTTTCAGCACTCACGCTATAATCTCAATTTTACAAAATTACATTTATTCAGATATGAATGTGCATATTTCTACTCACCTATTTTTCTCCACCCTCTCTGAAAATTTGCCTAAAGATATGAGTAGAAGATATTTACCATATATTGACTGGTTAATTCCAGATGACAGAATTTAGAAGCATTCTCCTCCCTCTCATCTGTATTATATGGATTTTTTACAATAAACACATTATATGCAAACCACTTTCTTCTTTTTCTTTATATAAAGCTTTAGAAAATATATGAAGATGCTCAAGGGTATTGTTGATTTTTTGAATCAAACCGCCAACATAGATCAAGAGACACAAGGCCATATGCTACACACAGTAAACAGTTCTATAGAATTTCTATCATAAGTATGTTGTAAAGTTCTCAAAAAAGAATCCTTTAACATACCATAGATCAGATACTCAATATGGAGATTCAAGGTCAATAACTTAAAATTACTCTGTGAAACAGGTGATATGTAAATTTCCATTACCTTTTCTTTCAGGTACTAGCTTCGATAACTTAACTGCTGTAGAATGCAATTTTTTTTTTTACTAATTGCCATAAACAAAATCAGCATTAAGAGAAATGCAGTAAAATGTTCATTTCTGCTAAACTTGGAATGAGAGATTGGAGTTCAAATCTTTATAAAGTGATTTTTTTGTTGTAAGTGTTTTACAGAAACATCACCAAACCATCTCCTTTTTTCACTCATTTATATAGACAGTAAACTGGACACACAGCTACATTCTGACATAGTTGTGGGTAGATCAGGAAGGAACCAAGGTGAGGAGGAAGATAGCCTGTGGTTGAAGACATTAAACTTGCAGACAGGAGAACTGATCTCTGGTTCTCACTGGCTTGGTCCCTAACGAGCTGTCACTTTAGTGAGGTCAGTTATCCATTCAGTTCATTTCAGTGTGGCCTTTCCTGCACATAGATTCCCTCTTTTGCCAGAAGTAAAATCATACAGAAAAAGGCAGGGGTCTTGGACTTAAAGAGCTGACCAGTGGAATGAGTAACAACTCCTAGCCGGGTTGGAAACAGACCTCATTGAAAGCAATGTGAGATAAAGGTTCCACCCATGAATCTCCACCTTTTTCAATTACCTTAGAAGGTGACCTATAGGGAGTGAGGTGTGGGCAGATAATTAAGTCACATTAATTTTTTTTATCAGCAAAAAGTGAATGATAGTATTTAGCTTTCTTTCACTGGGTTGCTAAAGAATTATATTAAATGAATGTTATTTAAACACATTTGAAAAGCCTAAGAACAGAATATAAAGTACTCAGCATCCTTAAATCAAGCCCAATTTCAGCATGATCAGAACAATTACATATTAGCTTTGAATAGACTTCAGTACCCATCAACAAATACTACATTAATACCTTCTTCAGACACTAAGAACAATTACATGCTGCACAATTCAGTTTACTGATAGAGTGTCAGAATAATTTAAATCAATCCATCTGTCTTCTCTTGGTTATATCAGATTATTGCACCAGCTCTCATTATGCACATTTTTTCTGTGTTGTTACAGTTGTTTACCCATATCTTCACAATTCCCCAAGAATTTTCACCTACTTGATCTATTTGCAACATGGTCTATCCCTCTAGCAATATCTTTGACTTTTCTAGGTATGATTTATTTTATTCTTTATTTTATTTTATTTTTTTATTTTTTTCGAGACGGAGTCTTGCTCTGTCGCCCAGGCTGGAGTGCAGTGGTGCGATCTCGGCTCACTGCAGTCTCCGCCTCCCGGGTTCAAGTGATTCTCCTGCCTCAGTCTCCTGAGTAGCTGGGACTACAGGCACGTGCTACCACACCCGGTTAATGTTTTTGTGTTTTTAGTAGAGATGGGGTTTCACCATGTTAGCCTCCATCTCCTGACCTCGTGATCTGCACGCCTTAGCCTCCCAACATGCTGGGATTCTAGGCGTGTCCTTCAGAAACGTTTAGTTAAGTGACCCTCCTAAAAATGTAGTAGAGTGGGGTGTGTATGTGTGTGAATTTACTGTGAGGTCAGAATACTGTACAATACATTAAAGATAGGATTCCAGCGGTATTTCCATTATAAAACAGTTTCCATTTTCCCAGTAACAATCTCTCTCATAGATGAGATTGTCCTCTCTGCTATGCTGAGTTGGGTGAGCTATATGGCCATGAAAGCACAATACCCTTGTGATCTTTCAAATTCATAACAAAATTAACACAGCACAGTTAAGTGCTTGCCTAGATCTACAGGCATTTTGAGGTATATTAGTATGTGTTTATGTTGGTTCATTTACTAAATGAAATAGAATGTATTTTTTACTTGGGTATGCTACACCTTTATTTATCTACTTCCTGATACAAACCTTGAATCTTTTGAAGAATGAGCCCCATAGACTATTCCCAGGCATAGAGTGATGAGATAAAAGATGCCAGAAAGAATCTGAGGCAGAGTTAGGTGCACTGCCAACTTACAAGGGATTTCTGAAGGCTTCACAAACTCAACAAAAAGTGTGATTCAAAAAAAATGTTTACAATATGTATGTGATTTCTACTAAAATACATAAAATTAACATTAAAATAATGTAGCTCAGAGGAGATTTGAGCTGAAGTACAGGTTCTGACTCTAAATAGCCACTGTAAGTTCTGGGCTTTAGTCTGTGTAGGAAGGAGTTGAACTAGATCTCTCATGGAATGCCTTTTAACTAAGCTTCTAAGATCTTTTGGCCACAGGGCAAATAGAAAGTGATTGCTAGGTATAGATCAGAAGACCATTTGCCTGATTTAAGTGGTCCTCACTAAGAGAGATAAAAGCATGTATTTGAATAGCTAGTACAGGTAGCTAGTTACAGTTAGCACTGGTATCAGTTCCACTGGTACACAATCATCCTCATTGATAAATTGTAGATTGCCCCCAAACTTGGAAGCAAAATTCACGAACATGTTGCAGGGAATGTAAGAATCTCGGAGACCCTATGCATTATCTACATAAATGGAATAAATTATGGGTCTTGCGTATATGTGCGCAACTATCTTTCAAATACACAATATAATTGTGGTGGGTAAAATGCATGTTCATTTTTCAGAGCCACTGATTTTTTCTGTTAATTCTTGATAGTGTGATTTTCCAATCCACTGGAAATAAACAACTATGGTATGGAGGGCCTTAAAATGTTCTAATAATTAAAAAAAATTCACCCTTTGTAAAAGATGGAAATTTCTGTTCTACATTTAACAGGGCTGGAAATTGGGTACTGTTTGCATACTGCCTTAACATAACATACTGCTACCATAACAATGTACAACAGACTGGATGATTTAAACAACAGAAATTTATGTCTCACAGTTCTGGAGGCTAGAAGTCTGAGATCGAGGTTCCAGCTGATTGTGTTTTCATTGAGGGCTCTCTTTCTGGCCTGTAAAGGGCTGATTTCTCCCTGTGTCCTCAGGAGATGGAGAGAGAGTTCCCTGGAGTCTTTTCCTCCTCTTATAGGAACACAAATCTCATGGGATTAGGGCCCCACCCTTATAGTCTCATTTAACCTTACTTCCTAAAGGCCTTGATTCCAAATACAGTCACACCGGGGCCTAGGGCTTCAATCTATGCATTTGGAGTGGATGGGGGGCACAGTTTTATTCCATAGAACATACAAACAGTTAAGTTTTATTAAGTTTGGATTTGTAAAAAAGCCCCAGATGCCAGATATATTACTTTCAAAAACCTATGTCATTTTCTAGTACTAATCAGAATTGCCACTCAAGCTTTCTAATATAAGGAGGCTTTTGGAAAAATCCAGTTATTTGTCTTGATCTATTTCTTAGCAAAAAAACTGATAACTGACCTCTATTTATAATTTTAAAAGAATTTTGCAAAAGTTTACTCAGAATCAACTTCTAAAAATTATAACTCAGTTAAGAATTTCACATAATCAACTTCTGTGGAAAAACTGGGTATTTTCTTTCTACCTACTTGTAACTACTTGGCCAATAATCTCATTTCTAAAGTAACTGTTACTGTTTAGTCTGGTATTCCCAGTGAAAGCTAATAATATACTTTTTTTTTTTTTTTTTTTTTTTTTTTTGAGGCAGAGTCTCACTCTGTCACCCAGGCTGGAGTGCTGTGATGCCATCTCAGCTCACTGCAACCTCCGCCTCCCGGGTTCAAATGATTCTCCTGCTTTAGCCTCTGGAGTAGCTGGGATTACAGGCACGCACTACCATGCCCAGCTAATTTTTGTATTTTAGTAAAGATAGGGTTTTACCATGTTAGCCAGGCTGGTCTTGAACTCCTGACCTCAAGTGATCCACCCGCCTCGACCTCCCAAAGTGCTGGGATTACAGGCGTGAGCCACCACATCTTGCCTAATATACTTCTAATGAGTCAGATTTTTAAAATACTATTACTCATTTAATGTCAGAGAACGAAACTTTTCTTTAGTATTTTTTCTTTGTTTCTAACTCCTCCAAATCTTTAAAATCTTAGCCTCCCAGATTCAGGAAGTGATTAACAAGCAATTAATCAGCTGTAAATGGATTTTTTCTAGGAGGTTTGATGTCATTTGCCATATAGTTAGAATCTAATACTACGTTACCCCTCTGCACACCATTTTGAAAATAAAGATAACTTTCCTAGCCTCTATCTTCAAGATTACAAAACAGAAGTTAGAATAAAACTAGTGTCACCACACTGGAGTTAATGTCTACTTGAGAAAAACATGTGAATATATTTTGGAAACTATAAAATGCTATTAGACATCACATTTGTTAACAAAAACAGTCATGAGTTGCTTAATGACAAGTTTCTGAGAAATGTGTTATTAGGCAGTTTCATCATGGTACAAACATTATGGAGTGTACCTACACAAACCTAGATGGTATAATCTACTTCACACCTAGGCTATGTGGTATGGTCTACTGTTCTAGGCTACACATCTGTAAAGTAGGTTACTGTACTGGAATCTGTAAGCAGCTGTAACACAATGGTAATGATTTGTGTATCTAAACAGAAAAGTCACAGTAAAAATACGGAATCACTGTCATATATGTAACCTGTCCTTGACAGAAATGTTGTGTGTATCACATGATCATAAACCATGGCAACAACAACAACAACAACAAAAATCAGGCATTCTACATTCTTGTGCTATTAACATTAATAGAAGCATGAATTCTCCTCAAACATTAGAGATCTCAAACCAGACTTTACAGAGTGAGCAATGTTCTATAGCCTCTAATATTGGAAAACAGTTTTACAAATAAATGATATTCTGAAAACTCCCTTTTTACTGAATTTTGTATGTGCCTCTAAGCATATCACTTTAATTATGAAAATACGTCTCAAACAGAACAAGCATAGAAAGAGTAGCAATCAAATAAATTAATCTGACCATTAATAGCATATATTATGCTAACATAGAGAATTATTACCCTAAAGAGAATAAAGAGAATATTTAATCAACCTAATTTTATGAAAATACTGTTACTTTTAATAGTAAACCTAGTATCCAAATATATTTCTGTCTCATGGGATTAACAGCTACCTCTAAAATGAAATCATATATATGTAATTGAAATTCTGGGATTGCATTTTAAAAACTTAACAGGAAGGACAGGTAAAGAGGACATGCTATGTTGGGCAATTATTTTCAAACTCATAATATTTCAAAATGGTAAAACAATGTATAGCTAAACCTTAATGGAATCTCTCTTTACGTATTTATTTTTGGGTAAAAAATTCTCATAATCAACTTTTTCACATCTTACACAATAAAACCTTTTTAAAAAACAGGATGCATGGTACTAAGAGTCAAAAACAAAATTACAATAGATTTCATATTGTCTTAGTTTGTCTCACCCTCAAAGTTTATGGCATTGTTTTGAGGAATGATGAACATGTGAAGAGAAAAAGAACAGTAATAAAGAGAAAACATATCTTTAAAGCAAATCAATTTTTTAAAACAACCTACAAATATATACATGATATGGTTTGACTGTGTCCCCACCCAAATCTCCAATTGTAGCTCCCATAATTCCCATGTGTCATGGGAGGGAACTTGAGGGAGGTAATTGAATCATGGGGGTGAATCTTTCCCACGCTGTTCTTGTGATAGTGAATAAGTCTCATGAGATCTGGTGGTTTTATAAAGGGGAGTTTCCCCACACACCTGCTCTCTCTTGCCTGCCACCATGTAAGACGTCACTTTGCTCTTCCTTCGCCTTCTGCCATGATTGTGAGGCTTCCTTAGCCATGTGGAACTGTGAGTCCATTAAATCTCTTTCCTTTACGAATTACCCAGTCTTGGGTATGTCTTTATTTAGTAGCATGAGAGCAGACTAATACGATGCATAATTGATAAAAGGGGGCCATATTGGTTAGTAAACTGAAATGAATAAATATGCTATAATACTGGGAATGCCAAAATGAAGAAGAAATGGGTCACTTACTTTCTGTGTTTCAGCATTCCCTTATGTAAAAATATTTCCAGCAAGCTTCAAGAAGTATCAAAAATATTGAATTAGGGTTCTACATTCTCTCCATTTTTATTTTATTTATTTTTTATTTTTTTATTATACTTTAAGTTCTGGGGTACATGTGCACAATGTGCAGGTTTGTTATATATGTATACATGTGCCATATTGGTGTGCTGCACCCATGAACTCATCATTTACATTAGGTATATCTCCTAATGCTATCCCTCCCACCTCCCCCCTCCCCACAATAGGCCCCGGTATGTGACGTTCCCCTTCCTGTGTCCAAGTGATCTCATTGTTCAATTCCCACCTATAAGTGAGAACATGCAGTGCTTGGTTTTCTGTTCTTGTGATAGTAGTTTGCTGAGACATTTATACAGCCAACAGACACATGAAAAAATGTTCATCATCACTCGTCATCAGAGAAATGCAAATCAAAACCACAATGAGATACCATCTCACACCAGCTAGAATGGCAATCATTAAAAAGTCAAGAAACAACAGGTGCTGGAGAGGATGTGGAGAAATAGGAACACTTTTACACTGTTGGTGGGACTGTAAACTAGTTCAACCATTGTGGAAAACAGTGTGGTGATTCCTCAAGGATCTAGAACTAGAAATACCATTTGACCCCGCCATCCCATTACTGGGTATATACCCAAAGAATTATAAGTCATGCTACAAAGACACATGCACACGTATGTTTATTGCGGCACTATTCACAATAGCAAAGACTTGGAATCAACCCAAATGTCCATCAGTGACAGACTGGATTAAGAAAGTGTGGTACATATATACCATGGAATACTATGCAGCCATAAAAAAGAATGAGTTCATGTCCTTTGTAGGGACATGGATGCAGCTGGAAACCATCATTCTCTCCATTTTTAATCTATTGCCTCAATCCCTGCCATCTATTATATTGGGATTTTGGTGCTTGGTTCTTCTTTTGGATCCTTTATTTTAAAACTAAGAAAATGATTAATCACATATTTACAAAAACTTGGTAATAAGTGTAACAAACACTTATGCACCTATCATATTTCAAAGCCCTCTGCTTGGCACATAATATATATTATATATTTAATCCTTCCAACAAACCAGAGAATTAGATACCACTTTAAAAATAAATAAACTGAAGCTGAGACATATGGAGTAGCTTGCTTAGCACCACATAAATCGCAGGGATATAAAACCAGTTCTATATAACACATACAAACTCCAGAGTCAATGCTCTCTCCACTTCCACAATATGTTGTAGTTATCAAAATTTTTAGGATCTCAAAAAAAAAAAAAATCACGCTTGCTCAAATTGTTTCTATTAGGCTACTTATCAGACCTTCTGTAAGAGCTCTCTCACTGGTCTCCCCGTTTCTCATACAAGTTCCCCCACTCTATTCTCTATATAGTAGAGTAATCCTTTAGAAAGGTAAACCTATTAAACCAGAAATCTAATCATATCGTGCCCCTGTTCAAATGAGGCTTCCCATCACACTTTAGAATAAAATCCAATATCCTTACCATACACAGTGCTTGACACAACCATCTCTCCAACTTCATTTTCATCATCTCACATGCCACACCAACCACACTGGTTTTCTTGTTGTCCCATGAATATGTCCATATTCTCCAACAGCATACATTGCATTTGCTGTTTCAGGCCTCTGAAATAATCCTCCCTTAGTCTGCTTTCATTGTTTTAAGTTCCTTTAAAACATTGTTTAACATCAGATCTTTTTTCTTCTTTCACCTCCACTAAACTTCTTTAAAATCTCTCTCTGGGCCAGGCATGGTGGCTTAAGCCTGTAATCCCAGCACTTTGGAAGGCCAAGGCGGGCAGATTACTTGAGGTCAGGAGTTCAAGACCAGCCTGGTGAACATGGTGAAACCTCGTCTGTACAAAAAATACAAAAAATTAGCTGGGCATGGTAGCACACACCTGTAATCTCAGCTACTTGGGAGGCTGAGGCAGGAGAATCTCTTGAACCTGGCAGGTTGCAGTGCGCCGAGATTATGCCTTTGCATTCCAGCATGGGTGACACAGTGAGACTCCATCTCAAAGTAAATAAATAAATAAATAAATAAACAAATAATAAAAATAACTTTCTGTGTTGTGTCCAATTCTGTATTCTAGTGATTAGAACTTTGCCGAATACCTAATAGATATTCAACACATAGTTGTTGATGTTAGCGCTTCTTTATACTTTACAAGGCTAATTTATTTGGCTTTGTCACCTCCTAGAAAAAAGGTCATAATGGGCTGGGCATGGAGCCCAGTGCACCTCACCAATCCAAAGAATGCTGAATGAAGAGGTAGTTGTTGTAAGCCATCAAGTTTTGGAGTTGTTTGTTACTTACGAATAGACTACGAACAGAGGTGGCTTGGGACTTTTTGTAATACAGCATGGACATTTCAAGAATCAAAAACTGAATAGTGAATCAAATTTATAAGTAAATTGGACTGGTTTGTAATGTGCTGCTACTTCTTCCTTGCTGTTATGAAGAATCCAGGTCTGTGACTTTTTTTTTTTTAATAGGATCTTGTTCTGTCACCCAGGCTGGAGAGCAGTGGCACAATCGTGGCTCACTGCAGCCTGGACCTCATGGGCTCAGAAGACTCGCCTACTTTAGCCTCCTGAGTAGCTGGGACTACAGGCACATGACACATGCTTGGCTATCTTTTTAAAGTTTTTTGTAGAAACGGGGCCTCACTCTGTTGTCCAGGCTGGTCTTGAACTCCTGGCCTCAAGCAGTCCTTCTGCCTCAGCCCCCCAAAGTGCTGGGATTACAGGCATAAACCACTGAGCCCAATTCTTTCTGTTCTACACAGTGTCAGCTGAGTTTACTGCTGGCCTGCAATCAGTTGGTATGTCAGCTGGGCCTGGTCGGTCCCAGTCAGCGTTGGTCACATGTTTAGGGTCTCTATCTCCACTTGCTGTCTCATTTCTAAGTGGGATAGATTGGGTTTATTCACAATGAACAAATATGAATCTGAAAGAGTCAGTTCTTCAAGGCAGATCTCAAGTTGTTAACTGGGCCTAAATTTAAAATAGAGCCAAGTGGCCATTGGCTGATAAGGGGTCACACACATACTCTGAGTTCCCCAGAAACCCACACCTTTTTATTTTGGGGACTTTCAGAGCTCACCTGAACCAACTAATCAGCGCTCACCTCTCTCAGCCAGTCAGGGCTCAGCTGTATCTACCAATCAGAGCTAAGCAAGTTTTGATCCTTTATTTACATAAACAGACCTGATTGCAAACTGTGGCAGGAATCTTTGCTACAAAACTTGAGCCTTCCCTTTGCTCTCTGGAATGTATCTTTGTTTTACACCACAGGTGGCTGCATCTCCTTGGTTTGCAAATTGTTCACTGGAATAAAGTCTCTTTCCTCCAAATTCATTTTCAGAGGATTTTGTTCACATCATAAAGTGAAAGAATCTAAGAGGGGCAAGAGCGGAAGCTGTACAGCCTCTCGAGGCATTGCCTATGAGGTACACAATGTCGCTTCACACTGTTTTCATCAGAACAAGTCACAAGGCATGGCCTGGATTGAAGAGGTGAGAAGAGAGATCCTATCTCCTTATAAAAGGAACTGCAGGAATTCATGGCTGTTTGTGTAATGCAATGCCATCCAGTCTTTGTTGTTGTTTTTGCTTGTTTGTTTGTTTTTTTGTTCCTGAGCTATTGAGCTCTCTGGCTACCTATAACTATATATACATGGTCACTCTGCCCCATTTTCACTTTGTTGAGAGATCATTTTCATAATACTCTTAAGTAGCATCCATTTTTTTTTCAAATAATCTCTAAGAGTGCCTTCATTTGGCATAGAGGAACTTTTAGCAGTATAAATCTTCCTACTGCTTTCTAAATAAGAATTTAAAAGCCAAATTCAAATGACAAATGCTTCTAGGATCACATCTTAGAAGACGGAAAACCTTGTTGCCAACTCACTTAATGTCAGGTAGCTGATGTGGAGGGTAAACAAGGGCAGAACGAAAGAAGAGAGCTTGCAATCCTTCACGAGTTATTAAAAAAGAAAAAACACAAGCTGTTGAGCAGTTTTGTTTTAAAATTACCAATGATACATTCAGACAAATATTTTCATAATACGGTTTTGCTGATTTTGCAGAAATATTCTCTTTCGGATCTATAAAACTGGCATTTATACTTTGCAATAAAATTACAAGATAGCTGGAAGGGATTTTATTTCAGTGCAGCCCAAGAAGTATTTGTTCTTTTTTTATTTGTTTATTTTTCTTTTTTTGCTTCTGTCTTGCAAATTCCCAGGGGTGAGGAGGGGGATCAATGTTATTAGCTTTTCACTTTCCTAAGAACTAGCTGGAAAGACCCAAGAAAAAGAAATATACAGGGAAAACATTCAAGAGACTATAGTCTAATATAAGAAGATGCCGTCAAATGGCCTATTATTTTTACAAGCATTTCTTTCACATGCCATGCATTTAAGTTAACAAGTATTCATGATGCATGGATTATGTATGTGGGAGGTATGAAGGGCAAGTAGGTATTTATGATCTAGTCTTTGCCCTCTAGAAGTCTGCAGCCTAGTAAAATGATACGGATATTCAAATATCTCTTTTCCAAACCAGGAGAAGATAACTGCTAAACTAAAGACAGGACTCAGTCTATAAGCATTCTAAGAAAGGAAATTTCATTCAATTTTAAAGGTAAGAAAAATAAGGTTCAGAGAAGTAAGAGCATTAAAACTGGCCCTGGAAAAATGATTTAGAATTTGAGAATGTCACTCTAGTCAGAGGGACTGGTCTGATCACAGGGAAAAGGGCAGAAATAAACTAGAAGTAATCCAGAAACTCTCCAGAACAAAAGCTCATACACAAGAGTAATGTGAACTGAGGACAGTTTGATATGCTGAAATTAGAATGCACAAAGCCTCGAATGTCAGTCCGGAAAGTCTGAACTTGATTCTGTATGAGAGCCTTGGAAGAAATGGATTAAATGTGGACTTCGAAGGAACAATCCAGAAAATGTGGTGGACCAGAGAAGGTACAAATTATAATCAGACATTGGTTTGGACGCTATTTCAATAGGCTCATAATAAAACTCATAATAGCTCAAACTGGGTTACCAATAAGAACAAAAGAGAAAGAGGCTGTTATGAGAAGGGTTATGAAAAATCCAAAGGACTTGCTGGTATTTGAGAGGGAGAGGAGCACTCAGAAATGATCCTGAAGTACTTAGTATAACTGAGACAGTCCAGAAGGTTTAGAGTAACTAATGCCAGTTAACATTTTAAAACAGAATCTGGTATATCTATATATCATTTTAAATACTAAAAAACAAATACAAGAAAATAATACCATTGATTCCCAAATACAGTACATACGCCACTCACAAAAGCAAGGTCTTAGGAGTAATCAGTTGTAATTGAGAGGTCTCCCTCTCATAGTCAAATAACACCTGCCTTTCTATTTTTCTCTCACTAGTTGATACATGCTTAAAGTGGGACACACCATGACCCAACAAATCTCTTTGAACTAGAGCAGTGATTCTCAAATTTGTCTGCACATTAGAATCACCTGGAGACCTTGAAAAATTCCAAACCTGAGGCCACGCTCTAGACCAATTAAATCAGACTTTGAGATGGAATGCAGAGTGTGATCCCAACGTGCAGACCAGGCTGGGAACCGCTGAATTAAAAGCAAGTAACACCAATTAGCTGAAACTTCCAAATTGCAACACGCTGTGCTCTGCATGACCATGCCCAAGCCAAGACTTTAGAAATCTATGAAGTATTTCAATTTATCCTTAAAGAGTCATCAAAATGTAAGAATTTCACTTCTGTCAATGTAGAGCTTACCACTTTGCACATCATGTACAGCAAGGTTTATGTCCCAGAAAAATGTAGGAAAACAAATAGTCCTAAATCTGTTTTTGAAGTGGTGACTCTTAAAGTTCTACCCATGTTGAAATCAATCTCAGTAAAGTAGGCTGTGTCCAGATTTCTCTTCCTTAATGGATATCAGATCTAGACAATTTCTGAGATTTTTGTATGTTTCACAGGTTGCACCTATACGTGTTCCAAATATAAATATGGAATCTTCATATCATGGTTTCTTCTGCATTGATTTGATGTAGAATTTTATTTTTTTTCTTCAGGTTATCGCAGCTTCAAAACAAGTGTCAAGAGAAAGTATCTTCAAAAGTGCCATGGACAAGCTGCATCATGTTGAGATATCTACACAATTTTAAAGATCATTAATCAGACTGCAAGCACAATGCCTTCGTCTATTTGTGCTGCTATGACAGACTTGGTAATTTATAAAGAGAAGAAATTTATTTTCTCACAGTTCTGGAGGCTACAAAGTTCAAGATCAAGGCACTGGCACCTGTGTGGGCTTTCTCGTTGTATCCTCACATAGTAGAAGGCAGGAGGCAAGAGAGAACAAACACTGTATCCTCACATTGAGAAGGAGAGAAGGGGATGAATCCAATAATGCAAGCTCTTTTCATAACAACATTAATCTATTTATGAGGGCAGAGCCCTTATAAACTAAACACTTCCCATTAGGCCGCAGCTGTCCACTCTATTGCACTGGGGATTCAGCTTCAAACACATGAATTCTGCAGGACACATTCAGACCACTGCACATGAGAACTAGGCTTTGCATAACTATGCCATGCAAAGCATTAAATTGGGTGTGACTACATATACTGGAATATATTATATATATTAGAATATATTATAGAATTATATTATATATATTGGAATATAATGCTAATTATACATAGGACTTAGTAGAAAGAGGTTATATTTAGTTTGGGGAAGATTAAATTTGTGCATCCATCAGTTTAGAAATTTTGGCTAATTGGTGCTATCTGCTCTTGTTTGGTGGTTCCCAGACATGTCTGCATATTGGAATCATATCCTGCACTCCAGCCCAGATTCAGATTTAATTGTTCTAAAACATGGCATGGGCTTTGGAATCTTTAGAAGATTTTCAGGTGATTTGATCCATTAAACTTTATCCTTAAAAAGCTAAAAGTTGAACCACTTTCCTGAAATGATACCACTTCAATTATTTTTTATTTCCTTCAAGGAGATAAATCACGTGACTAAATTGACCAGTTTGGACTTCTTATTGGTATGTGATGCCCTTGGGTGGAGACTCACAGAAGGAAAATATTCTCTTTCCAAGTCTTTGCAGTTGAAATACCAACCAGCTGCCTTTTTAGATTAAATGCCATTCACCATTAGGATATTAAAAACATTTATTCAGGAGAATTTCATTTTAAGAAATATATAGACAGCAATATAAAAAAACCCCATAGTTTCTGCATTTACGCTGCTTATAGTTTAGTGGAAAACATAGGTATTAAGTGATTGCATTAATAATATAACCTAGAACGACTTGATTTACCTATGCATCTCAGATGAAAAGTTCAAAAGAAATCAGGAAAGGAAGTCACTTGAATAATCGAATACTCTATATTAGAACTCCATATACTTGTAAAGTTCAATGCTTGTAAAAGTAGACAAGTTTCATTTGCTCATAGATTTCCTCTGCCTGAGTTTATCTACACAGTTCTTTTCACTAATATGTATTGTGAATACAAATTGCTTAGAATTGTCAGCAATATAATAAATTTAGTGAATTTATATATAAAATTAAAATTATTACTCAATGGTGAAAATATTAATAATAATCTGGAGGGGAAAACAAGTGAAAAAAAAGCTTATGTCAAAGTTATCCTTGGGTCTCATATCCAGAATTTATAAGGAACTTAAACTGTTGAATAAGTAATAAACAAACAAGTACATTAAAAATGGGCAAAAGACATGATAGAAACTTCTAAAATGAAGACATACCAGCAGCCAACAAATATATAAAAAAAAGATTATCACCACTAATCATCAGAGAAATGCAAATCAAAACTACAATGAGATACCATCCCATGCCAGTCAGAATGGCTATAATTAAAAAGTCGAGACTGGGCGCTATGGCTCACGCCTGTAATCCCAGCACTTTGGGAGGTCGAGGCAGGCCGATCACCTGAGGTCGGGAGTTCGAGACCAGCCTGATCAACAAGTAGAAACCCTGCCTCTACTAAAGATACAAAATTAGCCAGGTGTGGTGGTGCATGCCTGTAATCCCACCCACTCAGGAGGCTGAGGCTGGAGAATCATTGAACCCGGGAGGTGGAGGTTGCAGTGAGTTGTGATTGTACCACTGCACTCTAGCATGGGCAACAATAACAAAACTCCATCTGACAAAAAAAAAAAAAAAGTCAAAAAAACAAGAGATGCTGGCTAGGTTGTGACGAAAAGGGAACCCTTATACTCTGTTGGTGGGAATGTAAAGCTACTGTGGAAAACAACTTGGCAATTTCTCAAAGCAATTAAAACAGAGCTACCGTTCAACTTACAACAGAACTACCAACTAGCAGTGGAATTGCTGGGTATATATTCAAAAGAAAACATATCATTCTACCAAAAAGACACCTGTACTTGTCTGTTCATTGCAGCACTCGTCACAATAGCAAAGACACAGAATTAACCTAGGTTTCCATCAATGGTGGATGGAATAAAGAAAATGTGCTAAATATACACCACGAATACTATGAAACCATGAAAAAGAATGAAACCATGTCCTTTAAGCAACATGGATGTAGCTACAGGCCATTACCCTATAAGAATTAGCGCAGGAACAGAAAATCAAACACTGCATGTTCTCACTTATAAGTAGGACCTAAACAATTGGTATTCATGGACCTAAAGATAGCAAAGATAGATACTGGGGACCACTACATGGGGGAAGGTGGGGATCAAGGGTTGAAGAACTAACTCTTGGGTACTGTGCTCAGGACCTGAGTATCAGACACAATATATCCAGGTAACAAACCTGCACACATAACCCTTGTATCTAAAATAAAATTAGAAATTATTTTTTAAAAAGAAAAGCAAAAACAAGTTATCCTTGGGTTTTCCTCTGGAGAAAAGGTTTATTACTCCAGAGAGCAAGAATGGAGACAGTGTGGGAAGAGAATAATGAGAAGAATTCATATGTTCTATTGGAGACCAAAGATTGTTAATAAATATTCCCTGGAATCAGATGAGTAAGAACAGGCATGAACAAATAGCACATCACTGTTCTGTTACAACTAGCACAAAATGCAAAGTTCAATCTAGGTCTATGCACTAGATTATTTGGACTTGATGATTTCTTACTAATTAGTCCAATATGAAGGACATCATTTGTCAAATTCAACTCATATTTGGTTCCCTTATGTAGTTGAGATTTTACAAAACTTGTGATGGCTTAAAGTTTTTTATTACAAGAAAAATGCCAACAATAGTTTTCAAAACATATAGAGGAATAAAAGGAATGTTTTTGAAAGTCAAGGAGGCAAAATAAGCAGATTGCCTTGGAAACTGTAGGTGGAAATTTCCCCCAGAATATCATATACGTTCCTATTCTGCAGACCAATACATTGACCAATACGTCTTATATAAGATCAATCAATGTATTAGTCTGCAGAATAGGAACGATGTAAAGCAATGTCCTAGCAGTTGAAATAAGAATTCTTAATTGTTGCTATTTCTAGGGTAATGAAGCCTGGCCCCAGAGATCCAGAATGAATAAATAAATCCTCTTTTCTACCCTGTCTTTGTCATCATATGCCATCTTAAATGCAGCAGATACAAACTGAGAAATATATTGAGCAATCAAATAAGTTGCAGGTTTTTAATAAAACGTATTTTGAAAGTGGCTGCTTATAAATAACTTTTGTGGATTGCAGACTGTCTTAGTCCATTTTGTGCTGCTATAACAGAATACCACCGACTGGGTAATTTATAATGAACAGAAATGTATTGGCTCATGATTCTAGATGCTGGGAAGTCCAAGAAGGAAGGGGCGCCATTTGATTAGGGCATTCTTGCTGTGTTAACCCATGGAAGAAGGGCAAAGAGAGGGCAAGAGAGAGCAAGAGAAGGGAGCCGAATTCATCCTTTTATCAGAAGCCCCTCCATCAATAACAGCATTCATCCATTCATGAGGCAGAACCTTCATGGCCTAATTACCACTTAGTAGGTCCCACCTCCCAACATTGTTGCCTTAGGGGTCAAGTTTCAAACACATGCTTTTTGGAGGACACATTCAAACCATAGCACATACTTATAAGGTATTTACGACATCGAGAAATGTTTTAGATCTACAATAAAGAATTTGTAAAGCAGTAGTTCCCAAAGAGTAAAATGTGAATAAATGAGGATAATTTGGTAAGATACATCTAGTTATTTATTGATATTTTATTCTATCATGTTTTATTTCTTTCTTTTTCTTTTTTTTTGAGATGGAGTCTCGCTCTGTCGCCCAGACTGGAGTGCAGTGGCCGGATCTCGGCTCACTGCAAGCTCCCCCTCCCGGGTTTACGCCATTCTCCTGCCTCAGCCTCCCGAGTAGCTGGGACTACAGGCGCCCGCCACCTTGCCTGGCTAGATTTTTTGTATTTTTTAGTAGAGACGGGGTTTCACCATGTTAGCCAGGATGGTCTCGATCTCCTGACCTCGGGATCCACCCGTCTTGGCCTCCCAAAGTGCTGGGATTACGGGCTTGAGCTACAGCGCCCGGCCATCATGTTTTATTTCTTTTTAATGCTTTCTTTTTCTGAAACAATATGGATTGTAGAAAATATATATAAACATACATATTTAAAATATTGTGTGTGTATGTGTATATATATACATATATATATTTAAATGCCATTACTTTTCCAAAAAACATTAAGAGCCTTTTTTTTTGGTGAGAGGAGGGTTATAATAATATCCAAGCTCCAGAGGCCACTGCCACAATGTTTACTTTGTCTCCCCCTTTAGAGGTGGAGTAGAACATATTTAAATAATCCAAGATACTGGTCATTAAATTGCAGAGCTAAGGTCCGGAGTATTTCTCATACTCTGCCAAGTATTAACATATTTTATTCACAAAAACTCTAGGAAAGTTGCAAGATTTTCATCTTCAAATTCACAACTCCCTCATCCCAGTAACAATAATAATGAATGTAGCAAATGATTATTTGCATGTACATCACATTTCTTTGCCTTGGTACAAGCCTTCAAGAACTCCTAAGCTGATTCTGGTTACCTATAGGACGCTGGGAGGCCATCATGCAAGCCTCCCACAGTGGACCCACAGTGAATGTGTCAAAGCATGTAGAGGAGAGAGTTTGTTCATATTTCTAATCTTCTAATCCTTATTCTAGAAAGCAGCCTGCGAGGTCCTCTGAGGATCAAGCTACCGATGATATGAATAATGGTCACGGAATACAACAGGTTCCAAAGAAATGCAGATTCCCTCATGTGGCTTTCAAGGACCTCTAGGCTCTGAACTCAGTCTTTCTGACAAGTCTTCCCAACCATCCTATCTTAAAAGGCCTTTCTCACCCTCCACTAATACCCCATGTCTCTGCACCCATTTTCTTTTTTCATATTTAAAATCATAGATTTCTTTGTTTACTTTATTTCTATCCAACCCCACTAGATTGTAAGCTGCAAGAAGCCTCCATCTGTATTTGCTTCATTTACTAAAAAATACTGACAACTAGCACTCATGGAAGAGTTGTTGAATGAATACATAGATGAACACAATCTATCTAAGAACCTTATTGCTTTAACGTGTAAAAAAGTACACTCTGAATTTTTAGATGACAGTTGATAAATAGATGTATAGAGAAGAATCCGAGAGTAAATGAGCCATCATTGCTAGTCTGCTGCTGCTACAGTACAGTTCTGTGATGCATTCTTGCTGAGTACAATTGTAAGTTCAACATTTCAAGCAGATGTCTACAAAATAAAATGTGACTGGAGGAGAAAGATCAGAATGAGTGAGATTTGTGTCATCTGAGAAATGAATGGGGAAGAGACCACAGCAAGACAAGAGGGGGTGGCCTTATTGTATACAGAGGTTAGGATGAGGATTAATATGTGAATAATCTGTGGATGAAAAATTTGGCTAAGAATTGTAAAACAATTTAATAAATTAAGATGTCTACAACAGAACTTTCTCACTTAAAACAGGATAAGATTACACCAGGGCCTGTCAAGGGGAGGGAGAGCATTAGGACAAATACCTAATGTATGTGGGGCTTAAAACCTAGATGTTGGGTTGATAGATGCACGGAACCACCATGGCACGTATATACCTAAGTAACAAACCGGCATGTTCTGCTCATGTATCCCAGAACTTAAAGTAAAATGAAACAAAACAAAACCAAAAACAAACAGGATAAAACTACCGTAAGAAGATTTTGAACAAAGGCTTTTGAGAATATGCAAATGTTTCCTATGTGTGGATAAAAAATGTATTTTATAATATCTGACATCATTTTAACTATGCTTAACTGTCTAGCATATTTTGTTTAGTGATGTTTGAAAATAGTTCTGGAAGTAAACTGATGACCAATAGTTTGCTATTCAGACAGGAAATAACAGGAAATTGGTCTGAATTTTCCAGAAAGCTCCAGATTACTTTTTGTCTTCTCCTCTACCTTTCCTTTCTAGGTTTTATTTCTGGCTTGTCCTCTGTTATTTGGGTCAGAGCTCTTAGGACACTATTTATCTTATGCAATAGCTCATTCTAAATAGGATTATCTTGGTTATAAGGAAAAAAAGGACTGCTAATTGATGTTCAAATTTCTCATCAGACATTAATGTTTATTGAATAATACATGCAATTGTGAGTAGTTCTGTTGACATATGCAAAATGTGTTAGAGATATAAAGGATTTAGCTACCCAAATCAGTTTCAAAAATAGCCTAAAACTTTAAGAACACTAAGGAATAGTGTTTACAAATAATAGATAATGAACAGAGATACACATATATATATGAATAAACATATATATATACACACACACACATATCTCACGAACAGAGATACAGATGTATAAGAGGTTACAAAATCTCTCCAGCACCATAACCAGAGGGAGTCTATACGAATGAAGAAAGGGAAACTGTATAGTCTGGAAAACTGAAGTGGCTTCTTTTCTCTAAGAGATAAATGATCACAAGTTTACTGGGAAATGGACCATGGGGAACTGGGAGTGAAGATGTACTAGGAGTCTGGTATTGCCGGCTATTCATGCAGCCAGTCACAGGATTCAAGAGGAGCTGCATTCTCTTTTAATAAAAAGGTGCTTTGGGTGGCTGAGGCAGGGGGATTGTTTGAGGCTGGGAGTTCAAGACCAGTCCTGGGTAACATAACAAGAAGTCCTCTCTACAAAAAAAAAAAACAAAAAAACAAAAAAAACCAAAAAACAAAAACAAAAAAAAATAAAGCTGTATGTGGTGGCATGTGCTTGTAGTCCCCACCCTTTCAGGAGGCTAAGGCAGGAGGATCACCTGAGCCCAGCAATTCAAGTCTCTAGTGAGCTCTGACTGCACCACTGTACTTCAGCCTGGGCGGACAGAGCAAGCCCTGCCTCAAAAGAAAAAAAAAAAAAAAAGAAGAAGAAAGAAAGAAAAGAAAAGAGATCTTTGTTTTCTTTTTTAAAAAGTACCCTACACTCATAGCTAAGATCAGATTGGCAGGTTAGGTGCTCAACAGAAATTTCATGAGGATTTCTTTTAGAAAAATGTTGTGTAATAGAACATTTTTCCACGTGTATAAGTCTTAATATGCTTGTGCTGCCATGGCAGCTTAGCGGCCATAGCAAAATACATAGACTAGACGACTTAACCAACATAAATTCATTGTGTCACAATTTTTAGAGGCTGGAAGTTCAGTGTCAAGGTGCCAACATAATCAGGTTCTTGTGAGGACTCTCTTCCTGGTCTTCGGATGGCCACTTTCCCACTGCGTCCTCACATGGCCTTTCCTCGATGTGTGTGAATGGAGAGAGATGTCTTTTCCCTCTCTTTTTATAAGCCCACCAATCCTATCAGATTAGGACTTCTTTATGATGTCATTAACCTTAATTGCCTCATAAAAACCCTATCTCTATATACAGTCACATTGGGGGTAGGGCTTCAACATATGAATTTAAGTGAATAAAATTCAGTTCATAGCACCAGGCCTCAATTACCAAGAACCAGTACAAAGGGTTGCAGTGTGGGGGTGCAGGGGAAAGAGTCTGCTAAAATCAGTAGCTACAAATAGAAGATGTGGGTCCTGACCCTGGCCTTGCCTGTAATTTTTCAGTCTACACTGGACCGAGTTACTTCATCACACCTCTAAAACCAGTCTCTTGTGTAAGATACCAGCTAGCTATATCTGTAGAAATTGTTATAATCATGAAAAGAAATGCCACCAGTTCTCGGAGTCAAAGTTTGCCCCTAAAACAGTCAGTTTTCATTCTTTTTTATTTGGTTGAGCTTCATTATTTAAAAAATTTTTCTTAAATTGATATGCTGTCTCTCTATGTTGCCCCGGCTGGTCTCGAACTCCTGGGCTAAAGGAATCCTCTTGCCTTGCCCTCCCAAAGTGCTGGGATCATAGGCATGAGCCCCCATATCCAGCCAAGTTTCATTACTTTTTATTTAGCTGGGTAGCATTCTTTCTTTTCCCTTCAAATCTATGCACAATTTAGAAATAGTTATAGCTATTTTATATATACTCAATCCACATACTTGGTGTTCATATGATCCTACAATTTAACCCCATTTGTTTATTTTTAGTAAACTAGTAATTACCATAGAACAGCTACTGTCTTATTAGAAATTGACTCTTTTGCCAATGTTTCAAATCATGTTGACTTTCTAAAGTCTTGCTGGCAAGTCTAAAATGTTTCAGTCTTAATAAAGAACAAAAAATGATTATGTGAAGAAATATCATTGTTCAAATGACAGTATTTATAGGCAGTTAATAGTAGATGTGAACTTTTTTCTCCATATGTTTAAATACTTCTGCAAACTTGGAGTAGCAAACTGATTATAAGCAAGCAGTAAATTTCCTGTGACTGCAATTTCAAAAACTAACATTTCAGAGAAATATGAACATGATCTTGGAAACTCTCTTCAAAATCACTAGTTGAGATGAGAGCTCTAAAACTATCTTCCATTTCTTATTTTTAATGATTTGTTTTTAACAGAAGAAAAATGAAGTATTTCATCTGGATAGTGCTCATATAAAATAAGTATAAGACAATAGCAGAGAAGAAGTCTGGAATATATATCCAAGAATCATGTATCTTACTGATTTCAACTCAACATAGTATGGGGAAAACAGGTAGACATCAGTGAAGTGTCCCCTGGAATCTGGAATAAAAGGTTTTCTGGAGAGACGGCCTAGTGAGTTTACACGAGGAAGGTGATGAGTCATTTGCGTGGTGTGCACTAGCAATAGCAGCTGGGGGCCCATTGGAGAGATGGCCCTGTAGAAATATTTTCTTTTGCCATCACTGTGTTGGGCTACATATGACTATGAAATAATGAATGAATAGCCACTATGTAAACATTTGGATGTCTCTGGAGAAACTAGGAGATCTGGCATGCTGGGCCCAGGTTCCTACATGCCCCTAATCCTCTGCAGCTGGTTAATGGCTGTCCTGTTAGGCTGAGCGTTCTCCTTGTAGCCCCCATGGTCCCCATTCCCCACTGTTTTCCTGCATCCAGAAAGAAAATCCCTTAAGATAACTCATGCTATGTGGTCTTCTGTCTTTCTCCTTCTTGTAACACCTGGACTATTTACCTGCATGACTCCAAGGCCACTTGAATTTGCTCATCAAATTAAGTGCAGTGATCATCTTTAAATATGAGAATGAAAAAGAAAAAATGGAACCGAAGAGTTTGAAATCCTTAGAACTCTAGTCAAGGTAACTTTCACGAACTCAGGAAAACAAATTTGGTATGTGCTAGTAATTAAGGAAGTGGAAACCTCCTCTGAACTATTTGTTCAGATGAATTCTGTTCGGAGGAAGTCTGTGTGAGGGCAAAGGGAGTAATCAATCCAAAATACTGGTTAATAGAGCCCTTTTTAAAACTGGAATTCAATTTCCTCATGTGAGAACTAGGCAGATACATAATACTTCAGGAAGATGGAAAGAGAAATTTCAGATTGTTCGCATCACAAGGGAACTTGGAAACAGGTATTTCTTGATACTCTGAGGAGATTAAGAGATGGATTACTGCATGAAATGAACCTGAGGGGGTCATGAATGAGTCTACAAGGAGCAAGTGGGTGCACAGCCCTGGAAGGGTCCCGTGTTTTGATCAACCTTGTTCCCTTTCTTCTACCTAGCTGCCCAATGGCCTTGCCCACCCAGAAGCACTGTGATGCCTGCTCCCTACTGAGAAAGTCCCATCAGCACTCAGGGAGGGCAGTTTAAGATTCACAGCAGTGACTTCAGGTTGTCTGTCACTCCAGACACCTACGGGAATCAGTACGGTGCTTCTCTGTTCTCTCTCCCTATTTCTCTCTCTCTGCCTCTCTCTTTCTCCAGGCATGTGTGCTTTGCAGCATTTCAATTTGTGATTGCCTAGGAGAGAAAGCAGAGAGGAAATCAGCAAAGTAGGTAAAAACACCCACCTCAGAAGCAAAATGACCAACGTGGAACAGAAGCTGCAGCGTGTAAAGCCAGGAAGATGCTTTCCCTGTAAGCCCCCTTCACTGTCTTTGGAAACTGCTTGTGGTTTCACTTTGCTCTGTTCCAGAATTCTGCAAGGAGCGAGGTTGCTAATACAAATGCTGCTTCCTCTGACTCTTATTTTGTATGTGGACAGCCTCAAGTCTGTAACTAATCCAAGACACAGGAGAAAGAGGAGGAAGAAAATACGTGCAGGTAGCTTGAGCTTTGATCAGCGTAGGTTAATGAGGACTCTAGTAGACAAGAGTGGTTTCCAGAAGGTACTAAGCACTGTCCTGTGCCTGACAGTAGACAGATTTTGACACCATGGACACCAGGTAAACACTTTCTCAGTTCCTCTGTGACTACCTTACTTTCCTCTGTTTTTCATCAATTTATTCTTTTGCAGAAGAAAATGGCACCCAGATAATTTGAGTGTGAAAACAAATCTACTGCTAGACAAAGAATCCCAGTGGCCAAGCTATAATCACATATTCTACTTCACTGTTCATTTCAATGTGGAAATGGTCAAGGAAAAAATGTCAGGCTTTTGTTAGCAACCTTGTTCTACTTCTTGTCACATGGACTCCGTTTTTCTTCCAGTCCAAACCACAAATGAGTCTTGGTTTTCTTGGTCAGAAAGGAAGTTGCCTCTCTCTCGTTTCCGGGTTTTATGTCTAACCCTCAGTTAAACACTGCTTTCCCTACATCCAATACAAGTCGCTTCAAATCAATGGATACTTTATGAACATCAGCAAAGTACCCAGCATTGTTTCTTTTCTCAAGGAGATTCCAATCTCAGTTAGATCTTCCCCAGACTTGGTCTTTTGAAACAGTCCAGTCATTTCATGGCTTCCCGGTTTAAAGCGATATCCAGAGAGTTTCATTTGCCAAACTTTGATTTAAATAGAGAGGCCCTTCCACTTTTTCCAGAAGAGAATGCACTTTATACTCGCGATGGCTTTACTGTAATGGTGACATGGGGAATGGTTTCAGATGACACAAGTCGTTACTAGTATATGAGTTCTTAGTAAAAAGAAACACTTGGTTTAGAGGGCAAATTTGCCAATAAGAAAACAGAGTGAACACGACGGTTGGAACAGACCAAAGTGGACAAGGCTCCCGGGAATGTACGTGCTTGTATTGGAAGGAGGCCAATGAGGATGAGAGGGAGATTTTCATTCATGGTGCCCAGACCGTTGGGTTCACCATCCTATCCTCTCTCTACCTTTTCATAATTTTCTGATCCCTGTTTTATTTTAATCGATTATACTTGGTTTATTTATTTATTTATTTATTTATTTATTTATTTATTTATTTTGAGACGGAGTCTCGCCCTGTCGCCCAGGCTGGAGTGCAGTGGCCAGATCTCAGCTCACTGCAAGCTCCGCCTCCCGGGTTCCCGCCATTCTCCGGCCTCAGCCTCCCGAGTAGCTGGGACTACAGGCGCCCGCCACCGCGCCCGGCTAATGTTTTGTATTTTTTTAGTAGAGACGGGGTTTCACCGTGTTAGCCAGGATGGTCTCGATCTCCTGACCTCATGATCCGCCCGCCTCAGCCTCCCAAAGTGCTGGGATTACAGGCGTGAGCCATATACTTGGTCTCTTTTCATTGTCTCTCTCTGCCCTGTCTTCCAGAGCCACAAACTAGAGAGCATATAAAGTTTAAGGAATTCAGTGGAGCAAAATGGAGTCTTGGCCAGTCTTCCATGTACCTGTTTAGTTTATATTGATTGTAATGCTCAGTGAAATAACATCTAAATGAAGAGGACAATAAGTATCACGTATAAGGGCTATCCAAGCCACCATTAATTCCTCCCACAAAAGTCATTTTTAATTAAAGCCCTTCAAAATAATACACACACATTGAGTGTGCACATATATACACATACAAACATACACAAATTCACACACAAACACACAGACACATGCACACACATACAAATTACCAAATTTCTCTTTAGATACTTTGAAAAAAAAAAACACTTTAGTATATTCCAACCTTGCCTAGACATAAGGATTTTTAAAAGCACTGCTTACTATGGCAAGTTCGTGAGTTCCTAATTTTGCAACTGCAGCCCAAAGGAAGACAATGATACATTGGTAAGGTAGCCATTGAGCAGAGACTGGGAGAAACCTCTTTTGGAATAAAATGGAGCAAAGTGAGAAAATTAATGTTTTTCCCACATTCTGATTCCCTGCTGTCAACTCACTTCTGGCTTTATTTCACGGACTGCTTCAAAGTTGGAAATCATTTTCTCTTCCTTGATTCTTTCTGATCAACATTTAAAAAGTCAATAGAAAATCAGGAGGAACAGTGCCACAGCCATTTACCATTTACTGTAATTTACATTCACCAGTGATCACTAACCAAAAAAAAAACAAAAAAAAGTTCCCTTTGAAATGTTTCAACATTGTCCTTAAGGAAAAGATAAAAATAGACTTACTTTTTCTTTTGTCCTTTTATGCAAATGACTTTGGATTGTGTGCAGAATATATCACATTCTCTCTGTGTGACAAGGTAAGAGATACACACGGACAAAGCAAAATTTTTTAAAATCCTTGAAATGGCTGTTATAATTATTGTTCAGCAACAAAACTATCTGAACAAAGCCTATTAAATGCATTCTAAATCTGCTCAAACCATAGCAAACTTATTCAAGGGAGCAAAATAACATTTCAACTCTCATGGCAAAAGTAATTTTAATTTCTATTTAAGTTACTTATGGACCAATAAGTAACTGAGCCTTAGCTGCTTCAGTAAGGCCTCCTGCAATCAAAAGATTTACCTTGGATGGGTTGATGTCAGAAAGAGAGAAAGAGAGAGAGGAAGGAAGGAAGGAAAGAAGGAAGGAAGGAAGGAAGGAAGGAAGGAAGGAAGGAAGGAAGGAAGGAAGGAAGGAAGGAAGGAAGGAAGGAACGAAAGAAAGAAGAGGAAGGGGAAGGGGAAGGGGAAGGGGAGACTTCTGAATGTACTAATTCATTTTATTTCCTTAGGTATACGATAGAAAATATTACTTTCCATAGAGTTTTTGAGGAATAGTGAATATACAAAGATTTCTCTAAAAAGTGTGTTTGCCTTTAGGAGATAATTTTACTATCATCTGGGTACAATTGGTAACATGAGAAAAATTTCTAATGAATACTTATAATTTTGTTCTAGCACATTTCTATATTCATAGTTGTTTCCTTACAAAGCCTTATTTAACTACATTTCTCCCATTTGAATGTGACACTCTTCTATTCTGATGAAGATTAATTCCATTTACTTGTAAATGAAATAAAGCAGTATCTGATTACTCAGTGGACAGGGGAAGTTAAGTCAATTTTTATTAAAATATATTAAGGAAAAAGAAGATGATCATTTATACCTGGTTTTTAATATAACAGATAATTCTATAATCCTATTTACAATGGACAAATGAATTGTTTTCAGTTCTTTGAGAAAGTTTGGCGAGATACTTTGTAAACATTTTCAAGGCATAGAATTTTAAATTAGCTTTTACTTTATACTAGTTTTAAATGACAGAACAAGTAAAGATTTCCATTCAAATAATAAACACTGTGCAAAGCACTATAATCTTAGAAAAAGGAGGAGTATTATAACCTAAATACTCTTGGGAAAAAATCCAAAAATCAAAATCAATGCATTCATCTTTGAAAATTATAAAAAAATTTCATTAAACCACAAAAGATCAGGCAGCATTACTTTTAGGTAGAAAATCCTATTATGAAATAAAACATTTTCAGTTTTGGAAGTACCTAAAAGATTTCCTTAATAAGAGGTGATATAACACGTGAATTTAAAAAAAATTAAACAAATTAATAGAAGTTTGCTTTGTAAGTTTTTCTTTCAAATTGTTTTGGGCACAAACAGGAACTGCATTGTGAATTCAAAATAAAAGAGATAGATGCTAGGTAGGCAGGTAGATAGCTAGGTAGATAGATAAACAGATTGATAGGGACAGATCTCTAGATATCATCTAAAAGGCGAATGTTAGTGATTTACATAGCTTTGCTCTTTAAGCTAAAGATTGCATAAATATATAAGTTTATAAAAGAGTTAGAAATTACTTGTAAAAGCAAAATAGTTCCAGCCATAATAGTTTATTGCATTCCTTCAATTCAGTGCAATGGATTCCAAACTATTACTTCAATTTAATCTCTAAAGTTTGAGATAACATATAGACAATAACTAAAAACAACTATTCCCAAAGGCTGCCAAGTTCACTGCTTTTGTTTCTAGACAGATTTATACATCTATGCATTGCTCGGGCATGAACAGAAATGTTTTCTTTCAGGGAAATACAAAAAGAAAACTAAGGCAGTCTCTTTTCATTCTAAATGTTACCATCTTTTCTTGAACATTCGAGTATTTGATGCCTTCTTTAATAGAGCATAGAGTGACATGTTAGCAAATGTTTTTATCACAAACACAAAAGCTATGCGTGGATTAGACATGCAAATATTTTTACAAAGAGACCCTTATCAGGCCAGATGCGGTGGTTGACTCTTGTAATCCCAGCACACTTTTGGAGGCCGAGGTGGATGGATCACCTGAGGTCAGGAGTATGAGACCAACCTGGCCAACACGGCAAAACCCCATCTCTATTAAAAATACAAAAAAATATAGCTGGGTGTGGTGGTGGCACTGTAATCCCAGCTACTCAGGAGGCTGAGGCAGGAGAATCGCTTGAACCTGGGAGGTGGAGGTTGCAGTAAGCAGAGATCACGCCACTGCACTCCAGCCTGGGCAACACAGCAAGACTCCATCTAAAAAAAAAAAAAAAGAGAGAGAGAGAGAGAGAGACCCTTATTCCCTTATCTATCTTAGATCTGCTTCAGAAATACAAGGTGAAGTATAACTCCCTGAATATTTAGCAGAGTGTATTATGCATCATTGCTTAAAAATAGAAACACAAATTTTCATACATATGTTTAGATAATCAGAGAAAAAATTAAATGCCTCCTCTATTTGTAATGGCCTATCGATGTGTAGACCTAATAGTGTTTCCATCTAAGTCACAATATTTGACAAAGACACATAAGACATTTTTGGGGAAGGTTCATAGAAACTTATGGTTGTCATATACAGTTACAGAACATCACTGTTTATCAGACACTGTCATCCTTTATGTTTTCAATGAATTGGTGCTAAATTGTTGAGTACACATTAATTTGCATGATAAAATAAATGGCAAAGACTCACTGTGATTCGTGTAGCCAACTAGCATTATTCCTTGTAAAGATGATGTAAGTTCACGGACAGAGTAGATTCATCATATTATGGATCTTCATGGAAATAAGTAGTGGCTCTGATATTCCCCCAGATGCAGTAATAAAAATAATGCTATCAGCATGTCTGTGTCAACTCAGATTTATCTGGCCTTTGAGGTACAATCAATTCATTATTCCATTTGTGATTCTGAAAGTCACAGGAAGAAAACCTAGTCTTTAAGGTCTAATCCACTGATATGGAATGGGATTGCCCAGTGAATGATCCCGGAAGCTCTCCACTTATCGCCAGGAAAACAGATAGCTAAGAAGATGAGTTATGGTCCCCACAGGGACAGGAGCTGAGCTGAATTCAATATTCCTTGAGACCTGGTAACCCCAGTCTAGGTGCTGGTGGATGACATTTTTCACACTTTGCTAAACTGCTGGCGGTTAAGCCTGGACCATATTGTGTGGGATCCTCAAATGTGAATTTCCCTGTATGAATTTCTCCCATGCTTGGGAGAGCAAAGAATTCCTTCCCAGGAGTACCGTCCCTCTGTGGGTATATCCAGCTGCACTCTGGCACAAGCACGCCTCTCCATGAGCCACCAGGAGAACGGAGACCTCCTGCATCTTCTGACCTCCCTGCTCCTGAGTTCCAGCCCATACTCAATGGCCACTTGCTCCTTCATCCTGAGTCCTTTGTTCAACATAGAAAGAATGGACATATTCTGAACTACAAAAACAATGAACTTTAACATGATTTTTAAAAATCAACTAGACAAATATTTAGACCTATGACATTGGGGCTGGACTCTAATTTTCACATTGAAAATAATTTTCATCTGAGTATATTTGATATGTTATCTTGGAAATCAGTATAGGCAAAGAAGAGAAATATGTTTGCAAAATGATAAAATAGAAAGTCAGCTGATTAACTGTTACCTGGCATTCTCTAATTCAAATTCCCCTATTACTGTCACTATTTAATGCAGAGTAAGGATATATTAAAGTCCTCATGAATGGCTATGAAATTAAAGTAGAAAAAATTTGATGTGATGATCATATAATTAATCTTAGGATCCCTTGGGGAATGGGGAGATTAAATATGAGATTTCTCTTTGAACATGGAGAATGCAAGAATATTATTCACCCTGAAACATAATTCTTGTTCTGAAAATAAATTATATGACTAATGCAGTTAATAATTCTACAACCTGCATGTATCATTCTAAAGACTATTTTCATGCCATGACTATCAGTAAACTCAATTAGCTCACAGTGAAGCATCAAAGAGAAAATTCAGTTATTCTTCATGGAACTCTTTGAAGGACAGTTATGGATCTTTTTCCATTTTTGTTTCAATAAAGAGCTGACATGTCAAGCTAAGAATAATCTATAATCGAGCAAGATATATGATACTCTATTTTAATCCTCATTATCTTTTTAGAGGGTGAGCAATAATTGCAGATATCACTTCTGTCTGATTTACTATTTTCGGTACACTTTCTTCTTTGCAAAGTAAGTCCTCATCAATATGCTAAACGAAAATGAATGGAAGAAAAATCAGAAGTTTAAAATCCATGTGTTTTTGCAAATTACCCAAACAGAAAAGACTGAAATAGATTTTGCTGTCAGTTAACACACAACCTTTGGCAATACAGAGTGGAAGAAACGAGGCCAGTTCTCAACCCACATTAGATAGGGGCTGTCAAGGTAGCATCAGGCCACTCTGCCAGGAAAGGCAATGGCAGAGACCTGCAATTAACCTTCAGAATCAAGCAAGGAACAGAAGGTCAGGCAAAATTTCAGCAATATTGATTAATTTAAATTAATGAGTAGAAATCGAAATATTTCTGAAATTCATATGCTCATCCATAGCCTTTCCCCTAACCACTATCTCACGTCACACTAAGCTAAATTGAACTCATCTTTTCACTGCTAGATTTGGGATTTCTGATCCAGTTCCCATAGCTATCAGGTAGGAGCATCAATGCCAACTTGCCTTTCTGTATTTAATATTGTACAGCAGTTTCCAAGTACCTTCCTGATAAATTTCAAACACCTTAGTGTCATATACAATGAAGTTTAAAATCTTGCTCCTGGTTATCTGTGTAAAACACGCTATCTAGTATGACCTTGACACCTCGCTATCTTCTGACACTTTCTTTGTGACTTGGTTCAGATGACACCTCATCACTGCATTAATCCTGCTTCTCTACAGAACAAAGGTCTCCTTCTGCCTGTTCATGAACCTATGCAATATTTCTCCTTTTCAACTGCATGCTTTCACATGCTTTCATTCTCTGTGCAAGCCAATCTGACACCTACAAGCATTTGGAAGATTTCAGTTCACTTTGAGGTCCAAGATGTGCACTTCTTCAGGATTAATCTTTGCCTCCCCTTTGCACAATTTTCTGATTTTGCAGCCACATGTTAAACATCTACCAGTTTAAGAGTCCCCAAAAAGGAAATACTTCACACACAAAAATTCCATCAGATTTTCACATTCATAATAGATATAGCAAAAGGTCTGTTCAATGTCAAAGGATACTTTTGAACAATGTCAAAAATCTACACTATCACATTCTTCTTATACATAAGGGTTTTCTTCTAGGAACTCACTGAGCACGATAGTAGCGTAAAGACAGAACCAGCATAGCAACATTCCACAAAATTTTATCACTCCATTTCTGTGAAGTGGGATGATGTCTTACTGCTCCTTTATAGTTATATTCATTATTGTCACTTTCAGACCTCTGAAATTGAGTGAGCTTCTGTAGGCTTAAAATACAGATGAGGAGTAAGATTTTCTACATCTAAGGATGATCCAATGTACTCTCTTGTATTAGTCCATTCTCAAGCTGCTGATAAAGACATACCCAAGGCTGGGTAATTTATAAAGAAAAAGAAGTTCAATGGACTCACAGTTCCACATGGCTGGAGAGGCCTGACAATCATGGCAGAAGGTGAAGGAGGAGGAAAGTCATGTCTTGCATGGCGACAGGCAAGGGAACTCCGCTTTATGAAACCATCCGATCTCATGAGACTTGCTCACCATCATGAGAACAGTATGGGAAGAGTCCACCCCTGTGATTCAGTTATTTCCCACTGGGTCTCTCCCATAACACATGGGAATTATGGGAGCTATACAATTCAAGAAGAGATTTGGGTGGGGACACAGCCAAACCATATCATCTCTATACTGCAAACATAACATGGAGACTCTGTCCACATCAACATTACAAAATTTGTTTTTTCTTCATAAAGTAATCATCAACACCATCACTTTTTTTTTTTTATTTTTTTGAGACAGAGTTTCACTTTCATTGCTTAGGCTGAAGTGTTGTGACACGACCTTGGCTCACTGCAACCTCCACCTCCCAGGTTCAAGCAATTCTGCCTCAGCCTCTTGAGTAGCTGGGACTACAACATGCACCACCATGCCCGGCTACTTTTGTATTTTTAGTAGAGACAGCATTTCACTATGTTGGGCAGACTGGTCTTGAACTCCTGACCTCAAGTGATCCACCTGCCTCGGCCTCCCAAAGTGTTGGGATTACAGGCGTAAGCCACTATGCCTGGCCTACATTCTTTTTTTAGATTAAATATTTGCTGATGACTTACTTCCTCTCAAATAGATTTTCTAGTTAAAGGCTGCAATCAGCTATTAGAGCCCATGCAATGACCTTGTATATAGCAATTAGCAACTGGTAAAATTTTTAAAGAAACATATCGCACAATTTGTAAAAATAAGATGCCAACACAACTGGCAGTGTATGTGTGATAGCTGAAGATCAAAGAGAGTTTTTAGATATGTATTTAAGAGAAAAACTGTTTATCTCTACTTTTTAGCTAAATCTGTCACATATATTTGTTGATCATTCTTGACTGCACTTTCCTCAGATATGAACTTTAATGCACATGAATAATACAACAGTTGCTGGATACAACTGAAAGTTTTAATTAAGCACCAGAATGAGAACTCCATAAGACATACTGTTGGCAGGCACCTAAATTTAATCCAAGATTTCTGCTCTCAAAACTAATAGCTAAATCCTTACAACCCAAAGTGTGACCTGTGGCCTGCCCACAACTGTATCACCTGAGACCTTATTAGAAACAGAATATCAGACCAGCTCCAGCCTAGAACTAAGAAATCAGAATGTGCATTTTAACCAGATTCCCAGGTGATTTGAAAGCTTGTTAAAGTTTCAGAGGCATTGGCCTAGCTCCCAATCTCTGAGTCACTTTTGATCATGAAACTACACTAATATGATCCCTAATCCCTATTTCTAAAACCTCCCTTCTTCAGTCATCCAGAGGCTTTTGAATCAAGGCAAAAATCACACAGTACAGTCCTTTTCATAAACACTTTCAGTGTCCCAAGAGTGCGAATATGAGACTTCCAATATTGCATGTGAATAAGTGTTTAAAACCATATATTTGGTCTAGCATGTCACAAAGGACTCTGTGATTGATTTCTATAAAGTGAAGAACTGTACGTGATCAACACTGTTCTACAGCAGTGGGCTGGTGAAACTGAGCTTTATGAAGCATCAGTAATTTCAGCCAACACTGCTGAAGCTCTCTCCATCCCGTGAGGTGCTATCCTTGCTACAAGAGCTTCTTGCCAGATAATGGGAAGGTGGCCAGCTTCCAGGGGAAGATGCTTGCCCTGCTCATTTACACATGTGTCCCTGAAGTTGTGGAATTCAGTGAAGGCCACTCTAACAAGGCCAAGTCATGAATGGAATCCAATCCTGCCTGAAAGCCCTATAAACCTTTATATTCCCAAAATAATTATACAAAGTGGCACATCCAGTGACTGTTTCAGGACACCTCATTTTTAATACCTACACATCAGCAGAAGGTACTTTACTTCTCATCTGGCTAAGTGGTTATATGTCCATATGAATGAACAGAGGAAATAGAAGAAGAAAAGTCTCACAGAAATCAACATTCAGATCAATAGTGGCATTTGCCATCTGTTGGGTTCCTGCTTATTCAACAGGATATACACTTGGCTTCTAGAGATTGTATATGTTCATGGGAAAAATATTAGAAAATGAAAACAATGACAACAACAAAACCTTAACTGGAAGAATTACTTAACTGGGATACCAAGTTTTATAATCCTTCCATTATCTGTTCTTGTGAAGAGCCAGAAAAAATACTGTCACCAAGTACCAAGTGAAGAGAATAACAGCCTTTGTGTCAAAACAGTAAACATGCGATTGTCTCGTTTTGGTTTGGGATTTTTGTTGTTGTTGCTGTTCTGTTTAAGTGAAAGTAGAATATAAAGTCTAGGCAATGAAAAAAATGAGGAGAACATCTGAGGAACACCGTTCTGGGTGGTTTTTGTCTCACTGTGATACACAGAATTTTCACAGCCACTACTGCAGCCAGGGCTGCAAGACAAAATAATTCTGATCCCTGAAACCGACTTCAAAAGCATCTAAAGGAAAAAAGCACACAGAACTTTTTCTAGCTTATTGTTTTTGTTTAGCAATATAAACCAAAACGAGAAGTGAGATCTTGTAACAATGCCAGGCACAGAGTATTCACTTTATAACCATTTGGTTCCTTTCTTTCTTATTTCTGTTGAACAATTAGGCAAAACTATTTCCAAAAGAGATGCAACCGTGTTCACAATTACCTTTTTTACCTTTTTTTTTTTTTTTTTAGACTTAGTCTCGCTCTGTCGCCCAGGTTGGAGTGCAGTGGTGGGATCTCGGCTCACCGCAACCTTCACCACCCAGGCTCATGCAATTCTCATGCCTCAGCCTCCTGAGTAGCTGGGATTACAGGCGCTCGCCAGCACACCTGGCTAATTTTTGTACTTTTGGTAGAGATGAGGTTTCACCATATTGGCCAGGCTGATCTCAAACTCCTGACCTCAGGCTATCCGCCTGCCTCGGCCTCCCAAAGTGCTGGGATTACAGGTGTGAGCCACCGTGCCTGGCCCACAAACACCATTTCAAGGGCCAGGATAAGTAAACCTTTCTGATATGGTTTGTATATTTGCCCCTTCCAAATCTCATTTGGAAATGTAATCCCAGTGTTGGAGGTGGGGCCTGGTGGAGGTGTCTGAATCATGAGGGCAGATCCCTCATGAATGGCTTAGTGCCATCCCCTTGGTAATGAGTGAGTTCAGGAGAGATCTGGTTGTTTGAAAATGTGCAGCACTGTGCCCCTCGCTCTCTCTTGTTCCTGCTCTCATCGTGTGACATGCCTGCTCCTGCTTTGCCTCCTGCCATGGTTGAAACCTTCCTGAGTCCACACCAGAGGCCAAGCAGATGCTGGAGCCATGCTTCCTGTATGGCCTACAGAACCGTGAGTTAAATCAACCTCTTCTCTTTATAAATGACCCAGTCTCGGTATTTCTTTATAGGAAGGCAAAAATGGCCTAGTACACTTTCCAAACTTTCAGAGGTAGATTTTTGTTTCCAAAACTAGTGGCAGTGCCAATGAGTTACTTGGGGAGCTTTAGATCCCAGTAATCTCCATCAATCCCCAGAACTCCATCAAAATGAGTGAATCTTGAAATAAAGGCAGTGTTCTTAGTATGCAACTCTAGCTTTAAGACAAGTCTTTTTCCAGCCAGACTGAAACCCCACAATTACCCTCATATGGATACCCAGGGGCTGCCACTGTTCAAAATCACTACATAATTCAAGTGCCATTTGTCTTTCCTTTTGCTAGAAAGAGCAACGTCAAGTCTAAAGGATCAACCTTGTGAGCCTGGCAAAGCCTGCATTTGAATACCAGCTGGGTTTGAATACTCATTAATGGGAAGCCTTGGAAAATACTAAAACCTAAATCTGAAATTGCCCTCATGTAAAAGAATCATTGAAATTGCCAAAAAACATGGGGACACAAATCTCTCGAGACTGCTGTGAGGACCAAACAAGACAGCATCTACACAGCAGCTGGCAGATCTTAGCCCTGGGTGCGTACCCACCAAACAGTCCCCTGGGCCATCCTTCTGCCGTCTTTTTACTGATTCAAAACTACTGACACTTCGTGGTCTCCCTCTGTTAAGGTAGGAAGTGGAAAAATAGGCTGAATAACAAAATTACGGCTACAGTAACCCCTGGGATTGTATTTGCAGGAGTGTTAATATATCCCCAATCAAAGAGATTCCTTATTTTATAAATGATTAAGAAAATTCAGCACCCCACAGGAGAGATCACAGAGTTCTTGGAATCTGTGTTCTCCTCTTTCTTTTTTAAAAAAATTTTAAAATCTTTACCTACTTAGGGGGTACTGGTGCAGATTTTGTGCATTTCGTCATGGTAAAGTCTGGGCTTTTAGCCGAATAGTGATGTGTTGTTCCCTTTCAATATCCATCGAGTCCTAGTTCTGGGAAGAGAGTATACACCTCTGCTTCTATTCAGTTCTCCTTTCTTGACACTACACCCCAGCTAAAGAGTGGCAATTATGTTGCCTACCCCAAGTTGCTATGACATCATCATTGCCAAAATAGCAGGTCACTCTGCAGGAGTCAGAATATCCTCTTAGAGACATAAGAAGACTTCTGCTCCTGACACGTCGACCATTGCCTGGTAAGGGACCTGGCTGGGGCAGCCTGCGAACACCATAGCTGCATAATAGCTAATGCCATGGAGTGGGGTTCGAGAAATTGCTGTCTTTTTCCAATATACTGAATCCCCACAGCCTAGGCTTCAGATCTTCTGAAGATTTCTCTCAATATGAGGGAACAAAATGATGCCTTGATACTATTTGCAGGACTAGGTAGTATCTGCTTCAGGAAGCTGAGTTCTTTTTCTTAAATAATGAGTATTTCAGGGACTGTGGTGCAGTAAAAAGGATGCTGCCTGGTTCTTAAAAATCATAAGCCTGTCAGCTCAGAGAAAGTAGGAACTGAAACTTCAGGTTGAGAGAGAATGTACCAGCAGACAATGAGCAGACCATATGTGACAATAGAACGCTGATGCAACCTCTCCAGCAGCCAGTTCAGGAAGCCACAACACAGCCTTGGCAGTGGTGAGCCCAGAAAGGTCAGGACTTCCTTAGTAACTGAGAGCTTCTCTATTTCTTTGTCTTCATATCTCTCTCAGGACCATTAAAAGCCAAAGATGTTCCTCAAACTAGTAACATAAGATGCTGTTTCTTGCCGGGTGCGGTGGCTCACGCCTTTAATCCAAGCACTTTAGGAGGGCGAGGCAGGTGGATCACTTGAGGTCAGGAGTTCAAGACCAGCCTGGCCAACATGGTGAAACCCTGTCTGTACTAAAAATACAAAAATTAGCTGGGTGTGGTGGTGCACACCTGTAATCCCAGCTACTCAGGAGGCTAAGGTAGGAGAATGGCTTGAATCCAGGAGGCAGAGGTTGCAGTAAGCCGAGATCATGCCACTGCACTCCAGCCTGGGCGATAGAGCGAAACTCAGTCTCAAAACAAACAAACAAACATGCTGTTTCTAATTAGCTCACCTCCAGGTTTGCCATGCCAACAACCTCCAATCAGAGTGCATCTGAACCTTCTATTTTTCACTAAAAGCCTTCCCACTCCCCAACCTGCCTTTACATCTCTGCTGAAAACAAGTGATGGCAGCCGAAGCCGTGCCCGAGCAAACTGGATAAATCACCTCTGCTTGTTCTCAGTTGGGTGGTCTTCGCTTTTTACCAGTTTACTTGCTTGTTTCTGTTGGACCTAGTTTACAAACAAGGTCGTATTTTGTGATTTGCAGTGCTAAGGACTACAGAAACTTGAGAAATGTAACACCACCTTTGAGGCCTTCGAGCAACCTTCAAATGTGCCTAAAATGCACCCTCTGCACATGTCTGTACTTTGCAAACTGTTCTCTGACCATTCTCCTCCCTCCACTTCATAGCTGCAACCATAATAAAGAATAACTCAGTCAGAGAGACCAATCATTCCAGTTTGTCCAGAACTCTTCCGTATTTAACACTGGAAGCCGTCCTACGTTCCAGAAAACCTCTTGGCCACGAGCAAACTGGAACCAGCGGTCACCCTATGAGACAGTCCTGGAGATGTCATTCTACACCTCAGCCGCTGCAGAGGAAATTGACTCTGCCTGGCATGCCCCTCCCTCTTCCCATCAACAGGTCATCAATTAGGTGAACTCCTCTCAATCTGTCAAGCCCCACCTAAATGCCCAGTTCTAGGCTAAGCCTCTTTGGCAGCACCCCAACTCTCAATCCCAAGCAGTTTCCTCACACTCTCCTTCACGCCACACTACAGCCTGCATACTTTCATTGTACATATCACATGGCACTGGGATGATTTGCTTATGGCACTTAGATGCTCTTACACAGGGCCAAGAGAGGTGGCTCATGCCTGTAATCCCAGAGCTTTGGGAGGCCTTCGTGGGTGGATCACCTAAGGTCAGGAGTTCTAGACCAGCCTGGCCAACGTGGTGAAATGCCATCTCTACTAAAAATACAAAAAATAGCTGAGCGTGGTGGCACGTGCCTGTAGTCCCAGCTACTTAGGAGGCTGAGGCAGAAGAATTGCTTGAACCCAGGAAGCAGAGGTTGCAGTGAGCTGAGATCGTGCCACTGCACTCCAGCCTGTGTGACAGAGTGAGACTTTGTCTCAAAAATAAATAAATAAATAAAGATGCTCTTACACAATGAATTCCTTGAGAGCAGGCGCAGTATTGTTGCCGCACTGCTCACTGTCATCAAGTTCTAGACTGAGATGAAGGGACAACTTATGTAATAAAAGTTGGGCACCTACATGAAATATATTCACCAATCCATTTCAGTTACCGAGACTATTTATCTACCTCAATCTGGGTATTGTTGTCCTGCCCATCGTCCAGTAGCAGGTCTGTGAAGCTTCTGGGCTCAGGAGAGTCTTGGCTGACGCTTGCTCGGTTCGTGTCTACCGCCTTGAGAAAATCCAAGTTTCTTTTCCACCTGTGGCTGTATGCATGGGAATCGATTTCCACCTCCTCCTCTGCGTGAGGGAAGGCCTGAGCAAATCCATACTGCCAATCTGTTTGAAAAAGAAAGAAAATGTGTTACCACTCATTATGTGTACCATACATGCACGTGCTGTCGGCTCGAGAAGAAAAAATAATTCTGTGAGGCACGAGAATAGGAAACTAACTTACAAGGCTTAAATCTGTTTACTTGTGACATCTTGAGCTGGTACGAACATCTCTGATTGGAATGCAATTGCAGGAAACACCAGGAGTTGTGACAGTGGTTAATGGGCAGATCTTGCAGAGTTTTTAAAAACAGATGTGCTGCCCTGAAGCAATGCATTTTTATTCCCTTCCCTCGCCCCCTCCACATGCACACTTCATAAACATTCTCTAGCTGTTCTGAAAAAGCAAGCTAGAATCCAAAGGGATGAAACCAAGTGACTGTCAGATTATTTTGAAAATAAAAATCAGACCTCATTAACTTGTAAGCTTATATTTATTTCACTTGCATTACGCTGGACAGCAAAGAGACACCAATGTATATGAACGGGTTAAATAATACATGAGATCGTCTTCACGTAAATGGGCGAAACTCCCTTGTAGCTTACAAGCCAGTCTTGGTTCATTGCCTGACCCATTTAATAAGTAAGACCCTCAGGAGTCATCACTGTACTTTTGTTCATTTGCGCCGTTCTCACCTTGAAATCTTGTCAGGGTCTAAAGGATGACAGTGATGGGCACTTATAGAAATGGATGGGAAGGCAAGGAGATCAAATCACAAAGGCATTTTAAAGCTGTCTGCAGGGACTGGCCTTGCTGACCCAGCTTATCCTGCTACTCCAGGAGGAAAAAATGAGATTTAATCATTACTCCCCATCTTTCATTTCGGTAGGTCAGTAGGGGAAGGCGTGCCACAAGTATTGGAAATTCAGTTTCTGAACAAGAACAGCCTTCTTCTCCCCAACTATTACTAAAAGATATGAATGGACGGGTTTTAGAACTGGCAAGATATGGATTCAAAAAGGGAGAAGAAATTTAATTATAGCCATTATGTTCCCCTTGGTACAATAACATTCTAAGAAACCAAAATGTATTTAATACAGCTTATAATACAATGATTCAACTACTTAGAACTCTAATAACTAACTTAAGGTTACCACTACCAATCACAGGCATAATTACCTAAACTTTTCAACTCAGAAAGGTGCTACTAATTCTTCTAGACAGAGAGGATATTATTTGGTTTCACAGTAAACTTAAAAGATCTCTTATTGTCTGACATTTTGGTGCATAGTACCCAGAGAGAAACACTACCATGATGTCTGCCATCTAGACCTTTCCTTGAACTCCTAGAATGTTAGAGCTCAAAAGGACCACAGAGACCAAAGTAGCCAAAACTCCACAGGGAGAAACCCAAGAGCAAGAGAAATGTAGCATTGTGTTCATTTTATTGAATTGCTGTAGGCTTAAAAAAAAATTCATGTACATAAAGGGCTGAGTGTGGACACCCTCCTGCCCTCCACACAATGTGTAATAAGCACATCTAAGCAGTATTGTCATCATCACTGTAGAAAATATCTCTTTTTGTAATACTGTTGTCCCTACTAGCCATTGGATAGTACTCAAAATGTGTTTATTGACTGACTGAATGAGTGGATGAATGAATTGTTGACAGTCTTTCTGGAACAAGCATCATCGGACCAGGCAAAATTAAGTAGTGAAAAAACTACTGTGCAAGGAAGAATCCAGGACTCTTGGGCTGGAATTCTTTCCAGTAGATTTGCTGGTTGTATGATCCAGCATAATTCTAAAAAGTCTCAGTGCTTTTGTTACCCTATATTTTAAATGGGAATGAAAATATCCTGCCTGCAAAAGCAGACAGCTTTTCTGGAGAATGTGTCAGGCTCTAAGACCTATGGTTTTAGGCAAAGCTGCACAAAGCAATTTTACTTGCTTTATTTCTATATCCTGCTTAATTACCAAAAATATATGAGGCAGTTTATAATCCAGGTAAGCAATAAAACTTTATGACAACCAGATAAGACCTCCTAGCACAACACTTAGGTCAATGTCAGATACCTGCGTTTTCCTTGCACTTGCTATAGTAGCTCTTAGCAAGTTACACCCCTGACGTAGCTATGCAAACACAAAGAGTCACGTAGGAACCGCTGAAAACCCATGCAAGATCCGTGTTAGAATGTCAACCTAGATAAGAAATGGTAGCAAACATCATGCAGAGAATAGATGAAACGATTCCAGATAAAAAATGGTATTTTAAAAACATACACACTAAGGGAATGGTGTCAACCAGAGGCATATCAGTCTTCCAAAATGTAAATCAGAAAAAAGAAACACCTACAACATCAAAGGATTTGTCTTTATTAAAATCTTCAAAACAGAATTTCAAAGCAGCTCTTGGTTTCTTTTAAATAAGTGTTACTTCTTCCTCCTTGATATTATTTTTTACCATTTTTTAGATATTTATAACATAGGACAAAACAGAACTTTCTGGAATAACCATTAGCACCCTCCCTCCCCTTTTAAATTAGCTTCTGGGATCCTGGCACAGAACAGAAAGTAAATGGAATGCCTAACACTGGGGAGCCTTCTGCATGGGATTCTACTTCTCAACTTCCTCAGATTTGCTTTCCTATTTTAGTTCCTGCCTTCCTTCTCTAGAGAACAAATGAAAAGGAACTCCAAAACTTAGAAACGATGAAGTCTCCATTTCCCACTTAAGTTGAAATTTGAGAAGTCTGATGAATGTGTCAAACTCTTGTTTTTGTAGTGAACATTCAAGCTCATCCTTTAGTAAGATTATTAGGAAACAGTAAATTTAGCAGACAGGTAGGAGACAAGCATATATCCTTACTCTAGCACTTACAAGGTTTGGTCTCTAGACAGCTGGGGTTTGATTTTTTATCCCATTGTTTACCAGCATTTTATGATTTTGTATCTCTCCCTTGCTGTCACCACTGACAGCTATTACAGTCAAATGTTGACAAACCTCCATCTCTGTGCCTCCTAGAATTTGCTACCTCAAACTTGGAAAACAGATCACTTGCTTGCTCTAATTGTGTTTGCAAAGAGTAAACAGGATCTCAGGGAAAACCTGAGGGGTTTTCTAATGAGAACATTTGTGAGCTTTAGGGCCTGGCATCCATGAATATCCATTTGGTTGCTTCTTTTGGTTGGCATTTTAAACCTAATTCTTTCTCTCTGGTTATGTCATGAATAAACAAGGCTACCTGGTCGTGCATAGAGGAAATCCTATTATGTGTTCATAATTCGGTAGTACATGGCTCATCAAGACTGAAAAGTATGAAACTGAGTTAGATTTTGATCCCACTTCTAAATGATTTTTAGAGAAGATAAAACAAGTCAAAATGGATGTTTTACAGAATAAAGACAGGATAATTGGAAAAATCACAGCTTCATTATCTATATTGTAAATTACTCCTATGCATTTCACAGACTTTCAAACTCATACAAAATATTTTAAATTACTCTTTATATCAGCACCAAAACAAATTACTCAGAAGCAAGATGAAGGAATATATGTGACATACTTTTTCCCTTTCCAGCTGTAGTAAAAACAAAAGCAATAGGAGGGATCTTTGAATAGTCTGGCTGAACAGACTGTTTGTTTCCTGTCTACTGTATGTTAAGTAAACACTGATGGAAAAACCTTCAATGATCATTTCCCCCAACATATTTGGCTATCGTCATTAATCACACAGCTCATGGAAACACTAAACGCACCTCTTGATTCCCATTGGAATATAAGAAGAGGAAGCTTTGAAAACACATTTCTGTAAATACAATTGACCTTAACACATTCTTAAGATATTTTATTTGATCTTAATAGCAGATAAACTATTATAATACACAGTTCTTCATTGTTTTTCCAATAAACATTATTAGGAAACCCCACAGTGTTCAGTTAATCTGAAAGTAGAACAGGAAATTCATGTGTATCCTCATATTATACTTTGCAAACCTTGCAGGTCTCTCTTTTATCATCATATACTATAATATAACATAAAAGCAAAAGGGAAGAAAGCGGTGCTTGGAACGGTATATTTCTGTATTATACTAATGATTTTATTAAAATATCTTGCATTTAACTGACAGTTATTTGCTGAAAACATCTGAACATTTTTTGAGTTTTACATACAAAGCACACACGTAATACATGTGAAACCACCAAAAAGTAACTGCATAAATTGACATGCATCTTACGTCATTAGGATCCATCTTTACTGCACCTTTTGACAAACACTTTGACCTGCACTTTTCAAGTGAAGCAAATCACTACTGTGAATCCTCTGAAACATTCAGAGTGTTCACTGAAAGCAGATTGGCTGGATAGATGCATCTGGGACTAGATGAAAATATTTGGCTGAGACAGACTGCCATATGTCTTTGCATCTCAATTCACTGCAGAACCAAAGATAAAATTCTATAGAAAATAGCTATATCCTTAGGTATGTCGATAAACTGGACTACCCCAGCTTTGAAGTTTTAACTGGCAGCATTACAGACTAAGGTAGCTACAGAAGATAAAGTTTTCAGCATGCTTGGTCCAGAGATACTAAGGAGTTGAATGGGACCTAGACACCCTATTTTATTAAAGCTCTGAGGAAGACTTTTGTGTCTCCTAGGTTGAAGTTTGCCTCATATTCTATTCCCACCATAGGTGCTGATATGGCTTGACTGTGTCCCCACCCAAATGTCATCTTGAATTCCCATGTGTTGTGGGAGGGTCTGAGTGGGAGATCATTGAATCATGGGGGCGGGTCTTTCCCATGCTGTTCTAGTGATAGTGAATAAGTCTCACAAGATCTGATGGTTCTGTAAGGGGAGTTTCCCTGCACAACCTTTCTCTGCCTGCTGCCCACCATGTAAGATGTGACTTGCTCCTCCTCGCCTTCCCCCATGATTGTGAGGCCTCCCCAGCCACATGGGACTGTAAGTCCATTAAACCCCCTTTTCCTGTATAAATTACCCCATTTCAGGTAAGTCTTTATTAGCATGGTGAAAATAGACTAATACAGGTGCCTCAGGTCACATTTCCATCATCTTTTGTCTCCTGGCTTCCTAGCCTGTTTGTTTATTTGTTTGTTTTAGAGACAGAGTCTTGCTCTGTCACCTGGGCTTTAAGTGCAATGGCATGATCATAGCTCACTATAGCCTCAGATCCCTGGGCTCAAGTGATCTTCCCACCTCAGCCTCCTGAGTAGCTAGAATTACAGGTGCACACCACCATGCCCAGCTAATTTTTAATTTTATTTTCTGTAGAGATGGGGTCTTGCTTTGTACCCAGGTTGGCCTCAAACCCCTGGCCTTGAGTGATCCCTCAGCCTCAACCTTCCAAAAATGCTGTGATTACAGGCATAGGCCTCCATGCCTGGCTAATTTTTAATTTTATTTTTTGTAGAGATGGGGGGTCTCATTTTGTTGCCCAGGCTGGTCTTAAACTCTTGGCCCCAAGCAATTCTCCCACCTTGGCCTCCCAAAGTGCTGGGATTATAGAAGTGAACCACCATGCCCAGCCCTATCTAGTGTTATGTTGTCAAATTCTTCCTTTTCCAATCTTTTGTCCACTTGCTACCAGAGGCACCTTTCAAATTTTTCACTTCACTTTTCTGACAAGCCTCGAGTGACTCCTTATATCCACTCAACTACAAGACACTCCATCCTTTTGTTCCAGCTACTTTCCTATCTCCTCCTTCTCCCCATCATGCCTATGCTCCCACCACACGGAATTTAATAATCTCTTTACCTACAATGAATATAGTTACTGTTGCATGGATGAAAGCCTTTACCTTACCCCAAGACTTTGGGAAAACTGATAACTCCTTCAAGATTCAGCTCAATATTGTCTGTTTAAATGAACTTCCCTTGAATCCCCCAGGCTGAGTTAATTGAGTTTTCTTCTATAATCCAGTAACTCCTTTGCCTGACTCCTTCAACACTCTTACGTCTACCACCACTGGAATGTGAGACTGTGCAGAGGAGAGTTAACCCAGCAGGCATGAGACTGCTATCCTTAGAAAGTGCTATTTGCAAGGCTGGCCCATGGCTGGCATCTGGAAATTTAGATTTAGGGAGGGTTCCCGTCATTCCCTAACTGCTAAAACTGGCTCACAGTGCCTAAACCGGGCAAACAGTAGGATTTATGCTGAACATCTTTTTCCTTCTGGGAGTCTGGAATTTTGCTACATGCTAGACAAAAGGTAGCTTACATGACCAGCCCACAGTAAGACCTTGGGACGGAGTTTTTAATGAACTTCTGGGATAGACGATATTTCACACTGTGAACGTGTTATAACAATTCATTGCTGAAAACTTAAAATGCATACCATGTGTGTGGAAAGGACTCTTGGAAACTTGGCCCTGGTTTCCCTGGACATTGACTGCCCCATGTGCCTTTTCCCTGTACCAATTTTGCTTTGTCTCCTTTTGCTGTAATAAATCATAACCACGAGCATGACTATACGATGAGTCTTGTGAATCCCACCAGCAAATCTCCAAAGCTGGGGTAGTCTTGAGGACCATGGATACAGAGATGTCTCAAAATAGAGACTCTAGCTTATTTATATTTTTTGTCCCATCAATACAAGCATGGACATTGGCATATAATAGGTATCCAAAGTTTTTTTTTTTTTTTTTTTTTTTTTTAGGCGGAGTCTCGCTCTGTCGCCCAGGCTGGAGTGCAGTGGCGCGATCTCGGCTCACTGCAAGCTCCGCCTCCCGGGTTCCCGCCATTCTCCTGCCTCAGCCTCCCGAGTAGCTGGGACTACAGGCGCCGCCACCACGCCCGGCTAATTTTTTTGTATTTTTAGTGGAGACGGGGTTTCATTGTGTTAGCCAGGATGGTCTCGATCTCCTGACCTCGTGATCCGCCCGTCTCGGCCTCCCAAAGTGCTGGGATTACAGGCTTGAGCCACCGCGCCCGGCCCAAAGTTTTTAAATAAAAATTCAATGAGGCCTGGTGCGGTGGGTTACGCCTGTAATCCCAGCATTTTGGGAGCCGAGGTGGGTGGATCACCTGAGGTCGGGAGCTCAAGACCAGGCTGGCTAACATGGTGAAACCCTGTCTCTACTAAAAATACAAAAAATTAGCTGGGCATAGTAGCATATGCCTGTAGTCCCAGCTACTTGGGAGGCTGAGGCAGGAGAATTACTCGAACATGGAAGGCGGAGGTTGCAGTGAGCCAAGATTGTGCCATTGCACTCCAGCCTGGGTAACAGAGTGAGACTCTGTCTCAAAAAAAAAAAAAAAAAAAAAATCAACAAATGAATGATTAACCAGGTTAACAACTGATCTGAGATGGTGTCTTAACAGTTTATGTATGAAACCTCTTGTCTAACTTATTAAGATTTTAGACTGAGTGCAGTGGCTTATGCCTTTAATCCCAGCACTTTGGGAGGTTGAAGCAAGCAGATTGATTGAGACCAGGAGATGGAGACCTGCCTGGGTAACACAGCAAAACCCCATCTCCACTATAACTGCAAAATTTAGTAAATTTTAGTGAAAAACATTTGGGTATGGTGGTGTGTGCCTGCAGTCCCAGCTACTTGGGAGGCTGAGGTTCGGGGATCGCTTGAGCCCAGGAGGCCAAGGCTGCAGTGAGCCGTGATGGCACTACTGCATTCCAACCTTCCAGCCTGGGTGACAGCAAGAAGTGGTCTCAAAAAAAAAGAATGTAATCATGTTCCCGAGTAGTCAGAGAAAACGGTAGAAAAAAAAAAGAATACAATGGGAAACAACCTGTAAAAGCTTCTAGTTAACCAAGATGATCTTAACCCCACAATAGCTCACTGGCCAGTTGGGTAATGTTTAGCTACACTTATGATTGCAGTTCATCATCTCTGTTCTTTGTGGTTAATGAAATCAGTAAGAAATACAACACATGTCTTTGGAGAATGTGGGCATGGCCCAGTGAGGGTGAAGGCTATGAACTAGATGAAAAAAAGAACAATTTTAAGTTAAAACTAGAAAATGAGCAGAGAATGACCCTGGAAGTTCGAGGCATAAGGGTTCAATCTCTGAGGCAGCAGATAATTAGAACCATGCAGGCCTATGACCAAGATGCAAGTGCCCTGCACATTCCCTATTCTCTGTCCTTACCTTTCTCTGCCTTTGAAGTCATTGCAGGCATTTGGGCCATTGTAGGGTATTGTTTTGGTGAAAAACATTTGGCAATTTAAAAATATATATATATATATAACGAAACAGAATAGGAAAATACAATTAAGCAGGCACTCAATCCAAAATACACACTTGGCCAGGCACTGTGGCTCATGCCTGTAATCCCAGCACTTTGGGACGCCAAGGTGGGTGGATCACCTGAGGTCAGGAGTTTGAGACCAGCCTGGCCAACATGGTGAAAGCCAGTCTCTATTAAAATACGAAACTTAGCTGGGTGAGGTGGCATGTGTCTGTAATCCCAGCTACTTGGGAGGCTGAGGCAGGAGAATCCCTTGAACCTGGGAGGCAGAGGTTGCAGTGAGCCAAGATCGCACCACCACACTCCAGTCATGGATACAGTGAGATTCCATTTCAAAAATAAATAAATAAATAAATAAATAAAACAATAAAACAAAAATACACACTTAACTAATTTACACTTTTAAATTGTAATGGTTTATGATTTTACTATTACATAAAAGAGTAAAGAGACATTGTAATTTTATGTGTAATGATTATATATTATCCTATGGAACATAAAAAGCATGCCAAGCCTAATGAGCCATCATTAATAAAATGTAAGACAACTCTAAGGTATTGCTACATCTTTACTAAAGTATTAAAAATAAATAGAATAAAACTGTATTAATAGTTATAAAACAAAGCTGTTTTACACATTGCTTGTAATGATAGGTTAATAATGATAACAATAACCCTCATTTAGGGTTAGTAATTGGCTTGGGCTTGGCATTAATTGTTATCCCATTTTACATATGAGGGAATTGACGTATGTGAGAGGTACTGTGATGGTTCCAGGAGGCAGCCAGAGCCGAGTCGTGAGGCTGGGTCTTAATTCCTGTCTAATCTGCCTCTGATTAATCATTCAGAGGATCAGTTTAGCAATCTGTCACAAAGCCTAGTGATATAACACAAGAAAACAATCAAAGGAGAAAAAATAATCTAGGCCAAGTGTGCTATTTAAAACAGCAAAAATCTGTAAACAATTCAGCATGGAAAAGCAAATAAGAAATAGGATATCCCATCATGTTGATTCTGTTAATAGAAGCAAATGAAATGTTGTTAAGATAAAAACAGAGCAGAAAGTAATAGCACAGTAATATTGGTTGTTTCCTATTATATCTTGAAATATTTGAGAAGTACTTTAAAACAATTAATCTTTGCATTAATTGAGGGTTTTCTATTAACTATCTAGTAGGAATTTAAAAGAAAAATTCAAGACGATTTTAGCATTTGTTATACTGTGATGATGATAACCTCTTATCTTATAATAAAAGGAAAATGATCAAAGAACTCAGAGTGTCCACTGAATTTTCATATAAAATCTGTGTGATTTATTTAAGGAATAGGCTTCTTTACACTGGAGCCATAATCCACAGATAACCTATGAATAGAAAAAGAGCATTTAATTAAATCTGAAAATCTATTTTGTAATAAGATTCTTGTGATTTTTCACAAAGAACATTGCATCGTAAACCCAGAAACCACATAAAATGTTTAGGATGTAACCTCCCACCACTGGTAAAATGAGAGGGTGCAGCTTTATGGCCATATGGTCCTTCCCACCTATAAAAGTCTCCTATTCTACGGTTTAGCTAAGTATCTTGTTTGTGTACTTAAGGCTATTTGGGGTCATATATTAAACATTCTACATTCATTTTCAAGTTTTCTATTTGTGAAATTCATGTATTATGATAATACATGATATTATGATGCATGATAATAATTTGTGAAAATTCATGTATTATGATAGCTTAGTGGTTCCAGAGCACAACAATCAACTAAAACCACTTGGTAAAACACTTTCACACTGCTATTCACCTTTAGTCATCTCACACTGCTCTTGTTTCCTATATTTAGCTAATTTTATAATGAGGGCTCCAAACTAACAGCTAAGTCCCACCACATGAAAAGTTTGAGTTCGCCAACCAGGGGAGATGGAAAATTCTGTAAACAAGGACCAATCATGGCCAATAGCCTCACTCTGGAAAATATGAAATGACTGAGGCAGAAGAGGCCAGATGTAATCAATTGTCTTAATGGTACTCAGTGTGAGAGATGATCTGCAAATGTCTAGGGTCCAAATCACTGAGGGCCTTCTATTAAATTCAGGCTTTCAGACGTCTGATAGACTCAATCTCATTCCATATTGTCATAACACTATATTCAGTTTATGGGGTCGAAATCCGTAATGGTGCAACGTTGAGCCCAGGCTGACTTACTCAATGACCACAGACAACAGCCAATAGATGTACCTCTGTCTGATTGTGTTTTATAAATTGCATATGATTTAAATCAGATAAATCATACCATTATCATCAACTTACCCAGTTCCCATTCTAATTAATTCAAGCTACTATTGGGGTGAAATATTTTGATATGAAAATCTTGTTTCTCTAGGTAAACGTATGATTTTGAGTTAAAAAAAAATCACTTTTCATTTAGCCTCTTTCCTCAAAATGGTAGAACTTTAAGCCAAAAAAAAGGGAAAATGATGAGAAATAGAAATTTCAACATCAGTATAAATTTAACAAATATTGGATATTCACAAACTGAATCATACTTTTTTTTTTTTGAGACAGAGTATCAGTCTTGTTGCCCAGGCTAGAGTGCAATGGCAGGATCTCAGCTCACTGCAACCTCCGCCTCCCAGGTTGAAGCAATTCTCCTACCTCAGCCTCCCAAGTAGCTGGGATTACAGGCATGTGCTACCACGCCCGACTAATTTGGTATTTTTAGTGGAGTTGGGGGTTTCTCCATGTTGGTCAGGCTGGTCTCGAACTCCCGACCTCAGGTGATCCGCTGGCCTCAGCCTCCCAAAGTACTGGAATTACAGGCATGAGCCCCTATGCACGGCCTGAATCATACTTTCAATACTATTTCACTCCACTGAATTTAGCAAGATCTTTTTCACTTTTTTGGGAATAAAACATTTAAATTTGGATATCAACTACTATTCATCCAACTAGCAGTTTTGAAATAAGTACCCAAGAATTTCTAAAATGCTATGAATGTCTGAATCCTGACATTACTTTCCTAAATAACTTTCCCTAATTAAATTGCATGATTGCATATATTTACACTGATTACATAATTTAACTAACATTGTAAATAATCCACAATCAACAAAACTATATTAAGAAAAGAAATCGAGACAGTAAAAACTATACTAAAATTAGATTTCCAGTTTTGTGATATATTCCTTAAACATACAAACAACCAGTTAAGAATCAAGCACTAAAATGAGATAGAAACTCACATTTCAGAAGTAATTTATCACCCACCTGTACATGAGTTGCGCTCTGACACTTTTAGAATCCAATGGCTTCTTTTTTCCTTTATTTTTGAATTACATTTTTATAAAAGGTTTTCATAACTCACAAAAGCAAATTCTAGATAAAGTAGAAGACTCTCGGCTTTAAGTAGTTGTTAAAATATATATTTAGAATAAATTCCTTCTAAGGGTGTGCCCTACTTTAGTGTAAGACTAAGAAAAATACCTGAATTTCATAAAATAATTGAAAAACCATGTCTTTCATATAGGACAACAAATTCTTGCCAGGATTTTGCTAAAAATTATGTTTGATAGATAGCCACTAATGCTCAGGACAAAGTAATAAGAGAGAAATCATGTTCTTTATTTTATAAATAAGCAACACCTGAAGAATACGGACTTAACATGGTCCAGTTCAAAAAGTCATTAAGTGATGAATTTCATTGTATAAATAAAAAAAAAATCCTTACAGTAAAGTAAGCATGACCTCATTCGAATTAAAAACATTGGCCAGGTGCGGTGGCTCACACCTGTAATCCCAGCACTTTGGGAGACTGAGTCGGGCGGATCACAAGGTCAGGAGTTTGAGACCAGTCTGGCCAACATGGTGAAACCTCGTTTCTACTAAAAATACAAATAATTAGCCGGGCATGGTGGTGAATGCCTGTAATCACAGCTACTTGGGAGGCTGAGGCAGGAGAATTGCTTAAACCCGGGGGATGGAGGTTGCAGTGAGCCAAGATCATGTCACTGCACCCCAACCTGGGTGACAGAGCAAGACTCCATCTCAAAAAAAAAATTCACATAAGTAAATAACTTGAAGGGCTTTAAAAATTATTAAATTAAAATACTTTTTTAAAATATAAAAAATAAATCATTAAAAAGGAAATAAGAAAACAATTAAAATATTATTCTGTCCTGGATGCAGGGCTCAGAGTTATCACCTTAATGAATATCCTTCCAGAATATTTCTCTGCAAGCCTGCACATGTCTTCAAACATACAAGTGTGCATGTGTGTACATATGTGTGTGTCCATATATGCATATAACTTGATTTCAGCATTACATAATAAATATCCTTCCATCTTTTTGACTGTATATAATATTTAATGGACAATTTGTGCCTACCATAAACTATTCCTGAATAGTTAAAATTTTAATTTGATACTAGAGGCTATATTTTTGTGAACAACTGCAATTCTTTGCTCAGAAACAATTTCTGAGTAGAAACTGTGCACTAATGCTCTCAGCCTGTATCAGTTTACACACTCACCAGCAGGACATGATAGCATACCACGTTTTATAGGGCAAGTTCCAAAACATACTTTACAAACTTTTGCTTTTAAAAAAACATTTACATTTTGTTAAGCATCTCCCAGATATTTTCTTATTACTCAGGCTAAACCATAGAAAACTGGATTTGTATTTTTAGCCACCTAAATATGGCATTATGCCAGACGCGGTGGCTCATGCCTGTAATCCCAGCATTTTGGGAGGCTGAGGCAAGAGACTCGCCTGAACCCGGGAGGCAGAGGTTGCATTGAGCCGAGATGGCGCCATTGCATTCCAGCCTGAGCAACAGAGTGAGACTCCATCTCAAAAAAAAAAAAAAAGTGGCATTATTAACTTAATCTTAATTTGAAATTTTGCCAATATAAACATTTTAGATCTTATCAAATGATGGAAAAATCTTGGGCAGAAAATAACAATACTGAAAGCACTACAACATTTGATTTTGTCACTGTACAGTGAGAATATTAATATGTTTCATCTTTGCCAAATCATACAATTTTGGAGATAATATCATATACTAAATACTTCCTTTTTAATATGTCTATGGTATGGGTTGAAGAATGCTAGTCCTTGAATCCAGTATTAAGTAAATATTTAGTTTTGAAACTGGAGACCTAATCTTAAATATTATCTATCTTCAGTCTCTTCTCACGAATTATAGATAGTGATATTAAGAGGACTATTTGATTTTGAGAGTGAAGGTTAGATATAATTTCTCTAACCTACAAATGGTTAAGGAAAAAAAAAAGTATGAACTATAGCACAAAAAAATAGTAGGAAGTTGTCAGTTAACCCAAGAGACGTTCCCAATTTTGAAATATTATTAGAATATCTTAATCTTTCCTGGAAGCTACACATATCAGGTATTTTCCAATTCTGTATTTCCTTAGTTATCAGTTAGGCTTGCAAAGGCTTTCAAAATCATCGAGCTTCTAAAATTCTAATAAAAGGATAGTAAGCTCATGTGACATTACCCCAACAATGGTGATTATGTAAATGATGAACCTCCAGCCAAACCAAGGACAAAAGCACTACATTCATTCGTCACTAACAAAGGCTGGGAGAAGAAAAAGTGTAATTACTTGGTGGTAAGAGTCTAAATTTTAAACAAGATAGGGTAGGGGAAAGGGAATAGGGTATGAAATGTTAGTTATATATAAAATGGAAGTTAAATTAGGAACTTTTCCTGTCTTTTCTGTTAACAAAAATGTAAAATAAAAGCAAATAACATCGGCTGGGTGCAGTGGCTCACGCCTGTAATCCCAGCACTTTGGGAGACTGAGGCGGGCGGATCACGAGGTCAGGAGATCGAGACCATCCTGGCTAACACGGTGAAATCCCGTCTCTACTAAAAATACAAAAAATTAGCCGAGTGTGGTGGCAGGCACCTGTAGTCCCAGCTACTCGGGAGGCTGAGGCAGGAGAATGGCGAGAATCCGGGAGGCGGAGCTTGCAGTGAGCAGAGATTGGCCACTGTGCTCCAGGCTGGGCGATAGAGTGAGATTCCGTCTCGGAAAAAAATAAAATAAAATAACATCAACACTCAAAGAATCAACCTAGAGTAAAAAAAGGATGGCAAGTGTACCTTAATATTTAAATTTCAATCCATTTACATCCAGATTTGCATGCATGACACTCTGGACTAAAGAAAGGGTATTAAGTCGGTACAAAAATATGTTCTGGGACGGCAGGATGCACGTGACCATGAAAATCTAGACAAATTTTTAACGAACTAGGAAAACGAAAAAAGAAAGTGACATTGTTTAGGTGTAGGCATTTAGAATGGTGGCAAAGTTGCATAATCATAATTCTGGTTTTGGTTAAAGCGGAGGGAACCTCTTCGGAAATAAGCCGGTAGAATATGTGGTTATTCTGTGAAGGCATCAACTGCTGCACGCCTGCGTCAGGGGTCATCTCTCTAGGTTCTCCAGCCAAATGGGATTAACCTCACTTGTCTTTTCACCCAACACTGAAACATGGGTAATGGCTTTGCTCCATTTATATTTCAATTAATATAAACAATAATGGTAGTACTTGAGAAAATTGAGAAAGGGAGATATCAGTGAAACACACATCTCCCTTTCTCAATTAACTATCTATCCCACAACCACTTCCCACTTCAAACATCTGTGATCACTAGCCTTGAGCACTTCCAGTGGTCATGCACAGAAATCACTATTTGCCTTGAACTCCAGTCCCACTCAGAAGTAATAATCCTGCATCTCTTCTAGAATAAATTAATGCCCATTAACATGTTCCCATTCTACAAAGATAATTTTCTTCCGCATTTCCCCAGAGGAAAAGCAAAATGCTCTGAGACAAATTTTCAAGTGTGTTGCTTATAAGGAATGGCATGTGGATAAAGAGAGGAAAAGACATCACCATGTTCTCACTTTAACTTTACATAACGTCTCACAACTCCCAACACACTGTTCTGGAGTGAAGTGTTTTAACCTGCCTTTTGTTACGAATTACTTGGCTGGGTAACAGACAGGCAGCCTGGGATCATTTCTTTTTTCTTTTTTTCTCTTTTTTAAGCATCAACATCTTTCAATGCTATTTGGAATGCTGAGAGAATGCTTTGTTCCATTCCCATTTATCAATTGAATACTTCATGAAGTTTAATTAAAATTAAGTCAAAAATATTCTCTGTGTTTGTATAAACCTTAAATTTGTTAACCTGTTATTGGATTTTCAAAAATACCTGTTTAGAAAACTGATTTAATTTTCTATTTATATGTAAATTCCAGTTTCTAAGCTTGGATTCAGGTCTTTTCTGAGAATGCTAATCCTAACTCGACCGTATTTAAACTCATTGTAAATACACTTAGAAAGACCTCTCACTAGTTCATAATACGTTTATCAATCACTGACATTTAAAATGTTTCAGAGTGCTCTGCAAAATGCCTAAGTTCCTGTTTGTGAAAAAAAAAAAAGTGCTTTCTCCTCAATTCGATGTAAATCTGTTCATTCATTCATTCATTTCTTCTTAATCAAATCATGCCAGCTTCAAACTTTCCAAAGGCTTCCCAGTGGTTTGCAGAAGCCCCAGCCAAAACATGGCACCAGCAAGAATCAGTCTTCTACTGGAGGACTGGAAGGAGGACCAGTGTGTCGGGAGTGGAGGAAGCATAGGCAAAGTGGTCTGAGACAAGGAGGGAAGGTGAGAAGGAACTGTATCCCCCACGGCCTTGCACAATGCAATGAAGTTGGATTTTACTCTAGGGAGTTGGAAAGTCATTGGAAGGGTTTTAGGAAGAAAAGGCTTGATCCAACACATGACTTAACATGATCACCTCTGCTGTTACTGACTTCAAAATAGATTGCTTGAGTATATGTTTTCACCACCTTAGGTGCACTTGATAAAAGCAAACAACGCTTTTATTCTGAAGATATCCGGCTATCACGCATAAAGTCAGTCAGGGATTGACTAATTTGATGAGTTATTTGTTAGCATAAAGAGAGGACTCAGAGAAGAAAAGTAAGTACTTAATTAGGCTGACAGGTGAGTAACAATTTTAATGCCTAGGATTGTTAATTCTCCATTTCATGTATTTAATAAGACATATGAAATACTTGACTGAGTTTTCCACATCATGAGCAACTTCTCTAAGTGGAAATAAGAAAACAATTGATCACTACTATAATCCGCTACAATAATCTCTACTATAGAAAAAGTGGATTTAAACTTCATGCAACAAGGTGTGGCATGGAAGAGCAAAAATAACCTGATTTGTTCTATCCCCATTTTTCTCTGTTTAATATTCCAACAGGTAGAAAGGACAGCAAATTAATTTTAACAAATAAGATCAAAGACAGGAGAAGGGGAGGAGACATCCTAAAATTTATGGTGGCTTATTGTCCATAAACAGAGACTGTGTCTGAGGTCCATATCTTACCGGAAATCTGACCAAAGCATCTTAGTTTGCAATGCATGTATTGCCCTGATAATGTAGGAATGCAAAGAGTAATGAAATTGGTTTCCTAAAAAGAAAATAAGCCTTCGCAGCCGTAGAAGATGCTCAAGAAATCTTTGTTGAATGAATGAACAAACAACATTTCAAAAAGAAAACAGAAATACAATTTCCTTTTACGAGAGTAAGAATTAAAGAAAAAATTAAGGATAGCTGTTACACAACCTACACACTGAATATCAATACAATCTCTACATTCTTCCTATCATTGATAATAAAAGTACACATAAACTAGTTTCTCAAATTTTAGAATGCACTAAAATCACATGGTGTTTCTGAAGATTCCTCAAACCTACACCCTTCAAAGACCCCAGGGGATACTGAGGCAGATAGATCAGAGAACTACAGTTGGGGAAACATTGTTGTCAGTAAAACGCCGAAGAATTCTATTTCTCCTGTGTCTCTGAAGTTCAAGGTCATAAATGTATACTTTGAAGGCATCAACAAAAATTATAGGTGGAATATGAGTGCATATATAAGATAATCTATACATACTGGTTTTGATTTTATTTTAAAAATGAAAAGACTTGTTCAAGTATTTGGAATTTTTTTTATTAACTCCTTAGCGGCATACACTTCTTTGAAAAGTGCTTTCTTACTATCGACTTTGTTTTTCACAACAGCCCTTGAATTATGTAAGGCAGTGTCATGGCTCCAATTTCACAGAATAAATTCAACTGCATGTGGGTAACGTGCCCTGTCTGAGGTCCCACCATCAGCCATGCACAGAAATCACTATTTTCCCTGAACTCTAGTCCCACTCAAAAGTAATAATCTTGCATCCCTTCTAGAATAAATTAATGCGCAATTAACATGTTTCTACCCTACACATATAATTTTCTTTTACATTTCCCCAGAGGAAAAGCAAAATTCTCTGAGACAAATTTTCAAGTGTACTGTTTATAGAGAATGGCATGTGAACAAAGAAAGGAAAAGACATCACCATGTCCTCACTTTAACTTTACACAATGTCTCACATCTCAGGCTGACACCTGAGCCTGGGTCTTCGGACCACAGGTTCAGTTTCAGCTCCCACACGAAGTCCACCTGGGATGTTCAGTGTCATTATCCCGCCTATTCCTCCCCTGCTTTCACGAGGACACACCTGTCCCAACACCAGACCTTTTACTGGAGTGGCCGTCCAGAAATGGGGAACCCTGAGATAGGGGTACACGATGGCAGTGAGGCATACAGGGGACCTGAATTCTTTCTGGAGCTTGAATTATACCCATATAGGAAATAAATATGTGAAACTCAAAGTGGTAGCTTCTGCTTTTTCTTGCCTGACACTTTGACAACCTGTGGGAATATGTCATCATATGGAAAACGACTGGACCAAGTCTCAGTAACACATTTAAACTGATGTATCACCCCATAGTTTGGGCCTGCCTTTTATATTGTAAATATCAGGATTAATTATTGGAGTGATGAGCTGGGCAGGCCAGGTACTACGGAAAATCTGGGAAAAGCTCCCACATGCCCAGGATTCACCTGAGGGAAGGTGAGGGACTATTAAGAGTTAAAATGCAGATCTGACTCGGGCGGCCCAAGGTGGGCCTGGAGTCCTGCATTTCTGACAAGCCTCCTGGTGCTGCTGCTGCCACCCCCGGTCCATGGACTATTTTTTGAGCAGCAGGGTGATAGGAGGGACCTATTAAACCTGGGATTCCAGAAAATAACAGGAACAAAAAAAGAACCCAGATAGAGGAGGGAGGCAGAAGGAAATAAAGCTACATACATATTCTTATCTCACTAGGGCGTTAGTTTCCTTGGAGTTACCTAAAATTACTAAGTAAGAGCAGCTATTACACCAGAAGACTTAACGTCTTCACCCCCTCAACAGTACATTGTTGTAGTCCAGCGGATAATTCCTCCTCCTGACTTTGACTTCCAAAAAAGTTAAGTAGGCATTTATCCTCTAAGAACAAAACAAACAACACAGAACCTTAGGAAGCCACACTATCAATGTAAGAACGCTTAGAGAATTAAAGAAAAATGTTTCTTTCCTTTCTTTTTGTTTTTCACAAGATAAACAGTATGTCCTCTTTCCCAGTTTGGCTGGATTAATGTAGAAAAAGGAATAAATTTTAAAATAGAATTCGCCAATTACTCGCTGCAGACCTGATTGCTATCAAATCTACCACCGATAATTAGAAGTATCAAGTGATTCGCTCAGTAAATACTAAAGATTTAGAATTTTCTCTTTAGTGATTAAGCGGAGGTTACCTACAGAGATACGCTGCTTAGAAGAGGATTTATATCATCAAATGTGATATAAGTAATTTTAGATTAAAAACAGTCTAAAGAACATACAAATGGTGTAAAAAGTATGTTAACATTGAAAATAGATGATTCTTTGGAGACTACCACAAAGCACTAAAAAGAAATTTTAAAAATAATATATCTAAATTTTAGCAGATTTACTGCTTACAGAAATAAATGGACTTTCAGACCTACTATTCTTTGTTCAATAAAGAGGCAATTGCATAATGATTCAATGTCCCCTCAGTAATATGAATGACCACCTGTGAAGAATGAAGGTGATTTAGTTTATTTCCTTATAATCCTATATTGTATAGCCACCAAAACTAATACATAAGGTGATTTTTACAGGTCATTTCTTTTTAGAGATATAAAGGCATGTTTTATGCTGGGTAGATGCTAGATGCTGGGTAGACATCTCAAAAAAGAGCAACAAAAGAGCTTACTGTTGTTGCTGTCATCCATCAAAAATTTAGCTAGTGAGCATGTTTTCTATTTTAAAATGATGTAACAATCATACCACCTACCAATCCTGTATAAAAACATGTATGTTAATTAATTTTACTGTCCTAACATTGAATTGAAGAAACCAAATTAGATTGTTAATACTATTGCTGGTATTTCTGGATTAGGCTGCAAAGAGCAGTCTGTTTCACACCTGAAATAAACCCGGGAGTCTATGATATCCTAGAAGAAAGATTGTGAAGGTGTTTGAAGCAGGATACTGCAATAGTAGACTTGCAAATAGACAAAGACTCACAGAACAGGGGGACAGTTCTGAATGTGCCTACCACCAGTCAGTCACAAGGGACCATTCAGAGACTCTAGGATTAAAATTAGTCATGTGACATGTCGTCATTTCTTCCTCAAGGAAAAATACTCTGAAATATTATTTCAAATGACTCCTTCATTGTCGTAAGATTTTTACAAAAATTCAGTTTTAGAAAAATGAATGCATTTACTCTTTGGGGAAAGTTTCTTGTCATTTGTACCAAAATGTAGAATTGCAGCAATCTGCAGAGGCAGGCATCATGAATACCATGTATTCTGGACTAACGATAACAGCACTGGAGATTCCCATTTGACTCTGTCAAAGGGGTGTGGGTGTTTTCACATGCATTGCCTCACTGGACTGACCAGCTCAAAGAAAAGGGAGGTCAGGAGTTTCTGGATGGTTAGTGGTCACAAGAAAGCTTTACGATGAATCGGGGCTTGCACTTCATCTTCAGAAAGGCCTGAAGGGCAATTTTGCTCTGATTCCACCGTAGGTCCTTACAATCAGTGTCATACTCATTTGAAATAATCCATTATTGTGTGGAGTACATAATTTCAACTTTTTGTGTTTATATTGACAGATACCATTTACAAAGAGTTGGCTGCAACCTAACAAAAAGGCGCATGCTGAATTAGCCACCACTGAAAAATAAAATTGGCACCCACCAGCCTTGACTTTCAATCATTCTGTGAAACTCCATCTTGACCCGTCATTTTGTGCAGAGATGCTTCCAGGTTCTGAGTAAGCTTACTTAGAAAAGACAGGTCAGATGTCTGGGTGAGTCCCAGAGATCTCCTTCTGCTAAGTTTCTGCTGCATCAGGTGTAGATTAAATTCCTCCGTTAAATCACCTCCAATGGAATGAGGTTCAAGTCTCAATTGCACCTCAAGCTACATAAACTGACAAAAGACAAAAGCATGTACTTCAAACCAATGTATCAAGACTTTAGTATCACTTCCCTCTGGGCCTCAGTTTCTTCATCTGTAAAAGTCTATGCCGACTGTATCATTTTTAAGGTCTAGGATGTGAAACAGAGGTTGAGAGAGGCAAACACTGAATTGTTCAAATTGCATTGTCTCTTCAACAAACTCAAAGAATTTCAAAGTAAATTTAAAACACAGAAACAGAGAGCAACTATTGAAATTCTTGAAGATTCAACTATTGAAGATTCAATAGTTGTCAGTAATTGTCAGTAACTATTCTCAATAATGGTTCAGTAATTGTCAAACAGCTGAGAAACAAAAATAACACAAGATTTTTTAAAAATCTTATACTTGTCACAAAAATCATTAGGCACCAATTCTCCCTATTGAACTAAAGAGATAAAACTGATTTGGCATTTTTCTTGACAACTTTAAATTTAAACCTTAACGAATTAATCAAGATCAACTCAAAGTGAAAAATACAACAAAAGTTATAAAACCAGACGTTATGGACTGAATGTTTGTGTCTCCGTAAGATTTGTATTTTGAAGCCCTGACACCCAGTTTGGCTATATTTGGGGATGGGGCATCTATGGAATTAAGTAAAGTTAAATGAGATTAGAAATTTGACACTGATCCCTGATCCAGTAAGGTTAGTGCCTTTATGAGAAGAAATACTAGACTGCACATGTTCTCTCTCCCTGCTTATAATCTTAACTATCATTATTTACAAGTATTTTCTTATACGTATGTGTGTATACACATAGATGACTTGACTATGTCCTTGCTCTATCATTTCCATAGATGTCTGGCCCAAACCAAGGAAATGCCATGTGAGAACATAACAAACAGAAGGCCAGCTACAAACCAGGAAGAGGTCCCTCACTAGAATCCAGATCGGCTGCCATCTTGATCATGGACTTGTCGCCTTCAGAACTGTACTGAAATCTGTTGTTTACACCACCCAGTCTATGGTATTTTGTTATAGCAGCCCTAACAGGCTGACACAAGACATCACAAACATAATTGATCCTTTACTGTGTGTTTAGCTGTTAATTAGTTTCTGGGAGGGATACACAAGAGTATAAGGTTCCTTCCTAAGCACAGCTTGCAAAAATCTGTCAATACCCTGAACCCTTCCACTAGATATACCCACTACAAAGATCCATTCATTTAAGCATAAAAGAGAGTCAAAGAAAACAAGATCGTCTTGCTATTAAAAAATGCAGTCACGCCATCAAATTGACATTCACTCTCATCTTTTATATGTCTTGTATGTCAACAATTTAGTAAAATATAATTGAAACACGAAGTCAGAGGCTCTATGAAAATCAAAGAGAATTTGAGTAACTCTTAAGATGCTTTTATATTACTTCAAATGGTACCCAGGATATATGACACTAAGAAAATGAAATGGTTTTTTAAGGAGACATTTTCAATGATACACATTCAACTAGAAAATGAACCAAATGCCAGGCTCCCAGATCAGTCTGAATTATCTAGGCTTAGTGATTTCTCCACTGTGGAAATGCTGAGGGGCAAGTTTATTTTAGAAAGTGGTAAGATGGAGCTCACATTGCCGCACGTTTAGTCACATAACTAACCCCTGGTAGTAACACAAACTGGTCAAGTGGTAACTTCAGAGAGTCTAAAGCAGGAAGGAAAACAAAACCCCAAGCAATTCAGGTGATAATTTGAAAAAGTTGCTTTAAAAAGGTGCAGTAGCTCACACCTGTAATCCCAGGGCTTTGAGAGGCTGAGGCAGGTGGATCACTTGAGTTCAAGAATTCAAGACCAGCCTGGCCAAAATGGCGAAACCTCGTCTCTACTAAAAATACAAAAATTAGCCAGACGTGGTGGTGGGTACCTGCAATCACTCGAGAGGCTGAGGCAGGAGAATCACTTGACCCTGGGAGGTGGAGCTTGCAGTGAGCAGAAATCGCACCACTGCACTCCAGCCTGGGCCACAAAGCAAGACTCAATCAAAAAAAAAAAAAAAAACAACATCTATCTATCTATTGATAGATAGATGAAAGGAAGAAGTAAAGCTTAACTAAATTGGCTCAGATTATTTTGAAACTATTTATTGAATATTGTGCTAAGTACTGAACTAGGCTCAGGAGGCACAAAGTTAGTATCATGCAGAGGTATCACAAAATTGGCTTTAATCTCTCCCTTCCTTTTCTCTATGGGAGCATTTAAAGTCTTATGCAGAAGTGGGAGAGAAAAGGCCCCATAGCAAATAAAGTTTATGAATATTTGGTTAAATCAAGTTAAATATATTTTAAGGCTGAAGAACTATGTCAACATGGAGTAAGAATCTTCAACCTGGAGATCTTTTATCAAGAGGCATTTATTTTGTTTCCTGTTGCACAACACATATACTTTATATGTACATTCATACATATAAGAAAATACTTGTAGATAATAATACTCAAGATTACTTTGATCTTGTTCCATCATTTCCACAGATGTAAGAAATAATAATTATGAGAACTTACTCTTATCTTGTAATCGATACTTTGCAGAGTAATCAATAAACTGTCATTGTAATAATGAGTTATTTGCCTCTCACTCCTCCAATTTACTAATCATCAAATAGCAGGTCCAATTGTAATCAAAACTAAAGTGCTGAGTTTTATGTGGAATTATGAGTGATTGGTAGCACACTATTTAAAATCCAATTCAAATGCCAACTAATTACTGAGGGGTGAATCTAGAAATAAAACACACCTGCTATTGTTATATTTCTGAAACTCTAACACCCATTAGTAACACTGAATTCTGCTGGCAATAACTTACTTTGACATCAGAACTGGGTTGAAATTAAATTTGAACGCGAAAACTTTCTTCCATACACCTGAAGATTTTCTTTTTCAAAAAAGAATATATCGAAGATTTCTATACAGCTAAATCCTTTTGAACACAACACTCTTTACTGCACATATGAATCAAGTATGAATGAAAGAGCTCAGGGTTTTATAAACAGTGGAATAAAAATAAAATATAAAGAAAAAAGTATGAAAAAAATCCAAGTAACAAGATATATTTAGTCTATAGAGATAATAGAGAAATTGACATGTACAATTTGAGAGTCAGAGGAATCTTAAAGATTAAGCTACTTCAGGTTAAAGACTGTAAGCTGAATCCATGCATTTGTTTCTGCTGTTACTATAAAACTCACTAAAATCCAGGTATAGGGACCTTTAAAAACCGTAAATCCATAAAACAAACAAAATGGAAAAGAACAGAAGAGATACAAAGTTTATTTTTAACCAGAAAAATAGAATGGGGATTTGCTCACAGTTTGGATATACCAGAAACATGGGGAAGGTAGGGTAGGAAATTTAGGAAGACTAAGAAGCAGCTAGACTAACAGATGATCCACTCAATTTAGCAGAAAACTGGAGGCATATTATCTGGAAAGGGTAAAACAGAGAGACACCAGGTGCTATTAACTAAATGTTTACATTTTCCAAGATTTATATATTGAAGCCTAATCCCCAATTGGGTGACATTTGGAGGTGTGACCTTTGGGAGGTGATTAGGCTCAGATTAGGTCATGAGGGTGGGCCTCCCATGATGGAATTAGTGCCCTTATAAAAAAAGAAAGAGACACACAAGATTTCCCTGCCCCACCCCCTCTGCCATGTGAGGATACAGCAAGAAGGTAGCCATCTGCAAACCAGGGAAAGAGTCCTCACCAGACATCAAATCTGCTGGCACTGGGATCTTGAATTTCCCAGCCTACAGAACTATGAAGAATAAATGTATATTGTTTAAGCCACGGAGTATATGATACATCGTCACAGCTTCCTGGACTGACTAACATACTGTGCAATGGTGAAAGCAGCAACACTGCCCTTATAATCAGGAGATTAGCTGAAAGATTATCATCAGAATGTGGAAACATTTGCCCTCTGCCCCCTCCCCAGTGGCCTCCTAGAATGCTAATGCTCAGGCTTAGGCCCTCCAAGCAGATGGATAGAAGATTGTTCTCCAGGGCAATGCTCCTATCCTGGGGATCTTGTGAAGGATTTTATCAGTAGGTTTGGGGTTAGGTCAGAGATTCTGCATCTAACAATCTTCTGGGTGACATGGATACTGTTGGTCAGAGTCCATACATTTAGTGGGAGGTCCCAGAATCTCCCCAGCACAAAAGATGGATTAAAAGACCTGGTTGGATCAATCTACAGTGATGCCAATCGGCTTTCTAGCATCCCATTTCACAATACGAGCAAACAGCCAAGGACTTCACAATATCTGTGGAATGCCTCTAATATAAACAAGTGAGACTAAACAGGCAATTTGAAGGGAACAGATATTATGCCATGAGATGGACACTATCATTAATACCCTCAGAAAGATCAGAGAATACATTTCATTCATGAAATAAGAACAGGATTTTATTTAAATAAAAAATAGGGGAAAAATAACTCCTAGAAATTGAAATTACAATATTACAAATAAAAGAAAATTTAAAAGGGGATATTGAAAGAAAAAAAAAATAAGGGGAAGAGATGGAAAAAAACAAGGACAAGAAAATGAAAAAAATAAATAAAAGAGAGTCAGAAAATATTATTCCAGAAGGCCTCAGACTTAGACCTCGATAATAGACCACCCCCCCACACATAAAACGGAGAGAACAAGTAAAAAATAGACGGGGAAAAATTAAAGAAATAATCCAAGAAAGTTTCCCAGCAATGATGAGTTTCCAGACTGATAGAATACATTGGGTGCCCTGCAATGGAAGAATTATACCCACATCTGGGCACATCATCATGAAATTTTTGTACACTGATGGCAGCTAAAAATAGTTAAGAGACTGAGAAAGAGAGAAAGAAGAGATCGCACACCAAAGATTAAAATGACTTAGGGCCAGGCACAGTGGCTCACGCCTATAATCCCAGCATTTTAGGAGGCCAAGAAGGGTGGATCACGAGGTCAGGAGTTCAAAACCAGCCTGGCCAACAGAGTGAAACCCCGTCTGTACTGAAAATACAAAAAATTGGCCGGGTGTGGTGGCAGGCACCTGTAATCCCAGCTACACGGGAGGCTGAGGCCCGAGAATCACTTGAACCTGGGAGGCAGAGGTTGCAGTGAGCCAAGTTCGCACCACTGTACTCCAGCCTGGTGACAGAGAGAGACTCAGTCTCAAAAAAATAAATAAATAAACAAAATAAAACAAAAAAATAAACAACAACAAAAAATTACTTAGGATTTCTCAACAATAACACAGGAAAACTAGAAGACAAAAGTGCAATGCCTTCAAAATTGTCTGGAGAAATGAATTTCAACTTCAAATTCATTGTGCAGCCAACTTTGCATGGGGATAGGCCACTTAGGGATGCAAAGACTGAGATACTTATCTCCAACATATTCTTTCTTTCTATCTATCTATCTATCTATCTATCTATCTATCTATCTATCTATTTATTTATTTTAGAAGGAGTCTCGCTCTGTCGTCAGGCTGGAGTGCAGCGGCACGATATCAGCTCATTGCAATATTCCCCTCTCGGGTTCAAGCCATTCTCCTGCCTCAGCCTTCCAAGTAGCGGGGATAACAAGCACACACCACCATGCGCAGCTAATTTTTGTATTTTTAGCGGAGATGGGGTTTCACCATGTTGGCCAGGCTGGTCTCAAACTCCTGACCTCAAGTGATCCATCCATCTCAGTCCAAAGTATTCTTTTCCAGGAAACTACTAGAGGATATATTGTACCAAAATCAGACAGTAAATCAAGGAAAAGTAAAGACAAGAAATTTGTGAAACAGGGAATCAAAAGAGAGACGAAGGAAACCATAATATCTGAAACTTCTCATCTCTAAATAGTGCTTTTATTAGTAACATAGCTAAGAATGTTATTATTGGAAAGTTGGGGGAATGGTGTGTGACGGGGGCTGGATTAAATTTAAAGAACTAAAATCTATTTTATTTTATTTTATTTTATTTTAGAGATGGAGTCTCGCTGTGTCGCCCAGGCTGGAGTGCAGCGGCGGCGCGATCTCAGCTCACTGCAAGCTCCACCTCCCGGGTTCACGCCATTCTCCTGCCTCAGCCTCCCGAGTAGCCGGGACTACAGGCGCCTGCCAGCACGCCCGGCTAAGTTTTTATATATTTTTTAGTAGAGACGGGGTTTCTCCGTATTAGCCAAGATGGTCTCCATCTCCTGACCTCGTAATCCACCCACCTCGGCCTCCCAAAGTGCTGGGATTACAGGCGTGAGCCACCGCGCCCGGCCTTCCATTGTGTTTTAAGAGATAATTATTAAAGTTGAAAAACCAGAGCTAGCACTATTACCATATTATTTAGATATAAGTAGAAAAATATCGTGAGAATATAGCTAAAAAGAAGTGAAAACAGTTGCCTCTGGGAAGTGGGATATGATAGAGCCTATGATGGTTTACAAGTCTTTATGTGTTCATGTGACTTTTATGAAAATGGAATAATGATAAACTTATCTAACATTTTCATTATGAAGGTCAGAAAATGACCTTTTCCTAGGTCCTTCAACAAGTTGCCTTGAAGAAGCAAGACCAGAGCATTTCATTGTTTCATTATTTGAACTGCCATGATTCTGTTACTAAACATAATTATAGGCCAAATGTAGATATTTGTTCTCTCATTTATTTAGTAGAAATCGATTGAATGCCAACTAGGTTATCCATGGGTATAACAGTAAGCAAACCAGGCCTGGTCCCTGTCCTTACAGAGTTTATAAGTGGCTAAGAGATAGTACAGGGGGCATTTATAGCTAACTGTGAGAAGACCACAAGATTTGGAAATTAAGTCCCCTAATTGTATACTCATCTGTTTCTTTCCTTCATTCCCCGTGAAAGTTTTTCTCCCCACATACAAGATAATTCTTGACTTCACTTCCAGACACAGTAAACACCAGGGCAATTTATTTTTCCCTTCTTCCTCTGAGCTAAGAGTCCAGCCATCAGCCAGTGAAGTATGGCCTTTGAGCGACTTCATATTTCCATGTTAATGTTGCTTTGTCACCAACATTTCAGCCCACAGACTGGCTGACAGCCCTCCCTGGGCCACAGAAACCACCAGCTGGTTGTGGAACTAACAATTTACATCTCGTGGTGCAATGAGGATCCAGCAATAAGTTGATTTTGTTGAAGATTGTGGAACTACATGAGAAATTGGCCACTTACCTACTTCCTGATGCAAACGTGACATAAGTAATCCTACTTAAAGGAATAGCCACATAATCTAGATAATTTGAGTCTTTCTCTAGCTTTTCAAAAAGAGCTTCAAAAGGCAAACTATTGATGCTGTCTATCAGACTTGCTTTCTGCCCTTTTAGACTCTCAAAAGTTGGGTATTGAAAATGTTTGGCACTTAAAACATGGTATACATAAAATATCCCAAGTCTCACTTTTTAGCGTAATCAAAGCAACTATCCTGATTCTAGTTTCACCTATAAAACTCACTTGAAAAAATGAGATGTTCTAATTTTAGCTCCTTATTCGTTCCTCCAAATGAAGACTTTTTCGGTCTGTTTCAGGAAGACTTTGTACACTTCCATTCATTCTCTTACTGACAATTCTGAATGCCAAATGGAGGCAGAATGGCGCTCTCCCAGGAGCTCGGTCCCCATAATGATGGGTGTTCAACCAAAGAGTGCTTATTAATGGTTGCTCTTGGGGCTTTCGGGCTGGTGGGTCACCATTCCCCAACCACTTCCTCTCAGACTGGCAATCAGAGGGAAAATTCCAGTATTATAACTTTTTCCTGTACTGGAAAAACTGCTGTTTCTCTAAAGGTAAACCTAAAACGTATGTCTTCTGATTCTGTAGGGTCTACCAAATCAATTTTTTTTTGTATGTTTCTACTTACAGATTTTCACTTCTAAATAGAAAGTCGAAATTCTAATTAGAAGTGGAAAACCTAAAGTATCTTTGAACAAATATCCTTCTTTTCCTACCAATTCCTTGACAATAATGAAGACAATAAAGTAGTTTGTGCATTGCAATAAGCACAATAGCAACGAGTATATGCATATATATACACACACACACACACACTCAGATCTTGAAGAAAGTTAATCAAAACACCTCCATCAATTGAAAATGACAAAATTTTCACAAAGATATAGAAATTAACTATAGGCACAGCTTATTAAGAAAAAAATATAATTAAAATTCAAAGTTAAGAACTCTTTTTAAATCTCATTAGGACTCTAAGTTAAAAACCTAAATTTTAATCTGTGGATTGAAAGAGTTATTGCATTGCTTCCACCATAGAAAAGCTATTAAAATCTTAATAGGTTTTTCCTTTAGCAAAAATACAAGTTAACATACAATTTTAGATATTTTTCTTAATTCTGATTATTCACTACATGTATATAGGAAGTAGTGAGGTTTTAAATATATTTGTTTCATCAGTGCAATAAAAAGTACCCTAAGGATACTAATTAGCTCAAATTTCTCCAATTGGTCAATTAAGTACTACTTCCCTTCTTATTTCAACATTACATTAAAGTTCAGGCTTTTTAAAAATATCTCTTCCCTATTTTAACAGCTCAACTGTGCCCCTGTATCCATTCTCTCCTTAATCAAGTCTCCATTGGTCACGATTGCCAGATACATCATTTTTTTTTTCTTCCAACTTTTCTTGTGGGAGATGTGTGTGCAGGTTTGTTAAATGGGCAAATTGCATGTTGCTTGGATTTGGTGTACAAATTATTTCCTCACCCAGGTAGTAAGCATAGTACTCAATAAGTAGGTTTTCAGTCTTCATCCTCCTCCCACCCTTCACCCTCAAGTAGATTCTGGTGTCTATTGTTTCTCTCTCAATGTCCACAAGTCCTCAGCGTTTAGCTCCCACTTTTGAGTGATCCCCAGCTTGATTACACATGGGTATTTAGTTTTCTGTTTCTGCGTTAATTTACTTAGGATAACAGCCTCCAGCTGCATCCATGTTGCTGCAAAGGACATGATTTCATTCCTTTTATGGCTACATGGAATTCCATGGTGTAGATGTACCACATTTCCTTTATCCAGTCCAACACTGATGAGCAGCCAGATATATCTTCATAGTATCAGAAGTCCTGCTGAAAAATGTATACTGGCTGTAAATTGTCCACAGGATAAAGGCTGGACATCTTAGTCTGATCTTCAAGTCCATTTCAAATGATGTCTCAACTCACCTTTCAAACCTTGTAGCTATAATGAACTGAACTGCTCTCCCACTCCCCAAGTAATTACTGAACCTTCTTCCCTCTATGCAGAACGCATCCCTGTTCCTGGGATCTCTCCCTCCATCTGCCTTGTGCTTTAGCCACCCCTGCCGCATCAGATCTCCAGCTTGATTACACATTCACAAGAACTTTCTCCCTCTCGGCATGGCAATGAACATATGCTGACTTATATCACATGTAAACACATCTTCCATTCCTACTTGGATGGGCTGAGTGAACTTGTTATAATCCCAGCTTGTTATGATCATAACAAGTTACAATCAGACACATTGCTTCATAAAAAAGGAGTTTAATAAATGTTTGTCGAGAGATGAATAAATGGGAGAAACACATCATAAGCAGAAAAGCCTAGAACAACAGTTTCCTAATAAATCTTAGAATGTAGAAAAGCCCAAAAGTATTTCTTTTGCCCAGAAGCTGCTCACTTTTCTTTATCCAAGAATTTCAAACTCCAGCCTTTAAATCCGGTCCCTATCCAGCCTTCTTACTCACCAGGATAAACAATGTACATTTCAGCCCCCTCATTTCAACCCTCTTATTTAATTCTTACCTCTGATTTCCGATATAACAACTTTGATTGTTAAGGACAAAATAGTAACTAGCCTATAGTACTTTTCTGCTTACCCATGGTAACAAGGAACTGAGCTATGTGATAAATCCAAATATACAGTGAACTGGGAAATTTAGTTTTGGTCAATGATTTTCACCTCTTGAAATAACTCCTTCATCATGTTATGATTAGTATATAAAAAGCACAGGCACGTTCACTCCTCTCATTCTCAAGAGCTTCTTGAAAAACAGAAATAACTAAAAGGTAAGCAACAAAATGTGAAGAGGAACAATGAGTCAATAAGTCAGCTTCTTTAAACTCTAAACAATAATCACCAATGGGCTGTATTATCAATTAACTGTATATTATATTAAATCATATCTAAAATCAAAAATCTTACTAAGACAAAGAGAATCAGGAGCAGTGCAGAATTTGAAGTTTCTAGAAATAGCTGCATGGTTTAATCTTTACCTACCCATGGGATTTTATGCTTTTTAGGTCCAAGTCAACTTCAGCAAATCCTTCTGCGAGGTTGGAACGAAGCTCAGAGAGAGATTCCGTGGTAGAATATGTTTAGTCTAGATTTCTTGGGACTGTTTTAGGACTACTCAGGGCCATCAGTGCAACACCAGGCTTATTACCTATTGCTCTTACACTGCCCTAGTTCTTGAACCAGTGGAGGTGCCACCCTGATGTTGCATCCCACTCGCCAGAAATCCCTTCCTGAACCATGGCAGTATCCCTGGGAGCTACAAAGCCACACTTGAGGGTTTGAGAATTTCATAATCAAAAGGTCTAAAATATGTCTTTATGTTTACACAATGAAATCAATAGGAAAATGCCATATCTATCCTCTGAATTAAAAAAGTTGGAAGCCAAGATAATGTCTCCATTGGCTGCAGAGGAGACTACTACTTGTGCTTTGCAGTTAGCAACAGCTATGACATCTGAAGGGTGATGTGTGTAATCCAACAGGGCTTTCATTATATATAGAAGGCTTCAGTTAATATCACAGTTATACACAGGAAGGCACTCACTGTCTATTGCTTGATTCCATTTTCCTCATATGAACTGTCTTGGAAATGTCATTGTAATCTGTCAAGGGGCTTACTGTTCTTAAACTTTAAAAATATCCAGGCTCCTGATTATGATGATGAGACAGTTGATGTATACCAAGTATGAAGGCCATGATGACCAGAAAGGTTTTCTCAAACAATAAATCAGCCATTCATGACCAGAATAAACTAATAAAATACAAACCGAAGCCTTGACCAAAGCCAATAATGCAAAACGCTTTCTTCATTTTAGAGAAGAGAATAATGCCTAGTAGAAAACAATGTGGCATATGAAAATAAAATTTCTCCTAGTGTAGGGAAGAGGCTAGGGGACAGAGGCATGTTCAAGAACGTAGGCATGAGATTAAACTTCTTCCAATGCCCTGTATTGCTTCTTCATTTTGACTAAAATTGTAGCCAGTTTATGTGGCAGACTTCTGCCTTAGAGTTCTCTATGTAACTATGGAGGAAACGGAAAATGTGGAGGTGAGTAAACTTCTGGATTGTATGCAGTATATTTTATTTGACTTCACATAGCGTTTATTTTCCAAAAACAGGGTATTTTAAATCATTCTGCTGTTTTCCTTTATATTTCTATTCTGTTTTATGACCTGTCTCAATTGTTATACGTGCAGAAACTTACTGTTTCCATAAAGCAAATGCTTTTCTGACAAATTACTGAGTACAGTCAGAAGAAAAATTATCTTACTGTATTAACTGAAATACTGGCCAATAGCATTCAGAAATCTACAGAGATCTTCCCATGGTATGCCCAAAGGACTCTAAGCTATTCGTTTTTCTCCAAATGGAGTAGCCTGGCTTTTCTACTAAATTCTTACTTACCATCGTGATTTCCAATAAAGCTTTGAAGTAGAAGATCCAAGGCTTTGAAAATACCGATTTTGGGCAATGTTAGCAATTTATGTCTTTATCCATTGTCTTTTTTTTTTTTTTTTTTTTTTTTTTTTTGTGAGACGGAGTCTCGCTCTGTCGCCCAGGCTGGAGTGCAGTGGCGCGATCTCGGCTCACTGCAAGCTCCACCTCCTGGGTTTACGCCATTCTCCTGCCTCAGCCTCCTGAGTAGCTGGGACTACAGGCGCCCGCCACCGCGCCCGGCTAATTTTTTGTATTTTTAGTAGAGATGGGGTTTCACCGTGGTCTCGATCTCCTGACCTTGTGATCCGCCCGCCTCGGCCTCCCAAAGTGCTGGGATTACAGGCATGAGCCACCGCGCCCGGCCTATCCATTGTCTTATATGTCAATTTTGCTATGAATAAACTTTAATTTACTTCCATCTCCTTTGGGGAGGGGGAGGTTGGTGGAATATCATGTCAGAAAGGTTGGTAACATACTTTAAAAATGAGTATTTTCAGTTCAAACCACAGTTTGGTTTTTGTGGGATTTAATTTCCACTGAACAGAAACCAAGCACATATGTATTTGATTTCTCCTTAAGGATCAGTTATGGATGAGTGGAGGAACCAGAGAAAATGCAACATGGAAACCTTCTAGCTATAAAGACAGACAAGTTCATCTTGGCTTCCATCATGCATTTCTGATCTGTTGGTGTCGCCAAAATAAAAGGTCTGGCTATCATATTGTAACTTAGGCTAAGAAAGTAGAAGAGAATCAAACAATTGTCAAAGGTGATCAACTGCATGTATATTGTATATTAAAATTATAATTAAATAAAGTGGTGAGGTTCTTCAGCTATTAAAAATGTCATCAGCAATGAAGCTACTTTGTGTCTGACCAGGGCTTTTACAGTAACTGATTACTTACAGATGCCAAGTCCCCCAGGGAACTTTTGCCACCTGTTTTCAGTTTGTGGATTGGTGGCCTTACCCTGACGAAGCTTACTGGTCTGACACTGGGTTACGCTATCTGTGGCAATGATGTTGGTATTTAATCAATAGTTTTACAGGATACCATCTACATCACTGAAAGACATTTTATTTGAGTATTTCCCCTATATCCTGCTACTATTTACAATATAGCATTTTACTTTACTATTTACAATATGAAAGTAAAATGGCTTGAATGAATAGCACTGCTCAAATATTACAACCTTGCATAGTTGCTGAGTAAGTTCAAAATGACACTCTGCCCCAAAACCAAACAGAATTTTAGAAATGGGCCGGGTGCGGTAGCTCATGCCTATATTCCCAGTTCTTTGGGAGGCCAAGGCAGGTGGATCGCTTGAGTCCAGGAGTTCGACACCAGCTGGGCAACATGGTGAGACCCCATCTCTAATAAAATACAAAAATTAGCCAGGCATAGTGGTGTGTGCCTGTAGTCCCAGTGACTCAGGAGGCTGAGGCAGGAGAATCAATTGAACCTGGGAGGCGAAGGTTGCAGGGAGCCGAGATTGTGCCACTGCACTCCAGCCTGGGAGATAGAGGGAGACACTGTCTCAACAACAACATAAAAGAAATGAAGGAGATCTGTGAGGTCATCGTATTTAATCACTCATATAATACAAGAATTCCTTCCACCATAAACCTGAACAATTGACTTCACTTTCCATTTGAACAGGGTTCACTGTCTCAGAGCAGTTCATTTCCACTTCAATTAAACAGCTGGTAATTGTACAAAACCTGTCTTGACGCTAAGTGGAGACCTGTTTACTTGTCACTTCAACTTACTGATTGTTCTATTGTCCAATGCAATGACATAAATGAGGCCTGAATCTGAGCCTTTCAAAGATTTGAACTAACTTATCTTTCTCCTTAAGTCTTTTCTAGGCTAAAATATTCCAAGTCCTTTCAGCTAATGCACATAATATTTGTTCTCTTTTCTTCATAATTTTAGTTGATAGAAATCAGATCTGTTTCATCAACATCAATGTAAGACATGTTCTCTGAAAACACAGTACCAAATAATAGTCTTAATTAGGACGCATCTTTGATTTTTCTGGAAACCAAACTTCTGTTAATATAGCCTAATGCTACATTCACTTTTGATGCAGGATGATCTGATCTTTGACTGTTTTCTCTGCTTTAAAATAAGAAAGAAAGCAAGTCCAGCTGCTAAAGTGGTCATGACATAGTATCTGCAATGTTTTTTCAGTATGCTGTAACATCACTCATTTGTGCCTGGAATCTTGAGCTGATTTTAAGTGGTAAGGTCTGATTTTAACACATTTTTCACATATTTAATCTCCTCTTATGTTTATTATTATACTTATTATTACAATTGTTTTCTCTTAGTATGTTTATTCTATTTTTTCTAGTTCGAAGATTAGGTTTCATTACAGTAAGAAATGAAATAGTGTTTTTTTCTGGGTTTAAGCCCCAATAACTAAATAATATTGTGTTTTCAGCCCATTTTGTTGCTTTCTTTTAATTTGTCTTTTTAAATTCCCTTGTTTGTCTGATTTCATCCAGATACAATGAAGTTCCTATCCTTTCATTTTACTTGTCTTTGATACTGTTACCATCTTTCCATGTTCTAGGCATATCTTTTAAAAATCTAGCCCAATATGAGAATGTTAATGAACTCACATGGGTTCCCTAAATTACTGACTATTTTTTGCTCAACAAGTCCATTGGTGATTTTCCACATCCACAAAATTTAGATCGACGCAGCTAATACGCAGCCAAAGCATGTATGTTACACATTTTTGCTTTCTAGATAGAGGTGGGGACTGTGATGGTGTCATTATAGTCACATTTTATACAAGGTTGGCTGCTACAACTGAGTATAAAATCTGTGCCATAAAACAAGTCTCACCATGAGGTTGCCATCTGTTAGCACTGACAGAGAGGGGCTGGGATTTATGTCTGGGCAGACCATTCACAGCTCCAGGAAGTGGCTGTGAAAACAGCGACCCAGCACCAGCTGTGATAATCACACTGCTAGGTCCAGGGAGCCCTCTCCCCAGTGTTTCCCCCTGGCCTCTGCATTTCAGGCCAGGATATGTGAGGGAAGCACAGAAGATGTGAGGGATTAAAAAATGGTAACGCAAACTGTTATCTTCCCAGGAGGCCTGTTCTCAAATTATGGGGCTCTCAGCACAGTGGGAATGTCTCAGGCCTAGTGTGGTGGGACTACAGTCTTGCTTTATGTTCAGTGGTATTAAGAAAGGTGAAGGGAAGGAAAAGGAAGAGAAAGACAAGTTCAATCATCAAATGCAAAACTGTGTGTTAAATTCATGAGACAAAATAATTTAATAAAATAAGCTCCTTTAATGACATTTCACTTTCTGGTTTACACCATTTAAAAATGTAACCCAAATTATGATATGCATCTATTTCTGTATCTATATCATACAGCTACATTGGTCTACTCGTCTATCTAAATGTGTGTATGTATACACACAATATATATATTTTATATATATGTGCACATATGTATTATATATGTACACATACATTCATTATATATGTGTATATATACATATATAAAATAAAATGGCTAATACACATATGTGTATATATATCATATATGTGTATATACACATATATGTGTATATATATCATATATGTGTATATACACATAACACAATATATACATATATAATTATGTGTATATATGTATATGTAGTATATATATGAGTACATATATACTATATATACATATGTATATGTGTGTATGTTTATATATATACCATATATATAAAGAGAAAGAAAGAAATATGACTTTACTCTGTGTTTTTTAGTAACTGCAGTTCTATAGTTATATATTTCTCTAATTTGTAATACTGGTGATTACAATGTGGTTGTAATAGCACTTCCTAGTCTTCCCTAATTCAGGAAAATTGCTGAAAGTCTACTTGTCCCACTTTACTGACACCTAAAAGAAACATCTTCTGGAATTGAGACTGAGATCTTATTAATAAGAAGGGCACTGTCAATCCATTGAGGACTACTGGGATATAATTAAATTAGGAATTTCATTCTAAAACCAGGGCATACAAGCACAGTGTTAATAATGGCTGTTTGAGTCCATGCCAAAGTCTAAAGTTAATCATCCTGATTTCTGAGAGTCATCCATTAAGACACTTTCATTGAATTGTGTAACAAAAAAACAAAAACAAAACAACAACAACAACAAAAAAAGAAAACCTGTTTTCCAGAGAAATCTGCTGTGCTCTTGCAGACCTGGATGGTTCCAGTACATGCAACAATACGCTTCCTGACTCGTGGAAGCCGAGGTATGTGCTGGCACCACAAACACAGCTTTATTATTCCAGAAGCAGATGTCTGATTGTACTGGCAATGTGACACACAGAACATGTGAGAATTGTTGGTACCCAGTAATCTCAGATGACATACTAAGGAATTCAGGTGATGTGAAAGTAAGTTCTATTAAAAGATGATTTCTTTTGCAAAAGCATAGCATTTGCCTTGGGACCAAAGGCACATATCCACCTCTTCAATGACAGTACCTACCCTTGCCAAAAAATGACCAATAGTCCATAGCAATTATTCAAAAATATCCAGGATAAGACTTTATGATTATGGTAGAACTCCTTCTTGAAGCATTTGCAGTCTGCCTTGAAACTCTGTCAATCTCATTAATCACAGCTAAGTCAGGTGATTTCAGTGCCTAGTGCTAGAAACATTTTTAGGGAGTCGAAGATTCTAATGGATCATCTAGTTTAATAATACCCTCAAGCAAAGGGCCACTGGTTTCATGTGATACTCAATTTTGAATAATGCAAATTATTTCATGCTGTGAAATGCATTACTGTAGAAAAGTGGCCAAACGAATTTCCAAATCTCTCTATGCAATATTCAAAAGGTCATAAATGAAATATTGTCCCTGAAATGGGGGCTTGCAAGCAGGATATCTGTTATGGAGCACTCTCAGGAACAATTCCTACCTACAAAAGCATGAGGGAAGCTGGATTAAGCAAAGAGAAAGTTTAATTGCAAAGTGGTTGCAGCAGAAGCCTGGGTTGCTCCCAGAGGGAGATCTGGAGCTGGAAAGGCTCTTAGAGTTGCCCCCTGTGGAGGCACAGAATGCAGGAAAGGAGCCTGTTATTAACCAGGCACTCTGCTAAGGTTTGGAGATAGTGAAGAAAAAAAAACAAAAACAAATGATACCCGCCCTCAAGGAGCTCAGGGTCTGTCTACTGGGGCAGAGAGACACGCAAACAAATAACAACACAGCAAGGGGACAAGTGCTGTGACAATAGTGTGTGATCCTGTGCCAGAGAATCTGCATAAGCAACCCACGCCCAAGGCTCAGAGGCATTGCTACATGAATATAGCTAGGACGATGTGTGCTTATTATCTTTCCTATAGGGATCAGTTTTTAACTCCTTTCAGGGTATTGCTCTTTTGAGTTTCTGAGTTATTTCTGCAGTGATGAAAAATGGAAAGCTATTTAATACATTACGCAGGAATGGGAAGCTGGAGATTGGAAAAGAGCCAATCCTGAAACTCCGTTTTGCCCTCATAAAGGACTGAGGAACATCAGCACAACCTCCCTTCCTCCTTATTGCTGTGCTCACCCACCTGAAAACCAACCAACCGACAAAAAATAAAGTTGTAAGCCTCTAGGGGTGAGTTGGAGCCGGCTCCCAGGAATCAGTGGTCTGCATCTCTCACCAAATCCATTTCAGTGTGGTCTGGCCAGTAATTTGACTTCAGTCTCAGCCATGGTGGGAGTAGCCAAAGAAATTGGCAGAGGCTACAAATCAGGGTTTTTTTCTTTCCTTAGAGAGTCTGTTAAATGTTCACTGGCAGACCATTGCTTATAACCAATGATTCTGTTTTGGCAAAGTGTTCCTAGTTGCCATATTCTTTATATTTTATCCAATAATGAATTTGCCATTATTGCACTTACACATTTTAGAATCACTGCGTGTAGAAGGTGAAAAACTACTGCTACCTTCCCAAAGAACCTGAGTTCAAACTCATTTTCTGACTTCAGGCAGGACCTAAAGCCTAAAGAAACAGAAGCTTGGTTCTAATCAGCGCTCATCAAAAGGGCTCTTTGGACATTTTCCCTCATGCCCTCCCCAGAATCTGTATTCTTGGGTCAAATACATCAGATATCAGATGAAAATAACAGTAATGAAAAGTGTTCATACTCTAGTAGGTTTCAATGGAGTGTGTTACTTCTGATTTCCGGGGAAATGAATGTGCAAGGAATTCCCCTTCCTTTAATGTCTACTTCTGAAACATTGTAAACCTGATGTATAAAGTGAGCTACCAACAGAAAGAATCCAGACAAAGGAGTCTCTCCACAGATAGGGAAGGGAGGGCTCTGAGCCACAGTCTATTACACAATCAGGAAAGATAAAAAAATAAACACGATTTATAAGTAAAGGTGGCTGCATGGCTGGGCACGGTGGCTCACGCCTGTAATTCCAGCACGTTGGGAGACCGAGGCGGGCGGATCTCGAGGTCAGGAGATCGAGACCATCCTGGCTGACATGGTGAAACCCTGTCTCTACTAAAAATACAAAAAATTAGCTGGGTGAGGTGGTGGGTGCCTGTAGTCCCAGCTACTCAGGAGGCCGAGGCTGGAGAACAGCATGAACCTGGGAGGTGAAACTTGTAGTGAGCCAAGATTGTACCACTGCACTCCAGCCTGGGCAACAGAGCGAGACTCCACCTCAAAAAAAAAAAAAAAAAAAAAAAAGATGGCTGCAGACACTTCAGATAAAACTCAAGAAAAGGTCGAAATGGACTCCCAAATATAAGTAATTTATATTATTTGATGATTTATAAATAGTTTCTCAGGATCAACCATTAATAAATTTGATGCTATATTTCTCAATATTTGAAGCTATGTCTCTTTTTTTAAAAAAATTAAGTTCAAGAGTACATATGCAGGTTTGGTATATAGGTAAATTGCGTGTCATGGGGGTTTGATGTACAGATTATTCTGTCTCCCGGATAATAAGCACAGTACTTGATAGGTAATGTTTTGATCCTCACCCTCCTCCCATCCTCCACCCACAAGTAGGCCCAAGTGGCTGTTTTTCCCTTCTTTATGTCCATATATACTCAGCGTTTAGCTCCCACTTATAAGTGAGAATCTGCAGTATTTTGTTTTCTGTTCCTGCTTTAGTTTGCTTAGAATGGCCTCCAGCTCCATCCATGTTGCCACAAAGTAGCAGATGCCAGCAAGGTTTCAGAGAAAAGGGAACACTTACATGCCGCTGGTGGGAATGTAAATTAGCTCAGCCATGGTGGGGAGTTCTCAAAGAACTTAAAACAGAATTACCATTTGACGCAGCAATTCCATTCTAGGCTATATATCCAAAGGAATATAAATTGTTCTACCATAAATTGTTCTACCCCTGATAGGTTTATTGCAGCAACTATTCACAATAGCAAAGACATGGAATTCACCTACATGCCCATCAGTGGTAGACTACATAAAGAAAATGTGGCACATATTTGTATATGCACCGCATGTAAATGAAATATTATGCAGTCATAAAGAAGTTATGTCTCTTAATCTGTAACGTGCACTCCTCTTGTTAAAAAAAAGATTTTTGAATGTCTTCAATCCCATTTAGGTGGCTGTGAGTGCCATTATTTTGTTCACTTTTATGGCTGAGTAGTATTCTACGGTATGTACAAATACCACATTGTTTTCTCCACTTGTTGATTGACCGGCATTTGTGCTGATTCCGTATTTTTGCAGTTGTAAATTTTCAGAGCAGTGGTTCTGGAAATGTGATCCTAGACTAGCAGCATCAGCATCACCCAGATACCTGATAAAAATTCAAATTCTGGGACTAACCTCAGACCTACTGAATCAAAGTCTGGAAGTGAATGCAGCAATTTATGGTTTTAAAAGCCCCCAAGAGGTTTCTGATCTCCCATAAAGTTTGAGAAACATTGATTTAGACATAATAGACATACTGAAGTAAATTCTAATGTACACAAAGATGGACTAATATTTCTCCTCTCACACAAGGTTTCTGTAATGTGACGCCTGCATCAGCCAGACAGACACGTGGTACATGGGAGGGCAAGGTGATGTCACTCTGGTTATGACTGTATCATTAGGGTCTTCCACCGTGCCTGGCCCTTAGTCAGTAAAAATTTCACGAATGAACAGCCTACCTTTGCTGTCTTTATCAATTGAAAGAGTGCTAAGTAACCACATCAAAAATCCTCAAGCTTTGTTGCCTTGAATAAAATTCAGTGTTGGGCTGGGCGCAGTGGCTCACACCTGTATGTAATCCCAACACTTTGGAATGCTGAGGCAGGCAGATCACTTGAGGTCAGGAGTTCAAGACCAACCTGGCCAACATGGTGAAACACTGTCTCTACTAAAAATATAAAAATTAGCCAGGCACGGTGGTGAACATCTGTAGTCCCAGCTACTCAGGAGGCTGAGGTGGGAGAATCACTTGAACCCAGGAGGCAGAGGTTGCAGTGAGTTAAGACCATGCCACTGTACTCCAGTCTGGGCAACAGAGCGAGACTCCATCAAAAAAAAAAAAAAACAAAACAAAACTCCTTTTCATCACATTTTATCATATTACTATTGTAAGATAGAATCCTAGTTTCAAACAGAGGATCTGGGGTGTATTTTCACTGTAAGCTCTCCAGGGAAAAATGACAAGACATAAAATCATCTAAGTACACTAAACTCAGTAAGATTTAACTTGCAACATTCATCCCTTTATTTCCTGAAACACGTATCTCATATACAAGAATTTTTCCTAAATTTTAGCTTTATGGCAAGAAAAATCCATGATTTATTTCTTTCCACATTTGAAACACAACTAAGTATCTAGTCACTAAAAACACCTCATTTCCACGTGATAAAAAGCAATACATTCAGTATCATTTTCTCTCAAAAAAGGCATAGGAGATGTTATAATTGGAGCAAGCTCTCTGCTCACTTGGTATACACCAATTGCCACAACAGAAAATGGATCCTTCAGATTTGTAAGCAAGTGCATGACACGGTAGAAAATGTGTCATCATTTTGAGGGCCCTCCTAGCATGGCAAAAAACATCACCCACGCAAAGCAATCAAGCTTCGATTCAGAAGTCGAGGCAAACCCTGATGAGGCTGATCAAATTGACTCCTCTCATCGATCACTGCGATGCTTCCCCAGAGCAAACATTTTTCTAAGACCTTTGTGCAAGGTACCACCCAATCATCAATGGCTGATGTGGGTATCAGTGCCATTTGACTCATTTAGGTGAACGGCACACATTAACAAGATCGGCTTTGTCTTCCATAACTTCCTGGAAAGTTAACCTGGCTCACCGCATGAATTCTAGAACTGATCATGTCATAGGACAACGATTCCTGCTGAACCCTCCTCATGCAATTTTTGTCACTTCTAGTGTATGAGATTTTGCTAACAATTTTTCTTTTCTTACAAGCTTCCTTTAATGTGACACTTGTGTCAGAAACTTAGCAGAATGCTAGGAACAAAAGGTTTTCAAGTTACACATACTCAGATGTGCTTAGAGCTCCACAACAATCCAATTGTGGCCTCACATTGATCATCAAAGTACCACTATCTCATTTGGTTGGATTGTCATGATGCTTGTTGATAGAGGCAGGGAGAATCAACGACTTCTATTTAGATCTTGAAAATAATGAGTTGGCACAGTGTATATCTCTGCCATGGGGTTACATCCATCTCCACGAGAACAATGCAATAATTATTTCATTTGGGATATTTTACCAGTAAGAAATCACAGAAGTACTACTCCAAAACACTGCAAAATTTTGTTATAAAAACACACAGAAAGCATCCTGCTAACAACAGTTAAGAAAATTCAAACAGCCCATGCTGTATGGTCTAACTAGCAGCTTTCAGAACTACCTGGCAACACAGAAATACAACTCAAGGAAAGTAACTTACTGCTGCTCAGCTTCCTGAGGCGCTAAATAAACTGCTACACTTAAGCCTCCATTGATTTTATATTCTTAGTTTCCAGGGACAGCAAGCTATGTACACTGATGATTTGTATCCCAATTGATTATGCAAATAACAACTGATTATGCAAATAGCAACGTTGTTCAAGGTCTGTGTCCCTTTCATGTTTTAATATGAAATTTTTATTGTAATATGCGAGGAAAAAATATGTAATCTGGCACCACAATTCCTTGGTCAAGGGATTAAACAGGAACTGCCTTTGCTTGGAAAGATATTTTAATACGTGTTTCAGTAGATGGTATGACTGCAAGGTTATAGGACATTTGAACAATTCAACTTTAGGGTATCTGGAGAGTAGTGTTCTACCTTCATGGAGAATAGAAGAATAAAAGAGGGTAGAGGAGAGAATAGGAAGGAAAAAGAGAGGAGCTAGCAAAATCAAGAGGCCCCATCCTCACAAATGTAATAGGTTGAACTGCCCAAAAGACACTACAAAGAGGTAACCTCTGTTTCATTTTGCCAGTTTTTGTTTCTGTCATTTATTTTATATTTTATTCTTCTTATTTATTTTTCTTAGAGACAGGGTCTCACTCAGTCACCCAAGCTGGAGTGCAGTGGCAAGATCACAGTTTACTGTGACCTGGAACTCTTGGACTCAAGCAATACTCTCATCTCAGCCTCCCCAGTAGCTAGGACTACATGTGTGCACTACCACCCTGGCTAATTTTTTGGTTTTTGTTTTTTTCTTCTAGAGATGAGCTCTCACTATGTTGCCAGTCTGGAATCAAACTTTTAGGCTCAAGCAAGCCTTCTGCCTCAGCCTCCCAAAGCACTGGGATGACAGGTACGAGCCGTCTTGCCTGGCCTTGTTACTGCAGTTTAAAATCCTTCTCCAAATTTCCTTTTCTGTAGCAAGTATTTATGAAATAATTACATTTTGTGTGAGTGATTTAGGGAGGGGCTCAAAGATGCTGTGGATTTTCACATCAGTGCCACATAGCACAACACAGAAAAAATAGGTAGGTGACAGAACTCTGAAATAACAGACACAGAAAACGTCCTGAGTGTTTTCAGAAATCCTGGCCGTGGCTCTGTATTTCTATAGGTCATAGAATTGGGGGTGAAAGTGCTGAACAAACTCTTCATAGAAGATCTTCAAAATCTGTGGGTACCTAGGGTTCCGTTTGGGTTACTGGATGTTTTACATTCTAAATACATCTGGCACTCACACGAGAGGAGTTTATAAGTGATGCATAGACCCCAGGTTTTAAATTACTGATTTAAATAAAGACCTATGCTATTTACACTGTGATATATCTCAGATACAAATATTTCTAAATTTAATTTAAGTAAGTATTAAGGAGACAAGCCATTTCAGGATTCTTAAATTAAGATATGAACTCTTAACACACAGTCAGCACAAATGTAATAAAAACTTGGACAACGTTCTTGCTAAGAAAGGCACCAAATAAACTCACTGCTATAAAGATATCATTTTAATACTCGCTGTTTTCTTTGCAGTGATGAATTGTTTTTTAGCTTTTTATCAAAAGGTGAAGTTGGATGAGGCTTTGACCCATTATTTCTAGTAATAAGCTCTTTGATTTCATCTTCCTTTTCGGTTAGAAATGTGTTTCTCAGAAACACCAAGATGATCATTCCAGGTATCTTTATTATCCTTTCCTTAAAAATCATTCAACAGTTTTGTAAGATTTTTTTTAAAAAGGGCTTATCAGATGGATAGTGGGATTTTTATGGAAGGGATGAGAATTCTGGGTAAACTGCTCAACATCGCAGGATTAATGTCTTCATTTGTAAAATGAACATTTAAGGAAATGACAGTCCAAATGTAGCTTGATTTCTCCCTTCTATTCAGATATCACAAAGAAGAGTAACAACTATGTTGCTTTCTGTTTCAACTTCTGATCAGAAGCCGGTCTGCCATAGGCCACAAAACCTGGTCTAAGGATCTGTTAGTGGCTGCTCGTGGCTCAAAATTTCCTGTTAGCTACAAAATAATGTGCCTAGATGGCACTGGCAAACTTCTTGTCTCACTTCTCCGGAAACAAGGTCTAGTTGAGTTTCCGAACTTAATTTGAACTTCAAGTATTGAACTACATTACAGCCTTTGAGGTATTAATTCTAAATGCCCTGGTCCATAATATTTTACATGCAGTTCCAATTAAATTTAGAACAAGAGGAGATCTGGTTACAGAGATACTTGGCTTTTCAGACATGTCATTCACGGCCAAAGGGAATACATCAGTTTTCCAGTTCAAAGTTACATGTTTAGATGTCAAAGAACAGTAGAGCGAATAGGTTATAATTTATTTTAGGTCTGTAGGTTTTATTGCATATTTACTCAAGCATATAGTGAGTGCTCAAGAAATTTCTCTCAGTTCAGAAAGGAATCTAAACATTCACTTTCCACAATAGCATGAGACAGGTGTGAATACAACCGTGGAATTATTTATTTGTGTCTCTCTTAGAGAGTATACTGTATAACAGGTATCTCACTGCTATAAAATCAAGCTTGATTTCGCCTTGAGGTGATAAAGAAGTGGGTTATTATCCTCATCTGCTCTTCTCTACGTGAAACACCAGCAATATACATAGAAACAACAACTTTCATTTAAGAAGAACATGTGTTAATCCAATAAGGTATTAGATACAATGAAAAACAAGTTAAACTTCTAGCGGAAAGCTGAACTTACAAGAATATGCAGATCTAAGTCAGACAATCTCAAAAGAATAATTTAAGTATTTCACCCTGAGGAGATCACAATCAGAAGAGTATTTATATTTGTTAATCTTTCTGGTAGCACCTAATATATAGACTGCATAAAACTCAAACTCTAAAGAATAAACGTTACTGTCCCAGTAACTTTCATTGCAAAAACCAGATTCGTATTGTCAAGGAATGTGGAAACAGAATGTAAATTGGTACAACTTCTTTGAAGACAGTTTAGCAACATGTATTAATATCTGCATAACCCTGACCCAGCAAGAACATATGGTCGAATTTTTACTAAAGGGCCCATCAAATCAGTGAACAAATATGAATGCACGAGTCACTTCATCACAGTGTCATTTGTATCGAAAATTGGAAAAGATTGACATGTCCATCATGAGGAGCCAGGTTACATATATTATGATGCATGAATTTAATGCAACATTATCCTGGCATAAACGTGATAATTTCATGTATTGATATGAAAAGAAGATATTTCCAGCATATTATTAAGTTAAAAAGCTTACAAAATTGATCTCATTTTTGTAACATTGTATATATGTAATCCAAATGTGGGCACGACTAAAACGCTGTCTGGAACTTTGCGTGTGAAACTACTTTAAGGGCTGCTTTGGGGTATCAGAAACTCAGATCTTTTATTTATATTAAACATTCTGTATTTCACATATTCTCACAATGAGCATTTACAGTAAATCATTTATAGAGTCAACAAAAAACTACAAAGAGAGCAATATCCTTCTTAAAATGTGACACACGTCAATAGTATAACTCTCTGCTCAAAAACTAATTTCCACACAGTCCCAGTTCAAAGACTAGAATGAGAGATGGAAGTAAGTTGGTACTAGTTTGTTTGTGAACTCTAAAAGTCACAGTTTTCAACTAAAGCATGGACATCTTTTTGATGATTTATAAAACTTCCAAATTGTTGAATTTCATAAATTGGGTTGCCCTAGATGAAGACAGGAACATTTGTGCTGATGTTTCACAAATTATGCAAGTGCTCACACAGTAGATATCTAAAACTGCCCTTTTATAATTAAACAGAATTGTTCCCAGTAGTACTTCTTAATTGCTAAGTTGTCTTAAGTTTTTACTCTCTGCACTATAAAATCAAAATAATCATGTAACCTATGGGTGTAAAGCAAACCATTAGTCATAGACATTCCAGTATTGAGGTAGTTCAATACACTTGGACTAAGCCAATCAAAACTTTTAGACAATGCTAATATGTAAGACATGCATATAAGTACTTAACTGACAGAGAATGTTCTAGATGCTAGGGACACATAAATATGTGAGACAGATACAGTCTGTGCCTTCATTGATCTTTTATTCCATCTCTCCTTCTGTCCTTCTATGTGTACATTTGCTCATTCATTCATTTACCTATTAATCTACACAATAAATCAGCTAATGTCTATTATCAATCAGAGATTTGTAAATTCACAAGTCCACAGATTTCTTTGAGAGCTGATGTTTTTGCTGAGAAATGTTAATACAGAGATTCCAGAGCTGTACAATAGAAATGGAATGGGAGACACACATGTAATTGTATATTTTCTAAAAGGTAAATGTAAAGGTAAAATTACATTTAGTAATATATTCCAGTAAATCTGGCAGATCCAAAATGTGTTCATTTTAACATGTAATCAATATAAAAAGTGATTACTGAGATATTTTACATCCTTTTAAAAAATTTATTCAAGTGCTTAGACATCCCCACCTGAGAGCAGTTGCCATTCTTTCACTAATATTTCCAGTCAATTAAGACTCATTTTCATGTAAAAGGGATTGTTTCAATGCTGTGGCGATTACAGAAACCAATAAAGTATTTATAGTTTCAAGAATTTACAGTCTAATAGAGATGATATGTCCGATGTCTACTCTAACAGAAAAAAAATGATGCTTTTTTTTTGAGACGTAGTTTCACTCTTGTCACCCAGGCTGGAGTGCAATGCCGCAATCTCTGCTCACTGCAACCTCCGCCTCCCAGATTCAAGTGATTCTCCTGTCTCAGCCTCCTGAGTAGCTGGGATTACAGGCGTCCGCCACCATGCCCGGCTAATTTTTGTATTTTTAGTAGAGATGGGGTTTCACCACGTTGACCAGGTTGGTCTCAAATTCCTGACACAGGTGATCTGCCCGCCTCAGCCTCCCAAAGTGCTGGGATTACAGGCGTGAACCACTGCACCCAGCCAAGAACATTTGAAAATTTAAAATGAAGTGCCGGGACGGCTCAAAGGAGGAGAGCCTTATTTCCAGTGTGGGAACAGAAAACAGTTGAGAACAACTTTTTTTTTTTTTTTTTTTTAAAGCCGGGAATTTATTTTATTACCCAGCACCCAATGTATTCCAGGTATTGTGTATGTGTTTTATGTATATTATCTTATTTGGTCCCCAAAACCATTGTATATTAAAAGTGCTGTATTACATTTACAGATAAGGACGCTGCGGCTAATAAAAGCCACTCAACCTGAATGAAGATAGCCCTTGGACCTGGCACCACGCGCTTTCTCTCCCTAACCTTGGATACCACTGGTTAAAGAAGATGGGTGCAATGTAGAAAGATGATGATGAGGGGAATCAGGATGAGGGTGCATTTCCTGGAGATGGGTGGGGGGATGTCATTTTTCTAGAAACATAGTTCAGTTTGGTACAAAATCCAGGAAAGAGGCTGGGTGCAATGGCTCACATCTGTCATCTTGGCAGTTTGGGAGGCTATGTGGGAGGATCCCTTGAGGCCAGGAGTTTGAGACCAGCTTGGGCAACATAGCAAGACCTTGTTTCTTAAAAAAATTGAAAAAAAAATTGAAAAAAAAAATTGAAAAATGAGTTGGGCATAGTGCATGCCGGTAGTCCCAGCTACTCAGAAGACTGGGCACTCCAGCCTGGGCAACAGAACAAGACCCTGTCTCAGGAAAAAAAAAGAAAAATCAAGGAAAGGCAGAAGGAGAAATAATTACAGGCAACAAGAAAGGCCCAACTGGAGCCCAATCTGGGCTTGATTTAGTTGATAACAGAGAGTTAGGAATTTGTGAGCAAGAAGGTAGTACAATCACCCATTTGCTTTAGGAAAAGGGTCCTGAAAGAGGTGTACAGACAGGTACGACAGGGATGGGGAGGCAAGAGTGCCGGTTAAGGCATCACTTACGTGACCTTTCCCGTAAGTAGACCAAAAGGTGTCCTGATTATTTGCTGACTGCTTAAATTGTGACAGAAATATGTTTTTCCAACTTACATCCAATACCATCTAACCAGCTTGAAACAATTTCATCATGCCTATTTGTTCTCTATGTGAGCAATCTGTATTAAACATCATGTTTAAGTTAAAAAAAATCACTAAATGGAATAGAATCCCAAGATAATAGTTTTTTTAGTCATTCTGAAATAATTCATTTAAATTAAATTTAAAATAAGATCCATGTAAATGAAGTTGTATTGTGAAAACAAAATTAACGTTCATCCTATGTTTTTGTTCTAAGTCCTATATAGACAATATAGACTACAAATGGATCATCAAAAATCAGATGTCATGTGTAAATAATAAATTACTTCATTTTACAAAATGCAGATCATCTGAAACATCTGAATAAGCTATAAGATGCTAGATGCTTACTCCTGGGTTTCTTCTCAAATAGCATTCACCAATTACATTAGCTGCCAATTACATAAAACTGGCTTAGAGAGCAATTTTATTCAAAATGTCTGTAAGGATAATAAAAGATTAATAATACACACCAAATTTTGTTTTCAGGAGATAGTGTTAAATGGGCTGATAGAGAAAAACAGTCAATACACCAAAGGCTTACTATACTTTTCATCAACTATCTACAAAGAAATTGCTTTAAAAGATAAGCCCACACATTTTGCTTAACTGAATCAATTGTTCTTTGATTATTATTCTCATAGTCTCTGCCTATTCCAATGTCTACCTCCTCAGTCCTTCTTCCATCAGATTCAGCTGGATTTATATCACTACTGTAAATTACTAAGCTTATAAAGACTCAAGCCAAGCTTTTAACATGATTTAAATGCACGATTTCATCACCCCGCCCACACTTCCAAAAGTTATCAGCTGTCACTTTCATTTCCGGACTCTTTGAAATTAAAACAATCACCAAGGCTTAGAAGAACACCATTTCATCAAAACAGTACGTTTGCTGTCATATTTAAAAGAAAAAAAAAAACAAGCTAGTTTCTTTTCATTTTACATTAAGGAAAATTTGTAATAAAATTTTTAAAATCACTCTTAGAGATCACTTTGAGCATGATGATCATAAACTGCTTTCAGAAAAATAATTTTAGAGTTCAAGAAAGAAGATTGACAACTCTGAAACTGAAAATTGAAATGTCCTTTGCCTTCTGATCTTTCCAGTCTTAAACAAATCTAGAAGAATGGATTTTAATGCTAATACTACTTCTAGAGCTACTGGAAATTTGAACTTTTGATCAAACTGAAATCAAGATTGGTATTTTTGCTAGACCTGTTTCTGTTTTATTGTTCAAAACAAAAAGGTGTTACCCCGGATTTCTTCTACTGCTTCATCTCCCATTTCTGGGAACACTTTTTACCCTTAACAAACAAGCACGTGTGCACTTACACACTCACAGGTATATACATCCAGTGTTTCTGCAAGTTCTATTGACTGTACCCCAAATACTTAAATCAAATGACACTACTTCTCTTCCCCTCCATTCCACATCCCTATTCCGAATCACAACCACTCAATCTCAATGGTCACTCTCTTCTCACTGTTCTCTCCCCACAATTAATTTGCTACACAGCAGTCTATACTAACTAGTCATATATAAGTTCTGAAAATGATGGCTATAATATCTGAAATTTGTTTCTAAAAAAATGTACAGAAACTATAGAATTCCAAGTTACACACAAAGGTGGGCAGATCACCTGAGGTCAGGAGTTCGAGACCAGCCTGGCCAACATGGTCAAACCCTGTCTCTACTAATAAATACAAAAATTAGCTGGGTGTGGTGGCACGTGCCTATAATCCCAGCTACCTAGGAGGCTGAAGCAAGAGAATCGCTTGAACCTGGGAGGCGGAAGTTTCTGTGAGTCGAGATTACACCACCGCACTCCAGCCTGGGAGAGCGAGACTCTGTCTCAAAAAAAAATAAATAAATAAATAATAATTAAAATTAAAATTACATTTCCTTAGGTTGACTCCCTTCTTGCCAAAGACAGGTTAACCTGTTTAAAATGTGCCCCTCATGACTAAGTCTTATTTTCTTTCTTGACAATCTGAAGCAAGTAACAACTAGCCAATTCTTCTATAGATTTCACTTATAGCTCATTGTATTTCCAAGATAGCTGCTTTTTAAATAGTTACACATCCAAGCAGGTCCTCTTCGCCCAAGCAATCATTTTAGAAATTCAGATACTCAACATTTCCCTGTATATTCTCTGAACAAAAGATGTAGGCAATGCTCTGAATAAGTCTGGTATGCTCTGGGGTTTTTGACTGCTAAATGGAATTTCCTGCATTTCAACTCCCATTAGTTTTATACAGCCAAAGACTGTTTAATTTCAGCTGAACAATTTTTGGTTTGCTTTTGAGATCCTGTGGGAGAATCCATACAGTATTTATTCAATTAAGGTTGAATGAATTTAGATGGTTGATTTTTATTACTCATTTGAGGATCATAAGAAATCAGTGTCATTTTTCAGAAAGTCAGCAGCCAGTCAGCTGGTGAAAAGGCTGACTTAATGAATAACTCACTTTATGGTTCAAACAACAGCTGCTGTTAGGTAGCCAAACGGATGGACAGAGAGATCTCCTGGATCCTCAAGGGAGGAAGGAAGAAAGGGAGAAGGGGAAGAAAATACCACTTTTTTTTTCTTTCTACATTAAAAAAAATGTAGTTTTTAAAAAATAATTCCATCTTTTATTTTAGATTCAGGGAGGACATGCTGGCATTTGGGGTATGACTGATTTTGTCATCCAAGTACTGAGCATAGTACCCAAGTAGCTTGTCACTTCCAGCTCCCCTTCCTTCCCCCCTCACCGTGTAGTCTCCTGTGTCTACTGTTGCCATCTTTATGTCCATGAGTACCCAATATTTAGCTTTCACTTATAAGTGAAAACATGCGGTATTTGGTTATCTGTTCCTGTATTCACTTGCTTAGGATTAGGGTCTCTGGCTGCATCCATGTTGCTGCGAAGGACATAATTTTGTTCTTTTTTATGGCTATATAGTAGTCCATGGTGTTTGTGTCTCACATTTTCTTTATCCAGTCCCCCATTGATGGGCACCTGAATTGACTCCACATCTTTGCTATGAATAGTGCTGCAATGAACATACAAGTACAGGTGTCTTTTTGGTAGAACAATTTGTTTTCTTTTGGATATATACCCAGTAATGGGATTGCTAGGTAGAATGATAGTTCTGTTTTAAGTTCAAGAAATCTCCAAACTGCTTCCCACAATAGCTGAACTAATTTATACTCCCACCAACAGCGTATAAGCATTCCCTTTTCTCCACAGCCTTGCCATGACCTGTTGCTTTTTGACTTTTAAATAATGGTCGTTGTGATGATCGGTGTGAGATAGTATCTTATTGCATTTCTCTAATGATAAGTGATAATGAGCATTCTTTTCATATGTTTGTTGGCTGCCTATGTGTTTGTGTACGTGTTTGTTTTGAGAAGCATCTGCTTATGTCTTTTGCCTACTTTTTAATGGGGTTATTTGTTTTGCTTGTTGAATTAAGTTTCTTACAGATTTTTGGATATTAGACATTTGTCAGATCACAGTTTTTGAGGATTTTCTCCCGTTTTGTAGGTGGTCTGGGTATTCTGTTGATAGTTCCTTTTCTTTGCCTTGCAGAAGCTCTTTAATTAAGCCTGACTTATAGATTTTTTGTTGCAATTGCTTCTGAGGACTTAGTCATAAATTCTTTCCCAAGCCTGATGTCCAGAATGGTGTTTCCTAGGTTTTCTTCTAGGATTCTTACAGTGTGAGGACTCACATTTAAATCTTTAATCCATCTTGATTTAATTTTTGTATATGGCAAAAAGCAGAGGTCCAGTTTCATTCTTCTCCATATGCCTAGCCAGTTATCCGAGGACCATTTATTGAACAAAGAGTCCTTTTCCCCTTGCTTATTTCTGTCAATGCTGTCAACAATTAGATGGTTGTAGGTATGTGGCTTTATTTCTGAGTTCTCTAGTCTGTTGTATAGATCTATGTGTCTGTTTTTGTACTGGTACCATGCTATTTTGGCTACTGTAGCCATATACTATGTTTGAAGTCAAGTAATGTGATGTTTCCAACTTTGTTATTTTTGCTGAGGGTTGCTTTGGCTATTTGGGCTACTTTTTGGTTCCATATGAATTTTTGCATAGTTTTTTTTTTTCCTAATTCTTTCAAAACTGTCATTGATAGTTTGATAGGAATAGAGTTGAATCTGTAGATTGCTTAGGCAGTATTTAACAATATTAATTATTCAAATCTGTGAGTGTGTAATGTTTCTCTCTTTGTCTGTGTTATCTGTGATTTCTTTCAACAAGATTTTGTAGTTCTCCTTGTAGAGATCTTCCACCTCCTTGGTTAGATGTATTCCTAGGTATACTGTGTGTGGCTATTGTAGGGGAGATTGTGTTCTTGATTTGGCTCTCAGCTTGAACACATTGGCATATAGAAATGCTAATGATTTTCATACCTTGATTTTGTACCCTGAAACTTTACTGAAGTCATTTATTAGCTCCATTAGGAATAGAATCATATTGTCAGTAAAGAAAAATAGTTTGACTTCTTTTTCTACTTGGATGCCTTTCATTTCTTTCTCTTGACTGGTTTCTCAGTCTAGGACCTGTAGTACTATTTTGAATATGAGTGGAGAGAGTGGGCATCCTCGTCATGTTCCAGTTCTCAACGGGAATGCTTCCAGCTTTTTCCCATTCAGTAAGATACTAGGTGTGGATTTGTCATAGGTGGCTCTTATTACTTTAAAGCATGTTCCTTTGCTGTCTGCTTTATTAAGGGAAAAATATCACTTTGAAAGACAGCCTTCCCATCAGTAATTCACTTTGGTCTCCAAAAGTTAGGCTATAATAATGTATTTGCCTATCATATATTGAGCATGGATAAAATGATCAGTACATCTTCTGTGACTCAGTTAACCTTCTTTAAACAATACTATTGTGTCATGGCCAACAGGACACATACGTTACTAACTACACTTTCACTTAAAATGTATCATGTAACTGGAGCAAGAAAATTCCTCTATTATCGCATTGCTATTTTCTAGTCCCAATGGTACAGAAGTCTCCAATATCAAGATGAATTATCATTTTCTATTACATATTCACACAGCAAATCAGTATATATTAAGGAATGAATATTCCATATACATTCTAACATAAGCTGCATTTACCAAGCACCATTCTTGTTATTTTATAATAGTGCTCTAAAATGTTAATCTCGTTTATCATATTTCATTTGAGGTTAAAGTTGCATCTCTGATCTACCCCCTCATATTTCTATTAGTAGTTTTAGTTTTTCACTGCATCCAGCCTCATGTATTCTCAGAAGATATTCAGAGCCCTCTGCTCTGACAAGCATTGAAAAATGATCACGTCAGAACAGCTGTTAATGCTTTTATTTCTGCACATCAGAATTTTTCTCGCACTAGACTACTAACGGTCAAGTATTCAACTAGCCTTAGCCTTCAAACACCCAAGAATTAGTGTTTTGATGTGTAGAATGCTTTGTTACAAATTTAGACCCTAGACCCTTCCAGAATGAATATCAGAGCATATGTTTTATACATTAAAATAGCTTTAAAATGTAAATATGTAAATATATAATGTATGTCAATTGGTTTTTTTCTTTTCTTTTTTTTTTTTTTTTACGAAGTCTCGCTCTGTTGCCAGGCTGGAGTGCAGTGGCATGATCTTGGCTCACTGCAACCTCTGCCTCCTGGGTTCAAGCAATTCTGACTCAGCCTCTCGAGTAGCTGGGACAACAGATGCCCACCACCATGCCCAGATAATTCTTGTATTTTTAGTAGAGATAGGGTTTCACCATGTTGGCCAGGACGATCTCGATCTCTTGACCTTGTGATTTGCCCAAAGTTCTGGGATTACAGGTGTGAGCCACCGTGCCCGGCCAATGTACGTCTATTCTAATGCACTTATTAAATAATTATGCAATGTTTTATTATTTAATGAAACACAATATGGGCAGCAGAGCATCTGAAATAATAGTAACTACCATTTTTAAAGGTAAGTTATTATTAATACCTTTCCACAAGAAAAGACAGGGTTGGAGAGGTTAACCATGGCTCAAAGGCACAGGAGCACTAAATGACAAAGCTGGAATCCACATCCAGGTCTCTCTTCCTTCAGAGCTCACAGCATTAAGTGCCACACAGTCACACATTTTTCTGATCCCAGATATAGTTTTCCATTGAAACAATCAAGCCCAAGTTTTTTTCTATAAAGAAAAAACTTCCACCATCAACAGAGATGTGGAACTAGCAAACTGTTGGTCATTCTACTCTGAGTAAGAGTAGAATGGAAGATCAAAATCATTCTTAACTGAGAGCACTGCACTCTTTCCATTATACCAAAAAAAAAAAAAAAAATCATTCTTCAAAGCCATTCTCTACTTGCTTGTTGTTAATAGTCTTGTTTATTTTCTCCATTTCCCTTCATTGAAATTTGAGAAATGGCATCCGTAGAGAACTAGGCAATGGGAATGAGAACACATCTCTATTCATTTTTACCTTCTTCTGAGGCCCTAATAATAATATACTGAATGTCTGGAGCCTTTACTATATAACACATGCCAAGGATAACTTTGGGTATTAATTTAATGAAGAATTGTAGTACAAATGACAGTTGTGAACTTAAAAATTCATTTCACAGGAAGTTCTTAAATAAGATTATTTAACCATTTCATCCTTTAACATTTCTAAAATGCTTACTGCACTGTACATGATCCCATTTAGTTATTAAAGTGAGTAACATAGTCTCAAACGTAAAACATCTTATTGGACCCTTAATTTCACAAGACTCATGTCAATAGTGAAGTTCAATTTCAGAAGCATTGAGGGACATCTGCAATAAGCAAGGGACTTTTCTAGACCCTGGAGGGAAGGAAGGACTCAAATATGAAAAAAACCTATCCATCTCTTCAAGGAGTTATTAATATTAGTAATGACAGTACAGCAAATATAACAATTAACTATAGGAAAAGTTATAACTTGTTAAACAGCCAAGCTAGAGAGACATAAATTACCCTGAGGTGTATTACAGAAAGTTTTTAGGGAAGATACAATATTAGTGCCAAATTCAATGAGCCACATCAATTTTTTCCAAAAAGAACTGTGAACCTAATAATATTAGCAAACATAGTAGTAGTAAAGCACAAGATGTTTTTGGAGAAAGGAGATATTTTGTTATCTGAGCATCACTGAGCAGGGAAAGGAATTCAAGTCCTAGACAATGTCAAGTAACTTGCCGGGGACACAGAGCTAGCGTCAGGGTCAGGATTCAAACCTGAGAGCCTGGGCTCCGAGTCTGTTTTTACAACTACTGCACTCCACAGTGGTGTGTTTCCCATTGCTGCTGTAACAAGTTACCACTAACTCAGAGGCTGAAACAACTCTAATCTCTTACCATACAGTTTTGGAGGTCAAAGGTTCAAAACTGGTCTCACTGAACTAAAATCAAAGTTTCCATAGGGCTGCATTTTTCTGTAGGCTCTAGGGAATAATTCTTTCTTTCTTTCTTTTTTTTTTTTTTGGTGGCCCGTTTTAGCCTCCAAAGGTCACTTGCATTCCTTGGCTGTGACCTTCCGCTATCTTCAACTACAAAGTCAGCTTTCGAGAATCTTTAAATCTCTATTCTCTCTGCCTTGGTTCCCCTTTTTACTTATAAGGACCCTTGAGATCAGGGGTCCAAAACCCCAGGTTCATGGCCCAGACAAGTATAAGTCTGTGGTTTGTTAGGGACCAGGTTGCACAGCAGGAGGTGAGTGGCAGGTGAGCAAGCAAAGCTTCATCTGTATCTGCAGCTACTCCCCATCACTCGCATTACCACCTGAGCTCTGCCTCCTGTCGGATCAGCGACGGCACTGGATTCTCATAGGAGCACAAACCCTACCGTAAACTGTACACGGGAGGGATCTAGGCTGCGTGCTCCTCAGGAAAATCTAATGCATGATGATCTGCCTCTGTCTCCCATCACACACAGATGGGACTGTCTAGTTGAGATAAAGTGTACAATAAATGCAATGTGTTTGAATCATCCCCAAACCATCCCTCCCTCGCCCCGTCCATGGAAAAATTGTATTTCACAAAACTGGTCCCTGGTGTCAAAAAGGTCTGGGACCACTGCTGGAGATTACAGGAGGCCCACCAGATTAATCCAGGATAAACTCTCCATCTCAAAGGAAATGATAAGAAAATTTAATTCCTTCTTCAAACTTCCTTCCCCTTAGCCATGTAATGTAACAGAGTCACGGGTTCTGGGAAATAGGATGTGGACATCTTCAGTGAGCGGAGGGAAAGGCATCATTCTTGCTACCACAAACAACATATTTAATTTGGTTGGAGCGAAGAGACAGAGTGGAAGCTGGAGCCAGAAAGAAAAGTTATAGAGAGTACTGAATATTAATAAGTTTGTATTTTTTTATTTAAACAATGAGAGGCTTCCCCATCCCCTATTATTAAAGCTACATTTTCGAAGATTACTCACTCAGGCAGTGGCGTCTAGGATTACATAGAGGAGGAGATGACTGGAGGCAGTGGATTCCATGAGGAATCAGCAGATTCCTCAGATCAACTGAGCTGCCTTGAGAAAATTCTCTGTTATGCCACAACCAATTCATAATGATGTTAACAGTGATTTCAATACTGGGAGCATTCTGCCTGATCCATTGTTATCCTTAATCAACGGGCAAAGGGAATTTGAGCAGGACACAGTATTGGGTCCAATTTGAATCCACGTTGTCTTGCATGGTCTTGTCCAAAATTATAACAGGGGATTTGAAAGCGAGTGTGAAAATACATTTCCAGTCCTCTGGAAACCTTTTTCAACTTAACAGGGAACAGCATAATACAAATCCTTCATATCTGATTGGAGTGAACCGGGGCTTTGTCACATTGAAAGAAAGTAGTCGGTTGGAGTTAGATACAGGCTCTTCTCACTCCACAAGACTCAGTTAATTCACTGCTATCAAGAGGCAATTGAATTGACTGTAAGCATACGAGTGTACTTGGGAAGCACAGACAAGATAACATGGAAACGCTGTGGAGTCCTCTGCGGATCTGATGAACCCACAGACAATTCAGGTCACATAACAAACTGCTCTCAGCCAAGGATTTCACTAGAATCGCACGGCTAAAAGCCATCCTCCATTCCATCTGGGCTGCACAAGGAAGCATAAAAAACCAAGGCCAAGAGAGCTGAATCCAGGCCAGCCTGACCTTGGCAAAGCAGATCCTCGGTGAGTGTTGCCAGGATGGTATCCACTTCCAAACAAATTGAAGGTTTGCAGGACGGGAAGAATACCTCATCACCAGCAGGACTGCATGACTTTGGTCAGCTACAAGCACGTCAAGATTTTTTAAATTGTCTCAAGAGACTCCCTTGTTAAACCACCTGGGACACTGACAAAAAGACAGACTCCTCAGTGAGGAGCCACAGTTCAGTTACTAGGTCAGCAGAAGAAGCCTTTAAAGGGCCAAGAAGTCCACGGGTGCTCATGTATCTATCTGGGCAGAAATGTGAACACGTTAAATTAAGTTTAGCATGAAGCTGCCTCCTTACATATTTTAAAGGTTTCTTCATACATAATGAACTGTAACCTGACTGGATGTTTAAACAGACTGTAAGCTGCTCTTGTGCCGGTCGCTGAGTTTTGGCCAATCGAAGGTGGCCAACTGTTCAAATCAGGTTCAAATAAGGCAAACGGCAAGCAGTAACCAATACTTCTGTTTCTCTTTTTGTTTTGTTTGAGATGGAGTTTCGCTCTTGTTGCCCAGGCTGGAGTGCAGTGGTGCGATCTCGGCTCACTGCAACCTCCGCCTTCCGGGTTCAAGCGCTTCTTCTGCCTCAGCCTCCCGAGTAGCTGCGATTACAGGTGCCTGATACCACATCTGGCTTTGTTGTTGTTGTTGTTGTATTTTTAGTAGAGATGGGGTTTCATCATGTTGGCCAGGATGGTCTCAAACTCCTGACCTCAGGTGATCTGCCCTCCTCGGCCTCCCAAAGTGTTGGGATTACAGGCGTGAGCCATCACTTCTGGCCACCAGTGCTTTTATTTCTGTACCTGACTTCCATTTTCTGTACGTCACTTTCCTTTCTCTGCCCATGAATCTTCTTCAATCACATGGTAGCCCTGGAGCTTCTGAAACCTATTCCTGTTCAGGGACTGCCCGATTCACCAATAGTTCTTTGTCCAATTAAATTCTGTTAAATTTAGTTTGCCTAAGGATTTTCTTTTAACAAACATAAACTTCACTAAAACATGCAACAATATGAATGTAGACATCTTTTGTTTTTTTGAAAAGTTACCAACCACAAGAGTTAACAGATAAGGAAATATGCATTCCAAGTATATAATATCTGGCATATCCATGTGAATTCATACATACTCTGAAGATTTTCATGTCAGAAGTTGAAGGAAAAAAATCAGATTCCTAATCTGCACCTTATTTCCATTTTTTAAATACAGAAGTCAATGGGATAGCTTCTCAGTAGGGTTATGCCATTCATTTCTCTATTCTTCAGGAGAATATTTACTACCACCAGACTGCAAGAAAACTCGAGAAATTCCGGACCCACTGGAAAGCATACCAAACTGATTTCAGGTTCATGAGAACATTACAGTTATCATCTAAAATTCTTCAAATCGTTATGAAATTTGTGGCTGCTTCTACATTGTTGCTATGGGAAAGTAAAAATCAGCCCACAAGTTTTTAGAGGAAAGTAGTAAGAATTAATACCAAGCCATTTTAATGGTGCAAAGGTGACATTCTATGAAATGTGGCAAGTGATGTTCCCAATAAACAATGCATAGCAAAAATCCACTTCCTCCAAAATGGAACACAAATCACCTTTATTATTACCTGTTCATTCAAGTAAACACGTCACTGAAATAGCCCACTTTCTTAGGATGCGTCAGTTTGATTTAATAAATCTAAAAGGACAAGACGAGACTGTTCCTATTTGAAGAATTTCTTTAGAAGGCTGGTAGGATACAGGGGAAAAGGGAAAAAATACTCAGCAAAGTATATGAAGAAAGCCAGTGGCCCAGGGAGCTTCATGTGGTCTAATGTTTTACAACGCACAGCAATTTTGTGCTTCAACAGGTCTTGACCAATAAATTAAAGCCATGTCAACAGTATATGGTTATGCTTATGTGCTAAAGCACTATATGAGATGAATTCTAAATAATGGCTTCTCAATTAAAGAACTTTCACTCTGCAAAGGTGTGGTCTTGTTTCTGAGAGAAATATGGCGAAGACATAAAACTCCTTACATTAGAAGCATAAGATATTCACCCAAGACCTAAAGTAGATTATACAGAACATCACAGAAATGTTTAAATTTAGCATCTATTGTTGTAAAGATACATGTGTATACTGAAAAATATCCTAACGTTGCAGAACACTTATAAGAAAAAAAAAAAGCCCTATTAAATCAGCAAACAGCAAAAGTTGCCTAAATCTGGATTATTTGATAATTGTGGGGTAACTCCATACTTCAGCTCCAGAGTCCTCCTATGTGAAAATGTTCAGCCCACATCTGATCTTTAGCCACCCTAATGGCAAGTGTATAAGGACGGAGAGGAAGCTGAACAAAATTATTATAAATTCTCTACGTAAGTGCATGACAAAGAGACTTTTAAAAGTGGTGAGATTACAATTAGTGGCCAAAATGCTGCTTTTGAATTAACTGGAGGCATGATTATTCATAATATACATCTCCTTATTATTAAAAATAACCGCTTGACTTTTCCCCTACAAATATTTAAATGAGCATTTAGTCAACTAAGGATAAAATGATTTAATATACTCCAGAAAGTAGATTTGGCTTTTCTTTGTAGTATTTCTTGAAGAACTCAATTAGTTTTTTTGGTTTTCTGGTTTTGTTTTGTTTTTTGTTTTGAGACAGGGTCTCGCTCTGTCGCCCAGGCTGGAGTGCAGTGGCGCCATCTCTGCTCACTGCGACAACCTCCACCTCCCAGGTTCAAGCAATTCTCCTGCTTCAGACGCCTGAATAACTGGAGTTACGTGCACACCACCATGCCTGGCTAATTATTTTGTATTTTTGGTCGAGACGGGTTTCACCATGTTGGCCAAGCTGTCTCAAACTCTTGACCTTAAGTGATCCACCCGCCTCGGCCTCCCAAAGTGCTGGGATTATAGGCATGAGCCACCGTGCCTGGCTCAGTTAGATTTAATGAGAAATGTTTTGAGTCATGTAAGACAGTACATAGTAACTACAGAATTTGCCTGTCATAAGAGAAATGTATGAAGTTATTAAATGCAACCTCCATAAGATAGTGTACTCAAAATTATTAGAGGAAACAATAACCACAAAATACCAGACAGATAAAGATGCTGTCTTTTTAGCATAGTAGAAGGTATTGTGTTGCACTATTTAGCACACTATATGATAGTCAACAGCTTTTACCATCTGGACAATCTTTTTCTTTTCAACTGCATCTCTAATAGTTTAGTTTAGGTCCATATAATCTTACTCTGGTCTTTGGAAAAGATAGAGAATGACTGGAAAATTACCCACTATCTTTACAGAATAGTCACTGTAGATAGTTAATAAATCTTCCCCTTAGTTCAAGACAAATAATACTTGGGCTTTCTGCTTCTGTGTACAACACTTCAATCACGTTAAAAAGCTCCACTCCAAAACCAAGGTTCTTTTTTTTTTTTTTTTTTTTTTTCTCTAAATGTCAAAGGCCGGAAACAAACGCAATACAAAATGGGCTTGACTAGGAAATAGGTGTACATTATGAAAAAATAAAAAAAATACTGAATAGCTGGTTGAAATAAAATGAGAAGAGCTATGTGAAACAATCCACAGTACATAATGAGAACTCAACACGTTAGTAGAGTCAAAAGGTATGAAGTGAAGGGGGAAAAAAGAGAAAGAAGGAAAAGAAAACCGTGGGTGGCCATGTTCATTTCCATGAGTGAAGGGTAAAGTTCTTTGTACTTTCAATAGTCACAAAAGGCATTCTTCTCCCTTCTGTAAAGATCTTCAAAAGGATAAACATGGATTAGGCATTATTTAAAGTGACAGACTCCATTTGAACTGGCTTAAGAGAAAGAGAACAAAAAGATGAATTCCTAAAAAAGGTTCAGTGGTGTGCTATATAGTCAATACTGCTGGTTCCTGCGAATCACACGACCCAGACCTTGGAAGCCAGCAATGCTCCAACAAAATGCTCTGCCCGTCATGTTCTTGCTGTGAAACGACCAGCTGCAGCTCCTCCAAGAGCTACACGATGCCACCAAGGACACCTGCATTCACTGGGAAAGGACAGTCATATGACACTAACTCTCTGTCACAATTCCCAGGTCCAAGAGAGAGGGCTCTGATTTGCTCATCTTGGTTCAGGGATCCATGTGTGGGAGGGGAGCACCATGATAAGAACACATTATCTCTACAAAGTGAAAATAAAGAGCAGACTCACACAGTCTTGCCTTTTGCACATCCAGTTACTTGAGAATGTCTATTCTTTGGGAAGTGTCTTTGGAAGTTTCCATGACTAGGAATCAGAAGCATTTATGCTTGAGATAAAATGAAGCAGAGGCATGGGAAATTCCACTAGGGATTAAGAATTCTCTCACGGCATAGCTGTGTAAATTTAATCAAATCCTATTTGAATTCTGCTTTTATTAGCTTATTTACCTATAAAATTAAAGAACTAATCTCTCCTCGCCCTGAAATTCTTTAGGTCTACAAGTAAATGATTCTAGCAGTTTACTTCCTACGTGATGTCAGCTTCCAAAACAAGATAATTGTTTAAATGTTAAACACACCCCACATCTCAGAGATAGCTCAAATTAGGAATATCCAACATTTACAGGTACAATAATTAGAAGAATTATTAACAGCTACTCTGAAAGAATTCTTTCTCACGAAATATTTAATTCTACTGCTTCTCTGTCTCATAAATTCTTGTCAAATCTCAAAAGTACTAAAATGAGGTGGTTGGCATGTATTCTTTTATTTCTTATTATTCAAGGAGACAATGATGATTTATTTTCAGAAAGTTGTTTTAGAAATGGTTGAACATCCAAGAAAAATTGTTTTTTTTTTCTTTTTGCACAATAAAATAAGCTTTAATAAGTAATGAGGTGTGCTTATACCTACCCAAGTAAAGCATACAATGAAGGAATGACCTGTCTTAGGAAATACAAATAATAATAAAAAAAGTATTCCATTACTCTTCAATTAATTGTAGCCAAAATTCAGATTTATTTTAAAGGTATAAATCATGCAAATGGTTTATTTGATTCTATGTATCATTCTGAATGTTAATGTGCATTTAAAACTTCTTAGCAGATTAAAAAAAAATTTTTACTAGAGTATATATTTCCATGTTCTAGGCATCTTAGTACAAATCACATCACTAGGTTCAAGGTTCTTCACTATATTTTAAATAAAATAAATTCTCCCAGAATGTAGAATTAGTATGACATTAAATCATGTTATTTCTCTATCTTCCATTTCCAGCATATGAATTTATCCAATGATAAGACCCTCTAGTATTGAGATTTGTTTGCATGACTATATTAAATCACCTAAACTCTTTGAAATTATGAAAATTTGAATTTATTCAAGCAACCAGCTTAAACATCCATGTAAATAGACATATTACACAGAAAGCCAACCATACCAATGGAATTCATTCCCTTCTTTGACATCTCAAGTCCAAATATAAACATCTTTCAGATTTTATAAGCTATATAGGTGGAAATTAGAATTCTTTCTGCTCATAATTCAAAAACATCCCCATTTTCTGTTATTTATGCCACATTTGTCACATTTCCTCCAACAAAAGTCTGGAGTAGAACCCTACAAATAATGGGTCTTTTTCAACTACTGTGTTCCATTTTCCTTTCCACACATCATTATATGAAGGAAGTCCTTTCCTTTAATGTATGCTTTCTTTGGGTAGGTACAAATACATCGTCACGTGACATTTTTCCAAAGGGGAAAAAAAGGAAGAGGAGAAAATTTTCAGCCCTTTTAAATCCTACTTTCTATGAGCTTTCCGTTACAAAATCTTGCATGTAAGTTTGAAATAGAAGTTTAAACGTGTAGCTAGATAAATCCTAGAGCTGCTGTGCATTTTTTTGGGGGGGACGCATCTTGGAAAAATCATGTCCCCAAACCCTAATTTGATGTAATTTAAGTATCATTGAGAAAACTCTAACCAGGGTTGTCCCTTCTTGGCAGATATAACTCCCTGAGATTCTTTCCTTTAAAGCAGTATTTTCTTTAGATTTTTCTCCATTTCTAGAGGGGGGTAATCTATTCCCACAACTTAATCTGTAGTCGAGATCACTACTAATGTCACTTTACATTGTTAAAGTCCTATTGCATCTCAGCCTAGAAATGGCTGTTTCATTAATTTATGAAGCACAGCACAGATATCTCAGAGGGGACACTCAGATGTGTTAATTGATTACTTTGCATTATTCAACACATTTGCACCTGTTTATCCTGTATTTATCTTCTTTTCATTTGAGCCTTCTCAGCCACTGGTGCATAAAACCTTGAAATATGTTTGGATTTCACTCTTTGATTAGAGGATATTTCTCCCTCCTCAGTATATACAACTGGCTCTGAAGTTCAGAAAAGTCTATCTCAGTTTTTTCATGCTCGATCTATCCTTGTCACCCATTCTTACTGCCACTTCTTCAGTTAGGAACATCATTACATTTTTTTCTGAACTATTGCAACAGACTACTTACAGATTGTTTGGTTTCTGTTTCTTCCTGCTCCAATTAATTCTGCACACAACTGCCAGCTTAATCTTCCTCTGACCTAACTCTAATTACAACACTGTTGGTAATCAGCCTTCATGTACTGCTGATTGCTTACCCAGTAAAGCCCATGTCTGAAGTTACATTTCAAGACCATCCACAACTTGGTCTCACTGCCCGATATGGTTTGGATCTGTGTCTCTGCCCAAATCTCATGTCAAATTGTAATTCCCACATTGGAGCTAGGACCTGGTGGGAGGTGACTGGATCACAGGGGCTGATTTCCCTGTTGGTGCTGTTCTCGTGATGGTGAGTGAGTTCTTCTGAGATCTGGCTGTTAAAATTGTATAGCCACCCCCCTAAACTCTCTCTCAGTCCTGCTCCTGCCATGTAAGATGTCTGCTCCCACTTTGCCTTCCACCATCAGTAAAAGCTCCCTGAGACCTCCCCAGAAACAGATGCTGCCATCCTTCCTGTACAGCCTGGAGAACCGTGAGCCAACGAAACCTCTTTTCTTTATAAATTAGCCAGTCTTAGGTATTTCTTTATAACAATATGAGAATGGCCTAATACACTACCTTTCCAATTTCATCTTGCCATGGTACCAGGTCACTGAAACTCTTGCTTGTGAGAGATCAGACGCCTGCCACAGGAACCACTGAATGCTTATGCCTGAGTTAGAGCCTCAAGCCTCCCCACTGTGCTAGGGGATTATGCCAAGGTAAGATAACCAACATTTCCTGTATGTAATGTATACAATCTTGTGCCTATGGACATGGGGTTTGCAAATCAAGAGGGCTAGCGATGCCACCATGCAAATAGAGGTAATGAGTTTTTATAACCACTGAGAAGTCAAAAGCAAAAGGCATCCAGGGCTGAAGGAAAATGTGTTAGCTATTGCTACCCTGTGCCTAAAGCCACTGATATCAGACAAAGTCAATACCATGCCACCTAAGTGGGTTATGAGCTCTCCTAAAGGTGTTCTGAAGACAGGATAGTGACCAAGGACTGGTTGTTGCCTCCTTCTCTGCCTCTTTCTCATATGCCCATCTGACCAGGAACTCTTCCTCATCTAGAAAGAAATTCTGTTTAGATGAACCTACTCAGAGATGGTTGGCCCTGCCACCGGGTGGTGGCAAGAAACCTCCATTATCCCTGTCTTTGTGTTTCCTTGTTTTTCTGAGTTACATTCCAGCCATCTATTGGCATGCCAGAAAAGTTATGTCAGGACAATATTCTGAAGAAAAATATAGCCTCTGTCCTCATAGAAGTTGCATATGTGTGTGTGTGTGTGTGTGTGTATATATATATATATATATATATATATATAGTGATACGTATTCCGATAACATTAAGCTCCTATAACCATGGGAACACAGATGAGGGAACAATTCACTCTGCTGTGGATGAGGTGGCCATCAGGGGTTAGACAAGGAGGAAGTGAAGAGTGAAGAGGTATCTTGTAAACTGGCCCTTAAAATTCAGAACAGGTGACCCAGGAAAATGCTGTGCAGAGACCAAAACCCTGGCATATTCCGATTGAGGGCAGACCAAGCAAAGGTCTGGAAATGACCATAAAGATGTGGGACTAAGACCATCCATGACATGCTAAAGATGACTACATTTAAGTCCTGGGCATCAGGAGCCATTAATTTGTCCCACAAGCAGATTAATGTAACACTCCGAAAAACGGAATCCTGGAGATCATTGTGGAGGATGAACTGAAGGAAAGGAGGGTCAAAGGAAATCAGGACAATTTTAGATAAGAAATGTTGAGGGTCGGGTCTAAGTTTCAATGTCATTGGAGAGCAAGGAACACATGCAAGAGACATTTCCAAAGTCAGTAAGGACATCAAAGATCTAAATTGAAAAAAATAAAAAGTGCTGAGATGGGCTGTCAATATCTGCCAATATCTGGAATATTTTAGAAGACCATAATTGCATCAGAATAGGATATTATGTAACAGTCATTTGCTAAGCAGCTCATATATAAAGTATCTCTGGATATTTCCATATCCCCAATGCAGATGAAGAAACAGAGGCTTGGGGATATCAAGTGAATTGCCATTGAGATCCAACCCTGTCATATTCTAAGGCAAATGGTCCGTGGTGGGAGGCACACAATTTGTAACATTTGCCAACTTCCTTGGTGTAAATACTCCACCATGCACTATTTCAAGTTACCAACAGTACATCACTGCAGGCATAGTTGGGATGATATGTGCACAATGAGATCAGTTCTCATAAGCTGGTGTGAGCCCTCCCCAGTACACCAGTAGATAAAGCTCACAAACATATTGTCAGGCATTACATAAAGCAGAGGTTGGCGAATTATGATCCATGGGCCAAATCCAGCCATCACCTGTTTTTGTAAATAAAGCTTTATTGGAACACAGCCATGCCCATTTATTTTGCTATGATCTACTGCTACTTTTGCAGTGCAGTGTCAGATTTGACTAGTAGCAACAGAGACTCTATAGTCTCTAAAGCCTAAAATATTTACCACCTGTCTCTTTACAGAAAACATTTGCCAACCCCTGAAATAAAGTATAAAGCAGACAAAACCAATCTATCCTATTAGAATTCACGGTAATAGAGACCCTGAGAGGTGAGATGAGTGGGGAGTTTCCAGAGCAGAGTACGCAGGACTTCTGGAGTCCCAGTAAAATCCTGCTTCTTAATCTGGGTTCCGGTTACCCAGTGAAAATATATCAAGCTTACAATTAGAATTTGCAATTTTTCTATATGCAAATTAGACTTCAATAAAAATTCTGTTAAAAAGAAATCAAGACACTCCATGAGCAAATTTATACATTTTGTTTCTCAATGATTTCAACATTTGGTTTTAATATCAAAATGGAACTAAGAACTAAGACATGTTTGTCTGTTTGATTTACAACAGATGCTGATGAATTCTTTAGATATCTACTAGGAATAGCAGTAACAGGATCTAGCTATTGGATGGATGTGATTCTGGCCCACACTTTTCTTCTGATGGTTGTACTAGAATGTTCATTTCTTTAGTCTGCCGGCAGAGTTGTCGTAGTTATAACTTCACTGTCCTAAAGTGTGCTTTTGAATACTAATTGCTTTGAGTGGCATTTATGACTCTGTTTATGGTCTTGCTGCACTTCCTTGGGGAGGTGATACTTCATTGTCATTATCATGAACAGGACTTTAAAACATAGGAGGCAGGTCAATGCATCAGTGTTAACATTCTCTTGGGTGACTGAATTCTCTTGGATGCTGAGCCAAGCATCTCTTTGCCTCTTGCTAACCACTGATGGCGATAGCCAGATGTGTGCATTGCAGCCAAAGAGGAAGTGGTGACATGTCCAGCCTGAGCTCCCAGGTGTGCTTCCTGGACATATGCACCTCCTCTGGCCAACTCTCACAGCCCATATTTCTCTCTAAGATGAAAGGTGAGGAGCTGGAGCTCGTGCATCCTTGGGTTCTTCCATGGGCCAGGTTGCAGTATGGCAAATCAGATTGCAGATTATTTCCCTCACTCCAGGCCCACACCACCTGTCAGCTGTCAAGGTAATGCCTTGCCGTGCCTCTCTCACAGCTGGCCAGCCTGTTACCCAAAGCCAAGCGCAGAAGTAGGTGGCTGATGGTGGAGCATCTGAGGAGACTACTGGTCTTATCAAAGAGCATTAGGTTCCCGCTGTCAGCCTCCACCACCCGTGAACTCCGAGGAAGGGCCAGACCAGGTCATGTGTGCAGTAGTTGCAAAGAAGCTAAAAGCCCCAACAGATGAATGGTCAATGATTTGATGAGCAGAACAATGAATTTCTGACCCTTCTACTAAATTTTCGAGGGGAGCATACATACTTTTTCTGGAAAAGGGGCAGCCCTGGGCATTAGCAAGGCCAACATTGATGCTGAAGTACTGTGGACCCTACAAGTCCACACATCTCCTGAGATACATGAGAGATATTTCTTTGAATATTTTTTACTAAAAAGCCAGTGAAAGGGCCTGTTTCACCTTAGTGAAAGAAACACAAAAAGAACAGGTCTCGAGGAAGACCCCATCATTATAGATGATTCGATGGCTCTTATACAAATTCAGGGAACCCCTGAAAAAACAGTCTAGAAAGCAAACTAGTTAGGCACTGCCTTGGATAGGAAGAACCACTAAACTAGAACACTGCGTTTATTTTAATCAACTATACCAAAATATGGAAAAGGAAGCAGAAGTTATGTCCATAATCTTTCTTTCGCCACCAAAACACCTCAGTAAATTATAGGCGAATTTGATTAGGAGATTGAATGCAGTCAGGCCAAGACTATTAACAAGACTTATGTTTGCTTCCCATCAAGGTGACCAATGCAGTGACCACAATAGGAAACCTCACACTGGTGAACTTATGTTGAGTCTGAAACTATCAACCTTATGCAGAAAGTGGCATGTCTATTGTTGTTCTATTGTTCAAAGGTATGAATGAGGTCATTACATGAAAGTACCAAGATCTTGTTTTATATTGGCTTTTTCCTTTCCTTTGGTCTGAAAAAGGACCTGAGAAAATCCTCAAAATAACTTTAACTTTTCAACTCTTTACTTATCATTACTTTCTCATGAATGGTCATGACCATTATGGAAGATTGCAATTTGCTAAATTAATAAAGATATTAGAAATACAGATTCTACATAACTTTAGGACCCATTGTGTAATGCAAGTAAATCAATGGAATATCTACCAAGACAGAATATAGTGATTGTATATGGTAATAAATTGTGATTCCAATGATTACGTGTTTTAACTAGCTCTTCTTTTCAGACTTAAAATTGGAAGGAAAAGTAAGGAATGAGAGAGATTAATAGGACCATGCAATTATTATTTAATATTCTACAAAATAAGAAGAATTGACAAAAAGAAAAAAAGATTGCTCAAAGTAATTTCACTTGATATCTTTCTTCCTTCCTTCCTTCCTCCCTCCCTTCCTTTCTTTCTTCTTTCTTTCTTTTCTTTCTTCTTTCCTTTCTTTCTCTTTCCTTCCTTCCTTTTTTCCCTCCCTCCCACCCTCCATTTCCTTCTTCCTTCCTTCCTTCCTTCCTTCCTTCCTTCCTTCCTTCCTTCCTTCCCTCCCTCCCTCCTGCCCTCCCTCTCCCCGTTTCCTTCCTTCCATACTTTATCTTCCTTTTCAGTGGAAAATGAAAGAACTTATCTTTTCCTTTCAAGCATAATCCTCACCAGTGTGTGTGTGTGTGTGTGTGTGTGTGTGTGTGTGTGTGTGTTTTGTTTGTTTGTTATTTTTGTTTCTTGAGACTGAGTCTCGCTCTGTCACCCAGGCTGGAGTGCAGTGGTGCGATCTCGGCTCACTGCAACCTCCAGGGTTCAAGCAATTCTGTGCCTCCGCCTGCTGAGTAGCTGGGATTATAGGTGCCCGCCACCACACCCAGCCAATTTTTGTATTTTTAGGAGCGACGGGTTTCTCCATCTTGGCCAGGCTGGTCTTGAACTCCTGATCTCGTGATCCACCCGCCTCGGCCTCCCAAAGTGCTGGAATTACAGACATGAGCCACCGCGTGTACCTGTGTTTTAACTGCTCTAATTGATGATTTGGGTAGAACTAAAATAAAAAGCTGTAGTTGAAATTAACTTTCCCATTTCCACAGTAAATGATCTATGCCAAAATTTAATATTACAAGAGATACTATAAAATGTCTTTAAGAAAAAGAGGAAACAGAAAAGAATAATGAATAATTTTGCTCAAGTAGAACCTTGGCTTGACATGAGTTAAGTAGTTTGCCAAAGATCTCCCAAGTACCAAGTGAGTTACCCAGGAGTCCAACCCAGGCCTAACTAACAACACTTGCATGCTTGGTACCATGCTTGTTTGTTTGACACTGATTTTCTTCTGCTGTCAAAGTATTATCTAACCTCTCTTTTGCAAAGGGAAGTTTTATGTGTGGCAGCAAGAGTGTCCTAGATAAAAGGACTAATACAAAAGGTAATTGAACAGGCCAAATCCCCTCCCCGTTCTCCAAATCACTTTCTACTTGACCCAAAGTCATGAACTTCATTCTGTATATCTCAAAGGCGACATATTACCTAAATGGAGCACAACAAATTCACAACATTTGGTTTGGAAAGTGTAGTGTTCAAACATGCTCAGAAAGAATGTGTGTGTTATTTTTTTATTCCCATAACATTCTGACTTTATGTTCTGCAACTAAAACCTCCAATATGAGATATGAGGATAATCTATCCAAAGATTATGATTTACTTAAAAGTCATTTTGCATGGAGAGCTATCTTTTGCTCTCCTTCCATTGCCAGTACATATGGTTGGTGTCTTGCTTTGCAGAAGTAAACATAATCCCAAAGTGAGAAAATCAAAAATAAAGAGAAATAAAATGCTGGATAGTGTGTGAAACAAACATAAATGAAGGATGCTGAAGGCAGGTCTATGAAAGTGCAAGTTTATTTTAATACGTGGTGAAAGATATTTGGAGCCTTGTCACCCTGATAACTCCAGTTGGCTGACTGAATGGACCTGGTATATAGAAAGGAAAGGCTGGAAGGGAAGATAAGTTCAAGATCAGAAAAGACACACGTGTGCCAAGAGAAGAGAAAGTGGAGGGAGTGTGGAGAAGGATGAGAAAAAAATAAATAGAGGAGTGAAAAATAGACCCTTTGGAAGAATTGAGAAATAAATTAGGAGTAGGAATAACACCAGCAATTGAGTTGGTTTCTGGTACTTTGTCAACATTTTGACAAAAATAGCAAATACTATGTCATTATGATTGCAACGAAGCAGGAAGGGATGTGGACCCAGGACCCACTAGGACTGTCAGGTTATTTGAACAGCATATGATACACAGTATCAAAAATCTGTTTGTACAGTCATGCAAAATTCTTCAGGCAGGAAGTTTTTATAAGATTTCATTATTTAGCTTAAACACACACACACATACACACACCATACTTCCCAAATTAGAAGGTATTTCCTGTTTTGAAATTAAACTTCATTAAGTATATTTCCTGAATTTTTCATCCTTGAAACTCCAGTTATATTTTTTATGTGACCACGTGATTCTTCATTCACAGAAAGAAGGAATGTGGAGACAAGCCTGAAACTGCTCTGTATGGCTGGGAAGGTGAGTCAGATAGAGGCACAGATGATCTGCCTTCTCCTCCTGCCAAAGCAGCTGATGCTCCTGTGGGCAGGGAGGCAGCGACAACATTGATAAACAAGCTGGTGAAGTTCAATGTGGGACTCTGCAGAGCATAACGGCCTGAAAATGTATCTCACCCCACTTTAAATCTATCAAATACACACAAGGCCAAACCTAGGGGGCGGTGATCCTTACTGGCATTAGAAGGAGAGTCTTCCCTTTCAAAAAAGATTTGCTGCAGGATTCCTTTAAATAGCGAGCCCACCAGAGCATTTAAAATACCTTTTCAAATGATTTACATGCACCTTTTAAATCATACACTCACAGTGAGTTAGTTGCTGAATCATGCGCACCTGTAAAACAGCTGTTGGGCTGAAGCTTAAGGACGGTCATTAAAAACAGCTTGGCTCACAGCCTGTGTCTTAGGCAGATCAGCGCCTCCACACAGCATTCAGAGGTGACAGCGGAAAGGAGGAGAGCAGGCTAGAAGCTGAAAAGGAGAAAACGTGCCAAGCTGGCCTGTCCTCAGGACTTTTGAAGAGTCCAGGTTCAGCTCGCAGGGGGAAATGGATCATGCTCTTGAAAACCTCTTTCCTGCTATGCATTTGTACTCTTCATCTACCCAAAGTCATCTAACTAACCAGACCGGCTCTCCTTCGCGTGGGTGCTTGCTGGTTCCAGAAGACAACACTGGCTGCGCTGAAACCCATCATTCAGCAAACACAAGCTCACCATCTTTTCTTTGTTTCCATCTGTCTTTCTTTCATCTTTCTTTCTTTCATCTTTCTTCCCTCCCTTCCTTCCTTCCTTCCTTCCTTCCTTCCTTCCTTCCTTCCTTCCTTCCTTCCTTCCTTCCTTCCTTCCTTCCTTCCTTCCTTCCTTCCTTCCTCTCTCTCTCTCTCTCTCTCTCTCTCTCTCTCTCTCTCTCTCTCTCTCTCATCATTCTTTCTTTCTTTTTAACGGAGTCTCTCTCTGTCACCCAGGCTGGAGTGCAGTGGTATGATCTTGGCTCACTGCAACCTCTGCCTCCTGGGTTCAAGTGATTCTCGTGTCTCAGCCTCCCGAGTAGCTGGGATTGCAAGCGCCTAACAATAGGCCTGGCTAATTTTTGTTGTTTTTAGTAGAGATGGGGTTTCACCATGTTGGTCAGGCTGGTCTTGAACTCCCAATCTCAGGTGACCCACCCACCTCAGCCTCCCAAAGTGCTGGGATTTACAGGTGTGAGCCACCGTGCTGGCCTTTTTTTTTTTTTTTTTTAAACTGGCTCTGTTTTATATGGTTTAGCAATCTTCCAAATTGAGCTGACATATTTTCCAAAATCAATATACCATTCTGTTTATCATAGAGCAAGTATTATTGTTCTGGTCTTCCTATGTATTCAGAACAGGCCCAGTGTGCCTGAAATAAAAATTCCGAGTACAAATATCAGCTTCATTGCATTTCATTGATAAGAGTCAACATATCCTTTAAGTCGGCAAATATCCCTCTTGACAACCATGAATTATGCTAAGATCACAGAGCTAAAGACCTTATTAGCGGTTTGCAGAGAGCTCAAGTGGAAAAAACCATCCCAGCTGCTTTTGAAAAAAGGAAGTTTCTATCCTTCTACAAATCAATAAATGTTTGCTACTGAAGTGCTACTGTTTCCAACTGAGACATATCATCCTCATTTTAAAATTGATTTCAGTCAGTTTCTTAATGAAATAATCTCCCAAAATGGAATTTTAGAATTTGGGCCTAAGAAGAGTATAATGCCTCCTGTGTAAATGACATTAAGGGAATCTGGGCAACTTAAAATTTATCTGAAACCAGAAAAAAGAAAAAAAGTAGGCTAGAGCAACGAAATTCTAGGGAGAAAAAAAAAAGAATAAATGAACATCTGTGCTCTTCTGAGAGTGCTAAAGGATGTTCAAATGACACATCCTCCAGGATGGAGGAGAAATTTTCCTTCTGGATGGTGCAAACAGACCAAGGAAACTTAGCACCACAGCGCTTTCAGAATAACAGTCACTAACACAGTTCCACCTACAAAGTGATTTTCTGGAACTGAGTATGGACAGTGTGAAATGAATGTGGGGAGCATTAACATAAAATTACAATAGAAAGTCTTCTCTTGTCCTTTACCTTGGGACATGCAACCAAAAGGCAGTGTTTTCATATCAGTGGTTATATTTCAGAGCGCCTGGATGGAAACGCAGCTTTGTTTCATTTTTTTCTTCCTGACTCATAGCTTTGTGCTAGTCATTGCTTAGACTCTGATCCTGCACAAGAGAGAAAAAATTGATCTCAATCCTGTGTGTGTTGGCACGTGTACAAATAGCTTCCAAGTCAGAAGGAAAGCGATCCAAGGGCACTTTAGAACATCATTTTTAAAAGATTTACTGTTAAAACATGTATTTGTCAGTCAGTTGTTAAAAGGTGTGGACACATTTCCACAAAGAAATAGAGATTGTCTTGACAATCTGTTTAACCTTTCACGTTGCTGAAACAGAACCTAATTACTCCATGTGCAGAGAAGCAATTTTGAAACCACTGGGGGCTTAGGCTAACTCTCCAAGACAGAAATCTGAGGGTTGGGTATGAATCAAGGCCTCTCTCTGGTCCCATTTGAGCTCCCCAGTAAAAAACTCTTACCCTCTAGAGAGTGGGTTCTTTTTTGTTTTTATTTTTATTTTAGTAGAGCAGGGTTTCACCATGTTGGCCAGGCTGGTCTTGAACTCCTGACCTCAAGCAATCCGCCCACCTCAGTCTCCCAAAGTGCTGAGATTAGAGGCATGAGCCAGCCACCATGCCCAGCCAAGAATGGGTTCTTTTTAGAATGATAAAACGCCCTATCGGCTGGGCATGGTGGCTCACATCTGTAATCTGAGCACTTTGGGAGGCCAAGGTGGACTAATCAGCTGAGGTCAGGAGTTCGAGACAAGCCTGGTCAACATGGTGAAACTCCGTCTCTACTAAAAATACAAAAATTAGCTGGACATGGTGGCATGCGCCTGTAATCCAAGCTATTTGAGAGGCTGAGGCAATAGAATCACTGGAACCCAGGAGGCGGAGGTTACAGTGAGCCAAGATTGAGCCACTGTATTCCAGCCTTGGCGACAGAGCAAGACTTTGTCTCAAAAAGAAAAGAAAAGAAAAGAAAAGTCCTGTATTCCCCTCCATCTATCACCAAAGACACTCAATCTAGGACAGACGAGATCTCTACAACAAAACTAGTGAAACTCCAGTCTACTCTCCTTTCTCTCAAATGCAGCAAGGTCCTGAGAATTAAGCCCCACCAAGGGGTGGCCTGAATCTCTGGCACACTTCATCATAGGATGGTCTCCCAAGTGCCCCCATATTATTAAAAGGATATAGGTCTCTTAATTTCTTCTGCTTACTTACCTGTTTTTCCAAATTTTACAATAAACACAGATTATTTGCACTACAAAAAGGTATATTTGTAAAAGCCTTAATTAAATTAAGGCACTCAACTTACCCTGGTATCTAAAGCTAAAAACTCATACAATGGTATATTGTGTCCATCATTAGTTTGTCCCGACTTCCTCCCCCAGACCTAAAATCTTTCACAACCTACTACAGACTTAAGATTTAGTGGCATTGGAAAAGAAATCACTATATCATGAAGACATCTGCACATGTGTGTTTATTGCAGCACAATTCACAATGGCAAAGATACGGAATCAACCTAAGTGCCCATCAGCAGATGAGTGGACGAAGAAAATGTCATGTATATACACCATGGAATACTACTCAGCCATTAAAAGGATAGAAATAATGTCTTTTGCAGCAAGTTGGATGGAACTGGAGGCCACTGTTCTAAATGAACTAACTTAGAAATTGAAAACCCAATACTGCCTCTTCTCATAAATGGGAGCTAAGCGATGGCTGCACAAAAGCATACACAGTGACATCATGGACCTGGAGACTCAGAATGGAGGAACGTAGGGGAGGTGTGGGGTGAAAAACTACTTATTGGGTGCACTGTACACTACTCCAGTTGACAGGTGCACTACAATCCTAGACTTTACCACTATACGATTCATCTATGAAACCAAAAACCACTTGTACCCCTAAAGCTATTGAAATAAAATATATATATAAAAGAAGTTAGTGACACTGAAGTTCTCATTTTTCCAGAAGGATGTTATACCTATCCATGATTCCTTGCTTTTTTGTTTTTTAGATGGAGTCTCACTCTGTCACCCAGGCTGGCGTGCAATGGGCGATCTCAGCTCGCTCTGCCTCCCAGGTTCACACCATTCTCCTGCCTCAGCCTCCCAAGTAGCTGGGTCTACAGGTGCATGTCACCACACCTAGCTAATTTTTGTATTTTTTTTTAGTAGAGACAGGGTTTCACCATGTTGGCCAGGATGGTCTCCATCTCTTGACTTTGTGATCCACCCGCCTTGGCCTCCAAAAGTGCTGGGATTATAGGCATGAGTCACCACACCCAGCCAATTCTCCACTTTTATAAATTTGTCTCTCTACCTGGATTGACTTCATTCCTAATTCATTAGAAAAAAATAATCTTATCCTTCACAGTCCAAGTGAAATGTCAGCTTCCTCCAGGATCTCCTAGGTGGTGTCACTCCCCCTCCTGCGCTCCCAATGCCTGTGACTCTTCACCTACCCTGTTTTATTGCAGTTCAGTGTCTTGTGTGTTACTTTCACAAGGTGGGATTGATTTTTCTGCCCAATCTTTTTATTCCCAGAATTCTAACAGAGCACCTTGAATGTTTTAGGCACTCCAAACAAACTGAATGACTACTGAATAAATAAATGACTGAATGAATAAGTTAATTTTGTCAGCAACAACGACATCATAGTAAATCAGAGGGCAGATCAATAAGGTCAGCGAGAAGGCAGGCTGATGACTCCGGGGCTCAAACGTTAGAAATGAAGATGAGGAAAGAGACAGAAAGACTCAGGACAACTGTCATTATTCACATTGAGGAAAACTCTTAGGTTACGAGCTACTTGTGAACTTCTGAAGTCTATCTTAATAAAAGATGCAATGATCAAAATGTCCAGGGCTCTCAATGGTCTTTATAGATATACAAATAATTATCCCATCTCATTGCTACACCACATGTGGTGTCTTATTTCAGTAACTGAAACTACGTGCTTTCTCATTTCACTGTGAAGTCTTCCGTACGTTTCTCCAAGGCACTGTTGAAACTGGGGGAAGAGCATGCTTTTAACAAAACTGACACTGAGTCTACTCTCAAAACCAACGTCTCCCCACAATATGAGAACAATGGGAAAAGATGGAAAGGAATTCTGCATTTGCCCATTTTTTTTTTCCATCTGAGATTCTTGAGAAAGTGATTCAATCAGCCCTTTCCAGTAACTGGCTATTATATTTCTCAGGCAAGATGAACACAGGGCAGCGAGTCCGTGGATTTCTGCCTGCTGACGCCTCTATTAAGCAGACAGCGCTTTCTCCTCTACTCCTTCAGGTGATTTTCTGACAATATAATACTGCAATACTGCAGACAATAAAAACCCGCCACCCACCCTGTGCAGAACTGTAATTTCCACAAAACTAAGCTGCAACGGAGGCCCTGTCCACTCCAATGGGGACGTAATCTCACCTGGATCATTGGCTAAGCACGCATAAAAGTCATTATTTCTTGCCTTTATTTTATACCAAGGGATGATAGAAAGTCACAGATTCATAACCAGCAGAGATTGCTGTGTGAGTAACTGGCAATTCTGCTTCTCTGAATTCATTTCTGGTTAAGCCAGACCAGGTAGAATGGTATTTTGTGTCACCTCTTTTACTCTCGAAATTTTCTATGTTTATTCCTATTTGGCCTATATTAAAAAAATAAAGAAACATATCAACTTTAGCTCCTTGAGGTTGCTGCCTAATGCCTCCATGTGGATACACTGAGCGTTCATACGTGGGAGCTCTCTAATGTCAGCAGATCAATCTAATGAGCATAGAATTTAGACGATCAACCCCAGTACAAAACAGGTACTGAGAAAAACTCATCAGACTGCACACATTCTCAGTTTACTATGTGGAAAACAGCAGGCAACCTCAACTCAGTGAATGTTATTCCTCACCTAAGTATTGTCCTACAGAGGCTGATAAAAGCCCGCTTTGGCGTGGGCAGATTCTAAACAGAAAAGTCAACTCATCAGCCTGTGACTTCAACTCCTCTCTGTCACCCCATAGCGGTCCCTTACTCAAAGTCTGTGCAAAGTCTATGTTAGTTTTGTAAATATAATTTTGCATAAAACTTCATAGTGGCCTTATTTTCAAAGATAGGGATGCAAATGTTAATTGCTAAAAACATAATTTTTTAAAAAGCAGGTCAAAAGCCTTTCCATGCCCTTCTGTCATTAACTACATTGAAATGAGGGATTGCTCAACTGCCTCCTGACTATTTTCAGGTCTGTCATATGTCTTTCAAAACTGTCCATACCAGGCCCACTTACAGCAGAATGGCTTGGCTGCTGCAGCGCATGCCAGGTGATAAATTCACCGGGGTGCAGAGGCCACACAGGCTCTCCGTGCCTTCTGCTGCCTCCTGGTTCCAGCTGAGCTGCAATAAGCTCGACAGACTTTCCTGCAGGACCTAGGTGACCTTCTCTGGCACTCTGATGTTAAATACAGCTCACTGGTGTCACGGCTGGAACTTAAGTGAGTTAACTGTGCTGTCTCAAGCAGGTTCACAAATTTATATTCTATACAGTCACAGTTTGCAGACCTTTGACTTCACCCCAATTTTGAATCCATTTACTGTCAACCTCCCAAAAAGCATGGCGAGGTAACCGATGAGAACTACAACTTCATTGAGATGTGGGACAGGCCATTATGATCTCTGTAGATGGAAATGAAATGGGCACTAGGAAATTCCGTTTTCCATCTGGGGAGTGAAGTACATTTTACTAGCACTAACTTGTCACATTACAGGTGAACACACAGATACCAATATCTATTTTATAAACGTGGAAACTGAATCATCAAGAAGTTGACTGTCTTTACCAAAATCTGTTACTTGATAGAGACGAAACATGGACACAGGGTATCTGTCGTCTTTTCAGATCTCCTCCAAATGATTTACACAGACCGCCTGAGAGTTAAATACAGGTCTGGGGATTTTGTATATATTTTTTTAACTCTATCTGGAACCACGCTACTCATGTTGTGGCTGGGAAAGATTGTTTTCCATTTATGTTTCAATGTTTTCATCTGTGAATACATAAGGACATTTATTGGCCACTATTACATAACCTTGCCAAGGAATCACAGGCCTTCACTCATCAGAAATGTCAATGTGATTGCTAGCCTATACATAAAATTCAAAGGAAATCGGTAAATTATATACATAATATATAACACACGGGGTATATATAAAGGAGAGTGGGCTGTGAAGGTGCAAAGAAGGGTGGTAGAGGGGCCTGAGAATGGGAGGCTGCGAGAGCCAGCCTCTCCGCCAAGAAGCCCAGACCCCGGCCCCAGATTTCGGCACCAAATGTTAGGAAAATGTAAAGGAAGAAAGTGAGAGACAGGAGGCAACTCAATGGCCAAACAGGTTTATTCACAGGAATAAGCCTGCAAGGGGCCGCAGTCAGGAGTCTGGCTGAGACCCTGATGGCTTACAAGCTGAGGCTTTTATTTTTTATTTTTATTTTTTTATTTTTTGCAAGGTGAAGAATTTTTTTTTATTATTATACTTTAAGTTCTAGGGTACATGTGCATAACATGCAGGTTTGTTACATATGTATACTTGTGCCATGTTGCTGTGCTGCACCCATCAACTCGTCAGCACTCATCAACTCGTCATTTACATCAGGTATAACTCCCAATGCAATCCCTCCCCCCTCCCCCCTCCCCATGATAGGCCCCGGTGTGTGATGTCCCCCTTCCCGAGTCCAAGTGATCTCATTGTTCAGTTCCCACCTATGAGTGAGAACATGCGGTGTTTGGTTTTCTGTTCTTGTGATAGTTTGCTAAGAATGATGGTTTCCAGCTGCATCCATGTCCCTACAAAGGACACAAACTCATCCTTTTTTATGGCTGCATAGTATTCCATGGTGTATATATGCCACATTTTCTTAATCCAGTCTGTCACTGATGGTACCAAAACAGACATATAGACCAATGGAACAGAACAGAGTCCTCAGAAATAATACCACACATCTACAGCCATCTGATCTTTGACAAACCTGAGAGAAACAAGAAATGGGGAAAGGATTCCCTATTTCATAAATGGTGCTGGGAAAATTGGCTAGCCATAAGTAGAAAGCTGAAACTGGATCCTTTCCTTACCCCTTATATGAGAATTAATTCAAGATGGATTAGAGACTTAAATGTTAGACCTAATACCATAAAAACCCTAGAGGAAAACCTAGGTAGTACCATTCAGGACATAGGTATAGGCAAAGACTTCATGTCTAAAACACCAAAAGCAACGGAAGCAAAAGCCAAAATTGACAAATGGGATCTCGTTAAACTAAAAAGCTTCTGCACAGCAAAAGAAACTACCATCAGAGTGAACAGGCAACCTACAGAATGGGAGAACATTTTTGCAATCTACTCATCTGACAAAGGGCTAATATCCAGAACCGACAAAGAACTCAAACAAATTTACAAGAAAAAAACAAACAACCCCATCAAAAAGTGGGCAAAGGATATGAACAGACATTTCTCAAAAGAAGACATTCATACAGCCAACAGACACATGAAAAAATGCTCATCATCACTGGCCATCAGAGAAATGCAAATCAAAACCACAATGAGATACCATCTCACACCAGTTAGAATGGCGATCATTAAAAAGTCAGGAAACAACAGGTGCTGGAGAGGATGTGGAGAAATAGGAACACTTTTACACTGTTGGTGGGATTGTAAACTAGTTCAACCATTATGGAAAACAGTATGGCGATTCCTCAAGGATCTAGAACTAAATGTACCATATGACCCAGCCATCCCATTACTGGGTATATACCCAAAGGATTATAAATCATGCTGCTATAAAGACACATGCACACGTATGTTTATTGCGGCACTATTCACAATAGCAAAGACTTGGAAGCTGAGGCTTTTATAAGAAAATTTTTTACTGGGGAGGAGAGGTTGGGCAAGTGCTGGCCGGTTGGGACTTTTGGGAAGTGTACACACACAGAGTCTCATTCTGTTACCCAGGCTGGAGTGTAGCGGTGTGATCATGGCTCACTACAACCTCCACCTCCCAGCTCAAGCAATCCTTCCACTTCAGCCTCATGAGGAGTTCGGACTGCAGGCATGCACACCTCACCAAGCTAATTTTTGTATTTATTTTTTTTTTTGTAGCCACAGGGTCTCGCTATGATGCCCAAGCTGGTCGTGAACTCCTGGGCTCAAGCGATCCACCAGCCTCGGCCTCCCAAAGTGCAGGGATTACAGGTATGAGCTCTGACTGGCCAAATTATATACCAATAAATAGTAATAGAGGGAATCAGCTGAAGATTATTAACTTGATTTTATACAAAATTTGGTCAGGATTTATATCTCTGTTTTTGCTGGGAAAAAAAAAAATCCAAATCAATCTTTTCACATGGAAGCAAAGATAAGGTTTGTTAGGTCCTTTTTCTCCCCCATTTTCTATTGACTGTCATGAATTTTTAAAATTATCCTTAATTGCCTCAGTGTAGCAATTGGATAAAGCAATTTTTTTCTGCCCATATCAAATGAAAAGTATTCAGTTTAATAAATATGTATAATAATGCCATGCCCTCAGAATAACATTTTATTAGCATGAAGAAAAATGATATAAATCCGTTGATTTTTACTCTTACATAACTCTTTGATAAACCCTGTGTTAATTCTAAATGTGTTTATATTTCATCAAAATAATCTGGATGGTCATTGTTCTAACTAAGCAATACTTTATGTCTTTTGCTGTTGTTGTTTGTTTTTGTTTTTTTTTAGGCAAGACTTTTCTAACAGTGTATCTAAGAGAAATTTCAACTGTTACATGATATTTTGGGGTGGATTGTCAATAAAGCAAATCTGCTCAAAAATACATAAAATCTCATTCTTTTTAAATAAAACTAGCACTCAACAACACACCTTCTGCTTAATGCTGGCAATTTACAACTTCCTGGTCTAAAGAAATAAAGCCCTGAGCAGCTTATAAAATGACTTAAGAGATTTTTTTTTAAACATAAGCCAACGTTGGCCAAATAGCATTTGGATGAGTTAAGAATAAACAACATATAAAGAGAGATAGATCAGATTTCCTTTGAAATCACAAAAGTCTCAAAATTAAGAGTTTTAAAAAACTTTGCATTTGAGAGGCTCAAAGATTTTGGACGACAGTTCAGTTATTTTTTCAACCCTCAAAAATGCTTGGTACTATGTCTGTTAATAAGGAAATAGTTCAATGAGTCAGTGTCTGAGCTTTCATTGCCTTGAAGCCAGTCCAAAATGGGAATTTCTGGCACTGGAGACCAACTTTATGAGCTTTCAAAACATATTTTATTTTTTGAACCACTGAGCTGGATTTTGCCACTCAAATCACTAAGCTGAGTCTTGAATATACTCTCCAAGGTGACAAGCGTTTATCCCTTCTTCTTGAGTCCCATACAATTAAGCCATAAAGTAAATGCAGTAGCATCTATTCAAAACTGTACTGAGTGAAAACACACACAGTACTGGTCACAAATGAAGCCTCCAAAAAGCTCAACCCCAGGGACACTCCAAGAGGCTAAAGTCAAGTAGAATCATGACTCATAGAGGGAAACCTCACGTCCAACACCATCTTCTTCCTCCTGATCCCAGAACCTGTGCTTAAAAAAAATAGTAAGTAGGCCGGGCGCGGTGGCTCAAGCCTGTAATCCCAGCACTTTGGGAGGCCGAGACGGGCGAATCACGAGGTCAGGAGATCGAGACCATCCTGGTTAATACGGTGAAACCCCGTCTCTACTGAAAAGTACAAAAAACTAGCCGGGCGAGGTGGCGGGCGCCTGTAGTCCCAGCTACTTGGGAGGCTGAGGCAGGAGAATGGCGTGAACCCGGGAGGTGGAGCTTGCAGTGAGCTGAGATCTGGCCACTGCACTCCGGCCTGGGCGACAGAGCGAGACTCCGTCTCAAAAAAAAAAAAAAAAAAAAAAAAAAAAAAAAAAAAAAAAAAAGTAAGTAAACAAAGCTATCACTGATGTGTGTCTCACTGCTTGTCTGCGCCAACACACACACATAACCCTACCCTCCAGGAACAGCCCCATAAAGTACAAATTATGATAAGCTTTTAACCACACTGGAGCACTAGCCCTCAATTCACAATGGGCAGGCAGAAGCATATGTCTAGCTCCAGAGCCTCTGCTAGCCTGTAGAGCACTTTTGTGGACATCAGAATTGGGTGTCCTCTGAGTGAAACATTTAGACACAGTTGTTCTGGCTGAGAGCGGTGGCTCACGCCTGTAATCCCAGCATTTTGGGAGGCCATGGCAGGCAGACCACTTGAGGTCAGGAGTTCGAGACCAGCCTTGCCAACAAGGTGAAACCCCGTCTCTACTAAAAATACAAAAATTAGTTGGGCATGGTGGTGCATGCCTGTTAGTCCCAGCTACTCGGGAGGCTGAGTCTGGAGAATCACTTGAACCCAGGAGACAGAGGTTGCAGTGAGACAAGATCGTGCCACTGCACTCCAGACTGAGACAGAGTGAGACCCTGTCTCAAAAAAATTTAAAAATATAAAAATTAAATAATAATAAAAAATAGACACAGTTGTCCCAACTGGCCCTAACACACTGGGCTTGGCACATGGAATACAGGCTAGATTTCAGCCCCTTGCCTCCCTAGGCCAGGGCCTATGTGCAGAACCCAGACACACAACACAATTGTACTGCAGCCCTGTGTAGCCCCACTGGCTCCATGAAAGCTAGAGCTGCAACCTTGAGGAAGAGGAAAATTGTAATCATAGCAGAATTTTCGATGGGGAAAAATGCAGCTAAGAGTAAAATTAACTTAGCATGTTTTGTTTTTGTCTGGTTACGTAATGATGCATGGTCTAAGTCAATTAATCATCTGAGAGTCTATGCTCTGTGAAAGCAAGAATCATGTCTTCTTAGAATATTTGCCAAATCCCTAAGTTAATGTCATAGCTTTCCAGAAGAAGAGAGGTTCTCATTATTTAGTTATGAGGAAGATGACCAACAGGGATGCAACTGTCCCTCTGAAACATCTACAGAATCATATATCCTCTAGGTTTTTGATTAATTGTTTCTTATTATGTCTTGTGAACATACTTTCTCAAGTTTAACACATAAAAATCAAGATGATTTTGTAGGTCACATTCTAAGTGATACTTTTAAAATTATGAAACCAAAGTTCTGCTTTAAAAATTCATACAAATTAGGGGCTGGGCACAGTGGCTTATATGCCCAGCGTTTTGAGAGGCCAAGGTAGGAGGATCACTTGATGCTAGAAGTTTGAGGCCACCCTGGACAACATAGTGAGACCCCCATCTTTGATCTTTGCCAAAAAAAAAAAAAAAAAAAGAGAGAGAGAGAGAAAGGAAAAGAAAGCCAGAACTGGTGGTGCACACCTATAGTCCTAGATACTTGGGAGGCTGAGGTGGTAAGACTGTTTGAGCCCAGGAGTTCAAGGCTTCAATGAGCTATGATCATGCCACTGTACTCCAGCCTGGGAAACAGAGCTAGTCCCTGTGTCTATAAAATATATATATATATATATATATATATATATATATATATATATACACACACACACACATATATATATATAAAATAAGGTAATAAAAATAATAAAAATCATACCAACTAAAGTTAATTTAAATGTTCACTTAAACAGAATAGAGACTGGGCATGGTAGCTCATGCCTATAATCTCAGCACTTATGGAGGATTAGGCCAGCAGGTTGCTTGAGTCCAGGAGTTCAAGAACATCCTGGGCAACAAGGTGAAACCCTGTCTCTACAAAAAATACAACAATTATCCAGGTGTGGTGGTGCATGCCTGTGGTCCCAGCTACGTTGGAGGCTGAAGTGGGAGGATTGTTTGAGTGGAGGTAGCTCTGAGCAGATGGGGGAATCTAAAAGCGGGATGGAGTGGGAGGGTTTTCCCCTAGAGTGGGGCCGCTCAGCAGCCTGGCCGCTCCTCTCACTGCCCCAGCGAAACTCCTCGTCCTTCCACCAGTCGATGGCCTGGTGGCGTGCTGCAAGCACCTGTGCCTTCCTCTTGACATGCAGCCATCCTGTGTTCCTCCACTGAGGAATACATGCTCCTCTGGACATCCAGCCATCTCTCTGTCTGCCTGTGTTTTTATAGGCACAGGATGGGGCTGTGGCAGGCCAGGATGGTCTTGGGAAATGCAACATTAAGGGAGGAAATGCCTGTCCTCACCTAGGTCTGTGGGGGTGGAGCCCTAGCCAGGGACCACAGCTGCCTCTACTCAGCACTTCCTTTCCTCCCATTATGTATCATTAAAAGGGACCACGCTCTTCCTTTCCCAGCACTGCTGTATCACATGCAACCACGACAGCCACAGGAGCTTGGCTTCAGTGTTGCGGGTTAGCAGGGGTAGAGGAAACAAGAGACACTGCCCCACCTAAAAGTGGTAAAGTGGTAGCAAATACCACCTCCAGCCACTGACTGCTGTGTGAGAACGTCGTTGTTATAAAATTGCCTGAGTGTGTGTTTGGGGGTGGGTAAAGTGGTCATTTGTTTTCTCTTTTACTCCGTTGCTCCTAAATCAACACTCGGGAACTCTGCAGTACCATAAATCTCTGACTTTTCAAACAGCCTTTCAAACACTAGAAGGTAGTTCACACCTAGTGTTTGCCTAGCATTTTCTTTTGCAGACTAAACATAGTAACTTTTTACCATCACCTTGTTGTGTTGTGTCTAGAATGGAATAGTCTAGATAGAGTTTGAACACACCATGACCAAAGGGCAAGGTTTAATAATAAAAGGCAGAAGAGAAAGGCAAAATAAACCAAAGGTCTGATGGGCCAAGAATCACCACTATCAGCTGCAGGTATATATCAGAAAGAAAATGTATTATATAATACCAAACACGTCCATAAGAAATAACTGTGAGGACAATACATATTGCTGTCTTTCTCTGAATTCGTTTTGCTTCTTTTTTTTTAATTGGTTAGGTTATCAGCTCAAATTGTTAATTTCTTTCCTTAAAACAATTAGCTATTAATTACAGTCACTGTTATTAGCCATCTCCAATTCTTCCAAGCTGCAGATATTTTTACAGCAGGCTCCCAACAAGATCGGCAATTTAGAATATTCTCTGGCAGCAAGCTGTATTCCTCTTAGCAAGTGCCTACATGCAAGATAATGTCCTTTTTTAATAAGGTTTTTGTGCAAACCAAAATAAGCACAACACTGTAAAAGCACACCCAATATCGATTAAAACCAAAGTGTTTATAAGATGGATTTTTATTTTCACCCCTTTGGAAAAGAATCTGACATATGGCATTAATTGAAAAGCACTTTTCAAGGAGTACACTATTAGGAATAATCAGAAGCTATTTACAGAGTTAGACCCTGTATTTACATTTCTCCCTAGTTTATAGCCACAATGCAATACAGGAAATACCCTATATTTACAAATGTACAAAATCTAAGTTTACATGATCAACATTATGCTTCTCACAATCTGCCCTGACCCATCCCATGTGTTCAGTAACTATTCAGATTGTTTCCTGGGAGATGGACCTCACAGGACCCTCAGATGCAGGAATGCACATTTATACTTAATACAATAATGCTTATATGCCCTGCAACTCAACTTGCACTCCATACATGATGAAATAACTTCTTAACAATTGAGAAATGCTTAGCAATCTGATACCCAAAGGGAAGCCATTCTCATCCATGCCCTTTTAAGAAAGTTTATTTGTTGTTTGAGGTAAGAAAAGCTTACACAACCAACCTACTTAGGTTCGTCAAGAGTCTCGATATTAACATATGGAAAAGTACTGCCTGTGCTAATATTTTACTTTTCTTTAATATGTTCTCTTACACAATTTCCAAGCCTCCCAAATCCAAAGTTAGAGTCCAGGCCAAGCTTCTATTTTTGTTGTTTTAAAATACATCATAGTTGAAAACTTTATTTCATTAAAAAATAGTTGCATCGATTTGCTCAGCTTGTGTTTAATTTACTTGATGTTAGAAAAGATCGGTCAGCTCGCGATCCTCCATGCCCATATGTGCTTCTCAATGTTTCCAAGGCCTTCCTTTCACAGCTTCCCTTAATGCAGAGAATGGACTGACCTTGAACTCTACCTGCCCTGTGTTTCTGGTCACTTAGGCTTATAGGAAGCTCCATCTGTTTTGCAAAACATTTTCTCAACTACTGCAACCCAGGTTAATTACATTCTTTTGAAATGACCAGGTGGAATTTCCTGACTCTTTCATGAACCAGCCACACATCTTAAACCACAGATCTCTTGATCTCTCTCAGACAGTGGAGGACTAGATGAAATCAGCATGCCTGAGGTAACTCATCTAAACTAGGATATCTGACCTGCTCAACTCTTCTGGCAAGAAGATAGTATCTATAGGGCTACCATACACAAATTATCCAATGGCTGAAATGGAGTATGGGAACTTAGAGCTCAATCCCAAAGTGCTGAACGCAGTGATGGGACACCAGCATAGAAAGGGTAAAAATATTCCACTAATTCATTCAAACCCAAGGAGAAATACGGTTCTCTTTGCATAACTCGCCAGGAGAGTGTGTGCTGTGAACTTTGCAAGTAGGTTCACTGCTTTAACATGAGGGAAAAACTGATCATGATTGTGTGTTTTCTTTGTTGTCCAGTCCCCCAGTTTATGAGTTATTCACAGGCAGCTGAAGCAGAATATAGGCATTTAATTTATTTGATCGTAATGCATTCAGATGAGTAGGTTTTAAATACCCATTAAAACGTTTACTCAGCTGTTGACACATATCATGAACTTTTGGAGAATTAAAGGCCTCTAAGAGACCCACATTGTCTGAATCCCTTTCTTACTGATGTGAGAAAATACAAACGGCCTAAACTTAAAAGGACAGTTATTGAAATTCAGACTGAACATATATGCTTAACATTCAGAAACTGCATTCCCTTTCATTGCTAAAAAGGATCGAGGCTGAATTGAATCAGATATTTTCAAGAATTTCAAAACCATTCACAAGAATTTATGCCCAAAATTCAAAGGAAAGTCATAGAATTTGATGAGTATGAAGCATGATTTAAGTTTTTGTGATACTTTTGATGCTGAATTTCAGGATGGATTTGAAGTATCATGGAAAATATATTTTTTGTTTATAAGGTAGCCCGGCTGAGCTTAAAGCAAACTGCAGCCCACCAAAACATAAAATATCTTTAATGTTGTTACAGCAGTACCAAAAAAATTGAACACAGTTCTATCCTGCCTCTGTGCCCAGCCTCGGAGCAATGCTCAAGTCACCATGAAGATGTTCTTTCTAGAACTTCACTGTTAGACTCAATGCTTATCCCACTCTTAGCGACATAAAGCAAGAGTCAGACTCAAGAAAAGCCCTAACTAAATAAACTTCACAATTTTGTAGAAGAGTTGAGATATTGTCAGTACTGACTTTCCAACTTAGATGATGAAAATCAGTCAAAAGCCACACCTATCAGAGAGCCCTTTATAAAGAATGGTCTTCCAACTGTTTACATAATACTTTTATTGTTTCTAATCATCCCTCTTTTTGAATGACTGAAAAGCTATATTTAACCACTGTTGCTACACAAATCTCTGCTCTGCATACACATGGAATTTTGCTCTAGAGACTCAGTGTTGGGAAATCATGAGTATACCTGGATGACATGATTATTTAAATTACAGAAAATTGTAATTATGACTATTACTCCAGTTTTCAAGCACTGAATAGGTGCCAGGTATCGTACATATTTATTTCTAATCCACTGATCTTTGGGGGAAAGTTTGAGTTCACTGGAGCTCTACCACTATGTAGCTCAGTGAGATTTGTCTCTGGACTTAAATTTCTTGGTATGTTAAATGGGGATGATGATAATAATAAATAATCGTTTCCTAGAGTGTGACAATTGTTTTAAATAGTACATAGCTTCTCATAGTGCCTATAAATAATTGTTGGCTACTGTTACCATCGTAAGATTTACTTGAGCATTTTTCAGACTTCGATTGCTCATCTATCCATATGTGTGTTGAAAAGGGGACAAAAAGTCTCCTTCCAGGCCAGGCCCGACGACTCACGCCTGTAATTCCAGCTTTTTTGGAGGCTAAGGTGGGCGGATCACCTGAAGTCAGGAGTTTGAGCCCAGTTTGGCCAACATGGTGAAACCCCATCTCTACTAAAAAATGTGTATTTTTTAGTAAAATATATTTTACTATGTATATCCCAGCTACTCAGGAGGCTGAGGCAGGAGAATCGCTTGAATTCAGGAGGCAGAGGTTGCAATGAGCCATGCTCCTGTCACTGCACTCCAACCTGGGCAACAGAGTGAGACTCCATTTAAAAAAAAACACACACACAACTTCCTCCACATAATTTCCCCATGAATATTTTATCTACATTGATACGGCTCACATTCTTACCCACAGAGCATTTCCAAGGCAGATGTACTTTGTACTTTCTAGGATGCAAGAGAGGTACACATGAAAGCACCACCTGGCTGTTAGGCTCGAGCTGAGACAGAGGGAAGGGAAAAATAAGCTCTCTATTCCCAAATGAGCTCTCAGCAAGTTGCAGAGGCTACAGCAGCCATTTTTTTGGTTTAACATGAATAAATTTTAAAAAGTATAGCGAGGACTTCCAGTTCCAGAATGATGGGGCTAGCACATTGTGCCTTAGTCCTCCCTCTTATCGTACCTAAAACTTTGGATAAAACAAATGCACCAAGCAGCAGAAGATTCCAAAAGGTAGAGACGGAGAAGACCGAGTTTCTAGGGACCTCCAGATGCAAGAAACAATTTGGCGACCTGATTAAAAGAATCGTTAAAGGAAGTTCTTCAAAGAGAGAGAAAATGACAACAAAAAGAAACTTGGAACATTAGTGCAAAGGGAGAACAACAGAGCAGGAAAATATATGGGTAAATAAAACATACGACTCATTTCCTCATGATTTTTTAAAATTAAGTCTGATGATTGAAAGCAAAATTATGTATTGTAATGTAGTTCTCAATGTATGTAAAGAAGACGTTTAGGACAATGTGAGATGGCTAGAATGTCTTAAGTGATAGTAAGAGTCACACATTTCATTTGAAGTGCCAAAATATTGATATTAGAATACTTTGATTAGTTTCAGAGGTATTGCATCATCTCTAGAGTAACCACTAAAAATATACAAAAAGATATTCTCAGAAACACTATAGGTAGAGCAAAATGGAACACTAAAAATGTTCAAATCACTCACAGGAAAGCAGAAAGAGAAAGCAGATAAACAACAATCAAGGAAAACAAACAGAAAACAAATACTAAAATGGCAGAGTTAAGCCTTAACAAATTACCAATAATTTTATTAAGTATAAATGTTCTAAATATACCAAAGGACAGAGATTGGTAGAGTAAATTTAAAAAAATATGACTCATCAATACAGTGTCTATGAGAAACTAATTTTAATTTTATTGATAGAGGTAGTATGAATGTAAAGATGTGTCATACAAACACCAATCAAAAGAAATCCAGAGAGCCTATATTAATAGCTAGAGTGGCTACATTAATATCACATAAAGTAGACTTCAGACCAATGAAAATTATCAGAGACAGAAAGGGATTGTCTCGATAAAACTGTCCATCCATCAAGAAGACATACAATTTTAATTCATGGTTTCAGGTCATAAAGGTGTGGGACTAGACTTTGACTATTGTACTTGCGTGACCCTGGGCTTCAGTTTTCTAAGTTTCTCTCAGATTCTGTGATCCCATCCTAAAGATGGAGCCTATGCTATAGAATTGTTCAAAGGTATAAATTAGGTCATTACATGAAAGTACCAAGATCTTGTTTTATATTCGCTTTTCTCTTTACGCTATAAATGCTTTGGCCTGAAAAAGAACCTAAGAAATCCTTGAAGTAACTTTAACTTTTCAACTCTTTACTTATCATTAGTTTCTCATGAATGGTCATGTGCATTATGGAAGATTGCAATTTGGTGAATTAATAAAGATATTAAAAATGCAGATTCCAAGTAACTTTAAAATCCATTGTGTGATGCAAGTAAATCAATGGAATATCTACTGAGACAGAATATAGTGATTGTATATGGTAATGAAGTGGAATTCCAATGATTACATATTTTACCTAGCTCTTCTTTTCAGAATTAAAATTGGAAGGAAAAGTAAGGAATGCGAGAGATTAATAAGACCATGCAATTATTTTTTAATATTCTACAAAACAAAAAGAAATGAAAAAAAGAAAAAATGATTCTCAAAGTAATTTCACTTGATGTATTCCTTCCTTCCTTCCTTCCTTCCTTCCTTCCTTCCTTCCTTCCTTCCTTCCTTCCTTCCTTCCTTCCTCCCTCTCTCCCTTCCTCCCTCCCTCCCTCTCTTCCTCCCTGCCTCCCTGCCTCCCTCTCTTCCTTCTTTCCTCCTTCTCTCCCTTCCTCCCCTCCCTTCCTCCTGTCCTCCCTCTGCCCGCTTCCTTCCTTCCCTACTTTATCTTCCTTTTCAGTAGAAAATGGAGGATCTTATCTTTTCCTTTCAAGCATAATCCTTACCATTGTATGTGTTTGTGTCTCTGTGTGTGTGTGTGTTTTAACTACTCTAATTGATGATTTGGGTATAACTAAAATAAAAAGCTGTAGTTGAAATTAACTTTTCTATTTCCACAGTAAATGGTCTAGGTCAAAATGTAATATTACAAAGGATACTATAAACATTTTCTAGGAAAAGGAAGAAACAGAAAATAATAATGAATGTACTTCTCCACCCCCAGCATACTCTTCTATCACCTGCTATTGATAGCTGACAGCACAGCCTCCTAAAGCTGGCAGGCACCATTATTTCATCCATCATAATTGATCAAAACACTACAGTGAAGTAAGAGATTTACGCATTTACCCTACATTTCGACTTAATTTTAAGTAATGACCTAAGTTACCAATTGAGTTACTGAATGAATAATTGCAAATAAAAGAGTTGAAATTTGAAACATCTAAGTTTGAAGTCAGCAATGCACTAATAGGAATAAAACTGAGGGCATTAGTCCGGTCTTACACTGCTATAAAAAACAAACAAACAAATAAATAAACAAACAAAAGCAAACAAACAAACAAAAAAACCCTGATACTGGGTAATTTATAAAGAAAAGAGGTTTAATTGGGTCATTGTTCCACAGGTTGTACAGGAAGCATAGCTGGGAAGGTCTCAGGAAACTTACAATTATGGCCGAAGGCAAAGGGGAAATAAGCACATCTTCCATGGCCAGAGCAGGAGGAAAAGAGAGAAGGGGAGGTGCTACATACCTTTAAACAACCAGATCTCTTGAGACCTCTATCACAGAACAGCAGCAAAGGGGGAAGCCCACCCCCATGATCCAACCACCTCCCACCAGGCCCCACTTCCAACACTGAGGATTACAAATTGACTTGAGATTTGGGCAGGGACACAAATCCAAACCATATCACTGACGTTCCTAGATTTCTTTTGGGGATTCAATTAATTGTGTATAGCTGCATTCAAAAACATTCAGATACTTTGACAACTTGTGAGATGTAGGACACCAGAGCCTACTAAAACTCATGCTCGCGAGTCAAAGCTTAAGAAAACACCGTCTTTTCAGCTGCCTTTTTGATAATTAAACTGCGTAGGAAAGAGGTGCAGATGGACGCAGCTCCAGTAGCTCTGGTTTTCTGCACTATACAGTTAGGAAAGCTAGTAATTTAAAAAATATAATGAGATAATTGGATGATAATCACAAGAAAAATGCACTGTCTAGCTAGAGAAAGAGCTAGCGAGGTCCTAAATACATTTTATCATATTTAATTTTTGTCATTTATCAATTTTTATGTTCTTAGACTTTATATACCACTAACTTCTAAAAGGATTTGTGGTAGTTTTCAAAGTTATTCCTAATGTTAATTATTATTGTTTTTAAAATAAGTAGAATAAGGATCTTTAAGGAGGAGTAAAGAAAATAAATGGCACCAATATCTCTTATCAACAGATATTTCCAATATCATTACTCCTGTTGTCCAGGACCAATAAATTTGATCTGAAAAAAAGTGATATCAAAGTCATATATATCATAAGGTAATTAAGGCAGGACTTGCTAGCCTACATAAGAGATGTTTGATAACTAACTTGTATATTCACCTCCATACTCCCATTCTCTTCATGTTATAGCTAAGTCCTACCCCATTTTGTTAAACAATTTACCGGAACGTTCAAAGGGAGAAAGTTCAGATTGATTCCTGTTCATTTGATGAATTTGGTTTCAAGATAAGCTTATAAAAGTCTACATTCATAGACAAAGAATAAAACAAGTTTTTGTTTTTCTTTTTAAAATATCAACTGCCTTATAGAAAAACAGGCAAAAAGAAAAAAAAAAAACAATATAAAGCATTCAGCATCTCAGCTCTAATAGTTCTGTACACTCAGACTAAATTCCCTTTAGAATACCAAAGAAGCGAAATGCTTCAGGGCTGTTCGTCCAAAGTCTTGAGATGCTGCGATTGAAAGTAACATGTGGAATCAGTCAGAGAAAAATAAGCTAAGTCAAAAGAAAATGGCACAAGTAATAAGCCAAGATAGAGTGGAGGCTATTTAGAGAAAAGAAATAGCTTCAGGGAAATATTGTGAGACACAGACAGAAATTTCAAAGAAAGAGAAACAATTTGCTTACATAGAACATACACTCTTAAATATGTATCTATCTATTCACTATCTATGTACGCACAGAATTAAATACTGATATGTAAACCAGAAAAATTGTAATATACTTCATTGATACAGTAATTTTCTTGTTTAATGAACTAAAAATAGAAAAGACTGTATATGCCTTGGCATGGTAGAAAAAGTCCTCAACTAGAGACAAGAGAAATGGGTTCTACCTGGCTCACTCACCAAAGGCTCTGGCTTCAATGGGGAGGTCATTTCATTTATCTGGGTCTGCAGTTTTCACAACTATAAGGTGAAACGAGATGACTTCAAAGTTTCCTTAAGTTCTGTCTATGAATCCGTAAGTCTAGCACCTCTCATGCCTTGAATGTTTGACAAAGGCTCTACTGAAGCTGATATCTACTTTTTTACCATCACAAGCAAATATAATGTAAGGAATATAGGAAATTTTATATGGCAAAACAGTAACCTTAGAGAACAGGAATGAGACGGCTAAGGAGGTTTTATTTAAAATTATGCTAGAGCAAATTGGAAAATGTTTACAGGAGGCATTCAGCATTTAAAGTTATGTAAGAATGGAATTAAGTATTTATATCTTAAAACGTGTATAGGTGAAATATACCTAGAAGGGTAAACTTTAGATTTTTATTCCGTTCCACAGACACATTTCAGTTTTTAGCACTATCTCAAAATGATCAACATGCTCACTGATTCCTTTCACGTATTTGGCTTAGTTTTTGAGCATGTACACTAGATAATCTGTACTCACACTTTCAAATATTATATGGCCTTTGATCAATGAAGCTTAACACCAGGTAATACCTGCAGCCCATTTGCTAGTGAACAAGTCACACCCCCGAGAAGGTCCAAACTTTTGAGAGGGAGATGAGGCATAAACTAAGCTATTCTTTTTTTTTTTTTTTTTTTTTTGAGACAGAGTCTCGCAATGTCCCCAAAGCTGGAGTGCAGTGACATGATCTCGGCTCACTGCAACCTGTGCCTCCCAGGTTCAAGTGATTCTCCCACCTCAGCCTCCCGAGTAGCTGGGATTACAGGTGCCCGCCACCACACCAGGCTAATTTTTTGTATTTTTAGGTGAAGACAGGGTTTCACTATGTTGACTAGGCTGGTCCTGGATGCCTGACCTCATGATTCACCCACCTTGGCCTCCCAAAGTGCTGGGATTACAGGCGTGAGCCACCACACCCGGTCAGAACTAGGCTATTCTTAGATAGTGGCAGCTGGTGAGGATAGGCATGGAATGTTCTATATTCCACCTTTTAAGCAGCTCCTCAACATTCCTGTGCCTCTTCTAATAACAACTCCTTCAAAAAATTAAATTAAATTAAAAAAAAAAACAACCACTGAAAAAGTGATGGCTCTCCCACACTCAGTTGACCAAAAGGGAAAGGGTAATTACCAGAGCTCTAGGGGAAGGACCCACTCCTTTATCATTTCACAGAAGGCACCAGATCTGTAATCCCACAGTCTCTCAGTGACTCATTTTCCTCACCTGGATAGTGGTTATAATAGTAGTATCAACTTCATTGAGTTGTGAAGATTAAATGAGATAATCCATCTAAAGGGCTTAGAAAAATGCGGGAAACACATACTACATGTCATAAAAATGTTGTTGTTCTGATTGTCATTATTATCATATAGCAGCAGTATCCTGATTCCCTGGATAATGAACATTTAATTTCCAAAGACGAAAGAGGTTTACAAGTACAAATCCACTGAACTTGCAGGCAAATATACACAAAAGTGTACAATTCCCTAGTCATTGTTCTGTCCTTGTCCCTGGGGTTCGTGGATGTCAATGATATTGCTGTTACACAAAGGTGACTTCAAAAATTATAACATCACCCTGGGCCACTCAGGTTTTGTAAAATGTATGTGAAAGATTAACACAGACACAGCACTGATTTTTGATTTTATGTTCTGTACTAAATATTTCCCAAAATATGTGAAGGTAGAATTTTAGGGTCCCAAGTATGAACGGCACTAAAGGTGACATCCTAATGAGTCCTCTAGAAATACATCGAACATACACTCATTTTATAGCAGTTATATCATTTGATATCTAGGTGCTCTTAGAACAGTGCCTGGTTTATGGTAAGTGTTACAAAAGGATCTGTTGCTGTTGTCATGATCATCATCATCATTTGTGTAATGACCTATGTACCTGTGTCTATTCTCTCTAGCCATTAGACAACAAGCTTCTCCAAAGTAGAGATCATGGTTTATTCTTCTTGATATCTCTACTACACTGAATACTGCTTGACCTCAAAAGCATTCACTAATATATGAATCATTCAATACATAAATGAATGCAAGAATGAATAGTAAAATAATTGAGAGAGTAAATAAGAGCAAATAGATTTGTTGGTCCTTTTCTCTTCTGTTGTGGTCATCTGTTCATTTCCTTAATCTCTTGCCAAGCTGTTGTCAAGTTTGATTTGTGACTTTGGTGAAATATATACTGGCTTTTATAAGCCTTATTAATCTCTTTCTTCTTGCTAACTTGCGTGTGGATAATGCAATGCTGAGTCATACCACCTCATACCAGAGGTGGTATGACTCTGGGATAAATTCTGTTTCTTCTACAAAATGAAAATAAAGCCTAGTTTGGGCTAGATAAATATGAATCTAAACAAAGAAATGAGATTAGCTTCATGATCTCATCTGTGTGTGAGTGTGTGTGTGAGTGTGTGGTGTAAAATTGTCAGACAATATTTACCAACATCCCTGAGGCTTGATTCAGGGATTCTCAGCTTTTATGAGATTAGTAACCTTATTTACAGGTCCACAGCTGCAGTTCTTGCCCACATAAACTTGGTTTCTGAGTAGCAACTCACACTATCTAAATTCAGGAGAGGTTGATATACAAACCAGAATGCTGACATTTTCATGTACACACATCATAGAAAACAGTCATAAGGACTACTTTGCTAGTGTATGCGTTCCTTGAAGGGAACTTTATTTTGGTGGTGAAATCAAAGTTGTTTGGTGATCAAAAACTCAAATTAAGGAGAATTAGGTGGTCTTAATATAGCAATACTCAGCAAAGAAAAGCAAGGTCATCTCCTCATTTTAGGAACAGAGCTTTCCGGGGCCTCTGTTTAGAAACTCCCTTCCCTGGAAATACACAAAGACCCATGGACAGTATCCTGATGTAGTCTCAAGAACTGCTGTGTGGAATAAATGAGGTAATATGGTACTATGTCTTCTAACTGATCCCTGAGAATACCTTTCACTCATTAGAATCTTAATATGTGCATTTTTTAGGAGTGTTAACATCTCCTGAGCTCCAAGCAAAGGACAATTCAACTCCTATGTTAGAAGAATGTTCTTAATTAGTGGCCCTACGTCCCACCCCCATCCCTCTCTTTTGGATATAAAATTTCAGCTGTACATTATCTTTTATGTTTAATAACTGCTTATCAGAAAACAGAAAATACTTGTGATATTTTGATCAATTAGGTACTTCTAGCAATTGTATAGAGAAATAAATCAAAATATTGTAGATTACCCCTAGAGAAAACTTCTTAAAATGTCCTATTTCAATTTATAAACATGTTTTTTATTTCAAAGAATGATAATAAATTGATTAGTAAAAGATTTTAAGACTGAAAATAAATTATGTTGACAGAAATTTTGTGGTATAACAATGAAAACATAATTTTAAGGATAAAAACAACCATCCAAAATTATTTTAAGATCTTATTTACATATACATTTTTAGTAAATAGTTGTGAATTATAAACTGCTATTTTTTAAAAATTGATTTATTTTAAAGAGTGACATCACGCTTTTATAGCCAGAAATTACTCTTTTGTAACACAGTGATTAAATCTTACAATGAAAGGTTTTGAAACATGAGATTCGGTAGCTGGGGCCCATTTGGTACCAGTGAGGGTCTGAAAACTGGTCAGATTCTGTGTCTGTTTTGCCAATAAAGCCCACGTGATTTTCTGAAGATGAGAGGTGTGTGCGTGAAGTTCATGGCAATAAAGTTAGAGCCAAGGACGGAACAGTCTGCTATTAGCAGTCAGGTACTTTTATGTCAACTGTAAAATAACCAAGGAAATAGATAGGTTTCCACATTCCTTTAAGTGATATACAAGAAAAGCATTTGAAGAGCACTCGAGTACGTTGATTTCCTGTTTTCTGTTGAAGTATTTTCTACTAAAAATGTCAATGTTGCTGATTTAGCCACATATTTAGGAAAGCTAACATAATAAGGTGTGCTATCTATGTTGTGGTTGCTTTAATGTTCCATGGCCTCTTTAATCATATTTAATGTTATTGTTTAGGTATGGTTATTTTGCTGTTGTGTTTGGTTTTGCAGATCATGGACTGAGTCCATCTTCAGTTTGCCTTTTCGTAATGTTGATCCCAGAATACCATTCTTCTCTGTGTTCCTGTGCTAACTTGTTGATTTTCCTATGTACTGTGAAGGTGGGGAGAGGGTGAGGACATCATAAACAAGGATGGAAACATCTTGGGACAAACAACAGAATAGTCAATGTTACTTCTGGGTAATAAGACACAAGTGGTTAAACCTTAAGCTTTTTAAAAAGTGTTTCTTGGAACTAGAAACAGCAAGATCCTTAAAGGAAATGATCATGGAGAGTCACCACTATCATCTAAGGCCAGAATTTCAGGCTCTTAGCACTCAAGAAAATAAAATTCTACTTCCTGAAAATCAAAGGGAAATTTAATGAATACATTTCCATGGAAAAAAAAATTATTACCATGCCATAATAAATCTTTCTAGGAGTTACACTGCCATCTCTTTGAAGCTGACCAACTTTAATTATTGATCAGTTGCATGCATGCTTCCTTGCTTGGGGAAAAAAAAAAGAAGAAAAGAAAATATCAGAACCCTTGAACAGGTGACAGGCAGGCTATCACACATGTCTGTGCATTCTGTTCACTGTCAGACATGGGGTGGAGAATGACAGGCACAGATATCTGGGATCCAGGCAGACAGAAGAGCAACGCTTAGCATTTTAGGGGAACAATAATGCCCAAATGTCATTTTATATGTGAAATCTTCTCTGACCACCTTATTTAAAAGAGCAACAACACACACGTAGATAGCATTAAATATGTCTTTATCATCTGTATTTTTGGTGCTGGGGCCTTGCTGACTCAGGAGAAACTGCCCCTTCCTGGATTAGTTCCTTCCTAGAGATAGTAAAATCCGCTGGCCTATGAGCACACCTGTGATATGCAAACCAACCAATCCATGGCCCACACCCCCAACCACCTCCCCTATGGGGCTCTCACACAATCACTGTCCACCTGCCCTAATCTCCCCAGAGTCATGTAACGGGCAACTAAGGACAGTCCCTATACCACAGAATCCACTAAAAATATTCACACTAGCCAGTCCAGAATCTGTTTCCCCTGCCTCACCTGTTTATTTCTACATAAACCATAATACAAGCTCTAGTTCACATTTTCCTTTTGCTCATCTTCCTCCTGACTGGCCCTGGTGTTTCCCATGTGACCTTGCGTGCTGTGGCATGATGTGTCTCCTACTCCTGGGATCTGTGAGTAACAAACTCAGTGCCCATTGTTTCCTAATCCACTGGCCACCCTATGCCTGAATAATAGTAACACGCATCTTAAAACACACATACATGTGCACATACACATGCACACACACGTGAACACACATACACAGGCACACACTCACACTTTAGTCCCTCCCTCTTCTTTATTTCGCTCCATACCACTCATCACTGTCTAACACGCCCTATCATTCACTTTAGTTTGTGTCTGTTTCACATCACTAGAATGTAAGATCCATCAAGGCAGAGATTTGAGTCTTTTTTTTTTTTTCACTGTTGTATCTCTTCAACACTAGAACAGGGCCCAGATATATATATAACAGGTTCACAGTAAATATTTCTTGTAAAAATGAATGAACTAGAAATAGCCTCAATAAATGGTCATTACAACTTGTCAATTATTGTCAGAAAGACTGTCTTAAAATATTCTACTCAAAAACTAAAATCATGGTATCTGGCAGATACATCCTAAATTAATTTGGCTTATATCCAATGACATCAGGAAAGAAGTCTAATATTTTGTAACTTCAGGGAACCTTTTGCAATTAAAGAATTCATTCTGGGGTATTCAAAAGGAGCTATTTATTCTAAATCATAATTTAATTGGGAGTGCAATTGAGAATTTTCTGTGGCTGACTGGTTGAGTTAGATAAACAAATCCAAAAAGCACTCATTATAGGGACCCTCAGTGTTTGTAAAATATCACCAGTCCTGCCACATTTTCCTGCACTCTGTTGATTTTTAAGTGTGTGAGTCTTCCCGAGACCACTTACTCAGAATGCCTCCTTTGGGTCTCTTACAAGAGAACCCCAAAACAACCTTTAATTGCTTATTTTCCAGAGTCTATCAAAAACCCAGTTAGAAGAAATAATATTTACAAAGAATGGCTTAAAAGTATCACTTTGCCAAAGGTTTTATATCTCAATAAACCCAAACCATCAGATAGTTGGATGCTTGGGCCATGTTTCTTTTGGCCTCTAGTTAAATTATTTCCACTGAATATCCTTTTGGATTCATGGCTATGACTATGCTGAAATCATCCAAGAACCCATCCATACACCAATTAAAATAAACAAAGGGAAAAGGAAACTGTGTTCATCTATTAACAAGGAAACAATTACAGTGAACCAATCAGAGTACATGAGGTTCTGTTTCCCATTAAGATTTAGGGTGCTACCTATGCCTACATCTTAAAGTCAACCTGAAAGTGGTGAGCAGCACAGAGTATTTCTGTGCATATGAGGTGGGTCAAAGAGCACCCTGCAGGAATGATATCTGATGACATAAAAGGCTAGCACACATTGTAGAGGGAGGGTGTTCCTTTTCTGCATGACACTAGCTGAAGTGGAGATTAAAGAGGGTCTCACTTCCCAAGAAGTAGTAGTTTATAGCCTTCAAGGATGTCCCCTCAAATCTAGGATTCTTACTTCTAAAATCTTTTTCCTAATAACATACGTCCTTGGCTTATGCTAAGAAACCCTAACACAGGAAGATGGTGCATAGAAGGCAGGACAAGCTTGCAGCTCCCGCTTGGACAGACAGAACAGCATGTCAGGACTCACATTGTGAACTTTTCCTCTAAGAACTACCACAGGAACATACCAAGAAATCGAGAGAATCCACAGACCCTTTGAAGGAACTGGATCACTGCTACAGGTTTCATGAGCCACTGAAAAACTGTGAGTCTGCTTGCTTTCTCAGCAGGGAGGCTTGTGGTCTGGGGAAATTCTCAGCCCTGGTCACCAGCTGCCTGGAAACAGACTTGATACCATTGCTGGGGGTGGGCAGGGGTTGGGGCATGGTTGGAGTGAGACCAGCTTTTGGGACTGTGGGCTATGTGGGAGTGGGGTGAGGCCTGTGACTGCCGGGTTTCCCTCACTTCCCTAGTGACCTGTATGACTCAGCAGAGGCAGCCATAATCTAGTAGTAATTACTACTAGACCTAAAAAATGAGATAGACAATAACACAATAATAGTGGGGGATGTAATGCTCCACTGACTGCATTAGACAGGTCATCAAGACAGAAAGTCAACAAAGAAACAAGGGACTTAAACTATACACTACAACAAATGGAATTAATAGATATTTACAGAACATTCTACCCGACAACTGCAGAATATGCATTATGTTCATCAGCACATGGAACATTCTCCAAGACAGACCATATGATAGGACACAAAACAAGCCTCAGTAAATTTAAGAAAATCAAAATTATATCAGGTACTCTCCCAGACCATAGTGGAATAAAATTGGAAATCAACTTCAAAAGGAATCCTCAAAACCATGCAAATACATGGAAATTCAATAAACTGATCCTGAATGATCATTGGGTCAACAATGAAATTAAGATAAAAATTTTTAAAATATTTGAACTGAATAATAGTGATACATCCTATCAAAACCTTTGGGATACAGCAAAAGCAGTGCTAAAAGGAAAGTTCATAGCATTCATGCCTACATCAAAAAGTCTGAAAGAGCACAAATAGACAATCTAAGGTCAAACCTCATGGAATTGGAGAAACAAGAACAATCCAAATCCAAACCCAGCAGAAGAAAATAAATAACGAAGATGAGAGCAGAACTAAATGAAACTGAAACGAACAAACAAACAAAAATATAAAAGATAAATGAAACAAAAAAAAACTGGTTCATTGAAAAGATGAACAAAATTGATAGACCATTAGCAAGATTAACCAGGAAAAGAAAAAAAAAAAATCCAAATAAGCTCAATTAGAAATGAAATGGGGGATATTACAACTGATACGACAGAAATACAAAAGATTATTCAAGGGTACTATGAGCACCTTTATGCACATAAACTAGAAAACCTAGAGGAGAAGGATAAATTCCTGGAAATATACAACCCTCCTAGATTAAACCAGGAAGATGCAGAAACTCTGAACAGACCAGTAATAAGTGAGATTGAAATGGTAATTTAAAAAAAAAAAAACAACAAAGAAAAGTCCAGGACCACACAGATTCACAGCTGAATTCTATGAGACATTCAAAGAAGAATTGGTACCAATCCTATTGACACTATTCCACAGGATAAAGAAAGAGGGAATCCTCCCTAAATCATTCTGTGAAGCCAGTATCACCCAATACCCAAACCAGGAAAGGACATAACAACAACAAAAAAAAGAACCTACAGACGAACATCCCTGATGAACATAGATGCAAAAATCCTCAACAAAACATTAGCTAACTCAATCCCACAGCATATCAAAAAGATAATCTGATATGATCAAGTGGGTTTCCTACCAGGGAGGCAGAGATGGTTTAACATACGTAAGTCAATAAATGTGATACACCACATATAAACAGAATTAAAAATGACGTGATCATCTCAATAGATGCAGAAAAAGCATTTGACAAAATCCAGCATTCTTTTATGATTAAAACCCTCAGCAAAATCAGCATAGAAGTGGCATACTTTAAGGTAATAAAAAACATCTATGACAAACCCACAGCAAACATTGTACCGAACAGGGAAAAGTTAAAAGCATTCTCTCTGAGAACTAGAACAAGACAAGGATGCCAACTTTCACCACTTCTATTCAACACAGTACTAGAAGTCCTAGCTAGACAATCAGACAAGAGAAAGAAATCAAGGGCATCCCAGTTGGTAAAGAGGAAGTCAAACTGTTGCTGTTTGTTGATGATATGATCATATACCTAGAAAACCCTAAAAGCTCTTCCAAAAAGCTCCTAGAACAGGTAAATGAAATTAGCAAAGTTTCAGGATACAAAATTAATGTACACAAATCACTAGCTCTGCTATAAACCAACAGCAACCAAGCTGAGAATCAAATAAAGAACTCAATACCTTTTACAATAGCTGCAAATAAAATAAAATAAAATAAAATACTTAGGAATATATCAAGGAGGTCAAAGACCTTTACAAGGAAAACTACAAAACACTGCAGAAAGAAATCATAGATGACACAAACGAATCCAAACACATCCCATGCTCATGGATGGTTAGAATCAATATTGTGAAAATGACCATACTGCCAAAAGCAATCTACACATTTAATGCAATTCCCATCAAAATACTGCCATGATTTTTCACAGAACTAGAAAAAAAAATCCTAAAATTCATATAGAACCAGAAAAGAGCCTGCATAGCCAAAGCAAGACTGAACAAAAATAACAAATCTGGAGGCATCACATTACCCAACTTCAAACTATACTATAAGGCCATAGTCTCGCAAACAGCATGGTACTGATATAAAAATAGGATAGACCAATGGAACAGAATAGAGAACTCAGAAATAAAGCCAAATACTTACATCCAACTGATCTTCAACAAAACAAACAAAAACATAGGGTGGGGAAAGGACAACCTGTTCAACAAATGGTGCTGGGATAACTGGAAAGCCAAATGTAGAAGAATGAAACTGGATCCTCATCTCTCACCTTACACAAAACTCAACTCAACATGGATCGAAGACCTAAATCTAAGACATGAACTATAAAACTTCTAGATGATAACATCAAAAAAGCCCTTTGAGACACTGGCTTAGGCAAAGACTTCATGACCAAGAACTCGAAAGCAAATGCAACAAAAACAAATATAAATAGATGGAACTTAAATGAACTAAAAAGCTTCTGCAAAGCAAAAGAAATAATCAGCAGAGTTAACAGACAGCCCACAGAGTGGGAGAAAATCTTCATAATCTATACATCCGACAAAGGATTAATATCCAGAATCTACAAAGAACTCAAACAAACCAGCTAAAAAAACCAAACAATCCCATCAAAAAGTAGGCTAAGGATTGGAATAGACAGTTCTTAAAAGAAGATATGCAAATGGCCAACAAGCATATGGAAAAATGCTCAACATCACCAACTATCAGGGAAATGCAAATCAAAACCACAAGGCAATACCACCTCACTCCTGCAAGAATGGACATAATCAAAAAAACAAAAAATAAAAGATGTTGGTGTGGCGGTGGTAAAAAGGGAACACTTTTACATTGCTGGTGGGAATGTAAACCAGTATAACCACTATGGAAGATAGTGTAGAGATTCCTTGAAGAAATAAAAGTAGATCTACTGTTTGATCCAGCAATCTCATTACTAGGTATCTACCCAGAGGAAAAGAAGTCAATATATGAAAAAGATACTTGCACACACATGTTTATAGCAGCACAATTTGCAATTGCAAAAATATAGAACCAGACCAAATGTCCATCAATCAATGAGTATATAAAGAAATTGTTTTATATATGTGTGTGTGTGTACATATACACACACACGATACATATATACCATGGAATACTACTCAGCCATAAAAAGGAATGAAATAATGGCATTTGCAGCAACCTGGATGGGATTGGAGACTATTATTCTAAGTGAAGTAACTCAGGAATGGAAACCAAACACCGTATGCTCCCACTCATAAGTGGGAGCTAAGCTATGAGGAAACAAAGGCATAAAAAGGATACAATGAACTTTGGGGACTCTGGGCAAAGTGCAGGCAGGGGTGAGGGATAAAAAACTACACATTGGGTACAATATACACTGCTTGGGTGATGGGTGCACCAAAATCTCAGAAATTACCACTAAAGAACTTATGCATGTAACCAAATACTACCTACTCCCCAAAAACCTATTGAAATAAGAAATAAATAAATAAATAAGAAACCCGAACACAGAAAACTATGAGGCATCCATTATTTCCAAAACTATGTGGATGTTGATAAAAACTTTGACCACTACACTTCAACCTGAAGAAATACTGCATAGTGTTTGCTTTTTTTTCCTCACCTAAAGTTGAGGAAAAATTTTGTTCCTTTTAAAGAAATGGCATATATTTTCATAATGGACATTGAGAACCCTGTAACTGTTGGTTTCTCTTTTGCTTTAGTCTTCAAGAAGTTCAGAACCAAAATCTCAACTTGACTAACTGATGGTTAAAAGAGGTGTCTCATAAGTTGTTATTCCAAATACCACTTCCCACCATACACCTCCCAGGCCCTCCTTGATCTTCTGTTCTCTATGTTTTCTCTAATTCTCATATTGCATCTATTTGTACTTCAATCTTACTGTGTGCTTTTCAAAATCCTTTGTGGAGTGATGAAGATAATCAGATAATTAAGTAGGCACATGAAATCTCACTGGCTATATGCCTTTGGAAATAATCATTAAAGTTCCTTTAAGTGGGACATAGAAAAATAATGTGGCCAAATTGAAATTCCAAAAAATGTGATAAATTTCCTATTTTTACGTCTACATCTTTTCTCATTGTGATGCATCTTGAAGACTTTAAGTGTAATAATTCTCTAACCATCTAGGAAAATATGGCAAAAAGTTAAATAACCAGATGCTCTTGACCCAAGAAATATCAAGATTTGAAGTTAACATAAAATTAGAACTGGTGAGCGAGATTAATAAAAAATACTGAAATTAACCCATTTCATACCATGTACACATAAAGGTGTTAAAGAAATCTAAAATACTTAACTAGTATTTAGTGTAGTAATATATACTGCTAATTTAGTATCCTATAATATTTTCACATTTGGCTACTATATGAAGTTGAATGATTTATAGATTTTTACAACTTACCTTTTTCCTCATAAGAATTTAGTGATACTTTCAGACCAAATATATATTTAAAATTTACAATTACTAGCAAACTAATGCTCCTTTTTATACTTTGATTTTGGTGGCTCAAGCTTCAAAGGTCCTTTCTGAGGCTTGATAAGGTTCATGAGTATTTATTCTCATATAACATGTGCAATCAAAAAATCCTGCATTAATTTTGTAGAAATGATATCTCAATTAGGCAACAGTTGGTAATTTAAATGCCAAAAAGTTTAATTATCAGAACATCACCAGCTCTAGCAGCAGATGAAGGGCAAGCAGGTTGTTTGATCTTCATAAACTACCTGGTTAGAAAAGAAATTGGACCTTATGATAACTTATTCTTATTCCTTAAGTGACTAGCATATCAATGAAGTGTGCACATTTTACATAAGCGTAATGCAAAAGTTATGAGAAGCAGCTTTAAGGGCAAAAGTCAGATAAACAACTGGTCTGAGAGGCCTCAATGGGACTGGAGGGGATTCTCTGGGATGAAAACGAAAAACACATAAGTCAGGGTGGAAGAGGAGTAGCAGGAGACAGGCAAAGAAAATGGTTACCTTCCCCTTCGCAAATCTTGGGTGAGTTCTACATGTGGTTAATGGGCCATCTTTTGAGTTTCTGGGTTGTTTTTATTTTATAATCTATTGATTTCTATTTCTCTTTTTGTTTTCTAGCATAGACAAAGTGTTAAGAAAAGAAGTGGTAAAACTCCCAAGGGTAAGAACTCTGTATACGAAATCCAGCCCAGTGGCTATACCATTGTAGATTCTAAGCAAATATTTGTTTAATTCACCCTTCAAGCTTTATTTTAATATATATTTCATGAATGTCTGTTGCATGTAAGAAATTGTTCTAGGTCAAACATGTCTATGGGCAAGGAGTAAGTAAGTACTCTGGAGTTTGACAATTCCAATTATTTAATAGTGGGACGGGTCTCAACTCCCACTGATCCAGAAAATTCCTCGTTTTCTGCTTCCCCGACAAATAAATATATAAGCCATAGGCATTAATCTCTAAATTAATGTCAGTTTTTTCATTGTCGTTAAAGTTTGCTGTTGCTGTTAATTTTCTACCAGCTAGGCTCACCAGACTAGTGAAAATGAAATGAAAATTAGCTTTGGCTGTTGTAAAGTTAATTTTTGTTGTCACTGTTAATTTTCCACCAGTTCTGCTTGCAAGACATATGTGTAAATTAAAACCTGTTTTAACGTTTCCAGACACTATATAGATGTAAAATTCTTAAGTGCGACACGAGAAAGAGAATTTACCCATATATAACCAAAACAAATCTGATGATTATTATATCTAAATTCCTTGATGTCAAGTTTAAACTGTCTTGCCTGGGACCATTTGCACTCTAAACCTTACCATCACACACTATACTCCAGTAACAAGCCTGCGCATGTGCCACCTGAATCTAAAATAAAAATTGAAACAAAACAAAAAAAAATACAAATAAAAAATAAACTAGCTTCCTTCTTCTTTGTATTTATTGAGAGAATGATTCAAGGTTAAGCTTCAAATTGTCTGTCTACTTGGAAATAATATTATTTATTTTTATTTTCAAAAAAATCAACAATAAATATAACTTTCAAGTTTGTGGTAGTCAAGATAAAATAATTTCTTAATGAGTTTGATGTAACAGGGCAAACAGGTATTTTTTTCAGTTTCATTGATTACAGAAGAAGATAAACATGGTAGAACTTTCATTTTTGCAAAAACAAATCTTGCAGCTAGTCCTTCTACTTAAAAATTAATTATATTACTAATAATGAATGTTACTACATCTGAAAATTATCATATATAATCACACGTTCTCAAATTAGGGAGATCCAACATCTATTGCTAGCTCTGCTACTAACTGACTCCAAGGTCTTGGACATATCTAATTTCTCATGGTGTCAGCTTTTCACATGTAAAAGTGTTTATTTCACATGTAAAAGTGTTTATTTAAAATAAAAATACATTATATATACTCTTAAAAAAGTTTAAAAATTTAAATACAAAACAGAAGCATATATTTATGTTTTCTGTTCCCTAAACTGCTTTCCTAATTCCCTCTTGACTAAAGAAGGGAATTGGCCTGGTGTGGTGGCTCACGCTTGTAATCCCAGCACTTTGGGAGGCTGAGGCGGGTAGATCACCTGAGGTCGGGAGTTCGAGACAAGCCTGACCGACATGGAGAAACTCCTCTCTACCAAAAAAAAAAAAAAAAAAAAAATACAAAATTAGCTGGGCACAGTGGCATATGCCTGTAATCCCAGCTGCTGGGGAGGCTGAGGCAGGAGAATTGCTTGAACCCTGGAGGCAGAGGTTGTGGTGAGCCGAGATCGCGCCATTACACACCAGCCTGGGTGACAAAAGCAAAACTCCATCTCAAGAAAAAAAAGAAGGGAAAGAAGGGAATCATGGAAGAGGCACGGAGAAAAGAAACAGACTCAAATCATTCTGAAATATAGAGGCTTTTTAAATAAGACGAGTCATGTACTCACAGACAAAAAGAGCTTTGCTGATAAGAAAAGAGCGTAAAACTCCCTAGGGCAGAAACTTATGTGCAAGAAACTGTTCTAGGTGACAGGGGACTGCAGCAAAGAAATAGGCAAAAATTCCCCATTTTTAGGGAAGTTACGTTTTAATAGGGAGTAAGACAATAATCAAGTACATATAAAGAACCTCAGGTGGTACTAAGAGCTATGCAAAAAAATAAGCAGATAGATGGAGAATTTTGGGATCTGTGAGGCAGAGAAGCTACCGTGTAACAAAATGCTCGGGAAAGACTTCACTGATAAATTGAGATTTGACCAAAGCCCAAAGAAATTGAGAGTCTGAGCCATGCAGACACCTCGAGGAAGACTGTTCCTGATGCCATTTTATTTTACTTTAATGGCACGTGTAATCTTCTGCCCAAAATTATCTCTCTTCCACAGTCATAAGTGTTATTTACCAAAAGCCCACTATTGTGCAGAACTGCTATCCACGAAGCTCAAATCTAACAAAAATCAAAGGTAGAAATCTCCCTACCAAAGTGAGTGACAGGAGTTTCCATGAAACTTGTTACGATGATATCAATAACAAGCATTTATTGAGGACTTATTTATGTCTGGCACGTTATATTCATTCCTTCATTCCATCCCAACAATAACCACTGTTTACAGAAAACCTAGTTAACGAACTAGTGTAAGGTTATACAGCTACCAAAGAATCCAACCAAAATGCAATGTAGCTCTGTATCAATATTCAAGCTCTGAACTGCCATTCTTGCAATTCTCTGCCTCTCTTTGGTGCCAGATTGAGCATCATGGTTTGCCAGAATTTGCCTTCCCTTCCGTGTGTGCAAAGCTAAGGTTGTGTGTGCAAAGTCAAGGCTGTGCTTGCAAAGTTAGTTTATACGGTCAGCTCAGGGGCTGCTTTCTTGGACTCAGCCTGATTGGTTGCTGAGTCAGCTCTCAATGGCTGTGGAAGAACTAAGCCAAGATCATGGCAGATCAAGATAGGAGGAGTTGGATACCTTTTGAACTGAAAGCCTGGACTGAAGGAAAGTGAAAGACTGCAGGGTCAGCTAGGGCCCCCCTACCTTGACCTGCTCCAGGACCTTCCTGGAGTGGTACCATGATTCTGAAGTGGGCTTCCTTCTCAGACCTACTTCTCCTTTTAAAAATTTTTTTAGAGACAGAGTCTTGCTCTGTCACCCAGGCTGAAGTGCAATGGTATGATCATAGCTCACTGCAGCCTCAAACTCCTGGCCTCAATCAATCCATCATCCTCAGCCTCCTACAGTGCTGGGATTACAGGCACGAGCCACCATGCCCAGCCCTTAGCATGATTTTTCAAGGGCAGAAGATGATCTCACATGGTGGCTGGAAAGCTTACTTCAGGGGCCTGATCAAAGAGAATTTCAGAGCTGAGCTGTCCAAGGCGGTGGCCACTAGCCACATGTGACTACTGAGTGGGTAAAATGGGGCAAGTCCAAAATGAGATGTGCTCTAAGTGCAAAATACACACTGGATGTATTTTAAATATATCCAATGAATGTATCATGGAATCAAATGGAAAATAAATACCACGCAAGTAATTTTTGTATTTGTTACCCAATGAAATGATAACATTTTTGATATGTATAATGCCATATATTAAAATAAAATATATTTAAATTAATTCCATTCATTGCTTGACTTTTGAAAAATGTGGCTACTGGGAAATTTAGAATTACACAGGAAGCTCACTTTTGTGGTTTTCGTCAAATTTCTATCAGACCATTTTGCTGGAGAATGTGGAAACATTTTGATGCTGTTCACTTCCATGCCCTTCACCTGTTTTGAAGGCACCCAGTTCTACCATGCTGGGCTGGTTGGTCCCCTGGCCCCTGTGACACCTCCAGACCCATCATCATCCTCTTAGATACAATTATGACTTCCCTGTTTCAAAACTTTCCCTAGTTGTTAAGAAAACTAGTTCAGTTTCATCTATGTCCCTGCAAAGGACATGAACTCATCCCTTTTTATGGCTGCATAGTATTCCATGTTGTATTATGTGCCACATTTTCTTTATCCAGTCTATCATTGATGGGCATTTGGGTTGGTTCCAAGACTTTGCTATTGTGAACAGTGCTACAATAAACATACGTGTGCATGTGTCTTTATAGTAGAATGATTTATAATCCTTTGGTTATATACCCAGTAATGGGATGGCTGGGTCAAATGGTATTTCTAGTTCTAGATCCTTGAGGAATTGCCACACTATCTTCCACAATGGTTGAACTAATTTACACCCCCACCAACAGTGTAAAAACGCTCCTATTTCTCCACATCCTCTCCAACATCTGTTGGTTCCTGACTTTTTAATGATCACCATTCTAACTGGCATGAGATGCTATCTCATTGTGGTTTTGATTTGCATTTTGCTAATGACCAGTGATATTGAGCATTTGCACCCCAGAACTTTATGTGTAATAATAAAAATCTGATAGTTCTGATGTAAGACTGTAGATAAAAATAAAAATACTTACGCCAGTTACATTAGAAAATATTTGGTTAACAACTGTTTATTACTTAAAATTTCAAAATAGATACTTAAAAATTCAAATAAAAAAGAAAAGTAGTTCAAATAAAAGGATCTACAAATGGATATGGCCAAATAAATGTCCTCCAACCCACTTTTGTCCCCTCAGGAATATATAAATTCCAACTGAAATTGAAAGTGGTTAAAATTAAAATGAATCTCTGATTCATGGCACCAGGGCATAAAGGAGAATTTTACAGTATGTCATAGATAAGTTTGGGAAACAAATTAACTTCCTAGGATTGTGCTAATGGAAAAAAAGGGAAACACTAGTTTTTTGTTTTTGTTTCTGTTTTGTTTTGTTTCATGTTTGCAAGGGATTTCTGGGATCTTGGGGACTTCAAGGACACTGCAGAAATTTCTTTTCTCATCAAGGTGTACCTTTCTTTTTCCCTGGATGATTCAGAAGGTTTCTCACAGTTCTGCACTACAGCCTGTGGTGCTGTGTCCAGGCTAATTTCTCTTTCTCAAAATTGGGCTTTGACTTCCTCCTCTGGGTGGTTCTCTGAATTCATTCTTTTCTTGGGAAGAGAATCACACCAAATCCAACTCTAGAGCACTGAAGAAGGTTCAAGGGATTTGAGTTGTCAGCATGGTTGAACCCCTAACTGGTAAAGTCATTTACTAAACTCTACTCGTGAATATACAGATTCCTTCTTCAAAGTTCACTTACGAGGTTTCCACAAAGGAAACAGTGCTGTGAAGGGCTGTGTAACTAGTTGAGGAGACATGAGTTGTCATTTCTGACATGACATGCTGATGAGAAAGTCAAAAGGCTATAAAGGACTATTTCACTTATGGCAGAATTTCACTTACAATAAGTTCTGTCTCCAAAATTATTTTCAATTGTTTATTACGTATACATCTAATGCATTCCCCTTGATTTCAGAAGTATTGCTTCTTGCAAAAGGAGCCATTATTATATTGGTCACAAATCCACCGTTTTGCACAGAGCTTCCACCTGATTTAAAATAAGTCTCAAAGTTATCAGGTGGAGTTTATGACCAGCCTTACACTAGGAAAACTTTTCTCAATTTATTTATGTTAGATGACTTTCTAAAGACATTTAAGACTGAGAATACCATTATAAAAACGCACACACACGAATTCACTACAAAATGTTTAAGCAGTCCACAGACTACTTTATTATAAGTCGTCAGCTATTTCAACCAATGAAGTAACTGGATATGGTACTTTTTTCTTCCAAATATTTAATGCTTCCTACAACAAACATCAAGAATACTAGACACTCTGAATGTATATTCAGCCTTGGAAGTAAGTACACAGTGGGGCTTACAATTCAGCATTATGTTTTTATCCACACTGGACTCCTAGATAAATGTGTGCTTGTCACAGCCACATCTGAATGAAAGCAATCCCCACACCTAGGCATCCCCCCCACCATAGCGTGCATAAGCTGATATAATCACCTATGCCAGGCCCCTTGAAACGGGATTATTATCCTTCTTTGATGAAGGTCAGAGCCACGCCCTAAGGATGTAATATAAAATAAACCTAGATCTCTAAATATCTATGGAATTGAACTGCCTTGAGTGAATCTGATTGTGATGACAATGGCAAATTGTAACAGTGGCAAAAAAAAAAAAGACCATTTCAACTAGGCCAACAGTAAGAAAGCCAGGCTCCTTCTGCTGTCTGATTGGGTCTTAGCTCGTACTGTATACTAAGGTTTTATTTATAGATAAACACAATCCTCATTGAGACTTATCGTGCTGGCCCACCAGAGAACATCAAAATATATTGCTGCAGAAAGTGACCATCAAATACGGGAATGGTTTGCAGGAGAAAGCAGAAGAAATACCAAAATATAAGAAGTTTACCTTTATTTATAAAAGCTATCTTGCTTTAAATACAATTCTACTATAGACTGGGCTTTTATAGCCAAAGATGAAATCCTAGGAACTATCTGAGTTAAGAATTTATAGCAATCAATATGCCTAGACATGACTATGTACACAGCATTAAGCAATTTCAGTTGGAGTCCTAGTCGTAACTTTACATCTGAAGTCTTCCTGTGTAGAATTATTTCAACAAGCATTTTTGGCACGTGATTCCACAAGCAAGATCTTTATTTAACAGCACTGGGCTAGTAGTGTGGCATAGTGGTTAAGAGCGGATCTTGGAAGCCAGGCTGCTTGGGTTTGAATCCAACTCAACTTCTTACTAGCTGAATGACTTTGGACAAATTAGGTCATTCAAATTCACCACGCCACAGACATTCACCTCCAACACAGAGATGATAATAGCACAGACCTCTTTAACTGGTTGTGAGAATTCACTAAGAGCCCTTAGACAGTGGCTGGCACATAGTAAAAGAAATATTTAAGTGTTTATTAAGTATTATTGTTATATGTAAACATTTATTAAGTAGCTGCTGAGTACCAGGTATATATGATTTTTACAGTAAATAATAATGTAACCTGAATATTTCTCCACACTGTCAATATTAATATTCTATCATTCTAAAGTCCCTTGTTTTACTTTAATGAAAGTAAGTGTCTTTTTGCATGAGTTCTTTTTTCTATAAATAAGCATATTAAGAGAGAATGATCTAATATGAGAATAAAACTAGGCTATTCTCTGTTTCAGTAAGGATCCCTTGACTTATTCTGTAAAAACAAAAATCCAATTTTTTAAATCAAAAAAGCAATTTCACATGTAATGTTATTTGGCTTTGGCTTTGTTGAGAACTTGAAGGTGAAACCAATTCTTTGGTTTATTAGACTTGAGTTTTACTTCAAAAAATAAGTTATAACAGCTAAATGAAATTAATCTACAAGCGAAAGAGAAGTTTCCTCAATCATGCCTAGCTTTATAATCGCTCCAGAGGTTACCGACCTCCTAAGGGCAACTGGTCTAAAATTAGTTCTAATCTCTTTGTAGGGAAGACACAGGAAGCTTTTAAGGAGGAGGCAGAGGCGGAGAGCTGTGGCTTTCTTTTTCCAACACCCGCAGTAGGTGCTTGAGGAGTTAAGGAGCACAGCTCAGAAAATACTATTTCCCACATTATAGACTCTGGATAATGTCATTCAAAACTCTATCGCACAATCTAATAGATGTGAACGGTAATTACAGAAGATTGTGGAAGAAAAATGGGAGAAAAGAGAAGGAGGGAAAAGAAAGTGCACGGGAAAGAAGGTAAAAAGCCAGCTGTGTGTGGAACTTTAAATTGGGACACAGAGAAATGGAAAGCCAAGAAATCATGTGCTTTTACTCACATGGGGTGACACACAAACCACTGTAATATTGCATTTTAGTATTACTATCCATATAATAGAAATACTAAGTACCCAGTACTTTTTTTTTTTTTTTTTTTAAGGAGAATGCAGCATATTTTGCTTTATTCTAACTCCTCAACTGGGTTCTTATATTTTTTGGGAGTGGGGGCGCTGGACAGAGAGAGAAAGACATAAAAGAGAAGCAATCACAGATGTCTAGGCAATTGCATAGAGAGAAGAGTGCATGGCAGATCAGTGAGAAAGAAATGAGGTCAGAAGTTAGACCCTACATGGGAAAGTCAGAAATGATGGAATCTCAAGGAAAGCAGCAAGGAGGGGGGACAGGAATTTCCTGGAGCTGAATATTTCCAAGTGGCTTATATGTATTCTAGACTTCTACAAGCAGCGAGCATATCTATGCTGGGAATTATCAGTATCACTGAGAGAAATACATTATATACAGATGCATGCACATCTAACTACATTGCAGGAGTACAAGAAGTCTAAATGGTATTAAATATTCTATGTTATACCTAGTTCAGTTTAAAATGTGGGGTTTAGCTGTTATTGATTTAAAAAAAAAAAAAAAAGCGGCCAGGTGTGGTGGCTCACGCCTGTAATCCCAGCACTTTGGGAGGCTGAGGCAGGCGGGTCACGAGGTCAGGAGATTGAGACCATCCTGGCTAACACAGTGAAACCCGGTCTCTACTTAAAAATACAAAAAAAAAAAAAAAAAATTAGCTGGGCGTGGTGGCTCACGCCTGTAATCCCAGCACTTTGGGAGGCTGAGGGGGGTGGATCACGAGGTCAGGAGATCGAGACCATCCTGGCTAACACGGTGAAACCCCATCTCTACTAAAAACACAAAAAATTAGCCGGGGGAGGTGGCAGCGCCTGTAGTCCCAGCTATTTGGGAGGCTGAGGCAGGAGAATGGCGTGAACCCGGGAGGTGGAGCTTGCAGTGAGCCGAGATCACACCACTGCACTCCAGCCTGGGCGACTGAGGGAGGCTCCGTCTCAAAAAAAAAAAAGCAGTTCTCAGAAAACCAAATACCGCATATTCTCACTCATAAAAAATAGGAGCTAAACATCAGGAACTCATGGACATACAGATGGCAACAATAGGCACTGGGGACCACTAGGGAGGGGAGAGAAGGAGAGCAGCAAGGGCTGAAAAACTAACTAGTACTATGCTCAGTACCTGGGTGATGGGATCATAACCCAAACCTCAGCATCACACACAATATACCCAGGTAACAAACCTGCACATATACCCACTGAATCTAAAATAGAAATTTAAAACAAAATTAAATTTTTTTAAAAAATTAATTAACAAAATGAAAAAAGCAGTTCTCTATCATGACTATGGAGTTCAAAGGAATTAGAGGAAGGCCAGGGCTATCCCCAAAAGTTGACATAATAGACTCCCTGTCCTTTACTCACAGCAGGCTATCAAATTTGTCACAAGAGTGGGCATTAATAATTGAAACTGGAATAAATACATGAACGAATGAATGAATGAGAGAGGGCCCTGAAACGTGAGACTGCCTCTGTTAGGATCCCAGTTCTGTTATTTATTCCACCTGTCACTACTCTAAGCCTCAATTGGTTCCTCTGTAACATCCAGGCTAATCTAAAAACCAAAAACCCCGTAGTATTTTTGTGAGAATTCAGTGAGAAAATTCAGAGAAAGACTTAACCCAGTGCCTACACAGTTAGTCCTCATTTTAATTATATGGGTTACCTGCTGGCTGGCACTATTTGGAGTTCATCTCAAAGCACAAAATGTCAAGGCCTCTCTTGATCTATGTTTTTCCTGCCTGTAGATGTCTAAACTTAAGGCCAAGAAACATACTATCTCTTACAGTTGCACTAGTCCAAGATTTTTGTACTATTTATACATATTTATAGCTGGTGCCTCAGTAAGACATGTTGGGAAGGCCACAGATAGGGAAAGGTAAAGAAAGCAAATAAGAAAATAACTCACTCCACTTTATAACCCTAGCATAGTTGTGGTCACTTAATAAATTCTCTTTTTAAGAGTACCTGAGTCATTAAACAGGGATACATTTTGAGGGCACTAGGACACTATTTAATTGAATGGTTCCAGCAAGTTATTAAATGAGACCCTAGTGATTTGAAAACAATTATAATGAGTCATTTAATGAGTTGCGCTCCAGTGTAGTTGGAGGGGCCCGAGTGGTTTGAATGAGTTAATTCATGGTCCCAAGAGCATGATTAATAGCTGGAGTGACATGGCCATTAAGAGAAATAAAAATAACTGGCAATGAAAAGAATAGACAGAGCTTGTCATCATATGAATTTGAAGACAATTAAAAAAAATATGTATAAAATGGGATGTACCGTGTCCCAAAATGATCAAGCACTTTAAGTCATGAACAAGGAGGAAGTGAATACTAGTCCCGGATGATCTTTCCAATAAAGCAATGGGTCAAAATTTGGCCTCTATTATATTATCATAAAAAATGTTTCCCAGAGATAACGGTATTTTTTTTTTCTAGTACCCTCTGCAAGATTAAGCCATGGGCTAAACTTGAGAAAAGATGTATATCAAATTACTCCAAAGTATTTAATTTATGTTCATAACAGTTGAAATTCCTTCAGAGGTAGTCACCAAAGAATACTGCTTGGCATTGTCAGAACTGTGACATTTCTGTTCTATATACTCAGGTAATACATCTTGCCTGATTTTCAGATTATCTCCCTTTTTAATGACATTTTTTAGGAACTGTGCTTTCCTTGATTTTACCAGCCTCACCCTACCTCTCTGCACATCTCATAAGGATGGCCAATCCCACCTCAAACCTCATCATTTGACGAACTTCTTGGATGTATGTCACTTGGTCACCTAGATCTGTGCAAGTACCATCTCTTCCAACGTTGTCCTTGTCTCTGTTCCATCTGCCTGACTTAAAATGTATCCCTCACTTGCGAATGAGCTTCCCTGATAATGACTGCTGGTCTGTGCCCTACAGCCATACTCTGGTTACAATATTGTTCACTGACCTGCTTTTCCTCCTAATTCCTCAGGCCACCCCTCTCTCAATCTCTCTTAGATAGTGATCTCATTGTAGGTCTAACTCCCTCTAGACCACTGCACCCTGCTCTAGGTAATCCATTCCTGTTCATTTTTATTATTATTGTTTTGAAGGTTGCCAAACAGTTCATTGGAGATCAATAGCCAGAAGAAAAAGAACTTGGCCTGTAAAATAAAATCTGGAAGTTATGCCAAATCCTAGATACATTTGAATCATTTCCCAGTTGTCCTGTACACTCCCAGAATCACGGAGTGAAATTCATATCACCTTTGATCCACCCAGTTGAATAAATATTTGTTAAACGATACTTTCTTATCATTCTTTTGCCAAAGCAATAGCCCAGTCTCCTAGCTTGTTTTTTAAAATTAAAGGTATGAAAGGAAAGCTCTTCAAAAAGGGAGTGTTTTAATTATAGAAAATCCATTAATAATTCATCACAGTTGAACACCAAAGCATCTTGCACCGTCAGAAGTGGAGTGATAGGCGTGTTCCTTCACAAGACCACACGGCAAACTGCAATTAAAAAATTACACATGATAGAATGTGGGCTGTGCAGAAGTAATTCAAAGTTGTGTTTTCTTCCTTCTTTTGGTTGGCTCAGCATTAATGTCATTTGTAAGTGACTTACATCCTGCTAATGTTGTCTATGTAATTATAAAAAGCTGTCTATTACTATTTCAAGAAATAATCTATTTTACTCTTACTTTTGCGTCAAGTGACCTGAATAAGTTTTAACACTTTTACACCCAAGACAGAAGAAAATACTGTCTATGCCACCATCGATATTTTGAGTGATTTCTATTATTTCATTCTCTGTTGATTAACAGAAAATGTGTTTAGATTTTACATGTGTGACATACATTTGTGAATATGCATGCACTCACACTTTTTATTTATCCCAGGTACTCCTGAGGCAATATTTCACTTATATAAATTATTTTCCAAGTTTTCGGGGTTTTTTTTTTTTTTTTTTTTTTTAGATAAAGTCTCACTCTGTCACCCAGGCTGCAGTGCCGTGCAGTGGCACATCTCCGCTCACTGCAACCTCTGCCTCTTGGGTTCAAGCGATTCTCCTGCCTCAGCTTCCCAAGTAACTGGGACTACAGGCACCAGCCACGACGCCTGGCTAATTTTTGTATTTTTAGTAGAGACAGGGTTTTGCCATATTGGCCAGGATGGTCTCGAACTCCTGATCTCAAGTGATCCACCTGCCTCAGCCTCCCAAAGTGCTGAGATTACAGGCGTGAGCCACCACACCCAGCCTATTTTCCAAGTTTCAATCACTAGCTTCTCTACTAAGATGTTTCAATGAATAACTGATCCATACTCTAGTATACAGAACATGTTATTGGTAACTACGAAGGGCATAATTAGAAGATTTAAAAACACACACTAATATCCTAACTAGTGGTTTTCAAAGTAGGGTGTTCTGGGAACCTGTAGGTGTTCCTGAGATCCTTTCAAGGGAGCTATGAAGTCAAAAACTCTTTTCATATTAATACGGAGACACTATCTTTTTCTTTCTCATTCTATCACAAGTATACAGTGAAACTGTCCAGAGGTTATATGACTAGGATAGAATGGGAGACTGAATACAGAAGCAGATACACAAATCTAGTCATTTTCCATTGAGTTGAACGCTGAAGAGATTTGCAAAAACATACATATTATGATTCTTCTAAGATTTTTTTCTTTTCAGAATTTCACATTTTTTCTCATAAAAATCTCATTTATGTAAAGATGTAAGGGTTTATATTTTTAAAGAAGTCGTTAGGCAATTTTTTAAACTCTCATCTTTAATTTCTGACATAGTAAATATCGAGAGATATAACTCACAATAAACAAATTATTGTTAATAGGTCCTCAATACTTTTTAAAAGTTTAGGCTGGGCATGCCTGTAATTGTGGTTCATGCCTGTAATGCCAGCACTTTTGGAGGCTGAGTTGGGTGGATCGCCTGAGCTCAGGAGTTTGAGACCAGCCTGGGCAACATGGCAAAACACCATCTCTACAAAAAAATACAAAAATTAGCCAAGTGTGGTGGTGCATGCCTGTAGGCCTGGATACTCAGGAGGCTGAGTGAGAGGATCACCTGAGCCCAGGGAGTCGAGGCTGCAGTGAGCTGAGATAGATCATGCCACCACACTCCAGCCAGGGCAGGAGTGAGAGCCTGTCTCTCAAGAAAAAAAAAAAAAAAATTAAGCGGATCCAGAGACAGTAATATTTGCACATCACTGATCTAAACAGAGATGCCCTTCCGTAGCACTAACAAGTGTGGAGGTGAGGGAACACTGGACAATTGAGAGGCATGTAGAATTTGATGCAAAATGCTTAAAATGAATTTTCCTTTTCGTTACCCATCCTTCTCTATGATTTTTTTTCCAAGTGCGAAGAAAGCAGAAAGAAATAGCATGAAAAGAGCAGCCACAGGATTGATCCTAGGAGACACTATTCAAACTATTTCAATATTCTAGGAAAAGAAAAGGGGACGTAAGTTCTCAGGATTATTTTGTGTGTGTTCCCTGTGACCAACCACTCATTTGAAGTCAACCATTATAAACTCATGTAGGAAGTAGAGTAACCTAAAAAAAAAAAAAAAGAAAAGAAAAGAAAAAAGAAAGAAAAAGAAAAAGAAAAAGAAATTTTTGTTGACAAATTTTCCTTGGTAGTGTAGGAAAAACAAAAGCAAAAACAAAACCAAGACTCAAGCACAAGCAACCACTATGTAATGGTGCTTTCATTTTATTTGCTCTTGAGACTGTTCTGCTTTTAACACTGTTCAAGGCATAATCTTGGCTGGCCTTGTCAGAATGTTGGCCAATATTGAACTTACATTTAACAAATCTTTCTGACATATGCTACTGTTTATCCACATCTCATCCATTTGTTCAGAGTTGTTTCTTTGAATCCAAGTTCAGAACTTAATATTTGTCCTTTGAAACTTTTCACGCTATTATATTTGATTCATCGATTTAGCTCTACCACATAGCTTCATGACATCTATTTATGGAAGCAAGGCAGCAGAGCTGAAAAAGCAGCACCTGACTTTGGAGTCAGACAGAACTGGATATAAGTCCTGGATCTACTAGTTTTTGGCCCGATTTTTTTCAAATTTCACTAACCTCTTCCTTTGCATTTCCTTTATTAACCTAAACATTTATTCAGCTTCCTAATGATATTGACCCTCTTCTGGGCTTCTTGTTTTCCTTGATTAAAGAATGGAAATTGCCTGACCCCCTTATCTTTATTGGTATACTCAAGTTAACATTGCTACTCTAGAATAATGGATAATAATGCATTGATATTTATTGTGTGGAGTAGTGGCGGAAACATAAGTGAAATGTTTAACATCTTAGGAGGAAAAACAAGCAACTCTAACTTTGTATGAACCTGAATCTTATTTTAAACATTCAAATTATTTCAGTATCAGCTGGAGTTCCATCATTTAGGAATCCATCACGAGGAAAGTCTACTAGTCACTTAACTAGGCACTTAGTAAGCACTCAATGTCAACATTACCAGAAACATGTCAAGTATTAACACATGAACTTGAGCTGGAACCAGCAGTCAAAACCTTGCCAAAATGTCTAACAACATAAGATGATTGTATGAAGAAGTAACTAGAGCATTAAGTTAAAGCTAGGCATTCTTTCAGTTAAATGTGGACGTTGAGAATTAGTACACTGTCAATATAGGCTTTGCATAATAATAAGATATATGAACTGTCATGACCCAATCACTTAAAACTGCTAATAAATTACCATGCCTTCTACAACAGGAAACTGGAGAAGTTATCAGAATTTTTTGGCAGTTTCAATAATTAGGAAATATATAAGCAATTTTTATTTAATATTGTAATTATTGAAATTCTTTGACCCTTTTCATTTTCTCAATAATGTAACAAATCTTTAACATTTTTATTGTCACATCTTGTCAAAAAGTAAGAACGTTCTGTTAAAAATTCTGTTATCTGGCATCATATAGATGATGTCAATCAGTAAATCTAGTAGATATTCCATCGAATTAGAAAGCGCTCAGTTACTAATTAAGTCTTTGTAACTAGCCTTAGCCTTAAGCATTGAAAGATTCTCAGTGTAAAGGAGTCAATGGGGGAGAATGTGAAAGGCTCCATTCTCAAAAGAATTTGGTGGCCAGATGCGGTGGCTCATGCCTGTAATCTCAGCACTTTGGGAGGCCGAGGCAGGTGGATGACTTGAGTTCAGGAGTTCAAGACCAGCCTGACCAACATGGTGAAACCCCGCCTCTACCAAAAATACAAAAATTATCCAGACATGGTGGCACATGTCTGTAATCCCAGCTACTCAGGAGGCTGAGGCAGGGGAATCTACTGAACCCAGGAGGCAGAGGTTGCAGTAGGCTGGGATCATGCCACTGTGCACCAGCCTGGGTGACAGAGCAAGACTCCGTCTCAATAAATAAATAAATAAATAAAAACTGGCATCTTACACATAAATTTCAGAAATAGGAGAAATGGGAGGTAACTGGGATATTGGAAAAAACCCTCAACTCATTCAAAGATGTAGGCAGGCTCAAGGCTCACTTGAGTACAACTTAATTTTAAATTACTCTTGTGTAATAATTGGAAAATAACATTCTGGATCTCATAAGATCGTTAAGAAAATTAAAATGAGATAATTGATAGAAAACTGTTTTTGCAAACTCCTAAGAATTAAAAACATGCAAAGTTATTTTTGTGAATCATCTTTGCTGATTTCCATAGTATGTTAAATGGTTCTTGAAGATGCAGTAATTGAAATTAAACATCCTGGGGGTAATAACAGCATGACATAAGGTAGAGGCATTAAAGGAATAAGAAAATAGAAAAAGAATAATGAAAGCAAAGATAGATGATGTTGGGAGAATATAGGTAACTCATGGAAAGTCCTGAATGCTTTATTTCATAGATAATTCCAAAATATCACTTCAGCAACATTTCTAATTTTAATACAGTAGTCCCCCTTATCTTGGGTTTTGCTTTCCAAAGTTTCAGTTTCCCACAGTCAACTGCTGTCTGAAAATAGATGAGGTCAGTACAATAAAATAACTTGAGAGAGAGAAAGAGAGAGATTGCACATTTATATAACTTTTATTATAGTATCCTGTTATAATAGTTCTATTGTATTATTGGTTATTGTTGTTCATTTCTTACAGTGTATAGTTTATTTAAACTTTATCATAGGCATGTATGTATAGAAAAATTATAGTACATACAGGATTTGGTTCTCTCTGAGCTTTCAGGGATCCACTGGGAGTCTTGGAACATATGCCCCATGGATTAGGGAGGACTCCTGCAAGTATGTTTTTAAGAAAAGTATAATAGAGAGGGTTGTTATCTCACTGATTCCAAATAGAAAATGATTTTTTAAGTATCACTATTCAGCTTTGCCATGTAATAGATACCATCATATACCAAAAAATTATTCATAAATACACCTCAAAGAGTGGTCACCCAAGCTTTAAAGGACTAATCATACATGGTGTTTTCATTGTTTTGAAATCCTCAAGTTACGGTCTAAAATGTTATCTCATGTTGCGGTTTCTTACATGGAATGGTTTTGCTACTTCAAAATAACGTCAGTCCACATGAGTCAAAACAACTAAAAGTTTGTTTCAAAACTCACCATAATATTTTTCTCCTCCAATAACATAACAGAAGGAAAGAAAAGTCCCTAGATTAGGGGTTTCCAAACACTTAGAATGGCCAAGAAAACCCAATCAACTCAATGACCACAAAAATCAGAGTTTGACCAGCCACAATTTTACACCATCTGCTTGTCTCCTGAATTACTCACAGTAAGTTCCAAACTGCGGTCCCATCTTTACTTCCTTCACACTTTAATTCATCCTATAAGACACACCTAAATTAATCCTTCTAAAATGTACGTTTACTGCATTTTCTTGATCATGTGTGTGCAACGAATTTCCACTACCTGCTGAAGTCAATACAACCTTCTCGACCTGCAATGCAAGGCCTTCTATTATGTACCTATGTCTAATATATAAATCACTAAACAAGTGTATTTGTCGAAATGCAAGCACTTGGCAAAGTGTCTAGTACATAGTGAGCATTTAAAATTGAAAAAAATAATGGCACAATTTGATTCGCACCATCATACATAGAGATATAAAGCTCACTGACTGCCAGAATTTACATAAAACAGCATCCACATCATTCTAGATGAATAATATTTAGCAAGAAATCAGCTCACCTTGGCTGAGTACATTCTATGTGCCCAGCACTGTGATACTCTCATATTATTTTATAAATCGTCAAATCTAACCAGAGCCTAAATATTTCAAATGTAATCAGGCTTACACTTCGCATTTTATTCTTTAGGGTATTTTGGAAGTTGTCATTTTCAGGGTCTTAATTCCCTATCCTATCATTGCTTTAGTCCCTAATTGAAGGGATGTTCTTTTTCCTCTTAATGCATGCTTAAGAAATTTTAATCCCTAGATTCTGCAATGATTCACTGGCTAATGATATAGGCAGAGACAAGACCACTTACTTAAAGACCAGTCAACCTGTGCAAGGCAGTGGCATCAATCAAAACTAAGGAAGTTTGGGATTAGACTAAGCTAAAAAGGAAATATTATATATATCTGTGGAGGAGAAACCCTCTTCTTGTTCTTAATTCCCCATGGTATGACTCAAGTTTACTATTGAAAATCAAAATGCCTAATGAAAGCCATTTCAAAATAGTATGACACCCAGAAAAAGCCAGAGTTCGTTTTATACATCTTCTCTAATATGTGGGAGATGACAGGGCAATTTGAAACTGAAAAGTGTTCGTGGAAAAAAGACACAAAAGGATTTATTTTGGCAATAAAAACAAATTAATTTGTAAAAACTATGCAATGTAACTAATAAAACAGAAAGACCTTAAACCATTTTAGCTTAAATTAACTATAGGGGCTAAGGATAGCTTGTTGAAGGATTAAATAATCCAAATGCCAATGAGCACATTATAAATTAAAGGAGTTTGCCTAGAATGGACTACTATAGTTATCCAAAGATTTTCTTTGGGAATTCTATCATTCGCAAAATAAATTATTTCACTTCGGCTAGAGTCAAGATCGTATTTACTAATGGAATTTGCAACCTTAATGTTTCTTTAAATGATTATACTCTTTTCCAAGAAGATACATTGTTTAAATCCAAGAGATGGGAAAAAGGTTTTATTTTATTTTTGTACACTAGTGCATGGCTGTAGTTCAGATACTTAGGAGGCTGAGATGGGAGGATCACTTGGGCCCAGGAGTTTGAGGCTGCAATGAGCTATAATGGCATAATCTCATGCCAGCCTGGGTGACAGAGTGAGACTCTCTCTTTCTAAAAAAATCCAGAGTCTGATTAAGAAATATGTGATGCCCATGTGACATTTTCCAAATATTTACATCCACATATCTTATAGCCAATAATTTGTAAAAAGTACATTTATAGCTTATAGAACATTCTTACTTATTTTCAATGACTTGACAGATTCTTTCTTGCTCAAGCCCAGTCTAAATGTCTTTACTATGCATATTCTCAAAATTCATCAGGGTTGATCCTTACAGGACATATTGTGGCAGTGCTGCTGGAAGCTGTTTCAAGCCCCACCAAGGCACTTACTTTCTGGAATTTTGCTCAGTAGGACACATTACTCCATCGATGCAAAACCCATGCTGAGGACCAAATAAGAGGGAAGGAAAACACATTAAAGCTTTAAAGACGATACTTCAAACGCTGAAATAATTAATTAAGGGATAGACTAAACTATTATAACAAAGCCCCGAATAGTGACTTAATGAAGTTACAGGTTTATTTTTTTCTCCAGAGGCAGGCAGGCAGCCAGGCTGAGTGAGTGATTTTGCTCCATGAGGTCATTCAGGGATGCAGGTGCCACCCACTTCATCTATCCACTAGGGCATGGCCCTTGAAGGCATACTTCAAGCTAGGTTATCAGGTCCACATTCCAGCCCACAGAGAGAGGAAGCAATCTTTTAGTTTTTAAAGTAAAAGCAAGAGAGATTTTGCACACAACATTTCTACTCACATTGGGCAAAAACTTAGTCACACAGTCATATCAAGATGCATGGGTGCATGAGAAAATACTTCATAAGCTAATAGCTGTGTGCCCAACTAAGAATTGTGTTACCCTGGAAGAAAGGGAGAATGAGTTATGGAGGCGACAAACAATCTATGGAGTTGGATTTGAATACAAAGTAATAGAAATAATGGTGACCTAGAAAAACTTGGTCAAGTCCCAGTTTACTACAGTTATATCATCTAATTCTCTCTCTCTCCTCTCCCTCTCTCTCTTTCTCATTCTATCTCCCTTCAACTCCCCTCCCTCTGTCTCCTTCTCATTCTATCTCACTTCACCTTCCCTCCCTTATTTTGCTGATCTACAAAATAAATAGCAATAAATGTTATTTTATCATCACAGAATTCAATGATCAACTTATATTCAGTGAAATGCAAACAATTTATTGAGGCCATCTTCAAATCTTTAATTGAATTTTCATTTTAGATAGAATCACATATTTTCTAAGCTTCTTTCAATGTGGGCAATCTCTGGCTAATATTAATTACCAGAAGATCAGATACATTTATGTATGAGTTTTTTAAGTACCTGCAATGTAATTTGTAATAACACCTAGGAAACATCTGAGTTGAACAACTTTAAGCTAGCCAAAAGATCATATTTAACCTGATAACAGTTACAGTTGCTAGAAACAGAAATGCTTTTATCTGCTATGCAACATTGTCATAACTCAAAAATCTATGAAACATTTAGAAATTGAATTTAAAAAATACTGATACACAGAGTTCCTATCACTAGACGCATATGGAGTGATTCCATCATAACTACTCAGATATAGTGATACTGTGTTTCTTTTTTTTTTGGAGATGTAATCTCACTGTGGTCCAGGCTGGAGTGCAGTGGCACAATCTCAGCTCACTGCAACCTCTGCCTCCAGGGTTTAAGCGATTCTCCTGCCTCAGCCTCCAGAGTAGCTGGGACTACAGGCACGCACCACCACGCCCGACTAATTGCTTTGTTTCCTCTTTAAAAATTGGCTTTTAAAATGTTTTCCTTTCTTAGAGGAAGATATACATGCAGCATAGTGTGGGTTGAGGGTTGAGAAACCAACATCATTTGTATACATTTCACCACAATCAAGCTGAGGAAAAGATCCAGTTTCTGCAAAGATTTTCAAATGTTGAAGCATAATTTTCTCTTACTGGTTTCAAATCAGTTTCAAAGATAGCAAAACTCATTTTACCACAATAGAAAAGACCTCTTACTCTGCAATCCCAAATCCTTCCTCCTGACCTATTTTTCTTTTTCCTTCTGGTTCCTTTATTACTCCCCCAGAACCATAGTGTAAATGGACTTGAAAATAAGAAATGGGGAAGGATAAACTGGAAACCAGTGTTTGACCTCGCAATCCCCGCCGCTGATTGTCCTCAAATTTTGTGGAGTCCGTCTGAAGAAAATGCTCCAGAAAAATGCTGCTAGGGTTATTTTTTTCAAGAAAAATGTTACAAAAATTTCAGAAGTAAATTTGCATAGAGTGCTTTTGCACACATCACAAAAAATCAACATGTCAAGTTATTCTCTCTTAATCAAAATGTGCCATATTTTACATGACATTGAACTAGAAAGAGATGACAAAAATCTCTCATCGCTCTGATTCTCAAATGCCTGCATTTTATTTTATTTTGAAAGGAAAATAGACAGTTGAAGGAAATAAATTTTGCTGTTGATGTCTTAGAAAATTTGAATTAATCACATTTTGGATTTCCATTTCTGCTATAAAACAGAAATTCACAGTAAGAACTCTGAATCCTACTTATGCTCAGCTGAGCATACTGGGAAGAGATTGAACATTGACTAGTGCACATGTGTGCACACACACACCATACAGTACCTTTATTTCCATCTTATTTATCTTTTATTTTCTAGCCAAGTTTTGGACCTTTTACTACCTCTATGACTGTTAATTATCAAGGTCATTAGCTGGCTTAATCCTAACTTAGTTATTCAAAATTTCTGCTTAAAAATATTTCTAAAAATGAACTTTATTCCATTTTACCTTTTTGGCCTCTTGGATTGTTCTTCTTGAATGAAAACCATAGCATTCTATTATGTCCATGATGCTCATTACAACCTTCCGTTATCTACTTTTTGTGACACAATCAATGAGTAAAACTGAGAAAGAGCCACTAACTCATGCAGCATTTCTTTCCCGTTTATTTTCTATCGCAGCCATATTACTGAACATTAACTGAAAAACTAAACGGCATACAATTCTGCCTTCTGCACAATTTCCTATATTGGATCCTAAGGAAGGATTATAAGGCTAACCATATACTATGGAGCACTGACAAATTGCTTTGCATGTATGATTTAATTTTTGGACCTTCAGTCTGAGAAAGATATGATTGGTTTAAGGAGTGACACTTTAGAGGGTGCCAGAGAAGTCATTCAGATGAATCATCTACCCCATGATGAGGTTTCCTCTACAACAATTCTGACAGTTGCTTCCCCCAGATCATAAGTAGCTTACATTCCTTAGCCTTGCACAAGAACCTCCAAGAACAGGTGCCAATGAAACTTCCCATCCTTGTCTCTGAGAAATCCTCCAACTTCCCTGACAGTCCAGCCAGATTTCCCCCAGGTCCCCTAGACAAGCCCTCAGCTTTTCCGGCCTTGTGATCCCTTTAACTGAAATGCTTTCTGCCTCTAACTCTATCTACTAACATCACACATACTCTTTAAAGTTCAATTCAAATGTTATTTCTTTCAAGAAGCCTTATCTAATAATACTCCAGCTCGTAGAAAGAAAATTTGCTTGTCTGCATCTGACGCATTCAGTTCTTTAGCAAAATATGATCCTGTTCTCAAGCATATGGCACCTTATTTTCCAAGTGTTTGTGTGTTTTACTTATTCCTCTATTAGACCTACAGTCCTCTGAGGGCAGGGATCCTACTTCTGCAATTCCTACACATTGCAACGTCTTTTACAATGAACATGATCGAGAGTCAACGACCAGCCAAAGTTGAGCAAAGTAGGAAAGAGACAGCAGCTGACGTGCCCTGTGGAACTTAGGAAGACTCTATTTCTAGAAAGCGAGTTGCTCCCCTCAATACTAACCAGTAAGGGGAGAGTCCATGGTTTAAAAGAAAATCGTTCCGTGTCTGCCTAATAGAAATTGTTTCCAAACAGAAAAAAGGCTTCATCTCAAACCCTCTGCAGGTCTACTGCACGCCATTTTCCTGAAGTTGGACCTGCACTCTAAATTAAATCACAAACGCAAGCTCATTAATAGTCCTACACTTGCTACTGATTTCACTGGCAGGAATAACAGAGATAATCCACTGTGATCATAAATGTTGCTGAACTTTGCTAGAAAGCTGTGCACTGGGTCAAGCCTAATTTAGTGAGAGGAGGTTTACACATCTACCCACTATCTTACTGAGCTGGCTCTGTCCCTCTCTGCCTTCTTTGGCCACCCAGATGCATGTCTTAAGTCTTAAGAGTATGGTAATCTGGCTTCAACATAAAGGAAAAACCTTACAAATCATTTATGGTAAGTCCTCATAAGAACCAAAAATTGGTTCCCAGAAGTGACTCTCAAACCCCCTTTTGATGCCAGATCATTTTAGGGAGTACCAAATACTGCATGCCACCCAACACCCCTAATCCTACTTTGCAGTGGAAATAGATCTTTGTGATACCAAATAAATGAAATGGAATTTCTTATCATGTACTTTTTTTGTTAGTAAAAAGTAAACTTTATATAATGTTTTATAAGATATTTTACAAATGTTTTGGTCAAGTCCAGATTTGCTAAAACTACACTTCTGGTTCAGTGTGCAAAGGATCATACTTCGACAAACACTAGATTAAAGAAATGGTCATTTCAGCTGGGAACTGTGGTGCACACCTGTAGTCCCAGCTGCTCCAAAGGTTGAGGAGAGAGAATGGAGAGAATGGTTTGAACCCAGGAGTTTGAGGCTGCGTTGAGCCATGATTGTGCCACTGCACTACAGCCTGGCTGAGGGAGTAAGGTCTCACCTCAAAGAAGAAGAAGAAAAAGAAGGAGGAGGAGGAGGAGGAGGAGGAGGAGGAGAAGGAAGAGGAAGAGGGGGAGGGGGGAGGGGTGGGGGAGGGGTAGAAGGAGAAGGTTAATCCCAATAATTCAGTAGTGGGAAGCCAGATTAGATACATACTCCCTTTAAATCTAGAACTATAATCCACAAAACAAAACAAACAGACCCACAAACTACTCTGTTGAGTGTGCCATCCAATAAGCATAGAATCAGTCAGCATCCCATAGAAGTTTTTTTTTTTTTTTTTTTTTAAATCATTTCTAAGGCATCTCTAGGCTCCCTCCACCTGAAATCTCTGCCACAAAGCACTCCGGGAACTCCGTGGACAAACATCAGTCGTGAACGTCGGTGAACTCTGGCGCACATGATAAAAACACTGCATGAACACCCTTGTTTTGAACTGTACCGACCCTTTTGCTGTATTAGGATATTTCCTGTCAAAACAATTCTTTGGTGCCAATAGCCAAACTGTTCCCTTAGGAGTTTTGTAATCATTTGAATCAGCATAAAGATGAGACATGTGAAAAACGGGAGTGACCCAAACAGTCCAGACTCTTTCCTGCACAGTGGTGACCTTCAAGGAGACCCAGAGAAACTCTAAAAGCATGTCTCAGGGTGCAACAAGTGTTTTTTTTTTTTTTTACATTTGGGTTGACTTACCCTAGGGAACACATATGTCCCATGACCGTAGACCCTCTTTGCCAGACAACACCCTGGAGGGAACTCATGGACGCCGACCCAAGTCCAGTCACCCCCACCCTGTCTCTAACTCTGCCCAGCTCCCCTGAACCCCACCCGGTTTCTTAACTCCACAGCTGACACCCTTCTCCCGCTGGAACATCCTAACTCCAAACCACATTTGTCTAGGTGTGGCTGAAATGCTTTTCCCCTTAGTTAATAAGCTAAGCCAACGTCAAAGTTATTCAGGGAACTTTACTAAGCACTTAAGGGTAAAACTACAAAAACATTTCGAGTACATAGTGACCTTAGGACAAAATAATTAATGACTGACACCTGCTCTGCTGGGCTGATTCTCCTTATGAGGTCACTGATTTCCGGTCCCGATTTTCATTCTTGCTACGTTTGCCAACTTTGACCTATCATGCCTTCTAACAGAGCTGTCACCACTGTCAAGGTGAGTGAGATTTCCCTGACTTTCCAATCCTGCTTTGAGTGTATTCTTTACATCTGGGTGCTCGCCTTTATGGGGCTGAACGTCACCTCAGGGATGAAATGGCCTCGGCTGTCTGCTGCAATGTCTCCCTTACTTGACCTGCGTTGCCTTTGCAGATGCCTTCGTTCATGTCCTGGACTATTCTATGGCTAATGGTCCCTGAAATTCCTTCTTGAACCTGTTGGATTTTCTGAAGAAAAATTACTCACCCATTGCTCCAAACCAGCATCACAGCCTATTCACCCTGAAAAGGTGCCTCTCATTCATCAATCATGACTTACTAAGTGCCTAAAGCCATCCAGGCTCTGGAGATATAAGAATAAATAAAAAAGACAGAAATGCTTGCCTTTATAGGGTGTACACTTAAGGAAAGGGACATATGGTAAACGATGTAATTTTTTTTTTTTTTTTTTGACAGAGTTTCACTCTTGTTGCCCAGGCTGGAGTGCAGTGGCACAATCTCGGCTCACTGCAACCTCCACCTCCCAGGTTCAAGTGATTCTCCTGCCTCAGCCTCCAGAATAGCTGGGATTACAGGCACCTGCCACCACACCTGGTTGATTTTTTGTATTTTTAGTAGAGAAAGGGTTTCAACATGTTGGCCAGGCTAGTCTCATACTCCTGACCTCACGTGATCCACTTGCCTCAGCTTCCCAAAGTGCTGGGATTATGCATCTGGCCCAATATAAGTCATTTCTATGATACACTAGGGGACAAGACTCATGGGCGCCAAATAGACAAGAAATGGACATTGGGTGATCATTGTGCAAAATTAAATGGGAACTATGAGGATGGTCTTCACTGATAAGATTATATTTGAAAAGGACTTTTAGCTCAAAGAATCTAAAAAAGGACACCTTATAATAAAATTTCTCACTGTGATACAATTTGACACTAACATGATGCTATGGTCTGTCTTCTATGTTTTGACAGCTTTTTAAATTTATCTTGTAATTATTAAAAGGTTCATGATGGTATGTCCCAAGTCAACACAATGTGGTTGAAAGAATGACAAGGTCCTCATCAATCCCTTTGCAGTATATGTGAACAGTTCTCTTCATGAGGTCCTAATTCTTTAGGAAGAAAAAATGGTGCTGTATCATTACCTCTTGCTTTGCTGTTCTTCTCTTCTTTGGGACACTAAATACTACAATGTTCCAGCTTCCAAGAAGATCTCCACCTGCCTTCTGTCCCTGACAATCCCTTGTGATGAGAAAGCATTAAATCAGCTCCTAATGGTTCCTAGCAACCAAACTGCCCAGAGGTCAAATCCCAGCTCCGGTCTTGGGCAATTCATTCGGTCTAAATCTCAGCTTATTCATCTGTATAAAGGAGATAATCACAGAACCTACCTCATGGAACCTGCTTTGCTGTATGTATTACATGAGATCATGCATGTAAAGCACATAACAGAGAATCCAGTGCACAGCAAGTAGTAATTAAGTTATATATGACATTTTCTCTCCTCATCTGAGCCTAACACCAAACAGGTGTGACATAGAACCAAATGTAACATAATAGTAATAGTTGAAGCACAAATAGTAGTAGTAGGTTGGGTGTGGTGGCTCACACCTGTAATCCCAGCACTTTGGGAGGTTGAGGCAGGCAGATCACTTCAGGTCAGGAGGTCGAGACCAGCCTGGCCAACGTGGTGAAACCCATCTCTACTAAAAATACAAAAATTAGACAGGCATGGTGGCGGGCACCTGTAATCCTAGCTACTTGGGAGGCTGAGGCAGGAAAATTACTTGAACCTGGGAGGCAGAGATTCCAGTGAGCTGAGATTGTGCCTCTAAACTCCAACCTGGGTGACAGAGAGAGACTCTATCTCAAAAAAAAAAAATAGTAATTATAGCTAAGCTCCATTTAGTACTTACTAATGCCAGGAAATGATACAAGCATTTGCATTTTTCATACAATATTTCAGTTAATCCATCATCTTTAACCATATTCAAAGGTGAAGCACAGACGTTACATTTTCCACTTTGAATTTTGCTGAATTACCCTAGTAGATTTGACCTTTTCCCTTTGATGTGCATTTCTCCTCCTTCGTGTCTATCTTTACTTAATTTGGGTTTTATGTTGCAGTATCTCATTCATTTCAATCATTTTATAATAGTCGCTTGAATAAGACCCCAAGTTTGTTCCCTTTGTCTCATTTGTGCAAAACATTGCCAAGAAATCCTTACTCTGTCTTAGAGATTATCCTGCTTTCCTCTCCAAGACTATGTGAGTCTCACCAGAAATTACCTTTATCTTGTTCCTTCATGAGAATGTCCAAACCCCTATAGAGTGCTTTTATAAAACAACATGAAAGGATAAGCTCACAATGACTTATTAAAGGCTTTGATGACCATTGCATTATTGCATATTCCTCCATAATTAATCCCAAATTATATTTGCACTTGTTTTCTAACCAAAAACATAAGACGAGCTGGCAGTGGTGGGGGAGGGGGTGGGGGGGAGTTAAAAAAAGTTAAAAAAAAAATAAGTAACAAAGCTCTAGCTATGGTTCTAGCATTGCTATTACATTAAACAAGATAAAAATTAAACATTTCAGATAATTAAATACAAAGAAATACTATTTGATATAATATTAAATATTAATTAAATGTTTAAATTTAACATTAACCACATTGTGCTTATTCTTTAATCCTCACAAGATTCCTATGATATAGCTATTAATACGTTGCACAAATGAGAAAAAAAGATGTAGGCTTAGAGAAATTTAATGTACTGGTTTTCTTCTCTCCTTCCTTCCTTCCTTCCTTCCTTCCTTCCTTCCTTTCTTTTTCTTTCTCTTTTTCTTTTCTTTTTTTTTTTTTTTTTGGTCTTGTTTTGTTGCCCAGGCTGGAGTGCAGTGGTAGCATCTCAGCTCATTGCAACCTCTGCCTCCCAGGCTCCAGCTATCCTCCCAGGTAGCTGGGACCAGAGGCGCATGCCACCACATCTGGTTAATTTTTGTACTTTTTGTTGAGAGGGCGTATTTTCGTGCTTTTGGTTGAGACGAAGTTTTTCTATGTGGCCCAGGCTGGTCTCAGACTCCTGAGCTCAAGTGATCCACCCACCTCGGCCTCCCAAAGTGCTGGGATTACAGTCATGAACGACCACACAAGTCCCCTTTTCACAGTTATTAAAGGTCGAAAGGTATAGAGCCAAATCTTGAACCCTGAGTTCTCTGACTCTAAAGCCCATGACGAGTCATTCTAATATGCCTATAATAATCTGTGGGATAGGGCAGAAGGTGCCAGCATATTTTTAACTAAAAAATTATCACCGAGGGTATAATCAAATGTCAACATTTAAAAACTTAAAAGAAATGAAAATATCTTACATATTTTAACTTAAGGTTTGCAATTTCTCATTAAAAGTTTTGAATTAACCACAAATATGCTTCATCTTGGTAACTCCTATATACTTGGTATGTTTTGAAATAATATTTAAAGAAGAAAGTGTCAAGGTCAAAAACTATATGCTGATAGAGTAAATACACTACAACATTTTTCAAGGAAAACAAATGTATTTTATTAAATAGAGGGTAAATTAAAAAAAAATAAATCAACAGAACATACACTAGCAGTGGACTCCACCCACTGACTGGGTAATTACTTAACTAAACATGAATTTAAAAATAAGGGTCATATTTTTTGTTTCAATGGTATAGAGTTAACCTTTTCTTTCCAAGCTAATTTTAAAGAGTCGGAAAATGAACAAACTACATTACATTTTGATCAGGTGCAGACATTGCAGGACATTGGTTGCTATTTCTGAGAATGTGCCAATAGTTTGCTAAATGTTGGCAGAACTCCTGGGTACATGGACTCCCTTATTTTAATGCACATGAAGATGACTAGACTAAGACTTCCAAATCTCATATAAAACTACCTATTAAGCTAAATATTGAGAACAAATGGTCACAAAGAAGGGAACGACAGACACTGGAGACTATTGAGGGTGGAGGGTGGGAGGAGGGAGAGGATAAAAAAACTGCCTATCAGGTATTATGCCTGTTACCTGGGTGATGAAATAACCTGTACACAAATTCCCCATTAAACACAATCTATCTATGTAACAAACCTCCACATGTACCCCCAAAACCAAAGTTAAAAAAAGAGCTTTTTCAATTCAATTCAAAAATATAAAATAAATAAAAAAATTACAAAGCCACCTATCACATTGAAACAGGTTCTACAGCCCCCAAATAACAGTTTAAATTTCTAAATTGGCATTGACAAATGACTTGTTTAAACCCAGTTGAAACTTTCTAATATTTTGAATACTGGTAACTTACAGATATTTTATTAGAATGTATTTACTAATGTTGACAACAAATAACCAAATTTCAGACAGGCTCTCCTTCTGATTTTTCAAGGGTACAATTATACATACACAATATATTTTTTTCTGCAGTTTCCAAGGATGAAACTTTGCCTCCACCAGGTCTTTCTTCTCACATTGAGAATACCGTGAGACTGGTGAGTGAGAGGGATTTGAAGATGTGATGCTGTTGGTCTGAATATGGAAGAAGGCCATGAGCCTCAGTTTGTGAGTGGCCTCTAGAAGCCTGCCACACACCTCCCCACAAGCATGGAAATAAAGGAAAAATTGTGAGTCCCTTCAAGAGAAATTCCAGGTACCCAGTGAGCCTTGAGGAGTCAGTGAGCAATCTGAGAAGTAAGAAGGTTAATAATAGCTTAAAAAATAGCCCCCCAGTAAGTTAAAGTCACCAGATGTTTGGCTCCTTGTAGAAACTGAATATACCTCCTTGACCTGTGTCCCTGAGATGTTTTACAGAAATCCAGATCTCCACCAGATGGAAAACGCTGAGCCCTGTCACATAGGCCTCAGACAAGAGGGAACAGAGGCCAGGGGTGGTGGCTTATGCTTGTAATCCCAGCACTTTGGGAGGCTGGGGCTGGTGGATCACCTGAGGTCAGGAATTTGAGACCAGGCTGACCAACATAACAAAACTCCGTCTCTACCAAAAATACAAAATTAGCCGGGCATGGTGGTGGGCACCTATAATCCCAGCTACTCAAGAGGCTGAGGCAGGAGAATCGCTTGTACCCGGGAGGTGGAGATTGCAGTGAGCCAAGATTGCACCATTGCACTCCAGTCTGGGCAACAAGGTTGAAATTCTGTCTCAAACAAAAAGAGGGAAAGGAGGACTGAATTTCAATTGTCATTCTTTGTTCTAAATTTCTTCCTGAGGGACCTGGATAGGTCACACCCACAGGCCAAACTGTAATATTCTTTTCTGCTGACCCCAACTTTTTAGACAAAGCCTTGCTTCCTTCACCAATTGCAAATCAAAGAATCTCTAAATTTACCAATGACCTGTAAGCCCCCACTTGAAGATATCCCACCTTGCTGGGCCAAACCAATGTATAACCTCCATGTATTGATTTACAATTTTGCCTCTAAGTTCTTCTTTCCTAAAATGCACCCTTCCCTTCCAATTTTTTGCTTTTTGGCCACCTGGAAGTTCAAGTCTTAAGCAGTAGCAGCCTATTCTCCTTGCTTGGGACCATGCAGTAATTAGTTCAGTTTCTCTTGCTGCAAATCCTGGTGTCAGTATTGTCTTGTTCTGTGCACTGGGTGAATGAACCCCAAATCAGTTTGGGAGCAGAATGAGGAATTCCAGGTGGAAATTACAGATGGAATTAAAGTTACTCATCAATTGAGTTTAAGATAGGGAGATTATCCTCAATTATCCATGTGGGCCTAGTGCAATCACAAGGTTCCTTTTAAGTGTGAGAAAGAGGCAGAACAGGAGATTTAGCAGGAGGGAAGAAAGACCAGAGAAATGTAACTTTGCTGGCTTAGAATAAGGAAGATGGGGCCACAGGCCAAGGGATGCAGATGAGCTCTAGAAGCTGCAAAAGGGAAGGAAACAAATTATTTCCTAGAGCTTCCAGAAGGAATATAGCATTTCAACAACTGATTCGAGGACTTGTGACCTCCAGAAATGCAGGAGAATAAATTTGTATTGTTTAAGCCACTAAACAAATAAAGAATACCTTAAGACTACAGAAATCAATTATCTTGCTATGCAGTTCCATGCCCCCCCCCAAAATGTCTAATTTCCTTTGTTTTCAATCATTCTAAAGAGCCAAGAAAACTACAAATTGCCTACAAGATAATTTTTTTGCAATGTATCCATTCCAGGAATTTTTTTCATTGGCAATGAAGTATAAATGAGGGGGGAAAGTGTGAATTTGTGAAGCCAGCAGAAGCATAAAGAATCTTTGAGATGGCTGAAATAATAACCAGGAAGGTGGCAATGGTAGCTGTGTGCTTGTTAGGAAATCGAAGGAGGATTTAAGGGCATGATATTGTAAATGTTCATCATTTGTCAGGCAGCTGGAAGTTAAGACTGTATATTTCCAGAAAGAGAGCTTAAAGAAACCTGTTACACAACTGTGAAAACTGACTTTACGCTTACTACTGCAGTAATGGTTTGTTCTTTCTAAATTTTCCATTTTTAAAGTCTCAGTTGTTTATGAAGCTTCCAAAGATGATCAAGGGCTGAAACAGAAAGTAACAACCTTGAATTAGAACTTTCACAGGAAAATTCAGGTGCTTGGAGGTATTTTCGACATTTTTTTACTACCCATTATACTCTGGGATGCTAAATGGCAGAGAAGTAGCAAAGTAGATGATAATGACGTAGGAAAGACATAAAAACACAAAGCCAAACAGGCTATCTTTGGGTCCATTCATTCCAGTAATGAGAGGGCAGAACCTCCAGAGAATAGTAAAGTTTTTTCACTATTTGCAAAATGAAGCGCAGCCCACCTCTACCACTGTCATGTAGAAAAATACATTTCTGAAAAATAGCAAAGAGCCAAGTTTTTTCCATCAGCATTCTGGACTCTTATGCTCAAAATGAAAGCAAAAGATTTTAACCCAAAGTGAAACAGCAGAGCACCCAAGAGAGAAGTCATTTGTGCAGGTTTAACTTTGGCTACAGGCAACGAGTCACTGAGATGTCCCAGCTTTCAGAAAATCCATGGTCTTACACAAATCTACTTTCCTCCTCCACTGCTCTCCTCACTGGTTCTAAGCAGAATACAGTATTGACAGACAATCTAACAACTACAAATCTGCTGGTAAAACAACTAAAGAAGGACTCCCACTTGTCTATCCTCTCTCCTGTAACCCCCTCCAGCCACACTGAACTGTGGTCCTTTTCCTTAGATATCATCCTCTTTTCTGTGAATACTCAAAATCTTGGCTGGGCAAGGTGACTCATTCATAATCTCAGTTCTTTGGGAGGCCAAGGCTGGAGGATTGCTGGAGGCCAAGAGTTCCAGATCAGCCTGGATGACATAGTGAGAACCCTATCTCTACAAAAAAAAAATTTTTTTAAGTAATTAACTACATGTGGTGCACCTGCCTGTAGTCCCAGCTACTCAGGAGGAGGAGTTGGGAGAATCACTTGAGGTTACAGCAAGCCATGATCACACCACTACACTCCAGCCTGAGCAACAGAGACCCTGTCTCAAAAAAAATTTTTTTAATCTTCCCAGATTTAATAAAAATTGCATTTTGCCTCAATTTATGCATTTTGCTCCCTCACCTAAGAAAGTAGTATGTTGTATTATACATAGATAATTAGCTTTAATTAGTCAGAGACCAACATATATTTCATTAATTATTGTATCTACATTACACATTTATCAAGTCTAATACTCTTTTCCGCTGATATTAAAAAAATATTTTGAATAGTATCTTTGGTCTACAACTTCCAAAAAAAGTTTTTACTCTCTCTCATCCAACATACAGCTTATTTATTACTTTGAACTGACATACAAAATGCTTGTTAACTTTTAATATACAAGCTACAAAACATATTAAAATGATATGAAATTAGTCACGGCATGCATGTCTTGTTTCCTTCAGGTACTAAGTCATTAACTTATTCAAGCAAAAATTCCATCCTTGGAGTTATCTGTACAACAAAGCTTACACATAAGGAAGTGCTGTGTGTCATGCTTGCCTTTCTGCAGGGCTGTTTGAAGTGGGCGGTGATGCTCCCTGTATTCTAGGATGTTCTGTCTAATATACAATGTCTCACAACATTAAATATTATTTCTTTGCAGCCCAGTTATCAGTTTATAAGAGTCAAACACAAAATGCTCCATGCAACGTACCAACCCTGCAAGTACTTCTAGAACGTAATGTCAGCCGGCAGCTGTTTCTAAACAATTCCCAGAACTAAATATTGTTTTGAACTGGGATTTGCACAGATGTCTTTGTCAATACAACTTTTGCACAAACATCTACACAAGATCCAAGATTCATCTAAACAAAACCCGGAGGGAAAAGGGCCCCAAAACATAATAGCACAACATTCACATCCTTAGTGTCTCCGATGCCATTGAAAATTGAAATACATGAAGATTCAATGATGAGCGAGGTGGTTCATTTTACATGGTAAAGATTAAAATCACCTCCTCTTACCCTCTAAAAATAAAAGCACAAAAGGAAGGTTCCCATGTGTTCTTGTCATTTAAAAAGAAAACCAGAACAGGGTTGATAAAAGACAGACACACGCCACTTCCGTGGATTATAGGAAGCTCTTTACAACCTCCTACTGCTATTCCTCAGACGCAGATTTACATAGAGTTGCAGCTCCATAGAACTCACCTCCACACCTCTATATTCTGAAAGAATAAGAGATCAGGGCTCTGGGGACTCATGGCAATGAAAAGAAACATATGCAAACCTATACAGGTTTAAGAAGCTTGCGTATCTCTTGGCAGGGTGTAAATAGATCCTACACAATTTACTTCCATTTTTCCCTGACTGGGAAGTTTCATGTTGAAAAGAAAAGAAAAATGAGTAGCTGTTGGATACGTGTTGTGTAGTGTAGGTATTATAAATGCCTTTACTAGCTCTATATAAACTAAGTAAACTTTCTCATGTACGATTCATAAGCTGATTCAAATTCTTAAACTTGAAGAAAACACAAATTAAAAGAAAAGAACCCTCACCCTCTTTGTTCTTTCTTTCCACAATTCTGTTGTCTTATTGTAACACTTGGCTATCTTTACTGCAAATCTTTAGATAACTACCGAAATTCCAGTGCCTGAAAGAGCGCCTTGAAAATAGTAAGCATTTAATACATATTTTTAATGAATAAACAAGTATTGGCTACATAAAATTGTTGCTTCTTGGTTGAATGGGACTAATTCCATAATTTCACATTTTACATAAAAACACCATATCTGAGGAGTGGGACACATGAGTGCTTGATATAAACCTAGTCACAAAAACCATAAGCTTTTTAGAGAATACAACTGATTCAAGGTGCTGGTTGGATTGTAATACTTTAGTTTAAATAATTTTGTCAGGTTATGCATCAATTATGACTATATATATAATTCATAATTTTTAATTACTATATTCTTTTGATATATAACTTGCCACTATAGGTTCTACCAAAAAAGTAGATGTTTAGAACATCTTTCCTCATCTCCTATGTGAAGAATTGTTTACCTTTAAATATCACCACTTAACATATCTCCTATATTTAAACTTGAAGAAAACGAGCTGGCTTTTCTCTAGGTGGTTGAAATCAATCCCACTTGTTAACCAATGTGAGTAGCCTACAAATAACACCTTCTCTGAGTGAAAGACCAGGATCTTGATGTAGCTGCAGGTTACAAAGGAGGAGTTCCAGCCATCAGGTTCAGAGTCCAGTGGAGATATTAGCATGAAGTCAATCATCTTAGCATTCAGAAGGGTTATAAAAGATGTGCTCCAACTCTAAATGAGGTGGGGCTAGAGGTCAGAGGAGCTGCAGAAAAGGTCAAAAAGATTGGACATTTGAATTGAGGTTTGAAAGATGAGAAAGAAATTGCAAGGCAAAGAATCAGGGGCAGAAGAGAACCATGGATGAAAAGAACAGGAATATATGAGAGACGATAGTGCTGTAGGTGAACTCGAGTCATTTAGGGGAGGCTGAGAATGGAGACGCATAAAATGAGACTGAAAAGGTTACTGGAATGTTGTGCTAAAAAAAAAAGGTTCAGACAATCTCATGGTGGCTAGGGAGACATTAAACTTTTAAGCAAGGAAGGTGGCAAAGTGAGGTTTTACTTTTGGAAAGACCAATCAGGCAAGAAGAGGAAGGAAGGAGACACTGACTGGAAGTGTCTGGCCGAGAGGTTACTGCAAAAGAAAAATCATCCAGCTGGCTGGGCACGGTGGCTCATGCCTGTAATCCCAGCACTTTGGGAGGCAGAGGTGGGCGGGTCACCTGAGGTCAGGAGTTCTAGACCAGTCTGGCCAACATGGTGAAACCCCATATCTACAAAAAATACAAAAATTAACCTAGGTGTGGTGGTGGGCATCTGTAATCCCAGCTACTTGGGAGGCTGAGGCAGGAAAATCACTTGAACCTGGGAGGCAGAGGTTTACAGTGAGCCGAGATCATGCCACTGTACTCCAGTCTGGGAGACAGAGCAAGACTCCATTTCAAAAAAAAAAAAAAAAAAAAAACGAAAAGAAAAGAAAAGAAAGAAAGTAAAAAGAAAAAGAAAAAAAGAAAAATCACCCAACAAAGCAATACAAGAGTCCTGCAGTAATTAAGTGTCTTAGGGGCCAGAAAGAATGGGACAAATTTAAGAGATGTTGAGAAGGTAAAATTATCAGACTTTGACAAGCTTTTAGTTGCACAGAATAGGAGTAAAGAAGATTAGATAAACCTGCTCCCAGATTTTTTCTGGTACTGAAGACTATGTACATACTTTTAACCAAATGCTTGCAACACAGAAGAGAATGAGCTTAGTTCCACCTGCTGAGTTGAGAGTTGTACAGATGGAAAGATCCATAAACAGTACATTCAACACATATTTAGTGAGCATCTGGTCTGTTCAGGTGGTGCTGGGCCCTGGGTATAGTAGATATTTATTGATGATGAACAAAACAGACATGCCTTCTATTCTCATGGAAGTTTAGATTTCTCACAGTGCAAAGGCAGATCTTGAGTAGAGAAAACAGTGCCTTCAGAGAATGAATTAATTCTCCATTGGTTCATTTCTCCCCAAACTATTCAAAAAGAGCCAGAACATTGCACACTTAGATACGCTTGTGATATCTAGTTCAGTGTTCTTTCATTCATTTCTTTCACTCATTTGTCAATATGTATTTATGAAGTGCACTAGGCACTATATTGGACCCTATGCCAGGCATTCTTGCTGCTGGAAAATCTTAGTACCATGACAAGCACACTGGACTGGGGACCAGACTTAGTTTGCTCTTAACTCATTTTGCCAAGCTTGTAAAAGTCACTGGATTTACTTAACCAGTGAACAAGCATAATTGTTCAGATCAATGATTGCAAACTGCACCCAGTATGACAAAGCCAAGGTCTAATTAGAGGCCAGACCCCCTTGGGGAAAAGAGAGAGAAGAGGGAAAGAGGGTCCTGTTAGTAGTGTGATTATACTCACCCTCAGATCAGCTTTGCTTTTATCTGTATGACACATTTCACCTAAAGCAAGATTTTCTTTGAATACAAATAGGTTTCTGGTAGGGCACAACTGCTCATGTCTGTAATCCCAGTACTTTGGGAATCTGAGGTGGGTGGATCACTTGAGATCAGGAGTTCAAGCAGCCTGGACAACATGGTGAAACCTCGTTTCCACTAAAAATACAAAAATTAGCTGGGCATGGTGGAGCACACCTGTAATCCCAGTTACTTAGGAGGCTGAGGCAGGAGAATTGCTTGAACCCAGGAGAGGAAGTTTGCGGTGAGCTGAGATCGCACCACTGCACTCTAGCTTGGGCAATGCAGAGAGACTCCATCTTAAATACAATAAAATAGAATAATAAAAATAAAAATAGGACTCTGAATCTTAAAAAGTTAAAAATCCATTGAGTTGGACAATTTCTAAGATTCCTTAAAATTCTAAAATGCTGTCCTGTGCATTTTCCACATGGAAAGGCTTTAACAAACGGTGATAGGTCCTCAGGTCAACCCACTACAGCTTACTTGACCTGTAATATGTGTGAAGTGTAACACCAAACGGTACAGTCTGAAAAATGAGTGTTGGAAACAAGAAAAATTACAGCAAGGAAAGGATATAAAGCATTTAATGCTGTCTCTGGGGCATTAGAGAGTTTGTGGTTATACAGCATTGCTTTGGCATGTGCTATTGTGTGGGTTTTTTTTTTTTTTTCCCCCTGTGGAATCTCATGGTGAAATCTGGTCCCCAGTGTTGGAGGTGGGGCCTGGTGGGAGGTGTTTGGATCCTGAGGGCAGATCCCTCATGAATGGCTTAGTGTCACTCTCATGGGAGTGAGTGAGTTGTCACTCTTGTTCCCTGAGAGATTTTTGTTGAAGAAAGTCTGGCACCTCCTCCTCTCTCTCTCGCTGCTTTTCTCATCATGGGATCCCTGCTTCCCTTCACCTTCCACCATAAGTGGAAGTTTCCTGCGGCCTTCATCAGATGCAGATGTTGGCGCCATGCTTTTTTGATAGCCTGCGAATCATGAACCAAATAAGCCTCTTTTCTGTATAAACTACCCAGCCTTAAGTATTTCTTTATAACAACAGAAATGGACTAAGACAGCATTTTCAGTCTTCTCTTTACCAGTCTCTCTTACCTTCGTAATGGCTTCTAGTGCCATTATGAAGCCTTTTACCTCCCGTCTTCCTGCCCACTGGACCACTCTACAATGCAAACTACTCACTATCCCTAACACTGCTTACTTTCCTTCTCCCAAACTCTCCCCTACACCTTACACCCTCAATTAAACTTACATTTCTTCAGTACAGCTAATTTCAGTTAGATGTTAAGAAGACAGAAATCTAAACCAATTCATTTCTATTAACCTGAGAGTCTCTGACTCTACTAAAGATACTTATATTTTTACAAAGTAATATTAACTAATTCAATGAATGCCTAATTTGGTGTAAGTTCACTGCAATCTTAAAGTAAAAGGGAGAATGATTTCAAGAATTCTTCCCCTCATTTATTCAACAAGTATTTGTTGAACACTACTTTGTTCTTGAAACTGCATCAAACGCTGAGGATTTTGCTTTAAAAAGGAGTACCTGGTACACCTCAGGAGCCCACAGTTAAACGGGAGACAGCAGGTTAGCTGCATGGTGCAGGTTCCTGGCAGATAAAGGAGCATGGGAAGAATGAGTGACGAAGGAGGGTAATTTGGGGGACTAGAGCCACCCTAGGGGGATTTTTGCTTGAAAATTTGTCCCCAGAAATCAGTAACTCTAAACTGCTCTTGCTATTCATATCTTCTGTCTTTTTCCACTGCTGGTTCTGTTCCTCCAAGAGGCCAGATGAGCGTTTCACCAGCCTAGCTGCATGTTGCTCCCAAACAACAGTAATAAAAGCAAACAGATGAACGGAAAGTCATTTATAATTTCAAGAATATATTTATGTAAGTCAAACAACAGGCAAGTCCAATTTTTAAAAGTCTCCCAACAAATATATTTAAAACGTCAAAACCACCAATTCTTAGAGAAAATAAATGGTATTTTAAATATTTTGATAATGAATCAATTGCCCATGGATTTGTTGATTCATTATAAATTGGGTAAATAAGATTTCTTTACATCTATTCCTGTGGATATTGTTCTATTCCCATAAATAATACTTCAGAAGCTAAGCATGTCCAGCCACTGAAAGGAATGGAGAACAGGCATATATTTTAATACATCTCTAATGTCTTTGTTAGTTTCCTATTTGAACTCTGAGGCATGAGGCAATTTGCTTCTTCAAACTGTGCAGCCATACCAATACATGGATACAAACTTTACAAATTGGAAAAAGAGAGGTCTGACAATGAACCCTTCAGACAATTGCCACTAACTTGAAAAACTGTTCATCTATACCTTTTCTAGATATCTTCTAAACTGAAGAGAAGAATATTTAAGTATATGAATAATTCTTAGTCAAAAAAGTACACAAATATAAATGATTCATTTCTATCTGAAGTTCTAATTAGGAGCACAAATGATCTTATCGCTCAGTTGATTGGGTTCAGTTTGCAATTTTAATATTAATACAGCTTTAAGAAGTGTGTGGGTTACAGATGTAGAGGTCAGCGAGAGAGGATTTAGTTCTAGGCCATTTTGGTTTTCTCCTGTCATTGAAATCTAAAAAGTAAATAGTGTTCATTATATTGTGGGAAGCTGAAATAAATAATAAAATGACTCCCTATTCTAGTGAGAGTCTTGACTAGCTCTGTAACTTGCTAGTTGTAGAACTTTAGGCAAGTAACTTAATTTTGTACCCCTTAGCTCCCTGAGTTGTAAACTAGGTAATTTGTTGCTTATTGTGAAAGCTTAATAAAATAATCTACTTAAAGGGCATGGCTGAATGTCTGGCATACAGGTGTTTAATAAATTATGACTATTATTATTTGTCACTTTAAAAATAAAAGAGCCACAGCAGAAACTCAGTCTGCATGATCCTAGTTATTTTGTACATATCTATCTTCCCTGACGATTTTTCCAATATGGAAATTATTTCAGCAATGATTGTTTTCTTTATCCCCATAACCATGGTATGATGTATCTTCGAGGATGCAATAAAAAAAGATATTTAAGAATGCTTGTGAAATAAGAAGTAATGGAAAATAAATTTAAAAGTCTTCAGAATTCTCACATTTTTAGTACAAGTTGTTTTGATTTCCCCTTTTTATTCATGTCTGGAAACAGTTTATTTTTGGTTTGGAGAAAGCCGATGAAACGTGTGAAATGCCAGCGTCGAGCTGTCAGGGCCAGGGAAGACAGGGATGTAAAAAGATGAAGTGAGCATCAAAACTCTGAACAAAGCTCAAATTCTTGCTACACTTACAGTGATTGACTAATGCTTCTCAAATTCAATGTGTACTTTTTGGAGAAAGTTCTCAATGCACATCTCTGGGTCCAAGTTCATCACAGACCATCAAACTGGCAGATGATGATGTCTGGCAAACCAAGTTTATTATAAGGAGAGCTGACATTGTGTGTGTGTGTCTGTGTGTGTGTGTGTGTGTGTATAAATCACTTTTATTAGTATAATGTTATCATGCCAAAGCCTAAAAGCAAAAAAATAGAAAAAGACAAAGATCAAGCATATAATATACATGTAAACAATAAATAGTTCACAAAACATTCAACACTAATAGTAAATATATTAATTGACAAAATATCTCTGATTGATAAAATCTGACATAACCAGTTTTTAAATTGCACCCAATTTATTTTTGGGGTTTTCTTTGGAGACAGAGTCTTACTCTACCACCCAGGCTGGAGTGCAGTGGGGTGATCTTGGCTCACTGCAACCTGCACCTCCCAGGTTCAAGCAATTCTCCTGCCTTAGCCTCCCAAGTAGCTGGGACTACAGGCACCTGCCACCACGCCCGGCTAATTATTTGCATTTTTTTTTTTTTTTTTTTTTTTTTTTGGAGACAGAGTCTCGCTCTGCCGCCCAGGCTGGAGTGCAGTGGCCGGATCTCAGCTCACTGCAAGCTCCGCCTCCCGGGTTCACGCCATTCTCCTGCCTCAGCCTCCCGAGTAGTTGGGACTACAGGCGCCCGCCACCGCGCCCGGCTAGTTTTTTTGTATTTTTTTAGTAGAGACGGGGTTTCACCGTGTTAGCCAGGATGGTCTCGATCTCCTGACCTCGTGATCCGCCCGTCTCGGCCTCCCAAAGTGCTGGGATTACAGGCTTGAGCCACCGCGCCCGGCCGCCAGGATGGTCTTGATCTCCTGACCTCATGATCTGCCCTCCTGGGCCTCCCAAAGTGTGGGGATTACAGGTGTGAGCCACTGTGCCTGGCCTAATAGCACCCAATTTTTGAATACTTGCTTTGTTGTAGGCACTAAACTATGCCCATTATATTAGCTTATTTAATATAGATTGAGCATTCCAAATTTGAAAATCCCAAATCCAAAATACTCCAAAATCCAAAACTTTTTGAGGGCTGAGATGATGCTCAAAGGAAATGTTCACTGGAGAATTTTAGATTTCAGATGTTTAGGTTAGGGATGCTGAACCACTAAGTATAATGCAAATATTCCAAAATCTGACAAATCTGAAATCAGAAACACTTTTACTCCCAAGAATTTCAGATAAGGAATATTCAATCTGTAATAAAAGTTTTACAAAGGAAGAAACGAAGGTTTAGAAAGTTCAAATAAATTGCCTGAAGGTACACAGAAATAAGAGGTAGAGCTAGGATTCGAATGCAGTTCTGTTTGATTCCATAAATATAAATATCCAAGGGGGAAAAAGTGGAAAAAACCTCCATTTCAAGGACTTCAAAAGGCAACCACTGATGATAATTTGAAATGACACCAGACTTTGATGGGCCTGGTACCTCTGATATATTAACACAGAACAACCAAAAATATCATATTTGAGTTTTAATTACTTGTGTATTTATACATTTCTCTCATAAAAACTGTCATTTCTACTACTAAGTCTCCAAAATTATATTCAACAAACATATGTTGTATGAACCAGGCACAATTCTAGGATTGTTGGATATACCTATAAATAAAACAAAGATCCCTGCCCTGAAGTAATTTACATTTTAGTTCTAACACAGTTGAATCTATTCATAGTAATAACAAAAGTCATTTTAAGAACTGTGGGAGATTTCTTCAAATTGAGATATGTAAAAATATTTTAGATGAATGCTGAACTGATTCTAATGACTGTACATATGTTTCTAATAGAACATATTTTTCTCGCTGTGGAAAACTGTTATAAAAATGGCGGCCAGCCTCACAGATGTGTGTCTACTCCATAAATTCTCAGGACTGGGGTGACTTAAAGATTCTAGACTGAATTCTTGGTCTTGAACACAAGGATTATAAAGATGTAGAACAGAGGAGTTGGGAGTAAAGATCAAAGCCCAACCTCTCATCACTGTGCAGTTGGCTAAGGATACATTTTTAAATATGTGAAATTGGCTCCTGATACCCTCCAACACCTCCCCTGGAAGTCCTGGCACCCCTCTTGCCCAGGGTCACTGATTACCCAAAGACATTGGTGTTTGTGGAAGGCCAGGCTAGGCTAGAATTGCAACTAAGGGACAGGAACTGAGGTTTTTTTAACTTCACTTGCCAAATAAAATATTAAATTAACCTTATAATGTAAAAAAAAAAAAATCTAGGTTTTTGTCTATATGAACATTTCTCAACCAAGACATTTTGGGTTGGATAATTGTTGTAGAGCACTGTCCTGTGTTTAGCAGCTTGTTTAGTAGAACCTCTGGCCTCTACTCACCAGACACCAGTAGCACTCCTCAAGCTGTGACCACCTCAAATGTCTCCAGCCATTGCCATATGGCCCCTGGGAGGCAAAATTGCCTTGGGTTGATAGCCACTGATTTATATTAAAAACAACATATCTAGGCCTTTTGTCTACCATAGTTTAGGCTAGTCTGGTTGTTGTGGAAAGACAAATGGGTGTTTTCCTTTAAGATGCTATCATTTCAGGCAATTATGTAGAGACTGTCCTAAACACAGTTTATATGATGTCCTGATCTGCTGAGGCCACTTGCCTCCCAGGCCTCACCCACTCACCCTGCTGCAGGGGAGAGTAGCCCCCAGAAATTCCAGCCAGTCTGATAGCACATGTAAGACACCCAGTTGTGGCTATGATAGCCTTGTCTCCTGTCACCATAGGGAGACGCAGCCTCCCCAGGGGTCGAGGGTCAGCCTTCTCTGCTGATTCCATGGCACCCACCACAGTGGGAGCCACAACACCTCCAGTGCCAAGGTCTGACCAAACCAGAACCAGGAAAATGCTGGTCTCTGCAGAGCCTGTGCAGAGGGCTAGAGTAAGTAAAGGGGAGTCAAAGCCTTTTGGGGTCAATTTGGACCAAAGAGACACAAAGGATGAGAGAAGTCAGAAAAGCAATTGATCCGCAAAAAGATCTATTCCAAGATATGTTCATTTCCAACAACCTGGCAGGAGACACAACCTGTGGAATCAAGCACCCAGCTATATTTCCTTATGAAACTGTGGCCTTCCATTTACTGTGTCCCTTCATCCCTCATTTTCACTTTGTTTTCTCTCTAGTTTTTGGGAAATTGCAAATCCCCCAAAAAGCAGTAATGGAAAGTTAACTCAACTTCCGTGTTCTAGAGACCCTGAACAGAGACAGAAACTCGAAGGGGAAAGAGAAGAGGAATAAGGAGAGGTTGGGGGTGGTGCCCCACACCTGTAGTCCCAAAACTTTCAGAGGGCGAGACAGGCGGATCCTTGAGACCAGGAGTTCAAGACCAGCCTTGGCAACATAGCAAGACCTCATCTCTATAAATAAATAAATAAATAAATAAATAAATAAATAAAGGAGGAGAAACAGGAGGAGGAAGGATATTTGTTACAGCAAAGTGGTAAAATCTAATTACACATGCACTCTTCAGCAAAGAGAAAGTAATGTTCATATTCTTTGCAGTTCTTATTCAATAAGCAATATAGGAATAATTAGTATTGCTTCTAATGAACTGTGATGCTTAATCTAAGAACAAAACCAAGGCATTACTCACTTTAAGTCTTACAGTTTCAGATAATAAATGGTTCCACATTTGATACCTTGTCCATCCCTTCAGCCTTTTAAAACTGTACTCTATTTTCTGTATTATCTTTATCTGTAACCTTTATTGAGCAATTGAAAGAATGAATCTCAGAGTAGTTAAATAAATGGCTTTCTTGAATTGTGTCCAAGATTCAAATTATCTTGATTAGCTTGTGTCTGCAAAATTAGTAAAAAGTATTTTCACTCAGCCTGGTGATGATTATATTGCTTATTTTATTGTGCCAGACTAAGAACATGACTGGGTTAGAACTATCACTACAATTTGAAGAGATCAAAAAATATATTTACATGATCAGATTCTTTTACTTAATAATTGACTCGTGGTAATGTTCTCACCTCAGAAGGGTCTTGCAATGGGCACTATTCTGTAGACTAGACAAAATAATAAACTCCATCATAAAAACATAGATTTTTAATTAACTAAATGGTACAAAGTCCACAATATCATCCATTTGGCTGAATATGTGTTTTGATGTAATTATCCATCATTTGCATATTATATTATCTATGGTCAACAGACTTTGTGGAATATGAGATGGAACAGTATCACGATGGCTGAAAAACCTTTGCTTTCTAGAATCCATTTGTATTTCTCATTTTTCAATGATTTAAAATCTTTTCCACTGAACTTGGAACAATCCTCAAGGTTTAATATGTAAAGGAGCTTATTGAAATTTTTTTTTTTTTTTTTTTTTTTTTTTTTTTTGAGACAGGGTCTTGCTCTGTCACTCAGACTGGAGTGCAGTGGTGTGATGTGGGCTCACTGCAGCCTCAACCTCCTGGGCTCAAGGGACCTGGGACCACAACCTCCTGGGCTCAAGGGATCATCCTAGCTGGGACAACAGGCATGAGCCGACATCCCTGGCTAAGTTTTTAATTTGTCGTAGAGACGAGGTCTCACCGTGTTGCCCAGGCTGGTCTCAAAATCCTGAGATCAAGTGATCCTCTTGCCTCAGGCTCCCAAAACGCTGGGATTATAGGCGTGAGCCACCACACCCGGCCTTAAGAAACTGTTTACAATGCAGATCCTCATTCAGTAGGTCTGCAGAGATTCTGCCTTTCTCAATAACTCCCAAGTGAAACCGATGTTGCTATGGACCACACTTTGAACAAGATTCTAGATTACCTTTTTGTGGCCTGATCCAGTATTTTCTCTTATCCCTGAACGCAAATGTCAGGCTCTTTCTTGATTAAAATCACTGCTCCTTATTATCGCCATCTGCTAGCTTTCACTCAGGTCTGAACACCTTGGCTTCTTCAAAGAATAAGAGAAAAGATGCCGGGTACGGTGGCTCATGCCTGTAATGCCAGCACTTTGGGAGGCCAAGGCAGGTGGCTTGCTTGAGGCCAGGAGTTTGCAACCAGCCTGGCCAACATGGCAAAACCATGTTTTACAAAAAATACAAAAAATTAGCTGTAATTCCAGCTACTGGGGAGGCTGAGACACGAGAATCGCTTGAACCCAGGAGGTGGAGGTTGCACTAAGCCGAGATTGTGCCACTGCACTGCAGCCTGGGTAACAGAGCGAGACTGTCTCAAAAAAGTAAAAATAAAAATAAAAATAAAAAATGAGGGAAAACGGTGAAACCCCGTCTCTACTAAAAAAGTACAAAAAACTAGCCAGGCGAGGTGGCGGGCGCCTGTGGTCCCAGCTACTCGGGAGGCTGAGGCAGGAGAATGGCGTGAACCCGGGAGGCGGAGCTTGCAGTGAGCTGAGATCCGGCCACTGCGCTCCAGCCTGGGCGACAGAGCGAGACTCCGTCTCAAAAAATAAATAAATAAATAAATAAATAAATAAATAAAAATTTTTTTAAAAATGAGGGAAAAGAGCTGAAGGAAAGCGTGTTATTCCAGCTCTCTTGATTAGTCATATGCTCCGTCAAAGGCAGCTTCTCAGAGTCATAAATGGTTACTGACAAGAGAGGAGCTAAAACATGTGAAGAGGGGTAAGTTGCAGGCAGGAAATCTTTGTCAGAAACTATGAATTGTTAAGTATAACTACTGCTTAAAAAACAACAACAACAATGGGGTTTTCTAAATATACAATCTACATCTACTCATCTGACAAAGGGCTAACATCCAGAACCTACAAAGAACTCAAACAAATTTACAAAACAAACAACCCCATCAAAAAGTGGGCAGAGGATATGAACAGACAGTTCTCAAAAGAAGACATTCATACAGCCAACAGACACATGAAAAAATGCTCATCATCACTGGCCATCAGAGAAATGCAAATCAAAACCACAATGAGATACCATCTCACACCAGTTAGAATGGCGATCATTAAAAAGTCAGGAAACAACAGGTGCTGGAGAGGATGTGGAGAAATAGGAACACTTTTACACTGTTGGTGGGATTGTAAACTAGTTCAACCATTATGGAAAACAGTATGGCGATTCCTCAAGGATCTAGAACTAGATGTACCATATGACCCAGCCATCCCATTATTGGGTATATACCCAAAGGATTATAAATCATGCTGCTATAAAGACACATGCACACGTATGTTTATTGCGGCACTATTCACAATAGCAAAGACTTGGAATCAACCCAAATGTCCATCAGTGACAGACTGGATTAAGAAAATGTGGCACATATACACCATGGAATACTATGCAGCCATCAAAAAGGATGAGTTTGTGTCCTTTGTAGGGACATGGATGCAGCTGGAAACCATCATTCTTAGCAAACTATCACAAGAACAGAAAACCAAACACCGCATGTTCTCACTCATAGGTGGGAACTGAACAATGAGATCACTTGGACTCAGGAAGGGGAACATCACACACCCGGGCCTATCATGGGGAGGGGGGAGGGGGGAGGGATTGCACTGGGAGTTATACCTGATGTAAACGACGAGTTGATGGGTGCTGACGAGTTGATGGGTGCAGCACGCCAACAGGGCACAAGTATATATATGTAACAAACCTGCACGTTATGCACATGTACCCTAGAACTTAAAGTATAATAATAATAATTAAAAACAACAACAACAACAAAAACCCTAAATATTTTAAGAGCTAGAAATGCTACAGTTCAGGTCAAATGAACAAATATTTCTTGAGAGGTTATTATAGGAAAGGCCCTAATCTATGTTACTTTATTCCTTTGGATGATGACAGGGGAGCAAGAGAAAAGCAGTCTTCCCGAGATCTGACCTTCCTTGGAAAGAATAATTGTTCCCCATCTACGTCCAAAAACATAGCACTGTGAAGACATCACTATAACCCTTATCAATGTCGTAAAATACTTTGTTTATACATCTAGTTTTGCCCATTTATCATAAAATCCTTTACTTTTGAACACTTCCAAAGCAAGTAGGTCTTGTGATTCTTTAAATCTTCTGGGGTTACATATCTGAATGATTGGCATGTTGTAAGCATTCGACAAAATGTTTGTGAAAGCAAATTGAATGATATGCAGGGTCTCCTATTTTTGAAGCAGAGAGCCCTCTGAGCTCCAACAGCACAGGACTCTGGGCTTTACGGCTGAATCCATTTTTTACTTAGCTCCAGGTCTGGGGTTGTCATTTGAGAACACTGAGTAAGCCCTGATTTGCTTTCTTATCTGCTCCTTGGAAATGCATTAAAATTCATGTCTTTCCTAAAGTGCAGTGTACAGGGTATTTTATTTAAAATGCATATTTTGGTGGCACTTATAAAGAATTTAACAGATGGTAATTTAAATGCAGGTTTCTTGCTTTAGAGTCTCTTAGTATGGGGTGTGTAAGTAGTGGTCATGGAGGAACCGATTAGACGATTAGTTGGGTCTTTCATGATGAAACATTCATGAGATATTAATCTTTTTAGCAAATTTGCTTTGCATTTTGCCTTTTAATTATAATGCCCAGTAAAAGGAGTACAGGTTCAAAAGTTTTAAGACCATTGTCTATAAACAACTCAGCTAACTTCTCACTGACTATTATCAAGTAGGGAGACTTTTACTAAAGGAAGTATTAGTATTAGGTACTGAACATTACTGCTGTGGAAAATACATATTTAATTTTTCCTTATTCAAAATGTGTGCCTATCTAAAAATAATCCTACCAGCTAGGCAGGTGCAGTTTTCTCCTAGGTTAGATAAGGGATATTTCTAATTTAACTATACGGGACAAGCAAATTGACATGTAAAGCAATTATTGTCAGTGAAGTCAGGCAGTGAGGTTAGCATTAAATAGCATCACCCACCCTCCTGACCATTGCTCTCTTTAGAGGGTGCAAAGTACATTGATGAATGTTGCTAAGGTGGGTGACAATTACTGACTACCACCTTAGGTCAATCAAATTACCTTAATATAATTTAGGGAGTAAGGAAATGTAACATAGAGAACTACATTTAATGCTGCTAGAGACTGGACAATCCTCAAAGCCCACACCACAGGTGAAGCAGACCTCCCTTTAGGAAGAACTTTGGAAAATCTCTACTGCAATTTATTTTCTCTTATACTTTCTCCTACCACTAAGTGCCTATGTCTCTTTATAGTCCTTTAACTTCAAAATAACCCATCCCATCCATTGAAATAGGATAACAGATATAATATGTACTGTATTAGTCTGTTCTCACACTGCTATAAGAACATAACGGAGACTGAGTAATTTATCAAAGAAAGAGGTTTAATTGACTCACGGTTGTGCAGGGCTGGGGAGGCCTCATGAAACTTACAATCATGGTGGAAGGGGAAGCAAACATGTCCTTCTTCACATGGCAGCAGCAAGGAGAAGTGCCAAGCAGAAGGGGGAAAGGCCCCTTATAAAAACCATCAGATCACTATCATGAGATAGTGAATGAGTTCACACAAAGAATCTCCCCCAGAATCTAATATCCTCCAATGAGATCCCTCCCAAGACATGTGGGGATTATGGGAACTGCGATTCAAGATGAGATTCAGGTGGGGCCACAGTCAAACTATACCATGTATCATATTATATTAGATTTCATTTTGTAGAATTAGGTTTTCATTAAAAAATTTGGCAACTTGTGTGTATATGTGTGAGAGAGAGAGTAAGAGAGAATACTTGTCTACATATACATATCCTAGTTTATAATATACATCAATAAATTCACCACATGGAAAAGAAACATGCATTTGAATTATGTTATTGTTATTTATTTTTTAATTTCCATTATCTACAATAAACTTGTTTCTTTTATAACAAAAATACTATTCTTCCTTTTTAAAACTATGTACACATGTGGGTTGCAAAACTGCTTGTATAAATTCCATAAATCCCTATGATTAAATAAAAAACAAGGGCAATGAAGGGTCACAAAGGAATTTAAAATTTCCTAAATATATGTGACACAAAATATTAATAGGATATTAATAGGACATTAATAGGGATTCCTTCTTCACATAATCAACTCTTCTCACCTAAAGTGAAAAACTTTTTTGTATCATTGCTCAACGTTATAGCAATGAAGTGAAATTATCTTTTCTGAAAGCTTCTTTTCATGGGAAGAAGAGTGAGTTCATTAAAAAAACCTGCCATCCTCCCTTTCCAAAGCCCTTAGAGGCAAACAGCATCACTTCATGAAATTCAAGTGCAGCCAAAAAGAACAGCCTGTGGGTACAACACTGCCACTAGAAGGAGTACTGCAATCCTACTGGGTACTTTGTGGAAACATTTGAAATTCTCTACTAACCTACATGGAAGATGTTTGGACATTCAAATTAACAACAATGACAACAGTTCTCTCTTCTTTTGGTACTTTTACTAAGTATTTTCAATTTATTTTAGCCATTTCCCTCCAGTGCTTCAGGTGGTTCCCTCCCTCACCCAACCTAGATTTGTACTTGCATGGAAGAGATTTTACAAACATCCTTATCATTCAAGAACCCTCACTGGATGCCTCCTGTGTCAAGAACCCTGCTGGGGAACTGAGAGGAGTCACCAACAGATAGAGTCCCTCTCTTGTAAGAATTTGCAATTTATCTGCAGGGAGTAGAGGTAAGAGACACACACAATGCAAAACCACCAAACTGCAGCAACAGATGACAACAAAAACTGAGGTGAAGTGTGTAAAGAAAGGATCCATTCCATATGGAAAAGCAGAGAACGCTTCCAGGAATAGGTAGGTCTTGTGTCTCATTTTCATAGTGGCCACAGAACTGGATTAAAGGAGAAGGAAAATGGTATTTTCTAGGTGAAACGGCTTGCACTGAAAAAGCCAGGGAAGGCAATTGTTTCTTTTTCTTAATTAAAACAATTTTTTATAGAGATGGGGTCTCAAACTCCTGGGCTCAAGTGATCCTCGTGCCTCAGCCTCCTAAACTGGGATTACAGGCACGAGTCACCGCACCCAACCTCAATTTCTAATGTATGAAAATGGGATTCCACTGGGTAGGCGACTATTTTATTCTAACACTGGCATCTAACAGCCTAGCAATCAGTAGGTATACACAATGAATAGTTCTATGGTTAGTCACACAGATTTAGGAGTTAAACACTGTGGATCTCAGTCCCTGCTATTTACTAATTGTGTAATCCCAGTACAGTATATCACCGTAAGCATCAGTTTCCCCATCTTTAAAATGAAGCCAAAATATAGACTCTATGTGATAGTGGTGTTGCAAGAACATAATCATGCATGTGAATTGCTTAGCATAGTCCATAACACCATTTAGAACAGAATGTATGTTAGCTATGACAAGCATTGGGCTGAAATACATTGAGGTCGGGATTATTAGAAAACGAGAGCGGGGGCAGTAAAGTGATCTTCAAACTTAAATGTGTATGGAATTTCCCGGAGGCTTGTTAAGGTACAGTTTGCTGGGCTCCACCCCTAGAGTTTGTGACTTAGCAAATCTGAGTTGAAGCCCAGAGTTGTTCTTATAAATCCCCAGGTAATGCTGAATCTCTACACTTGGGCAACCACTGAGTTAACAGCTACATGCCAGGCAGCCTTTTCCACCAGAGGTAATGACTTATGCCAGTAGTTCTTAAAATGTGCTCTGCAGACCTGCATAAACCAAAGTGACTCCTTCTGAGTTCCCAGAAGAAGTTCTCAGATCATTTATTTTGCCACACATGAAAATCCACTATTTGGAATCATCTGCACTTTCCTCTACCCTCTAAACAAATATAGAAAGCACGCACATTCAAACATATACAAAAGCCTATGAAATGCTGTATTATTTTCAGGAAGAACTTCAAGTAAAATAGAACACAATGACCAATAAAATATTTTTTGGGAAAGTGTTGTGGTTTGGCTGTGTCCTCACCCAAATCTCAGCTTGAACTGTAATAATCCCCAGGTGTTGTGCGAGGGACCCGGTGGGAGGTAACTGAAGCATGGGAGCGAGTTTTTCTCATGTTGTTCTCTGACAGTGAATAAGTCTCAAAAGATCTGATGGTTTTATTAAAGGAATTCCCCCTGTACACACTCTCTCTTTCCTGCTGCCATGTAAGACGTGCCTTTTCCCTTCTGCCATGATTGTGAAGCTTCCTCAGCCACGTGGAACTGTGAGTCCATTAAACCTCTGTTTCTTTATGAATCACCCAGTCTCAGGTATATCTCTATTAGCAGTGTGAAAACAGACTAAATACAGGGAGCGTGTCACACTTCTGAGATGGCCACTTGATGCCAGATCAACTATGTGACTTGGGGTCTTGGCCTATGAGACTGTCCTTCCACGTTTCCCTCTTCCCATGCTGTGTATCCTGACATTGGCTCCCAAGGGAGTAACTGATATCAGACCCCCCAAAAAAGTTTAGTGAGATAAAGGAAGTCTTCCACACTGGGTTTATTATGGACAAATCAAAAAATCAATTTTTTTGTAATGGACCAAGAAAGTTTATAGTAGGATTTATTCTTTATAATGAAAGAGAGGTATGATATATGCAGAAAGATAAACGGTAGGTATCACATCAATAACGCAGTCCCTTTGAAAGCCAGAAGATAATTCATAAGCTGATTCAGAACCCATCAGTAAGACTTGACTTTCTTTTTGCCTCCTTGAGATTTAATCACTTCATAAAGCCCCTATTTTCTCTTTCTAATCTTATCTTCTATGGTAAAAAACATCAAATCATAGGGGATTATTGGAGAAAAATAATGCTCTTTTCCTTTTATTTTCTCCTCCTCCTCCTCCCCTAAAAACAGCTTTCCTGCCACAACCAGATCCAAATTACTCACCTTTGGCACAGGCATCACGTTTATATTTATTCTTTAGGGTGGTTGCCATGACTACACTTGAGGTACGGAGGAAGAAGTGAAAGGTTGGACTCAAGCAATCTTTGAGTGCAGCTTTGTAAATTTTTGACCTGGGCAGGCTATTTTGGAAATAAAGAGAATTGACCTGAAGGAATTAAATAAATAGCCTCCACAGATAGAGCCCTACTGAAGCAGGAGGTGGGATTCAACTCCAGGGCCAGGGCTCAGACACTGGACCAGATTGAAGACTGACTAAAACGGGACCACGAAGCAAAGAGCTTTCAATCAGGCCCACCAGTATGACATGCCAATTTACCATTACCATGGTAACACCTGGGAGTTACCGCCCCTTTTCCATGGCAATGACCCAATGACCCAAAAGAGACTACCCCTTCTTAGGAAATTTCTTTATGAACTGCCTCCTAATTTGCATGCAATTAAAAGTGGGTATAAATAGCACTGCAAAACTGCCCTGAGCTGCTTCTCTCTGCTGAGGGGCTGGACTGCTCTGCAGGAGCAGTCAAGGAGCTGTAACATCACTAGGGCCGTAACACTGCCTCTTTCATAAAGCTGTTTTCTTCTACCTCTGGCTTGCCCTTGAATTATTTTCTGTGGAAAGCTAAAAACTCTCATGGGGTAAGCTCCACTTTGGGTCTCGCCTGCCCTGCATCACTACTAATTTGGTCACCCTTGACATGGAATGACTTCCTGGGAGAAGGGTTTCCTGCCAGGGCCTTGCTCTATCATTAACACCCAGAAGAAGAGTTTTCAAAGATCCCAAGGAACACCTCGTGGCACAGGCTTAACGTGACACTTCACCTCCTGCTTGCGATAAATTACCCCTACTCTCTACAGTTCAGTTTAACATTTCATCTGACAAGAAGTCACCATAATTGTCTCTCCAAAGCTGCAGCAAAAAACAAATCCTACATGTTTATTACGATTTATGGGCACACTGGCCTAACGTTTGTGTTACGGCACACCCGGTGAGAATTTCAGACCTGATGCAAGGGCCTTCCTCTATACACAGGGAACGTGGAGAGCAGAGAAGGGAAATGACCTGCCCCACAGTTAGGGGTGGGCAACTCCCTATGAGAACCACGTCTGGAAGCAGACAGCTTGCTAAGGAAGAACCTGTGTCATGGCCCAGCGGGTTCCTACCACACATAAGAAGTGAATAACCAAAACAAGATATTTTCTTGTACGATTAGATACTGAACGAAAACTGGGGCTATATTCCTGGTTCCAATGTCCAGTACCCTGTGAATTTTGGCTATTATAAGTGACATTTTTGGACAGGTGTATTGGCTCATCCCAGCACTTTGGGAGGCCAAGGCCGGAGCTCAGGAGTTCAAGACCAGCCTGGGCAACATAGCAAGACCTTATCTCTACAAAATGTTAAAAAATGAAAATATTAGCCAGGTGTGGTAATGCACGCCTGTAGTCCCAGCTACTCAGAAGGCTGAGGTGGGAGGATGACTTGAGCCTGGGAGGCAGAGGTTGCAGTGAGACATGGTCACACCACTGCACTCCAGCCCGGACAACAGAGCTTTTAAGAGCCCTACCTCAAAAAGAAAAAAAAAGGAGGGAAGAAAAGAAAAAAGAAAAGACCAGACAGTGATCTTTTATATGACCTCAACATCGAATTAGAAAATCCCTCATTCCTGTAGCCTTTGAAAAGCAAGGCCCTCCTCTATTTGTGAGTGTACAGTGGTTTGTAATTCATCACTTTTGACTAAGTCACTACGTTTCTACCCACTCATGCACAGACTTCAGTGAGCATCGAGGAAAATGTCCAGCTTCATTCAGGTTTTTGGTTACTTAGTCATTTTGACTGAAACTCTCCACCTACTGGGATAGGAACCATTGGTTCAAAAACAAATTTACAAAATAAACGATGATCCTAATCCAGTTTCTCCACTAAAAGTCAGATTAATTTTTCAACAAATCATACTTTTGCTTTTCACAGTCATGTCAGAAAATGTTCTGCAAGAGAGAAATTGAGGTAATTGATGTTGAGATTGCTGCCCGCTACAGTGTCTGTCTTTCCTGTGCGTCTGTCTTATCTGTTCTTTAAATGTTTCCATTTTTATTTATTTATTTAGATACATAATATTTTACATATTCACAGAATATGTGCCACATTTTGTCACATGTGTAGAACATGTAATGATCAGTCAGGGCATTTGGGGCACCCATCACCTTCAGTGTTTATCATTTTTATGTATTGTGAATACTTCAAGTCCTCTCTTCTAGCTATTTGAAATACACAACACACTTTTGCTCACTACAGTCACTCCACTCTGCTACGGAATGTCGGGGCTTATTTGTTCTATCAAACTGTATGTTTATACCCACTAACCAACCCCTCTTTATCCCCCTTTACCACCCACACACCCATCCCAGGCTCTGATATCAGTCATTCTATTCTTTAGCTCTAGGAGATCAGATTTTTTTAGCTCCCACATATGAATGAGAAACATGTGGCATCTTTCTTTCTGTTCCTGACTTATTTCACCTAATATAATGACCTCCAGTTCTATTCATGCTGTTGCAAATGACAAAATTTCATTCTTTCAGATAACTATTTGTTACCACATTTAGTTATTTACTCATTTAGTTATTTACTCATTTTTGTATGTATACCACATTTAGTTATTTACTCATTTTTCCTCTATATTTCTCACTTCTCTTATTTTCTAACATTTATTTTTCTCTCTCTGATTTTCTTCTTCGCTAGAAAATACCTTAATGCAGCCAGAAGTTCCCAGTGGTCCCCGTGGATGGAGCCCTTATGGAGGAATACTACGATAACAGTGGTAGACTCTTTGGAAACCCAGAAAAACTACAAATAAAGAACATGAGAATAAATTGATATTGGATAAATCGATATTGAATAATTATCAAATTAATACCTTAGCCTTAAATTGTGAAACAAAAAAAATATAGGTATCCATTGCATTCGTTATCTTTTAAAATGTAGCAGTGAAAAGCCGGTTTACCACACGGACACTTTGTTTTCAAATAGTATTCATAAATAAGTCAATTGTGCTAAATATGATTTAAAACTACGTTGGTGGGAAACCAAAATACTCTAGATATAGTGGCAGATCGTTGCATAGACATTAGGGGTCCGGTAAATTTTATAGAAAAAAAATGTGACATAAGTTAAAAGCATTACTAAGAAGGAGGATATGTAATAGAGAATAAAAATATATTTTTTAATTGAAGGTATGTGGGGAAAACATCTCAGCTAATAAACACTGAATACACTTATAACTCAGCTCTGCACTGCTTTTTTTAGTTACATCTATCAGATTTGTTTACATCATATCAGATAATATAAACATTTATAGAGCAAAAAAGAATGCTCTATTTATGGCCTACATTAATAAGAATTCACAAGGGAGAGAAGGATATTCATTAACCCATATATGAGAAAAAGTCTATCCACAAGTTAAGACCTACATCCTTCTTCTAAATTTGCAATGTGTTTAGCTGCCTTCAAATTCACCTTGTCTGAGCAAGATAAAAGCTTCTTACTGGCTTAGGTTTTGCAGATAATCTTTAGGCCTTTGAGTTGAAGTCAGCATGAGTGTTACTTATAAAGATGTTCATTATGCTGTGACTCAAACAAGTGGGAAAATAAGGTATTTAAAATATCAAGGTTTCAGTGGGTAGTACATGAGAGAAATCAACAGAGAGCAAGGACATTGGGAGCTGCAATTGTCAGGACACTTCTTATGAAAGGACAGGGGTGGGAAATGTATACATTTAACTGAACCCTAAAAGTAATCCCAGCATTGAAACCCATTACTGTACACCCGTGAGTATTTTATAAGCCTCAAAACATGTTAAGATGTCCTTGATTCATATTTCCATTCAGTGAAGAGACACAGATAACACCAGAGAGTACCAAGTTATCAAAATGACTTCAGTATATCTGAAACCTCAGTGTAAATATAGTAATCTGAAGCTACCTGTAAATAGTATCATTTATTCTCCTCATCAATTCTCAGCCTCCAGAGTAGCTGAGATCATAGGCATGCACCACCATGCCTGGCTAATTTTTTAAATTTTTGTAGAGATGAGGATTTGGGGATGTTGCTCTACCTAGTCTTGAACTCCTGGCCTCAAACGATCCTCCCACCTCGGCCTCCCAAAGTGCTGGGATTACAGACACAGGCCACTGTGCCTGCTCCCAAGTGGTTTTTAATGTGCGGCATGACAGATTATCCATTGGGGTGTTTTGTTTCTTTTCATTTGTATTATTTTTTGTATGTTATAATGTACATAATACTGTGTACATTATAAACATACTGCTATGCACATATATACTACTATGTACACTATAAAATACAAACGAAAAGATGTACAGGCACATAAGATATAAATGAGCAATGCTGAATAAAAATCATTAGCACTTACTGAAAGTTTCCTATATCTGGCATTCTGCTAGTCACGTTATCTGAATTAACTAATTTAATCCTCAAAGTAACGTACGAGGTAGGGGTTGCTATTATTCTCATTTTACAAATGAAGAAAGAAAGGCACAGAAGTCTAGCTGTCTAAGGTCACAGCTAGTGACCAAAATAGAGGGGGAAAAGATGATAGATATAGCAATAGATAGATAGATAGATAGGCAGCAATAAAAAAAAAAAAAAAAAAAAAAAAACACCCTGAAACATACCATATTCTAATAATGGCCATTTCTGACCGCTAGATGATAAACAAGATTTTTTCTTCTATATATTCTTTTGTATCTTCTAAAATATCTATAATGAACAGAATTGCCTTCATAACTTGAAAGAAATATGAAATAAGGAAAAGCATTAAATTTTAAAATGGAAACACTGAAATTTAGTGAAAAAGGCAGAACACCAAAAGACATACTGAAGAACAAGTTAAAAATTTACATTACTTGAAAAATAAAGAACAGGCATGGGCTGATTTTTTAATCATAATGCGCACATTTCAAAGTGTGATCATGGTCAAATAAATAAAACAAATCTAAGAAACAAGCCTCCATCTGTGAAAATAAGCTTCAAAAAGAAATTAAATCACTTGGAAAACGATGTAAGATTCAAAGAGAAGGATTGGAACGCTGATGTTCCATGGCACCATTAACCAGAAATGCCTAACTGTTTTTAGCTTGTGATGGGTAGAGGACACAGATCAATGCCTATTCTAGACAGCTGAGGATATTCTAGACAGCTGAGGATATTCTAGACAGCTGAGGATATTCTAGACAGCTGAGGAAAAGCACTTGCTTCAGAAGGACTCTAGGCAGGTTTCTGGAATTAAGTTGGTGGCGGTGATCACGATGTTATTAGTGTGATTGCTTTCTGACATCTGTTTCACTGTCATAATCACTTCTTTGACAACAGCAAATGACATGAATAGTATATATCTAATCAGTAATATTCAATGCTTCACCAAAATAAAATTGAAATTATATACCAATTACATGCACTCCTTACCAAATTCTCTTCAATCATGTAGTATCACAGGAATGATGTTTAGTGCAATAATGAGGATAGGCCAGTCCTTACTGTCCTTTGCTAGTAATTTTTTTTTCAATTTTTATGAGGTCATATAAATTAGAAGTTCCTTGATGAAATAAGAATGTATACATTGTGGCTCAAGGCATAAGGATGTGTAATTTTTTAACAAAATGTGATTTGATTGCATTTTTATTATCAAAGCTTACTATTCAATGTACTCTGTCTTGGAACTGTGAACTTACTTAGTTTTTAATGATAAATTTAATATTAATAACAGTAAGATTGAAAGAGTATTTTAAGGCTGAGCCTGCTACAACTATGGTTATGATCTTCAAAAGTCATATAAACGTCCTGGGTTATATTTGTAAAATGAAGAGATTGGACTAGATAGCCCCTAAATCCTCCACCTAGGAAAGTTTTGTAATCTTATTTGAAAGCTGCATACTTATCTAAAGCTTAAACACTTGAGTTTTTAGTTAATGTTAATCTTCTCCCTTCTCTGTAGTCAAATGAATAAAACTTTTATTTTAGTTTTAATCCTAAGAAATTCCTTTCCTGAAACAAAATTAGCATTTCACAATTATAGATAGATATTAACTGTCAATCCAAAACACATTGCTGACCACTGGCATTTCCAAGATAGATTTTAGTGAAGGAAAAGAATCTGCAAGACATCAGTGCATCAGAAGATGAAAGAAGAGTGGTGAACAAACCCTTTAGGCTTCCAGTAACATTACACAAGAAATTAGTTAACATTTAGTTTTTGTCTTCAATTATTTCTCCTTATCAAGAAGTAATTTAAAAAAATTCTACTGCCAACCTATTCAAACGATGAAATTTTAGATTGTTTGAAGATCTCAATGGGTATGGAGAATGAAAGCAAGTGAATTTTCATTCAACCTTTATTATCATAAGATGTTAATACATATTGTAACCTTAACAGGCAGCAAGAAAGTAAATGGATGTACGCCCAAAATCTACATTCTAAAGAGTCTGCCATTACACATTCATCTCTGTTGAGTATCTCCAGAATCTGTTTAACAAACAAGTAACAGCTACCACTGGTGAATACCCCAGAGCAGGTACTAAGAATTTTCTATGTTTCATATTTTAATCATCACACACACAAAAAAACATGTGGGGTGGGCATTATCATTTGATTTTACAGAAGACCAAACCAAAGAATTGCGGGTGAAGCAATTTCCCAAGGACACGGAATTAATAATTGATGAAACTTGGAATCAAATCCAGGCCAGATGTCTAAGGCCCCTGTGAGCTGAGTCTAGACCAGCAGAGTCCAATCTTTTGGCTTCCCTGGGCCACATTGGAAGAATTCTCTTGGGATACACATAAAACACACTAACACTAAAGATAGCTGATAAGCTTAAAAAGAAATTGCAAAAAAGTTTCATAATGTTTTAAGAAATTTTACGAATTTGTGTTGGGATGCATTCAAAGCTGTCCTGGGCCACATGCCCAGGGCATGTGGCCCGTGGGTTGGACAAGCTTTCTAGACCTTTCTCTGTTGTTTCTAAGCTGAAGGTAGCAGAGCAGTAACTTTTTTTTTTTTTTTTTTTTTTTGAGACTGAGTTTTGCTCGTCTCTCAGGCTGGAGTGCAATGGTGGGATATTGGTGGGATATCTGTTCACTGTAGCCTCTGCTTCCCGAGTTCAAGGGATTCTCCTGCCTCAGTGTCCCAAGTCGCTGGGATTACAGGCACCCACCACCATGCCTGGAAAATTTTTGTATTTTTAGTAGAGACGGCGTTTCACCATGTTGGCTAGGCTGGCCTTGAACTCCTGGCCTCAGGTTATCCACTGGCCTCGGCCTCCCAAAGTGCTGGAATTACAGGCGTGAGCCACCACACCTAGCCCCAGAGCAGTAATCTTAAGCGATGCTTATAAGGAGCTGAAGCTTAAACTTGTAACACCCACAATCATCAGAATTCACTGGTGAGTGCCACAATCCAGTTTGCATGTGTCACCACTTTTCTAATCAACCAGCACATTGTTAAAATCGGCAATTATATCACACTTATTTATCCTTATTCCCAATTATGAAATAACCATGAAAATAAATTCAATTAAGCATAATTCAGATGGAACTGTTTGAACAGGCTGCAGTTGTGTACACTGTCACACTCAATTTCCAAAATAGGCTTTTATAGCAGACAAATATGTCTATCTTTGTTCTATAAGATTGAATAATTGACTTAAGTTCATCTGAGCTCACACTTTTCAAAAGCATTTCAACACCTCCATAAATTTAAGGAGACTATAGCAAAGTGACTTGTCTGTTTTACTAGGACTTAAATTCCTCTGATTGCAGATTGCTGATGTTGTATTTATTATCATGGGCTAGAAAACCACAGAGTAAAGTTAACAAATAGCATAGAAAATATTAAAAGCTTGAGTTGTTTCCAGTCTTTTATATGCAAATAAATATTTCCATAATCTATTCTAGCAACACAAGTGAGTATTTGGAAACTGGAAGTTTAAATTTTTTAAAGTTATCTATTAGCCGGGCATGGTGGTTCACACCTGTAATCCCAGGACTTTGGGAGGCCTAGGTGGGAGGACTGCTAGAGCCCAAAAGTTTGAGACCAGCCTGGGCAACATAGCAAGACCCTGTCTTTACAAAAAAATTTAAAACTATGGGGAGTCTGGGGTGGAAAGACGGCTTGAGCCCCAGGAATTCCAGGCTGCAGTGAGTCCTGATCGTACCACTGCACTCCAACCTGGGCAATAGAACGAGACCCTGTCTCAAAGAAAAATAAATCAATAAATATATAAATGTATTGAATTGTAAGTATTTTTTCCTTCTTGTTTCACCAAAATGCAAGTAATAGACAGAGGAAATGGTTTTATGTTAGTCACTTTTTGCTAACATCTTGTCAGGTTAACAGTCTTACGTGAACAAGAAATAAACTAAACCAAAACAAAAGGGACAGGCCTCTATTGCTGATTTATGTGGAAGCATGTGACAAAGCAATTTACATAGACAAACAATGATAAATGACCTAACAATTTCAGTTACAAGCTGAACGATCACTGCAGACCGATGCACATTTATATTCTACATTAGCATTTCTGCATGTCTTACAAAACAAATTGCAAAATCCATTAATTTTGCATTTTGGTGTTTTTGTGTTTGCAATGCATTACAAAGTTAAACTAGGTCGGAACATTTAAGCAAGCACAAAGTATGTAACCACCTTAGCGTTCATCCATAAATATTGTAAAATTATCAGAACCTGACCTAAGCCACCCATTTATCATCTTTACTTTCTTTCCAACTCCTTTATTTGTCCCTGCTTGCCCACCAACACACACACACACACACACACACACACTCTCTCTCTCTCTCTCTCTCTCTCTCTCTCTCTCTCTCTCACTGAGAACACAGAGCAATGTTGCAATTACTAAGAGAAACAACCATATAATCTATCCTGAAAGATAACCTACGATAAGAAGGGCTTATGGGTTTTAACTTTTGTTCTTGTTTGTAATTTCAAACTTGCATAAGCTTGATATTTCACTTCTTCATTTTTTTTCTTAACTTCAACCTGGTCAGGAATGTCTTGCTGGGTAGCATGTTACAGGTGATTACAATCAGCCCTTTTAGTCCTCAAACAATCTTATAAAACAACTATTGATTTAAAAAAAAAAAAAAAAAAAAAAAAAACCTTTAATTCACCTAGCAGGAAATAGTTGGAGAAAATAAATAATGCCTCTTTTATAAGACTTTACAGTTTCTTAGGGAGAAGAGAGTTCCAAAAATTTCTTGAAAGTCAATTTTGAGCTTTATTCCTTGATTCCTTAAACACAAATAAAGGCTAGAAAATCCATATTTCACAAATGCTTACTCAGTACCTAATATGTGCAAGGGACTATTTTATTCACCACAAAAATTCATCTTCGCAAGAACCTTAAAATTAATTACAGCGAGGAAAAACAACATTCTTTCTTCTATTTATTATTGTAATTCCCGATCTACTTATTGGCGAAAGAACAATGGAGTCAGGATTGCCTTTCTTTCAGGGTGTACAATTGGCTTTCAAAAGTGGCTGAAACTAAACAAATTATTTTACATACCCTGTTCTCGAAAGCAGCTATTATTTCTTTGTGCTGTTAGAACCATTTCATAGCCCCAGACCTCACTGATAAAATAAAATGGAACTTACTCATTTCTCCTGCTGTCACTTCTTAAGATGAGATTCTCTTTCCAACAGACTCAAATCATTCTATTTGAGTGATTTCATGGATTTAAGGACTTCAGGTTACATAAAATGTGATATCATTTAAGCCTTAATTAAATTTTTATTAGATGTCACAGCAATATTCTTGCATGTGATAAAAGAAAGCCTTCTTAAAGTCGAGTTGCATTTTTGGAGGGCTGTGATCATTTTTGTTGAGACAATGATCCTAACATGGTTTCCTGTATTGGTCATATAGATTCTCAACTCACTTATGCATCTACTGATTGTTTTCCCCCATGCCTATAAATGAGCTCAAATCTCCTTTGCCAGCAAAAAAAAAAAAAAAAACCCTCTTCCCTTACGTTCCCCTCTGGCCACTCCCTCTCTGTCATTTACTTCCCAACCATACTTTTTTTTTTACTTTCTTTTGAGACAGGATCTCATTCGGTTGCCCAGGCTGGAGTGCAGTGGACCAGCTAATATTTTTATTTTTATTTTTGGAGAGATGGGGTCTAACTTTGTTGCCCAAACTGGTCTCAAACTGCTGGGCTCAAGCGATCCTCCCATCTTAGCCTCCCAAAGTGCTGAAATTACGGCTGTGAGCCAACACACCCAGATCCCAGCCATGCTTTTGAAAAGGGTGGTATGTCATCCACATTACTGCATCCTTCTCTGATCTTCATCACTATCCTACCACAATCTGCCACCAGCTAGCCACCATTCCTCCACCAAAACCACTCTTACTGAATTCCCTGACCTGCCCTAGTGATGCTTTTCCTAATCTGCCTCTCACTCTACGTTGCTCCTCTTGTATCTCCCGCCTGGGGGCCCATTCCTCAGTTTCCCCTTCCCAGACCAGCTCTCTAAGACTCTGACCTTGACCCTCTGCTCTTCTCTGATTATTCCTGCTCACTGGCTGATTTCCACCACCACCAGGTACACCTCAATGATTTGACATCCTGAACTCATCTGAGCCCTCCCTGCTGAGCCCCAGTCCTGGGAGAGTTGCTGTCGCCACTGGTACGTCCCATGAGCACCTCAGTACTTGCCAAGTCTAAGGTTGAGCTCATTTTTCTATTCCATAAAGCACCTGGAAAACATGAGAATTATCTTAGCTGTCCTCTGATCTGAAGCCTGCATCACATTCCATCTTTATTGATCCAGCAGTGCTGAATTGGGTCTGTTTCCAGGCCTGCCCTTCCTAGCTGCTCTCCACACCACTGCTAGAGAGACCCTTCTAAGAGTCCATCTGAGTTTGTCACTCAGCTGATAAAAAATCGGTCTGGGTGCGGTTGCTTACATCTGAAATGTCAGCACTTTAGGCCAGCTGTCCACTTCATGGGAGAATTCAACACCCAGCTGGGTGTGCAAGGCCCTTCCTAATCTTGCGCCTGCTCTTGCCCAACAGGCAAGGGCAGTTCCCTGAAGATTTCACAGTTCTCTGCCCCAGGAGTGTTCTCTCTGTTCAGGATGCCCTTCCAGCAACTCTGCCCTCCTGTCACTCACACTTCAAATGCAGACCCAGACATACCTCCCTAGGAAGCCTTCCCTGACTCTCCAGGCTAAGACCTATGCTCCCGTTTCTCAATGCCATAGTGAATGCACCCACTCTCTCTCTCTCTCTCACACACACACACACCACATTTTCCTTCAATTGTCCTTTTTACTTTCCTATTTTCAATACTTCATGGTAACCTCTACCTGGCAAAGGCTGTATTTTGTATCCCTTCACATCACAAAGCTAGGAGGATAGGATACATCTAGCAAATGTTTGTAGAGTGAATAAATAATTATTCGCAGAGCTAAACCTCACCATCAACCCCAACCTAACAGCATAGTAATGTCACTTTAATTCAGTTATCTCAGTCCTTTCAAAACAACTATATATTGAGCCAATTTTGTTTAGTTTATAGGCTAATCCAATTACATAATTTGGAAAGCTTGAAAAGTTCTACTAATGTCTGGTAATATTAACAATCTATTGCCAGATGTGTATTGAAATGGTGGCATAGATGGTACACAGATAGTGTAGCAAATGGGATATTGATTTGGTCCTGAGAACCACCTAACCTCTTTCTTGAGCAGTTTTCTCTCAGCCCCTTTTTGATACATCTGTCCCTCTGCCTTTGTTATCCCTTGCCTCTTCACAGACACACACAGACAGACAGACAGACACACACACACACACACACACTCTCTCTCTCTCTCTCTCTCTGCCTCTCTCTTTCTCTCAGTGATTTTGTGCTGTTCTTGATCTAATCAGGGGCCTTGCCAAAGGCTTCCTTTCCCAGTCCATTGAAACCTGGACACTATACCTGTCTTTTTAGCACACCTGTTTTAGGTTTCAAATGCAGAGGATATGGATGACCATTCCTCCTCCTTGCAATATTTCACATTTTCCAAGACATATTACCTAAACCCAAATAAATGACTCTGTAAGTTACTGACAACCTGCAAGTTCATGCAGGAACAAGGACTGGTTCCATTGCTCTCAAATAACACCATGAAGACATCCACTTCTATTGTCCATATGTTTAGGGCTGGCCTCAACTAAAACACTAAAGGCCTCCGTACAGTTCTGGAGAAAATAAAACAAAAAAGTGAAATATGAAATGCCCAGGAAACTCTGAACTCTGCAGGTTTTTAAAGATTTGTATTTATTTTTTATTTTGACGTTTCTTATCTTCTACTCATTGACTCAATCTTAGGACAGCTGTCTTGTTCTTACACACAGATTTGCTTACCTTTTTGATTAATTCACTAATGCACAGGTAGCATTTTGGATCCCTTTATACACAGAGCATCATTATCCAAAAAAAGTTAACTTGTCATCCAAGGGAATTGTGTAATCTCCTAAGGTGGTTTATTTATCCCTAGAATCAAATACATTCATAAGGTCAAAGTATTATTTTCTTGCTTCAAAGTAGATGACGCAGCAGAATTTCATTTCGTGTCCTCAGCCCATGCCAAGAAAAGAAAACTGTTTCTGAGATCCTCATCTCATTTTACACAACATGAGTTTGTTAAAAAATAAACTCCTTGAGTGTTCTTTTAATGCATGTTTTACTGGAATAATGTTCTCCACATCCAGATCTGGCCCTAGGCTATCAATGAGTGAGGGGGAGGGTTGTGAATAAGAGAAACGCTTTGCATTCCCGCAGGCAGCCATGCAAGTCTGAGCCTGCTGGAGGTGCAGTCAGCACTCCTAGTTAGATGTTGCTGCTGCAATTTACTGTTCCAGTGGCCATCAAAGGCTCACATTGGCCTGAATTTTTCCCAGACCTGCAACAGTAGCACCGTACATGACTATTACTAGACTGAAGGTGATATGGCTTTATGTCTGGCACTTTGAAATATAGATACATCGATAACTAATATTTAAAAAGATTAAGTAAAGTTTTCAGAGAAAACCCCATGCCTTGCCCTGCCCATTTTTGTTTTTGCCTCTGACATCCTTAACTTCCCACTTCCAATGCCCTTATTTTCTTCTATTGAAACCCACCAAACCTTCAGAGAACAGACATTTTTCACAACCGTTAGTATGACTAGAGAGATGAGTAATTTTACTGCTGTGTTATAGATGAAGAAATGGAGGTTCGGGGGTTAATATTTTTGCCCAAGGTCAAAATGGCAGCAAGGAAATTTTAGAGCCAAGATTTGGACTCAAGCCCATCTGGCATCAAAAGCATCCTTTTAGCAACCACAAGACAATCAAATGTTGTCTTCCCTGGAGAACTTTCCCACAACGCACACCCCCGCGGGACTCTTCCCCAGCTCTCTTGTGCAACCACAAGTATGGGTTTGTCCCTTGCACTATATCCACATTATATACATGCATATAGTCTCTTGTAAATCACACACCTTATGTATAGAAACCATGTCTTTTTCTATCTCACACAGTGAATTACAAAATTCAATTGACAGTAGAAACATCTTCCAACTGAAGTTACCCCGGTGGAGGAAAAGGTTAACTAATATAAAAATTAGGCAAATTGAACTTCACAGAGATATTTCAAATTATATGATGAAATGCCATATATTTTAAGTACACATCACACATACATGTGTAACATATGGCAGTCTCCAACTTACGTATAAAGAATATGAGATAGAGTGGCTAGGTTTCCAATTAACCTACAACAGCCTATTTTATTTCTAATAAGTGTATTGATGCATTCCTCCGTGTTTCTTTTTAATTACTGATTAGTTATTGAATAAATGAATGGAAAGAGAAATGAGTCAATGCATTTATTAGACGCAAGACAGACCTTTGCAGGCTATTCAATAAGTCAGTCAACAATTTTTAAATTAAGAGCCTACTATGTGGTAGGTGCTATGTCTGGAGCGTAGTTAGACTATTTTTGTTTTATTTTTAAATTTTTAAAGTTCTGGAGAATCCCAATTAAAAAAAGTATTAAACAAAATGAATAAGCATTGGCTATGGAGCACTGATGGTCTGTTTGATGGGATTTTTGCCTCTTCTTTTTGGGTACAGATTATTGGACTAACAAAAGCTATGATATGTCATCCATGAAAGACTTAAAGCTCTGGGTGTATACCCAGTGATGGGATTGCTGGGTCAATAATGTAAATCATTCTACCATAAAGACACATGCATGCAAACGTCCATTACAGCACTATTTACAATAGCAAAGATGTGGAATCAACCTAAATGTCCATCAATGGTGGATTGGATAAAGAAAATGTGGTACCTATACACAATGAAATATTATGCAGCCACAAAAAAGAATGAGATCATATCCTTTGCAGGAAAGTGGATGGAGGACATTATCCTTAGCAGACTAATGCACGAACAAAAAACCAAATATCACATGCTCTCACTTATAAGTGGGAGCTAAATGATGAGAACATATGGGCACAAAGAGGGGAACAACAGACACTGGGGTCTACTTGAGGGTGGAGAGTGGGAGGAAGGGGAGGAACACTAAACTTACTACCTGGGTGACAACAAACCCCTGTGGCACAAGTTTATCTATATAACAAACCTGTACAAGTACCCCTGAGCCTAAAATAAAAGTTAAAAAAAAAATGAGTTAAAGCCTTCTCTTTCATGGTTTTCCAGTGCCTGGAAAGTTTATCTATTCCCACAGGAAAAATAAAATGACGACAGGAATTGCCGACCAAATAAAGGAAGACGGTAAGTGAAACACCAAGAAAGATGAGAAAAATAAGACCCAGGTACAAGAATTGAATATGTAATATCAGAATGGGACAAAATTTACCCAAGAAAACCAACAGAGAAGAAAGAATCTATCACAGTCACAAATTATGACTTATCTGGTGAATGTCACTTGACATCTGAGATTTGAATCGTTTTAATGGTCATTGATAATAGGCCCTACCAAATGAAATTATGCAGAAAAAATCATTAAGTATTTATTAATTGCATTCTATGAAAAGGTGCACTATGAAAAGTGCCAAGAAAACAAACAAGCAAAAAAAAAAAAAAAAAGGAAACAAACCTTGGTTCCTACCCTCATACAGCTTACAATTTAGTGGGAAGAATAGTCCTCAATTGAATACTAATACAAATAGCAATATAATTGAACACTTTGATGGATCTCTCAAGACTCTTTCAGTGGTAAGTAACAAATCCCAATTCAAAATCAGAATTTCCTGCTTTATCCGATTAGGCAGTCCAAGATGGCCTATGGATGGCTCTAGACTTTTATCTTCCCAATGCAGCAACTCCCAGGAACAAAACAAACAAACAAACAACAACAACAACAAAAAATCTTCTCTTTTCCGAAGCATAGTTAAAGAAAGACCAATTAGCCTGAGGTTCAAATGTGAAGGTACACTCTGCATGGCCACTTTTAAGACACAAGCTGGTCATGGGAAATATGCCACTATTAAAAGAAACCAGGAGAATAACATAGAGTGGGGAGAGGACATTCCTAAATAATGGGAGGGTGCTGTTACCACAGGATAGGGGAAAGAGATACTGAGGAGATAAAAATATCAGATGTTCAGACCGTACCATGAGTATGGAAGAGAGAAAGAACTCTGGAGAATGTTTCAATAAAAACAATAAAAGCCAAGGTAAGAAAAAATAATGTGCCCTGAATGCAAGAGAAACAAATCGTTGATTACATGGAAGAAGCTGACCTGAATGGATTAAAACGTGAGCAAGTGGATCACAATTAAAACCGTGAAAAGAGTTAACTCAAGTCACTGAGTGTGGTACCAAGAGATTGTATTGATTCTTTTGTTGAAAAATATTTAAAAGGCTGCCCAATGGTCTGTATCTGAAAAATCTCTTAAATATCTATTTCCCAGGGGGAATTTCCCAGTTGGACTCTTTCGCCTTGAGATAGGTGGAAAGCTAATTATGTAAATTTCATGGCTCTATCTCTAATTTCTATTTCATTCATTGTTTATCCATATATCATTTTTAACTACAGAATTCTCCCCAGAGAAGCAAATTAACCAGTTTTAATATTTTATCAGACAATTCAAGTTGTGCATTATAAATTATTAGGATTAAATTCTTGTCCTTTCACAGTCTTTGAAATGTTATTCAGATTTACAAAGCTCAGAAATTTAAAACTGCTCTTGATAACACCGGTTAAACTATCCCTTTCTTTGTTCTTGCTAGCTTAGTATATGACTGGATCATTTGTAAAACATCCTTTGTAAATGAGTTCTAAGTTCTTCACAAATATATATGACAAATTCTCTTACTTTGCAGTCACTCCATCTCTACCTTCTCTGTACATTTTGTCTTTTTTTTTTTTTTATTTTTTACTTTTGAGATGGAGTCTCCCTCTGTTGCCCAGGCTGGAGTGCAGTGGCATGATCTTGGCTCACTGCAACCTCCGCCTCTTGGGTTCCAGTGATTCTTGTGCCTCAGCCTCTGAGTAGCTGGGACTACAGGTGTCCGCCACCACGCCTGGCTAATATTTTGTATTTTTAGTAGAGGCCTCCCAAAGTGCTGAGATTATAGGCATGAGCCCCCGTGTCTGGCCTGTCATTGATAGTTTAACCCAGGACATCACATTACAGAAATTATGACTTAGACATTTTGCCCAAAGAAACATGTGGTAAGAAAGTATCAACAAAACTCTTTGCATGAGGGATAAACCTGAACCAATACAGCATCATTTATAAAAGTGGAACACTAACAAGTATCCTACAGCAAATTTTCAGACAGCTTCCTATGCTTGGAGCTAGGCAGCATTGGGGAATCAGTCACAGAAGGCGGGTTATAGTCAAATGCAGGCACAAGTAATTACTACTGATAATCAGTGAAACGATGAAGACATCAAGGCTAAGTGGAGACCTGAAGGACAAAAAGCCAAAAAAAAAAAAAAAAAAAGGAGGAAGATGTGCTCCAAAAAGAGGCAAAGGCACGTGCAGAATTTCAGAACAGAGACAACGTACGGGGATCCTGGGGAAGGGCAGAAAGTGCTGAACTTGAACCTGAAGAGGTCAAACAGGACCAGATACCTTCAGCATGAGAGCAACAGAAAGGCACAGGAGTGGTTCCAACAGAGGAAGTACATAGCCAGATTTGCATTGTAGAAAGATCCTTCTGGCTGTGGAATGAAGAACGGGTTCCAGCAGGGCAATTCTGGAGGCAAGGTGGGAAGCCTATGCAGTAAGCCAGGCTAGAAAGGCCAGGCCTGTTGAAGACAGGACAACAGAACTGGGGGCTGGAGAAAAGCCATCTGAAGTCAAACAAAAGTACTTGGCATAAAAAAAATCAGCTTCTTATTGGCCATGCCTATTTTCAAACATCTCTTCTAAAAACAGCTTGACAAAACTGAGACTGCACCAATCTGGCTTCCTGCATGGAACTGTTTTGCAACGTCCAGACAATGAGACTGTCATGTGCAGGATGACTTTAAATCTTGCTTGTTTTTAAAAATATCTGAAATGAACAACAGATGTTAAAAAGATAAAGAAGGCTAAACAACCAAGAAATAAAACAAGCCGCCTGGCTTTTCCACATACTCCTGATTAAAAAAATACTCAGATCACCAAGCCTGAGTTCAGAGCCCATAGCCAGTCAGGGACTGTGCGGAACTGGAGGAGGAGTTGACATTTTCAAATCAAACAAGAAAATTGTACCCCTTTCATTTGCAAATGCCTGGAGTCTAAATCAAATAACAAATTCTATTATCTATAGAGTGGTAGCAACTTGCAAACTGTATTCTCTTTCAAAGTAAATCTCCAATGGGATCGAAATGAATCAGCTAGTGAGCAAATGTTAAGGAGGATCCTAAAGCTTGGAGATTTTACCGTTCTTTCCAAAGCTGTTTCTTAAGATGCAGCAAATTTAAGACAAAGTCTTTGTTGGAGCATTGTTGGTCCAGAGGTAGGATGCTAAGAGGCACTTTGCAAAAATATCATCATGTCTATGTGTTACTTGCCTTGAGCTCACTCTTTCCATTGTGATAGTTCCTAAGAAGCCAGGTGTTAACATTTCCTTCCCTTAGCTGAGTTGTCCATTTTAATTAAACTATCATTCCCCATTTGTTTCCTAGGAAACAATTAGATGTATGGTTAGTTTGATGATGTGATAAGAAAACCTCTCCAGCTCTCCATCTGGACATTTCATTTCAACTAAAAATGGTCACTGTCAAATAGTCACTATTAACAATTTGTTATGATGGCTGGGCGCAGTGACTCATGTCTGTAATCCCAGCACTTTGGTAGGCCAAAATGGGTGGATCACTTGAGGTCAGGAGTTGGAGACCAGCATGGCCAACATGGTGAAACCCCATTTCTACTAAAAATACATAAATTAGCCGGGTGTGGTGGTGCGCCTGTAGTTGCAGCTATTTGGGAGGCTGAGGCAGGAAAATCACTTGAACCTGAGAGGTGGAGGTTGCAGTGAGCCAAGATCGTGCCACTGCATTCCAGCCTGGGCAACAGAGTGAGAATCTGTCTAAAAAAAAGAAAAAAGTTGTTATGAAACCCTGTGGTACTTGTTCTGGCCATTAGATGTTGTAGAAAAGAAATTACGTAGTCTCCCAGTTGTTTAGAAATTGAATTATTTACAAAGTGACCCAGAGATTTAATAAGATTGCAATCAAAAGCCCAAAAGTTTGTAGCAAAATCTGAAATGTTTATTCTAAAATGGCTCTGGAAAAGGAAAGAACCTCCTGAAAGAGCCAGCTTCTGAAGAGCAAGAACAAGAAGGACGGGTTTGTCCCATCAGATATAAAGACTTATTATAAAGCTATAGTAATTAAGACTGTGTATCAGTATAGGGATAATTATGGGTTCCCCCACCCTCTTTATCGTCAAAGTAGATTATCTCAGCAGGGCTTATTTCAGGATTTATCTTTTTGGAGTAGACCTTTCACAAACCCAATAACCCAGAAATTCTAGCTCTAAATATAAGCCAAGCATCTCCTGCATGTAAACAGGAAAATACATTTGCAAGGATGCTCCTACCCCCACGTTCAAAAGAGCACTAATTATCCATGGATGGAAAATTGAATAAATCAGTTGTGGATGAGCAGATTACAATTAAGTCCAACCCAAGTAGACGCAGTTGCTAAAAACAAAACAGCAAGTGATGTGATTTATTACACAACTCAGTCTCCACCAAAATTGTTTCACAACATAACCATCAGCATTTTGCAAGTCTTTCCATATTAACAAATGTGACCACAAGATTCCGATATAGGAGCTATATTTACTCACACTTCACGTAAAACAAAAGGTTTTCATAAAATTCATTCATTTTGAACAAAAAATTAAACATGTTTTAAAGCTACATAAAACTTTTAAAGTCAGGTTACAAATCAAATTAGGTACAACTATACATTATACAAGACATATAATATCCTATGCTAGTGTAACAAAAGCAGCATAAGAAAATAAAGCACTGAGCAACATCTTTGTAATATAGCAAGAATGCTCTCAGACTAAAATGTGAAATAAAATTTGTTTTAACCTCACAAGTCAACTTGATTCTCACAGGGCATCCACAGTTTTCAAAGTATTAAAATATTCTTCAAATTTTTGTTGTATGACAAAATAATCTAAAATGACCCTCTTGTTTCTGCTCCAAACAAGCACCAAGGAAAAAAAAGTGCAAAGACACAGTGGTATGGCTCTTAGTTCAATTTTTGTTTCTTGGAATTAGCAAATTAAATGGCTAAATGACAAGAACAACAAAAAATTCAAAGGTGTCTATTCCCAGGACCTATATAAATAATAAATAGAATTAAAATGGCTAATATCAGAAGCAATAATTCTTGAAAGAATTATGGACAGGCAGTACATTTTGGGCAATCTTTAACATAAAACCGTGGACTGGCAAAATAATTAGGAGGTTAAATATTTTAAAATTAAAAGTTCAGGACAGGATTCCTTGAAGTCACAGGAACCCATACCCACTAAGAACATGATTCAGTATGCCCAAAATTATCTCACATACACTTTTCATTGGAATATTTTGCAAGGTAGATGGTATTTATGTAATTTGTATATAGACATTTCTCAATGAATTCAAGGGAAAAGATAGCAAAAGGAGAAGGAGAAGAGAAAGCCAAAAGGAGAAGTCGGCTGTAATACCAGACTTGGTCCCGCCAGCTCTGCCCACAGGAAGGTGAGTGGGCCCTTTTGACCAGACAAATGAACAAACAGACAGCATATAAATAACTAGGTTCATTAGGTCAGTGGTAGCTACAGCTTGTTTGTATGTCAGAAAGAATTAAGCAAATAAATATAATAGATTCAGCATGAACAGTACCTGAAATGTACCTTAAATACTTTCCCATCTTAAAACTCATCATTATTGGTGCATTTCATGCTCTAAATGATAAATTCTGCCTATCTTACTTCCCTTTTAGGCTTTAGGGAAATAAATATGTTATTGGATGTTCATATTATGGTTTCAGAGAGAAAACGGTAGGAGTTACTACTGCAAGTGGATACACACAGAAGCATAAAACTACTACCCAAAAAACATTATTGAATGTCCAATGTTCCATATTCCAGCTGGACCCAAGAATACAGTATCCTAATCTAAATGAACCAGAGTGTACTTATGAAGCACCATACTCAAAGAGAATATATCAGTTTTATTTAGACTTTTCGTATTACTGAACACTCCAAGGAATATATAGAAAATTGACTTTTAAATATTCGAATTCCTATTCAGTTTTTCCATAGGGCAAACTCTTAATATTCTCTCCATATTCTCAAAGCCTCAATGAGCTACACACCTTACCTACAGGATGAGACCTCGAGCGACATGGATTCTAAGGAAAATGTCCGATTATTGAGTAAAAAATAATTGAGGAACTGAGTAACAAGATTCCAGACAAGTAAAAAGGAAGTCAGTCTACATCTTGGCCTGTGACCCTCTCTTGACAAAAATCACAGACCGCTATCTATGATAAGGCCTCAAGCAGAAAGAATGAGAACAGCGTATTTTAATTTGAAGGGTAGGGGAAAGGTACTAGTGCTTAGATCTGGTTTGATGGCCTCTGGAGGAAGAGATTAAAAGTCTACATTTCCAGTAAGGTCACTTAGTGTCTGACCCCATGTTCAGATCTGTAATCTTTAACGGGCTAATTCCAAACAGGCCACTGACAAGACCTCTAATTCTATTTAAATATACAAATCTATACTATCAGTCCACAGCTTACCACCTTTTTAATTAAAAAGAGGAAAATAAAACCAAACAATAAATATGAAATGAGTTCACTGTCTGGTTATAAACACATGCGGAATATTTCATAGTCTCATCTTTTTTCAGTTATTATTCTGTTAATTTATAACACAATAAATAGTGGAAGAAACTGTCTTGCTAGAAGCATCACTACTTACTCTGTCATTCTGTAGTAACTTCCTCAGCTTAACAGAATCATTGTGTGGGAGGCAGTGAGGGAAGACATCCTGCGTGAACTCAGTGAAGAAAGACCTCTCAGAATGGAGTACTCTACAGACATAATTAAAGCTTTGGGAAAATGTACTCAGAATAAAGTCAAAGGGCTGGAATTCATCAGATTCAGAGAAAGCAGAAAGCAACTTAGTGATACACAACCTTATGTATTATGGCGATTCAATCTTATTTGCTTTTTTCCCAAATAAATACCAAATGAGATTTTAAGTGAGAAAGGTAAGATGAAGACAGAGGTAAGCTAGCACACAAAATGTAGGCCAGAAAGTTTACATACCGGTTGGAGGTGGACCACCAATTGTGCACTGAGATTTCAAGAAACCAAAATTTAAATGGTAAAACTCCGAGCCCCTATTTATAATGTCCAGAAGATACAAACAAGTTCAAAAGAACTATGTCTGTTATTGAAACATAAGATCTCTCACCCTTTCCCTGTCTCTTTCTCTTTCTCTCTCATTTTCTCATGGCATACTATCTCGGGGAGCAGACACTGTGCAATGTATTGCAGAATATCCTCATCTACCTCCCTGTAACAGCTACCATAGCAAGTTTTTTATTATTTTATTTTTTGAGATAGGGTCACACTCTGTTGGCCAGGCTGGAAGGCAGTGGTGTAATCACAGCTCATTGCAGCCCTGACCTCCTGGGTTCAAGCCATCCTCCCACCTGAGCCTACCAAGTAGCTGGGACTACAGGTGTGCACCACCATGACCAGCTAATTGAAAAAAAAAAAAAAACAACTGTAGAGATGAGGTCTCCTCCCTATGTTGCCCAGGCTGGTCTCCAACTCATGGGCTCAAGCAATCTCCCTGTCTCGGCCTCCCAAAGTGTTAGGATTACAGGTGTGAGCCACTGAACCCACCTCAAAACAAGTTTTATGATTTTTTTTTTTTTTTGAGATGGAGTCTTGCTCTGTTGCCCAGCTGGAGTGCAGTGGCACATTGTCAACCTCCGCCTCCCGGGTTCAAGCTATTCTCCTGCCTCAGCCTCCTCAGTAGCTGGGACTACAGGTGCGTGCCACCACACCTGGCAAATTTTTTTATTTTTAGTAGAGATGGGGTTTCACCATGTTGGCCAGGATGGTCTTGATCTCCTGACCTCCTGATCTACCCACCTCAGACCCCCAAAACAGTGTTGGGATGTTGGAATCACAGGCGTGAGCCACCACGCCCAGCCAAGACAATATTTCTAAAGCCTCCTTCATTATAGTTTAGTGGCATGAGGCCTAAAGACAGTTTAATTCAAAAGCAATCTCAAAAATAATCAGAATTATTTAGTAGTCTTCAGCTTCAGTGAAATGAAACATCACAACCACCATATATGTATCCATATGTACATATATATGTATACTGTATTTTAAGATATTAAATTAAAAATATAAGTAAATATGCAGCCAGAAACTAGCAGTATAGGAGAATAGTGGAATAAACTTTTTGAAAGTCCTATCTATCAATAGAAGGTTTAAGGCATATGACTGATTTTAAAATGGGCAAAGGGCCTAAAAATTGACATTTCTCCAAATAAGACAAAAAAAAATGGCCAACAGGTATATGACAAGGTCCTCAACATCACTAATCATTAGGGAAATGCAAATCAAAACCACAATAAGGTATCATGTCACACCTACTAATATTAAGATGGCTACTGTACACCGCATGCTCTCACTCATACGTGGGAATTGAACAATGAGATCATTCGTGGGAAGGGGAACATCACACACCACGGCCTATTGTGGGGGGGGGGGGTTTGGGGGAGGGATGGCAATGGGAGTTATACCTGATGTAAATGACGAGTTGATGGGTGCTGACGAGTTGATGGGTGCAGCACACCAACATGGCACATGTATACATATGTAACAAACCTGCACGTTGTGCACATGTACCCTAGAACTTAAAGTATAATAAAAAAATAAAAATAAAAAGACAATAGATGGTAAGTGTGGGTGAGAACGTGGAGAAAAGGGAACCCTTACACACTGTTGGTGGGAATGTAGAACAATATGAAGTTGCTTCAAAAAATTAAAAATAAACCCGCCATATGAGCCAGCAATGTCTCTTCTGGATATATATCTAAAGAAAATCAGCCCCTTTAAGACGTATCTTCACTCTTATGTTAACTGAAGCATTATTCACAATAGCCAGTATATGGAAACAACCTGAGTGTCCATTGATGAATAACTAGATATATATTCCATATAAATTGCATATATAGTGCATATATATTGTATATTTCATATATATTATATATTGCATAGATAGTGCATATGTATTCTATATATTGCATATATAGTGCATATATATATATGCACAATGGAATATTATTTAGCCTTAAAAAATATTTTGCTATTTGTGATAGCATGGATGAAGCTGGGGGACATTGTGCTAAGTAAAATAATTCAGACACAGAAATACAAATGCAATTTGATTTTCTCTTATACATAGAATTTGAAAATAAGCATCATGTTGCACAGCTTAAATACATATTATTAAACATTAAAAATTAAAACAAAGAAATTTTTTAAAGAAATGTATAAAAGAAAAAAGATATGAGATTAAGAACATGAGTGAACATTCACTCAGAAACCAGCAGGATAGAAGAATGGGCGAATGAATTTTTGAAAGTCCCACCTAATAGTAGAAGGATAGTTTAGCAGACTTTTGGATCTTGTGCTTTGGTTTCAACAATTACTCTCTAAAGTTAGTTTTAAATTTATTTCTATCCTATTGATGGACAAACTCTCAGCATGGGAATTATTTTAAAAGTCTCCCAAGGTGGCATTCAAATTAATAATTCAGCTTGAACTATAGTTCTATTCAGTTCACTTAAGTCCAATAACCATTTATTGCAACTATTTATTGGTAGTTGCCACAGCAGATTCAGAAATAAATGACAGCAGACTCTGACCTCAGGGACGCATGGTCTGGTCTAATGGAATACATGAGAGAGAGGCAGAAACGGAAAGAAAAGGAAACCCTACAGTATCAAGCAAGCGCCTTTGAAAAAGGCAGAAAGTGCACTGAGAATTCTAAGACAACACGTCCTTTTGTGGAGAGTGTCACTTGAGATAAATCTGTAGGAAAAATTGGAAAATGGATGGATGGAGACGGACTTAGAAAAGAAAGAGCAGGAGGAATGGCAGAAGTGTTAATGCATGGCACACACTCAGGGAACTTCCAGCAGCTCATCTGGTGAGAGCATTCAAGAACAGGCAGGGGAGAGGGTGGGAAAGTGCTTGAGGCCACACTGCAATGGCCTTGAAGACCATGGAGAAGAGAATGTATTTAATGTGATGAGGAAGTAACTGAATACTTTATTTATTTGTTTGTTTATTTACTTATTTTTATTTTTGTGAGGCAGAGTCTCCCTTTGTCACCCCCCCAGGCTGGAGTGCAATGGCGCTATCTCGGCTCACTGTACCTCCACCTCCTGGGTTCAAGCGATTCTCCTGCCTCAGCCTCCCAAGTATAGCTGGGATTACAGGTGTCCACCACCGCGCCCGGCTAATTTTTGTATTTTTAGTAGAGATGGGGTTTCACTATGTTGGCCAGGCTGGTCTCGAACTCCTGACCTCAGGTGATCTGCCCACCTCGACCTCCCAAAGTGCTGGGATTACAGGTGTGAGCTACGGTGCCCAGTCTGCAGCTGAAGACTTTAGATCCTGTGATCAAGGTTGTTGATCAACTCATTCCTCTTTAAAAACATAATGTTTCTGCAATAGGAGATAGTTTTAGGAAAAAATGACAAAAACTAATTGATAAGGATACATATTTTCTACATCTCTGCATGACAGTATCTGATTCTTGTAGTAAGGAAACCTGTCTGGAGCAAAATTAATCTTTCATTATTAAGTTTTACTCAAATACATTCTCCCTGACAAGAGTTTATTTCTGAAGATCACACTGAAATGTGCAAATTCTCCTGATTATAATAATTCCAGGCTGGGTGCGGTGGGTCAAGCCTGTAATCCCAGCACTTTGGGAGGCCTAGGTAGGTGGATCATGAGGTCAGGAGTTTGAGACCAGCCTGGCCAATATGGTGAAACCCTGTCTCTACTAAAAATACAAAAACAGCCAGGCGTGGTGGTGGGCGCCTGTAATCCCAGCTATTCAGGAGGCTGAGGCAAGAGAATTGCTTGAACCCGGGAGGCAGAGGTTGCATTGAGCCAGAGATTGTGCCATTGCACTCCAGCCTGAGTGACAGAGTGAGACTCCTACTCAAAATAATAATAATAATAATTCCAAACCTCTATGCAGACATTCATGAACAAACAAAAACATTATCTTTGACATAAATGTTCTACACAATTATGTCTCAGTCCAAACTTACCTAACCTCAAGCTTCAAAACTTGTATCTATTCTCTAAAGGAAAAAGAAACTCACATTTCATATTTTTAAAATTTTGCATGTAGCCTCAAGTCATTGATTGATAAAATAATTAACCTGTCCTTTGTCCAACAATATGGACAGATGTCCATTTTATAATAAATATTCACTTGAATTAACCCCTCTATTATACTATTTTGCTCTAGGTTTATATGCAAACAAACTTTAGTGATTATGTCTCAACAGCAACACTCTCATAACAAACTCTACAAATTAGTAATAATTCAAAGTAAATTGTTTAACTCCAACAAAAGCAGGAAATAACAGAAAAAATCTTTAACCAGAGAAAGAACAACTAAAATAAGCGTAAATTATATGATAAACCACTTCCCTCTAAAACAGAAAAGGTAATAGAGGAAATTAGCAGTTTCTCTGCCCTCTGGTGGCAATAAAATCAACTGCAGCATTTACTAAAGTAATGCATAATAAAATGTCCCGGTTATGAAATCAGATATTTCTCCTGTGCCAAAATGTCTGTAATAAAAATCCTGATTGTTGTGTGCCAAATTTCAAGACTGTTGGACTTTTCCCCCCATATCGAACTTTTATATAGACTATTTTACAAAAAAAATTGTGTATTTTTTCTGTTTCACCTTGCCATTTTTATATGTTCAGTAAGCTAACCATTTAATTACAATATTTTCTTCTTAAAACTACATGTAAATTGATGTCCAGGAAAGAAGCTACTTCGGTTTATAAAAGTCTTCGAAAATTTGCCAAGGAATTTAAAACCATTCTTTTAAAAATCAATCCTATCAATATATGGGCTTCTAGAGTATTATTTCTCATCAGAAATATTCAACTAGCTTAAAATACCAGTACATTGATGTTGAACATTTTAAGTATTTTATATTTCCCACAGCAAGAGCTTTTAATTATATGGCCAATCTTACTTCGGGATGAATTTCATCCTCAATTTCTGAACTTCTTGGCATAGCAAATGTGTGTGTGTGTGTGTATCTGTGTGTGTGTGTACATATATTCTTTTTTCAGTAACATTACTGGAAAAGGTTTATAAAAAGATAAACATTTGCTGGCATTTATTTATTTATTTTTACTGCAAATGCAGTATTTATTCCTAGTGCCAAAGAAGTTTTTAAATAAACAACTTGGGATGCAAGTTGGCACACACATCCTTTTAGCCTCGTTTGTGGTGGAATAAATTGTTTTCATTAAGCATCTATTCATACCATGAATAAGTACATGAAAATTGCTGTTGCAATTTTTAAATAAATGTGTTCTTTCCTGGAAGGCTAAAAGTGTTATTTTTTTCCGACCAGTGAAACATATCAGAGAAATAAACAAAAGGTATAGTCTACAGTCATAAATCATACACAGTCAAGAACAACCTATGTCCATTAATGCAGAACAATTAAATGTGACAAAGACAAATCAACACCCAAGAAATCTGCATTTTATTCTCAGATTTAAAAGTATTGTCATCCTATTGCCTCCCTACACATACACCCCAACACACACACCCCTCCAACCATAAATAAGAGCACAGTCAGTATCTGTGTTTTATCTAGAACAGTTTACACCAGGGACAGGCGAAGTGTTGTGACTGTCTTCTAAGTCGCGGCTTGGTAAATTTCACTCAAGGGTTTCCTTCAAGATCTTCAAGATTCACCTTGCCTGGCATCCCCAGGTGTACCCCCAGCCTTCCATCTGTGACTCTCAAGTTTGACTGTTGAGGACGCATGCATACTTTCTGGGCAATCATTTAAATTACACACACACACACACACACACACACACACACACACACACACACACCCCAGAAAAGAACAAATTGATTATCTTAAGCAGTAAGTTTTCGTTTTCTTTTATTTTCCCTCCAAGTTTTTTCTTTTTTTCTCGTTTCACCTCCTCTCGAAGTCCACCCGAATTCACCAATTTCTGCCAAGATCTCTTTCTGCCTGTGTCTTCACTTTCTTCACTGAAAGGCAGAAATGGGGAGGAGTAGGCACCCAGCTCGCGGTGGGCAGGGTCCCAGGAGGCAGCCCTGCGCCTTCCGCTCGGCGATCGTCCGCGGGGCGCGGCTCCCCGCAGGACGCGCACCTGCCAGGACAGCCACTAAGAGGATGCGGAGGTTGGGGGTCCTCCCGGGGACAAAATCAGGGCACTCTGAGGAACCCTCTGCGCGTTCAGGCCTGTCTGTGAAGCTGGCAGGCGGAGGACAATGGGAGCAGGGGTAAGCATCCAGAGGCGCGCCCGCCCCCACCTTTCCCACCTGCTCCCCACCTCTGCGCCGGCCGCACCTACCCCGCCCCACTTCCAGGGCCCGCTTGGCCGGGTTCACTAGACAGAGCTACTGGGGATTGCCAGGGGAAGGAAGCTGCTGCCACAGGGAATTTTCTCATGCAGAGGGGAGACCGGCAATCCCTGGCTTTCACCAAGTCCCCCACCCACCCCACATCACACACTCGCTTAGTTTAACCAGCAGCGAGGAAGGAGGAGGAGCCGTAGAGCACACAGCCTGGAGATGCCAGGTCCTAGGAGATGTATCCACAGAAGCAGCTTGCTCTCACACTGGAGCCCTCCCGGGGCTACTTAGGGGAGACAGTACCACCCCCTGCCGCCCAGGTGAAGTAAGCCCGAAAGCCTCAAGAAAACCCCTAGTCCCCGGCGTCCTTCTCTTTTTAACCCTCTTTTCCCCATTTGGGAATCCTAAGTTTACCCGAAAAGCAACTGCAATAAGTTTCCCAAGGGCAGACAGGTGATGTAGGGGGAGAGAGTAGGGGGGGAACGAGAGATCCAGGAAGGTCTTCAGCTGTGCACAAAATCAAAAAGCCAAAGTGCATCTTACTTACCAAGGATTTGGTCTCCGGGTTTCCCATCGGCGAACCGAAACTGGTCCGTAAAGAAGTGGCAAAGTAACACAACTCCTGCAGCGGCCAGGTCGGCCCTCGGGAACCTCGCCATGCCGCCGCCGCCACCTCCCTACCCAGCCCGCCAGTCCTTCGCCGGTGCTCGGGGGCTCCCGATGCAAGAGGCGCGACCGGGCCAAGCGCTGCGGATCGGTCTCGGTGGGACCCGGAGGCCTTTGTAAATGTCCCTGCGATTTCACAGTAGGGAACCGAGAGGAGGAAGAAGCGAACGCGAGCAGGAGCGCAGCCCTCTCCGGACCTCTGGGGCTCTCTTTGCAACTTGCCACACTCGCAGCCCTCACCCGACTCTGAACAACAACTGCGGGGAGGAAAGGCCACTTGCAGCCGGGGCTCGCAAACTGTCGGTTCCACTCGGACAGCGCCACCCCGGTGCCCGCAGACGGTGACTTCCGAGCCCCAGCGATGCGCTCCACTGGGTTCAAAACAGATCTAATTCCACAGCCAGCGCCGCTGCTGCCTGCTCCAGATCCACTAGGGCTGGTCGGCTCTGCAGGAACTTTCCTCTGTCTCGGGATGGCCCCGGCAGGAGGTTTTTAGGTTTGCGGGAAGGAGGTTGATGGCGAAACCCTCCCGACAAGTTTTGCTTCTTTTCTTCGCCCGACGCAGGGCGCGCGTCCGTTCTCGCAGCGGGAGGAATGGGCAGCTCCAAAGAGCTGAGCCCTGGGAAGGTTCGGGCTGCAGCAGTCTGAGGTCCGAAGCCAGGAAAAAAAAAAAATGTGTGTTCTTTTTTTTAAAAAAAAAAAAAAGAGAGAGAGAGAGAGAGGAAGAAGAAAGGAAAAGGGTGGGGTGGGAGGGAGTCAGGCTAGAACCTATCGGGAGAGGGTTCCAGGCTCAGGAGGAGGTGGCCCCAAGCCCTCGCGGAGCCCCAGGAGTTTGGTGGCGGAGGAGGCGCTGCCGTCGCCACGCTCCCCAGCGCTCCTGCTCCACACTTTGAGGAGGGAAGGCAGCTCGCAATTTGCCAGATCTGCCGCCGCACCCTCCTCCCTCCTCCCTCCGCCCTCCCCTTCGCTCCTCCAGGCTTCTCCCACCTTCCTCCCTGAAACCGGCAGCCCGCACCGACCTGTCCAATGACTGCACTTTCCTCGGGGCTGGCTGAGGAGTCGCCGCCAACAGATTAAGCCGGGGGAGCCTAGCGAACGGGAGGGAGAGGGCCACTCCAGCCCCGCGCGCCCCCGGCAGCCGGCTGCCCCCGAGCGCGAGGAGAGGGGACGAGTCCGGGGAGCTAGCGGGGGAGCGCGGGGCGGTACCTCCGCGCTGCCTGGGCGCCATCGCCGCACCCTGCTCGCGCGTCCTGGGCAGCTCCGCCAACTGCTCCCCCCACCCACCTGGAGCCCGGGCCGCCTTCGCGCCCGACTGCGGGGGGCGATCGCGCCCCGCCCCAACCCTGGCGGGGTCTCCCTGGGCACGAAAGGGTTAACCATAGCTCGCTCCCTCCCGGAGGCTGGGTCTGGCAGTGGCTGGGTGTGGAGAAAGCAAACGAGAGCCAGTTGGGTTACCGACTCCGCGAAGCCCCCTCGGACCCCAGCCCCGCGCGGGAGGGTGGCGGAGGGTGGCGCGCCGCAGCGTGGTCCTCGCCATTGCCGCCGCGGCTTTGTAAAGTGTCAGCGGGGGCGAAAGCGAGAGTTTAAAGGAACAGGAGGCCCATTGAATTTCCTACCGGGGCTTTCAGGGGATCTGGCTCCCCGGTTTGTTTTTGTTTTTTCAGCTCGGGGATCTGTTTCCGCGTTAACCCTTGCCGGCCCTGTCGTTAGTTATATTATTTTGCATACAGTTAATCATTTTTGAAAGGGATAAATACAAGGAAAAGAAGCAAAGCGCTATTGGTTAAAAGTACAGGATCTAAAGCCCGGATAGCCTGGGCTGGAATTTCACTTGCCCCGCAATGAGCAATTTATCTCCTAGCCTCAGTTATCCATCCATCAAATGGAGAGAATTAGAGTAACGCCCTTATAAGGTGGTTGCAACAGATTGGATGAGTTAACTGTATATTTAATAAATGTAGAACATTGCCTACCGCAAAGTATGTGGCTTTAAGTGTTTCCGAAGCAAAAGTGAGAGAACACTTCAGTCACGTAACAAATTTCCATGTGTTCTAAGTTCCAGTTCCTTTCCACTCCAAGCTCTGAAGAGTCTATGGATGCTGTCAATAGATGTCTCAGCTTGCAGCAAAACCCACTGGAAGTGTATCCGGATAATCAATCTACCTTTGCAAATGTGATGCTCAAAGGATGGCTCTCTCACAAGAAATATGTTTCCCCTAATCCAATACTCAATCTGCTCTTTATTTCAAACGACAGATATACACGAATAAACACAAACATATGTCATGCCTACAACTCTTTATTATGCCATGCCTACAACTCTTTATTATGCCAGTACCCTGGCTCTTTCCTGAGCTTTCCTCTCATAGGTTGATTTCTACTTAGGTAACGATTTTTCTACTTAGGTGACGATTCTTCTATTTCTGCTTAACCAGGAGTGTTTAAATTCCATGTAATATTACATCTGAATTTGAGTACCTAGATACATACCTGCTTAAAATCAAGTTTGAAAACTGAATCTTCTCATCAAAACTTGATTGTGCGGTTGACCCTTGAACAACAGGGGTTTGAACTGGGAGGGTCCGCTTTTGCATGGATTTTCTTCCTCCTCTGCCACCCCTAACACAGCAAGACTAACCCCTCCTCTTCCTCCTCCTCTTCAGCCCACTCAATGTCTCTTCCTCCTCCTCTTCAGCCCACTCAATGTGAAGACGATGAGGATGAAAGTCTTTCTGATGATCCACTTCCACTTAATAAACAGTAAGTATATTTTATATTCCTTATGATTTTCTTACAACAGTAGGGTATTAGTAGTTAAGTTTATGAGGAGTCGAAATTGTACATGAATTTTCTACTGTGTAGGGGGTCCGTTCCCCTGACCCCCATACTGTTCAAGGGTCAACCTTAGTTTAATTGATGCTGATTCTTTTTGAGAATCATAAATCCATGTGGAAAGCATCCCAAAATATTCTGCACAACTCCAGCTCCCATCATATCTAAAATAATGGGGAATCCAGCAGAAACTATTTCAAGAAAGCACCTCTTTTTTTAGACTGGGTTATTTCTCCTTCTTTCACAGTAGAAAAATAAGTGTTTCCTCCTCTGACAACAAGTAAATCCCCACCTCTCCTTGCTATCATTTTCTTGCTTTTTTCCTTTATTATTTTATGTGCGTCTTCGTAGCGTTCATTTTTCTTGTTACTTGCGGTCATCAATGCTCTGCCCTCCTGATTGAAACTATATACTTTTTGTAAGTAGAAATTTGATGCCAAAATTTGAAAGGGGGCTAAATGGTCATTCAGGGTCAGTCGGGAAAGACTTTTATATGTTTGGTTAGGTTGCTGATGCTGCTGAATTGTACTGGTTTACTCCTATCTTAATTTTATTCTGAAGAGCTATACACATAGTAAATGTAGAAGTATGGGAGAAGATACAAGTAAGCAAAACTCAATCATGCTTGATGAGATTTGCTGTTCAGAAATAAAGATGAAAGAGCAACATTGTATAACAATAAACTCAAGCTTTGATCATTTGTCTTAACTGTTGATGAATAATTATTTTAAAAAGTATATTCTGCCTTTACATTGTAGCAAGGAAGGAATAAATAAAATGTATGTAGGACAGTATGCTCAGAGTGAAATGGAAAAAGTAGATTACTCTTATCATTCTGGCTAAAGTAGGGTATTTTGTGGCCTAAATTATTTGGGTTTGCCATATACATTTCACCACAGTAGAAGTGTCTCTTTCCATTTTGTAGTAACAAAGTAAGCGTTCATGGAAGATGTTACATCTTCCATCTGACAGGAGGGAGAGATGTAGTAATGGCTGGAGATCTGTTTGTATTTACTGTAGACACAGGAAAAGAATTGGTGGTTCTTTCACCCACTCCCTTCATTTTAGCTAATCTCTCAAAGAACAAATGAATCAGGAACCACAAATGAATAGTTAGATTCTTTGTCCATGACAAAGATCTGGAATTCATACGACACTCTCTCCTTTAAAATAATATATCAGAATCATTCTCAACAACATAGAACTTTGGGCAAAGATTAGCATGTGATCTATTGCCGTGTGGATTTCAAATCTGTTTACAACCCTTATCTCTACCAAGCTTCAGAGAGATTTTTACACATTCCAAGTGCAATACTATCTATAGAAATGTGCTTACAATTAATCACTTTGTTTCATCTCTGTCTTTAACGATGTTGTGTTTCCTAGGACCTGTCCAAAATTGGAACTTGGCTAACAGGATGCTGAAGAAAACAGCATGCTCCCTTGGAAATGAGATTCTATACATGCTGTAGAATACTTGACATTTATTATAATCTTTTCTTAACTATTCAGGAAATAGTTTTCATCCATTTTAACAGGATTTGTTAAAACTTTCTACAATTGCTGTCAGATAAAGGGAAATTGCTATTAGTGAATTGCTTTTATTCAGTCCAAATATTATGACCTTTCTTCTAGGTCTCAGCAATTCCTCTCCCTCCTCATTTGGTAGGGCTAATTTTTGACCTCTGGTATGCAATTACAAGACTCGTTTGTTCATCTTGGCTGATCTGCTCTCAGAATAAACTGGAATTCTATTGTACTGTTGATGGGTAATTCCAGCTTTTTGTTCTTTAAAGTTTTAAGGAGAAAATTTTATCAATTCTGCATTTGAATTGAATAAACATCTTTTAAAAACTTACTTAACAGCTAACATAACTCTTTTTAATTGGAGCATTTCACATACAAGAATACTTTATGCCTTTTAGCCTCCTATAAATACTGCATGTACTATTTAGATGAAATTAACAATATAGGCACATTCATAATGAAACAATATCCTGCATTAACATGGCATACATGTTTATAGTCTCCTTTCTGAATCTGAATGAGCTACAGTGGTTTTGACCAGTAAATAGCAAAACATAAAAATGTAAAAAAAAAAAAAAAAAAGTAGAAAAGATGTTAATAAAATGGAACACTATATTCTCAAAAGGGGGTAGGAGCATTATGTTACCTTTATTTTTAAATGGCAACATTGTATCATAGAAACTTAAACCTTATTTCCAAATTGTGCTCAAAGATAGGTTAAATTCCTACATTTTGCAAATAAAGGAAAATGGGCAAGTGCTCAGCAAGCACTTAGTGAATTGAAAAATGAAATAAACATGTTAAAGAATATGCTGTACAATGCAGAGTGATGGGGCACCTGGAAAAGTTCTCAAGTGATTATTGCTTTGGACACAGTTGTCAGCCTTATAGCCTATCCAGATTTTGCTAAACTGATGGAAATATCTAAACTGCAGGAAATTTGACTCTCAAATATCAGCCCCAGGAGAAATTGTGCTTCTGCAGAGCCCCTAGTGGAGGCTGTTACTCCTGGCACAGATCACAGGGCTTCTTGTGTTGGAGGCAGGACTGCTCTGATTCCCACAGGCACCACCACTGCTAGTGTCCGCCAACATGACTTGTACTGAATTTCCTTTCCTCATCTTGCATTCATCCTGTTTTCTTTTGCCCTAGATTTCCAGTCTTTTTATTTCCATCTCTACAAAATTTTTATTGATATATAATTTACATAGCTTAAGATTCACCTTTTTTAAGTGTACACTATTCAGTGGTTTTTAGTATGCCCACAAGGTGGTAAAATCCAGACTACCATCTAATTCCAGAACATGTCATCACTCCAAAAAGAAACCCCATACCCGTTAACAATCACTGCCCATTCCCATTTCTCCTCAGCCCCTGGCAAACACTAATCTACTTTCTGTCTCTGGGAATTTGTTCCTTCTGGAGAGCTCACATAAATGGAATCATACAGTATATGGCCTTTTGTGTCTGATTTCTTTTGCTTAGGATGTTTTCAAATTCGCCCATGCTGTTGACTATATCTGTACTTTGTTCCTTTTTATTTCCAATAATATTCCATTGAATTATACTATGGAAAAATATGAAGTCCATCAGTTATTGGACATTTGGGTTGTTCCCACTTTTTGGCTATTACGAATAATGTGACTTTAAAAATCCAAGCACAATTTGTGTGAACATATGAGCAGTTTGGTAACTCTACAATTAACTTTGTGAGAAAATGACAAACTGTTTTCCACAGTGGTTGCACCTTTTTACTTTCCCAGCAATGCATGAGGGTTCCAGTGTCTCCTCATCCTTGCAAATACTTGTTAATTTTCATTTAAAAAAAAATTTCAGTGATCCCAGTTGGTGTGAAGTGGTATGACATTCTGGTTTTTATTTGCATTTCCCTGATGACTATTGATGGTAAGCATCTTTTCTTGGGCTTATTGCGCATTCGTGTATCTTCTCTGGAAAAGATTCTCTCTAAATCCTTTCTCATTTTTAATTGGATTGCCTTTTTATTGTTGAGTTGTACGAGTTCTCAACATAGTCTGGATGTTGGGTTCTTAAAATATGTAGGATTTGCAAACATTTTCTGAAAGAAATGAAATAATATGGGTTGTCTTTTCACTTTCTTGATAGTGTTCTTTGATGCACATTTTATTTTGTTTTGATAAAGCACAATGTATATATTTTTCTTTGGTTACTTCTACTATAGGTGTCATGTATAAGAAACCTATGCCTATTCCAACGTTGATTTATACCTATATTTTCTCCTAAGAATTTTGTAGTTTCGCTTTCATATTTAGATATTTGATCCATCTTATATAAATTTTGTATAAAATGTGAGGAAGGGAACAAAAATTATTCTTTTGCATATGGACATACAATTGTCTCAGCCACTTGTTGAAAAGATTGTTACTACATTGAATGATCTTGACATCATTGTTGAAAATCAGTTGGCCGTAGACATATAGGTTTCTTTCTGTACTCTCAATTCTATCCCATTAATATATATGTCTATCCTTATACCACACTGTTTTGGTTATTGTAGCTTTTTGGTAAGAGTTGAAACAAGGAAGTGTGAGTCCTCTTGCTATGTTCTTTTTGTCAAGATCGATTTAGCTAGTCTGAGTCCTTTGCATTTTCATATAAATTTTAGAATCCGATTGTCCATTTCTCCAAAAGAGGCTGTTGGAATTTTTATTGGGATTTAATTGAACCTCCAGATTAATTTTGGGACTGTTGCCATCTTGACAATAGGAAGTCTTCCAATCCATGCATATGAGATATTTTTCTATTAATCTTGCTCTTCTTTAATTAATTTCAATATTGTTATGTACTTTTGTAGCTTCAATGTACTAGCATTGCACTTGTTATATTTATTTCTAAATATTTTGTTCTTTTTGATGCTGTTATAAATGAAATCGTTTCCTTAATTCCACTTGTAGATTTCGAATGGCTCTCGTATTAGTTTGCTAGGGCTTCCACAACAAAACACCACTGACTGAGTGGTGTAAACACTCACATTTCTGGAGGCTAAGAGTCCCAGATCAGGGTGCCAGCAGTTTTGGTTTCTTCCGAGGCCTTACTTCTTGGCTTATAAATGGTCATGTTCTCACATGATCTTTTCTCTGTGTATACATCTTCCTTCGTGTCCAAATTTTCTTTTATCATAAGGACAGCAGTGAGATTGGATTAGGAACCACCATAATGGTCTCATTTTAACTTGAACACCTCTTTAAATGCTCAATTCCCAATTACAGGCACATTTTCGGGTTCTGGGAATTAGGTCTTTAACATATGAATTTGGAGGGGGAAAAATCCAGCATATACCAGCTAATAGATAGGAATACAACTGATTTTTGTTTATTAATTTTGCAAACTTGCCAAATGTATTTATTATGTCTAGTAGTTTTTTACAGGCGTAAGAATTCCTTAACGTTTTCTTTTAGGTATAAGATCTGCAAATATCTTTTTTTGTTTTTTTGTCTTCATTTCCCATATAGATAGATGCCTTTTGTTATATTTTCTTGCCAAATTACCCTGGTTAGAACCTCTGGTACAATGTTAAATGGAAGTGTTGACAGTAGTTGTCTTGTTCTTGATCCTACAGGGAAAGCTTTAACTCTTTCACCATTAAACATGCCATTAGCTGTGGAGTTTTCACTGATGACCTGTATCAGGTTGAGCGAGATTCCTTCCATTCCTAGTTTATGAGTATATTTATCATGAGTGGGTGTTGGATTCTGCCAATTTTTTTTCTGCATCAACTAATAAGATTGTGCATTTGTTTCTTTTATTCTATTGGTATGGTGTATTACATGGATCGATTTTAAGGTGTTGAACCAACTTTATACATCTTTTTTTTTTTTTTTTTTTTTTTTTTTTTTTTTTTTTTTGAGGCGGAGTCTCGCTCTGTCGCCCAGGCTGGAGTGCAGTGGCGCGATCTCGGCTCACTGCAAGCTCCGCCTCCCGGGTTCCCGCCATTCTCCTGCCTCAGCCTCCCGAGTAGCTGGGACTACAGGCGCCGCCACCACGCCCGGCTAATTTTTTTGTATTTTTAGTGGAGACGGGGTTTCATTGTGTTAGCCAGGATGGTCTCGATCTCCTGACCTCGTGATCCGCCCGTCTCGGCCTCCCAAAGTGCTGGGATTACAGGCTTGAGCCACCGCGCCCGGCCGAACCAACTTTATATACTCAAGAGAAATTCTACTTGGTCATGGATATGGTCTTTTTCTCAGATACTAAATTTAGCTTTCTAGCATTTTAACAAAATTCTGCATCCATATATATAAGGGGCATTAGTTTTTATTTGTCTTTTCTTGGGAAGTCTTTGCGTGGTTTTGGTATCAGGGTAATACTACCCTCATAGAATGAGTTAGGAAGTGTTCCTTCCTCTTTACTTTTTGGAAACAATATGTGTTAATTTATCTTTAATCTTTTTAATAGAATTCACCAGTGAAGCCATCTGGGTATGATTTTTTTGTGTGCGTGGAAACTTTTTTCATTATTAACTTACTGTTTCTCCTTTTTATCAGTCTAGTTAGATTTTCTATTACTGTTTGAGCCTGTTTTGATATTTTCTTTGTCAGGAATTTTCCATTTGTTATCTAATTTATTAGTATACAATTGTTTATCATATTCCCATATAATGGTTTTTATTTCTGAACGGTTGGTAGTAATGTCTACTTTTTCATTTCTGATAACTTGGGTGTTCTGTCTTTTTTCTTGTTAAACTAAAGTAAAGCTTTGTCAATTTTGTTAATCAAAATCTAACAGTTTTGTTAACATTCTTGATTGTTTTTCTATTCTCATTCTCTATTTCTTTTATTTCCACATTAATCTCTCTTGTTTACCTCCTATTTATTTTAGGTTAGCTTACATTTTTTTCTAGTTTCTTAAGGTGGAAAGTTAGGTCATTGATTTTAGATCTATTCTTTTTAAATGTAGGCATTTGTAGCTATAATTTTCTTTCAGAACACTGTTTTTGCTGCATCCCAAGTTTTGGTATATTGTGTTTTCATTTCATTAATCTCAAAATGTTTTCTAATTTCCCTTCTGATGTCTTCTTTTATCCATCAGTCATTTAGGAATGTGTTGTTTAATATCTACATATTAGTGAATATCATAAATTTTCTCTATTATTGATTTCTAACTTTAGTTCCTTTTGGTCTGAGAACGTATTTTGTATGATGTCAAACCTTTTACATTTATTGAGACTTGTTGTATTGACTAATATGTAGTCTATTTTGGAGAACATTCAGTGAGCACTTGAGAATAATATATTCTGTTGTTTTACAGACGTTCTACAGAAGTCCACAAATATAGAGAATGTTCTGCAGAGGTCTCTGGTCTAGATGGTTTATAGGTTTGTTCAAGTCTTCAGTAGTAGGTTTAATTTTGTGTTTACTTGTTCTAACCGCTATTTAATGTCTTCAACTATTATTTTTTAATTATCTTTTTATTTTTTCAATTATTTCAGTTTTTCTTTATGTCTTTTATGCTCCATTGTTAACTGCATATATGTTTATAATTGTGATATCTCCTCAGGTTGACTCATAATTATAAAAAGTTCTTTTGATCTCTGGTAACAATTTTTGTTTTAAAATCTTTTATTGTCAAATATTAGTATGGACTCTCCAGCTCTCTTGGTTACTCCTTAGATGGTGTATGTTTTCCTATTCTTTTAATTTTTTATGGGTGTCATTGAATCTAAATTTTGTCTCTTAGAGTTAGCATATAGATAAACTTTGCTTTAAAAAAATCTATTATGCAATATCTTTTAATTGGAAAATTTAATCAATTTAAATGTCATATAATTACTGATAAGGTAAGGTTCATATTTGCAATTTTCTTATCATTTTCTTTTTTGTTGTTGTTTTTTGATGGAGTCTTACTCTATCACCCAGGCTGGAGTGCAGTGGCACCATTTTGGCTCACTGCAACCTCCATCTTCCATGTTCAAGCGATTCTTCTGCCTCTGCCTCCTGAGTAGCGGTGATTACAGACGTACGCCACCACACCCAGATGATTTTTGTATTTTTAGTACAGACAGGGTTTCACCATGTTGGCCAGGCTGGTCTTGAACTCTTGACCTCAGGTGAATCACTTGCCTCAGCTTCCCAAAGTGCTGGGATTACAGGTGTGAGCCATCACGCCCGGCCAGTTTTCTGTATGTATTTTTCCCCCTTATTTCTGACTTATTTAGTGTTTAATAGATATATCGTCTAGAGTACCATTTTAATTCTTGTGTTATTTCTTTTCTTTTATATTTTATTGTCCTAGCAGTTGTCCTGTGAATTATAATTAATATCTTAATTTATAATGATCTAATTTTAATTAATGCAAAATTAATTTTAATAGCATACAAAAATTTTGCTCCTATATAGCTTTGTTATCCCCCGCATGCTGTTTTTGGCATAAATTACATGTTTATACATTGTGCACCCATCAACGTAGATTTATAATATTGCTTTATGCAGTTGTCTTTTAAAGTCAGGAGAAAAAATTACAAAAAAAACCCCACAAAACCTTATACTGTCTTTTATGTTTACGTATGTAGTTGTTTTTACTGGTGCTTTTTAGAAAAAAAAGAAAATTCATGTGAATTAGAGTTACTATCTAGTATTCTTTCATTTTAGCCTGAGAACTCCTTTTAGTATTTCTTGTCAGGCAGGTTTTCCAGCAATGAACTCCTTTGGTTTTTGTTTATCTGGGAATGTTTTATCTTCACCTTTATTTTTGAAAAATAGTTTTGCCTGCTATAGAATTCTTGGTTGACAAAGTTCTGTGTTGTTATGTTTTCTAGCACTTTGCATATATCATTTCAATGCCTTTTGGTCTCCAATATTTCTGATGAGAAATTCAATATCAGTCTTATTGAGAATTCTGTTTATGTGATGAATCATTTCTCGCAGTACTTTCAAGATTCTTTCTTTTCCTTCAACAGCTTATTATGATATATCTAGGTGTGGATTTCTTTGATATTTTTCCTAGTTGGAGTTTGTTGAGTTTCTTGGGTGCATAACTTAATCATTTTCATCAAATACAATAAATTTTTCCAACTACTTCCTCAGCTATTTTTCTATCTCTTCTCTTTGTTCTCTCATTCTGGAATTCTGTTTTGTATCCATCAGTGCACTCGATGTTGTCCCACCATTCTCTGATATCTGTTCATTTTTCCTTAATTTTTTCTTCTTTTTGTCTCTCAGAAAAAATAATCTCAGTTGACTGTATTGAAGTTTACTGATTCTTTCTTCTGACTGTTTAGATAATCTGGTGAACCCCTCTAGTAAATTTTTCATTTCAGTTATTATATTTTTCAAACCAGAATTCCTTTTTGGTTCATTTTTATAATGCCATTTATGAGCATGAATTCTCATGCTTAAAAAAAACTTATTTACACATGGTTTATTGCAGGTTTTTGAACATATTTGAACTAGTTTGTTTAAATTTTTGTCTAGTGAAACCAACATATGAGCTTCTTCAGAGATAGTCTCTATTGATTGAATTTTCCCTGTGCATAGGCCAAATATTCTTACTTTTGTGCATGTCTCATAATGTTTTGTTGGAAACTGGACATTTTAAATCATACTGTGTGACAACTTTATAAATCAGACTCTCTTCCCTCACCAGGGTTTGTTGTTATTGCTGCTTGATATAGCCATTGTTTATCTAGTAAATTTTCTGAACTAATTTCATAAAGTCTGTATTCTTTGTTAAAAGTGGCCTCTTAAGTCTCTATTTGGTTAGCCAAGGGGTCAGCTAATTGTTAGACAGAAGTTTCCACACACACAAAAAAAATGGATTGAAAAATTATTTCAGTCTATGCCAAGGGGCTGTGTGTGCCTGTTGGGGTTAGCCTTCAACACTCAGCCTGGCAGTCCGCAAATCTGCTTTAAGCCTTCACTTTCTGCTGATGGTCAGCCAGAAGTGAGTCCTTACAGGCTTATAAGGTCTTTCTGTAGCCTTATGCATGCACGTGGCCTTCTACAGTCCAGAAATACATTGTAGATTCTCAAAACTCATCTAGATTTCTCATTCTTCAGTTTCTCCTTTTAAACTTTTTGGTTAGTCTATTATTTGCCCCATCAATTATCAATCTCCATAGGCAACCACAAAGGTAAAACTCTTGCTTATAATTGTTTCTGACAAATGCCCCCACACTCACCTGCCATATGGCTTTTAGTACTGGGAAACTGCCAAGTTACCTTCTAAGTGGGTCTTTCTGGAATCTGTCAGGCAGGTCTAATAAGGACAGATATTCGGAAATGACTCCAGCTCTGTTTTCTAATTCCAATAGCTAGCAAGGTGCACCAAGAATGCAGACTGTTATTTTTTATGGTTGCCACTGAGTTGAAGAGCAAGACATAGAACTAGAGCATGATAAAATTCCATAAAACTCCCAGGTTTTTGTTGAGTATCTATTTTTTATTGAATAAACATTTTCTGGGTTCCTTCAAGCATTTGGTTAATTTCTAGAATCCTGAAAAAGATGATTCTGTTACCTTTGCCAGTTGCTTTTCTAGAGGAGAAAATTTTTGAGATCCTTATTCTAACATTTTTACTGATGTCACTCCTGCACCTTTTTAAATAGTCTGAAAACTTTAGAGATTAAGGATGTTTATAAAAAATAAATGTGAAATAATTAAAGTATAACAAGAAGATATAGTACATGAAGTTATAATATCTGGTTTAACTTTAACATTAAAGTAAGTTAAGTCTTTCAAAATAGGTGGGGATAGAATAGCATCACATTTGTATATTCTTTTGACTTAAGAATATTTGTTAAGAGATTTAAAAAATACACTAGTTCCCCCCTACCTTTTTATGCATTTTGGTTTGAAAATGTTAATATATGTCATAATAGAAAATATTTATATCTTTAAACTCATTAACCTTATACTGCCTGCTCCTACACAATGCAGGACTGCAAACTACTGCTCAGCATCCCTTTGCATAATTTTTAACTAAATAAGTATTAACTTTTAATCTGTAAGATAAAAATGAGTTACATCAGGCCAGGCACAGTAGCTCATACCTGTGATCCGATCACTTTGGGAGACAGGTGGGAGGATCACTGAGTCTAAGAGGTCTAGACCAGCCTGGGCAACATGGCATTACTTTGTCTCTACAACAGTAAAAAAAAATAGCCAGCCTAATTTTCTGTGTGGTGGCATATACTTTAAGTCCAGCTCGAGCCTGGGAGGCTGAGGCTGCAGTGAGCCAAGATTGTGCCACTGCATTCCATTCCAGCCTGAGTGGCAGAGCAAAATCCTGTCTCCGAAAAAAAAAAAAAAAAAAAAAAAAAAGCAGCATGAGTAGCATAGATGAAAGTTGACTTCTGAGTTATTAGAAATCTTAGCAAATAGTTCAAATAAATATATTCATTTTCTCACTTGACTTATCAATGTATTCTCATAAAAAATTAAAATCTTTTATTAATCAATCCAGTCTCAACAAGTAAACAGATGAAGAGCATGTTATCATATTTTGAACATTTCTTAAAAGAGGTAGATTGACCTTAAAGACATTTCTTTATATACAGATGTTCACTAAAATGACTCATTAAAGTGATTTGTTGTAATAGCTCTTTTAACACTAATGGATATTGACCTCAGCCCATTATTTTGTGCTTCTCCATACTCTTTCTGGTTGGATTTTAGCATGTTTCCAAAGTGATCCTAAGATCTTAAATGTACTAAAGATGTTTCAAGTTCTCTAACTTCCTTTTATTGTGGTGAAATATGCATAACATAACATTTAGCATCCTAACCATTTTTAAGTGTCTAATTTCATGGTATTAAGAACTTTCGCATTGGATCAGGTGTGGTGGCTCACACCTGTAATCTCAGCAATTTGGGAAGCCAAGGAGGGCAGATCACTTGAGGCCAGGAGTCTGAGACCAGCCTGGTCAACACAGTAAGAACCCTGTCCCTACTAAAAATACAAAAATTGGCCAGGTGTGCTGGTGTGCACCTGTAGTCGCAGCTACTCAGGAGGTTGAGGCAGGAGAATCACTTGAGCCCAGGAGGTGGAGGTTGCAGTGAGCCAAGATCACACCACTGCACTGCTGCCTGGGTGAAAGGGCAAGACTCCATCTCAGAAACCAACATCATTCTCTACCTTCAAAACATTTTCATTATCCCAAAGTGAAACTCTGTGTTCATTACGCAATAATTCCCCATTCCACATTCCCCCATCCATTCATAACCCCTATTTTACTTTTCATCTTTATGAATTTGACTAGGCTAGGTACCTCATATAAATGAAATCATATAATGTTTGTTCTTTGGGGTCTGGCTTATTTCACTTAGTATAATGTCCTCAACATTCATCCATGTTGTGCCATGTATCCAATTTCATTCCTTTTTAAGACTGAATAATATTCCATTGTTTGTACATAACACATTTTGTTTATCCATTCATCCATTGACAGACATTTGTCTGACCTCCTTTCTTGAGACGATTTTCAACAAAAACGATGGCATATAATTAGTTCATATGTTCAAGCCAAACTAAGTTGGAAAAGAAAATTATGCTAGCAAGTGAAGAAGAAAACACATTCCATATAAATCCCTTAGGCCACATTCATATTTCAAGGTACCATATCTACATGACTAGAATGCAGATACATTTGAGTTATTTATCTGTTTACCTGTATATGAACCATTCAACACTGACTGCTGGCTGAAAATTAACTTTTACTTGCTCTTTTATTTCATGTTAATAAACTTGGTGTAACAATCTCTATTCTCAACATTAAGATTTGTAAAACATATACTCTAGAAGTCTTAAGTACTACTTAATAATATATTCTTTATAGCAATGGTTTTGCAATATACCAATTTTAAATTTTTAAAAGACAAATTAGTCCTGTTTGTTTGCTTTGTAGTCTTGTCACTCTGGTTTCATTCTTGTTCTAACCTACCCTTCTATCGTCACTTGCTTCAGAATTTTCCTGGCAATCTGGTTTTACCCCCTAAAACTCTCCTTTGCATCCTCAAATATTACTACTTTGTTTCTTAAGATATTGCACTTCCATTTCTATTTTATTTTTCTTTTATCCTCAACTAAGACAATACCATAGAATTAATTTGCTATAAACATATTATTGCAATGAAGGAAATTGAATATCAACATGATTGCAGATATGAACCATTTAAATGTGAGAAATGTTACTGGATTATCACAACTTATCCACTTTTATTAAGGAATAAAGGCTAAATCTCACATGGGATGTGGATAATTAAAATCAACATACACAAGAGTCAAGATTGCTCATGTAATGTGATGTGAAAGCTTCAGAAGGCAAGAAAAGGGTGTGGTGAAAACTCTTTCTGCTGTGTATACAGTCACTGGAAACTTGATGGCTTCAGCAAGTTTCTGCACACTCACATCAACAGGTTAATATCAACCCAGTCATCTCAGGATTCTTCACTGTGCCTATTTTTTCGCCTGGATAAAAAGATAAACCTGAATTTTTTTTTTTTTGAGGTAGGATCTCTCTCTGTTGCCCAGCCTGGAAAATAGTGGCACGATCTTGGTTCACTACAGCCTTGACCTTCTGGGCTCAAGCAATCCTCCCACCTCAGCCCCCTAAGTAGCTGGGACCACAGGCACACACCACTACACCCAGCTAATTTTTGTATTTTTGTAGAGACAGTGCTTCACTATGCTGCCCAGGCTGGTAAACCCAGAATTTTATAGAAAATCATATTTACTTCACACGTGATGCTTAGCAAATCTGAATGTATATTTCTAAATTTAAAAACAATATAATGTTCCCTCTTGTTCTGATAAATGAATAATTTATTAAATAATTAGATAAACAGTGTTATACTAGAAGAGAATTCATAGACAAATATTTGGGAGATCCGTTTAGAATAAGCTAATAAACAACCCCTCATTTTAATGGAACAAGTTGAACATATCTTTCACATTGAGTTGATGCTGATGGCACAGGCAAGTCAGGCGGAAGACTTCTTTTCACAGTGTATCAAACCAGATAGGACTAACTAGCGTCTTTCAAAAGAGAAATATACAAAATCTTGGATCAGAAGACATTATGCTCCAAAGGTCCACACCTGTCATTTTTAATTTTTAAACTGCAACCTGTATTCCCATTAGCAAATATGTTGTGATAAATGTTATGAAGTATGTCAACACCAAAGTAAGTTGCCAGGACAGTCAAAAATATGTTTTTGGTTCATAATAGTACTGAAATTGTACTTATAGCAGAAAAAATGACAAAAGTAAAACATATAACCATTAGTTATATACATGGTTATATACGTATAACCATATACCATATAACATACATACATAATAATATCCTATAAGTTAACTACAAACAAAAAAGGATGGGAGATATTTCAGAGAAATACATATGATAATATTACATTGATCTAATAATAATATGAAAAGCCATGTGAGCAAAAAAAGTAATATGTAACTTTCAAGTAATATGTTATTGTACACTTTGACCTTTCCTATAGCTTCGTATTGAGTTTGTCAGGGCCAAGTACTTTAGAAGTTACAGAATTTGGCCACCAATGCTTTTTTCCAGTAGAACATAAGTATTATTTAATCATGACTAATTCACTGAAATACGTATGCACTATTTATTGAAATCCTGCAAAAGATGAAGGAACAGTGAAACTCAGGTATTCTCTGACCTACTTAAAATGACAGACAAATCACAGTGTAATTTGTGTATTAAAAGGCAAATGAAAGCTTTAGAATCTCTTAAGAGCATCCAAGAAATTTTAATGAATGCTAATGTGCTATTGTTAATGAATGCTTTTTGCACATAACTGGAAAAGTCTATTCGTTTCTTTTAATACTTAGAGGATTCCATTTATTATTAAAGAATTCAATACTCCCATTTTTTTCTAGCGCTACAGAATATGTGGTCTGACATATTTTACTATCTGTGTGCAATCTCTCCTTCTGGTTTAATTTTAGTTGTCCTGATTAAATCATCCATCATTTTTAGGATGATTTTTCTCCTTATTGGTTTTTGGGACCGTCTCACTAGCTTTAGCTGTTTGCAAGTTTCTCTTTCTGATATGTCACTTTGAAAATAGTTCAGTGACTTTCTTATTTAAAATTTTTCGAATAGCATTTTAGTTTCAGTTCATTTTTCTATTTATTATTCTTTATGCTTTTCCTGTCTTTTCAGTAGTCAATATGACTTGGGTTTTGAAATTTTGAATTTCTATCTCGATTTGGGGCCTTCAATAAAATAAACAGATCCCCCAAATAAAAAACATCATCTCTATATTTTCATTATACAACTTGTAAATATTCCATAACCTCTAAATCCTGTGGCAATGAGAGAGAAAAGCTTTCTAATATATTGGATTAAGATGATCATGTTAGTTACTTACTGTATGTTAGGGACTGGAGAGTTGAGGTTTGGCTCTGTGTCTCCACTCAAATCTCATCTCTAACTGTAACCCCCACGTGTCAGAGGAGGGCCCTGGTGGGAGGTGATTGGTTCATGGGGTCAGATTTCCTCCTTGCTGTTCTTGTGATAGTTAGTGAGTTCTCATGAGATCTGATGGTTTAAAAGTGTGGCACCTCCCCCTGCGCTCTCTCTTTCCTGACGCCATGTAAAACGTGCTTCCTCTTTGTCTTCTGCCACGATTGTAAGTTTCCTAAAATCTTTCCAGCCATGCAGAACTGTGAATCAATTAAACCCGTTTTCTTTCTAAATCAACCAGTCTCAGGTTGTTCTTTAACAGTAGTGTGAAAATGGGCTACTACAAGAGTGTTTTGTATTCATCCCCAAAGACCATTAAACTTTCTATTTTGTGTAGTAGGGAAAGCAAAAAGATATATTGCTTAGGGACCTGAGAATTCACTTTTAAACTTACTTGATGAAGGCCAACCAAGATCAAAAGTCTAGGCAAGAAATGCTTGCACTACAGTACAGAGTGCATACACTATCCTTGGTCATATCTGAACATGAAGACAGAGGATGTGTAAGAGGAGTAGGAGCAAAGAACTCCATGCTTGAGTGGGAGGAAGTTCATTGAAAGATAAAAATCAAGAGGTAACATTTAAAAGACTCTGAAGATCTGTGAGAAGCTATAACAACTGAGCATACTCTGGATAGATACATATATTAGCAAATGATGATCAGAGATAACTGACATGTAGTTCTGGAGACAGCACCAAAGAATGATTCCTGATACAGGACAGGGAGAAATATAGAGATAATATAATGAGAGGATAGACACAGAGTTACAACCACATAATGATCCCTCTCTTGGTTCCAAGTGATACCCGAGAGTCCTCACATCATTAACCTCAAGCCTTGTGTAGCCAATTTTATAAACTCTAAAATTAGATCCAAGATTAATAATGGCCACTTGACTTGGTATCTGCATTTTTATTTGATGTTCATTGGTATCTGAATTTTATTTATTTATTTTTGAGATGGGGTCTCACTCTGTCACCCAGGATGGATTACAGTGGTACTATCATGGCTCACTGCAACCTTGACTTCCCAGGCTTAAGCGATCTTCCCACCTTTGCCTCCCAAGTAGTTGGGACCACAAGTGTGTGCCACTATGCCTGGCTAATTTTTATTTGTCTTTATTTTTTGTAGAGACAGGATTTCACTATGTTGCCCAGGCTAGTCTTGAACTCCTGGGCTCAAGTGACCCTCTTCCCTCAGCCTCCTGAAGTGCTGGGATTATAGGTGTGAGCCACCATGCCTGGTCCTGAGATTTTTACATAAATGTGATTCTTAACAGGATGAACTTGTCATTATTTCCTGCAAATCTGATGATATTTTAGGAAAAGGACTCTGATCATCTGAGTGTTCTTCCTGCCCACCACACAAATGAAAAGCATCCACTGAGACCACAGCATGACAGTAGAGAAAGAGTTTAACTGATGTGAGGCTGGCCCCTGAGGAAGAATTGAAGTTATTACTCAAATCAGTCTCCCCAAAGGCTCAGAGGTTAGAGTGTTTATGGATAATTTGGTGGGTAGGGGCTAGGGAATAGGTGCTGCTGATTGGTTGGGGATGGATTCATAGGGGTGTGGAAAACCATCCTTGCGCACTGAGTCTGCCTCTGGGTGGGGCCACAGGATCAGTTGAGTCATGAGTCAGGAGTCCTGGTGGGGTCAGTCTGAAAGATATCTCTGAAAACCAATCTTAGGTTCTACAATAGTGACTTTCTCTATATGAGCAACTGGGAAACTCACACATCTTGTGACCTCTGGCCACAGAAGCCCTGAGCAATAAAAGATTATAGAAACTATGCCTAGCTTATCATAATTCAGGTACCTCTCATAATCCTATTCTTGTGGCCTTTTATTAGTCTTCCAAAGGTGGTTGTAGGCCCCTGAACAAAAAGGGGATTAGTTTTAGGGAGGGACCATTATAATTCTTGCTTTCAAGTAAAACTATAAACTAGATTCCTCCCAAAGTTAGCTTGGCCCATGCCCAGGAATGATCAAGGACAGCTTGGAGGTCAGAAGCAAGATGGAGTCAACTATGTCAGATTTCTCCTACTGTCATCATTTTGTAAAGGTAGTTTCAAGGATATGTAGATAGAAAAACAAATGATGTTATAGTTTTGCTTTTGAGAAAGAAAGGAAGTCTATTTTTAAAAATACAAACTACAATATAAAATCTCTGTTAATGGGAATATTAAAAAGATAGTTATTCCTTTTTGTTTGTTTTGTTTTGAGGCCGTGTCTTACTCTGCAGACCAGGCTGGAGTGCGGTGGCACAATCATAGCCCACTGAAGCTTTGACTTTTGTGCTCAAGCGATTCTCCCTGCTCAGTCTCCCAAGTAGCTGGCTAACACACACACACACACACACACACACACACACACACACACACACACACACACATATATATTTTGGTAAAGTTGGTAGTCTCACCCAACTGTCATGGCTCACTGCAACCTTGACCTCCCAGGCTCAAGCGATCTTTCCACCTTAGCCTCCCAAGTAGTTGGGACCACAAGTGTGTGCCACCATGCCTGGCTAATTTTTATTTATCTTTAGTTTTTGTAGAGACAAGATTTCACTGTGTTGCCCAGGTTGGTCTCGAACTCCTGGACTCAAGTGATCCTCCTTCCCTGGCCTCCCAAAGTGCTAGGATTACAGGCCACCATGCCCTGCCAAGAAAGACAGTTATTCTTAATGGGGCTGTGGTGTAGCTGCCATACCCTAGAAGTGGGGTGTATGAGAAAGGAATTAGATTTTTATGCTTATTAAAAGAGACCATTAAATAGCACACAAAATACCAATCATGTATAATGGCTAATCAGTGCCGTTACACAACTGCTTGCAGGAGTCAGCATTTAAGTAGCTTTGAATGACTCAGTATCAAATTGGGGATGGGACTAATTTAGTGACTCCGTAAGGACTGCCATTATGGGCAGTTCCATTCGCTGTCAATCATTAGTTTAAAAAGAAGCCTCATGGACTGGGTGCAGTGGCTCACCCCTGTAATCCCAGGGGTGATTTGGGAGGCCAAGGTGGGTGGATCACCTGAGGTCAGGAGTTCAAGACCAGCTTGGCCAACATAGTGAAACTCCGTCTCTACTAAAAATACAAAAAATTAGCTGGGCATGGCAGGAGGGCCCTGTAATCCCAGCTACCAGGAGGCTGAGACAGTAGAATTGCTTGAACAATTGCGATGGAGGTTGTGATGAGCTGAGATTGTGCCATTGCACTCCAGCCTGGGCAATAAGAGCGAAACTCCGTCAAAACAAAACAAAAAATCCTCACTTAATATACAATAGAGATCCTCCGGTATTACATCGAAATGTACTATAAGAAAGCTTTATAGAGTAAACCTTAGATAAATCTGACATTAGCCCCTAAAGCAATGCTGCTTGGAGGTCCCTCCTTCCACTGCCTCTACCAGTATCACCAGATAGTCTTGTTTCAGATGCAGACTTCTGAACCACACCCGGCCTGGTGATTCTGATTCAGTGAGTCTGACTCTGGGCGGAACGTGGGAAAGTAATTTTTTAACAAGCTTTTTAGGTGATTAAATTATGCAAGTCATCCCAACACCACACATCCAAAAGAACCCTAGGTTGAAGACATCACAATAAATTTCCATTATACACGTGTATATGAATGCATTTTTTATACTCTCTCTCTAATGTTAATGACGAATGAGGATAATCTTAAAAGAAAATGTACTTCTATAAAATAACAATGAATAATATTTATTATTTTTATTTTTCGTAGAGATGGGATTGCCCAGGCTGGTCTTGAAGTCCTGGCCTCAAGTTTTCTTTCTACCTCAAACTCTCCAGTAGCTGGGATTATAGGAGCAAACCACTGTGCCTGGCTAATGAATGATTTTTTTTTTTTTAACACTTCACTAGTGTCTACATTTTTTGTTTTGTTTTGGTTTGAGATGGAGTCTCACTGTTGCCTAGGCTGGAGTACAGTGGTGTGATCTCAGCTCACTGCAACCTCTGCTTCCTGGGTTCAAGCCATTTTCCTGCCTCAGTCTCCCGAGTAGCTGGGACCACAGGCATGCGCCACCACACTTGGCTAATTTTTTGTAGTTTTAGTAGTGACAGGGTTTCACCATGTTGGCCAGGCTGGTCTCGAACTCCTGACCTCAGGTGATCTGCTGGCCTCGGCCTCCCAAAGTGCTGGGACTATAGGCATGAGTCACTGTGCCCGGCATAAGTGTCTATATTTCTGAAGTGGGTTTTATTTGGATTAGAAAGGAAGAAGCATACATTAAAAATTAAATATGAAGCACATTCCCCTAAGATGAAACCTGTTTATATAATGAATTGTTACTCAGAATTTAGGAAGGACAGTAACAGGTAAGTTGAAGACCAGCCCATCTTATTTAATGGCTCCTCCTTGATTATGTTTACATGTTACCAGTCAAAGCTTAAATCCTTTTGATTCTAAAACAATAGTTTCTCCTATAGGGCTTTTTAGAGGTATTTATGGAAACTTTCTTCTTCCTTGCTTCCTTGCTTCATTTATCAGAATAAGTAAAACATACCTATAGAGGGAGGTGCATTATTCATATGGTCATTATTTTAAACAGGGATATAATTGATGTCTTGGCAAACTAGCCCTTTAATTACACATAAAATCTCTCATTGCTTATACATACATATAATGACATCTATTATTTGATTATTTATTTTAGCTTTAAATAACTTTTTAAATTATTGAAAGCAATGAAAAAACACATTATTCATGGCTTTATCTGAGAAAATAGTACAGACTGTAAGAAATAAATACTTTGTGTTTCAAGAGTTCACTGTTACCCAAATACTAATTTTTAGCTTTGTGATGTATGCTTTTGGTTACGTAAAATACTTTATAGGAATTAATTCCAAATATGTATCATTTAAACGGCAGTAAATTTATATCTTGTTGTTTTTGTGTAAGCTGTATTATCTAAATCTTGTGTTAGAATATTTATTTATTTTATTTTTATTTTTTATTTTTTGAGATGGAGTCTTGCTCTGTTGCCCAGGCTGAAGTGCAGTGGTACAATCTCGGCTCACTGCAGCCTCACCTCCCGGGTTCAAGCAATTCTGCTTCAGCCTCCTGAGTAGCTGGGATTACAGCCGCATGCCACCATGCCCAGTTACCATTTTTTTTTTTTTTTTTTTAGTAGAGACGGGGTTTCACCATGCTGGCTAGGCTGGTCTCGAACTCCTGACCTTGTGATCCACCCACCTTTGCCTCCCAAAGTGCTGGAGTGAGCCACCACACCCGGCCTATTTATTTATTTTTTAAGACAGGGTCTCACTCTGTCACCCAGGCTGGAATGCAGTACCATGATCTTGACTCACTGCAACTTCCACCTCTTGGCCTCCAGTAATCCTCCCACCTCAGCCTCCCTAGTAGCTTGGACTACAGGTGCACACCACCACACTTGGCTAGTTTTTTTTTTTTTTTTTTTCAGTAGAGACAGGGTTTCACCATGTTGCCAAGGCTGGAGAATATTTAGATTGATGAGGGTCTGAGACTTGTTCTTCCAAATGAATCAACATAGTAGTTCAATAGAAACTGATACTGTTATAAATACAGTTTGGAATGTAAAACTTATCAAACAGTTACAGACCTTGAGAAAATCTTATATTTGATTTTTTTTTTTTTTTAATTTGGGGATTCCGTTAGGTCAACTTCTAGTTTTGTAATATTCTACAATTGGAATGAATCCTCATCATCATAACAGAGCTGTGTTCTGCCTAAGTAGAGAGTTCATCCAAATTATGATCAAGCTTGACAGAAGAACCTCTTCTCAAATCAGATTGTGAAGTAGGCACTATGACACTCGAATAAAACAGTGGAGTTACAGTAAAGGGAACAATATCCTCTTTATTGCCTTTTCTTCACAGTTCAGAACACAGACCAGTCTGGCTAATTCGGGAATGGTGACAGTAATGGTTTGTAAATGCATAATTAGAAGATTTTAAAAATTTTAACATTTCATACTTTAAATGTGAGGTAAAATCAACAGTGAAAATGAAATGCCTATCCAGCAAAAATAGCTCCAATTGGCTCATTATTCAATTCTGCGTTCTCTTTCTCATTCAAAAGGCCCGTATTTGCCTTTTCTTGTCTATGAAGATATTTTGGAGTCTAAAAGGATTGTTGTCATAAACAAGCTATAATGTATAACCTTGGCTACTTTCTTCAAGGGTGTTTTTAAGAATAAAATAAAACCCTGGTGCTTGCTTCATTAATATAGACACTAAAATTAGAACAGTGCAGAGATCAGCACTGTCCCTGTGCAAGGGTGGTTCACACATTTGTGAATCATTCCATATTTTTCAGTCTTTGTATTGGAGGAGATGAGAGTATGGAGAGAGGATGGAAAAGGGGATTCAATGGTACTTGATCTCTATCACGAATATTTTACTTATATTAATAAAAGTTCATCTTCACGTATGAATCGAAGTGTTAGTTGTATGTTGCTCTCTACTGTCTTTGTGTTTAAATATTTAAAAAATTTTACAGCAGTCATTTCATTTCCAGGTTTTTATTTCTTCTAATTTTATTTATTTATTTATTTATTTATTTATTTATTTAATTTATTTATTTAGAGACAGAGTCTCAGTGTGTTGCCCAGGCTGGAGTGTGGTGGCCTGATTACAACTCACCGCAGGCTTAGCCTCCCAAGCTCAAGTGATCATCCTACCTCAGCCTCCTGAGAAGCTGGACCACAGATGTGTGCCACCACACACAGTTAATTTTTGTATTTTTTGTAGAGACGGGGTTTCACCATGTTGCCTAGGCTGGTCTCAAACTCTTGGGCTCAAGCAAGTCTGCCTGCCTCATCCTCCCAAAGTGCTGGGATGACAGATATGAGCCATTGTTCCAAGCCATTTCCAGTTTTTTAATCTAAAGAAAAGAAATCAGAAGTGTATGCTAACATGTATGCATAAGGATATTCACTTCAGCACTATTTATAATAGAAAAAGATGGAAACAAGCTAAAGTTGAACAACACAGAAATGGTTAATTATAGCAAAGTTATGTGATTATTATGTATTTATTTGGAAATCTTACTTTCATTATGTTTCTTATTGCTGCTGTGATATATTACCACAGGTCTGGCATGGTGACTCACACCTGTAATCCCAGTTCTTTGGGAGGCCGAGGCAGAAGGATTGCTTGAAGCTGGGGAATTGGAGTCCAGCCTGAGTAACATAGCAAAAGCCTATCTCTACAAAAACACACACACACACACACACACACACACACACACACACACACACACACACACAAATAAAAAGCTAGCTGGGCATGGTGGCATGAGCCTGTAGTCCTAGCTTCTTGAAAGCCTAAGGTAGGAAGATTGCTTGAGCCCAGGAGTTCAAGACTGCAGCGAGCTATGAGTGTGCTACCGCACTCCAACCTGCAGGACAGAGCGAGACACTGTCTCTAAAATAAAGAAATAAACACAAACTTTGTGTCTTAAAACAACACGAATTTGTTACCTTACTAGTCTGGTGGGAGGGCAGAAGTCCAAAATGGGTCTCCAGGGAAAAAGAAAGAGATTGGCAGGGCTGCGTTTCTTCTCGGGGGAATACTTTTCCTGACTTTTCTCAGCTTCTGGAGGCTTCCTGCATCTATTGGCTCATGGCCTGAACCTTGCATAGCTCCAGCCTTTTGCTTTTATCGTTACACTTTCTTCTACTGACTCTGATTCTTCTCCCTCTCTCTTGTGATTATATCATGCCTATCCAAATAATCCAGAATCATCCATCTCCAGGTGCTTAAATTAATGTCTTCAAAGTCCCTTCCACCATGTAAAGTAAGATATTCATAGGTTCTGGGAATAAAGATGTGGTCAACAAACCAGTGGGAAATTAGGATATCTCTTCAACTTTTATATCATTGGATATAAATGTGGATGCAATTGGATGCAATTCACTACAAAGCAAATTAGCCCCTCTTAAAAGTTGTAGTCTTATTAACTTTTATTTTTAAGTTGTGTAAAGTATAAACCTCTGTTTGAAGTGCATCCTTCAGTGTGTAACATGAATTCTTGACCCAGATATCAGGTGACTTCAGTCTCACATGTATATATCATGCAGGCTGGCAGTTTTCCATTCATTTTGTTGGACAACACCCAGATATCTACTTTTAGAAATTAAGCAAGCAGGGAAATGAATCATTTATAAGTAAAGGTCTTAATCTGCCTGACTGGCACTTTCTTCTCTTTTCCATGTATCAAGGACACTTAAGTGTTAGAAGGAACAATCTGATGCTGTATCATTCCAGATATCTTTTAAATCAGAGTGTATGTAGTACACACCAAATGATTGGCATGCAAGTTTCTGGTTTCAACCACGAGATTAACAAAGCCTGGATGAGATTAACAGAGACTGGAGAATCTATCATTTACTCTTCCATTTCACTTGATTTTCTTTAGTTATGCTACATGTTTTGTTTTTTTTCTATTACAGAAAATAGTCTATTGAAATTAACAAGTGTAACTATTAACACTATAATTTAAAGATTCATTAAAAAGCAAAATTTAAAGAAATTCAACCACATGAGTATAATAATCAATCATGCCCTTTTGGTGGTTTAAAATGCTATTAGAGCCTTTCCCTTCACATTTTGTGAGAAAATACAAGTCCTGATTTCTCCTCAAATACCAATGAGATAAGTGAAAACAATGTAATCTTTCAAAAGGCAGCCATTATTTTATGTATTTGTGCTCTGTGAAAACCTATTAATCTTTCAAAAAATTATTTGGTGGACTTTTTAAAAATAAAATTTGGAAAGTCATCTGATTTTTGGAAAGGTTGGTAAAGCCTGTCTCATTCTATCATCAACTATGATTTTATTACTTTCAGATATAATTTCCAATTATAATCCCAAGCCAATAACATGAGAGCTATTAACGCACAATTAACTATACATCAGATAAATTTCTTTTCTTTTTTACTTAAAATATTCTATAGTGTCATATGGAAACTGTGTATTGCTTTGAAACCAGAAATGTTAAATTCTGTATTTTTAAATCCCAAATCATTGATAACTCTAAATAACTGTTAAATTGTTGTAATTTCTGTTGTTTTTTCCTATGTTTCTAGTTTCAATTAAAAGACGAGATCGAAATTTTACTTATTACCTGTGTCTTGGAGCTTGTCACCCACACCCTCTGAGTATCACATTTCTCCTCTGTAAAGCAAAAATAACAATCCCTTCCTTAGTTCAGAAGGTGGTTGTAAAAAATAAAATAATATAAAACTACATAGTTAACTCTACTGCAACTATAAATGCAGTATTATTTTCTATTGGAAATATTAAGTAGTTAGATAAGCATCCCAAATTTATTATTTTAGGCACTTGAAACCTTAGGCTTGGAATGTTACAATGAGTAAGTTATACCTCTTCCTACCACTCTTTCTCCATTTTGTCACCAAAATTATTTTCTCAGAGATGTTATGCTCTTCACTAGAGTCAGCCTCCTTAGACTCTGTCTTTCAAAGCTGTCTTCGATATTGCCCACATTTCTTGGATCTTCTCCAGTAGCCCTGAAACTTGATGACTTGCTCTTCACCCAAGTCATCAAGTTTAAACCTGTATTCTTTCTGCCTCTGTTAACTTGCTCATGTAATTCACTTTAATGGAAGTACACAGTCAACCTCTTATGGTGTCTTCACTTCTTGTCCTATCCATTACTGAATATGTAACCCTGTCGCTTCTGAGAGAAACCCTAGTACAGAATGTGCTCCTTCCTCTATATATGCCCACTGCTTTTAAAAATACCAACAGTTTTCAGGCCCATAGTTTGCTTTCTGGAGCTCACACTTTTATCATTTAATAAGGTTGGTACTAAGCTCAAGATGTTTTCAAATTGCCCTTATATCTTACAGTGTAGAATCAACAGACGAACCATAAATAAAAACAATCATGAAAGAGGATGAAAAAAGAAAAAGAGTGGAGGCAGTTTTGAGGTGTTGGGAAAAGAAATCACTATCCAGGTCAGAGGACTAAAAAATATTTGGAGGAGAAGAAAAAAAAATATATATATATAAACAATAAAATAAACAAAGAAATGAAACAATTCAAATTCTTCCCTTGGCTGTTGATTCTTGTTTGTTTTAATGGTTCCCCTGTGTTTTCCTCTAAGGATTTAAAGACCTTTTTAAAGTTGGATCAGTGGGAAGAAGGAGACATTCAGCATTTCTTACTGCTTAATTTTGAGATGTAAATTCTTTGAATTTCACTGTTTCTGAACATTTTCTCCTTTCAGTTAGTAAGGATAAGGAGAGTGGTCATGATTCAGTACCATTTTAGTATCTCTGAGTTATGAGAAAATGGAGAAACATTTTGTTCAATGTCTTATTTTTAAGGAAGAGATCTGCTTTCACAATTAATTTATTCACTGTCTTAATTATTTGAGCTTTTGTCACTGATACCCAAGGCTCTTCTGTTAAACATTTATGAATTTATTAACACTTTCTTAAAAATCAGATAAAAATATGAAGTGACAGTCAATTTTGCTTTTAATTTTCAAGATTTTCTTGAGGGGACAATCTTCAATTTCATTTAATTGTACCCATGTTTTAAATGTAAAAATAATTTAATCCAGTGTAATAGAAAATATGAACATTATATGAACAAAATATGAACATCATGATAATAACTACCATTTATTTAGTATCTACTATATGTCAGGTGCTCTATATACATATATCTGATTCTTACAAAAATCTGAAGTGATCAGTATCTTAATAGACATTTTATAAATATGGAACCCAACTTTTTAAGTGAATATGTTGCTCAGCTGATCAATGACAGAGTCACGTTTTTAATCCAGTGCGAACACACATACACATTTTCGACTGTGCCATACTGAACTAGCCAAGCATTTTAAAAATTATCAAATGTCTTCAAACTCTCTGTAGCATTTGTAAAAATGAGACAAAAGAAAACATATAGGTTCCAAAACCTCTAATTATTTAAAATTCATAGTAGCGATCAACTCTTTTATCCTGTGGTATGCCATGCCTGCAGATACCTCTAGGTGTCACTAGCAAGCCTAATGCATAAGTAGAGAATATACAGAAAAACAAGGAGACAGAAGAAAAGAAAAAAAATGAGAGAAATAAAAGAGAGGATACCACCACCAGTTGGCTATCAGAGACCCCTGTTGGATAGATATACTTTCATATCAAATGCATTTTTGAAAATGTGTGTGAAAGTCTCATGCACATCAATCAGATAATAGTCAAATATGGGAAGAGTGTCTCTTCCCAGAGAGTTTAAAGAAAAAATAAAAAAGCAACCTCTTTTTGTTACACTTAATCCTCCATGATAAAATTCCAACACTCTATACATATTAAAGTTGTTTTTTTGTTTGTTTGTTTTAATTTAACAACCAAATACAGGGTAGACCTGCTTAAATCTAATCAGAATCTGGGTAAGATACATTTTTAAAACCTTAAAAGTTTTCTACTGCTATTTAAAATGTATTAGGTTTATGAGAGCCATAGTTCTTGTCAGCCAAGTCAGCATGTTTTATTTTTCAGTTTTCATATTTTTTTGTCAAGTGTTAAGGACAAAAATGAAATAAGATTAAAATAATTATAAAACCTCTGGTGCACATAAATGGTGATGTCATCAAAATTGAATAGCCTAAGAAGAGTTCTTTTTCGTGATAGCTTAAAATGTGTGTCTGTTGCTTATGAAAGTCTGAAATCAGAATTCTGAAGGTCGTATAAAGGACAGAGATGTATAATTTGTGAAAATTAAACTTCTATGGAAGATGAACACATTTAGAAAAAGGTAACTGCCTATAATTATCTACATTTTGTCTCCTTGGTTCAATGTCTCTGAGGCCATCTGGTGTTCCTTTAACTATAATGTATCAAAAACAAGACTGCATTTCAAAATCTGAAGTAGTGAAAAGTTCACTTCATTAATTTTTTTTTGTGTGTGTGTCTACAAGGCAAATACCCTCTTCAGACACCATGGAAAAATGTAAGAATGGATCAGACTGAGTCTTCTCTCAAGGAATCCATGAGCAGGCAAAGATTTATTTGATATTGCTGAATTACACTGGAAGAGTGGGTGATAAGTCTTCAACAAATATTGGTTGAATGGGTGAATATGGTCTGAGAAGGAGAATATATGTTATACAGACATAGAAAGGAAGGAAAGAGAGAGAAAAAAAGAAAAAGGAAGGAAGGAAGGAAGGAAAGAAGGAAGGAAGGAAGGAAGGAAGGAAGAAGAAGGAGAGAGAATACTAAAATGAAAGGATTTACAGTTTACAGCCAGGAGGAACTTTAGCAGTTATGTAATAAATGAAAAACCATAGAAAATCTATGAAAAACCATAGATTATTAATAAGTGCTAATAAGTGATTGAATTGAGAATCATTTTTCCATTTCAATACAATGTTTTCCCAACGATGTAGTAAAATAAATATGTATTAAATAACCAAGGTGAACTGAGGCAGGATCAGGCTTTATAAAGGATACAGGAAAAATGTGACTAGATTTCTTTGCGTATTACCGTGATTATATAATAAATGGTAACTATCATTTATTAAGTAGTTCATGTCTAGAATTCTGAGGATGCCTCTTATTAATAAAACTATAGCTACAAATACTTCTCAAGAAGTAAATAGGAAAATAAGAGCAAAAAGAGTCAACATAATTTTATTTTCTTTATTTTATGTATTTATTTAACTTTTAGGTTCAGAGGTACATGTGCAGGTTTGTAACATAGGTAAACTGGTGTCATGCGGGTTTGGTATACAGATTATTTTGTCATGTAGATACTAAGCATAGTACTAGATAGTTACTTTTTTCAGGTCCTTTCCTTCCTCTCACCCTCCTCCCTCAAGTAGGACCCAGTGTGTGGTGTTCCCCTGTATGTGTCCGTGTGTTCTCATTATTTAGCTCCCACTTATAAGTGAGGACATGCAGTATTTGCTTTTCTATTCTTGCATTAGTTTGCTAAGGATGATGGCCTCCAGCTCCATCCATGTTCCTGCAAAGGACATGATCTCATTCCATAGCATTCCATAGTGTATATGTTCTATGTTTTCTTTTTCCAGTCTACCATTGATGGAAACTCATATTTCTTTCAGGTCTTTGCTATTGTGAATAGTGCTGCATTGAACATACAAGTGCATGTGTCTTTATGGTAGAACAATTTATATTCCTTTGGTTATATACTCAGTAAAGGAATTGCTGGGTAATATGGTAATTCTGTTTCTAGCTCTTTGAGGAATCTCCACACTGCTGTCCACAATGGCTGAATGAATTTATACTTCCACAAACAGTGTATAAGGGTTTCCTTTCCTCCACAACCTCACCAGCATCTTTGACTTTTTAATAATAGCCACTCTGAGTGATGTGAGATAGTATCTCATTGTGGTTTGATTTGCATTTCTCTAATGATCAGTGATACTGAGCTTTCTTTTTACGTGCTTATTGGCCGTTTGTATGTCTTCTTTTGAGAAGTGTCTGTTCATGTTCTTTGCCCACATTTTAATGGGGTTGTTTTTGCTTGAAAATTTGTGTAAGTTCCTTATATATTCAGGATATTAGACCTTTGTCAGAAGCATAGTTTGCAAAAATTTGTTTCCCATTCTGTAGGCTCTGTTTACTCTGTTGGTAGTTTCTTTTGCTGTGTGGAAGCTCTTTGGTTTAATTAGATTCCATTTGTGGTTTTTTTGCTTTTGTTGCAATTGTTTTTGGCATCTTCATCAGGAAATCTTTGCTCATTCCTATGTTCTGAATGGTATTTCCTGGGCTATCTACAAGGGTTTTTTATAGTTTTAGGTTTCAAACTTAAGTCTTTAATCCATCTTGAGTTGATTTTTGTATATGGTATCAAAAAGGGGTTCAGTTTCAATTTTCTGCATGTGGCTAGCCAATTATCTCGGCACCATTTATCAAATAGGGATTCATTTTCCCATTGCTTGTTTTTGTCAGTTTTGTCAAAGATCAGATGGTCGTAGGTGTGCAGTTTTATTTCTGGGCCCTCTCTTCTGTTCCATTGGTCAATGTGTCTGCTTTTCTCCCAGTACCATGATGTTTTGGTTACTGTAGCCCTGTAGTACACTTTGAAGTCGGGTAACGTAATGCCTCCAGTTTTGTTCTTTTGCTTAGAATTGTCTTGGCTATTCAGGCTCTTTTGTTGGTTTCATATGAATTTTTAAATAGTTTTTTTCTAGTTTTGTGAAGAATGCCATTGGTAGTTTGATGGGAGTATCACTGAATCTGTTCATTCCCTTGGACAATATGGCCTTTTTTAACATTACTGATTCTTCCTATCCATGAGCATTTGTTTGTGACATCTCTGTTTTATTTTTTGAGCAGTGTTTTATATTTTTCATTTAAGGGATTTTCACTTCCCTGGTTAGCTGTGTTCCTAGGTATTTTATTCTTTTTGTAGCAACTGTGAATGAGATTTCATTACTGATTTGCCTCTGGACTTGGATGTTGGTGTATTGGAATTTTGTTGATTTTTGTACCTTGATTTTGTATTCTGAAACTTTGCTGAAGTTGTTTGTCAGCTAAAGGAGCTTTTGGGCAGAGACTATGGGGTTTTCCAGATATAGGATTATGTCCTCTGCAAACAGGGATAGTTTGTCTTCCTGTCTTCCCATTTGGATGCCTATCAAAGTAATTTTAAATAGCACCATAACATTGCTAGACTTTGCCACCCTTTACATAACATTTGTCTGGGTTCTTTTCAATAAACAGCTTACTAAACATCTTTCAATGTATGAGGCATTTATTCTTTAAGATAAATTAAGGCTATTAAATGTTTCTTTTTAACTTCAGTTGTACCTTATCTCTAGTGTTCTTTGGAGGTCTTAAAGATTTTCAGCTTTGATTTCCAAATGGTGCCTTTCCCTGAGGCTGTTATCCTGTAGAAAAGGCAGATTAATCCAGCATATATCAAATAAGCTGCTCATTTTCCCTGAAGTAAGCTGAACAGCATTGCTGAGTTAGACCAAGTGCTGGAAAATACTTGCCTAGTATCTAGACAGCGATTGCATGCATACTTGGGAACTTACTTCAGAGACTGGTGGTTTTCTTTGTTATTTGTTTTTATGTTTTTTAAAATTCTTTTCTTATTTTTATGTTAGATTTGCTTTTAGGGTAAATAATAATAAAACATGAACTAAGATGGAGAAATATTTGCTGTAAGATCAAGCAAGAACTTGAATGTTTGCTTTTGTTGCAATCATTTTTGGTATCTTCATCAGGAAATCTTTGCTCATTCCTATGTCCTGAATGGTATTGCCTTGAATACCTGAATGGTATTGCCTTGAATACCTGAATGGTATTATCATTCCAATACCCTAATAGTATTGTTATGTTACTTCACATAACAGCTGCACAAGGGACTCACTCACTATCACAAGAACAGCAAGGAGGAAATCCACCGCGATGATCCAATCACCTCCCACCAGGTCCCTCCTCCAATTCGACATGAGATTTAGGCAGGGACACAAATCCAAACCATAATATATGGCTAAATGGAATTATCTGTAACACCTGCCATCACAGTCTTAATCAGTGGTACAAGAACAGTCTTAGAACTCTTTGTTTCAATTGGCCATTTAAGTTTAATAGTAAAAAACTGGGTAATGGTAACAACGCATCACAAAATCTTTAGAAGAAAAGAAGAATGTTTTGTGGACTATTTTGGCATTTTCTGCATGGGGCAGTTTTAAGTTATTAGTTTTTAAAGTGAGTAATTTTTAATGGAAACAACTTGATCAAAACTCTGCCACAGAATTTTGAGACCCATTATAACAACATTTAATGAGAAAAAAATCATGTAGTAATCACTCACACTTAACTTATGTACCTTTTCTAGAACTTAAAAAGTCTGGATTAGAATATAGATAGCTATGTTTATTTCTTAGCTCTCATTTCAGAATCATAAGTTCCTCAAAGTTATAATGTGTGTTGATTTGTCTGTTACCTGATGTTCCTACACTATATATTAAGTATTCTAGGTGCTGCTGCAAAATATTAGTTGACATTACTAATTGATTAACTTCAGACTTAATAATTATACATGGCAAATTATTTAATGTAGTCACTAAATTAAACCTTTTTAACATTCAAGAGCAATCCATGTTTGCTAAAGAATACTGAGAATATTTAGAATAGAGTATAAGCCATAATAAGAAATCAAAATTGTTCATAGGCTCACAAATAAGAGATGCATTTGTTCATTCAGCATTGTTCACCACCACCAGGGTTTAGGCTGGTCCCCTTCCCATTGGGTACAGAGCTCAGACAAGCCCTACATTCACAATGCCTACGTTCCCGTGGTGGGAGACAAACTGCAAACAAAACGAGCAAACAAAACCATAAAACTTGGAAGGAGCATGTTCTGGGGCAAAGATCATGAAGTGGGAAAGAATTTGATGTATGTGAAGCTTTTGTAGCTGGAGCAGAGGATGAGAGTGGAACGAACGTGTAGATGTTCAAGAGGGCCAGTGTTAGGAAGTTGAGTTTTTACTGTAAGTACAAAAGGAAGCCATTGAAAGCTTTTAGATAGTGAAATAATGTGGCATTATTGGAAGGAAATAAACCCCCCAAACAGGAAGGCAAAACCAAACCAAACCAAACCATACTGATTGCTATAAGGATGGCGGGGGAGCAAAACTGGATCAAAAGAGCTCCAACAGGACAGGAAGCGGGTGCAATAGTGCGTCTCTCTAAGAGATGATGCAGGCTTATATTAAGGGGATAGCAGAGGAGGAGAGAAGATGATAGAGTCGAGATGTATTTGGGAAATACAAGAAGACTTGCTGATAGACTGGAAGGGGGTAGGAGGAGTGAAGAATGACCCTGGGATTTTTTACTGGAACACTAAGTGGACAATAGTTTATTTCCTGAGATGGCAAGGGCTGAGGGAGAGTTAGTGTGGCAGAGACGTGTGCTTGTCACGCATTACCAATACTCCCTTTCTTTTCTGGTGTCAGGATTCAGAATTTATTAAGGATGCGAGTGGATCCAGCCAAAATCCACTGCTGCCTTCCCTTTCTTGAAGCTAGGTATGTGGCCTTCAGCTGGGTTATGGCCAATGAGATACACATACTCAGAAGTATTATGTGAGATTTCTAGAACAGTGTTGGAGACTACGTGATGTGACCCTTTTGTATTAAAGCTAAGCATACGTTTATCTGAAAACATAGCACATCTTTTCTTAGATAAATTCCTAGCAAAAATGCATACATATGTTTACCACGAGGCATGTCCCAGAATATTTAAAATAGCACTATTTCTATAAGTTCAAATTAGAAACAGGCCAAAATGTCCATGAAAAAGTAGAATGGATAAGCAATTTTTGGTATATTCATTCACAATGAAATCTGCTGCGAAATGCCGTGAGACGAATGAATTTCACAAATACAATGTTAAACAAAAAGCAAGATACAAAAGAATATATATTATTTCATTTACAAAGGATAGTAACTAACATATGATGTAGGAAGTCAAAGAGTAGATAGCAATGGGAAGGAGGTGGGGTTGATGATTGGGAGAAGCCACTGGGGGAGGTTTTAGGGGGTGCTGGTGATGGTCAATGTTTTTATATGAGTGCTGTTTCGTAAGTTGTCATTCACTTGGCAGAGTGTCAAATATAATAGGCATTCATTAAAGATGTGTGTTGAATAAACTTGTTGAATTTAAGGTGAAAAGGAGTTTTATCAGTGAGAAAATAGCTGTTGTATTATTGCAGTGCTCCATAATAATTTATACTTCTACTGAAACCAAAATAACAAATGTGGTTAGGTTGTGCTTCACATATTCTTTTTAAAGCAAGAAAATATTTGTCGACTGTATATATTTTCCACATTTTGAATATTTAAATTAGCAAATTCCTAATTTCTGGAAAATTTCTTATTCAGATTATTTCTTCCCTGATAATTGTAGATTAACTAGGTAATGGGGGTGAAAACATGTACATTGGTCACTAAATTCATTTCTTGTGGTAATATCCAAGACAAAATGATTTTCATTAAATTTCAGAAATGCAATGTTAAAGTTAACGCTAGAAGTTTTAGAAAGTGCCAGGAGAGAAAAATAGGAAAGCTTAAAAATGTCCCTAAAATGATAAGGCTTTCAACTCCACACTAATAGATTCTGAAGAATAAATTGGAATGCTCAGGAACTGTTACATGACAAATGAGAGTACAAATATTTTCTTTTTCTAAATGTGCTAAGAAAAACAAACAAACAGAAAGATAAATACTTCCTGAAGAATAACTAAGCCATAGAAATTCAGAACATTTCAAATTTATGAGATATTAAAGCCAGGAAGTATTGCACATGAAATAAATTCTAATAATCTTAGAAAAAAATTATAATAATCTTTTGTTTCTATGGTAAAGGAAGGTGATGGATTTCAAAGGCAAAGAAAAAAACAAGTTTGCACTTTCATGTTCTTCTTTCCTATAACTAGATTTCAGATTTTCTACTTGCAGAAAAGGAGTGAATTCCCTTTTGTATTATAAGATTAAGGAAGAAGGAAATCATTTGAACTCTTGATTATACTTTGAAGTGGACTCTGATTGTAATAATACTTTATAAACATTCAAACATCCCCCAAAGGCTATTAATAAGTAGTTATCTTAGATTTAACAACAAACAAAAAGCCCCTAATGTTTCCTAACTACAGATTACATTTCCAGCTCCATTTAGCCAGCCCCACAAGGGTGCTCCTATTTGGAGGAACCAGGGGAGACAGCAAATAATTTAATTCAGTGTAATCCATTCAACTCATTGAAAAACTACTCAAAGCATGGGCCTTATCAATGGGTATCTATAGTGTCATCGATACTGTTATTATTTACTATGGGATGTACATTATGAGAGGCAGCTGGAACTTATAGTTCAGAATGCAAATTCTAGAGTCAGATAGAGTTTAAATGCTGCCTTCACTTTTAAGCTGTGAATTTGGGTAAATTGTTCAACTACTGAGGGCCTCAAAGTCATTAACTGAGAAATGGGAATAACAGAGTCATATGTCACTTCTTGATGGGGATATATTCTGAAATATGTATGGATAGGTGATTTCGTTGTTGACAAACATCCTTGGGTGTACTTACACAAACCTAGATGGTAGAGCCTCCTACACATCCAGGCCATAAGGAATGAATAGTCTGTTGCTTCTAGGCTGCAATATTGCACAGCATGTTACTGGACTGAATGCTATAGGCAATTGTAACAATTGTAACACACTGGTAAGTATTCATGTATCTAAACATAGAAAGGAGACAGTAAAAGCATAGTATATAAGAAATAGTATACCTATATAGGGCAGTGACCATGAAAGGAGCTTGCAGAATTGGAAGTTGCACTGGGTGAGTCGTGAGTGGGTGGTGAGTGATGGCCTAGGACATTACTGTACACTACTTAGACCTTATAAACACTGTATACCCAAACTACATTCTTCAAAAATATTTTTCTTTCCTCATTAATAAATTAACCTTAGCTTACTGTAATGTTTTACTGTATAAACATTTGATTTCTAACTTTTTGGCTCCTTTGTAAAAACACTTAGCTTTAAAACACAAATACATTGTACGACTGTCCAAAAATGTTTTATGATATCCTTATTCTACAAGCTTTTCTTTTTCTTTTTAAAATTTCTCATTTTTAATTTTTTAACTTTTGAAACACTTTTGTTGAAAATTAAGACACAAACACACATATTAGTCTAGGTCAATACAGGGTTGGAATCGCCAATTTCACTGTCTTCCACCTCCACATCCTGTCCCACTTAGAAGGTCCTTGGGGGTAATAATATGTATAGCACTGTCATCTCCTATATAAACAATGCCTTCTCCTGGAATGCTCCCTGAAATATATGCCTGAAACTGTTTTACAGTTAACTTTTTTAAAGTAAGTAGAAAGAGTACACTCTATAATAACAATAAAAAGTATAGTATAGTAAATGCATAAACCAGTAATAACATTGTTTGTTATCACTAGCAAGTATTATGTATTATACACAGTTACGCTATATGTGCTATACTTTTATATTACTGTCAGCACAATAGGCTTGTTTACACCAGCATCACCACAAACATGTGAGTAATGTGTTTCACAATGACATTAGGATAGCTACAGTGTCACTAAACCACAGGAAGTTTTCAGCTTCATTATAATATTATGAGATCACTTTCATTTACGCAGTTTGTCTTTGACCAAAACATTGTTGGGGAGCACATGACTGTCTATTTATCTCATGGAACTATGAAGATTAATGAGTTACATGGTAAAAATGGACTTATTATCTAGCACCTAGTAAGTTCTAACAAATGTTAATTATCATCATTGTCACTTTTCTTGCTATTATTGTGTAACCCAGAGAATAGGAAAGGTCAGAGACTTACGAACTTTGTCCCAAGGAAGAGGGACGCACGAGTCATAATTGAATTGATCCAAGTAATCACAGCATCCCCTAGGGCTTCTGTGAGAGCAGAGTGTGGAAGAAAGAATCAGTCACCAAAATAGCTTTCTCTATTGCTTCCTGGTCTAAGCGGGAGTCGTCCACCACCACTGGGGCAGTTACAGCTCTTCCTATGGATGGTGGGAAAAGACATGGGAAGCCCCACTATCTGCTGAACCAATCACCGTGAGGCTGAGAGATAAGACCTTGAAGCTAGGTGATGTGAGAGGCATGATGATGGCTGAGCAATGGGTAGAGGACCCAGGTGAGGACAGCGAGGGGAAAATGGGACTCCTGCTTAGTCTGCCATACCTCTAACAACTTTAAGGAGCTCTTTTTTTTATTGTTTGTTTGTTTTTGATACAGAGTCTCACTCTGTCACCCAGGCTGGAGTGCAATGGCACTATCTCAGCTCATTACCATCTCCTCCTCTTGGGTTCAAGTGATTCTTCTGCCTCAGCTTCCTGAGTAGTTAGGATTACCTTCCAAAGACAACCTCCAAATATTATCACATTGGAAAGTAGGTTTTCAACATATGAATTTTGAAGCAAAACATTTAGTCCATTCCATGTATGTATATGTGTGTGTGTGCGCGCATATGTGTGTGTATGTATATATATATGTGTGTGTGTATATCTGGTTTCTTTTGCTAGGTAGGGTAGTGAGGGAGGCATAAGTAAACATAATGTGTTCTTATGTTTTTGATAATGGTAAATTAATTCAACTTTCTAAGCTCTCCCCTCTTTTTTATTTGTCTAAACATAGAATTTGTTTTGCCCAATGAGTCAGTTGTGACGGGCCTGTCAAACACAGGAATAGACTGTTGCCAAATAGCCTCCAAAAAGCAAGTGCTGCTTTACAATATGAATGCATGCCAGCACAAATGCTCCTCTATCAAAGCACTGAGCCAATATTTCCTAAAACCTATAGTAGACTATATGTTTTACATCAAGTTTATAACAAAACAACAATAATGAAGAACCCCAAATGCATTCTCTGTAAGGCAGCATGCTTAGCCTTGCTGTGGATAGAAAGACATGCAAAGACCCTACTCTCTAGGTACACAGTAAGAAAGTAGAAACACTGGGGAATGAGAGATGTATTCATTCCTGCCATGCAAACCTGTGAATGTGAGGCATTCATTTACCCCCTCTCGGTGAGCCCCAGTTTCCCATACATTCTCAATTCCCAGGATTGAACTGAGACAATGTGGAGGCTGTTCTTACTCTTGAAATTCTTGAAATCAATCTGACTAGAATGTATGCACAAGAAACTTAGCCAATAATGTCTAAATATAAGGGAGGTTAAGTATGCAGTGAGTATTACCGCTACCGTAAGAGTTCAGGGCAAAGAAATCACTGAAGGCTGAGAGGTGGAGGAGAGGCTTCCTGGAGAAGGGAGGACTTCACTGGAAGCTTCAAGATAGAGTAAGAGATGGATACACAGTGAAGACAGGACAGGGAGTTTTATTCGGTTGACATGGCAGTAGGATTGTGGGTGATAAAGATGGAGGGTAATGACATGAGGAGAAAGTTTTGTTGAAAATTAAAAAACACAAGATAAGTTTGGGAAAATATGCTGAAACTTGGCTATGCTTCACTCATTTCCTACTTTTCTGTGAAAAATCTCAAACAAAGAAATATATGATGCCTTGTGAGATGAACTCATTCTGGCAACGTTATTAGTTGCTTATTTTTAAAACTTTCTAATTGTGTTATATGTTTAATAAATTATGAAACTGAGAACAATAATCTTTTATGACATTTTCTAGTTTTTAATTATTTTCTTAAAGCAAATAAACAATAAATTTGTATAAAAAACCCTTTATCATCAAGAATAATGTTAAATATCACATGAAAAAATAACAAATATTGATTTTGTAATATATATAATTGGTCTAGATGTCAGCAAATATTTATTTGGAATCTGCTATGTGTCAGGCTGTGTGGCAGGTGCTGGGACAGATACATATCAAAATGCTTTCTGAATGGAGTGAGAAATAATTTTTCAAACCAAGAGTGAATGGAATACGGAAGAAGTTTTGAAACCAACAAAACTCAGTCAATAATATAATGTAAGTAGGTCTTTCTGATAAATGAAGAGTGATTCGATTTATATGTACTTTATTCCAAAGAAACCTGACAAATATTTTTTGCCTTGATTTATTAACATTGATCGACTGATACATAACTATTAATTTCATTCAACAAACATATTTTTACAATATCAATACAGAATATTTAAATTAGATTGATTATTCTTAGCTTGTAGAGGTGACCAAATTTATCATATAATTATTTCAAAATATCAATTTAGTAGAAAGAAGGAAATAAAAACTCTGGAAGTGCCCAAAATGCCTACGAGCTCTGTTTCCTTAACTACCAAATAAAAAGTTAGTGACAGAATGATGACATTACTCCCTGGGAGAAAATTTTACAATGCCATGAATTTGGCAGGGCATATCCTGATCTATCAATTTTCAGACTTAATATGGTTTGATTGTGTGTCTACTCCAAATCTCATGCTGAAATATGATCCCTAGTGTTGGAGGTGGGGCCTCGTGGGAGGCACTGGAATATGGGAGCAGATCCCTTATGAATGGCTTGGTGCCATCCCCCTGGTAATGAGTGAGCTCATTCTCTGAGTTCATGCAGGATTCTGAATGTTTAAAAGTGTGGCCGGGTGCAGTGGCTCATGCCTGTAATTCCAGCACTTTGGAAGGCTGAGGTGGTCAGATCACATGACGTCGGGAGTTCCAGACCAGCTTGACCAACGTGGAGAAACCCCGTCTCTACTAAAAATACAAAAAGTAGCTGGACATGGTGGCGCATGCCTGCTATCCCAGCTACTCGGGAGGCTGAGGCAGAAGAATCACTTGAACCCTGGAGGCAGAGGTTGCGGTGAGCCGAGATCGTGCCATTGCACCCCAGCCTGGGCAACAAGAGTGAAACTCGGTCTCAAAAAGTAAATAAATAAATAAATAAAGTGTATGGAACCTCCCACTTCTCTCTCTTGCCATGTGACATGCAGGGTCTCCTTCGCCTCCTGCCATGACTGTAAGCTTCCAGAGTACCTCATCAGAAGCAGATGCTGGCACTATACTTTGTGTACAGTCTGCAAAACCATGAGCCAAAGTAAAACCTCTTTTCTTCATAAATGACCCAGCCTCAAGTATTCCTTGATAGCAATGAAAAAACAGACTAACAGAGTGTTTTGAATTTTCCTTGAAGAAACAAGCTACAGCAGCAGGCACACACAAGGTCAACTGCATAGTTGCTTTTCAGGGAATAATTTGTTAAAGCAGATAGACTCAGATAGTGACACAAACCATGACACAAGCTTTTCACTTGTTATATAAGTCCCTTTCCTTATTCAATTCTCCGAGATTTTGCTTCTGTAATTTCCCTGAGTCTATAAAATACCCATCAGTTTCCTCCTACAAATGACTAAATAGTCATATTTTAATTTTTTAAGCAAAGCGTTTAATGTTAGCATTAACAATGGTGGTTATTTGTGGGGTGTGGCTCAAATGAGATTAAGAAGATGGAAGAAAGGAGTGAAGACTTGGAAGTTGGGGACAGAGACAGGAGATATCTCACTGTATATATTTTAATGCTTTCTGGTATCTGAAGCACATAATTGTAGCCCCTTGACAAAAATACAAGTAAGTGCCTAACAATAACAACAACAAAACACCAAATACCTACCCCTGGCAACAATAACGCATCTGGAAAGAACAAAATTTACTCTTCAATATGTATGGGGATTATTAGTGTTAAGTTATAGTAACCAGAAGTTGCTAGTGATATATAGGTAAATTAGGTAAGATATTTCAACTGTGAACTTTTTCCTGTAAAATATACAACCTACACAACATTTTAAATATTTCTAATGGCTGGATGCAGCAGTAATTCCAGCACTTTGGGAGGCCAAGGCGGGTGGATCACTTGAGTTTAGGAGTTCAAGACCAGCCTGGGCAACATGGCAAAACCACATCTCTACTGAAATATCAAATTTTGCTGGGTGTGGTGGTGCACACCTGTAATCCCAGCTACTCAAGAGACTGAGGCACGAGAATTGCTTGAACCCGGGAGGCAAAGGTTGTAGTGAGCAAAGATCATGCTACTACACTCCAGCCTGGGCAACAGAACCAGACCTTGCCAAAAACAAACAAACAAAACAAAACAAAACAAAACAAAAAGAAAGAAAGAAAATGGAAAAATGTGCTTATGTTTTAAAATATTTATTAATTGACATGCTTACACCATTAGCCATCTTCCCAAGCCCCAAATACCTCAAATCATATTACTGCCACTCTACATGTGTGGGAAGGATATCAGTCTAATTACTCACAGCTTGAGCTAAGGTTAAATATTGCATGCTATTAGTCAAGTATGATTTTACATATGATAATTAACAAAGAAAGCCAACATTTCTCAAGTATTTTCTATTAAAAGGAAAGCTTTCTTTCAATTCTTTCTAAAAGTAAAGAAGAGAGGAGTTTTACTCATTTTCATATTACATGCTGCTTTTCTAGTAACGAAAACATTTTAAGTACTTTTGCCATTCCTGGGTTCTAAGAAGAGTGGTAAATAAAAAACACTGAATGATTGTGGCTGCTCTAATGCCTTAGATCTCCAGAAAGTCTTCCATAGGCAACTTCAAATACATTGTATTTAGAGTACTATAGTACTATCCTTATTTTACACACAAGTCAACAAAGGCTGAAGAGGCTAAGGGAGTTATCCACAATCACAGAGTTAGTGGGGAAGTATGTTCTCTGAGAAATCCTCAATCAGGCACTTTGCTGATGACATCTGACTACAGGGTGGAAAGAATGAACTATGACAATGTGGAAATGTATATGCCTCCACAGGGTTAATCAGTGATATTATGATTTGAGAGGCTTTATGCTACAGACTGTATGCTTGGGTCCCCTCCACATTTATATGTCTAAACCTAACCCTGAATGCAATGGTATTTGGACATGGGGCTTTGGGGAGATGATTAGGTAATGAGGGTGAAGCCCTCATGAATGGGATTAGTGCCTTTATGAAAGCAACCCCATAGAGCTGCCTTACCCCTTCTACCATATGAGGACATAGCAAGAAGAAGGTCATCTGCAAACCAGAAACAGGACCTCAATATCTACCAAATATGCCAGAGCCTTGATCTTGGACTTCACAGCCTCCAGAACTGTGAGAAATACATGTCTGTTGTTTATAAGCTACTCATTCTAGGATATTGTATTATAGCAGTCTAAATGGGCCAAAAAACTTTTCTACTTAAATATGTATCTTCCCAGAGCTTGGATTCCACTGAACCTTGTGGCTGGAATGCCTTCTCCTCAGTCATTGTTTTCCATTAGGCACCATAGGAATACTGCATAAAGAACATGAGTTCTCCAAGAGTGCAAGAAAGTGTTGGAAAATGGGGAAGCTATATTGTATTACATATATTTTAAAAATCATAAAATTGAGTTGATAAACATTTAATGTCTACAAAGTGTACATTATAGTATCTTGTCAAATGTAATTCAACTCATATGATCATGCATAAATGGGCACATTTTAAATATGTTTCATGTCATTAAGTACTTCAAAGAATGTCAGAGGCTCTGAGGGACTTAAAAGAATGCCACCTCTTACCCTGGCCTGCCTGGAGACAGCTCTACATTGGTCAAATGCCAGCTCAAGTTCACTTCCTCTGAGAGGCTGTTTACTAATCTGCATTTCTGTTTCCTCTAGGCTAAAAGTTAAGCATGTATTTCTCTGTGTTGTGATGATAATTTATTCGTATTATGACTTCGGTCATTTATTGTGGTTTTTGTTGTTTGCTTGTTTTGGGGTGTGCTCTAAAATACTGCCTGGATTTTCAGTTTATCCAGAACAGGGACCAGGTATTACTCATCTCTTTATTCCCAGCAGCAAAAACAGTACAGGTAAGATAGTAGGTGACCCACAGTCATTTACTGGATTAAATTCCATTTCTGTTCAGATGCCAGAGCACCTAAAATTATACCTAAATAATTATACTTTTTTGGAGTTTACCTATCCTTATCACAAAATGCACATAATCTTGAGTATTATATTGGAGGGTTTTTCCTGCATCTTTTGCATACCTTACTATTTTACCTAGGAGTGCATAGACACAGAATATTAGAATCATATTTGATCGTTTAATTTTACTCAAAGGATGATGGATAAACTGAAACTTCCTCTCTCCCCCATTTACTTTTTCTATTTCTTCTCTTGATTATAATAAAATGTTTTCTCCTCATTCCTTCCAATTTGGACCTATCATAAAGGTTTTTACCAAGAATCAGTTTTCTTGAGGGTTATTTATCTCAAAACTTTGAAGATTTAAGATTTTCTTTCAAATAAAACCTTTTCATAATTTACTGTTAATTCTAATATATTCATGTTCTCTTTTAGTGAATAGGAAAAAAACAAGCGACAGAGAATGCTTATCCTCATATTTAATATTTTTACATTTACCAATTCTTCATTAATTACAGCTATATGCTACAGATGTCCAGCATAAACTGGATCATTTAATGCATAATTGCTCTTCTTAGATGAACTCAAGACCTATTGCTATTATTTTCCATGGACTGCAGCAATTATGTGCCTGAACAGAATTAAGTTCCCATCTTCTCATGTCATGGGACATTGTCTCATGGAATGTAAGAAAGAAATAGAAACTAACTGGAGGAGAAAGTGTTCTTATCACAGCCGAAGTGGTACTTTCATGAATGTTTTGAGGTTCCTGAAAGGAGGAAAACTGCAGATATCACCATTAACTCATGTAAAACACAAATTTTATTTTGCAGAAACTGATGGTTCACATGATAGTAATATTGTCACTAGACTAGTAAGTTTTCAAGAAATGCATCATGGACTTGGTAACAAAATATTGTTCATATGCTTAAACTTTCTTCGATTAACAAAAAAAACCTAAGAAAAAATTTAGAGTGTTGAACAGATGAAAGAGTCGAAGGAAGAAAAGTCTATAGCATATATTTTTGCTTCATTTTGAATTTTATTTTTCATATTGACATATAGCTAACAAGATGTGTTAGTTTTTCCATAAGGATAACTATTATTTACGACAGCACTGAGTGTGTGGGGGCTGAATTTTTGGCAACAACAGTAACCTTTTTACAATTTGATTGGTTTTATGTCATAACAGCATTAGAATTCCAACACAGACTTTTGAAAAAAACAATATCACCTATATTTCCAAATTATTTAATTGAATCGTTCACCTAACACCTTCATTTACTTGTTGGTTTTGATCTCTTGTCTCCTTGAAGGCGGTTTTTGAATGGTAATAACAAACTGCTAATGTGCTTTCGAGCCAAAAAAGTTACATGTCAGAGCTGCCTTGCAAAGGCCCTCTTTCATAGAGCTATTTTATTGAGGTCTAAGGTAAGTTTCAGAATAGGAGGATGAATGTGGAGCCCATTGAGTGGCAGGTTTGATATGACAGAGTTGTAGGCTACAAGCCAGAAGCCAGACTTGAGCGTTCAGTTCCATAACTACACTTTGTGATTGACTTTAGGCAGGCAAATCATAAATTGTATAAAAGTGGGGTGAACATACCTCATTCAAAGAATGGCTTTGAATATGATGAGATGATACATAAGAAAGCACTTGAAAAGTGCAAAAGACAAAACAAATCTCAAACTCTATTTAGATTTTCTCCTGCTCTGCTACCTTAAAGGATCAAGCTTGACCTAAGGCTGAAGTATTCTGTTAAACCACAAAACTGTACCAAGAAGCACTTCTTTGGATTTAACTTTAAACACATTACAGGTTGAGTGTCCCTGATTTGAAAATCCAAAATTGGAAATGCTCCCAAATCTGAAACATTTTTGGTGTTGACATGATGCTCGACCCTAATTTGATATCCAAATTACAGATGCTCAACTCGTAAGTATAAATCAAATATTCCCAAATCAGAAAATAACCTGAAATCTGAAACATTTCTGGTACCTAGCATTTCAAATAAGTGATACTCAACCTGTATGTACTCTGTTTGGTTCATTTAATTAATCTCTATTAATACAAATCAGACTTCATTAACAAATAGCATCAATACTTAGATGGGGAGAATACCTTCCAGTGTTCTGTTACATAGTATGGTGACTAAGAACAATGTATTGTTATGTTTCAAGATGGGTAGAAAAGACGATCTTGAAAGTATCATCACAAAGAAATGATAAAGGTTTGAAGTGGCGGATATCCTAACTACCCTGATTTGATCACTATACATTGTACACATGTATTGAAACATCACCCTGTACCCTATGAACATGAACAATTATCATATATCAATTACAAACAAAATAAATAGCATCATAGCTGTCATTTATTGAAGAACTGTCCACTTGTAATTTAATCACCCACTAAAAGTTCTGTGAAGTAGCTCATATTACTTGTACTTTAAAAATGAAAGTAAAAGAACTTGTTTAAGAAAACCAGAATGTAGGGCGGGTGCAGTGGCTCACACCTGTAATCCCAGCACGTTGGGAGGCCAAGGCAGGCAGGTCACCTGAGGTCAGGAGTTCAAGGCCAGCCTGGCCAACATGGTGAAATTCTGTCTTTACTGAAAATACAAAAATTAGCCGGTGTGATGGCGCATGCCTGTAATTCCAGATGCTTGGGAAGCTGAGGCAGGAGAATTGCTTGAACTCAGGAGGCAGAGGTTGCAGTGAGCTGAGATCACACCACTGCATTCCAGCCTGGGTGACAGAGTAAGACTCTGAAAAAAAAAAAAAAAGACAAAGAAAAAGAAGAAAGAAAGAAAGAGGAAAGAGAAAGAAGGAAAGAAAGAGACAGAGAGAGAGAAAGAAAGGAAAAAAGAAAGAAGAAAGAAAGAAAACAAACTAGAATGTAAATTCAGGTCTGCCTGTTCTCACTTTCACACTTGCACATTGGTCTAGAACCGCAGATCCATGTTACCTACAATATATTACAGTCCTCACTGGAATATCTAGATTACCCAAATTTAACATGTTGAATTCTGAATTCATTATTTTCCTTCCGAGATGAGATTATCTGCCTTATATTAATAATTTAGTTAATTATTATAACACTACCTACTTAGACTTGCAAGCCAGAAACCTACAGTAGTTTTACGTTCTCTTTCTCTAAACCACCGTGGCCAAATAGTCAAAAAAAAAAAAAAAAAAAAAAAGCCAATTCTACCATAAAAGTAGGTTTCAACATCTTCTACCCACACAGCCACATTTTTAGTCCAAATTCAAATAATTGTTGGTTGATATGATAGCCTTTACATTGGTCTCCTTGCTACCAGTTATTCTCTATCCAAAAGCACCTGTCACATTGTAACTCCTTATCAAGACACAGCATCCTTTATTAAGGTGCCTTGATCTCTGTTTCCGGTTTCATTTTCGCCATATTTTGTATCCAATCCTCGGACACATGAAACTTGTGTAGAAAGTGTTTGTTCTAGCTTCTACTTCCATGGGCTTCCCCAATATTTCTTGCCTTTGAAACTCTCTTCCATTCTTCAGACTTAGCTTTTCCTAGCTCCTTTATTAAGTCTTTCTGTAGTTATCTTTCTACATGCATGTGTCTCCTGGTAAACTGACATCTCCTGGAAGGTAAGACTCAGGATTTAGTCCCCCATCCCTGAAAACTACAGTATTATCATATATAGAAGTGCTTAATAATTTTTTTGTGAAATAAATGATTGAATTAATAGTCTACATCTGAATACACAGGAAATTCAAAAGGTTATCAAAACCATAATTTATTTTAATAAGGTCTGGACATATTTATACTCAGTAATATTGTATAGACATAAAAAATGTTAACTTTAAATAATGAGATTCAGAAAATATGATTAAGTATAGAGTGTATTCCAGCTCAAAGCTTGAGGATAGCCACCTGGTAACACAGATTCGTTTCCCTGAATATATACTCCAATTAGCAGCAGTTCCAATCAGATTTTTAAAGAAAAAATAAGCCATTCCTAAGTTGTTTTCCAAGAATTTACCTTAAAATAACATCAGCTCTTGATTGACTGTAGATTGTTTTTGGTGTCACAATTTCCAGGAACATGAAGGTAATGGAGGAGGCAGCTAGTCAGGAACAAAATGCCCTTTAACAATTGCCCTAGCATTAGTGTGGTAGATGTGGAGTGGAATGTGACTGAAACCATGAGTAATGCCCCACCCAGGAAATGAACGCTGATTGAAAGTCTTGTTGCCATTGGCCAGACTACCAGGTGGCCCATTACTCAAGATAACCATCACAACCAGGTAAGCGACCTGCAGCCCCTACCCCTCACCCGCTTTGCCTAGTAGAGCCTGCATACCCTATCCCTGTTGTTGCCGCGGGAAAAAGAGGTCCTAATCCAGACTCCAAGATAGGATGCTTGGATCGTGTGCAGGAAGGAATGCAAGGCGAGTTACAGAGTGCAGTGAGAGAGTTTATTGAAAGCTACTCAGTTACATAGGAGGGTGTTCTCAGAAAGCAAGAGGAGGAATGCAACATCTGTGTTTTAAGTTTTTCTTATATAGGGGTCTTATCTATGTAAAAGCTAAGCTAAATTGTGTCTGCATGTGGGTGGGCTGGCAGAATGACAGAATTTATTACTTGATTTAAAGAAAGTTATCCTTGGCATTTTAGTGCATAAGCACAAAGCATAAGTATTATCACTTAAAAAGTGCATATTGTTAGGTAATATTGGAACATCTGGGTGTTTTGTTGTCCCAGGTGTTTATCCTTGCAGGCATTATTAAGCTGCATCCTCAGCCTTAAACATCCTATGACCGTGGGTAGTGGCTGGCAAGGAATGTGTCTTGATAGTTTTAAGATGGAGTTGATTTTTAAAAACGTGTTACTCGGCCGGTCGCGGTGACTCACGCCTGTAAACCCAGCACTTTGGGAGACCAAGGCAGGTGGATCACGATACCCGGAGACAGAGACCATCCTGGCTAACACGATGAAACCCCATCTCTACTAAAAATACAAAAAATTAGCTGGGCGTGGCGGCGCATGCCTGCAGTTCCAGCTACTCCGGCGGCTGAGGCAGGAGAAACGCTTGAACCCGGGAAGCGGAGGTTGCAGTGAGCCCAGATCGCGCCACCGCACTCCGCACTCCAGCCTGGGCGACAGAGCCAGACTCCATCTCAAAAATAAATAAAACAACAACAATAATAATAAAAATAAAACAACGTGTCACTCTGGCTTTCCTATGCTCCCGTTTTCCTAGCAAAGTCAATTCCTGCACTTTGCCTAAACAGGCTTTTTGTTTGTTTGTTTGTTTGTTTGTTTGACAGAGTCTCGCTCTGTCCCCAGGCTGTAGTACAGTGGTGCGATCTCGGCTCACTGCAACCTCCGCCTCCCAGGTTCAAGCGATTCTCCTGCCCCAGCCTCCCGAGCAGATGGGATTACAGGCACGTGCCACCACGCCCTGCTAATTTTTGTATTTTTAGCGGAGACGGGGTTTCACCATGTTGGCCAGGCTGGTCTCAATCTCCTGACCTCGTGATCCGCCCGCCTCGGCCTTCAAAGTGCTGGGATTAGGGGCATGAGCCACCGCGCCTGGCCCCTACTGGCTTTTTAAGGAGCCGGCCAGAGGATCCTTGCACCTCTGCTGTTTCCCTTGCACTGGAGCACAAGCCCTGAAATAACGCCTCATCTGGGAAATCAGCTTGGCCCATGTACATTTCCATTACATAAGGACCCAAGGGCCTGGTGTCTGTAACAAAAGCAGGTAAGAAATTAGGTGATGGACTTCCAGCGTGGCAGCATGAGGAGCCATGCTCCCCTGTTCCCTACTGAAATGGGTGAAAACTACAAGAAATAACAACCGTGTAAAACCTCTAGAAATGATCCCAAGGACAAAGTGCAAATGAACATCTATTCAAGAACATCTCTGAAAATTCTGCAATAAAGGCAAGTATTTATAGTACTTGAACCCAGACCAGTTCCTTTCGACTCCCTGTCATCTCAGTGAGGCTGACTCCACACTGCTGCCTCCAAGAACGCTGGGCTGCCTCTCCTCCCAGCTGGCAATTGGAGGGCTTTCCTCCCAGGAGGAGCAGGGCATCCTTGCTTTCCATTCCTGATCCCAACCACCAGCTGCTGAGGCAAAGTTCTGTGTGAGTGCAGTGGAGGAGTGGGGATACCCTTCTGCCTAGCCATCACTCCTGGGTCAGAGACTCTAACTTGGGTGCGTTCTGCTGAAATACTGGGGCCCTGCTCACTCTTGCTCTCATTCACTGAGTACTGGGATCCTAGAGCAGGGATGTCACTCACAGAGACTGCCATCCTCTCCGCCCATAATTCCAGAACCTTAGTTCAGAGATTTTGCCTGAGTGAAAACAAGCCAAAAAACAGATAACATCTGATTTATTTATTTATTTATTTACTGAGATGGAGTCTTGTTCTGTCACCCAGGCTGGAGTACAGTGGCGCGATCTCAGCTCACTGCCGCCTCTGCCTCCCAGACTCTAGCAATTCTCCTGACTCAGCCTCCGGAGTAGACTAACTGGGATTACAGGCACGCACCACCATGCTGGGCTAATTTTTGTATTTTTAGGAGAGGTGGGGTTTCACCATGTTGGCCAGGCTGGTCTCGAACTCCTGACCTCAGGTGATCCGCCTGCCTCAGCCTCCCAAAGTGCTGGGATTACAGGCTTGAGCCACTGTGCCCGGCCCACCTCATTTATTTTTAAGGAACTGACTTCATTTGCAACAGAGAGAAGAAATTCAATCCCAGATGCGCTGTCAAGAATAATGGCAGTTGTGGCCAGGTGGATTGCTTGAGTCCAGAAGTTCAAGGCCAGCCTGGAAAACATAGTGAGACCCCCATCCCTACAAAAAAAATTTTAGAAAATTAGCCGGGTGTGATGGTGCACACCCATAGGCTGAGCTACTCAGGACGCTGAGGCAGGAGGATCGCTCGAGCTCAGGATTTTGAGGTTGCAGTGAGTTGTGATTCTGCCCTTGCCCTCCAGATTGGGTGACAGAGTGAGATCTTGGATCTAAAACAAACAAACAAACAAAAGATAGTCTAAACTATAGGACAACAAGTTTGAAGGAGAGAACCAGGGAATCTGGAAAGAGTCTCCCTGGAGTCTGCCTGAGGTCTGAGCAAAAATCAGTCACTTCAGTAACTATTCTGTCAGAGAAGCCACAATTTGATTGGATTAGTTCATGGAACAATTTCTGTCATAGGGCATTGTTAAAGACAATAGAACAATCTGCCAGTAATTGGTGGAGTTTAATAGCTAAGAGTGGTCAGTGGAAGAGATGAAAATAGTCCTACTAGTACCACTGTCATTCTAGGGCGACTACAGGCACACCTGAAGCTATACCTTGCAGAGGAAAAACATCAAAAGCTAACACCAGAGATGAAGAGACACAGATTTTGCTGAAATAATTCACTTAGGCAAATAATAACAAGTCCTCCCTGGGGTTGGGTAGTACTCAGAATTTCTGAGTAGTCTTTTAAATTAATTAATATATACATTAAATATCTATATATAGGTAATTATATATACTATGGAAAATTTTCAACAAAAAAATTGTGAGGCATACAAAAAAAATTAGGCAATAGAAACTGCATGTGAGAGACACCAGATGTTAGATTTTTCAGAAAAAGACTTTGAAGTAGCCATTATAAGCATGTTCACAGAGCTAAAGCAACAAAAAATAAAGGAGTAAAGAAAGAATAATAACAACATTAAGTCAAATATACAATATCAATAGAGACAGAAATTTTAGAAAACAAATGAAAATTCTAAGTAATTACTAAATTTAAAAAATTCACCAGAAGGGCTCAACATTAGATTTGGATCTCGCAGAAGAAACAATAAGGAAGTAGAAGACAGATCAATAAAAGTTATGTAAGCTGAAAAACAGAAATAAAAAGAATGAATATAAAGACTAAAGAAAAGTGACAAATGCTTCAGAGAAATGTGGGACATCATTAAGCATATCAATATATGTGTAATGGGAGTACCAAAGGAGAGGAGAGAAAAGAACGGAAAAAGAATAGGCCAAAAATCAATAGCTGAAGCGTCCCAAATGTATTGAAAAACAGTATCGTACCCATCCAGAAAGCTCAATGCATTTTACATAGGATAAACTCAAAGAGAACCACAAATGTACAAATCATAGTAAAAATGTTGACAGGTGAAGACAAGGAAAACATCTTGTGGGCAGTAAGAAAAAAATTACTCAGTATTTAAAAGGGAGCCCTAATAATATTGCTAAGCCCCAAAACAAGCCTCAATAACTTTAAAAGGATAGAAATAATGCAAAATACGTTCTCTGACTACAATGAAATGAAATTAGAAATCAATAGCATTCAAAAAATTGGTAACTCATAAATATGTGGAAATTAAATGCACTCCTGAATCATCAGTGGGTCAAAGAAGAAATCAAAAGACAAACCAGAAAATACTTTGAGATAAAAGAAAATGAACACACACCATGTCAAAACTTACTAGATGCAATTGAAGCACTGCCTAGAGGCCAATTTATTGCAGTAAATGCCAATCACATAAAGGAAGAAAATATCTTAAATCAATGACCTAATCTTCTACCTTTTGATGCTGGAAAAGGAAGTGCAAACTAAACATAAAGCAAGCAGAATGGAGAATATAATGAATACTAGAAAAGAAATTAATGAATTAGTGGATAGGAAAATAATAGAGAAAACTCAGTGAAACCAAAAGCTGGTTCTTTAAAAGAATAACAAAATTGGCAAGTCTTAAGCTAGATTTACCACAGAAAAGAGAGAGGACTCAAGTCACTTGAATCAGAAATTTAAAAAGGAACATTACTATGGACCCTATAGGAATAAAAAGGATTTTAAATGAACGCCATATACAATTGTATGCCAACAAATCAGGCAGCTTAGAAAAAAATGGACTAATTCCTGGAAATGTATAAATGACTAAAACTGACTCCAGACAAAAACAGACCATCTGACTAAACCCGTGATAAGCGGCTAGACTGAAGGAGAAATAACAATAATAATAAACTACCCACAAAGAAAAGGCCAGGCCTAGAGGGCTTCACCACTAAATCTTACCAAATATTATATTTAAAGAATAATTGAAACCAATTATTTATAAACCCTTTCAAAAAAAATGGAAGAGAAGGGAATACTTCCCAACTCTTTTTATGAGACTTCTATTACCTTGATACCAAAATTAGACAAAGATATCATAAGAAAAGTATAGCTTCATATATCTTATAAATACAGGCACAAATTTCCTTAACCAAGAAAACATAAGAATAAAATAAATCTTTATGACCTTGCATTTGGCAATGGATTCTTAGGCATGATACCAAAAACATGAACAACAAAACAAAAATTAGATAAATTAGACTCCAACAAAGTTAAGAAAAACAAAAAAGCTTTTGCGCTTCCAAGGACACCATCTAAAAAGTGAAAAGACAACCCTCAGAATGGCAGAAAATATTTGCAAATCATATATCTGATAAAGGACTTCCATCCAGACTATATAAAAACTTTTCCAATTCAAAAATTAAAAAAAAAATTTAAAAATGAACAAAGGATCTGAATAGACACTTTTGTAAGGAAGGCATACAAATGCCTAATAAGCACATGAAAAGATTCTTGACATTATTAGTCATCAGGAAAATGCAAATAAATATCACAAGTTACCACTTCCTAACCACTAGGATGGCTAGAATCCTAAGTCTGATACTATCAAGTGTTGGTGAAAATGCAGATAAATCAGAACCTTCATACACTACTGGTAAGAATGTATGATCATGCAGCTGCTTTGGAAAACAGTCTAGCAGTTGCTCAAATAATTAAATATGGTGTTAAAAAATAACTCAGCAATTCCACTGCTAGATTTCCCCCCAAATAAATAAAAACATATGTCTACATAGAAACTTGTATAAGGATATTTATAGAAACACTACTTGGAACAGCCAAAAGGTGGGAACAAACTAAATTTGCATCAACTGATGAACAGATAAATCAAAAGGTTGTATAGAAATACAATGAAATATACTCAGCCATAAAAAGGGAACATAGTACTGATACGTTCCACAACACAGATGAACCACAAAAATAGCATGCTAAGTGCTAGAAGCCAGTCACAACATACCACCTATTATACAATTGTATTTATATGAAACTCCAAAACAAGGACATTTGTAGAGACAAAGTAGATTGGTAGTTGCCTTGGGCTGGGGTGACAGCTTGGGTGAGGATGATAGCTTGAAAACTATGAGGTTTTTGAGAGGAAAAAATGTTCTAACATTGACTATAGTGATGGTTGTACAGAAATCTGTGAATATGTTAAAAACCATTGAATAATTGTACACTTTAAATAAGTGAATTGGTATGGTATATGAATTGTATCTCAATAAAGTTTTGTGGTTTTTTGTTTTGTTTTGTTTGGAGACAGAGTTTTGCTCACTGCAACCTCCGCCTCCTGGGTTCAAGTGATTCTCCTGCCTCAGCCTCCAGAGTAGTAGGGATTACAGGCGCCTGCCACTGCGCCCTGCTAATTTTTGTATTTTTAGTAGAGATGGGGTTTCACTATGTTGGCCAGGCTGGTCTGAAACTCCTGACCTCAGGTGATCTGCCCACCTCGGCCTCCCAAAATGGTGAGATTACAGGCATAAGCCACCGCACCCGGCCAATAAATTTGTTTTAAAAAAGAAGAAATCAGGCAAAACTTGAACAATTTTTAAAAGGCCAAGCATGAGTTAACATGTGAGCTGGTAGAAGGTGGAAGCCTCAGGCAAAAGTTGCATTCACAATTACTTTTCCATAGGCTTCTGTCAGGTGCTCACAAAGACGTCTGGAGGCAGAGCAAGAAACTGGAGATTTCCCTTTGACAGCAACGAGGGTAATTGCCTGCTGGTGGTGGACAAGCTTGGAGTACTACCACTTCGATGGTCTCTGCTGCAATGTAGAAGGCTTAACTCACTGGAACAGGGGCAGCAATTCAGCTCTTTGTCCACACACCAGGAGCTCAGCTGAAAATCCATGTCCTCTGGGGAAGAGGAAAAATGAAACCCATCTGCCTGTAGAAGGGTAGGTAAACCTCTTGTATCTCAGGACACAGACAAAGGTTTATTGCTGCTAGAGAAGTGGGGTCAAAGGGAATGTACTGGTTTGAGAAGGTTGTCATAACAAACTACTGCAGACTGGGTGGCTTAAATAACAGAAATTTATGTTTTCAGAGTTCTAGAGGAAGTCCAAGATCAATCGGCAGGTTTGATTTTCTCTGAGGTCTATCTCCTTAGCCTGAAAACAGCCACCTTGTGTGTTCTCACATGGCCACATCTGCCCAGGTGCACATCCCCGGGGTCTCTATGAGTCCAAATTTCATTTCCTTATAAGGGTACCTGTCAGATTGCATTAAGGCCCATCCTAACAACCTCATTTTAAGTTAATGGACTCTTCAAAGGCTCTGTCTCCAAATACAGCAGCATTCTGGTTACGGCTTTGACATACTAATTTTGGGTAAGACAAAATTCAGTTCTTAACAGGATAGAAACAGTAACTCCCAATCCTTAGAAAGACCAGAAAACTGTCTTGCCTGGGATCCTAAATCAATACCCGGAAGAGATCTATCAATGCTGGGTTAGAGGCAGAGAACTCTCTCCTCCTTAAGACCAGTGCCACAGTGAGGACACCCGGGAGTGCTGAAGTTCCACCCCTGAAGGCCAGTCACACACACAGGCCAGAAGGAGACCCACCCCCGAGGGCCAAGAAGGAGACCACAGAACTCCCTCCATTGCTGCTCCCACCCTAAATCTAGCACCTTGTGGGGATAGAAAGTGAAGCGAGACTCAGTTTTTCAGCTTAGACATGTAGGTGTTGCTGAACATAAGGGTGGAGTGTGAGCACAGAATAAAACCTCGAGTGCCTTAGTCTGTACTTAAAGTTCAAAATAACAATATCTAATTGCTAGAAGATTTGAAGTCTGTGGTAAACTAAAGAGTATGAGAACAGAAACAAAGATGTAAGCTTCTGATTAAAATATCTCAAACCCAGGCACTAAAATCATGACTAAAGAAGAGGTATATGCTCGTTTGTACACATAAATACTATTTACTTTGGTCTCTGCTGTTCTGTGTATGATATCTAGCATTCTCTAAAAATCGACCAGGGTCAGGTGCTATGGTGGCATGCACCTATAATCCAAGCACTTTGGGAGGCTGAGGTGGGAGGATCGCTTGAGCCCAGGAGTTGGAGGCTGCAGCAAACCATCATTGTGCCACTGCACTCCTGTCTGGATGACAGAATGAGACCCAGTCTCTTAGAATAAATAAATAAATAAATAAATAAATAAATAAATAAATAAATAAAGCAAGCTATTTATCAGACAGATTAAAAAAAAAAAAACAACAAGGAAAACAATACGTCATGAGGAGATAAAGTAATCAAAAGGTCCAGTTTTGAAGTGACCGAGATGTTGAAATTGTCTGATAGAGAATTTTACATAAGCATAATTCACAGGAAGCTTGTGGAAAAGTAAACACGTATGAGAAGAAGGGGAATTTCAGCAGACAAGAAGAAATCATTTCTAAAAAGTACAATGAAGACATTAAAAATAAAATGTAGAATATCAGAGGTGAAAAAGTCCTGCACTGGGCTCATCAGCTGGCTAAGTGTAGCTGAGAAAATAATAAATAAACTTGAATATGGGTCAGTAGAAATGATCCAGACTGAAGCTCAAAGATAAAAACTGTAAAAACAAACCCAAAACAGACTGAGCTCCCAGGAGCTTCAGCCCAGTATCAAATGGTCTAACATATATGAAATTGGAGAGAATGGAACAGAATAAACATATGCAGAGAAAACAGCCAGACATTTTTTCTTTTTCTTTTTTTTTTTTTCTAGACACTAGAAAAGGCAAGAATTGTTTTCGGAAATTTTTCAAAATTAATGGAAAAAATATAAGCCACAGATCTATGAAGCTCAAAAGAGCCCTAAGCAGGGTAAATTCCTGAAAACACACCTATACACATCATGATCAATCAGCTAAAAACGAGTGATAAACAGAACAATATAGAAAGCAAGCAGAAAAAAATATAAATATTACAAAGAGAGAAACAAAGATAATAATTTCATTAGATTTCTTAGAAACTCTTTGTAACTCCTCCAAAAATTAGTGATATCTTTAAAGTAATGCAAGAAATCTTGCAGCATGATTTTACACTAAGCAAAAAAAAATCTTTAAAAAGTTAATATGAAATTAAAAGTTGATTAGCAAATAAAGGTTTAGAGGATTTGTTGGCATTAGCCCTTTGTTTATTAAGGAAGTTCTTTATTCTTTAGACAGAGGAATATGACATCAGATTGAAAATTAGAAACTATTCAAAGAAACAGTGTGCCTGGAAGGGTAAAAATAACGGTAAAATATAAAATATGTTTTTCCATGTTTTGAATTGCTTTAAAAGATAATAATGTAGAAATAGTAACAATGCATTGTAGAGTTTTGACATATACAGATGCAAAAGTATACAAAAAACAGCACACAGGAAAAGAGGGAGAAGATAGAAAAATACTGTTGTAAGGCCCTTATGCTATACATAAAATGACATTTGAAAGTTTACTGTGATAAGTTACTGATGTATAGCATAAACATCTACATCAATCACTTAAAAATAATGTAACATTTTACCTATAGTGGAGTATAAGAAATCCTTAAAATAAAAGTATAACAGTTGTTTAAATCAATCTTGATAATAATTAGTGATCTGCTGCTCTCATAAAACCTTTGCTATCAGTTGAAAATGTAAATATGTTTTAATGTAAGTCTTTAATTCTAAAACCAATACATTTATCTTTTTACATGCTGTAGTCTTTCTGCAAATTCAAACATAAAATAACTAAGATTAGCTGGGCACGGTGGTCATGCCTGTAGTCTCAGCTACTTAGTAGACTGATGCAGGAGGATCACTGGAGCCCAGCCCAGGAGTAAGTTCAGCCTGGCAAACATAGCAAGAGGCTGTCTCAAAACAAACAAACAAACAAACAAACAAAAACACTCACACGAATAAAAATCCCCTCCGATTTTTATAGTAAAGGATCTTGTGGAACAAGTCAACAATATTTTGTTAGCAAGTAATAAGATGCATTCTTCTCCTTTCCTCTCCTTATCATGGTAGAAAAAATAATGAACTTGCATTATAAAATCCCTTTCCAAGGCATTATATTTCTAAATATGCCACTGAAAATATATAGACAGTGTAAAAACCTTCAGCAAAAAGGAATTTTATTTGTGGAGCTTTTAATGGGAAGAAAGGACATTGTTTATTTGGTCCTAATGCGTTTTACTCCACTTTAATTCATACTGATACTTTAGATCCAAAAGACATCAAGATAATATAATATTTATCTTTTTAGTTCCCATCAAACACATTTAGTTCCAATAAAACATAAAAGTTGAGCTTTTAATTGTAATATCAGCTTTGATAATTTTTCAGCTTCCAAATTACAGTTATTGCTGTGATGTGATTCATAGACACCCATCAAACACTGGCTCCTTTCTTGCACTAATTGATCTAGATTCATTCTGTTCTTTGGCTTGGTGGTGGTTTTATGCTCTGCATGGAAATAAATACTGGCCAGGCTGGTTTTCAGAGATCTTTTTCCATCATTCTTCCTTTCTTTTCAGTTCTGCCTCTAGATGCTGCAGTAGATCAAAGCATCTCAAAAACAGCAATGTGCTCATTGTCTTTTGAGTCATGGTATGATAGAGAGTGACGAAGAAGAACAAGAGTATTTGGAACAGCTACAATAGTATCTATTATGCATCAATCATAGAAGGATGAGCTGAACTGTGCAGAATTGATATGTGCCTATTGTAGAAGCTTTTTCTGTAATGTCAGAAAGAAATAATCATTTGGAACTAGGATTTTTGGGGAGAAGACAGCCTCTGTTGGATGAGCATTTTCAGTGTGGTAGGTGGTTCTGCAATTAATGTAAGACACATCAAATGAGCAATTCAATTTCAAAGAATTGGTTTTAATTACTTTGGCAACACTAAATGACCAAGCATTGAAATGTATAATACCAAGCACTGGTTGGCAGTCTTTTGAATCAGAAATGGTCTATTTTCATATTTGTGTCTTGCAAGCATCTTAACTGTGGAAAAATGCAAATGTTTCGGCAAACTACAAATGGGCATCTGCCAAACAGGTATCAGGAGAAAAAATTCTAGTGCTCTCGAAAATTTTAAAATTTGCTTTCAGAAATTTCTAGATCACAGAAATCCTGTTTGGCACACACATAATTTGTCTTGTCTCTTATATGTAGGGCACAGGCGACTGCATTGTTTTCCTCTGTTAACATTTACAATTTTAAATAAAAGTGTTCCCTACCTTATTCCATTTAATTATATGATATAATATCTCTGAATCTGATATACTCCATCAAATGTTCTTCAAGAAGTGAAATTCCAAGGTCCTTTTTCTAATCAAAATTTTCTAGCAGAATTTATTTTGTAGAAAAATGTACAAATTTAAGAAAAACTGGTGGATTTTTGTAGTTTTCTGAAGCTACCAAAAAATACTTTTTCTAATAGGCACATTATTAGAATGAAACCTGACCGATTTTAGCGACTTGAAAGGTGACTAAAAAGAAAAAAAAAAGTCTCATACGAGAAGTTGATCTTAACTTATAGACTAAGGAATCTATAAGTTCCTTACTATTTTTTACATGTAAGGGAAAGATCTGCCCCCAGACTCTCACATGGGATTCTTCCCAAGAAACAGAGCTCCCAGGACCCAAGAACTGTGCAGGCACAGAGAGGGCGACCTAAGAATTTGCTACCAGGGACGCTGAGACACTTGGCTTGTCTGGGCAGGTGCGGAGAGGTGATGTCTTTCCATCATGGCCACAATTAGACTGGACTAAAGAGGGTAGCAAAAGAAAGGACTTAAGCCTCAATTTCATGATTTGACACAGACCAGAACCAATCTCTCTCTCTCTCTCGCGCGCGCGCTACACATATGTACATACACATAGACATATATCTCTATCTCTATTTCTGTCTCTCTATATTGTCCTTGAAAAGGCTACACTTTTATCAGCACTTTGTTCTACCATCACTACAAAGTTCTCTGTTAAACTGCACATTTTCTGGACTAAAGGAGTTTTCCTTTTGCAGCCTGTAATGTGTACAGACATGGGATAGAATTATATATGGGTTTGAATGTGTTACTTATATACCTGGACAGAATTAATGTCATTTAAATGAATGCATTTCCTTCTTTCTTTAGCTGAGAAATCATTACTAATTTTCAGGCACACTGACATAAATTATTATCATTTTTGATATTAATGTGATTATAGTGTCGAGTTCTATCACAAGCCTGCTTTAATTTGACATTAAATACCCTCTACTTCTTGAAATTTGTTTCCATGAGCAGATTAATAATGAATAGTATTGTGACATGTATTTTAATGTGTTTCAAGATTTGTACAGTTCAGTACTTTACACATTTGCATCGGCAGCAAAAGTAAGGTCCTATAAATTGATTTGTGAGGAATAACATATCACCTCCTCAGAATCTCTCACCATAGAATGTTTATAAGGAAAGTCAAAGTAAAGTGGAATTGTGCTTATTGGAGTCTACCAGACCAAATGAATGCAAAATTTACCAAGTAAATATTTATTGTGATCCTTCATGATTTATTTTAAAAGCAAGTTTAATAACTTTGCTAATTCAGTGATAACCTTTCATGAGTTTTATTTTTAAGGTATTTTTATCATTCTGCTCTTACAGTCTGTTCTCAAAGCATGTAATGCCTTCTGTATTAGTCAAGGGTTTTCTAGAGGGACAGAACTAGTAGTATATATGTATATATGAAAGGGCATTTATTAAGGAGAATTAGCTCACATGATCACAAGGTAAAGTCTCACAATAGGCCGTCTGCAAGTTGAGGAGCAGGGAAGTTGTGGGTCAGTACAAGTTCCAAAACTTCAAAAGTAGGAAAGCCAACAGTGCAGGCTTCAGTCTGTGGCCAAAGGTCTGAGAGCCCCTGGCAAACCACTGGTTCAAGAGTCCAAAAGCTAAAGAACTTGGGTCTAATGTTCGAGGGCAGGAAGTACCCAGCACAGGAGAAAGATGAAGACTCAAGTCTCCTTCATTCCACTTTCCTCTGCCTGCTTTATTCTAGCCATACTGATAGCTATAAGATGGTGCCCACCCAGATTGAGGGTGGCTCTGCCTCTCCCAGTCCAACGACTCAAATGATAATCTCCTTTGGCAACACCCTCACAGACATATCCAGGAACAATACCTTGCATCCTTCAATCCAATCAAGTTGACAGTATTAACCATCTTGCCTTCTGAAAATCTATCAATATAATATTTTTGGCTGGGCATGGTAGCTCATGCCTATAATCCCAGCACTTTGGGAAGCTGAGGCTGGAGAATCACTTGAGCTCAGGAGTTTGAGACCAGTCTGGACAATGTAGTGAGATGTTGTCTTTACAAAACAATTTTAAAAATAGCTAGGTGTGGTGGCACATGCCTGAAGTCCCAGCCTCTTGGGAAACTGAGATGGGAGGATCACTTGAGCCTAGGAGGTTAAGGTTGCACTAGGAGTGATAATGCCACTGCAGTTTGGCCTGGGTGAAAGAGTGAGACCATCTCAAAAAAAAAAGAAAAAAAAAATCAAAAAATTTTTTGTTACTTTAATAATATTTTTTTCTGAAAAACTTATCTTTTGAATGATTATGATTAATCCTGAATAACAGGCAATATGCAGAAGTATCTGTAAAGAAGACATGGAAGAATTATTGGAAACCTGAAGGGATATATTTCCTAACACATTCCTTGTCTGCATTCTTATTCTGTTATATTCTCAGCCAATTCATAATATATTTCCCACACATATTATCTATGCACTAATAATGGCAAAAGTGGCAGGTTCTTATAACAGTACTATTATGAACTGAATGTCTGTGTACACACAAAATTCAAATGTTGAGGCCCTAACCTCAATGTGATGGTATTTGATATGAGGCCTTTCAGAGATTAATTAAGATTAAAATGAGGTCACGAAGGTCGAACCCTCATGATAGGATTAGTGCACTTATAAGAAGAGAAACCAGGCTGGGCACAGTGGCTCATCTGTAATCCCAGCACTTTGGGAAGCCAAGGCGGGTGGATCATTTGAGGTCGGGAGTTTGAGACCAGCATTGTCAATATGATGAAACCCCATCTCTACTAAAAATACAAAAATTAGCTGGGTGTGGTAGTGCATGCCTGTGATCCTAGCTACTTGGGAGGCTGAGGTAGGAGAATCTCTTGAACTTGGGAGGCAGAGGTTGCAGTGAGCCAAGATTGTGCCACTGCACTCCAGCCTGGGCAAAAGAGCAAGACTCCATCTCAAAAATAAATAAATAAATAAATAAATAAATAAATAAATAAATACAGAAGAGACAACAGCGAGGTTGCTTGAGTGTACACAAAAAAGAGGTCATATAAGGACAAATGGAGATTGCAGCCACCTCCAAGACAGGAGGCCTCACAAAGAAACTTGCCTTGTTGGCCCCTTGATTTTGGACTTCCCAGCCTCGAGAAGTTTGAGAAATAAATGTCTGCTTTTTAAGCAACCCAGTTGAGGATACATTGTTACAGCAGCCAGAACTAAGAAAAGCACCAACTTATGTTGCTTAAGTTGGTATTCTTTGGTTGTTTAGCAACAGAAATTAACCTTAATATCTTAAGCAAGCAAAAAAGACACACTGAAAGGATACCAGGGAGCTCTCGGAATTAAAGAGAAAAGTAAAACAACCAGAATCCGTGAAGAATATGATGTAGGTTTGCTTTGCATATCGCCATATCAGGAGTAAGGTCATCATGTTTCCAGGCATTTCTCTCAGGTGCTTCAGCCTTGTTCACTTCATAACCACTTTCCATTCTATGTCTTTGTTTAAGATGCAAATTCCCATTAGAGAGAACTTCATTACCTACTTGGATTGGCAACATTTATTTCATAATTTTTATATCAATTTCTATAAGTAACATCTGTCAAAATTATATTTTCTTTGCTGTATTCCAGTTTTTTGACATAATAATGCAGGTATCACAATTGAAAAAGGAGAACAATGGTACAGAATTGTTTAAATCGCATGTAAATATCCTTCTTCTTCTTCTTCTTCTTCTTCTTCTTTTTTTTTTTTTTTTTTTGAGACAGAGTCTCACCCTGTTCCCCAGGCTGGAGCGCAATGGCACAATCTGGGTTCACTACAACCTCCAACCCCTGGGTTCAAGTGATTCTTATGCTTCAGCCTTCCAAATAGCTGGGACTAAAGGTGAGTACCAGCATGCCCAGCTAATTTTTGTATTTTTAGTAGAGACTGGGTTTCACCATGTTGGCCAGGCTGGTCTCGAACTACTGGCCTCAAGTGATCCACCCACCTCGGCCTCCCAAAGTGCTGGGATAACAGGCATGAGCCACTGTGCCTGGCCAAATCACATGTACATATTTTTCTAGAAAATCTGAAATAATTTTCTTTGAAATCATCTTTGCTTTGTGATTTCTGAATGTCTGCCATAGTTATTACTCCATGTTTTCTGTTATCTGTTGCCTCAATTTTTTATTGACATTTCCCTAGAAAATCATTAATTTTATCTAGGTTTTCAAATTGATTAGCCTTCACTAGTACAAAGTACTTTTTACAGTTTCAAAATCTGGCCAGTATTTGTAAAGCTTTTCCTTATCCCACTCCCCTTCTTGATTTTCATATTTTCTTTATTTTATTGGACTGGTTGGTAGCTTATCTCTTTTATTACTGTTGAAGTGCATGGGTCTCATAATCAGTTTTAATATATGCCTGTGTGTTATAATTTGTCAAATTTCCCATTTGATCTTTTTTAGTCAGTTTTTAATGTGGTCCATAGGATTTTTTTCTTTTGCCATTTTTAATTGAATTAAATACATAATTAAATTATCCTTATATTTACTGGCAAAATAAATAAAGTGACAAATCTTCACGTGCATGCATCTTTGGTGACATCTCATAAAAAGATAACTCTTTGTCACCAATCCCCAAATATATTACACAATCAAACTGTTATTTTATCTCTTCTTATTAACAGTTGTCTCTGAGACGTATTTTAATTTTCCATCAGGTAAATTAAGTTTTGGTTTGGTTTCCACCTAGGCCATAATGATTTCCATTGCTTCTTGAAAAGAGAACATAATCAATTCAGTTTATGTTAATTTATTGATTTTTTAAAGATTCTTTTAATGATCAATTTTTATAAATATTTCATGGAGCTTGGAAAGATATGTTTTTGATAGGGTGTAGATTTTCATGTATTTCTAGACTACCCTTATTATTTATACCTCATACACTAAGTTTATGATGTATTTGATTTGCTAGTGACAGGGATAATTATGTTTAAACCTCTCCCTAGTATTGTTTTCTACTCAGAGGATTTTTTTCTTTATATATTTAAATACTATGTGATTTGGTAAAGTGGGTTCATGGTAGTTATGCTATCACTACTGATCATATTCTTTATAAGCATAATAAAAGCTCACAGTAACACTTAATGATATTTCCTTGGCTTCAGTTTTTTCAAATATTAATTTTCCTAATCAGAATTTGATTTTGCTGACATTAAAAAAAATATGACTTAGTTCACCACTCTACTTTCAACTTCACTTTACATTAGGTGTATGTTTTGTATACAGTAAGTGTTTTTTGTGTTTTTAACCAATAAATATTCTTTTTGCTTTTACTAAAATATCTATGGTATTTATAAATTTTATTATTTTCTTTACTGTCATTTTTAAGAGTTGAAATAAATCATGTGTAAAGACCTAAATGAAAGTATAAAAATTAGGTCTCACCAAATGCAGAATATCAAGAAAGATATTGAAATTATAAAAAAGAACTAAACTGCAATTATGCAGATGAAAAATACAGTAACTGAAATTTTAAAAAGATTACTAGAGGGTCTCAAAATCAGATTCCAGCATGCAGAAGAAAGAAGCAGTATATTTAAAGATCATACAATTCTCTAGTATGAGAAACAGAAAGAGAAATAAATGAAGGAAAATGAATAGACTTCAGAGATCTGTGGGAACTATGAAGTACACCAACAGCCACTTATGTGAGGCCCAGAAGAAAGAGGAAAAGTAAAAAGGCCAGAAAGTAAAAAGGCCAACATTTCTCAAATTTGATTTCAAAAAACTATACACATCCAAGAATCTCAAGAAAAACTCTTAGAAGAAAACAGTATAATCTTCTTGACCTTGCAATTGGCAAGAGTTTCTTAGATATAACATCTAACACACAACCAAGGGCCAAACATAAAGAAATCATACATCATAAAAATAAAAACAAATTGTACATCAAAGGATACAATTAAGGAAGCGAAAAGACAACCCACAGAATGGTAGAAAGTGTTTGCAAATCATCTATCTGATAAGGGTCTAGTATCTACAATATATAAAGAACACTTATAACTCAACCATTTAAAAATAAGTCCATGAAAAATGGCCAAAGTATTTGAGTAGACAGTTTGTTTTTGGAGCTCCCAGCTAAACTGAGGTTCTAGTACTAGAGAAGCTAGCAACTGTCCCCTAACAGAATATGAAGAAGAGCTAGATGTGGGTGTTTACTTTGTGCTATTCATGGGATACTTCTTTTACCTGGCAGGTGACCTGAAGCCTTGTTGTCCAACCTGTAACTAGGGGGCTGTCTCTCACATGGGAAACCTGTTTATACTGGCAGATGCCCTTGTGGCTCTTCTGCAATGTGTACAGCTTATGCTTCTCTGACGAAGGCTCTGGTGCTAGAAACCTGACCTTGTGTTCTCTTCTGGTGTCCCAGGGAAAGCTCAACCTGGAGCAACGCTTGGTCCTTTAGGTGGAAGGCACAAATTTAATACACCACCACAATAGGGAACAAGTTCAAAGGTTTTTACTTACAGATCCTGGTCAAGGAGGGGGCGATGAGTCAGAAGGGTGATCCTTAATCCCTGTATCATGTAGGCAGGAATGAAGAGTCAGGCAGAGAGAGAGTGAGCTCATGAGAGTATATATAAGGAAATAGGGTGTGGATCATTTTAAGTTTGTGGACAAATGTTTGAATAGTGCATTCAAAGGAAGTGGCAGGGAATCCCAGTCTCCTAGACAGAAAAGGCCTCCCTAAGTTCTCATCTCTGGCCACCAGCTTACATAATTTGGGTGTGGCCTAGACTGGACATTGTGTCAAGGGTAAATGAGTGCTGCTTCTGGTGTGAGAAAGTTAAACTTGTATTGAAAATTGATACAGGTGCAACATAAAAATTTAAGAATTCATTACACAGTTCTCCAAAGAAGATATACAAATGGCTAACAAGCACATGAAGAGATTCCCAATATTATTAATCATTAGAGAAATCCAACTTAAAACCACAAAATACAACTTTATCACCACTAGGGTGGCTATAATAAAAAAAATACAGATATTAACAAATCTTTGTGAGACTATGGAGAAACTGGAACCCTCATGCATTGCTGGTAAGAACGTAAATGATGCAATCAGTGTGGAAAATAGTATGGTGATATCTGAAGAAGTTAAAAAATATAACCCAGTAATTTTACTCCTTGATATATACACAAGATAACTGAAACTGAAACTATTTGCTCACACAAAAACTTATACATGAATGCCCATAGCAGACCTATTCATAATAGCTGAAAAGTGGAAATAATCCAGTTTATCAAAAACTGATGAATGTGCAAATAAAATGTGCCATATCTATACCATATAAATATATCCATATATCTATATATTATTCAACAATAAATAGCATTAAAGTACTAGAACATCCTACAACATTGATAATCTTGAAAACATTAGCTAAGTGAAAGAAACCAGACATAAAAAGTTCCATATAAATTCCCTTTTTTTCTGTGAATTCTGCAGAAAGGTAGATAATTTCATCTATATTAAGTATCTAGAATAGGAAAATCTACAAAGACGGAAAGTGGATTAGCGATTGTCAGGTAATGTGGGAAAGGGAGAATTGGGAATAAGGGCTCACAGATGTGGAATTTGTTTTTGAGGTAATAGAAACAGTTTCTGGGATTAGACTGTGGTAATAGATGCACGAGATGAGAATATATATAAAACTCACTGAATTTTATATTATATAGGAGCAATAAGGCTATTGTTTTTTGTAGGTTCTTGGATGATGATTCATTTAGACAGGACCCTGTTAATGGGGGTAAACCTCCTAGGGATAGTAGAGTTAGTGGAATTACAGGTGTCAACCACGCTAATTTGTTTCAGGCATGAGATAGTGACAGGGTTGTGGTGCTTATACTCAGGTTGAGCGCTAGAAATGTAGTTGTTGTTAAAGTAAATAATCAGGTTTAGGGTGGTAATATTTGTGTTACAAATTAGTACTGCTATTATTCAACCTATGTGAATGATTGAGGAGTAGGCCAGGATTTTATACAGTTGTGTTTCGTTAAGTCCCGCTCAACTGCCCACTATAATAGGATTCTGATAGATAGAAGGATGTTCATGTTTGTTGATGGGAAAATTTGAAACATAATCGAGATAGGGGCTAGTTTTTGTCATGTCAGGAGAAGTATACCAGACATTAGAGAGATTCCTTGGGTTACCTCTGGGACTCAGAAGTGAAAAGGGGCTATTCCTAGTTTTATTACTAGGGCCACTATTATTAAGGATGAGAATTGATTGACAGTGTTTAGAATTGTTCATTGTTTGGAAGCCAGGTTATTGGGAGGGATGCCTATCATGAGAATTACAGATGTGCTTGCTTGTGTAAGGAAATATTTAGTGGCTGCCTCTGTAGAGCAGGGATTTATTTTTTTAATTAAGATTGGAGTAAGGCTAGTTTGTTTATTTCTAGGCCTGTTCAGGTGAGAAATCAGTGTAAGCCTAGCATTGTGATGAGTTCCTGTGAAAATAGTAAGGGAAATACTAAATTGAGCTAAGGGATTAATTAGTGTGGGAAGGGTGTAACCAACATTTGCAGGGTATGGGCCCGATAGCTTATTTAGCTGACCTTGCTCTAGGACGTGGTGTAATAGGTAGCATGGAGAATTTTGGATTCTCAGGGGTAGATTCAATTTCTATAGAATGTAGGAATTATTTCAAAGTATTTCAAATCCTAGAAATAAGAGGATTTTAACCTCTATGGTTTACTCTATCAAAGTAATTCTTTTGTCAGACATAGTTCCTATGTTTGGGGTGGGATGCTGGAAATGAAGACAGGCACTGAGATACATCATATGCAAAAATGCTAGTGTAAGTGGTAGGTTCATTAAGATGGCAGAGCCCAGCAATTGCATAAAACCTAAGACTTAATAATCAGAAGTTCAACTCCTCTTCTTAACAATATGCCTATAATTAACCTTCTCCTTATCCCCACTCTTATTGTTATAGCGTTCCTTACACTCATTGAACGAAAAATCTTAGGCTATATACAACTACACAAAGGACCCAACATTGTAGGTCCCTATGGGCTGCTTCAACCATTCATTGATGCAATTAAACCTTTCACCAAATAACTTTTATGGCCTTCAATATCTACTATTACCCTTTATATTATTGCTCCAACCCTAGCCCTTTCTATTGCTCTCCTCTTACGAAGTCCCCTCCCTACGGAGGTTGAATTATGCTCCAAGGTTACCCCAACCAAATTTTTTAATGCAGGGATAGTAGGCTAGGGCCTCTAGGCTTGTTCGAGTTTTTATTTGCCTTAATGAATTAAACCTCCATACGCTCTTCTTATTTATTCATATCTGCCTCTTCACAGATAGGTCAATTTCACTGATTAAAAGTAAGAGACAGCTGAACCCGTGTGTGGCCATTCATATAAGTCCCTATTTAGGGAAGAAGTGATTATGCTACCTTTGCACAATCAGGATACCACGGCCATTGAACATATGTCACTGGGCAGGCAGTGCCTTCAATATCGGTAATGCTAGAGGTGATGTTTTTGGTAAACAGGCAGTGTAAGATTTGCTGAATTCCTTTTACTTTTTGTAATCTTTCCTTAGAGCATGGCTGTGTTGGGTTAACAGTGTAAATAATAGGGTGCTTATTATATCATTTATTAATATTAGGCTGTTAACTATCAGTGAGTTATTCCTGTCTGATGTAAGCTTATGCAATGGAGAATGTCTTCATGTTACTTGTATAATAGGCTAAATGGTAAATGTTATGGTATATGAATTATCTCAACTTAAAAAAATCAAAATACATAGTTTCATGAATTATCACATAAATCATGCTTGTGTAATAGCCTCTAAGTCAAAAAGTAGGTCATTGTCAAGATCTCTTTTTCATATGTTCTTTCATAATTTCACCACCTAGGCTTGCACACCTAAACATTATATTCCTAATATATATGTTTTTGCATCTACCCTCTTTCCTGAACATTGTGTTTGTAAGATTTGACACTGTTGCATGTACTGTAGTTTGTTCATTCTATTGTTCTATTTTATTACTATGCTACACTTTACTTAATGTATTACACACACACACACACACACACACACAATTGACAGATATTTGGATTTTCCTGTTTATAATAATGTAGTAATCATTATTCTTATATATGTATCTCAATCCACATATGTATGCAATTTTGTGTACTGGTTGCACATTTTATTGGAGATACATATATATAAAATTCCTGGACTCACATATGTATGGAATTCCTGAAGCAGGTGAATGGTAGGTTATGAGGTAGCCATATGCTCAGCTTTAGAAAATAATGACACATTTACACTCTTAGCAGCAGGTATGAAAGTCTAGTTGCTTCATTTCCTAGGTATCGTCAACAGTTTGTTGGCAGTATCCTTGGTATTTGCCAGTTGTCTTAGTCAACTAGAGTTACTGTAACAAAACACCATAGTCTGGTGGCTTAGACAACAGAAACGTATTTCTCACAGTTATGGAAGCTGGAATGTCTGAGATCAACGTGCTCACAGGGTAGGTTTCATTTTGAAAACTCCTCTTGGCTTTAGGGGCAGCTGCCATCTCATTGTGTGTTCATATGATCTATTTTTTTTTCACATGCATGGCATAATGGAGAGCGAGACAGAGAAACGGAGACAGAGAAAGAGAGAGAAAGACAGAAGCAGGCAGAAAGAGAAAGAGAGAAAGAGACAGAGAAGGACACAGAGAGAGGTTTCTCTGGGTTTCTCTCATGAGGCCACTAATCCCATCATGGTGGTCCCACTCTCATGACCTCAGCTAACATTAGTTACTTCACAAACACCCTATTTCCAAATGCTATCACACCAAAGGTTAGGACTTAACATATGAATCTGGGGAGGCATAGTCAGTCTATAACACTGACATTTAGTATTGTCAGTCTTCTTAAATTTTAGCCATTCAGATTGGCAAGTAGTAGTATGTATGAACCTAGTATCTAGTGCTATCTAGTTGTACATTTAATTTGGATTTGTCAGATAATTTACAAGGTTGGGATGTATTCATATGATTATTTGCTCATTTTGTTTTATGAATTTCATGTTCAAGTATCTTGCTAATTTTTCTGTTGCTTGTTTTTATGGATTTAGAGTTAAAAAAAAATGTTCTGGCTGGGTATGGTGGGTCATGCCTGTAATCCCGGCACTTTGAGAGGCCAAGGCGGGAGAATCACTTGAGACCATGAGTTTGAGACCAGCCTGAACTACATGCTGAAGTACTATCTCTCCAAAAAAAAAAAAATAAAATAAAATAAATAAAAAGCACACACCGGTAGTCCCAGCTACTCCGGAGGCTGAGGCAGGAGGATTGCGTAAGTCCAGGAGATTGAGGCTGCAGTAAGCCATCATTGCACCATTGCACTCAAGCCTGGATGACAGAGTAATAAAAATACATTCTTTGTATATGTATTTCACTAGTTTTATGTAGTTCACTGTTTTTCATCTCTTAATGGCATCTTTTGTTGAACAGAAGTGTCTAAATTTAATATTATCCAATTTATCAATCTTTTCTATTATGGTTAATTTTGTGCTCATTTACGAAGTCTTCCTCTTATGGAGATAATAATCATACTTTTGTATATATTATATTCTGGGTCATTCTAGGAGGTTTACTGTTATGTCTTTCACATTTAGATGGACAGATGCTCCTCCACTTATGATGGGGTTATATCCTGATAAACACATTGCAAATTGAAAATATCATAAGCCAAAAATGCATTCAACACATCTAACTTACCGAACCTCCTAGCTTGGCCTAGTCTACCCTAGACATTCTCAGAACACTTACATTAGCCTACAGTTGGACAAAATCATGTAACACAAAGCTCATTTTATAATAAATTATTTAATATTTCCTGTAATTTATTGAATACCATACAGAAAGTAAAAAACAATGGTTGTGTGGGTACTCAAAGTACAGTTTCTACTGAACATTCCTTTCATAGCATTTTAAAGTCAAAAAATCCTAAATGGAACCATCATAAATTGGGGAACATTTGTTCAATAAAACCCACCTAATTGATGTTCACATAAAGTAGGTGGGGGATGTCAAGTTTCACTAATTTTTCTGCATGGAAACAAAGCTTTAGGCCATCACTGAAAATGCCCTTTCTGCACTATTTTGCAGTTCCCCATTGGTTGGAAATCAGGTACCCCTCTATGTGGGTGTCTGTTTCTGGAATCTCTATCATTATAGATAGACAATATCACAATTTGAAAATTATTCTAACTTTATATATAATCTTCAATTAAGAATTCCTCACACCACATTCTTCAACACTTTCTTGGCTAATTTTAGGTCACTGCATTTCCATATAGATTTTAGAATCAGTTCCTCAGGTCTTTAATATCTGGCAGAAATTTGGTAAGAATTTAATTGAATTTTTACAGATCAATTTGAAAAAAATACATAGTACATGTCTCTATTTACATGTCCTCTTTAATATCTCTCATTAAAATTTTTAAGTTATATGTGTCTTTTGTAAAATTTATTCTAATGTATTTATTTTTAACTTATGATTTTACTTATTTTATATTTGTTTCAAGATCTATAGAAACTCAATTAAACATTATATATTAATTGTATAACAAACCTACTAAAGTCAATAATTAATTTATTGACCTTGAGATTGCTCTAAATTTTCTGTGTAACCAATCATACTATCTGTAAATAATTACAGTATTTTTTTTCCTTTTCAGTTCTTATATTTCTTTTTCATGTCTTATTTTCTCACTAAGATGTCCAATAAACAGTTAAAATATTTTGAAAGAAGTGTCAATAGTGGGTATATTTGGCTTATTCCTCACATCAAAGTGAAAGTTTTCAACATTTTACCATTAAATATAGCTGTGAGTTTTTTTGCAGATGCTTTTTATCATATTAATAATGTTAACGTCCCTTAATTTCCTAGTTTTCTAAAAATTTTTATTATGAACAGATGTATTTTACCAAATCTTTTCTCTGCACTTACTATAATTATCATGTACTTTTTTCTCATTCTGCTGATGTGTTGAGTTACACTGAGGTTTTAAGTTAAACCAAATTTGCATTCATGGAGTAAATATAAAAACAGTAATATATATTTGGTTATTCACATATATCGTATATTTATATTATAAATAACATGTATTTAGTACTTCATATATTACATAATATATAATATATGCACACACATAATGCTTCACATTTGTGTTTATATGTAACATTGGCCTAAAATTTTTCTTTCTTACAATGTCTTTGTCAGGGTTTGTATCAAAACTATGCTGTGCTCATGACATGTATTGGGAAGTATTACATCTTTTCCTATTCTTTGAAAGTACTTGTATAAGTTGGTCCGTTCTTAAATGTAATTAATTTAAATGTAATTAAATTAAATTAATTAAATGTGATTAGTTCTTAAAAGTTGCTAGTGAAACTTATGAACTTAGAGTTTGTTGAAGGAAGATTATTTAACATGAATCAATTACTTTGTTATAGGACTACTTAGCTCTTCTATTTCTTCTTATGCTTGTTTTAGAAAACTTGCATTTTCAAAAATTTATTTCCACTGAATTTTGATTATTTTTATCATAAAGCTTTTTAATAAACAACATTTTAATTATCCTTTTAGTGTTTGTAAGATCTGGGGTGATTATATCATTTTTATTTCTGACATTGGCTATTTGTACATTGTCTTATTTCTCTGATTTTTAAGAGTTTATTATTCATTTTATAATTTATTTTTACCAAAGGTTTATAAATTTTTGTTTCATCAAGGATTTATCACTCTTTTAATAAAACCAACATTTAATTTTGTTTACCGACTTCATTTTATATGTGTTTCTATTTTATTAATTTCTTAACTTGTATACTTGAAAAAACTCCAGTACTGATGAGAGAATAATTATGAGGCTGGCATCTAGAAGGTAGATGTTCTAGGAGGATAGATGGGTAATGGCCACATTATATACATTGTTTGTTATTCAGCTGTCATCTCACTTCCTCACTGCCTTCTCTTACTTCTTTCACCATAAAAATTCTTTATAAAGATTTGTTGAACAAATTAACAGCAAGGCAAGTTTTGTCACAGTGACTAAATCTTTAACCATTAGTTTATGGTTATTAATATATTAAATATTTACTTAATATTTTCAGTAAGAATCTGGATTAAAAAACTAGATTTGTCATGGCTTATCTATTAGGATGGCATTTCTTTTATTGGCCCTAAATTATATTATCCTAATTTACTGAGCAAATTTCTCAGTAACAAAACTCTGGACAGATATTATGAAGTTCCAAGGAAGTTACCTCTAAAAAAGCCAGACCAGGCCTAAATAAATAAGCAAAAATTTTTAAAATTAGGAAAACAAAAGGCTCTTTATTATTGCTTCTCCATTCCAGAGAAGAACACATGCTTTTTAGAGCACTTTACTTTCTCAGAATGTTTAATGACATGTATCACTGTGGATTTTTAAGTAGGTCCTAAATATTATAATCAATTATTTTTTGTTCATACGTACTCAAATTGATTCACAGATATAGAGTTCGTTAATTCAAGATATAGCTTGTACTTAGTTTCATTAAAATTTTACAAGTGGATGCTTGTAGAAAGTGGTGCCTTTCCACTTGTAATTAATTATTTAAAGAGTAGGTTCTTGAGTTTGATGATTATTTGCTTTAGGTACTAACCCTTGCATTGGTTTTCTAGACATATTAGCAATGAAATGCAAAGCATTTTGCAAGTTGACACAAAGAAAAGCAGAATAACATTAAGAATCGCAAAGCTGTCATTGGTTTAACATTGAAAATATACGTTGACGTTTGATTTTTTTTAAAAGGCCATTGGGGGAAAAAAAGCCCAGTCTTTTTATATTTCATGATGAATCTTCCCTGGTTTTTATTTATAAGAATGAAATTTAAGACTACTTATTGCAAAAAACATTCCCCTGGATATAGTAATTGGTTTATCTAAATGCATACCCTTAAAAGCCAAACACAATGCAGTTAGTATTTCAAGGAGAACGTGAATCTTCAGTTCTTAGTGTGATAAATATGAAAAATGATTGAAAATCAAGAAGCTAAAAAGGGAAAAGCAAATTCTTATGTAGTTTTTTCAATGTTCCATCTAAATATAAAAAGGAATATTCAAAGATGATGCGGGTATAATAGAATGACATAACACATTTATATTGTGAGAAAACATTATTAAAATGAACTTCATCACATAGGTTTGCTAGTTTGCTTTCAGTTCAATATACTTTGTATTATTTTAAATTTATTATCATGTGAAAATGGGCTGCATCTGGTTAAAGTACACATACTGGGAAATAATCTAAGTACCAATTAGATTAATAAAGATTACTGTACTATTTATAGTACATTATTTCAACCTTGTTCTAAGCCAATGCTCACCAAAGTAACTTATTGGGATGATGGCAGTGTTCTCTAGTTGCCGAATATAGTAGCTAATGGCACATTTAGCTACTGAGCACTTGGAATGTAGCTAGTGCATCTGAGGAACTACATTTTAGGTTTAATTTTATTGACATGTGGAATCTAATTAAACTAAAGAACTTCTGCACAGCAAAAGAAGCTATCAACAGAGTAAACAACCTGCAAATGGAGAAAATTTTTATAAATTATGCATCTGACAAAGGTCTAATATCCAGAATCTATAAGGAACTTAAACAAATTTACAAGAGAAAAACAAACAGCCCTATTAAAATGTAGCCAAAGGACAAGAACAGACTTCTCAAAAGAAGATATACATGCAGCCAACAAGCATATGAAAAATATGAAAAAAAAAAAAAAGCTTAACATTACTGATCATTAGAGAGATGCAAATCAAAACCACAATAAGATACCATCTCACAACAGTCAGAATGGCTATCATCAAAAAGTAAAAAAGTAACTGGCAAGATGTTGATGAGGTTGCAGCAAAAAAGGAATGCTTATACACTCTTGATAGGAGTGTAAATTATTTCAACCGTTGTGGAAAGCAATGTGGTGATTCCTCAAAGAACTAAAAATAGAACAACAATTTGACCCAGAAATACCATTATGAGGGATATACCCAAAGGAATATAAATTGTTATATCATGAAGGCACATGCACACATATGTTCACTGCAGCACTTTTCACAATAGCAAAGACACAGAACCAACCTAAACGCCTAGTAACGGTAGACTGGATAAAGAAAATGCGGTACATATACACCATGGAATAGTATGCAGCCCTAAAAAAGAATGGGATCATGTCCTTTGCAGGAACATGGGTAGAGCTAGAAGCCATTAACCTTAGCAAACTAACATGGGAACAGAAAACAGAATATGCTTAAGGGTATGCATATTATCACTTATAAGTGGGGGCTAAATGATGAGAACACATAGAGGGGAACAACAGACACTGGGGCCTAATGAAGGGTAGGGGGTAGGGGGAGGGAGAGGATCAAGAAAAATAACTAATGGGTACTAGGCTTAATACCTGGGTGACAAAATAATCTGTACAACAAACTCCCATGACACAAGTTTACTACATAATAACCCTGCACATGTACCCCCAAACATAAAAGTTTAAATATATATATATATTTTATTAATTTAAATTTCAAATTAAATAGCCACATGTGGCTAGTAACTACAATAGTATACAGTATGTTATTTATATTTACATGAGTTAAAATACATAAAATACTTAGAACAGTATTTGGCAGATAATCCATACTTACTTGTGTTTCTTGTTGTTATTGTTATATGATTTTGTGCTTAAAGTATGTTTTGGAAGATAGGTTATATAATTGTGGACACCGTGCACTGCCGGTTTTCCCTTCTTCCACCTTTGCCTATTTTTACAATCACAATGGTGCAAATTTGGACTTATGCCAAAAATTTTTCCAAAGACACATGATACAAAGAAAACTAAATTCTTCATTTCTGAATCTCATGTCAAATAAAGAAAACTGAACATGGGCACTGAACCTATTTTACATATTGGATAAGAAAAATCAGTTTTATTTTTTAGTTTCACAGAATTGCAATCTGTATTTATAACACCTTATTAACTACTTGCTTTAAGCAGTTTAGGGTGCATATAACTTGCACCTGAAGAAAAATTTAAATACCCTTAAGAGTACTCTCCTTTGGGTGTATACCTAGTAATGGGATTGCTGGGTCAAATGGTATTTCTGGTTCTAGATCTTTGAGGAATTGCCACACTGTCTTCCACAATGGTTGAACTAATTTACATTCCCACCAACAGGGTAAAAGCGTTCCCATTTCTCCATATCCTCTCCAGCATCTGTTGTTTCCCGGCTTTTTAATGATCACCATTCCAACTGCCCTGAGATGGTATCTCACTGTGGTTTTAATTTGCATTTCTCTAATGACCAGTGGTGATGAGCTTTTCTTCATGTTTGTTGGCCACATAAATGTCTTCTTTTGAGAAGTGTCTATTCATATCCTTCATCCACTTTTTGATGGGGTGGTTTTTTTCTTGTAAATTTGTTTAAGTTCCTTGTAGATTCTGGATATTAGCCCCTCGTCAGATGGATAGATTGCAAAAATTTTCTCCCATTCTGTAGGGTGTCTGTTCACTCTGATGATAGTTTCTTTTGTTGTGCAAAAGGTCTTTAGTTTAATTAGATTCCATTTGTCAATTATGGCTTTTGTTGCCATTGCTTTTGGTGTTTTAGTCATGAAGTCTTTGCCCATGCCCACATCCTGAATGGTATTGCCTAGGTTTTCTTCTAGGGTTTTTATGGTTTTAGGTCTAACATTAAAGTCTTTAATCCATCTTGAGTTAATTTTTGTATAAGGTGTTTAAGGAAGGGGTCCACTTTCAGTTTTCTGCCTATGGCTAGCCCATTTTCCCAACATCATTTATTAAATAGGGAATCCGTTCCATATTGCTTGTTTTTGTCAGGTTTGTCAAAGATCAGATGGTTGTAGATGTGTGGCGTTATTTCTGAGGCCTCTATTCTGTTCCATTGGCATATGTGTCTGTTTTGGTACAAGTACCATGCTGTTTTGGTCACTGTAGCCTTGTAGTATATTTTGAAGTCAGGTAGTGTGATGTCTCCAGCTTTATTCTTTTTGCTTAGGATTGTCTTGGCTATACAGGCTCTGTTTTGGTTCCACATGAAATTTAAAGTTTTTTTTTTCTACTTCTGTGAAGAAAGTCAATGGTAGCTGGATGGGGATAGTGTTTAATCTATAAATTATGTTGGGCAGTAATCATTCCACTATAAAGACACATGCCCACACATGTTTATTGTGGCACTATTCACAAAAGCAAAGACTTGGAACCAACCCAAATGCCAGTAATTGATTGACTGGATAAAGAAAATGTGGTACATATACACCATGGAATACTATGCAGCCATAAAAAGAACGAGTTCCTGTCCTTTGCAGGGACATGGATGAAGCTGGAAACCATCATTCTCAGCAAACTAACACAGGAACAGAAAACCAAACACAACATGTTCACACTCATAAGTGGGTGTTGAACAATGAGAACACATGAACACACGGAGGGAACATCACACACTGGGGCCTGTTGGGGGATGAGGGGCTAGGGGAAGGAGAGTGTTAGGACAAATACCTAACGCAGATGAGGGGATGAGGGGTTGATGGGTGCAGCAACTCACCATGGCACATGTATACCTATGTAACAAACCTGCATGTTCTGCACATGTATCCCAGAACTTAAAGTAGAATTTAAAAAAAAAAAAAAGAAAGAAAAAAAAAGAGTACTCTCATCTCTGTTCTTTGTTGATTTTCTGTCATTAACCTGTATTTGGGGTTCCTTATATGTCACAAATTCAATATCCCTGTGAAGCAGGCCAGTTGAAGTTGTAGAATAATCTTTATTATCTTTTGTGTAAGGAATTGAATTTTCCTACATTTTTCATGTAGTAGCCTCAAGAGTTCTTTACTGAGACCATAGCTGAATTTTAATTCTATTCTTTTTAAAAGAATACTGTATGCTTAAGCAAATATGCTAAATCTATGTGGATAATATTAGCAGTTTTAAGCTAAAACAAATGCAACTTTCAAAAGCGTCTATGTCCCACAATTCCAGGATTCAGACTGAGTCAAGGACAAGAATAACACCTGCTACTACTACTGACCTTTCCTCGTTTGAATATTTCTGGAATCAAAAACGTTAGTGTCAATATGAAAGCAGCAATTAGAAAAAGATAATACAGAGCAAAACAATAATGCATTCAAAAAATTAATTTAGATAAAATTTGAGATTTACTGCAAGATGATAAATACTATTTCCCCGCCAGTCTGTACTTTTACAAAAGACACTAATAGAATAATGAAACTTACACGGCATACAACTGACTTTCTATTCTGCTTAGAAATGTCCCAGATAATCGCGTGGTAGTGACTCCCAGCTTTTTCTCCTCTTCAACCCCTTGAGGGCAAGGGCTGGGCAGATTGCTAATCCATTCTATCTAAATCCCCTGAAGTGATTGCAGGGCACATTACTAGAGAGGAACATTCCTTTCCTTTAGATGCTGATTGCTGCCTAATAGATATAATCCCCTTCACCTTTCCTAACTTCAATTTCATTTAAGCACCTACAGTCATCTGCTTCACAAGGTGCCTCACAGATACTCTCAGCCCCAAGGGGTATAAGCGAAGGGTTCCAGCCAATCACGGTGGGTGGCCGCATTGCCTTCGAAGTAACTGGCTCAGCCTGAGCGCCACGTCTATGCTGGCCAATAAGAAGAGTGCTGTGGCGGGAAGTGCGTGGGGGAAGGGATTTTCCTCCTGGTCAAAAGTGAAAAGCAGAAAGAAATGGGCCTCTCTGTCTCCGAACTTTACTGCGAACACAACGATGCTGCAGCTCATTGTGCTGGAGCCCTCACCTAAGCTGTAGGGGAGCTAGCCTGAGAGCACAGGCTGGGAAGTGAAACTCAGCAACCAATAAGGTCCTTAATGGGGTCATGGAAGTGTTCCAGCGACCATTCTAACAGGGGCTCCATCTCCTAATTTCCTGGTTTGTGGGGTAATGATTGTCACACGATTCAAGACATTCGCTTGGGGGGTTTTCAGTTTCTTGCAGCTACAAGCTTCTTAACTCCTAGCTTTAGCATTATTTTTATGTCTGTAGAAAAGTATTAATTATTTGAAAAAGGCAAGAATAGGAGGATAATTTATCACATTTTTTTACAACATGCTGAAACAACTTATGATTATGTTGCCTTGGATTGCTGTGATTTGTCCATTTCTACCCGTATGTATACCAAGTCAGTTCACCTGTGTTTCCAAGCTGTACGGCAAAGAAAGAGCATTTTAAAACTTCTTTGTATTCAGAATCTGAAACAAATTGATTCATCATTTAAAAAAAGATAAAATCAAAGCAAAACAAGAAACTTGATTAAGTAGTAATTTTATTAAAATATTCAGATGTTCAGTGAAGATAAGGTACTGATTCTGATTCCATATAAACATTCTCTATATTCTGTAAGAAGATTCATTCATAAATGTTATAATTACACTGGCATTTAAATCCTTTCTCTTTTTACCATTGTAGAAGATGAGTTTCTATTAGATTGTGGAGACTTCAATTTTCTAGCAACTACACATTTTGGATCAGGCTTGGTCTTGATGCTGCTGTTTGAGATGATGTGACAGGGTGTCCAGGCTTCCTGATGTTGTGCCATATAATGGATTTGAGAAGGAATAGACAGAACTCTGAAGATGAAAAACACATTTGAAAGGGTAGGATTTTAGGCATTAAAATAAGAAACCTCTTTAAAGATCACGCAGAATGCAGCAAAGGTCCTAATGGATTTTCACTGGAGTAATAACTAGAACATCCTTGACTCTTCCTCCAGCACTTACAGCCCACACTGCTTGAGTTTCTGACACAAGCCTAGATTCCATGTATCCTGGGGTCCTCTGGACTTAGGCACCACTGCCTCACCTCTGGTGGGGTGGGGAAATGCAATGACCAATATTTTGACTACTTCTTTCTCTGATGCTGGTTTCACTAAGCCTTCTGTATTGAATATAGTTAGGTTAGACAAAACAAAACAAAACCAATGACTTTAAGTATACAAAGCCATTTTATGTAAGTTTAAATGCCATTTCATTTAAGTTTCCTGTAAACTATAATTATATATAATTATATAGTTTACAGGAAAACCTAAAGTTTGTGAAATTCTATAGGACAAGCAGTCTGGCTTCTTCAACAAATAATGTGCAAGAAAAAAAAATAAGAGAGAAAATAGAACCTAGAGATAAAAAGAGATTTAAGAGACATATCTACCCATTTGGATACATCTACCTTCTAAAATTTCCGATTTTTAAAATACAGCAACAACAACAAAACCCCCGTAGAAAACCCTTTACATTTTAATGAGGCAATTGGGGTAGGTTGAACAGTGAGTGAGTGATGGCCTCAAGACATTCTTGTTAAATGTTTAGGTATGATCCTGCCGTTATATTTTTAAAAGTCCTTGTCCTTTGAAGATACAACTGGAGTCTTTACGGTTGAAATTAAATGATATCTGAGATTTGTTTGAAAACCTTCTGGGGGGTGAGGAAATGGAGGGCAGTAGAGGTGAAACAGCAATGACCATGGGTTGGTGGTCCTTGAAGCTGGCTGATGGGTACATGGCAGTTGCTTACAATGAATATTGCCATGAATATTGGCATGAATTGCCAACGAATGTTGCCATGAATATTCTCTCCATTTCTGTATCAGAATGTGAGCGTTTTCTCCAAGAATTAAAAAAAAATAGTTTGAAAGATAGATTTAGAGAAGTCTGTCTTTCTGATGATAGGGAAAGTAGACCTAGTTTGATTAATACAAAGTCATTTGCTTCTGAAACAATCGAAATCAAAATAGCCACAAAGGCCAGGAGATGTGCCAGGATTTCTTCTTTAGCCATTCATAATGAAAGGAAAACAGAAAACGAAAAAGGAATTTTTCTTTTATCAAAATAGAAAATAAACATAAGTCACTTCCGAGGTGCTCTCCAGTCATCCATTACGCCACCACACTCACACACAGTGGAAACCATCTTGAAAGTAGACTGAAAGGTGGGTCTTTGATGGAGACCCCTCCTGTGCTTGCTGAGAAGTACAGATCTGAATGCAACAGAACCCATCTCCGTAGAAAGTAAAGAATCCATAACACCTACCGAGCCACTTTTTACTTACTACAAGTTTATGAGACACTAATATAAAAAATATAAAATTTAAAATATCTCACTTTAATTCCTTATCTCAGGTGTATCTTTCAGGCAGTAAAAGTTAAACTAAGTTGAGGATAAAAAATACTAAATGTTCTGACCAGGTACAGTGGCTCATGCCTGTAATCCCAGCACTTTGGGAGGCCAAGGATGGTGGATCACCTAAGGTCAGGAGTTCGACATCAGCCTGGCCAACATGGTGAAACCCTGTCTCACTAAAAATACAAAAATTAGCCAGGCGTGGTGACAGGCACCTGTAATCCCAGGTACTCAGGAGGCTGAGGCAGGGGAATCACTTGAACCCAGGAGGTGGAGGTTGCAGTGAGTCAAGATCATGCCATGGCACTCCAGCCTGGGAGACAAGAGTGAAACTCTGTCTCAAAAAATAATAATAATAAATTTTCTTTCTCTAGTAAAAATGAAAATATATTTATATTATACCATCCTAGTTTGTCAAAAAGATATATTACATTTGTTTTCTTAAATATGTATGTGTTTTTTATCCATGAAGTAGGTCTACCTTTTCATTTTTACTCTGTCTTACTTGTTGAATCATCTAAATTCATTTTCTCTGTGCTTTAGGAAATCGTTTACTTTCTGTTTTCATTCCTCCCAAAACAATACTAAAAGTGTGTATCATATCATTATTGATTAAAACGCAAAAATAAAAAAGTCAAGTGTTTTGTTAGGCTTCAACCACAGCACTCAAGGCTCTTAAACTACTAGAAACCACCTGACCTGATACCTTGCTACTCATTTTCATAACCAAGAGCAAGATAAAAAACTATGACCTATTTTCATAAAGAAAAAGAATAATTAAAACTTTAGCTTTATATAACACTCACTTTATAAGGAGTGAATTTTATATAGCTCTAAAATCAAATGTAATAAAACTTTTAGAGTTCAGAAGTGGTGTGTCATAACTAAATTTACTTTATATCCAGATGAAGTCTCATAACACTTACTTAAGAAAGGAATGGGAAAAATAAAAAGAAAGGAATGAGATGTTGATCAAAGAGTGCAAAGCTTTTGTGCAAGATGAATAAATTCTGGGGATCTAATGTATGACATGTGACTATAATACTGTGTGATATACTCAAAATTTGCTAAGAGAGATCCTCAATGTTTGCAGCGCGCACACACACACACACACACAGTTAACTATGTGAGGTGACAGATATTTTAAATAGTTTTGTTGTAGTAATCACTTCACAATGTATACTATAGTAAAATATAATGTATACTTTAAACATATAAAAGTTGTATTTGTCAACTATACCTAAAAATGACTTAAAAATTAAAAAAATCTAAAAAAGTAACAAGAAAGGTTTTCCTTGCCATTTTCTCCCTGCTTATACAAATAAGGGATAGCCCCAAAAAGGTCCAAGGAAGATGTAATACATTCTCACTTCTTTTTTCTCTTCTAAGTTATCAGGTAATGGCCCTCACTAGTCACTCTAAATTTAAACAGAACATAGAATGCTATCCTCTCTTTTGTTTTTGAAAATAAAATATGAAAGACATTCAATTAATAGTTACTATAAGTAACTGACTAATACTCTGTTGGTTAAACTGATATTTTCCAGATTTGTCAGCTCTTTTTGAGTATAAACAGTGACCACAATGCCATTTAACAGTGAACTGAACTTACAAGCAGACTGAAGCTGTCCTGAAATGGACAATTCTCATGGCATATTTGTAGAGACGGAAACTCCTTTCTACCCCCAACTGAAATAACTCCACTAAAACGTTTCTTTTAGTTATGACGTAGAAACATGTTCAAGCAACACTGGTTCAGTGTGTGTGTGTGTGTGTGTGTGTGTGTCTGCATTTCTGTGAAATGATACAGTTCACCCTTTGCCACTTACCTCTGTTTTCTCTGGGTCGCTCCAGTTCCCGTAAACTGGATTGACAAAGGCACAGTTACCACTTCCCTCGGTTTTCCTTAAAGCACACAGGCCATCAAAAAAATTAAAAAATAAAAAGTATTCACATTTACCATAGTACATTTTCAGGTTATTGTTTGTTAGAAACTTTTGAGACACGTTGTCTAGCCAGCACACTTATTTCCATGAATGTATTACCATGAGTAAAGTTAGCTTGTTTTTTATTTTTTTTTTGCAGGACACCAAGGCAACCACATTCATGAAAGCAAATGTAATTTGAACTCTGAGTATTTAGATCCAAATGAACCCAGGCAAGTAAAAGAAATGGCAAAAGTTAGTAGTCTGAATGTTGATTTCTTAAACTATTACTCAGTGCAAAGCGTCTAACATTTGAAAGAACAATGTAATATGAAGCTGTACTAGTGATAAAGAAAGGTCATCTTGAAGTCCTTGACACTGCAAAGTGCCAAACCACTACATCCTGAAGACTGTTTTCCATGACAATATCTGTCATAAAGATCTGTAGCACATGAGTCATAGTCCTTAACATTTTCATCAGCAAAGTTAAGTACAAGTGTTCTGAAAAGTTCTTTAGGGTAGTGTTTCATGAAAATCAAAAACAGCAAGCCCTTGGTAATATCCCATATCAGACTAGATGTGCATAATTCACTATAATTAACTGGGTTCCATATGATTATTTTCCTTTTATACTTAAGAATTAATAGACTTATTAGAAGACACACAGCCCTGGACTACTTGGTGACAACTGATGAAGAAAAAATGTCCATCATAGGAACAACAAAAAATAACCAAAAACTAAATACACACACACACAAACACACACACGAAAGGATCCTATACCTGCCTGTGTATACGTGCACACACACACACACACACACAATGGAGAATGGAAGACCAATTCCAGGATGATTTTTTTAAGGGTTTAATGACAAGAGTAACAAGTATATAATGTATGATAACTGTATAATACAATGTATAATGTATGTATAATATATATTTCTTGCCTAATCAGGACATAGTGAAAATTAATGTTTGTCAGTAATATAATTCTAAGTCCCAAAATAAAATGTACTAAAAAGGAGGCTCTTACTGATTGGATTTCTAAAAACAAACTGCCATAGGCATAACTGCCTATTGTCATCTACCAAACCACATGGTCCTTTTCAAAGAAACTGCAACATCAGTGAGCCTAACAGTCTAATCTGGCTAATTATGTTTGGCTGGCAATATATTTTCCCTGTGGATTCAGTGTCTTTTAAGCTTCCTGATCTCCACTGGCTTAAATATACAATAGATTAAATGTTTCACCCTCACTGCGGGTACATTTTGCTTATTGATGAATCGGGCCATTTGCATCTATTTTGTGGGTTATTCTTGAAAAAAGTCTGAACTGAGGCAACAAATATCTGTTAATTCCTTAAGCACTAATTGAATGCTTATTAGTTGCTCTGATTAATTTGAATAAGTTGTGTTTGACTCTTTGCCTTTACTTTGTTCAAGACTAGTATACGTTAAATTCTTGGAGTAGTAATCTTAGTACACAGCAGGGTTAGCGCATGAGCTGAGCCAGGGATGATCTTAGAGTTGAGACTGGGTAGGGAGTGAAATATAGTTTTGAAATGTATCAAAATACCAAAGCAGGAAAAATTGGACACGGAAGTAGGGATGATCAAAACAAAATAGAAATTAGGAACCAAGTAAAGATAAGACAGCCGCTGACACCAAGAGCTCAGAAAATTAATAGAGGCTGAAATCAGGCATGAAATCAGGAAGCAGGAGGAAACCCAAACCACAGGGCTAGACAGGACAGATGGCCAAAGGCCGAGCATGCAACCAGGAGCTGAAGGGACCAGCTTGGCCATCAGTCACAAGGATGTGAGGCAGAAGCAACACAAAAGATCTTGATATGAAGCAATTATTTTTGGCCTTAAACTGCTGGGACTCCAGATGACCCAGACCATGGTTGGCAGGCAGAAGCCAGGTAAATTTATGTAATTCTCAGCCCTCTTAATTCAATTATTGAAGCTGCTTGTCTTCTGAAAGGGTTTTAAGTCTGAAATAATTTTCCATTAAAATGAAAAAACAGCATTTGAAGGTGTCTGGCCTTCAAGATTTGGGTAACTACAAAGAAGGAAGATATTTAAGAGTAAGGATGTGGAGTTGTAATAAAAGAAGAAAGGGTTTCAGTGTGAGTATTGGGAGGTGAGCAATGGCAAATCCTTCCTACTGCAACTTTTGTTTTTTAGTAGTCTCAAATTGCTTTTATTTTTCCCAGATCAAAGATATATCTCCCATTCTTGAAAATCCCTGGATAATTAGACTTACATTTTAATGTCTTTCCTATTTATTTATAAGGTAAACTATTATACACACCGTCCACAGATTCTTCCATGAAGGAAATTGCTAATGTCACTCTACATATTTACTATTTCAAGTTCAATACTATGATTTTCCATCTTCATCACCTATGCCAATTTGATATTCAAATACAGGCAATTTTAGTTAGAATGGTGGATCCTTACATGAAGGAAATAAAATGTTTGTTTCATTATAAAGTTTTTGGCCAGTTCTGAAACTCAATGGTGTAATGAAGAGTCTTCATCAGGCCAAAAAAAAAAAAAAAAATGCAATGTTTGACTTACTGTATTTGTCAATATGCTGGTAGCTCTTAAGGAGGAGTTGATTTTTTTTTTCCCCCTACCAATGAATAAGTGAGTTGTAAGAATTGAGGTTCTAAAGAATATAACCACCTCTAGGAATAATGATGATAAAGGAATTGACTTAGAAATTTTGAGTAGAGGAAAGGAAATTGCATGGATCATATAAGTTTTTCTCCCTTGACTTATCATGCATTCACATAAATTAAGTTTATCTTAGATCCATTATGTGCAGATACCGTGTGAAGTGGAATTCTGAATGTGCGAAAAGAGACATATGTCAGTGCAAAACTAAGATAATTCTCATGGCAATTTCCAATTTTAATTTAGTGAGCATATTTATAGTTCTAATGCAATTCACTTATTAACTGACAACATTGTTTTAGTGTTGATAAAAGCATGGAAGTGTTTATAATAGTCTGAAATTATTACAAATGGGAAGGAAGAAAAGAAGAATAAAACAAAGACCAATCTATGTTACATCCAATACCAATAAACATGACTTTGAGGGGAATGTTTTACATTTTTATTTTTAACAGCTTTATGGAGCTATAAATCACATGCCATACAATTCACAAACTTAAAGATACAATTCAATGTTTTCAGTAATGTTACTTTTATTAATTTCTAATTAAGAGTGGTAACCTATATATCACATAAAATTTGCCATTTTAACCATTTCGAGTATACAACTCAATGCCATTAATTCCATTCACAGTGTTGTGCTACCATTACTACTATTTCCAAAATGTTTTTATCACTCTGAACTGAAACTCCATGGCCGGTAAGCATTAACACCCCATTCCCGTCCAACCAGTCCCAGGTAAACTCTGATCTACCTTCTGTCTTTATGAGACTCTAGGTACCTCATCTAAGTGGAATCATACAGTATTTGTCCTTTTATGTTTGGCTTATTTCACTTAGCATAATGTTTTCAAGATTCATCCATATTGTAGCATGTATCAGAACTTTAATCATTTTTATTGCTGAATAATATTCCATTGGATGTATATGCCACATTTTGTTTATTCATTCATCTGTTGATGGAAATTTGGGTAGTTTCCATCTTTTGGCTACTGTGACTAGTGCTATGGTGAACATTGCTGTATGAATATCTGCTTAAGTCTCTATTTTGATTCTTCGAGGTGTATAACTAGGAGTTGAATTGACGGAACACTTGGTAATTCTTTTTTAACTTTCAAGGAACTACCAACTGTTGATAGTGCTGCACCATTTTACATTCCCACCAACAATGTGAGGGTTTCTATTTCTCCTCATCCTCATTAACACTTGTTATTTTCAGTTTTTAAATTATTATTATTATTGCTATCTCAGTGGAAGTGAATGGTATCTAATTGTGGTACTGATTTTCATTTCCCTAATGACTAGTGATGTTGAACATCTTTTTATGTGCTTATTGACTATATGTAATCTTCTTTGAAAAAATGACTATTCTAGTCCTTTGCCCATTTTGAAATTGGGTTGTCTTTTTGTTCTTAAGTTGTATGGATTTTTATATATTCTGGATATTAAACTTTTATCAGTTACATAATTTTGAATATTTTCTACCATTTTGCAGATTGTTTTTTCACTCTCTTGATAATGTCTTTTGTTGCACAAAAGGTTTTGATTTTGATAAAGTCCAATTTACTTATTTATTTTTTGTTGTTGCTTGTGCTTTTGGTGTCATATTTAAGAAAGAATCAATTTCCAAATCCAAGATCATGAAGATTTACCACTATGTTTTCTTTTAAATGCGTTATGGCTTTAGCTCTTACATGTAGCTCTTTGATCCATTTTGAGCTAATTTCTGTATGTGGTGTGAAGTAGGGGTTCCATCTGCATTCTTTTGCATGTCAAAATCCAGTTGTCCCAATGTCATCTATTGAAGAGACTATTTGTTCCCCATTGGATGGACTTGGCATCTTTGTCAAACATTGATCATGATAGATGTATGGGTTTATATTTGAATTTACAATTCAATTCAATTCAATTCAATTCAGTTGATCTATATGTATGTTCTCATGCTTCATGCCAATACCACACAATTTTGTTTACTGTATTTTTGTAGTAAATTTTGAAATTAGGAAGTTTGAGTTCTCCAACATTGTTTTGGCTATCTGGTACCCTTGCAATTTATAAATTTGAGAAGAGGTTTTTCATTTTTGCAAAAATGGCTGTTGGAATTTTCTATAGAGATTGCCTTGAATATGTAGGTTGCTGTATTAGTCTGTTCTCATGCTGCTGTGAAGAAATACCTGAGCCTGGGTAATTTATAAAGGAAAGAGGTTTAATTGACTCACAGTTCCACAGGGCTGGGGAGGCCTCAGGTAACTTACAATCATGGCAGAAGGGGAAGCAAACATGCCCTTCTTCACACAGTGGCAGCAAGAAGTGCAGAGCAAAAGGGGGAAAAGCCTCTGATAAAGCCATCAGACTTTGTGACAACTTACTCACTATCATGAGAACAGCAGCATGAGGGTAAGCACCCCCATGATTAAATTACCTCCCACTAGGCCCCTCTCACGACTTGTGGGGATTATGGAAACTAGAATTCAGGATGAGATTTGGGTGGGGACACGGAGCCAAACCATATCAGTTGCTTTAGTTAGTATTAACATCTTGACAATATTGTCTTCCTTTCTATGAACTTAGTGTGTCTTTCCATTTAGTTAGGTCTTATTTAATTTCTTTCAATAATGCTTTGTGATTTTAAGTGTATAAATCTTTCACCTCACTGGTTAAATTTATTCCCAGGTATTTTATTCTTTTAGATGCTATTATCAATAGAACTGCCTTCAAGATTTCCTTTTCTGATTGTTCATTGCTAGTATGTAGCAATACAACTGATTTTTGAGTGTTGTTTTAATACCTTGTAACTTCTCTGAATTTGTTTATTTGCTCTAGTAGCTGTCTTGTGGATTCTTTGGGATTTCTTATATGTAGAATCATGCCATTTGTGAATACTGAATTTTACATCTTCTTTTCCAATTTGAATGCCTTTTACTTCCTTTTTTTCCCAGTTCCTCTGGCAAAAGTTTATTTTTGATAACCACATTTATCCCTAGCTAAGTGGGGCTATAAAACTTCCTTAATATAAACAATTTTAAAGCTAGTGTATAGGAAAATTATTATGGCAATGTTTGGACAGTTTCAGGGTAGAATCTGATTGCCACTTAAAGTGAACATCTTTAGACTAGCTAAGTGAATAAACCTTTATCTGGGTTGAAAGGAAACAAAGGTGACAGTGAGACTAGCTGTCACTCCAAATGCTGACGTGTCTAGGACAGAGTGACAGCACAATGTTCCTGCTGAGAGGCCTGTTCTTCAAAATGAACATCCTTTTATACACGTTGCAAGTTTGTTAATTTTTAACATACACTTTTATAATTTGTTTTACTGAGTATTTTCACTTTATTTACTAAATTGATTGCCATTTTTGGTGATAAATGAGTGATTTAATTTCTTTATGTTAACTACAGACATGTGTTTGTTTTTGTTTTTGATTTTCCCCCTAATTTACGAGTAAGTCACTTGGTGTGTCTGTAAAACTGCTCCTGCTGCTTAGTGAAATTCACCAAACACCAAGTTTCCACTACCATCTCATGGGAGTAACACTGTGACAATATGTTCATATTTAAAATTAGGTTTAGAAAATATTCAAAGAAAAATGAGCTCAAAACTTTAACTTTTTTTTATTTTTTATTTTTAGAGACAGAGTCTCACTCTGTTGCCCAGGCTTATATACAGTGGTGTGATCATAGCTCATTGCAGCCTTGAACTCCTGGGCCCAAGTGATCCTCCGGCCTCAGCCTCCTGAGTTGCTGGGACTATAGGTGCATGCCAACACACCTGGCTAATTTTTTAATTTTTTTGTAGAGATGGGGTCTTGCTATATTGTCCAGTCTGGTCTTGAACTCAAAATTCCTGACTTCAAGCAATGCTCTTGTCTTGGTCTCCTAATGCACTGGGATTAGGGTGTGAGCCACTGTGCCTGACATGAGCTCAAAATGTTAGCACAGATTTTTTAAGTGAAAGGGAATACCATTTCTGAGGGTCATGGATGATTGTTTCCGTCATATCTTGGTGGATTGTGCTATAAAACTTCAGTGTCGAAACCTGTCCACGTGAAAGTATGAAGAATCATACTGACTGAAATTAGGATAATTACAATGCAGGTGTCAAACGATGTTAATGGATAAACAAAATAATTTATCTATCAAAAGGTATTTTCCCTGTATTTCTTGTGAGGAGGCGTTGGTCCTCATGCTTCCATGAGGGAAATGATTTCTAAACATTGTTTGTAAGATGTCAGACAATATCCTAAAATCCGAGACACAATTGTCATGAGTTAAGTGCCTGAAAGGAATTGATGCTCTCCAATGTGGTAACTCACTCCTTCAGATGGTGGAAAGAGAATTTCTTAATGTTACTTATCATTTTTCTTATTTACTTATCGACATTCACCTAACATGTCTAGGACACATACTATGTGCCAAACGTTGCACTGGGTCCTAGACTTACAAAGTTGATTAGTATACGGCTCCTACCTCTAGAGCTTTTCAGAGGGTGGCAACTGCTGGTTTCTGTCCTTAGATGAAATGCCATGTTTATAAAGTGCTTATCACAAGTAGGTGCCTACCGATAGTTGAGTGCCATTCTCTTCAACTTCTTTCCTTATGCTTTCCTCCTTTTGTCATTTACATCTTCTTTTAAACTTCCTACTTCTTTCTCCTGACCCCCAAATTTGTGAAATGAAAGGACATTGGTATAAAGAACAATAATAAGGAGGTGTCAAAATTAATAATCACAGTACTACTTTGAACTTTTTCCACCTTTTTTTTTTTTTTTTAGAGACATGGTCTTGCTCTGTCACTTAGGCCATAATACAGTGGCATGATCCTAGCCCACAGCAGCCTCCAACTCCTGGGCTCAAGAGATCCTCCTGCCTCAGCCTCCTGACTAGCTGGGACTACAGGAATGTGCTATCACACCCAGCTAATTTTTTAATTTTTTGTAGAGATGACATCTCACTATGTTGCCCAGGCTAGTCTTGAACTTCTAGTTTCAAGCAATCATCCCACCTCAGCCTCTGAAGGTGCTGGGATTACAGGTGTGAGCCACCATGCCTAGCATTACTTTTAATTTAAATAAAATAGATTTATTAATTTAGAGCCTGGCAAGAACCTTTGCAATCATCTTGTCTCTGTCTTCTATTACAGATGAAGCAACTGAGATTCTCCCCTAACTAGACTCTTAAGTCCTCTGAGGGATAAGGAACATGTCTGGTTTCCTCATCTCTCTGTCACAGCACCTTGTGAAGGCCTGGAAGACAGTAGGAATCAACTGAGTGTTTGTAGAAAGAATGATGATAATTATCTATGGTCTAAAGGTTTAGTGATGAAATGAAGCCCACTAACTTCTCTCTGCTTATTTCCACCCTCAATGATATATTTCCTCAACCCCCACGGAGGAAAGACAATTCATTTTTTACTATTGTTCAATAGAGCCATGTTTGTATGTAGCTTCCTGTTCTGCTTAGCCCAAGACAGTAAGTGGGTCAGGAGTACCCTCTGCCCTCTGTTTTTGTTTTGTTTTGTTTTGTTTTTCTTTTTCCATTCCTTTTTCACCTGCTTAAGTGGCAGCCCAGAGTAGCTTGGAGGCTTCCCTGAAGATGAGCAGAGTACAGTAGATTAGGCATGGCCTTTCTATTTATTTCTACTATGGAGAAAATGAAAAAGTTATATGGCTGGAAAGAAAAATCACCTGAGTACTAATTTGTTATTTTACAATATTTGAAAAATAAAGACCTGTGTTCCTCCTATGTATTTCTTTTAAACAATGAGGGGTATGGAACATCTATGCATAAACATCAAGGTCTTCAAGTGAATTTTCAGGCTGTGAAGAGTTTGATTTGTTACTACTAGGGAGAGATGTTTCCTAACCATAAAAATGCATGTGACTTTTTTTTAAAGGCTGCATCTAAATTATGTAAGACAATAATTTCACTAGTGGAAATAGAATTCATTTATTCTGGAGTCATGCCTATTACATTTTATTTCGTTTAGTGTAATTAATGGTGAATCTGAGTTGTCCCAGGGAAGTAAATCTTAATTCTCCTCTTCCTACTTCCACCTCTCTCATTTTAAAGTCTTCAATTAGTTTTCCCCAAATGTTTCGAGTCTTAAGATTTAAGGAATTTGAAGCCTTTCCCAACGATCTAATCTTCCAGATAAAAGGAAAATACAATACAGCATTCCAATCAAAATAAAATATTCCTGGGTTTGTTTTTAATTATACCTATTTTTAATGTTCATTAAATATATTTCCCACTGCCAAGAAGAGATCTTTTTAGAAATGTTTGTTTCTTGACCAGGGTACTGTTTTCTTCTTCTTCTTCTTCTTCTTCTTCTTTTTTTTAACTTTGTCTCATCCTAAAAATCAATGAGCAATGTTCTTTAATTTTTTTTCTTCCCTGGCTTTATAACCTAAGGAAATAGGTTTTATGGTTTGTTTACTTGTTCATTTTTCACTTGCAGTAATCATGAGAGATTGGTGCCCTGTGTTTCCAATGTAACGCTCGGTCTCAAATGATTCAATGTATCATCTTTCTTTTCTCAAAACCTTAAAGTGTTATTTTACACCTGCTTTCTGATCATTTACAGTCCATTTTTTAGCCTGTTTGACTAGACTGGTTTTTTCAAGGAAAGTAATCATAAATTTTAATTTTAGGCACTATTTTGTCCTTTTTGTAATAAAGACTGATTTATAGCATTTTACAAAAACAATAGCACAGTAAAACAACAGAAAACAGATAAGAAGTAGGTAGGAAGTTGGAGAAAGGGAATCTGAGAACAGGAAAATAGAATTGAGGCAAAGGTAACAAGATGGACAGTTCATGAAATGGCTATCATCGGAGTATGTATATTTATTAGAGGCAGGACGCAACTTAAACTTTGAGATTCTAGAAATCAAATTTAAGCAGGACAATCAATTACGCAGGCTATAATTTCAAAAAGAAACAAACCAGATACTTAGAAGCACTTTTTCTCTAACTCAAGAGATAAAGTATTTATTGTGTGGATCCTGTTACTGCAATCTAATGTTACAAAGTAACACGTCCCTAACCATGTTATTTTAGGAAAATCAGCAAAGGGTTACACTAGGTTGTTTCAACGAATACTTTTCAAACATCAAGCTGAAACGATGCCAAGATGTGCTTCAGTAAAAGCTACCCAGAAAGTGTTGGCAAGGAGGGAGGGGAGATTTTATGGAGATCTTGAAGCACAACAATGCCTTAGAGAATTTGATTTTGGGGGCATTTTCATATATTCATGTTTATAATAAAAAAGTCAACACCAAGCTTATAATTTATAGTGCATCATTGCAGTGTAACACATTAGATCTGTTGTAGAAGTCTACAGGTAGAAAAATGACTTTGTGCACAAAGTCATAAGGTAATAGAAGAAATAAGTTGAGTCTATGAAGTCAACCTATTCTCATTGAGTGTACACTCCCATAAAATACGATGTTATCTGACTACTGCTGAGAGAGAGAGAGAGAGAGAGAGAGAGAGACAGAGAGAAAGAGAGAGAGAGAAATTAGAATGTAAATAGCAAACTATCTAATGGTCTCTATTCCTGTCAAATGATGATTTTTTTTTTTTTTTTAATAAACAATCTGGAGGAAAAGAAAGAAAAGAAGCCAATTTGAAAAAGCAACGATACATTAAGGGGAAATGTCTATGAGCTCACATTTTCATTCCAACTCCTTGTTCATTTCAGGAACAAACCGAACCAAATGTTTGGGTGAAAAAGTTCCGAAAGAACTGGGTTTGCAAACACAACCAGAAATGCCACAAAAGGCAGAGAAAAAGATTAATCACCCAGGGTCACAAAACCAAACAATTGGAACACCAAGTTTTGCTAAACTCATTCGCATGATACAGCAGCTGCTTTATTTTTCTTCCACTCTTTTCGGGCAGGAAATAAATATGCTGACCACAAAACCGTCACTGTTTAAGCAGTCTTGCTGTGGCAGAGCATTTTAATGGGAACATGCCCAGGAATATGGAGGCAATTAGTAGGAATAAAGCTGACCCAGGTTTCTGTAATTTAACCTTAAAGAAAACCCAGGCTGCCAATGGGAGCTCCGTCTTCACTCCACTTCTCAAGTGCAGTGTTAGCAAATTCACAACCACCTAATAGAAACCAGATGCCTAGCAGGAAAGTTCCTTTGGAAATATATTTGATAGTGTATATATATTTTATATATATGTATATATTTTTGGACAGTGTCTTGCTCTGCTGCCCAGGTTGGAGTGCAGTCGTGGGTTCACAGTTTGACCTCCTGGACTCAGGCAATCCTCCCTCCTCAGCCTCTTGGGTAGCTAGCACTACAGCCATGTACCACCATGACCAGCTAATTTTTTGTTTGTTTGTTTTGCCGAGATGAGCTTTTGCCGTGTTGCCTTGAGCTCCCGGACTCAAGCAATCCTCCTGCCTCGGCCTCACAAAGTGCAGGGATTACAGGCCTTAGACACAATGCCTGCCCTAACAGCACGTTTAAAAAATATGTCTTGACCTAGTAAAATTATTGGAGTCAGTCTTTAGGTAATAATTACAGAGAAAGACAAAAATGCATATAGAAAAAGGTTCATCACAAATTATCAATAATAATGAAAAATTAGATGCAAGCTCAATGTCTAATAGGAGAATGGTTAAATGACGATCTATGTACTTGACACATCAACCTTTTCAAGTCATACTTTAAAGAATATTTAGTGGTATAGGGCTATGATATGGTTTGGATATTTGTCCCCTTCAAATCTCATGATGAAATGCGATCCCTAATGTTGGAGGTAGAGCCTGGTGGGACCTGAGTGGATCATGGGGGCAGATCCCTCAGGAAAGGCTTAGCGCCACATCCCCTTGGTGATGAGTGAGTTCTTGCTCTGAGTTCATGCGATTTGGTTGTGTAAAAGTGTGTGGGGCCTCCTTCCAGTCTCTTTTGCTCTTGCTCTTGCCACATGATGTGCTTGCTCCTGCTTCGCCTTTTGCCATTAGTAAAAAAGCTCCCTGATTCCTCCCCAAGAGCTGAGTAGATGCTGGCACCAAGCTTCTTATACAGCTTGCAGAATTGTGAGTCAATTAAACCCCTTTTCTTTATAAATTATCCAGCCTCAGCTTCAAGTATTTCTATTTCTCCTTCTTTCTTCCTTCTTTCTTAAATAATTGATGAGGTTTTGTTTGTTTGTTTGTTTGTTTGCTATATTGCAGAATGAAATGGGTCAACAACTGACATACTGCATAAATCAGTGAACCAATATTTTCTAAATGTAACATGCATGATACTACAAAATCACACATAGGTAAGTGATCCATTCAAAGTGAAAAACAGACCAGTGAATTTTTAATGTAACAGTTCAAAAATTCTATGGATGTGGTTTCAGATTCTGCATTACAACTGCATTTGAAGAAACTACCCCATGTAAAGTTTTGGTGTAATAGAAAAGTATCAATAATTATCTCAAAAGCTAGTAAAATACACCTTCTGTATTTTTCCATTCTTGCATTGCTATGATGAAATACCTGAGACTGGGTAATTTATAAAGAGATGAGGTTTAATTGGCTCACAGTTCTGCAGGCTGTACAGGAAGCATAGTGGCTTCTGTTTCTGGGGATGACTAAGGAAATATACAGTCAGGTGGAAGCAAGCATGTCTCACATGGCTGGGGCAGGAGCAAGAGAGAGTGGGGGCAGGTGCCACACAGTTTTAAACAACCAGATCTCACAACAACTCACTCACTATCAGTAGAACAGCACTGGGGGGATGGTGCTAACCCATTAATGAAAACTCTGCCCCCATGATTCAATCACCTCCCACCAGGCCCCATCTCCAACAATGGGGATTACAATTTGAGCTGAAGTTTGGTGGGGACACAGATCCAAACCATATCACTTCCTTTTTAAAAATACGTATCTGTGTGAGGTTGAATGTGGTTCATATATTTCAACAAATCCAGATAACGGCTTTAATGCAGAAGTGGATATAAGAATCCCACACTAGCTCTCACGAAAGGTTTGTTTTAGTTGGAGTAGTGATATGATTTGGATGTCTTGTCCCCTTCAAATCTCATGTTGAAATGTGAGCTCCAGTGTTGGACAGTGGGCCTACTGGGAGGTTTGGGCCATGGGGTCAGATCCCCCGTGAAGGGCTGCTTAGTGCTACCTTTGCAGTAATGAGTTCTCACTCTATGAATTCATGAGAGATCTAGTTGTTTACAAGAGCATGGCACCTCCTCCCTCTCTCTCGATCACCCTTGTCATGTGATGCGCCAGATTCCCCTTTGCCTTCTGCCATGATTGTAAGTTTCCTGAGGCCTCACCATAAGCAGATGCTGGCATCATGCTGTTTGTACAGCTTGTGGAACCGTCAACCAAATAAACCTCTTTTCTTCATAAATTACCCACCCTCAGGTATTTCTTTATAGCAATGCAAATGGACTAATACAAGTAGCTTTGTTCTACTAAGCACTGCGGGTTCAAATATGAATAAATACTTATTTATTTGGCTAACATACACTTTTCCTTTGATAAATTTTTGCTAGTTACCTGTTGTGGAAATATTTTTTTCTCTCTCTTTCTTCAACAAATGTGATATCCCAAAGCCCCACAGTTGCTAAAGGTCACTTTTAAATAGAATGTTATATTTCTCATATATATATATATATATATATATATGAATGTTACATTTCATATATATATGAATGTTACATTTCATATATATGTATATATACACCATATACTTTAAATATACAAATATGTTTTCATAATAGGTTATAATGGATATCTTGTCACTTAAAAAGCTATTAATAAATATAATTGTATATATTTCTTAGTTTAATTTCATATATGGTAAGTCTTGATAGGTATAAACCACCTTAAGAAAACTCTTTGGGGTCTTCAATAAGTTTTAAAGGTGTGATGGTATGTTTAGACCAAAATGTTTGAGAATGGTCAGTATAGCGAAATAAGGAGAAATAAATTTCACAGCAATTTCAATTTTAAGAGGAAAGAGTGCATGTACATATTTATACATTGATAAAAGTTCAAAAGAAGATACATCAAAATGTTAACAGTATGTAACTCTGGGTGATGAGATTAACCAACATTTTAAATTCTTTTAAACCCGTGTAGTTGGATTTCCCAAGTTCTATTTATGTGTCAGTTGTGCATTGGAATCTCAGGGTAGGGGTGATAGTTTCACAATTTGGAAAGATCACAAGATGTGTCCCCAACTTGAGCTCCCCACCTCCACCCTGCCCACACACCTTGTAGGACATTTGCCTAAATAAAAGATGAGATCTGCACGCCTCATGATTTTCACGTTCCCTGTTTTGCTGATTCCCCTCTTTTATCATCTCTTCTCAAGCTACATCCTAGCCCTGCAGTACTACTCACCACTTTTTGGATGTGTCACATTGATACGGCAGGGGGACAGGGAAGAGCTGGGTAGAGAAGGGCAGGTCCCTGGCGAGGGCTCCACCCCCAGGACTGTGCCAACGGACCTAGGTGAGGACAGGCATTTCTGTGTTCTTGCCCAAATGTTGCATTTCCCAGACCATCCTGGCCTGCCAAGCCCCCATCCTGTGCCTATAAAAACCCCGAGACCCTAGCGGGCAGACATACAAGCAGCTGGATGTCGAGAGGAACACACTGGTGAAAGAATACCCAAACAGACGTCAGTCAGCAGAAGCCGGTAGACACTGGCAGGCCGACCAGCAGAACGAGGCGGAGTTTGGCCGGGGTGGTTGGAGGGGAGCCCGGCCACTGGGCAGCCTTACTCCAGGGGAAAACCACCTTCCCAATCCATTCCCTTCTGGTTCCATCATCTGAGAGCTACCACCACTCAATAAAAACACTTGCACCCATCCTCCAAGCCCAAGTGTGACCCGATTTTTTCCAGTACACCAGAGCAAGAATCCAGGAAACAGAAAGCCCTCTGTCTTTGCCATAAGGCAGAGGGTCTAATTGAGCTGGATAACACAAGCCGCCTACAGACAGCTAAACTGAAAGAGCATACTGTAACACACGCCCACTGGGGCGCTGTAAAAACTCAACCCCAGACACTGCTGTGGGGTCGGATCCCCACAACTTGCCTGTCTGCATGCTCCCCCTAGAGGTTTGAGCAGCAGGGCACCGACGGAGCGAGCCCCACACACCCACTGTACGCTCTGCAAGAGGGATAAGGGGACTTTTCCCACTTCAACATTTTTCTTAACTCTTGCATTTGCTTTTGAATGCCTTTCTCATTGGCCAGAACCTTTGCCAACTCTGGAGTCAGACTGACCACTTCTCTGCATGCCACTGTGCATTGTGCATTTTACCATGATGACGAGTAGTACTTTCTCTCCTTGCAATAAAATATTTTTCCAACTAGATTGCTCTATATGCAAACTCACTCTACTTTCCTTATTATATTCTCTTAGACATATAATCTCTTGGGTTGAAAATGAATTGCAATACCACTGTCTTTGTGATTGCCCTTAGCAACCACCTACCTAACAACTTGCTTCTTAAATATTTTTCAGACAATTAAAATTTGACAACCTATGTAAGAATCTGTCCAGAAAAATGGACTTAGTGGCATCAATTTATTTACATTCATGTCTCTTGAAGATTAACTTCCCATGGGCGGAGCCAAAGTCTTTATTTTCCCAGCTTGCTTAGGAAACATTATTTGAGCTCCAACTATATGCCTTATCCCCTACCACAGAGCTACTCAGAGTGTGGTTTATGTATGGTTTTGGTCTTATCTGGATATGGTTCCAGGATCAGATAAGTATAAGAATGGAGAATATATGTTTAGAAACATTCATAGCAATTTGACAGAGTAATTTTATGTCTGTTGATGATAAGAATAAGAAAGTTGGACTAGTATTTTTTGTCTTTTTATTTCCTGTTTCTTTTTTTGTGTGTGGTTTTAAGGACTGGAGAGTTTAACAGGCAAGAAAGAAGGAAGAGGGCAGAAGGAAGAAGACAGAGACAGAAGGAGGGGGGCTCCTCCAAAGCCAAAAGAGGAGACCCCCTCTTTATTTCTTTTTTCTAAGAATTCTTTTTTTATTATATTTTACAAAACATTGGTATATAATGGATTGGAAACAAAAACAAAAACAGAGCTGTTCCTTCAACACACATCATTTGAGTGGCTCTGTTCTATTGACACAGACATGAGTAAATATTGACTTACCTGGTTGACTTCTTTTTTTCATTCAACTTGGTTTTGCTAGCTATCTCTTCGAAAAATATTCTTTTATCTTCCTTTCCCCTTATGAATGTGATATCTCCAAGTTTCCACGGTTGGAAAGGTCCAGGTACTGTCTAACCTTCTCTGACCAGAAGGAAATATTTTTTCCTTACAAATTACTCTATATGAAAACTCACTATAATTTTCTTACTGGATTATTTTAGACACATAATCTGTTTAATTGAAAACTAATTCAATGCTGAAGTTAATTATCAGCTTTCATGATTTCCCTTAGCAATCACCTAGCAGCTTCCTTTTTCCTAAATATTTTTAGACGATTTAAACTTAATAGCCTTATGTAAGAATCTGTCTAGAAAAATGATCTTATTTCATTATGACTCCTGAATATCCACAAATTCCTTCACATATATCTCACTTTGGGTTTATTAATACATTTAAACTGTTCTGAATCTACGAACAATTTCAGCTTTCAGGACAATGGAAACATTGAAAAAGGCAATAAAACTGCATTTTCTTGTAGTTATTTTTAAATATCCTATTTAAAAACAAATTACAGGCATACAAAGATACAATTAGGATTTTGTTTGGTTTCTTAAAAGTGATCTTTCTCTATTAAACTCCTAGTCAATTGCCCACTATTTTTTCATCCATGACCTGTGTTCTGTTCACACTAACCATGCAATTCTGAAGCTGACTCAAGTGTTTCATAGAGCTGATGTTTATGGTTTCTTTGACTAAACATAGAAATTGATATTTGTCTTATTTGAGTTCCTTTCTCAGGAAACCAACCATCAGGCCTCCCAGATAGTATTGAGGACCTGAAACTCATCAGACGACTGGATCTGGACAGTGAGATGTCAGACCCCTCACCCATTACGATTTTCCAACTGACCACCTGCTCCCTGTTGACCAGCTCCTCTTCCTTACCCCTCTCTAATTCCTGTTTTCCCACAGATGGTTATATTTCTTCTTTGCTAATCCCTGATTTTAATTAGTCAGGGAGATGCATTTGAGGCTGATCTCCCAACTCCTTGGCTACAGTACCCCATTAAAACCTTCTTCCCTGGCAATACTTGTTGTCTCAGTGATTGGCTTTCTGCACAGCGAGCAGCAGGGCCTAGACCAAACCCCTGGTGTTTCAGAAACAATTCCCTATCACAGTCTGTGCCATACACATGTACACAGGCTGCTCTATTTTTGGGGATGGTCTTCTTTGACACTTGGTGGATTTCAATCCATGAGTCCAGGTTGGAGTGATACAGCACCTCTGCAGCAACCCTTTCTCAACCTTCCATAGTACCATTACCTTCAAACCAAAGACTGTCTCTCCTCTCCCAGTGCTTTCTATGAAGTGCCTGTATATGTTTGATATATGCTTACTGCAGTGCTGAGATTATTTGCTTTTATATATACCTCCGCCATTAGAGTATAAACTACTATTTATTCTTATATTCCTAGCCCCTAACACAGTGACTAGCAAATAATAAGGGCAGATGTTTGCCAAAAAAAAAATAGAATGAATTGCTAAGAGTTTCTGATTTATGTGTTTCTTTCTTTGAAAAGATGAAAATAAAGTGGTCTTTGAAGAACTTTGATTCATTAGTGAGCTTGAAAACCAAACACAAGAAACAGATTGTGGAAGTTGGAAGAGGGTCCCTAAGGATGCATGTAAGGAGAAATGATGTGACAGAAGATTTGAAAGTAAAAAAAGAGTCTATCAGGAAGATAAGAAAGCAATTATTAAACAAAAATTAAGATGCCGATCTCCCTCCCAAGTTTCTAACCTTCGGTAACATGATTGATTCACACTAGTCAAAGGTGCTGAATATATTTGCTGCATGCCATTGGAAAACTATATAACTTAAAACTAATAAAGCACCTCACTTCTCTTTACTGTCTTTCTTCATTTACCCAAGTCACCTCTTTTAAGAGCCATCTCTGATTTGGCTACAGCACATTCATCTACACTGATTGCTTGTACAAGGAAACAGTGCAACCCAGAAATGTCAGAAACTGAAAGGTTGTCTTCTTGCTGTGTAAGATTTACTGTGAACGGAGGGAGGATGCTGAAATATGCTACAACCGTCGCTCCAGGGACAACCTCTGCCAAACAGAGATATTATACTGACGAAATGATAATGGTGAAATAGCTGACAGACCAAATAATTAGAATATGGAGCCGTAATACAGTAAAGTAGTCTTCACATATTTTATACAGTTTGTATTGTTCTATAGATTGTTTGGAGTTTGTGTCCAATGAAAATGGATTAAGAACAACCTGGGATACTCAGCAATAACAACACACAAACACGTGTATACACACCAATGAAGCTTGCGTTATTCAATAAAAGTGTTCCTGATACATTGCATGTAAACTGATTTTGTATGGTCGAATAATATCTTAAATGACGAAGGAATTCATTAAATAAATATGAGATATTAGTTAAAATACATGTGAAATTTTAAATCATGTTCCATCAGTAAATACAATTATTACTTTTTAAAAAAGGGTTCATTATGCACTCATTTCTCTAAGAAAAATAATGCAAGAGTGACATCCTTATTAGTAAAATTGGTAAATAGGTTGTCAGCTGCCAGGCACTGCTTTTCAGGAACTTAGGGGCAGAATCTGTCACACATAGACATCCAAATTAAATAGTCTCAAGTGAGGGCAATATTGGAATGACTGAGCACAGTCCCTCTGCTTGTTTTGTTTTGTTTTGTTTTTCAGATAGGGTCTTGCTTTGTTGCCCAGCCTGGAGTGCAGTGGTGTGATCATGGTTCACTACAGCCTCCAACTCCTGGGCTCAAGCAATCTTCTCTCTCAGCTTCTGATTTTGCACCTGCCCAACATGTCATTTATAAAATTCCCACAATGTGTTAGGGAAGATGCAAGACATGCCAATGGTGTCCCTACTTTCCAGAGATTTTTCAGCAAATAGAATTACAACACATGAGCCCCAGACTTTGTTGTTTTAACCATCAGCCTGTTGTGTAGTTAAGACCAGCATACAGATAAAGTTGCCGAGTGTCTCATCTAATCGTGAATTGTAAATTAGGCATCTTTTTAATTTTTAAAATGAGCATTAAATCTTTCAGGGAGTTGTAATGCAAAGATAAGTGTAGAGCACTACTCAGTCAAATTAAAGACACCCTTATAGCTGAAAGATTTAACGCCGAGTTACACTGCAACTAGGGAATACTTAGGACCCAAAAGAACTAAGCTCAATATTCTGTTTAAATCATAGAATTTCAGAGCTGGGAAAGAACCGTAAAATAATTTATTATTTCCCATTATGTTGTTGGAGTGAATGGCTCATAAAAGATATTAACTTTAGGCAACACAAAGATTATAATTTTATAGTTAAATTTCATATTGAAAGTATAATGAAAAAAAATACATATTTAGACAGAATCTTGCTCTATCATCCAGGCTAGAGTGCAATGTCCAATCTCCAATCTTAGCTCACTACAACCTTCACCTCCTGGGTTCAAGCAATTCTCCTGCCTCAGGCCCCCAAGTGGCTGGGACTACAGGTGCGCGCCACCATGCCTGGCTCACTTTTGTATTTTTTTAGTACAGATGGGGTTTCACCATGTTATCCAGGTTGGTCTTGAACTCCTGGCCTCAAGTGGTCTTCCCACCTTGGCCTCCCAAAGTGCAGGGATTACAGGCATGAGCCACAGCGCCCAGTCATAATGGAAATATTTATAAATGGCACACCAAACCCATGACTTCATGAATATTTTTGCTTAGGAAAGAGCAAAGAAGTCAATTTAAAAAATGAGAGAGAAAAAAAAAAGGTGGATCCATGTTTCCATTTAAAAATAAATGTGGCTGGCTGGGTGTGGTGGCTCATGCCTGTAATCCCAGCACCTTGGGAGGCTGAGCCGGGCGGATCACCTGAAGTCAGGAGTTCCAAGACCATCTTGGCCAACATGGTGAAACCCCATCTCTACTAAAAATACAAAAATTAGCCGGGCATGGTGGCGGGAGCCTGTAGTCCCAGGTACTCGGGAGGCTGAGGCAGGAGAATGGCATGAACCTGGGAGGCGGAGCTTGCAGTGAGCCGAGATTGCGCCACTGCACTCCAGCCTGGGCGACAGAGCGAGGCTACGTCTCAAAATAAACAAAAATAAAAACTCAGTGTGACCCGGCATGCTGGCACAGGCATGTGATGATCCCAGTACTTTGGCAGGCCCCGGCGGGAGAATCACTCGAGCCCAGGAGTTTGAAACCAATTGGGACAATATAGCAAAACCATGTCTATACACACACACACACACACACACACACACACACACACACACACACACACAGAGCTGGGAGTGTTGGTATATGCCTGTGGTCCCAGCTATGAAGGAGGCTAAGGTGGGAGAATTGCTTGAGCCCTGGAGTTTGAAACCAATCTGGACAATATAGCAAGACCAAGTCTGTACAAAAAAAAAAATAGCTGGGAGTGTTGGTACAGGCCTGTGGTCCCAGCTATGAAGGAGGCTAAGGTGAGAGATTGCTCGAGCCTGGGAGGTTGAGGCTGCGGTGTGTCATGATTGTGCCCTTGCACTTTAGCATGGGCAGCAGAACAAGACCCTGTCTCAAAAAAAAAAAAAAAAAAAAAAAAAAAAAAAAAAAGGAAAGAAAAAGAAAAGAAAAGAAAAAGAAGGTAAAATTAAAAAAAAAAACATCATAACATCATATGTAGTCATGGTCTAAATTGTGAGGGTGGCCTATAAATGATAGAAGTTTGGATAAAACTGATTCATGCCAACTTCCTCATTCTATGCATAAGAAAATACACATTATAAAATAATTTCCTTCCCTACTGCCCAAATAAGCTTTCCTCTTCAGTTTTCAGATCTCAGCATTATCAGCTGTGCAGTCATCTAAGTATGATACTCCGGGATCATCTTTGATGCTTACTTTTTCATTTTTTTTCTCACTTCCTGTATTAAGTCAACCACTGCTGCTCAGGTTCAAGTCCTCATCATCTCTCATCTAAGTCTTTTGAACAGGCTTATGCCCTCTAGACTGAAAATCGCTTTCTCAATCTTTTAAAATCTATTCTCACGCTCTGTGTTCTTCTCTTAAACACAGACATGCTCTTGTCTTCTGCTTAGAACACTTGCCTTGTTCATATCAGTTAGGGCCCTAGCAGGAACCAGCTGACATACTTAAACTGGAAAATTTGAGATTTTTATGAAGTGGCAATTTACGAAGGTGTGGCCAGAATGAAGAGAAATCATAAGTGATGTGCATTGTGCTGGGCTAATAATATCAGGCCTGTTACCACCTTAAGCTGGAGGGAAGAAGAAAGAGAAGGAGAAGAAGGAAGAGGAGGAGGAGGAGGAAGAAGAAAGGAAGAGGAGGAGGAGGAAGAAGAAGAAAGGAGGAGGAGGAAGAAGAAAAGAGGAGGAGGAGAAGAAGGGAGGAGGAGGAGGAGAAGGGAGAAGTAGAAGAAAGGAGGAGGAGGAGGAAGAACAAAAGAGGAGGAGAAGGAGGAGGAGGAGGAGGAAGAGGAGGAGAAAGGGTTATTGGAAGTTGTCAGTGTAAGGGTATGCTGAGAAACCTGTCGCTCCAAGCAGCCAGCTAGAATTAGGTTGCAGGAAGGAATCCAGGGTTATGAATATCCAGTTCTCCCTCTTTTTCCTGTCTCAAGGTGCTCCAGTTTGGTTAAACATAAGGCAAATTCAGAAGACAGGGGCCCATTAATGCAATTCGTAAAAGCCAGCTCCTAGATCCAACTGCTATCCTTCTCTGTCTTGTTCAGTGGACAATGGGTGGAGGATGGATCTGAGAGGGAGACAGGAGACAACACTCGGCCTTTTTTTTTTTTTTTTCCTTTTTAACAATAAATTACAGGCGGTGGCTCATGCCTGTAATCCTAGCACTTTGGGAGGCTGAGGTGGGCAAATCACCTGAGGTCAGGAGTTCGAGACTAGCCTAGCCCACATGACAAAAACCCCGTCTCTACTAAAAATACAAAAGTTAGCCAGGCGTGGTGGCAGGCACCTGTAATCCCACCTACAAGGGAGGCTGGGGAGACTGAGGCAGGAGAATCACTTGAACCCGGGTCCGGGGGGGGTGGGGGCAGAGGGTGCAGTGAACTGAGATCATGCCACTTCACTTCACTCCAGCCTCTAGCCTGGGCAAAAGAGCGAAAGTCCATCTACATAAAATGAAATAAATGAAAATCTCTTTTGTTAGCTTTCAAACGCCTTAACCACGTCTCTACAACACACTTTTCTAAGTGTGATCTGTTTCCCCTCCCATACTCTCTGGCTGTGTTCATCGTTTTTGAAACCATAAGTTTCTGCATTTTCTTTTGTTTTCTTGAACTCCCTTTCCACATCTCTACCAGATTTCTCCATCCTTCAGATCTCAATCCAAGTGCTATCTCCTTTTACAGCCCTGTGAATTCATCCATCCGAATTGCTGGCTCTCCAGTATCCATTGCCTTCAAGTCATATATCAAGGTGCACCTCTAATTTGACTCTGAACAAGGAGGTCTAACTTTATGAAATCTCTGGAAAAAGGGTAAGGGGTAGAATGTTTTATGGGTGGAATAAATAATGACTGGCTTGAAAGAAATGCTTTCTTTCCTTTGAAGCCTCTCTTGTGGGCTTTTTTTTTTTTTTTTTTTTTCCCAACTATTGCAGGACATGAGAACAAGGTCTAGGTCTAGGGATTAAGGAAAAAAATCAGAGATCAGGCTGTTTAGGCTTCTCTTTTAAAATAGAAAAGAAGAAAAAAGAAGGAGGAGGAGGAGGAATAAGTGATGCAGGAGGAATAGGAAGAGGAGAAGGAGGAGGAGGAGGAGGAGGAGGAGGAGGAGGAGGAGGAGGAGGAGGAGGAGGATGAGGAAGAGGAGGAATCCCATTGGTGGCCTAACCCTGTTTTTAAGGGTAAGATCTCAAAATCCTGTTCTCAATTTCACTTTTCTGGCTCAAAGTTAACATTTAGCAGGATTGTCAGAGCATGGCCAATATATGCACAAGGGACTAGGATTTGGGAGTGAGGTTTGTGGATCTCAAACTGTGAGAACAGCTTTACTTCTTGTAGGCGAAGGCACATGTGGACACGTGGAGAGAGTAACAGTTTTGCAAGCATTATGAGATGTCCTCGGCCACTGTGCTAGTGAAATTCCAGTCTGCTAAGGCTAAGTATTTCTGGAACCAGGACAGGCTCACTTGTGACGCTGTAGCTGCAAAAGCAGCTGTATGCCTTGAGGCACAGAGTAAGCAAGATTTTGATTTTTGCTAAGGATTAATATTCATCAGTGGGTGCAGGCTAGGCCTATCTAGGATGTCAGGCTTGGATAGCAGCTAAACTTCTGCCTTTAAGGATTCACATTATCATACAATGTTTGCAGTGAGAAAGGGTATGATACAGAGAATATAATAATACAGGAATATATATTTCATTTGGGGCCAGAGCCAACCATTCAAGAATCTCAAACAATGTTCTGTACCTCCCATGGGTTAGCTCCTCCAAGATTTGGGATCCTAATCACCTCTCTTTCTTTCTTTTTTTGTAGAGACAGGGTTTTCTCATGTTGCCGTGGCTAGTCTTGAACTCCTGGGCTCAAGCCATCTGCCCTCCTCAGCCTCCCCAAGTGCTGGGATTACAGGCATGGGCCCCACTCCTGGCCGCTTTCTTTCCTTATCAGAAATATAAACAAGCATCATTCTCTTGATCATTCTTTCCTTCCATTTTACCCTCAAAGTTTTTTGGTTTACATTTCTATCATAACATTCATCAGAGTCAAACATATATTATAACTGAACATATTCAGACGAACCAGAAAGTGGAGGTATTATTTGCTGACACAAAGGAAGTCTTAATAAATGTTTGTGGAAGGGAATTATGAGACTTGCTCCAGATCACATTCACATCTTATAATTTCCTACTCAACACTCTTTCTACTGTTGCGTACTTACTGTGATGAACTGAACGTTTGTGTCCCCCCAAATTTATATACTGAAGCCCTATTAAAGCGATGGCATTATGAGGTGGGGCCCTTGGAAGTAATTTGGCTTACATGAGGCCACGAAGGTGGAGCCCTCATGCCCTTATAAGAAGGCAAAGAGACTCCAGATCTTTCTGTCTTTGCCATGTAATAATACAGTAAGAAGGTGGCTGTCTGCAAGCCACAGAGAGAGGGTCCTCACCAGAAACTGAATCTGCCAGTTCCTGGATCTTGGACTTTTTAGCCTCCAGAACTGTGAGAAATAAATGCTTGTTTATACCACCCAGTTTATGGTATTTTGTTTTAATAGCCCAAACTGACTTATGATTCTATGAAATTACTTAGAATATTTCCAGATCTAAACTTTTCAAACAACTTTTCACATGAATATATGTTATTTCTCAGCATAGCTAAAAAAATTCTGATTTTTAACCTTTGTTAGTTTATTTACTAAATTAGTACAGTGCTTCAAGGGGATGTGCCCCAATGCTAAATAGTAAACAGTTAATTATTGCAAATGTTTCCCCAGGCAAAGATGATACAGTCTGAAAAAGGAAAGCAATGGGCATAGTCAGGCTGCTGGTAAGGTAAGAATAAATGGCTTACTGTTTATTTTTACCCTTTATGTTTTAATATTTATTTATTTATTTATTTATTATTTATTTATTTATTTTTGAGTCAGAGTCTTGCTCTGTCACCTAGGCTGGAGTACAGTGGCGCAATCTCAGCTCACTGCACCCTCTGCTTCCTGTTCAAGTGGTTCTCCTGCCTCAGTCTTCTGAGTAGCTGGGATTACAGGGACCCTGGCTAATTATTGTATTTTTAGTAGAGATAGGGTTTCGCCATGTTGGCCAGGCTGGTCTTGAACTCCTGACCTCAAGTGATCCACCTGTCTTGGCCTCTCAAAGTGCTGGGATTACCAGTGTGAGCCACTGCACCAGGCCTATTTGTACCCTTTAATCGTGATTCACAGATATAGATCTGATGATTACATCTCTCTTCTTTTACTATGAACTCTTGAAGCCTGCTGTATTTCCTGCTTCCTTAAAGGTGTCACTAATGAAAATCTGGAGTATTTTGAACCACGAGGATAGATGTAGAAGACGGCTTTCAGAGATCTTTCACAATCACCTCTTTTTTGGCCCGTCCCGGCCACAAGAATGCCTTGGTATGTTTCCCTGAAGCTATGGTGTGCTGTGGCCCTTGCCGCATATACAGTTATCCTCTAGGCAATACTAGTTTGTTACAGGGACAGGAAGCAGAGGAAATATACCTGCAGAGAGAGAATCAATATAGACAAGCAGAAAGAAACAGAGATGAGAGGCAGATGAAGAATTCCTCTGGCTCAGGCCTTTCTGAGGCTCTACTCATTCATTCCCACCCTTGAGCTCTGTGAGACATCCTGTGTCTTCACCCTAAATTCTTTATTTTGAGCAAATCAGCTTGAGTTGCTTTTTTTCCCCGTAATCAAAGTGTCCTCACAAACACATTAGGTGGCAAGTAGCTAACAGAAGAGTCGCAGAATGTATAATAAAATCCAGGAAATCAAATCTCCAACAACAACTTTAAGAGGCTGGTTCCTGTGCTTAGCTTTGTCTGAGCACACCATGCTCCATTCCCTGTTTTTAAAAAGCAATGAAAAAATTTTTCTTTCAAGTTACTGAAGGCCTCTTATGCCACAGATTCTTTGTACAAAATCTAATGGAAAAATCTTAAGGTTAAGGTTAATGTTGAGAGGGTGACGGTTTCCTGCTTACATGAAGTTCTGTGTATCTCAAGGTTTGGGCATTATTTTCAAGGTAAGCCACGTTATTTCACTGAGCCATCCCTTGACCAAACATTTTAACTTACTTTAGGGCTTAAACGATTTCATGCAAAAAGACTGATTTTGAGGTTTAACTTGTAATAACATTATGTGGATGTAATCATTGGATAAGCAACGTTTTTGGTGATGCTTTCAAGTAGATAATCTTAAATAAAGTCTAGATAATCTTTGGCAATCATATATTAGATACAAATTATGCACACAATCCCAGATACTGGAAATATAAAAATAAGGATTAATGTGGAAATAGCTGTTACAACATGATGTCATCATTGCTATAACATTGTTGCTGAGGACAGCGCTCTGAGTGACTCACCCCGACAGGATGGCAGGAAATATTTGCCTGGTATCAAGTATATATGCGGTTGAATAGCTCTGCCAGGCAGAGGTCATGAATAGTCATATGCTTCTGGGGAATAGTGAGACTTTTCCCAGGAGTAGGGTGTGGAAGAATGGGAACAGTGAAAAATTAAACTTGCTGTATTATCACTTGAATATTTCATGAAATAATTTTGAAAAGCTATGCATCTCCTTTTGCATATCTAAGTTCATATTTAAGACTTTTATTATATGTTTACATTTCTAACATATTTTATGTACATGTGCTTTAAATTTAATAGCACGAAATTTTGAAGATGTAAATTGAGCTTCTTAAAACTAGAGAAATTGTTTTTCACTTAATCTAAAGGACAAAGCCAGTCAGGCTGTCTGTCCAGTCAATGAAATCAGAATTTTCTTTTGAGAAGTTTAACTTTATTGTCCAACTCAAATAGAAATGTTAAAGTATGTACTAGCACAATCATCTCTATTGATTGTGATTTGTAATTCTAAGGGGTGAGAAGGGAAAGGAGAGAAGAGGAGGGAGGAGGGAGGAGGGAGAAGGGAACAGGGAGAAAGGAGAAGGGAGAAGGTGAGGGAGGGAGAAGAGAAAGAGAAAAGAAGGAGGAAAAGGGGGAGGGAGAAGAAGAGAAGGGGAGGGGAGAGGAAGGGAGGGGAGGGAAAGGTGAAAGGGGAGGGGAGGGGAGGGGAGGGGAGAGGAGGGGAGGGGAGGGGAAAGGGAGGGAAGGGAAGGGAAATACAGAAACTTGGCAAAGGTTTATCTCCTGCTCCTTTTTCCATATTGCTTGTCTTGAATCTCATCTTTTGCTACTTAAGTTTATTTTTTGGGTGCTTCAGTCCCTGAGTGTCCCTCTGCTCCCTTCTTCCAGGGCATATTCCTCCATCTCCCCAATATAGTTTTGAGATAAGGAAAAGGACATTTGAGAAAGAGGAAATGACAAAGAAGGCACAGCAAGCTGGTACACATTCCTCAATTAGATCCCTTTCAGAAGATAATACATAACATTTGAGCATCCGCAAAATGATTCCCTAGAACTATCTGGGCCACATCCCCTTATGAGGTCACTGAGGCCTGAGAGTAAGGATCTGAGGATCTGAAGCCCTTGAGTAGAGTGAACCTTTGGGTCTGCCTAGCCATCTGCTGAGGCTGGTCTGCTTCCTTTGAGGGATTCCTTCTCTCTCTCTTTAATTTTTTTAAATTTTATTTTTAGAGAGATGGAGTCTTGCTTTGTCACCCAGGCTGGAGTGCAGTGGCACAATCACAGCTCACTGCAGCCTTGACCTCCCAGGCTCAAGCAGTCCTCTCACCTCTGCCTCCTGAATCGCTGGGACTACAGGCACGCACCACCACACCTGGCGAATTTTTGTATTTGTTTGTAGAGGTGGGGTTTTGCTATGCTGCCCAGGGTAGTCTTGAGCTAGAGATTCCCTCACCTTGGCCTCCAAAAGTGTTGGGATTACAGGTATGAGCCACTGTACCCGGCCTGAGGGAATCCTTCCCTTTTGAGTACAACTTGTAAGAACTTCATTATCTTGGTCTTAAGAGCAGGTGCGGAACAAATGACTCAAAAGGTCACTAATTTATAATCCTTTGGGTATATACCCAGTAATGGGATGGCTGGGTCATATGGTACATCTAGTTCTAGATCCTTAAGGAATCGCCATACTGTTTTCCATAATGGTTGAACTAGTTTACAATCCCACCAACAGTGTAAAAGTGTTCCTATTTCTCCACATCCTCTCCAGCACCTGTTGTTTCCTGACTTTTTAATGATCACCATTCTAACTGGTGTGAGATGGTATCTCACATGCACACGTATGTTTATTGCAGCACTATTCACAATAGCAAAGACTTGGAATCAACCCAAATGTCCATCAGTGACAGACTGGATTAAGAAAATGTGGCACATATACACCATGGAATACTATGCAGCCATCAAAAAGGATGAGTTTGTGTCCTTTGTAGGGACATGGATGCAGCTGGAAACCATCATTCTTAGCAAACTATCACAAGAACAGAAAACCAAACACCACATGTTCTCACTCATAGGTGGGAACTGAACAATGAGATCACTTGGACTCAGGAAGGGGAACATCACACACCGGGGCCTATCATGGGGAGGGGGGAGGGGGGAGGGATTGCATTGGGAGTTATACCTGATGTAAATGACGAGTTGATGGGTGCAGCACACCAACATAGCACAAGTATACATATGTAACAAACCTGCATGTTATGCACATGTACCCTACAACTTAAAGTATAATAATAATAAATAAATTAAAAAAAAAAAAAGGTCACTAAAACTGGCTAGTCTTGGGTGATAATTGTTTTCGGCAGTCATAGGGAAAAAAGCCTTTTGTTTGGAGATGAAGGACATCAGAAGAGAAGGTCTCCAGGAAGGTAATCAGAGGGTTAGAGATAGATATTATCTTGGACCTAACCCGCTTCTATTAGGTAGTAGAGACTAAGACTTGAGTCACTCATAGATCAAGTATCACAACAAAGTAGTTTAAAAACATGAAAGTGCTTCTATTTTTTTGCAATTATTCATTTCTTTCATATTTTATCAACCTCCTTTCTTCCTGGTCCAGTTCATCTGTCTTGGGCAAATTTCATAAATTTATGGTCACTTTTAATGATTAAAACTTAGTTCAATCCACTTTAAGGCTGTCAAATAAAACCAAAGTCCAACCTCTATTTGCCTCCTACCCTTTCCTCATGGCAGATGGCAGATTTGTACAAGGTTGCTGCCTGGAGCAAGGAAAGTTGGGAAGGTTATGTTTTGGCTCTGAAGCATGCCCCACTCCTTTGTCAAGGTTTGGCTGAACAGTGTAGACACAGAGAACAGATGGAAACAGGCTGGAATCTTCTTTGGTAACTTGTTACTTGTCAATAGTAGGGAGGGGTCTTCTATTGCAGTGGGTTAATGTAGTTCTGACTTCTTGGCTTGACTTTTCTGTTGTTGTGGCCTTCATGGTGACGTGTATGGGTTTCGTGTGTGTGTGTGTGTGTGTGTGTGTGTGTGTGTGTGTGTCTAAATCAATTTCACTTGGGACCCTTCTATCATTGGATGTCTTTTGATATACTATGATATATTGATCGTTTGGTTATTTGTTGCCACCCAAATCTCATGTTGAATTGTAATCCCCAGTGTTGGAGGTGGGGCGTGGTGGGAGATGTTTGTGTCATGGGAGCAGATCCCTCATGACTTGATGCTGTTCTTACTGTAGTGAGTGAGGTCTCACCAGATCTGGTCATTTAAAAGTGTGTGTCACTTCCCCCTACTCTCTCTCTCCTGCTCCTGTTTTCACCATGTGACATGCAAGCTCCTGCCTTGCCTTCTGCCATGAGTAAAAGCCTCCTGAAACCTCCCCAGAAGCAGATCCTGGTGCTATGCTTCCTGTGTAGCCTGCAGAACTGTTAGCCAATTAAACCTCTTTTAAAATAAATGACCCAGTTTCAGGTATGTCTTTGCAGCAATGCAACAATGGCCCAATACACCTTTTAAAGGAAAGGTAGCTGTGTCTACCTTCAGCTCAACCCTGCCCCTATTGCCCTCTCCAGGAAGGGCTTCACCTCACCTGAATGAGCACTGCCTGAACAACCCTACAATTTCAATTTATCTCTATTTTCCGTGTTTCCTCGAATGGACTGAAAGTAAACTCCAGCTTCCACATCTTCTGTGGATCTGCATAACTGAGACATAGTACAATTTCCTCCCTCCCTCCTTTCCCCACAGTACAGTTTCCTCCCTTCCCAGGTACATATTACACCATGGTCTTTATTATTATTATTATTATTATTATTATACTTTAAGTTCTGTGATACATCTGCAGAATGTGCAGGTTTTTTACACAGATATACATGTGCCATGGTGGTGTGCTGCACCCATCAACCATCTAGGTTTTAAGCCCCGCATGCATTAGGTATTTGTCCTAATGCTCTCCCTCTCCTTCCCCCCATCCCCCAACAGGCCCCAGTGTGTGATGTGTCCCTGCATCCATGTGTTCTCACTGTTCAACTCTCACTTATGGTGAGAACATGCGGTGTTTGGTTTTCTGTTCCTGTGTTAGTTTGCTAAGAATGATGTTTTCCAGCTTCATCCATGTCCCCGCAAAGGGCATGAACTCATTCTTTTTTTATGGCTGCATAGTATTCCATACCACAGTCTTTTTAAGACTTGCTGGGGCAGAATACTCCAGTGGCCATCTACTTTCAAAACATTAAGCCAACATTGTCTTTACACTCCTAGAAACGTTTTCTTTACACTCTACTCTGATGCAGCTCCAGGGAGTAGATTTTTGTAGATTTTGTACCTGTTTTCTAGCCATCATCAATCTAAACTATTGATTCTTTTGCAGCCTTTCCATCATTAATTTTGGGTAGTGCTGGTGATGGTATCTTCCTCACCTTCCCCATTTCTTCTCCCAGGAAAGAGGAAAAACTTCTCACCAAATATACTGCACTATTCCAAGACAATAACTTCAAAAACTCTCATCCTTCTTTCTTTCCAGTCATCTCTTTGTATAGACTGGGGAGAAGAAAGAGATGGTTCAACAGAGATGGTTCTGCTTCCTTTTGTGAGCCTCAGGGATTTGTGTCTGACCCCAATTATTGGTAGTCTTTGTATAGAACATGTGTTACTTGAACCTCTTATTTGAGGGGTGTAGCCAATTTCACTCAATTCCTTGTGATACTTGTGTATGAGGGATGGATACTATTAGAGTTCTGGTGTGTTTGGTAAGACAATAAAAATAGCTATATCTGAGCTTTACACCTCAAATAATGATGCTACCCTTTATTCCTCAGGCTTCAAAGGTAGATTCCAGGATATGGAAATTATAAGCACTAATATCTCATATGTTAAGGTCGAAGTAGTTCGAGAAATATTCAGCTGGAAAGTCTAACAAATGGTTGAAAGCATGGTATGGATCTGGAGCTTGGAAAAATATTTCAGTAAGAGAGAGACCTGACTTGAAGGCATTTACATCTAGATGTCACTTAAAATCTTGGAAATGAATGACATCTATGGAGAATGTGTAGAGGAGGAAGAAAAGTGGATGGAGAGGCAAACCCTGGGGAATCTAAATAAGTTACTGGAAGAAAATACTTAAAAAAACAGCGAGACAGAAGAAAATTTGAGGTTAAGAGAAGAAGGACAAAGAAATAGGGAAAGGGTAAATAGAAGTAGAGTCTGGCAAAGAAAGACGGTAAGAAGCAAAGAAAAAGGAATATGTAAAATTAAAGAAAATGAGAGAAATAGAAGAGAGCAAGAGAGGCGGCTCTGTCGGGCTTTGGCATAGTGACACCAATATTTGCATGAGGGTCCTCTCAATAATTTCCAATGACAGGCTGTTCAACATGAATCTGGAGAAATTGTGAAATTTAGAATTATTTTCGAACGCTCTTGCTGGTGGTATGAAAATGACAGCTTGCTTATATATCATGAAAGTTAACTTTTTGTGTCAACTTGGCTAGGCTATGATGCCCGATTGTTTGGTCAAACACTAGTCTAGAGGTTGCTGTGGAGGTAGTTTTCGGACGTGATTAACCATTATAATCAGTTGACTTTAAGTAAGGCAGATGGTCCTCCATAATGGGAGTGGCGGCGGGGGGCTCAAGCGCAGACTGGGATTTCCTTATAAAGAAAGGGTTCTGCCTCAAGACTGAGAAGCAAAAACTCTGTCAGAGTTTCCTGCCTGGTGTTTTGCCCTGCAGATTTTAGACTCAAGACTGGACCATCAACTCTTACTTGGATTTCTACTCTGCTGGTCTGCCTTACAGTTTTCAAGCTTGCCAGTCCCCACAATGGCATGAGACAAGTCCTTAAATCTCTCTCTCTCTCTCTTTCTCTTTCTCTTTCTCTCTCTGTCTCTATCTCTATATCCTATTTTTTTTTTTTAACGTTTCTCTGGAGAAGCCAGACAAATACATGTGTGTATTCTAGCACACAACTAGTATTTCACCTAGTGGTTTATGTATCTGCTTCTTTCTCTAGCTTAGAAACTTCTTAAAGTCTAGACTGCTTTTCATTCATGTTTGTGTTTATGTTGTCTAGCATATTGTAGGCTCACAAAAAATAATTACATAATTAATACTGAATAACATAGTCTTTTTTTTTTTTTTGAGTCTCACTTTGTCACCCAGGTTAAAGTGTGGTGGCGTGACCTCAGCTCAGTGCAATCTCTTCCTCCCAGGTTCAAATGATTCTCCTGTCTCAGTCTCCCAAGTAGTTGGGATTACAGGCATGTGCCACCACACCGGGCTATTTTTTGTTGTTGTTGTTGTTGTTGTATTTTGGGTAGAGATAAGGTTTCCTCATGTTGGCCAGGCTGGTCTTGAACTCCTGACCTCAAGTGATCTGCCCATCTTGACTTCCCAAAGTGCTGGGATTACAGTCATGAGCCACCGCGTCCGGACCAAGATAGTCTTAATAGATTACAAGTATCATTTTTTTTCCTTACGAACACCATAGTTCTATAATAACCTAGCTATAATTCCTGTTATCAAGATAGGTGTCTATTTATTCACATGATTGCAGGCTGGAGATCTGAAAATAATTCATGAGGAGGGATGTACAAATTGACACCAAGGAAAAAAGTGAAGAATCCTTTGCTCTGTGACATATTTGGTATTGCAGCAGATCTAAATTTCTGCACAAACTCAGGTGTTCAAGATATGATGCATTTCTTTAATTTCTAAAAATGCTATTAAATCTTTTAGTGAGCCCTTATCTTGCTGAGTTCATAAAAGCCAATCACATTCATTACTTGGTTTACTTGGAACCCATGCTAGGAATGAGAAAATGGGTAATGGGTAGAAAAGATCCAGGACCCTTGGTGGCACTGTTGATTGTGAGGGTCTCTGAGTCTTGCATGAGCCCAGCCTGCAGAGTTCCTTCATGCAGATGCAGTAGCTCTTGGCCCTGTTTTGCGCATGCTCAGTACATGGGGTGCTAGGGCTAAAACATTAGTGCTAAGAGTCCTGCCTCCCTATGTGATATGGTTTGGCTGTGTCTCCACCCATATCTCACCTTGAATTGTAATAATTCTCACGTGTCATTGGAGTGACTTGGTGGAAGGTAATTGAATCATGGGGGTGAGTCTTTCCCATGCTGTTCTCATGATGTGAATAGGTCTCACGAGAGCTAATGGTTTTATAAAGGGGAGTTCCCCTACACAAGCTGTCTTGCCTGCTGCCATGAAACATGCCTTTGGCGGCCAGGCACGGTGGCTCACGCCTGTAATCCCAGCACTTTGGGAGGCTGAGGCGGGTGGATTACAAGGTCAGGATTTTGAGACTAGCCTGGACAAGATGGTGAAACCCCGTCTCTACTAAAAATAAAATTAGCCAGGCAAGGTGGCAGGTGCCTGTAATCCCAGCTACTTGGGAGGCTGAGGCAGGAGAATCACTCGAACCTGGGAGGCGGAGGTTGCAGTGAGCCGAGATTATGCCACTGCACTCCAGCCTGAGCAACAGAGTGAGACTCCGTCTCAAAAAAAAAAAAAAGAAAGAAAGAAAAACATGCCTTTGCTTCTCTTTTGCCTTCCACCATGATTGTGAGGCCTCCCCAGTCATATGAAACTGTGAGTCCATTAAACTTCTTTCCTTTATAAATTATGCAGAAGTCTCAGTATGTCTTTATTAGCAGTGTGAGAACAGGCTAACACACTGTGTAAGCAAAGAAAGAATTTCCTTTGCTGTTCTGCTGTCTTCCCCAGGCACCACCAGAAGTGGCAAGTCTAGCCCCTCAAGTCTTTTTAGTCTGTGGATAATGTCATACACACACACACACACACACACACACACACACATATATATACACACACACACACATATATATGATAATGTCATATGTATATGATAATGTCACATATATATAGATGCCCTCAAAAAGGCTCCTAACATAATCTGAAAAGTAAATTTTAGGCTTTATACTAAAAAAAAGAAGAGCAATTTTTGTTAGGTAGCTCCTCCTTTCTGCCCAGAAAAATAAATCCATAAAGCATGAAAACAATAAAGTTTCCTGCATGTAATACGGAGTGACAGAAAAAAATAGCAAAGGAAATGTTGCAGAAAATTTTTCTGCTATGGTATATTTCATTTAACAACTAAAGGCATCACTTACCTTACTGGTACTTTTCTGTTTGCAAGAAAACACAAGACCGCAACTGTGATATGAGTCATCAGGAATGCTGATCCAATACCAAGGAGAGCCCATGTATCTGGAATTTTAAACCAATGAAAAAGATAAATATGCAGTGAAATATATTAGAGACCACCCAAACCAAGCCATTTGTTTAGTCATAATGTCACCTACTATTCTGAGCGTACGTGAAGTCTGTAGTAGGGGGATTAAACTTGATATGGCATCGATTTCCTTTCCATCCTTGTCCACATCTGGAAATGAGATAAAATGAAATAGTTGGAAAAAAGAAAAGTGAAAACATATTTGAACAGAACTGGCATGGGATAAAATGATGAATGTCAATAAATACCGAGATACTAGGAACATGGATAACTTCGATAAAAAATGAAAAATGTTAAGCCAAAGCAAAACCAAAATTGTTTTCATATTGTTGTGTAAGAGAATTTTCTTCAATATTCATCTTCTTGACTTTATAAGGTAGAAACATGGTTTCCCCATGGCTCTTTGTTTTTAAAAATTGACTCATTTTTCTCCAGTGTCCAATATTACTTTACTTTATCCATAATTTGCCTCAAATCCAAAGGGGGTGCATTTTTCTATAGTGAAGAGATTTAAGTTATTTCAGAACACTAATGGAGCAGATTCAAATTTTACATTACCATAAATACAAACCAGAGAACACATTTATTTCTCATTACAAAGAGATAATCCTTCAAGTGTTTAGACTTGGAAACAGGTTACTAATCTCATTTGATGTACTAATAAAATCTCAGATACTTACTACGGTTCCATTACCTTTGTTTTATTTAGGGATGTACATGATGAAACTTTTAACACTGGTGCGGACGGTCTTGAGAAAGTTAAGAATGAAAGAGTACCTTCTGCCTCTAAGGGAGATAAGGTTTATCGCTAAGCAGTAAATGTAATGAAATTTTTCTGGTAGTATCTGAAAGTTCATGTACACACACTTGTTTACCAGTAGTAACAGGATACAAATTACAAATTATAATGGGTCTGGTCAAATTTCCTGCCAACTTCACAGTACATGCTACAAAATAGGATGAAAACGTCGCTTTTGAATATGTATGTATAAAAACTGAGTGTTAGAAGCAATGCTTCTTCAACACAATGTATCGAATTTTCACTTAATCTCTCTTTTAAATTTGAAAATGTGTATGCTCAAAAGTATTTCCTTCACAAAAGCAATCAGCTTCTTTAAACATAAAAAGCTTAGACGTTCATAGAGGCCTATCAGAATGCCTTTCTTTCTTTAGCAAATATTATTTTAAAAGTAGAAATGGAAGACAATTTCATTGTTTTAATGTTTCTTCAATTCAAATTAAAATAAATTATAATTGTGGGAGATTGGGGTATTTCTCATTTTCCCTCACAATCCTTAAGATGCATTCCTTGTCAGTCCTCATCCGACCTTGTGAATCCTACCTGTCAATCTTTCGTACATGCACACACTGGTATGATCTAGATATGGGGACGTGTTTTCACTCTGAGTTAATTCAATTCCTTTAAATGTTGAAAGTGCCACTTTCCTGGCATCAGGGCTACAGTAATCATCTGAGACAAATAGTACACGTTTGAATGTGCCTATTGATAAATTTTAGTGGAAACTGTCTTGGAGTATCAGTTAAGAAAATAATGGAGAAACCCAAGACATATGGAGAAAGAATATGGATGCTGTCTGTCTATCTATCTATCTATCTATCTATCTATCTATCTATCTATCTGCCTACCTACCTACCTACCTATCATTCTTTCATTCTATCTTCTATCCACCTATCCGTGATCTATATTGCCTATTTATCTAAATGTATATTTATATTTATATATAAAACCTGGTGATGAACAAATAGAGTACTGAGTGGCCTTTTGATAGTTCTATGGGGAGTTCAACTAGACTGAAATAATTCTTACGGTAATTTTACAGAAAATATGCATAGAACGAGGGATAAAACAAAAAAAATAAAGACAGAAAATTTGTTCTTATGTTGATAAAAATTTGCCTATAAAAATAAAAATAACAGAAAGATTTGGTGAGAAATAAACCTTATCACCCATGTAGAGGCCCAGGATATTCTCCAATTCTGAACTTTGTAAAGACCCGCCCATTCTAGTGTTAGAAGTTTTATTATGTATGTTTCTAAATAAAACAAAGGTATTGGAATCTTCGAAGGGGTCTTCCTTCCAATAGCTATGGAAATATATACTACTAATTGACTGATTTTACCACAGAGCAGTTATGTTATAGAACAAATCAAACTAATATCATCGTATCAGCTAACATGAGAAAATAATAGGAAATAAACTACGGTAAGGGTCAAAAGTAGTTTCAAAATATGTTGAATTTTAGTCATTTTTGGCATACGAAAATACACTACCCCCCAAAACTTTCCACTTCAGTTGTTTTTGTGTATCAGCCTGCCATCTTGAAACAAAATGATTTCTATACATGTTTTCGAGAGAATTTACCTTCTACAAATTTTAATACATGTCAGTAAATTTTTAAATGGGAGTAGAGATTACTGAGATTTTAAACTTACATGGTGAAATCTATGATTCCAAAAATTTTAGTCAGTAAGTCTGAATATAAATGGATATGTTGCTACCTGAAGCAAAAATTGCAATCTCCATGCTAAAATTCCCAAATTATCCCCTCCTGTGTAACAAGTTTCCTTGTAAAATCACAGAACTGTCATGGGATAAAATGATGAATGTCAATAAATTTAATGAGATACCAGGAACACGGATAACTTTGATAAGAAACCAAAAACGTTAAGCCAAAGCAAAACCAAAATTAAATTGTATTATTTTCATATCATTGTGTAAGATAATTTTTTTCAATAGTCACCTTGTTGACTTTATAAGGTAGAAACATGGTTTCCACATGGTTCTTTGTTTTTAAAAATTGACTCATTTTGCATCAGTGTCCAATATTACTTTACTTTATTCATCATTTGCCTCAAATCCAAAAGGGAGTGCATTTTTCTACAGTAAAGAAAAATTTTCTATAGTGAAGAAAATTTCCCTTGTAAAATTGTCACTTGATGTTTATTACATTAAAAATAATATATACTTGAAGTGACAAGGAAATTACCCACAAATGTATGTTAAAACACAAACCATCATTCCCATATGCAATTCCATCCTCCCAAGGTAACTAAGGTATGTCTCCTTCTACTACTTTTACCTTCTCATAGAACACACACACGTACAGATACACAAACACATAGAGCTATCTATATATTGGTTTTGTATGTGTGTTTCCTATAATAGAAGCATATACTTCTCTCTGCACCTAGCTTTTTCTCTCAACGATGTATCACGCATTTCCTTAAGATCAGATATCTGTGCAAATAACTGTCACAGACATTTATGTTTAGAAATTATCATATTGTACATGTATACATAAATATGTATTTTTAGTTCAAACTTTTTATTGTTGTTGCTTTTCTTTCCTCTTCACCCCAGTATATAAAGGTGGAGGAGGAGGAGAAGGGAGAGACATTTGCTAGGTTGCAGAAAGAAGCAAGTGAGAATATTAAACACGCATTTTCATCTTTGTTAAACTAAACCTCCTCCATGGAATATCCAGTGTTCAGAGTAATTGTGGCAGTCTGATCCCTGGATTTCTTTAAAATCTCCCTGAAAGGGGTGAGATTCCAACCCTTCTAATGGCACGCGGAGAACAGCATTAATCACATGCGAGAATGGTGTGTTGAAGTTCCACCCATTCTTTGAACAACAGCAGTGAAAGAAATTTCTCTCCTGCCATCCCCCTGTGTACTGTGGGCTGGAAGCAAAAATAGAAAATCCTGTCTGCACTAACTAGAGCTTGGTGGACTCCCTTATCTTCCAAGCTAACCATAACTAACTAATAAGAATCATTAGGGTCGGACATGGTGGCTGAGGCCTGTAATTCCAGCACTTTTGGAGGCCAAGATGGGAGGATTACTTGAGGCCAGGAGTTTGAGATTAGTCTGGGCAACAGGGAGAGACCTCTTCTCTACAAAAATTTTAAAAATTAGCCGTGCAAGGTAGTGTGCCCCTGTAGTCCTAATTACTAAGGAGGTTAAAGTGAGAGAATTGCTTAAGCCCAAGAGTTGGAGGCTGCAGGGAGCTATGCACTGCATTCCAGCATGGGCAACAGAGCAAACCCTGTCTCAAAAAATAATGATATTAATAGGCCGGGCACAGTGGCTCATGCCTGTAATCCTAGCACTATGGGAGGCCAAGAGAGCAGATCATCTGAGGTCAGGAGTTCCAAGACCAGCCTGGCCAACTTGGCGAAACCCCGCCTCTACTAAAAATACAAAAATCAGCCGGGTATGGCAGTGGGCACCTGTAATCCCAGCAACTTGGGAGGCTGAGGCAGGAGAATTGTTTGAACCTGGGAGGTGGAGGTTGCAGTGACCCAAGATCACACCACTGCACTCTAGCCTGGGTGACAGAGTGAGATTCCATCTCCAAAAATAAAAATAAAAATGAAAATAAAAATAAGTAATAATAATAATTAAGGTGTTTTACAAAGAAAATACTACAGCGATTTTCTCCATTATTTTTCACATGGAATCTAGGTAGAGAAGCTTAGCTATCTCCCTCATCTATTTATTAGATTGGTGCGAAATTAATTGCAGTCATTGTTTCTAAAAGGAAGGGTCAAAGTGCAATTACTTTTGCACCAACCTCATATTTCTCAATAGTAAATCAGTAAGATTTGTATAACAAATGAAAAGTGAGAAAATGTCTAATCCTGAAGGGATAAAGCAAGTATTTGTTTTTAAGTGGTGTTTTGGGTATTTTTATAGTTGGTTGGGGTAAAGGGTGAAGGCTCCTGTAGAAAGAAATAGGACAGGGAGAGTGGATAAGCTAGGTGGAGGTAATTCAGTGGGTTTAGGCTAGGCTGATGCCAACCAGAGAAAACCAGTACAAGTAGGGATATTTTAGGCATAGCTGTGGGGAGCTGAGTGGCTGAGTCGTTTGGTGGGTGGGTATGGGAAATGCTGAACCATTGTCTGAGGCCAGAAAGAAGGATCCTAAAGGAATAGCACAGTGAGATTCACTTTAGGAGCCTGACAATTTCTTAAGGACTAGAATAGCCCCTTGCAGGTAATCTCTTTGCTATTTTATGACTACACAAGGCTGAATGCAAATATGATTCTGCCCCTTGTGTAATCCAAAAAGATTCATAAAGACCATAAACATTAAATAATACTTGTACTAAGACACATCCATCTAAATTAGAATGCTTGTTTGTTTTAACGTCAAGAAGAAAAAAAATGTTAGATGTGATGTAATTACTTTAGCAGTCATATTTTTATAGGGAATTATTAAAATCAGTTTTACTCATAAAATTAACAGTTAATCTTAACAGGAGGAAAAAAAAAAAAAACACTTGCTATTTTTTTTTTCAAAAAGCACTTGTAAGTAAAAAGCATCCCAAGAGGACCTGACATATTTTGAGCTTTTATGGGGCTCTACGTTTTACCACTTCTTTCACATGTCTAATATGTGTGAGTGTAACACTGCAGCATTTAAGCCTTATTTTTTGAACTCTGGAAATTTAAACTATTACCCAATGTATGTTGCACATGCTGTGGTCGCCTCCTTCAAATTCATTTAGCCTTCCATCCTCACTCCCTTCCCGCCACAAATTGTTTAGCAGTTCCATGATTTGGCTGGGATTGTTACAGTAGGTCACTAGTCAGATATTAACAGGGCAGAAGGCGGCACCCCTCCACCAGAAATGCCAGGTGGGTGACCATCAGGTGATGGTTAGGCAGTTATTAAGCTGCCTCTCTAAAATAATAATTGGCCACAGCCGAAGCAAAGGCAGTTTCCCAGTAGATAGAAACACCTGAAACTGGAGATCAGCAGCTTCCTAATAAGATTTCTGGAGTTGAGCAAATGGGCTCACACATGCACACTAAGAGGCAAAACGGCAGAGTTGAACTGGTATATGACCTTCCTCTAGGGATGTTGGACTGGTAAGAGAAGAACGCCTCAAGAGAGCATGCACACAGCTGCAGCAAACAGACCACGCACGGCCCCTCCGAAGTGTCGGTAGGCCCCCACACATGCAGACAGCCCACCCCAAGGGAGGAATCAGGGGAGATGGGATGCAAGACCCTGGAAGTATGCCAACATGTAAAACTTCAAGTTAAACGTCAAACTGTGCTCTTGATCTCTCAAGTTTCCCGCTCGGCCCTCTTCCAAGTATACGTTACTCCTTTTCATTCCTGTTCTAAAGTTCTAAAGTTTTTTAATCAATTTTCACTCCTGCTCTAAAACTTGCCTGTGTCTCTCCTCTGTCTCAGGCCCCTCGGTGGAACTCCTTCTTCTGAGAAGGCAAGAATGGAGGTTGCTGCAGACTCGTAAGAATTTGCTGCCTACGGTAACATACTTAAGTGCTGCATGACTCAGATACTCTCCACTGCTAACAGAACTGAACCCTCAACCCAGTTCCTAGGGTCATGCCATTTTTCTTGCTCGAATGTGGGCTCAGAACCACACCTATCACCGCACGGCACTGCTAATCCACGGGATTGGTTCATAGATAGACATGGATGTAGGTTTGTCCAGTAAGAATTCTGTCACAAAAGGGTACATTTCGATGGATAATTGTGGTAAGAGACCTCTTCTTCCCAGCTCTGATGTAAAAGAGGAAGCATGCAGCCCTCTTAATCTCAGGTACTCATCTGCTACCACTGTGCTACAATAAACAGCCAAGGGATAAAATCAACTAATAGGAAGACAGGGCCTCCAAAGTCATGAAGAAATAGCAGAATAACTTTGATGGCATTGCGAACTTTTCCATCAGTTCATGTTCCAAGCCTGCTCTGCATGTAGACATTTTAATTGTATAAGTCAATAAATTCCTGTATCATTTGAGCCAGTTTGAATCGGGTCTTTGATTACTAGCACACACACACATCTACACACAAACTTTAATTCTTCTACTTCTCCATTTTACTCCCTACAGCTCTTCTCATTAAATTAATAATCCTATGTTCATAAAATATTTACTGAATGTCTACTATGTACAAAGTACTCAACCAGATATGTTGGGGATATAAAGATGGATAAGCCATGGCTGAGAATTTGTAGAAGCATGAACTTAGAGAGAAAATGAAAAATACATGTAAAAATAACTAAGATGCAAAATAGAAAATAAAGTAAAGATAAAGAAAAGTTCTTAAAGAGAGCATCAAAGAATTGCTTCATGAATTTTTATTATTCCAGACCTAGAAAGTGAAAAATGTGCAATCTCACCTGGAAATTTATGGACCATATGATATATTAAATTATATGTATTCTAAAGAAGGAAGTGTTTATATATGTATACTGTATCTGTGCTTTGAAAATATTGGTTATCCAAGTATATAGAAATCCTATAACTGATTTTTTTTCTGGAGAGATGTGTCCAAATATGAGTTGTTAATAGGATCCTAGACTAACCTGCAGATTTACTAATTCTATATCATAGTATACTGATTCCATACCACGCTCAGTCTCTAATTTTGTAGTTTTGAAGGATGTGGAGAAAAATTCCTTCAGAAGCAGTATGTTTGGAATATATTCCAGATTCAATTTATATTTTAGTTTTATAGTATGTAGCCTTGTTTTTCTTTTTAGCAGGCTATGTTTATTTATTTATTTATTTGTTTGTTTGTTTTTAAGTTAGAATCTTGCTCTGTCGCCCAGGCTGGATTGTAATGGCACAATCTTGGCTCACTGCAACCTCCATCTCCCAGGTTCAAGGGATTCTCCTGCCTCAGCCATTTGAGTAGCTGAGACTACAGGCATGTGCCATCATGCCTAATTTTTGTATTTTTAGTAGAGACAGGGTTTCGCCATGTTGACCAGGCTGGCCTCAAAATCCTGGCCTCAAGTGATCCATCTGCCTCAGCCTCCCAAAGTGCTGGAATTACAGGCATGAGCCACCATGCCCAGCCATTAGCAGGCTTTTTTTTTTTTTTATAGCAACATAACTATGAAACTCATGTCTATCATGTTGAAAGGTGATGGTGTCATTCTTCATTTACATTATATGCTTTAGAAATTATATAAAGCCCACCCAATAAGAAATATTTATTGAGCACTCATGATGTGCTAAACAAGGTTCTAAATGCTTTCTAGATTTTTAATAATATGATAATGTTACAAAGTCAGGATTATTTCCCCATTTCATAGAGCAGAAGACGAAGTCACAGAGAGATTGAGCTGTAAATCACCAAAGGGTACAATCTGATGGAGATTTTCAACTTTGGCTCTGTTGACTACATGGTTTTGCTTCTTGTCATCTTTCTAAAGTTAAAATATGCAGACATAAAAAAGAAGAAGTTCATGTCCTTTGCAGGAACGTGGATGAAGCCGGAAACCATCATCCTCAGCAAACTAACACAGGAACAAAAAACCAAACATTGCACGTTCTCTCGTAAGTGGGAGTTGAATAATGAGAACACACTGACACAAGGAGGGGAACGTCACACACCGGGGCCTGTCGGTGGGTGGGGGACAAGGGGAGGGAAAGCATTAGAACAAATACCTAATGCCTGCTGGGCTTGAAACCTAGATGATGGGTTGATAGGTGCAGCAAACCACCACGGCACATGTATACCTATGTAATAATCCTGCGTGTTCTGCACATGTATCCCAGAACTTAAATAAAATAAAAGAATGCATAAAAATCATTTGTAATGCTAATTAACTTCACAATTTTTATCTGTTATGAGAGCAACACTCTCATAACATAATACATTGCTGGCTGTAAAGGTCTGAAAATGTCCGTTTATCACATTAAGCATCACCCTGCAAACATCTCAAGATATAGAGAGGCAGCTGTGATGCTGGAAAGAGAAAGGAATGCAGGACTCAGGGCACCTGGAGTTCAAGCTAGACTCTGCTGCTTTCTAGCTATGTGGCTTTGGGATAGTCAGGCAGATTCAGTTTCCTATTCACAAATGGCAATAAGTATCACTCTCAGAATGTGTATGAGAATTAAATATTACGATGCACATGAAAATACACTGTAGACTGTAAAGTGCTATGCCCAGCTGTTTGCTACACAATTTTTAGCTTTCTGCTATAAATTCTGGTTGTGGCTTTTCCCAGCTGACCTTAGGCCCACATTCCCTAACAGCCTGGTCTGTCAAGGAGCTGGATCTAGCAAGCACAGTCTCTGATCCCATTGTGAGCACTCGGTTAAGACTTAGAGTTAGAAAGTCATTGCCAGTTTCCGTTTTCATGGCTTACCAATTCTGTTATTTAGAAATCCTTCCTACCTCCCTCCCTTCCTCCCGCCCCTCCTCTCCCCTCCCCTCCTCTTCCTCCCCTCCCCTCCCCTCCCCTCTCCTCTCCTCTCCTCTCCTTTCCTTTCCTTTCCTTCCTCTCTCTCTTTCTCTCTTTCTTGAGATGGGGTTTCCCCATGTTGGCCAGGCTGGTCTTGAACACCTGGCCTCAAGTGATCTGCCTGCCTCGGCCTCCCAAAGTGCTGAGATTACAGGAGTGAGCCACTGTGCCCGGCCTCAAACCCATTTTGGTGTCTCAGTAGCCTGGAGACTTTTGATCCTGTTACACAGGAAAGGGAAGAATCAGCAGATGCTGAAGATGCTTAGTACCTGCCATGTGCATGACTGTTCCCCATGCCCAGGTGAAGTTTCTATCCCATCAGAAGGGCTCTAGGAGGGAGAAAGTACTGCTCTTCCAACTTAACCTGAAAGCTGCAGCTCAGACCGAGTGTTTTCTGGGCCATATGCTGAGCCTCTGTCAGCAGAAGGGAAAATTGAGGTAATCCTCAGCAAGCCATTCTCATTGTCATGGGTGAATTATATCGTAACAAAATGAGAAAGCAAGAAGTCACTAAATAATCTCTGAGCCACAAGGCACTAAAATTCCACTTTGAGTAGCAGTGATTAATTTGCTTGGACTAATTTCTTGCACATCTAATTAGCTCTGGCATGTTTCATAATATTTATAAGTATTAGGCAGAGCCCACCTGAAAGAGAGAGATAAACATCCCGCTCCATTCATGCATAAGAGCCTGCTTTCTTAACATGAAGAGGAGAAAGGAAAAAATAAAATATAATTGGACGCTTTCAGCCACAGCCAACCTAATCAAATATTTCCTAAATTCTAACAGGTCTTTTGCTATTAGTAGGTTATAACGAGGGAGTTTTGGAAATAACTTATTCCTGAGTGTGCTTGGTAACACCCATTCATTATACTAACGCCTGGAACAAAAACTTCTCCCACCCTTATTGTCATTGTGTGCCCATCTCAGCTCATTTGTCTCATTGTCAGAGAAAACAAATGAGGAACCTCAAGTTTTCTAAGCATGGGTTCACAATTAATTTGATTGGAACTGGCAGAGGGTTTACTCCAGTCTTTTAATCGACCTGAATTGTTCTAATAAGTCTAAAGTAAAAAAAAAAGTTTTATTTATAATTGTTCTAATAAGTCTAAAGTAAAATAAACTGCTAACACAGAGATAAAGTTATTTCAGAAATTAGCTGGGCATGGTGGTGCATACCTGTAGTGAAAGCTACAGCTAACGTGGGGAGGCCATCCTGAGACACAGAGGTAGCAGTGAGCTGAGACTGTGCCACTGCACTCCAACCTGGAGGTAGAGCAAGACACTGTCTCAAAAAAAAAAAAAAAAAAAAAAAAGTGACAGTTCCCTACAAAAACCTCATCCAAAGGTCAGTAGCCTTAAAGATCAAAGATAGAGAAAGTCATGAAGACGAGAAGGAATCAACGAAAAAATGCAGAAAACTCAAAAACCCAGAGTGCCTCTTCTCCTCCAAATGACTGCGACACCTCTCGGGCAAGGGCACAGAACTGGGCTGAGGCTGAGATAGATAAACTGACAGAAGTCGGCTTCATAAGGTGGGTAATAATGAACTTTGTTGAGCTAAAGGAGCATGTTCTAACCCGATGCAAAGAAGTTAAGAACCATGATGAAACATTACAGGAGGTGTTAACCAGAATAACCAGGTTAAAGACAAACATAAATGACCTGATGGAGCAGAAAAACACAACACAAGAACGTCGCAATGCAACTGCAAGTATGCATCTGACCAGGCAGACTAAAGAATTTCAGAGCGTAAAGACTATCTTGCTGAAATAAGGCAGGCAGACAAGATTAGAGAAAAAAAGAATGAAAAGGAATGAACAAAACCTCAGAGAACTATGGGATTATGCAAAAAGGCTGAACCCATAGCTGATTGGTGTACCTGAAAGAGATGAGGAAAATGGAACCAGGTTGGAAAACATACTTCAGGATATCATCCAGGAGAACTTCCCAAAACTAGTAAGACAGACCAACATTCAAATTCAGGAAATCAAGAGAACCCTAGTAAGATACTCCAGAAGAAGATCAGCCCCAAGACACACAATCAGATTCTCCAAGGTCAAAATGAAAGAAAAAATGTTAAGGGCAGCCAGAGAGAAAGGCCAGGTCATCTACAAAGAGAAGTCCATCAGACCAACAGCAGACCTCTCAGCAGAAACCCTACAAGCCAGAAGATAGTGGGGGGCCAATAGTCAACATTCTAAAAGAAAAGAATTTCCAACCCAGAATTTCATACCTGACCAAACTAAGCTTCATAAGCAAAAGAGAAATATTAATAAGATCCTTTACAGACAAGCAAATGCTAAGGGAATTCATTACCACCAGGCCTGCCTTGCAAGAGCTCCTGAAGGAAACGCTAAATATAGAAAGGAAAAACTGTTACAAGCCACTACAAAAACACACTGAAGTACAAAGACCAATGACACTATGAAACAACTACATCAACAAGTCTGCAAAATAACCAGCTAGCATCATGATGACAGGATCACATCCACACATAACAATATTAACCTTAAATGTAAATAGAATAAATGTCCCAATTAAAAGACACAGAATGGCAAGCTGGATAGAGTCAAGACCCATCAGTGTACTGTATTCAAGAGATCCATCTCATATCAAAGACACACATAGGCTCAAAATAAAGTATGGAGGCAAATTTACCAAGCAAATGGAAAGCAGAAAAAAGCAGGGGTTGCAATCCTAGTTTCTGAAAAGACACTTTAAACCAACAAAGATCAAAAAAGACAAAGAAGGGCATTACATAATGGTAAAGGGGCCAATTCAGGAAGAAGAGCTAAGTATCCTAAATATATATGCACCCAATACAGGAGCACCCAGATTCATAAAACAAGTTCTTAGAGGCCTACAAAGAGACTTTGACTCCCACACAATAATAGTGGAAGACTTCAACACCCAACTGTCAATGTTACACAGATCATTGAGACAGAAAATAAAGAAGGATATTCAGGACTTGAACTCAGCTCTGGATCAAGTGGACCTGATAGGTATCTGTAGAACTGTCCACTGCAAAACAACAGAATATACATTCTTCTTGGCACCACATGGTACTTACTCTAAAATTGGTCACATAATTGGAAGTAAAACTCCTCAGCAAATGCTAAAGAACTGAAATCATAACAAAGAGTCTCTCAGACCACAGCACAATCAAACTAGAACTCAAGATTAAGAAACTTACTCAAAACTACACAACCACATGGAAATTGAACAACCTGCTTCTGAATGATTCCTGGGTAAATAATGAAATTAAGGTAGATATCAAGAAGTTATTTGAAAACAGTGAGAACAAAGGGACAATGTACCAGAATCTCTGGGACACAGTTAAAGCAGTGTTAAGAGGGAAATTTGTAGCACTAAATCCCCACACTGAAAAGCTCAAAAGATCTCAAATCGACACCCTAACACCAAACTACAAGAACTAGAGAACCAAGAGGAAACAAAGCCCAAAGCTAGAAGAAGACAAGAAATAACCAAGATCAGGGTGGAACTGAAGGAGGCAGACATGAAAACCCTTCAAAAAATCAAAGAATCCAGGAGGCGTTTTTTGGAAAAAAAAAAAATAATAAAATAGACCACTAGCTAGACTAATAAAGAAGAAAAGAGAGAAGAATTAAATAGACACAATAAAAATAATAAATGGGATATCAGAACTGAACCCACAGAAATACAAACAACCATCAGAGAATAGGGTAAATACCTCTATGAAAATAAACTAGAAAATCTAGAAGAAATGGATAAATTCCTGGACAAATACACCCTCCCAAGACTGAACCAGAAAAAAGCTGAATCCCTGAAAAGACCAATAAAAAGTTCTGAAATGGAGTAAGTAATAAATAGCATACCAACAAATAAAAGCCCAGGACCAGGTGAATTTGCCACTGAATTCTACCAGAGGTACAAAGAGAAGCTGGTACCATTCCTTCTGAAATTATTCCATACAATTAAAAAGGAAGGATTCTTCCTTAACTCATTTTTGGGGCCAGCATCATCCTGATATCAAAACCTGGTAGAGATACAACAAAAAAAGAAAATATCAGAAAAATATCTCTGATGAACATTAATGCAAAAATTCTCAACAAAATAATGGCAAACTGAATCCGGCAGCACATCAAAAAGTTTATCTACCATGATCAAAGAGGCTTCAAACCCAGGATGCAAGGCTGGTTCAACATATGCAAATCAATAAGCATAATTCATCACATAAACAGAACCAAAGACAAAAATCACATAATCATGGATTGTCTCAATAGATGCAGAAAAGTCTTTCGATAAAATTCCACAACCCTTCATGTTAAAAACTCTCAATAAACTAGGTATTGATGGAATGTATCTCAAAATAATAAGAGCCATTTATGACAAACTCACAGCCAATATCATACTGAATGGGCAAAAGCTGGAAGCATTCCCTTTGAAAACCAGCATAAGACAAGGATGTCCTCTTTCATCACTCCTATTCAACATAGAATTGGAAGTTCTGGCCAGGGCAATCAGAGGAGAGAAAGAAATAAAGAGTATTCAAATAGGAAGATAAGAAGTTAAACTGTCTCTGTTTACAGATTACATAATCCTGTATCTAGAAAACCTTACCATCTCGGCCCAAAAGCTTCTTAAGCTGAAAAGCAACTTCAGCAAAGTCTCAGGATACAAAATCAATGTACAAAAATCACAAGCATTCCTATACACCAACAATAGACAAGCAGAGAGCCAAATCATGAATGGACTCCCATTCACAATTACAACAAAGAGAATAAAATACCTAGGAATACAACTAACAAGGGAAATGAAGAACCTCTTCAAGGAGAACTACAAACCTCTCCTCAAGGAAAGCAGAGAAGACACAAACAAATGGTAACACATGCCAGGCTCATGGATAGGAAGAATCAATATTGTGAAAATGGCCATATCACCCACAGTAATTTATAAATCAATGCTATTCCCATTAAACTACTATTGACATTCTTCATAGAATTAGAAAAAAAATACCTTAAAATTCATATAGAAACAAAAAAGAGCCAATATAGCCAAGACAATCCTAAGCTAAAAGAACAAAGCTGGAGGCATCACGCTACCTGGCTTCAAACTATACTACAAGGCTGCAGTAACCAAAATAGCATGGTACTAGTACAAAAACGGAAACATAGATCAATGGGACAGAATCTAGAACTCAGAAGTAAGATCACACATCTACAACCATCTGATTGTTGACAGACCTGACAAAAACTAGCAATGGGGAAAGGATTCCCTATTTAATAAATAGTGCTGGGATAACTGGCTAGCATATGCAGAAAATTGAAACTGGACCCCTTTCTTACACGTTATACAAAAATTAATTCAAGATGGAATAAAGACCTAAATGTAAAACCCAAAACTATAAAAACCCTAGAAGAAAATTTAGGCAATACCATTCAGCATATAAGCATGGGCAAAATATTTCATGATGAAAATGTCAAAAGCAATTGCAACAAAAGCAAACATTTACAAATGGGATCTAATTAAACTAATAGAGCTTCTGTACAGCAAAAGAAACTATCATCAGAGTGGACAGACAACCTACAGAATGGGAGAAAATTTTTGCAATCTATTCATCTGATAAATGTCTAATATCCAGAATCTAAAAGGAACTTAAACAAATTTACAAAAATAAACCCCAAACAACCCCATTAAAAAGTGGGCAAAGGACATGAAAAAACACTTCTCAAAAGAAGACATTTATGCAGCCAACAAACATATTAAAAAAAAGATTTGCATTTCTCTGAGATGCAGCTGGAATCCATCATTCTTAGCAAACTATCACAGGAACAGAAAACCAAACACCGCATGTTCTCACTCATAGGTGGGAACTGAACAATGAGATCACTCGGACTCAGGAAGGGGAACATCACACACTGGGGCCTGTCATGGGGAGGGGGGAGGGGGGAAGGGATTGCATTGGGAGTTATACCTGATGTAAATGACGAGTTGATGGGTGCAGCACAGCAACATGGCACAAGTATACATATGTAACAAACCTGCACGTTATGCACATGTACCCTACAACTTAAAGTATAATAAAAATAAATAAATTAAAAAAAAAAATAAAAAAAAAAAAAAAAAAGAAATAAAGATTTCAATAAAGGTAAATATACAAGCAATAAAAAAAAAAAAAAAAAAAAAAAAAAGATCAACATCACTGATCATTAGAGAAATGCAAATCAAAACCATAGTGAGATACCGTCTCACGGCAGTCAGAATGGCGGTTATTAAAAAGTCAAGAAACAACAGATGCTGTGAGGCTGTGGAGAAATGGGAATGCTTTTACACTGCTGGTGGGAATGTAAATTAGTACAACCCTATGGAAGGCATTGTGATGATTCCTCAAAGACCTAGAACTAGAAAGACCATTTCATCCAGCAATCCCATTATTGGGTATACACTTTGGTCTGGGGTACACACTTTGAGAACCACTGCCTTAAAACAGCCCTGTGAAAGATTGTTATTCCCAATTTACAGAGGAAATTGAAGTTCAGAGAGCAATAGCTTTGTAAGTAGTAAATTCAGGGCCTCTGAACTGCTTGTCTGCTTGTCATTGTACCATGTGAATATTAGTGAACTGCTTGTCTGCTTGCCATTGTACCATATTAGTGAAATAGTAAATTTATTTCAGTTCTTCATAAAAAGGCAATTTATATATTATCAAATTCTGTCCTTAGATTATAACTTGAAAATGCAAATCATGTGCTCTTGTGTGGTTTTTATTGCAATTTTCATTTGAATTGGTAGTCAAGTTGTACAGAATTGCAAATGTAGGAAGGAAGCACATTTCAACATTATTTCAAAATTATTACAGTACATTTGAAATAACTTGAATTACTTGAGTAGAAATGCAGCAGATAAAAAGCATTCTTCTTTTCCCTCTTTTTTCAAACAGGTTGATGATGTGATTCTATAGCTGAGATGATACTAAAAAAAATGTTTTAGTTAAAAAAAAAAGTCCTGAGGTTGATGTTTTGAGCTTTCTATTTCTCCTGCCTTTCCTTTTTTTCAAGCTGTTATGAAGTAATATTTCCCTGGAGTTGGAAAGAAAAAAAAGGAAGAAGAAATAGAGAGGAAACTAAATAATTCACAAACTGGGCAATTGAAAATGGATGCAAGTCAATAGAAACCAGTCTTGTTTTAAGATGAAGAAGGTGAAGGCATTAAATTTTTGCTGTGGAGTGTAGTGCTTCCAAGAAACAGGTTTTTGAAATTTTTCTTCTCTTTTCATAGGAAGTCTGAAAGATTTTTTCCTTTAAAATGTATATTCTGGCCTCTTATTTCCAGTAAGATCTTATTCATGTTTTCTATCACTTGAAATATACATAAAAGCACACAAATAAACAAAAATGGGAATGTTGAAATTAGAAAGAATAAGCAATGAATTGCTGGGCTCTGGAAGGAAGGAATTTCCACCAACTGCAGAATCTGTGAGGGGCCAGACTTGAGAATCTATGAGGCTCTAAGACTCTCTTTCACCTTTTGGGAAAACAAGGAGGTTCTCTACTTGGTGAACATAAAACAGGAAATTTTTCAATGGCTTTCCATCAAATGGAGATAAAAAGTGTAAACTCTGAACATGTTGGCCAGTGAGTAATCATTGAGTACCTTCTATTTGCTAGGCTTTGCACTAGGTCATAGACATCATATCCTATCAAACCATGTGCTTTCTGGCCTCTGAACTTACTCAGTGGAGATAAGGTTACGCCATTCCCTAAATATACTAAGCTTATCCTTTTCTTAGTGACTTCATGTTTGCTCTTTCCAGTGACAGATGCACTCTGCCCAAATCTTAGAATATCTTGCACTTTCATGGAATTGTGGTCTTAACTCTAATTACACCCTCTCAGAGATGTCTTAGTCAACAAGTCTAAGACATGCCACTGCCATCAGCTCCTCCCCATCTCTTTCTGACATCTGCTTACCTTAATTTTCTTTATTGCAATTTTTACTACCCAAACATTATGCACACACACATGCACCCAGACACATACATGCACACGCATATAAATTATGTATATATATTTAAAATATGTAAGTTTAATAAAAGTATTTAAATATTATGTACATATATTAAAAACAGATATATCAATAGAAATCTGAAAACCTGAACAAAATGAATGCTTTTAAAGAGATACTGTAAATAATAAAAAAGTAACAGAAACTGTAGAAATTCATGATAGTTCAATAATATTTATGATACTGAAAAAGTCTTACCACATGCTTCAATCTAGGCTATTTTGCTGTTTGTTCTTTCAAAGTTTCAGGAAAAGGTAATCTTCATGCTATACATTTGGAAAATAAGCCAATATTTGCCTGATAATAGAGCTCAAAAAATCTTATGCACAGAAGAAAATCTGAGAACAGTGCCAGTTATAGATGTCAACATCTTAATTAAATTACCGCAATCTGAATATAAGAGCATATAGTGCTGCAGCATTTAGTGAAAACTGCCTCTTCCCTCAGTATACAGTTCTAACCCATAAGGAAAAGGCAAATAATTTTTTTTTTTTTGCAACGGAGTCTCGCTCTGTTGCCCAGGCTGGAGTGCAGTGGCGTGATCTCGGCTCGCTGCAAGCTCCGCCTCACAGGTTCACGCCATTCTCCTGCCTCAGCCTCCCTAGTAGCTGGGACTACAGGTGCCCGCCACCACATCTGGCTAATTTTTTGTACTTTTTTTTTTTTTTTTTAGTAGAGACAGGGTTTCACCATGTTAGCCAGGATGGTCTCAATCTCCTGACCTCATGATCCACCCTCCTTGGCCACCCAAAGTGCTGGGATTACAGCTGTGAGCCACCACACCCGACCAAAGGCAAATAAATTTGTATAAAAAGCAGAGGGCCTTGTGGGAGAGAAGTAAAAATATAGCAGAAAATCTATTGTCCTAAGTTGTCAACAGACTACCTCCAATAAAATTTCCACCAAAGAGCACTGTACTTATGAATTTCTTCAAACTCTTAATGAATAAATATTCTTCATATTATATAAGCTCTTCTAAACACATAAAATGAGTAAAATCAAAACTATTTTCCTATTAATGAAAAATCTCCTAAGATATTTTCTGGCCTCCATCAATTTACTGGTGAATGATCTCAAAAATGTTCAATCAGGTTATATGTACTCTTTTAAAAAGATGAAGGTTAACTGATAGGTTTCAAAAAGATATATATCCGTCGGGTGCAGTGGCTCACACCTGTAATCCCAGCACTTTGGGAGATCGAGGCGGACAAATCACCTGAGGCCAGGAGTTCAAGTCCACCCTGGCCAACATGGCAAAACCCTTTCTCTACTAAAAATACAAAAATTAGCCGGGCATGGTGGTGGGCACCTGTAATCCCAGCTACTCGGGCAGCTGAGGCAGGAGAATCGTTTGAACCCAGGAGGCGGAGGTTGCAGTGAGCCAAGATTGTGCCACTACACTCCAGCCTGGGTGACAGAGAGAGACTGTCTCAAAAGAAAAAAAAAATACAAAAAAACCAAAAAGCTATATATCTCTGTTGCATCAATCAAATATAACACATCTACAAAATCATAGATCAGCCTCAAAGTTGATCTATGCAGTAGATCATCTCCTATAAAGGAGTCTAAAGAGCTGGCAGTAATATAATACTATATATATAGAGAGAGAGGTCTAAGAGCAATTCCACTGTTTATATATCTTTGTTGTTAGATGACTTAATGATCTTTGAAATCTTCACATCATTGGAAAAAATGAAGAATGATGGTCTTTAATGTGCAACACCTGTGAAGATGGGGCTGGAGATGACAGAGACGTGGACTCTCTGGAATAAGAATAAGGTGGCATGGCTAACAGTGGAAGAAAAATGAGTCTCCTAGGAACTATTCCATGTTGTAATAATCTCATAAGTTTTAAGGACAATAGGACATTTACCACCTGGCCTGTGGACACTCTAGTTGGTTAGGGCAGGAGAAAAATTGGAAAAAAGAAAGAATGAATGGAAAAAAAGGCAGAGCAAGAGATGATTGCCACCAAAGAAAGGTTGCCTTATCTTCTACTTAGGGTTCAGCAGTTTCTGTCACAATAAATCCTGGTACCAAGTGATTTTGCCCCATCCCATCTACAGAGCAACAGGAATTTTCTGTTAAATTAAAAATGTATAGAGTTTTCATTATTTCCTTAGTTTTCCACTACATTTTCCAGGAAACAAAGAGATACTAAAATTCTAACTTTTAGGCAATGGATACATAGAATGTATTGGTGGTGTTTGTACTGATAAATATTTACCTTTTTTTTTTTTTTTTTTGAGATGAAGTCTCACTCTGTCACCCAGACTGGAGCGCTGAAGTGCAGTGTTACCATCTCAGCTCACTCTATCCTCCGCCCCCTGGGTTCAAACGGTTCTCTTGCCTCATCCTACTCAGTTGCTGGGACTACAGGTGTGTGCCACCACACCTGGCTAATTTTTGTATTTTTAATAGAGGCAAGGTTTTGCCATGTTGGCCAGACTGGTCTCGAACTCCTAACCTCAGGTGATCCACCTACCTCAGCCTCTCAAAGTCTTGGGATTACAGGTGTGAGCCACCATGCCTGCCAATATTTAGCTATTTTTGTAGCATGTTATATTTACATATGTAACATACACACAGATTGATGCAAAATAATAAATGTATATCAGCATGGGATTCACATTCCATATTTACACTAAATAGAAGGGGTTTTAAAGTTTAGATCTTAAAAATCTATTCAAGTAGTCATCATACTGTACATTCCACAGTGTATACTATACATTTTATGCTAAAATATCTTTTAGAAAATCATTGTCTTATTGTGAAATAAAGATATTATAGTGGTCAAAATATTTATTGAAGGTTAGGTGCTATGTGTTAAGAATCAGGATAGCAGCACAAAAGATAAACTCCCTGACTTCATGAAGCTTACATTTTATTGATGGGGGTGTATGTGTATCGAGAAAGAAAATATGCGAAGGTGTAAGTAACTAGGTTCACGACAGAGTCACGGGGGTTGCACTGCCAGTGTGAGGACCAAGTTGGAAACAGCAATGTGGTCAACGCTTTCGAGAAGTTTTGTTATGAAATGAACAAGATGAATCTGTTGGAAGCTGGAATAGAAGTGAGGACAATTGAGGGTTGTTTTGTGTTTTTCTTGTTTTAGGGTAGCCATGTGAGCCTGCTTGTTGATAATTCAGCAGACAATTCAGTAGAGAGGCTAGTGTCTGAGAAAGAGAGCAAGAGCATAATGAAAATTCTTGGGAAGAGGAGGAGGAATGGGTTTCTGAGTGTTGGGAGGCAAAGGGTCCTTTCTGAGGGAAGACATGGATCACGACAACAGGTGAAGGCTGGCTGATGGATTTGCTGATGGAACAACTTGGGAACTCTTTGATAATGAATCCCTCAATAAAATTTATGGGTAAATAATTTGCAGAAATGTGGAGTGGGAGGATTGAGGGGAAGAGAAGAAAGCATACATTTGGAGTAATTTTTAACTTCCAGAAAGCATTCAAACCAGAAACATGTAGTGAAACTTTAAGGCAGTGCTGAATGCCTATTTAAGGTTATAACTAAGAGAGAGAGAGAGAGAGAGAGAGAGAGAGAGAGAGAGAGAGAGAGAGAGAGAGAGTGTGTGTGTGTGTGTGAGAGAGAGAGAGAGAAGACGGCATTATATTTTATTTTCATTTAATTATTTTATGCATATTGTTCAAAAATTCAAGTTGCACTGGAAGTCTTGAGCTCTGAAGACAAAAAATTTTGATTTGTTTCTTCTAGTGGGCACCTCTATTTTGATAAATCATATACATATAGGAGGTTCTTTATCTATTTCATTGTTAAAACTAAAATTTTTTCTATACTATATAACCAGCAGTTTCTTACTCACTCACTGCCTCCTAGCAGCCTCTCTCTACCACCTGATGTAATTAAATTCATATTCAGAGTTTATAACATTATTACTACATATATAGTATGGTTTACTGCTGAGTCAATAGTGTATGAGGATTAATGATCATTTATTTTTTAGTTTTTTTCTGGAGTTAATTATCTAATTTATTTTCATTTGCTCAGCTCTTTATGCTTTATGGCTAATTCCTAAACTCTCCAACAACTTCTCAACATAATTTTGTACTAGATTAAAGTACTAGATAAACTATGATTACCCTTTTCCTTTAGGAAAGGGAAACGTATAAAAGTTTTAGAAGAAGACTTCCAAAATCCCCTATCCCTTTGCTCCAGCCTGAATGGCTTGCTCTTGGGGTCCTCCCCTTAACAACCTGTGGGCCTTCTCTCAAACTTCAGCCCTGGGTCCCATATCCCATGTCTTCCTCTTCCTCAGCTTCCTCCCTCATTTTGCTAGTGATTCTTTCAGTGTTCATGAATCTTTTGATGTGGACAGTTATATTCACAGATAATCTTTATGGACAGTGCTGCCATCTCAGTTTCCCTGAAATTTCCCTATGGAGCACCTTGGCATAAATCTTTCCTAATTTATTGTACCTGGAAGTTAGAGACCTTCATTAATCTGGGGAAATTTTTGCATTATTTATTTTACCATTTTCTCCCTGATCTATTTTCTCTGTTCTCTCCTCCTGGAATTGCTACTATTTGGATATTGAACTTTCTGAATTGACCCTTAAATTTTCTTATTTTTTTCCATATTTTCCTTTTCTTTATACTCTTTTTTCTGGAGGAGAAGGGGTTGAATTTATATTCCAGTATTTTTGTCAATGTCTAAAATTTTTGAGTGTTGTATTTTAATTTCCTAAATCCCTTTTTTCCCTCTGGTCAATACTTTTTCACAGATACCAGGTATATTTTCTAACTCTCTGCACATATTAAATAGAATTAAATGTTTCTATTCAGATCTCTATATCATTTCTTTTTCATTGGGGTTATATTTTTTCTACCAGAATCTGTTGATGTATTAGTTTTATCTGGCTTTCTTATTAGTGGCGTCCTCCCACATTTGGTTATTCTCAGCTTTCTGGGTGCACTGATGAGTAAAGCCCTGAAAAAATGATCACAGGGTGTCTAGCATGGACTGGACTGGGTGATTGAAGGGCTGTGTTTTAGGTCATCAGCCTCCATTTCTTGGTGCATGCCCTATTATAGATTTTTCAAGGCTTCATTCTGGTGTCATTTCGCCTCCCCATTGAGAGATACTTCCATCTTTCACTCTGTGGTGGCAGTGGGAGTTTGGCATGGGGAAGATCTAAGAGTGGCTGCTGGTCTCCCAGGAACCAGGGAGGAAATGAGAATAGGTTTCTCTCCAGTAAACATGCAAATAGGCAATTCTTGGGTGCTATGGTTTGTATCGCCCTAAATTTATTTCTTGAAAACCTAATTACCAACTGGATTATATTCAGAGGTGGGGTCTTTGGGAGGTGTTGAGATCATGAGCGTAGAGCCCTCATTAATGGGATTAATGTCCTTATAAGAGGCCCCAGAGGACTGCCTTGCCCCTTCCATCATGTGAGGACACACAAAAAAGGCACCATCTATGAACCAGAGAATGCTCACAACAGACACTGAATCTGCCAGCACCTTGATCTTGGGCTTCCCAGCCTCCAGAACTATGAAAAATAAATCCTTCTATGATGTATCAGGTCATCATGGCATTACTCTAAAGAAATACCTGAGACTGGGTAATTTATAAAGAGAGGATTGGCTCACAGTTCTGCAGACTGTACAGAAAGCATGGTGCTGCATCTGCTCAGCTTCTGGTGAAACCTCAGGGAGCTTTCAGTCATGGCAGAAACCAAAGGGTAAGTCAGCACATCACACAGTGAAAGCAGGGGTAAGCAAGCAAGGGTAAGCAAGAGAGAAGGAGACAGTGGCAGGGAGGTGCCACATACTTTTAAATGACCAGCTCTTGTGAGAACTCACTCACTATTGTGAAGACTGCACCAAGCCACAAAGGTTCTATCCCCATGATCCAAACACCTTCCACCAGGCCCCAACTCTAGCATTGGGGATTACAATTCAACATGAGATTTGGGCAGGGACACAGATCCAAACTATATCATGTGGTATTTTGTTACAGCAGCACCAAAGGACTAAAACATTGGAACAGTGCCTCATAGCTGCCCTCTGCTAAGTAAGCTGTTACTGAATCCAAAGGCTTTTTTCTTTTCTTTTTAAAATAGAGATGAGATCTGCCTGTGTTGCTCAGGCTGGTCTCAAACTCCTGGCTTCAAGCGATCCTTCTGCCTCAGCCTCCCAAAGCACTAGGATTACAGGTGTGAGCCACAGAACCTGGCCTCAGTCCAAAGTTTTTGGCACAATTTTTCTAGAGAATAAATCTCCTTTATTGAGAGGCGGTGATGGGGGTGGGGCCTCATGGGGTGCAGCTGGAGTTTGGATATCAAAGAACTCCTTACAGGGTAGCAAGCAATTTTATGTCCAATTTAATGCTCCATTCTGCAGTGTGAGGTGCAGGTTACCACTAATTCCTCGGCCTCCTAGGGTGTCTGTAAAGTGAATGCATTTGCTCCTCCCTGATAGCTTCTTCTACAGATACAAAGGTTCCAGCTCTTCCACTCCAATAAGTCACTCCACCATCTACAGCTTATCTTCTAAAATGTTATTAACTTTCCTTGTTCATTCTTCACTGCCCTGCCCTTGTGGATTTATATGGCTTTATTCTTTTTTGTTGTTGTTTTGGTGAGTCTCGAAAGGGAGAAATGATAAAGGCTTATGCTACCAGCTACCTACCAGCATTTAAAATGTTCTCCATCTACTTTAGCTGCTCTAATGCAGTCATAGAAAAGACAGGTAGTTGGGTTCATTTGGAAGTCAAGTTTTTCCCAATAAACATGATTCAGGGAGAAAGGTAAAAAGAAATTGACAATATTTCCAAGAGAATACTCTCAATAATGGATCATGGAATTTAAGTTTGGTAAGAACGGAAGTAAAGGAAGATGAGGAAAATAACGAAATATGTAAAAACGGGTTTGAAGTCAATAGTTTGAGAATCTGAATAAGAACAGGGAATACTGCAGTTAAAGTACTAGACTGATTCCATAGTCTAAAAGTATACAGCACTATAGTCAGAAACAGGGATATCTGAAATGGAAATACTATAGCTGTAAGTGGTGACAACATCCAGAATATGACAAAAAGAATGAAAAGATCTGAAAGTATAGAAGAAAAGCTAATTAGGGAGAGGTCAGACAATTGAAAGGACCAAGAGCATTTGGAAGATAAACTCATGGATGGTTAGGTGACTAAGAATGATTACAGGAATGGAAATAAATACAGGTAAAAAATACAAATCTATAAATGTGAGGAGGCTGATGCCAGGAACTATGAGGAATAGCAAACAGGGTAGCCAGATGGCACATGCCTCAAAGAAGCTAGCGGCTTTGAAAGAAGAGGGAGGACAAAAGTTTTGGGGGAAGCAAGGAGGGATGAGGAGGACACCTGTTTCCCTCCTGGGTTTGAATGCTAACCATTTGACTTGTGAACACATAACCAGCTTGCACTGAGAGGGCCACAGCGAAAGCACTGTCCTCCAGGGACAGCCTGTTTTCTGTTAGGGCAAAGAATTAAAAAAAAAAAAAAAAACATTAGAGAAGATCTCAAGGCTACAGGACAGTTAGTTAACCACAGAGCCAGAGATCCAGGGGACACAAAGAAAGAGTTTGGGAAAATGGAGGGAGGACAGGATTAATTTAGATGAGCAAATGTACTCTATAAAATGGGATCAGAAATCCTGAATGGTAATTGATGGCTCTGAGAGCAAAAGCATAGAGAAGTTAATGTTTAAGTTAAAGCCCTGAATGCCCATGTTTTAGTAGAATTTCAGGGAAGCTGCTGTATCAGTAGTGTGAAATGGTGTGATGTCTTGTGGGAGGAAGGTGAAGGCGATCTGAGTTCTGTCACCCTAAAATGTGCCACTTTGGAAAAAGGATCACTTTGGGGCAATTGATAAAAAAACCACAGAGAATGAACTCTACCATTCCCTTTATCTGCCTGAAAACAGAACATAAATTCCCCTTACGAAGGTCCTACCCCCACTCAGCTTCCGGTATGAAGAATGGGAGAACGACCTTATCACCGTAGGAAAGATGGCACTGAAATGCTACGCAAAGGAACCTTATTAGCTAGCCATCATCTACCATTAGTTTCCCTCTATTTTTGTCCCACAACTTTCCACCCCAGAAGCTCAAAATCCATTTTTTTGTTTGTTTGTTTGTTTTGTCTTGTCACTTCTCTGTAAATGTATTGTTCTTTTGTTAGGATGTTATGTAAGCCTAAATTCTAACCACCTCTGAGTTACTCGTCATGGAGTTCTCCCATGTGTATGTATGTGTTAATAAACTTGTTTTTTTGTCTTATTACTCTATATTTTGTCAGTCTAATTTGCAGAGCCCTAGTCAATGAACCTAAGATGGGTAGAGGACAAAGTTATTTTCTTCTCTTACAAAAGGTATAAATACAATCAATCTTAATAAGTGCCTCTTGATCTGCTAAGATTCAAGGTAATTGGCCTTTGGCTTAAATATAAATTTTTGATGATAGGTGAATAATTAATATTATTTTACGATATTTCTAATGAAATGAAAAAATAATGGTCATGATAAAGAGTACAAAAAGAAGCACTCCAAGCACTCCAATGGTTAACAAACTGTATGATCCCACTTTTAAAGGTAAAGATATATAAACATATTAATTTTGGTTATTTCTGAGGTTTTGGGTTTAAACTAGATAAGCTTCTGAATTTTTAAATTTATAATAAATATATTAAAACAGCTCTTTTCAATACAGAAACAACACAAATTTAAAAAGTATATCAGAAATACAGGAATTACATCGTTTTTCTTCCTTAGCTGTGGGCCTCCATTTATTTAAAGAAAGATGTTGTTATTCTGTGAAGCCTTTAACTTAATAAACAAGCTTGCTTTTGACATATACAAAGGCCATTAAATTAAATTAACACTTGAAGCCAGCAATTTACAACTAGACTCATCACCAGAATTACTAGGAAAGCAATTAAAAAAAGAAGGAGAAAAAAAAAGAGATCTCCTGAGCCTGCCTGAGAATTACTGAATCAAAAATCCCTGGAGTGCATGATTATTCTGATGACTAGATAATATATAAAATTCTGAAACCACTGTCACAGGAAAGGTACAAAGCAAAAGAAATTACATTAGATCTAATAAATCATTAAATTAACAATCTAAATTAGCAGGTAGATGGAACTAGTCACCATGTTTCTTTATTTTCTTTTGTTTTATTTTATTTTATACTATGACACTACAGTCTTAGATGGTGCTAAGGCATTTCATTTTATTCTTGCAGATGATCACAAGAAAACCCTGGAGAAAATACGAAAGTCACCTATGGAAGACTCTGAAAGCAGAGAAGAGAAGGCAAATTGTTCAGGGACTTCAGGAATCAATGAACCATTTGGGGACGAATTCCCTCTTGTTTTTGCTTGTTTGTTTGCCTTTTCCTTGTTTCTTATATGTCCCTGCCTGGCCAGTAGAAAACGCCACAACCCAGAAACGTGTGTGGGTGCAGCCAATAAAAGTTCCCCAAAAGGCCTGTTCTGTCTAGCCGAGAAAACACTGGTCAAAGCTAGCTCAGCAGGACAGAACATTTTAACCATATCCACCTGTTGTCCAGACCAACATCAGGGAAGAAAACTCCCATTTCTCTACCCTAACAAGTGAATTATTCTGAAATGGTCTGAAAGCAGTTCACTTGTTTCCCAGATGAAGGGTTTGAAAGCCGGATGCTGTCTGTCTGAGGGTTGTGGTAGCTCTGTGGAAGCTGAGTGCAGCCCCTGTCATGCAACCTGGGTTCTGCTCTATCTTCTGACAACCCATTAAAAATTGTGCTCCAATTTCTCAAAGAACTAAAACTAGAACCACGATTTGATTCAGCACTCCCTCTACTGGCTATCTACCCAAAGGAAAAGAAGCCATTACATTAAAAAATACACCTGCATTTGTATGTTCATTGCAGCACTATTCAGAATAGCAAAGTCATGGATTCAACTTAAGTGTCTTTCAGTGGAGGACTGGATAAAGAAAATGTCATAGATATATACCATGGAACACTACTCAGCCATAAGAAAAAATGAAATCATGTCTTTTGCAGCAACATGGATGAACCTGGAGGCCATTATCCTCAGTGAAATAACTGAGAAAAAGAAAGTCAAATATCACACGGTCTCACTTATAAGTGGAAGCTAAATAATTTGTACACATGGGCATAGAGAGTGGAAAATAGGCACTGGAGACACAAAAATATGGAAGGATGGAAAAGGGGTGAGGGATGAAAAATTACCAATTGGGTACAAAGTCCATTATATGGGTGATGGTTAAACTAAAAGCCTAGACTTTGCCACTATGCAGTATATCCATGTAACAAAAGTGCACTTGTACTCCCTAAATCTATAAAAATAAATAAAATAAAATACAGAAATCCAGCAATTACAAAAAATCCCACTACAGGGCCACTCAAGCCATCCATGGATATGGTATACTCCTCTTCTGAGGGTCAACATTCCATGATTAATGAAAATCGGACTCTTCTCTTGAAGCTTTTTACCTTGGCTTATTCTAGAACAAATTCTTGGCCTCCTTGTCACACTATCCTGGTTGATCTCTGAGAGTTTTCAGATTTTTGATTCACTTTTCTTACTCTTATTGCTTTTGTTATGGAATTGGTATGGGTGATAGACCCAGTCACACCCTGATGAATCATAATCAGGATCATGTTTTCCAAAGTTATATACAGAAATGCACAAAATGGTGCAAAAACATGAGCAGTTGAAAATTTAAAAACCGAACTTTTCTCTTTCCTTGAATAATTGGATGACCTTGAGTAAATCATTAAAACTCTTAATATCTTGGTCTGCACACACCACTGTATATTCTTTACATCTTAGGAATGCTACAAATATATAATGTTTTAAGAGTGGGAGAGTATTTTGGATTCTTCAAAAAGAATGATAGTATATTAAACTCGACAATAGTATTTAATTTTGTTAAATAACAAATAGTGAATAAAAGAATTAGTTATCTCTTTGCTTTTTGTTTCTGCAACCTGCTGCTCTGTGATGAAATTAGTGTGCTTGTTAATCTCTTTTAAAGATCAGGTGAAGGAGAGCCTCAATGGAGACTTCCATCTTAAAGGTCCTTTAACTTCCATTCACGCTTTGATTTTGCTGTATGCATTTTGCTTCAAATAACAAGTTAATTTATGTGTATTCAATTATAAATACAAAATAGTGTTGGTATTGAACAGTACCCAGTCAATATCAAGAATACATTAAAAAAGTCTTATTCAATTATTTTTTTTCTTCCTAGGACTTAGAATAGTACATAATAATTATACTCTTTCATATTAAAATAGTCTCTGATTATATTAACAGATGCTACTTCTTTGGATATTTAAAAAATGAAGGAATATGTGTCATATTGAATCCCTTTATATTATTGGAAAATGAATTTAGAATCTCAGTTTTTGAACCTGAAGTACTTATTTTGTTCATCTTGGTGTTAGCCATGGTGTTTAATAGATGCATCATTTCTGACAATAGCAGTTAAGGCTGTTTTCCTTGGTTTGTTCTGTGTAATTATATTCTGTTAATTTTCATCTGTCATTTGTTTTCCTTTTCACCAAACAAAAATTCTTAAGTGTGTTACGAAGAATGATGTTAAAGTAACTGAAGTATCTACTACTTCTTTCTTCATGGAAAGATAACAGGCTGAACTTAGGGGAAACATAGTTAAACAAGGAAATTCAATTGTAAAATAAATTCTTTGAGGAACGATGAGAACTGTGGCTAACTAGATTTCTCTTTTATGAAAATGTAAGGAAGTGGAAAAACCTGCTAGAATTAATACCACTGGTATTTTGACACATGCTATTTTATTAGATTAGATACTTATGGGAGAAAATATTCCATGCTTTCAAGTGAAGACAGCTACTCTTTACTCTCAAAAGCAAGTCAAGTCAAAATAAAACAAAACTACTTTTCACATGGAGAAAGGTGAAGGTAGTGCATAAGGAACTTTGGGCATTTTAACATGGTGCCTGATGACTGTAAACATGCCTAGGACGCTGTTCTTCCACTCCCATTAAACTCATCATGCATATAGAGTGACTCATTAAAAGTGTATTTCTCCTCTCAGGCTCTAAGGTCCAGGCAGGCAGTAGTACCATCTGCCTTGGTCACTGCTTTGTCTACGGGTTTGGATAGGTTTGGTTTTTGGTCAATCAATTTACACATTTTGAATTAAATTGTGTTGATGTGACTGTATAACCCAGAATATCACAGAGAAAAAGAAGAAAACTTAAGATCAATATTGTCTGGCAGAAATTTCTCCAAATCATAAACCCGACAGATTAACACAAACATACCCAAGCTCTGACATATCATCTGTGTCACCAGACTTTAATCACAAGTTCAGAGTCAGTGCCTAGCAGAGAACAAAAAAGTCATTTTGTTTCTACAAGGGTGTGCTTTTATCTCTATGTCCTTTCCGTGGAATTAACCCCCAGAGAGAAACACAACCCAAAGGTATCGACTGGGGCACATGACGACTGTGTGATTTAGTTCTTACAGCTAAAGTCACTGTAAGTGGGGATGGAGTTAGGGAGAAATTCTCCTAATAGCTCAAGCTGTTCTCTGTATCTTAGAAAATTCACTACCTGTTACTTACCAGTTCAGCAAATCAGAGGACAAAATAGCACGGATAGGAAATTTTCTACCTCAGTAGAGTGTGGAGCTGAAAATGGAACATTCATCATTTGATTTGAGACGGGGCTTCAAATTACCCAGGAAGAAATGCAACAGGGACATGAGCACCTTATATATTTTATTTATTGACTTTATATAAAAACATGAGAAAATTAGGCCGGGCGCGGTGGCTCAAGCCTGTAATCCCAGCACTTTGGGAGGCCGAGACGGGCGGATCACGAGGTCAGGAGATCGAGACCATCCTGGCTAACACCGTGAAACCCCGTCTCTACTAAAAATACAAAAAACTAGCCGGGCGAGGTGGCGGGCGCCTGTAGTCCCAGCTACTCGGGAGGCTGAGGCAGGAGAATGGTGTAAACCTGGGAGGCGGAGCTTGCAGTGAGCTGAGATCCGGCCACTGTACTCCAACCTGGGCGACAGAGCAAGACTCCGTCTTAAAAAAAAAAAAAAAAAAAAAAAAGAGAAAATTAAATATGTAATCTTACAATTACGTTAGGAAAAGCTGAAAGGAACATTATCCTGAAGATCCAAACAATGTGTTATTATAAGAAGAAATGGCTTTTATGAGGCAGACAACTGGTGAAGAGAATGAAATTGATATGAACAGGAAAAATATATGGAATCCCATATTAAAATTTAAAATAATGGTTTAAAAATGTAAGGTTATCTATGTATCAGTGGTAATGAATATAGAAATAGGTATTTCAAAAAATAGTTGATTGATGAGGAGTAACTTAAGAATCTCATCGTGTAAGTAAGAAGATAAAGATAATGATTGACTTCCTTTGTGCCTCTGTTTCCTTATTTGTAAAATACACAAACATAATAGCACCCATCTCCTAGGGCTATTGTAAGTCGTAACTCATTTAACACATGTAAGTGCCTAGAACTGTACATATTACACACGCTATGAATATTTGCTATTATTACCAAAAACAATAATTTTATTAAGCTCCTAATATATGCAGTGTATAGTGCTAATTATTAGAAGTATAAAGGCTAAAGCAACTGATATATTGATAAAAGTTGTTCAGATAACTAGCAGAAGACTGAAATAGACAGGAAGAGCTCTCTGTCCTAAAATAACCCTGATGGCTAAAGAGCAAAAAGTAGGAAAATACACAGACTAGTCATTTTTTGGTCATGTGGTAAACAGGCAGCTTTCTGCTTTGCCAATTAAAACACTTATACAGATAACAAACCATTTGTTTTCCAAAGTAAATGTTTGGCTGAACTGATTTTTCATTTCTTTCTTAAAAAAATATCAAGATTATTTTTAATGGCATTCTTCTAGGAAAATTCATGCAGCAATGACTACTGTCTGAGGTAAACCATCCAGAGAAATCGAGCGTGGTTTTCAACTGTGGCCAATGGTACAGTGGAAAAGAAACAGTATGAAACTGGAGGTCATGCCAAGTACCACGGTAGGTAAATAGGAGACAGTAATAGAAATTCAAGCTGGCAGGGACCTTAATTGTTCTTCTTGTCCAAGTCCCTGCCTCTACTTTGATTTACACATAAGAAAACTAGAGATCAGAGAAGTGAATTAACTGGAGAGAAACAGCCCGGCTTTTGACAGAGCAGTTATTAGGCCGATAACTCTTGACCCTTACTTAATATAAAGCTCTCTCTAATATTCCAAACTGGGGTGTGTGTTTGTGCGTGTGTGTGTGTGTGTGTGTGTGCGCGTGTGTGGTGTGTTTTCCTAACCACTAGACTACCAGGGGTAAACTTTTTAGCTCTCTTTCAAAAGCTAAAATATCTTTGATGCTTGATATCTACAGAATAGAAGTTTCAAATAACTTCTATACACATCATTTTATTCAGATCTCAGAAGAGCCCTATGAACCACCCAAAGCAAACATTGTTACCACATTTTACAGATGAACATATCAATGTTTAAAGATACCTCAAAAGCAAAAATAGCAGAAGGCAAGATGTGTAGACTGAATGAATGTATAATGGAGATTCTTAATGCTTTATGACTTGTACATTTTGAAATTAGTGGGGTTTTTTTGGTTTGTTTTGAGATGGAGTTTCGCTCTGGTTGCCCAGGCTGGAGTGCAATGGCACGATCTCAGCTCACAGCAACCTCTGCCTTCTGGGTTCAAGTGATTCTCCTGCCTCAACCTCCCAAGTAGCTGGAATTACAGGCACCTGCCACCATGCCTGGCTAATTTTTGTATTTTTAGTAGAGACAGTGTTTCTCCATGTTGGTTAGGCTGGTCTCAAACTCCCAACCTCGGGTGATCCACCCGCCTCGGCCTCCCAAAGTGCTGGGATTACAGGCATGAGCTGTTGCACCTGGCCATAAATTAGTGGTGTATTTAACTAATTATTAGATGCATGTGTATATAATCTATATTGTTTGATTCTTCTTTTTTCATTCCTTTATTTTTGAAATAAACAACAAAAAAACCCTATGAGACTACAGTCAATAATAATTAACTGTTTATTTTAAAATAGCTAACAGAATATAATTGGTTGTTTATCTCAAAACATAAATGCTTGAGGTGATGGTTACCCAATTCTCCATGATGTGATTATTACTCATTCATGCTTGCACCAAAATATTTCATGTGTCCCATTTATATATGCCTAATATGTACCAACAGAAATTAAAATAAAAAAATTAAACATTAAGAAAAAGTCCCAACTCTGTAATTTACTGTGTTTGCAGTCCTTTCTCAGTGTGTAGGGAGGGTTCCCTCTTGACTGGGTTTCCTGACCCCAGATACAGAGGCCCTGATGTGGACCCCTGGGCTGGAGTGTGTTCTTCCTGGATTCTTCTGGAAAGTCACTCTGAGCTCTGAATTTTTAAGAAAGAGAAAGCAAAGACCTGAAGATTGAGTATGGAAGAATGCACATTGTTAGGATGTGGGAAAGGGGAGTTAATTCAACAAAGAATAAAAATTCAGTTCGTGTAAAGGCCAGATTGGTCTGCAAAGCAAAAGCTGAAGACAGGTCAGAGAGAGAAAAGACTGAATTAGCTAATTAGGGAGTGGGCGAGGAGTCTGAACATCTTTGCCAGTGCACCACAGTATCAAGGGTAAAGGAATGAAAAGACTGTGAGAGGATGAGGATAGCAGCTGTGATCTATAGATTGGAAAAATTTGGTGGATGGAAGGAAGGATACAAAACCATCATAATTTTGGCAAAATATTATTTGATCCATATCTACATTGGTGCAATGCATTGATTTAGTAGTAACTATGCCCTTAGATCCTCTAAATTAAAAATAAAGACACACCAGATCGATAGATAGCTCACAATAAAACTGCAAGTGCTTGTAAGCAGAGTGAAGAAAGGTATTACAGCAAACGAGATTGAGTGTGTCATAATGAAAAAAGCCCCAAAGTAAAATGCTTCATGAAGACAAGGTCAAGATCACTACTGGACAAGTTGATAGACACCCTAATGAATAAAAGGTTGTCTGCTCTAAAGTCATCATACCATTCATAAAGCAGGTATACAGCTGAGAAACGTTCCCAGAATGCCAAATTTGTATCTATTGGGAAAGTTTTTATAAGATTACATGGAGGCTGCAGAAAAATACACAGGGCAGAAGTTAATTTGAGTCAGACAGAAAAAAATAAATGTTTGCTGTGTGAAATATTGCCAGGGTTTCTTGGACCACAGTAGCAAAAGGAATACTGAGAATAATTGGTGGCCCTTCAGCAAGAAGTAATTGGCCCTTATTATTTTAAATTATATTTAATAAAGAAAAACATTTATAGAATTAGTAAATTGGAAAGTTTAGGTGAATGTATCTGATATTGTTCTCACAAAACACTAATTATAAGAGCAATATATAGTCTGTTGTAAATAACACCAAATAAAGCACTCTAAAATAATTGAACTTTCATAGATATTTTTCAAATATGAGTTTATAAGTGGTTAGCATAAATAAATTGAAGAATGGCTTGGAATCTCTAAACACCTCAAGCAGTATTAGGACTCACATATTTGGGTCAAGATATAAGATACTCTGCTTTTTGATAAGTTCTTAAAATGGTAGAGTTTTTCTTAGTACAAATAAACTGAAATAATTATAAATAGTTTCCAGAATTGAGCACTTACTATATACCTGGCATTGTTTTACCAATTTCACTCAGCTAATCCTTACACTTATACTCTGAGATGGGTTCCATTACTGTCTACAATTTATATATGAGAATATCAAAGAGAATGTGATTAACATGTCCAAGCTCCTGCAGCTAGACAGCATCAGAGCCAGCTACCAACTCAGACATTCTGTCCCCAAATTCCATACACTTAATCAGCTAGATGGCATCAGACCCAGATACTTACTCAGACACTCTGTCCCCAGATTCCATACACTCTACTGCCTGAAATCAATGAAGGTAAGTGTGCGGCCCTTTAGCGGAATAGAAATAAGTGGAAATTGGCAGAAGGTAAATTAGAGATGTGGTAATAATGGGTCTTTCTATTTGAGTCACTACCTGCCTTAAAACAAAATCTTTATTCTAGTGGTATTTTTTTTTCAACAATGAGTATGTCATATGTCTAGATATATCTCACAAAGCAATTATGTTATATCTCATGTATTAGAATTAGAATAATTGTGAATAAAATTATCTTATCTCCATAAATAAATATATACACATATATACACACACACATATATATGTACACACACACATATATATAACTTCCTGGGATCTCTACGCTCTTTGATGTCAAGAATATCTTCAGATCAACAATAATTACATTGAAGAAAGTAAGATCTGGAGGGCCAAATAATATGGATAAACTGGGGCCAGAAATGGTTTATACAATTACTTGTCTCTTCCTGCCATTCAGGCGTAGAAAGGACAAACTTCTAGAAACAGATCATTTTTCTCAAGTCTTACTGCAGAAATTTAAAGTCTCCAATTTGCATTTCATTTTCAAAATTAATTTAACCACAAGACTGTGGCAGAACAACAACAACAACAACAATGACAACAACAAAACGTATGCACGTTTCTTTTTGATCTCAAATGCAGTTTCTATACCGTTGCAGCTTTATTCTGTCTACAGATTCCTATTCTTCATGATTCTTATTCCATAGAACAGGGCAAAGTATTGACAAATTGCATCGCATTTGTTTCTAAAATGCATCTTCAGTCTCACATAATTCTGATTTATTTAAAGTTATTATTAATAGGGAATAATGTGGCACTTCTTTAATCCCTACTGAACTCAAATAGCTCAAATTTTCATAAGACTTTTATGCAGCAGGGCGGGTAGGAAGCTGAAAGAGTCCATAAATATGTAAGCATCCAGCCCCAGCACACACAGATGTGTCTATCTTTTACATTCCTTTCTTGTGTCTAATTCTCTTGGTAGCCACTTTCTGATTTCCCTTCTGTGCCTGGATATTTTCAGCTTCAATTTTCATTCTGTCTCATTTGTATTTTACAGTACTCAACAACAAAGGTAGTTTCTTTCGGGAACTTTGTTTCCTAAGCTCTTTTTACTTTAAGAACATTGGATTTCAGATTTAACTGAAAGTTATTTGTTCGCAATTGAGAGTAAGTGAAAGTAAAGAAAAGGTAGTCATTTATTACCAGCAAAGGTTTCCTTTCTCAAATATAGTCAGAACAAGCAACTGCACTATTTAATATGACTCTCCTTTTGGGTTCATCTATGTAGAGATATTGATAATGGTCATTTGTCCCAGCTGAAGTCAGACTTTATATTTGTTTCCATTGATGCTTACACTATAAATCATTAAAGCACTGATAAAATTAAACAGACATTCACATACAGGCTTGAATGATGACTGTGTTTGGTTAAATGTGTTCTGCTACACATCTTGTTAATAAGACATGCTAAAAAAAGCTCCACTTTTTTGATAACATTTTTTTCTTTCCCTTTTCTTAATCTTGGTTTAGTCTTTTATCCATCAAACTTGTTTGTTCCCACTGGATGGAGGATGCCAGGGGATGCATCATTCCTGCCAGGTAGACGGCAGTGCTTATGGGAGGTGATAAATCATTTTGCCATTTCAAAAAAAAAAAAATCACGATTCCATCTGCTCCCACAGGAGACAATATTATGCTGTAAAATAGCTATGACTGCCTATTTTTAATGTGGCACATGTCAGGAAGCTACTCGCTGTATTAATAACTCTGCTCTTTGTTAACAAACAGATTAATTAAAAAGTTAACACTCGTGATTACAGTTGCACTTGGATTTCACCCATCTGGGTGACTCTGGGTTGAGATCTAGAATCATTTCTTAGCAGCAAAGGAGTGCCCAAATTAGCTCTCCAACAAAGTCTCAAAAAATAGAGGAGGAAGACAAGACCCAATAGTGGAAAAATTACTGAAATGAATCACCATGGACCACCAAAGAATAACTTTGATATTACTCTGAAATTTACATAGACTATTCGGACATTGCCTCTGAGTTACCTGCTTAGAGGTAAGAAACAAAGTCTCCCAGAGGCAAGAAGAAAAAATTTAAAATGAACAAATGAAAACTTTAATACAAGAGGACATAGGAGCTTTAATCTCTTTCCCAAGGGTTTCTTTCTGCTACTATTTTTGTTTCACTTTAAAACCTATGGAACAACAATTTAGATCCAAGGAAACAAAAAATCTTGCTTTGGAAGGCTGAAGTGGGTGGACTGCTTGAGGCCAGGAGTTTGAGATCAGCCTGGGCAACATAGTGAGACCTCCCTCTTTCTAAAGAAATTCAAAAATTGGCTGAGTGTGGTGGTGCATGTCTGTACTCCCAGCTATTCAGGAGGCTAAGGTGCGACCATCACCTGAGCCCAGGATTTCGAGGCTGTAGTGAGCTATGATTGTGCCACTGCACTCCAGCCTGGGTGACAGAGTGAAATCCTGTCTTGAAAAAAGAAAAAAAAATTAATAAAGTGTAAAAGAGAAATCAGCAAGAGATGGAAACTGATCAGATGTTTCCAGCTGCTCAGGGATGAGAGAAAATGAATGGCTTCCCCAAACACTCAAGATTGCTGATTTGTACAATAGATTGCTAGGAATAATGGTCTCTGAATAAGAGAGGCAGATACATTAGAAGGTTTTGCAAGATGATGTTTAATTCAATCTTAGACATACCGATATATAAATTATGCCTATGGTGATTTCCCCTGGAGAGTTCTAAATGAATGTCTGGCACTTAGACAAGATTGTTGAGAAAGAAGTAACGTTGCATGGTGGCAGGGGCCAAAACTTTTGGTCAGACTGTCTTTGGTTTGAGTCTCTGTTCTACAACTTATAAGCTATATGATCTTGATAAGTTATTTAAATCTGTAAACCTCAGTTTCTTCAACTATAAAATGGGAACAATCTCACCCCTAAGGTTTATATAAAGAGTTAGTTAATGTATGCCAATCACAGGGTATACAATTTCCTGCTAAGCTGGTAGTTCTTAGGTGTTGGGGTTACAGGTGTGAGTCACTGCACCGGCCAGTTTAATCACCTCTGGACAAATCCTCCTTGCTTCAGTGCAGTATTGACCCACACTTGGGTCACAGAGCATCTCCCACAGCACACAGTGAATTTCATAACACTCAAATCCGAGAATATCTCTTCCCATTTCTCCGAGGATAAAGCTTATACTCTTTACAGTATCATACGCAAACTTTCATGATCTGGGTACTATCTACCTTTGGAATTTCACCTTCCATGCCTCTCATATGGGCCACATACTCGAGCACTACTAAACTACTCGCACTTTGAAAATTATGCTTTTGCACATTTGGCTCTTTCTTCTTAGAACATGTAATTCCTTGCCTATTTAGTAAGAATGAATTTATTGTTCAAGATTCACCTCAAGAGTGCTTTAAAAATAAAGTGGGAGGACAAACCAACCTTGTATGATAAAGTCGAATGCACCTGACACTTGCTTTTTTGGTTTCCACGTCAGCCAGGGTGTCAGCACATGACATAGGCTCTGCCAAGGACAGGCTCTCATCCTGGACTTGGAATTTGGATCTAGTGATGCATCATGGTCACCCTCGCTGGCCCTACTGGCAGTTTCATCAGTTGTCAGTTTCTGAGACAGTATCGTCACAAGGCTAGCCCTAGGTTCAAGTGGCAGCCACACTGGTGCCCCTTCTCCATCAGCTCTGTTGCATCAATTTGGCCCTTGTGCCTGGCTTCATAGACCCCAAGCCTTGTTCTCCAGACCTCCAAGTGTTTCTGTGGGTCATGCAACATTTAAAAACAAAAAACAAACAAACAAAAAAACACCTCATCAGCTGTATTTAAATTTGTCAGATTTATTTTTTTTGCTTGTAACTAACAGCCCTGACATCATGCCGAGACAGAATGAATCAAGCCCCACTCTCTGATCTCATGGCATTCTTTCTACAGTGCTTACATGTCTTTTATAGTGAGATGTTGTGCAACATCTCATTATATTGTGGCTCTGTTGCTCATCTGTCTCTCCCACTCTCTTAACCATCTGGGAGCTTGGATAGTTGCCTTCTTTATGTTTTTATCCACATCTGATCCCAGGTCCTTGTACATAACAATGCTCATTAAGTGTTGTTTGTTTTGTGTGAGGGAACTATTTAATGAATAACTGAATAATTGTGGTTTTGAAGTAGTCTGCTTTTTCACGTTATGCTTTTTCTCCTTCAAATAATGGCCTTCTTTTAAAAATAAGAATAATATGTAAGTAGGATGCATTGGCCTACCTTAAATCATTATTTAGAGTGTTGTCTAAAGACACATTGTTGAGGGATGAAACAATCCTCTTGCTTTTAATTTAGAAAGAAACATTAACTTTTTTGAAGTTAGATAAGAACTAGATCACCATAGCACACCCCAGCATATTCAAGGATGCTCCAGAACCAATCAATTTTACTAACTAATCTTCAGTTAATCAGAAATATCAATTTCCTAACCATGATAGTTAATTAAAATTTTACGGTAAGACAGTAACTAAATTCTTTGGACTTGTGGCCATTTAACATTTTTAAACAGAGAAAAAGAAGAGAAATGGTATTGTCTAAAAGATGCCATTATTGACTTAAAGTATTCCCTTTGGGTCAAGAGCAGAGACCATCTTTTGATATGGACAAGGGATTCTAGAGATAGTGGGGAAACTGGCTTTCTATTATCCACTCAGTGGGTTTGCAAACAACTCCTGATGCATTCTCTAATTTGCAGTACACTCTCCTGCTGTCAGCATTGACTGTCAGGCCAAAAGGACACCTATTCTCACTCTTAGTAGAAACTGCTGCTAAACTGCTCTAATGGGAGACAAAGGAGGCAGCTTGGAGAGCCTGAGCTGAATTCAAAGGTGCTTGAGAATTGGTTGGAAATCTGGAATGTTAAGATGTATTAAAATGCTATTACGGAGACATTAGTTGAGGCTGCAGTCTATTTTTATTGACTTTACACCTCCCTATTATTGAGAAACTCCCTATCTTCTACTTTACAAATGTAATAAACTCACAACAATATAATTCCATTTCCCCACCTCATCATGATTTTGCTATTATTATATCTCTTACTCTACATGTTTCCTATTTCCTACCTTACGATGTTACAGAAAACTTATTACAGATTTCCTATAAGCTGTTAGTTGTCTTTTAAGGAAAAATAAGGAAACACAACATAGTCTTCTAGATTTATTTCTTAATTGCCATTCTTGATGCCTTTTTTTCCCTCTAGATGCACGTTTCCATTTTGTATTATTTCTCTTCAGCCTGAATGTTATTTTTATGCATTTCTTATAGTAGACAGCTGCTGAGGACACATTTTCACAGTTTTTTTTCTATCTGAAGTTGAGCTGTATTTCATGTTTGCTTTCAGTGGTATTTTTATTGGACAATTCCTTTTTCCTTCATCACTGTAGACTATTCCAGATAGGATAATTTCTGTCTTCAAAGCCACTGAATCTTTATTCTGACATCTGTAATCTGCTAATCCTACTTAGGAAAATTTTCAGTCCAATTATTGACTTTTCAGTTCTAGAGTTTCCATTTTGTTCTTTTTTATAATTTCCATTTCTTTGCTAAGATTCCGTATCTATTTAAAAATCAAGACCATACTTTCCATTAATTCTTTGAGCATATGACAAAAACAAGGAATGGGGAAAAGACTCCCTATTCAATAAATGATGCTAGGATAACTGGCTAGTCATATGCAGAATATTGAAGCTGGAAACCTTACTTACACCATATATAAAAATCAACTCAAGATGGATTAAAGGCTTAAATGTAAAACAGAAAACTATAAAAACCCTGGAAGACAACCTAGGCAATACCATCCTGGACATAGGAACGGGCAAAGATTTCATGACAAAGACACCAAAAGCAATCACAACAAAAGCAAACATTGACCAATGGTATCTAAACTAAAGAGCTTCTGCACAGCAAAATAAACTATCCACAGACTAAACAGACAACCCACAAAATGGGAGAAAATATTTGCAAATTATGCATCTGACAAAGGTCTAATATCCAGAATCTATAAGGAACTTAAAGTTACAAGACAAAAACAACTCCATTAAAAAGTGGGCAAAGGACATGAACAGACACTTCTGAAAAGAAGACATACGTGTGGCCAAGAAGCGTATGAAAAGAAGCTCAATATCACTGATCATTAGAGAAAGGCAATCAAAACCACATGAGATACCATCTCATACCTATCCAAATGGTTATTATTAAAAAGTCAAAAAATAACAGATGCTAGCGAGGTTGCAGAGAAAAGGGAACACTTACACACTACTGGTGGGAGTATAAATTAGTTCAATTATTCTGGAAAGCACTATGGTGATTACTCAAAGAGCTAAAAGCAGAACTACCATTCAACCCAGCAATCCCATTACTGGGTGTATACCCAGAGGAATATGAAGCATTCTACCATAAAGACACATAAACATGAATGTTCATTGCAGCACTGTTCACAATAGCAGAGACATGGAATCCACCTAAATGCCCATCAATGACAGACTGGATAAAGAAAATGTGGAACATACCCACCATGGAATATTATGCAGCTGTAGAAAAGAACAAGATCATGTCTTTTGTGGGACCGTGGATGGAGCTGGAGGCTATCATCCTTAGCAAACTAACGCAGCAACAGAAAACCAAATACTACATGTTCTCACTTATAAGTGGGGGCTAAATCATAAGAACTTATGAACCCAAAGAAGGAAACAACAGACACTGGGGTCTACTTGAGGTGGGTGAGAGGAGAGAGAGGAGCAGGAAAGATAACTACTGGGTACTGGTCTTAACACCTGGGTGATGAGATAGTATGTACAACAAATCCCCATGACACGCATTTACCTATATTACAAACTTTCACATTTACTCCCCAAACTAAAGGTTTAAAACATGTTATAATGATAAAAAATAATTTTAGGATATATATAAAATGGATGCTAACTGCAATAATCAGATATTTTGGAGTTGGTTTGTATTGGCTGCTTTTTTCTTTGACTAAGGGTTTTCCTTTTTCTGGATCTCTGTAAGTTTGTATTCACTTGATCTGTAGGTTATATACTGGAGATATTTTGGTCATCTTCCTCTGAAGAGTGTTGATGTTTTTCTCTGGCAGACCTCAGTTCATTTATTGGTTGATTCTCTTGAAACTCGGGAAAGCACGGTTTTAAGCTATGATAGGGCTGATCTGTGAAAGCCTAAGGGGTTTTCCAAGCTCCTCTAACTTGGTGGACTCAAACTCCAAACTTTCTCTCCCTGGTGCATTTGTCAAGGTTTGATTTTAGGCTTTGTTGTGATGATCTACGGAATAGGCCTTATTCTGAGGTGTGATTCTTACTCTAAAGTAAGGCTCTTTCTTGTAACAAATTTTATGTGTCTTGAATGAATACCAGTGATGCAAAAAAATGTGTTAATAAGATCTTTCTACTTGGTCATGTTGGACTTCCAACGCTTGTCAGGACTGCTTGATCTCTAATATTTCTCTTTCATTTCTGGTCCCACAGCAGTTTCTCTCTGGTAACCCTTGAGGAGTTTTGCACTGTGCTTGTGGAACACGGCCTTTACATTCTTCTAGGCCTCTCTTTTATACAGGTTCCTTCTCCCTGAGTCCTGCTTTGCAAATTCCGGTAGCTCCACCTTCCCTAGTCATCATGCTCTGCTTGGACACTTACATTCTGTGCCACAATTGGGAAATTATCCCCAGGCAAAGAGTCCGCAAAATCATGGGACTTACCTCCTGAGTTTCCCTTCTCACAGGGATTGCTGTGTGGTGCAGCCCTTTTGTCCAATGTTGGAAAAGAGTGTGTCATGTATTTTGCCTAGTTTTATGGTTGTCGAAAACAAGATGGTTAAGTCTTATGTCAGTTATTCCACAACAGCTGGAAGCAAAAGTTTTAATATTTCATATTATTGATTTAATGACTTCATTTAGTCTATCTCCTGCCAATCTTTTTGATACATAAAATGTCAATATCCCTGGTTAAACCAGTTGGACAGTTCTTGCTCTATCCGTTGCACAATTTACTTAGGATCTCCCTCTATAACTTAGATTACCATATGTCCTGGTTTACCTGGGACAGTGTTGCTTAATTTGTCCTGGCTAAATTGTGACCCTTTCACATTCAAATGTGTTCCACTTTCCACTTTCAACTTTAGAAAACAAGTCACTGGTCACTTTACTCGTCTATTCTTATTCCTATTCAGGTGCAGCCCATTTGTAACAGTCACTTTCCTATGGAAAGCCTACTTGCCATGTACTCCCAAGGAGACTGGGCATGGTAAGCTCCTCTAGCTTGGTTTTCCTCTAACAGGCTGGCCTAATAGTGGCATGCTAGGAATATTCAAAATACAGTAGAAATGGCATACTTAACTGTGAGACATCAATTAGATTCAATGAGTTTGGAAAAACATTGCTATCTAAATATACATGCAGACAAAATAGGGCGTACACTGCAAATTTGTGTGACTTCTTCAAGATAAAACAGGGCACTCTGATGAAATGTCATGTTTGCAAGGAGCTGCTTCAAGCTGTACCCTCAGATTTCTCCAGGAAAGTGCATTCTTTTCTTCTTGATGCTAGGGCTCTATTGTTGAAACATATTTAAGAAACACTTCTAGGTCACCTGAGGACATTTTTCAAGTTTCATCCAGCTTTTTAAAGTGATCTCTGTCCCTTTCTCCTGTCTGCTCAATTACCTCTCATAGGTCTTTGACTACTCAGTGCTCAGCGGAGCTCAGTTAGGAGTTTTCAGTTGAGGATGACACCTCCAGCACATTTCATGTCTTAAACTACAATGCAACGCCTTCTGTCCCTCTCTTCTCTCACAAACAAGAGTGAAAGATTATATATGTTATCTCTCATTCGACACACAAAACAACTTTATAAAAATGATTATCATTAGCATTATATATATATTTTTAAAGCACAAATTTGCCAGACCCTGTTCTGAGTGTCAGGGATACAGATTTTTCATTTTAGTCAAATAATCAATTAACTTTGGTTAATTGAATAAATAATAGACACAGTCTTGTTCATGAACGCTTAAATGGAGTTTCTTTCTTGTTGCCCAGGTATTACATCCTATTGTTGAGAAACTAATAGAGTCTAACAGAAGAAACTTCAAGACCTACTTTAAACCTAATTTTTTTTTTTTTTTTTTTTGAGACACAGTCTCACTCTGTCTCCCAGACTGGAGTGCAGTGGTGCGATCTCGGCTCGCTGCAACCCCCACCTCCCAGGTTCAGGCGGTTCTCCTGCCTCAGTCTCCCAAGTAGCTGGGATTACAGGTGCGTGCCACTACACCCAGCTATTTTTTTTTGTATTTTAAGTAGAGATGGGGTTTTGCCATGTTGGCCAGGCTGGTCTTGAATTCCTGGCCTCAAGTGATCTGTCCCCATCGGCCTCTTGAAGTGCTACCATTATAGGCATGAGCCACTGGGCCGAGCCCTAAAATATTTTATGTTCTACAAATATTTTGGTCATTGGTTAACCAAAAGCTGGAAATGATGTAGTAGATCAGACAGTGTAGTGAGTTTTCCTATTAGTAACCCCAGCCAGCAGCCCCTACATGCCAGCACTCTTGCTAATGAACTGCTATAAAGGAAATGCTAACCTTTGGATAGTCTCAGAGAAAATAAACAAAAGAAGTAACAGTCTCATGTTTTAAAAAGAAAAGAAACATTTTTGAAAAAACGTTATCCATGTTTGTTATAAAAATAAATTGCTTTTTCTATTTCTACAAGCTACAAAACTTACATTTAGTCCACAAGAACAAAAACAAACATAAAGGCAAACCAGAATTTGTTTTCATAGGAAAACAGACAAGTTGTTAATTTACTCTTTAAAAATTAAAAAAAAAAATAATTCAACTCCTATCCATTTCTTATATACTGAATTCAGAGGTCTCGTCTAAGATTTTACGAGATATAATGACACTATTAAAATGAGAAAATAAGAAAAATGATCTGATAATGTCTTTGAATTCGAATTAATGTGATTTATTCCAAGTTTTAATCAGTACTAGATAATTGCTTCATTCTATTATCAAAACAAAATTAATTTTTACAGGATCTGTTACTTACTCCACATGGACAATAAATAGATTTGTGAACTATTGCTTTCTTATCTGCACTAAGAGGCTAGTTATGAGGGTTAAGAGTTACAGTAATATTACCTACAGGTAGAAAAATTTGGTTTACATTCCAATTTTGCTGCTTGTTAGCCACATGACTTTAGGAATGTATGTCTAATCCTCAAATTCATCATCTGAAAGCAACACTCTCATTATTTTCCTTAGAATTAAATGAGACAATGGTGCCTGATTCATAATATTAAAAAATGGTAATCATTTATATTATTAGATGATATATTATCTACTAACACATTTTTTTTCAGGTCTTATCATGGGATAAGATCTTCTTGGAAAGTCCTCATCTTTAAGACGGTCCTGATTTAAGTCCATTTCATGGTTTAGAATCAGATGCTATCTTGTATGGAAGGATAAAGTCATATAACCTTTACTTACATAAGCACAAACTGGCCCCCATCACTATGCATGATCTAAATGAAGTAACTGCTTCCTTTCATTCATGTCTAATGACCGTAAGCAAAGCATTTGGGGGCATAAGTTTCTTCTAGCAAAGTAGATTGATAAGGCAGTTGCAGTAAGAACCTTCTAAGCCTCCAGGCAACGTTAATGTCTCTTTCAAATGAAGGATGACGGGATTTCTTCACCAGATCAGGTATCTAAAATGAGTTCAGGAAGATAGTATCCCACAGAATTTCTGGTTCCTGTAGTTAGGGAACCTACACACCAATAAAGCATTGCCTTTGAATCTTATCCCTTCTTAACATCAAGAGTTTGAAGATGAGGAGTTTATCAGGGTTCCAGCAGAACACAGAGGACATAGTCAAGTTGGGTTTTTAAGGAGAGTCTATTGAAGGGAATTTTACAAAACACTGGAAAGGTTTAGGCAATGCAACAAAAGATGGAGCAGTATGTTAGGTCAAGCAGCAGTAAAAAGACGAAGAGGCAAGAGGAGAGAGCTTTGAAGAAACAGATCTCTAGCAGAGAGCTGCGTGCCGGAAGCTAGCTCTTATTAAAGCATAGTCTACAGTGGTGCAGAAGGAAGGGAGCTGGGGAAGATACTCTCATTCTCCCTCCACCCTCTGACCTTTGCCAATGCATCCCATTGGCTGAATTCAATTAGAAGCTAGAGGATAAGGGAGCCTCTTGATGCAGTCCAGGATGGCCAGCATCCCAGGCACAGAGTATGGGAGAAGAAAGGGAGGGAATAGACAGGAAAGGGGGAAACGCAATGCGTGCTTCAAGGAAGGGGACAGGATAGGCAGTGTTTCTCGACTTGACACTGTGTACTAATAAATACAATTCTATTTAAAACATTCTGGTGTCTACACTTTAATTTCATCTATTATTGGAGTAGTGTGGGAGCTCAAATCAGAATTAGTGCTGATTTTTCTACTCTAATGTCTTAATTAATATGAGCTCCTATTATAAAATTTTGTGGAAACTATTGAACATTTTAGTCAAATAATCAATTAACTTTGGTTAATTGAATAAATAATAAACCCAATCTTATTCATGAATGCATAAACAATTTTTTTTTTGAGATGTAGTTTCTTGTTGCCCATGCTGAAGTGCACTGACACAGTCTCGGCTCACTGCAACCTCAGCCTCCCAGGTTCAAGCAATTCTCCTTCCTCAGCCGCCTGTGTAGTTGGGATTACAGGCACCTGCCACCACACACGGCTATTTCTTTTTTTGGGGGTTTTTTTTTGGTATTTTTAGTAGAGACAGGGTTTCACCATGTTGGCCAGGCTGGTCGCGAACTCCTGACCTGAGGTGATCCACCCACCTCCGCCTCCCAAAGTGCTGGGATTACAGGCGTGAGCCACCGCGCCCGGCTTAAACAATTTTTATTTTACCCACATTACTACTTATTAATTACCATGCTAGTTGATATACAATATTTTTTTCTACAACAGAGAGAATATAAAAAAGAGATATGAAGACAAACGGGACTTGATCACTAGCCACAAGGATGTGATAAGATAGCAACGTTCAAACTAACTACAAAATTACTACAATTATTAAGTCATAGTGTGAATAAAGTTTAGTGAGAACCTGAAGAAGAAGGAATTTCTGGAGCCAATAGTAATAATCCCTTTGTTTGCTCATGCCTATCAGCATCTACTCCCTGAAACCTATTAGAAATATTCTCTCTCATGTCCTCCCTCTTACCTAACAACCTTATACCCACTACTAGTAAGATGCAATAATCTTTGACTCTTTCCCTCCAGGCTCTCAAACTTGAGGCATTTAATCAAGGACTTCAAATTTCAGAAGCCTCAGATCTCGTAGGAATGTTACCTGCGTTGAACTTGAGGATTTCTATGCAGAATGTGTTTCTTGTTGTTGTTTTTAGATCTTTCTAATTTGTTCCTAGCTTTAGAAGTAGGATGAATCCAGACGGATGGCAGGTATAGTTACTGTACTGCTAATTTTGATATTTTTCCCCCTGTGATTCTATTCAATATATTCTATCTTGTTTTGTATTATTTTGCTTTTCCTTTATCTTCCACTTTTACTGAGGAATGGGAAGTAGCAATGTAAGAGGGTCAACTATGCAGGCAGACTGTTTCAAGTAAAGAAATTTGACATTCTTGTTTGCTTTGGTTAGCTTTTCATAAGTACTTTCTGTACCTCTGAATGGATTTCAAAAGCAGGAGTACAGTCTCATTAAAAAAAGAAAATTTTAAAAATTACCCATTTGCTAATTCTCGAGATCATAGAGTTCAATACACCTTCACAGAAGAGTGATACAATTAACTACCAAGATTCATTAGGTTTTCTGGAATAGTCTGTCATCTGATTTCTACAATTCAAGCCAATATGTGGAGATGCATAAGCTAACAAGCAAAATATATGTTTTACTGAGATAACTCTTTGAAACTAAGCATGTTATGAACTTTTAATAAATTTAGTTTGGGGTTGAGTTTGTAATGTATCATTTGAAGACATTTTTTAGAAATGTCCTCCACATGATCAAGATTAGTTTTAATTTTGAGGCAAAGTATGCATTAATCTTTTTTTTCACTCAAAGACAATCTTTGACTCCTACTATTCTGAACTACTTGTTATTGCCAATAATAAAGGGACAGAGTTTAGATCTGTGGGTTGTAACACCACTTGGGTCATTTAACATACATGAGTGTTAAATTTACAATTTCACTCTGGGAAAGCTATGTCTAGTCATTGGGAAATATTTTGTAAAATGCATTTGTAATTAAATTTATGCTGCTTGTACCAGCCATTAAAAATCAACTAATGAGCTTGCATAAGGGAGAGGCAAACTCACATTAGATTATAAATTGAGAAACATAGCCACAATGCTAATTCCTTCCTAACAACGGCTCTTGACTCCAAGAATATAACAAATGGTTTCTGAAGGTCCTGTTTTTTTCTATAATTTATATGTTGCCTCCTATGATATGTAAAGAAGAACTAGAGTCTAACAAAGGGTTCTAAATGATGTCCAATATGGTACTGGGGAGAAGACATTTGTTCAATAAGTAAAACAAAATTATACATCTTTCTTAGGGCAGGTGTCTTTTGCTTGTATGAACCATATTTTTAAAATAAAGTATTACCCACTACTTTGTTTCCTTTTTGTATTTCAGAGTGTATCCTTTTTGGTTGCATGTAAAGCCTCTGTTTAGTGATCAAGGGGCAATGACTGGTATATACATAACTATTGCTTTATACTCTGACATGTACAGTTTATCTACAGTATCTTCAGTGTTGCATTATTATTTTATCCAAGAATAAGGTTTTGAATGCTAACTCTAGAATGTCACTATGTATCTAGCTGTTTTTCACATTCATCCTACCATATTTGCTGTCCAAAAAAAAAAAATTACCCATCATCATAGAAAGTATATTACATTAAATATACCTTTAGGGATGTTTTAACCTGATAAATGCATGCAATTGTCTTTTTCTCTTATTTAAGCCTATCTTTTTTTTCTGCCAAGGGACCATTAGTAGAAGTGAATGTCCAAGATAAATAAATGTACATGGCATTAAAATGATACTATGGGTAGAAAGCAATTCTTAGATGATTTCCTATTGGATATGAAAACTAATTTTTTCAAATACAGAACTCCATTATTCTAACGAATTATTTTATTTGCCTTTTAAAAAAATTTCATTAAACAAGAACTTAATATATCACTTCCACATTTCAGCTGTTTTGCTGTGTAATACCACAAATACAGTTATTTCTGGATTGGGTAGAAAGGGGAAAGGAGGAAACTAGATAAATAAGTTCAAAAAACGAAATTTAAAAAAAAAGAACCCTTTTAACCACAGGGTAATAGTGACCTAGAGAGACACAAATTAGAATTAGATGCTGCTGGATACCACATTTTACAAAATAGTCTAGTGCTAGGAAACTCCATAAAATACCTTACATAGGACAGGGTTAGGGTAGAAAGGAACACAAATAAATGTTATTTCAATTAGCAACTTTTTTGAAATTCCCCACAGACATTTATTTAGTTGAAAAAAAAAATGAAAACATACTTTCTTATCCTGGTTCTTCTTCTTTTCCAGGAATGAAAGTGCCTTTGGATGTTGCAATGGGACCGTAAGGAATGGCAGCCAGTGAGTAGAAGACAACAAAGGCCGGTTGTGGTGGCTCACTCCTGTAATCCCAGCACTTTGGGAGGCCGAGGTGGGTGGACTACCTGAGGTCAGGAGTTTGAGACCAGCCTGGCCAACATGGTGAACCCCGCCTCTACTAAAAATACAAACATTAGCTGGCTATAGTGGCGCACACCTGTAATCTGTAGGCTGAGGCAGGAGAATAGCTTGAACCCGCGAGGTGGAGGTTGCAGTGAGCCGAGATCGCGCCACTGCACTCCGGCCTGGGTAACAAGAGCGAAACTCTTTCTCAAGAAAAGTAAAATAAAAAAGATGACAACGAAGCATCCCTTTCCCCGACAGTGGGCCTCACAGTCAATGGGGAGTAACTGCATTTACTCCCTGTGCATTGCGGGGAAAAAAAGTGACTTGACCCATTTCAATGGAATCTGCACAGCTTTCCTGTGCACTTAACCACCATCTCTGCTCTCACCACTACCCCCAAAATCCCATATTTTCTAATATATGTGAAATATAGACACAAAGCCACACATTGACTCTTTAGGGCAATGGTAACTCTAGATTTAGCTAATGGTGACTGAAACTACATCTTGCCCTGTTGCATTAAAAACATTCACATTATCTGTATTCTGAAAATGATACTGTGCTTAGCTTCCCACCAGAGGTATTTATGTTGGAAATAGGATCAGAGCACATACTAACATTCAATTGCTATACATTTATACTCTTTTAATTTCCTCTCTCAATAAAATAATTTGTGTCTGTCATTTCTCACACTAATATGGTGGAAGGCTTGAGATGAACACTAATGGTTCCTGTGCGCTATAGGAATGGACCACTGAGATTTAAGTGACTCCTTCAGGGACACTGTGCAGAGTGAAACTCCAATTTTGAAGTGTTATTTTTGTTGCTAATTTCTCAAAATGTATGGTGTGAACTGAGGAAATGTTACCTTAAAGGGTATGGCATCTCCATGTGTGCTGGTTAGAGAATTATTTTACAGGATTCTTGTGGAGATCAAAGAGATGTGCCTATTTCATTTTAACTCCATCTCAGCCACTTGCCTAATCAAGATCCCTTAGAGATGACTATATCCTGCAGTGTTCTAGAGACAAATAATAAACTCATAAATTTCACCCATCTGTGTACAGCTGAGTCCTCCTTGATGATATAACGGATACTTTTTCTGAAATAAAAGTCCAGGATCAAGACTATTTTATTTTTCTTTGCTACACAACCACTTTTTGAAGGAGAAAAATGTTGCTCATTTTTAACCCTATATGTGTTTCTACATCTGAACTTTCGGACCATGCCGTACTTCCATTTCCTAATTTTTACTTTCAGTTTGGTTTTCTTTCTTAGGGAGCTCTGGTTGATTTCTTCCCCAACCTTCACCCCCCTCTCACCCCCAAACAACCCCTAGATAAAGCAAATTTTGAGAACTTAGTATTCATGAGGCTTCAATTACAAAAATAAAACGTAAAATAAAATAAAGTCAGGCTTCCTGTTATGATGGTTGCCCACATGACAAAAAGGAAGTTAAACTGTTTGCTGACATGTCTCTTATGGTTTGAATCAGAGCTCCCTTCTTAGGAGCCTTGCCAAATACCCAGCTTCCACAGACAATCTTCTGTGGGTGGTGACCTCACTGGAATCTGAGGGCAAAGGCTAAAATATATGCCATAATCATCGCAAACAAATCCCAGCTCTGGTGCAGGATTGCTTGACTCACATTCCTGAAGTAGCTGGAAATATGCTTTTTGGACAGTTTAATAGAACAGTAGGTCTCTTCTCTTAAAAACAACAGTTCTTCTAGATATTCCACTTCCTGCTTACAGTACTACCATTTTCCAAGTGATTAAGAAGGCTCAGCGTACTTTGATTTTTCTTTCTTCTTAATCATCCCTCACTCATACCCAATTAATTATTACATTTTAAAATCTCTTTTCTAAAATAAACCTTCTGCCACTCCCTTAATGCAGGATCACTTTACTTTTAGATGACTAATAGAGTGTCTGTCACTTTTATTATTATTTTCAATCTCCGTAAACAATCTCTCTACTTTCATTCCCACCTCCATTTGTTTTCTCTGTGTCTGTAACACACTTAACATGTTTATATAATTCATGGAAAGTAACAAAAAGGGGAAAAAAGTAGCCTCTGGCATGTGACCTTATTCACAGCCTTTGCTTAGATACTTACCTTATAAAACCTTGGCATTCCTTTTGTTGACAAATTAGCATGGACAGTTTTGCCATGGAGACCAAAATCTTTTTTTTTTTTTTTTTTTTGAGACTGAGTTTCTCTCTTGTTGCCCAGGCTAGAGCAGTGGCACAATCTCTGCTCACTGCAACCCCTGCCTCCTGGGTTCAAGCAACTCTCGTGCCTCAGCCTCCTGAGTAGCTGGGATTACAGGCGCCTGCCACCACACCTGGCTAATTCTTGCATTTTTAGTAGAGATGGGGTTTCACCATATTGGCCAGGTTGGTCTTGAACTCCTGACCTCAGGTGATCTGCCTGCCTTGGCCTCCCAAAGTGCTGGGATTACAGACATGAACCACCGCATCTGGCCTACCAAATTCTTAAATGTGCCACATAATGCTCTCTCTCTAGGATCACCTGGCTGCTCTTCAAGGAAGTGATCTCAAACCGGTTTTGGGAACTGCATCTACTTTCACTACTTCATATCAGTGCCCTGACTTAGCCCCAGGTATCCACTACGTCATGTAGCTGGATGTTGGCTAATGCATTTCTTTTTTCTACAAAGTGAACAAGACAATAACCTCTCCAAAAATAATTTTAATCATGTGGCTTATCTAGTTACACATCATCAGCAACTCCCCTCTCAAGTGGAATTCTGGAGCTGGGTCAGCATGGTATCCAGTTTTATCATGCGCACAAGGGCAAGCTTCTGAACCTCTCTATGACTAAATCACCTTACCTGGTGACAATTAATAAATTCGATTTTCTAATACTTTACTTTTAAGATTAATCTATACTTCCTTTGTAGTGTCCTTAATCATTGTTGATACCAACATTATCTCAAGTCTTATCAAATAGGTAGGATAGTTTTCTACCTCTTTTTTTTTGTTTGTTTCTGAGATAGGTGGCATGAAACTGCCATTATTGTTCCATTAAAATTTGGTAAAGTTAAGTTTTAAAACCATCAGATATGGGAGTTTGCTTTGCAATTATTTTGTTAGGTTGATATATGTATTTTCTTCACTTTTCTAAATGTATATTTCACATTAAAAGGTGAAGGAAAAAAATAAACTTATCAAGTCTTATTGGCCATTGAATAGGATGACTTTTTGGTTATCAATTTAATTTATTTAGGGTGACAGGTTTACTTTTATTTCATCCTAAGCCATTTCTGGTAATTTAAAATTTCCAGATAATTACCAATTTTGTATAGTTTTAAAATTTATTGACAAAATAATATAGTAATCTCACATTTAAAAAAAAAATCTACTCTGAATTAGTTTTATTTATTTATTTATTTATTTATTTATTTATTTATTTATTTTTTATGAGAAGGGGTCTCACTCTGTCGCCCAGGCTGGAGTGCAATGGCACAATCTTGACTCACTGCAACTTCTGCCTCCTGGGCTCAAGCGATTCTCCTGCCTCAGCCTCCTGAGTAGCTAGGATTACAGGCACATGCCACCACGCCTGGCTAAGTTTTGTATTTTTAGTAGAGACAGGGTTTCACCATGTTGCTCTGACTGGTCTTGAACTCCTGACCTCAGGTGATCCACCCACCACAGCCTCCCAAAGTGCTGGGATTACAGACGTGAGCCACTGCACCGGGCCTAAGTTTTATTCTTTATTCAATCCTAGAAATATATTTTTCTTGTAATTTGGTCAATTTTTACTATATATATTTATTTTGAGGCTGTATTGTTTTGTGTAGTTAAACTCATGAGGAATTTTTTTTAATCCACCTTTATTCATAAGAAAGATTGGTCTATACTTCTTTTGCTCTGTCCTTAAGCATTGTTGATACCAACATTATCCCAATTGTTTTGTTTATCTTCACGTTCCCTTTGGGGATAAACTTCTCTTTTTGCTTAAATACATACCAAGGAATTATTTGCTTTATTGGAAAGTCAATGAGTAGTAAATATTCCTAACTCTGTTTGGCTGACGATGTCTTTATGTCACCCTCCTGTCTTCATAGAACTAGTTTACTAGGGCATGAAATTCTAGCTTGACAATTACTTTGCCTTAGTATTTTCTTTCTGTTGTCTTCTGATATCTATTGTCCTAAGAGAATTCCATGGTCAAGGTAGTTGTTAAAACTATATAGGTAATTTGTATTACTTCTGTGAAGGCTTTTAAAATATTTTATTTTCCAAAAAATTAGATGGGTGTGGTGGTCGTGTCTGTAATCCTAGCTACTGAGAAGGCTGACGCAGGAGAACTGCTTAAACCCAGGAAGAGGAGGTTGCAGTGAGCCAAGATTGTGCATTGCACTCCAGCCTGGGTGACAGAGTGACACTCCGTTTCAAAAAAAAAAAAAAAAAATTAATACTAAATACAATAAAAAAATTAAATATTTTATTTTCCTTGTTTTCTTGCAATTTTACAATAATATGTCAAGGTGTGCATTTTTAGTTTATTTCAGTGTATGTTTTGCATGCATGTATATGAGAGAATTTTTGAGGTTATTTTATGCAAATTTTATGTAAATAAGAAATTCTGAGATATTTTATTCTTTCACTATGTTTAAAAAATATTTTAGCCAACACTTCTAGAAATCCTAACAGCTGTACCTTGTAGCTTTCCATCTATTCATCCATATATCACATATATCATTACTCTTCTTCTGTATTTTTAAATCATTTTTTCTTTCTGTGTTGTATTCTGAGTGAATTCCTTAATGATATCCTTCACTTTATTACTTCTCTCTTCGATTGTATTTAACTCATAATTGGATTTGATTTTAAATTTCCAGGGACTAGTTTTTACGCCTAATTTTTCTTTAATCAGCTGCTTTTGAACTTTTTATTTTAACTCTTTTTGTTTCTTATGAACTATTTTTCTTTAAGTTTTTGAGAATCATAAACACACTTATTTAAACACATTTTCAGCTGACTTACTCTTTTTATTTTATCAGGAGCATATTTTTCCAATTGCCGATTTCACTTTCTGTCTCTTTTACCACAAGATTTTCTCACTGTCTTGGAGTTCTATTTTTGAGCTTCTCTTGAATTGAAGTTTTCTCCCTTCTGATGTTTTTCTGTGCAGTGATTTTAGGGTTACTTTCCTTAGGTTTTCTTCCATTCTCCAGTTAAGTCTTTTGTTGTTTCAAGGCCCCTGTGCTGCCATCATCTTAGGGATTATTCCTATAGAAGGTCTGATCCAAGTACTAGTTGCAAGGCAGTCTGTGATCCTTGCTACGACAAATATTCAGTTCTGGAAAAGCTACAGATCAAGGCAAAACTGCACCATTTCTTCATACTAATTTCATGGGTATAGAACGTTGCTTGCACACCCAGTTTCATACGGTGAACCTCTATTTCACCAATCTGGAAGTACTTTTTGTTGATTCCTTTAGTGGAGTCAGATATCCAGACAATTTAGCTTTTTGTTGTTGTTGTTTTTCAAATAGGTCTCTGGAATCCAACTCTTCTTGCTAAGTTTTTATAGCGTTCTTACTTTTCATAGCATATGATTATTGTATAGCTGTGCAACCATGTTGAGGTCCCTGGTCTAGTTCACTCTGCTTGCTTTGCAGATGAGTATTATGGGAAAGACTGTTGTCTTTCCCATGTCTATTTTTTCCTTTCTTACCAACAGAATCCAGAACAATGCCAAACTGAAAATCTAAGTCTCCATATTCCACAAGCATGACTTATGGAATATAAATTAAAATAGAAATCCATTGTTTCTTCCATGATCTTTAAACCTGCTACACATGAATAACATTTCTACTAGATCTCACGACTTCCTTGATCAGTCTTGGGTAAATCAATAATGTGATGGGCACTCTAAGTCACAAAAATGGACCTAATTTTGGTGATTTAAATGCTCAGTCTTGTGTAACAACCAAAACCTCACATTTAGCAGCATTTCTTCCCCTCCAGAAGGTTGACCACCATCTGAGTAGGTGAGTTGACATTTTCATTCTTCTTCAGCTACTCCAGTCCCAGTGTCTTCTGCTCATCTGGCATTGGAGTCTGGGAAGGCAGCAGGAAAGGAGAGGAATAACTTTTTGATCTGAGCATACTTCCAGTTCTCTGGACCTGGCAGGTGTTTTAAGAAGAAACTGTGTGGCCGGGTGCAGTGGTTCACGTCTGTAATCCCTTTGGGAGGCCGAAGTGGGAGGATCATTTGAGGTCAGGAGTTCAAGACCAGCCTGGCCAACATGGCAAATCACCATCTCTACTAAAAATACAACAAAACTAGCTTGGCCTGGTGGCGCCCCCCTGTAGTCCCAACTACTCGGGAGGCTGAGGCAGAAGAATTGCTTGAACCCCAGAGATGGAGGCTGCAGTGAGCTGAGATCACCCCACTGCACTACAGCCTGGGTGACAGAGCAAGACTCTGTCAAAAAAAAAAAAAAGGGAAAGAAAAAAAGAAAGAAAGAAAGAAAGAGAAAGAGAAAGAGGAAGGGGAAGGGGAAGGGGAAGGGGAAGGGAAGGGAAAAGAAAAAGAAACTGTGGCCTATAACCATACTATCCTGAATGTGTTTGCGTGTCTGATCTCATCTGGTCTTGTCAAAGCTAAGCCAGGGTTGAGGGGTTGAGACTGGTTATTACCTAAATGGGAAGCTTCCTGGGAATACTGTGTGCTGTAGGCTTAAAAAAAAACCTGTAAGTTTTTTTTCACAAGGCTTTTTGGAGTTTCTTTACTTTGGGTTCTCCTCAACTTCTGACAAAACTATTTGGGGAAATCTTTTTGAAGCCACCAGGCTGGCATTACTAATATGGGTAGAATATTCTGTGTCTAGGATTTGTATATTTTTGACTCACTTCTAAGGGGAGACGTGGAGTTTCCAATGTTCTAGCTACTCTTGCTCTGCTTTGATATGATGGGTTGACAGCCACAGCAAATATTTTCAAATATCTCATGTGCTTGACAAACATTCCTATGAGCTTTTACTACTATAAGAAACATATCAATACTCTCTGGGAAGTCCCTTCGAAATGAATTACACTGTGCTTCTCCTTTGGGGGTGGTGTAGTGTGAAACTCACAACATGGCCAAGAAATCTTCAGAAGTCCCCTCTCTCTCTCTCTCTCTCTCTCTCTATCTATTTTTTTTTCTTTGAGACAGAATCTTGCTCTGTTGCCCAGGCTGCAGTGCAGTGGCACGATCTTGGCTCACTGTAACCTCCACCTCCCAGATTCAAGTGATCTCCAGTCTCAACCTCCAGAGTAGCTGTGATTACAGGTGCACATCACCACACCCAGCTAATTGTTGTATATTTAGTAGAGACAGGGTTTCACCATATTGGCCAGGCTGGTCTTGAACTCCTGACCTCAAGTGATCCACCTGCCTCAGCCTCCCAAAGTGCTGGGATTACAGGCATGAGACACCGAGCCTGGCCCAGAAGTCCACTCTCTTAACATTTATCTCTCAACACTTTTCATAGGCTCAATGTAGCACAAAAGGTCTAAAAATCACACTCTTATAATCTGGATAATCTCTTATTTATTGGTTACTGTACCTTAATCTAAACATCCACTTAACATTTTTTTTTCAGCCTATTTCTTAGGAAAATGAGACATATGTAAAAATTGTTGGGTGAGGCCTCTGGTTAAGCTCTTTTGGTTTTTCTGCCCTGCCTTTTTTTGGGTTTCTCTAGAAAGGGGTTAGGATGGAGTTCTGGGCCCAGCATGTAAGATTGGGAGAATCACAGATTTGTTTCTGATGTCCTTGAATAAGTGAAACAATATTGGTAACCATTTACCACTACAATTTTTGTTATCAAAAAAATCATAATTCCTTAGGTTTTTAAGCCAGATTTTTATTCCTAAAAACCGAATGTTCTTTATAACTTTTGCATATACTAAGATAGAGATAAAAAGATTCACCAACATCACGGTGCTGGCTCAGAGCCTCTTCTGTGCCCTATTCAGAGCCCTAGGAGAAAGGAATCTATGGGCTGCTTTCCTATCCATGTTGCCTGGTTGGCTGGCTTCCTGCTTCTCTTGGCCAATGGAAGACAGCAGCTGGAGATTGGAAGGTGGAAGGACAGGGAATGTGGAATACATTTTGCCTGCTTCCTCCAACTTCTTCACAATGGCAGTAACCAGGTTGTCCTCCAACTAAAGATTTTTCTTTGAAGCTCTACCACAGTGCCAGTTCTCATTAGAAGCTAGTTAACAAAGATCTACTCTTTGTCTCTTTAGATTTAGGCTTTCTACTGTCGCTAGTTTCCTGGAGCCTCAATATGTTGTTCTTTCAACCTTGCTCATACTTTCATTAAAGTAAGAGGCCACTTCATGAAAGTTTTCTTATTTGGGCCGTCTGAGTTGAATTCTCTTTCTACCAGGTTCCTGGCTGATACTACTATACAATTATTAAGTGCAGCAGCAAAAGAAACTATCAACAGAGTAAACAAACATCATATAGAATGGGAGAAAATCTTTGCAAACTAGGCATCTGACAAAGGTCTAATATCCAGCATCTATAAGGAACTTGAACAAATTTACAAGAAAAAACAACCCCATTAAGAAGTGGACAAAGGACATGAACACACTTTTCAAAAGAAGACATACACGCGGCCAACATGCAGATGAAGAAAAGCTCAATCACTGTTCATTAGATAAATGTAAATCAAAACCACAATGACATACCATCTCACACCAATCAGAATAGCTACTATTAAAAAGTCAAAAAATAACAGATGCTGGTGAGGTTGTGGAGAAAAAGTAACTCTTATACACTGTTGGTGAAAGTGTAAATTAGTTCAACCATTGTGGAAAGCAGTGTGATGATTCCTCAAAGAACTAAAAAGAGAGCTACCATTGGATCCAGCAATCCCATTACTGGATATGTACCCAAAGGAATAGAAATTGTCCTACCATAAAACACATGCATGTATATGTTCATTATAGCACTATTCACAATATCAAAGATATGAAATCAACTTAAATGCCAATCAATGGTAGACTGGATAAAGGAAATATGATACATATACATCATGAAATACTATGCAGCCATAAAAAACAAAGAGATTATGTCCTTTACAAGAACAGGGATGGAGCTGGAGGCCGTCATCCTTAGTAAACTAATGCAGGAACAAAAAACCACATGCCACCTGTTCTCACTTATAAGTGGGAGCTAAATGATGAGAACACATGGACACATAGAGCAGAACGACAAACACTGGAGCCTACTTGAAGGTGCAGGTTGGGAGGAGGAAAAGGATCAAAAAAAAAAAAAAAACTATTGGTTATCAGGCTTAGTACTGGGTGATGAAATAATCTGTCAAACAAATCTCCATGACACGAGTTTGCCTATATTACAAACCTCCACATGTACCCCTGAATCTAAAATAAGTTTTTCAAAGTGCAGTCAAGGCAGGTCTTTTAATTCCAAGGCCAGTCTTCCTTCCCTTGTATATCATGATGTTTCATATACTGTATAGCCAATGAATGACTAATTTAATTTTATGTATTATGATGTTTTGCCATAAAAACAAACCAAAAAATATAGGCAAATTCTTGTCGATATAAATATATGTTTGCTAGGGCAATTTATCCTAGTTAAATATATACTATAAATATATATTTACATATATAAAATGCCTTTCAAATATTCTTTTTATGTATATAACTTGTGTTCCCTTGACACCATAAAATCCATAAACAACAGGAAAAGACAATACATCATAATTTACATTACTATGGAGAAAATTCTTACAATATAATTTTTAATTCAACAAATGGAAAAGAATAATATATGTAAAGCCTTATTCTCATTACTGAAGTCTTTATTCAAACTAAACACTCTTATTCTAACACTGTAACAGGAAAATATTGCTTTTTGGTTTTTATCTACAGAAAGAAAAATGTAATTCTTAGAAAATGTTCTTGTTTCAAAGTTAGAATTCTCCCTATATATTCAGAAAGCATGCTATATTAGTCTTCAAAATTGTTAGATGGTAGTAGCACTAAAATGAAAAGACTTACTATGAAGTGATATTATATGTTTTCATTCTAGATGCCCAAGCAATAAATTTGAAAGAGATGTATTTTTTAATTCAATACCAAAGTGTATGTTTATATAACCATATATAAAAACTCTAACCACTGATCATGAATACTCGTAATTTAACCTTAAACTTGGGAACATAAACCAGTTTCATTATCTCCTTCTTTTGCCTGGTGGAAATAAGGAAAGTAAGTCTTTCTCTGAAAAATACAAAGGGATTCATGGCAGAATTACAGACAGAAGATTAGGGCAATGGCAAACATTAACTAGTGCTTTCAGAGGATAAGAAAAGTCCCACGGGGGTTTCAAAATTAAAATGCATTGAACTACTTAGATCTGTCAACATTTCTCTACTAAGAGGGATAAGTTCAAAAAGTTCTACCTCATTTGCTAGATTTTGCTTCTGTAAGGCAGAGATCAGCCACCTAGCAACAGCACAAAAGCTTCTACTCTGACATAGTTAAACTCATGCTGGCTGAGCAGGAAGAAAAGCTGTGTAGGATCAGAGCAGAGCTGGATGGCCTGCCGTTCCAGGGCCACTGGGGAGGCCTGGTTGGGGAAATTGTGAAATTCAGTCTGAGGAGTGACTTTTTGTCAGCATTCTTAGAAGCTCCAGTCTCTTGAGTGCCACCACTGAGCTGTGTCTCTTGCTTCTGTTCAGTAGAGTGCATTGGCCACATGCACACACATCACAGACAGCAAAGAAAGAAGAGGTGTCATTTTCAACCAACGGCTACCCCATGAAGCTTGGTCATGCACATACTAGGAAAACTGATAAAGTGAAAACTGTGTAGAAACATTTTCCTATGCAGCTACTTTAGGATGGGGGATGGAGTGAGTTTTTTGAATCTCCTGATTCTTACACTCTAGACAGCTATTTCTTGTTCTCTCTTTTAAAGCAAGTCCTCTGGCATTAGATACTGCCCCACAAATAACCCACTACTCTTCTCAGAGGACAGAAATATCTACTTAGCAGTCAGGTCATACTAGAGATCTTGGAAAATATCTGGATCACAAATCCCTGTCAGCAATGACCAGTGAACGGAATCTGGGCCATGCCTTTCCTTAGAGAATGCCCTCCCTGGTTGAGTCAACAGGTCATTCATTCGGGAGGTACCAACTGCGAAAGCTTACGGCTATCACCGGGAGCCTAAAAACCATTTAATAGCTAAGTGTACAAACATATCACGAGGATTTCTCTCTGGGAAAGGAGAGCAGAGAGGGGGAAATTAGGTATTACTGTGCTTTTCGTTTTTGTGAGTCTGTTGGCATATGTGATTGGAGTACAATCCAGCTCTGCAAATGAGGCAGGGAAGAAGGCTCGGTGAGCTTGGCAAGAGCAGTTTGTTGCTTCACCTTCAATCACATTCCTGGTCTGTCTTGCTTGCTTGGCTCTGCAGGAGGCAGAAAGTGTGTAATGCTTTCTGACAACATGGAAAGAAAAACTGAGGGACGGGCACATTCATCTGCAGGACACTTTGTTAGAAGCAGCCAACTGACTGCCTTTTACTGTAAGAGATGTTAGTTTTTTTAAAACATAAAAACTATTTTTTTCTTTTGTTTCTTACCTGAAAAATTAGCAACATATGTTTTAAAAAATCTTTTTAATGCCTTTTTAAGTTATAAAAAGCAGTACCTGGTAAAATAAAAATGCAAAAATTTAAGTATGAAATCTCTCTTTCCCCCAAGCCAGTCTTCCACAGAGCTCACTAACCATTCTTAACAGTTTGATGTCTAACTCACCAGTCTCCTTTTTCTTTTTCATACAGTTACACATTTTCTCCCTCTCCAAACAGGATCTTAATATACATATTATTCTGGCATTTGCCTTTTCACCTAACAATATGGATACTTTTCTATGTCAGGATTTATATCTTCTATTTAAAAAAAAATATTACATAGTATTCCTTGACACTATTTGGAACACTTAACTGTGTTTTCAATATGGTGCTATTGCAAAATGCCAAAAGCAATACATTTGTGTTTGTATTTCTTGTTAGTAGGCTACAATCCTAGGATTGAGATTGTTAAATTAAGGAATGTGTATATTAAAACATTGAATGAATATTGCCACTTTATTTTTCCCAAAAGTTGTATTTTTCTCCATGTTGTATATTTAGAAAAGTTATAGTCCCATTGTCACTTTAATAGGTAAAAACAGGATATCCATGACTTACTTTGCACTTATTTATTAATTAGGTTGAATTTTTTTTCAGATGTGTGTTGACCATTTATTTTCCTTTTTCTGTAAATAATGTTGGTCTAGTTTATCCGTTACATAGTTTTTATTGTTTTGAGGGAATACGGTATATATTATGAGTAATCCCTAGCTGTAGTGTATCCTGTATATCTTCCTCCTGGCCTGTTATTGTTTTTTCTTTCCTTTTTTTTTTTGGAGACAGTCACACTCTGTCACCCAGGCTGGAGGGAGTGGTGGAATCTTGGCTCACTGTAAAACCTCTGCCTCCACCCGTGTTCAAGCCATTCTTCTACCCCAGCTTCCCGTGTAGCTGGGATTACAGGAACCTGCCACCACACCTGGCTGATTTTTGTATTTTTAGAAGAGATGGGGTTTCATCATGTTGGCCAGGCTAGTCTTGCACTCCTGACCTCAGGTGATCTACCCTACCTGGCCTCCCAAAGTGCTGGGATTACAGGTGTGAGCCACCACACTTGGCCCTGGATATTATTTTTTTTTTTAATTTTGTTTATGGTGTCTTTTACCACACTAAATACTTTTGTTTAAGAATCATCCATTTGATCAAGTTTTCAAATCTGTTTATCTTTTATTTTATGGCTGCTTAGTAAGTTTAGAAAAGACCTTCATACTTCCAGATTTTAAAATATTCTTGCATGCTATTTTCCCTAAAAAATTTTATACTTTTCCCCTATATATACTTTTAATAATTCTGAAATTAATTCCTGCATATTATGTCAATAATAATTTACATTTTAAATTAATGGCTAGCTAACTATGTTAATATCAATTATTACATATTCCAACTCATCCATTCTCATTAACTTGAAATGCCACCTATTTTATACTAATTTTATGTAACCACATTAAGCTATTTGTAGACTTTTTATTCTTTTCCAAGGGTCTATTTGTCTATTTCTGTTCCAGCTTCATAATATTTATTACAATGACTTTATAGCAAGCTGTATCGTCAAGTATTATAAATACTATTTCATAATTTTGACTTTAAGTTTTATTTTTCCAAGTGAACATTAAAATCCATTTGCCTATTTCAAAATCAAACAAAAATCTAAAGTATTAACTAGATTTAATTACTCAATGTAATTAATTGGCTAATGGTCATTTGTGCAATATTGAAAATCACTAACTCTAGAAAGTGGTTTGTTCATTTTTTTTTCTATCCATTTATTTAGGTCTTCTGTGAGGGTCCTTCATTTGTGCTTTTTAGGGTTCTTTATGTGGGTGATGCATGTGTACTGTTCAGTATAGGCCTCTATATATTATAATAATTACTACTATTTCAGAATGGAGCCCTTTTCCAATTATCTACTTTAATTATTATTACTACTGGTGAAAAGGAAATTCATCTAGTCTTTTATATTTATCTTATTTCCATCTATTTCGCTGAAACCTGTTTTCAATCTAATAGTATTGCAGTAAATTTACGTGGATTTCCTAGGCTGTCAATATCTGCAAAAATATTTGTTTCCTCTTTTTCAATATGTTTAGCTTCTACTTATTTTGGCTTGTACCTTTGGCTAAAACCCCGTGAGCAAACAGAATAATCCAAGGCCGGGCAGACCCCCTGACTTAAAAAAAAAAAAAAAAAAAAAAATTCTTGGTTTTAAGGGATAATGCCTTCAGTTTTTTGACAGAAAACACATTGACACTTTTTGGAGGGAGAGACTACAGTTTTGACTTTTAAATTTCTCCTATGTCTACCAATGTACTCAACTTTTATGCCTATTCTTGGGCCAATTTTAGTAATTTATGCTTTTCTACAAAATTGTCTTTTCCATAAGTTAGATTTGAAAATAATGCATCACCCTGCATGGCCTCTCAAGCTTATTACCTAAAATACATCTAAATATTCTCTACTTTAAATTGACTTTTTTGAAACTTTGGAATGATTTTTCTTTGCAAAGCATCCCAATGTTATTATGAGGATTTTTGTTAGTCCTCAACATTTGAGTACTACGTTATGTTTGAAAAAACAACAGCAGAGGCCATGGTCTTACATTTTGATTATGTGTTTTATATTCCACCTAGTAAAGAATGATTGTTGGTTGCTATGGAGGTAATTTAGCTGATGTTAAATATGCAATTGGCAAACAGATTACTAGTGTCTCCCACTTAGATACACAATTTTTTAAAAAACATTCTTCAGTAAATAAAACAATTATTAATGATACATTTCAGCAATTGCAGTATCCTCTTTTAATTCACAGCTTCCTCATGGCAGAGAAGGTTAGTTTTAAGCAAATGTCCATTTTCATCCTCTGCCTTAGTGAGAGGTTAGGTAATTTTTTAAAGTCATAGAGTTAGTTAGCAGTGGAGCTCATACCTAAACCTGGGTCTGTCCGTTTTTAGAATCATATCTCTTTCCTTTATTGTACACTGCACTGCACACAGGATATGATCTATATGCCTGTGGGTTCAGGGAATGTTCTAGAGAGGAGATTCTACATTAACTGGGAAGTAAAGGATGAATCTGGAGTTTTTCAGTTAGTCAAGGTGGGAAAGCATAAAATAGGCAATATGAATTCTCATAGGAACAAAACTGCACAGCATGTTAAAGAAAAGGAAAGAGCCAAATGCAAATAAAGCTAAGTTTTAGATTTTCTTTAAGGCATTTTATTCAAATTTGTACTCATAGTATCATGCAACCCTAGAATCATAAGCCATCTAGTCAGATCTCCAAAGAGGTAGCATCCATAAGGGTTGAGCATAGATCATGGCCAAAGAACTACGTTTGAATCTGGACTCAAGCAACTGTTTTGTTTTTTGTCTCTGCGAGAAGTACTTAATTTCACCATGTCTCATCTCTCTCTTTCTTTTTCTCTCTCTCTTTTTAAAATAGGATCTCATTCAGTCACACAAGCTAAAGTGCAACAATGCCATTATAGCTCACTAAAGCCTGTGCTCAAGCAATCCTTCCACTTCTGCCTCCAAAGTGCTAGGATTACAGGTGTGAGCCACTGTGCTCAGCCTCATCTAAATGTTCCCCATCTTTTTTTTTTTTTTCTTTTTTTGAGACAGTCTCACTCCGTCACCCAGGCTGGAGTATGAAGTGCAGTGGTGCGATCTCAGCTCACTGCAACCTCCACCTCCTGGGTTCAGGTGATTCTCCTGCCTTAATCTCCAAAGCAGCTAAAATTATAGGCATGTGCCATCAACCCCAACTAATTTTTGTATTTTTAGTAGAGATGGAATTTCACTATGTTGGCCAGGCTGGTCCCAAACTCCCGATCTCAAGTGATCCACCTGCCTTGGCCTCCCAAAGTGGTGGGATTATAGGTGTGAGTCACCGTGCCCGGCCAAAATGTCCCTCATCTTAACTGCTGAATTACACATACTATTACCTGTTCTACAGGTTTATGTCATGAGCATAGGCATGTCAAACACTTAGGTGGTGCTTGACATGTAATTATCAATAATAACACACTTTTTAGGTTATTTTAAAATCTGAGTCAAATGAAAGAAAGCTACAGAACAGTTTCAGTGATGATAACTATATTTTTTTCATTTTCCTTTAGCTTGGCCCAGAAAATAACTTTTCTATACCTGGCCCAAGGAAAGCTTCTTAACTGTTCTATGTTCCCCTTGCATTCCATGGTATGGGTATATCATATAATAGATTTTTCATCTGTGGGCATTTAGGATGTTTCCAATATTTTGAAATTATAAAAGTGACAGAGGCCTTATGGACATGGATTTTCATAGTGTCAGAACTGTGCGCCTACAGAATAAATTCTATAAATGGAATTGTTAGGTCTCAAAGTAAATGAATATGTAGTTTTGTTAGAGACTACCAAATTCACCTCCATGAGAATTACACCAATTCGCATTAGCAATTAGCAAAGTGTGTGTTTCTTCATATCTTTGCTATCAAAATATGTTGCTTACTCAAGAAGTGAGAAATGACATCTTAGCATTGTTGTAATTTGCTTTTTTAAATAAATGAATCTTTTTTCATATGTTTATGCATTGTGATGGTTAATTTTATGTTTTAACTGAGCTAAGGGATGCCCAGATAGCTGGTAAAATATTATTTCTGAGTGTGTCTGTGAGGATGTTTCCAGAAGAGATAAAAATGATTCACCTTCACCAGTGAGGGGAGGTTTCATGCAACCTATTGAGAGCCCAAATAGAATAAAAAGATGAAGGGAGGGGGAACTGGTTCCTTCTTGAGATGGGACAACCATCTTGCTGCTCTTAGACATCAGAGGTCTTGGTTGTCAGCCTTGGGATTTGGGATGTACAACATCCATCCCCAGTTCTCAGGTCTACAGCCTTGGACTGGGAGTTAGAGCATTGGCTTCTCTGGTTCTTAGTCCTTCAAACTGGGACTGAATTACATCACTGTATTTCCTGGTTCTTCAGCTTGCAGATGGCATGTTGTGGGATTTCTCAGCCTCCATAACTACAGGAGCCAATTCTCATCATAAATCTTTGCTTATATGTCTATGTATATCCTATTAGTTCTGGTTCTCTGGAGAACATTGATAAATACAAGCATCATTCTCTACATTTTAAAATTAATTTTTTATCTCTTTCTTCTCTGTGATATTTGGGCTTTCTCTGTATATTAAAATAGTTCTTTATGTATTAGGGATATTTGTCCTTTTTCTGATACATGCAACGTAAGTATTTTCTCTCAGATTTCCACTTATCTTTTGATATTGCTTATGGTGGTAATTTTTGTCATAAAAAAAGGTTTTTAAAAATACATTTTTATATAATTAATTTTATCTGTCTTCAAATACAATTGCATTCGAGTCATTGAAATAAAGCTTTTTCCTACATTCATAATATAAAGAAATTTACTGTGTATTTCTTTAGTGTGTATGGTTTCACTCTGAACTCTGATTTAAGTGAAGATTATCTTTGTGTATATATAGTGTGAGGTATGGTTCTAATTTTATCTTTTTCCAAATACTTAACTAGTTGCCCCAATACTCCCTTTTAAAAAGTTCATCTTTGTCCAGAAATTTGAGATGCCATCTTTATCATTTACTAAGTTTTCATATGTACTTGGATTCATTTTTTAACTTCCTACTCTACTAGTCTGAAATGTTGAATTGTCTATTCAAATGCCTGCATAATGCTGTTTAACAATAAAAGCTTTATTCTATTGATACTGGTATTCTCATAGCTTCTCATGGCTACTCAGATTCTCATAGCTTGGGTTTTTGTTTTTTTCAGTGTTTTACTAGCTATTGTTCCACTTATTTTTCCATATGAATGCAATATCTAATTGTTTACCCCTACAAAAAGCTTGTAGGTCTTTTTGTTGAGATTGTGTTAAACTTACAGAATTATCTAGGGAGAAGTGACACCTTTATGATGTTAAGTCAACTATCCAGGAAAGGAAATATTTTTCCACTTGTTTAAGTTCTTCTGGATTGTTTTTATTATATAGCTTTGCTCTATTTTATTAAATGTATTTCTAATATTTTATCTTTTTGTTGTCAATGTGAATAGAGTTTTGTTTTTCATTTTTTCCTTTTAATAGTTTTGTCTATGTATGTAGACTATTAATCTAAGAATACTAATTTTATATCCTCCAAACCTGCTTACTAAATTGTTTTTATTGTTTGAATTAACTTTTATCAATTCTCTAGGGTTTTCCAGGTATGCCATCATGATAACTTCTTTTCTAATTCTTGATAATTTTTTTCTTATTGGTGACTACCTCCAGTGCAATATGAAATATCAGTTTAACTAGTGGTTATACTTGCTTTGTTTCTAATTTTAATGGAAGTGCTTTTTATGGTTTTCTCTTAAGGAAGGTGCCACATTTAGGAATAGGGAATACAGAGTTTACCATACTTAAAAAATATCCATCAATTTACATTTTCTGTAGTGCCTCTTTTTAAAATATAAAGAATGGATGTTAAATTTTTTCAAAGACTTTTTCACAACTCTGGAGACAATCACAAGAGTTTTCTTTGTTCCTTCGCTTTCAGAAGTCTAATGCCAGCCGAATCCCTTGTCCTCCTGTGTTATTTGGTTCTTTTCCTAGAGGCCATGAACATTTTTTTCTGTATCTTAAAGTTTAATATTTTTCCCAGGATATGCATTAGAGTTTTTGGTTTTGTGTTAAAATTTTCAGGTACTTGCTGACTTTTTCAATATGTAAATTCAGGTCTCTTTTCATTTTTTGAAAAAAGTTTACTTGAATTATAGTTCAAATGTGAGTTCTGTTCTACTAGTTTATTTTCCTCTTTAGGGACTCCAATCATATGAGTGTTCTTTTTCTTCCATTTTAATTACTTTCTCTTTGATTCTCCTTACTTTATCTAATTTCCATTTCCTTATTTTTCCACTTTTGTTAAAAATTTCTTAATACATTTATATTTGAATATATCATCCTTTGGAAATGATAATTTAATCTTTACTTTTTCAATTTCATTTTTTCCTGGGTTCAAGCAATTAAGTTAATTCAGCCAATTTATTTCCTTGGGTTCAATTGATTCTTACTGTGTGTGTGTGTGTGTTTTGTGTTTTTTTTAACCCATTTTTATACTTAGACTTTAAAATTTTAAATTAAAGCGTTGCATGTATTTGTTTTCAAATATCCCCAATTGTATGTTTTTTAAAATAATATTTAATTTAGCCTGGAATTGGACTTAAAGGTCTTAATGTATTTTATTTTTTACACGTTTCTTTGTTGTTTTTTCGGTGGGGAGAGGAAGTGTTCTAACTGAATTTTATTTTTAACAAAGGCCTTGTATGAGTGAAAATTTCATTTGTCCCTTCAATTTATGAAATTTGAGATAGTTTACAAGATTTCTAATTTAAGAGCACCCTCTTCTGTCATTGTAGTAAAATGGAATTTCTTTAATAGATGACAATTTTTTTTTTTGGTAGTTGCTCTATCCTATAAATTGGAGAGTAATTTCTTTTTAGCATGATGAACACATCATATGCTTACTCAGTACTTCTTGCTGCATACATAGGAAATCCCCCACTAATTCTTTTTTGAATGATAGTTTGGGTTATGGTGAGGTCATTTTCTCATATTTCAATACATTTCAAGAATATATTTCAATGTATTGATGCTTTTCTTTGAAATTTCAGGACTTTACATTCATTCATCATTTATTTTGTGAGCCACCTACTAAAATAACTCTTGCAATGTCAGGTATACATTAGGGACTGGTCATGAAAAGGTACTGAAGACATGACCTTTGTTTTCTTGGCCCATGGTCTTCAAAATTTTTGCCCATGAACTCTCCAAAGGAGTTTTTGAAAAATTTCACAGTCCCTTTAATTTTAAGTCAAAATTAATGTTTTTCAGGTTAATATTAATAAATTACAAAAGATATAATTTCCAGGTTACTGTAAATGAAACTGACATCACTCTCTTAAATGTAGACGTCGAAAATGTAATTACAATGGTGATTGAATATGCGCCATCTTTCAATACAAAATACCTAAAAGTTTTTAATAGTTAGACATTTTAATTGGGAGCTAAACATCAAATATACATGAACACAAAGAAGGGAACAACAGACACCGGGGCCTGCTTGAGAGTGGAGGGTGGGAGGAGGGTGAGGATAGAACTACTACCTATTGGGTACTATGCTTATTACCTGGGTGATGAAATAATCTGTACACCAAACCTCTGAGACATATAATTTGTTTATATAACAAACCTACACATGTACCCATGACCCTACAATAAAAGTTAGTAAATAAGTTTAAAAAAAAATTAAATGTACCTTTCTTCCTTAAACTAACCTTTTGATTTCTCTTCTCGACATATTTTTATCCTAATCTATTTTATACTTTAAGGTCTTTGATTATATTATTAATTTTTTTCTGTCACAAAATATGAACAATAATTTATTATTATTATTATTGAGACAGGAACCCACTCTGTCACTCAGGCTGGCACGATCACAACTCATTGCAGCCTCTACCTCCCAGGCTCAAGCAATACTCTTGCCTCAGTCTCCCAAAGTACTGAGACCATGAGGGTGAGCCACTGCGCCTGGCCTTTATTTGGATGAAATGCTTTTTATTAACCATGATGTTTTCACGTTGTCACATTTGTCAGATAGTAATTTAGTTTTGATATTTTGAACAAATTATCAGGCCAGAAATACAAATTCTTCCAAAAGATAAATAAGAATTAATAGCTAGAAAAACTTTCAATGCAATGATGTCAATATATAATGTTACACTTTACAATGTTTCTTTCAGAAAAGCAACTGATCTGTTGTGCTATTGTTATTTATTCCTTTCGTTCCTTTTTTGTGTTAGATTTAAACATTTTTCACTCCCGTTTCATTAATTTATATAATGTGTACTTTGTAAGAAGTCAGCATATTTAACAATTTTTTGATGACCATACTTGTTGGAGGTATCCTTAAAAATGAAAACTAGCAAAAATTTGGGCAAAACAAATTCTGATCATCATAAAGAACAGAATTTTACTGGAAATGCATTTTTTAGATAGATGGGGCTGATTTTCAACAGGTAGTTTTGTAAAACTAATACTCGTAAAATATTGTGGAAAGGGAAGCAAGAGAGGAGAGGAGTCAGAAGGAGGAAAAAGCGACCGTCCCTGGGTGGGATGGAATCAGCTTCCCAGAAAAAACGTCACCTATGTTGGATCTAAAGGATGAAAAGGCATCCTCTGGGCAAATAGGTTAAAAAAGAGAAAGTTCTAGACAGAAGGATCAGTTTATCCAAAGCTTAGAGAAATAGAAGAACATGGCCTGTCCAGAAAACTGGTCTTTTAGAACACATGACATTTGCGATGCCTAGGAGATATCCAAATAAAATCTGAATGAGATCTGGCATTACGTCGCTGGTTAAATGTGGAGTCTGGTCTGCTGGTAAGCTGTATGCAAAGTCTACAAATTTTATTCCCAGGTCCAAGGCTAGACAAGATTAGATAGTGAGCAAGTGTAGACAGACAGGACAGAAACTGCAAGCATCGTCTAACATCCCAATATTTAGACAACAGGAAAGAAAAGGAATGGGTGAAGGAGAGTGACAGGCATGATCAGTGATATCCCAGAAACCAGGTAATGAGAAAGAGCAATCCACGCTAAACACTGCCAAGATGAAAAGGTGAAAAGTAAAGATTATCACTTTATTATAAATTCCAGGTTAAAGTGCCTTTTTAATATGAGGGGTTTCAAATTTACAAGAAGAAAACAAACAACCCCATTAAGTAGTGAGTAAAGGACATGAACAGACACTTTTTGAAAGAAGATACACACACAGCCAATAAGCATATGAAAAAAGCCCAACATTACTGATCATTACAAGAATAGAAGTCAAAACCATAGTGACATAGCATCTCACACCAGTCAGAATGGCTATTATTAAAAAGTCAAAAAATATCAGATGCTAGCAAGGTTGGGGGAAAAAGGAACACTTATATACTGCTGGTGAAAGTGTAAATTAGTTCAACCATTGTCAAAGCGGTGTGGTGATTCCTCAAAGAGCTAAAAACAGAACTACCACTGGACCCAGCAATCCCATTACTGGGCATATACCCAAAGGAATGTAAGTTTTTCTATCATAAAGGCACCTCCACACATATGTTCATTGTAGCACTATTCACAATAGCAACAATGAAGAATCAATCTAACTGCCCATAGATGGTAGACTGGATAAAGGAAATGTGGTACATATACACCATGGAATACTATGCAGCCGTAAAAAAAGAATTAGATCATGTCCTTTGCAGGAACATGGACGGAGCCAGAGGCCATTATCTTTAGCAAACTAACGCAGGAACAGAAAACCAAATACCACATGTTCTTACTTGTAAGTGTGAGCTAAATGATGAGAACACATGGATGCACAAAGGGGAACAACAGACACTGGGGCCTACTGAAGCATGGAGGGTGGGAGGAAAGAGGGATCAGGCAAAATAAAAAATGAGTACTAGGCTTAGTACCTGGGTGATGGAATAATCTGTACAAAATCCCCCATGACAAGTTTAGTTAATAAATATTTGACTCAATAAATTTTTAATAAATAAAACTACACATGTAGGTTTGTTACATAAGTAAACTCGTCATGGAAGATTTTGAACGTAAAATAAACCCTGAACCTAAAATAAAGATTAAAATAATATACAAGGGATCTAAGAATTTAAAATTTTGTGTGTATGTATGTTTGTGTAAAGAAAAACAAATCTAAATGGATACAAACCTTACTACTACAGACTAGGATTTGACTGTCAAGAGTTCTACTTTTTGCCTGATACACTACTGCATGTTTTAAAAAGACTTATGACAATCCACATATATTACTTTTTTAGTTCATAATTTTAAAGAAAGAAAACTGAATGAAATGGCTAAGCTATTACAATACGGAAAAAGTTTCAAAAGTCATTTTTTCATACCTACATTCTAGACAGCACTAATTCCAACATTTGTTTGCACTGATGTTCATTATAGTTATTTCACTATTTGTAAAGTATGATTTGCTATCAAAAATAATACTTTAGGACATTTGATTGACTTTCTTAGCAGTAAATTCCTTTCTACATTTTTCTCCATTGACTTCCTTTCTTCTCTCGATTCTCTGTCTCATTTCCCTCACCTACGAGTTCTCCCATTTGAGAGAAGTTTAGGACTTCACCATCTGGATTTTAATTTTTAAAGTTTATTTAAGACCACGACAAGAATGTAAAGCTCTTTTCTTGCTCTTTCTGGGAGTCTTCTGGCCTAACTGTCAGTATTAAAGAGGACAAAAATCAAACCTCTTTACTGTAAGCAGTTGACATTAATTAATATTATTTACTCAGTTGATATTTAGTAAACATTATTTATGGTATAATTCACACTTCTTTCAGAAGATTTTAGAAATCAATATTATGTATCCTGTTTTCCATCAAGTAATAGTTTCTGATAAATTAATTTCCATAGAAGCTGACATGGGGAAAAGTATAATTCTGTTGACATGCTGAGAAATAAATTATGTAAAACATTGAAAGAGAAAACAGTTCCAAGAAACTCATTAGTAGTTACATTTCAACAATGTTAAACTAAAGCAGTGTCTAAATATAGTCCATCATAAAATTTTTGTTATTGTTTTAATTGGTAGATTTTTTTATTTTTTTAGGAATAAACTACTTTTTCTAAATTATGTGTGTTGATTCAGAAAGAAATAAGGACTCAAACAACTATTAATCATTGTTTTTCAGATACCTTTGTGTGTTTTGTAATGATTTGAGTAGCAACCTTCAATGAGTTTTCTAATAAGGAAAGTGATATATCCATTGGTCTGCTAGCTTATACAGGCATAAACACAAATATAATGAAATATGCGTCATTTCCTTTGGAGTTCATGAAACTGTTTTGCACAATTCCCCAAAGGGTGAGAGAAGAAATCAAGCCATCTTTGATATGCAATATAAATATCTCCCCAAAGAAATCACAAGGCCTATTTTTGTTTACTCTTGCTTTGAGTCTGCAAATGTATTTCTTATCTATACCTTAACTTTACTTTAAATACCCACTGCATACACAAGCAAATGATTTTATTTATAAATTAATTTCATCCTTTGTTGTTAAAGAGAAATATGAACTTTGAAATGAAGACAGAAAATATAGACACAAAGTTCATCTGAAATAGAAAGATATTCATATCAGAAAAAAATCTTTTAAAAACCTGATAGAAATATTAATGCAAGGAATAGTATTATTAAAATTATATATTCCACATATAAAATGATGAAAAACATACACAATCATAATAAATAACACATATTTCTCTGAAATGTACTCAGATATTCCTTTACCTTATTCAGACAGATAAATGTAAATATGCCATTATCCACTGTTTTTACATCAATTACTAGCCACCTACTAATTGATGCTCTATTACAGCAGCCTATAGAAAAATAAGTAAGCCAGCTTCAAAAAATCGTAAAAAAAAAAATTAAACAATGCTTCTTACCGACACATAGGACCATTTTTCTCCACTACACAAGTCCCACCATTTCTGCAGTAATTTAATGGACATTCTAAAAAGAAGCATCACAAAGATGCCAGTTAATTATAGATAGTATTAGGAGAGAGGAGAAGATATCACCATTTGTCATGACATTAAATCTAATAATCTCTGAGAGTAAATTCCTTTCCAGTTGCAAAAAGCAAAAGAATTTCCGTAGGTTACTTTCCTGTACTCCCTTCAAATTTGTCCAGTGGCCCCTGCTGCCCTGAATGTGTTCATGCCCTTCACATGCCTGAATGATCCACAAAAAGAGAAGACTTAAAAAAATTATTTACTTGTTTAATTTTTTAAATTTTTTTAAGCAAAAAATCTAGTCACTATACACTATATATACACATACATACATATGTATGTATGTATATAGTGTGTGTGTATATATAGTGTGTATATATAGTCTGTGTGTGTGCGTATATATACACACACACATATGTACACACACACACACACACATATATAGTATAGTGACCAGATCAGGGGATTAGGGAAGTTGGCATATCCATCATCTCATAAATTTACTGTTTCTTTGTGTTGAGAACATTCAGTATCCTCCTTGGAACTATTTGAAACTGTATGATATATTATCGTTAACTATAGTCATCTCACAGTGCTTTAGAACACTAGAACTTCCCCCCTGGATTGGGTATCATCCACTTATTTAGAATGTGTCTGCATGACATATTTGTGATGACAATAAAGTGTTTTGTTTACTGAAACATTTCTCTAGTTCTCATGTCACGGCAGGCAAAAGCCTTTGATACGTCACTCACTTATGAGCATGCAGATGTCCTACCTCTGCATCCATGATCGATGTCAGTATAACTCAGGTTTGCCCCTGGTCTTCTTATTTCACTGCTTGTGTTACTCCCTAGTTCTAGTTTAACAGGAACATTTATTTTCAAAGGTGGTTTACTTAATAGGTTAAAAAGAAGCTAAATATCTTCATAGAGTAACTACTGGGAGAGTGGTGAGCACATTTAGCTCCTGATGCTGTGTTCATATGAACTGCCTCCTTATACCCTCACGAGACATCTAGACCCACCAATCCCTGTCAATTCCCCTATTCAGTTAAGACCCAAGTTGTTCCTAGGCTTTTTATTTTTACTTGACACATTGCAATTGTACATATTTATAGGATATAATTCAACACCTCTCTTGCAGGATACCAGTCCTCCCTCGGTGGATTACTTTAACTCCAACACTTGATTAAAATTTCCTGTCTTTAATTTTAATCGAATAAATATATTCTGAGCACCTATAAAATGTCTGGCACTGGGCTGGGCACTGGAAATATACTAATAAATAATATAGGCATCTTAGTATAGTTGTTAAGACTGAGGGCACAGGAGCCCAGTTGCTCATCTCAGCTCAATTTATTAGCTGAGTAGTATGGGGCAAGGTAGTTAACATCTCTGTGCCTCTATTTGCTTTCTGTAAACAAGGTTAACAAATAATAATTATCTCATAGGTTTGTGAGACTGTTAGAAGAACAACCAGTTCATAGTATGAGTTTAATAAATGTTGAGTTTAAAAAGATATATAACCATGGTCCCTGCTCCTACTGTCCTTCCAGATGCAAAAATAAAATAAAATAAAATAAAATAAAATTTTAAAAAGTGAGTGTGGCATTAAAATGCAGAATGAAATTATTCTATTGGGATGGATGTTCTAAGGGTGATGGGAACACCAAGAAGAGCACATTTGGGGAGTAAGAAAAAGCTTTCGAGAGAGAATCAGTAGCCATTTATTTGGGCAGTAGTGGTAGTGTGTGCGTGTCAAGGTGAGCATAAAGACCCAGAGGCCACAGAAGAGGGTGTAGCATGATGGAGGAACTGAAGACAGTCCAGTCTAGTTGAACTGCTCATAAATACAAAGATAGTGTAAAAAAAAGTCAGAGACACACAGTTTTTGGGTCACATCAGCCCAGCCAAGATTTTAAGAAGGGAAGTGCCATGTTTCATGTGTTAGAATTCTGGCTGCAGTGCATCAAGTCAACAAAAAGACTAAGCCTAAAATTTGAGAGCCCCATTAAGAGTCTTTTTTGTAATAAACTAGCAAAAATATAATGGTTGCCTGAATTAAAGGATTAGGATGGGTTTGGGGGTAGAAAGTTGTTGACCTTTTAAGAGATATTTAAATATTAGGATTGAAACATCTTGGTGACTATTTGGAAGAGTCAAGGATAATGTCCACCTTTCTGGCTGGGTCACTGGCTAGTTGGTGGTTTCATTCACTGAAGGGGATTTATGGGGAATTAAGATTTTTAAAGGAAAAGATAATGTTATGTTTTAAGTGCATAAGGCGCATCCAAGTGGAAGTGACCTGACCTGTGGGCATTGGAATTTTCAGGTCTCAACCTCAGATGAAATATTTAATACGAAGTAGAGATATAGACTTGAGGCTTTTCTTCAGATATTTTTCTCTGCCTTTTAGATAGCATCACTGTTTGGAGTTTTTCCTCAAGTCATTTTGAAATCATTGTTTCTGGTACTATAGGGTCACATAGATAATGTTCCTTGTCTTTGATAAGCCCAATCTTAGCAGAGACAGAGAAAACACTTACTAGAACAGAGAAATGATGATAATCATGAAGGATAGTGAGAAAATAGAGAACTAGAAATTTTATGTAAGCAATACATAATGAAGTAAAACAAGGAAAGGGTGGCATGAGAGAGCAGACTGTTAAGCAGTGATAAGGTTTGGTTTTGTGTACCCATCCAAATCTTATGTCAAACTGTGATCCCCAGTGTTGGATGTGGGGCCTAGTGGGAGGTGACTGGATCATGGGAGTGGTTTCTAATAGTTTAGCACCATCCCCCTGGTGCTGTCTCATGGTGGAGTTCTCATGAGATCTGGTTGTTTGAAAGTAATTAGCACTTCCCCCTTCTCTCCCCCTCTCCTGCCAGCCATGTGTATGTGCTTGCTTTGCCTTTGCCTTCCATCATGATTGTAAGTTTCCTGAAGCCAGCTTAGAAGCAGAATCCTGTCTAACCTGCAGAACCATGAGCCAATTAAACCTCTTCTTTTTTTTTCTTTTTTTCAAATAAACTACCCATTCTCAGGTATGCCTTTATAGCAGTGTGAGAATGGGCTAATAAAGGCAGTCATTGCACACTAGAGAAGGAATAGCAGGCATTAAGAAAGAGGAAAGCAAGGAAGGAGGAAAGTTGCAGTTTAGGACCAAAACTGAAATATATCTTGAGTCTGGCATCATTTTTGGTTTCAAAAAAAATCAGCAGTTTGTTTTCCCAGGAATGTATTTCCCATCTTGCCCTCCCTTAGTCCTCCTTATTTAACTAATTACATAAAACAGGGGAGTAACGTGCCGAAGATGAGAGTAAGGAGCTCCGTCCCTCAGGACTGGTGGCATGCTCCACTGAACAGAACGGACATGGGATCTCCTTTACAAATAAGCGATTTGCTGATTTGACTGAACAATAGCCACCAATATGATAAAGCATAAATTGGTACAAACTTTGTTAGATAAGCTGTTTTATGGTGATTTTTGATCTTAGGTATAATTTCAGTCTTCCTCAAATATGGATTTTGTTTTATTGAAAAATGAGAACAGTGTTGGAGACTGCAGAGTATCAGAAAACAAACAGCACAGCAGAGCTGCTCATTTTGGGGTGGGTCATTCATATTTAAATTGATTGCAGAAAATGAAACATAAGCTTGCTTTACATCAGAATGATTCTGTGTGAATCTAAACATGCATTTTTGTGCTGTATAGTGGAGCACGGTCCAAAGAACACAGATGTTCACTGGAAACAGAGGTGAGTCCTGTTGTTTTGCAGGGCAGAAAACTCACAGGTTGTCTCTGTGATAAGGTTTTATAACTTTCTGCTTTAGACCCAGGTTCTTTATCCATAATACAGAAAGACACAGCACCAAGTATTTTCAGCTTTGATTTACTCAAAACGATTTTAAGCAGAGAGCAAATGAAATGGGGAAGGAGATGGATATGGCTAATTAGCCATGAAGAGGCTGAGTATTTCCAGGAGATAAGTAGATATAATTCCCAATATGGGAACTGGGAATCTATGGGGCAATATTACCATTAGCAGAGGTTTCCAATCTTTAGCCACAGCAATGTCTCTCTGGCTTGTAGTCCTTTGTGTTGGTTATTATGAATATGTGTCTGGAGGCCAATACAACTGACAACTGGTTACACAGAAATATCATTCTGGGTATTTCACATTGAATCCCAAAGAGGAACACACATATAAAAACAATAGTAACTTTTAAGCTTAAATAGAAATAATTTGCAAGTAAGCCTCCATTTTTCCCCCTTAATGTACATAGAGACTAGGGAAGTGACAGGTGCTATATACTAGTTTTCTGGGAAGATTGATACCACGTGAATCCTGGTGCTCCCTGATGATACCTGGCTCAGTCATGTAAGAGTTATGTGACTTTGAGCTAGGTACTCTAAGTATAAGATTCTTCATGTAGAGGCCAGGCACGGTGGCTCACGCCTGTAATCCCAGCACTTTGGGAGGCCAAGGCGGGCGGATCACGAGGTCAGGAGATCGAGACCATCCTGACTAACATGGTGAAACCCCGTCTCTACTAAAAATACAAAACATTAGCCGGGTGTGGTGGTGGGCGCCTGTAGTCCCAGCTACTCGGGAGGCTGAGGCAGGAGAATGGCGTGAACCCAGGAGGCAGAGCTTGCAGTGAGCCGAGATCGCGCCGCTGCACTCCAGCCTGGGTGACAGAGTGAGACTCCGTCTCAAAAAAAAAAAAAAAAAAAAGATTCTTCATGTAGAAATATATATGATAGCACTTCCTTATAGGACTGCTAGGAAGGTTAAATTAAATTTGTGAGCATTTTTATACTAGTGAATGGTGTGTATAAGGTATTAAATAATTGTTCTCAATCATCTTTCCATATTGGGGGAGTATTTGCATTGCCTATGAAACCTAGTTTCCTTGACACTGCTCTCTCCATCTTCTTCTTCTTCTCTTCCTTTTCTTCCTTTGTGGTTATAATCACCATCACCACTACCATTTATATAAGGCCTACTATGTGTCAGGGACTGGTCTAAGAGTTTTACATGTGTTATCTCACTTAGTCCTCATAACCTTGTGTCTTATATACCATAATTATCCTCATTTTGCAGAGGAGGAAAGTGAGGCCTCAAGTGGTTCATATAACTTACTTGAGTTAATAGCAAAGAAGCATCTGAACTAGAACTAAACCCTGTCTTCTGACTCCTAAGCCTGTTAGAGCAAAAATGTCAAATGACTAGCTATTTAGCTCAGAATTTCTACAACTGCTTGCAGTTTTTGATGCTGTGGGCATACGAACCCCTTTGAATCACGTGGCATTTATGTACTGTCCCAGATAAGTATGCATATACACAATTATTTGCACATAGTTTGAAGAGATATATACACCTTAGGAGTCCACCCGAAGATTTTGTGCAACAAACCAAGTCCCAGAGGGAAGAGATTATTCTCTTTATCTTGAAATCCTGGCACAGGGACTACAGGAAAATCTATCAAGCCTCAAAAGTTGATATCATAGAAGCAGAGAATAGAACAGTGCTTACCAGTGACTGGAGAGGGGAGGAAAAGGACAGGCAGAGGTTGGCCAATGGGTACAAAGTTACTATTAGATAGAAGGAACAAGTTTTGGTGTTCTATTGCACAGTAGGGTAATGGGTGAATATTAAGATATTGTATATTACAAAATGGCTAGGAGAGAGGCTCTTCAAAGTTCTTACCACAAAGAAATAATTAATGCATGAGGTGACGGATAAGCTAACCACCCTGATTTGACCATTATACAAAACATATGCACTGAAACGTCAAATTGTACCCCATAAATATATACAATTATGATGTGTCAATTAAAAAATAAAAACAATAATAACAAACAAACTTGAAGTAGCTCCACAGTACTTGCCTGAGAAGTGTTTGCATTTGTTTTGTTTGGTTTTTAAATACTTCTGAAACTTTATTAAGCTGTATCATCATCATCGTCATCATCATCATCACCACCACCACCATTGTCAGTGTTTTTATGTATAGTATTATATTTATAATGTCCCATCCTACAATTTTACATTTTTAGTGTCCTTTCCTAATTCTCCTTCAAATGAATGAATATCATAATTATAGTTTCTCCTTAGCATAAGCTTTATTAACCTCTACTACCACAAATGACTAGAAAAACACTTTCAGTTTAGATTTAGCCAGACAAATTCTAGCCAATAATTTCTGGTTGCAAAGCAACCAAAACTGGAAAATAATATACTTTCATAATGTAAGTTAGGCATGAACAGGATTCATTGAAATATGTGTAGCCTGCAACATTTATACAGTGCCCGACCTTAATATTCTTGTTTATGACTTAAACCTCAAGGTGGGTGAGGCCAGATTCTGATCATGGTGAGACCACTATGGATGCTGTAAAGATTGAGTTCACAAAAGCCTATTAAATGCTGACCTTAAAAGAATATAATGTTGGAAAGAAAGAGTAATGTGTAATGTACATTGACAAATCTTTAGTGTGGATCAGGCTTGAAGACATCTTTAAAACAGAAGCTTGGCTTTATTATACTTGATTGACAGGCCAAAAAGCATACAACATGTAAATAGATAAAACATAATATAATAGGGATTTTATTTCTGAAAACTGTATTTCACTAGTTCTTTATTTTACTCTAACCCAATAGCTGTGTCAACATGACCTACACTTTGGAAGTGAACTGTAAACATGACTGGTGACTGATGAAGAGACGGACAACAAAAATGTGTTCTATAGTACTACCTGCAGAGTGTCTGTTGCTGGGTATGAATGACAAGTATTCTGTTTTTCTGATCCCACTTTTAAAAGTAGACTATATCAAAGAAGCTAACAAATTATAACATATTATATTTGTGCTCATATAGGACCATGCTGAAGATAATCTCATCTTTATGTAAATAAGTTTGGGTCTGGCATAAATACTGACTCTTACTAGTGTCAAAGAATGGAGCTATTCAGTAATGGCTTTCTTACTTTCTGTAAAGAAAATAATACTGGTATCTTATCTGAAGTACATGCATTCTGAGTGCAGAAAAAGTGACAAAGAGTATCCATCTTTGCACATTTTATGGGGCCAGATTTGGTCACTTTTTCATTTGCTTTTGCACTCATAAACTGCAGTGCTGTGTGAGTACTCACTTCCAGCATTATTTAAAAAAAGACGTTTTCACAATGTGATTTGATTACAATTATCATGCTTCTACCACAGATCTCATAATGTTCTCCTCTCTTGAAAGATACAGAGTATTTTCTTAACAGTTTTGATATAAAATATTTCCAACTTATTTAGGAAATCTCACTGAATATATCTCTATCATTAATTTATATTATCCTTTAGCTAGGACAAAACCATATTGCCTTTAATGGTCTGTTATTTTATATGTCACCTAAGTGAAATAAAAAAAATCATTTACTCAGGAGAGATGTTAACAAGGGGCTACAATAAATCAGAAAATTTTAAAGCAGCTTTGATAAAAGTATAATGACAGATATATACTGTCAGTTCTTATGCTATATAAATGTTCCAAGATCAGAAGAAAGAAAAATGTTTAGAAGTCAAACTAAGGTTTAATAAATTTAGTTTTAAATATGTAACTAGATTATGCAAATAGAAAACTCTTATAAAGAAGTGGACAAAAGAAGACCACAATTTAAAAATAAAATAATAGCACTAGATTGTATAGGTTATTAGTAAATGCTAATAATCTTAAATTACATTGTGTTAAGATTACATATTTGATTTTTCTTTTCTTATCAAACATTGTATAGATCTAGCATGAGCTCATTATATGTTTATAATTTTTAGAAATGTAGCAATTAATGTCAACATTCTTTCTGCCCCCAAACCAAGAATAGAAATCCAATTATTCCATACTTGCCATTATTTAGAACCTCAAGTTTTAATATTTTCATTGTGTGCAGGTTAAGTTGCTGGTTCATATCACAAGAATATTTTAATGGAAATGGGGTACCTGAGCAGCTGGACTCATCAAGCTGGAAATCCATGCAGTCGGCAAAACCATCACAGCGCTGGTGGGCTGAGATACAGCTATTAGAGGAGGCACATACCAGAGCTCCATTAGAACAGCTCTTGTTGGCTGCAAACAAAAAGAATAATGATCAGGGATGTAAGCATTTTTTTTTTTTTGTCTCAGTGAATTATCACAACAAAATAATATGTAACAGTTTATTATATTACTCTTTTTTTAAATTATACTTTAAGTTCTAGGGTACATGTACACAACATACAGGTTTATTACATATGTATACATGTGCCATGTTGGTGTGCTGCACCCATTAACTTGTCATTTACATTAGGTATATCTTCTAATGGTATCCTTCCCCCTCCCCCCACCCCACAACAGGCCCCGGTGTGTGATGCTCCCCTTCTTGTGTCCAAGTGTTCTCATTGTTCAATTCCCACCTATGAGTGAGAGCATGCAGTGTTCGGTTTTTTGTCCTTGTGATAGTTTGCTGAGAATGATGGTTTCCAGCTTCATCCATGTCCCTACAAAGGACACGAACTCATCCTTTTTTATGGCTGCATAGTATTCCATGGTACATATGTGCCACATTTTCTTAATCTAGTCTATCATTGATGGACATTTGTGTTGGTTCCAAGCCTTTGCTATTGCGAATACTGCCGCAATAAACATACGTGTACATGTGTCTTTATAGCAACATGATTTATAATTGTTTGGGTATATACCCAGTAATGGGATGGCTGGGTCAAATGGTATTTCTAGTTCTAGATACTTGAGGAATCGCCACACTGTCTTCCACAATGGTTGAACTAGTTTACAGTCCCACCAACAGTGTCAAAGTATTCCTATTTCTCCACATCCTCTCCAGTACCTGTTGTTTCCTGACTTTTTAATGATCGCCATTCTAACTGGTATGAGATGGTATCTAGGAATCCAACTTACAAGGGATGTGAAGGACCTCCTCAAGGAGAACTACAAACCACTGCTCAACAAAATAAAAGAGGATACAAACAAATGGAAGAACATCCCATGCTCATGGATAAGAAGAATCAATATCGTGAAAATGGCCATACTGCCCAAGGTAATTTATAGATTCAATGCCATCCCCATCAAGCTACCAATGACTTTCTTCACAGAATTGGAAAGAACTACTTTAAAGCTCATATGGAACCAAAAAAGAGCCCGCATTGCCAAGACAGTCCTAAGCCAAAAGAACAAAGCTGGAGATACCACGCTACCTGACTTCAAACTATACTACACAGCTACAGTAACCAAAACAGCATGGTACAGGTACTGAAACAGAGATACAGACCAATGGAACAGAACAGAGCCCTCAGAAATAATACCACACATCTACAGCCATCTGATCTTTGACAAACCTGACAAAAAACAAGAAATGGGGAAAAGATTCCCTATTTAATAAATGGTGCTGGGAAAACTGGCTAGCCATATGTAGAAAGCTGAAACTGGATCCCTTCCTTACACCTTATACAAAAATTAATTCAAGATGGATTAAAGACTTAAATGTTAGACCTAAAACCATAAAAACCCTAGAAGAAAACCTAGGGAATACCATTCAGGACATAGGCATGGGCAAGGACTTCATGTTTAAAACACCAAAAGCAATGACAACAAAAGCCAAAACTGACAAATGGGATCTAATTAAACTAAAGAGCTTCTGCACAGCAAAAGAAAACTACCGTCAGAGTGAATAGGCAACCTACAGAATTGGAGAAAATTTTTGCAATCTACTTATCTGACAAAGAGCTAATATCCAGAACCTACAAAGAACTCAAACAAATTTACAAGAAAAAAACAAACAACACCATCAAAAAGTGGGCAAAGGATATGAACAGACACTTCTCAAAAGAAGACATTTATGCAGCCAACAGACACATGAAAAAATGCTCATCATCACTGGCCACCAGAGAAATGCAAATATTATGTTACTCTTGATGTTTTTCTAGTCTGATATTCTGGAACACAGTTCTTTTTGAAGAATATTTCAAATGCATTAACTTAAAAATTTCTGGAAGGAAAACCACATTTGCTTGTAGAATCACTTCCCAGATGTGCACTCTTAGGGACTGAATTGTGTCCTCACCTCAATGTTCATATCTTGAAACCCTAACCCGCAAAAGGACTGTATTTACAGATAGGAGCTTTAAGAAGGTAATGAAGGTCTTAAGAAGAGAGAGACATCAGGGATGCACTTATATTGAGGAAAGGCTATGTGAAGACATAGTAAAAAGGTGGCCATCTGCAAGCCAATGAGAGAGGCCTTAGGAGACACCAAACCTGCCTACATGTTGATCTTGGACTTTTAGTCTCCAGAAGTTTGAGAAAATAAATTCCTATTGTTTTAGCTATCCTGTGTGTGTTATATTCTTATGGCAGCCTGTGCTGACTAATACATGCATTACGTAGTGTTACACATGTCATCAAATGCATTGCATGAAATGCAAGCAGACACTGATCTGACTTCAATAGGCAAACATTTTAATAGCTGAGAGATGCTATTGCTCATAAGACTTCGGTTGTTTCAGAAAAGTGTCCTTATTGATGCCCATCGCATTGATGCCTATTCAATGGCTATCTAGTCTTGCAAAGCACTTTACCTTTCTTGTATGCAACTTGATTAATTTAATGATATCTGATTTGTCTATTAGGAAGCTCAGTTTTCAGTTCTAAAATTGTACTATGTTCTTCCTTTCTTTAGGATTACAACTTCCTAGAAAGAAGAGGCTGTGGTTGGCACTAAGTTAGAGCTAAATGAGAACTTCTCATTTCAGGCTGCCATCGAGTGTGAAATATGGTTCCTCTGTTTTCCTGCTTGCTTCAGGACCCGGAAGCTAAGAATTCCGGGTTGCAGGCCTGATCCCTTTTGTGGTTCTACTCTGGTTCTGGTCTGTGCCAGTGTTGATGTTCATCTTGTTTCTCAGAGTATTTAATGGGATAACTCTACTATCTAGCATTGTTCTGTGTCTGGAGCACAGGGAATGTGTCAAAGCATGAACTTACTGCACTATTTTGTCAGAAAGTCTGGATAGATTTCAAAAGCTCTAAATAATAATGGTATTGATCTATTCTTGTTTTCTAACCCTGCTCCTCTGAGTACCAGGGTTCAGCAGAAATATGTCAAAGGCAGCAGTAGATAGTCAGAACTGTCTCGCACTTAACCCAGGTTCAACAAGAACAGCTTTGTTTTCCTCTGCTTTACTTAATGGTATCATATACAACTTCTCATTTGAACATTTTACTCCAAACCTGCTACTAAAAGCTTAAAGATGATTAGTCTGAAAAATTCCTTGCACATGAATAAAGACAATGAAGTTACAACCTTTTCAAAGTAAATTATTTAAAGGACCCAAGAATAAATGTCCCCATGTATGGTTCTTATACAGATATTGCCAGTTCTTTCATAAATTATTTTTTTCTTCAAGTATAATTATGGGTTGGAACAAATAATTTATTTTATGTATCATAGATAATTGACACAATTAATTTTGAAAATGGCCCATTAAAATATATTTTAAAGTTGTACATAAAAAAATCGTGTTTTTAAGAATATGTATCTCCATTGACTGAAAATGCTGACTCTGAAAAATTTAGGCAATAATCTTTATTGAGCAATTCTTCCTGAGGTGCTAGACTATGAATTCACACCAAAAAATATTGAGCTTTCACCATATGTAACACAGTGTCTTAGAACTTAGAACGTAGAGTTCAGGGCAGAAATTTAAAAATGAATGACCAGAATCATACATAGTGATGACAAGAGAACAACAATACAGGAGTGATAAACAGCTCAAAACAATAAGAAAAGAAATTCTGTGAGGTGAAACTTAGTAGGCAAAGCATTACTGTAGAGAAGCATTTATAAAAACGAAAATTCCTTTAGCATACAGAGATCTATAAAAGCTGAAGGTTAAGATCAGAATCTTTAAACCTATTTTAAATTTTAATATTTCTAGAGAAAAGCCATTTAGTAAAGTAGGAATAAAGTCTACAGATGGAAAATCAATAAGCTTTCTATTGGTTCAGCGAGTACAGCAGGTCGCTTTTGACTAGGGAGGTTGGATAAGGAAGTAGTACAGATAAACCAAAAAAAAAAAAAAAAAAAAAAAGCTGGTCCAGGCACAGTGGCTCACCCCTGCAATCCCAGCACTTTGGGAGGCCGAGGTGGGCAGATCATATGAGGTCAGGAGTTCAAGACCAACCTGGCTAACACGGTGAAACCCTGTCTCTACTAAAAATAAAAATAAAAATAAAATAAAATAAAATAAAAATAGCCAGGATTGGTGGCTTGTGACTGTAGTCCCAGCTACTTGGGAGGCTGAGGAAGGAGAATTGCTTGAACCTGGGAGGTGGAAGTTGCAGTGAGCCAAGATTGTGCCACTGCACTCCAGCCTGGGAACACAGCAAGATTCTGTAAAACAAAACAAAACAAACAAACAAAAAGCTGTAATCAAACGGCAGAAATTGTCTAGGGTTTCAGGAGAAGACTGATCTTCAGCATTCCCAAACGTTTAAATCATTTTAGGATATACATAGACAAGATAAATTACATTGCAAACCAAGTAAACTAGGAAATAATAATCTTCAAACTCTTATAAGATAAACTCTTAAAGCAAAATCTTATAAGATAATGTCTGTTAAAAATGAAGAAGTACGTAGGCATTTCTCAGCGATATGGTAGGCTCAGTTCCAGATAACCATAATAAAGCTAATGTTATATTAATACAAGTCACATAAAATTGTTCTTTTCCAGCGCATATAAATGTTATGTCTGCACTATACCTTAGCCAATTAAATGTGCAACAGCCTAATGTCTAACAAAATAATAACTAGAAAATATTTAGTTTTTAGTTAAGCCAGACATTGACTTCTCCTCTCTAGCTGTGGAAGTCCTACATGGCATCTTTTTCCAATAGAAGGCTGTTTCATTGACACTGTAGATCTGTTGCGCAGCATAGCCACCTTCATCAGTGATTTTAGCTAGATCTAGATAACTTGGTACAGCTTCTCCATCTCAGCATTTGGTGACTCATCTTGTACTTTCATGTTATGGTGATGGCTTCTTTCCTTCAACTTCATAAACCAACCTCTGCTATCTTCCAGCTTTTCCTCCAAAGCTTCCTCACCTCTCTCAGACTTCATAGAATTAAAGATAGCTAGAACTTTGCTCTAGATTAGGCTGGAGCAGAGGGAATGTGTCAAAGAATGAACCCACTACACCATTTTGTCAGAAAGTCTGGATAGATTTCAAAAGCACTAAATAATAGTGGTATCAATCTATTCTTTTCTTCTAACCCTGCTCCTCTGAGTTCCAGGGTTCAGCAGGAATATGTCAAAACTTTCTCCATATCCACAATAAGGCTGTTTTGCTTTCCTATCATTTGTGTATTCACTGGAATAGTGTTCAAGACTACTCCAGTGTTCACTGGAGGAGCCTTCAAGAATTTTTCCTTCACATTCACAACTTGGCTGTTTGGAGAAAAAGGGCCAGCTTTCAGCCTATCTTGGTGTTCAACATGCGTTACTCACTAATAATCATTTCTAGCTTTTGATTTAAAGTGAGAGATCTGCATTTTCTCCTTTCACTTGAACACTTAGGAGCTATTGTAGTTGGCCTAACTGCAATATTGTTCAGCCTCAGGGAACGGGGAGACCCAAAGAGAGGAAGAGACAAATGGGGGAATGGCTGATTGGTGGAGCAGTCAGAACATACACGACATGTATCAATTAAATTTACCATCTTATATGGGCATGGTTCACGGCACCGCAGAACAATTACAATAGTAACATCAAAGATCACTGATCACAGATCACCAAAACAGATATAATAGTCATGAAGAAGTTTGAAATATTGTGAGAATCACTAAAATGGGATACAGACATGATATGCGCACATACTGTTAGAAAACTGGCACTGATAGACTTGCAGGATGCAAGGATGAAGAGCTTCAGTTTGTAAAAAATGAAACATCTGTGAAGCGCAATTAAGCAACACACAATAAAACAAGGTGTGCCTGTTTATTTTATTTTGTATGCACACAAAAATGTGTATATATGTATCTGATATATATGTGTGTGTATATATACACATATTTTGTGTGTGCATATATATTTTTATCATCATTATTTTTCATTGCAAAAAGCTGAGAGATAATATAAGATCATAGTTTTAAGGTTTTAAACAATATAATATATTAACATTTGTATACAAATATGGCAGATACTACTCATCTTCTTGAAAACATATATTTTGAACCCTTCCTCTATGGGAGATAGGAATTTATCCATATTTCTTCATCCAATTTCTAATGTGACTGGTAACTTGTTTTCAAATTGACTGTATAATAACGAGCTCTAACTTGTAAATGATATAAGTTCACAACTTTGGCACAAATGCAGTTGAAACACATTAAAAAATCAGAAAATAAATGTTTTCAATATAAAAAGTTTTACTTTTGTCTTAGAAAGTTAACAGTTTAGATAGTTAAAAACTGACTTTGGCTTCATGAAATTTATAAACAAAATATTAGTTTCTGTTGCATTTTAAATAGCATTAACATTATATTTAATATTCATAAATTTTCTTTTAACAGTAGGTGGCAAATAAATTATGAATGCATCTAATATTTATTGGCATCCATAAGGCAAATAACATTGTACTGAATATAGGAAAATAATCTGAGCCATTTACTTTCTATTTTTCCTTCTTTATTAATATATGTACGACATAGAATAATTCCAATATTAAGCCAAAAAATTCATACATAAAATTCATAGAAAACTCGGGTTTCAAAATGCTTCCATGAATAATATCTATTTTTTGGTACATTCTCTTTCAGACATTGTATTTTAAAATCTGTAAAATACTTATTTGGCTGAGCATAGTGGCTCACACCTGTAATCCCAAAACTTTGGGAGACCAAGGCGGCAGGATCATTTGAGCCCAGAAGCTTGAAACCAGCCTGAGCCACCTAGCAAGACCCTACCTCTACAAATTTTGTTTTAAAAAATTAGCTAGACCTGGTGGAGCATGCCTGTGCTGCTTGGGAGACTGAGATGGCGGGATTACTTGAGCCTGGGAGGGCAAGGCTGCAGTGATTTACAATTGTGACACTGCACTCCAACCTGGGCAAAAGAGTGAGACTCGCTCTTAAAAACAAACAAAGAAACAAACAAAAACAGTTATTACATTTCTCATCCTAGAAATTGGTATTCTTTCTTACCAAAATAGGCTAAGTAACACAGGGCATTTTGTGCCACATAGCTCATTCACTCAGGTTGATGATACTTTAAACAATTTATGAATGGTTCATTGGCACTACTTCCTGAAAGCAAAATTTCTCAATTGGTTATAGTTGCTGCATGGAAAATATATTTGAACATAAAGTAAGCCTATGGATGTACACCTATTTTCTAGTAAAATAAAATCTATATGCAGCAGATCAATATTTCTAATGGCAGAGAAACTATGGTCTTGGGCCATGAGAATGAAGGCTACAAGCCCTTCAGGGCACACACACCTAACATATAGCAGGATAGATATTTATTTTATTCTTGATTTAAATTCAACCAGTACTCTTATTAAAGTATCTTAGCAGTTTAAATAATATTCAATGAAACTATGAGATAATTTAATGGGGAAAGGATAATAATTTATTGTGTGTATTATGCACTCTACCATATCAATTTCATTTACTCCTCCAATACCTCCCTAAAACAGATTAATTACCATGATTTTTAATGTTGAAAAAAACTGAGGAACACTGTTGTAAGAAATGAAGCAGGTAAATGCAGAGGAATAATCTTCACACTGTTGTTGAAAAGCACTATCGGATGTTGAGATCATAGCTAACATATTTAAAAGCCAATTGCAAAAATATTGCTGATAAGGTGTGATCCACAAGTCTTAGGAATGTGACCCATTCCAAATCACCAGAAGTGGTATGCACTTCACAGGACATATCCATTACCATCGGAAAGGAGGTAAAACACCCACTTATGCCCTTTGTTTTTCACAGTTGTTCTGTCATTGATGCATAGTTTCCATGTACTTCTCCTGATCTATTCTCCACCTTCTCTCCCCATCTGGGCCCTGGAAGGCTGGACGATAAGGATACATTAATAAGCCTTTTAAACTTCTGGTGTATGATTGGATTTGGCCAATGGGTAACACCACCAGCAGATTAATATGGAGTGAAGAGACCCTTTGAGGTCAGCATGGACTAACTGCTTCCCTTAACTAAACATCTTACCATGTACTCCCTTCTCACTCTAGGCTCAGGTAACTGAACCTCCTCTCACACTCTTTGGTCTGTAGGTGATAAAAGCCCTCACTCTTACTATCTCTTATGGCTTTGCTATGCATACTATTTCTCTAATAAACAATCCCCTTATTAATATTTTTTCAACTTATGCAATATCAATAACTATTTCTTGCCAGGATATTGACTGACACAACCGCTGATGAAATCTTGAAACTCTCCTGGTGAATAGAAGATGGCTATCAGAGGAATATCAGTGAAAAGAGTGTTTCTAGTTTTGTGCTGTTCTTCCATATAATTAACCATGTTTCTTCTTTCTTTTCTTTTTTTAGGGAAAGGAGATATGTTTGATAAACACTATATTGCTGCAGTCCATGAAAAATTAATGTTTCCAATGGAAAGACAATATTCAAATATGAAGTGTTTTTAAATGTTGAACTCACAGGTTTATCTAAACATTTCTAATACTAGAAAATTTATTTCTGCAAAAATAAAGGCCTGTAAACATCTATTATTGTTGACTTCCCTGTCTAAAATTGTAAACATCTCCAAATCCTTAGTCCTACAACATTTAAACATGAGAAAGCCACAGAAATCAAAGAAACCAATTCTTTTTTCCTGCATTCCACTCCAATTACGACTTCTTGAAAGAGTTATCTACAATTGATTTCCCTCTTTGACATTTCCCATTTGCTCTTAAAAAAGAGTAGCTTCAGAATTCTGCCCTTCCACTCCATAAAAAGTTCTCTCTCCAAAATCATCAAAAACCACTTTTTTGGCTTTTTCCAATTTATATTTTTTAGGCCCTTTTTTATTTGATCTCTCAGAAACATTTCAACCTGTGAAGATTTTGAAACTAAAGGATTTTTGCCTTTAAGATCCTCAGTCTCTTGTGACCCCACTATGTCTAGGACCACATCTTCTCAGTGTCTTCAATGTCTGCTTTTTTCTAAACAGTCTTTTAGCTGTTCCTTCAGGTTCTGCCTGCCACTTTATCTCTTTCCTCTCTCTTTGATCTCATCTACACCCACAGCTTCAATAATCATATGCTGATGGCCATGCATCCTTATATTATCTTATTTTTAGCTCTCTCCTGAGCTTTATATATACACTTCCAAACACATTCTGAACATTTTCATGTGCACGGGTCACAGGTATCATATACAACACATCTAAAATTGAAGCCACATCTTCCCCAAACATGTTCTTCTCCTATTTTCCCTAGCTCAAGCAATGGTACATTAGCTGACCTGATGTCCAAATTAGAAAGTTGGAAGTCCTTCTTTTCTTTTTTGATTAACAAAAATCACTCAGACTACATTCTCTCCCTTTTACTTTCTGGAAGGAAGAGAAGGACATAATCAATGGCAAATGGTAGTTGGAACAAAGCAAGACCAAGAGCCAGCTTCATGTTCAGGAGAGAAGGCTGTACCTCCTCCTTGTGCTTCTGGTGCCCTATGTGTTCAGAAAAACTTCTCTAGTAGCAAACTATAGACGTGATCCCTGAAAGCACAGTCTTGAAAGTCACTGCTGATTCCTTTCTCTTCCTCATCACCTGACCATCCCTTAAGTCTATTAATAATCTTTACCTTAAAGTCTAATCAATTGCTTTGTATTTGAACTGTTTACATCTCCTAACCAGTCCCTCTTCCTCACTGCAATCCATCTCATATCCAACTTAAGTGCCGTTATGTAGCACTGGCATGGTTGCACGGGGGTGAGGATTCTGCAAGATGTGGGTCCCGCTTCACTCTCCAGGATTCTTTCTACATTTCCAACCACAGGCTCTGCTCTAGCAACACAAAATATGCTTCACTCTAACGACTTGTTCTCTGCTCCTGGAACAATCTTCACTTCACTTGAATCCAGATCTCTGCTTTATTCATCCAATGACTATTTGTCTTTCCAAGTTTGGCTGTGTAATCACTCCTCTCGTGAGAATGTAAAGACTCCCTAGCACCATAGAGAGTTCCCTGTGTGCCTTCTAACATGAGGTGCTTGTCTGTGTCATAGGATTGATCATATAGTATTCCTCACTTTCACTGACTAGCCTCCTTCACTAATGTATAGCACATCTTCAGCCTGAGCTCTGAAAGTGTCATATCTATCTGTCTCATCAATATGTAACATAACATGTGGCATCAGTTAGGCTCTTAATGAGGTTTGTGAATAAATGAATGAATGAATGTGAGTTTACAAAATCACATTCTAAACCAATAGGAAAGTCCCCAAAGACCATTATATCTTCACATGTTTGGTGAATTTTGACCACTAAATTCTCTTATTCTATAATTTTGTTCTAGAATTTTGTCCCCCGTCTATTCCTAACATGGGCTTATTTCCCTTTTGGAACAGAAATTCATAGGACTAGGCAAACTCCATTTTTCCAGTGAATGCCTAGCATTATAAGGACACAGTACTTCCCTAAGCTTCTCTTTAAATAGCAGTCTTATTTGAAGCCAAATATCATATGGCTATACTGAACTTAATATGATTTCTATCAGCCAAATTACATTAGAGCTCTGATGGGAACAGGGATAAGTAATTTGACAGGCTTTCTCTTTTCTATTCACCTCCATTTGCTTACCTTGCTTCTAAGAAAAGATTATAAGACCTGACAGGTTGACTTTATCTCAGAGAGAATATACAGGTAGGAAATAACAGGGAGTTGGAAAACCAATTTGTTAGTCTGAACCAGGAAAATAGTTTCACTGATTTAAGGCTAAAGCCTTTAAACATCCCAAGGTCATCTCTCTTTTCTTTCATTCATCTTTACTCCTCTTCCAATTGTTCCAAATTTCTAGAGGTCCCATACTACACAGGTCCCTGAAATAGCCCTTGCTTTCTTCCTTCCACCTTTCCTTCCCTCCTTCCCTCCTTTGCTTCCTTCCTTCCTTCTCCCTTCCCTTCCTTTTCCTTCCCTTCCCTTTCCTTCCTTCCTTTTCTGTCCCTCTCTCCCTCCTTCCCTCCCCCACTTCCTCCTTTCCTCCCTTCCCCTCTTCCTTCTTTGTCTCTCTTTCGTTCTTTTCTTTTCTTTTCTTTTCTTTTTTTTGAGACAGATTCTCACTTTGTCCCCCAGGCTGGAGTGCAGTGGTACAGTGGCACAATCATAGTTCACTGCAGCCTCAAACTCCTGTGCCCAAGAAATCCTTCCACCTCAGCCTCCAGAGTAGCTTGGACTACAGGCATGCACCACCCCACCTGGTTATTATTATTATTGCTATTTTTGTATAGATGGAGTCTCACTATGTTGCCCAGGCGGGCTTAAACTCCTGAGCCCAGGGGATCCTCCTACCTCGGCCTTTCAAAGTGCTGGGATAACAGGCCTGAGCCACTGCACCCAGACTCATTCAATGTTCTCCTCTTGTAGTTACATTTCAAACTGCCTTTTACTATTCCAAAAAGTATGATCATTAACATATAGTTTATGGACCACTATCACTGCAGCACTAATCCAAAAATATAATATGGTATAATAAAATATAAAATAAGTAAGGAAGCAAGCAAATAACTAAACAAAATGCTAGGCGTTTGGACACCACCATGATTATGTACTCACTTTAAGATGTGTGTAATTACTTCTTACCTAACATTCTTCCTTCCCTACCTGACACTAGCTTATTATACTAAAAATCAAAGGTACTGAATACAAAGCTTGGGATTTTACATGCATCTGCTCAAATCGTCACAGCCTTGTAAGTTAGGTATTACTGAATTCATTACCTGGATGACAAAACAAAACTGGTAGCGCTCAAATAACTTCCCCCAAGACTGCACACATAGTAAGTGACAGGGATGAAATTCAAACCCATGTCTCTAGGATGCATTATCCCATGAACTCCTAATGACATGACATTTACTCAGGTAACGATCCAGATCCAACCCTTAACTATATAGATCCATTAAAATCAATATTTGCCACTTGATCAAAAAGGAAATATCTATCAATATGCCCGTTACTTGAGCCATCTTCATGAACCTTTGTGGTAGGAAGAAACTCTAACTGAATTTCTTCAAACCACTTCCATAAACACGTTAATGAGATAAAAACACATAATGGCATCTTCCATATCAATGATTTGATGTAAATGGGAAAGGAAATAGATAGGTTTAACAAAAATTAGCATGACCGCAAACACGGTGTTTCTAGAAACACTAAGCAGAGGACAGATGCCTTGTTTTGCAACATAACACAGGAAGCTGTGTTATTAATGATACAATCACAGTAAGGCTCTAGAGAACTTCATTTTATCTGTGGAGCCTTCTCTCTCATTCTAAAGCAGCATTCCTTCCCTGACACACTGAGTTAGTGAAAGTAACTCACAGCAGATGAGTTCATCTTCATTGAAGTGGCAATCAGGCACTCCATCGCATAGCAGGAGGGAAGGGATGCACTCATCTGTAGAGCACGGGAACTCCATGTTACTACAGAGTGGAGGGGTGGGGCTGGGAGGACAATCCATTTCATCGGATCCATCTGTGCAGTCTTCATGTCCATCACATTTCCCTGAGAGAGGGACACATTGGAGTGTGTAGATACAAGAAAAGTGATCAGCTTCACAGGGTGATGGCTGCGCTGGGACAGGACCTAAAAAAGAGAGCAGGTCAAGTCATGTCGGCATTAGGGAATTTCCCTCCATCCAGTGTTGGGACATTACAGGTTGCATTTATTACTGTATAAAATGAATTTTGTTAATCGAAGTAAATTAATTTCCAATTAGGATTAATAGGAAGCCCACAAAACAGGCAAATGTGATTCAATAATATGACTTATCATAATGTCAGGAACATAAAAAATTATTTTAATTTCAATAATTTGGGGGGAACAGGTGGTTTTTGGTTACACTGATAAGTTCTTTAGTGGTGATTTCTGAAATTTTGGTGCACCTATCACCTGAGCAGTGTACACTGTACCCGATATATAGTCTTTTATCTCTCACCACATGCCGAATCTTTCTCCTTGAGTCCCCACAGTCCATTATATCATTATTACGCCTTTGCATCCTGATAGCTTAGCTCCCACTTATACATGAGAACATACAATATTTAGTTTTTCATTCCTGGTTTACTTCATTTAGAATAATGGCCTCCAGCTCCATCCTAGTTGCTGCAAAAGACATTATTTCATTCCTGTTTATGGCTGAGTAGTGTTCCATGATGTATATACACTGCATTTTCTTTATCAACTTGCTGATTGATGGGCATTTGGGTTGGTTCCATATCTTTGCAACTGTGAATTTTGCCGCTATAAACATGCATATGGATGTGTCTTTTTCATATAATCACTTTTTTGGGGGGTAGATACCCAGTAGTGAGACTGCTGGATCAAATGGCAGTTCAACTTTTAGTTCTTTAAGGCATCTCCATACTATTTTCCATAGTGGTGCTACTAATGTACATTCCCACCAGCAGTGTAGAAGTGTTCCTTTTTCACCACATCCGCACCAATATCTATTGCTTTTTGACTTTTTAATTATGGCCATTCTTACAGGTACAATATTTTTTAAAAACGCATCATTGACACGGAAACTGACACCTTCAAATTAAAAAAGACATTTTGATTTCTATGCCTTCAATTGGACTATTAAATCAGATTGTGCTCAAGAGTAAAGATACTTTCATGCAGTAAATTAGAAACTTTGGAAAGATGCACTCACAATTTTAGAATTTAACGGAATTGTTACAATATCAGAGTATCATTTATTTACTGTCTCTTAGTGGCCCCCACCCAGGGAATCTGGCTCTTGAGACCCTGGCCAGGTTTGAGCCACAGACGTAGAGATCTGCTATGGTTTTGTCACACTGCACTCCGTCCTTGAATCTTCACTACAGGTGAAAGGCCATGTGCTGCCATATCTAAAGCCAGATAAAATCATAGCGTAATCTAAGATGTTACACTAGGAATCCTGAAGGTAGCCTGCTTCAAATCCAACCAACTCATTTTACAAATGAAGACCCTGAAGCCCACAAATTTTAAATATCCAAAGACTCAATGCTAGTGTAATAAACTTTGGTTACATGAAACTTTTCTGCAGCAAATGTTTGAGTCCACATTAAGCCAAACTTAAAGCAGAGGCTGACTGCTAAGTGTTGACTATCTGATGTTTCTAAAGGTCAGAGAAGATATGTGAATATATAGGACTTCACTAATTGGTGATTAGTGGGATGCTTCTTACACTCTGTATTGTCCCTGTGCTAGTTAGTGAGGGACTCAACAATATATTAAGGGGAAACTATAGAGCCAGGTAACAATGGAGGCCAGTTCAGGAATGGTATATTTTGTTTTCTTGACATTTTAAACTATTTTTATTTATGGGTTGTATGAGAATAATTTGTATTATATGTAAAGATGATATAGTGAGTTCATTTAAAAAATGAGATTTGAAAGTCCCTCTCCCTCCTCACTAAACCAATAGTGAAGATATATCTAGAAGGAATTTAGACTCTGACCCTATGACTAAAGTTACGTATATGGGATACATGTGGCTGTGCTTAGGAAGCCTATGTTCGTAGAAATCAGTATATTTAAGTAGGAGATAGATAAATGTATGACTTGGAGACATCGCTATCATGTTTTAACCTAACTGCCTGAGATCACAGCAGCATATAAAATTGCAAAGTTCCAATGTACAAATTATAAATTCAAACTTTGAAAGTAAATTGGATTTAAATATTTATACTTTTATATATAGCTCTTCTAGTACCCGCCCATGGTCAAATAAATAGTTTCTCTGCAAACTTTTCATTAGATTAATCTCACACTTAAGAAGGACAGAAAATCTTTTTTTCTAAAGTATTTTATGTATGAAACTTTCATCTTTACGAGCTCACCAAAGGTCGAAAAGGTTTAACAAATTCTTTGCATGTAACAAGAATCTAGAACCAACTTTAGTAATATATCTATGACTTAGCTAAGTCTTAAAAAAATGAGGAAAGTAATGTCTCTATTTGAAAACAAACACAGACTTCTTATGTTTCCCAGTTCCTATTCAGAATGATGTGTGTGTGTGTGTGTGTGTGTGTGTTTCTCTATATTTTTTTCTTACAGTGGATATGCAAAAATAAAAATTTCTCCTTTTGGAGGTAGCCATTGCATTAAATGTCAAATTTTTTTTTATTGAATGATACTCAGAACTCACTTGTTCTAGACCCTTCTTTTCAAAGACTCTGTTGGGCTTGTCCTGCCTATAGTGCATACTGGCTTGTTGCCCGGCTTCCTCCATCCACATCAAGGTGTCCATTCCCCCAGCTGCTGGGAGGTTGCCAGATGACAGCTCATGTTTGAGTCAGGCTCCAGGAATTGCCCTCCAGAGTTACACCACCTCCTGGGAACAGCTCCATTCATTGACCGGTGAGTTGGAGATAAGATGGTCTAGGCCCTATGCCTCAAGGTAAGACATCTACAAAGAGCCAGTGCAGCTCCAGAGCTCCCCATGGTATCAGTGGAGGCTCTCACTGCACTTGCATCACAGCTAAACCCCACCTGCCACCAGGCAGATGCCCAGTTCTGTTTCCTCCCCTCCTTTGCAGGGATGTTCCTGAGACAATTTCTAAGAAATCTCTGTTTTAGAGTGTGCCTTAAAGTCAGCTTCCCAGAGAACCTCACTTGTAACACTCTCCAAACATAAAAATGAATCTAGTTTAAATTAAATCTGCTCTGAATTGCTCCTCAAATTTTCTAAAGAAATATTTCTGATGTAGGGAGAACATGACTTTGCTTCCTATGGAGAGTCTAGGTAGTCTCTTAGCCAAGAGCAGTCCTTCATTCACTCCATATTTATTTTGTCTCTTGTTTTAACCTAATGAAAACTCTGTATTCTACTATAAATCCATACTTTTTGATATAAGTGGTTTCCTTTAGGTAATCAAATAAACTAATTCTCCTGGAAGATGTACTATGTTTATCTTTCGACTTGGATGCACTCTGCCATATACATGCTTTAAGAAGTGTGGCTAGATGGTCATGGTGGCTCATGCCTGTAATCCCAACAGTTTGGAGGCTGAGGCAGGCAGATCATCTGAGGTCAGGAGTTTGAGATCAGCCTGGCCAACGTGGTGAAACCCCGTCTCTTCTAAAAATACAAAAATTAGCCTGGCGTGGTGGCACACGCCTGTAATCCAGCAACTCAGGAGGCTCAGGCAATCGATTTGCTTGAAACCGGGAGGCAAAGGTTGCAGTGAGCTCAGACAGTGCAACTGCACTCCTGCCTGGACAACAAGAGCAAAACTTTGTTGAAAGAAAGAAAAAAAGAAAGAGAAAGAGAGAGAAAGGGAGAAAGGGAGAAAGAAAAGAAAGAAAGAAAGAAAGAAAGAAAGAAAGAAAGAAAGAAAGAAAGAAAGAAAGAAAGAGGAAGGAAGGAAGGAAGGAAGGAAGGAAGGAAGGAAGGAAGGAAGGAAGGAAGGAAGGGAGGGAGGGAGGGAGGGAGGGAGGGAGGGAGGGAGGGAGGGAAGGAAGGAAGGAAGGAAGGAAGGAAGGAAGGAAGGAAGGAAGGAAGGAAGGAGGGAGGCCGGGAAAGAGGGAGGGAGGCAGGGAGGGAGGGAGGAAGGGAGGGAGGAATTAACCATAAAGTGTATCTCATGTTGCAGTTTGCAGTTGATTTATTCTTTATATTTTGGAGCTGATAATAATATACAATTCCTTTAACTCTGTAAAATAAGAACAACATTCGTTGTTCTCTTTTTAATACTCTGAAAAACCTCAGCACTACCTTAAATGCATGTTACTAGTGAAAGAAGCCAATGTGAAAAGGCTACACGCTGTCTGATTTCGAAGATATGACATTCTAGAAAAGGCAAAATTATGGAGACAGGAAAAAGATCTGCCAGGAATTATGGGGTGGGAGATAGGGCAAGGAGGAATGAAAAAGTAGAGCACAGGAGATTTTCAGGGCCGTGAAACTAACTATATGTATTGTATTATAATGCTGGATACATATCATTGTATGTTTGTCAAAATCCGTAGAACTTTCAACACAAAGAGTGAAACTTAATGTATACTATGGACTTGGGGTGACCACAATGTGCCAAAGTAGGTTCATCTCATTGACTGTAACAAATGTACCACTCTGGTGCAGCATGTTAATAGCGGGGAAGACGATGAGGGTGGGGGCAGGGAGTATATGTGAAATTTTCTTCTCAATTCTGCTGTGAACCTAAAACTGCTGTAGAATATAAAGTATACATATACACACACAGAGAGACATACACACACTGTATATATACATGTATTAGCTTTGATATATAAAAATAGCAATATTGGTGGTGAGATATCTATCTATAGATCTGTCTTATGAAAATTTGAGGAGCAATTCAGAGGAGATTTAATTTAAACTAGATTCATTTAGAGTGTTATAAGTCAGGTTCCCTGGGAAGCTGACTTTAAGGTACACTCCAAATCAGAGATTTCATAGAAGTTCTCTCAGGAACATCCCTGCAAAGGCATAAGACAGATCTATAGATAGATATCTCACTACCTATATATATATATATATATATATAAAATGAATATATACACATATAAAATATATACATATATAAAATATGTCTATATATATTATATATATCACCACCAATATTCCTTAGAACCTACATTGTAACCAACACCTAATATTTGGTGATTCTCTTAAAATTTCTATGTTCTAATTTCTCCAAATTTATTTGAGAATGTAGCAATCCAGCAAGTAAATGCATAACACTTTGATAAATGTACTGTGCCTTGATCAAGCACATTGATCCATTTCTTACTATGCCCAGTGAGCTGCTTGGTCAGGTTGCTAAAAACCAATGGCATTGAGGTGCAAGGCTGGTGACTGTGCAAGGGAAATGCTTTCAGGTCGGTCCCAACAGTAGTTAGCCTCCTTGGAAATTCATGTTGTCGTTCATTACGTGAGACAGTTACTGTGCGGAAGAGCCTAACATGCTCAGTGCAAAAATAAAACTTAGATCAGGAAAGCAAATGAAAATAGTACATTCTGTGTTGATAGTGTCGTTTGCGTATTCCCCAAAGAGTACCATCAGAAAGGATGAAGGGATGTACAAAAGAAATGTAGAGGGGCACTCAGAAATGTTGGTGACTGTGATGGAGGGAAAGAGATGAGAAAATAAAGACATTCCAAGAAAACGCTGATTCATCTTGACAAGATGACTCATTATATATCTTAAGGGTGTTTGTTTGTTTGTTTTTGTTAAGTCAACAGTTTTCAAGCTACATCTGATTAGGGGTATTATACAGACCTAATGCTGGGGTGAGAAGAACAAAGAGATTCATATGAAAGCTTAGTTTATATGCTTTAGGGAGTGTTTCTCAAAAGGAGGATCCCAAGTTTCAAGTGTGTTGGAATCAGCAATAAAGTGTATCTCATGCCATTGTTTGCAACTGATTTATTCTTTGTATATTGGAGCTGATTCAAGGCTGTTCCAGCAATAAAGTTACTCTCACTCACTTGTACGCCACCAAATATGCTTCCTTCAGTAAGGAATAAGGGTGTGCATTCACAGCTATATATACAGCTACACATATTTAGACATATTTTATTTATATATACTAATATTGGTACACATAAATACCAACATTGGTATTGAGCTATCTTCTATCTATCTGTCTGTCTGTCTATCTATCTTGTACCAATATCCCTTACAACATATATTTCAGTCTGTACATCATATTTGATACTTTTCTCTTAAAATTTTAATTTTTTAATTTCTCTGAATCCCTTTTAATATGCAGTAATCCAATGCCTAAAATGTACAATAAAATGTTTACCCTGAAATTGTACATTATTCAATATATACAATTTCACTCTCTTGTCTTTACATTGTGCAACTAATGTGACAAGCACATAAACATCAGCTAGCATGGGTTTCAGCAGAAAACAGGTTAAGAAATGTTGCTTTGGGCCAGGCGCAGTGGCTCACGCCTATAATCCCAGCACTTTGGGAGGCTGAGGTAGGTGGATGACTTGAGGTCAGCAGTTCCAGATCAGCCTGGCCAACGTGGTGAAACCCTATCTCTACTAAAAATACAAAAATTAGCCAGGCATGGTGCCGTGCACCTGTAATCCAAGCTACTCAGGAGGCTGAGGTGAGAGAATCACTGGAACTCAAGAGGTGGAGACTGCAGTGAGCAGAGATCACGCCATTGCACTCCAGCCTGGGTGACAGAGCGAGACTCCATCTCTAAATAAATGAATAAATAAGAAATATTGCTTTAGAATTTAGGGAATTAGTGTACAAATTAGTTTTGAGAAAAAGGATTCTGAAGCAACAGAAAATCCCACAATCAAAGCTATACTTGGGCTTTGTCAGGAAATTGTAATTATATTACTATTATAGCATCTTCACCAGGCCTTTACTCATGTTTTGCTCAAAATTGTGACTCAAATAGAGCTTGGACACTCCAAATCATATTGGACAAGTTTTAACCTATCTTTGAGAATACACTGACATCCTAGTGCCCAACAGAGTAAATGGCATGAGGTATGTGTTCAATCAACATTTCTTACATTGATGAATAATACATCAATGGTTTAAATAGGAATTATACTTTTCTTGATAATTAATATGAAGTTAGATAATCAAAATGGATGAACTGAAGAATTCTTTCATTGACTTCATTGACTCTTTCCATGGACTAAATCATAAGTAGTAAAAGGATAGATTAACAATACAGAAACTGGAAAGCTCTTTAAAAAACAAACTTTCTAATATATTTGAATATAAACTTATATTTAAGTAAAGAATTCTGTCATTTATTTCATATGCATCCTACAGGTCTTTACCAATTGCTTCAGAAGTTTTATGTGATTTTACATAAAGGACTTTTGCAAATGATGTTGTATATGCATGCATATATATATATATGTATATATGTGTGTGTATATATATATATGAATAAACCTGCCATTTTTGTTTCCTATAGATCTTATAAGAGAGCAAAAGAAAATATTTAAGAAAAGAAAAACACCTAGGATAAGGGATTTAGGAACTGGCATTTAGGAACTTCGACATTCGTAGTAACCAAGACATGTCTCTGATTACCATCACTTCACTTTGTGCTATGCAGACAGTTCCAATCCCTGACATTGTGGGTGTTTCTTTGTCCTCCACAAGACGTTAAGTTTCATTGTTCATTTAATGTTTGCATAGCAGTAGAAACATATTTCTTATAGCAATAAAAATTATTTCACACTGATAATTTGCAGTGAAAGTCAATGAAATGTTCTCATGAATTTCATACAAGTTCCATAAAAGCTTAAAGTGCCCAAGGATAATCTGATGGATTTTTATCTTTATGATTAATATGTTTAGAGAAAAGGAAAATTGTCTGTCTTGAAAGAAAAATGATATGCACGTAGAACTTCAGTTTTAAAGGGCAGAAATTATGTTGTTGCCAAATATTGTCATACTCAGTGATAGACAGTAAAAATGCTCATTGTAAAATATAATACACCTGTTACAAATGGGTAATTGTCTCTGGGAGGCATTTTATTAACAGCATTCAAAAAGATTACAAAAAAAAATCTATGAGGGGAAACTATTATAATTTAGTAGCTGCAATTATAAGTACTCTTGTTTTCACGTTATTGTGAATTATAACTGTGGTTATGTCTCCATAAGAGCCCCTCATAAAGTATACAAATATTAATTTCTTCTTTAGTTTAAAAAATCATCCTCTGTAATGGGGACAGAGAAAAGAATAATTTGATCTTATTTCATTTCCATATATTTAACAGCTTAAATATTCCTAGAAAGATGGAACATGACCTCTATTTGTCTAAAGACTCAGAAAGTCCTGGCATGTGAGGAAAAGTACACAGAGTGCATGTAGTAAAAGAAATCAAGAAGGCTCGTTTGGCCATGACCAAAAAGTCAAAAGCCAGACAGAGAGACAAGAGTGAAGAAAATGGAGAACTTTCCAGAACTTACGTCCAATGTGGAAGCTAACAAGTATCTGAGAAGAGATGCCAACTACAAAGTGATAATTATTTTCAAAGTGAATAACTGCAGCTAGTTAAGGCCAAAGCTAAATAAAATCAACATAGGAGGGAGCTGGAAAAAATTCAAACTTAACACAAACATAAATGCACATATGTATGTATATGTTATTTGTACAAATATGTGTGCATGCATCCAGAGGCAGGTTACCTGAAAGCAGGAAGCTACTCACTAATAATAGAGGAGTTTTGGAGAAGATAGCCAGGCAGTGAATGATGGGCAACGTCATTCAGAGGAAAGATGAGATGGAGGTGGAGAAGTGAAAACCCTATTATCAGAGTCCTTCCTTTCCCCCAGCACATAAAGAGGCTGCAGACTTGAAAGAAAATAGGATCTGAAGAAACAGAATGTCTTAAGAGGCCCCAAAAGAGTTATCGCTTTTACCCAACATCAATATTTGCCGGGATTTTAAATAATTCCTCCATATCCATAAATAGTGATACCACTGCAAATGACTGAAATTGCATACATGATGAATTTACTGCCTTCATATAACCCCCAATAATCTAAAACGTATGTAAAAGTGATAAAATATATTAAAAATATAAAAAGGAAGGGTGGTTGCTGGCCATTTTTTTTCCTGCCATGAGCCCTGGAACCCAGAGGGACCCCTGTGCATTACAGATTCATTCCTGTTTAATCATTTCCAGATGGTGCAATAGTTCCCAGTCTGACATATCTGTGTTAGCGTGGCCGCAATTATATGCAATGTTGGACGAGGTTGTGTACTTGGCCTAATTTAATGCTATTGCTCACTGATAGCTCTAGTCCATATTTACTGCACGTTTATTTAATAGCTAAAGCATTCCTCAAATCCTCAACTCTTGACTTCTAACTTTAGGCCCAGTATTATTAAATACTTTCCTTTTTTAATTCAACATTTACATTTCTTCCAGCACACATTTCCCAAAGGAAGAACTCTGCTCAAAAATGGTTCTCCAACGCCTTACAGGGTTAAGTCCACCATTTTTAGTTGGTATTCAACACACTGACATCTGATTCAGACTCACCTATGCTCACGTTCTTCTCCAGAAAACCCTAAAATTACAGAGGAAATAACGAATATTTCAGACTATAGGACATGCATTATATTCTTGGCTAGCTGGTGTAGGCTGAGAAAGAGAAAGTCATCATCGGTCCTATGTGTGGAAAGCTGTTATTTACAGAAATTATGAGCAGGTGCTTTGGCACCAATCAATAATCAGATCTTTCTCTTAGTATAAAAGGCTGAGAATGGAGAGTGAGAAGCCATCTCTCATCACACACCATAAATATATACAATAAAAAACTTCTAGGAGTTTTAGACAATCTATCGGTGAAGGAAGAATGCTAAATTTCATATGCACTTTGGGAACATCTGTTTTACCTGTCTTAGAAAGGTCAAATGGGAGACAAATCATTTGGTGAGACGGGCATTAGAGAAGACCACTCAAGAGTCAGGTATTATTCTACAGTTGTCTGTTATTCTACAGTTGTCTCTAATAGATACCTTCCAGGTGCAATATCTCAACCACTCTATGATGCAACCAAATAGAACAAGTGGCTGTGATACCATACCTTCCAGTTAACAGTGATCGGCACTAAAGACAAAGACAAATATAGCTATATTTAACTGAAGAGTAACTTTTGAGGAATGTGAATGAGCCCCTTAACCTAACATTTAAAGCACTACATATGACTACATCATTATTTTATAAAACACAGAGGTTGAGACTAATTTCTGCCTTCCTAATAGAAACAACTAAATGTTATTAGATTAAATTCTGTTGGGTTATCTTGTCCCATTATATAACACGCGTTCCCTGAGATTGTTGGTCAGAACAGGCTGACTCAAGTATGAAGATGTAAGCTAAAAGATGTATATGGAAACCCACAGGGTGCACATCTCACCAGCATGCATAACATGAGTTACAACACCATCAGAAGAAGAAGGAAGGACAAAACACAAGGTTTAGATATTTTGGTTCTTGGACTGGTCTTTAAATCGGTCAATCGTGTATTCTGTGAAAACAAAACAAAACAAAACAAAACAAAACAAAACACCCAGACATGAGCTTGTCACCTCTTTTTTGTTTTCTTTTTCTGTCCCCCCAGATGGAGTGCCGTGACATGATCTCAGCTCACTGTAACCTCCATCTCTCGGGTTCAAGCGATTCTTTTGCCTCAGCTTCCCAAGTAGCTGAGATTACAGGCATGTGCCTCCACATTAAGTTAATTTTTATATTTTTAATAGAGACAGGGCTTCACCATGTCAGCCAGGGTGGGCTCGAACACCTGACCTCAGGTGTTCCACCTGCCTCAGGCTTCCTAAGTGCTGGGATGACAGGCATGAGCCACTGCACCCGGAACTGGGTTATTTCTCTAATCCCATGTTTTCTATTTTGAGCAAATTTACAATGGTGAAAAATGAAGACTCATATGTGTATGCACAATCACTCTTTGTTGAACCATCAATCCCACCCAGGCCCCCATTTTCAGCTATTTCTACAAATAGCAACTGGTTCTTTCTGGGTAAAATAGTCTTACACATCAATAAGATGCTATTGCAAAAAAAAAAATAAAAATAAAAATAAAAAAAAGGCCATTCTGGGAAAGTCTCTTCTTTTTCTATCTGAAAAAAAAAAATTTTTTTTTCTTAAAACTTAGACTATTAAGTAAAACAACATTGCATTCTCCTATTTCTTAGACAACAAATTAACTTTTTTTTATAAAGTCTGGATGTTTTCCAGCAAACAACATATGTGTTCCAAGGAATCAGAAAAATCCTAATAAAAGTAGACTCTCTTAGCCCAAGAGAACAAAACAGGGCCAGATTGACCCTGGCTGTGAAAAGCCCACAGAATCTCTCTGACATGCTTGGCCTGGTAAAACATTTGGATGCTGAGCTTTTCTGAGTGAAAATAAGAGTCAGCAAAGGTTATAATTTCCAAAAGTGACCAGGAATTTAGGAATTGATGATTGTTTCCATATGGTTGTGAAATGACTAAGTTACCATGCTATGTTTTATTTTATATATATGTTATGCTGCATATATATTAATGCATATGTATTTATGTGACCAATATCATCGTTCACATAAAAGCCTTCATCTTTAAGACAGAGTGTTGGGACAGTGGTTTGTGTTTCATCTTTGAGTTCTGGATGAGACACTTGTGAAATTCAAGCTAATGGAATATGATTCACACTGAGCGTGATTTTTCCATGGTTGTCATTTAGAGTTCTTCCCCCTAATTCAACAAAATTCCTTCCAGCCTGATGAGCAGCAGGCAACCAAGTAAGAACCACCTCCTAGCATAACAGGCAGACTCCTCTAAAAGCTGTCAAGCAGGGAATCCAGGTTTTGCTCCCTTAAGCCTGCCTGGTATTAGCATTTAATGCCATTTTCTGGCTCTAGTGTTTTTGCCTTCAAATCTAATATCCCTTCCAGGAGCAAAAAGGAATTAACCCATCTTCTGACAAACAGTAAGGACTTCATGACCCACAATAATAGATTTAAAATCTAATAATATTCTATAATCCAATAAGTGAATCAGGATTGCCTGGTAATCATTTCCTTTCGGCTTTTATACATTTATCACTATTCATTTTAAAACAAGGCCTATGAATCACTAACTGAACCAAAATCATAAAAATGACACTCATATTAAAACAAAGTTTTAAATAATTCATCTACAATTGCTATATTATATACAATAGATACCTACTCTATGTTATATACCGACTTGAAATTTATTTTACATTTTCTCAATCCATTTTGAAGTTAACGATCACTCATTCTTGCTAAATCAAACTCACATACCAGGTCCTACTGTGGGGATGGGGTAGTGAGGAGGGATAGCATTAGGAGATATACCTAATGTAAATGACAAGTTAATGGGTGCAGCACACCAACATGGCACATGTATATATATGTAACAAACTTGCATGTTGTGTACATGTACCCTAGAACTTTAAGTATAATAAAAAATAAATAAATAAATAAAAGAGAAAAAAAATCTAAAGATGAGGAGAAAGTTATCCATAACCCTATCACCATATATCTATAAAAAAAAAGACAATGTGGATTTTTCAATGTGGAGAAACTAAAAATGACGGAGAACAAGCTACAGATATCAACAGTATCTTGTAAGATATACTATAGAAGAACTGCAAAGTTAAAGCTAAGACAATCTCAGAGCATGGGTTCCTGTGGGGAGGATTAAGGATAAGTTCATGAAGAAAGCAGCTTTTGTTCTGCCCCGAAATTGGAGGAGGATTTACACAAGAGGAGATAAAGGGTTGTGCTTTCTCAGCCAGAGAAGTGGTAGGACTAAAATCATGGAGATGAGGGGATATGGGTAATGACTTGAGAAAGACAAAGGATCCTGTTTAAAGGGATCATTTTATAGACAGAGACAGATAAGTCAGTAGGTGTACTAAAGAATAAGAAACTTATTTAGTAGGCAATTAACCACTAAGCATTCTTCTCCTCTTTACAAATTGCATGAATTTATGTATTTTGATTAATTTCCCTTCTATTTGTGTTCTATTATACAACATGAAAGTATACATAGAGGGTTTATTGTTGCTGGTTAATGTTATAATTTGGCACAAATGTTGCAGAATTTTCAAGCTTAACTCTGATAAAATGAGAATAAGAATGGCTATCATCCAGAGAGGCATGTTGTGCAAATTAAAGATGATAGAGTAACTTAATGTGACTTTGAAGTGTGGAAGTATGACTTGGGATTGGAAATGGTATGCTCCAACCAGCACTTTCAATTTTGGAGGAATGACATAGGGAGTATTTAAGATTATTCATAGTGATGGCAGAGGGGTACAATTCTTCAAGCAATTACTTAAAGGCAGTGGCATTAGCCAATCTTACCCTCAAACGTTGTCTCACTTACTTCCTGCTCATGTCCCTGGTTTGGATTTTTAACCTTACTTCTGAATTTTGGAGCAATCCAATATCCTTTCAGTAAACTCACTTTCTGCTTAAGTTAGCCCAAGCACAATTCTGTTGCTTGCAATAACATATTATTTTCTCTATTGTGGTAAGATAGGGGAGTGGTCTACCTTTCTGGAACTGACAACATAATTGGTACTAGAGGACTAATTTGGGAGTTGTATATGTGTGAATAAATTAGATACATCAGTTATGTGGTCGTTACAGAGAGTCTGATGAATAATCAGAAGGTCTCAAATGAGAACTTGGGCAGTAAAAAGAAACTGGGAGAAGAAAAGATGGCAACATTTATAGAACTTACTGACTGAGCTGTATTGAGAGTAAGGATATGGAGCAGTGGATAGTAACTGGTTTCAAAGTGGATATTTACAAAGGTATGCACAGGCACTGAAGACACTAATGGCATTTCCTTATCATTCATAACCAAGAGACTTCTGAGGCCTTCTTTATCAACTGAAACAAAAGGTACAAATATCCTTATTATGAAAACATTATTGCTCATTGGCAATAATATCTATTAATAATGCTGAGTAAATGGGCTACTTTATTTATTTATTTATTTATTTATTTATTTATTTATATTTTTTTGCCATGAACCATGGCCTTTGCTTTCATTCCCAGTGTCTAGCTGGGAGGGAAGTGGCGCTGTTGAATCTGGGGCTCACTCCTCTGACACTACTAGCATCCTGTAGCATGCTGCTTGTACTGGTTCACCAGATGATGCTGAGTATCTATTCCTAATATCACCTTCAGGAATGTCACATGAGCAGCCTGAAATCAACCATGCTGGGAGTATTTACACCAAATAGGCAAATGCTACAAACTGGGGCTTTGGTTAGCCCTGCTGGGTCTTGCTTATACCAATAGTTGCCCTCTGTATATGTGGGTTTTGCATCCCACGAATATTGCATTTTCCATCTGCATTTGGTTGAAAAAAACTCCACAAATAAGTGAACCTGGGCAATTCGAATCCATGTAGTTCAAGGGCAAACTGTACTTTAAACTTTCAGATATGCATCATTATAACAGTATTTTCTTAGATTGTAAACTCCTCGGGAGCTGTAGACATTGCTACATTCCTACCTGTCTTTCCAATCCAACTTGAGGGCAGCACATTGATTGTCAACTAGCATTGACTGTATGAATGGCAAACTTAAATTCAAAGACACATCCAGTAGTGAGAAGTCTTCTGCATCTAACTGCAACGACATTTCTACTTTTACCTCGCTCCTCTAACTCCCAGATCTCCTTTAATTCCCTCCTCATTCTCTCTGAATTCTCTACTCTCCCATGTCATGCTCTGTGCCTTCTTTCTGTTTCACTAATCCTCTCCTCCAAATCTAGTCTCATATAATCACAAAATGGCAGAGTTGGATGGGATTTAAGCAATCATCTATTTCATTTCCCCGATGACATAACATGGTATAGAGAGTTTAAATGATTTGTCCAAAATTGTACAAGTATCTAGTGGTTCAACCATGGTTTAGACCAAGCTCTCCATAATTTTATTCCAGCAGTCTTCTTTCCACCACTCAATACAACCACACAGAGCCTGCTGGACTATTCACAAAATTCATTCTCTCTCTCTCTCTCTCTCTTGTTCTTGATCTCTCTTTTCCCCAAACACAAAATTGAGACAACTTTGCAGGCTGAGGTCATTGGTGAGTATGAAGAGAGAGGTGCCACATAAATTCAACTAATGGTGACTTTTACTTAATTATCTCTTCATTCAACATATTTCTCTAGTCATACAACATACTCATTGAGTGCTTACTACATAACAGGAACTCATCCAGGCATATAGAATACACCATTGAACACAACTGACAAAGATCTCTGCCTTTAAATAATTTGTGCTTAAGAGATTACACCTGAAAATTCTAACTTGGACTTGCTAGTCCAGCCTAGAGATACGAAAGAAGAATGGGAGTCTCTATTCATTAATGAAGTGAGAGCTCTTATTTTTTCAGCAGTGAAACAGAATTTGAACTACTCCCCTTAACTTTATTATGAATTTTATTCTTTATTTTGTTTGGCACCTTGCTATTTGCCATTAACTAATATTTATCAAGTCAAGACAAAAAGGATGCCCTATGATGACATTTCTTTTCTTTAGAATCTCCATTCACTCTCTGAAGGTCTATTTTCTTTCAATTCAGTAACAACAAAACCTAGTCACTGGGGGAAGGGGAGAGAGTGCCCATAATGTTAATCTCCCAAACTGGAGTTTTCTCAGCGTTTGACCATATCATAGCACCTCTTGTTATTTACTGCCTTTATCTAAGGGAGTTTCAGATGCAGCATGTTTCAATGGGGAATATTAAGTGATATATTAGGTCACTTAAGAATGATTCGTAGGTTTTTCAAAATGATTCCTCATTTGCGTGAAGTGATTAATGCAACTCTTAGGAAAGGCATATTACTAAATCCTGACAATAATCATTTCATGGATGAGAAAAATCAGGTCCATTGAGTAGTAAGTTAGCATAATGAAGATTTTTTTTCTTTTTGTGGGGGAACGGGGTGGCTGAGCACGGGAGAAGTTTAATGATTATTCTGGGAAGAGAAAGAAAATGAGGCAGGGGGCGAATCTCTGCTTTTCCTGCCTAAAGTTGGATGAAATGTGCTTTGTTTCTCATTTCTCTGCTCCACTGGGCTTCCATGAGACCACTTCCTAGCTGTCTCTTCTGCCCAGGGCTGCTGCCGCCACCTGGTTCAGAGGAAGGGGCACCAGGGACTGGCTGAGCTGGGCAGGTGCCCTGATCCACCATGCTTGCCATGCAGAGCCATGCCAGCCTTGAGTCCCTCCTAGGAGAGGGCCATGGTGATGCGAGGCCAAGCCTTAATGGCTTCCAGGTCCAGGGAGGGTTTCCAACCACCTTGACCTGGGGCAGGATCCAGAAGGAAAATGTCCCATGGTCAAGGTTGTCTGCCCGCTGTACAGAATCTAGAGCTCATGGCTCAGTGGGGTCCCATCCCAGATAGCAAACAAGAGAGACAGAAAGCAAACAGGAAGCAGTGCATAATGAAGATTTGCCCCCAGTTCTTGACTATAAAGTAGGCTTCAATGCTCCCAGTTGTATTAGTTTCCTAGTCACAGTAACAAAGTAACACAAGGTAGATGGCTGAAAACACTAGACATTGATGCTTCCATAGTTGTGGAGACCAGAAGTCTGAATTCAAGGTGTTGCTAGGGTCCTGCTCTCTCTGCAGACTCTGGGGAGAAGCTGCTCCACTCCTTTCTCTTAGTATCTTTTTGGCTGACCATGCTGGACATTTCCTGGCTTGTAAATGAGTTACTCCAATCTCTGCCTCCTTCATCACATGGTATTCTCTGTGTGTTTTCTCCTCTTCTTCTAAGGACATTGGTCATATTGGATTAGGGTCTATCCTACTCCAAAATGCCCCTAATTCACTTCTTAATTACATCCACAAAGGCCATATTTCTAAATGAGGTCATATTCTGAGGTCTTGCAAAGAACATGAATTTTTGAGAAGATACTATTCTACCCAGTGTACCAGCCAACTTCTATATGGAAATAATCCACTTCCTAGCTATGGCGCAATCTCTATAGGGTTGTGTCTGTTGGTATTTGCCACCTTATTAAACTCCTGACAAAACGGCGCAGATATGCACAGTATTTTCAAGCCATTGTTATTTCAAATATTTTTACAACCTCACATTTAGTTTTAAAAGTATCCATGTCCTAACAGTGCTGTAAAATGTTTCTTCATCACAGAGACAGATGAGATCCTCCTTGTTTCAAATGATAGAAGTAAAACAGAAAACACATTTCTCTCTTGGAAACTCACATGGCTTAAGGAAAACAGATGCAATAAAAATAAACACACTCTTCTGCTGACTCAGAATTTCTGGAGATTTCCTATTTCGTCAAGTTTGTCTCGTTTACAAAATGTTGCCCTGGGAAACGTAAAGGAATTAAGGCAGGACAAAGAAGTAATAATGCAGAAGGTAAAGGTTGGTGGGGGATAGGACTGCTGTTTTTAGTGGAATCTTCTACATGGAAAGAAAACTGCAGGTAACTTGGGGTGACAAATGTTGTTCTATATTCCTTCCGATTATGGGAGTTTGTGGGGGTGATAAAAACAACAACAAAACACCTAATATGAGGTTGAAATGAAGTTGAGAGTTTGCTGTTTTCAATCGTAGGATGTTAATCTGGACCTGAGCAGAAAGCTGGCATGTTCAACATACAAATCTGGATGTCTTGTTATAAGATCCGAAGAAAGTTATCTGTTAATTCAGGTGCCTTGGTTCATTTGTGTCTTGTCTGTGTTTACTAAGGAAAGACAAACAAAGCTAGTAGTTTTAATGGTATAGACTTTTTCACATTTCCTAAGGGCTGAAGTATGAACACATAAATGGATACTGAAAAAAAAAATTAATTTCTGTTTCTTGCTTTATTCAGTAAACATTCATTGTGGTAGGTCTTGTACTATAAGAATTCTTGCATTTTTTAACAACTATATTTCACTGGTAAACTGCATCCTATTCTGGAGATTTTTAGCCTATAAAATAGAAACTTTAAAGAGGAATGTCTCAATTTGACCTATTTTAAATGTTATGTGAAAAAGAATGCTTCCTTTATCCAGCATTTCTGGGAAATGAAGTTTGCCTTGCTAAGTACTAACACTTAAAAGATAATTTTTGCCAAATGTCTCTGAGGCATATATATAATTGCTATTTTTGTTTCCTTCTTGAACATCTAAAACTTCTGTCTAACTTTGTTGGCTGTTATTTGGAAAGTTAAGGCAACTGGAAGAAAAACCGCTAAGGCAAAACTAATTCTAGATTAGTCATTCTTACACAGGATAAACTAATTCTAGATTAGTCATTCTTACACAGGATAAAGATTTGCTCCTGAACAGTGAAACATCAGATGCCTGAACTACTAGCAGAACAGCTCACCCGTAATGTTTATTCTGCCTGACGTTCCCTAACCTTGGCAAGTAAGAAGAGCTAATTATAATCTGTTCTCACATTTCTCAAAGAGTTTCACAGATAGGAGTTATTATTAACAGGAATAACTATTGGAAAAACACAGGACTCAAAGTAATAGAAATAAATCCATCTATGCAACAGTGCCCTATAATAATCTCAATAAATAACTTCATTTAGGGCAAGATTAAAACAATAATTAATCCAAAATATGTGGTTCTTAATTATATGTATCATGACATTATACTTTTACTTGATAAAGCAACATCATTATTTTTTTCCCAATTACAAACAACACAGTTCTAAGCAGACATTTTAAAACATGGAAGAAAAATACCATGAAGAAAAGAAAAATAATTCATATTTCTATTTTTCAGAGACAGATATTATATTTTGTATATCTTTCAGGATTTATAGATAGATACCTTTTTTGATGGATATCTTATTAAAATTGGTTTTACACTTTTATCATTTTTCTACACTTAACAATAGACTCTTGTATTATTTAGATCTTGCATTGGTTGTAACTTTCATATTCACCAATATATTATGCATATTGTCTATTATATGACACAGGTGTTCAGTGTCTAAATTATCTATTAGGCACCTTTCAAAATTTTCCACAATAGTGCCAAAAACCACAGGGAAGAGGACATTAGTAACAGCGCTAAAGGACCACATTCCTTTAAAGCTTTCTGTTTTCTCTTTGACATTCCACTATATAGTAGATTTGTGTTTACTTCAAATGTCACATAATAAATTATTTAACTTTTCTCCCAAAATTTTCAGATAAACCCAATGAATTACATCGGATTTATTTCGTGGTATTGCATACTCCCTAGGACATTGCTGTGGGCATCTGTACACCCCAGTTTTAGGAGTGCTGATTTAATTTATGATTTTCTAAAAGCAACTGCCTGAATCAATAATGAAGTCGTGCTGCAGAAGCTATGCCTTAAGATTTTGGATTTTGGAGGAGAGAATGGGGCTAGGGAGAGGTACTTTTATTACACAAAATGACAAAGTTCAAGGTTTAATGCCAAAGGTCACAGTGTTTTGTTTTTTTAAAAATAGTCCTTGACAGTAAAATCTGTTCTATAACATACTGGGAAAGATGAACCTTTATACTTTGGTGAATGTTAGGTTGTTGTTCACACAACCAGTTTTCACTGTCATTATGCTATTTAGAAAAACAGCAATTTCTTAGGCTACATTTCCTAGGCCCTATGTTAGAATCTGGAGATGAAATATAAGCTCTCAAGCTTCTCTTGCTCTTGAGGAGCTCAAAATTCATAAAATACATATAAATATGTATTATTCCATTATATACATATGGAATAACATATATAAGAAATATATGTAAATATATATTCCAGTATATATATAATATATATAATTATATAATGATGTATGTAGAATTATATATATGAACTGCATGTTAATATATATGTTACTAATGAATAATATAATAATGTAATTAGCAATATATATTATAATATATAATAATACATTTTATAATATATATACATATTATGGAATATATATATATACATATTATGGAATATATATATATATATAAAAGACAGAGCCAAGAATGAGTGGAAGAAGAGGTATTGAAGACATGAGCTACAGAAGACTTTTATGGAGCAATGGCTTAGAGAAGTTGAGAAAGCAAATGTTCTAAAAATATATATTCATGCTTGGGAAGATGAAGAATTTTTTTTTCCTGAGATAAATGGTGAAAAAAAGAGTTTGGAGGCAGATGCAGGCCCATTTAGGGGGTGAAAATGAGGAAATTAAAGGAATTTATCACAAAATGGCTTTACTTCTATTCAAAGGACACAAGAATACCAGCAGAGTGAAGAATGTGCCTGGGAGAAATGGGAGGATTTGAGGATTGCTGGAGAAAATGGGTGCCAGGAAATGAGAAACTCATGTGTCTGGGGCCCTAAAAGGCCTAGCTAAGGTAAGATACCAGCACATTTAGTGGTTCCAATCAGCATGACTAGCAACAGTTTTGGAAAATTCAGAGGTTATATGACCTCAACTGCAAAGACGATTAAAGCCATTATGGCAGAATATGGGATGAATAATTTATTCATATTATTATATGAATATAGATCTAGAATCTATTTACAATAATAGATTTACTTATTGTAAATAAATTATAATTTATTGTAAATAAGTTTATTTACCATAAAGCCATTATGGCAGAATATCAGCTGAATGATCTATTCATATTATTATATGAATGTGTATCTAGAATCTATTTACAGGAGTGTGCTGATAAATAAATGTATTAATATGTGCAAAATGCTTAGCAAATTGCCTGGCACATAGTATTCAAATTTGTGTGAAAAATTTAAGAAATAGGACATAACAGAATTCAAAATTCAGAATGTGAATGGATTTGGATAAGGTGTTAATCATTAAATCTATAATTATTGGGAGAAAAAGTAAGAGGCTGTTTATGGAATCCCAAAAACCAGGAGGCCTTGATGATCTAGAATATATTTTTCTTATTATTAATGTTACTAGAAAACAGCCTTCGGAGGAGTAATGAAGATGAGAAAGTGGTGATTATATGAGATTTTTAACCTTAAGATTTCAAAGGGGATGCTCAGGCCCTGAATGTAACTATGAGAGTGACTTATTGCAGAAGCAGGTTTGCACTACCTATTAGACTCAAAGAAGTTGATGTTTTAGATAGGGTGTCTCACCTGAAGTTGAAATTGCCCAGGATTTAGAATCCAGAGAAAAACTATGAGAAGAATAAAAATTCAGATGTGTGGCCTTAAAAGAAAAGAAACCTTTGAGTAGGAGTGTTAGGGGAAAAAAAAAAAAAACTTTAAAAGAGGCACTGAGTAGCTAGAAAGACAATGACCCTACTATTTAATATTTTAAATGGAAGACTCAGTAAGGGAACAAACAGCCCCACTTAGGGGCGAACGTCTTAAATAGCAGAAATTCAGATTTCATTTAAAGGGGTGACTTTTTAAGAAAAGGTGTTTAGAATATAACTTTTTTTTTCTTTTTGAAATAGAATGAGCCTTCTAGCTTGTACGGTAGAAATGGTTAGGAGAAGGAACGTGGCCTGGGGAAGGGGAAAGGTCAATACAGATGGAGAAAACAGTCTGGAAGATAACAGGTAGCCACGGGGGCCTTTGCCTTGTGCAGTTCTTGTGAACCTTTGGGAATAAGGAAAGCAGAAAATAAAGCTACATTCACCGAACAAAATTTCCTCAGGGTTTCTAAAACAACTTTAGTGCAAAGTTATTTCGTTGCCAACAAGACATGAAAATTTCATGGCAAAGTTCACGGGCAGATAAACTTTACTTCTTACTATATATGACTCTTTTCCATGTGTAACTAGAACTGGACCTGGAAATAAATGTAATTCCTCAGAAATCCCCAAACATTTAGTATATTTAGATACTAAAAATAAATACTTATTCCCATTTTCTGAAAGAATCACTTACCTCCAGTCACACACTCTGGGGTGAAAGAGATGTCATCAAGAGCAATAAAGATGTCCTCATTGCCATCCAAATCAGCTTCAAATGCCACCTTAAATGGACTGTTACTGGAGAGAGGCACATAGCCATATGTCCATCCCGTTCTTTTATTTCCAATCACTGACCACACCAGGATGTTTAGCCCCGTTTCTTCAATGGTATACACCTTTAAAAATCATTAAAAAACAACTTCTTATGATTGGATATTAGAAGTATCAGGACATCCAGATGACTGATGAAAGAATGAAATCTCTGGCTATGTAACAGCTCGATATATTGACTATTGTATTTTCTATCTGTAGAAATTGTGAGTTATAAAGTGAGTCAATGGATGTTATATTTTCCTTGGTTAGGAGGACCTTTGTTTGCTTCTGTCATCAACTTCTGTATGTCAAACTGGACATAATAAAAAAAAAACTGTAAGTGTCTTAAGCATTTAAAAAGCTGGAGGAGATATAAACACAATTTTTTTATTGTAAAGAACTTTGTCTGTGTTACACTAAGGTTCTGTAACTGCAGAAAAAGAGGACCCTCAAGATACATGAATATGATAATGAATATGAGATTACAGAAGTCATTTTAAAAACCACAGTAATGTGCAGAAAATATTTTAACATTTTGAAGATGGAAATCTTCCTGGATTAACTAGCATCGATATTCAGCACTTTTTTTTATAGTTCAGTGACTAACAAATGCAACAAACAAGAAATGAAAGAGAAATAGTTAGCTTTGAAACCAACAAACATGCTAGATTTAGTATTTTTGTTTATCAGCAGAAATAATTTAAAAAAATATGGCATTTTCTAGTGCTGTTTAAAACATCTTATAATTAATGAGGAAAAAGATAAGATTAAAGAAATATTTCTATATTCTCTTTTTGAACCTAAATTTTAAAGTTAGATACCAAAGTTATGTATAATTTGGTAATATAGTGATATTTATATATCATACCATATATAATTAGATACTTATATATAATACTATCTATATATCTCTATATATTTATATTTGGCTTATAGTATACTTCAGCAATCAGTTATACAATGCTTTTTTTCACATGGGAAAATAAGACCCAGAGAAAAGAAAATACATGGATATTAATTTTCTTCTATTGCAATAGTACATTTTTCCAATGACCTCCCTCTTACTAAAAAATCTTACTGTGTCACTGTTTTCTTAGTGTCAAAATTTATCTACAGTTAACTTATCCTATAAAATATGGTCTGGTGCGATGGCTCATGCCTGTAATCCCAGCACTTTGGGAGGCCGAGGCAGGCAGATCTGTCAAGAGACAGAGACCATTCTAGCTAACACGGTGAAACCCCGTCTCTACTAAAAATACAAAAAGAAAACAAAAAAATAGCTGGGCATGGTGGCGGGCACCTGTAGTCCCAGCTACTCGGGAGGCTGAGGCAGGAGAATGGCGTGAATCCAGGAGGTGGAGCTTGCAGTGAGCTGAGATTGCACCACTGCACTCCAGCCTGGACGACAGAGCGAGACTCCATTTCAAAAGAAATAAAATAAAATAAAATAAAAATAAATAAATAAAAATATATCCAAAATTTATACTGTAAGGAAAGAATACCAGTCATCTTATTACATTTTATGATATTAAATTGACATTCCAGAAATACTACCAAGAATCACCAAATATTCCAGAGCCAGAAGTTAAGCATGTTGCTAGTGTCCCCAAGTACAAAAGAAATCTAAGATCAATTTCAGAAATCTAGCTGTTAATGCAAATTAAACAAAACAAAAATAAATCAAGATGACTATAAACTAAAGAAAAATTTAAAACTTGCCCAAAGTTTGGAAACCTGAATGTGAGACTTAAACCCTAAAGTCAAATTGGACATTTTGGAAAAGATGATTCTCGAGACATTTCTTAAGCCAAAAAAAAAAAAAAAAATACTTTTAATGTTGATCCTCTAATTAACAAAAGAAGCTAAGATTCAATCTGAAGGGAATTTGGATCTGTTGACTACTTCCAGTCTGACACGTAAGCACTCATCCCAAAGAATCTTCAGCCCCAGCATCTGGTGGATACTTGGTTTACAAGCTTATCCAATTACTTTTCCATTTCTTAAAAATTAAAAATAAAAAGATGTGAAATGTCTAATTCAATTTGCTGATAACAGAGTATACTATACAGAACCTAATTAAAGTGAACTCTGAGTTTTACAAAAATCTTGGTTTATATCACAGTAACTTAAAAATAAATGGCTTTATTATATTTATTTTGTAAATTTTTTTCTGGCAAAATTACTTTAGAAAGCAAAATTACATGAAAATGTAACTGCAACACTTTGTTTTTTTCCCCAAACCTCTGCACATATTTATTAATGTATCTATTTTTATTGGTTTTACAGTTTATTTTTCTCTCTGCATTCAGTCTTTTAAATCTTCAATCCTACATGCTCTTGTCAAATTCATTTTCCTTCCATTCTCTTCCTACTCTGCTTCTCAAAATCATACCATGACTTTTTCTCCCCCATGTCATGAGCATTAAACTCTCCAATACATGTCAACACATCTTACCCCATTATTTGACCCTACCACTAGTCCCAATTAATTCTGGTCAACTTCACTAACTCGCTATTTATTTCAATGAAATTTCGGCCAGTTTGTAGGTTATTTCATTAGCAACATGTATTTATAATACCTCCAGTGTATTAAATTGAATAATTACATGTTATGGCAAGTGATTCCATAGTCACTGTGGTCAATGAGGAAAACTAGGAGTATTATTTAAGAACTCATAATGTTGTTTATTCATTATGTCTAATGGGAAGCCCATTAACAACTAAAATTACAGCATATATTTTTGTACTTCAATGGAATTGATATTATTGTATTCTGAGGGTTTCTGTGTGATAACTCTCAACAAAATGTTTATTTTTAATAACTTTTAAATGTCGATAATTTTGAAAAACCACCATGCTAACTTCCTTGAAAAATAATTAATTCCAGTGTCATTTGTTTCTAATTTTACATTTATTAAACATACTCTACTAAAACAGCAACACATATCACAGTAATAATTATTTGAAATAGTTTTCTAAAAATTAATTGCTGGATGAATTTGGCTATTTCTATTTTAATATTTTTTCAATTTTAGTCAAACACAGACCCAGTAATATATTAACTGTCAACATTTTATAATGTAAAGTAATAATTTTAGCATAATCTTTGTCATAAAAATATAGATTCCAAGAATATATAAAAATATTAAATTATAGTACAGTTTATGTTATCATCAAGGTTATATTATATGTAAAGATATTATGTTCAAAGCTACTGCTTATAATGTAGAACATTAAAAACTTAAAGAGAACTTGCTAAATTTAAACATTATTGAGTTTCTGAATAACAAAAAAGGTTTTAATTTAAGTAGGGGATTTAACACTAGAAATAGGGAATTTAGTTATGAAGAATATAAAATTTTTTAAAAAACAGTACAAGCTGTTGAAATAATAAATGGATTTTTAAAAATGATGTAACAAAATATTTTTATACTTTGACATAATGGTTATTAACCAGAAAAATAACACAACCAAATGTCTTGACTTAAATTGTATTGAAAACATGAGATATATGAAAAATTCAATATATAAACATATCCATACATGCAGAAAATTATTATTATTATTATTATTATTATTATTATTATTATTTGAGATGGATTTTCTGTCACCCAGGCTGGAGTTCAATGGCACGATCTCGGCTCACTGCAAACTCCACCTCCCGGGTTCACGCCATTCTCCTGCCTCAGCCTCCCGAATAGCTGGGGCTACAGGCTCCTGCCACCACGCCTGGCTACTTTTTTTTTGTATTTTTAGTAGAGATGGGGTTTCACTGCATTAGCCAGGATGGTCTTGATCTGACCTCGTGATCCACCCGCTTTGGCCTCCCAAAGGGTTGGGATTACAGGCGTAAGCCACCGTGTCCAGCCCAGAAAATTATTTTTTAATATTTTCCTACTGATAGGAAATTTTAAATTGGAAATTTTCTGAGTGTTTTCCTTGTCCAACCATAGAGCCCAATTGTTTCTGTTTTTAGTTATTTAACAGCTTCTTGAGGGCTGCACCTTTAAATTCCCAGATTGTCAATAGCCATGTACAGTATATGGTATAAGGTGAACACGAGTACATATATAAATAAAATAGTCTTCTTAGGACTTTTAACATTCATTTCTAGTAGGAGAGTATCTAGAAATCATCATCTACAAGTCATAATTAGGTTGTATGCCTACTATAGTTTTTTCCATTTATGTATTATATAAATAAATATTTGCATATTAAAATTTGTTTTCTTCTAAGGACAAGTACAATATAATGTATCTACACTTAGATCTAACTGTTATAACATATTTATCAGAAAATAATGTTGTGGACCATAGCTTGAACATGTGTACCGGAGGCAACATGGGGAAGGAGGGCAGGAGAGCAGAACTTGATTTTTATTGTGTATAAGTTATTATAGTGTAACTATTAATTCTTTACAAAAGCAAACACTGAACAAAAGAAAAACAAAATAATTTTTTTCTTTTGAAATTAAAAAATGTTTCTACCATAATCAATTCATCAACTTATTTAAAAGACAAATCCATCTACTTATAAAAACCAGGATTATTCAGGTACTGCTGTGAGAGTTAGTAGTGTTCTTACCCTGTTTACAGATAAGGAGACAGAGACACACACACACAACATTCAAAACATCAACAAATCCAGGAGATCGCACTTTGAAAAAACTTAATATAGTAGGTAGTTGCTAGCTAGACTAATAAAGAAGAAAAGAGAGAAGATTCAAATAAACAATCAGAAATGATAAGGGTGATATTACCACTGACTCCACAGAAATACAAACAACCATCACAGAATATTATAAATACCTCTATGCATATGAACTAGGAAATCTAGAAGAAATTCATAAATTTGTAGACATATACACCCTGAAACTGATTCCCTGAACAGGCCAATAAGGAGTTCTGAAACTGAAGCAGTCATAAATAGCCTACCAACCAAAAAATCCTAGGATGAGATGAATTCACAGCTGAATTCTACCAGATGTACAAAGAATAGCTGGTACCATTCCTACAGAAACTATAGTTAAAAAATTGAAAAGCAGGGACTCCTCCCTAACTCATTCTACTAGGGCAGCATCATCCCGATACCAAAACCTGGCAGAGATACAGCAAAAAAAAAAGAAAACTTCAGGCCAATATCTTCAATGAATATAAACGCAAAAATCCTCAAAAAAAAAAAATACTGGCAAACTCATCTGGCAGCACATCAAAAAGCTTATTTACCACAATCGAGTAGCCTTCATCCCTAGGATGCAGGGTTCATTCAACATACAGAAATCAATAAATATGATTCATTGCATAAACAAAACGAAAGACAAAACCACATGAGTATCTCAATAGATGCAGAAAGGCTTTCATTGAAATTCAGCATCTGTTCATGTTTAAAACTCTCAATAAACTGTATATTGAAGGAATATACCTCAAAATAATAAGAGCCACATAGAACAAACCCACATCCAATATTATACTCAATGGGCAAAAGCTAGAAGCGTTCCTCCTTCAAGACAAGGAGGCACTCTCTCACCACTCCTATTCAACACAGTACTGAAAGTCCAGACCAGGGCAATCGGGAAAGATAAAGAAATAAAGGCTTCCATAAAGGAAGAGAGAAAGTTAAATTACCCTTGCTTGCAGGCGACATGATCCTATATCTAGAAAACCCCATTTTCTCAGCGCAAAAGCTTCTTAAGCTGATAAGCAACTTCAGTAGTCTCAAGATACAAAATCAACATACAAAAATCAGTAGCATTCCTATATACCAGCAACAGTCAAGCCGAGAGCTGAGCCAGGAATAAAATCCCATTCACAGTAGCAACAAATGAATAAAATATCTAGGAATACATTGAACCAGGGAGGTGAAAGATCTCTACAATGAAAATTACAAGACAGTGCTGAAAAATATCAGAGATGACACAAACAAATGGAAAAACATTTCATGCTCATGGATAGGAAGAAGCAATATTATTAAAATAGCCATACTGCCCAAAGCAATTTATAGATTTAATGCTAGTCCCATTAAACTACCATTGACACTCTTCACAGAACTAGAAAAGACTATTTTAAAATTTATATGGAACCAAAAAAGAGCCAGAATAGCCAAGACAATCCCAAACAAAAAGAACAAAGCAAAAAAGAGCCCAAATAGCCAAGGCAATCCTAAGCAAAAAGAACAGAGTAAACAGACAAGCTACAGAATGTGAGGAAACATTTGCATACTTTGCATCTTATAAAGGTCTAATATCCAGCATCTCTAAAGAACTTAAGTTTACAACAACAAAAACAACCTTATTAAAAATGGGTAAAGGACATGAACAGACACTTTTCAAAAGAAGACCTACATGCAGCCAACAATCATATGAAAAAAAAAAAAAGTTCAATCACTGATCTTTACAGAAACACAAATCAAAATCACAATGAGATATCATCTCACACTAGTCAGAATGGCTACCAGTAAAAAGGCAAAAAATAACAGATGCTGACAAGGTTGTAGAGAAAAAGGAACACTTATATTGTGGAAGACAGTGTGGTGATTCCTCAAAAATCTAGAAACAGAACTAGCATTTTACCCTGCAATCCTACTACGGGGTATATACCCCCCAAAATATAAATCCTTCTACTATAAAGACATACATATAGGTATGTATGTTCATTGCAGCACTATTAATGGTAGCAAAGACATGGAATCAACCTAAATCCCTATTAATGATAGACTGGATAAGGAAAATATGGTACATAGACACCATGGAATACTATGCGGCCATTAAAAAGAATGAGATCATGTCCTTTGCAGGGACATGGACGGAGCTGGAAGCCATTATCCTCAGGAAACTAATGCAGGAACAGAAAACCAAATACCGCATTTTCTCACACTTAAGTGGGAGCGAAATGATGAGTACATGTGGACACAGAGGGGAGCCCACACACACTGGGGCCTATTGGAGGGTGGAGGGTGGAAGGAGGTAGGGGGTCAGGAAAAATAATTAATGGGTACTAGTTATTTGGCTTAATACCTAGGTGATGAAATAATAATAATAAAAACCCATGGCACACATTTACCTATGTAACAAACCTGCACATGTACCCCTGAATTTAAAATTAAAAAGTTTAAAAAACTTAATTACTTTGTTGCACTAAAACTTCACCACAATTTCTGGGTTTGGATGTCACTGAATTATAAATAATCTAGGGCATGTTATAAAGAATGCACCATAGGCAAGTAGGGGAGTGGGTAATAATAAAAAACAAATCTTAGAACAATTAGAATTAGGATGAAATAACAATCTACAATTCAGCTGAGTCATTAAAGATTGAGGAAATAGATCACTCTTATCTTTTTCTTCACCTTTCTTATTTAAGACGAAGACCAAGAATCCCACAGTTTCCTTCCTAACACCTCAAAGCAAATTAAACGGGTTTATATATATGAAATACTTTTTCAAACTATAAAGGACTGTCCAAAATTGGTTGGTGATTATTTGTGATATAGGGAGGCATTTCTGTTAATCTCTACTATATTTCAAAAGCATAGAACTTTCCCCCAATGTTTAACCTACCTGTTAGCCAGAAAGCTGAGCAACATAATAGGAATTAGGACCCAGATTCCAATCCTGTCTTTTCCCAGATTAATTGAATGTTATAGGCCAAGTTACTTAATCTCTTTAAATTTCAGTTTTAATGGCTATTAAATGAAAGACACGTTAATAAGCACAGCTCAAAGATAATGCGAGTTCAGTTCCAGACTACTGCAATAAACTGAATATTGCAATAACATGAGTCATACAAATCTTTTGGTTTCTCAGCGCATATAAAAGTCATGTTTACACTACACTGTAGTTGGTTAAGTGTTCAACAGCAGTATGTCTACAAAAAGCCATGTATATACCTTAATTTAAAAATATATTATTGCTAAAATATGCTAATGACCATCTCAGCCTTCGGGTCATAACCTTCTTGCTGGTGAAGGGTCTTGCCTTGTTGGGCTACTCACTGATTAGGGTGGTGATTGCTGAAGGCTGGAGTGGCTGTGGCAATTTCTTAAAGTAAGACAATAAGTTTGCTGCATGATCGACTCTTCCTTGTTCAAAAGATTTCTCTGTAGCAAATGATGCTATTTGATTGTATTTTACCCACAGGAGAACTTCTTTCAAAATCGGAATCAATCCTCTCAAACCCTGCTGCTGCTTTATCGCGCACTTCGTCAGCACTTTCTGCTTCACTTTGTACTTTTATGTTAGGCAGGTGGCTCCTTTCCTTAAATCTCATGAACTAATCATCCTCTACTAGCTTCCAACTTTTCTTCCACAGCTTCCTCACTTCTCTCAGCCTTCATAAAACTGAAGAGAGTTGGGTCTTGCTCTGGATTAGGCTTTGGCTTAAGGGAATATTGCAGCTGGTTTGATCTTCTATCCAGACCACTTAAACGTTCTCCATATTAGCACTCAGGCTGTTTTGCTTTGTGATCATGTGCGTGTTCACTGGAGTAGCACTTTTAACTTCCTTCACGAACTTTTCCCTTGCATCCCCAACTTGACTAGCTATTTGGAGCAAGAGGTCTAGCTTTCAGCCTATCTCACCTTTCGATATGGTTTCCTCGCTAAGCTTAATCATTTCTAGCTTTTGATTTAACGTGAGAGAAGTGCTGTTCTTCCTTTCACTTGAACACTTAAAGACCATTGGCCTTTAAGTGTTGGCCTAATTTTGATGTGGTCTTGTCTCAGGAAATACGAAGGCCCGAAGAGAGGGAGAGAGACAAGGGATCCACAGGTCAATCTAACAGTCAGAAAAAACACAGTATTTATCAACTGTATTCACCATTTTATATTACAGTTCATAACACCCCAGAAAAAAATACAATAGTAGCATCAAAGATCACTGACCACAGATCACCATAAGAAATATAATGAGGCCAGGCATGGTGACAATTTTAGTAAGTCATAGAGCTGTTAGGGAGGATGATTCAGGCCAATCAAATCTTGCCAAAGATCTACTTTTACTTGGGTGGTAAGTTACAAGTGTGCAATTAATTTTCATTCATAGTATGTAAATAATTTAATAGACAATAAAAATGATGTCCACTTTAGAAAAAAAGACACAGCAATTAAAACTTATAAACACTGGGAATAAGGAAGAACAAAGAAAATCTAACCAACACATCTAAAGACTCAAGTAGGCCAGACGTGGTAGTTCACGCCTGTAATCGCAGCACTTTGGGAGGCAGAGGGGGCAGATCACCTGAGGTCAGGAGTTCGAGATCAGTCTGACCAACATGGTGAAACCCCATCTCCACTAAAAATACAAAATTAGCCAAGGGTGGTGGCGCATGCCTGTAATCCCAGCTAGCTGGGAGGCTGAGGCAGTAGAATTGCCTGAACTGGGAGGTGGAGGTTGCAGTGAGTTGAGATTGTGCCATTGCACTCCAGCCTGGGCAACAAGAGGGAAACTTTGTCACACACACACAAAAAAGTATAGTGATAAGAAGAAACCTTGAAATGTTGGGAGAATTTTCAAAATGTGACACAGAAACACAAAGCGAGCACAAGCTATTGGGAAAATAGAAGCCATACATAGACTTGCTGAATGCAATTTTGTTATAAACCTTCAATTTGTACTCTCTCTCTCTATATATATATATATATCTATGTATCTGTGAAGTTCAGTAAAATGGAGTACAATAAAATAAAGTGTGCTATAGCTCCCTGATAGATCTGTTACTAGGTTTAAATTTAAGTGAAGTATGTCAACTCAGTACCAACACTAAGCACATGTTATTACTATTGCTATTACATATCATATATATCTTATGGTGGAAAAAAAGGAGCTAATATACAAGGATAAGTCACGTCATGATAATGAGAGTGGTAACTGGGGAATTTCATTATGAGAAGTTGGCATTCTTTTGTGGGATTAAAACAGTAATAATTTCAGATGTAGTTTTAGGTTTTTCAGGTTTTTTTTTAAAGTATTACTAAGGTACTTGCAAATAAGAAGGACGCGAAGCAGAGAGCTTTAGAAATTTCTGAGTTTCTAATCCTTAGTGACTTTCTAAGCTGGGTGTTGGACACAGGTTTCCTGTGTTCCAGTCGGGTAGTCTTTCTTGCACCTCACTTGGTTTGTAATAAACATCACTGAATGTCTCACAGGAGGAAGAACTGAAAAAAAACTTATAGCTACTATGGATGTGGAAATTGAAATGGCTGATTTGTATTTAGCTCTTCAACTTTAACATCACATTATGTGAAAGAGACCAAGTAACTAGAAATAGGAGTAATCAGAAATAAAGCACCAAGAAAATACCTCTTCCTAGCAAAATGACCCATTTAATGTTAGTTAGCCTGACACTTACAGGCTTTTCTCTCAATGAACAATATCACTACACAGACAACCTTCAGAATGCCTTCAAAACACCTTCCCTCAAATTGAAGGAAAATTTATACTGCAAGGCAGCAAATGGAGAAAAAATGAATTTCTGAGCTGAATTACTGTTCTTTTAGTAGGTTCTTCAAAAGTTGTAAATATTTAGAAAAATCATTTCTGTCTGATGGCTAACTGAAACACACACTTACCTATACTCTCCAAAAATGTTCCACTGGAAAGACAGGAAAAACACTGACATAAATCCACAGAAGCACAGGAAAATCAGGATCACAGGTACCAGCTTACAAAAATAGTTAGGACTTTCTGGAAGTTTTAAATCAAATGGAAACTGTTTGATGAAAATACATAAACAGAACTGAGGCATTTGGAAACACCTACAAGTAAAAGGAAAGATCAGTACCAATGACAAAAATGTGAACTGTTCCAGCCAAATTCTGGAATAACTCAAAGAGACGAAGACTAAAGAGAAAGAGCCGTGTATACGTCACCATCTGGTAATTAATCCAAGGACTCCAGAAAAGCCAGGCTGATTCCTTGGGTTAGGAGTTGCTGATTCTAGCATTCGTACCCAGAACAGACAAGATGGGTAAATATTGCTGAAACGGAGCTCCGACATAGGAGTTTCCAAGAGTTTGTACTGAGACCAGAGAAATGATGCAATGTCCCTTATGACTGCCATAAAAATACGTGTACCTCCTTCAACACATAAACAAGCTAACAATACATCATAAACATAAACACACTAGAAAACAGCTAGTCCTTTACATCAGAGCATTATGAAACCAGAGATCCTGAATCAGAATGCATATTCACTGTTAGGGAAAGGAAATTTCTTACTTGGTGGGAGAAGATAAAACACATACAGTAATAATATTCAGTGTAGACTCATCTACCTATAGAAATAGAACACTAATACTAAGTAACCAGACAGTTGTGAAAAACTGTAAAACAGAAACTCTACACTAAACAGAATACTGAACACCATGGGGAAGACAGTTAATAGAACCAATGGGAAAATGAAGAAAGAAATAAAATTAACTTCCTTGAGAGATCTGGGTGTCAGTCATATCTAACAGGCAAACATGAAAGGGGGGAAGCATTCAGAGTTCTTGGAAATTAACAGTATGATTGTAAAAATAAAACCCTCAGAGAGAGACTGAACAGCAGAACTGACCCAGATTAAATACCAAAAAGTGAATTGGAAAACTGAAAGATGTTATTGTCCAAGACCACAGTGCCAGAGGACTAAAAGCTGAAAACGTTGTGAATTTATGTGAGGGGTTGGTGGGGAAAGGTCCAGAAGTTTGCAGATCTGTCTAATAGTTTTCCTTGAAGGAGATAACCAAGTAAATTACAGAGGAAAATCTCCCTAAGGTGACAAATGATGAGGGCTCATTAAATTTCCAGGAAAATTTATGGATTCCAGGGAATAAAAAGAACATTTTATTCACTTATGAGGAAAAGTAGGTAGTGTAAAAATCCTGAAGGAGAAATAATCAGACAGACATCAGTCTTCTAAAAGGTAGGCAGGTACTGGATATTAGCATGCAGTGCAGCCACATCTTCAATTACATAAGGAAAAATAATTTTCAACTAGAATTCTATACCCAACCAATCTTTCCAATATAGACACATGATTGTTTTTCTCAATCAGGAACTCAAAAGGTTAGCATTTTGCACTTATCTGAAATGCATATGAGGAAAATATACTGTTACAGGATGAATGTGTTCCCCTAAAGTTTGTATGTTGCAACCCTAAACCACAGAACCTCAGAGCGTGACTGTATTTTGAGACAGGGCCTCGTTAAGTTATAATGAGGCTGTTAGGATAGGCCCTAATCCAATGTGAATGATGCCCTTATAAAAAAAAATTAAGACATAAGAAGAAACATGAGGGATAGATATGCCTACACAGAGGGAAGACCTTGCTGAGGACAGTGGAAAGGTGACCAGTGACCAGTCAAGGAAGAAGCCTCAGAAAAACCCATACCTGCTGACACCTTGATCTTGGACCTCCAGCCTCCATGACTATAAGGAAATATATTTCTATTGTTGAAGCCATCCAGTCTATGGTATCTTGTTATGGTAACTCTAGCAAGCTAATACGCATATCAAACAAAAAGAATCCAATATAGTAGATTGCATAGGCATTAATAAAGAGTGGTAAGCAAAGATAACTTGCCCACTGCTTGATATTATCATCCAGTAAAATGCATAGTTTTACTTGATGATAATACCCTGTGAATTGAAAAACTGAAGAGAGATCTTGGTGATTTTTATGAATATGATTGCCAAGAATGTAGGGAAATTTTTTACACTTTAGTTCCAGACAATTTTAATAAATCATAGAACTTTTAGGGAGGATGATTCAGGCCAATCAAATCTTGCCAAAGATCTACTTTTAGTGGGTGGTAGGTAGGTTATTAATTTTCATTCATAATAAATACTTTAATAGACAATAAAAATTGTGTCCACTTTAGAAAAAAAAAGGCACAGCAAGTAAAACTAACAACACTGGGAATAAGGAAGAACAAAAGAAATCTAACCAATCCATCTAAAGACTCAAGTAGGCCTGGTGTGGTGACTCACGTCTGTAATCCCAGCACTTTGGGAGGCCTAGGTGGGTGAATCACTTGAGGTCAGGAGTTCGAGACCAGCCTGGCCAACATGGTGAAACCCCGTCTCTACTAAAAATACAAAAAGTAGCCAGGTGTGGTGGCAGGCACCTGTAGTCCCAGCTACGTGGGAGGCTGATGCAGGAGAATCATCTGAGCCCAGGAGGCAGAGGTCGCAGTGAGCCAAGATCACACCATTGCACTCCAGCCTGGGTGACAAGAGACTCCATCTTAAAAAAAAAAACAAAACACCCAAAATAAAGCAAAAAGACACAAGTGGGGGTGGGGGGGGGGGGTAGAAAACACACAACCAAAAGATTTATATGACAATGAAACCGTAACCACAACATATAAAAAGACTGAATTGATACATTTAAAAAACCAGAAGCTCAGATTGTGTGGAAAAAAAAACAATCCAGCCATATACTGTTTATAAAAGGCATAACTAAAAACAAGAAGCATGGAATAATTAAAAGACAAGAAGCATGGAATAATTAAAATAAAGATAAGATATATATTGATTTAAAAAGAAGAAGGTGAGGTGAAATTAATGTGAACAAGAGAGTTTATTTGGACCAGGCTTGAGGATGGAAACCCAGGAGCATAGATTCCAGTTGCCCTGAATATACACTTCATTTAGCAGCAGTTACAAGTGGATTTGTAAAGGCAAAAATAGGGATATGGAGCGAGTTGACACAAAGTTGTCTGCCAAGAATTCTCCATTGGTTTGCAAAAATAACACTGATTAGTGATTGGCTATGCATTGTGAAGCTACAGGGTGTGGGTTACAGTGTCTGGTGTGGCATTATTAGGTTGATTTATAGATGCGTGGGGCAATCACAAGCAGTTTGAAGAGATAAATACATAACTCAAAAAGGGGAGTAAGTCTAGTATGGTGGCTCAGGCTTGTAATCTCAGCACTTTGGGATTCTGAGGCAGGAGGATAGCTTGAGTCTAGGAGTTGGAGACCAGCCTAGGCAACATAATGAGACCCCATCTCCCTCTCTCTCTCTCTCAAAAAAACAAAACAAACAAACAAAAAAAAACAATTCAGCTGGGCATGATTTTTACATCTGTAGTCCCAGCTACTTGAAAGGCTGAGGCCAGAGAATTGCTTGAGCCTTGAGCCTAGGAAGCCAAGGCTGCAGTGAGCTATGATTGCACCACTGTACTCCAGCCTGACAGTACAAGATCCTGTCTCAAAAAAAAAAAAAAAAAAAAAAAAAGGAAAAAGAAAAACCCAGGGGAGTAGGGTGTGATTGCTATCTCAGTTTAATGTCTCCCTGGATGTAATAATTAATAGGACTCTTGCATTGCTCAGATAAAAGTTCTTTTATTTTCTTATATGAATCCGACAAAAAATGAAGACAGTAGAACATGCATTTTACTAACAAATAATACAGGATTTCCAGAGAAAGAATAAAGAGGGCCATTTACTGTTGATAAAAGTTGTAATTCCCCAAACAGACATAACTGTCTGAATCTTTAGGCATTCAACATCATAACTTCGACACAAAAAATTCTAAGACAGATAAAACAAAAAGACAAATAGACACTTTTATAATTGTATTGGAGGCTTCTAAAATACCTTTTTCCTACACTGACAAATTAAGCCAATAACAGTAAGGATAGAGAGGATTATGGTTTGTCTCTGTATTTCTAATATCTATTTATCTACCTATCTTTGTATCCAGCTGAGAAGCTATCATTCTTTCACACATTTAAAGAAAATTTACATCTGTGTATATAAATTTACCATATGATAGTGGAGGCAGGTCCAATCCACAGGAGAGGACAAAGAATTACATCAATGATATTGGAACAACTATACTGCAATTTGGAAAAAAGCCATCAGAAGATTCTAACCTCTCACCACTCATAAACAAAAATGAATTATAACTAGATTAAGTAGTTAAAACTAGAAATCAGAATTATATAATTATTAAAATCATAAATTATATAATTATTAAAACAAATGAAAGTAGTTTGTTATTTTATGACAGGAAATGGTTTCCTAAACAAGGCATTAAACTCAGACTCTGTAAGTAAAATAAAGGTGGGTAGCTTTCGTGAAATAAAAATGTAAAAGAAAAGTTACTTGAGCTTCACATATATTAAATGGTCTTTATAAAGAAATAATATTCAGCTCCAGACCCAGACTTCCAAGTGAAGCTGATTTAGGTTCTTTCTCAAGATGACTTTGCACCTAGTCTATCTGTAGTCAGGGGTAAGAAAGACCTTCTTTTGCAAATTCCCATGCCTCTGTCTTAAAACTGTGACTTGATTTTGATTTTTAGTTGCATAACTCTTCAAGTTGAGTTCACTTTTATTTTTCTACTTTTATTATATTGTGAAAGGAAAGTCTACTTTGAAGGTCAAATTAGATTAGCTCTTTCTCTTGAGTGTCGACCTTTGCATTTTGTGTGGTGCTTTCCCATCCTGCCTAATTTATATTTCAATAGCAAACTTAATAGCAGTGTTTTTTTTTTTTTGCCATCCTATGGTTTATATTTTCTATTATTAACAATGGAAGACACATAGTACATTTTAGCAAGGTTTACTCTGGCACAGCTGTCAGAGTATCTCTTTGCTATCAAGACCTATTCAACCATCTTTGCTAAGGTGTTAATATGAGCTGGTGATTCTTACTATGTGATAGATCATGTTTGTATGCTTGACACACTTTTAAGTGTACACTGCTGCAGGATCCTAAGTGTCTCTGGCACACCAGACCAAACCTTGCCTTTTTCTGCTATTCAATAAAACGTATTAGATTAAAATAGAAAACATTGATATTATAGAGGGAGAAACTTGAATCTATTCTTTACAAAGAGAAAAAGAAATCATTAAAAAATATCTTGCTTCATTTTAACTATTGCTATAACACATTACTCATGTCATATTGTACAAATGATTTCAATGTGCCAGGATGAGTGATACATTAAGAGCTACTGCCCTAGAACATTACTTTTCATGTTTCTGCTGAAAATAGTAAGGCATGCTCAGATTTAAGGTATAATCTAGGTTTTCTGCAAGTCTATTTATAAATTTGTTAAGTATGCTTAAAAACTTCTACACACATCTCCCTACCTTTTAGGCATGTGGATAATTGCATATGTCTCTTAAATACTATCTAATATGATTCTCCAAAGCTACCATTGATAAGCAATTTAACACCACTTGTAAAAACACTGGCCATGAAGTTCAGCATAAAAAGAATGAAAGAGAACTGGTTAGTCTAGAAAATTAGTTAAAATGTACTTTGAAAATGAATAAAATTAGAGACAGCATACTGATAATGCCACTCAATAACTTTCATAAGAATGCATTTTTACAGTGTCAATAATAAAAGAAACACAACAAAAAGTCCTGATGTTTATATTGCCTTAAGCATATGTTATACAAACTAGCACCCACTTAATTCCTTTCATTTTTTAATCCTGAATATATTTTTATTTTTAAAGAGACAAGGTCTTGCCATGTTGCCCAGGCTGGTCTCAAATTCCTGGCATCAAGCAATCCTCCTGCTTCAGCCTCCCAAAGTGCTGGGAATACAGGCATGAGCCACTGTGCCCGGCCTTCCAATTTTAATTTCTGAAAATATATGTTTTTCGTAAATATAAGTGAATATTCAACTTCACATATTTTTTGCTATTGAAACTTCAAGTTCTTTTTTCTACTTCTCTTTTCACTCGACATATGCCTGGAGAAATTTCTGCGGCACAAGTGATAACTGGGAGATGGGCTGGTCCTAATTTGTATGGTCACATCTCATGAGAATAACCAGAGCCTTTTCAGCAGCTAAGTAACAAGGGTTATCATTTTCTAAATTATTACTTCACTGCAATAAATGACAACCTAGTACCTGATTAAGGGAACGTAAGTATCAATGCATTTCCTCTATTATTAGAAACTCACTATGTGCCATATTTCATTGGTTCATTATTCATATTTTTTGCTGTGTTATCCATTAGGGGTTGTGAGAATCGTTGTTGAATGATATATCAAAAGCCTTACTAACTCAAAGACCTTTCACTGTGGGTGCCACGTGTCTCTGCACCACACCCCAGAGGGCCCACAGTCATTCTGCATTCAAGAGAGGCTGAGTAGGGGTAAGACTCTTTTTCTTCTCTGCTAAACTTCCTATTAGGATGATGAGATGTCTGCTATCATCACAGGGAATAGAATTTCCTCTTGCACTAGCCTAAAGAATGGGTTCCAGAAACGTCTGCCAATTCTAACAGGACAACTGTAGATCTAATGACAAATTCTAGATGATTACAAAATCGACCAGAAGGGCCCTCAGTGAGTTTGACAAAGAAGATACAGTCTTGGTGGCCCTTGACCTTGAGCAGCTCATTCAAAAGTTAACCATCTCAAGCAGCAGAACACACTGGGCGTGTGGCTCACACCTATCATCCGAGCACTACGGGAGGCCAAGGTGGGAAAATCACTTGGGCTCAAGAGTTCAAGACCAGCCTGGTCAACATGGCAAAACCCCATCACTGCACACACACAAAAAAACAAAACAAAACAAAACAAAAAACAAATTAGCTGGATGTGGTGGCGCATGCTGGTAGTCCCAGCTACTGGGAAGGCTTACGTGGGAGGATAACTCGAGCCCAGGAGGTCGAGACTGCAGTGAGTGAAGACTGCACCACTACACTCTAGCCTGGGTGACAGTGAAACCCCGTCTCAAAAATATAAAAAATTAAAAAACAAAGCAACAGAACAAAAGGATTGCATGGCATGTCTTATAGGCAACTATTGGTAAAACAAATACTTACAGCATCCCCCATACTAAACTCACACACACTAAGCATTTGGGGACACATCTAACTAAGCTACCATGATGCCATTTTGTAAAATTTATAATTCCAACCAAATGTATACTGAAAAGTATAATACGCAGAACACGAAATATGTAAAATACCTTTTAAAGAATTAAATTTTATAACTACTGGTAGAAAATATAAGACAGTTTTGAATAATGAAAATGCAAACCCTAAATATATCATAAAATAGCCCTCTAATTCTGAAAGGCAGAAAAGCGCAGTAGTTATAAGCATAGAGTAGAGATAGGCCATGTGGGAAAACCTGCCCAGCTCTATGACCTTGGACAAATTCCTGAAGCTTTGTCTATCTCATTTGCCTTCTCTGTTAAAATATCGACAATGTCAGTACTTGCCTCATTGGAGGGTGTGAGAATCAGATTGATTAATTTATGATAAAGGACTTTGGTGTATGGCATATTGTAACCATCTGATATTATTAAGTCTGACTGATATTATTCTGTTTTTTTTCTCTGCTTTTACTATCTTCCTAAATATTACATTGAAATAAAACAAAACAAAACTCAATAGCACCAGCTCACAACAATAATGGTTTTCTGAACTGGAACATTTACATGCTAAATGTCTTATCCTATGGGTTTTACTGAAACTCATTGGGGCCTAAGAACACCTGAAATCTAAGATAGAGACTATTTTCAACACCATAGGCTACTTGTTCTGAAATACGAACAATTGGTTTCTGGAATCCCATTCATATATATACATGTATATGTATATGAATATATATATATATGTGTATATATATACTTATCTGTTATCATGGAAGTTTTAGAAAGTAGCTTTTTTTTCCCATGAGCAATTAGAAATTTATATAAATTACAAAAAATTACGAAATATAAATTGTGAGTTACCTATTCATTTTCCTTTTATTTCTTTAAAAATAAGTCTGGAGTAATAAAATATATTAGTTATTTTTAGAGAAATCATCTTGTCCAGTGCCAAATTAACTGCTTTTTATAGACCAATTCAATTGAGATAGCATTAAACATCAAAACAAGACAGAAGGTAGGAAGCTGAATAACTGTAATTAAATAATATAATGGGAAATTAATTTGGTTTCATTCAGGGCTCTTTTGGCAAGGTGGATCAAAAAGTGACCACATCATTTTAAAGAGTGCTTTTAATTTGACATGTAAGTAGGTAATTGAAAGACAGAAAGAAACTGATCTTTGGAAGTTCTTCTGGTTTGTCATTACTAGAAAATAAAGCAATTATTAAGTAAGTACAAATTAGCATTGTTCCCTAATTCCTTCAGCCTTTAATTGAAGGATATTGATGCCTATGTGAACATTTTATTATTCTGATTATCAGTCATTTACGATGAAAAGATATTGAAGTCTTCCTAATTTCTATAAAATATTTTCTTTATGCAGCCCTCTACTTTGAAGGCTGAGATAAATCAGCATAGTTTGGCTTTTTATCCTAAAACATAATAGGAAAATCATAACTGAATTTCACCCTGATCTCATCAACTATACAAGTAGTTGATCGCTTTCGCTTTACATCATTCACTTCATTAATATGCTAATAAAATTTAGATATGCTTTATTTAGAAAATTATCTTAAATGTCAGTGAAGATCTAAGTCCTCTGCATTATTTATAGACATTGGTTTTCAGTTTATCTTTATATTGCATTTTAAATCAAGCCACATCTTTGTGGCCCTGGACTTCTGAAATTATCTTCACTTTTCTCCCGTGCAATGGACTGAATATTACTCCCCAAGATTCATATGTTGAAATCCTAACCCCGAAGGTGATGGTATTAGAAGGTAGGGCCTATAGGAGGGACAAGATCATGAAGGGGGAGACCTCATGAATGGGATTAGTGCCATTATAAAGAGACTGAAGTCAAGTAAGAGAAATGACAAACAACAACACAGGTAGCTATGAAACTTTCCATTTGTGATATAGTTCTCTGGAAAAAAAAATCAGTTTCCCTTGATAAGTAATTACTCATCTTCTGCTGAGAGAGGTATTTTATATCAACTGATAAGGAAGCCCCTCTGAGAAAGATGATGTTTGAATACAAGAAGCCAGCCTTGTGAATATCTAGAGAAAGAGGAGGGAGGAGAAAAAGGAGAGAGAGAAGAGAGCTCTCCTGCCTTTTCCATCATGTGAAGTCACAGAAAAGGTCTGGTGAGATATTAAACTTGCCATTCCCTTGATCTTGGACTTCCCAGCCTCCAGAACTAGAAGAAATAAATTTATGTTGTTTATAAGTCACCCAGTCAATGGTATTTGATAATAGCGACCTGAAAGAAGACATCAAGTTTCACTTTCACTTCGGCCTCCTCCTACCCACCAGATTCCAGCCCTTTTCCATACAGCGGCCCAACAGCCCTTTTACATTTTTTTAATTAGATTACTCTTCATGTTAATACTTTCTGACGGTTTCCCATGGTTTTTAGAATAAAATTGAATCTTCTTATCATGTACAAGGTCATAAATGACCTGGTCTCTTCCTACATCTTCAATCTTATTTATCTCTCTGGTCTATGTTGTTCCCGCTATGCCAGCCGTAGAAATTTCTACATGGGAGCTTTTTCACTAGCTTGTAACCTCTGCTTAGAGCAGTCTTTCTCCAGATATTCACAAAGCTGGCTCTTTCTTGTTTTTTCAACTCTAAATCCAAATATCATCTTTCTGAGAGGGGCTTCCTTACCATTCAAAATAAAATGCCTCTCTCAGCAGGCGATGAGTAATAATCACGGGAAACTTATTATTTGCTCCAGAGTTCTGTATGGCAAATAGAAGGTCTCATAGTTACCTGTTTTGTTTGTTTACATGTTTTCTGTTATCACTTACTAGAACCTTATTCAGAAATAAGTTCATGTTATGATGACAAATTGAAGCTGTCACTCAATTTTTAAATTATTATTTTGTAAGGTCATAGCATCAAAAGATTTGTGTTTTCTTTACAGTGCACACTTATATCAGACAAAATCAAGTTTAGAGTAGCTAAACTACTCTAACATATTTCAAATAAAGGAAGTTTAATATAGAGATATAGGGGACTGATTACAAAGGTTATGGAGCAGATGAGAAGTCAGCAAGGAAATTATGATGCAACCTACCATATGTAGAATGTTTCCATCCCTAAAACGAGAGGGACAAAGGAAGAAAGTTTCCAAAGTCAAGCTGCTGGAAGAATAGAAAACTTTTCGGGCATGTTCTATGGCAGCTGGAACTAAGGAAGCATGGCCTAATTGGGGGAAGCTGAGTCACAGATAAGGCACAGTTAGAGATTCAATCCAAAATAGGGAGAGAGAGGAGGAAGGCTTGTTTTCTCTTCCTGTCCTCAGGTCTTTGGTGGGTACCTTCCATTGACCAAACCTACCTAGGAAGGCAGAAGGCAAAGGAGCCAGGGAAGTGTAGTTCTCTGGAATACAGAGCAGATCCTGGAAGGGCAGGGAATGCATAACCTTTAGTGAGATTTCAGAAAATTTATGCTGACAAGGAGACATACTCCCACAATCTACAATTCAGAATCTCTTTTGAGAAAGCCTTCCTATTTTTATTGCCTCATAAACCCTTGCCTCTGAAAATTCATCTTAGGTATTTTCTTTGCCATATCCCTTCTGAAGGGTTTCTATAATCAACGTAAGAAATAGTTTCAGACGATTGTAAGCTACCATGTACTCTGGAACCACATTTGCTATTATTAACCCAAGAGGTCATGTGTTTATGGCACATTCTGGGGCAGTGTCTCTCAACCCTTCCAAGTATGAGGACCCTTTAGAAATATGTAATTTTTATTAGAAAGCTAATACAAGTTTCAGGTAGAAAAATCATAAAATACATAAGACTGCAAAATAATAAACTTTTTCATCTCAAAAAGTACAAAAAATTCTTTTAACCATTGTAGTGTGTGTTTCTCCGTTTATTCCTTTTCCCTCTCATATATATACATACATATATTTATATAGGTAAATGTCTATAGCCATATACACATTTTCACACAAAATTTGATGTTTTTAAATTGCATACTAGTATACATATTCCTTAACAATCTGCTTAGATCATTAAAGAATAATAAACATTTCTTTTTATCACTAATTATTCATTCACAGAATTGTTCTACAGTGTTTCCATATGACTGAATGTATTATATTTTAGTAATTCCTACTATTTGATGCTCAAGTGGTTTCCAATATTTACTAGGGTGAACATTGAGATTTAAAAAAAAAAAAAAAAACTTTGGTCGGGTGCAGTGGCTCACGCCTGTAATCCCAGCACTTTGGGAGGCCAAGGCGGGTGGATCACTAGGTCAGAAGATTGAGACCAGCCTGACCAACATGGTGAAATGCCATCTCTACTAAAAATACAAAAGTTAGCTGGGCGTGGTGGCACTTGCCTGTAATCCCAGCTGCTCAGGAGTCTGAGGCAGGAGAATTGCTTGAACCAGGGAGGCAGAGGTTGCAGCGAGCTGAGATCGCGCCACTGCACTCCAGTCTGGTGACAAAGCAAGACTCCATCTCAAACAACAACAATAACAACAACAAAAACTTTATAAATAAAATAGCATATATATCTATATTTCATTACAATAAATTTCTAGATGTAAAATGTTTTAGTAAATATAAAAATTATAATTTTTTAATTGTCAAAATAGTCTTCATAATTGCAAATTGATAGTCCAACTAGCAATAAATATCTATTTCTTTACATCCACACCAACAGTAGATATGATCATTTATTTTATTCTTTTAAGATTTTTTTATGGTGTCAACATTATTAGAGAAGGGGAATAAAGGACTTCTTTTTTACTTACAAAAAGAAGTTTTTTTCCCACTGCAAGTCCAGATTATATTAATTGGAATTTTAGTGTCAATTATTTGTGAAAATAGAGCCACAAACATGGGTCCACATCCTATTTATAAGGAGTGGTCCTGCAGCACTATAATACCCAAATTTGAGATTGTAAGAAAGCACCAAGTTGCAGGTAAAAGAAAAGCATGCTAATGGAAAGCTTCAATCCTAAGAGCAGGGAGAATGGTTTCCACTTCATTGGTTCCTCCACATGTAAAATTACTGCATGCTTAGGAAGGTTTTCAGTGTGTGAATAACTCAAGATTTTCCACAGCAATAGTTGAGAAAATAAGATTTGCCCAGCTGCTATGATCCATCAGTGATATAAGAACACATTAGGAAAACAGTTTTTGCTGAGTTTCTGTAATGGTTAGGGCTTTTTCAGCAGCAAATAACAAAAGGAGAATTCTACCGGAGCAGAAAAAGTGGGATTGAGAGTTTAAATAGAGCAGGTATGTTTCTGTTTCTTCCCCTTTTTTTTAGCTCTGTGTCCCCCTGTGTGTTAGCTTTTTTGTCAAACAATCTGTCTCCCTTTGTGGGGAAAGATGGCCTCCAACAGCCCCACACCTAGTCTATGTTCCTACAACTTGTAATCCAAAAGAAAGAGAAATACCTCTCTTCCTCTGCATCAAATGCTTAAAGTAGCTTATTATTGGCCCTACTGAGATCACTCATGGACGTGGTAAAAGAAAGTCACTGTGGCAGTCAACCCCACTGACGTAGTTTAGATATTTGACCCCGTCCACATCTCATGTTGAACTGTAATCCCCAATGCTGGAGGTGGGGACTGGTGGGAACTGTTTGGGTCATGGGGGCAAATCTGTCATGGCTGGATGCTGTCTTCATGACAGTGAGTGACTTATCATGATACCCGATCATTTAAAAACGTTGGCACCTCCCCCTCTTGCCTCTGCTTTCACTATTGCGACAGCTCCCACTTTGCATTCCACCATACTTAAATGCTTCTTGAGGCCTCATCAGAAGCTGAGCAGATGCCTGGTGCCATGCTTCCTGTACAGCCTGCAGAACTGTGAGCCAATTAAACCTATTTCCTTTATAAATTACCAGTCTCAGGTATTTCTTTATAGCAATGCAAGAATGACCTAATATACCCACTGAGACCATTGCTACAGAAAAATCAGTTTCATGCTGGTTATCAATTTCCTGCCACTATTCTTTCTACCAGACCTCTCTGAAAACTGGTCAGAGTAGAAAAGCATCTACTTAACTGCTGCCTTCTGGTGAGAAAAACCAGTAGGCACCAAAGCCAAGTATCAGAAATCAAGACATGAGGCCAACATTTCTATTTCAAAGGTTATTTACAGAAACATGGCTAAACACAGAGGGCCAATTAACTGGGTAACTAAGGAACTGAAGGTCCAGCTGGTGAGTAGCTAAAGAACACACAAATGATCTTTTTGAATTGAGGAAGCAACAATTTCTTAGAAAGTGACGGAAATCTGCCTATATTATACGGAAGGGTCTAGTGGCCTTTCCATTGATACTTGCTTTGGTGAGGAACTGTAGACTAGTGTCCTGTTCAGTTGTAGCAATCTGTGTTTCATAATGTCAGTAGAAATAAGGTGTTTTGGAGTTTCTTGAAGCTCAATGGTTATAAATTACAATGGATAAAATTTAGCATAAGCAATAGGCTAATCTACTGAATATTCATCGATTAGATGTAAAAACTATGAAAAATAAAATTTTTACATACTCTGCATTTACTCATGTGCTCCCAGACTGTTAGAAATGAACCTCTTTCTCTGTTGTTTTACTGGCTTCCTTTGAAAAAACAGACATCCTCATAGAGTCAGGATAAATTCTCAACTTTCTTTGCACGTTTAGATTTTTACTTAAGAGTTTCAATTTCTGTCGATGTCTAGAATTGATAAGGCCATTTTACTTTCTCTCATTTTCACATGTTTCTCTTCTGACTTCTCTGGTTGACCACAGAGAATCTGAGAAACGAAACTGGGCAACAGATATCATATTTTTGAGGTGGGGGCATGGCAGCTCACACCTGTAATCCCGGCACTCTGGGATGATGAGGTGGGTGGATCATGAGGTCAGGAGTTTGAGACCAGCCTGGCCAACACGGTGAAACCCCATCTCTACTAAAAATACAAAAAATTAGCTGGGCAGGGTGATGCATGCCTGTAATCCCAGCTACTTAGGAGGCTGAGGCAAGAGAACCACTTGAACCTGGGAGGCGGAGGTTCCAGTGAACTGAGGTCACACCATTGCACTTAAGCCGGGGCGACAGAGGAAGACTCTGTTCCTCCCTGCCCCCCACCAAAAAAAGGTACCAGATTTTTGAAATCAGAATTTTGACTGTGAAATCTTGAAAAAGTTACTAAGGCTCTTTGAATCTCAGTTTCTTTGTTGTAAAATTGGGAAAAATATACTTTCCTCATCAGGTGAAGGTGAGAATTAAAATTGATACCATAGAATGTTTCTAATACATGTAAATATAAGGCAGAACTTAATAAGAACTGTTATTTACAGAGGACCATTTAACATAAGGACAAAAATCCCAATTGCATTTATTTAAAAAACAGGATTGGATAAACTGTAAGTTAATAATACTAGGTGTGGTGTGTTGATATGTAATCATTTAATTAGAAACCAGGATCTTAAAATTGGTTCATAATGATTGAAAAACTCATTGATACAATGAAAAATATGAGTGCAGCAACTTGTTTCATTAAAGGTATCTGCATTTGGTACAGATTATTGCTTTAAATTAGGTAAAAATAGAGCATGCATGTTGATTTTACTGTAAGCAGATATATACTTAAAATCTCAAATTTGCTTTTCCTTTACTGAATTTTGGGTAGAAAATTATCTTCTTCACCATTATGCCTCACATCACATTTCTTTACTGTCCCTAGCTAAGCTGCTAAAGAAGATACATGTGGAATCTGCCCAAATTCTTTTACCTCCAGATGATCTTTTAAATAGCATTCGACATAATTGAGTTCAGGTGGCAGCTGTCAGCGAGATAAATCTTGAATGAGATTAAGATGAATGACAGCACAGCTTGCCAATGTCCCATTGCCCCAGAAAGAAATGAGAAATTAATGGCATCAGCATTGGTGGTGTGACCAACGAAAATACAAATAAGACAAGGAAAGACAATGTTTAAACATGCCATGCATATTTCAGTGATCATAAATCTCTGGCTTCCTTTTGTACCTTTAATATTCCCATACTCCTGGGATCGATCGTGTAGAACCAGAACCGAACAGTACACATTCCGAGGCTTGCTGGGAAGGATTTGGAGGTAGTAACTCTGGCAATGGATCCTTCCTTGGAGCCAGATGAGTTGACGTACAGGAAGTGCTTACCACTACCTTGAATAGATGAACACAATTTTTTTCAGTGCAATGATAATATTGCATGAGTCGGAATATATTGCAACCATTAACAGATATCTTTTTATCCTCATACATACACACAATCAAACAGAACTCATTTTCATTTTGGGAGTCATATATCAATAACATTTCATTCTTTTGAGCCAAAAAAGTGTCACTATGATCATGTGATTCACAAAATTCCCTTGAGCCAGTGACTCATAAGGTAATCAAATACTGGTTTTGAATATGAAGGTGTATTACTGTTCTCCTAATTTGCTCAAACCTGTCAGATTCCAGCAATAAAATACTTCGTATGCTGTGCATACAGCAAGTACAGAGTAGGTACTGGGGACTGACTAGTATTGTATCTTATTTTCAGTTGCTCTGATTCCCACACTGGCCAGGGTAGTAGTGAATGGCTATAACTGCAAAGTGAAATGTGATTCTTCGGGTCATTACATTAGTTTTTTCTAGGTAATACACAACTTCTTTTCTTCTCAAATGCATTAGTATGTGAAAGATTTCTGCATTTAAACACAATTGCATTTTTTTCTGTTGCCATTGTCAGAAATTCATCATAGATACCATTCCCCTTTGTGGATAGGTAAAATATATATATATATGTGTGTGTGTATTTTTTCCTTAAGTTAAATATTTATTTGTAGTCTCATTCAAAACTATTAATGTTTTCTATATATATAAATATATATTTAATTATCTATAATATGTAAATATAAATATATTTATGTATAAATATGTAAATAGAAATATATATTATATATTTAATTATATATAATGATTATATATATTTAATTATATATAATGTATTATATATAATTATATATAATAAATAATATAAATATATATTTAATTATATATAATATATAAATATATGAATGTATAATATATTTATATGTAGAAAATATATTAATAGTTTTGAATGAGACTACAAATAAATATTTAACTTAAGGAAAAAATACACATATATATTTTTTATATTTATAATATATTATATATTTACACATATATATTTATATTTATATTTATAATATATAATAAAATATATAATTAAATATATTTATCTATTATATATTTATCTATCATATATTAATATATAATATATTAAAATATTTTCTACATATATTTATATGTTACCTATGTGTATGTGTATTTTTCCCTTCAGTTACCTATTTAATTTTAGTTCAAAATTGAGACTATTAAAATAATGTATAATTAAAAGTATTCTTGATTTCTTGTGGTATTTTAGTATTGTTATTCAGATACATGTTTTTAAAGCATTATTTGTGAGTTAGTGGTCCACTAGGCTTCTCTTTTGAAGTTTTTCTTTTAAAAAACTTGTTGTCAGGTCAATTGAGTGCTCTTCATATAATCAGCATATGTATTAGTTTACCTTTATCTCTCAGCATTTAATTCTTCAGTGCAAGGAATACTCATGTGCTATATCCTTGAATATGTATTAGAATAATCAGCATATGTATTAGTTTACCTTTATCTCCCAGCATTTAATTCTTCAGTGCAAGGAATACTCATGTGCTGTACGCTTGAATACAATTGAAACGGAATACAATTGAAAATTGAAGTGGCTAGAATATATTGCAAAGGAGAATTAGATGACCATGTCACACCACTTAATGGCCTGGATTTTTGCCTTTTCATTTTTTTGAAGGACATTTCAACAAAGTGTGGCACATTAGTTACAATTAATGAGCCAATACTGACACATTCTTATTAATTAAATATTGTTCTGGCTATTCTGAGTCTTTTGCCTTTCCATGCAATCTTCAGAATCAGTTTATTAATATCTACAAAATAACTTGGGATTGGAATTGCATTGAATTTATACATCATGTTGGGAAGAACTGACATCTACAAATTATTGTCTTACTATCCATGTACATAGAACATGTATGTTTTGACTTCTTGGAAGAATGATCTCATTATTGCTACATAATGTTATATAATGTTTCTTTTTATCCCTGTAATCTTCCTTGCTCCAAAGTCATCTTTATCTAAATTTCTACATTCTTTTGATTAATGTTAGCATGGTATATGTTTCTCCACGCCTTCACTTTTAATGTGTGTGTATATTAAATGTAGGTTTCTTACTGACAATATATAGTTGGGTCTTGTGTTTGTATCTATTTTGACAAACAGGTGAATTTAGATGATTGGCACTTAAAGTAATTATTCATATAGTTGGAGTAATATTTATTCATCTACCATATTTTTCTCTATTTTGTATTCAATACTCTTATATTCTTAATCTTTGTTTCTTCCCCCCCCTTCTGTTTTTTCTGTCTTCTCTGGCTTTAATTGAATATTTCACGATTCTGTTTTCATCCTCTCTTAACATGTCAATTTTACATCTTCTGTTTTTCCATTCTTTTTCTAGGAATTGACTTTGAATTTGCAATATACACTATAACTACCAAACCAAATCCTCTGTCAAATATCATACCATTTTATAAGCAACTTTACATAACAACATAACTAACCCATTTCACGGGTAGTACAAGTACTGTAAGACAGTATTTTCAATTATTCCCTGTCACTTCTTATAACATAGTTGGGTATTTCTATTCCCCTAGGTTGGTTAGGTTCCGGGAAAATGTTTTTCTTGAAGGCAGGCCTTGTTAAGAATAGAACGCTCTAGCAATATTTCAAAATGGCTACTTTTTCCTTTTTCCCTGCTGAAAACTGAGATTTTTCTTTCATCTTTGCTGTGAGAATGTGGGAGGGCCCCTGAAGGGAACATTGACCAAAGTGTGTGGGCTGCCAAGGACTGGGTCCCCATCACATTGTTTTCTCTCAAACTTGTCCACATTGAGGCTGCAGCAATCTGTCGGTTACAGTTAGGATTCCTACACCAGTACTTGTTCCCTGAAGAGTTCCCGTTCATGGGCTACTTGCCCAGGTAAGTTGCGATACTCTGTGTCTGGCTGTCTGGCTGTCCAATGTTGGGGGTAGTGGTTTGCCTGTGACCCCAGTTCTCTAATGAATCTAAAAAGAATTGATTTTCAGTTGGTTCACCTTTCCTTCTATAATGATAGGAATGATGCCTTCCAAGCTCCTTACATGCTGGACTGGAAGATGCAAATAACTTGCATCTATTTTTTTAAAAAAAAACCTATTTGACTGAAAATATCTCTTTTCACTAACACCCCTTTACAAAGGCTGCCAAAATAAGAAAATTTCCATAAAATTTATTTTTCTAATTTATTTATTTATTTATTTATTTATTTATTTATTTATTTATTGAGACGGAGTCTTGCTCTGTCGCCAGGCTGGAGTGCAGAGGCACGATCTCGGCTCACTGCAACCTCTGCCTTCCAGGTTCAAGTGATTCTCCTGCCTCAGACTCCCAAGTAGATGGGACTACAGGTGTGTGCCACCAAGCCCAGCTGATTTTTGTATTTTTAGTAGAGATGGGGTTTCACCATGTTGGCCAGGATGGTCTCAATCTCCTGACCTTGCGATCCCCCCGCCTCGGCTTCCCAAAGTGCTGGAATCACAGGTGTGAGCCACCGCGCCCGGCCTAATTTTATTTCAGTAAGATAAGCAGGGAACTTTGAGAATTATTGCAGCAAAATTTTCAGGACAAAAGAGTACACATGAAAACAACTTGAACTATTCCTGTAGCATCGGCAAACTGTTTTCTATCCGCATTGTCCTTTGAAATATATTGTATGTACCACCAAATATTGGGTTAAGAAAACTGAATATAGTATTTAATTTAGCCACAGGAACAAAAAAAGTTTTCTAAGTTTCACATTTTGTTCCCAAAATACTGCTTGTTTGTTTTCTTATTTGGAAAATCACAACACAGGTGGCATGCAAAGCCAGAATACCTAGACAGCACCTGTCAAACATACTGCGAACAGTGGCTTAGTCATTAAAAACGTGCTTTCTTTAAATCCATGGTATTTTTAATTAAATAAGAACATCTGGATTTCTCTACATTCTATTGCCTTTTATACACTTGAGAATTTCTAACGCATTTAGACTGCACTTTATCAGACCAACTTTAAAACATTGTCTTCAGTAAGAAAAATATGGTATAATTCAATGAGCTATAATAACTCTTCATGTACAATAGGGCTTAATGGAAAGTATCGAATATATTCATCCTATATTGGACGTGAATAAATAGCCTTGACTTTGTCCCAAACAGTTAAATAACTAACATATTTGTATAAATTATTTTTATAGTTCAGTTCTCAAATACTATAACATATATAATGATAACTAATGTACTTCCATCTCAGAAGCAGATCCTATTTAATTCAGACTTTAAATATTTCTTTTTCCATTTTGTAGTGTCAACCCAACGTTGAAAGTCAAATATTTAAAGCAGTAGGAAAAGTAGTAATTAGGTTCATTGACACAAATTCAACCAATTTAGCAAAGTTAGGAATTGAATTCTGACTTAAAATTTTGTATTTATGTAAATTTATTCCTCCAATTGCATAAATACATTGAAATTTCACTAATTCAGATATTTCTTTTCAATACTTTTAGTCCAATACTTAATTATAAAAGGCCAATTTTAAGTTTCTACAACAACCTGAATTAAGTCCAACCAAATGCTCCATCCTTTGTAATAAGTTACAGGCTCCTAAAGTAACTCAAGTCACAACATCTTTAGAGTCTCAGTAATTTACTAATAAAGAAAAGTACTTAAAAAACAAAATTGAGATATTTCTTCCAGCCTGGTACTTAACATTTCAAGTACTTGAAAAATATTCTAACAACATTGCAGGTACCTGGAAAATTACTGCACACAGGTGGAAACAATAACATATGCATTATTTCTTTCTTGAATAGCCACAGTTATTTTCTAATGTGTTATGTGTCTTTTGGGCACTACACAAATTTCCAAACCTTGAAATTGGACTGAGCATCACCTCCTTTTGCTATTCCAAATTTTCCCCAGTAAATGTCACTTTTGTGACAGCAACTACTAAAACCAGTTTAGCAAAGGTATTGACGTCATAGAAAGAAATGTTATACAATCTAATGTTTGCATTTTAGGGTTATATCATGAAACACAATGTGAAGAAAATTAATTCACTGTGAATGATCATCCACCATTTCACTGCAGGATATTTATTTTGGCACAGGACAATCAATGTCATGTAAGGCCCAATATCAAAGCTAACCATTCCAATTATTAATTAAGGGACTCTGGGCTGAGTTATCGAAGTATATCCCCACTTAATATCTTCAAATTTGCATACTCAATTTTGCTCTTATAAAATTCCGCAGTTTAACACAAAAGTCAGAAAACTGATTCTTGGCTGAAATATTAATGCATGCCAAGGTATTCATTTTTTTTTTTTTTTTTTTTTTTTTTTTTGAGACGGAGGTTCGCTCTGTCGCCCAGGCTGGAGTGCAGTGGCCGGATCTCAGCTCACTGCAAGCTCTGCTCCCCGGGTTCCCGCCATTTTCCTGCCTCAGCCTCCCGAGTAGCTGGGACTACAGGCGCCCGCCACCTCGCCTGGCTAGTTTTTTGTATTTTTTTTTTAGTAGAGACGGGGTTTCACCGTGTTAGCCAGGGTGGTCTCGATCTCCTGACCTCGTGATCCACTCGTCTCGGCCTCCCAAAGTGCTGGGATTACAGGCTTGAGCCACCACGCCCGGCCCAAGGTATTCATTTTAAAATTTGAGAATGTAAAAATGTACCTGGGAAGACATCATTGCGAATTTAATCTTTGGTAATTTTTAATTCTGAAACTCTGGCATATCTAAGTTTGACTTTATAAGAGGGAAAAACTTTTGTGATTTCATATATATACATGCATATATATATATATAGGAGAATCATAAAGGTGAAAAGTTGCTTAGCTTCTTCAAATTATTAATAGAAATACATGAATTATTCAGAAACTATGTACTGTATCTCCATGTTATAATACCTTACATTGAATTATACTTTCAGAAATAGACTCATTCTTTATCTAGCGAGCTCAGACCAGACCCACTTTCAAACATTTATAACCTTTCAGTTGCTTCATTGAGACCTACCTATTTGTATCTAGCAAAATCCTTGGGGAAGGTCAATGTAGCCTCTCGCACAAAGTTCAGAATTTATTAAAGCAGATAATAAAGTTTAATTGTCTGAACTGCCACAACATATTTAGAATTTAATGGTAAATCATTAAACCAACTTGCTTTATTTATATGACTCTATGAAAAGATCAACAACAGTCACAGGACAGGTATTTATAGAAGCAGAATTTTTGTTTGTTTGTTTGATTTTGGACTGTTTTACAGCTTACTACTTGCCATTTCAAAAGCTACTTAACTCTTCATATAGTAAGATCAGAATGCATTCAATTAATTTTGTAAAATCGATTACACTTTAATTGAATACTACCAGGTGTAGTATTCTGGAATATTGTATTCATTAAATATATCTGAATTTTACCTCTCCCAAACTGACACCAAATATTTTCTGGACACTTTTCATTTAATACTTCACTTTTGCTTGTGTAAATTTATGATTATAAATTCTTAAGATTCCTGGGGCACAGATTTTATATTTTGCGTCTTAATTGGCTACAATTAGTCAATGAATAGAGATTTCCAATTAATATTCAACTTTTACCTTAAAACCTCAAATTCAGCATCAAAGTGTACTATCCTCAAATCACAATACTTAGTATCAGAGTGCCAAATATATATTAGCCAAATTCAGAATCAATCACTATGCTTCATGGACATTTTTTCACATTGTCGTCAGCAGAGAGTAAAAAATTCTAATTTGTTTTTTAGATGTGATTAGCTACAATCTTGAGATTTTAAAACTGTTTTGTTGAGTCATTCTACTATAAGGTAATTAATTTTACATTTTTCTGTTAAAAAAAAAAAGTTGGTACTTTTAAAGGAAAGCTAGCCGGGCTTGGTGGCTCACGCCTACAATCCCAGCACTTTGGGAGGCCCAGGAGGGCAGACTGCCTAGGGTCAGGAGTCCGAGACCAGCCTGACCAACATAGGGAAACCCCATCTCTACTGGAAATACAATAATAATAATAATAATAAAAATTAGCCAGGCATGGTGGTGCATGCCTGTAATCCCAGCTACTTGGGAGGCTGAGGCAGGAGAATCGCTTGAACCTGGGAGGCAGGAGGTTGCAGTGAGCCGAGATTGCGCCATTGCACTTCAGCCTGGGTGACAAGAGCAAAACTCCATCTCAATATAATAATAATAATAAAATTTAAAAAATAAAGGAAAGGTATGCTTTGACAGCTTCAGTGCCCTAAGAAGAATCATACTTATTGCACTAAAGGAAAACAATAAAAGATAATTTCTCACTTCTAGTGATCTGAATTCTCTCCCTGCTTTAAATTAAGAGTCAATTTTAGACTTTTTTTCCCCTATTTTCCTGTTCATAAAATAAAGCTGGCTAATAGTTTTTTTAAAAACTATTTTTTTAAAAAAAATAGTTTTAAGACATCATGCTGTGCATGATGTCTCTTTCAAAATAGCAAAAGCTCCATTCTTCAGAGTCAGATTTATTCAGTCTACCTCTGCATCCTCTGTAATTTCTGCCTGTCTCTCACTCTCAATAGAAGGGTGTCTAATGACTATCAGGTGAAATGCTCTCAATCTCTTTTGTGCTTTTATTTTCTTCCCTCAGATTTTCAACGTGTATCTGCAATTTTTTTTTCTCACTCTGTCTCCCAGGCTGCAGTGCAGTGGCACAATCTCAGCTCACTGCAACCTCCGCCTCCCGGGTTCAAGTGATTCTCATGCCTCAGCCTCCCAAGTAGCTGGGACTACAGGCACACACCACGACACCCAGCTAATTTTTTGTATTTTTAGTAGAGACAGGGTTTCACCATGTTGGCCAGGCTGGTCTCGAACTCCTGACCTCAGGTGATCCACCCACCTTGGCCTCACAAAGTGCTGGAATTACAGGCGTGAGTCACTGCACCCGGCTAACATCTGCAATTTTTAAAGGCTGTGAAATGTAAATATGGCCAGCGAGAGAACGAAATTTCCTCAAAGTTGTCAGAATGGAAAATATAGATGCAGTGTTTCTGGAGGCAAATGAATTTTTCTCATAGCATTTGATAAAAATGTCTGTCGTTACATTATTTCGATTTGCTTTTTAAAGAGTGATACGATGACTATTTCCTTTAAATGTCATAAATTGTATTTCGTTCCAATAAGTTATGCTTTAGGAATTAATCTCCTTTGAGACTAATTATTGCCTCTTTAAATAAAAACACTTTTTTTTTTACCAGAATGTCTTATTTTAATGCTATTAACTGTTATCAAAATCAATATTATAAACTCCCCCCTCCATCCTGCCCCCCACAGTATGCATTAATCTGATACAAAAAGGAAGCTTCTGGTTGTGGCATGCCAACACAAGGTAGAGTCATCTTATTCTGAAAGCTCCTAATATACTTAGCAGCAAGAATTCCTCAATCACAGGAAGATGAAATACAAGTGAAATTGGTTGCCATTTCCTGTAAGTTACAGCTAGAGACAAGGGATTCTGAATCTCCACATCCTCATATTCAAAGAACCCTGAAAAACCTCTTTATGAGACATTTATTTCTCAAGATGCCTTTGGAAACATGAATTCGCTTAATAACATTTCTGTAACTTTATTTTCCAAACTGAGATTACAAGTAAAACTTGTTTCATGGTCATGCAGGAAGGCAAAACTAGGCCGGGCGCGGTGGCTCAAGCCTGTAATCCCAGCACTTTGGGAGGCCGAGACGGGCGGATCACTAGGTCAGGAGATCGAGACCATCCTGGCTAACACGGCGAAACCCCGTCTCTACTAAAAACACAAAAAAATTAGCCGGGCGAGGTGGTGGCGCCTGTGGTCCCAGCTACTCGGGAGGCTAAGGCAGGAGAATGGCTGGAACCCGGGAGGCGGAGCTTGCAGTGAGCTGAGATCTGGCCACTGCACTCCAGCCTGGGTGACAGAGCGAGACTCCGTCTCAAAAAAAAAAAAAAAAAAAAAAAGGAAGGCAAAACTAATAAAATAAATGATAGATGCTTTTATTTAGGTAAAATGGTAAGTGGTCACTATTATAAAAGAGCTATGACTACATTTAAATTTCAGATACATTTTACCTGGAGGAGTGTGGAAAGCAAGTAAGAACAGAAGAATAGTTATTTTCATTGAAACTGGGAAATATATTATCACATTATTTTAATGAATATGTAATGGGCAGAACTGTAGGCAGGATTGTCCACTGGTTAAGTCTGAAGGCATCGGAGCGCTAGACTTTGATTTGCATCCTGACTCTACCACTTATTAGGTATGTGACCTTGGGTAACCTACTTAAATTCTCTAGGACTCTGAAGCAGTAAGAGATAATTATAGTATATACTTCAGCCTCATGGGGTTGTGGTAAAAATTAAATCATCTACGACATGTAAAGTACTTAGAACATAGTTGCAAATTAAGGCTACTCTCCTGAGAAATTTAGAGAACAGATATAAAGATGATTCTATCAGTGGAAATAAGACAACTAATTGCAAGTTATTGATTGAATAATTACTATAGACAAGGTAGCATGTCTTTCATTTGGATGTAGACTGAGGTACAAGATAAAACTGGTAAAATACGAAACAAATCCAAAAGAATCTTACAATACAAGATAATAATATGTATTGTTTTAAAGGCAAGCTCTGAGTCAAACTGCCTGAGTTAAAAGCCACATGCTGATACTTATAATCTTTGTGACTTTGGGAAAATTTCTCAATCCCTACTATGTCTCATATTTATCATCTATCAAAAGAGGATAATAATAATAATTTACAGCTCATTCGGATTACTGGGATCATATAATATCAAATATTGATGTAGATCATAAATGCTACATAGTTCAACCAATAAAAGATGGCTTAAATTTGGTGGAGGAGGAAAAACTTCATAAAAGGTGTGTACTAATGGGGGACGACCACCGAAAGACAGGCCATCTTGCAGTCCTTACTTAAGAAGAAGCTTCCAAGGAAACTCAACTATCGTAAGGTAGACAAAGACAAGGATACCAGAGGAAATGTTACCTTCTGACACCTACTGCTATAACAAACAGTAAATACAATCTTAGTCCTAAGGCAGATAAACATAAAAATCTCACACTAATGGCCTTTAAATCTCAGTTTCTTTTACCCAGTATATAGTGTCTACTATCAGCCAAAAATTACAAATCATATAAAAACAATGATACTATGAAGTGTTGATATTAATAAAACCCAGAGTACTTTTGAGGTACAAGAACTCAGTTTGTAAAAGAAGAACATAAGATTTAGAATGAAAAATACAATTTGGAGGAGAATGCAGAGAGTCCTTGATGCTAAACTGAAAGGCAATGAAGAGCCTCTGATCATTTGGAGGACCAGGAGTCACCAATTATAAATATTAATCTTGCATCAGTGTGAAGAGTGGCTTTGTACAGAAGAATACTTGCATTGTAAATGAGCGGTCTTGACATCTACAATAGCCCAGAAGTGAGTATGGATGACAGATGTGAAAATGCAAAGATATGAAAACATATAATCAGCTGAGAAAGAGAGCTGACAGAATTTGAAATCAAGAGAGAATTAACAGTGTTAACAATGATGATGACAATAACAGAAATACTAGGGTCATGAGAAGAAGATGCTTTCTGCAAGGAAGGCAAGTTTACATTTGAATATGTGACTTGGAGATATGAACAATTACCTAGTGTGCAAATGATAGTATGGAACTCAAATGTGGAAATAAGTGATTGATTAGTGGTATTAAATACATATAATAGCAAGAATCAGGTTGCTACAATTTAAAAAACTGTAAAAGTCCTTGAAGAGAACTAGAATATATTCAAGAGGACAGAGACTGCATTTTGTAAAATATCTTTACACTATTTAGATCAATGACCAAGAATGAGTGACCAATGATTATTAGTTGCAGAAATAATATTTTGCAGAAGACAGATTGAAGGGCACCAAGGAAGGTGTGGATAGTGAGGGGGGGGGATACAAAGTACATGAGCAATGGTTATTTTTTTATATATATATGTATATTATTTATTATATATACATTATTTAATATATATATCAAAACAATAATCAGAAGAGAATCTAGACTAAGTTTATTTCATTTTTTCTTTTTTGATTAAGGTCAAAGAGAACTATGATGCTTGAAGACAAAAAGTATGATATAGTGATAGAGTAACAGTTTAAGGACGGTCAATGAAATAAATTCAAGGAAGTAACATTTTGGGAAGATAGAAATGGTTAAGTTTAGTGGTTTATTATTTTACTGGGAAATAGTGTCTAAATAAATATATATTTAGGAGATTGTTTTTGGAGAAATTACAGTTTCTAGATGCTTATAAAATGATGAAGTAATTTATCTGAAAAGTTTTCAGATTACATATTCACAGTTTAATCATGCCCTCCAAGATTCCAAATGAATTGATTCACTCACATATTTTTCACTCAATATCATCTCACGGCATTTTGGCATAAACAAAAAATGCAAGCAAGCAAGCATCATTTGGGTCCTGCTTGAAACAGTTGTTAAGTATTCTTGGAAATATTTTAAATAAATATAGACAAATATACCAAAGAATATTTGATTGGGTATCTGATTCAGATGGTACATGTGGATGAATAGAAGGGGTTCATATTTTCAGACCAGCATTGCTTTTTGGCAGCAAAATGAAAGTTACTGTTTATTTGATGCGGTGAATATTCGAAGAAATACTGAGCAGCTATAGATAATCAGGGTTTGTTCTTGTTGTCTAATATCACTAAGGTAAAAAACCTGTCTCAGAGAAAAATAAACATGAAGGACCCTAACCTAAACACTCACTATGGTTTCATAGAGAAACACTTATATTCTAATTATGGTTAACTAGCAAACAATGGCTACCATTTATTCCTTTCCACAGAAAATTTTTAAGAAAACTAAATCTGCAAGACACATTCTGAGGCTTATCAGCCAACAAAGTCACCTGGATTTATTTTTTGACGGTATTGTATGTATGGAGTGGAATACTTGTATTTCTAAAAAGTGAAATAAGACAAGGAGAAAGTAGAAATGATACTGATATATAGGAAGAAAACAGCAACTAGAGTAAGAAGAATAGAAAAAACATACTTACTTGTTTTGAGCCATTTGGTATAGACAAAATGCAATGACAAAGATAATATCAATTGCAGCATTTTTTTATACAAAACAAACCATCAATTACTAACCATTTTTATGTCATCAGTTTTACACATTTTGGGATGTTCTGAGAAATCCACATTAAAGGACAGTGGTCTAAAATTCTCTTTTTTAGTTGTGTCTCCACGAGGCTTTGGTATTAGGATGATACTGGCCTCATAAAATGAGTTAGGCAGGATTCCCTCTTTTTCTGTTGATTGGAATAGTTTCAGAAATAATGGTACCAGCTCCTCCTTGTACCTCTGGTAGAATTTGGCTGTGAATCTCTCTGGTCCTGGACCTTTTTTTGGTTGGTAGGCTATTAATTATTGCCTCAATTTCAGAGCCTGTTATTGGTCTATTCAGGGATTCAACTTCTTCCTGGTTTAGTCTTGGGAGAGTGTAATGTGTCCAGGAATTTATCCATTTCTTCTAGGTTTTCTAGCTTATTTGTGTAGGGGTGTTTATAGTATTCTCTGATGGTAGTTTGTATTTCTGTGGGATTGGTGGTGATATCCCTTTTATCATTTTTTATTGTGTCTATTTGATTCTTCTCTCTTTTCTTCTTTATCAGTCCTGCTAGTAGTCTATCAATTTTGTTTTTCTTTTCAAAGAACCAGTTCCCAGATTCATTGATTGTTTGAAGGGATTTTTGTGTCTCTATCTCCTTCAGTTCTGCTCTGATCTTAGTTACTTCTTGCCTTCTGCTAGCTTTTGAATGTGTTTGCTCTTCCTTCTCTAGTTCTTTTAATTGTGATGTGTCAATTTTAGATCTTTCCTGCTTTCTCTCGTGGGCATTTAGTGTATAAATTTCCCTCTACACACTGCTTTAAATGTGCCCCACAGATTCTGGTATGTTGTATGTTTGTTCTCATTGGTTTCAAATAACATCTTTACTTCTGCCTTCATTTTGTTATGTACCCAGTAGTCATTCAGGAGCAGGTTGTTCAGTTTCCGTGTAGTTGAGTGGTTTTGAGTGAGTTTCTTAATCCTGAGTTCTAGTTTGATTGCACTGTGGTCTGAGAGACAGTTTGTTATAATTTCTGTTTTTCACATTTGCTGAGGAGTGCTTTTAGACCAATATTCCTGATAAACATCGATGCAAAAATCCTCAATAAAATACTGGCAAACCGAATCTAGCAGCACATCAAAAAGCTTATCCACCATGATCAAGTGGGCTTCATCCCTGGGATGCAAGGCTGGTTCGAAATATGCAAATCAATAAACGGAATGCAGCATATAAACAGAACCAAAGACAAAAACCACATGATTATCTCAATAGATGCAGAAAAGGCCTTTGACAAAATTCAACAGCCCTTCATGCTAAAAACTCTCAATAAATTCGGTATTGATAGAATATATCTCAAAATAATAAAAGCTATTTATGACAAACCCACAGCCAATATCATACTGAATAGGCAAAAACTGGAAGCATTCCCTTTGAAAACTGGCACAAGACAGGGATGCCCTCTCTTACCACTCCTATTCAACATAGTGTTGGAAGTTCTGACCAGGGCAATCAGGCAGGAGAAAGAAATAAAGGGTATTCAATTAGGAAAAGAGGATGCCAAGTTGTCCCTGTTTGCAGATGACATGATTGTATATTTAGAAAACCCCATCATCTCAGCCAAAAATATCCTTCAGCTGATAAGCAACTTCAGCAAAGTCTGAGGATATAAAAACAATGTGTAAAAATCACAAGCATTCCTATACACCAATAACAGACAAACAGAGAGCCAAATCACGAGTGAACTCCCATTCACAATTGCTTCAAAGAGAATAAAATACCTAGGAATCCAACTTACAAGGGACGTGAAGGACCTCTTCAAGGAGAACTACAAACCACTGCTCAGTGAAATAAAAGAGGACATAAACAAATGGAAGAACATTCCATGCTCACGGATAGGAAGACTCAATATCGTGAAAATGGCCATACTGTCCAAGGTAATTTATAGATTAAATGCCATCCCCATTAAGCTACCAATGATTTTCTTCACAGAATCGGAAAAAACTCCTTCAGAGTTCATATGGAACCAAAAAAGAAGCCATATTGCCAAGACAATCCTAAGCCAAAAGAAGAAAGCTGGAGGCATCACACTACCTGACTTTAAACTATACTACACGGCTACAGTAACCAAAACAGCATGGTACTGGTACCAAAACAGAGATATAGACCATTGGAACAGAACAGAGCCCTCAGAAATAATACCACACATCTACAACCATTTGATCTTTGACAAATCTGACAAAAACAAGAAATGGGGAAAATATTCCCTATTTAATAAATGGTGCTGGGAAAACTGGCTAGCCATATGTAGAAAGCTGAAACTGGATCCCTTCCTTACACCTTATATGAAAATTAATTCAAGATGGATTAGAGACTTAAATGTTAGACCTAAAACCATTAAAACCCTAGAAGAAAACCTAGGGAATACCATTCAGGACATAGGCATGGGCAAGGACTTCACATCTAAAACACCAAAAGCAATGGCAACAAAAGCCAAAACTGACAAATGGGATCTAATTAAACTAAAAGAGCTTCTGCACAGCAAAAGAAACTACCATCAGGGTGAACAGGCAACCTACAGAATGGGAGAAAATTTTTACAATCTACTCATCTGACAAAGGGCTAATATCCAGAACCTACAAAGAACTCAAACAAATTTACAAGAAAAAAACAAACAACCCCATCAAAAAGTGGGCAAAGGATATGAACAGACACTTCTCAAAAGATGACATTTATGCAGCCAACAGACACATGAAAAAATGCTCATCACCACTGGCCATCAGAGAAATGCAAATCAAAACCACAATGAGATACTATCTCACACCAGTTAGAATGGCAATCATTAAAAAGTCAGGAAACAACAGGTGCTGGAGAGGATGTGGAGAAATAGGAACACTTTTACACTGCTGGTGGGACTGTAAACTAGTTAAACCATGGTGGAAGACAGTGTGGCAATTCCTCAAGGATCTAGAACTGGAAATACCATTTGACTCAGCCATCCCATTAGTGGGTATATACCCAAAAGATTATAAATCATGCTGCTATAAAGACACACGCACACGTATGTTTATTGTGGCACTATTCACAATAGCAAAGACTTGAAACCAATCCAAATATCCATCAATGACAGACTGAATTAAGAAAATGTGGCACATATACACCATGGAATACTATGCAGCCATAAAAAAAGGATGAGTTCGTGTCCTTTGTAGGGAAGTGGATGCAGCTGCAAACCATAATTCTCAGCAAAGTAACGCAAGAACAGAAAACCAAACACCGCATGTTCTCACTCATAGGTGGGAATTGAACAATGAGAACACTTGGACTCAGGGTGGGGAACATCACACACTGGGGCCTATTGTGGGGTGTGGGGAGGGGTGAAGGATAGCATTAAGAAATATACCTAATATAAATGATGAGTTAATGGGTGCAGCACACCAACATGGCACATGTATACATATGTAACAAACCTGCACATTGTGCACACGTACCCTAGAACTTAAAGTATAATTAAAAAAAAAAATTTAAAAAAAGGACAGTTGTTAAAATACAGGCTTTTGCTTTACATACACACGAGTTTCAGTGCTAAGTTCAATAAGTGCCTTCTGTGTAGCTGGGGCAAAGTTAGTAACCCTTTCGGCGCATCAATTTCCTCTTCCGTGAAAGACTCAAGGTTGTTGTGAGGATTAAATGAAAAAGCCTGTTCAGAGCCAAGTGCACGGTGATTGACACTCAGTGAATAGTAGCTACAAAGGGTCACATCAGTTTTGACAACAAGACATGTTCTATTTAGGTGGACATAACAATGATCTACCTTTAGTTATATGTTATTCCTTTAAAAAGTGGTAAACAATAGCAACTGTAAGAACGCCTCTTCATTTGCTTTGTGTGGAAGTAGACCGTTTAATAGTCTTTTGTTCCAAACTAAATAAAAGTATTTACTTAATCATTGAACAAATATAATATTTAGAAAATATCAGAACCAGTTTTTTGTTGTTGTTCGTTTGAGAAGGCACCTTGCTCTGTTGCCCTAGCTAGAGTGCAGTGCTGTGATAACAGCTCATTGCAGCTTCAACCTCCTGTGCTCAAGTAATCTTCTCACTTCAGCTTCCCAAGTAGCTGGGACTACAGATACACACCTGGCTACCTTATTAAAAAAATTGTAGCAACAGGGTCACACGATGTCTCCCAGGTTGGTCTCAAACTCCTGGGCTCAAGTAGTCCTCCTGCCTCCTGCGATGGCCTCCCAAAGTGGTAGGATTACAGGTGTAAGCCTCCGTGCCTACCTAGAACCAAATTATTTTTAAAAGATGATACTAAAGATTTTTCAAAGTATATAATGAGTATAGGAAATATTAGTAATATTAATAACTATTCATTTTATACTAATAGTTTGTCATTTTCCTTGATAAAATCTCCTTTCACCTCATGCTTATATGTTCTGGTTGGCATAACAGAAGAAAAGTCAAAGGAAAAGGAAAAATAGGAGGCAACAATAGAAGAAAATGAGAAAAAAACTAATGTTCATAGTGTAGATAAATGCTACTATGCAAAACTTTACTATGCTGAAGAAAAATGTTGACAATGAAAAAAATTAGAATAAGTATATACAGTTTTTAAGTAATGGTAAACATGAAGGGGATATTTCTAGGGCATCCAAAGAAAAGAGACAAAAAGAGAGAAAGCTTTTAAAATAACCCGAGATACATTCATACATCATTAAAAAGTGAGATCTTGCGTTACATACACCAAACGACATTATAGGGATAATGCTGTCTAATTCATTGTAAAAGCAAAACAACTAAAGCAAATCAACCTTATGATTAGTGTTGCACTGGCAGTGCTGATGGTCATAATTATCATAGTGGTTGTGAGTGATTCATGCATGGCAATTGCCACTAAAATTGAAACTAATTATGTAGTAAGTCAAAGTTTGTTCCATTTAGGAAGTTTCAGAACATGACTGTTGGTAAAACAACTAAACATTTTATTAAGAAAAGTACCTTTCTGCTGCCAAAGATAATTGCATTTTAGTATTTATGAAAAAACTGTTCACACCATTACCTGAAAATGCAGAGTCTGTAACAATTAATACAAAATTTGGAAATAGAGATCTGGATGATTTTGTATAATTAATTATGAAGGAAACATATGTCATTATAGAGATGTCATTGCATTATCATAAATACTATCTCACAGGTCAGTAGAGACTCTGTAATTTCAAAAAATAATAAAATATCAACTTTGACATTATATAAGAAAAAGAAAAACATATAAAAGATAAAGAAAATAAAAAATTAAGAAAGTCATTGGTTTTTCTCTATGGAAATTATAAAACAGAAATGATAATATCTGCACAATAATTCAGAAGACAGTTATTTATGGACATTGAAATTGCTGATATATTCAGATTGCCATGTAAATGTTGTTAAATTAAATTAGCAGGAGGCCATTAGCCTGAGGTTGTCTCTTTGAGTTTCTGCAAAACAAACTACAACCTAACTTAGTATGTACACAAACTATAATAAAACTTAGGAGTATAACAAACAATAGAGCTTCAGCCAGTCATAGGCAGGCAACTAATCACAACATTCCGAAATAAGGCAGATGCCTAGCAGTATAGCCAATCACGGGATTCCCTAAAGCGCTTCTGTGTTTCACTCATAAAAACTTGCTCAAACTCAGGCAGAGCTCTCTGAACCTTTTCTGGTTCTGAGTGCTACCTGATTTATAAATCATTTCTGCAAAAATAACTCTGCTAAATTTAATTTGTCTAAATTAACAGTTCGGTGTCAGAAGTGGGATGTGGAGGAAACCTCACACGACCCTCAGAAGCGCCAAGTGATCAAGCAAAGGTACTTGCTGCGTCCATTATGTCCATTGCTCTCTTGCAACAAGTAAAGGTTGTGGGTGAGTTTTCTCTTAGATTTGAGCTCCTCAAATTTGTGTTTTGAGCTCCCTGATTTTATTTCAACAATTATTTGATATGACTGTGCCCAGGCTCATATTGAACCTCACAATAAAACTAGACTGGATCCAATAGCTCAGGTTACTACCTAAAATTGTAAGTTCATCTGTGTCCAAGGTATCTAGAACTCCCCCATCTAGAACACCAGCTGATTTCCTATATAAGAACTATGGACCTAGAATCTTTGTTTTTGTACAGAAATGGGTAAACTTTACCAAAGGTAACTTAGAGTTACATTGGCTACAGTGAGAAAACTCTTTAGAAAAGTCATGATGCATGTCTTTGTATCTATGGGACTAAGAGGTCCACCTTGTGTGTATTTTAAAACCCAAACTGAGAGATTTCAAACTAGAACCTTGTGCCCTGAGATTTCTGCCTTTACTGTAAACTGCCAGGCTATTGGAAAAGAAATTGCCCATATTTTCACCAGCCATCTGATGAATGCACTCACATTGGCCTGGAATGTTTCCCTACTAGAAAAAGTACTTAAGGGCTTGACTCCCAGGACAATAACCAACCAATCCCTCAGATTAAAAAAAGCATATTTCTGTGGTGCGAGTTTCAAGTCAAGCCCCCAAAAGTCTATAGTTTTAATCTATCCAATTGATATTTGTATATTTTCAGAAAAACGTTTGTCAGAATTAATTGTTTTTTTCTATTCAATCCTGCTTCACCCAGTGGAATTACTCAGTCAACTAAAAAGCCTTATTTTTGTTTTAAGTACTTGCCATGGCCATCTTGTCTTAACTGGGCTTTTAGCTATGCCATTCTTTCTTGGTTTAGGCAGACTACAGTATTTAAGCCATTCTTTCTTGATTTAGGCAGACTACAGTATTTAAGCCTAAAATTTAAGCTCTGTGACTTTAAAATTTAACCCTGACTTCTGTAGGACCTCATAGATATCATTTTAAAATGCAAGAATAGAGAAAATGATAATGATGAAGGAGAAAGAGGAGAAGAGGGAGGAGAAGAAGGGGAAGGAGAAGAGGAAGAACAAAGAAGGAAGAGGAAGGGAGGGAGGGAGGGAGGAGATGAGGAAGAAGAAGAGTGGTAGGAGGAGGAAGAGTAGGAGGAGGAAAAAGAAGAGGAAGAGGAGGAGGAGGAGGAGATATTTGAAAATTGAACAAATGAAAAAATCTTAAAAGTTTTCCCACAAATATTAGTAGAATATTTAGTCATCTAGGAAAGCAATCTTGTTCCATGTATAAAAAAAAGAATTTGACTCCTGATCTTTAATAAATTAGTGAGTTTCATATTATTGTACCTGAAACATGGTTTAACTTTTCAAATAAAAGCTATAAGAAAGGTTTCTGTCTGTCTATATATTTTTGTCTAATTGTCTGTATGTTATGTATGTGTGATATTTTTCTACCACCTTACAGGATTGCCAAAATCAAATTGTAAAAGAGCTCTTTTTAATGATGGCCATTCTAACTGGTGTGAGGTGGTATCTCATTGTGGTTTTGATTTGCATTTCTCTGATGGCCAGTGATGATGAGCATTTTTTCATGTGTCTGTTGGCTGTATGAATGTCTTCTTTTGAGAAATGTCTGTTCATATCCTTTGCCCACTTTTTGATGGGGTTGTTTTTTTTTAAGTCAGGAAACAACAGGTGCTGGAGAGGATGTGGAGAAATAGGAACACTTTTACACTGTTGGTGGGATTGTAAACTAGTTCAACCATTATGGAAAACAGTATGGCGATTCCTCAAGGATCTAGAACTAGATGTACCATACGACCCAGCCATCCCATTACTGGGTATATACCCAAAGGATTATAAATCATGCTGCTATAAAGACACATGCACACGTATGTTTATTGCGGCACTATTCACAATAGCAAAGACTTGGAATCAACCCAAATGTCCATTAGTGACAGACTGGATGAAGAAAATGTGGCACATATACACCATGGAATACTATGCAGCCATAAAAAGGATGAGTTTGTGTCCTTTGTAGGGACATGGATGTAGCTGGAAACCATCATTCTTAGCAAACTATCACAAGAACAGAAAACCAAACACCGCATGTTCTCACTCATAGGTGGGAACTGAACAATGAGATCACTTGGACTCGGGAAGGGGAACATCACACACCGGGGCCTATCATGGGGAGGGGGGAGGGGAGAGGGATTGCATTGGGAGTTATACCTGATGTAAATGACGAGTTGATGGGTGCTGACGAGTTGATGGGTGCAGCACAGCAACATGGCACAAGTATACATATGTAACAAACCTGCACGTTATGCACATGTACCCTAGAACTTAAAGTATAATAATAAAAAAAAATACTACAGAAAAAAAAAAAAGAACTGTAGAAAATACAGGTGATGGAGGAACACGTTAAATAATACCATTAAGAAACAATCAAACAAATCATGATTGTGGAATATTCTATAAGACAGTTGGGCTGGGTTCTTCAAAAAGTCATTGTTGTGGGAAAAACAGTATTGGTGGTGGACTGGTACCAGTCTTGATTAAGAGAATAGACATTATAAGGGCAAAAAAAAAAGAAAAAGAAAATAAGAGCTCTGTAAAATTGGCTTAAAAAAATGAGCACTTGCGTAAATTAGATATTCCTTAAACTCTTAGAAAGAAACTAACGCAAATTATTTTCAAATTTACATGAGCTGGGATACTCTTTGGTAAATAAAAGTTAATTAAAGTGTGTGAGTTTGATTAAAGCAGGTACATCTCCAGATTTTTCAACACTAGATATAATTTAGATGCACAACTTTTTCTACCTAGGTTTATTAGTAAAACAAGCTTATGTTATCTCTATATTAAAAAAATTGTCAGCAAGGAAAATAACTTACGATGATGGCTAGTTGTTTAATGTCTCATCTTCATAAGCAATCCAAGCATAATCATAAAAACAAGTGAATTAAATAGATGTAAGTAATCTAAAATTCCCAGGAGAATGATGTCCTTCCTATACTAGCTGGTTTTAACGTTCTTTTATCATCAAGAAGAGAAAGTTGGCCGGGCGCGGTGGCTCACGCCTGTAATCCCAGCACTTTGGGAGGCCGAGGCGGGCAGATCACGAGGTCAGGAGATTGAGACCATCTGGCTAACACGGTTAAACTCCATCTCTACTAAATAAATAAATAAATAAATTAGCCAGGCATGGTGGCAGTCGCCTGTAGTGCCAGCTACTCGGGAGGCTGAGGCAGGAGAATGGCATGAACCCGGGAGGCGGAGCTTGCAGTGAGCCGAGATCGCACCACTGCACTCCAGCCTGGGCGACAGAGCGAGACTCCGTTCCGCCCCGGCACTCCCGCCCTGCCGGGGAAAAAAAAAAAAAGAGGAAGTTGAGGCTAAATCTGTACAAATAACCACTTAAAGTGACCTACTAAAAAAAAACTCTGTAAGGACAGAGATAAAATGTTGCCTCTTCTATAGTTTCTCATTACAGAGACCAAAGGTAGTTTAAACTGTTAGTACACATGTTCTGTCATACCAAAAAAAGTGTACTATGAAAAAGCACATGTTTCTAGAAATTATGATTCATGGATTTGCCAATCTACAGAAAGCTGGTGTGATATACCTCAGTTGCTTGCTTCCTTCCTAGTGTTCCCTGTAAATTAAGGTCACTAAGAGTTCATTATTTGAATTCATACATAAAACTAAAATTACTAGAAATAATGAGAAAAACCATTCTAAATTCAAATATATAAAGATGGCAAGCTATGTTTTTGGTAAGAAAAGCTATAAAGTATAAAGTTGTGTTTTTGTTGTTTGTTAAATAAAAATATATATATATATATATTTCTTTGTCCTAAAGCATAAGAAATGGCTGTTTCAAAATGGGAAAAAGAAAAAGTATAAAACAAAAACTGAATGGATGTAAGGGTGTTGTAGAAGGAATGGACAGATATTTTATGTGTGATCAAACTGGCCGCAATTAGTAGGGAATCATTTTTAAGTCTTCTAAAAAATTAAGGTTTTATATCAAAAGTATGCTGATACAAAACAAGAATTTGATTCTCTGTGTTAAAACAACGAGGTTTACTTGGAGTCTTGGTCTGCTTTTAGTAGAAAATTGTGAAAGGCTTTCCTTTTAGATAATTGATCTAGGAAAGAAATATTCTGTATTTTATCAAGATAATTTCTAATGCTTCATGCAGTCTGTAAAGGATCTTTCATTTCTTAAGAAAAGTGAGTTCTGTTTACTAAATGAACTAAGGTTTTTCTTTCCTATAACTATGTACCTTTCTGCATTTGTCTTTAAATATTTTAATTATTACTCTAGCTAAATGAGTAAGCATTGTTTCACAGTGCCATGTAATCCTATTTTAATCAAGTATTTAAAACCTCTTATTTTTCACGACTTCCCAAAATCAAAGTCTAAATTAGGATCTTTTGACTTTGAACTAACTTAGGGAGTTTTCCCACAGGCCATAGAATTATCTCAAAATGATTTTTTTCTTTCTTTCTCTTTATTTAAAGAGAGGTGTAAAACTAATTAGGCTTATCTAACATGTTAAATGGCATGGGAAACACTGTCAAATAAGTGATACTAAACCTTATTAATGTGATACTAAACACATATTAATAACATATCATGTAATATAACAGGTTTCTGATAACTGTAAGATCCCACTATTTGACTAGATAAGAATTCCCAGAATTTTAATGTAGAAACTGATTGGCACCTAAATTGCTAACCCAACATCAAGTAGAAGAAGAATTAATTTGAATGCCAAGGAAATATTGTTGCAGATTTTCGTGGTAAGTCAGCCAATACTGAAATTGTTAAGATACTGTGTTAATTTTGCATTGCTATAAATGAGTACCTTAGGTTGGACAATTTATTTAAAAAAAAAAAAAGATTTATTTGACTCATGGTTCTGCAGGCTGTATAAGCATGGCACCAGTATCTGTTTGGCTTCTGGTGAGGCCTCAGGAAGCTTATAGTCATGACAGAAGGAGAAAGGGGACCTGCTGTATCACATAGTGAGAAAGGAAGCAAGAGAGTGAAGGGGGAGGTCCCAGATACATTTTTACCAATGAGCTCTCATATGGACTCATTACCAGAGGCGGAGCACCATGCCATTCATGAGGAATCCATCCTCATGACCCAAACAGCTCTCACTAGGTTCCATCTCCAACACTGGGGATTACATTTTAACATGAGATTTGGAGGGGACAAACATACAAACCATATCATATATGCAATTTAAGTGAACACAGTAAGATTGACCCAAGTAAAATTATCTATGACAACCTATTTAATAAACAGTGCTATATACCTGAAATGAAGAAACAAAGGTGTTATTTACAAGTAAATTCAATGTTAATTGTACACCCATGGAGGACCCAGATGACTACTTGGTCCTTCCTGAGTCCTTAAATCTTCCATTATTTAAAACTATGCACTCCACGAATCATTATGGAAATTTCAAAATGTCTTAAATTATGAAAAAAAAATCGGAGTGACTAGCCTAAAATTGCTAAAATGATTTGTAAGCATTTTTTGGTTTGTCAAACCCATAATTCTGGGAACACAATCAACTCTTTAGGTGTTACATTTCTACCAATAAACCATTTAAACTTTTACAAATGGATTTCACTCAATTGCCACCTATCCCATTGAAGGGATATCAATGTGTTCTTGTAGTTTGTATGTTTCCTGGTTGGACAGAAGCTTTCCTGTATGGGAAAGTCAATGCTATGACAGTAACTAAGAGATCATTATAAATGTTTTTCTTTTATGGGGTATTCCTGTATTTCCAGTGATGGAGGCACTCATTTCAATGGGCAGATCATCAAACAGTTAAAGATATCACAAACACAATGGCATTATGCAAAACTAACTGAATAGACTGGATTGCCTTGGGCAAATGTATTACTGCTGTCCTTGATGGAAATAAGATCCACTCCCCCTGGAAAACACCAATTATGAAATCTTATAAAATAGTCACTGGAAGGCCTTTACCCATAATAATAGAGCTGTCTGTACCTCCCGTTCTTATAAATGACTAAATATTGCCAAGCTTTAATGTGTTATGCCAGAGTATATGTTTACCATGTAAAAAAAAAAAGCCCTCTGTGACCCACCAACTGATGATAACCAAATTTTTCATGATCCAGGACACAGAGAATGGGTCTATTGGAAATGACACCAGGGAAAGACTGCCCCTGAGCCCCACTGGAAGGAATGATACCAAGCTCTTTTAAGCAGTCATACTGCAGCAAAACTTTATAACCTTCAGTCTCGGCTCCACATCTCTCAACTCAAGAGGACTCCTCCAAGACTGCACTTCTGGAGACCTCAAGGCAAAACTGACCAAAGAGATTTCTCTTCAGAAGAAGATGACATCCTAGATGTGGCCAATTTTCCCAAAACAAGGATCAAAACTTCTCCCCACTCTCATTATGAAAACTTTGTCTTTTTTCCAAGTCTTTGCTATTGTGAATAGTGCTGCAATAAACATACGTGTGCATGTGTCTTTATAGCAGCATAATTTATAATCCTTTGGGTATATACCCAGTAATGGGATGGCTGGGTCATATGGTAAATCTAGTTCTAGATCCTTGAGGAATCGCCATACTGTTTTCCATAAACCTGATGTAAATGATGAGTTGATGGGTGCAGCACACCAACATGGCACAAGTATACATATGTAACAAACCTGCACGTTATGCACATGTACCCTACAACTTAAAGTATAATAATAAATAAATAAATAAATAAATAATAAAAAATAAAAAATAAAAAAAATTAAAAAAAAAGAAAACTTTGTCTTTTTTATTTTTTCTCTGTGTTTCTTTTCTGTTTACAAATGGTAAGATAATGCCAAAATCCAGATTTCACAGTTGATAACTTCTGTAGAAAACCTAACTGCATGTTGACTATGTCATGTTAAACCAGTATCCCTACATGATCTTAGAGATCCTCCATTTCACACTAAAACAAAATTTACTGATATTCCAAATGTGACCATTTTCGCATATTGTAGATTTGGTTCTTCTATAGGGTTAAACTTTTAGATTCACATATTCATATTCCTTGTTTAAAGCTACCAGTAGCCAAAACATATAGTGAGGGTTTTGCAGTTAATTCTGCCAGAAATTAAATAAGAACAACAAAAGATAGTTTGACATTTTGTAGACAAATATATACCCTAATTGTTGATGGCCTCTAACCATGCAATGATTTGATAATAAAGTCCTGGATAAATTTTACTAGTGCTTTCCTACTAGTGACCCTTAAATCACAAGACATCTTAAAGGGAACTGTGGCTGTGGCCCTTGAAGATATATTTTTATTTGTAGAGAATTTAACAATCAGCCATATGCATAGAAATTCCATGTCTCAAAAAGTGGCTAATCTGGGTTAAGGATTTTAATGGCACCACTCACTCCACAATCAATTGGAAACTGATAATTGATCTATACATTTCATTTTTCACTGTAAAATAAATAAGATTTTTCTAGCAGGTGTTAATAGCTGTAAATGAGCATCTTTGGGTAGAACACTCCTTTCCTGGCTGGGCATAAATATAATAAAGTTATGGTTAGAAATCAGTCTCAAATATTAACTGATAGAGCTGACTATACTGCAAACACTATGACTGCCTAGTACATTTCTTTAAGTTCTCTTGATAAGGTTGTTTTAGATAGCAAGATTGCTTTGGACTACCTGTTGGCTGAACAGCAGGGAGTATCTGCAATAGCTAACACCTCTTGCTGCACATGGATACATACATCTGGTATAGAAACTAATTTGCAAGAATTCAACAAACAAGCTATTTGGTTAAAACAAGCAGATTTCTCTTCTGGTTTATTTTTTGATTTATGTGATTTTAGTTCATTTGATTTACAGGGCTCCTGCTATGGAGTAAACTTCAGTGTCTTGGTATTATTCTTCTGATAGTCATCATAGTAGTCTCCCTGGTACACTGTATTCTCTCAAGAGCTTTAAATGCTTGTGTGTAGCCATTCACTGTGTATCAAACGGTCTTACTTTGGTTAGAACCACAAAAGCACAAAGAGAACATAATCATTTAGCTGACTCGATGTTGTACCTAGTGAGTTCTATACTGAGACCAAAAATGTCCACTATGATGGTGATAAACAGTAGCATCAGTGCCCAAGGTTTGCATCAATCTCTCAAGATTGAGAGGCTGACCAGAAAAGGGAATTGTCAAAGTAAATAAGCAAGAGGCCATTGCCCTGAAGTCTTCTTTGTACTTTGAGTTCCTAGATAACCAACTGCAACCTAACTAGTACAGAAATAAACCAAAACTAAATTTAGGAGTATAACAGACAAATTTCAGCCAATGAGTCGCAGCCAACTCATCACACCATGCCCAAATGAGGCAGGTGCCTAGCTCTAGTCAATCAGATAATTTCCCTACTTTGCTTCTGTTTTTGGCTCATAAAAGCTTGTTGCTCACACTGAAAGGTGGAGCTCTCTGAACCACTTTTGGTTCTGAGTGCTGCCCAATTCATGAATTATTCATTGTGCAAATCAACTCCGCTAAATATAATTTGTCTAACATTCTTCTTTTAATAATGTTTAATTATTAGGATACACTTTGTTAATATAGATAATGTAATATAAAGATAATAGACTAGGCTAAATTGTTACAATTATACCACTTTGCTTTTCATTGTTCTGTTTTTCTCCAAAGTACTTTTGGCTTAAAGTGAATTGGATGTCAAATAGACCATCTTTGCCACTTCTTGCTGCAAGTGTGTAAATTTATAAGTAAAAGACTACTCATCTTCAAAGTTATATAGGGACAGCTTTTTTCAATAGTTCTCTAGTCAATTCCAGTGTTTCATTCACTCGGTAGACAAGAAAGCCTTCTTTACCTATGCAGTGTAGTATTAAACAGGGTTGCCAATGAAAACAATGTGAGCCACATATGTAGTTTTAGCATATTTAGTAGCCACATTTTATGAAGTAAAAAAGGTAAGTTTGTAGTAATAATTTATTTAATCTAATATATCCAAAATGTTATAATTTTAACATATACTCAATGTACAACTTACTAGTACAATATTTTATATTCTTCGTTTGTTACCACATATTTGAAATCCAGTTTGTAATTTACACATAGAGCACATCTCAATTTTTACTGGCCACATTTCAAGGGCTCAATAGTTCCATGTAACTATCTGCTATCACATTGGACGGTGTAGGTTCAGAAGAAAGTGTTTTGAGTCAGAAAATCTGGTATTACAATCTACCTGCTCAGTCATCCATGTAACATGGTAAAGGTTTTTAACCTTTCTAAAAAAATAATATGTTTTACATCACAGTGTTTTAAAAATACTAAATGTGACAACATATATAAATTCTTTTTCTCACAGTTTCTGACTCTCAGGAAACATTTAATAAATGTTAGTTCTCTTCCTATAAATCATTCTGAAATTTCTCATTGTGTTTGAAAAAAACTGTTTTGTTTATTCAGCATACATCACACATCCATCCATCCATCCACAACTCTTTGGAAAACTAAAAACACTAATGAAAGCATCTTTATTGCAGTAGTTACATGTAACATCTTATTTAACTCACTCTTCTTCCCCCACTATCATCCAGAAACTCCTACTTTTCTTTTGTTTCCTATAGCACTTATCAACAACCAACAAACTATATAAATATGTGATTGATAATGCTTCATATTGACTTTCTTTCCCCCTTTGCTACAATGTCGGCCACATGATGGCAGAGATTCTTCTCTGATTTATTCAACAGATATTTCAAGTACCTAGAAGAGTGCCTCAAAAAATGGACTTCAAGAAATATTTCTTGGATGAATGAATGATTGAAGAAACATTTTTTTAATCATGCCAATGTACATTATTTTACTTTTGTGTCACCCACCTGTGAAAACGCCTCCATTTATTCACATACGTTTTCAATGTGGTGACTGAAGCATCACAGAAATCCCAGATGTTTCACTTTAACACTCTCAGGATTTATTGTTATCATGACTATTCATAGTAGTTAACTCCTCTTGAGTATCCAAACACTAACCAGTATTAAACAGAAATTTGTTCCGAATTGGCATCACAATAAATTCCAATGTATTGTTTAAAAATCATATTAAATTAAAGAAGAATTTATGTATCACATTCTTTGTTACGTTTCAATACAACTTGAAAACCTAGTGAAGAGATACTATTATTTCTTGTCTTCTATCTGGTGTACAACTCCCCTGATATTTTCTAAATAATCAGTTCTAATTCCACACTAGGTTTCATATTGTTAGGTTTTTTCACTACATTTGATCGCATTCATACTTTGTGGGAACCATTTTTCTAAACACCTTTATTTTGAAAATTTTTACATTTATACCAAAGTGGAAATAATAGACTAATGAACTCCTACCTACCCAAAACCCAGCTTTAACCATCTTCAACCCATGGTAATATCATTTGGATATTGGTTCCTGCCTAAATCTCATGCTTAACTGAAATCCCCATTGCTGGAGTTGGGGCCTGGTGAGAGGTGACTGGATCATGGCGGAAGAATCCTCTCTCATGGCTCAGTGCTCTCTTTGTGAGTTCTCTGGAGATCTGGTCATTTAAAAGTGTGTGGCACCTCCTCTCCCCACCACTCTCTCTCTTGCTCCTGCTTTCACCATGCAATGTGCCTGCTCCCCCTTCACCATCTGCCATAATTGCAAGCTTCCTGAGGCCTTCCCAGAAGCCAAGCAGGTGTTGGCACTATTCTTCCTGTAAAGGCTGTAGAACTATGAGTCAACTAAATCTCTTTATCAATTACCCCGTCTCAGGTACTTCTTTATAGCAATGCAAGGATGGCCTAATATACATGGTCCATCTTGCTTTGTCTCTATTTCCACCCACATTTTCAATACTACAAAATTATTTGAAAGCAAGCCTGGTATCAAATTGCACCATCTTTAAATACTTCAGTATATATTTTTATCAGATAATGACTTCTTATTAGTAGCATATTACAGTTAACAACACTTATAATATCTAACCAACAGAAAATATATTTTATGTTAATATTTACTTAAATATATACACACATTTGCATTGGAATATACATGTATATATGGGAATACATATATATAGGTGATATATATATCACCAATATTTAAATATCATGATAAAAATGGTTGCACTTGTATGGTACACTGGTGTCATTAGATAATTATGATTGATGCTGACTTCCAAATCAATGCCTTCTACAGGTGCATCTGATTGATAGTTTTCATCCTAAGTACACAAGAAGTTGAATGAGATTGGGCTCATATATCTGGATAATAAACCCAGTGACAGTTCTCTAAAGAGCAATGAGCAATATGATTTTTGTCCATTGTGCTGAGCTCTATTTCTTCCAGGGATAACTGTTCTTTTCACATCCTCTACTTTCTCTTTCATGACATTAGTTGTCTTCAAATGTGTGGTGATTCTTGGTTGTTTATTTAAGCTCATCAATGAAAGTCTTTGTTGCTTAGGACACAATAATGGATTTCAATAGTCAAAATAAATAACTGTTTTCCTAACAGACTTCTTTGAATGGGGGATGAACAGCAGGTGCTTTGGATGTAGGTTGAGCATGCAGGCAAGCACGCTTCCCTGTAGGGCAGGCGTTCTCATCCTTCACCACACACTAGAATCCCATGCGGAATTCTTAAAAATCTTCATGCTCAGCCTACAGCATAGACCAATTAAATCAGAATCTTTGTGGGTGGGACCCAGCTATTAGTACTTTCATTAAGTCCCTAGATGATTTGAATATGCAGCCAAGGTTCAAAACCACTCCCTATTGTGATGATCCTGTGTAACCCCAACTATGACATTGACTAATTTTCAGGCTATAATTATCTCATGATTATCTTTCAACAGGCAGATGTCCAAATTTCTTTAGACTGCCCTTCCCTGACTTAATCCTGAGAAGAAAAGCAATTTATGCGAGCGGTTGTGTTTGGAAGCAGTGATCATTGGTGGGAAACTTGAGAAGCGGGGCCAACTTCACAATTCCTCCAAGTGGTCTGAGTGAGCTCCCCTGCAGAGTTCTTCGCAACCTTTCTTAGCATTTTTATTGGTTTGCTAGCGCTGCCACAACAAAATGCCAGAGGCTTAGTGACTTAAATGACAGAAATTTATTTCCTCACAGTTCTGAAGGCTGGAAGTCCAAGACCAAGGTGCCCAGAGATTTGATTTCTCATGAGGCTCTTTCCTTGGCTTGCAATGACTGTCTTCTCTCTGTGTCCTTACCTGGCTTTTCTTCTGTACTTCCTGGTGTTTCTCCTTCATTTTATGAAGACAACCGTCCTATTGAATTAGGACTCTTATGACCCCATTTAACCTTAATTACCTATTTAAAGATAGTTTATCTCCAAATAGTCACACTAGGATTAGCACTTCAACATATGAATTCTGGAGGAAGGCGGCACAATTCAGTCCTTGGATGTTAGGATATCTGTATATATGTGTAGCTTCTTTGGGAAGACCTAGAGTGAACTATTTTTCCTTAACTTAGCATTTCTGATGTTCTTCCTCCATTCACTCTGATCCCATTTGCCTTTTTCCTGTTCCTCCTCCTATTCCTGTTCCTCTCCCTATTCCTCCTCCTCTGCCTCTTTCTCCTTCTTTTCCCCCCACCCAGCTCCTCCCCCATCTTCTCCTTCTTTTTCCTGGAATGCTTCAAAAATTTCTTGTCCAACAGTTTAATCTTTAAAATATGTGTTACAATAGAGTCATTATATGTTTCTGTATGTGTGTGTATGTGTCTGTGCACGAGTGTGTGTGCAAGTATGTCTTTAAGTGTATGCGTGTGTTTAAGTGCATGTGAGTAAGATCAAAGTGGGTCTAAGAATAATGGTCTGGGAATCATGTGAGCGAGGGCTGGCTTTTTTATATCCAACTCCATATCCCTGTCCAGCCTTCCCAAACAAATGAATATAGGAGTCTCCCTCTACTCGATCAGAGACCAGGGTGATATAAATCTAGAGTGAAATCGAGGTTTAGTGGCCCTGAATATGAAGGTTAAGGGGATTCAGGTAGAGTTATATATAAGGAAGGAACACACTACAGTGATGTCCTGGAAAAGGGCTTGGATTAGGATCCATACACCAGGGTTTCCACTCTGGCTTTGTTACTCATTTTACAGGTTGATAAAAATCATTTAATATCTGTGTTCCTCATCTCTGATATCAGAATGATAATGTCTGTCCTATCTGCCCATAGGAAGTACAGTTATCATCTGCGTTACCTGCAGGACACTATCAACCAAATATCAAATTGAGTTGTATTTATTGAATACTATATGTCTTAAATTGCTATTATACATGAGAGCATCAGCTTGCTAAGATTATTTGGGGATATTTTTTGACCTTGAGTGGTTAGTATAGAAATGCACGATAGTAAGCATGTACGCTATATCAGTCAGCATATTTGATTCCTCAGTTACTTACCAAACATTTAGTTAATTCATATTCTCGGTTCCCAACACAATGAATGGTACTCAGGCACCATTCATTTCCATGGTACCAGGCACTCAGGAAATGCTTAATGCATTAAGTAATCCAAAATACTTCACTGTCAATAAATATAGTAGGGGATAGTTCCAAGTAACCTACAAAAGTATCAGGTGCAATTCAGACATTTAAATGCTAGAGGAGACGTAACAATAGCAAAACATGTGACACTTGTCTTACTAGAGTTGATAGTCTAATTGTGGAGATGGCCAATTATATCATTAAAGAGAGCATAAAGTTATGAAGGGAAAAAAAGAGACAGCAGCAGCTTTGTGCCTTACGCCTTCATTAATTCATGCTACATAAATGTCACTCTTGCCATTCAATCTTGTATACATTAAGTCTAAACAGTATTCATGTGTAGACCAGAGAGTGGATTGATGTTTGTAGTTTCTCTCTCCAGCTTCGCCAATGTCTCCAAAAAGGCTCATAAATAGCCCTGTGACGGGCATCGAAAATGGCCCCCTTACATATCTAATTCTTTGTCTTGATAACAATAAGTGCAAAACTCCATAAATACGATTTTAATTAACAACTATGTTGTGATGCTTAGAAATAGATCATAGGCTCATTGAATTTGTTGGCCTTCTCATAAAGAATTTTGTTTTTCCCAGAGGGTCAAAATTAATTAATGTCCTTACAATTTATTCAGCATCCCATTATCTCAGAGATGCCTAAACAGTCTCACTCAGCCGTATTAGTGTATCAAGAATGATATAATCAGGCTGCTTTGAAGTCAGCATTCTGTAAAAATACTGTCTCAAGTAGTGATTAATAAGGAGGATAATAAAGTGTTCTGTCAGAATTATTGCTTTTTTTAAAATCTGCGGACAACATTGCTTATATATAACATTACATAAACAACCAGATTCAAAATTTGCATGTGGTCTTTAATGAACATACATAAGCTCTAAAAGTTCAAAAAAGAAAAATTAATACTCTTATTAATAGTCTTTAATGTTTCCATTAAAAGGTATCCATTGATCACTCGCGTTTTTCTTTTTGAACAACAGATGTAAACTTTCTCATATCTATTGACTATACTTTAATCTTGTTCTCAACTGAGCCTGCAGTTTTTTTTATCTTTAGTATTATTGTAGCAGAAGACATGCTAGTAGTTTTCAAATACTGTCTTAGCATAAGGGAATATTGTGGCAGATAATATCTAACGAACTCACAGGCATTTGTGTCCACATGTTATTGTCTAGATCTAAGCAGAATAAATGAAAATTGGCTTGTTTCTCATATTTTCTCAAAAAATCCCATATATTCAACTTTGGGAATTACAGAAGTAAAAAAGTTCCATCTAAATGTCAATTCGTTGTTGTGATATTTATCATAATGGAGAAAATAATGTTTATAAATAGATTTTGTAAATTTTGATATATTCAAAAAGTAAAATACTATAAAACTATGCTGTGCAAGATATTTCACTACATATAACCTTGTTTACACTATATTTTTAGAATTACAAAATCAACTAGAAACTATTTCTCTTTGAAAATGCATACATTAAGAAAGAATGGGAGTATGAACAAACATGAAGCTTATTGATGGCTTTATCATTACTCTGAGGTTACTAGAAAAGTTTTTTCTGCTTATTTATATTCTAAAAATTTTAGAAAAACTATATTATTTAGTAATGTAAAATTGATAAACAGAAACATTGAAGAAAAAGTAAATATTAAAAGGACAAGCAACAGTTCAGACCTTTCAAGTGGCAAACCTTAATATATTCACCACATTTTTCACAAGCACACAAATGTGCTACCACCATGTATGTTGGATTTTCTTTTCAGGTACAATTCCTGTTATTTGCTTCTTATTTTGTTCTTTTTTTTGAGACAGAGTCTTGCCAGAGTGCAATGGAGTAAACACGACACTGCAGCCTCAACCTCATGGGCTCAAGCCATCCTCCTGCCTCAGCCTCCCGAGTAGTAGGGACAAGAGGCATGCCACCACACCTGGCTACTTTTTTATTTTTTGTAGAGATAGGGTTTCACCATGTTGCCCAGGCTGGTCTCAAACTGCTGGGCTCAAGCAATCCTCCTGCCTCACCTTCCCAAAGGACTGGGATTACAGGCATGAGCCACTGTGCCCAGCCTTGTTTGTTTTTATATTGAGTTTATTTCTTCCTCTTCTCCACTTTAACCCTATCACCCATTCAAGTAATCTATGTTAATAAACAAGTATGTATCCTTTTATACTCTCCTCCATGGCTACAGTCATTCACAGAAATATCTATGCACAGATTTATACATATGCACAATAAGGGGGTACTAGCTGTCTGCTTTAGAAAAACTAGATCACCTTATCTTAACGTTTTGCATAGCGCTTTACTCCTTCAACACTATCATTTGGAAATCCTTTCAAATCGACTATACATGACTAAATTCTTTTTAGTGTCAGCATAATATTGCATGTTGTAGATTTTACAAGTTACCTTGGCTTCTAGGCTGTTTCTCTGGGTTCTCAACAGGGGCAATTTCTAAAGACATTTTGGCTTTATTATGATTAGAAAGAGGAGTGCTTCTGACAGCTAGTTGGTAGAGGCCTCAAGTGCTGCTAAACATCTTACAATTGCACAGGTCAAACCCCTAATTAATTAGACTGCCCCAAATGTCATTAGCAACTGGGTTGAGACACCTTCCAAACACAGGTTGAACGAGCTCTGGAACATTCTTTCCTTAGGTAACCACAGGTCACTTCCTCACAGCTCCTTCAGGTCTCTTGTTGAATGGCATTTCTATGCAGGGTCTAATTTGACCAGCCTATTTACATGGCCATCCTCCCAACTCCAAGGCACACACCTACCTACTGTCTTTCACACTCTTATGTAATCTATTCCTTCCCTTTTCTCCCCTTAACTTCTAATACGCCATCTAATTTATTTATTTATTTTGTTTACCCATTATCTTTTCCTCCTTCTGTAACGTAAGCTCTACTGTGACAGGGATTTATGCCTGTTTTATTCACTGATGCATCCACAGGACCTGGCCAAGTGCCTGGCATTTGATAAATAGCTAAGTGAATGAAGGAAGGAACACATAAATGATCATATAATAGGCATTCATTTATTTCCCATTATTTCTGCTAAAAGCAATGCTGACGTAAATATCCTCATATAAGTCATTATGTGTCGGCCCTTCTAGGTGCAAGAGGCCAAAATGCTTTCTAAATTGGGTTTAGAAGCTGACTTCCAGGTTTAAAAGTTGACTTCTATGTCAAAGAGGCCAAAATCCTTTCTAAATTGGGTTTCGGAGGTTTTAAAATATTCGCTCTAAATTACACACAGTTTACTCTGTTTCCTTGCAAGGATTTTCTTGTTTTTATTTGTTACATTTAAGCCTTTATCTAGATTGTATTGCTGCATATGATATAAAACTTGGATTTAATTTTAAGTCCTTCCAGGTGGATAACCAGATATGCCAGCACCATCCTGTATCATCCACCTTTTTCCTACTATTTTAAATATCTACCTTTGTTATATACTAAATCCTTATAATTACTGACCTTAGTTTCTTGATTCTTTATCCTGTTCAACTTATAATCTAGTATACATTAACTTCATGTTTTTAAGGGAAACAAAAACTTGTGAAAGGAAAGGGAGATACAACATGACAAGTCAAAAGGAGTTAGAATATTCAATTTAAAGATTAATTCTACCAGACATAAAAAGAAGATCTGGTGACAATTCTACTATTCTAAAAATTTGAGGAGGAGGGATTCCTCCCTAACTCATTCTACGAAGCCAGCATTACCCTGATACTAAAATCTGGCAAACCCACAGTGAAAAAAGAAAACTACAGGCTAATATCCCTGATAAACACAGACATAAAAAATCCTCAACAAAATACTAGCAAACCAAATCCAGCATCATATCAAAAAGTTAATTCACCACAATCCAGTAGGGTTCATTCCTAAGATGCAAGGTTGGTTCGACATATGCAAATCAATACATGTGATTCACCATATAAAACGAATTAGGGAAAAATCTTTAAAACAAGAGTGAACGCCCATATTGTAATTAAATAGCATGATACATTCAATCGGCCTGAAACATACAAATAATAAAATTAATGTGCTCTTTTCCCTAGTCATATAATGGCTAGGACAATCTTTTGAAAGTTACTTAAATTTCACGTAATCTTGTTCTTTTCTACTGTGCATATGTTTCAACTGTTTTGAAGAATATGGTATTGATTAGGGTCCTCCTAAGAAACAGAATCAATAGGATATCTGTACATCTAGAAAGAGATTTATTATAAGGAATTGGCTTATGAAGTTATGAAGGCTGCCAAGTCCAATATCTGCAGGGTGGACTGTCAGGCTGGAAAACCATGAAAACCTATGGTGCAGATGAAATCTGAAGACATTCTCTTGGGGATCCTTCTTGCTGCATAGGCTGGTGTTTTGTTTTGTTTTTCTATTCAGGCCTTCAGCTGATTGGAGGAGGCCACATTATGAAGGGCAATCCACTTTACTCAAAGCTCATCAATTTAAATGTTGATCTTATCCAAAACACCTCCAAATTGACAAATAAAATTAGCCATCACAAGTATCTTAGGTTTTTTTAATCCCTAATAAAAGCTAGATTTCTAAGATAAATTCTGAGTCAGTAGGACTTCTTCGTAAGAGTAAATAAGATTACAAGCTTACTCCTACTTTGAGTCTATTAACTGTAAAGCCATTAAAGATTGCATAATCTGAAATCACACGGCAGAAAGCAAAACTTGTGAAGTCTGTGCTGATGCTCACTCATTCCATCACCACTTAGCATTTTACGCTTTGGCTCCTGTACTTCTAAATGATGGAAAGGAAACTGGTGGTCAGCCATTTCATTGTTGTGACTGGCCATTGTCACGACAGGATAACTTTTAGCATTGTCAGTTGTGTATCTTTGGATATCGCAATCATTAATCTGAATGCCACCCACCTACCCTCTCCCAATTGGGGAATTTAATGGCACCTTTAGGGTAGAGTAAAATCTGTGAATCTCTTAAAATATGAGTGGTGAGCTTCTTTGTTGTAGCAGTGTCAGCTCTGGGTCTATTTAGTAATTCAGAGTTTGCAATAGAAGGGACTAGCCCTCTTTCCGTAAAAATCTACTGAGCTCTGTCCCCACATACACATAAGAAATGCACACTGAAATTCACACAAATTGTTAAAGCAGGTTTCCAGATAAGTGGATTTCATGGTCTGGGGATGGCTACTAGACATACCTGGCGTGTGATCAGAGTCTGGAATTAATGCTTCGGCAGGAATTCTGCTGCCAATGGCCCAGTCCAAGTCATCCTCAGAGTCTTGAGTAAGACTGCAGGCTGTGGTCCAATTTCCTGAACTTGTTTCAAAATTGCAGCTTCCTGTTGTGCTTGTATACTGTGCTGGGGAAGCAAAAATATTAATGGAAGTTTCTGGAAATGTCTATCACCTTTGCTGTTACCCTATATTTGGGATCATTTAAAATTAGTATCTGCATATTCTAATTCTTTATAAATTTATTTACAGCATCAAGACATTTGTACTCATTGATAATATTTTAATTGAAGGATCTAGAAGCAGTGTATGAATGTTGTCACTTATCCATTAAGGAGTTATATGCATTGATGAAAAATATTTATAGATGATAGTTAAAACTGTGTCTACACATGAACAATGAACATAACATTATGCTAATACAAGATTATTCAGGTCAAATAAATAAACAGCTTCAGTTGTCTGGATGTTTAATTCACTTCCTTCCCTTATTCCGATGTTTGAATAGCATAGCCTATCAGTGACACAAAGTCATTTACTAAAGAAAAGGCACTTTGGGAGAAGTAGTAAACTATATAGGACACAAATTATCTCGGACACCATACCAGTCACTGCAGCATCACATATCAGAGCTAGTCACTAAAAAAGAAAGAAATTCTCTTCTAAAAGTGTTGATTGATAACTCCTTAAAAATTAAATTATTCACAATGAGAAAAATTAATAGATAATAACTGTATCTATTTCTAGTCACCTGTGAAAAGTGCCATCATGATACCCAGATCTAGGCTTTCATTTTTCTTTCTCTTTTTTGTACATCAGTTATTACTTTTGAGTACCCACTGTAAAACCAGACTGTGTTGTACAGACAGAAAGAATGATAGGGTGATTTAATCGGTATGAATCAACTGAGGTCATCATTTACTTTTCCTTTCTTTTTAGAAAGAAAGTTTGTGTTATTTTTAAAATTTCTTCTCGTTCACAACTTTTCCTGAACATACAACTAATGTTAGCATATAGAAATGTAATCAGAAAAAAAGCCTTGCTGTAAAAATAGACACTAAATATATAGCAAGCAAAGCTTTAATATTTCCATACAAAACTTTCTGGATCCCTGAGATTATTTAAATAAAATATTAGCATTTTACTTCTCAAGCATTATTGCATCTTATCCCTACAAATTACAACCACTTGTATTCATGTACATTCCTTTCATTCATTCTATATAACTATATCATCTATTGCTTCTTGTATGCTTATTTATGGGCTATGTGTGTCTTTTTTGTGTTTGTCATGCCAGTGTTATATAATATAGAATAGGTTTTTATTATATGATATGGATAAAAAATGAGACATTCTGTTCTGCTGGTGTTTAGCCAACACATCTGTAAAAATTCAGAATCTTGCAATGGATATAAAAGACAGCCATTATGTCTTTAGAATGATGTCACCTGCACATTCTTTACTAGTGTTCTGTGTAAGTGACTCCCTGATATACAGCCCAACAATATTAATTCTACATCCTTTTTTATTCTCTGTTATCATCCTTGCACCCTCTGTCCCGCCTTGCTTAATATATGACTTTATCTTTGACTCTAAAGATACTTATCCAATCAGGATAAATTCTCTTACATTTCATTCTCTCAATCTCAAACTATGCCACTTTTCTCTTTCCTAAGGCTAATCTCTGTTTATGATCTCAACTCCTTATCAAAACACTGCTATTGACATTCCACAGCTTCATTTTCTTCAAAGTTACATATTTTTCCATGTCCTTCAATTTCACATTCTCTTCTAATTCCTTTCTTCTATTTTGCAGTCAAACAGCCAGGCTGCCCTTATTAATTTAAAAATATTCACATATATTTGCTTGCTTACATTTCTCACTCTGTATTGGCCTTAGTCATCCCTTTCCATGGGCTTTCACACTTTTACGCAGATGTCCCACCAATCAACGACCGCGATGGTTAATTTGAAATTATTTGAGGTTATTAATTTGAGATCTTTCCAACTTTTTGATGTGGGCATTTGGTGCTATAAATTTCCCTCTTAACACTGTCTTAGTTGTGTCCCAGAGATTCTGATATGTTGCATGCATGTTCTCATTAGTTTCAAAGAACTTCCTGATTTCTACCTTAATTTCATTATTTACCCAAAAGTCATTTAGAAGCAGATTGTTTAATTTCTGTGTAAATACATTATATTGGGAGATCTTCTTGGCACTGATGTCCATTTTTATTGTGCTGTGATGGTTGGTATAATTTCATTTTTTTGGAATTTGCTGAGGATTATTTTATGTACAACTGCGTGGTCAATTTTAAAGTATGTGCCATCTGGCAATAAGAATGTATATTCTGTGGTTTTGGGGCGGGGTGTTCTGTAGATGTCTATTAGGTTCATTGGTCAAGTGTTGAGTTCAGGTCCTGAATATCTTCGTTAATTTTCTGCCTCAATTATCTGTCTAATACTGTCAATGGGGTGTTGAAGTCTTCCACCATTATTGTTTGGGAGTCTAAGTCTCTTCATAGGTCTCTAGAAACTGGATTTATGAATATGGGTACTCCTGTGCTGGGTGCATATATATTTAGGATAGTTAGGTCTTCTTGTTGAATTGAATCCTTTACCATATCTACTGTCATTGTCTTTTTTGATCTTTATTGATTTAAAGTCTATTTTGTCTGAAATGAGGTTTGCAATCTCTGCTTTTTTCTGATTTCCATTTGCTTGGTAGATTTTTCTCCTTTCCTTTATTTTGAGCCTATGGGTGTCACTGAGTGTGAGATGGGTCTCTTGAAGACAGCCAACCACTTGGTCTTGCTTCTTTATTTAGCTTGCCACTCTGCGCCTTCTAATTGGGGCATTTTGCCCATTTATATTCAAGGTTAACATGATATGCATGGATTTAATCCTGTCATCATGTCATTAGCTGGCTGTTACGCAGACTTGTGTGTCTGGTTGCTTATAGTGTCACTGGTCTGTGTACTCAGGTGTGTTTTTGTAGTGGCTGGTGATGGTCTTCAGAAGCTCTTGTAAGGCAGGTTTGCGGATAATGAATTATCTCAGCATTTTCTTGTCTCAGTTATTTCTCCTTCATTTGTGAAGTCTAGTTTGCCTGTATGTGAAATTCTTGGTTGTAGCGGTTTTTTTGGTTTTGTTGTGTGTGTGTGTGTGTGTGTGTGTGTGTGTGTGTGTGTGTGTGTTTAGAATGTTGAATATAGGCCCCCAATTTCTTCTGGCTTGGAGGGCAAAAGATTCACTGCTGAAAGATTCACTGTTAGTCTGATGAGGTTCCCTTTGTAGGTGACCTGCCCTTTCTTTTTAGCTACCTTTAACATTTTTTCTTTCATTTTGACCTTGGGAAATGTGATTATTATGGCCAGGTGTGGTGAATCATACCTGTAATCCCAGCACTTTGGGAGGCCAAGGCAGGCAGATCACTTGAGATCAGGAGTTCGAGACCAGCCTGGCCAACATGGCAAACTCCCATCTCTACTAAAAATAGACAAATTAGCTGGGTGTGGTGGTAGACACCTGTAATCCCAGGTACTAAGGAGGCTGAGGCAGGAGAATTGCTTGAACCTGGGAGGTGGAGGTTGCAGTGAGCTGAGACTATGTCACTGCTCTCCAGCCTGGGCGACAGAGCAAGACTCTAGCTCACAAAAAAAAAAAAAAAAAAAAAAAAGTCATGATTATGTGTCTTGTGGATGATCTTCATGTGTAATATCTTGCAGGGGTTCTCTTCATTTCCTGAATTTGAATGTTGGCCTCTTTAGTGAGGTTGGCGAAGTTTTTATTAACAATATCCTGAAAGCAATTTTTCAAGTTGCTTGCTTTCTCCCTGTCTCTTTCAGGGATACCAGTGATTCATTGATTTGGCCTCTTAACATAATCACATATTTCTCAGAGAATTTTTTCATTCCTTTTTATTCTTTTTTCTTTATTTTTGTCTATGTTATTTCAGTAAGCCAGTCTTCAAGCTCTGTGATTTTTTTCCTAAACTTGTTCTATTCTGGTGCTAATACTTGTGATTACATCGTAAAATTCTTGTAGTGTGCTTTTCAGCTCCATTAGGTGAGTTAGGTTATTTTATTATACTGGATATTCCGTGTGTCAGCTCCTGCATAACTTAATTGTTATTCTTAGCTTCTTTGGATTGGGTTTCAATGTCGTCCTGAATCTCAATATTTGTTTCTACCCATATTCTGAATTCTGTGTGTGCCATTTCAGCCATCTCACCTGATTAAGAATGCTTTCTGGAGAACCAGTGTGGTCCTTTGGAGAACAGAAGACACTCTGGCCATTTGAGTTGCCAGAGTGCTTTCACTGGTTCTTTCTTATTTCTGTGTGCAAATGTTCCTTTAACTTCAGCGTAGATTGAGTACAGTCATTAGAATTCTTTTCTGGATGTTTCCAGAGGACTTAGGCTTTGTTCAGGGTCCTCATTTGTAGCTGACTTCTTGCCTTTGGTTTGATGGAGGGTATGTTGGCAAAGCACTTTGGCGTTGAAGATTTGGGGTGTAATCCAGCCAGCATGTGGTGCTAAGTGCAGGGGTCAGTAGGTAGGCTCTTAATCATGTGGTTCCTCTGTATTTCCTCACAGATGCAGCTGTGCTCCCTCTTAATGCTCTAAATGTGTGGGCTCCTCTTTCACCTGAGTGCTGACTGCAGTTTATGGGCTTGAATTTGTCCAAGTTTTTACTGTTTCATGGGTGACTATTAAATGCCCTGCTTAGTACATCTTGTGGGGAAAATGGTGATTTCACACGTTTTAGAGACTTCCATTGAAATTAATTCCTTACACTCAGTATTTTTAAAAATACACTTTTTTCGTGAATTTTTTTTTTTTGAGATGAGTCTCACTCTGTTGCCCAGGCTGGAGTGCAGTGGCACAATCTTGGCTCACTGCAACCTCTGCCTCCCAGGTTCAAGCAATTCTCTGCCTCAGCCTCCCGAGTGGCTGGGATTACAGGCATCCACCACCAGGTCTGACTATTTTTTTATTTTTTATTTTTAGTAGAGATGGGGTTTCACCATATTGGCCAGGCTGGTCTTGAACTCCTGACCTTGTGATTCACCCACATCGGCCTCCCAAAGTGCTGGGACTACAGGTGTGAGCCACCACGCCTGGCCGGTGAATTTAAAATAAGCTAGAAATAACACTAGAAAATGTTACTCAGTGCACTATAAGTTTTATTTGAGAATGTACATACTATGAAAGAAATACATGATATTTTATAAAATTAATACTATAATTCTCTGGTATTAGTAATAAAGTCTTAAGATGTGTTGATTGTTTTGACTTTTTAAAAATACTTTCATTTAAAATTAAAATACAAAATGAACATTGAAGACATTATGGTAAGTGACATAAGCCAGTCACAGAAAAAGAAAACTACTATGTGATTCCACTTATATGAGGTACCTAGAAGAGAAATGAAAGGTCTTTTATAGAGATGGAAAGGAGAAGGGTAGTTACCATGGTCTAGGGGAAGGGGTAAATGGAGGGTTATTCTTTAATTAGTACAGTTTTAGTTTTTTGGATAAAAATAGTTCTAGAGATGGATGGTGGCAGTGGTTGCACAATACAAATGTACTTAATGCCATTAAATTATACATTTAAATGGTTAAAATGGTAAATTTTTTATTACGTATTTTTTACCACAGCTTTTTACAGTTTAAAAATGTATTAAAAATTTTAAATAGAAAATGAGCCCATTGGAAGCATCAGTATAAGATTCTAAGAAATAAAAATTAAATTGAGCTATAAAATAAAAATGTAAATATGCTTGTGTGTTAGTTTGTCTCCAAAAAGATCACCCTACAACCTTCTCTACATTTGACGTGTGATGTTTTCCCACTGAAAGTCTAGTCTAGACTTTGTTATTTGCTTGGCCATTAGCAGGAATCAGGTATGGTATTATGGAACATCTGAGGCTAAATCAAAGTAACGGTTGCTATTTTTCCTGAGGGTCAGGGGACACTTTCTAGTAGAAGCCAGCCTTGTGTACAATGGCTTACCGCCCTGTGGTTGCCATGTTATGTAAAGCCCAAGTCACATGCACTACTCTGGAGGATGAGACACCATCTCTAGTAAGACAGAGAGACCAAAGAGTATCAAGAGAAGAAGTCATCCTGGATGTGATTATCCAGCTCCACCCTATCAGTTCGACTCAGGCCATCACAGACAAACCGCCCAGAAGAGCCCTTCCTGAATTACTGACCCAAAAAATTGTGAGCAAAATGTAACAGTGGCCTAGACCACTAACTTCTGGGGTAGCTTGTTAGGCAGCAAATGGTAACTGCAACAGTAGCTCGGATGGTATCAATATTCTCTAGCAAAGATAAGATATATGGAAAAAAGATCCTTTTTTTCCCAATAAGATATATGCAAAAAACGTTGGGAGGCTGAGGCGGGTGGTTCACGAGGTCAGGAGATCAAGACCATCCTGGCTAACATGGTGAAACCCCATCTCTACTAAAAATACAAAAACTTATCCGGGCATGGTGGCAGGCACCTGTAGTCCCAGCTACTCGGGAGGCTGAGGCAGGAGAATGGCATGAACCTGGGAGGCAGAGCTTGCAGTGAGCCGAGATCGTACCACTGTACTTGAGCCTGGGGGACACAGCAAGACTCTGCTTCAAAAAAAAAAAAAAAAAAAAAAAAAAAAAAAAAGATATATGGAATAAAGATCCTTTGAATTTAAATATCTGCTCATATTTTAAAATTATATACTTAGTTTTTTATATAAGTTTTAAAACATTGCTTGAATTAAAGCTTGAATAAAAATCCAATGGGGCCCATCCAGTCCTCAGTGCAATGTAATTGATAAAATTAATTACTAAACTGGTATTTATTAAAAGTGCTGATTTTCAGCCACATATACAAAATTAACAATTTTTTGGAAAAAAAAATAGAAGAAACAAATGAAGACCAATAAAGAAAGGCAGATTGCTACTGCAGTTCCTAGAAACTTTAATTCTAACCCTACACACAGTGTGCCTAATTACAGAATGGGATTATTTTTTGGTAAAATGATTTTCTATAGACTTGTTGCAGTTCTCAGTATAGGGGTAAAGAATATGAAAGGACTGCCATTTATATTTGTATTTGGTACTTGTATACAAATTTGGGGAAATATTTGGGCTATTCTAAATCTACTCTAGTGCATGAAAATAATACTTCTTCTCCATCATCAATGCCAATATCTAACACTACTTATAAAGGAAAATCTCTGCTGAACTGGCTGCCATACAGCAGACAGATAAACTTACCACAGTGAGCTTCATCAGACCTATCAGAGCAGTCTGGCTTATAATCACAAACAAGGTGGGATGCAATGCACTTCTTGTCCCGACACAAAAAATCAGTGGTTTCTGGACAAATCTCAGAGATCTCTCCCACTAGAGAAAAACAAAAAAAACCCAAAAGCAGTATTTAGCCAATATTTTCATTAAAGATTCTGGTTAGGTATATTACAGATTTCAACTAGTGAGCTGGTTAAGGATTTCAACAGTTACCTAAGGTGGACTTCCCCAACTTCCTCTTTCTCAGTCCCATCATCAATAGTTCAACAAGTTATACTGATTCTACTTCTGAAATACCTTTTATGCACTTTGATGGTGCTGAAAATCTCCTTGCCCATGATTCTCATGGATAAGATGCGCAAGTTTGTGGCCCGTAACTACCTAGAACCTGGTAAAGGGTGTGTGCAGCCTGCCACCAAATCCTACTCACTGTCAGCATGCACTGATGGGATTTCCTGGCCATTTGTGCTGCTCATAATGCCTCTGGTGATCTGGGTCTATAGCACAGACACGAACTTTAGCGGTATGTTCCCGTCTTGACTATTTTACATAAAGAAGATGTTCAACTTAACTAATTTTTTTGTTGTTCAAAGCAACTGTCTATTTCTGCTGAATTTTCACATAAACATACTGGCTTGTGGAGGTTTCATACTCTAGATTTTATTTTGCTTTTTCTGACTCCCATGGGGCAAGATTTTCCTTTTTATACACACAATTAAAGTGTCCATTGGCAAGTACAGAGAACTAACACTATCTTAGGCAAAAGAATGGAGTATTTAATACACATCCTTGTATAAAAAATAGTCGAGCCAGCAGACACCGTCAGCAAATTAATTGGCAGCAGATTTTAGGAAATGAATGTGTGTTTTTTTCCTAAAACTAAATAGCATGTATTGTGTCTTTTGACATGATGATCTGAATTTAATTTGATATCACAGTCTAATTTTTATTCATAAGCCAATTTTTCTGCACTGAGCAAAGTCCTGCTACCTCAGTTTGTGTTGTTTTGGTTTGTCATTTCCCTCTTCCACCTTGGCCTCCCTTCACCTCACCCCCACCCTACCCTCACCCTCCTAACCCCCACCCCCTGCCCCACTTGGCTCCTTCTGTAGGATTTGATGTTTCATTCTGTTTACATCAGTTTTAACGAGAGGTATGCCTGTACTTGCTTGTGCAGAAAACATCGTTCCAGATTCCATTGACTGGGTTTATGTCCCTTCACCTGGTTTTTAAGGTTATTTAAATGTCTAATGTATTTTATTGTAACAAACATTGTTTTGCCAACATTGCCTATTTCACTGGCACATCACAGCCTAATTTAGAAAGAAAAATCAAACATTTTAAATGGACGAAGAAAAAAAAGATAAAAAGATATTTTTTTCTTTCATAATTGAGATTGTATTGGTCGAGTACAGACATTTCAATTTGTACACCATTCTTAACACATGTACCAAAAATCTAAAAAGCTATATATTGTAATTCTCTTTTAAAGTTATTCCGACTGAATAGCATGTACACTACATATTCAAATTTTTGATCTTTCACAGCACAGTAACAAAGTTATTAGGAAAATAGGACCATCACAACCAAAGAGGCTACAGAGTGCCCACAATTCTGACAGGGAGAGCCAGGATCGAGGAGTAGTTTTCTTCAGGAAACAATTCTACTACAAAACAACATGGGAATAGAAGTACTTTAAAATGTTAACGACATTAGATACAGGATTGTGACTCCATACTGCCATTTAATATGCTTTGTATTATAGGATATGAAAACTAATCCCTCATCTATGGAATGTTAAGCTGACACCCAAGGCAGTGAAAGCCTTCCATAATTCAATATCACACACTATTCTCTGGTTGTAACAAAAAATAAACAACCAGTGAATGATTTCACCTCTTAAAAGAAAGCATTTACACTTTAAAAATAGGATGAGATGGGATTCCCTCCTTCTTAAAAATGTTTCTGGAGCTACTAAACAACTTACATTTACAAAATAGCTGATAAAAATATTTCCCTGGATTATACCAGAAGGGAGACAGGGACCGCTGATAAGACATGGTACTTAGTATTAATCAGACTTGGCTTCTTTCTCTCCTGCTTCATCAGAGGCTGGACTCTCCACAGTTTTCATTTCCCAGTTTTCTGCAGGTAACTTTTCTTTACTTTCTTGGTTAACCACTTAGGCCTGTTTTCCCTTTGCTCTCCTTTTCCCTTTTGTTTGTGCTTTTTTGTCTGAAGATGTATCCTTCGCTGCTGCCTTTTTCGGCTTCGCTTCCACTTTTGCAGGAGCAGGTTTACCTGACAACCGCGCTGATCTCCTGTTGGGCTCTTCCTTTGGCGGCCCCTTTAGCGGAGCTCACCTTCCTCTTGGGCGTCCTGACTCTGGAAGGGCCTGTGCGCGGTGCCTGGCACTGCCGCTCCTCCTGCCCTCTGAGCTGCTGAGACCCCTGGTGGGGGATGGTGGGAGAACTGGATGGAACCGGATTGGGAGCCCGCCTTCTCCTCTGACCACCAAAATTTTTCAGTACACGGGATCTTAATAACCCATGTAATAATCCAAACTACTTCTTAGTAAATGCAAAGTACTCTTAACAAAAATCCTAACTCTGCAGGGAGGCCATTCATGACATTTGACTTCTTTGCATGGCCACACGCCTTTCCATAGTTGTACAGGTGGGGACTGAGGCTGACCATTACCTAGCACATAAATCCAAACCCCTAATAAAGACATTAAAAATCCTTTGTTCTTGGTTCCAGCTCAGTTTTCCAGTCTCATTTTCTGTGCCTCTTAAGTACCTGCAATTGCTCTATATCCTATGACTGAAGGTTTCACAAATCTGTCCCTTGCTCTTCTTGTTTTCATGCATTCACAGGAGGTACTTCCTCGGTCTGCCCTGACTATTCCCCCCAGAGCCCCGGGTGCCCGTTCCCCAAACTTACCATTCAATGAAATGACTTCTCTTTCTCTACTTTTGTCTTGCCTTTCTCATTGCCATCTTTGCCCCAGGTGAGACACTCCTGTTTCATGCCACCTAAGTACCCATTTATTCCTATATTACAATGAGTATCATCACATATAAGAGCTATTTACACATGGCTGGCTGTCCCCCCAGACTCCAAGCTCCTTAGAAGCAAAAGTTTTTATTGTGTTCTCTTGGGCCTCACACAGAACCTGATATATAGTTGGCTCTTTATAAATCGTGGTTATCATAATTTCGGAAACAATAGTTTCATCTAAAGGGGACTAAGAAAAGTGAATTGACATTGAATTTTTAGAGTAATTCATATATTTAAATATTATTTCATCAGATATGTAGTCAAATGATAATACTTCACAGATTCATAGTGACTTATATTAAAGGTTCACAATTTTATCAACTTCAACAAATTAAATTCAGCAGTTCCTTTGTTACATAGTGATTATAGGTTCAGAGGTGATGTACCTGAGGTGGAGGTAATTTTCTGACAGGCAGTACTTCCACAAATTAAAAAAAACACAACTCTACAGACTTGACTAAAAGTGCATATCCAGAGTCTTTGGATTATGCCCATAATACAATAGATAAAACCTGTATGACATCCAAAACCAATTTACCAGTAAAATTTAGTGTTTACAAATATGAAGACTGAAGAGAGAACATCTAAGACAACAGCAAATGGTCCAATTATGGGCATTAACAAGACAACAACTTAAAGGTCATGTTTACTGAGTAGTTTAGGAATTTTGCCACATAATTTTAATTAACACTAGTAAGAATTTACAGTTAACCCTAGGGCAGTATGTAGACATTTTTTCCATATGCAAGTCTATGCATTTGAGATTATTTTATTTTTCCATGCCATAGGATGTAAAGCCATATAATTACTCTACAGGGGAAATATGCTTTGACTCACTCTAAATAATTGGTTCTTTGGTTTTTATTTTTAAAAATGGCTGAAATAGGCTACATCTCTAAATAAGGCTTCTTTTCTTTGATAATATAGAATAGCAGAGCCATGAAGAGAAATAAAGTGATGCTTTGAACTGCAGTCAACTGAACAATGACTAGAATATCTATGAAATATTAGGTGTCCAAAAGAAAAAAAAAAAGCCTCACATATCTTTTTTAAGACAAGAATACAGTAAATTGAAAAGATCGATTTTTTTAATGAAAGACTCTTTTGCATGTGTTTAGCCATTTTGTATTTTTTATTCAGCCAAAATGGTAATGATAAAGGCAATAACTATTCACCTGGTTGTCAAATATATGAAATGAAAGATATCTCACATATTTCATATTTGATGATACAAGAATGGATAGAACATTGGTGCTCATAATAAAAGCTGAAAATAACCTGGCTAGCAGATTATGGCATATGAAAAACTAGAATATTTACTTTGCTATAAAAAGACTGACAAATAGAGATCTAAAGACGTAACTAAAACATGAGAAACTGAAAGATCCGATGAAGGCCCTGGAAAACAATGCAGCCATAAGGAAAGAAAATTTAATCCAGTAAGAACATAAGGTATATATAGCACTAATCTACTGTAGATATAAACAAACTCTCACCAACCTGAAAGTGACACCAATTGGAAACTAGTTCCATTTTACTTTGAAACAAAACTTACAAATCCTCGACTCCATAAATTTCAATTTGGATTAAAATAATTTTGTACACAGAGCTCATTACACTGAACTAGATACAATCATTCTATAGATAATATTTATGAAGAAACACTTGTTTTATTACTTTCTTAAGCTGACGGCATTCAATATGCTCTGAGATTCCAGACGGCAAGTTTCACATGGGCATGTGTTTCTAAGCACCTTTGTTTTTCACATAACCACATGAAGAATATTAAACATAAAATGGGCATAATCCCTGCTTTGGAAGACCATGTTATTTAGTTGACAAATCCACATATTCAACTTTGGAATCAACTGAAAAGAAACAATTGGAGTTTTTAAGGCTACTATGTATCTGTGGAAGATCTAGTGAAATTCCAAGTGCAAGAGAAATTTCCCATGGAATACAGTGAATCAGGAAACATATCTAAGAAAAGTCTTAAGCAAGTAAACATCTAGATGCATTGAAGGCATGAAAGGAGTTTAGACCACAACAAAGAATTTTAACTATCAAAGACTCAAAGACGTCCATGAGTGAGCAGGAGTTAAAAACACTGATCCAAACAAAACAAAACAAAACAAAACAAAACAAAACAAAACACTGATCAGACTTACAAAGGTATGTTGTTCTGTGAAGTATTGAGAAACTAAGTCTTTTGGTTCTGAAAATGCAGGTTGACATTTGATTTAATGTGATAAGTAAATGGAAACCTCTGAGTCTTTAAAATATATTTTATTATAATAAGAATTTAAATAGATAATATAGAAAAAAATCTCTCCTCTTTACAAAATGTCTTTAACATTTTGTCACATTTTTCTTTTTAAAATTTTTTGTAAGTCGGTTATACACTTGTAATCATATACACAATATTTTCTCCACTTCTTTATATTTATATCATATTTCATCTGATTTTCACTAATGTCTATAAAATATAATGAAAACTGAATATACCCTTACTTTAGTTAACAATTCCATTATGACGTTATTATAGAGTTTTCACATTATTTTACATTTAATCAAAACCACATTTAGCTTCTTCATAATTGGAAGTATTTATGTAAGACAGACTCCTAAAATGCCATTATTGGGTATAAAAATGTATTGATGAATTTGTGTCTTTTAGGGCTTCTGATATCAATAAAATTGCTTTTCAAAAAAGCTACACTGATTTATTATTTTTAAAAAATTAATTTCAATAGCCTTGGGGTGGAAATGGTTTTGGTTACATGATGAATTGTATAGTGATAAAGTCTGGGCTTTCAGTGCAACTGCAATACAAATAGAGTACATTATATGCATCAGGCAGTTTTTCATCCCTCGACCTACTCTCTCAGCCTCCCTCTTCCTGAGGTTCCAGTGTTCTTCATACCACTCTGTATGCCACTCCATATATCCATAGCTTAGTTCCACTTATAAGTGAAAACATGCAGTATTTGGTTTTCCATTCCTGAGTTACTTCGCTTAAGACATTGGCTTCCAGTTCCATCCAAGTTGCTGCAACAGACATTATTTCATTATTTTGTATGCCTGAGTAGTATTTCATGGTGTATATATATCACATTTTCCTTATCCACTCATGGGTTGCTGAGTTCTTAGGCTGATTCTGTATCTTTACAGTTGTGAACTGTGCTGTTGATAAACCTACACAATTTTATTTTAGATTCCCAGGGTACATGGCACAAGTTTGTTACATGGGTATATTGTGTGATGCTGAGGTTTGAGATACAAATAATCCTGTCACCTAGGTAGTGACCTTGTCACCAAAAGTTAGCATGTCAGTCCTTGCCCTCCTCCCTCCCTCCTCTCATCAGTAGTTCCCAGTGTTTATTGTTGCCATCTTTATGTCCATGAGCACTCAAGGTTTAGCTCTCATGTTAAGTGAGAAGACGTGGTATTTGGCTTTCTGTTCCTACGTTAATTCACTTAGGATAATGGCCTCCAGGTACATCATGTTGCTGCAAAGGACGCATCATTCCTCTTTATGGCTGTGTGTTATTCCATGGTGTATAATATGTACATTTTCTTTATCCAATTCACTGTTGATGGGCATGTAGGTTGATTCCATGTCTTTGCTGTTGAGAATGGTGCTATGAAGAGCATATGCATACATGCATCTTTTTTTTAGTAGACTTATTTTCTTTTGAATATACATCAAGTAATGGGATTACTGAGTTGAATGGTAGTTCTATATTCTTTAAGAAATCTCCAAACTGTTTTCCACAGTGGCTAAACAAATTTACATTTCCACCAGCAGTATATAAGCGTTACTTTTTCTCTGCAACCTCACCAGCATCTGTTATTTTTTGGCTTTCTAATAGTAGCCATTCTGACTGATGTGAAATGGTATCTCATTGTGGTTTTAATTTGTATTTCTCTGATGAGTGGTGAAGTGTAACATTTTTCATGTTCATTGGCCATATGTATGTCTTCTTTTGAGAAGTGTCTGTTCAAGTCCTTTGCCCACTTTTTAATGTGTTTTTTTTTGTTATCAACTTCAGTTGCTTATAGATTCTGAATATTAGACCTTTGTTGCATGCATAGTCTGTGAATGTTTTCTCTCATTCTGTAAGTTGTCTGTTGACTCTGTTGATAGTTTCCTTTGCTGTGCAGAAGCTCTTTAATTAGGTCCCATTTGTCAATTTTTATTTTTGTTGCAATTGCTTTTGAGGACTTAGACATAAATTCTTTCCCAGGGTCAATGTCAAAAATGGTGTTTCCTATGGTTTTTTTTTTTTCCTAGGATTCTTATAGATTGAGGTCTTCCATTAAATCTTTAATCCATTTTGAGTTACTTTCTGTATATGGTAAAAAGTGTGTGACCTTATTTTGGGTTCTGTTGGTCTATGTGTCTATTTTTTGTACCAGTACCATGCTGTTTTGGTTAACGTAGCCTTATAATACAATTTGAAGTCAGGTAAGGTGATGACTCTAGTTTTGTTCTTTGCGCTTAGGATTATTCTGGCTATTTGGGCTCTTTTATGGTTCCATATGGATTTTAGGATAGTGTTTTCTAATTTTGTGAAAAATGATATTTGTTGTTTGATAGGAATAGCATTGAATCTCTGGAATTATTTGGGTAGTATGACCATTTTAATGATACTGACTTTTCCAATCCATGAACATGGAATGTTTTTCCATTTTTTTGTGTTATTTATAGTTCTTCTTGTAGATATCTGTCACCTCCTTGGTTAGATGTATTCCTAAGTTTGTTTTGTTTATTGTTATTTTATTTTATTTTTTTTAGTGTGTGGCTGTTATAAATGGGATTGTGCTCTTTAGCTCTCATCTTGAACTTTATTTGTATATATAAATGCTACTATTTTTTGTACATTGTTGTGGATCAGTTATAGGGTCCTTCTGGAAGAGTCTTTTGGACTTTCTAGGTATAGAATCCTATCATCAGCAAAGAGAGATAATTTGACTTCTTACCCTGTTTGGATGCCTTTTTGTCCTTTCTCTTACCTCATGGCTCTGGCTAGGACTTCCAGAAACTTTTCTACAAAATTTTTTTTTGTTTGATTGATTTCTTTTTAGCTTTTTAATACATGAATTTTCCTTGTGATATATCTGTTTTGACTTGTTGATAAATTATCTTTGGACAGTTTTTATGGTAGGCATCTCTCAAAAGTTTTGAATTTACAAGCAAAAGTTAACCTCTAGTTAGACCTGGTAATTCTGGAGAGTAAACACTGATTGCTATTGAGCAGTGCAAATATGTTGACCAAAATAATGATCTGAACCCTAGTTCTTATAAAAGCTGTAATCTTTAATAAGTCATTTAATGTGATTTCTAAATGAGAATAATAAGAATAATCACTCTCTCATACAAAGTACAGTGTGTTTATATCTAGTGATGCCAACAATTTAGAACCTTCCATTTATTCATGCCAGAAACATGTATCGAGCAACTATCAGACACTATGGAAAACACTGAGATAGCTCTCACCTTCGAGGAATTTATGATCCAGTGATGAAAAGTTATTAGTAAAACAGTATATTTAGTGCTATAATTGAATATATTTATGAGTTGTTGTCAGAAGACAATAAAAGTAGCCCTAGTTTGTACTGGTGTGTTAATATAAATTGTTGATGACATTTCGAATTACCTATCATCCTAGCGGGTCATTTAACCAAGTAGAATAATAGGCCAGACACTCAATAGAAAGGGATCAATTCCTTTTTGAGTTTCCTTATTTATAAAATTCCATTCTTCTCAGTTTCCTTATAAAGCAAGTTTGGCAACCTATTGCAAATAAATATGACTAGAAGATTCATACTTATGTGAAGGAAGAACAACATTTGAGAAAATAAACGGGACATATATTTTGGGAAGATCATGCACCCAAATGTCTCTTCACAGATGAACTACTTATTTCACTCGGTTGCTCTCCTACTGTAGAAGGAACTATCAGAGGCAAGTTTGCAAATAAAAGGACATCTCAGCACTGCCAATGATTTGATATCACATGACCAGTATTTTCAAATATCTAGAACATACACATAATAGAATATTTTCGATTCACCATGATAATTTAAGTCTATCTTAAGTTCAAAAGAATTAGGTTTATAGGTCAATGCACATATCAGGCAATTAATAGCAACATGTCTGAAACTGTAACCTTAGTGATCTCAGTGACAGCACACTTCAGTTTGCATCGAAATTATCAAAGGTGTTATCAGAGTTACTGGACCATGTATTAGTGTACAGAAATAGTTTAGAAAAATATTTTAAAATGTGATTTCACTGGCAATACACAGAGGCAAGGGGCATGCTGAAAGGAGTATTTCCTGAAGTTTGACTTTTCATATTTTAAATAAAAAGATGACTTCATAAACTGTATGTATACTTGTTTGAAAGAAAAGTATATATACCAAACTATCTTTTCTGACATGAAACTCATTTTATCTTTAATATTTTGTGTATGGACATATTTTAAATATCCAGTTTTTAAGGACATAGCCATGGGCAAGGACTTCATGTCTAAAACACCAAAAGCAACGGCAACAAAAGCCAAAATTGACAAATGGGATCTAATTAAACTAAAGAGCTTCTGCACAGCAAAAGCAACTACCATCAGAGTGAACAGGCAACTTACAGAATGGGAGAAAATTTTTGCAATCTACTCATCTGACAAAGGGCTAATATCCAGAACCTACAAAGAACTCAAACAAATTTACAAGAAAGAAACAAACAACCCCATCAAAAAGTGGGCAAAGGATATGAACAGACATTTCTCAAAAGAAGACATGCATACAGCCAACAGACACATGAAAAAATGCTCATCATCACTGGCCATCAGAGAAATGCAAATAAAAATCACAATGAGATACCATCTCACACCAGTTAGAATGGCGATCATTAAAAAGTCAGGAAACAACAGGTGCTGGAGAAGATGTGGAGAAATAGGAACACTTTTACGCTGTTGGTGGGATTGTAAACTAGTTCAACCATTGTGGAAAACAGTATGGTGATTCCTAAGGATCTAGAACTGGAAATACCATTTGACCCAGCCATCCCATTACTGGGTATATACCCAAAAGATTATAAATCATGCTGCTATAAAGACACATGCACCCGTATGTTTATTGCAGCACTATTCACAATAGCAAAGACTTGGAATCAACCCAAATGTCCATCAGTGACAGACTGGATTAAGAAAATGTGGCACATATACACCATGAAATACTATGCAGCCATAAAAAAGGATGAGTTTGTGTCCTTTGTAGGGACATGGATGCAGCTGGAAACCATCATTCTCAGCAAACTATTGCAAGAACAGAAAACCAAACACCACATGTTCTCACTCATAGGTGGGAATTGGACAATGAGATCACTTGGACTCGGGAAGGGGAACATCACACACCGGGGCCTATTATGGGGAGGGGGCCGGGCGGAGGGATGGCATCGGGAGTTATACCTGATGCAAATGACGAGTTGATGGGTGCTGACAAGTTGATGGGTGCAGCACACCAACATGGCACAAGTATACATATGTAACAAACCTGCACGTTGTGCACATGTACCCTAGAACTTAAAGTATAATAATTTAAAAAAATAATAAATAAATAAATAAAATGAATTCTTCATATAATTTTAGAACAATTGATTGCTGAACCCTAGGCTATGCATACTTCAAATCACTGGTTTATAGTTTCAGACTGCTCCTCCCCCCCAAAAAAAAGCCTGTTTAGAAGGCCTAGAAAGAAGGAAGAAGAGATAACAAGAAATTAAAGCAACACAAGAACAAAACTCAGAACTGGTATACCTGACAAGGACCACTATGCTGTTACACAAAAGGAAACATTTTCAGTGCTTTAGTGATTCAGAAGTCATCATTCACTCCTTGCTTCTTAGCAGTTTCTACTACTGCACTAAAAGAACCCTTGCTTAAATATCTAATGATGTCCTAATTACCATTTTAAAATAAATGTCAACCCTTCCCATTCTGGATTTATTGCTGCTGCTGATACGCTGAAAACGCCTTCTGCTTTGAAACCTCAATTCCTTAAGCTCTTTGGCATGGTATTCCTGGTACTCTGTCAAAGTCTCAACCTTCCTTCTCCTCTTTTGGTTCCTTTTCCAGTCCAGACTTTTAAAACAAACTGTGACCCCCAACTCATTTTCCTTTGTAGTCTCACTTGATTTTAACTGCTATCTGGAGACTGATGGCCTGATGTCTACAATGGCAACCTGTTCCTTTTGCTGAGATCTAAACACTTATTGTTTAGATCTGTGAGATTTCTCTGCAACATATCAGACATACTAAACAGGATTAAAAATTCACACACTATCTTCTTTCTTTGCCTCCTAATTTATTTATCATTCTCTACTCCTTGACTCATGAGCAATCTCAGGATAACCATCCATGTATGGTCCGGAGATGCACACCATCTTCTTTCATGCATTTGTCCCTCCTCAGCCACGTGGTTGAGAAGGATGGTTATTTCAGGTCCTGTGGTCACGCTTCTATAGCACATGCTTGTTTCTGGGCTGTGGCTGCTCACACAGGCACTTTATCAGCTCGTTTTGCTACTAGGTGAGCTCATAAGGCTGAGTTCTAACCCACGGAATGTGAGTAGAAGTAATGTGCACACATCCAGGTGAGGCCACACAGACTTCTGCACACTGTTCCCCATGTTCTGTACCTCTCCATGTGGATGGAAAAGTCATGATCAGCGGGATGGACCTTGAAGGCCACAGACTGAAGGCCTGGGTCCCTGAGTAAATACAACAGAAAAGCCGCTTCACCAATCTGTTTACATGACAACTACTGTAAAGGGAACAGGAGATACACTTCCTGGATTATGAATTTTTTTTTGGATCGATTTTGTTATAGCAGTAGCCTGATATGATAAGGATGTGACAATGATGACGGTGACACTAGCACTTATGGAGAATTTATTACATGCCTTATTCAATTTAAGCACGTTACATATTAACATATTAACTCATATAATTCTCCAAACAGCTTCGTGAAGCAGGTACTAGAATTCTTACTATTTCGCTTACCTAATTTCATGTAGTTACTTAATAGCCAAGCCAGAATTCATGCTTTGGCACCACAGTCTTTACCCTCAGCCAACAAAATCCATATATTCTCTCATCCTACTCAAATATGGACTCCTATAACTCACACCTTAGGTGCTGTTCCTTCCATGAAGAATTATCTGACCTGCCTCAGACCCATCTATCCATCTGGCTCTTCTGGGGCTCCAGATATCCTAATTATAGTACATGATATTGAAATGCTATACAATGGTGCATTTTCTATTTGATTTCTTTACTCTGTAACAGATAAACTAAACATGCCCATTCTGAAAGAAAATGAAGGATCCTTAAAGGAAGAAACTGTATTATAATCATCACTATATACTCAATACTAGCACAAAACACAGATATCTTTTGAGTGATCAAATAATATTTTATGGAACTGTGTTTAAATTTGGTAAAACTGCTTGGGCTGGCTTCACCACTGCAGTGAGAATAGGTGGCTATCTGAAACACCAGATACATTCTAAACATGCTATTAGTACTAGGCTAATTCCTACATTTAATGAATTTAAAATACTTTGGTTAAAAGGATTCTTAGATTATTTTACAGGTAAAAATGGTTGCTAAAAAAGCTCTCAACCATTGAAAACCTTTCAGAGGATAAAGAGCCTGTGTGATAATTACTGTCATTGCCCAAGATAATTTCTGAAATGTGATGTATTTGGTGACTTTGATACTCTATATAAACACAGCTAACGAAGCAATTTACTGGTTGTTACATAGACAAGGAGGCCCATGGTACGTGATGAAATGAGGCAGAAAGCAAAGGTAAACAAACCAGAATCGGGTCACAGCAATAAGGAGTATTGAAATAGTAAATGCTCTTGTTGAGAAAGGTGAATTTAGTATGAGATATAAAATTGCAAAGAAAGAAAAGAAATCAGACCAGGAAACTGTAATCCTCATTAAAAAGAGGCCCTTCATTAAAGGTACCTTTTCACATGCTGAATTTAACTCTAACTTGAAGAAAAGCATGATTGATGAGATATGTTATGTGTTTAGTCCTAATTAATATTTTCTAATTGCTATATTGAGAGGGGAGTGCACACATTGCTCCTGGCTTATCTCCACTCTACTGAAGGTGAGGTGTAAAATGAAATTTGTACAATAAAGCATCAATGTCATATATATCTGATAGGGAATGGCAAAAGGAGGCAGGTTCAACTGAGCATCTTACTTTTGTCTTGGGAGATGATTATTTCCTTTGTTCAGATAGCTTTTGCTTAGGATTTACATTGAAGCAATAATTCAAAACAATAATGCGCAGTAAGAATATGTGTTTAATTGGCTATATTGGTGATAAAGTTGATTTATTCTGATGGAGTTTGAAAATGTTAGGGCCAGAGAGTCCTTGGTAAGATTTCCCTTTTAATAAAAGCAGCCCCCAAATCATTTCCTTTCCAACAAAGAGCAGCCTGTAAAACTCAGCTGCAGACATAGAAAGGCAAACTAGAAGCCTGCACAGGTGAATGCTGGCAACTGTGCCAATAGAAAAGGGTTACTTGGGAGCCAGGCATGTTCAACATGGCAGCTCCAACTTTCCTTTTGTCAACCATGTGTACAGTAACGAACAGACAACATGGTGATGGCCAGGTAGAGACACCATCTGCATAATAAAACATTAGGGTGGGATGACCAGCTTCTTCATGTGCTATGCAAATGTCACACCTCGTCCGACCAATCTCTTGGGCCCTGTGTAAATCAGACACTGACTCCTCAAGCTTATCTATGAAATCTGATGCATTTCAGCACAAATCTAGAAGTCCCACTTGGGAGTCCCTCTCTCTCTGCAAGACAGAGTGCTATTCTTTTTTCTCTTTCTTTTGCCTACTAAACCTCCACCCTTAAACTCACTTCTTGTGTGTCTGCATCCACAATTTCTCTGGTGTGAGACAATGAACCCCAGGTATTTGCCCCAGACAATGATGCCACTTCATGACGAAGCGAGTCAACAATTATTGAGTTTATTTATTTATTTATTTCCAACTACTCTAGAGTAGCACAACAGTCACTCAACTAAGAGCCAACAGGCCTTATTTCTATTTTCCCATTTGTAAAATCCCCCGAGTAACTTTGAAAGATATCATTCAATTACTTTGGATCTTTAAAATTTTATGGAGTTTTGAATATTACCTTGAAGATACTTAGTTAATTCATTGGCTATTCTCTTGTAGCCTTTAAAATATATAAATGAAAGTATAAAAATTTCTATAACAAGTAATATAAGAGTATCATTTTCAGCTATGCAATAATATATTCCTCTTATGAGGTAAAAAGTAAGATTAAAATTCTATTAATATTGTTGAGCACTAACAGGTTAAAACATATTCTTGTAGTGCATTTCAAGGCCTAGGCATTCCCATCTCTGAATGTATGTTTCCACTGGAATGGAAAAATCAAGAATTATATAGAGCTAAGAGTTTAGTACCATTGATTCTAAAAAATGAGATGTTGGAATACCTGGAAAAAATAAAAACATGAATGTTTTTCAGTAGAAAACATTTTTTTTTTAATTTGACAAAGAAGTTAGGTTAATGAGATGGAGAGTTTGGAAGCATATGTTGAAATGTAGAGATGTATTTCTGAAGGGTACATACCTCCAAGAAAGACTCACGAATGTTCTATGTTCATTGTGTAAGAACATGTCATATGAATAAAAAAACATAGCTAGAGTCTTGTAAAATAAGTGCTATTATGTGTAGCCTGGAATGGTGTCCAAAGTAAACACAAAATGAATGTGTATCCTGGTTCAAGATGACCACTCAGGCTATGGTTGTAAATCCATGTCTAACCTGTTCACATACAAATGCCTCAAATCCACAGTCATTGCTTAGCCACTCCAGCCTGGGGTAAGCACACCAGCAGGGCAATTCATCTGACAGAGGACAGAGCTGGGGAAGAGGCCTACAAAGACCTCTGAGGTAGACGTGAACCACAGAAACCTGAGATCCTGGATCTGGAAAAGGGAGCATGTCTCTGAGTGGGTGTGTCCTCTTAGCTGGACACACCCCTTGCCAAGTGAGGAAGGGTGTAGCTCAGAGAGGGACAGAAAAGAGCCCTGAAATACTCATTATCCTGTATCTCAAGATGATATTACATGGCTAATTGACCTAAGGATAGACAACTGATCAAAGACAGAATGACAGGACTATTCTACTTGGGATTGAATGCTGTATTAAGACACCTAAAGATGCAAGTTTGGCGGGGACAGGCATCTAGTGGGCAGCTCATTGGAGCAAATTTCCATACACACCTACTGCTGAGATCCTTGGACCTTACTCTCCCCAAGGATGGCTTCCACAATTGTTTCTTCACTTTTCTGACCCATCATCCCCCAATCTTTCGCAAAAATGCCCTTGATTTATTGAAGGTATGTGCACTAAAATGAATATTAACTATTAATTGCATCTATTATTGATCTTTTTAGGTCCCACTCTCAAAGTGAGGAGAGGAGCGGCATCAATAATCATCACTGATGTGTGTAATAAAAGAAAAACAATCCCACGTTAAAGGAAATACAACTTTCCCAAACATGAGGTTTTAGAATCTCTCTGATTTTGATAACATTAATGGGCTTTAATGAAGAAGAAGAGATTTTGAGAAGCTGAGCAATCAGATTGAGACCTTTTAATTAGCCTTTCTTGTCTATTATTGATGTAGACAGGTCACTGCAGAACACAGTTACATAATTTTCAATTTATGTGCAAATTTCAGGGTCAAACAATGAACAGGTTATGTTTTTCTGCATAAAATGAATACAAACAAGTCTAATCACAGCATAATATTATCTTTGACCCTTTCCATTGAACTTGCTTATATTTAGGGGCTGTGTAACAATTTAATCTTTACTATACTTTTGACATAGTATTTCAATCATGCCTTCAGAATTCAATAGGTTTGCTGTGAACTGAGGATTATTATTGACACTGGGACTCAAGATTAATATTTTTACCTTATATTCTTTATTTTGTAATTGTTAACAAAGCTACAAAAAAGAAAATTTAAAGAAAGTTCAAAATGTTTTTAAATGAAATCTTAAAATCCCTCAGCAAAGTCTGCCACAACTGTGTGACTGGGTTAAATTTAACAAATCTTTCTGAGCCTCATATTTCTCATGTGATAAACAGGGATATTGAACTTCCTATATGAAGTGGTGCGTAAACATTTAATGAGCTGATGAATGCAAAATTTTCAGTACATGTTTGGCATTTAATAAATGTTATATAACATTCATTTTTCTAGGTTTCTTTTTCCTCCTTGATTCTTAATTTCCTGCCCTGTTACACCCTTAGTTCTATAAAATGGGTTCTAGTACGATTTTGCCAAGATAAAATAAAATATACAAAGTTGACAAAACAGTTCTTGATTTATAGGAAATGTTGAAAGTTCTAATTTTTTTGTTTGTTTGTTTTCATCCTTGGCCGGCAGTCTTTTAAGAACAAAATGCTTCTTTGAGAAAACACAAATAATATTTTATATTATCATTTACTTTCTAAAGTTATAAAATAATATTAGTAAATGATATTAAAATCGGTAACTTACAATGGGCTTATTCCCTGTAATGACACCAGGGAACAACATCAGGTGGTGAAGGAAAAGGATGGCAAGAAGACATTGTTCAAAAGGCTGTGTCGAAATGTTTGGTAGATTAGAAAGAAAAGCTATGCCTTAGAGCAAAGGAGATTTTGTTACGAATGAGATTATAGCAAACAAAGACTTGACTACTTGATGAAGAGATTTTTAAAACTTGGACACTTTTATTCAAATCTCTTTGGCTGTACATTGGGAATAGGATAAAATTATAAATGTTTCTATATTTATAACTGCATATATATTTATATTTTATTAGCTGCTCAATGACAAAGCAAAAGAGTGATCCTACTGTTCACATTCATCTCTTTACTCATTTTTTAAAAATGATTGCTTAAAACTTGACAAAGCAATAACAAAAAAGTAACCTGACTAATCAATGGGCAAAAGACTTAAGTAGATATTTCTCCAAAGAACATACACAAATGTCCAATAAGCACATGAAACGATGTTCAACATCACTAATCATTAGGGAAATACAAATGAAAACCAAAATTAGATAACATCTTACACCCATGGGAATGACTACTGTGAAAAAAAAAAAAAAACAGAAAATACGTGTGTTGGTGAAGATGTGGAGAAAATGGAACCCTCATGCACTTTTGGTGGGATTGTAAAATGATAGAGCTGCTATGGAAAAGAATGTGGTGGTTCTTACAAAAATTACAAATAGAATTACCATATAATCAAACTGTTCCACTTCTGTCTTATATTCAAAGAAACTGAAAGCAGGGATTTGAACAGATATTTGTGCACTAATGTCATAGCAGCATTATTCACAATAGTCAAAAGGCAAAAGCAACTCAACTGTCCACTGACAGATAAACAAAGTGTGGTATATGCATACAATAGAATATTATTCTGCCTGGAAAAAAACAAGTTTTCACAGAAGTTTTGACACAGGCTACAACAGGTTAAGCTTTGAGTACATTATGCTAAATGAAATAAACCAGTCACAAATGGGCAAATACTGTATGATTCCACTCACGTGTGGCACCCACAGTAGAAAAATTCACAGAGACAGAAAGTAGAATGGTGGACATCAGGGGCTGGAGAAGGAGAAAACGACGAGTTATTGTCAACAGGTACAGAATTTCAGTTTTGCAAGATGGAAATTCTGGAGATGGATGATGATGATGGTGATGGTTGAACAATGTGAATGTACTTACGGCTACTGAACTGTACTCCTAACAATGATTAAGAAGGTAATTTTATGTTCTATATATTTTACCACAGTTTTAAAATACTTTTTAAAAACATTACGTAGTTATTTGCTTGTTGTCTGTAGTACATCAAGCACTGTTATAGGAGCAGGGTATACGTCATAACCTCACTTTATCCTTAACTTAAATTTTGAGGATAAAGTGAGGTTATGAGCAAGCTTTCATATTTTCCTTTTTTCTTCTTTTTTTTATTTTTGTATTTTTGTATTTTTTATTTTTTATTATTATTATACTTTAAGTTCTAGGGTACATGTGCATAACGTGCAGGTTTGTTACATATGTATACTTGTGCCATGTTGCTGTGCTGCACCCATCAACTCGTCAGCACCCATCAACTCGTCATTTACATCAGGTATAACTCCCAATGCAATCCCTCCCCCTCCCCCCTCCCCATGATAGGCCCCGGTGTGTGATGTTCCCCTTCCCGAGTCCAAGTGATCTCACTGTTCAGTTCCCACCTATGAGTGAGAACATGCGGTGTTTGGTTTTGTGTTCTTGTGATAGTTTGCTGAGAATGATGGTTTCCAGCTGCATCCATGTCCCTACAAAGGACACAAACTCATCCTTTTTGATGGCTGCATAGTATTCCATGGTGTATATGTGCCACATTTTCTTAATCCAGTCTGTCACTGGTGGACATTTGGGTTGATTCCAAGTCTTTGCTATTGTGAATAGTGCCGCAATAAACATACGTGTGCATGTGTCTTTATAGCATGTGTCTTTATATTATGATTTATAATCCTTTGGGTATATACCCAATAATGGGATGGCTGGGTCATATGGTACATCTAGTTCTAGATCCTTGAGGAATCGCCATACTGTTTTCCATAATGGTTGAACTAGTTTGCAATCCCACCAACAGTGTAAAAGTGTTCCTATTTCTCCACATCCTCTCCAGCACCTGTTGTTTCCTGACTTTTTAATGATCGCCATTCTAACTGGTGTGAGATGGTATCTCATTGTGGTTTTGATTTGCATTTCTCTGATGGCCAGTGATGATGAGCATTTATATATGAACAAGCTTTGGATGCCAAAAATGTTTAGCTTCAATTTCCATTGAATGTGGAATGTTGTCACTGGAATGGCAAATATTATTGTCTAGGATATTAAAATTGCATATTTAAAAATATATGTGAAAGGTATGAGATAAATTCATATTTATCAATTATTAAATTTAGAAGTCAGAAAATCATGATGAGAACAGAAATAAATGAAATAGGGAATGATAAAAAAATTAAAAAGATCAAAAAAACTACAACTTTGTTTTATGAAAAGACATACAAAATTAATAAACATTTAGCTAGACTTAGAAAGGCCAGACAACAACATAAATAAAATTATGAATGATATTACCACTGTTACCACAGAAATACAAAGGATCATATGATTCTACTATTAACAAATGTATTCTAACAACTTTGATAACCTGAAAGAAATAGATAAATTCCTAGTAACATACGTTCTACCAAGACTGAGTCATGAAGAAAGAGAAAATCTGAACAGACCAATAATGAGTAAAGAGATTGAATCAGTCATCAAAAACTCTCAACAAAGAAAAGCCCAGGACTAGATTGCTTGACTGGTGAATTTTATCAAATTCTTCTTTTAAAAAAGATTGATGACAATTCTTCCCAAACTTTCACAAATAATTGAAGAGGAGGAAATACTTCCAAGTTCATTTATGAGACCCACATCACTCTGATATCAAAGTCAGATAAGAACACTACAAGAAAAAAAAAATACAGACAAATATTCCTGATAAACATCCACGCAAAATCCTCAGCAAAGCTCTAGTAAACAGAACTTAACAGCACATTGAAAGGATCATATACCATGATCAAGTGTGATTTATTCATGAGATTCAAAGTTGATTCAACGTAGGTAAATCAAGAAATGTGGTACACCGCATTAACTGACGAAGGATAAAAATCATACAATCATTTCAATAGATGGAGAAAAAGCATCTGACAAATTTCCACATGTTATGATGAAACCTGTCAACAAATTTAGGTATAGAGGGAATGTAACTCAACATAATAAAAGCCATATGTGAAGTTCGATAGTGAAAAAGAAAAATATTTTTCCTCTAAGATCAGGAACAAAGCAAGAATGCCCACTCTTACTACTTTTATTTAAAACAGTACTGCAAGTCCTTGCCAGGGAAAATAGATAAGAAAAGGAAATAAAAAGCATTCAAATTTGAAAGAAAAAGTAAAGTTGTCTCTGTAGATGACATGATCTTATATATATAAAACCCTAAAGAATCCACAAAAAAACCTGTTAGAATTATTAAACAAATTTTGTAAAGATGCAGGATATACAAAAATCAACTTGCAAAAATCAGTAGTGTTTCTTCATGATAAAAATAAACTATATGAAAAAGAAATTAGGAAAACAAACCCATCTATTAAAGAATCAAAAACAGAAATGTAAGCAGAGGTGAAATATATGCATACTGAAAAGTTAAAAAAAATCCTGAGAGAAATAGGAAAAGGGACAAATAACTGGGAAGAAATCCCATTTTCATGAATTGAAACATTGATATTGTTAAAATGTCTATACTACCCAAAGTGATCCACACATTCAATGCAATCCTCATCCAAATTCCAATGTCGTTTTCCACAGAAAAAAAAAAAAAGTCCTAAAATTCACACCAAATTACAAAATACTCTGATTAGACAAAGCACCCTCAAGAAAAATAAAGCCAAAGGCATCATGTTTCCTGATTTCAAAACATATTACAAAGCCACAGTAATGAAAACAGTGTGGATACTGGCATTAAAACCAGGCCCACAGACCAATGGAACATAATCAAGAGCCCAGAAATAAGCCCATACATGTAGGACTAACTAATTTTGGACAAGGGCGCCAAGAATACACAATGAAAAAAGAATAATCTCTTCAGCAAATGGTACTGGGAAAACTGAATACTCACATGCACAAGAATGCAATTGAACATTTATCTTACAAACAAAAAAAATCAACTCAAATGGATTAAACCTAAACATAAGACCCAAATGGTAAAACTCCTAAAAAAGGAGAGGGGAAAATTTACTTGACATTGATCTTGGCCATAAATTTTTGGATGTCAACCCCTAATGTCAGGCAACAAAAACAAAAATAAACAAGTAAGACACATCAATCTGAAAAGCTTCTGCATAGTAAAGGAAGCAATCAACAAAATGAAAAGGCAACCTACATGACCCAAGAAAATATTAGGAGAAAATATTTGTGAATCATATATCTGATAAAGGATTAATATCAGAAATATATAAGTAGCTCACACAACAGAAAAAAATAATAACTTGCCAAAATTGCCAAAGGCCGTGAATGGACATTTTCCCAAAAAAGACATAACAAATGGACAGCAGGTATATGAAAACATGGACAATATCACTAATCATCAGAGAAACACAAATCAAAACCTCCATGAGCTATCTCCGCACACCTCTTGGGATGGCTACTATTTTGAAAAATAAAAGACAGGGGGGAATGTGGAGAAAAGGAAACCACTGCACACTGTTGGTGAAAATGTAAGTTGGTACAACCATACAGAAAACAGTAGAGAGTTTCCTTAAAATATTAAAAATAAAACTATCATAATAAACCGACAATTCTACTTCTGGGTATATGTCCCAAAGGAACTGAAATTAGTATCTCAAAGAGATTTATACCTGGTATCATAATTGCAGCATTATAACCAAGATATGGAAACAACCTAAATGTCCATGGAATGGATGGATGAATGCATAAAGAAAAGGTGATATACACACGCAGTGGAATATTATTCAACCTTGAAAAATGAAGGGAACCCCGCCATTTGGGACAACATGGGTGACTCTGGAAGGTATTACCTAAGTGAAATATGCCAGACACAGAAAGATAAATATGACATGACTTTAGTTATATGTGGAATCTTCTTTTAGATTCACAGAAGCATGGAGTGGTGATTGCCAGAGTCTGGTGGAAGGGGGAAATGTGGAGGTAATGTTTAAGGGGTACAAAGTTTCAGTGATGCAAGATAAATAAGTTCTGAGATTGCCCTATATTGTATAGTGCCTCTAGACAAAAACACTATATTAAATATTTAAAATTTGCTAAGAAAGTAGACCCTATGCTTAGTGTTTTTAACCATAAAAATTCCAATAAATGGGATGGGAGGGAACTTACGGATGTGAGATATATGTCTATGGCCTTGACAACGGTGACTTTTTTCATGAGTGTATACTCATCCCCAAACACATTGAGTTGTATACACTAAATACAACTTTCTATGTGGCAATTACACTTGAATAAAGTTTTTTGGAAAGAAAGAGAATAACAATTTTTGATTATGCAACACTGATTTTTGGCATGTAACTTACTTTTGGCATGTAACCCAGTTCAGACACCTGCAGGACAATGCAATAGCAAAACTCAAATCTCAGCAAACATCCCAATTCTATGTGGATTAGGTTTCTTATTACTTACTTCCATAAAAGCAAAAATTAGAAAAAAAATGGAATTCTTTCTTAGTTTAGGAATATTCATCCATGATTACATAAAGTAATTGATGAAATGAATGAGTCACAGCTCTGTGCTTAGTGAAGAATCTCAAACACATATCACTCAGAAATAAGCAAGTCACTAAAATGCGTAACTATCTATATGAAGGACAAAAAGTGGCTAAATTAAATAGCATTATTTAGGAATACAATCAGCTGTGCTAAAACTAAAAATAAAGTCAAGAAGATCATTATCATAAAAGAAATGGCAATGATTTCCTCTACCAGAAGAGAAAAGTACGTAATTCGACAAGAACACATAAAAAATTTCCCAAAGACAGATAATATACTTAATTTGTGTGGAGTAACTAAGGGGAACATCTTATTTTATTATTAAGCTGAAAGTGTACACTAAAAATATTCTTTTATGTGTATAATAAGGGCTCACATTACTGTATTCACCTTATAATAATTTGAAGTTTTAAAAAGTATGGATTCTAGGACCCCATACCCAGAGAGAATGATTTAATTGGTCTGCCCAGGCAGAAATAGTATTTTATGTTCCTTAAAAGATTCTGACATGTAGCCAAGTTTGAGAACCACAGTCACTGATGCGTTTCACAATGGGAAATAAATATTATTTATTAAAAAAATAAAGAGGAGGGAGAGAAGAGTCAGAGAGAAATAAAGAAAACTGAAAGGAAAACAAAGTTTTACCTTTTCATAGAAATACATTTGTCATGGAGGGCTGTGGGTAACTTTAGTATCAGAACCAATGAGAACAAAGGGCAAAAAATTAAAAAAGGAGTGTATTTCTGGAAATGGGTTTTCTGGGATCTTGTGAAGACTGGGAATACAGAATCTTTCAGATTATATAAACGCTGAGGTTTTGGTAGTGTAGGGCCCCCAGCTAACCTCACAGAGGCTGTGTTCTTACACAGAGTCTGTTTCAGATATTCCCTAGCAGTCTGTATCAGATATTCAGATACTGGAAAATTGTATCTAGTTCAAAGAAAGCTGTATTCTACTCCGCTTCATTTCAATGTGCTTATGATATTTAATGCATACCAAGATAACTTTCAATCAGTGACTCAACTCATGAAAATATATGAAGGAAACAATAACTTATACTAAAGAAGATCTAGAAATATATTAACAAGAGTAAAACATTAGTGAGTGATAAAATTATTAATTTCAAAATATGTTCATTTCTTTTTTGTTTTCTTTTTAAAATTAATTCAACTAACACATTTAGTCTTAGATTAAAAGAACATTTTAATATTTTGGACTATGCCTACATTTAAAGCAATTAATAAAATAAAAGCATCACCTAGTCAAATGAATTCCTGTGATCCCGTGATAATCAGGATAATCACCTAATTCTACAGTTTAGTTTCCACCAGAGTGGGACAATTAAGGGAATTCTAATTAACCATGAAGAAACAAACAACTAAAATGAATACAGGATGTTCTCTTCCTGCAAAGCACAGTAGATTTTTTTGTTGTTGTTTTCAATTATCTAGGCCAGGCATGGTGGCTCACATATGTAATCCTAGCACTTTGGGAGGCTGAGGCAGGTGAATCACTTGAGGTCAGGACTTCAAGATCAGTCTGGCCAACATGGAGAAACCCAGTCTCTACTAAACATACAAAAATTGGCTGGGCATGGTGGTGCATGCCTGTAATCTCAGCTGCTTGGGAGGCTGAAGCAGGAGAATTACTTGAACTCAAGAGGCAGAGGTTACAGTGAGCCAAGATCATGCCACTGCACTCCAGCCTGGACACAGAGTGAGACTCCATCTCAAAAAAATTTTTTTTAATTAAAATAAAAATTTTTTAATTAAATTTTTTTAACTATGTAGATTATGCAACAAGGGAAATAATATATACTAGCATTTTGTAAAGGGAAAAAACCTTGTTTGACAAAAAAAGCCAAAAAAGCCTTATGGTACATTATTTTGGTAGGGAACTTGGGAATAAGGTATGGTTCAAGGACATTTACATATGAGGGCTTTAGCATTATTGTGAGGTGAATTACATCCTCTCCCCCAAAATTCCTAAGTTGAAGTCCCAACCCCTGGTATCTCAAATGAAGTCATATTTGGAAATAAGGCCTTTAAAGAGATAATAAAGTTTAAATGAGATAATATGGGTAAGCTATAATCTATGTTACTATATTTGGAGATAGTGCTGAAAGAAAGGCCCTTTTTTTTTTTTTTTTTTTTGAGGCGGAGTCTCACTCTGTCACCCAGGCTGCAGGTGCAGTGGCACAATCTTGGCTCAGGGCAAGCTCCACCTCCCAGGTTCACACCATTCTCCTGCTTCAGACTCCCGAGTAGCTGGGACCACAGGTGCCCGCCGCCACGCCCCACTAATTTTTTTGTATTTTTAGTAGAGACGGGGTTTCACTGTGTTAGCCAGGATGGTCTTGATCTCCTGACGTCGTGATCCAACCACCTCGGCCTCCCAAAGTGCTGGGATTACAGGCATGAGACACCAGGCCCAGTCAAGAAAGGTCCTTAAATTGAACTGAAGCCCTAAGGGTGGAGCAGTAATCCAATGTGACTTCTGTCCTTAGAAAGCAGGAGACAGATGCCAGGCATGAAAATGTTAAATATCCCTAATCTGAAAATCCAAAATTGGTAATGCTTCAAAAGTCAAAATGCTTTCAGCACGGAGTAATGATGTCAGTGAAAAATTCCACACCTGGTCTCATGTGATGGGTCACATATATTATTTAAAATATTGTATAAAATTACCTTCAGGCTATGTGCATAGGTGTATATAAAACATAAGTGAATTCTGTGTTTGGATCTGGGCCCCATTCCTAAGATATCTGATGTATATGCAAATACTCCAAACTCTGAAAAAATAAAAAATTCAAAACACTTCTGGTCCCAAGGATTTCCAGTAAGGAATACTCAATGGGTACATGCACAGAGGAAAGAACCTGTAATAACACAAGTAGAAGAAAATAATCTTCAAGCCATGGAGAGAGGCCTCAGAAGAAACCAATCCTGCTAACACTTTGAACCTGGACTTCCAGCCTCCAGAACTGAGAGAAAATTAACTTCTCCTGTTTAAGATTCCTAGTCTGTGGTATTTTATTATGACAGCCCAAGAAAACTAATATAGGCCCTAAAATGTAAAGATAGAAAATATAGAAACATATGAATAATATTGATTTAATTTTAGGGGGCTTCTTAAGCCTAATGACAAAGGCAAAAGCAACAGAAGAAAATCTTGACTAAATTAAACAAATTGGGAAAAAAGTTTTCATCAAAATTACTAGAAACAATATGCAAAGACAATGAAAATCAAGAAAAACATATTTACATTATATCTTATAAAAAAGGTTAATATAGTTAATGAAGACAGACCACTTCTGAATGAATACAAGAAAGCAAGCAGCTCAATAGAAATTCTTGGCAAGAAAATAAATGGGTAATTCTCAAAAGAAGAAAAATAAATGTTTAATAATTCGCACATGAATTTTAAAAAAGATTCAACCTCATTATTAATCACAGATGTAAATTAAAACAATCTACAATTTCATCTGCTTGATTAGGAAATTTTTCTATTTAAAAAATTGAAATTTCTTTTTAAAAAGTTTGGTGAGAATTTCAAGAAATTGACAAATTATTGCACCTAAATTAAAAAAGGAAAGGAACCTGATGGGAGTGGTGGGATTATAAGAAAGGTTTAAGTTTTTGAATTACAGAGACAGGGAAAGACATCCACAGACTCTGGAGAGGCCAAGCATGGCTCAGGAATCACAGAACTTTGGGAGGCCAAAGCAGGTAGATTGCTTGAGCTCAGGAGTCTGAGACTAGCCCGGGCAACATGGCAAAATCCTGTCTCTATTAAAAATACAAAAAATTAGCTGGACGTGCTGGCACATACGCCTGTGGTCACGGCTACTTGGGAGACTGAGGTGGGAGGATTGCTGGAGCCTGTGAAGTTTAGGCTACAGTGAGCTGTGATTGTGCTATTATACTTCAGCCTGGGTGACAGAGTGAGACTATGTCTCAAAAAAAATTTTTTTAAAGACTCCAGAGAATCAAACAACAAGCAACCTCAACAGAGAGTATGTGAAGAAACAGCCCTAAGAACACGGGGTTAGGTGAAACTTTACATTTGATACAAATTCTTAATTGACAGTATATATTAAAGTCATACTTTTACATATTTTTAAGCTCAGAAATTACCTTATAAAAAGCTGTTTATGACAAACTCACAGCCAATAGAATACTGAAAGGGGAAAAGTTGAGAGCATTCCCTCTGAGAACTGGAACAAGACAAGGATACCCACTCTCACCACTTCTATTCAACAGAGTACTGGAAGCCCTAGCTAGAGCAATCAGACAAGAGAAAGAAATAAAGGGCTTTAAATCAGTAAGGAGGAAGTCAAACTGTCACTGTTTGCTGATGATATGATCGTATACCTAGAAAACTCTAAAGACTCCTCCAAAAAGCTCCTAAAACGGATAAATGAATTCAGCAAAGTTTCAGGATACAAAATTAATATACACAATTCAATAACTCTGCTATATAACAACAGTGACAAAGCTGAGAATCAAATCAAGAACTCAACCACTTTTACAAGAGCTGCAAAAAAAAAAAAAAAATGAAATTATACGTAACCAAGGAGGTGAAAGACCTCTACAAGGAAAACTATAAAACGCTGCTGAAAGAAATTACAGGCAACGTAAACAATTGGAAACACGTCCCATGTTCGGGGATGGGTAGAATCAATGTTGTGAAAATGACCATCCTGCCAAAAGCAATCTACAAATTCAATGTAATTCGCATGAAAATACCACCATCATTCTCATGGAACCAGAAAAAAAATCCTAAAATTCATATGGAACAGAAAAAAGCCCACATAGCCAAAGCAAGACTAACCAAAAAGAACAAATCTGGAGGCATCACATTACTTGATTTCAAACTGTACTATAAGGCCATAGTCACCAAAACAGCATGGTACTGGTATAAACATAGGAACGCAGACCAATGGAGCAGAATACAGAACCAAGAAGTAAACTCCAAATTCTCACAGCCAACTGATCTTTGACAAAGCAAGCAAAAATATAAAGTAGGGAAAGGACACCCTATTCAAAAAATGGTGCTGGGATAATTGGCAAGTCACGTGTAGGAGAATGCAACTGGATCTTCATCTCTCACCTTATACAAAAATCAACTCAAGATGGATCAAGGACTTAAATCTAAGACCTGAAACTATAAAAATTCTGGAAGACAACATCAGAAAAACCCTTCTAGGCATTGGCTTAGGCAAAGACTTCATGACCAAGAACCCAAAAGCAAATGCAACAAAAACAAAGATAAGCAGTTGGGACTTAATTAAAGAGCTGCTGCATAGCAAAAGGAACAGTGAGCAGAGTAAAGAGACAACCTACAGAGTAGGAGAAAACTCTTCACAATATATACCTCTGACAAAGGACTAATATCCAGAGTCTGCAATGAACTCAAATTAGCAAGAAAAAAACAACCCCATCAAAAAGTAGGCTAAGGACATGAATAGACAATTGTCCAAAGAAGATATACACATGGTCAAGAAACATATGAAAAAATGTTCAGCTTCACTAATGATCAGGGAAATGCAAATCAAAACCATAATGTGATACCACCTTACTACTGCAAGAATGGCCATAATCAAAAAATCAAAAAATAATAGATGTTGGTGTGGATGTGGTGTGTGAATTCCACTTATTAGGAATTCAAGATACTTTAAACTGTACTAGTAGCTTGAATGTAATTGCTAGTGTTTATATTAGTGCTGGGTAACTAGGTTACCTATGATTATAGTGGCTTGCTCCAACCCTATTTTTCCAAAGGCTTTCTTCTTTTCATATTATTCAAAACATGAGATTTTTCAGAAACTTATAGATTATGTTATAGTAAAAAAAAAATCTGTGTGTGAGTATGTGCATTGTGTATGCGTTCCATCAAGTGTAATAGACAAGAAAATTGGTTTGTAGTCCTGGCTTAATATCTGTGCATGTATAAATATCTGTAGATTTTATTGTTAACTGTTTCTTTATGTTTGGCTCAACTAGATGTAATTTTCATGTGTTCCACATCTACTCAAGTTCAACCGTAGCTTATACATCTTATATACTATTATATATCTGTACTGATATTTCAGGACTAAATAGTATATACTTCAATTATGTAGTGGAAAAAAAATATATGAGTATAAAGTAGGAGTCTTCTTGATAAACATCAATATTCATTTTGCATGAAAATAAGTAAAATATAGTTCAGTAAAAACTGAAACACCATATCGTCACAAAAACTCTATGCAATGGTCCTACGGACCTAGATCCTGAATATGAAAATGTTCATTGTAATTGAAACAAATTCTAATTAGAAATTACATGAACTGAGGATAATGTTAACATTCAGATTTACAGTTGCCTCTATCTGAACCTAGGGATATTTCAAGGGCTATTTAAACTTTACTAAAATGTCTGCTCAAATAATTATTTTTTCTTAATAATGTAAATGAACCAAGGAATAGCATTGTGCTTGGATTATAATTATATTAATAGTAATATTTCTGATATGATTTAAATTACATCTTTAAATATAGACCTTTTTAACATTCAGATGCTAATTTTCTTAATTTTATTGAGAGATAAAGCAGTATTTGATGTTTTCAAGGTATGTAACAAATGGTTTACTTGAATACAATGTTAAAGTAATTAGATTCATCCATGGTTTTGATTTTTTTAATTTAAAAACACTGATTAAAAGTATAATAAACTGAATCACATAGTTCTTTTGTTTAATGAATGGCCTTGGACCAGAAACAAAGAACTAGTCCCTGATTTTATAAGAAACAAATTATTTGGCTCTACGGCTTAATGAAGAACAATGCAGTTAGTTGACCATGGCAATGAAGCCTCTCTTCTGAAGCCTATCTCAAATCAATTGAAGCAATAAAAGAAAGTTAGATTTATAACTGGCAATGACTGAAGGTAGAGAGTTGATGTCACAAAGACTATCTCCACCTCTTTGTTCAGAATTTTGTTTAGTGTCAACTTTATTCACTGAGGGTACTTCCTCAAAAGGCTGAACCCAGGAATGCTGGGAGCTTCTGGTTAACACCTTCAGACTATTAGAATCTGAAGGTAAGTATACTTCTCTCTTACATCTTCAGGTTGAATAAACCTGCAAAGGATTGATAGCTTGGTTGTGGTTTCTTTTTGTTTATTAATTAAGCAACCACAATCCTCAGACTGTGACCTTAAATACAGCAAATGTATTTGCTTCCAAGGTAGAGAAGCTGGAAAACTCAATGTTAAATAATGTCTCTTTATGTAATATTGCATTGTGTGTTAGGTAGTAAATTGCATGTGTGTTAGGATGGGCTTGATGGTATACTTTTAAAATACCACTTAAATCTTTAAAAATACTATATATACACACACACATATGTATACATATATATACACACACATATGTATTCATATATATACACATACGTATACATATATACACATATATATACACACACACATATATATATAGATACATATGCAAAAAACAAGTTTGCTAAGAGATTCTCCTCTATAGATTCAGAAAGATGAGGTAGATGTAGATATACTATCTGGGATATAAGGCCCCTTTTAACATGCAAGGGAGATCTGATGAGATTTACTTTTGAATCCAAAATAAATCTGTAATGACGAAAATTGTACACTACATTTTAAACACTTCAAATGGAAATGACACATGCTACTTCCTCACAGCACATTGGCCAGTTCTCATTCACATTGTCCCATTTAACTAAAAGGGAGACATGTGGGAAAGAAACTGAGATTATTCAGAGTGTCTCTACCACATGTGGTGATACGTTTTTAAAAAGATAGCATCTGTCTATAAATCAATGACAAAGAATATCACCATTCTTACCTCTTAATAATCAAAATTCTTCAATCAATAAAAATCAGTTACCTTTCGTTGAAAAGTCAAAATTAATCTTTGCATCCATATATAATACATATTTAGTAAAATATACATTCATATATGGACATTATTAATATTGATAAGTTGGAAGAGAACATATAATCAGGAAATAAACTAATTATACAAAGCTATTTTTAAACACGACTTTTACACTTTCTGTTAATCAATATTTGCAGGGATGTAGTTACTTCAAATAAGACTATTCTGTCATTTGAGAAGCATTGCGTACTTCATCCTGCCATTAAGTAAAGTGCAGGTTTCATTTAAAGTGCAAGTTTAAATGTATGAATTGATTCTTATACAAAGAGCATATTTAACAAATTATATCAATTTTTGGCAGAAAATTTTAGCTCTAGGTACAAAAGGTGCATTGCAGTGTATAAAGAAACCTAGTATAAAAACAGTCATATATAATCAGGTAAAGAAAGAAACTGCTATGACCTGGGTCTGGTTCAAGTTAAATAACATTTGTAGTTAAGGATCATATTCTTATCCCTCCCTTTCCTTACTGAAAAACTTTTGAATCCAAAATAAAACAAACCTGTAACAATAAGAATTATTTGAATATTAAAAAATTTTAAAACATCACTTACAATGTTTTAAAATACTTAAACTAGTATTACTAAAACATTCTACTATTAGAAACACTAATGATATGTCTGATATCACTTGTTTTCTTTCAAGACCATTTGAAATCATTGGCAAACTAGATATTGCTGAACATTTCTCCCTGTGGCCTTGGACCAACCCAGGTCTCCCTAGTTTCTTGCCTGCAGTTCTCAAGAAGAAATACAGAATGTGCTGGGAATGCAGCATTCTGAGGTAAGAGGGACACTCTAGAACAGCCTGGTCTCGGTTCCAACTCCTTTTAGAAACAGAACATTCTTTCATGTTTTCACCTAAGGTATAGAACCCAGGGTGGGCTTCACCAGATCATCAGCTGTGGTGCAACAGGGTCTTGCACAGATGAGATTCCATCCATGCTGGGCAGCTTTCCTGAGCCTTGGGGGACCAGTTGAATGATGAACCCTAATTTTCTGTTGTCCCTTGCTGTCTATCTGTAGGTAATAAAGCTGCTTTACGTAACTAGTGTATGAGGATTCTGTCTCACCAGACTCAGGCAAGTTGGTAACCAGTGGACAGTGAACCTGTTTGACAGATATGTCAGTTGTTATGTGACTGCTTTTACCTCCAAGTTCTTTATCATTATTTTACTAGTATTCTACAATTTTATGGTTAATAAGGCTATGTTTCCATGCCATTAAGCATCAGTAAGGAAATCAGTTCAGCTGTTATTTGGTGTAATGTCTAGCTATTTCAATTTTTCAGAGTCTTAAGGATTCAATTAAATATGATGGTGTTGATGAACGATGGCAATCATGTCAAACATTGCTTCAGTAGCTACCGTGAAGAGTTATTGTATAAAGCACTTGGCATATAGTAACTTTTAAATCCATAGTATCATTCTAATAATATAAGGCAGGTTCTTTTTTTTTTTTTTTTTTTTTTTTTTGAGATGGAGTCTCTCCTTGTCACCCAGGCTTGAGTATAGTGGCACAATCTTGTCTCACTGCAACCTTTGCCTCCCAGGTTCAAGCAATTATCCTGCCTCAGCCTCCTGGGTAGCTGGATTACAGGTGTGTGCCAAAACCCCCAGCTAATTTTTTTTTTATTTTTAGTAGAGACGGGGTTTCACCATGTTGGCCAGGCTGGTCTCGACTCCTGACCTCAAGTTATCTGCCTGCCTTGGCCTCCCAACTGCTAGGATTACAGGCATGAGTCACCTTGCCTGGCTGGGAGGTCCTATTTTCATTGCCATAAAGAAACTGAGGCACTGAGTTGCTAAGCACTTATTCAAGATCACACAGCAAGTAAGTGGCAAAGCCAGGATTTGAACCTGGGAAGTCTGACTCCAGGTTTGGCTTGCTTAATCCCTATGCTGTAAGCAGGCATTTCTGATACCAAAGCTCTGCATGATGAGGACCATCACTGTCTGTCTACCCTTCCCTTTCACTCCAGCAATTTGCTCTTCTAGCAAATCTGCCTCACTGATTGCTACGCCTGGATTTCTCTTCCCTGACATGTTTGCATGGTTACCTCCTCATTTCACTTAAGCCTTTGTACAAATACAACCTTCAAATAGGCTGTTTCTGCCCACTCTAATCAGGGAAATATTTCTGTATTACTTTTTCCCTTTACCATTTGTAGCACTTATCACTACTACATAATATATCATATATTACTTTGCTTATTATCTGCATGTGCCACCAGAATGTAACTCAATAAAGACAGGAACTTGCTCTATTCTGAATTTTACACATATAACAAGATTTGAATGCATGGTCTCTATTAAACCATCTGTCTGGCCATCCACCCATGCATCCATCCATCCATCCTTACATCCATTCATTTATCATTTATCCACCCTTACATTACACAGTACTACATATTATCTAGCCATTCACTTTTAAAAATAAAAGTCATTTTTAATTATTTTGTTAGGGTAGGATGTGCATTAGTTTTCCACTTATTACCATCTTCTTTTTCTTCTTTTCCTTTTCTGACAATATTTACTTAAAGCAATGGGCACAGTGGCCCATACCTGTAATTCCAGCACTTTGGGAGGCTGAGGCAGGCAGATCACGAGGTCCGGATATCAAACCATCCTGGCAAACATAGTGAAATCCTGTCTCTACTAAAAATACAAAAATTAGCCGGGCATGGTGGTGCATGCCTGTAATCCCAGCTACTCAGGAGGCTGAGGCAGGAGAATCGCTTGAACCCAGGAAGTGGAGGTTGCAGTGAGCCAAGATCGTGCCTTTGCACTCCAGCCTGGCGACAGCGCAAGACTCTGTCTCTAAATAAATAAATAAATAACTATCACTTTTAATTATTTCATTAGGGTGAGATACGCATTACTTTTCTACTCATTGCCACCTTCTTTTTCTTCTTTTTCTTTTCTGACATTTACTTTAGAAGAAGCCTGCAAGCGATCTGAATGCAACACTCAGAGCACTCGCCTGTGAGCAGAAATACAGCTTTTCATGTAAACTAAGTGAAGAAGGTAAGTTCTGAAGTTAAAATCTATGGAGTTCTCTTTATAGATTTATTTGTGTGTGAACTTTATGTAGAGCAATCACCGTTTTGTGATCTCCCAAGTTCAATTTGAATCCAGAGTGATGCTGCACTGAGATCATTATCATCATGCCACAATTTTTCACTCCAGATCAATCACTGTTTAAAGGAGTCATACATACAGTTTTTAACAGGAAAACATGAAAGATGGGAAAGTGGCTACGATAAAAAAGAATGCCTTTTTATATTATGTGTGAAGACAACACCTAAGACATCTGAAATTATAACAATGCCAGCTTATTTTATTTTACCCTCAAGGTATTTTTTTCTTTTCACAATCAAGATTATTTAGGGGGTATGAGTGTTTTGCTATGTATGAATGTAGGGAAAGATTGAGTAACTACTGTCAGAAGATTCTGGAAATATTCTCTGTTCCCTAAATTATCTCTTCCTTTTCCTTGAACTGAAAACTGGTCATCATTAAATTGGATTTTCTAGATATTCAGTTGAAAATGCAACATCTTATACCATTATTGGATTCTACCCTGAGGTACTGGGTTTACCAGTGTCTTCGAGCAGTTCACAGAGGGGTCCTGGAAATAGAAAACATGGGGGGAACACACTGGGGAAGGAGACAAATGCCAGGAATTAAGAAAGGGGTACTGAAAAGGGAAACAGAAAAATCCACAAAACTGAACACTCTGAAATGCGCACATTTCAGCCCAGCTCTCCGTAGATGTGTGCAGTGCATTGCACAAAGCTTTCTGCAGACTAGAAAATCGATAATGTTTGCTGAACATGTGAAAATGAAGGAACAAAACAGAATAGGATTCTAAATGTGCTATAAAAAGTGTTGTCCCTAAAACAATTAACAAGTCTTGCAGTGTAGTTCATTTATACTTATTGGCCAATGAATATTCAGATGCTTGCTATATCTCATGCATTTTTCAAAGTACATTGTATAGAGTTAATAATTTAATCTTCATAGGAACTTTATGAGATAGAAGCATTATTATTACAATTTTATAGATGAAAAACATAAGGCAAAAGAAGATCATGTCATTTGCCTAAAACCATAGAGCAGATAGCAAACGCGTAAGCTAGGACTCACACCTAGTGGTCTTATTGCTGATCTGGGATCTTTACAGCTGACATAAATGCTACTTAGTATTTATAGTAAGCTCCCTGAGTATCAGGTGAATGACTGTGCTTAAGAAATGATTGTACTTTAAGTAACATTCTGAAATTTCAGAAGTCATTTAAATTTAGAACTTTAGAATTACAATGATAGGATATTCCTTTCTTTTCAATATGAATTGTCTTCCTACTTCTCTGTTCTGTGGAATGGTTGCTGCATTTTATAAGATTTCTGTACAAATCATTTTTAAACCAACTTGAATAAAAAGGAGGGACATCAAATTTATAAACTGTCACTTATTTTTATATGAATAAGCTACTTGCTTCCTTATTAACTTGTCCAAAAAGGAGAGAGGCTTCTTACTGTGTTCCTGGACAGACTACAGAATATGCCCATTATTTTGCTTTATTTTTCTTTTTAGAAAAATACATTTGATAATAAGTTGAAGATAGCACCACAATGTATTCAGAATGCAAAGAAATAAAAAAGAATATATCTAGCTTTATGTTGGCGATTTTCTAAATATTATCTAATAAATTGAATTGTAAGTTTTTGAATAGAAAGAAAGAAATATGAAACTTAAATAGCTTTCCTATTTGCACGTAGATAACTACCAAATATGTACCATACACATTATGGTATGTATAATGTGTATGTGTGTCTGTGTGTATGTGTGCACAGACAGTCCTCAATTTACAATGGTTTGATTTATAATTCTTCATCTTTACGATGGGTTTATCAGGACGTAACCTCATCATAAATCCATCCGCATTTATAATGGTTTGACTTAAAATTTTTTGACTTCATAACGGGTTTATTGGGTATGGAATGCATTTTTAACTTATATGGGTTTATCCATATATAACACCATCATAAGTCTAAGAATATTTGTATATGCCATTTTTTATATATATGATTTATATGTATCATATATATATACAGTATGTATAATCTATCTTTCCTCATTTCTACTCACAACCAATTTAAATTTGCTCTCAATGATACTGAAATTTAAAAACATATGCATAAATTCCAGACTTATATCAGGTAATTGCAGGGAAATCACAGACATTCCTATCACGATCCTGTTGTTTTGTGGATAAGGAACCTGAGGCTCTAAAAGAATATCATTAAATTCATATGAGTAGGGTCAAAATCTGAAAAGAGTATATAAGTCTATAAAATCTATATATATCCATAAAAATATGGTGATTGCTTTTTGACATTTCCTGACTAAAGTTCTTTAATGTTCCTTTATGTTTACATTTCCTGGCTAATGTTCTCCCACACTTTGAAGCGAATCTTTTCTCATCTTCAACTGTCCCTAGACTGTTCAATTTGATTCCACTCCTGGGAGCGTTTTTATTGGCATCTTTGTTTTTTAATTGTTTGGTTTTTTAATGTGGGCTGTTTTTATACAAGGGAATCCTGTTGGATCAATTTTGAGAGTTCAAATTGTTCCAGCCCCACAGACCTCATCACAGATACCTTGGACCCATTCAGTTCTCCAAGTCAGAAAACCTGTCCACTGTTAGTTGCCATTCTCAAACCTCGCTGTGTTTTCCAGTATCTGTTGACTCTTTTGTGATTTTCCTGCCTTCCCCCTTATAGAAATAAATAATACACAAGTCTTGTCACTGTTTGTGGTTTGTCCTATTAGTTTGTATTTTGGATTTTGTAGAGCTGTATTTTCATTTAATTTTGTTGTATATGTTTTTCATGACTTGCTGACTTCGCCAATTAGGTTCTCTGATCGTTTTGTGTGAGGACTTGGGAAAATCCAAAAACTGTTATGGCACTACTATCACCATCTTTCCAGAATTCTTGATCTTTTTTCTTTGAGACAGGGTCTGACTCTGTTACCTAGCCTGGAGTGCAGTGGCATGATCATGGCTCACTGAAACCTCCAACTCCTGGGCTCAGCCTGCTGCAACTCTCCTGCCTCAGCCTCCTGAGTAGCTGGGGACTACAGGTGCAAGCCACGATGCCTGGCTTATGTTTTAATTTTCTATTGTTTTTTTGTAGTTTTTGTTTTGTTTTGTTTTTTGTTTTCTGACAGAGTCTTGCCCCATCACCCTAGTTGGAATGCAGTGGCACGATCTCGGCTCACTGCAAACTTCTGCCTCCGTGGTTCCAGCAATTCTCATGCCTCAGCCTGCTGAGTAGCTGGGTTTACAAGCATGTGCCACCACGCCCAGTTCATTTTTCTATTTTTAGTAGAGTTGGAGTTTCATCATGTTGGCCAGGCTGGTCTCGAACTCCTGGTCTTAAATAATCCAGCTGCCTCAGCCTCCCAAGTACCTGGCCTAAAATTTTTATAGAAATGGCAGTTTTGCTGTGTTGCCCAGGTGGGTCATTCCTTTCATTTAAAAAGTTTTATTGATTTATAATTTACATGCCATTAAGTTTAGCCATATGACATTTAATGGTTCTAATATGTTTATGAAGTTGTGCATTGATCACTATAAACAACATTAGAATATTTTTATCACTCCATGAAGAAATCCAGTATCAGTTAGCAGCCATTCCCCTCTCCTCATTCCCTCATACCCTCATACCTCCTCTCTGTCTCTATACATTTGTCTATTCTGTACATTTCATATAAATGGTAGCATACAATATGTGTGGATTTTTTGTGATTAGAATGTGACAGAAATAAACATTCACTGATTTTTTAAGTTATTTATTTCAAATGCATAACATCAACAACTTCATGATCAATTGTGTGGTGACCTGGTAGTTTACGATTTGAAGTTGGTTTCCTAACACAGGACAATAAAGCACCATTTTAGAATATGGCATGTTAGTAGTAATGATGATCACTGTAATAATAAAAACCATTGATGAAAATACTATTTTCATCTTCTCAATTTTATTGGTGAGGAAATTGATGCAAAGCAAAATGAAGAAACTTACCTGAGCCAGATGACACAGCCAAATGCCATGCCCACATAGTTTGACTCGAGGCTCCTCATTCTTAAACCCTATGATAAAGTGCCTTTCTGACTTTGAAGTGTTTGGCTAAATACCATTCTCATCTTCTAAAGTGGCAACTACAGAAAGCAACTTAGTGTAACTTACACTCTAAGCTCCTTCTGATCATCCACATTACACAGCCCTGATATTTCACTGGCATAAAGCTAAAAACTAAGATGATTAAAAAGAATGTCATTGAGTTCCATTCACAGTCTTTCAAACTTTCTCATAATTTTTTCATGTTTTCTATTTTTACTGAAAAACAATTTGAAAATCCTTGTTAATTGTAGCTGGCTGGGCTGTTAAAAACCAGTGGCTACTTTTTCTGAATATGTATTAAATGTGCAATAGACCATATTCAACTATAACTGAAAACATGATGCCTCTTTACTTGATGACAAAGAAAGAACTATAGGCCTAAAAGCAATTGGTCACTAAATATACAATATTAAAGTATAACTTAGCCAAGTGTTGGCTTCAATTGAACAAAATTAATTGTAATCATGTAAATTCTCACAGAACTCTATAACAAAAAGGGGAAGAAAGAGTGCAAACTTCTACATGAAACTGGCAAAGCCAGAATAATAACTCTCAGTTTCCTTCTGTCCTGAATCAACCCATCTAGGAATCATTCTGCTTCCCTTGAGAGGAAAGGAATTTCTCTTATTGAATAAAGCTTCCTCCTTTCTAAAATCTCAGAGAAAATTTTGAAGAATTTTTCCTTTTCGAGTGGCCAAAATCATTTCTAGATTGAGTTACTAACCATAATAGAATTTCAACATATTACTTGGAAAGTTACTAGGAGAGAGTTCAAGAAGCATATTCTCATGTCTAAGATTCCCTTTACATGAATATATGTGCAAAACCTCAACTTCTTTCATCAAGACACCCTCTCCCCAGCATCTTCAAGCCCAAATCCTGTCACTTGCATGACACAGATACCTGGAGCTATATGCTCCTTAAATGGTCTGAAACACATAATTTCTGATTTTATGTAACATAAGATAACTGAGTAACAACCACCTTTTCTAGAAACATAGGTTGGAGGAGAGGGATATAAAAGTTAAAAGAATGTATTTCTAAGCAGAATCTTTTGAAACAAAACTGCTCATAAAAAGAGCAGATGCTGTAACACTATGAAAAAACCAAAGTCACATTTTTTGAACTGCCTCAGTGAAATGATATTTTAATATGAGAGCAACAATAAAATTAAATAGCATTCAGGTTTAGCTCTTTTAGTCGCAGAGGCTTGCTGCCAAGTGAATCAGTATAGAAAACCACAGAAGGCATATATTTCCTTGGCAGTATATCTCACACAGGATTATTTTGGAAACCAAATGGAATAATTCCTCTGGAAGAACTTTGAAAACTGTGAAATTGTACAAATGTATTTATAATTATTTTTGACATTTTCTGGGTAGTTTTGTAAAGAGAATCTAAGTGTAGTTATACTTTTCATTTAGAAACATGATAAATGGAAGTACTTTTTTTCAAGTTACTGTTCACAGGCTGGAGTAGCATCTTTAAAACTCCCAAGTACAGCTCTCAGCTCAATTTCTGCTCGAATTTTGCCTGATTGAATTTATTTCTTATAGAAGCACTAACTACCAGATTTCTAACCCATTTTTACTGGTTCATTTATAATTAGTTTAAATTAGGTAAATACATGTAAATATTAGGCTCACATTTAAAATTGTGTTAAAAACAAATGCAGAAGGGAAAAATTATTCTTGTTAGAAAGTGGATAGTATGGAAGGAAGTGGGGAGTCACTCGTGCAATTGAATGATGAAGAAGATATTGCTATGGTCTGACTGTTTATTCTCCTCCCTTCATTCATATGTGGAAATCCTAAACCCAAAGGTGACAGTGTCTAGAGATGGGGTCTTCAGGAAGATGACTATGTCATGGGGGCAGAGTCCTCATGAATGGGATTAGTGCCTTTATAACATAGGCCCAAGGGAGCTCATTTTATAAGGGCTCCACTTGGACTCCACCAAGTGAAGACACAGCAAGAAGGTGCCATCTATTAACCAAGAAATGAGGCTTCACCACATACCAAATCTGCCTGTCTTGATCTTGGCCTTCCCAGCCTCCAGAACCACAAGGAAAAAAATTCTGTTGTTTATATGCTACCCAGCTTATGGCATTTTGTAATAGCAGCCCAAACAGACTAAGACAGGTATTATCTCTTAACACAGAGTTTTAAGTTCACAATTATAAAATTATACCTTTCAATTGATTTTTGTATGTGTACAAAATACAAAACAGTAAAGCATTTTAAACATGTGCAACAAAGATAAAATGGTTAAGATTATCAATGTGCTTCAAAATGGAAGTGCTTTCTGGAAACTTACCAGTTGTGCAGTTTTTAAATTCAATATCATCAATTGCAGCTCCTCCTCCCAGATCTCTTGTTCTGATACCTTGAAATATGACTTCAAAATTCCTTAACTTTCCTAGCAGGATGTTGGCCTTTTGCCAATGATTACCAGGGTTCTGCTTACTTTCTTGCCATACTTTTGATAGTCCTTTCTCTGTCTGAAAGTAAAGAAGTTTGTATGAGGGAAATAATCAAACATGAAAGAAGATGACACAGTGTGGGGCAAAACCCAGTTATTTAGCTCAGAAGCATCTGACCAATAAAAACTGAAACAACAAAGAAGCACTGAACCTGTGAAAGCTGATCTTACGAACTGAGTCATTCTTGTCAAACCCAAGTCAAACAGAGTCAAGAGGTCAGGGGTCGTGGAAAGCACTCAGGGCATGTAACACTGCTCCAAAAATAAAATTCTCTGCAAACCCGGCTCCTGAAACTGACAGTTGTAACCTGAAATTAGTTGTATCTGACAGATACTGAAAGAATCTGCTGAGACTCTAAAACTAGTTTTACCCATCATGCACCAGTTAGAGCTTGCCAGCTCTGCATAACTTTACCAGTGCCAATGAACTTTCTTTCACAACAATATGGAACATTTCTCTCTCTTTTTTTTTTTCCTAAAAAACTTTTATTTTAGGTTCAGGGGTACGTGTGCATGTTTGTTATACCGGCAAACTCGTGTCATGGAGGTTGGACGTACAGATTATTTTGTTGATCAAGTACTAAGCATAGTACCAAATAGTTATTTTTACATTACTCCTTTACAAAACCTCCAATCTTCTCTTTGTTCTTCAGATATACTGAAGACCACCTTGTCTGTGTATATGCCCCAAATTGCAACTCTTGCTTCCCTCAAAAAAATTTTTTAGATATTTTAATCTATATTTTATTTGACTTTAACATATCTCTGATAATAACTAAGACATAGTTTATCTCATCCAAACAGAGGCATATTAATCTACTAAAGTACTTCCCAAAAGAAAAACTAGCAGAATTAGCAATACATTTATTTTGGAACTTTTAGAGACACCATTATTATAAATTGCTCTACTCGGATCATGAGGTCAAGAAATTGAGACCATCCTGGCCAACATGGTGAAACCCCATTTCTACTAAAAATACAACATTAGCAGTGTGTGGTGGTGTGTGCCAGTAGTCCCAGCTACTTAGGAGGTTGAAGCAGGAGAATCGCTTGAACCTGGGAGGCAGAGGTTGCAGTGAGCTGAGATCGCACCACTGCACTCCAGCCTGGCAACACAGTGAGACTCTGTCTCAAAAAATAAATAAAATAAAATAAAATAAAATAAAATAAAATAAAATAAAATAAAATAAAATAAATTGCCCTACTCAGTAAAATCTACCTTTCCTTGCATTTACATGAAATTATGGATATTTGATAAAATCTGAACAGTTTACTGAGGCCCTGGGTTTACAGTTTCAGATGTCACTAGCTATCCAAACTTCTATTCATATTTTTTAATTATTCAAGTTGTACCTTCTTCAGAAAGCTTAAATCACTGACACAGGAAAAGAGAAAAGGAGAAATATGTTGGAGAAATCACTTATCCCTGAATGATGTAATAAAGGATTTATTAAGTGAATTGAGAGTGGAGGAAAAGTGATAATTTTAACAGCAATAAGATTTCAAAAATTATATTACATATTATTTTGATTTTCATAAATTCTGTTATAATGTAATTATTATATAAGTAACAACTATAATTGTTTTCACATAAATTTTTTTAATTGAAAAGAACAAATTTATTTTCTAAAAATCTTACATAAACATCAATATCTGAGGTTGGTTAACTAGTAATACAATATTCTAATATGTGAACTGACCCAGTAAAATGTAACATGACATAAAATGACATATAAGCCCAATGACCAAGCAAAAATGACAACTTCACTAAAACAGCATATTACCCAGTTGAGCACAGGGCAAGGCTTAGATTGTATACACTGTTCTTTGGTATTCTAGGTCTAGCCCTTTCTGGGCACTAGATGATTTAACAAATCATAATGATGGATATTTGGCAAAGAAAAAAATATACATATATACACAGTATTACGTTTATGGTTAGTTCCCAATTAATATTCCTTGGTCCTGGGTCACAGCATTTTCATGATGATTCACAAGAAAAACTTTGTCTCTGAAGCTTGTAATCAAAACAGTAGACTAGAGGAGAAGATTTAGGGAAATGGCATACAGAAGTGAAGCAAAATGTTCCAATAGATTTATAGCATACAGTTATGAAATGTGTAATTTACAGATAATCTAAAAAATAAAAGCTAAAGAGGAAAAAACTAAAAGGAATGTCTGAAGAGGGTATACCAAGGAGCTAGACATTCATAACTTCATGTTTTCAGGGAACTAATGCTAATAAATATGTCTGATGCCTTGTTCTGCTGAGGTAGACGAAGATGTTGGATCAAGTGGTTCTTCCTTTGCATGGTTACAGAAAGCACAACTATGCATCAGTTAATCTAAAATTAACTTTGCAAAACAACTAACAGTTTATAGATAGATCATTAACATCCTTAACAAAACAACTACAAATCTGACACCTACAGATTCATGTAACTTCTGTACTGAAAAGGGTGGAAAATTCACACCAAATTAATGGAATTTCATATCTTTTTGATGACTAAAGAAGATAAATCCTTCTCAAGGTTAGTCTTTGACTCTCAGTGATGTCTTAGTGATTTGAAATCAAAGGGATGGTTAGTTAAATTAAAAATTAAAGGAAAGGGTGATCTGTCTGACTTCTAGCAATATTAGAGGTTGGATATTGATAAAAGCCTGTCTTGATTTAGAGACTTAATTCACTTTACTAACTTTTCCTTTTTATCTGCCTATGCAGTTTATAAAGCCACTCATTAGCTATGCCAAATCCCCAAAGAATTTTCAACAAATACCATCAAAGAAGAGCATATGATCACACTAATCAAAAAAGGTGAATCATTCCTTAAATCTTACAACTGGTCTTCTAGTAAAAACAAAGAGACAAATAATGTATTCACTGTCATTTTATGTGTTAGAAAAAAAATGAGGGTAAATTATTTTGCAAACCAACCATGGATCAACCTAATGATGATGTATTACAAGACATCATTCTAATACATTAGCTGTTGTTTCATAACATCAAATGTTATCCCTACAATTAACAAAAATATTCATCCTAATGTGCAATGGAGATTTATTTCCTTATCCATTCATTCATTCATTCATTCCTTTATTCAGCAAACTTTCTATGCTCACACAGTGCCAGGTACTAAGTTAGATGCCAGGCACAAAAACATGAAAAGACAGGGAGCCTATCTTGGAGATGTAATAATTTAACACAGGAAAAAGAGTCATTAAAAAACTACTATAAAAGCACTCACGCTTGCACGTGCTCTCTCTCTCTCTCTATCTGTGTCTGTATTACTAACAGACAAACTTTTTAAAAAGTGATTATGTAGTCAGTTCCCAAATTTTATTCCACGTATGTCGTTACTTCACCTATTTACTTAATATCCTGATTTAAATTCGTTTTAAATTGTGAAAGTGAAAAATCTCTCACTCCCAACTTGTAACTTTGCCTCTGCCAAAGGACTTCTCTCTTGCATTTATATAGATTTTAATCTCAATACCCAGAGGAAATAAGCCTATGAAAAGTGATTAACCACATTAATAATAAAAAATAGACATTAATACAAAAATGGTTAGAGATATTGAAGAATTACTTTCTTCTTCTAATTTAACCTTTTTCCAAATTTTGAATTGATTCCTCATACTTATGCACATGGACATTTATCTCAGATATTGCATATTTATTTTATAGTGTGTTTGTCTTCATACTTTACACCAGTCTTTCTTTCTTGGGCTGTGCAAAGTAAGGCAATAAGAAACACTAAAAAGATCGAACCACTTCAAATTTTACAAACATATTAATAGACAGATCTACTTGGAAGTTCCATTTCATATGTTTGAAGGGAATATACAAATTTTTCCCAAATAACTAGCCATTTTTTTTAAACCATTTAAATAATACCTCTTTTTTTTTTTCCAACTGACATCTTTATCATACTCTGAATCTGTTTCTAGAGTTTTCACTATTTAATAAAGGTAAATAAATACAAGAATTTTTTTCCTACATTTCCAACTGAGGTACCGGGTTGATCTCACTGGGGCTTGTTGGACAGTGAGTGCAGCCCACAGAGTGTGAGCCAAAGCAGGGCGGGGCATCGCCTCACCCAGGAAGTGCAAGGGTTCGGGGAATTCCCTTTCCTAGCCAAACTGGGACACTCCCACCCTAATCCACGCATTTCCAACAGTCTCAGCAAATGGCACACCAGGAGATTATATCCCACGCCTGGCTCGGAGGATCCTATGCCCATGGAGCCTCGCTCACTGCTACCACAGCAGTCTGAGATCAACTATAAGGCAGCAGCAAGGCTGGGGGAGGGGCGCCTGCCACTGCTGAAGCTTGAGTAGGTAAACAAAATGGCTGGGAAGCTGGAACTGGGTGGAGCCCACTGCAGCTCAAGGAGGCCTGCCTGCTTCTGTAGACTCCACCTCTTGGGGCAGGGCATAGCTGAACAAAAGGCAGGAGAAACTTCTGCAGACTTAAACATCCCTGTCTGACAGCTTTGAAGAGAGTAGTGATTCTCCCAGCATAGAATTTGAGATCTGAGAACAGACAGCCTGCCTCCTCAAGTGGGTCCCTGACCCCCGAGTAGCCTAACAGAGAGATACCTCCCAGTAGGGGCTGACTGACACCTCATACAGCTGGGTGCCCTTCTGAGATGAAGCTTCCAGAGGAAGGATCAGGCAGCAATATTTGCTGTTCTGCAGCCTCTGCTGGTGATAACCAGGCAAACAGGGTCTGGAGTGGACTTCCAGGAAACTCCAACAGATCTGCAGCTGAAGGTGCTGACTGTTAGAAGGAAAACTAACAAAAAGAAAGGACATCCACACCAAAACCCCATCTGTACATCACCATCATCAAAGACCAAAGGTAGATAAAAGCACAAAGATGGGGAGAAACCAGAGCAGAAAAGCTGAAAATTCTAAAAATCAGAACACCTCTTCTCCTCCAAAGGAATGCAGCTCCTTGCCAGCAATGGAACAAAGCTAGATGGAGAATGACTTTGACAAGTTGACAAAAGTAGGTTTCAGATGATTGGTAATAACAAACTTCTCCGAGCTAAAAGAGGATGTTCAAACGCATCTCAAAGAAGCTAAAAACCTTGAAAAAAAGATGAGACAAATGGCTAACTACAATAAACAGCCTAGAGAAGACCTTAAATAACCTGATGGAACAGAAAACCATGGCACGAGAGCTACGTGATGCATGCAAAAGCTTCAGTAGCAGATTTGATCAAGTGGAAGAAAGGGTATCGGTGATTGAAGATCAAATGAATAAAATGAAGTGAGAAGAGAAGTTTAGAGAAAAAAGAGTAAAATAAATGAACAAAGCCTCCAAGAAACATGGGACTATGTGAAAAGACCAAATCTACTTTGATTGGTGTATCTGAAAGTGACAGGGAGAATGGAACCAAGTTGGAAAACACTTCAGGATATTATCCAGGAGAATTTCACCAATCTAGCAAGGCAGGCCAACATTCAAATTCAAGAAATACAGAGAATGCCACAAAGATACTCCTCAAGAAGAGCAACTCTAAGACACGTAATTGTCAGATTCACCAAAGTTGAAATGAAGGAAAAAAATATTAAGGACAGTCAGAGAAAAAATTCCGGTTACCCACAAAGGGAAGCCCACCAGACTAACAGTGGATCTCTCGGCAGAAACTCTACAAGCCAGAAGAGAGTGGGGGCCAATATTCAACATTCTTAAAGAAAAGATTTTTCAATCCAGAATTTCAAATCCAGCCAAAATAAGCTGCATAAGTGAAGGAGAAGTAAAATCCTTTACAGACAAGCAAATACTGAGAGATTTTGTCACCACCAGACCTGCCTTACAAGAGCTCCTGAAGGAAGCACTAAACATGGAAAGGAACAACCAGTACCAGCCACTGCAAAAACATGCCAAATTGTAAAGACCATCGATGCTAGGAAGAAACTGCATCAACTAATGAGCAAAATAACCAGCTAACATCATAATGACAGGATCAAATTCACACATAACAATATTAACCTTAAGTGTAAATGGGCTAAATGGTCCAATTAAAAGACACAGACTGAAAAGTTGGATAAAGAGTCAAGACCCATCAGTGTGCTGTATTCAGGAGACCCATCTCACATGCAGAGACACACATAGGCTCAAAATAAAGAGATGGAGGAACATCTACCAAGCAAATGGAAAACAAAAAAAGCAGGGGTTGCAATCCTAGTCTCTGATAAAACAGACTTTAAACCAACAAAGATCAAAAGAGACAAAGAAGGCTATTACATAATGGTAAAGGGATCAATAAAACAAGAAGAGCTAACTATCCTAAATATACATGCACCCAATACAGGAGCACCCAGATTCATAAAACAAGTCCTTAGAGACCTACAAAGAAACTTAGACTACCACAAAGTAATAATGGGGGACTTTAACACCCCACTGTTCAACATTAGACAGATCAACAAGGCAGAAAGTTAACAAAGATATTCAAGAACTGAACTCAACTCTGCACCAAGCAGACCTAATAGACATCTACAGAACTCTCCACCCCAAATCAACAGAATATACATTCTTATCAGCACCACATCACACTTATTCCAAAATTGACCACATAGTTGGAAGTAAAGCACTCCTCAGCAAATGTAAAAGAACAGAAATTATGACAATTGTCTCTCAAACCACAGTGCAATCAAATTAGAACTCAGGATTAAGAAACTCACTCAAAACTGTCAAACTACATGGAAACTGAAAAACCTGTTCCTAAATGACTACTGGGTACATAACATGAAGGCAGAAATAAAGATGTTCTTTGAAACCAATGAGAACAAAGATACAACATACCAGAACCTCTGGGACACAATTAAAGCAGTGTGTAGGGGGAAATTTATAGCACTAAATGCCCGCAACAGAAAGCAGAAAAGATCTAAAATTGACACCCTAACATCACAATTAAAAGAACTAGAGAAGCAAGAGCAAACACATTCAAAAGCTGGCAGAAGGCAAGAAATAACTAAGATCAGAGCAGAACTGAAGGAGACAGAGACACAAAAAACCCTCCAAAAAAAATCAATGAATCCAGACGCTGGTTTTCTGAAAAGATCAACAAAATTGATAGACCACTAGCAAGACTAATAAAGAAGAAAAGAGAGAAGAATCAAATAGACACAATAAAAAATGACAAAAGGGATATCACCAGTGATTCCACAAAATACAAACTACCATCAGGTGATACTATGAACACCTCTACACAAACTAGAAAACCTAGAAGAAATGGATAAATTCCTGGACACATACACTCTCCCAAGACTCAACCAGGAAGAAGGTGAATCCCTGAATAGACCAATAACAGGGTCTGAAATTGAGGCAATAATTAATAGCCTACCAACCAAAAGAAGTCCAGGACCAGAAGGATTCACAGCCGAATTCTACCAGAGGTAAAAACAGGAGCTGGTACCATTCCATCTGAAACTATTCCAATCAACAGAAAAAGAGGGAATCCTCCCTAACTCATTTTATGAGGCCAGCATCATCCTGATACCAAAACGTGGTGGAGACACAAGAAGAAGAGAATTTTAGACCAATATCCCTGATGAACATCAATGCAAAAATCCTCAATAAAATACCGGCTAACCAAATCCAGCAGCACATCAAAAAGCTTATCCAACACAATCAAGTTGGCTTCATCCCTGGGATGCAAGGCTGGTTCAACATATGCAAATCAACAAACATAATCCATCGTATAAACAGAACCAAAGAAGAAAACCACATGATTATCCCAATAGATGCACAAAAGGTCTTCAACAAAATTCAACAGCCCTACATGCTGAAAACTCTCAATAAACTAGGTACTGATGGGATGTATCTCAAAATAATAAGAGCTATTTATGACAAACCCACAGCCAATATCATACTGAATGGGCAAAAACTAGAAGCATTCCCTTTGAAAACTGGCACAACACAGGGATGCCCTCTCTCACTACTCAGATTCAACACAGTGTTGGAAGTTCTGGCCAGGGCAATCAGGCAGGAGTAAGAAATAAATGGTATTCAATTAGGAAAAGAGGAAGTCAAATTGTCCCTCTTTGCAGAGAACATGACTGTATATTTAGAAAACCCCATCATCTCAGCTCCAAATCTCCTTAAGCTGATAAAGCAACTTCAGCAAAGTCTGAGGATACAAATCAATGTGCAGAAATCACAAGCATTCTTATACACCAATAACAGAAAAACAGAGAGCCAAATCATGAATGAACTCCCATTCACAACTGCTTCTAAGAGAGTTAAAATATCTAAGAATCCAACTTGTAAGGGATGTGAAGAACCTCTTCAAGGAGAACTACAAACCACTGCTCAGTGAAATAAAAGAGGACACAAACAAATGGAAGAACATTCCATGCTCATGGATAGGAAGAATCGATATCGTAAATATGGCCATACTGCGCAAGTTAATTTATAGATTCAATGCCATTCCATCAAGCTATCAATGACTTTCTTCACAGAATTGGAAAAAAAGTATTTTAAAGTTCATATGGAACAAAAAAATAGCCCTGATTGCCAAGACAATCCTAAGCCAAAAGATCAAAGCTGGAGGCATCACACTACCTGACTGTAAACTATACTACAAGGCTACAGTAACTAAAACAGCATGGTACGGGTACCAAAACAGAGATATAGACCAATGGAACAGAACAGAGTCCTCAGAAATAATACCACCCATCTACAATCATCTGATCTTTGACAAACCTGACAAAAACAAGAAATGGGGAAAGGATTCCCTATTTAATAAATGGTGCTGGGAAAACTGGCTAACCATATGTAGAAAGCCAAAACTGGATCCCTTCCTTACACCTTATACAGAAATTAATTCAAGGAGGATTAAAGACTTAAATATTAGAACTAAAACCATAAAAACCCTAGAAGAAAACCTAGGCAATACCATTCAGGACACAGGCATGGGCAAGAACTTCATGACTAAGACACCAAAAGCAATGGCAACAAAAACCAAAATTGACAAATGGGACCTAATTAAACTAAAGAGCTTCTGCACAGCAAAAGAAACTACCATCAGAGTAAACAGGCAACCTACTGAATGGGAGAAAATTTTTATGATCTTCCCATCTGACAAAGGGCTAATATCTAGAATCTACAAAGAACTTAAACAAATATACAAGAAAAAAATCAAACAACCCCATCAAAAAGTAGGCAAAGGATATGAACAGACATTTCTCAAAAGATGACATTTATGCAGCCAACAGACACATGAAAAAATGCTCATCATCACTAGCCATCAGAGAAATGCAAATCAAAATCACAATGAGATACCATCTCACACCAGTTAGAATGGCAATCATTAAAAAGTCAGGAAACAACAGGTGTTGGAGAGGATGTGGAGAAAAAGGAAGACTTTTACACTGTTGGTGGGACTGTAAACTAGTTCAACCATTGTGGAAGACAGTGTGGTGATTCCTCAAGGATCTAGAACTAGAAATAGCATTTGACCCAGCCATCCCATTACTGGGTATACACCCAAAGGATTATAAATCATGCTGCTACAAAGACACATGCACATGTATATTTACTGTGGCACTATTCACAACGGCAAAGACTTGGAACCAACCCAAATGTCCATCAGTGATAGACTGGATTAAGAAAATGTGGCACATATACACCATGGAATACTATGCAGCCATAAAAAAGGATGATTTCATGTCCTTTGTATTGACATGGATGCAGCTGGAAACTATCATTCTGAACAAACCATCACAGGGACAGAAAACCAAACACAGCATGTTCTCACTCACAGGTGGGAACTGAACAATGAGAACACTTGGACGCAGGGTGAGGAACACCACACACTGGGGCCTGTTGTGGAGTGGGGGAAGGGGAGGGATAGTATTAGGAGAAATATCTAATATAAATGGCGAGTTAATGGGTGCAGCACACCAACATGACACATGTATATATATGTAACAAACTTGCATGTTGTGCACAGGTACCCTAGAACTTAAAGTATAACAATTAAAAAAAGAATGGGTTTTAAGCTTTAGATAAAAACCTTCATAAGAACAAAAATAAAATGTAAAATTTGGCCGGGCGTGGTGGCTCACGCCTGTAATCCCAGCACTTCGGGAGGCCGAGGTGGGCGGATCACAAGGTCAGGAGATCGAGACCATGGTGAAACCCCGTCTCTACTAAAAATAGAAAAAATTAGCCGGGCGCAGGGGCGGGCGCCTGTAGTCCCAGCTACTCGGGAGGCTGAGGCAGGAGAATGGCGTGAACCCGGGAGGCAGAGCTTGCAGTGAGCCGAGATTGCGCCACTGCACTCCAGCCTGGGCGACAGAGCGAGACTCTGTCTCAAAAAAAAAAAAAAAAAAAAAAAAAAAAATGTAAAATTTGAAAAAATATGATACAGAATAGCAATAAGCCTTACCATAATAAAAATAGAAATATAAATAGACTACGGACTAAAAACTAGTATTAAAAAAACTCTCCTCAAAGTCAATGCAAAAATGACAGAAAAACAGAAAAATGTGAAAGAGATCTTTTTAAACAATTTACAGGAAACAACAGCTCAACAAGCATAAAAGGAGATGCTCAGACTTGTTGGCAATCAGGCAGTGGTAGGATGGACACCTAAAGTGTGATGAGTACGCCCCAGGAATTGCTTTGCATCAGTGAGAAGCAATTGACTGGATGTATACATCAAAGCCAAGATGGATCTTTAAGACATAGAATGAAAGGGAAAATGTAATAAACAAAATGTAAATTTTGACACACTCGAAGTAATAGCACACATATTATAAAATGTATACAACCAAAGAATATACATTAGAAAGGTTGCCTATGGAGTAAAAGGGAAATGGAGTGGGGAAGGGGGAAAAATGGTAAAAGAAAATACATAAAATACAAAATGAAAAATACGAAACATTCAAAACAACAGTCCACATATTATATATTTATTACTTACATCTATATATACACACTAAATACATTAAAATAAAGGAAGAAAACTATTTTATATATTTAGCTAATTAGTATAGTTATATAGCTAATGTACTGCACTCTAAATACTTTGACTTTTAATTATACTGTCTTGTGCATGACTTTTATTTATTCCTTGCTAATATCTATCCCCTCCCTCCTTTTTTTTGAGACAGGGTCTTGTTTTGTTTCCCAGCCTGGAGTGCAGTGGTGTGACTCTGGCTCACTACAGGCTCTGACCTTGCAGGCACAAGTGATCCTCCAGCCTCAGTCTCCCACCCTCAGGACTGTAGGGATGCACCACCACAATCGGCGAATATTTTTTAAATTTATTTTTTGAGGAGACCGGGTCTTACTGTGTTGCCCAGCCTGGTCTTAAACTCCTCGGCTCAAGCCCTCCTCCTGCTTTGGCCTCCCAAAGTGCTGGGATTGCAGGAATGAGCCACCATGCCCAGCTTCTTCTCTCTTTTAACTTTATTTGTACATTGCCTTAATCTTTCAGAACAATGTTTAACAGTGAACATAATAGTGGCTGTTTTATGTAACTTTTAAATTAAATTTTAATTAATTAAAATTCTAATTTTTAAAAACAATTACAAACTTAAATTCAACAGATGGGTAGTTTTCAAGTATAATCTGTGAGAATTTTGAGGAAATTAGCATTTTGTAAACATATCCATGACCTCATCATGCTCCTAGTTCCTTGATGGAGACACATAACCATGACAGTAAACAGCCAGTGGATTCAAGAAAAAGCATCGGTTGCCCGTGAATCTTGGATGAACAGTAACCATGCTACAGGCATTGATTTCAGAAGAGCCTGGGATAGGTCCTGTGGAAAGTGTTTTTACTGAACATTATTCATGCTGCAATCAACAAAGAAGGCTTGTCTGTCTGAGCTGTGGGGTCGGCTGGGCACAAGAAAAAAAGCCACTCACAACTCAAGAGAACCCAATAGCTTGTATGAACACTAAAGTAAACCATCAAAAGCACATCAAGTCTATTTCACACTCACTGAGATGGCTACTATAAAAGAAAATAACACGTGTCGGTAAAGAGGCGAAAAAATTGGAACTCTTGTGCACGTTGCTAAGAATATAAAATAGTACAGTCACTGTAGAAAACAGTATGGAGGTTCTATAGAAAACTAAAAATGGAATTACTATGTGATCCATCAATTATGCTTCTGGGCAAGTAATTGAAAGCAGAGACTTGAAGAGATATATTTGTAAACCCATGTTAATAACAACATTATTTGCAATAGCAAAATGTGGAAGCAATCTACTTGTGCATCCATGAATGAATCGATTATGGTGTATATAATCCATTATGTAACATGGTATATACATAAAATGGAATATTATTCAGCCTTAAAAAGAAAACCAATTCTGACACATGCTACAACATGTGTGTACTTTGAGGACATTTTTATATTTGAGAACATATTTATATTTCTATTATACAGTGCACAGTAATGACAAAAGGACAAATACTCCATGATTCCACTTATATAAGACACCCAGAGTAAAAAAAGAAACATAGAGACAGAAAGTGAAATGGTGGTTTCCCAGGGTTGGGGGAGGGAAGAAAGAAAAGTTAAGAGTGTAACGGGTACAGAATTTCAGTTTTGCAAGATGAAAGGAGCTCTTGAATAGATGGTGGTGAGGGTTGCACAACAATGTGAGTGCACTGCAAGCTACTAAAATGTACCACTTAAATGATGGATAAGACAGTAAATTTCATGTTCTATATATTTTACCACAATTTTAAATAAAAAAAAATCTAAAAGTCACATCAGGGACTTCTATCAAGGCATATTTAATAGCAGAGAAAGACATGTTTTCAAAAAAGAAACTACCAGAAATTGTAAGGAAGGACTTGGAATGGGGAAATTTGAGGATGTAAAGAATTGGGTCTATTAAGACAAAATTATTTCAGGAAAAAAAGCTTAAATCAATAATAGAATTGAAATTTCTAGAAGCCAAATATGTGATCTGAAATAACTGAAGTAATCTCAAAATACAGCATGTATCACTGTAATGACGGGCCTCTAGGCTCTGAAGGTAGACTGCCAGGTCTAAAATTAAGCTCAGCACTTATCAGTAGCTAGCATTAGCATATAACGTTAGTTGTTGATATTATATTCAAACAATATTTATTATCAATACTATTAATAAGCAAAATGCAAAAAAGTGAATATTGTGAGTGAAAAGACAAGCAATGTGAATGGATTCAGGAAATCTAGATCCAAATGTGAGTTCCAGAAAGAGAGAAATAGATTGAGGAGAAACAATAACAAAAATAAAATAAAATAAAAGATAATTTCTGGGCTGAAGAATAGTTCAAAATGTTAAGATTGAAACACATCCTGGTGACATTTCTAAACTCCAAATTTAAGAGAAAATGTCACGAGCTTCCAGAAATTGGAAGTAATTTACTTACAAGGAAAGAAAATCATATTGGTATCAGGGCCCTCTCAACTGAAACATTAAATATACAAAGCAGTGGAACAAACAAACAAAAACAAAGAAAATATAAATAAATAAAAAGAAGAAACAAAACAAAGAACAAAGAAACAAAACAGGTGATCTTAGGACCAATACCCAAGTCATCATATCATTTATCTGTTAACTACAAAGATTTAAGTTCCATATTGTGGCCTTGTCCTTTTGAGGTGTTTGTCATTTTCTTCTGCTACAGAATCCTGTCTACAAAAAAAGGTCACATTTGTTTTGTTAATATTCGTTGCACTTTCAGTGTTTGAAGAGTCATTATATTCCCCCTCAAATACTCCTCTAAATGCAATTGTCATAATATTCTAGAAAACCCGAAAGTATAGAGATGATAAAGCTATCAGTGACTGTCAGTGGTCCAGGAGTATAGGAAGATAATTGAATAGGTGAGGAACAGGGGATTTCTTTAGAGCAGTGACACTTTTCTGTATAATACTGTAATGGTAAGCTCAAGATACTAAGCATTTTTCAAAACTCATTGATACAACTTAACAGCATGTTATGCCATTAAAAGTAAGCCATTTTATGCCATTAAAAGTAAGTCATTTAGAAAGATCATTTAAGAGTCTGAAGTATGCCAGGAAGAAATGCAGAATCTGACCAATCAATGCAAATGTATTACAAATGTATGAAACAACCTCATAGAGGGATGAGTGGAAATAAGTTATTGACCTAAGAAAATGTGAAAATGAGTTGGAGTCCTTAAAACCAAAGTGAAAATGAACTGCATGTAAGCACTGTACTCTGGTTACTAAAGCTGTTTCCTACAGGGGTATAGGTCTACAATTCTGAAAGCACTATCCACGTCTACAAAAATTAAATGATTAATTAAATGGTTAGGGGATGGAACCATTTTAATGGAATGTTATATAGAAACCAGGTTTTTTGCTGTTGGAGTGAAAGATTACATTTAAGCTAATGGAGAAGACTGGAATGATCCATGTGGTAATAGACTGTAGTTGGAAATAATATAAACTTGTATTTAGATTAATTTAGATAAAGATGATTGCATATACAAATATTTATAGATATGTGTATATTCACGGATCTGTACATAGACTCAGGTCTCTTAGCTCTGTCAGCTGAGAGGCTCTCCAAGCAACACAGTGCTCAGTTGTCATTTCTAATATTATTCTCCAATAAAAGAACCAGTGATCCTTGGAGAAAAGACTGATTCTAGGACTTGGTCTTGCAATCTACAAGAGCCTAGGACATCTTGTAGGGCTGAAAAGTCAGAAAGTGCTTAAATAAATAAATTCCCACAATAATGGGGATACAACAAGTGACACAGGTGCTGAGAGTTCCCAGTGCCCAAACTGGAACAACTTGAGCAACAAAACAAAAAGAGTGCTATTGAATTATAACCCACATTACAAGATAAGTATCAATGAGCCCATACTAATATTAAAAAAAACGGTTGAATAAAGAAATAAATGGGAGAATAGATAAACATCCCATGCTAAAGAATTCTAAATGATTTACATAGATCCTCCACCCTTACGGAGGTGGACCATGATTTCTCACTCCATCACCGTGGGCTGTGCACAGTGGATTTCTTCTGAAACGCACAAAAAGGGCGTAAGGGACAGCAACTTTCCAGGGATATGGGAAGGAACTTGACAACTTTATCAAGTCTGGTGATCAAAGTTACTATCAACCATGACCTTGCATTTTGATACTACGGACTCTTGACACAATGTGATAACAATGGGACCTCTGTGGTCTTATTCTCCAACATATTACCCCAATCCATTCATTTTTTAAAAAGCATCAGATTAAATACCAGTTAATGGACATTCTAAAAAATACCTGATCAGTATGCCTTAAAACTGTCATGATCACCAAAAACAAGAAAAAAAATGGGAAACTGTCATAACCAAGAGGAGGCTAGGAAGACCTGAGTACTACAACAGAAAATGACATTAGTCAAAAACCAAGGTAATCTGCATAAGGTATGGACTCAGTTACTAATAGCGGACATTATTGGTTCATTAATTGTGACAAATGTACCATTCTAATGTAAGATGTTAATACCAGGGGAAAATGAATGTGAAGTACTATCTTCGCAAGAATTACTTAAATCTAAAACTTTTCTAAAATAAGGCAGTTAATTAAATAAATTTTAAAAAGCTGCTCTATATATAATATAGGATATTATTATAAAATAAAATATATATTATAAATTAATTATGCATATTTTTGTATAATTCCCACATGTAATGAGAATTTATCCAATTGAATGTGACAAAGTCAGAAAAATTAATAACTATAAGAACTGTCTGACCTTTATTCATTTTTAATATAATAGAGCATAGCTTTCAATGTTTTAATTAAATAAAACTTTCTTTTTGTATCTGGTATGTCCAATAATTCTTTTGTTGTTAATTTTTTTGGTATTTTATCAATCAAATCTTAAGTTATGTTTATGGTGGACCATGCAAATAATAAATAAAAAGATTCAGGACCATTGAAAAAGATTCAGGAATCATTTTGAATCTAATCAACAACAAAAGAAAAATCATTTTATACATGTGTGGCCCTAATCACTGCCATGAAGGTCTAGTTTTATCTTTTGCCTCAGAAAAAGACTGGAACATAAAAATATTTCAAGCTACATAGATGGTTTTCTGATATTAAAATCCTCCATAGTTACAATAAAATATTTTTAAATATCTCTAAAGAAATGGAAAGGAGTGGCTTGAATGTAGAATAATATCTGAATCTAGTAGATCAATAAATATAATTCTTTAAACCATTTAAAATATTAAAAATTTGAAAAACATTGAGTAATAGAAAAGTTATATTTAAACTGCATTTTGTAATGTTTAAAGTTTATATATATGTTAATTGTATTTTGAATTTTTAAAAATAAAATGAAATCAATGTAGACTATTTAAAATTTACATAAAATCTCGTCTACAGAAATATCTTGCAAACAGCTCTTATTGTTGGAGAAATACCTGTATCAGTGGCTCTTGCATTTACAGGAAATTTTCTTCCCTGAGAAAATAATTATGAAGGTTAGATCAATATACACATTGGGTAGACGTGTGATTTTAGACATACATTTTATAAAATCGTTTTAAACAGACAGAATATCCTCTCATTCTTTACTAGAGTAGTGTTCTTTAAATCTGAAATACTTATTTACTGACACTTTTCTTTAAAGATTTGGGCCAATATGCGACTCAAAGGCGAAGGAGGCATTTTAATGCAAATTATAGAGATCAAAGTAGAGGAGCTGAAGAGGTAGAAACCATATTTAGTACTCATTTTCCTTTTTACCACACCAGTCTTTCTCTGTTTCCCAGGGTTTCCAATTACAGAATCAGAAACTCATTTATATTATATATGATAGAAAGTTTAGTGTCTCTTTCATTCACACAAACACATAAATATGATATAAATATCCCTGTGTGTGTGTGTGTGTGTGTGTGTGTGTGTGTGTGTGTTTGGTCCTTCAAGGGTCTTCCCATGGAAATAGAAACCACATTCTCACCCTGACCATTATTTGCCCCCTGTCTGTCTACAGAATGGTCACAGTTCCCATGCATGACTCTCACTGAGCCTTTCCATTCTCCACACAGATGTTCATTTTTTTTTCCTCCATGTTCAAATGGTCATTTTCTGCCATGCTCATGATTGGAAGTTAATAAAGCAACATCTGACAGCTGCCTCTAGATCTTCGAAATAGTTAATGGAGTTAAAAAATTTTCACAAAGTCCTAAAGCATGTCTAGTAAGCCATCTGACATGACTGTTGACCAAAATTGGACTTATCAAGTGATCCTATGAAATTGATACCATAATATGACACTAAGAGGCTGTCGTGTTTAAAGGGCTCGGAGGCCCTCTGCCGAACCTCATTTTCTATCATGCTTCTCCTCACTCCTGCTCCAGTCACACACTCCCTTTCAAAGAGTCTTCCAATGACCCAAGATCCCTCCCATCTCAGGACATTTATAGGAAATACTCTTTGTCTTTCCCCATTTCAACCTCCTTAATTTCTACATATTTCAGCAGAATCACGTCCTCATGGGAGCCTTCATTGATCCCCTCAACAAAGGCATGCCTCCCTGCCATACACTCTGAGAGCAGGATATGCTTCTCCTTCTTAGCACTTACTACACTTATATACAGTTTTCCATGGTATGAAAACCTGATAAATATCTGTCTCTTTCATTAGATAAAAATAATATAACGATAGGTAAAATCTGATAAGGAGTACCTAACACAGTGCCTTGCACATAATAAGTGTTCAATAAATAACTGCGAGTGGAATAACTGTATCTATATATACATATATGTGTGCAGAGGTACTACAAGTGCATTACATAACAGATACTGAGTGTGTATGTAATGTAAAGAATGTAATTTTAAAATGTGCTTATTATAAAGCATCCAAAATTATTCAGTTTTCTTTTTGAAATGTTCACAAGAGTCTTTGGATATTGCAAGTTTAGGGGAGAAAGAGAAAACATATCAGGAATGCAATTATCAGAATTGCAGAAAAGCAATATTTAGTGATTGGCTTTTTCTCTTCAAATGTCACTTTGGAGAAGCTTTTTCAGAACTTTCAAAATGGGCTCCATTCTTATTCATATTGAATCAACCTGCTTTTTTATAGCACCTTTCACTTCTCTTTTCAAAATCACATTTGTTAATTGTCTGTCTTCCCCTTCACAATTTAAGATTCATGAGGATAAGCACTTTCTCCACTTCATTCATTTCTGGATCTCCCATACCTAAAACAGAGCATTGTGAAGGCACTAAAGAAGTATTTACTAATTCAATTAATTTCAACTGAATGAATTAAGGCATTTCATGGAACTGTAACCACTGGCTAAAAGTTGACTCAAAACTTCCCTATCCAACTATTAGATTTCAGATTCTTTGTCTGATATAGGTAAAAATTAATCTTAATTCATTTAAATTGCATGCCTAAATTGCACACATGTAAAATAAACATTTCAAAATTCACTAAAGGGTGTTTTCCCTAAACAGTGAATTGTTGCATTTATATAGGTGATTTTCCTGAGGCATACTATCATTGTTCTCAATCTTAGGTAACACAAAAAAGAGTAAGCCTTGTCTATAGCAGACAATAGCCAATGTTGCTCATTGTTCTGACAAAGTTATATTCAGAATGACTCACGCCAGGTCCTTACTCTCTGTATAGAAAAGGCTCACTAACCTAATTAAAACCCCAATCCATGACACTCAAGATGATTTCCCACTTAGTGGCTGATGGCTGATTTTCACTGTCTTTCACACTACATTTGGTTCCTGAAGGAGAAAAAAAAAATTCGTATGGTGGAACATACAAGAACAATGGGAAAAAAATAAGAATGAAAAGTCCTTAGGAAGCACCTGACAGGAAGAGTAATAAGTAACGGCAGCAAGGTCAAAAGCAAGGTGTCAGTTATGAATGATTGTATCTGTCCTGTGGCACACTGTCGTTCATGAAGGTTGATAACCATTCAATGCAAACAGAAGAACAGTATTTTATGGCAAAATTATTGGACATAACTCAGCTCACTTGTCTTCTTTGAGGGGTGGGGAATGACGAGAGAGAAAATAAAACAAATGTATGCAGGTGAAACGGCAACTGTGTATAAAGGAACAATAAATTTCAAGCCAAGATTCTTGTACCAATTTCTCTTCCCAGAGGAACACCTGCATACATTGGATATAAATGGATAAAAATTGTTTGAGGAGTGCTAAAAGTAAAATGTTCAATGTGAAAATTTCTGAAAACCAATACTATCTAACAGTACATAAAAATAAAATATAGAAATACGTTACTACTCAGAAAAGTATCTACTGTATATGTATAAGGGAATGGGAGAATTTCCTGGCTTGAATAAATCGCTGGATTCTCCAAAACAAAAATGCTATTGTGTATTTTCTTAACAATAGACAAGTCAAAATATCCAAACTTTTACTCTGAAAATATATTAATGAATTAGAAAGACATACTGAACAAAATAAGTATAAACCTAAAAAATGGACCTTATGCTAAAACAACAAAGTATTAAAGGAAGAATTAAGTCTATAACAAAAGACAGAAGTCTAGCCATTAATTTATGCAGGATGGGAATTAAGTAGGATAAAAATTGGTTTATTGTTCATGGGGTCAGGGGAGGGAGAGAGGTAGGAAAAATAGCTAACATATGCTGGGCTTAATACGTAGGTGATGGGTTGATAGGTACAGCAAACTACCATGGAACACGTTTACCTATGTAACAAACCTTCACATCCTGCACATGTACACCAGAACTTGAAATAAAAATAAAAATTAAAAAATGGTTTATTAACTAACGATTAGAATCCCAACACGATAACTTTATTTTGTTCTTACTTACTCAACCCATATATGGAGCATCAAGTATATATTAGGCACCCTTCTATTTGCTGATAAAATGTTACAATTATAGAAACACAACTTAAATTTATGCTTGTTTTACACAAACTTGAACGAGGCATATTTAACTTGCTCAATACGTTTTAATACTCCTTAGCATAGGTGAAGACACATAATGAAACCTACACAGATACAATCCACATTAAGGTCATCATTTTCATTCAAATCCAATTAATATTAAGTGTCTTTTATGTGTCAATAGAGCTGGGTGTCACATGGGAAAATAAGAATACATGATTTAAGGAGCTCACAGATAAAAGGCAATGAAAACATGTAATGATTATACTTGTGTGTGAGCAAATTTTATTATATTATAACAAAAAGGGAAAGTACTTTAGTGGGCTCTCAATGAAATGAAGGACCTGTATGAAATTAGCAAGTTGTAATAAAGTGTGTAGCACTTGAAATGGGCTTTGGAAAGTGAACACGATACCAGCAAGAGCATAAAGAAAATGAGGAAATTCCAAGCAAAGAAACCGCATGATTGTAGATACTGAAGTATGGAAGTGTTTAAATATTTTAGGAACCTTGAATAGTCTGAGATGGTAAGAACATCAATAGTGAGTTAAAGACCTTAAGAAGTCATGACTAGGTACATAGGCCATATTCTGAAAGTGTCTTTAATTGTATTACAAGGATTTGTGGGATGGGTCAGGGCAGGAATCTTAAAGACGGCAGGGAATTTGTGGAGGTGAAGCTGAGGGGCCCGAGAGTAGGCAGAGCCTTGGAATAAGTGGGAGAACTGAAGGGTCACACTGAAGATCTAGTTGACATTAGATATCACAAATTCATTAATGGAACTGATAGATACAAGCGCAATATCAAGAACTAGAAATCAGATGAAGATAATTGAACATATGGGGTTAAATATCTAGGGTAGGGCTGAGAAAACTGGGGACTACAGCAGGTATCCAAAAATCCACAGGCTTAGCAGCAACTGGACGCAGGCTCTGGGTACCAAGTGACTCTATTTGTTTTGTTTTGTTTTGTTTTGTTTTGTGATGGAATCTCACTCTGTTGCCCAGGCTGGGGTACAATGTCACGATCTTAGCTCACTGCAACCTCCACCTCCCGGGTTCAAGTGATTCTCTGGCCTCAGCCGTCTGAGTAGCCAGGATTACAGGTGTGTGCCACCACCTAATTTTTGTATTTTTAGTAGAGATGGGGTTTCACCATGTTGGCCAGGCCGGTCTTAAACTCCTGACCTCAGGCGATCCACCTGTCTCGGCCTCCTGAAGTGCTGGGATTATAGGCACGAGCCACTGCACCTGGCCTAAGTGACTCTATTTGACTCCCAGTCACATCACACTAGTATGTGACTTTGGGCAAGTCACTCAATTTATTCTGGCTTTGTTTTCCTCAGTTGTAAAATGAAGGTAATAATAATACGTATTTACAGTCCCTTAATTCAAGTCTTTGTGGTCAAGCGTGTTTTTAAATTCAGAATTGCTTAAACTTTAGAAAGTTCTTATAATACACATACCATATATTAGATGTAATAGCCCAGTAAGTTTGTAATAGCAGTTCCATAATAAGACACAGGAATACTTCCAAAGTAAAATATATGGCTATTTATGTTCAATGGAACAAAATCAGACTACAAATAGGCTTATGTCAGTTTTTGTCAAATGTGATGGCAAGTGAGTTATAATTTTTTTTAAAAAACTTCAGAGCTTTTTAGACTTTGAATTTATGGTTATTCCTGTAGAATACATTTTATGCAAATCTAAAATAGTCTACAGTTAATTTCATCTTATTTCTGAAAATTCAAAATGGGATTAACTTATACATAAACTTTAAACATTTCAGTATGCTTGCAGTTTAAATAATGTAACTTTTCTATTACCTGATCTTTTTTCAAATTTTTGACATTTCAAATGTTTGAAAGAGTTTATGGATAGGGGTGTGTGGACTTTAGCACCTAAATCATAAGGTTGTGATAATTAAATAGATAATATATGTGAAGGATTTTGGAGAGCATCTGGACCTGAAGCCCTCAGTAGCTCCTGTAGTGGTGATGATGGGGGTGTTTATGAAGGAAAAGAACAGGCAGAGATTAGGAGAATAAGGGGGATTTGGGGTTACCATGAGATAGAAAAGTCATTTGAGAAATAAAATGGCAGAAGATCGTATTCAGGGATTAGAATTTCAGAGTTAAACATTTCAGAATCAGATCAGAACAATTTCAGGTGAAGACGACTTTTCTGAAGCGGTTTCCTAGGTTCAGGTCTAAGAGAAGAAAACAGGAAGTCAGATAAACCTATGCATGAGCCTCATAAAGAAGGAAAACTTTTGATGAAATTAATTAAACATGGAGCTTGCCGTGAAATCTCGGTGAAACTCTTGGAGATCATCCACTCACCTCCTAATTGCCAACACCTCATCTCCCAAAATCTCCCTGCCCACCCCCAGGAGAAACTAAGGCAGTAGAGGAAAGTGACTCTGGGTCAAACTGTTCTTTATTCTGTCCACAAAGTGGGGTTGTTGATGCTGGTCAGAGATTCTGGTCAGGTGAGAGAGGCCAAGTATTTACAGCTCTTGATGCTTCTAGTTCAGGAAATTAGTGTATGCAATTTGAGATTTAGGCTGCATTCATATGTGTATACAGTGATATGCAGCATACATAAGCTTCACACTGGGATTGCGTTCAAGGCAAATTCCATGTCTTAATTCTCTGTGTTCCTCTATCAAAGATGCCTAGTACAATACATCCTACACAGAAGATGCTCAGTAAATCGCAAAATGATTGGGACTCTTTTAGCTCTCATGTATGTATGTTCTATAAATAAATTATAATAATATTAACCCCAAAATAGACGTAACTATACTAGAATCTTACACACAGTCTGTATAATGGCAATAATAACCCTGAAAAGACCTATTATTTAACCATTTTACAAATAAGGAAATTGAGGCTCAGACTACTTAGGGGATGAGGCCAAAAACACATTGCAGGAAATTTAAGAGATTGAACCCAGATTTGTCTGAATTTGATGTCTGTGCCACCATCCACTACTGGGAACTAGAGAGCTAAATTAACAAGAGGCCATCTGCAAGACATGGTTTAAGCCCCTGCTAGGCAATTGTCATATTTCTTTTTAAAATGGCTATAACAACACTCCCTCTATAATCTGTTATCTGGACATTTTAACTGCTGAAACACCAGGGGGAGAATGAAAAATAAAATGTTGATTTGGTTTAGGCTTTCAATTTATTATGTATATAAAATTATGATAGCCATGCTCATTAAGGTTTAATATTATGAAAGAGCTGTGTATGTCCCTTAAAGCCTTGGGCAATAGCACTGAGACCTAAATGCCCATGAATAGTGGATTAATTACTTAGCAATAAATGGGAAGACATTTACTAACAACAAGGATGCCATACAGAAAGAATAATTATTGCTTTTATGAATTCATATCCTTGTTCTAAGCATTAAAAATGGAAATACTAGAATATAACAATATAAAACTAAGTGATAAAACTGGTTGAGTGAAAATTCATGTAAAAATTAAGCAAATCCTAGTGCACCGACCTAGGTGTCAGCATCAACATTCCTCATAGCGACAGTCATTATGGAAAAGAAACCGCAAATATAGATATGCACATACAACACACATTTATATAATTGAAAAGATGAAGCTAATTAGAAAAGTGTTATGAGACCACATTTAAAAGGAAAAAATACATATATAAAATCCTACCCATAGACTTGAGATGCCAGAATTTATTTTCATTTATCAAAGCCTGAATTTTTATTTTATTTTATTTTATTTTATTTTATTTTATTTGAGATGGACTCTTACTCTGTTGCCCAGGCTGGAGTGCAATGGCGTGATCTCGGCTCACTGCAACCTCTACCTCCCGGGTTCAAGCGATTATTTTGCCTCAGCCTCCTGAGAAGCTGGGACTACAGGCATGCCCCACCACGCCCAGCTAATTTTTTGAACTTTTAGTAGAGACAAGGTTTCACCATGTGGGCCAGGATCGTCTCAAACTCCTGACCTCAAATGATCCACTCACCTCACCCTCCCAAAGTGCTGGGATTACAAGTGTGAGCCACCATGCCCAGCCAAAGCCTGAAGATTTTTAAACTGCATATGGCTAGTAGGAAAAAAAAATTGTCATGACTGATTAGTGATGTCTTTCATAAGTACTGAATGGGAAAAAATCATGCTTTCTGCAGGTATTTTCCATCCCTTAAACTTCATGGCAAATGAACTGAACTCTTTCACCATTCTCAAACTCCACTCATCTGTATTTACTTTATTTTGAAGTCAATGGAGTAGAACAGAAATAATCCAGCTCTCTATTTATTTGACATGTTTTAACCACTAAGTACCCCATTTTCCTCATTCTGAAACATGAAAACTGTCACATTTACCATGCAGGCTATTGTGAGGATTGGAAATCAAGGACTTAAAGCTTCTAACATGATGCTTGGCATATGGAAGACATTAACATTTTGCTGATATATATACATATGTCAACACTCATTAATAAGACTGTTAAAAATATTTTTCTAGAAACAATAATTGTTTAAAAAATAGCATCCCTCATCTTATTTTCTTTCCAGTGAAATGTTTTGGGAGAGAGATGAAGAAACAGAAAACTAAGGAAAAATATACATGTATGTCTAAATTTTTCATGGATTAGATTACTGCTCTGGGATTTGGGCAGGAGGCAAGACTAATGAATGAGTTGGTAGCCTATGGTTCGAAGGAGACTCTAAGGACAAATTATCACCCTTATTTTAATTTTTAACAATTCAATCATCCTCCTCCATAACTCCCAGGACCACAGACATTTCCATGTTAAAACTGTATGTTTCCATGTTAAAACTACTTGTTCTATCAAGAAATAGAGTCAAAGGCGGGCTGGAGATCTTTTCCCTCTTACTCCCCTCTCCAGTTTTAAACATCTCAGGAGAATGCGCTGAGCTCCCTTAATACAACAGAGAACAGGTACATTGTCCCTCACTTCGCTCTGCCCTTGCAGTTCTCTGCAACCCATGGAGAACAGTTGTATCTTTCCTCTAATGCACTCTTGTCAGCCTTCAGTTTGATAGATAAATAGATAGATAGATAGATAGATAGATAGACAGACAGACAGACAGACAGACAGACAGTCAGTCAGTCACAGACAGATGTGTGGGTATGGATCCATATATACATACACACACACCTATATACTTCCACACACATGTACACCCTTCTACCAGAACATATTCAATGCTACTATTCCTTAATAGTCACTGGAGACCAATTTTCCACAGGACTGACTCACTGATGGTGAATAAAGGGAAGAGGTGGAAATCACAAATAATATATTAAGATCAAACTGAGGTAAAATGTCAAAAGCAATAGCCAAAACTCTATTATTAAGGCTAATAAGGAAAAGACGAAATTTTAAAGGCTAACAAAAAGGGCTTGGGTTTACTTCACATTGTCATTTAATAGTTGCTAAAGGGCAGATCGTCACTCTCTCAGAAAGCCACTCTGGCAGATAAAAAGAGAAGAAATGGCCCCCAAGCACTTTTTAATGACATGATTAAATATAAAACTATCATATTTTAAAAGGCAAATCCAAAAATAATTCATGTGAACCATGAATATGATTTTTGGAAAGTGTTCTCCCTGTTGTAATCCTATCCTTTTCTCCTTTGTTGCTTCTTTTTTTTTTTTTTTTTTTTTCCATTTCACTCTTTGGTTCTTTTGACATTCAGTTTTAAAGAGCCACCCTTTTGTCAGCTAGAGACGTAGAATTTTCTAATGCTTGATATTAATCCAGTTGCTGGTATCTGCTCCCAAGCAAACTCAGGTCAGAATTCTACTGCTTTTGGATAAAAGCCATATCAAGGCTTACAGAAAAAAACCAAATGTGATTCTTAAAGCAAATATGAATTCTCACCACCAAACACAATTGGAGGAATTTCTGAAAACCAAAGCAGGCAATGCTGAATTGTCCATTTCACAAAGGCAATGGACACGTTTCCGTAATATTTTAATTGTAACACTGAAAATTACTTTAGCTCTGATTTTTGAAATATCTGTGAAAAAAGCAGATCTCATATTAGTGTACATTTTGCGTAGAAAAGTATTATTTTTAAATATTGTTTTAGAACTGAAATTAGTTAAGGTTACATTAAAGAATAATTGGCAGCCGGGCATGGTGGCTCACACCTGTGATCCCAGAACTTTGGGAGGCTAAGGCGGGTAGATCACTTGAAGTCAGGAGATTGAGACCAGACTGGCCAACATAGCAAGATCCTGTCTCTACTAAAAATACAAAAACGAGCTAAGCGTGGTTGTGGGTGCCTGTAATCCCAGCTACTTGAGAGGCGGAGGCAGGAAAATCGCTTGAACCTGGGAGGCAGAGGTTGCAGTGAGCTGAGATTGCGCCACTGAACTCCACCCTGGCTGGGCAACAGACCAAGACTCTTTAAAGAAAAACAAAAAGAAAAAAAAGAAAGAAAGAAAAACAAAGAACAAGCGGCATAATTCCAGAAACATACATGAGCTAGATTTCCAAACTCTTGGCTCAATTTATTTCATTAAACTGATATTCAAAACAAATTGGATTTTTTTTCTGTTTTATTTTCGACTACAGATGTTATGTCCATCTCTTAATTGGTTGCATTGATATTTGTACATGTCATCTCTGTAAGATTAACATCCAACATAAATGATCCATACGAAATAATCATCTCCATTTAGTCCCGTGACATTTGAATCAGCTCTTCCTATGTCAAACTGTGTTCATTGTTAGGATGACCGCCCATATGCAGATTGAAATCAGCCTCCCTGCTGCATCCTGGCCCTTCATGAACAGCAGAAGGAAGGGCTTCAGGGTGACATGATTCTGCCAATTTTGCATGTCTCTCTGCAGTTTTTGGGATGGAACACATGACCTCCCTCCTAGGGCCTCAATCCCTTGATTTCTCCTCTCTCATTCCTGGCAGCTGAATGGGTGCTCTCATCGTTTGACACACACGATGACCTGCCACAGTAACCTCTCCATGCGCCTATATTCTTACATAGACACTCAGAGCACCACCTGTACTGCATAGCTTGCAGACAGTGACTCATGGCTTAATGTATTTCATTTAAACTTTGCCACCACCATTCACTTAGAGCACTGCATTGTAGGTTTATGTTTCTTGGGGGGGTGGGAGGGCATTTTTGTATCAGATTAACCTACCTATCATTTAATCTATTATTTAATATTTATTTAATAATAAGCTTCTTAATTATTGGGGGGGAATAGTCTACCTTAAAAATAGTACAAATCATCATTATAATATTTGTTCCTAGATTGGTAATAACTTCAGGTCCACAGAGAGACAAATTTAGAGTCAAATTGAGCAAATAGGATTGCATTTTACCATGGAGTGAGTGGTAGGTGTGTACAATATCCTAGATCTGTTTGTTGGAACAATATAAATTGCAACCTGACAAAGTCTTCTACACGAGATTTAGGTGATCCTCAAATAGCCATAGCTAGGCTTCCCAAAACTTGCTAAATTGGAATTAGCACATTTTTTGGTTGATATCAGTCTTTCAATTCTAAAGGCATTCTCTAACCTGACAGCATAGGACAGGAAGCCATGAGTCTATGGTGAGCACTGCAAGGGCTTAAGAATCTCACTTCTTAGGAGAACAGTAGATATGAGCAGTACAAGAGATACCAGAGCCTACTTACTGATGGGATTGCCCTAAAGTGGGATAGAAACAGAGTGCAGGCCCTCTTGGAGGCATACTTGAAACACAAGAGGCAAAAATGAAAATGCTATCATTATTCTGCACTTTTTGTCATTGAAATTTCCAGCCTAATTAGTGAGGCTTCATAAACTTCCCCCATTGAGGGGGAAATGAAAACTCAGACAAAATAAACTTCAGGAAAAAATTATAGACAGAAGGTGAAATCTGGCTTAGAAAATGAAATAATATAGTAATTATTTTACAGGGTTCCAGTAAACCATAGACCCAGGGTATTCTACATCTAATCATGAAGTATAAAAATGCAATTCTCATTTGTTCAGTTTCACTCTAGATCTGTATCTCTGGGGCCAGAAAGCAATTACTTCTCTATGCACAAATAATACAGAGTAATAATTCTCTTTACTATCCTTAAATCCTCTCTAACATTTTTGTCTAACACGCCTTCAGGTTTTATATCATGACTGATGCAAATGTTGTAAGTCTGGTTTTGCTCTATGTTTTGTTGTGTTTACTTTCTATATGTAACATTTTAAACATCTAAAATATATTTTCTCACCAATATCTTTGTTATTGTTTTGTTTGAAATTTATTTCTCATACATTGATTACTCTGTTCTGGCAGGAAGGTATTTTATTGATTATAAAATTGCAAAGATACTGCAAAGTGGCATTCCATCTCAGGGCTTCACAGAAAATTTTACTAACTATTAGTAATGTCAACTTGAAGTTAGAAAAGAATACGATCTAAATGGAACCTAATAGAAGCAGTAAGACTTTCTAAAGGTTAAATCAATGTGGTTTCCTTTTGAAAATGTCTTCCTGGAAGAAATGCTGTTTTTCTGCACCAGCATCTTTATCTGTCTTCCAGAGGATTCTGCTCATTACTGGGATCATTCGCTATTCTTTGTTGTGTTTTAATTATTTTTTGTTGCATCATCAAAGGCAATTTGCTACAGATGGGTCCAGTCATATGCTCCTTCCATCCTTCTTGGCACAAACACACTCACTTTGGCTCTGATCTTCAAAATCCCTGCATCTAAGCCAAACTCTCAACATGTCTTTCAAGTAGAGGATTTAACCCTTTACTGGCCAGGGGGGAAAAGGCAATAGCAATCTGCCTCTGAAAAGTGGAGAGAAAGATGATTAATTGTAAAAATCGCCTTTATGAGCTGCTGACAATCCAATACTATGATAGTGGGAAAAACACAAATGATGTTTTTAACCTTATTAACATGACTAGAAGATATGGGATATGTTGACTAGTGCCACTATTAATCATTGATGCATTTAGCAAAATTTGCAATAATGAAATGTGTTTCTCATACTCTTTAGTGTGTAAAGCTTTTAAACATTCTCTAACTGGGGCATAATTATCTAGGGACACAGTAATTACAGGACTTAGTATTCGTAATGTCTCATACTTATTTTACTGCAGCCTCTAACCAGAAATTAAAAATACTTCCTTTTAAGATTGCCCATCTTTTCCCACAATTACCTGTTATTCCCTACTTAAGTTAGTGACTTTCTCCATTCATCTTCCAAGTTAGCATTAGAATGTCAGTGCTTAGAATCAGAGTGCATCGGAGAGCAAGGGTTCAAATCCTGGTGTCACTGGCAGAGTTTCTCAAACATAGCATTTAACAAATTCTAGGATTAAAGTGGGCACAGACATGCACACACACACACACACAGATACATCAAAAGCATCTTCAGAGACAGGAAAAGACAACAGGTATTGTTGTTTTGGCTGATTTGAAGGGAACACTAACCCTCTGAGGTGGCTGATCACAGAGCAAGATCTCTCCCATTAGCACAGACTCTGTGTCCCACATATCCTTGGGAATATTCATCTTTATCATTCAAATCCCATAATTGACCAATGGGTAGAGTCATTTTGCAAGTGTAAGAGAGGGTACTCAGGTAAGTCTACGTGAACAAAATCAAAATGAATGGCAACTAAAAAGAGACAAGTATCCCTGTTTCCTTCAAAAACGAAATGCACCCTTCTGATTCCAGTGGTGAAGATGGTTTCACAGCCTTGCCCACTTTGGAGTTGCCCATTTGAGGGATGCTGCAAGCCTCTGATGACTTTGCTACCCCTGTGCATCGCATTTATTGTGTATCTCTCTACCCCTGGAAGTTTCTGTAAGTCAAATGCATTTTTTAAATTGTACAATATTGCTATGCAGCATGGGAGACAAAGCTCTGATCCAGGCAGAGTGTGTGTGCACAAAAGACTCTAAAAGACACAATAACAAGGATTTAAAAATAACATCCTCCTTATCTAGTTGCAACTTGATTAAATGGCTTGTTACCCAGAGCATGAATCACTGATGAGCGTTAGTTAAATATAGACAATGCTTTAAGAGAAAACTTATTCCTCTGTTTTTCATATTAGATGTAGGGAATAGAGATCCCATGGAAACAAATATATGATTGCTTTTCCTTATGCAGATAACTTTTGTTAGATATAAGTTCCAAATTTCTTTTCAAAGAATCAATATGTCAGTATGTTCAATTCTTTGCCTTCTACTTTTAAGCTTAACCTCTTCATAAAGCAACCTTTTTCGATTACCTGCTCCACCTTGACTCATTTCAGTTGAAAGGACACAAAGATAGATGTGTACCCGCCCCCCACCCGCTACACCCTTGTTCTGCTCTCTAATCTTTGCACGTACCAGAGGTTTCGTAAGTTCTGTAAGTACATGTTTTTCTTTCTGAGGCCAGGTCACAGGGAATGTTTAAGTAAGATAGCCAGGTCACAAGGTGTGTTTAAGCAAGATAGCCATAAACTGGTCGTGCAACCTGATGCAATATAATTAACTGCCTTTGTGTAAAACTGCTCTTCCGCCTCAAGGGTTGTACTGAAATATCAGAAATGGCGGGAACCAATCATAGTTTGCCAAATCGCTTTGTTCAAACTCCAGCCAATCATACCTCTAATTTGTATAATGATTCTATGCCTACTTTCCTTAGACTATATAACATTGTTCGGAGCTCAGTAGGGGAGCTCTCCTGCCCGTCTCGTTTCACGAGCAAGTGAGAGCTCCAGGTTCGAACCTGTAATAAAGATCCTTGCTGCTTAGCTTTGACTCTGGACTCTGGTGGTCTTCTTTGGGGAATAAACGGTCTGGGCATAACACAGTCACCTACTCCACCCTGACTCATTCTGATTACCTGCTCTGTCATAATCATTTTTCCCAACAAACTACTCACCCTGTCACTCTCTTTAAATTAGCCAATCGGAATTAGTTTAGCCTGCGCGGTCTAACCCTAGCCAATAGGGGAACGACACAGCATCAGGGGCCACGTGCATTAGGGATAAGAATCCCTTCGCCTCCCTTGTCCACGTGTGCACTCACCATTGCTCCATCTGTAAGGGTGCACCCTTCTATAGAAGTATCTTGCCTTTCTGAGAATTAAAAAGAAAATTTTATATTTTGGTGCTATTTATTTTGCAGCACCGAAACTTTATATATAACACTTTTATCTTTCTATTTAATAGGGGACAGTGAGTGACACTTTATGTCTTCTTTTTATTTTTTTCCCTTTCCTAACAGTAGGATAGTATTTAGTTTATTGATCCATTCAATAAATATTTATCATACCTGGCTCTAAGCTTTACGAATAAGAGAAGTTGACAGCCATTCAGGAGTTCAGAGTCTATTGGAAAAGATAGCTGTAAAATACAATAAAATACTACTACAATTAAAGTATGAATATATTACAGTGATCACTGTTTTGGGCTGGAATGTTTCAGAGAAGTGGTAATACTGAATGGGATTTGAAGAGTAAAAGGATTTTTCCATTTGAAAGAAGGAAAATCGGCGGGGCATGGTGGCTCATGCCTGTAATCTCAGCACTTTGGGAGGCAGAGGTCGGTGGATCACCTGAGGCCAGGAGTTTGAAACCAGCCTGGCCAACTACTCTTTTTAGTAGAGACGGTACAACCCCGTCTCTACAAAAAAATAAAAATAAAAAAAATAAAAATAAATAAAAAAAAAAAGAAGGTGACGACGGAGAAGAAGGAAAATCATTTTATTTGTTTGTTTGTTTTTTTTTTGTTTTTTTTGTTTTTGAGACGGAGTCTTGCTCTGTCACCCGGGCTGGAGTGCAGTGGCCGGATCTCAGCTCACTGCAAGCTCCGCCTCCTGGGTTCACGCCATTCTCCTGCCTCAGCCTCCTGAGTAGCTGGGACTACAGGCGCCTGCCACCTCGCCCGGCTAAGTTTTTGTATCTTTAGTAGAGACGGGGTTTCACTGTGTTAGCCAGGATGGTCTCGATCTCCTGACCTCGTGATCCGCCCGTCTCGGCCTCCCAAAGTGCTGGGATTACAGGCTTGAGCCACCGCACCCGGCCGGAAAATCATTTTAAAACGACCATGTTTAAAACCAGGAAAGTGTAAGGGATCATGAGTTAAGGGAAATGAAGGCATTAAAAGACAAGAATATATAGATCACGTGGGAGTCAAGTGGCAGAGGTTGGAGATGTGGAAAGGAAGGCGGTTAGCTGGAGAAGGTTGTGCATATTGAAATGGTTTGAGTTCATCCTCTGTGGTTATGGGGAACCACCAAATGATTTTGAATAATGAAATGATCATTTACGTGCTCCACCATACTACTTTTTTTGTGGCAGGAAAGAGGGAATAGCTTTCAAGGAGGCAAAGTGGATATAGAGCACTGTCCCAGGCACTAGGAGAGATGTGAAGTTAGAATGAAAGGAGGCCAATCCCAAAGCTGCTATGTGATAACCTGGGCTAAGATGTTGGTTATAAGGATAGAAAAAAATTATGAAAGCCTTAAGGGTTTAATGGATAGAAAAATCACAATTTATCGACCTTAAGATTTGAAATATATATTTTTTCCATTGGCAGATAAAGAGATATCTCTTCTATGTGGCTTTGAAAAGAAGCTTTTATATCACATTTCATGATTAAAATATGACGTCTTAATTTTGCAATTATTTTAGTAATCAGAAATGTATCTAAGGAAAATCATATGATCATAACAGTGTAGCATCCACTGAAATCCACTGAAATTATTCACTGTTATAGTAAACAATTTAGACATCATGGAAGGCACTAAAAACATTCATTACAATGTTTCTACATGTCAGGCATAGCAGTGACTGTTGGAGTTCATTTAAAGATGAATAAAACCTTAATCTCAATCTCCAAAAAACGTATGCTGAAATGCCAAGAAAAATATAAAACATACCTAAAAAGAGATTAGCTTGAAAAACATAATCTTTCTTTTTTAATTATTTTTAGTTTAAAATCTTCTAAATCATGGCGTTTATGTTTGAAAGCAATGTGTATTTGTTGGGGGCCGGAGGGAATGGTGCATATTTGATCTATTATCTAGCTAGTTTACTGAATATATGTCTTTCCTAGGCACAGATAATCTATAATGATAGTTTATCAGCATATCTATATCTATAGATAGAGACAGATCAATTGATCTACATTCATCCTAAGGCTTTATTTTATGATGAAAATATTCATATGGGCTCATCAATATTAAAAAAAAATTGTCAAGACTTTTCTTAGATAACTTTGTTTTCCTTAAGAGAAATTAATCCAGAGGGCAGATGTGTGTATAGGGGGGTGTGTGTGTGTGGTTTGCTGTTGTAACACCAGTGCACTGTAGGCACTCAGGAACTCAGTTTGTTGAACAGTAAGGAAATGATGTTTTCACTATATCATACATTTATATGATGTGATACATAGTGTAATCCATACAATGTTACATGCATTCAGCTCACTCCGAATTGAGATCTTTACATTGTATTGAATTAGTGAGTAAAAACAGCACTCAATTAACTGCTGCTTAAGGTGTACCTAAAAATGAATGATCTCAGTCTAAGAAAAGCATTCTGGAAAGCTGATGTGACACTCAATATCATATTCATTTAAAAATATTACATATGCTGACTTAAGATACAATTTTAGAGACCTCTGCTTATGTAAATTAGTAAAGCTAATTAAAACTTAAGAGTAAATTTGTTCCACTGCCTAAAGCTGTGGAACAAATTTATTTCACAGGGTTTGTCTTGCCATATTGATATGTTAATGGAATTCAATTAGTATTAAGTACCAAATAGTCCCCTTTCCTGGTATATGTCATAACAAGTTGAAAAATACAAAATGCTATTTCAAAAACTCTTAAGTATTTACAACTAATTTGGGGAAGATAAGTCATATACACATGAAACTATTATAAAATAGGGAAACTTAAAAATGTCCACCAAAATCAAAGTTCAATTTGGTATGTTAAATTTATTGTAAATCCAATTGATTAGGCAGTTTGATAGGAGTTAAAGAACAAAACAGTGGACATTTATAGCTATATGAAAAGATACAATGACCCAGAGAGACCATTTGAAGAGAAAAACTAAGGAGGCAAAGACCCAGTCCTCAGGTAATCCAGTATTTAGAAATTGGAAGAGACATAGTTGGAAAAAGGGATAAGAATAAAAAGCTGGGAAAGTGGGAGGACAACCAAGGAGGTATGGTATCTCATAAGAAGAGAAACGGCTTCCAAGAAGGGCTGACCATAGCTGTTGAATATGACTGAACAGTCAAGCAATTTGGTGACAGATAGCAAAGTGTTCATCGCCTGTTGGTGAGATGAAACTGATGGCCTTTCCAAGAGTAGATTCTGCGGAGTTTTAGGGATTGATCAGTGAATACAAATTAAAGAAGCAAGAGCAAGAATGGCAAGTTTTTGAAAAGTTTTCCTGTCCAGGGAAGCAGAGTAAAGAAGTGATAACTCAAGCCAGGAATATGATAGATTAAAACCTTTTAAAGATGTTTGTAGGTTCATTTGCTGATGCAGTGAGAGGGTGAGACTTGAAATAGAAGAAAGAGTATCAAGAAAACAAGGTCCTTGAGCAGAAGAGCAGGATTAAAACCTAGAACATAGCTGGATGGTAAATAGAGAGGTATTGTATGAGGTATAGCTGCAAAAGTTGACTTCTGTTGCCAAACTGTTGAGTTATACACAGGAATTACAGGTTTGGACTTTTTTTTTTCCATCTGGCAAAGAGGAGCTGCTGAATATATTTGAGCAGATGAGAAGGGTTAGAACTCACATCAATGAAGATTAAGCTGCTAGTAGTTATCAGGATGTCCCTCGGGCAATCAGCCTCCAAGATGGACCTTACTCTCTGCCTCTCAATATTCATTTATTTCAGCCTGTGGTGCTCTTAGGTAGCCCCTTCCCACATTGAAGAGTGCTGGCTGATACCACAAATCACATATTGTGGAAATGCAGATTTGTGGCTTTTCTGATTCTCTCAATTTGGGTTACTTTCAGATAATTTGGGGAACAGATCGCTTCCTTGTAACTCTCATTTAGTTTAATTGGCACAACCATTATCTTGCTTTGTCTTTTAAATCTAACCTACTTCAAACACAATTAAGTAGAATTCCAGATCCTAAAAACCTAACACAAACTACATCAATGGTAATAGGAACTTCAGTTTCTCCTGGAAGTTAGGCAAATTAGTTAACAAGCAACCTGCACTTTCTAACTAACATTTAAAGAGTTTGTTTATAACCAGAGAAAAATCAGAAAACTCTCTTCACTCAGTTTGTACTTTTACTTTAAAAGCCCACTTCATGAAATAAAAGGTTGAGTTTTACCAAATTTATCAAGCCCTCTTCTTAATACTTGGATTTCATGTGTGAACAACACAGAAAACTGATGACCGCTGTTTACAAAGATTTATTGTCTAGAGATTATAAAGACCATGAGAACACCCCTTTCTATTGGCAGTATTACAAAGCAGGGTTTTTCACTTAATAAAATTTTGGTATTGTCTCTCTTTGATATGAAAGCTATCCTAGGGTCTTTTCAAAAATAATGATCTTGTAGAATTCTATAGAAATCACCTATTCTCTAGGTCCATTTCTTAAAACAGCACACTTACGAATTTTTTAAAAAATTAGCCAATTTTAAAATAATCTGATAATTTGAATATGTCTTTTTTTAAAATCTTGCTTTCCTGCTTGGTCTACATGCAGAAATAGTACATTGATTGCCGTTTACCATGTTTAAATATGTGAATTAACTTAATTAGCCTTAAGCTAGTACAATAACACATTATTTATGAAGATAAATCATCTTAACAACAAATAAAAAATTAGAAGGATTATGTCTTTAAAGTATTGATTTTGTCTAATAATTCACAAGGGGGAATCACAGTATCATTAACTATTTAAGGAAAAGTTTATATAACCACCTTTACTGAAATGGATACAAATCTTATACTAATCTTGATAAGGTACGGTAAATGCCCAAATAAATAAATCCTTTGTATGGATGTGCCTTATTAGCATGCTTTAGTTATCTCTAATTTAACACATTTAAAAATTACTGTATCTACTAAAGATTATTTTTTCTGTCCCATGTACTGAATTATAATTTTGGTGTTTAAACAACAAAAAAGATGTTTTCTATACCTATTGGTTTAATTTCAAATGTAAAGCTACATTATGGTTTAAATAGGGCTTCATAGACTAACAGGTGAAACAAATCATGGCTTATTATATTATTTCTACAGAAAAAAAAGTGTTATGAGTTCAACTAGAAGGTATGAAGATGATTTTATAGAAAATAAGATCATTTGGGGCTGTCTATAATCAATACGAAACCTGTATATATGACTTTCTTTTACATTTACATAGAAAGTTATGCCATTTATAAATTTTGCAAGAAACTCTATGAAATTGCTAGCCTGCTCTCCAGGAAACTGCTAGCTTGTAGAGTTCTTGGGGGAATCGCTTGCCTCAGAAGATGCTGACTACAGTACTGATTATCAACAGCTTTCACGAAGCCCTCCTTTCCCTTCCCCTACACTCTGTAACTTAACTATGACATCCTTTCCCAACTTTCACTAATACATTTCTGAGAATAAATACCAAATTTTCACTCCAATTTTAATATCTTTCTGGACACAGCTGTACAATTCATATTACTTGCTAGATGTCATACAAGCACTAAAATTATATGACAATCTAAAACCAATTCATCATTTTCTTCTCCAAAACTAGGTTGATCGTCTTCCTGAGTTTCCTATTCTAAGTTTTACCCCAATAACTCAAATCAAAAACGTAGGATCTGTATGCCTCTCCTTCCTTGGTTTCCCAATTCTGAGTCACAAACCAGTTACCTGACAATATATTTTTAAAAATTTATCACATAGGTTGTTATTTGTGACAAAATGGCTTATCAGTTATTGCTTTGTAATAATTTTAAGTTGCACCTGAATGAATTTTACTTCTTGCCTCCCCTCTAGTGTGTCCCATGTGCTACCACTACAACAACCTTCTGGACAATATGTAGGAATTATTTATCCATAATTTTAATCGTTGAACAGAGTACATTATTATATAAAGTTCTGCAGAGTCTATAAGAGAACGTTCCTGATAAAACTACTAAATGATCTATTACATTTAAGAGGAAATTGTACTTAGAAGGAAGGAGAATCAATTATGAGGAAAACAATTGGTAAAATCATTGTTTTTGTTTTGTTTTGTTTTGTTTCGTTTCAGATGGAGTCTCGCTCTGTCACCCAGGCTGGAGTGCAATGGTGTGATCTCGGCTCACTGCAACCTCTGCTTCCCGGGTTCAAGTGATTCTCCAGCCTCAGCCCCCCAGGTAGCTGGGACTACAGGTACCCGCCAGAGATGGCATTTCACAATATTGGTCAGGCTGGTCTCAAACTCCTGACCTTGTGATCCGCTCACCTCGGCCTCCCAAAGTGCTGGGATTACAGGCATGAGCGACCACACGCAGCCTAAAATCATTAAAAAACAAAAAACAAACAAACAAAAAAAACCCGACTGGCTATGTGGTAGTGCAGAAAAACAAGGAGAAACTAGAGAATAATAATCTGGTAGATGGGTGGAAAAGATTGGGAGGTAATAAATTAAATTGCCCTAAAATTCTCTTTTTTTTTTTTTCATGATTAAAAGAGAAGTAACCTAAATTATTTCTATTAAAATTATTAAAATTGGATACTTAGTTTTCAAAGCATAAATCAAAAATTGTAAATAAAGGAAATCTCTCTCAAAATCAATCTAGTAGAAAGCAGAAAATTGGTGAAAGAAGCACAGGAAAAGTATATTAAACTGAATATTACTGTTGAAGGGCTGGGTGCTTTTGCTGAGAACATAAATCTACCAATATCTCAGACCTAAATTTGAAATAATATTGCAAGATGATAAGAAGTTAAAGACATTTTACACAATGGAATCATGGTCAAATCATTAATAGTGCCTCAATTTCAAAACTATTTAGTATTTTTTTGTTATCAAGGGTTGTGAAGTTAGAGACTGAAAATCTTTGAGTCTCAGTTTTTTATTTGTAAAATGCGAGGATAACTGCTTCATAATATTGTTAAGAGAACTGGGTTACATCCTATATATGATGGTGACCTTACACATAGGAGGGATTCCACAATTGACGTTAACTATTACTTTTTTTTTCTAAGATTTCAATATTTTTACATAAAGAGATTCAATTTTTAAGAATAAAGTTATGTTCTAAAATACATCATATATAATTTATTTTCTTTCTTTGTAAAATAAAATGTTTGATCTACATAGTAATAGCTTTTAATTTACTCAACACATAAGATGTCTACACTTAACATTACTATGAGAGAAAACAGTGATAGGTAAATCACAGAATTAATCCCCTCGACAGATGAGTAGGATTTTCATGGAGAAAGATGGCAAGACACCAGCTCAGGAGCAGTAGTGGAATGATGATGCTTCTGTTTTATGGTTGGCAGACTCTGCCTCCTGGTGGCTTATTTCTTACATTGGTTTGTCATTTTTCACCATGAGTTCATCATGAGCAGGAGGTTGTGTGTTTAAGTTATCCATTTGTCACTATAGGGCTTCAGGTTCCACCCGAAAGATCCCAGGGTCCCACATTTGTTTTAATACTAATTTCTTAGCTCATCATGTCTTCATTATGCAATAATATACATTTGGGACCGGGCTCGGTGGCTCATGCCTGTAATCCCAGCACTTTGGGAGGCTGAGGCAGGCAGATCACCCGAGGTCAGGAATTCGAGACCAGCCTGACCAACATGGAGAAACCCCATCTCTATTAAAAATGCAACATTAGCTGGGTGTGATGGTAAATGCCTATGATCCCAGCTACTCGGGAGGCTGAGGCAAGAGAATTGCTGGAACCCGGGAGGCGGAGGTTGCAGTGAGACGAGATTGTGCCACTGCACTCCAGCCTGGGCAACAAGAGTGAAACTCCATCTCAAAAAAAAAAAAAAAAAAAAAAAAAAAATATATATATATATATATATATATATATATATGCGCACGCGCGCACGCACACACACACACACACACACACACACACACACATTTGGATTCCCCACTGAGTCACTGTATACATTTGGGTTTTCTAATTATATCCGAGATGTTTTAGCCCCCATACAAGACTCCTGTCAGGTGACAAACTACTCTTTTCCTTGCTGGTTGATGGGGTTTTTCTAGTATCCCTTCAATTGATTAAGTAGTTTAATTGATGCAGGCTAAAAGCTCATTGCCGTCATTTAAGAGAGTAAGTAATATTATAAACTTTTATTTATTTGTTTGAGATGGAGTTTCACTCTTTCACCCAGACCGGAGTGCAATGGCGCAATTTCGGCGCACTGCAACCTCCGCCTCACGAGTTCAAGTGATTCTCCCACCTCAGCCTGCCGAGTAGCTGGGACTACAGGCACCTGCCACCACACCCGGCTCATTTTTGTATTTTTAGTAGAGACGGGCTTTCACCATGTTGGCCAGGCTGGTCTCGAACTCCTAACCTCAAGTGATCCACTCACCTCGGCCTCCCAAAGTGCTGGGATTGCAGGTGTGAGCCACTGCACCGGCCATAAACTTCTTAATACCATTGCGTGTTATACAATTTACTTAAGTAATGATCAATGTAAAGATATTAAAAAAAACCTTAAGTGTGCAGTCGGATGTCCCACAAGGCTTATACTTTAATTTTTTAACAGCTTACACATTTAATCAGAAAGTTTTGGCAGCTGCAACATTGTTTTTACATCCGTGAACCTAATTTAGCTCTATAATTAAAATTTTCTCTTACCAAGCTCCAAATCACTGCTATGCTTAAATAATTCTAGGAAAATACTAGTGTCCCTTGGTTGCCTGCTAAATGTTGGGTAATGGCTGTGTGTGGAATTAGTAAACCTTTGAGTCCTATACCTCGACAGCCAGTCTGGGGTGATGGTTAAGTGCTTGGATCTTAGAACTGGACTGTCTGGAGTTGTACTTCAGTTCCACCACTTACTAACATTAAAAAGTTAATGAGTTCTCTGTAACTTAGTTATCTGATCTGCATAAAGTATGATCACGGTAGCTTTTTTGCACTTATTATGCACATTAAATGAGATCATGTAGTTAAAAGAGTGCTTAGTTCATAGGAAGAGATGAATAAGACCTAGGTACCACTAATTGTTCCATTAAGCAAACATTTATTAATTGCCTATTATGAGCTAGGTTGTGTTTGGATAATATTGGTATTAGCTCCAGGGAAATGCTAGCTGCTGCTGCTGCTGGTGGTGGTTTTTGTAACTAAGCATATGTCTTCACAAACCCAACTATTTTAGTTTGTGTTCTTCATCTCTTTACCTAGCTGACCTAAAAAAGGCAACCTCATGGAGTCTAAACAATATCTTCTCAAAAGTCTGAATTTTATATTTTCTGGATTGGGTCACACATTATTGTGGACAATTGCTACATAATATTTTAAAACCATTCGTCCACTTACTGCTGCCTAAGAGAATGGCCTGATATTTAAAGTCTTCTCATTCAAAAAGTCTCAGATTTGATATTATATTAATCCTGTGTTTGTTGAAAATATTTTTCTGAAAAAGAAATTATAGCACATTTACCAAAAATTCCCAATTAAGAGTGAATAAAATGGAAAAATCCACATGGTCATATATCTTATCAAGATGGACTATATTACTAGGCAACATTTATGTCAAAAAGATTCATTTATGTTCTTGTACACAAATTCAGCTTTTGACATAGTAGATGTCTAAATCTATATATTCTGCATTATCCCATAAGCTAAATGGAATTTCTAGAACATTAATTAATCATCTATTTTCTGCTACCATGCAACATCTATTCTTGATTCTTCCTAGATTAAAGTAGGTCCTCACTAAACACTTGTTAAAGAAAAAAAAAGGAAGGAAGAATGGATGGGAAGGGAAAGAGGAGGGAGGGAAGAAGGAAGAAAAAAGAAGGAGGGGAGGGAATAAGGAGGGAAGTTGTTCACTAGCTTCTGTCTAGTTCTACTTTCCTAGCATCCATTATCAAGGTTATTCCCTGAAGTGTACAATGTTCACACTTAACTGAAAGATTTAATTTAGATTTTCAGAGGTCAAGACCTAGGCTTGTACTATGCAAGTTTTTTGGTTTGAAATGCCTGACTACAGCTTCATTCCAGAGTGCAAATTATTTCACCTATATTTTCTAAGTAGTGAGAAAAATGACTGTTTTCTAGACTTGAGGTTCATGAAGACTGCCTTAAGGTTCATTTAGAGTGGTTTGTAATGAGGTGAAAAAAAATCTATACTAGGGTGTAGGATATCAAAAACTATTTATCATACTAAATCTAGCTTAAATCTACAACTTGACATTGGATAATACAGGCAATATGAAAAACAGAAAGCACAAAAATAACACATTTGGAAAATGTTTAAGAATTGCTTAAATGAGGGTAAAACTGACAAAAAACTATAAGCAGTCATGGATGTTATCCACGTATTAATTATGTGACATGGCTTGGAATAGACACAAAGCAAGCTACTAATTAACCAAAACCTGAAATGTCAATGGCTAAGATTATTTTGTTGTCCATTTTGTGATGATATTGTGGACTACAGAGTTTACAGATCTAAATACATCATGATCACCATATATTATATGCATCAAAATATCACTATGCACTGCATGTGTATGCATTATTATTTTTCAACTAAAATTAAGTTAAATTAAAAATTAAAAAAAGAAGATGGAGATATTTTCACATTGTACAAATTGGAAGTAAATTTTAGCTGTATGTAAACTAAATGAAACTAAACCACCACTAGAATTTAAATTTAACAAAATTATTTTTAATTAAAGTTCTTATTGTGAGATAACTATGAATTCACATGAAGTTTTAAGAAATAATATGGCAATCTCAAAATACCCTTTATCCAGTTCCCCCATTGGTAACATCTTTCAAAACTAGAGTACAATATCATAACTAGGATATTGACACAAATACAGTGAAGATACAAAACATCTCCATTACCACAAGGATTGATAATATTCTTCATGTTGCTCTCTAATAGCTGTACCCACTTTTCTCCTATCCCATTTCCCTCCTTAACTTTTTGAAATCCCTAATATGTTATCCATTTATTTTTATTTTATTTATTTATTTTAAAGACAGGTCTCACTCTGTTGCCCAAGCTAGAGTGTTTTGGTATGATCATAGCTCACTGAAGCTTTGATCTCCTGAGTCCAAGTGGTCTTCCTGCTCCAGCTTTCCGAAGCACTGAGAGTACAGGGGTAAGCCACTGAACTCACCTAGCCTGTCATCCATTTCTAAAGGAATTTGGTCATTTCAAAAATGTCATATGAATGGAATAAAAAAATTAGTCACTTTTTGGAATCCTCATCTTTCACTCAATCTGATTCTCTGGTGATTCATCCAGGTTGTTGCATGCATCAACAGTTTGCTTCTCTTCATTGCTGAGTGGTATTCTAGGGTATGGATGTGCCACAGTTTATTCAACCATTCACTCAACTGAAGGCCATCTGGGTTGTTTCTAGAAATTGGCTATTGCAAAGAATGTTGGTTCTAGATAACGGCTAGTACAGTTAACAGAATGCTGTTATAAACATCTGTGTACAGGTTTTCGCGTGAACATAACTCTTCATTTCTCTGGGATAAACAACTATGAGTGTAACTGCTGGATTATATGGTAGTTGCATGTTCAGTTTTTGGTTTGTTTTTAAGAAACTGCCAAACCCTTTGTTACAAAGTTTCTATACCATTTTATATTCTCAGCAGCAATGTATAATGATTCAGTATCTCTATATCGTCCCAAGCATTTGGTATCGACGTTATTGTCAGTTTTTTTCACTATTCTGGTCAGCATGTAGTGATATTGCACTGTGGATTTGCCTGGTATTTCCCTAATGGTTACTGATGTTGAAAACCTCTTCGTGTTTTTGTTTTGCCATCTGTATATTCTCTTCAGTGAAATGTTTATGTTTTTGCCCATTTTCTAATTGGATTGTTTAATTTTTTTGTTAACGCATTTCACTGATGTATGATTTTCATTGTTTGACTATATCACCCATTATCTATTCATTGGAAGGACAGAATATATTATTCCTTTAAAATACTCAAAGGAGAGTCAAGCATGAAGTCAAGGATCAAGGCTGGGAACTAGAATGTGCTTATGAAGAGAAACCATGTGTGAAGTTTGATATTTGTCTTTCCTTTCGTGTTGAAACTGGCCCAATTTTCCAACAAGCCAGATGCCCATGGAACTGAAGATTGAGAAGCCTACAGTTTCATCTACAGATGCACCTGCTGCCTCTGACCAATTCCTATTCCTTACCCTTCCTTAATTCCTGTTTTCCTTCACGTGGTTACCATGAGACACTAGACCCTTCATTCAAGCATTTGCTGCCTGTTGAACAACTTCTCTTCCTTTCCCTTCCTCTTTTCCTTCCCATCTATATAAATCCTTTAGTTGGGGAGGAGGAATGGAGTTGAGATTTGGCTATCATCTCCCTGGCTGACATTATCTGTAATATAATAAAGCCTTCTTCCCGGGCAATACTCATTGTCTCAGTGATAGACTGAATCCATGGTGTTTGGTAACAGCGGTATGGAGACACCCATTTTCAGGGATTTTCAAAACTCTCTGCTTTGAACATTTTTGCTTATACCTCTTGGACACACAGATAAATATTTTTTCTAGAGAACATACAAAGGAAGAATATGGCTATGTAATAGGATAGTATGTGCAACTTCAATTTTACTTACTACTGCCAAATTGTTATTATTTTACCAATTTATACTCCTGCCAAGAGTATACTAAATTTTTAATTGTTTGTTCCACATCCATAGGAATCCTTGGTATCAGCTTTTTAACCCCGCTTTTGCTCAACATTTGGGTATTTAGGCTTTATTTGCATTTTCCTGATCACTACAGTGGCAGGGCATCTTTTTATAGGTTTATTAGTTGCCTTTTCTATTTCCTCTTAGGTGTGATACCTATGTATGTCTTTTGTCAATTTGTCTATGCTAAAGCAATTAGAAGTTATTTAATTATTATTATTATTATTAAAGAAACAGGGCTTACTCTGTTGCCCAGACTGGAGTGCAGTGACACAATCACAGCTCACTGTAGCCTTCAACTCCTGGGCTGCAGTGAGCCTCTTATCTCAGCGTCCTGGGTTGTTGGGACTACAGGTGCACACCACCACATCTGACTATTGATTTTTATTTTTTGTAGAGATAGGGTCTCACTATGTTTCCCAAAGTGGTCTTGAACTCCTGGCTTAAAGGCATCCTTCTGCCTCAGCTTCCCAAAGTGCTGGGATTACAGCTGTGAGCCACCATGCCTGGCCAGGGGTTATTTATAGAGGCAGTAGTATATGGTGGTTACAAGCACAGGTATTGAAGCTTAAATCTTGGGATTTGATCCATGCTCATAAAAGCCAGATTCCAGAATTGGGGAGTGGGGAGTAGAGTCAAGACAAAAGGCAAATTCATCAGGAAGACAGACCCCGCCTCATTTAAGACAGGAAGCAGCACGTGTTTGGTGGTAGAAGGTATACACAAGGGTTCTATATGAAAAACTAAAACAAAAATCTGATATCATATTAATCATCAGATTATCCTCCTATTTTGTGCTTTTATGGAGAAGTTGGCCCTCTAATAACAAGTGAGGGTACTGTATTTTTTCTCACTATAGACCTACTAAGTGAGTTGTACATGGCACTATATCATGTTAATACTCTTCTGTCTGTGAGATATTATTTGAACATTCATCATGTACAAGAGCAGCATAATTTTTAAAAATAGAATATGTCAACAGATCTTAATGCCCTTCCTTTGCTTTAAAAACAAACATTTTAGTTTTCCTTGGATATTTATTCGTCATGAATAACTCACCCGCTGACAACATTCTCCCTTTCTAACATTACCTCCTAAATGACAGACACCCTTAGCCAGGTTATGGGAGGCAAACAATAACAGCTTGTGCTCTAAGCTTACCACCTGACGGGATCTCATCAAGGCCCAGCTATCAGTGAACACAGGCACGAAGTTTAACGAACACCCATCCAACCAGACAACGTGTGAGACCAAACACATAGAATGAATTCTGGCCACAAGTGAAAGGGCATTTAATGGAAATACAATGAAAACTCCTGCTCAGAAAAGTAATAGATGGCACAGTTTTAGATGATACAGATATTAATGCAGTCTATTTTAACAACACAACTAAACAAATATTCTGAATTTTACTTTTTCTCCCTTTCCTATGCTTACATTTCATGAAGGATTAATTGAAAACTTTACCTAAAGTGTGTTAAACGCTTTATAGTTTCCAAAGTACTCTTTCATCCATTGTTATAGCATTTGGTGCCCCTGAAAACAATTTGCAACTCATTATAATCATTATTTCTTAAATGTAAAGAAAGTGGCTTATGGATTCTAAGTAGTTTGCCCAAGATCATGAGTAGTAAGCGGCAGAGTTGACATTCAAATCCAGGTCTGTCTCCAGCTACATGGCCAGTGATCTTTTGTCACGTCTAGGAGCCCACTGTGAAATTCTCTTGGCTAAATATCTCATACTTCCGGAAATAAACTCAATAGGTCACAGGGTCTTCATCGCTCCAACAAAAGGAAAACAAAATGCATCCTAAGGCAAAAGTAATCCCTATGTTTAGTGAGTGGTGTTACCTGAAATTGGAGTCTGTGTATGCATTGGAAGAATAGAACATGTGGTTCCTTTAATAGATTCAAAGGAGGGTCAACATTGATGCAAAGGAATGAGTCTAGGAACTAGGATATTTGTATGGAGAGAATCTCTGTATGAAAGTTTTGAGATCTGATTTTCCTTTTGTACTCTCAGTACAGCCATATTCTGGGTTCTAAGATTCTAATCAGGATCAATGCTTCTGTAAAGTCTATAACATGCAAATAAGCCATGTGTTGGTGTTTTTGCTTTGAATTGACGGATGGGACCAAAGAGAGATGTGGTTTTCCTCCCATTGAATCTTTGTTGTAAACAGTATGTTGATTGTAGCAGATGATCAAGTCAGGGGTCTCAGACTCTTAGGCAGCAACTAGAACAGAATAATCCATGGCCAAAACTATTGTTGGGAGTTGCAGGGAAAAGTACACAATGCTGAGAAGCAGCGCACAGTAAACAACTCTGTGGGAGATATAAAAATAAACTCAAAAATATAAGAGAATGGTTGGGACTTCAAAGAGGGAGAGGAGGTGACCCTTCTTGTTGAACGTAAATTTCCCGTAAAGGTAATAATTATGTTCATATTTCTCCTTCTACATTCTACCAGTAGTTTTAACTTCCTTGGTACAAAATAACAAAGGAGATGTTGAAGCATTCTTACCAAATTAAGAAATATTTAGAAAGTTGGGGTAATGTGTATATATGCAAAAGACCACCAATGCCTCACTTCAAATTTTGATTATTTTCACAAACTCTGCCTTTCAAAGGATTTTTTGTCATGAAAAACCTACTAAATAAAATGCTAGTTCTCTTCATGAATATACATAGGACATGCATTTTCATGGACTCATTCATAAGAAGTTATAAGGAAAAGCAACTAGTACATTTGCTTTCTCTTCTCTGTGCATAGCGTTTCATATATTTTCAGAGCTCACCACATATGAGAAGATACAATGGATATATCGAGTGCTCTGTTATGTATAATGATTTTGATCCAGGGCATTCACATTGAAGTTATTAAATTTAACAGAAATTTTCTGAAGTGCTAGTTTTTAAACAAATTATTTCAGAAACAGAATTTTAAGTAATTTGCAGTATGTGTGTGCAAAATAAGTGAAGCAATATAAAACGATCACTTCCCCAGAGGTCTAGGAACACAAAGTGACTCTATTATGGATATGTCAGTTATTTGCTACCATTGATTGTTTGCCTACTCAATGATCTGGCTATATTTACATTAACAAAATTTTCTAAAATATTTAACAGTGCTTAAGCTACTTAGAAAAAAAAAACCATATATTTGTGGCTTGAAAGTGTAGAGGAAAATAAGTGGAAGATTTTCAAGGGAGCAACATATATCAGAAACTTCTAATATGAAATAGAATATACTACGTCTTAGCCAAAGATAAATTATCTGTAGTTCCAGGTCAACACTCTGCCCTTAATCATTCTACAAGGCATAAAAAAAATTAAGTACTGAAATATCTGCTTGAAATTATTATATGAGTTTTTTTTCCTAATGATGTTTATTACTACATGGATAAAGTAATAATAAAAAAGCATAAATGCATTCTGAAATCACTGCAAACCATCTATCTATAAAAATAAAACTGTTCACAATCTCCCTACATTTAAGGAAACATAGTAAATTGTTTTACTTATATGCTCCCATTATATTTTGTGTTCAAATGGAAAAACAAAATAAAAAGTATTTTTTTCTCTAAGCTTGGCTATATTTTTAATTTATCTTCTGCTTAGACATTTTTTAAAAACCTCACGAGAAACAAAATTGCTTAGTAAAAAGCTTAACGCCATTTGAAGTATTATTTTATGCTTTTTCACAATACACTTTTTGTTATGTTTTATATTCTTTTGACTACCAAGAAAATTCAGCTCTGATTCTAATGAAGCCAACAAAGTAATTAATTTCAATGTTCTGCCTTATAATTTGGGGATTTTTCTGAAAAACAACTTAAAAGAAAACCATAAAAAGACTAAAGAATATTCTCACCATTCTTTCATCATTCAGGAGCCATATTTACCTCTAACTTTGGTAAAATTTTATTTGCTGAATGATCCCCAGTGAAGTCAAAAAGAGTCAAGATAACTCATTAAAAATATGACCTGTAAAATCCTTAGGGCTCATGAATGCTGATGAAATGAAATCCATGAATTCACATAAAAATATTATTTTACCCTTCTTTTTAACCTTAAGTCTCTATGTCACTTCAATTGCTAGCACTCAGAATAATGATCCCTCAGCTCATAAGTCTGAAGAACTAAGTATGCTTTCTTGCCACCAACAGGTGAGCATAAAAGACAAAGCAATGATCAATGATTATATGTGGATATATTAAATGGCACATTGTGAATGGAAAATAAAATGTATCAGCATTTGTAACCCGTAACAAAGTCCTCAATGAGTCATTCATGGAATTTTTAATGGCAAAACCCTAATACATATGGTCTAATCCATAAAGTAAATTCATAACCATATGGTCTAATTTATAAAAAGAATAGTAATTCGTCCAAGTCCATTTTTAATAACTTCTATTTTTTATTCATGAAGGCATAATACTCACCACAACATGATATAAGGGTTTTAAATCAGGACTACAAAACTAGTCTTTTTTTTGGAAAACATAATTTCTTTTTAGACTGCATAGATAATACCATCATCAGCTCCCAATTTCCCCCAAATCTTTCACTTTGTAAATTATTACTATAGGTTCACATATTTTTCTCCCTGTTCATAGTTAAGCTTCTTTAAGCACTATAAATGTCTTATTTTTTCTAACATTATATGAGTCTACAATGAGCCATTTATTATGGAGGACACAAAACTAAATTGTACCTACATCTGACTCTCAAGATAACGGTAGTAAGTGACAAGATGCAGAAGGGAAAATATTCAATCTGGGTCTAGAAAGATGTTCAGGATTTGGTTATGTCAAAATCTACATGTGTGTGTTGGCGGGGGAAGGATGGAGAGGAGACAAACATTCCAAATGTAGAAAAGACATGGATTTAACAAAGTCACAGATAAGAAAAAGGCATAAATAAGAGCATGGAAGACACATGTGTATCCATAATATGTGGTTACCCTGGCTTATTAAGAAAGATTGTAAGGGAATAGTTTTTTTATTTTATTGATGTTTTTTGAGATGGGGTATATTAGTCTGTTCTCATGCTGCTAATAAAGACATACCGATGAGTGGGTAATTTATAAAGGAAAGAAGTTTAATTGACTCACAGTTCCACATGGCTGGGGAGGCCTCAGAGTCATGGCTGAAGACAAGTGAGGAGCAAAGTCATGTTTTACATGGTAGGAGGCAGGAGAGCTTGTACTCCCACTTATAAAACCATCGGATCTCCTGAGACTTATTCACTACCGGGAGAACAGTACAGGAGAAATCGTCCCCATGATTCAATTATCTCCAGCTGGCCCCGTTGTTGACACATGGGTATTATTACAATTCAAGGTGAGATTTGGGCGGGAAACAGCCAAACCATATCATGGGGTCTCGCTATGTTGTCCATGATGGTCTCAATCTCTGGGACTCAAGTTTAGTGATTGTGTTAAGTTTGACAACTTGCTCTCTGCAAAGGTGAAGAATGATGGCCTTTCCAGAAGAAAGAGAGTTCTTAGAGACTGAAAGATGGGACTTGGAGAAAAAGTAGACGGTATAACACGCATTCTTAAGAGGGGCCAATATTGCCCCCAAAGGGACAAAAATTGGTTCTAGGGGGAGCAGAATTTTAGATATCAAACAGTTTGTGGCTTTCCAAAGCTCAGTGTTATACATGCAAGTCTCATTCTTCAAAATTTAATTATTCTTGTTGGGTTTATGTAAGTATCATGTTTTCTTAAGTATAAACATGAGTGGTATTGGAGTTCTCCAAAATTACATGAAAAGTGCACAAGACAAATGCTACAAAGTGTTGGCAAATAGATTGTTTTGATTAAATAACTCTCTTTTGATTGTTTGATCAATCTTAAAGTCAGATCACTAGAGGTGGCCAGCGTGTGCCTGTTGGCTGCCACTGACTGTTGTGTTAATGCTGTTTATGCTTGATTCTCGATGATCTTGTGTGAACTTGAGTTATAAGAATTAAACATTTATATTTTCTTCATTCTACAAAAGTTATTTGATCTGTCATCACATCCATTGCTGCAAAGAAAATAATGTCAATGTCCGAATGAATATCTAGCAACTAAGTTGAAATTTGTTTTCTCATATCAAGAAAAAATTAAAAGTTAAGGTCATTCAAATAATATTCAAGGATTTCATTTTTCAACTGTTTTTCTTCTGCCATTCCAAAAGCAGTTTTGAATTAGTTTTCAATTTGATTACTTCCTATTATCTGTGTTTATACAAACTGCTAATTTGCATATATAATTTGGTACATCATATTTAATTTAAATACATTACATTAGAAGTTACCCAAAAGAAATGATTACAAAGTTAAGTTAAAGCCAAATATAAGTTAATAAGTCAGAAATAATTGAAAATTACAGAAACAATGAAAGCAGTGCTATGTTAAATGACACAAATAGAATCACAGTATCGGATATGCAAATGTATGATGTAGACTGTAGAGGGTAGAATAAATGCTTATTTTTTATTGTCATTAACATCATATCCTTAATTACTATCCAATAATTAGTGAATTCAGGGTCCACTCAATACATCCCAGGCTTCTCTTCCTCTGTGTATTCTCATTTGAAATAATGTTCTCCTTTCTTTCTTCTTTTTTATTTTTATTTATTTATTTATTTATTTTTATTTTTGAGACAGAGTCTCCCTCTGTCACCCAGGCTGGAGTGCAGTGGCGCAATCTTGGCTCATTGCAACCTCCACCTGTTGGGTTCAAGCGATTCTCCCGCCTCAGCCTCCTGAGTAACTAGGATTACAGGAACGGTCACCATGCACGGCTAATGTTTGAATTTTTAGTAGAGATGGGGTTTCACCATGTTCACCAGGCTGGTCTCAAACTTCTGACTTCAAGTGATCTGCCTGCCTTGGCCTACAAAAGTGCTGGGATTATAGGTGTGAGCTACCACACCTGGCCTCTTGCTTCTATTTATCCAAATTCTACTTGTCTTTCAAAATCCAATTTAATTTTTTTATTTCTTCTAAACACTTTCAGCCTATAAATATTTCAGTAGCTTTTTAATTCTTAGAATATTGAATTATTCTGTAGAGTTGGCATTTATGTACCGCTTGTACATTCAATCTTTCATTCAAATAAAAAATATGTGTTTGATACCTACTATGTGCAAGGCACTATGCTACTTGCTACAGATAGGATAGTAAACAAGGTAGATGAGGTCCGCATCATGAAACTTCCCTAGTCACTGGAGAAGGTAACTTTTCACATACTCAGTCATCAAGCAGCGTGGCAGTGCCAGGAGACAAAGACTTAATCACATGGGAACACAGCGCCACTTAATTCAAACCCATTCCATGAACCTCAGAGAGGTTCCTGTGCCAAGAATGTAGCACGTGAAGTCATAAACCACCTTTTCAGGAAAAGTATGACTTCCGAAGGAGGAGAATTAAATACTGAAGGACATTCAGGGTCCAATAAGAAGCTCTTACAACTTCTGATAGAAAGAATCCGTGCCATACCATTGCTTTTTGTCAGCAGTTAAGCCTACTTTAAACTCACAAGCTCCATGAGACCAGAGTGTATTTAGGAAAAGCTCACTAACTATGTGTTTAAATTGTAATGAATAAAAGCAAGGGTGAAAAAAACTGGGATGGAGCTGGAAACTCGGTACTTGCAGAAGAAAGTTGTAATCCTAAATTAAAGGAATTGTTAGTTACAAATAGTCTAAGTTGGGCATAGTATATCCCAAACTGCTCAGCTTTTTTGTTGTTGTTGTTTGTATCTTTCATATAATACTATCCACAGTGAGAGAACCATAGCAGAATTTATCAATGAGCTTTATTGTCACAACAGATTATCAGAAAATATTCCTGACTTCTTTAGAAGATGTAAAGAAATACACTAATCTAGAAAATGTAAGTTTGTCTAAACACTTCCTCATTTGTTAAAAAAAGTTTAAAACATTTATTTTAATAAAAATTCCCTCAGAGATTACAAATGCTATTGTTTTGTACATTCATTTCTTACAGAGATAAAATATCTAAGATTACTGCCATTTTAATTGCTTATTTTATCGATGCATACGAAAGTGAATCACAAGGATTTTCTCTGTACTCCAACTCTGTGATTTATATTGGTAAAAATGGACTGCCAAACTTATAGCAGCATCTGAGTCAGAAATGTGATTCAGTTAGAACAATCAGACCACTGATAAGCAATTCTACCCTACTTTGGTTGCAGCACGTATTGAAAACTGTAGAAAATGAAGAGTAGGCATTAACAATTAATTAAGAACTTATGAATTCTACAAAGAGTTACTATCATGCGCTGAAAATTGTTACAATTTTTCAAGCAATGCCATGTGCTGAAAACTGTTAGAATTTTTCAAGCAATGCCCTAGAAAAATGAGAAGAGAAAAAAAGAAATGTTTCACCATGAAAAATTTGTTTGAAATAATCCAAATTCAAATACTATCAGTAAATAAGCAGAAGTTAAATTGAAATTAACTGGCTCTCAGGACTCCTACACAGACCAGTTGTGTGTACAGCAATTGTACCTAGAAAGTTTCTGTGGGCAAATGGACAGTACCATGTGAAGCCACTGGCCTATTATATTTTAAACCAGACAAGCCACAATATTGCTTTTCTTCTCTTCCTTCTCTCAGATCTTATAATAGCTAAGATGACAATGTCTATGACTACTTATGACATTTGGAGAGGCACTCTTGAGTTCGGGTGACAAATCTCTCACTATATTAATCCATGAGCAGCCAGTTTAGAAGTTGCTGACTCTACCTGGCTGCAGGCCTGATGCCTAGTTGGCTGAAATAGCTCTTTGCTGTGGCAGCATTTAAACTCATTTATACTTTGTCTGCTCTAAACTTGGCTCAGATAGAATGCTATCTTCAGTGACTTAATGGATCTCAAATGTTAGAAGCTGGAATTGCTTTTTCATATAAGAAATTCCTCCACAGACAAGCACACTAATATTTCTTAATAAATAAATGTAAACACTGAACACATAAGATAGATGTCCTCATAAAATTGAAAATTCTTCAGGCTTCTTAGAAACAGAATATTAATTTTCAAGAGAGTTATAACATGGATGGAGGAAATACATCTTTATTTTCACAAACTTCAACTAAAGTTTTGGTATTTTCTTCACATTGTGAATACAGGCAACAGATCATGGGTACTAGTAGTACCTGTGACTTTCTCACCAATAGTAATAGTAGATATTTTAATATCCTATTATAATACTTTGGCTATCTCAAAAGTATCATTTATGTTTATCACTCCTTTAAAATAATGGTAGTTACTTCTTCCTCCATAAATCTTGTTTAACATATATTCACAAAGTCACTATTACAGATTTTAAAAAATATTTTAATAATTGGTATTACTTTGTTTCTAATTCATTCTTTCCTAACCAACATTAAAATGCAGCTATTCCTACAAAACTACTAAAAGAAAATATTGAAGAAATGCTTCATGACATCAGAATGGACCAGGATTTTTTTGGATAAGACCTCAAATTCACAGGCAACAAAAGAAAAAATAGACAAATGAGATTGCATCAAACTACAAAGCTTCTGCACAGCAAATGAAACAATCAACAGAATGAAGAGACAATCTACAGAATGGTATAAAATATTGCAAACTATTCATCTGACAAAGGGATAATATCCAGAATAAATAAGGAGCTCAAAAAATTAAATAGTCAAAAAAGCAAATAATCTGAATAAACAATGGGCAAAAGACCTTAATATACATGTCTTAAACGAGGACACATACATGGCCAAGAGATACATGAGAAAAAAAATGCTCAGCATCACTAATCTTCAGGGAAATACAAATCGAAACCATGATGGATATCACCTCATGGCTGTTAGAATGGCTATTATCAAAAAGACAAAAGATAAAGAAGTGTTAGCAAGGTTGTGGAACTTGGATAAGACCTCAAATTCACAGACAGCACAAGCAAAAATTGTATAACAAGTGTTTTACACCCAGTAACACTGTCCCCTTGCACACTGCTAGTGGGATTATAAATTAGTACAGCCATTATGGAAAACAATATGTTGGTTCCTCAAAAAAAAAAACAAAAACAAAAACAAAACAAAACAAAAAATTCAAACAGAGCTACCATATAATCTACCAAACCCACTACTGGGTGTATATTCAAAGGAAATGAAATCAATAGGTTGAGATATCTGTCCTCTCATGTTTATTGTAGCACTATTCACAATAGCCAAGATATGGAATCAACTTCAGTGTCCAAAAATGAATAAATGGATAAAGAAATGGGGTCTACATATACAATGGAATATTACTCATCCATTAAAAAAATGAAATCCTGTTATTTGCAGTAACATTGATAAAGCTGGAGGAAATTATGTTAAGTGAAATACACCAGGTACAGAAAGATAGACACCTCATGATCTCATTCATATGCAGCACCTAAAAACATATATCTCATAGAAGCAAGGAGGAGAATAGTAGTTACCAGAGAATGCGGAGGGGACAGGGGACAGGGGACAGGGGAGGTGAAGATGGGGAGAGATTGGTGGAGTATGAAGTTACAGTTAGTAGGAATAAGTTCTGGTGTTTCTTGGCACAGTAAGATGAATATAATTAAAAATAATGTACATTTCAAAATAGCTAGCAGAGAGGATTTTCACTGATCTTACCACAAAGAAATGACAGATACCTGAGGTTATAGATGTGCTAATTACCCTGATTTGATCATTATACAATGAATACATGTATCAAAACATCACACTGTACCCCATAAATATGTGCAATTATTATGTGTCAATTAAAAATAATTAAAAAAATAAAATGCAGCTGTATTAAACATGATTTTAAAATGTCTGAGTTATATTAAATATGATAAGGAATAATTTAGATAAACGCAATAACTGTTACTAGAAGTTGGCAAACTAAGTTAAAAAAAATAAAACTGCTGAAGTTGATGAACACAAAGTAGTCACCTCTCCTCTCTAACATGTGGAATACATCTATAGATTTATTAATATGTAGAGACAGAAATTTCTGATTTGTATGACTTCAGAGCCACTGAAAAACTTTGAGGGACAGTAACCTCTCTGACTCCTGAGTATTAGAATATTTTAAATTCTAATAGTAGAAGTTGAGTATTGCAGTTAAGAGCATGAATATTGAAGTTAGAATTGTTTTTTAATCTTGATTATTCAATGTACTGTTTGTATGACCTGGGTCTTAATTTTGTGGTCTGTAAAATTAGAAAACAAAATATCTTCCTTGCCATCTTATTTTGAAGATTAAATGGATTCATACAGTTGGAAGACATCACATGATACAGAAAAAAATGAGACCAGACCTGTTGGCTCACGAATGTAATCTGGCACTTTAGAAGGCCGAGGCGGGAGAATCACGAGGTCAGGAGTTCGAGAGCAGCCTGAGCAACATGGTGAACCCCGTCTCTACTAAAAACACAAAAATTAGCCAGGCGTGGTGGCATGCACCTGTATTCCCAGCTACTCAGGAGGCTGAGGTGGGAGAATCGCTTGAACCAGGGAGGAGGTGGAGGTTGCAGTGAGCCGAGATTGCATCACTGCACCCCAGCTGGGGTGACAGAGCTAGACTCTGTGAAAAGAAGAGAAGAGAAGAGAAGAGAAGAGAAGAGAAGAGAAGAGAAGAGAAGAGAAGAGAAGAGAAGAGAAGAGAAGAGAAGAGAAGAGAAGGAAAAGAAAGGGAAAGAAAGGGAAGGGAAGGATGGAAGGTTGGAAGGGAGAGAGAGAGAGGGCAGGAGGGAGAGAAAGGAAGGGAAAGGGAAGAGGAATTAGTCAATATTTGGACTGCACACAAGAGTAGCAGCGCTAGTGGGAGTAGAAATAGAAACATAATGGCAACAATCATAGTGATAATGTCATTCTTTAGAGCTGACTATATACTTCTCTGTAAAGCAAAAACTCCTGGGCTCCTGGGATAAATTAAACTAAGGTGTTAGCATCCTAATGGACATCTTTTCTTCATGACAGAAGAGATTCCAGTGGAACTAGCTTCGTAGGAGTCCTACCTGGAAATAGTAGAGACACTGAAAGGTAAAGAACATGGGAACAGAAGTTTAAAAGGAAAATCTCACATATTCAAAAATATGCCTGGAATAATTATTGCCATGTTCTCTAAGACGATATAAAGAAATATTTATTTTCTATAACTAGAGTATTGTGATGTGGCAACTAACTAAATTAAACTCTGGGTGTGTTGATATCTTGCGCGGTTATACCTTATTGAAAAGAAAATAAATCTTGGGGCCCTAGAATCACTTAGCTAAAGGGAAAAGTAGAGCTGGGAACTGCTTAGGGCAATTCTATCCAGTCATCCCTCTGCTCACTGAGATACATGCATATCCGATTGCCTCCCTTGGAAAGGCTAATCAGAAACTCAAAGGAATGCAACCATTTGTCTCTTATCTACTTATGACCTGGAAGCCCCCTCCCCACTTCGAGTAGTTCCCCTTTGCTTTGAGTTGTCCCACCTTTCTGGACCAAATCAATGCTCATCTTACATATGTTGATTGATGTCTCTTGTCTACCTAAAAATGTATGAAACCAAGTTGTGCTTGGACCACCTTGGGCACATGTAGTCAGGACCTCTGGAGGCTGTGTCATGGGCACATGTCCTTAACTTTGGTAAAATAAACTTCCTAAATTGACTGAAGTCTGTCTCAGATACTCAGTGGTTCACACTTTAAAATGCAAAGATCAACTTTTCTCCAATTATTTGGCCAAGTACATTAGTACAATACAACAAAACTATGCAGATTACACTGCTAAGATACTGAAACAATTCTGAAAAAGCACTAAAAATGTAGTTTAATTGATTTATAGTCCAAAATCCACATGACAGTCTTGGAGAAGTCAAATTCCCTATCCAGATTCTATGTATCTTCTATATTATGTATACCTTTTTTCTGAAATAATGAATAAAATGCAAATAGTATACTCAAAATAGCATAAAATAGTCAGTAGCTTGTCAATATCAAAATAAACCTAATTCTGAAAACCTGTCTAATTACTACTCTAGTAAAGCAGTTATAGGATGAGTATCCCTAACCCTGCAATCCAAAATCTGAAATGCTCTAAAATCCAAAACTTTTAAGAGGGTCAACATGATGCTCAAAGCAAAGGTTCACTGAAGCATTTCAAATTTTGGATTTTTGGATAAGGAATATTCAATCTGTGTTGTAAATCTTTTCAGATTAGGGCAGTGATGAGTATGCATGCAGAGGATGTGGTGGAGATGGGTTTGGATGGATGCAGAGAGCTTACCATGCTTACCATGAATTCAGTTGACCCTTGTCTACAACCAAGGCTCATTGCTCCCTAGACTAAGGTTAAAAGTGGACCCAGAACAGCCACAGTATTTTACTTAAAGAAAGCTAGCTTCTCTTTATCTGATATTTTCCACAGCCTCTTGAACAAAATATTTATTTCCCTATTACATATCAAAATCGTTAGATAAAATTTCTAGGAAGACAAGTAGATGAGCCTTAAGTTAGAATTCAGAAAAACTGAATTCACATCCCGACTTTTTCCTTAAAATATCATGTGAGCTGAGACAAGAAATATAAACTCTTACTCTTGCCTCCTTCATCTGTAAAATGAATAGCTGAGAGTAAGACCCCACCAACTCTAAAATTATCTGAACCACTAAGCAAGATAAAGCAATGAACTAATTTAATTATGGTCTTTCAGCATAACTAGGTTGCTGTATCAGGAGGGCTCTCCTGAAACACATTATTTTTCTCCACTTCTGGCTTGAATATATTATATTTTCTATCATGACTGCATAATGGATAGTCCTGAATGCCTTCAATTAAATATATTCAAATTCCCTAAAGCATGCAGTAATCTTGATTAAAATATCAACAGTTTATTACAGATGGAATAGTTCCAAAGGAAGATAATGCTCTTCAGGTAGCAGGTGTTCTTGCATTTTATTCAAAAGGCTGATTGAAAAGACGAAAGGTCTTTTGTTTCTTGTAGAGGCTAGACAGATTTTACCCAAAGAAAACAAATTATCGAAAACAAAGTCCATTTCAAAATTTCCCTCAAATTACTTTTAGTGTATTCATGTATACATATTACTCATCATTAATTAACCCTATCAGGGCCGGGCGCGGTGGCTCACGCCTGTAATCCCAGCACTTTGGGAGGCCGAGGTGGGTGAATCACGAAGTCAGGAGATTGAGACCATCCTAGTTTACACGGTGAAATTCCGTCTCTACTAAAATTACAAAAAAAAAAAAAAAAAAAAAAAAAATTATCCAGGAGTGGTGGCGGGCGCCTGTAGTCCCAGCTACTCGGGAGGCTGAGGCAGGAGAATGGCACGAACCCGGGAGGCGGAGCTTGCAGTGAGCCGAGATCACGCCGCCACTGCACTCCAGCCTGGGTGACAGAGCGAGACTCTGTCTCAAAAAAAAAAAAAAAAACCAACTTTAACCCCATCAGGAAACGAGTGACAACAGGTAAAACAGTGGGAGTAAAATTAAATATATTTGCAAAATGAGTTAACTTTCATCTTGTAAAATCCCTTTTCTACTCTTGAGTGCTTGTTTTATTTTTTGTTTTAAATCTTACCTGGTCTGGAAGGTAATGCATTTAAATTTAATAAGAAATTTAATACTGAATATACATGAGTTAAAAAGGAAAAATGAGAAATGTTAGCAAAAATAAGGATGGCATTTTAAAAATGAACTATTACAAAATTCAGAAAAAGATAGGGCCCAGTTATTTTTACTTAGATTAACATCCAGATATCCTCCTTAGAAAGAGATAAACCAAACCAATTATGCAGACTTTCTAAACTTAATTTCAGAATACCTGAGTTCAAGTCATAGTCGATCCACTTACTAGTGACCTTGAGTTTATAACTTAGCCCATCTGAGCCTTTCTTGACTCACTCATAAAATGAAGGAGTGGAGTAACAGAGATTGTGATTGCTTCCCGCAGGCTGAATCTCATCACACAGTGTTTGGCTTGGCTCAAGCAGAGCGTGAGAGCCAGTCATCCTACCTGGTAAACTCTCTGATCTCATACAAAACAACTGTATTTAAAAAATTGTTATTCCTTCCAAAAAGTTAACTACATCCTTTTAAGGGTTATTTTTTTTTTCTCATTCATAACTAAAGCAAACTTCAAGAAGAAGAGAAAATTAACATCAATTTCTCAATTTTTTGGATCCTCTTATTATTCACCCATTGCTTGATTAAAGACACAAAAACTACATTTGTTTCAGTTGCATCTCTCTAATGAAAAGTAACTCTCATGTAACCAAAGGCAAAAAACGAAGAAATAGGTAATAGGTAATATGGTACTGCTTTTTACCAAATGTTCTCAAAAGCAATAGCTTTGCTTTATTGAAGTTTCTCTGAATTTACTTTTTTATTACAGGAGTCATTTAAGAATCATATATGGCCATTCTAAGAACCATGATTCATTTTGGTTTTTTTTTTTTCTAAAAATATATTCTATGCAATGTGTATAGATCTGGGTAAAAGGGGATCTTCATTTCAATATTAAAGTCAGTGTGGAACACTTGGGGCTTGGGGCTGGGAGTAAACAAATGAGTTCTGGACATAGACATACTTGGATTCACGTTCTCACTCTGTCCCTGACTGGGTATTTAGCTATAGGGTGGTAAAGTTATTTCTGTGACCCCTCTACCCCTTTAGTAAAATAAGGCTCCCATTATTTAACTCAGAGGGGTGTGCTAAGAATTCCATGAAATAACATAAGTAATGGTGTTCTATAAATGACATATTTATGTATGCATTGTTGTAGTTATCTATAATCAGTATTACCCTATATAAATGATGCTACTAGTAAATTATTGTTCAATGGCACATGCTTTTATATCTGATTCCATGTTCGTTTCTGATTTAGATGGCAGACTCTTCTTCAGGCTAGACTTGAATGTCACGCATGTAAGGCACAATGGCCATCCCTTCGCAAGCATTGTCCTAAATAAGGGTTGGCTCCAGCCCAGCCACAACCTCTGGGAGGCCACCACTTTTTTGCTTCATCCAGCAGACCCTTTTCTGAAGATCTGAGAGGGACACTTGGCGCCTACAACTTCAGTGCCTTGCTCTCAAGACTTTACAATCAGTTTGTTGAACTAGAATAATTTCTAATGAACAGCCAGTTAGTAGGAATATTTCTGGAGCTGCAAGACACTCAGAAAAGGAACCACTGTGGGAGGCTAGGCAAATGTGGTCAAGGAAAGTTCTGCAAAAGGCCGAGTTTTCCTGATTGGGTGTGACTCCGTGTGGAGGGAAAAGATAGAAAACACAGAAGTGGGCCTACCTAAGAAAAGAGAGGGAGGGCCAAGCCAGAGGGAGCGCATGTGTATACTAGAACATTTTAAAAGATGAAGAGTAAAGAAAGAAATAATTCGGAGGCAGAATTCTTGCCTTTATTGGGTTTACTATCTAGCTAGGATGCTTTCAAAAGAATGAGCAAGGTAAAATCCAGCGTGATTCCACACAGAGACAGCCAAATAACTACTTTGTAATGCTGGTTGGAAACACATATCTTATTAATCACCAAGATGAAATGATTGCCCTAATATTCATGAATATAAAATCCAACTATATTATGACAAATTTCTTCACAATCAACATGACTAATTAAATATAGGCATATACTTTTTAAGTGTGTGTGTGTGTGTGTATAGTAAGAAGATAGGCTTTTTAAAATGCTGTTAAATTTCCCTAAGAATCAATTAGAGGAACCACAGGAATTCTATTCCTTGGTAGGAAGACTAATATCACAAAATGGTTTAATATTACACTTTCTAGAAATATAAAGCTTGTCAGTATAACATAATTGAAATGTAAATACAACTGAGGCAAATAATAAAAGCAAAGCCCACAGAGCAGTACCAAATCTCTTACATGGTGCACACCATAGAATCAAGTATAACATTCCAAGAGTGCCAGTGAAGTCCTCTTACGAGAACTTTAAGTGCTATATGTTTGTAAGTTTCCATCTTTAAATATAAGAATGATTTGTTGTGGTTCTTGCAACATGTATTTTATTAGGCAGAATTTTCTGCATCATTATCGAAGACTCTTAAGTTATAAAGTCAATTCTGGTTTCCGATGAAACATAAGACTCTGCAGACATAAACTGTTCAGAGGCAAAAGCTCTTTGGTATTCAGCTCAGGCATTTTCTATCAGTGCCAGGGCACTTAACCAAAGCTCATGTGTGAGGAAAAAAAAAAAAAAAAAAAAAACAGCAATGGTCTTCACGGCATGCTTTAAAGAAAGCTTTCTAGGAATTCCACCTAGATTCTTCAAATAAATACACACATACCTGTGCACGCACACATATATCTCCTTTCAGCTGCTGTTTTAACTCAGTAAAGAGTAAAGGTGTTTGACCAAGTCTCATTAATATTAATATTTACTATGTTATTTTGTTCCCTGAACACTGTCACTTTGTTATACTAAATTAAAGCTCTGGCAGAAACATCCAATTAATACTCAGGAAGAAAATGCATTACCGTGTCACAGTTAATAAGCAGTTCCGTGTAATCATACCTTGATCATTCTCCTGAGTAGTTCAGCCCTTTGCACAGTGTGCTTCAAACCAGAATGTCTATTATTAGTTCCCTTAATGATTGCTCATATGTGAGGAAAAATGGATAGCCGCTCTTCTTTCAGATACACAAATAATCTATTTTCTTTTATTGGAAAGGACAGGGAAGGAAACAACGAAATAGGAAGAAGAAATGTACATGTCTTAATTATTATTATATAAGGAGTCTCTAGGATTCAGTCATCATCACAGGATATGATGTTGAACTCAAAGCTGGTTCTCATGCCCCAGCTTACCAAACCCCATAGATCATTTCAGCCACAGGACATGGCACCTTTGAAAAACAGGGGGCCTTCTCTAGCCAAGTCAACTCCCTCAGGCCACATGATACCTAGAGAGAGGGGGCCAGGTGTGGTGGCTCATGCATGTAGTCCCAGCACTTCAAGAGGTTGAAGTGGGAGGATTGCTTGAGCCCAGGAATTGAGACAAGCCTGGACAACATAGTGAGACCTGATCTCTACAAAGAATATAAAATTAGCCAGGCATGGTGGTGCGTGCCTGTAGTACCTAGCCAGGCATGGTGGTGTGTGCCTGCAGTCCCAGCTATTAGGGAGTCGGAGGCAGGAGGAGTGCTTGAGTCCAGGAGTTGGAGGCTGCAGTGAGCGATGACTGCACCACTGCACTGCAGCCTGGGTGACAGAGCAAGACCCTGTCTCTAAAACAGAACACAATAAGCTCAGAGGCATTATAGGCCATGTTCCTACCTTGATGAGAATCTGAATGGATCCTGTTGCCTTTGCAGATATGAAATACCAGAAGCTCATGGTGCAGGCTGCACTGGATTCCCGCCACATGGTACTCCTGATGTGTGCTTTGTCACCCCGAAGGCCCACTGGAGTGGCCTCCAGATACATGAAGTGCCCTAGGAACAAGGACAGAATTCAGAAAAGACCAAAATAACAATGATGGGATTATTTTTACATTTCCATCATAGTTATGGTCTTTAATTACAATTCATATGATCTGAGCTGCCAAAAGTATTTTCATCTGGAACAGAAAGAAAATCGAATAGCCTTGCCTCTAGCTTGCTGACAGAACAATTTCCAACTGTCTGTGCTTTTAGCACATGCTTCACAGTATGCAGATTAACTGATCTGATGGGATATTTACGCCATTGAATCCACAAGATAGTTACAAAAATTATTTTATTGATTTCCCAACTATCAAGTGATTGTAAAATAATGTAAAGACTACCTATGAAATCTAAAAGAAAAGAGTGATAAAATGTGCTTTTAAAAATTCAGTCATCTGTTGAGTGTGTAAATACTGAGAATTTTAGTAAGTAACATGGGAAGAAAGGTATTGAGTTTTGTTCTTGCTCATTGACATATCCAAAACATTTCATGTATGGAGAGCTGAGTGCTTGAATGAGACTTTGGTCTTGCTCTCCATGGCTTGGTCAGTTTTTTTGTTTGTTTGTTTGTTTTTTCAATAGGCCTATGGAATTTCAGTATTTAGACTTCTTTGCCTATTACGTAGCATCCAGGGATTCAGGGTCCCTTCTTCATTCTGCTACTGTCCTTTATTCCTTCACCAAAGAGGCTGAGACTTAATCTCAGCTACTCACTACAAAAATGAGCCATGCCCAATACCCTTAACATATGTGGTTTTACAGTGAAATTTTCATGCCATCTCTATAGGTTTCAAACTCTTATCCCTTCATATACATCATCTCCAAATCTCTGTGAGGCACACAGATCGAATTTTATTATCTCAAAATGACAGATGAGGAATCTGAGAATCTGAAAAGTTACATGACTTGCTGATGATCATATGAGTGGCAGAATTCAGGGTAATCGATTACAAGTGTATGCCATTTAGGAAAGATGTTTGATGGCAGCATACATTCTCATCTAACTTCAATGACTGAATTAATGATTAATACTGAATTCTGGCTAAAAGCTCTTATGGTTTGAATTGTGTTCCCCCCTTCCCAAAAATATGCCAAAGTTCTAACCCCCAGTTCTTATGAATGTGACCTTATTTGGAAATAGGGTTTTTGCTGATGATTAGGTTACAATGAGGCTATTAGGATGGAGACTTATCCAATATGACTGGGTCCTAATAAAACAGGGAATTTGGACCAAGAATCAGACATGCTCACAGAGAAGACGATGTGAAGACTTAGGGAAAACCACCATCCACAAGCCAAGGAACTACTGAAACTACCAGAATCTAGGAGGGGACATGGAAGAGATAATTCTCCCTCACAACCCTCAGAAGGAACCACCGTTGCCAGTATCTTGATCTTGGACTTCAAGCCTGCAGAATTTGAGACAATAAATGTCTGTTGTCTAAGCCATCCACTCTGTGGCCCTTTCTTACTGCAGTCCTAAGAAAAAACATACACTCACTACATGTTTGATCGTCTTGCAATATCATCGTGGTGGTCTCTCCAGAGCTCCCCAGGTGCTGTCGGAAAAGACATTTTGATGTACGTTGTGAATATCATGTGAAAGCAATTACGACAATCTAATCACCTACCATTTTCATTTCCAAGTGTGTGGTCTTTGGGAGGTCTTAAGCTTTGATGAGAACCAACCCCTAAAACCCAATCAAAGTTGTCAGCCAGGGAGTTGTGCCAGCCACACCAGCCTTTTTCAAAAGTGCAGGAGCTACCACACTCATTTTCATCAGTATTATCTCCACAGTCATCTACGAAGTTACAGCTTTGTTCCAGCCTATAGCATTTTCCATTCTGACATTCCCAATAGCCAAGTGGGCAGAAACCTAAAACAAAAAACAAAACAAAACAAGAATGAGCGAACACTCCTAACACATTCGGTGAGGTCAAAAAGCAGTAAGAGTGGATTCATTTTAATCTATAAAGGAACATATTGTTCTCAGGAATTTCAGGTACCTGAACCCCATCTCTCTCTCTCTCCCAGTCTACTCCAGAGCTCTAACTATAGAAGCTTATTCATGACTATGATTATTTACAAATGCTAAAAAAAAAAAAAAGCATCACTTTATTGATCTAGGAAAGTATCCCTCCGTCTCCCCAAATGCAGCATTCCTTGTAAACTGTGTTCAAGGATGTAAATTATATCTGAGAGCCAATGTGAAGCCTTCTATTTTTTCATCTGGAAATAAAATCTTTAAGGAACTAAGAGGTCGTGAATTATGTGGCATTTGGAAATACATTCCATTAGCATCCATTCACTCCAATATTCTTCAGAAGCCACGATATGTAAGACACCTCCTTAGAAGCACGACTGCAAATATATAACTAATAACTGACATTACAACAGATTTTTCTCTAAAATGCATATTTATTTGTCTATAATTTGGAATTTTTAGAAGCAATTTTTCTACAACACAATGTCAACCATAGAGATTTGTTCATAAAACATGAGAAAAAGCAATGCCTTTGAAGACCTGAGTTTGACCTCTAGTGCTGATATTTATTCGTAATGTGACTTGGATCATACCAATATTTGATAAACTTTAGTTTCCTTATCTCAAAAGAGATAAAAAGAGCAAAATCCTAGAGAAGTTAAGCTAATTTAAGACAGTATTGTGTGTGTATGTATGTGTGTGTGTGTGTGTGTGTGTGTGTGTGTGTGTGTATATATATATATATATATCACTGCTGCCTAGAACAGTGCATGGCTCTTAGTATGTGATTACTAAATATTAGTCAAATAAATGAATGAGTGAAATAAAAGTGCTTTGGAATAAGGTTATTTAGAATGTATACTGAAGGTATTATTATTATACTACTCCAATATTACAATAGAATTTAACTGTCATGGGTAACAATATTTCAATAGAAAAAGTTGTTTAGAAATCCAACTTGGGATATCAGCTTCACATTTTTTACTCTGACACTACAGGATCTGACATTTTCTTTCTTCTTGTCTTCCCTTTCTTCCAGGTAGAGGAGCTGATAACATCACTCCTTGTTTTACTGTAATGGTGGTAGCCTCCCCGCATGAACCTCTGGAGGCCAGTTACCTGGTGGATGAGGGTTGATGTGGGTCAGAGGTAGGGAATGAAGTTCAGTGTTTATTATAAGGTTTTCTGGCATCTGGAAACGGCTGGTGATAAAACCTCATATAGAAGCATGTATCTCATGGATAAGTCTCACATTTTAGACAATAGATGGTCAAGAGGGAAGAGAGTAGAAAATGAAGATGAACGGAATGCCACATTGAAGCCACTGGAGAGGAAACTGGTGTTATGAAGGCTTCTGGCAATTTTGTGTACTACGCTGTTCCAGAACTGTTTGAGCTTGCCTAATTAGGTGAACTTTCCATTACGAAGCCATTGAAAATAAGTTTCAACCATGGACTCCGTCTCTGACAAAATTTTTTTGGTTAGATTAATTATTAACATTTTATGAAATGAAAACACAACATAGCAAAACTTGTGAGACGCAGCAAAAGCAGTACTAAGAGGGAAGTATACAGTGATAAATACCTACATTTAAAAAAGAAATACCTATTGTGAATAGTGCTGCAATAAACATACGTGTGCATGTGTCTTTATAGCAGCATAATTTATAATCCTTTGGGTATATACCCAGTAATGGGATGGCTGGGTCATATGGTACATCTAGTTCTAGTGACAGATTGGATTAAGAAAATGTGGCACATATACACCATGGAATACTATGCAGCCATAAAAAAGGATGAGTTTGTGTCCTTTGTAGGGACATGGATGCAGCTGGAAACCATCATTCTTAGCAAACTATCACAAGAACAGAAAACCAAACACCGCATGTTCTCACTCATAGGTGGGAACTGAACAATGAGATCACTTGGACTCAGGAAGGGGAACATCACACACCGGGGCCTATCATGGGGAGGGGGGAGGGGGGAGGGATTGCATTGGGAGTTATACCTGATGTAAATGACGAGTTGATGGGTGCAGCACAGCAACATGGCACAAGTATACATATGTAACAAACCTGCACGTTATGCACATGTACCCTACAACTTAAAGTATAATAATAATAAATAAATTATAAAAAAAGAAATACCTTAAATAAACATCCTAACTATATTTGCCAGAAAACTAGAAGAAAAAGAACTAAGTCCAAAGTTAGCAGAATAAAAATAATTATAAAGATTGGAACATAAATAAATAATATAAAGAATAAACCATAGAAAATGTCAATAAAATACATAGTTCATTTTTTGAAAAGATAAACAAAACTGACAAACACTTAGCTAGACGAACAAAGAAAAAAGGAGAAGCCTCAGATAAATAAACTTAGAAATTAAAGGAGGAGTTATTACAACTGATGTCATAGAAACATAAAGGATCACTGAGACCACTATGAACAATTATACACCAAAAATCAAATAACTTGGATAAATGGATACATTCCTAGAGATTCCTACAGCCTACTAAGACTGAATCATAAGAAACAGAAAATCTGAACAGACTAATAATGAGTAATGAGATTGAAATGGTAACAACCCTCCCAATAAAGTCCAGAACCAGATGGTTTCAAGGGTGAATTCTATTAAATATTCAGAGAAGAATTACCATTAATTCTTCTCAAACTCTTCCAAAAAATTGAAGAGAAGTGAACATTTCCTAATTCATTTTATTAATCCAGCATTACCTCAATACCAAAGTCATGCAAAAACACTACCAAAGAAGAAAACTACAGCTAATATCCCTAATAAATATGGATGCAAAAATCCTCAACCAAATATTAGCAAACCAAATTCAACAGCACTTTAAGAGGATCATGCATCATTACCATGTAAGATTACACCTGATATGCAAGAATAGTTTAACATCAGGAAATTAATAATGTGATACCCCACATTAACAGAATGAAGAATAAAAATCTTATGATCATTTAAATAGATGCAGAAAAAGCATTTGATGAATTCAACACCATTTCATAATAAATTCTCTTAAATTATATATAGAAGGAATTTACATCAACATAATAAAGGTCATATATAAAAAGCTCAAACACAACATTATACTCAACAGCGAAAATTTTTCAGTTCTTTCTCCAGCACAAGGAGTAAAGAATTAATGCCCAGTCTTGGCACTTCTATTCAAAATCGTACCAGTAGTACTAGTCTGAGCAATTAGGCAAGAAAAGAAAAAAAGGAAGCATTAAAATATAAAAAGAATAAAATTATATATGCTATATATAATATATACTACATATAATATACACTATATGTACTATATAATATAATATATTATAAAATGATATATAATTAATATACAATATATAATTAATATATTATATATAACTTATAAAATATATTTAAATGTAAAATACATAATATATAATTATATATGATTATTATATAGTATGATATATAATATATAATTATTATGTAATTATTATATAATATATAATTATTATATAATATATAATATGTAGCATTATTTATATATATTAATATATAATTATGCATTATATATTATATCGTATATATACTATATAGGATATATTATATGTAATTTATATATACTACATATTAGTATATATAATATATATAAAATATATATGTATAATATATATTATATGCTATATATAATATATATGGTTGCTTACAAATATGTTGTTTGATTTCAAATATTTGGGTGATTTTTCAGATATGTAATTTGATACTGATTTCTATTTTAATTTCAACTCCTGGACTCAAGCGATCCTCCTGCCTCCGACTCCCTAATAGCTGGGACTACAGGCACGCACCACCATGCCTGGCTAATTTTATATTCTTTGTAGAGATCAGGTCTCACTATGTTGTCCAGGCTTGTCTTAATTCCTGGGCTCAAGCAATCCTCCCACTTCAACCTCTTGAAGTGCTGGGACTACATGCATGAGCCACCACACCTGACCCCCTCTCTCTAGGTGTCATGTGGCCTGAGGGAGTTGACTTGGCTAGAGAAGACCGCCTGTTTTTCAAAGGTGCCATGTCCTGTGGCTGAAATGATCTATGGGGTTTGGTAAGCTGGGGCATGAGAACCAGCTTTGAGTTCAACATCATATCCTATGATGATGACTGAATCCTAGAGACTCCTTATATAATAATAATTAAGACATGTACATTTCTTCTTCCTATTTCGTTGTTTCCTTCCCTATCCTTTCCAATAAAAGAAAAATAAAAGCAAGAAGCTAGAAAAATAAAAGTAAATTTATCACAAAGTAAGTAGAGGAGGAAAATAATAGAGATTAGAGGAGATATCTATTAAAGACAAAATGAACAATTGTGAAAAACAGCAGTTCAACCAAAAGCTGTTTTGTTGAACATATCAATAAAACTGATAAAACATCGTCTGTACTGATGAATAAATAAAAATAAGACAAAGATTCCCAATACGAAAAATGAAAGACAAGGTATCACTACATGTTGCATAGACTTTAAGAAGATCACAAAGGATTATTATGAGCAAGTTTATAACACTAAACTTGATAACTTTGGTGAAATATATCAATTCCTCCAAAAACAAATTACCAAATCCAACTTGAGGAAAAAAATAAAGGTGAATAGCCCTACAACTATTACATGGATAGAAACCATAATTAACAGTCTTGTCACAAAGAAGACGCTAGGGCAAAATTTAGCTGATGAAGTCTACGACACATATAAAGAAGAAATAATAGTAATCCAACATGTACTCTTCCATAAAACAGAGGAAGAGGGAGCACTCCCACGTGTATTTTATGATGTCAATATTACTCTAATACCAAAAGCAGAAAAAGACATGACAAGAAAACGATAGACCAATATTTCTCATGAACAGAGGCACAAAATTCTGTACTAAATTAGCCAATAAAGTTCTGCACATAAGACAGTATGTCATGATCATGTTCATGTCAGAGTTCAAGGAATTCACTTGAATATCAAGTAATATAAATAACCATAAACAAAATAAAGGGAAAAACACAAGATATTTTTAATAGATTCAGAAAAAGACATAAACAAAAAATATTTGTCTTCTGAAATATCTGGCACACATCAGAGCAAGAGGTAGACCACACACTGATTTATCACAGGCCCCGTGTTCTTTCAACTACTCGTGCCTTAAGACTTTGCTGGTGCAGATTAATACTTCTTTCCATGGCCACCAAAAAGATGCTGTCTGAATCTGGAAAATATTTGTTGATACAGTGGTATAGAAGGAGTTTTGACAGCAGATTCATTCAACCAAATCCACTTCTACCAGTGGATTTCATTTCATCATCATCGTCACAAGTGCATGTGATAAATTACAGTGGAGAATTTATTTTCAATAACGCTTTTGGAAATGCAAAACTAATTCCCTTCTTCGTTAACTGAATACATATTGTTTAAGCTTTGGTATGGTTCTAGTTCAAGATAGAGAGGTAGCTTCCATACAGTATAAAATCTAATACTGGCCCTCTAGAAATATGAAGTTTAGAGTGCAAAAACTGTATATATTTGAAAAGCTAAATACATAAGGTTTCTAATAAAGTAGGGAGAGAAAAATGTCAATTAATCCAATTATGTTTTAAAATCTGTGTGTCCAGCTTACTTTATCACAGAATTCTTGATTCTTAAATTGACAAAAATGGTGAAAATTGTGAACGAAAGGGATTGGGATTTTATTGCTGGCAATTATCAATGGTATTTCGTAGAACTGGGCAAAGCTTTGTGCATAGAGTATTTTAAAATCTACTGAAAGGAAATTATATTTCATTATTTATAAAGCTTAGGGTTAATTTGTTTATAGAATACTGGCAATGCAAACAAAACACTCAGAAATATTAATCTATTAATTCCTGAAATCACCTCATTTTACACCTGATATTTTCCTTTAACATATATGTTCACTGTAACAAATTTGTTCTTAATTCATTAATGGTTAAGGAACTTGTATCATAAAAATGAAAAAAAAACAATAATTTATGACTGAGACTTATAATTTTCAGTTGTTAGTCATGCTTATAAGAATTTTATGTATCTTATTCAATCTTCACAACAATCTTATGAAGTAGTTCTGCTTAATACTCATTTTACAGATGAAAAAACTAATGAGCAGAGAATAAAGCATCTTCCTCAATACTACACAATTGAGTAGGGAGCAGACCTGAGATCTGAATCTAGGTAGTTTGGTTCCAGAAACCATTCTCAATAACTTTGTGTATTACCAGTTGCTTAAGGACATGAAATATATTTCAGTAAGAAAATGTTAGTTTCTTTAGTAAGAAAATGTATTATTTTTTACTTAATATATAAAGATCACCCATGTGTTATTCCTTTCCTTTTTTAAAAAACACCACAAAATAACAAGCCATCTTTTCATTTTTGAAATGATCTTACTATTTCTCTTCATTTTGCAAAACATAACCAACAAATTATCTAGCAATGGAATTAAGGGCTTGAACATCAGTTTTGAGCCCAACAGTTGTGTATAGTTTTATTTATGCCTCAGCATGATATGTGGTAATAATATGTTATACTTTGGATTGACTATTTTGAATGGAATAGAATCCTGTTCTAAGAATTGTACCACATAGTGTTTCATTTATTTTACCATAATCATTCTCCTTTTACTTAATATAATTTGAAAAATAAAAGAGTCCTCCTTGCTATTCCTGTTCAGTTTTTCCCAATAAATCAACTTATTGCAAACAGTCTTTTCACAAAAGAGGGAGTTCCTTGCTTGGATATTAAGGTGAACTAGAATAATGTATCAGCACTCTGGGAGGTCGAGGTGGTCAGATCAGTTACTGTCAGGAGTTTGAGACCAGCCTGACCAACATGGTGAAACCCCGTCTCTACTAAAATACAAAAATTAGCCGGGTGTGGTGGCGGGCACCTGTAATCTTAGCTACTCGGGAGGCTGAGGCAGGAGAATCACTTGAACCCAGGAGGCAGAGGTTGCAGTGAGCCAAGATCTCACCACTGCACTCCACCTGGGCAACAGGAGCAAGGCTCCCACTCACAAAAAAATTCTATAAAGAATCTCTCAACTCTTTGGCTTTCAAACATTTTTATCCTCTATTGTTTCTTCAAATAGTACACAATATCAAAGAACACCTACCCAGCTGCTGTGAGGGAAGCAATTTGTGATGTCTAGAGACCTCCCCCTCCTCTCTGTCCCATGTTAACAGTATTTTGCCCCTGCACATGTAATTGGTTCTTAAGAGGCTCCTCAGAGAAGCAGGAACTCAGTGCAACACAACTTAACCATCTTATTAACCAGAGATTCATAAGCCCAGATTAAATAAAGGTAGAAATCTGAGGAAATGAAATATGAGATAGTTATAATTTGAAGAAGCTGAAGGCAAGGAAAGGAAGAAATATCTTCTTTAAATGTTTGGTAGAATTTTTTTTTTTTTTTTTTTTTTTTTTTGGAGACAAAGTCTCGCTCTGCCACCCAGGCTGGAGTACAGTGGTGCAATCTCGACTCACTGCAACCTCCACCTCCCTAGTTCAAGTGACTCTCCTGCCTCAGCCTCCCAAGTAGCTGGGACTACAGGTGTGCATCACCATGCCCAGTTAATTTTTGTACTTTTAGTAGAGACAGGGTTTCACCACATTGGCCAGGATGGTCTCGATCTCTTGATCTCATGATCCATCTGCTTTGGCCTCCCAAAGTGCTTGGATTACAGGCGTGGGCCACTGTGCCTTGCCGCCTGGAGATTTTTCATTTTGGGAACTTTTTAATTGTAAATTCAAGTTCCTTCTGGTTTACAGGATTGACTAGTCTGTTTTGTTGTTGTTGTTGTTGTTTTACTTTCATCGTGGTTGAGTTTTGTTAGTGTGTAGCTTTCAAGGAAGGAGTTGGTCTCTCTCCTTATAACAAGGAACCAATAATTCTCACATCTTATAACAATGGTTCTCAACCAGTTATGTATCAAAATAATCAGTGTATCTTTAGAAAAATACAGATAGCAAGGTCATGCCTGAGACCTTCCAACTTAGTAGGAGAGCATAGAGGGTGGCAGTATGGTAAGGATGTGTGTCCTTATCCAGGGCCTTGCAGGTGATTTTGGTATAGCAACAAGATTAACATCTATTACCTTAAAGCCCAATATATTGTTCTATAATTAAATTTTTCTCCCAACTCTCTCTCACCACCAGAGAAAAACCCTTTCTCTATAATAAACACAACACTAGATCAAGCTATACCATCTTACATCTGGGTATACATTAGCTGTCTAACTTTGCATTCCTCCATTGTTGCAATGAGTGAATTTCACCTTGGCATGTATTGAGAAACAATATTTTAAAACATGAAATATTAAAATTACCTATTGTACCTACTTGGGGGAATATTGGAAGTATATCAATAGAAAATTTTATCAGATTCTCAACTAATATAAGTTGTGTTTCTACTGACCTGGTTATTGGTTATAGCGATGAGTATTCAACCTCATCACAATTTTTTCTTTTCCCTCTGGTCAATAAGAAGCTTATATTTTCAGTCTATGTCTAGAAAATGTGCAGGGCCATAGCATCCCATGGCCAATTTCACTTTGTGACCATTCCTTCACAATGTGTTATCACTGCATGTGGTAGGGACTAATGTTTGCCCCCTATATCTGTCCTTTGTTTCTGATTTACAATTCTTAGCTGGTTATATGGCTGCCCAGAATGAAATCCATTTTCCAGAAAAATGTAGTATGATCACACTACTAGGTTCTGGCTAATATCATATAACCCTGCGGGTCCTGTGATGATCTCCAGATACTTTTCTTAAAGGACAGCTGGCATGCACCTGTTGGCCAGTTTCTTTGTCTCTTCATCCACCCTGCTACCTGGAAGGAGCATACCACCTTTGTGGATCCTGAAGACTGAGGACTGTAAAGGGCTGCCCAGGACACTAAGTTGGTTGAATCTTGATTCTATAAACCTTCAGTATATATACATGTGTATGTATATGTGTGTGTACACATTGGCTAAACTATATGCATGTCATTTACGTGATACTTCAAATCACTTATGAAATAAGATGTGATACTAAATGAAATCACATAACTCTTTCAAAAATTTGCATAGAACATCAGGAAATAAACTAAGTAGGTTTGTTACAGCTTGCAGAAAGCAGCCTATAGTAATTGTGCTACTGGGCTTTGTACCAACCATCATATTTTTAATGTGAACATTTATCATGTAAACTATTACGTTGAAAATTTTAATTTATCTGAAACAGGCTATAGCATTAATATGAATTGAAATCTGAGCTGTATACTCTAGCAAGATTATACAGTATAATTTCCAGAATATTAAAATGTTCTATGTATCACAAGAAAATGGATTTCTACATTAGTACTTTATTGTACTGTGTGTGCAGTCTAAATTACTAAGGCATTTAAAAAACAGTAGTACGTATTTATATATGCAGAGTAAGTCATTGAAAACATTTAGAAAGCATCTAGTGTATGCACATATTTAAATGAACTTTCTTTGGAAAGGTAATAAAGATGCCAAAATTAAAGTCCCCTCACAAATAGCTGCTTAAACAATTTCCCAGTGCAAAGAATAATTTATGCTAAGAGAGCAGTAAAGAACTGTATTTCATTTAGTTCTATTGGTTTTGCACTATTCAGGGTGAAAGAGTAACAGACCAGTCATGAATTGTTTTGAATTGATAAATGTGTGTTCTTGTATATCTAGTGCAAATCTAACCAAGAGAAAATTTCAGTTTTTCAGTTTGCAAGCTGAAGTCTGAGTTATACCCACGAAACAGTGTGAAAACTGTCAAAGCTTCTTGTTTAATTGACCTTTATAATTTTTTAGAAATAGCAATGTCCAGCCTATGGATTCAAGGGTAATGCAAAGTGAACAATAGCACACATACAAGTACACATGTGTGAGAAACTTAACAGTGACAAGGCATGTCCTAAGAAGGTTATATAGAAGTGTTTTCCCTTGTGTTTTATGTTGTCATTTTTTTCTTCTTCCATCCCTCCCTCTCTCCCTTCTTCCCTTTCCTCTTCCTTCCTTCCTTTTCTTTCTTTCTTCTTTTATTTTATTTTGTTTTTTGACAGAGTTTTGCTTTTGTCGCCCAGGCTGGAGTGCAGTGGCATGATCTCGGCTCACTGCAACCTCCGCCTTCTGGTTTCAAGCGATTCTCCTGCCTCAGCCTCCAGAGTAGCTGGAATTACAGGCGCCTGCCACCACCACATCTGGCTAATTTTTTTTTTTTTTTTTGTATTTTTATTAGAGATGGGGTTTCACCATGTTGGCCAGGCTGGTCTCAAACTCCTGACCTTGTGATCTGCCCACCTTGGCCTCCCAAAGTGCTGGGGTTACATGCATGAGCCACTGTGCCTGGCCCCTTTAATTAATTTGTTTATTTTTTGTATTTAGCGTTTGTTGAAATGCAAGGAGGAAACATCCTGGAAAAAAATGAGAACAACTTTTATTTTTCTGCTTTATCTACTCAAATTTTCACCAATGAATTATTTTTTCTCCAAAAGTGTAAATTCACATTTTCAAAGACCTTTCATCTTTAAAATTCACTTGAGAATAAGCATGGCCAGGGAACTTTCATTCACATGACCATCCATATTTATGTAATTATCTTCACAGAGATTATTTATGAGGAATATAATGATAGTGAAAAATATATGAGCTGATTAGTAATCTTGTAATCTTGAGAAATGTGCTGAGCTTTTAAAAAACTACACCAGTCTTATGTATTTGTTATATATAAGCTCTCTTATCCAGTTAAATTTACCTTTAATTTAATTTATATTTTTATTAAAGTAATACATAAATGGAGTTTAAAAATTGAATATTGGCTGGGCACTGTGGCTCACACCTGTAATCCCAGCACTTAGAGAGACCGAGGCAGGTGGATCACTTGAGGTCAGGAGTTTGAGACTATCCTGGCAAACATGGTGAGACCCTGTCTACTAAAAATACAGAAATTAGCCGGGCGTGATGATGGGCACCTGTAATCCCAGTTACTTGGGAGGCTGAGGTAGGAGAATCACTTGAACCTGGAAGGTGGAGGTTGCAGTGAGCTGGGATCACACCACTACACTCCAGCCTGGATGAGAGAGCGAAACTCCATCTCCAAAAAAAAAAAAAGATTAAATATTATTTCAAGAGGCCTATGTCTCATCCTACACTAACTCTATGGTACACTTTGGACACAATCACTTTTAATATCTTTCTATTTTTCTAATATTTTCTGCATGTGTCTAAATATTTATCATGCTAATTTTTGATTTTTCAATTTTACCTTTGTCCTATGAAGGATAAGGATATAGGTCTTATGCTATTTCTTTCCCCAAGATGTATACTTTTCTCCCCTCAACAATCCAAGGGTTGTTATAATTTGTGTTTAATTATATCTTCAGTGTTCATATACCCATATAAATATTGCAATTAACTTAGTCATATAGTATGTTATATTTAAGTTCTCATACAAATATTATTTGTCTTAAATTATTTTCCATTTTTATTTAACTTAATTGTATAACTGAGTTACAGAACTCCTCTAAATATAATCAATTCAATGATGTAATTGTTCACTTATACGTGTTCTGGAACATACTGATTCAGTTTATGGCTCCAGACCCAATCTGGATGAGCTACAGCTAAGACCTTCTGTATACTCATATCTGTAGGAATTCCCTTTGCCCTTCTCATTCGTTTATTTAAAGAGTATTTACTGACCTCCAACTATGATCCAGGCAGTAAGCAAAGCAATTAACAAATTATCCCTAGCACTATGAAGCTGCAATTGTAGTGAGAGAAAATACAAAGTAATTATATAAATATATGTTTCATATATACTTTATATATGCACATAATACATATTATGAGTGAATATAATTGTAAGGAAAAAGCTTTGAAAAGACAATTATAGAACAATGCCTTTCAGAAATATATGTGCAAAAATTTCAACAAACCACTATTAGCTAAAATCTAGCAATATATAGAAGGGATAATAGATTCTGACCAAGTAGGATTAATTCTAAGACTGCAAGCCTGGGCCAAGATCTGAAAATTGGTTAGTGTAATACCCACAGCTAGATATACAAGTAAAAACAAAACAAAACAAAAAAAAACATAATTTTCCGCATAGATTCAAAAGAGAATTTGACAAAATGTAATGTTCAATGATGATAAAATCTCTTAGGATATTGAGAATGGACGGAAACTTCCTCATACTGATAAAGGGCACTACATAAAAAATGTAAAGCTAATATACTCCATGGAAAAGATGGCTTTTCTCTAAAATCAGAAGCAATGTCAATTATGTTTTTCTTCTTTTCTTTTCCTTTTTAAGAGACAGGGTCTTGTTGGGTTGCCCAGGCTGGAATGCAGTAGCGCCATCATAGCTCACTGTAGCCTCCAACTCCTGGGCTCAAGTTATCCTCCTGAGAGCTGGGACGACAGGTGCATGCCACCACACCTGGATATTTTTTTTTGTTTTGTTTTAATTTTTGTAGAGAGAGGGCCTCACTATGCTGCCCAGCCTGGTCTAAAACTTCTACTACCTCTTAAAAATATGGTCTTGGATATCCTAGCTAACAACGACAACAAAAATAAAGGCCTAAAGTTTGAAAAGGAAGACAAACACTTTTTTAAAAAATCACAGCTTTCGTAATTTTAAATTACAAAGAATTTGTGAAAAGGTGACTATTAAAACTAACATGTGGGCCTGGTGCAGTGGCTCATGCCTGTAATCCCAGCACTCTGGGAGGCCAAGGCAGGCAGATTACTTGAGGTCAGGAGTTTGAGACCAGCCTGACCAACATGACAAAATCGAGTCTGTACAAAATGTACAAAAATTAGCCAGGTTTGGTGGTGTGCCCCTGTAGTTCCAGGTACCCAGGAGGCTGAGGCACAAGAATCACTTGAACCCAGGAGGTGGAGATTGTAGTGAGCAGAGATCACACCACTGCACTAAAGCCTGGGTGACAGAGCCAGTGAGACTCCATCTCAAAAACAAAACAACATGTGAATTTAGCAAAGCTGTAAAATACAAAATTATCATATAAAAATTAACTGTAGTTTTAATAGAGCAATGAATGTCAGTAAAATTAAAAAAATATGACTTAATAGCATTAAAAAATAAAATAGTTGGAGATAATTTATATAGACAAGATCTATACAATCAAACTAAAAAGCAGCACTGAGACAAATGAAAGACTATTTGAATAATTGCAGAGATATATCATGCCCATGGATAGGAAAAGTCAATATAATTCATACACCAATCCTCCCAGATTAACAGATGTAATAATATGATAATCAATATCCCAGTAGGGTCTCACACTTATATAAAAATATATAGGTCACAAAATCGGTGGTGAAATAAGGCAAACAGACTGATGAAAGAGAACAAAGTACCAGTTGTAGATCTATAAGTATATAATTAATTTTCAACAAAATCTTCCAGGCAATCAATAGGTAAATGAGAGTCATTTCAACAAATGAAGCTGGAACACCATAATGACATTAATTCATGATGAATCAGAGGCCTATATGTAAAAGCTAAAGCTCAAAAACTTCCAGGAAAATATAGTGGAATATCTCTGTGACCAGGGTGGAGAAAAATTATTTGCAGAAGCATAGAAAGCAGCAACCATTATAGAAAAAGGTTAATAAATTGTATGTCATCAAAACCAAACATTTCTAATTATCAGAAGACACCATTATGAAAAAAAAATAGGACACTTACTGAAGAAAATAATATATCAGTAATATATATAATGATACTGGCATCCAGAGTATATGAAAAATATCTACAACTCAATGTTAAGCAGACAAATAGATACTTTAACAGATACTCCATAGAGGAATATATGTGTGTGTGTACTTACATATATTTAAATATATATATACATTTGTGTACTTATGCATATTTGTATACTTATGTATATTTAAATATATTCATGTGAATATATTTATATGGATATTCACATATATTTATATATTGTATGTAAATATATTTAAATATTTGTATATTTACATATATCTAAATTTATATATACACACACACACAATGACACTTGCATCCAGAGTATATAAAAAATATCTATATCTCAATGTTAAGCAAATAGATACTTTAGCAGATACTCCATAGAGGAGTGTGTGTGCATTTATATATAAATATATTTAAATATGTTGTATATTTAAAATACACAGATATATAATATATACACATATTTTATATTTATATATTTTATATTTATATCACATTAATATACATTATATACAACATAAACATGTATATTTAAATATAAATATATTTATATACAAGAATTAATATTTAAATATGTTATATATAAATATATTTAAATATATATTGATACATACACACACATATATTCCTCTGGAGTATCTGCTAAAGTATTTGTCTAACATTGAGTTAGAGATATTTGTTATATATACTGGATGCAAGTATCATTATATATATTACTGATATATTATTTAAAGAAATATATTTAAATTATATATATACACACACACACATACACAAATCACCAACAAGCACAAGCAAAAATCTATCAGGAAAAAGCAAATTGAAGTCTACAAGGCAAACTCCAAAACACTGAGGAAAGAAATTGAAGAGGATACAAACAAATGGAAAAACATCCCATGATCACTGAGAAGAATCAATATTGTTAAAATAACCATACTATATAAGAAATCTACAGACTCAATACAATTTCTATCAAAATATCAATGACGTTCTTCACAGATATAAAAAAATCTTAAAATTGATATGGAATTACAAAAGACCCCAAATAGTCAAAGCAATCCTCAACCAAAAGAACAAAGCTGCAGGCATCACACTACTGAACTTCAAAATACATTACAAAGCGTAGTAACCAAAACAGCATGGTACTGGCATAAAAACAGAAACATAGACCAATGGAACAGAATACAGAACCCGAAAATGAATCCACAATTCTACAGCCAATTGATTTTTGACAAAGGTATCAAGAACAGACATTGGGGAAAGGACAGTGCCTTCAATAAATGGTGCTAGGGAAACCTAGATATCCAGATGCCGAAGAATGAAACTAGGCCCCCACCTCTCAGCCTATACGAAATTAAAATTGATCAAAGACCTAATTTAAGACACAAAACTAAGCCTACTAGAAGAAAACATAAGGGAAATGCTTCAGGAGTTTTGGCTGGGAAATCAATTCATGAATAAGACCAAAAAAGCACAGGCAATAAACAAACAAAACAAACAAACAAAGATAAAACAAAGTAAATACACGGGATTATATAAAAAGTTTTTGCACAGCAAAGAAAACAATCAACAGAGTAAAAAGACAGCCTGCTGCATTGAAAATATTGCAAACTCTCCATCCAACAGAGGACTGATACCCAGAATATATGAGGAAACCATACATCTCAAAAGCAAAAATAATAATACTCCTCCTCCAATTTAAAAATAGGCAAATGATCTGAACAAACATTTCTCAAAACACACAGAAATGGCCAACAATTGTATGGAAAAAAAAGATCAATATCACTAATCACCAGGGAAATGCAAATCAAAATCACAATGAGGTATCACATCACCCTTGTTAGGATGGCTATTATACAATAAGACAAAAAATAACAAATACCAGTGAGAATGCAGAGAAAAGAGAACTTTTATACCCCGTTCTTGAGAATGAAAACTAGTGCAGCCACTATGAAGAACAGTATGGAGGCTCCTCAGAAAACTTCAATCCCCCTATGGGCATTTATCCAAAGGGGGAACAATAATTAGTACATCAAAGAGATATCTGTACTCTTATGTCTACTGCAGCACTATTCACAATAGTCAAGATAATAAATAAGCCTCGGTGTCCAATAACAGGTGAACGGATAAAGAAAATGTGGTATAAATACACAATGCAATCTTATTCAGCCATAAAAAGGAATGAAATCCCGTTGTGAGCAGCAACATGGATGGAACTGGAGACATTATGTTAAGTGAAATAAGCCAGGAATAGAAAGTTAAACAACACATGTTCTCACTCACATGTAGAAGCTAAAATAAAGTTGATCTCCAAGAAGTAAACAGTAGAACAGAGAATACTAGAGGCTTGGAAGGGTAGGAAGAAGAGAAGGATAAGGAGAGATTTGCTAAAGGTATAAAATCACAGCTAGGGAGAAGGAGTAAGATCTAGTGTACCATACACACTAGGATGACTATAGCTAACAATAATATATTAAGTTTCAAACAGCTAGAAGGAGGATACTGAATGTTTCCAATACAAATAAATAATAAATATTTGAAATGGATATGCTAATTACCCTCATCTGATCACTACACATTGCATGTATTACAGTATCACTATGTACCCCATAAATAAGTACGATTATGATGTGACAATTTTAAAATTTCTTTAAAGCAAATTGAAAGCACAGTGTGAGACTTTATGCCCACTAGAATTGCTAAAGTTAAAGACACTGACAAACCAAATACTGGTGAAGATGTGGGGCAACTACAAATTTCACACACTGAAATTTGTCAGTGAGATTATAAAGTGATACACATATTGGAAAATTGTTTAGTTATTTCTTATAAAGTAAGTCATGCTTCTGAACCCAGCAATCAAAGTTCCAGGTACTTACAAGGAGATGTGTACAAACATTTTCACAGCAGCCTAATGCACAATATCTAATGGTTTGACTCAAACCATATGTTCATCACCAGAATGCATAAGCACATTGTGAAATAGTCATACAATAAAATGCTATTCATTCATTTAAAATAAACAAATTAACAATAGAACAATATGAATATGTTACAAAAATATTATGTTGAGATAAAGGAGTCAGACACCCTAGAAAAGGGGTCCCCAAACCCTGAGCCATGGACTAGTACCAGTTCATGGCCTGTTAGGAACTGGGCCACAGAGCAGGACGTGAGCACCGAGTGAGTGAGCTAAGCTTCACCTGTATTTACAGCTACTCCCCATCGCTCACATGACCACCTGAGCTCCACCTCCTGTCAGATCAGTGGCAGCACTACATTCTCGCAGGAGCGCAAACCCTATTATTTGCTGCGCATGCGAGGGATCTAGGTTGCATGCTCCTTATGAGAAGCTAATGCCTGATGATCTGTCACTGTCTCCCATCACCCCCAGATGGGACCATCTAGTTGCAGGAAAATAAACTCAGGGCTTCCACTGATTCTACATTATGGTAAGTTGTATAATTATTTCATTAGATATTACAGTGTAGTAATAATAATAGAAATAAAGTACACAATAAATGTAATATACTTGAATCATCCCTAAACCACCCCTTCCCCCTACTCCTCGGTATGTGGAAAAATTGTCTTCCATGAAACTGGTCCCTGGTGCCAAAAAGATTGTGGATCGCTGCTCTAAAATTCACAGAATTGATAGGAAGCTCATGACAAACAAATCTAATGTATGGTAATAGACATCAAAATACTGGTTGCCTCTGAGTGCTGGGGTGGAGGGCAGCATTACTTGGAAGAATAGGAAAGTTTCTGGGTTGATGTAGATGTTCTCTGTTTTGGTGTAGTTGAACTTATGCTGGTCTGCATTTGTCAGAATTCATCGTATTGTATACCAAAATGAAAGGATAAGGGGAGAAGACTCAAGGTAAGTCTCATCAGAGATCCAAAGGAGAGAAAAGAGCAAATGAGAGAAAGCAATATTAAAAAAAATAGTAGCTTGGATATTTTTTTAGAATTTATAAAACATGTCAATTCTCAGATTGAGAAATCTTAATGAATCTCAAACAGGACGAATAAGAAACCCATACTAATACACATCATAATATTGAGTGGAATACCAGAGACAAAGAGAAAATCACAAAAGCTTAAAAGGAAAAACAAAAACAAAAACAAAAACCACTTTGCTTAAAAGGTGTGACAACTAGACCCAGAGCTGATTTCTTGATCTCAAAATTAGAAACCAAGAGAGTGATAAAATGTCTGTCGAAAATATCTAACAGAAAATAACTTCCAACCTAAACCTGTAGTATGTCCAATTCAACTATTTTCAAACACTCTGCTGAAGTAAAAATATTTAAGTTAATTACAGGTAATCCCAAAAAAAAAGCATCATTAAAGGCATTTCTTAGAGTTAGCATATTTAAAGAATGAAGAAAATAATCTTGGAAGGCAGAACAGAGATGTAAACTACAGACAAAAGAGCAGGAAAACTGGATCTAAAATTTTTAAGCATCTTTCCTTTTTATTTTATTTCATTTTAAATAAAATATATTTCAAAGAAAAAACATGTATGTGTTTTCGTTTTTATGGTTTGACACAGAATTTTATATAAACAACTTAAAAATTTTAAATGACATTCTTCTAAGAAATGTTATTTTTGTAATCTATTCATATATCTGTGAAAGCAGATGATGTGGTGGTAGGTTGGGAAGACCAAATATCTGTTAAAATAATAGCACTCAGATATGCTAATCCCCAATATTCTTTCCACAGAAATGAAAGAAATGGCTTATGTGGAAAGAATCCTAAATTGAATTAAGGACATTTTCTTGGAACAATGATAGAGTTAAAAATTAAAGTATTTTAAACTGCACATCTCACCCCTATTATATAAGTAGAGTACAGCCAATTGGCATTTCAAGTGAAACTGAAGTTTTCTAACAAATTAAGTTCATTGGGATATGAAACATATTCAGTTTCACACAATAATATTTTTCTTCCAAGAGAAATGTATTATGTTGTTTCACTTACACTCAACCATTCAAAATAGATTATTATATTACCATTTTTGGTTTTTATTTAACTAGAACATAGTTTAGGAGCTCACACAGTAAAAAATAGTTTAGTTTTAGCTTGATAACCAAGATAATGCCAATAATTCTGTAATTTCAAACTTGCCTTATATTTCAGTAAAGATTAACTTTATCAGAAACACAAACACATATATTATTTAGGAAATTAAAAATGTAGTCTTTTGGTTTTTAGAGCTCCTAAGAAGGAACCAAATTGTGAGTGCTAAGGAACATATTTGTGACACAGAAGCATATTTTGGGGAATTATGCAGTGATTTCATTCCTACCAATCATTTAACAGGAAATAAGGTAGTCATTTTAAGTTAGCATATCAAGTAATAAATTTAAATCATGTCAGTTGTTATTAAACAATTACAGTGCAAGGTGCTACCTTTGCAAGATCCACAGAGCATCACCCTCAGTTAATTTCATCCTTGACAATGATCACTATGATCCTTACATTTTTATCCCAAAAAAGTGATTTCCAGTCCTTTCTTGTTCTCTAATGCAAAAACTGTTTTCCCCTTCCTCCTCCCATGCTTATATTTTTTAACTTTTTGGCCCCTTCACAATCCTTTCCATCATGCCCTAGGATTCTGTGTTTGTAAACAAACTCCTTCATATTCTCAGGGCCTTCACAAAACACTACTCTCTTTTTTACTGCAATGCAATATTTTCCATCCTGGTTGCATATTAGAATCACCTGATGATCAGTCCTTAACCACAGAAATACTGATTTATTGGACATTGGAAGTGGGATGTCTTGGGAGTTAGAATTTTTAAAGAAATTCCTAATGATTCTTTGGAAGCCAGGGTACTATATCCTGGCTCTTCTCACAGGACATACCCTCCTTCTGTAACTCCTAGTCTCATCAAGACTCATTCATCCTTTAAGACCTGTCTCCCACTTGTGAAACTTCCAGTTGCTTCTTATTTACTGTCTTCTCTCAATCTCCTGGTCAACCTCTGGCATTCTCTAAGAATTTGGGCCATTTCTTACAGTCTCATTTCACTACAAGTTCTGTCATTATACAAGGAATTTCAAGGTTGAGGAATAAGATACACACAGTGCAAAACTGCTCTCAAAAAATTCACCACTGCCTTGCACACTGCTAAATCCAATGGCCAGTTTCAGACCTCATTTTGTTTAACCCAGCAGCAACATTTGACAGTCACTCCTGGGTAATACTCATTTTCCTTTGGCTTCCAGAACACTGTTCACCTGAACGTCTTCCTTTCACTCTGGTCTCTCTATGTCTGTTTCCTTTGTTGCTTTGTCTTTATCTCTTGATCTCATAATGTTGAATGTCCCAGGGCTTAGTTCCTGGTTCTTCATTCTTCTCTGGATCTTCTCTTATCCTCTATTATTCATTCTTCAAGGAATAAATGTCTATTCATTCTTTGATGATTTTATATGCATATGACTTTAATTCTGACAACCCCTAGATTAATGTCTGCCTCTCAGGCCTCCCTCAAAGCTTAGATTTGTATTCAGATGCTAGGTTGACATCTGTACGTGCCTAGATGACGGACATTTAAACTGAACATGTCCAAACTGAATGCCTGAACTCTCCCCTATTAAATCTGCTCCTCCCACAGTCTTCCTCATTTCCTCTGATGGCAAATTCATCCTTCAAGGGCCTCAGATCAAGAATCTCTCTTAATTCCTCTTTTTACCTCTCACCTCACATCTTGTCTTTCACTTAACCACCTCTTGCTATCTTCCTTGCCACCACACTGGTCTATGGCATTATCATTTCTTGCTTGCATTATTTCAACATCCTCCTAACTAGTCCTGCTGCTCTTACCTGGTTATTCTGAAATCTCTCTACATTACTGCCAAAAAGATTCTTTCTAAATGTAAGGTAGATCACATCACTTGCAGAGTTTTTTTTTTTCTCCATTTTGCTCAAAATGAAAACCAAAGCCCTTGTAGTAACCTACAAAACCTGCCTCTCCATCTCCTCTCTGACCTCCTACCCCACTACCTTCTTCCAGCTTTAGTTTCTTAGCTACACTGGCCTCTTTAAATTTGTCAGGCATGCCCTGTCTTGGTACCTTCACCTGGGATGCTTCCTATGCCTGGGATACTCTTTTGTCTGATGTCTGCTTAGCTAATGTCCACGTCTCCTTCAAGTCTGTTCAAACAACCTCATATGAAATTACTTTTTCATTGTCTTTGCTTATGTGTGTTATTTATATGACCTGATTAGATTTGGAAGCAGTGAGGGTATGTTACCATTAGAGGAACGTTACTAGTAATACACCTCACAAAATAATACTTTCAATATTATCTACAGTTACCGGGAAAGAAGTATCCATCAAAGGCAAAGTATTAGAATACCAAATGGTGGTTTCCATAGCAGAGTGAGCGGTATAAGAAATTCAAGCACTATAGGAGTGAATTGGATACACTGAAATTGATAACCAGAGAGTTTATAAAAAGAAATAACTGGCTCTTAAATTTAAATTATTGACTCACAGGCTGGTCAGAAATTCAGAGTATTGCTACGATAGCCCTAGAATTTATTCTTGCTTATAGGCACAAAGTTGATGTAGGCAAAAATCAGACACAAGATTTGACTCACCAGATTGCAGAATTAGAATAAAGATTAAAACCAAGCCTGGAAAGGTCCTATAAGTAAAATTTGGGGCACTTTCTGGGGGAAAAAATTTGAATCTTTAGAATCAGAATGACACATCTAGAAAATGTATACAACCACAAGTGATTCAAACAATAAAACTCAACTTTTGATAAGTAATGCTGGGGTTAGTCAGGCTTTAAATGCAGATGATATAAATCACTGTAAATATTTTGAGCAGAATGTAATTTTATGGAGAGAATTTTACACAGATAAAGTGTTGAAATGGTTGGAGGAATGAGCTCTATTGAGGTCTTCCAGAAATGGCTCCCAGAATTGGCTCTCCATGAAACCGACTAACAATACAGAAGTCAGAGAACATCTTTCTTGATGACTTCTGGGAAATTAGAGATCTTCTGAGTGTAACTAGGGATAAGTCAACATTCAAGTAAACATCCTAGTTACACAGCACATGATAATGAAAAATAGTAAGTTCCTTTATTAAGATGTAGGCTTAGCTGCTATGCCAAACCACAAGATAGCAGTGAAAAGGTAAGAGATTATTCTCTTTTTCACAGAAAATATGAGCTAAGAAATCGTAGGCTGATGTGGCAGCTCTTTAGTGTTTGGGGGATAGGACCCAGACCCCTCCTACCATTCATGAACTGAGATCAAAGCTTGAGTGCCTACCCTCACATTCACAGGCTGGCCAGTGGGAAGGATAGAAGGGAAATGGAGGGAATGCCTCTTCTCTTTAATTGCACAACCTATAGATTGTGTATAGTATCTGTTTACATTCCATTGGCAAAATACATTCACGTGTTCCACACTGGTGATAACAGAGACTGGGAAATACAGTCTTTACTCTCTTTGACTATGTATCTATATCAGTATTGGGAGTTTTATCACTACAAGAAGCAGAAGAGAATGGCTGTTGAGGAGCAAATAGCAGAGTACCACACCTCCAGTCTTGGGTGATTTGATAAAACAATGACACCTTGTTTAGGCAGCAGTGCTTACTTTTATATAGTTAATCTATGTAATAATCAGACCACAGTAGAGCTATATGAAGGAATGAATTTCAAATAAAAACTTCACTGGTTACCTTAACTAGAGATTTTAAAATAATACTATGCTACTGTGAGTTAATATTGCAGTGTAATAATATGCAATATAATTGATAACATGTAACATGATTACTATTTTCTACTAAATCGTTCCATAATTTTAATACATAATGATGTCATGCATTTTTAACTTGATGCACTGGGTAAATAATGTGGGAGAAGCTGCTGTTTCAATATTTATAAGGCTGTTTACTATGTATTGTTACATTCAAAACCAATTTTAAATATATTAAAAATATTAGCTAGTATTTTCAGGAATGTTTTCCATGTAGGCCATGCAGAATTTTATACAATTCCTTTCTATAACGTCTGAAATTGGAAGAATGAAGATAGGTAAAATATAGTTATCACCAGCAAGATTGGAATTTGGGAATGAGAGTGAGGAGGGATGGGCAGACAATCCAGCTGCCATAATGAAGAAATTTTAGTTCTTAGGACAAACATACAAAAAAAGCAGGTTTCCAGGAAAATATCTTGTATTTAAAGGAGAGAGGCTGTGGAGCTATTTAGGCTACTTGTTATTAGATCCACGAACAGAAGATAAGTATTTTTAAATAGACCTAGGTAGCAGAAAGGAAACAGAGCTTTCAGACCTTAAAAGGCCCAGTTCATCCCTGGCCATTCAGACATCTGAAGTCTCACAAGTCCAAGTGCTGACCAAATATATATACCAGCATGCCCCAGGGAGAATTTAAACAAAGTATAGCCCCCACTCATATACTTTTAGTAATGTGTTCCTGAAAGTCAGATGTCCTGCTTATACAAATGAAATGCTATATCCTAGAGGCAATTTCCTTTTATAATTAGAATAATTATTTTAATTTCTCTCTTTTAAAATTTCCCATTATGTAAATGGGGATAATTATAATGTATTCCATATCTACCATCTTTCTAAGTTCTTAAAATGCAGATGACATCCAGTGAAACTAATAAAGGTGTAATGCTTATCACGGCATTTGCAAGGGCCATAAATTCTTTTAAATCAGTGATGCTCATCAGTGAGATGAGCTGGTTTATTGGGTTTACTGCTGTCTTCTTTAGACTAACATTACATGTTGATATGAATAAACTTGGTAGTGAATCCCTTAGTTAGATTTTCCAAGAGTTCTTTAATTATTCTTTTTCATCTACTTCATCAAAGCCAGCTCTCCTGGGTCAAAATCCTGTATTCTTTTATCTTCTCCTACATTGTGATGTTTTTCACTTGCTTTGCTTTCCTCTCCACAACTTTTTCCAACACTTTCTCAACTTCTAGGGCCATTTATAGCTCAAATTAGACAAAAACATGACTACACAGGAAAGACAATAGTGAATTTATCTGGAAGAACTGCGCAATGGAGTATCGGCCCACAGTGCATCTAATGCTGTGCTGTTTCTCCCAGTTCCAGCAACATCCGTGATAAAAAGCCTCCATTGCCACTCCACAAAATCTGCAAAACGTCCTTGTCTACCAGTTTGGAATGGAACTTGTATTTGGAATGGAACTTGTGATTTTTCTTGCACAACATACTGTATGAACAGTAGTCTAGTGAGTTTGGGGTGATGTCAATGTGTATTTCCAATACAGATATTAGTCAAAAACCAAACACCAAAAGCAAAAAGAGGCATTCTGTGAAATTTGGATATTAAAAACCAGTAAGCGTTTTATTGGGAAAACATTAATTTGGAAAACATTCTGTGGAGCATGCCAATATTTTTAAAAATGAACTTTTCTCTCCCCCCCACACATCATATCCAGCCAACTCATCAACTTCTCTGAATCTCAGTTCTATTTTGTAAGGTTTTCCAGGTTCAAAACTGTAATCTTTTCTTTATCTCCTTCGTCCATCAGTGGCCGTCATGTCAATTCTATCCCTGGATCTTTATTGTGACTATTCTTTCTTCTCCATTTCTTATTATGAATAATCAATTAAACCACCACATTTAGCAGTTAAAAATTTTAGAGACTTTTTGAAAGCAATTTTTTTTTTCTGAAGAGAAAATGAAGGCAAAGGAGATTTGAACCCTTGCTCTAAGTAGCGAATAGAACATGAGGAAGAAAGAACAGCAAGTATAAAATATGCTTTTAAGAAATGTCAACATGTGTACAGTTTAATTTCATAGTCTCCTTAGCGGGAATAAAGAGAGGCAAAGAAAGTTACACCTAACACTGACTATATGCCACACATTGTTCAAGAAGTGCTATATGTTACTCTCTGATTTATTTTTCAAATCACTCAGAAGTAGATTCCAACAGTCCCAATTGTACAGAACATAAAGATAGGAATTAGAGAGGTTTAAGTAGATTAGCTGACATCACAGTTAGTAAGCAGTGTCAAAATCCAAGTTTATGTCTTTAAATCTCAGAATGTAACACATGTACTTTGCGCGAAACAGCATATGTAGGTTTCACTAAATTATTTAGCCATATACGACCAGCCAGATATTCCTAACTCAGGACTCTGAGTTGCTACTCCAACAGTCTCATCACCAGGCATTAGTTTTAAAGCACTGCTAAATATTGCAGAGAAATGAGTGACTTGAAAGATGAGCTATTCAGTCCTCACTGTTTTTCATATATTTTTAAAAGAAATTCATTACCATATTATATCCCAAAACAAATACATTGAATAACTCCTATTTGGAGGTAGCTGTGGTGATTAAACTCACTCTCTCTCTCTCTCTCTCTCTCTCTCTCACACACACACACACACACACACACACACACACACTTGACTCCTGCCCTTATTGCATATATATGTTTTATTAAATACCTGTCAATAAGTAGAGAATATGACCATGATTTAATTTGCATATGGACATTTAGAAGAGGAAAGTTGGTTGTCTTTTTCTTATTAAAATTCATAAAACAATTATTTTTATCTTTCATCATTTAGCAATTAACAAAATTGCCATCAAAGTAAGCTCTTAAATATGACTCCTAGGGACTTAATAATAATTTAATATTACTTTTGCTAATAAAGCCCTGGGTCTATTTTGATTAATCAGAATTACTGATTCCAGATTCTGCTCAATTGCATCTTCCTAAATATATACATTATTCCCCTCTTGTCTTTTCTATTTTAAGCTATCCTTGATGGAGTTGTTAGCCTAAACACATGAATATAGATGAAAAGTGTGTGTGAGCTAGAGTCATTTCCTAAAGTTTAATGGATCTTGTTACTGTTGATGGAACATAATGCCATTTATCCCAGTTCACTCTGTGCAAATTCCAAGTTAAGTGTTTTTGCAGTAATGAGAAATTAAGAATCATTAAACATTCTAAAGATACACACACATACACTACTCATGAGACATCAAAAATAAATTAGAGATGTTTTCAATAAATTATAAGATTTTATAGTTATAATGTAATATAAAATAAGGATATGCTTGTGATATCGGCAAGAAATATAATTTTGCCAAAACAAATGAAAGAAACATGTTCTTAATAAAATGCAAATAAACAAGGTTTACTGTCAAATGTTTATGCCACCTAAAGAATATGGGTAAAGACATAAAAAATATAGGATAATGTAAAATGAGATTTTTTTATTGAAAAATACCTACCATACGCCACACATTAAGAAAATTATGTGGGCAGTTACCTCTTTTGATTCTTAAGAGTCTTAGAACCTAAGAAACATGTGGGAATTATCTCTGCTTTATAGATGAGGAAACTGTGTCTCAGATAAATTGGGTAAAAATAGCTAATAAGAGGAGAGTCTGATATTAATACCTATTCCACTAGAACATGGTGCCTGTGCTTTCACATTTGACCTTGAGGTGCATTTCCCTTTTTTTTTTTTTTTTTTTCAGATGGAGTCTCACTCCGTTGCCCAGGTTGGAGTGCAGGGGCAAGATTTCAGTTCACTGCAACCTCCGCCTCCCAGATTCAAGCAATTCTCCCTGCCTCAGCCTCCCAAGTAGCTGGAATTACAGGCACCCGCCACCATGCCTGGCTAATTTTTGTATTTTTAGTAGAGATGGGGTTTTGCCATGTTGGTCAGGCTGGTCTTGAAACTCCTGACCTCAAGTGATTCACCCACCTCAGCATCCCAAAGTGCTGGGATTACAGGTGTGAGCCACTGTACTTGGCAAGGTGCATTTTTGTACTTCCATTAAACGGGAAAACAGCTGAAATTCTTGGAAATTTACAAATATCACATCAACTAACGGAGCTCTTTGGTCAGAGACAGGCCCAAAAGTGCCCTAGAGTGTTGATTTTATCTCCTTTGTTGTCCACTGGAGTAACCAACAGACATGAGTAGCTATTGGGTAATTGAAATGTGACTAATTCAAATTGAGATGTGCAGTGAGTGTACAATACACACTGGATTTAAAAACTTCATATGTAAACAATAATGCAAAATATCTCATTAACACTTTATATTGATTTTGTGTTAAGCTGGTAAAATTTGGGTAGACTGAATTAAAATATATTATTAAAATTAATATATTTTATTATTTATTTTTTATTTTATTTATTTTTATTTTATTTATTTTTAAAAATGTCACTATTAGAAAATGTAAAAGTAAATATGTGGCTTACATTTGTGGCTCTATTGGAAATTTATGCTATTCCTTAACTCGCTTGCACCAACTTCCATAAATAGCAAAAGAAACATTCTGGCCTTTTATTTGTTCAAGATACCACTATTCCCACCTCTGGCTTTATCCTCCCCTCCATATAGATATAGATAGATGTCAGATGTAGATATAGATACACACAGATATAGATATACCTCACCAGGAAAAATGTTCTGTAACTTCATATAGATATACATGGTAGATATAGATATACATATAGATATAAATATATCTCACCAAGAAAGATGTCCTGTAACTTCTCTAGTGGTAGTTGGTCTCATGGAGAGCCAATTCTGGGAGCCATTTCTGGAAGACCTCATTAGAGCTCATTCATCCAACCATTTCAACAATTTACGCATATAAAATTGTCTCCATCAAATTACATATTTAGAGTGACTTATATTGTCTGTATTCCAACCCTGACTAACCCCAGAATATATACACATATATACATATATACACATATATACACATATATACACATATATGTATATATACATATATACATATACATATGTATATATGTAAATACGTATATGCATATAAGTCTACATATGTGTGTATATACATATATGTATGTGTGTATATATACACATTTATGTGTATATATGTATATACACATATGTATATGTATATATGTATATACAGACATATATGTGTATATATGTAGATATACATATATGTATACTTATATGTGAGTATGTATATACACACTTCTCTAAAAATATCGGAGACTCCTACAGAGTCTTCTAAACTCACAATGAAGTTAAGGTGTTTCAGAATTATTTCACAGCTTGAGTCTCTAAACCAAGTTTAGCATTTCACTTTTACCAAGAAATGGGTGTATACTTTTAGTTTCTGAAGGCACAATTAAAGGTATATCAAGTAGTTTATAGGAAAGTGAACTCCACATGCATTTATTTGTCATCTGCTTCACTTGAATGTAAGCGTTACAGCTGAGATAGCTATACAAATATTGCAGTATCTCACCTTAATTTTCAGAATGCTCTAATCATAGAAATAAAGGTATTCAGTTGTTTTTCTTGGAGTCTTTCTACTGCAGACATTCCCACAAGTTATCATACTTCATATGAATGCTCTTTTTTATTTTAATGTAATAAATTATATTAATGTTTAATATAATTAGCCTTTTATATTAACTTTTCCTATTCTTATATTAAATTCTTGTTTATTCTTTGTTTTCTAAGACCATTTAATATCCTTTTGATGTAGGTTCATTTTGAGAAAAAACTAAACTGATACCCAAGGTGGTCCACAATTTGACTCTATTTCCCTTGTAATATCTCAGTAGCTATATAAGGTGCCCACCTTAGCCAAATCATCACCCACAGCCCACTCTGCAGTGTGCATGACACCATCCCTGTTCTTTCTTACACCATTTAGCCTGCCTACAGCACTCTCACGACCATATCCTTTATCTGGTCCTCCAGGGCTCAAATTCCACCACCCCTGCCCTACAAACCGAAGGGATCTTTCCCTCCTATGAGCTCTAAGTGTGGTTCCAAATTCTTGAGCACCCTATAAATACATTTCAAATTAGATATCCTCAGCTGAATGTTTTATTTATTTTTCTCTACAACCTCATAAAATATTTTTGCTTACTTTTCTCCAAATTTCTTTATTATTTTTAATATTTACAGATACACAATAGCTGTACATACTTATGGGGGACATGTGATATTTTGATACAAGCATGCAATGTGTAATGATCAAATCAGGGTAACTGGGATAACCATCACCTCAAACATTTATCATTTTTTTAAATGTTGGGACCATTCCAAATCCATTCCTCTAGTTATTTGGAAATACACAGTAAATTACTGCTAATTACATTCATCCTATATACAACATGAATGGAACTGGAGGATATTATGTTAAGTGAAATAAGCCAGGCACAGAGACAAATATCACGTGTTCTCACTCATATGCGAGAACTAAAAAAAATGATCCCACAAAGGTAGAGAGTAGAATGGTAGTTACCAGAGGCTGGAAAGGGTAGTGGGAATGGGGGGATAAAGAGAGGTTGGTTAATAGGTACAAAAATACAGTTAGATAGAAGGAATACAATCTAGTGTTCAGTAATGTATAATGTTTAAATATTTCTCCTGGCATTTAGTTACATCCTACTCAATGTTAAAGTTATTCAGGGAATTTTTTTCTACCCACTTGCCATCTTGTATTAAAGAGCAATTTTTTTAAAAAAATAAATTCATTAAAAATTGTAATACACCCTCTCAAATATTATGATATTCAAAGAGCTCTGGTGTGATTCCTTTGTGCCCTTAATTTGTAATTAATGTACAATCAATACTATTTTGTACATACTTTAAAATTCTCCTGCTAGATGTTTCCTAAAATATGACCTCATTCAAGATTTTACTAGTTTAAGGTCTTAAAATTCCCAACAAGATTGGTTTGTTCCTTTTGTATCCCACTCAATAGTTTTTTATTAAATTTTAAAGCAGTTTAACTTTTTCTTTTAATGTTGCTTCCTTGAGTCAGGCATGTGGCGCAAGCCTGTAATCCCAGAATTTTGGGAGGCTGAGGCAGGTGGATCGCTTTGAGCTCAAGAGTTTGAGACCAGCCAGGCCAACATAACGAAAACCCATCTCTACAAAAAAAAAAAAAAAAACCCAGAAAATTTTTGCTCCCTCATCAATGAGATGCTACAAGATTATTTTTTATTGTGATCAAATAATTACAAAGGACCAGACTTATCTAAGACCTATATCTGCCATCAAACATCCCACACAGAATGAAAGGCAAAGCTTTTCTTGGAGAAGCAGAGTAGTCTTGGGCATGTGAATCACCTTTGCATTAAATCCACCTATGTATATTTCCCTTTCATTACAGTCTTAAAATGTTTATTTGCTTTCCTCTATACTATTTCGTATAGTGTTAGAAGCTTGTCAGGCAAAGAGCCTGTTTAACTAATTGTCCACTGGGAAACATTTATCTAGAAACTTCTATGTAACCAAATGAAAAGACTCCCTTTGAAATAAATGGGGAAGGCAGAAATGGCAACATTGTCCATTCCACCTACTATGTTACAAGCCAGAGCAAACAAATTAGTTTGCTTTTAATAAACCATTTTTATATTCATCAATTATAATAAATATAATTTAAATATCAATGAAACTGTACTTCTGTTTTCTACACTAAACTCATGGTTAAAAAAATTAATATCTGCTGGGCATGGTGGCTCATGCCTATAATCCCAGTACTTTGGGAGGCCAAGGCAGGTGAATCTCTTGAGCCCAGGAGTCTAAGACCAACCTAGGCAATACAGCAAGACCCCATCTCTGCAAAAAACACAAACATTTGCCGGGTGAGGTAGGACATGCCTGTAGACCCAGCTATTCAGGAGGCTGAGGTGGGAGGATCAATTGAGCCCAGGAGGAAGAGGTTGCAGTGAGCTGAGACTGTACCACTGCACTCCAGTCTGGGTGACTGAGCTAGACTCTGTCTCAAAAAAAGAAAAAAAGTAATATCTATCATATCATTGGCTAACAAAATTTACTCCTTTGTCATGTTAATAATATTTATTGCATTCATTTTCATCTCAAACATTTAATATTATATGGGTTAATGGTGCTTGCTAATTATACTACTTATAGCATTGTCTCTGATTGTCTCTGTAGGAATTACATTGAACATGTGTCAACTCAACATTTGAGTAAAATTCTTTCAACAAATTATCAAAAGTTATTTTAGGTTAAAAGGACATATGGACACATTCAATTATCTACTCTGTTTCAATATCAAATTGGCTTGCTCATGGGTCCATGAAGAAGGTGGCAAACATCATAACCACAAAAATGTCTAATTAAAATTGAATAACCCTGTCCTAAGTTTACTTATGTTTTATTGGAAGTGAATCAATGTTTGCTTAGGATTAAATTCTGAAGCCGACGCAAAGAGGAAGCTGACTAAACAGAGAAGGTGGGAACTGACAAACAGACCAAAGCTTGGAGAAAATGTGGAAGACATTTTTATGAGTAAAGGCTTGAGAAATATTTTTTTAAGTTTAAAAAGATCTTATATTTTCTTTATGAAAGTGATAAATGTAGGTGTTTATGCTATGTCTTTTGCATCTTCTTTCTTCCTTTTCACCTTTCACCATGCAAAAATACCAAACACACACAGATTAGAATGTACCTGTTGGAAGAGGCACTGCCAGTTCTTCTTGCATGGATCCACGGAGTGATAGACAATTTTCTGTAAGCACAATGTCATCAAGTGCAATGTCGCCACGCTGACCTTTCCCAACTCTCCCTTCAAATTTGAGTTGGAAGTCTTCATCACCAAACAGTGACAGTTCTTCCCTCCGCCAAAAATTGCCTTGTTCTACAGTGAGGTTAAGTAGAACCTTCGTTTGGTTTGTGACTGACACCTGCATTAAGGTGAGTGCCCCAATGCCATTTCCATACATGTGATAATGAAAAATAATCTGTAATCAAGAATAGGAATATACATATGATACGATTAGTATAATTAATATATTATTTTCAATTCTATCCCATTGCCCTCTTCTTTATTAACACATTTCTGGAGGAAAATTACACCTATTTATTCTCTTGCTCTGTCTACACTTTAACACTGAGTGAAGTCAGACCAGCCTTGAATCATATGTTGCAATGTATGAGAGACAGCAGAGGAAGAATCAAATATAAATTTAGTAGGAATAAAAGGGCTGAGTTTATGTTCTTTCTGTGACTTCTAAAAGCAAGATTCCTTCATAAACTCTTAGAGCCCATTGTCAAAGGAATACAAGATCATTAAACTGCAATGCATTATATAAAAAGACTTTTCATGATTAAGAAGTAACAGGAACAAAAGAAGATTATTTTTAATCTCATGAAACTTATTTTCTTTTCTTCTTTTGCTTATTCCACTGCCATTTTTGTACTTGAAACACTTTCTCAGTTCTGTAACATTCTCTGGGCTTCATTTAAATACAGCAAAACCCCAGAACAGTAATTACCCAAATTTTACTTAAAATGCTACCAATGGACTTTTGCAGAGCAGCCTGGGGAGCTCTTCTCTGAATAAAAATTAATAGAAAGTATTTTCAGGGATTAATATTTCAATGTTGCAAAGATGAAATTTACCAGATTTTGAGCAATTGTTACACAGTGAAAAAAGTCAGGAAAATTCTGGGAAAAGAACAGAACAGCTTAGGAGCAGTAGGAATTCAAAGCCTTTAAAGCTTTTGTCTTGTCATTCGTGTGAATGAGGGAAAACAGTGACAAAAGTGCTCTGCACACAGGAAAAAGACATGTTTGAAACACTAGCAGTCATATAAATCATACTCTACAAGAAGAAAAATGAACACCATTAAATCACATATGCAGTGCATTACTCCAAAAAGGATCAACCAAGAATGGGTGAGCCATGCAGTGACTCTACCCATCTCCCAACTGATTAAATATTTAAATATTATTCTATGACCCCAAAATACTTGTTCTATGGAACTAACTTTCCCAACATGAGCTCTATGATCATTATAGATTGTCCTGGTACTGGTGAAATTTGGGTACCATGACTCATTTGAGTGAGAAATAAAGTGGCCAGGGGCCAACCTCTCAGACAGCATCCCAGGGCCACCTGTCCAGCACACTTCTGCAAGGACCCCTTGCAGCTATAAAGAGGGTCTTCTCCTTTTGTGTTTGTCTTATTTGTGCAACAAATATGAGGCCTATGTTTTATGTCTCAGTAAATACGTCTGTATCTTCTTCAGGTCATTTGCTGAATGATGCCATCAGTTTAACATGCAAACAGATGCACCAATACCCCTATATCCAGGGGGAACACTGGTGACAACAAAGCCTAACACAGGGTAGTGAGAGTGAATAAAAATCTTCTAAGCATTGGTAGGCCCGGTGGCTCACACCTGTAATCCCTGCACTTTGGGAGGCCAAGGCAGGCGGATCACCTGAGGTCAGGAGTTCAAGACCAGCCAGGCCAACTTGGTGAAACCCTGTCTCTACTAAAAATACAACAACAACAACAATAATAACAACAACAAAATAGCTAGGCTTGGTGGACTGTGCCTGCAGTCCCAGCTACTCAGGAGGTTGAGGCAGGAGAATTACTTGAACCTGGGAGGCAGAGGTTGCAGTGAACAGAGATCACACCACTGCACTCCAGTCCAGGCAACAAAGTGAGGCTCCATTTCAAAAAGAAAAAAAAAACCATTAAGGTCTGATCTATTCTCTTATCACCCTCTATATGCATCCTCCCTACACACTAACCCCCACAAAGAAAAAATAATTGATTATCTCTGCTTGAAAGGTATTCCACAAGGTGAAGGGGCAGAGGTGATTCTCATAAAAATCTGGGAGATCAATCTGCTTACCTGATGAATATATTTTTAATATGGGAGACCCAATATTTCCCAGCACAATCTTTCCTTACATATTCTTATTCAATCTATATCATAAATATTCATAAAATGAACCATTCATCATTAATTTTTTGACATTTCTTCCAGGCATACTTCATTATTCTCACACAGATGTTTAAAACATTGGGGACTCTAGTTCTGGGACAAGGGGAATATAGCAATGGATGAAATCTTAGTTACTACAGTATGAAAAAATATTCACCAGACATTTTCAGAAGTGTCTCAATAGAAAAGCTTAGATGTCAACCTGGAATTTTCATATTTTGTATTTAATATTTAGTTAGGTTTATAAGACTAAAACTAATTTGTGATTTTCAAAATATCTATAGATGTATAAAGCTAAATTTATAGATGTATAGCCAACATACAGAAAATCTGGTATGCTTGGGTTTTATTCCTGAGAAAGTACCAAGTAATCTGGAAGATAGCAAAAACAGATAAAAACTATACTTGATAAAAACTCAATTTTTGCCAAAATAGTTTTGTATGATTTACTTTCATTCTAGACTGCTGACCAAGTTCTATCACTAAAACTCTCATCTGATCATGTCACTTCCCTTGCAGAAAATCTTCACTGTCTGTGTGATAGATGAAATTGCTCTATAAGAGTTAAACTATAAAATCAACTCACGATGAGACAGAAAAACTTTTAAGACAAAGTAAAAGTTTAACATGTATTAATACTGTGGCAGTGCTAAGGTGTTGAAGGCTGTTTGATATGTCTCTCTCCCACGGTTAGGGCTCTGTCAGCTGTGGACACAGGCACGGAGAAGTGTAAGTTGGACCGGGCAGAGTGGCTCACACCTGTAATCCCAATACTTTGGGAGGTCGAGGTGGGCAGATCACCTGAGGTCAGGAGTTCGAGACCAGCCTGGGCAACATGGTGAAAACCCTGTCTCTACTAAAAATACAAAAATTAGCTGGGATGATGGCGCAAGCCTGTAATCCCAGCTCCTCAGGCGACTGAGGCAGGAGAACCACTTGAACCTGGGAGGTGGATGTTGCAGTGAGCTGAGATCACGCCACTGCCCTCCAGTCTGGGCAACAGAGTGAGACTCTGTCGAAGGGCAGGGGAAGAGAAAGGGAAGGGAAGAAAGTTTCTGGATGTAATTTGTTTGCTTTTCAGAGTTCAAACATTGGGGAACACTCTAGTCAAAATTAGACTAGAAATTAGAGACTGCATTTCTTATTGTAAATATATTTATTTCTGTATCCATCTCTTGTAAGCAAGAGATCTCTGAGCACTTGTGATCTCTAAACACTTAATTTGTACTATATGTAAAGCTAAATTCAGTTCTTAGCCTAGCTGACTCAAGTCTTTTATGGAATATAAACAAACAAGCAAACAATAAAAAAGGAAAGTGGAAAACCCCGTAAATACGTAGTTATCGAATGAGGCTGCTGCTTTTCCCAAAGAGCCATACAACCTTATTTATACTTTTAATTATCCACAGATGTTTTTGTGAAATTTTCACAGGCTAATAACCAAGTCATGTTTTATTCCTGCCTATAGAAATTATTCTACTTGTTTTAGGAGTAAGTTCAGGGTCCTTTTTGTTTTGTTTTTCATGAAGACTTACTCAACAATTTTTGTGGTTCTAACTATCTCTAGTATTCATTCTTGTAGATATTTAATTACATACTGACTGTTGTTTAATTCTGTTTCTGTTTGTAAAATTTCCATAGTTTTAATAAGCACTAAACTTCTTAACAGAAAGCAACTGGTATCTTACTTCTGTATTATACATGGCTGTGAATAACAACCATGGTATTTTCCAATGGTTTCCCAAACTTCAATATCCATGGAATTTATCCATAGGAGAAATTGTTCTAACAGTTATAGCAATCCTTCCCTTTCCTTCTGAACTTCGCTTTTTCCCTCCCTCACATATCCAAAGTTGAATAAATTCAAACTCATCTTTTCTCTGGCCCCAGCCACTCTATTTTCTGTATGTCAATTTATCAACAGTTTCTCACAATAATTCTGTGTTTGGTTGGTTGGTTGGTTTGATTTTTCCCATACCTTGCAGTTTTTGCTTCTCTTACTTATAACTGGACTTGAAATTCTGGCAGCTCTCATGGGCTGCTGAGGGAACAAACTCTTTATAAAGATGTAATGACCAGATGAATTTCCCAAAGTGTGATCTGCCGCTGGCTCTGTGCCTGCTGCAGGGATGCTGCTAGCTTTCAGATTCCAGTCAAAGTCCTCATCTTTCTCCTGCTCCCAGGAACAAAGATCAAATTCGAAATCACAGCGCCCACTGGAGGTACCTGGAAAATATTTCCAAATATATGTTACGGAAAATGGAAATGTACTGACTTTAAAACATGCAATTCAAAATTGCAGTGATCTTGCTGTATCATGTAATATTTGAAACCTTATAATGCTATCCTGATAGCAAGATATAAAGAGACCAATTTGGTTTGCTATACACACAGCTACTTCCCTGGCTTCTGTAAGTTCATTTCTCTACAAATCTGGTCCCAGTTTCAAAGTTGATAAACTATTTTAGTATTATACACATTTCCTTCTCTAAATATCTATTTGGTCCATGTAATTTATTTATTCTGTCTTCTCATCTATGCTTCTCAGGTCTTGGTAAGAAATTTATGAAGTTTATTATTCTGCAATACATTTTAGCTTGGGTAATGCTGCCCCGAGCAAAAGTTATCATTAATCATAGTAGTTATTTTATTTTAGAACAGATCTTTATTTTAGAGAAAATTGTGAAACAGAAAAGTGAGGTAAAAAGGTGTGATAATTTGAATGAGCTTATTGTAATAAGTTGCAGAAATTAAATATGTTAAGTTGCATCAAATACCAAACTATTGCATCAAATACCAAACTATTTCCCAGGTATTTTTTGAAGTATTTTATTACTGTCATTGCTTAAGTTGCTTTATTTTTCCATTTCCAAGATAGTAGAAATTATACAGGAATCTTTTTATCATTCTGCAAGTAAATTATCAGCTGAAAATGGTAGTGAAGATGTTATAAAACTGAGCATTGTGGTATGAAGGTGTCATACCTTATACATTTATATATTTAGGACTTTTGATACTTTTCATTTTTAAGTCAATATTCATGATTCTGCATAAAACCAATGAGGGAGGCCGGGCATGGTGGCCCACACCTGTAATCCTAGCACATTGAGGCTGAGGCAGGTAGATCACCTGAGGTCAGGAGTTCAAGACCGGCCTGGCCAACATGGTGAAATCCCATCTCTACTAAACATACAAAATTAGCTGGGTGTGGTGGCGTGCACTTGTGGTCCCAGCTGCTCAGGAGGCTGAGGCAGAAGAATCACTTGAACCTGGGAGGTAGAGGTTGCAGTGAGCCGAGATCGTGCCACTGCACTCCAGCCTGGGTGACAGAGCAAGACTCCATCTCAAAACAAAAACAAAAACAAAAACAAAAAACAAAAAAAACAGTGAGTAATTTGATCATAAGTAACAAAATGTACTGTTTAGAATTCTTTAATGACAATAATTCTTTATGAAGTTCTTTTTGAAGATTACAACTGCAATAAAAATCTGTAAAATCGTGAGATAAGTGTCCAAATATTAAAAATACTTGAAAATAACCTATGGTAGCATGTTGATATATCTTCAGATAAATGTTTCTCTCTTAAATAAACCTCATTTAAACAATTGCTCAAAATTTTTAAGGCAAATGAGGGTAAGAATGACTCTGTCATCAAAACATTCAGGGACTTGCTCTCCAATGCACAAGCCAAAGAAAGGCAGGTAACTCCATAGAAGCTATGGTAATTCCTGGACAAATCATCCACTCTATTTTATTACACATGACTCTTTAAGAATGTCCAAGTTCTGTTGCATGTGGCATCAAAACAGTGAGGTTTTTGTTTGTTTGTTTCTGTATGGATACATTCTTACAGTTACCCCAAGTCAGATAAAATTGTCTCAATGTGCAAAACAAACCCTAAACTCTTTGTAGTTTATAATGTGGAGAATATGAAAACATATGAGGCTGGGTGCAGTGGTTCACCCCTGTAATCACAACATTTTAGGAGGCCAAGGTGAGAGGATCACATGAGGCCAGTTCAAGACCATCCTGGCCAACAAAGTGAGACTGTCTCTACAAATAGTTAAATTTTAAGAATTAAAAATTAAAAAAGAAAACATACAAGTTTTACCATTGTTTCTATGCCATTTGGGGATATATAATAAAATACTAAAATAAAATATAAGCTAACTTTATTACACCTCTGAGCAAGGAACTTACACAATAAAGAAAAAGGGCTTAAAATAAGCACTTTCAGCTTTTGAAAGAACTAAAGACATTGCTTTAAGAAAACATCAAGACTGATAATTTGTTTTTGTAAATTGTTTACCAGTCAAGATAATACACATTTGTAATGTCTTCAAGGATAGAGATAAATTTTCTGTCATAATTTATGTCATCAAATCAACAGAATGCCTTTTTAAAATCTAATAGCTAATTCAGTTTTCAAATGTCATTTGAAACATATTTTGTAATTTATTTTGTTCCTAGAATAGACTGTAATACTTATAACCTATTGTAGTGTAGAATACTGAAGTTCTAAGTATCCTTTCAAAGGACTGGGGAGTAGATGTCAGGAAAATAATAATGAACTCCAACGCAGCATCTAGTTTAAGAATATGAACCGCTGTCTTGGTTCAGAACTATAAAATGAAACAAATAATTCAGTTGCCTTGTGTTGGAAAATTTAGCAGCCTCTGAGAAACAGATTAGCATATAGAGCAGCATCTGGAGAGGCCATTCATATAAGAAAATAATGTGTGCTGCTGAAAAACAGATTTGATATTTTTATTCATGTAAACACTGTTACATGGATCTTTACAATGTAAATCATATTTTTCTTTTGATCTTTTCCCTCGTTTTGAAGTTATATTTTCTTGGAAAGTTTATTTCTAATATACCAGTGGGGAAAATAAAATAAGTAAAAATAAGTTGTTTGCATTTCACATCACTATGATGAGGGGGAACAACTTATAATTTCATATCCTATTATTTCCCATAGGTACCAGGTAAAAAACATAACATAGTCTTGAGAACTGATGCCATTTCCTGGCATTTCTGGTGCAGTTAATGCCAATATCAGACAGCTGTGCCATCAGGAAGACAATGAACACCTTTGTCTACAGCTGTGTCATCAATCAAACTAGTTTCTACCTTTCTAAATCCTATAATTTGTCCATTGATGAATATCACTATAGGTATAAAATATGTCTTATTTGAAAAGGCATATTTGGAAGGAACATAACATAATTCCTTTTAAGGTCCTACCATCAAACTCAAAAAATTAAAATCTTACCATTATATTCATGTATTCATTCAATATAAAATTACTGAGCATATTCTATAAATAAAGCACATTGAGGAAAATAGGAAAAGAGGGGTACTGGGTATGAAATATATTGTGTTCCAGGTCCTGAAACATTCTCTTTATATCTGTCATTTCATTTAATCCTCACTTTGTCTCTATATAATAGTTATTATTCTTATTTTGGTTGATGAGAAAGTTGAAGTTCAGAATTAAACTTTGCTTTGCATTCCACTGTAAGTAGCAGAGCTGAAGGAGGATACAACACACAGCTCCTTTAGTACTACTCCCTTTGATAATGTGGAATGTAGCAGTTAGGGGTGAGAGTTAAAATAGAACAAATTTACAAATACAATGGGATAAGAAAGTACATGTATGTATAGAAAACATTCTCTAAGAGACTCCTGCCTCTGTGAGCTGGTAGCAACATGAAGACAGCAGTCATTCAATTCAGTGTGATTATTCTTGAGGTATTGTGGCATGATGTAGTTCATCGCTTCTTTAACTGTTCTTCTGAATATGAATGTCCTACAGGTGTCAATTTGTCATTCAAAGGAAGAAGATTCTGCATTCAAATGAATGGGATCAATTCTATAAATTTTGTCTTTGAAAGATTTTAAAAGATGCTAGTATATTAAAGGCTCTGAGAATTCCCACAATACACAGACTATTTCTTTAGGCAAGAGAGGATATTCCCAATGTATTTGACTAAGGAACATTTTTACCTTTGGCAGAACTATTAACATATTGTAGAATAGTATGCTTATGATACGGGACAAGACTTTCAAATCCTGATATTAAGACAAACAAGCAAAAGGCATAATTAGAGAAGCTGGGTATTAGTTTCCTATGGCTGCATACGAAAATATCACAAACTGGGTGGCTTAAATCAACAGAAATTTTTTGTCTGACTCCATTTTCAGGCTGGAAGTCTGAAATGAAGGTGTTGGCAGCATCATGCTCTCTCTGATGGCTACATAGGAGGCCTTTCTTTCCTTGTCTCTTCATAGCTGCTGGTAGCTATGGGCCATCTTAGTGTTCCTTGGCTTGTAGATGAATCACATCAATCACCTGTCATTCTCCCTGTCTGTTTTCACATCATCTTCTCTCTGTGTCCAATTTTCCCTCTTCTTATAAGGACACCAGTCATTGAATTAGGACCCACCTTTATCCAGCAGGACTGTATCTTAACTAGATGACATCTGCAAAAGTCCTATTTCCAAATAAGGTCGCATTCTGAGATTCCAGGTGACCATGAGTTTAAAATTCCAGGTGACCAGGTGTAACTAAATTTTCAGTGGACATTATACAACCCAGTTACTTAAATGTTTACTTTTTCAAAGGTAAATCTCTTGGGCTTTTGTGCTCTGTAATCATATCATTCAAAAATAATTATAATTTGGCTATCCTTTGTTTCATTTCTTGTGTTAAATATTGACCAGGACCACAAAGATAATATTAAACAGTAATACTAATAGTAGATATTTTGACATGTTCTTGATTTTAATGTAAGTATTTTTACTCTTTCCTACATTAATTTGATAGAACACCTTTAATGTCTTAAAAATAATCATACGCATGCTCTGCATAGCGTAAGAAACGGCTGCTTAATTTAAACAATAATTTTCAGCATCTATCAGCTTGCTATTATTTTCTTCAGTAATGTGGGTACATTGACATATTATGACATCAAAATACACTTAAAATGTTATAAGATCTTCATCTCAAATTGCATGATATATTACTATGTATATACTACATGTATTATGATGAATTTAGTTTGCTAGCATTTTAAGCTTTTCTGCATGTATATTCACAGGGCGTTTGAATATCACTCGTCTGATTTTTGGAGGCTTCATAATCAGTGATATATTAGCTTAATAAAATAAATTCTACCTTTTCATATGGTTGAAATAGTTTCTTTGGGCATTATTAGTTCATTAAAATTTGGTAGAACTCCATAGTATCTACCCCAGGAGAAAGAACTGGAGGACATTTGTTGATAACTTATTTGATAGTTAATGGTCTTTTCAGGTTTTTTACTTTATTAGTTAATTTGGTTATTTTTCCCCTAGAAAAGTAACTATTTCATTGACATTTGCAAATTAGCACAGAGTTATTGGTCTCTATATCCTTTTTATGTCTCCTTTAGCAAAACTACATTTATTTGTATCTTTCTTCCTTTTTTAAATTAAAAATTAGTAAAAGTTTATCTACTACCTCTATTTTTAAAAATAACAGTCTTGGACTTATCATTTGAATTTTTTTTTCAAGTTAGCATTTCTCATTTTCTTAACAAAATTTTTGCAACCTTTTATTCTGAAATAGTTTCAAACTTGCACAAAAGTTGCAATAATAATAAAAATATCTTTCATCTACCCTTTAACCAAGTTCACAAATGTTTATATTTTCCTATTTCTATCTAAATTCATGTGTATGTGGATACACAGGCACACCTCTAATGTATTGCTCTGTCAATTCCGGGCCATTACAAAAAAGTAAATACCACAATAAAGCAAATCACATGAAATTTTGGGTTTCTCAGTGCATATAAAAGTTTTGCTTACACTATACTACAGTGTACTAAAAGTAACATTACGTCTAAAAAGTGTAAATGCCTTAGTTAAAAATAATTTATTCCTAAAAAATGCTATCATCTGAACATTTAGTGAATCACAATGCTTTTGCAGATGGAAGATATTGCCTTAATGTTGATGGTTGCGGAATGGTCAAGATGGTGGTTGCTGAAGGTGGCTGCTAAGTTGGCTACTGTAGCAATTTCTTAAAATAAGAAAACAAGTTTGCTTGAAATAAGTTTGCTACATTGGTTGACTCTTCACTAAATATTCTCTGTAGCAGGTAAAGCCGTTTGTTTTGTTTGTTTAGACATATCTTCAGGCTCCACTTCTAATTCTAGTTCTTTTGCTGTTTCCACCACATCTGTGTTACTTCCTGCACTGAAATCTTGAAGCCCTCAAAGTCATCCATGAAGATTAAAATCAACTTCTTTCATACTCCTGTTAATGTTAGCATTTTGACCTTCTGCCATGAATCACAAATGTTCTTAATGGCATCTAGAATGGTGAATCCTTTCCAGAAGGTTTTTGATTTACTTTGTCCAGATCCATGAAAAGAATCACCCCCTATGGCAGTTGTTGCCTCATAAAATGTATTTCTTAAATAGTAAAACCTGAAAGTCAAAATTACTCCTTGATTCATGGACAACAAAATTAATATTGTGTTAGTAGGCAGGAAAGCAACATCAAACTCCCTTTATATCTCCATCAGAGCTCTTGGGAGATCAGGTGTATTGTCAGTAAGCGGTAATATTTTGACAGGATTTTAATTTTTCTGAGCTGTAAATTTGAACAGTGGGCTTCAGTAAACCATGCTATAAACAGATGTGCCGTCATCCAGGCTTTGTTGTTCCATTTAGAGAGCATACTCAAAATCCATACTGGGAAAATATGGAAACGTGGATTCATATTAGGAAAAACATTATTACAACGGGGGAACCTGACAGTTGAAACGGCCTTTGGTATGAGTCAATGTACTCTCTCTTATGAAAATGTTGAAGCAGGAATTAGGTGACTTCCCTCCACCTCCATTGTCAGCCAGGTCATGGAAGTTACAGAAATGATTCCTTTATTGGTTGGTGTTGCATTTGATCAATTAATTTAACAATGTAACAGATGTTGGGGCTGGTTCATCAATAAGCATGTCCTAATGGAGTTCTCTCGCATTTTAATAGAATGGGGTAAGTGCTAGGATGGAGATGGAAAATTTATGATTAATTGTAATTGAGTACAATAAACACTATACAAAAGTCTAAATGTTGAATCCCCATTTCAATGAGCTTAAACTAAGAAAGACTTAAAACCTGCTGGGCATGGTGGCTCTTGCCTGTAATCCCAGCATTTTGGGAAGCCGAGGTGGGTGGATCGCTTGAGGCCAGGAGTTTGAGACCAGCCTAGGCAACATGTTGAAACTCCATCTCTACTAAAAATACAAAAATTAGTCAGGTATGGTGGCACACGCCTGTTGTCTCAGCTACTCAGGAGGCTGAGGCGCCAGAATCACTGGAACCCAGGAGGCAGAGGTTGCAGTGAGCCAAGATCTTGCCACTGTACTCTAGCATGGGCAACAGAGTGAGTTCCTATCTCAAGAAAAAGAAAGAAGGGAGGAAGGGAGGAAGGAAGGAAGGGAGGGAGGGAGGGAGGGAGGGAGGGAGGGAGGGAGGGAGGGAGGGAGGAAAGGAAGGAAGGAAGGAAGGAAGGAAGGAAGGAAGGAAGGAAGGAAGGGAGGGAGGGAGGGAGGGAGGGAGGGAGGGAGGGAGGGAGGAAAGGAGGGAGGGAGGGAGGGAGGGAGGAAGGGAGGGAGGGAGGAAGGAAGGAAAGAACGGAGGGAGGGAGGGAGGGACGGAGGGACGGATGGACGGACAGAGGTTGGTTAAAAACCATCTTTATTTTCCGAAGGCACAACTGTCCACAAAGAAAATCTAAGGAGTGTACTGGGAAGGAGGGAGGGAGGAAAGGAGGGAGAGAGGGAGGGAGAGAGGGAGGGAGAGAGGGAGGGAGGAAGGGAGGGAGGGATGGAAAGACTTAAAAGCCATTACGATTTTCTGAAAGCATGACTGTCCATAAAGAAAATCTACAAAACTCTGATAGCTAATAAATGAGTCAGCAAGGTCACAGGACACAAGATTGACATACCATATTACTTAAGGAAAATTAAATAATTAAATTTTATTTCTGAATCCTAGAAATGAAGACAGAAATAAAAATTAAAATATAATACCATTTATAATCCTTCAAAAAATGAAACAAGTGTAAATATTGTAAGACATACATAGAATTTGTATGCTGAAAACCACGAAATACTGATGAGAGAAATCAAAGATCTAAATAATGGGGAGAAACCTACTGTGCTGATGATTGGAAAACTCAATACATTAAAATTATGACTTCTCCCCAAATTGACGTTATTAAATGCAATTTTTATCAAAGTTCCATCAAAATAATTTATAGCTATATATTTTTATAAGATTCATATAGAACGTCAATGGAACTAGAATAACTAAAACAATTTTGTACAAGAAGAATGCATTAGAAGGAATTAATCTAACTGATTTCAAGATTCATGACACAGCTTTTTTGATTTACTTCGTCCAGATCCATCAAAGAAATCACCCCCATGGCAGTTGTTGCCTTATAAAATGTATTTCTTAAATAGTAAAACCTGAAAGTCAAAATTACTCCTTGATTCATGGACAACAAAATTAATATTGTGTTAGTAGGCAGGAAAGCAACATCAAACTCCCTTTATATCTCCATCAGAGCTATCCAGACTGTCTTGTACTACTGGAGGAATAGATACCTGGATCAATAGAACAGAAAAGAACCCAGAATTAGCTCCATGTAAGTACAACTAAGTTTTGACAAAGGTACAAAAACAATTAAACAAAAGTAGAACAGTCTCATTAACGATGCTGGAGTAGTTGGTTATAGGCAAATATACAAATAAAGAAACTGTGACCAAAATTTGACACTTTATACAAAAATTAACAAAATGATTCATAACCTTAAATGTAAAATGTAATACCATACAACTTTTTAAAGAACCCAAAGGAGAAAATCAGGGACCTAGGACTTGGTGAAATATTCTTAGATGTGATATCAAAAGCATGATCTCAAAGAGGAAAGATCAATACATTGAACTTCATCAACATTAAAAATGTTTGCTCTGCAAATGATCCTGTTAAGAGAACAAAAAGGACAACCTAAAGCTGGGGAGAAAATATTTGCCATTCATATATCTGTTAAAAGACTTATACCAATAATGTATAAAGAATTCTCAAAACTCAACAGTTAAAAAAAAGCCTGATTCGAGAATGGGCTAAAGAGATATTTCAGCCAAGAGGATATATGGATTATAAACAAGCACAGGAAATAATATTCAACATTACTAGCTAATAAGGAAGTGCAAATTAAGACCATGATGAGATATCACTCCTCACTTATAAGAAGGGTAATGTAAAAACAAAATAGTAACACCATTAAATGTTCACAAGGTCATGGCAAAACTTGTTCTTGTGTACATTACTGGTGGTAGTGTGACACGAGGCAATCACTCTGGAAAATAGCACCAGGGTATGTTACCTCCATAGCATGAAACATGACTAAACAACACAGAGGAAAACCTGATTTATACATACAACAACTTTGATGGATCTCAAGAGGATGACACTGAGAGAAAGAAGATCTTTGAGACCTATTCTCAAAGGTCACATCCTGTATAGTTCCATTTATACAACGTTCTCAAAATGATAAAGCAAAGAGATATAAAACAAAGTAGTGGCTTCCTGAGGTTAGAGATGATGGGAATGACTTTGACTGTAAAGAAGTAGCTCAAGGAAGATCTTTGTAAAGATGGAGTATCTTGATTGTGGCAATGATGCTTTACATAAATTTATGCATGTAATGAAATGCTGCAGACTTTCAAACATTGAGCCAATATTAGTTTCCAGGTTTTAATATTGGACCATAGTTATATAACCACTGAGGGAAAAATGCATGAAGGGTATCTTTGAGCTTTTGAACTTTTTTTTTTTTGACTGAGTCTCGCTCTGTCGCCCTGGGTGGCGTGATCTCGGCTCACTGTAACCTTTGCCACCTGGGTTCACGCCATTCTCCTGCCTCAGCCTCCCGAGTAGCTGGGACTACAGGCACCCGCCACCACATGCGGCTAATTTTTTTGTATTTTTAGTAGAGACGGGGTTTCATTGTGTTAGCCAGGATGGTCTCGATCTCCTGACCTCGTGATCTGCCCGCCTCGGCCTCCCAAAGTGCTGGGATTACAGGCATGAGCCACCGCGCCCAGCCTCTCTTTGAACTTTCTATGAATTCATAAATATTTCAAAATTAAAGGCTAAAATATTAATATCAATTGCTGATTATCATTAGGAATTTATGATAGAGTGGTTTCCAGTGTATTTTGTTATTCTGTGAAGTAATAATCATAAATACATTAAACAAATATTTTCACACTGTGATATACAGAATGACTGTACTACAAAGCATATTTGTGTTCCTACAAAGAAAAAGGCAGTTTTGAGGATAAATAATTTAGAAAAGCCCTATGTGCATCAACCTTTTGAAAATCATAAGGCACATTATATATCAAACATTTGGAAAATATGGATTATCTCATGAGTGATTCAGAGAGGTCCTTCACATATAATTTTTTCTTCTCTGTCGACGACCTGGGTTTATAATCTGGAAAATATTATCCTAACACTTGCCACTTAAGACACTGTGATAGTAAGAGGAGGGACCACTGTTGGTAATTTTGGAAAGACGATGAATGTGGTCTTAGCTCCCGTCACTCAGCTGCAGCCGGATCTAATGAATTCCTCAAGGTCAGGACAGCAGATCCTTCCCAGAAAGCCTGCCTTAATAACATCATGATATCTGACTTACTTTCCAACATAATTTCTCAAAGAAAACAAAAGCTATTCTCAGTCCATGCTTAATAACAACTCTGAAAACACACTGGTTGTTTTCAAAGCAGTGTGTTACTTTTATGAAAACCTACGTTGGGATTAGTATTTATATATGACCAAATTATCTTCATTTCACCCCTCCAAAAATACTTGGCACTTTCTCTAACTCTCAAGAAATGCAAATGCTTATTTATGTATCTCTTTTACTATACAAGAAGCTCTACAATTATTCAGACCATATCTTGTTTTTCTTTGTTTTTGCCCTAGGGCCACTTCTGTTGGGGGTGCCTAATGTTTACCAAATAAATAAATGAAAAGGAAATCTGGTAGTAATATGTCAGATAATGTGAGTGTTAATTATAAAATGCTTTCTTAGATTTTAAATGGTTATTGACTAAGAACGAAGTAATTACCCAGGTCAGTGGTTTTCAGTATCCAGGATAATGCACACTGGTGTACTCCCTAGCCCAGAGGCAGTGTACACTGTGAAATTCATTTTTGCCACAACTGAACACTAATTATGAAAACATAAAAAGTTTCATATGGAACGTCGACCTTACTATAATAAATAAATAATACATGTAATATAACCTCACTGCAAAACTAACAATTACACCTTAAAATCATAATCCCTTCTCCACCAGAATTCATCTGTTTCCTTGGAAATTAGAGAATGCTATATAGTCATATGCCATAACAATTAAAAGAGGGCAGTCAAGATGTAAACACATCAACTCAAAAAACTAAGTAAATAAAAGCATCCTGAGGGATAAAGTGGGTAGTGAAATTCTCCTTATGCATTTATAGAACCCAAAGGACATTGTTATTGACATAGTGATGACATAAAAGGGGCTGTGTTTTAATTATTCTTGGCTTTTAAAATATTTCATTGATTTTTTAAATTCCTTCAATTACATCATATATCCTTTGGCTTGATTCATCATTTTTCATTCTTTGGTCAAATATTAATTTCTCAATGAGAATTTCTATAAGTGCCTATTTAAAATTGTAAGCCACCACCCCAAGCATTTTGCTTTACTTTTCCGTACTTTTTGCTGGACCACTAATCACTGTAGTGTGTGTGTGTGTGTGTGTGTGTGTGTGTGTGTGTGTGTGTGTGTGTGTATAAATACAGATACATGTATGTGTATATGTGTGTGTGTGTGTATATATATAGTGTTAATTTACTTATTTTCTTTGATGTTTGTGTCCCACCCACCACCAACAGTCAGAATGGAAACTCCATGACAGCAGGACATATATATGTATTGTTCATTTCATTATTCCAAGAAATTAGAAAAAATACCAGAAATATCATAATAAACACTTGCTGAATGAATGCTCATTTTTACAAGTTTCTCAAAATCTTCAATAAGTTATATTAGAAGGCAAACACACGTATATGAACTATGTCTTGACTTGAATATATTTCAGTCTATTCAATTAATAAAACCAGAGAGAAAGTGGTAAAAAATATAGAAAGAAAGATGTACAAAATAAAACACAAATTATTGCTAATGGTTAAAAAATATCGAATATTAAAACCAACAGATATTTGCTTATGTTGACAAGGAACTAAAGAGTACAATAACAGCTCCCTCTTCCACCAGAAAGCTTTGTGAAATTGTTGTATTATCGAGAGCAACACTTTTCAAATTTTAATACACATATGAATCACCTGAGGAACTTGCTAACAAGAAGTTTATGATTTCGTGAGTCTCAGATGGGGCCTCAATGCTAGCAAAGATGCTGATGCTCTCTAGACCAAAATCTGATTGGAAGTAAGTTTAATTCTTTAGCAATATTTAATTTTGCTCTGCTATGACGTAAAAAGTAATAATATTTTGAGGCACATTTCATCCAGTGGAAAATAACCTGTGTTTAAACATATCTGTAATAATTGTGAAAGACTGCTAGTAAGTGACTGAGTATAAGAGTTTGGTTGATTTTTTTTTTTTTAATGTTCTTTCCCCTCATCCTCCCAATCTAGGCAGAGTACACTTTTCTATCCCATTGATTTTGGAAATGGATTTGTGACTTTCTATGGCCAATGAAATATTTAGAGACATGACACAGGCAGAGAATAAACATTTACTTTCATGTCTGGATTTGTGCCTTTTTCCTTCTATTTTCTGCTCAAAGAACATGACTTACGTAGCTGCTGGCTCAGGCATGAACTCCACCCACACCTTACAACTAAGCCCTGCTAAGGTTAACCCAAATCACAGAACCTTTTGGGAGTGTTAATGGGTACAAAAAAAAAAGTTAGAAAGAATGAATAAGACCTACTATTTCATAGCACATCAAATTGACGATAGTCAATGATAAATTAATTTTACATTTTAAAATAGGCAAAAGAGTGTAAATAGATTGTAACACATAGGATAAATGTTTGAGAAGGTGGATACCCCATTCTCTGGAATCTGATTATTTTTCATGGCATGCCTGAATCAAAACATCTTATGTAACCCATAGATATAGACACCTACTATGAAATGGTTTGGATCTTTATCCCCACCCAAATGTCATCTCAAATTGTAATCTCCATGTGTCAGAGAGGGACCTGGAGGGAGGTAATTAGATCATGAGGACAGTTTCCCCCATGCTGTTCTTATGATAGTGAGCGAGTTCTCAGGAGATCTAATGGTTTAAAAGTAAAGCACTCACTCTCTCGCTCTCTCTCTTCTGCTTCCATGGAAGACATTCCTTGCTTCCCCTACACTTTCCACTGTAATTGTAAGTTTCCTGAGGCCTCCCCAGCCATGTGGAACTGTAAGTCAGTTAAACCTCTTTTATTTATAAATTACCCAGTCTCAAATATGTCTTTATAGCAGTGTGAGAATGAACTAATATAACACATACTATGTACCTACAAAATTTAGAAATTTAAAAATTAAGAAAACAAATCATAGAACCTCACCATTACAGGGTGAAAATAAGAAACGGTTTTTAAATTGACAATGATTTTTGCTGTAGATTGTTACACAGCATTATCATGATACAGATAACTTATACAGAAATTAGTACTTTAATGGAGTGCTGACATAAAAATTACCTAAAATTTGTAGCAATGACCAGGATGGCAGGCAATAAAGGAATTGTTACAGGAGACTGAAAAAATTGAGATTTATATTATGTAACATCAAAACATTTGATAAACCTAGTGCCCAAGATATTGTGGAAAGCTGAATATGTATATAATTACATTACAAATTTGTGTGAGGAGTTTTCCGGGCAAAATGTTGAAAACATGAATTGGTTACTACTTGATGTATTTGATATGATGCCACAAGAAAAATATAAGCTCAGGAAAGAACTGATAAGCTAGTAAACACATTTAAGAAGGCAAGGAGAGAGGTCAGAAATTCGGAGATTTTAAACCTCGGAAGTAGAAACTTTAATTGATCATTTAAATAGTGGAATGCTAAAACATATCTTCCAGAAAAGACCAAACCCAGGGCTCCATCATGAAAGCATGGCCTTGGGATAAAGTCCAAACCAAGTGTAGAGCTGGAGACTGTTTTTCAGACTTTTGACAGGAAAAACATCCTCCTAGGTATGTGTGTGTGTATGTATGTATGTATATGTGTATATATACATACACACACAAGTACACTATATATATATATAGTCACCCTGATGTGCTATTAAGTAGTAGGTCTTATTAATTCATTCTAACTATATATACACAAAGTTTTATATATAGTATATAACTAGTATATGTATATACTAGCATATAGTATATATGTAGCTATATATATATTGTGTAAATATGTATATATATGTACATGTGTGTGTGTATATATATAGTTAGAAAGAATTAATAAGAGTTACTATTTAATAGCACATCAGGGTGCCTATAATCAGTAATATCTTAGTTTTACATTTTAAAATAACTTAAAGAGTGCAAGTGAATTGCTTGTAATTCAAAGGATAAATGCTTGAGGAGATGGACGCCCCATTGTCCATGAGGTGCTTATTTCACATTGCATGCCTGTATTCAAACATCTCATGTACCCCATAAATATATATACCTACTATGAAATGATTTGGCTCTTTGTCCCCACCCAAATCTCATCTCAAATTGTAATCCCCACATGTCAGGGAGAGACATGGTGGGAGGTGATATTTTTTATGGTTTATTTTGTTATGGTTTTACAAAAATCTGAGACATCAAAAAAAACTGTGATTAAATTTAGAGAAAAAGGCACATCTCACAGAGAATTTTACAGTGGGTGAGAAGCAACATGAACTGCAGACCTTGCAGGTAGGGAGTCTCTTGCAAAAGCAGAAGTCACATCAGCAAACTGGTGAAGAGGCAGCTCTAAGCTCCGTTCAGCCACAGACACATCAAAATGCAAGCAGAAAATGTCAGAATCAATGTTGTCAGAACTCTGGAAAGCAGTCAAAAGATTACAACAAGCAAGCAAATGCTGAATCAAGAAGACAGCAACCTAAAAATGGTAGGAAGATTCTCCACAATTTCTTATAGAAGATAGAAGCAGTGGGAATATTTTCTCATTCATTGTTTGAAGCCAGTATTACTTCTAATACCAAAACCAGACAAAAACTTGTAAGAAACAAGAACTAAAGAGCAACATTTCTCATGAACATAGATCTGAAAATATTCAATAAAATATTAGCAAATCAAATCCAACGATGTCTAAAAATAACTACATGGCATAGCCAAATGGGGTTTGTTCCAGGTTTGTAAGGCTGGCTCAACATTCGAAAACCAAATAATGTAATCCATCACATCAACAAGCTAAAGACGAAAAATCATATAATCATATCAATACATGAAGAAAAAGCATCTGACAAAATCCGACACCATTCATGATAAAAACTCTCAGCAAACTAGAAATAGAGGAAAACTTTCTCAACTTCTTAAAGAACAACTACAAAAAAACCTACAGCTAAAACTACATTTAATGGTGAAAAGCTAGACGCATTTTTGCTAATATCAGGAGCAAGACAAAGATGTTCCCTCTCACAACTCCTTTTCAACATCACACTGACAGTCCTAACTCATGCAATAAAACAAGAAAAGGAAGTAAAAGTTACACAAATTAGGAAGGAAGATACAAAACTGTCTTTCGTCACATATGGCATAATTACCTATGTAAATTCTAAAAGACAAAAATATTCTGGAACTAATAAGCAATTACAGGGGTTTGCAGGATACATGATTAATACACAAAAGTCAATTGCTTTCCTATATATCAACAGTGAACAAGTGGAATTTGAAATTAAAAACATGATAACATTTATATTAGCACTCTCCGCAGAAATGAAATACTTAGGTATATGTCTAACAAAGTAGATTTAAGATTTATTTTTATTTTATTTGTTTTTTTCTGAGGTGGAGTCTCGCTCTGCCACCCAGGATGGAGTGCAGTGGCACGATCTTGGCTCACTACAACCTCTGCCTCCTGGGTTCAAGTGATTCTCCTGTCTCAGCCTCCTGAGTAGCTGGGATTACAGGCATCTGCCACCACATCCAGCTATATTTTTTGTAATTCTAGTAGAGATGAGGTTTCGCCATGTTGGCCAGGCTAGTCTCAAACTCCAGACCTCAGTGTATCCATCTGCCTCAGCCTCCCAAAATGCTGGCATTACAGGGGTGGGCCACTGTACCCTGCCAGATGTAAGATGTATATGATGAAAACTATTAAACTGTGATAAAATATATCAAAGAATAACTAAATAAATGGAGAGTTAATTCATGTTCATCAATAGAAATGGTCAAGGTTGTCAAGATATCAATTCTTCCCAATTTGACCTTTAGATACAATGCAATCCCAATAAAATCCCAGCAAGTTATTTTGTGGATATTGACAAACAATCCTAAGGCTTGCATAGAGAGGCAAAAGATTCAGAATAGTCAAGACAATAGTAAAAATAAAACAAAACAAGACAGCTAATACTACCTGACCCCAGGCCTTACAATAAAGTTTCAGTAATCAAGACAATGAAACATTGGCAAAAGAATATACAAATAGATGAATCAAACACAATACAGAGCCCAAAAACAGATGAACAAAAATATAGTTATTGATATTTGAAAAACAACAAAACAAGTCAATGGAGAAAGAAGAGTCTTTTTAGTAAATGGCGCTGGAAAAACTGAACGTCTACATGCAAAATAATGAATCTAGACACAGAGTTTATAAGTTTATATTCTCCACAAAAATTAACTCAAAATGGATAATAGACATGAATATAAAATGCGAAACTATAAAAATGCTGGCAAATAACATCTGAGAATATCTAGATGATCTTTTGCTATAGTGATAGTTTTTTAAATACAACACCAATGGCACAATTCATGAAACAAGTAATTGGTAAGTTGGACTTTCTTAAATTTTAGAAGTGATGCTTTCTGAAAGACACCGTAAAGCAAATTACCAGTAGAAGACTAGTCACAAACTGAAAGAAAATAAGTGAAAGACACATCTGAGAAAAAATTATTATCCAAAACATACAAAGAACACTCAAAACTCAAAAACAAACAACCTAATTAATAAACGGACAGAAGATCTGAACAGATACCTCATCAAAGAAGACATACAATGGCAAGTAAGCAAATGAAACGAAGCTCAACATCATATGTCATCAGGAAATTGCAAATTTTAAAAAGTGGCATACCACTAAATACCCATTAAGATAGCAAAAATTTAAAAAAGCTGAAAACATCAAGTGCTGGCAAAGATATGGAGTGACAGAAATTGCCATTCATTGATGCTGTGAATGCAAAATGGTACAGTCACTTTGGAAAACAGTTTGGCAGTTCCTTGCAAAACTAAACATACCTTACCATATAACCCTGCAAACTTGGTCCCTGATATTTTCCCAAAGGAGTTTAAAACTTATGTCCACACAAGAACCTGCAAATGCATGCTTACAGCAGCTTTATTCATAATTGCCAAAATTGGAAGCAACCAAGATGCCCCTCAGTGAGCGAATGGACAAATAAACTGTGGCCTATTCAGACAACAGAATATTATCCAGCTGTAAAAAGCAATGAGTTTTCATGTCTATTATCAAGTGAAAAAAGGACATTTGAAAAGGCTACATGCTGTGTGATTTCAACTACATGACATTCTAGAAAAGACAAAACTATGCAGACAGGATCAAAATCAGTTGCCAGCTGTTTAAGGGTGGAGAGGAATGAACAGGCGGAGCATAGATGATTTTGAAGGCAATGAAACAACTCTGTAGGATACTATGATAGTCGATACATGTTATTATACATTTGTTATAACCCACAGAATGTACAGCACCAAGAGTGAGACCTAATGTAAACTATGGAGTGTTAATGATGTGTCGTTTTAGGTTTATCGAGTGTAGAAAATGTACCACTCTTGTATGGGGAAGGCTGTGGGTATATGGAAATAAGGGGTATATGTTCGTTCGTTTGTTCGTTCTTTCTTTCTTTTTTATTTATTTATTTTTTTTGACGGAATCTTGCTGTCACCAGACCGGAGTGTAGTGGCACGATCTCAGCTCACTGCAACCTCCGCCTCCTGGGTTCAAACAATTCCCCTGCCTCAGCCTCCCGAGTAGCTGGGACTACAAGCGCGTGCCACCACGCCCAGCTAATTTTTTGTATTTTTAGAAGAGACGGGGTTTCACTATGTTAGCCAGGATGGTCTTGATCTCCTGACCTCATGATCCGCCCGCCCTGGCCTCCCAAAGTGCTGGGATTACAGGCGTAAGCCACCGCACCCAGTTGATAACTGTACTTTCTACTCAGTTTGTTGTAAACCTAAAATTGCTATAAAACTAAAGGTATTAAAAATAAACATGAAAAAAGACAACCTACAAAATGATAATGAATATATGCAAATTGCATATTTGATAATGATTTAAGATTTAGAATTCTAAAGAACTCCTATAACTCAACAAAAGATAATTCTGTGAAAAAAGTTGGGCAAAATAGACATTTCTCCAAAAAAGATACACAAATGACCAATAAGATCAAGAAAAGATGTTCAACATCATTCATCATTAGGGAAATGCAAATCAAAACCACCATGAGATTACACTTCATACTCCCTAGGATGGCTATAATTAAAAAGCTTAAAAAGGAAAGCAGCAGGTCCCAGACTTCCTTCAAAAATTTGCTTGAATACCTTCTCATCTAGGCCTGTCCTTACCATGATACTTAATATTTTAATTTGCCATCCTCCCATCTTATGATTTCTTATGTTTTATCTTTTTATCATAGTACTGATCACCTCTTAACGAGCTGTGTAATTTTACATACACATATGTAAGTATGTACCTATTACTTAACAAGCTGTGTAACTTACTTATATACACATATGTAAGCATGTACCTATACACATATTATATACACATATGTAAGCATGTACAAATACACGTTTATATACACATATGTAAGTATGAAAGTTTACTTACATATACAAAAGTGTAAGTTTGTGTATTATATATACAAATAAACACACACAATATATTTTGTGTAATATATATACACACAAAATATATATTTTCTGTTTAACACAAAAGAAGAACATGATATTTTTTCTGTTTCATTTAATGATGTATACTAGGTGTCTCAAACATTGCTTGTCATATAGCAACTGCCCAATAAATATATATTAATTAAACAGTTTTGTCTTTATTTTCTTTATTCTTGGCAGGGTTTTGAAAATTTATTGGTCTTCTGAAGTCCTCCATCTTAGAGTTGTGTTCTATTTCATTAATTTGTGCCATTACCTAACTGGTTTCTAATATAAATTTTTAAGGCAATATATTTTTCTCTATCTACTGGCTTAGAAAAAGCGCATAGTTTATTCCATGCAATATTATTGCTATTTCTGTTTCAAAACATTTTTTAATTTAATGTGATTTAAGAGGGGGACATGGGCTATTTAAAGTGTCTTTCTCCTAAACAATGGGAGTTTCCTAAACATTGCCTTATCATTTAAAATTATAACCCTTTTTTGTTCCTTGCTAAATGTTCTGTGTGTGCTTGAAAATCATATATATCTGAAGCTGGTAAATTGCGTTACATATGCCCATTAGGTATAGATCACTGACTATGCTGGTCAATTCTATTGCATCCTTACCATAGCACAAAATTAAAACATTTTGAGAATGCCTGAAGTACTCTGAATTGTGACTCATCAGTAAATAAGCTAATTAGAATGTATTTGGAAACTAATAAAATGGTTGTTTCTGAAAGAAGTCTCTGTATCAATGGCATGATTATATTCAAATAAGATTTTAGAGTTCCTAGATACACAAATCACTTTGACTACATCCTGTATTACAGAAGTGATATTCAGATTATTTTTTTAAAATTACTTTATAGATTTTGCTTTCAGAGTCTACATTGATCTACAGATAATTAAAGCAGGATGTACACGTTTATATTACAAAGGATTTCTAGGTATTTTATTCACTTTGTAGCAATTGTGAACGGGAGTTCACTCATGATTTGGCTCTCTGTTTGCCTATTATTGGCTGTCGGAGGGTGGGGGGCTAGGGGAGGGATAGCATTAGGAGAAATACCTAATGTAGATGACAGGTTGATGGGTGCAGCAAACCATCATGACACGTGTATATCTATGTAACAAAACCTGCACGTTCTGCACATGTACCCCAGAACTTAAAGTATAGTAATAAAAAATATTTTTTTCTCCATGAAACGTCTTGTATCTTTAAAAGGAGTTGATTTCTTTCATTCTTTCTGCTGTTCCTAGATGGTATATTTCTACCTAATCAGATTTTCAAAGCCTTCTTAGAGTTGTGATATGTGTTCAAGCTTTACTTAGAATTCTCAAAACAAAACAAAACAAAGAAAGGAGACTATGGAATTTAAACCCAAATACATGGTTGGTTGCCAGCCAAACTTTTGAAATCAGTTGCTATGGAGATTCTTTTGTCTTTCTCTTCTTCTGGGTCTAATTAGGGCATCAAAGTTTATAGCATATAAATATAATAACACCACTCATAATTCCTATGGCAGATTCCAGTCACTTTATAACTAAAACATAACATTTAAGACCAGTAGACTGGAAACACAGTTGAACTTCAAAAAAAAATTAGCAATGCTATGTTAAAAGAGATAATTCTCATGTAATGGCAACCAATGCCAAAATCAGGTTTATTCTAATTTCTTTGTTTGTACCAGCAGCTGAAAAAGTTTTATTCCTGGGCATTATTTGGAACTAATTCAGCTTTCTTGCTCTAATATTACTGGTATGAATATGCCCACTCAAATCTAAAAAAAAAAGAACAAGAGATTTTGCAATCATTCACCAAAAAGCACCTTCTGGTACAACTTATCCTCCAAAGGCTCATGATTACTTTGGCCTTTAGGTTTGAAACAGAAGAACTACCAAGACAGTACATTTTTAATATGTTTCTGATTCCCTTGGTAAATCAGCATACTTTCCCTCATACAGAGAGAAATTCCTAGAAATATGCACAACTTTAGAGCTTAAATACAAAGAGCTCACGAAATATTTAGCCAGAAATAAAATGATACTTTGAATTCTGAAAAATTACACTAAACTATATCTCTAGGAAAGAGATACACTAGTGACATTACAAATAAAATTCAAAAGCATTATGTGTGCTCTGTTAACCTTATATGTTTGTGTGATATTTAATTGAAAATGACAATGAAGAAAATGTACAAGCATTTGATACAGAAATAACTAAAACAACAGCAGAAAATATTCATAAGGTAAAGATAAATATTAACAAATACAGAATTCCAGAGTAGCAAAGTATTTTTCCTTGTTCATATAATAATGTATATAATAAATAATCCAAAATTGAAAGAATATATAGTCATGTGATTTTAAAAGGCCATCTATGTCTATAGAGAATAAGTTTTGTTTTCAACCGACACATTAATTGTCATATTTATGGGGTATAGTGTAATGTTTTAATATATGTATATATTATAGTACTGATCAAATCAAAGTTAACACTTATCATATCTCAAACACTTGTCATCTCTTTGTGGTAAAAATATTAAGTTTTTTTTTTTTAAGATTCAGTTATACACAAAAGTGGTAGGGTATATGCAGGAGAATGAAGCTGGAACTATACCTTTTATCATATATAAATACAAACTCAGGACGGATTAAAGACTTAAAAGGCAAGACCTAAAACTATAAAAATTCTAGAAGAAAACCAAAGAAACTGAATTTTTCACAACAGCCCTGGCAAGGAATTTATGACTAAATCATCAAAAGCAATTGAAACCAAAAATTGACAAGTGGGATCTAATTAAACTAAAGAGTTCTGCACAGAAAAAACAAACAAACAACAACAAAAAACCTCTCAACAGAGTAAACAGAAAACCTACAAAACGGGAGAAAATAGTCACAGACTACGCATACAACAAAGGTCACACTTCATGAATCCATAAAGAATTTAGTCAATTCAACAAGCAAAAACAACCCCATTAAAAAGTGGGCAAAGGACATGAACAGACACTTTTCTAAAAGAAGACAAACAAGCAGCCAACAAACAAATGAAAGAAATTCTCTGTCTCACTAATCATCAGAGAAATGCAAATCAAAACCACAGTGAGATTCCATCTTACATTAGTCAAAATGGCCATTATTAAAAAGTCAAAAAATAACAGATGTTGGTGAGGTTACCGAGAAAAGGTAAAGCTTACACACTGCTGGTGGGAATGTAAATTAGTTCAGCCACTGTGGAAGGGAGTTTGAAGACTCTGAAAGAACTCAAAGCAGAATTACATTTGACCCAGCAATTTCATTATTAGGTATATAACCAAAGGAAAATAAATCTTTCTCCCAAAAAGATACACGCATTCCTATGTTCATCGCAGGACGAGTCACAATACAAAGACATGGAATCAATCCAGGCGCCCATCAGTGGTGGACTGAATAAAGAAAATCTGTTACATATACACCATGGAATACTACACAGTCATAAAAAAAGAATGAAATCAAGTCCTTCGCACCAACATGGATGCAGGTGGAGGCCATAATTCTAAGTGAATTAATGCAGGAACAGAAAACCAAACACTGCATATTCTCACTTGTAAGTGGATGCTCAACACTGGGTAAACGTGGACATAAACATGGGAACAATAAGCACTGGGGACTACTAGAGTGGGGAGGGAGAGAGGAGGAAAAGGGCTAAAAATCTATTGTGTCCTATGCTCACTATCTGGCTGACAAGACTAATCATACCCCAAATTTCACCATCACACTATACAAGAAACCTGCACATGTACCGCTGATTCTAAAATAAAAGTTGAAATAATTTGTTTTAAAAGAAGTGGTATGGTAGCTTGGGCAAAACATTGGATCATAAATCAAAATACTTAGTTCTAATGAGAACACATGGACACAGGGAGGGGAACATCACACACCAGGGCCTGTCAGGGGCTAGGGGGCTAGGGGAGGGATAGCATTAGGAGACATACCTAATGTTGATGGGTGCAGCAAACAACCATGGCATGTGTAAACCTATGTAACAAACCTGCACGTTCTGCATGTGTGTCTCAGAACTTAAAGTATAATAATAATAATTTAAAAAAACTTCTGTTCTAGGACCAACTCTATCCGTACAAGTTTTATGAACTTTGACAAAACCTAAGCCACTCTTGTTGACAGCTTCATCTGTTGATTGCACTAATAATATCTTTCCCACCTAACTCTCAAGGCTTCTGAAGTTCAAATGAAGATTAATAAATAAAAAAGGCTTTGAACATTAAAAGTTCTATGTATATGTGAGCTGAAGTTGTTCATGATATTTCAGTTTCGGTTCCAAGAAGCAAATAATATTAAACTGCAATATTCTCGTTCAGAAATTATTAAAGGTAATGGTGACATAATTTGTCAACCTTCATTTTGACAATTTATATTCACCTCATTTGCAGTTAAATGAAGCCACAAATGGACTATGTTGCACAATTTTACAGGCCTAGCAGAATGAGTACATACAGCCCATTTAGCTAAGGATATTTTAATATATGGTGTTCATTATGAGTTGATCTCTTTCAACCATATCACCCAGCTGATATGTATCTCCTTGAGAGATCACTATGTCTATTTTATATACAGGTATTTATCAGGGTGTTGATTTTTTTTAACAACCTATCACATCTGACAACATACACAGAGAAATGACAATCCTCTGAAATGCATCAGAGCTTGTAGGCTCACCAGCCCTGCATGAATTGTCTTTAATGAAAATTTTGGCTGTAATTTTTCAAAAAAAAAATTTATTTCAGGCCGGGCTCAGTGACTCATGCCTGTAATCCCAGCACTTTGGGAAGCCAAGGCAGGTGGACCATGAGGTCAAGAGATCAAGACCATCCTGGCCAACATGGTGAAACCCGATCTCTACTAAAAACAGAAAAAATAGCTGGGCATGGTGGTGCGTGCCTGTAGTCCCAACTAATCGGGAGGCTGAGGCAGGAGAATCACTTGAACTCGGGAGGCGGAGGTTGGAGTGAACTGATATCATGCCACCGCACTCCATCCTGGCAACAGAGTGAGACTCCGTCTCACAAAAAGAAAAAACTTTCATATGAAAAATACTTGTTTCCATTCTGTTTTTCTTTGAAGACACCTGTTTTCCAATTTATCTCCAATTAATACACACATACACTCACACACAGAGTCATCAATTGGTTTTAAATGAGTTATGAGTATAAATGAGTTATGAGTATAAATGAATTATTCAGAGAAAAGAGGAAAAGAATCAAGTTAAATCACCTTACCTTCCCCCGGTATTGAGATACACACACTCTGCATGTTTCAACAATAAACGCAGCATATTGAGTAAGGCTATGGCAGTTGAAGGTAAAAGTAAGAAAACAGAACCCTTTACTTACGACAAATGAAAGTAGTCTCATCTGAATTATCAGCACAATCATTCACAAAATCACAAAGCTTGTCCTTTGCAATGCAGTGCTTATTAGCACACATGAATTCGTGAGCATTACACTTTCTATCTGGGTCAAGCAAAGGGGAGCAATCTTGGAAGGAAATATCATCCACTGCTACATCTCCTATGTAACTGATACCACGTTTGGCTCTGAAGACAATCTAAAAAAAAAAAAAAAAAAAAAAAAAAAAAAGCCAGTTACAGTTACACTGTCAATCAAGAAGTTCAAAACCTGGACAAACACTATTTATCAAGCACATCAAGCTGGAACCTGTTTGTTTTGCCTTGTTTTTTTAATATCCCTATGTTGAAAATGACCCAGGAAATTTAAGGACCATTTAAGACCTAGGTCATCCTCAACACCTAAGAATGTGGGAGTGGCAACACCACTGGCTCATGTCTAGATTTTTAGGAGATAGGTCTAGAAAATTGGCAGGAGACACCGATCCACTACTGCCTTTGCCAGCTGTCAGATGTCAAACAAGACCTACTCCTGTTTCAGAGTATTGCTGCACAGGAAAGCAGTAGGTCGATCGGATGACATAAAGTACCAAGAGTGAAAAGAGTGAAAAGATACAAGTACATTCCTTATTTTGCTCAATTCTTGTCATTCCTCAGATCTCTCCATTCCTACTATTTGAAAGCTAAAAGATAAGTCTTCAATACCATGAGTGTTTTTTTTTTTTAATTGGACACATCTTTGGAATTGACTTTGATTTGCTTTTGATTCATATATGTGATGAACAGAATCTTCACGTGTCCTATTGTTTGATGACGATCTCCCACATATGTGGACTTCAGTAGAATCAGGAAGAATGAAGAATAGCAACAGGAATCATTAATGGTTTTACAAATTCCATCTTCAATTTGTTAACAATACCATTGCTTGAAATAAAAATGAATGCTGTTTCATAACTACATAAAACATCACATATTCTGTAGTTTAGGATATTTCAGTGAAATGAATTCAGTCTTTTTATTAAGTTTTTCTGCAAGCTAAGTATGTATATGTTAACATAAGAAATATTCAGATATTTCAAAATAAATTTAGAACAATTAGAGGTGAGTTAACAAGGACAGTTTTACTTTAGTGATGTTGTACAAAATATTTACTGTTACCATATTTAGAAATGTCTTTTGACCAATTCTGGACGATTATTTTTCTTAAAATAAATAATTATAGTTTTTTTTTCCCTTCAGATGTGATAGGTCTTTATACTGTTGTGTGAACCTAGGTGTTCTCCTCTTAACATGAGAAGATGGAATAATTGAAATCATGCCTCTCACATTATCAAAAGAAAAATATAACTGTGTTCGTATAGTGAATTTACATAAAAGGAATAGACTGCTCTTCATAGTAGGTGAGCTTGGAAAGAAAAAAATAAATTAGTAAAATAGATGAAGAGCTTGAAAGTGATTAAAAAGAGATGAAACCAAAAAGTATAATAAGGACTACGACTTTCTTAAAAGGGAAATCGAGCCATGGAAAAATATTGATATGCAAAATAAAAAAGATCTGGATAGTCTAAAATTTCAATATGTGCTGTAATGCTCTGTGAATAAGAAATCAGATAATGCAATGAAGGTTGCACTATTAATTTGCTTATCTTCTGTCGTATAGGTCCAAACTCAGTTGCTTGCCTTGTTCAAATAATCAAATCATCACTTACATCTCAACATTTCACACAGTGTTGGCTGGGATTCCCTAGACTTTAACACTGAATGTGATTAACTGTTCTTAAAAAAGAGAGAAACTACAATGTATCCTTTTTTTTTTCAGACAGAATAAAGTCAGGGTTAATTATTTTTGTAAAATTTGGTAGACAATGTAGCATGGCAGTTGCACTGTGGACTGGTGGAAGGCCTGACCATGTCTACAGTCAGCCTCTGCCACTTGTAGTTACATAACTAGAGCAGAAGACCTAACACCTGGGTATTTCTGTATTCTAATTTATAATATGGAGATAATAATACTATGTAACTTGCAAGATTATTGTGAAAGCAAGATGAGTAAATATTTTAAAAATTCATATAATAGTATGTAGCACTCAGTAAGTGCTACATATGTGATTGCTCTAATAGTAAAAATTATAATTAAATATTTTGTCTAAATTTGGGGGTGTTCCCAAATAAAATTATACAAACTTCCCAGAGATGTTCAGCATACCATTTCTAAAAATATTTTATATGTTTCCTCAAGGGCTAGAGGCACTCATCTTTGTGAGACTAATGAGAATAATCTTGTAAGAAACGGCAGAATCGTGAAGAGTGTGCCTAACTCATCACTGACTCTCTCGTGCATGGTGCATAGCAATGTGCTTTGCATGCAGTAAGTGCTCAATAATATTTTATGGAAGAAATCACACATAAAACAGCAAATATTCACAAGCCATTAATATTTAGTTTTAAGAGTCAAAAAAATCAGCGGTATACTTCTCTTTAATCTCAATATGTGAAAAATTAGAAATTCAGAATGGCTAAATTAATAATGATTATATGTGCTGAAATTCCCCTTAATATTACTTCACTATTTTACTATACAGACATTTTACATGCACAGAACTAGTTAAGACTTCATCACCTGGGGTGGAAGCCCAAGTGTGACAGAGTAAAACCTTCTACATGTTCTTGATGAGATTTCTTCTCGCCTCAGTTTAAAGACCTGAGAGGCAGAACAGTTGGGATCCCTCTAACAAAACTTTCATATTGTGCAAGGCTATGAAATAGCTATTCAGCCTTTACTGCTTCATGTTGAACTTCCTTCTTATACACATCCTAAATTATCTACAAGTGATTCATAAGAAAACTGGATTCCAGAGAGAGGCAAAAGATACATAGGATTTACTACACCTATCATTCTAAGAAATTGGCTGTAATACTTATCAATGCTTTTATACAATGGAAGCCTGTATACTCCCACTGGAGTTGGGAGCAGCTGATCTATCAGAGAAAGCACATGGTTGTAGATGTATTTATCTGAACATTCACAGCCAACTTGACTACCCCAGCTGCACGGGGAAGAGTGAAAATGCAATATTCAACAAGAATTTTATCCTTTCTATCTGGAGATAAACGGCTCTAAATTCATGGAATTAAGACCCAGGCAGTTAAGACTAAGAAGAAAATGCTGTACATAAATGGCTCTGTGTTCTCACTCTGCCTATTCAAATTTTAACAAATCTTCAGAGCTAAGCCTCATCTTAAAGAAAATTCCCAATAAAACAGCAGCCAATGGAGGCCTTGCTTTCTTGGTAATCCATAAGAAATATGCTTTGTGCCAAACATTTCAGCACATGCTTATTTTCAATTTAAACATTTTCAGTTGCATACTAGTACTTTTCTTTAGTTATTAATATGTATAGGTCTGATCCTCTTACTATTATCACAAATTCCATGAAGACAAGTAGAGCATTACATAATATTGTGCCTCCCAAAAAATATTTTTAAATTAGGTGGATCTATTGCCTATAATAAGGTTTAACAATATAATATGTTTTCCAAAGACTATCTTTTAAATTGGGTTTGAAAGAATTAATTGCTGTACAAGCTCTAAGAATATATTTGCAAAACAGAGGGAAACGTTCTTTATATGTGTGGGGCTGGTTGGGGAGTGAAGGAAGGTTGTTATTCAAATTAAATGTTCCTAGAAGTACGAATATCTACTTGGAAGAAATTGGAGTATTCTGAAGTTGTCAATTCCTTATGTAAAATGCCCCATGGAGTGTTAAATGTCATGTCTACGCATTCATAGAACATATCAAAAAGGGAATGGGGAGTAAGAAGACTATGAGTATGGAAGGAAATAGGATGAAAAAAAAATCAGCAGAACTCACTCACCCCATAACTACCTGTATTACACACCTGTGTATGTGAACGAATGCCTAAAAACACTTCTGCTCTCTTCCACTGTGCACCTTGCCATCCAGTTTGAGCCCACAATTTAGAAGTCACATTATCTTTCTTGATGAGTACCTGCAGAGATAAATCAGGTAAAAGGCATTGAAGTATTTTATCTTGAGAAATTGCAAACATGTAGAATTCTTCCAGTGATTCTTTTTTAGTTGCAATATCAACATGAAGTTCCGGAGAGAAGAGCTAAGACATTTTTTTATTAGATATCTTTGTTTTCTACAGCATTGTGCCCCTAGGGTACCTCACAAGCTTTGTACAATAAAGATGAGCATGAATATCTGTCAGTCAAGTCCTAAGGTATCTGGACACCACTTAATTAAGAACTCAACTACATTAACTTTTTAAAAATCTGGTGGCAGTAACAATTGCTGTTTTACATATTATATAATATTCTTGTGGTCAAATGAGAAAGTATGGAATGCTTACTAAAACACTCTTTTGAAAATGATCTTTCTCATTAGATGGTTCCAGAGGGGCAGTAATGTTACAATGTCAGCTCATTTCATTGTAAGCGCACAGATGGGTGAGATGAGTGAGCATCTATTTATACTGCACCAGTAAGAGCTTCCTGCCCAACAGCCGTGAAACCAACATATTCTCATCAGTACGGTACCCTCACCGTAAAGCAGAATCCAGATTACTCTCAGCAAACTATTATGGCTCTTCTTTTAGAATGATAAAAAATGAGCCATGAAGTGAGTAACTAAGGCTCATAGGAGAGTGGAACAATTTCAGATTGTAAAATAACTGACTTAGATAGTGTATTAAATGATTTCACAACACTACTTTTTAAAAATAGAATTTATACAACCAAAGAATTATTCAGATAAAAGATTTGTGAAAGTCCTGACTTTTAAAAGTGAAGATGAATTTTAATGATTTCATTATCTGTTTTTTTAATGAAATTCACATTTTAAAAATGTAATTGGAGTTTCCAGAGTCATAGAAAAAAATGTGTTACCAGCAAAACTATCATTAAATTATCAGTCTATAAAATTCAAATTAATTTGGAACACTATCAAGGTCAAGAAAATATCATTTCTAACCAATAAGTAAAAATCAATTTTGAAAGGCACTGGAAAAAATGTATAGCAAATGAGTCTTCTTTATATTAATACCACACTATATACAAATCACAGAGAAAAAACATGTTCAAGAAACTTATTAATGCAACATTTAATGTTATTTTATTTATCTATGCACAAAAAAATCAGGCATAGATATCATTTTATTCATTTTATAATTCCATACTTATAAAATTTTAATTCTTTTAAAAAAGTTAATCTACCAATACCAAATTTTATACTGAAAAAAAAGAGAGCATATTTCAAATCATCAATCCTAACCCCACAATATTCCAGGCAAATAATTCTCATTTCATTGACAAAAATCGTACAGTAAATAGTAGTAATTGCTTTGCCTAAAACCATTTTTAAAAAGTCACTTTACAACAATAAGTTATAACATCAATCCAGAAGACCATTTGGATGCCTTTAGATTATTAAACAAAATCATGCATGTATACACACAAATATACTTTTAAACTGTTTTCAGACAATAAATGTTTCCAATAAAAAAAAAACAACATTTTTGAAAGAAACTACGTTTGTCTAAAGTTTCTTTCGAAAAATGAGTAACAATAGCCAGGAAAACCCTAGAATAAAAGAAAATAGGAGTCGGGGTAGCACCTACTACTAATATTGCAATCAATGTTTTGGAAAATAAATGACCTAGCAGTTGGTCACAGTCTGTATCTCTCTACTGGGGAAAAAGCAGGAAACTCATGTCTAATCTTGTTGCAAATATGCTCAAGATTTCTTGGCAAGCTAATAGTATTTAAGAGGGGGAGAGTCCTTATCAATAGATTGCTTCTAGCAAGATAGCCCTACTCTAAAACTGCTCATAGTATATACAATTCTGGAATTTGTGGATTTATTTTCAGACAAGGTTTCCTGGAAAGTAACACATAAGCTATGAAACAGAATAAATGGAGATGCTCCAAATTTTAGTTGGCTTCTTCAGTATAACTGATGTGTCTACGCATATTACTCATGAACCTTATGCATTATTCTCTACCAGGGAATATACAGTATGGGAAGAAAGGACTTGGGGCTCTGAATTAACATGCCAGAACTGCTCTCTGGCCTGTATATGTTGGATCACCCAGAATAAAAAAATACAAGACTTCCTGAAACAATAGTTAATTCCAGAGACAGGACAGGATAAAAAGAAGGTGAAGTTTATAACATCTTGGCCAAAAAGAAAGAATATGCTCAAAGAACAATGGGCCTTTTTAGAGAGACATGGAAGTTGGTTAAGAGGGACTCTTATTTCCAAATGCGAGACAATTTGAGGACCAAATAAATAATAATACTATTATGTTGACTAAAATAGAAACTTATGAGTCCACATTGATATAGAACAGTAAATGAACAGACAAATAGAGAGATGAGAATTTTTTTTCAACATGAATCCAACCTACAAATGTGGACAGAATAATGGAGTTAGACAATCACAGTTAGGGGCCGGGCGCGGTGGCTCAAGCCTGTAATCCCAGCACTTTGGGAGGCCGAGACGGGCGGATCACGAGGTCAGGAGATCGAGACCATCCTGGCTAACATGGTGAAACCCCGTCTCTACTAAAAAATACAAAAAAAAACTAGCCGGGCGAGGTGGTGGGCGCCTGTAGTCCCAGCTACTCGGGAGGCTGAGGCAGGAGAATGGCGGGAACCCGGGGGGCGGAGCTTGCAGTGAGCTGAGATCCGGCCACTGCACTCCAGCCTGGGCGGCAGAGCGAGACTCCATCTCAAAAAAAAAAAAAAGAAAAGAAAATCACAGTTAGGCAATCAGCATTGTAAAATTAATTCAGGCAAAAAAAAAAAAAAAAAAAAAAAAGCCACCACTGAAGGCAAAACTTTGTGGGTAAAATGGAGATGAAATCAATATTCATACTGATTTCTCTTCGCAAAATATTTATTGATAGGGAAAAAAGAGTTTAACACAGTAAAATTAAACTAAGAGACATTTTACGAAATGATGTGGCTATTGGCTTTTTAAATAGCAAGTTTATAAAAACCAAGGGAAGATAAGGAATTATTCCTGTTTGAAAGACTGTAGAAAGAAATAACTTGGTATAATCTATTATCCTATACTGGATTTTTTTTTTCTATAGGGGACATTACCAGGACAACTCATTTAAAAAAAAATAAGATCTCTGAGTGAAGGATATATTGGAGTTGTCTGTGCTATTCTTGAAACATTTTATGTGTTTAAAACAGTTTAATTTTTTTAAACAGAGAAACATTTTGAAAAAGACTATTGCAGAATGTAGTACTACTACCATCAAAGGCAACAAGAAGACACATCCAGATATTACCCAAGTGTATATATTTATTTGATTGTGTTATACTCAGAAGACTGATATTGAAACATGCATATGTTTCAAGTGTAAAATAGTATTACCCAGAAGCTGCAACCTCAGCATAGAGACAACATTCATAATTAAATAGAATAAAAATTACCTACTAGTTATTCATGTCCAATTCTGCTAAAGTTTTTACTCCATCATACCATTACAAATCTAGTGAAGTGTTGATAATTGTCCATTTTCACTTATTAACAGAATATATTTTAATGATACCAAATTATGCACTATGAACTTTTACAGAGAAAATTCAGAAAATGTGATTGCCTAAGTAGTACCTGAAGAGAACCAACGGTGGCCCCATTCATATGTGTCCAGAACACCAAGGTACATTCTGGTCCCGTGAATGAAATGACAGGAGTAAGAATGTCAGCTGTGTCACCAAATTTCCCATTAGAACTGTCAGCATACAGGTACCAGCCATCTGTGGTATTTCTGGAAAAGGAATTTATCATATTATAAAAAGAAGAGGCCGGGTGCGGTGGCTCATGCCTGTAATCCCAGCAATTTGGGAAGTTGAGGCAGGTGGATCACCTGCGGTCAGGAGTTCAAGACCAACCTAGCCAACGTGATGAAACCCCGTCTCTACTAAAAATACGAAAAAACAAGCTGGGCGTGGTGGCGTGTGCCTGTAATCTCAGCTACTTAGGAGGCTAAGGTAGGAGAATAGCTTGAACCCAGGAGGTGCAAGTTGCAATGAGCTGAGATCGTGTCATTGTACTCCCGTCTGGGCAACAAGGTAAAACTCCATCTCAAAAAAAGAAGAAGAAGAAGAGAAAGAATATTGCAAAACATAGTATAGTTTGGTACTAACCATATTTTATTGCTTTATATTTTTTCCTAAAAGTATAATGTGTTATATAGCATAATTATCGCCCATTACCTTCATCAGAAATAATACTTTTGCCACTTTGATTTTGAACCCATGATATCAGTTGGTACAATGTGTATAAAATTATGACAAAGGCTGAAACTACCAAATCTGTAACAACTTGGTTGATATTTTTACATAATACCACTAATACTCTAATTAGCATTTTAGAGCTAATTTTAATGTGAGTAAAATGAGGCCCTAAAGCACTGATTGCCTTTAGAAGAAACATTAAAGGAAGGAAAAACATGAATAAGTAGGGGATAAAAAACAGGAAACTGGTCTGTCTCAAAGGGTTTCCATTCAAATTTACTTTCTCTATATTGATTTAGCTCAGTTTCACTTCAACATATTTTAGTAACCTTGTGCATAATTTTAAAGAATATCCTTTCTTTCCTAGGCCTAAATTAAAAAGGAAAAATAATGATGGAAATGATTAAATATCAATATATTTTCTGCTATAAAAGAAAGAATTTATAACTGTACTTGGAAAATTAATTCAAAAGAGAATAAAATATTAAAGTCATTCTAGGTTATATACAGCTTTTTGAAGCATAAAGAAGTGATCCACACAGTTTGGTATTCTGGCACTCTGTTTTGGATTAACTTGATTTCTTGCCACTTTCTAATTTAAATGTAGATGCTAGAAACTAAAGTTTAAATTTGCTTCTTATTAAAGCTATTTATTTTGAAAATTTTTATCATTTTGGGGGAATTATGAACAGCAAACAGATGGAAAGAGAGGTGGAAGTAGTCGTTCAGTCACCATGTATTTACAGAGGGCTCAGTCTTGCAAGTCTTGCCAGTGGCTGTTCAAGGTTCTAGGAATAGAATTGTCTGCAAAAGACACAGCAGGGTTTGGCCTCAGGCGTCCTCATTTCCTAGATGGTCAATTTAGGGCAGATTATTTAACTTCTCTAAACATCTTAGTTTCTTCATTTCAGAAAATGAGATAGTTCCATGTATGGTGTTAATAAGAATCATAAATAAAATATGTGGAATACCTAACACCGTACCTGGCATATTTTATATATTAAAAAAATGGTAGTTGTACTTTGTGGTTAGGTTTATATCATTCATTCTTCCTAATGAAATAAGGACTTTAGTGTCCTGCAAACCACAGAGTTATGAGTTAATTTTTAAGAGGCAGAATTATCATTTGTATTTGTCTGAATTATGTCTCAGAGAAAAAGCATTTCCAGCTTTCTTTCTTATATGTAATACGCTAAATATCCCAGTATAACAGGGATACCCAGAACAAAGATAGATATACTTATACATTCAGATATATAGAAGCAATAGTCAAGAAAAAATTGCATGCACATACCTATATGCATATGATTTATTTAACCTGCAAATCTTTCTTTAAGCAAATGTCAGGATTATTATAATTTTATTACACTTCATTGAAAATTATTTCAATGTGCTACATCTAAATGTCCACCAGGAAATTGAGTTCTGCTTATGAGATGTAGCTTGAATTGTCCATTCCTCTCCAATTTTAATGCTATCACTTCATCACATTTTTACTACCTCTTGCTTAGAATAATAAATCTCATTGTTCTTTCACATATACTGTTGATTCACTCTATTCTTTCTTCACACATCACTTAGAATAATTTTTTAATGGATATTGGATTAAATCATGTCCCCCAATGCACGTCTTAAAACCTGCTAAAGTATTTTTAATTGACATAGGACACCAGGAAGGGGGAGCAAGAAGGAATAAAGAGGAGCTGATTAATGGGTGCAAAATTACAGTTTAATGGAAGAAAAAGACCTAGTGTTTGATAAATCAGTAGGGTGACTATAGTTTATAATAATCTACTGTACACTTCAAAGTGGCTAGAAGGGAATCATTCAGATGTTTCTAACATAAAGACAGACAAATATTTAAGGTGATGAATATCCCAGGTACGCCGATTTGATCTTTATGGTTTAGTTGAATGTATTAAATTATCACATGTACTCTGGAGCTACATACATCTATCATGCATGAATTAAAACATAGTTTTGAAATAACTGAAATATGTTTAATATGCCTTACAAATCTCTACATAACTTGGATCTCTGTCTCCCAGTTGGAACGGGAGTTGGGAAGAGATGATTCCCATCGCCCCGCCTGAGGCAATGCAGTCTGACTCCAGAGCAACACCGCATGTGTGAATTATCAAACTTAGTGTTTTAAAAATATCAATTCCTCACAAATTGGTTTAAAGATTCAATGAAATCCCAACACACTCCTGATAGACTTTATTTTTCAGAAATTGGGAAACTAATCTTAAGCTTCATATAGAAATATAAGGAGACGGGAATAGCTAATTTTATCATGAGAAGAACAGAGTTGGAGGATTTAATCAGATATCAAGACTCATTCAGGACACAGGCATGGGCAAAGACTTCATGACTAAAACATCAAAAGTAATGGCAACTAAAGCCAAAATAGACAAATGGGATCTAATTGAACTAAAGAGATTCTGTACAGTAAAAGAAACTATTATCACCGTGAACAGACAACCTAGAGAATGGGAGAAAATTTTTGCAATCTATCCATCTGACAAAGTTCTAATATCCAAAATCTACAAGGAACTTAAACAAATTTACAAGAAAAAAACAACCCCATCAAAAGTGGGCAAAGGATATGAACAGAAACTTCTCAAAAGAAGACATTTATGCAGCCAACAAACATATGAAAAAAATATCATCATCACTGGTAATTAAAGAAATGCAAATCAAGACCACAATGAGATACCATCTCATGCCAGTTAGAATGGCAACCATTAAAAAGACAGGATACAACAGATGCTGGAGAGGATGTGGAGAAATAGGAACACTTTTACACTGTTGATGGGAGTGTAAATTAGCTCAACCATTGTAGAAGACAGTGTGGTGATTCCTCAAGGATCTAGAACCAGAAATACCATTTGATCAAGCAATCCCATTTTGGGGTTTTTACCCAAAGGAATATAAATCATTCTACTATAAAGACACATGAACACATATGTTTATTTTAGCCCTATTTACAATAGTAAAGACTTGGAATCAACCCAAATGCCTATCAGTGATACACTGGATAAAAATGTGGCACATATACACCATGGAATACTACGCAGCCATGAAAAAGAATGTGTTCATGTCCTTTGCAGGGACATGGATGAAGCTGGAAACCATCATCCTCAGCAAACTAACACAGGAACAGAAAACCAAACACTGCATGTTCTCACTCATAAGTGGGAGTTGAATAATGAGAACACATAGACACAAGGAGGGGAACATCACATACCGGGGCCTGTCGAGGTGGGGACAAGGGGAGGGAGAGCATTAGGATAAATATCTAATGCATGCAGGGCTTAAACCTAGATGATGGGTTGATAGGTGCAGCTAACCACCATGGCACATGTATAACTATGTAACAAACCTGCACGTTCAGCACATATATCCCAGAACCTAAAGTAAAATTTGAAAACAAACAACAAAAAAAAGTAGTTTTATAAAACTCAGGTTAGCAGTTTACAAATTCCATTTCATATGTGGCTACAAAAGAAAATAACTTTAAAATTAAGATTTTTTCTGCAAATGCATTAAATGTTTTAAATCAATAAATGCTTTAAGTTAAAAAAAAAAGGCTCATTATAGAGTTATCAGGGGCTATGGTCTGAACATTTGTGTTCCCCCAAATTCACATGTTGAACTCCTAAATACAAAGGTGATCATCTTAGTATGCAGGGCCTTTAGGGAGTCAATTAAGTGACTTTAATGAGATTAATGCTCTTATAAAGGAGATCACAGAGAGCTAGCTAGTCCCTTCCACCACAAGAGGAAACAGCAAGCAGGCACCATCTATGAAGGAAGAAATAGGTACTCATCAGATAACAAATCTGCCAGCACCATGATCTTGGACTTCCAGGCCTCCAAAACTGTGATAAATAAATGTGCTTCATTTATAAGTCTCTCTGTTTATGGTTTTTTTTGTTTGTTTGTTATAGCAGCCTGAATAGGCTAAAACATTAAGACAGAGTGGAATTAGAACAAGAACAAACAATCCAGAGAACTATAAGAAATAGTCCTGAAACAGATCCACATGTATTTGGACATCTGATTTATGAAAACTGTGGCTCTTGTGAAGTAGTTTTGGAAAGAATAACGTTTTTTATAAATGAACTGAGTAAGTTAGTTAGCCATGAGAGGGAAAAATGAACCCTAACCGGTATTTCACAGCATTCAAAAATAACAAATTCCAGGTAGATTATACTTGGAATGAAAACTTATATAACAGTATCTTCATGATGTGGGAATAAGAAAGTTTGTCCTCAACAGGATACAAAAATCACTAACCATAAAGGAAAATATTGAAAAAATGAGAATGCATTCAAAATAAGGATTTCTGTTTATCATAAAAATCAAGATGATGATGAAAAGGTCAACCAGTCAATGGGAGAAAACATTTGTATCATGTTAAGTGAATATAACATTTATTGATTGCCTTCTTTGTAGCATGCGGTACGCCAGATGTTCAACTGTGTGTGTGTGTGTGTCTGTGTATGTTATTATATGCACATATTTATTTAACTATATGCCTACTAGGTAGAACTGGATAAAATATCCCAAAATGTTGATATATTTATTGCTTTACTTAGGGACCATATCCATTTTGTTTTCTACACAGGGTCTAGTAGACCTTAAAAACAGGTAAAATAACCAAGTGAACTTAAAATTAATAAAGCACATGTATAATAAAAAATCAGAGTGTGACAAAAATTGTAGACTCAGATGAAATTATACATAAAAAGTTGATCATTGTTCCAGACTGTGGCAAACATAAAAGGTAAGAAGAGACAGAATAAGGCTAATAGATCTGGAGACCATGGAGAAATTACATGACTAGTGGTCACAACTGTAGAAACGATAAAAGCATTTGTCACTGGTTCTTCAAATAGAGGTCACTGTACTAATTACCCAGAAACTACACAAATAATGAAAAAAAAAAACCTTAAGGTAATCAAGGTATAATTTCCCCAATTCAACAGAATTGTAGAAAATTCAATCATAAGGTCAAATATAAAATAAATTATTGAAACAATTGTCTAATATTATATATCTCTGAAATATTCCTTTTGCCTGCAGGGAAAAGAAAAAAAAAGGAGATACGTCAGGAGATCAATTTGAAAAATGCAAACAACCAAACTGCATTTGTGTTTTTATCAAACTGTGAACACAGTACAATGTAGCAATATATCATTTGGTCGCCAGTCTTATAGGCATTAATTGGGGGCACATGATGTATGTATGATCCCTAATGGAAAAATGAAGAATTGCATAAACACTTGCCTGTGTCTGCAATGAGATTATTCAAGCATGCACCTGCAGAGGAAATCAGCTCCTCTCCTGGAATGAGTACAGCAGTAATGACCACAGCTAACGGTACTGTCACTCATAAAATATCAGCGTCCCTCTACCAACCTTCAAATTATCTTTTCTCATACAGAGCGGGAAGTAGGGTGTTTTATAGAAGCATATCTTTTTCTAATAAAACATATCATAAGCCACACTGTAGTAAAGGTTTAAGAAAATCGTGCTTTACTTTCAGGTGTCGCAAAAGTAAAGATCCAAGGTGATAATGTACAAGTCCTTTGAAAAGTCATTATATAAAAAGAGATCTGATTTATAGTCCATGCTATTTTCACAAAAGTTGCTTAGGTCTTACAGGATAATCATTTCTAAACTCTTACTATCACACAGATTAAGTAATTAAAACACTGACTGTTTTTTCCTTTGTTGAGAATCTCCTGAGTAGTTACTCTAATTCAATGAGTAGGAAAAAAATACCCATTCGTGAACAAATCAAGATATTCTTCAGTAAGGCCCATCAATCTTTGGGCCTGGGCACACACAGTATGAGAGACATATTCTCCAGGATCAGATGGAATCTGTCCTTTGATTTACGGTGCTAGCTTAGGCTGTTTTAGCATATCTGACATGACATAATCCACTAAAAGAGCTGTTGTGAACAATACTTCAAGCAGCAGAAAATACAAAGAACTTGCAATGGCCTTAATGTTTAGAGTCCATACCCCCAAATTTATATGTTGAAATCCTACTCTCCAAGGTAATGTTATTAAGGAGTGGGGCCACTGGGAGGTGATTGGGTCTTCAGGGTAAAACTTCCATGATTGGGATTACTGTCCTTAGAAAAGAGACCCTAGAACCATCTCAGCTTTTCACCATGAGAAAACACAGCTAGAAGGCTCTATCTACCAACAAGAAAGCTCTCAATAAATATGTCAGTGCCTTGATCGTAGCCTTATTAGCCTTCAGAACTGTGAGAAATATATGTTTGCTATTTATAAGCAACCCAGTTTATAGCATTTAGAAACAGGAGCCCAAATGAGCCAAGCCAGTGGTCAATAGTGCTAATTTTCTTTAAAAAAATTTTTTTTTAGTTTTAATTTTTGTGTATACATAGTAGGTACACATGAGGTACATAGTAGGTAGTCATGTGCTTAACGGGCACATGAGATATTTTGGTATGGGCCTGCAATGCGTAATAATTACATCATGGAAAAATTGGTATCCATCTCCTCAAGCATTTATCCTTTCTGTTGCAATCCAATCATATTCCTTTAGTTATTTTAAGGTGCACAAATAAATTATTGACTATAGTCCCCCTGTTGTGCTATCAAATAGTAAGTCTATTTGATAGAATAGACTAATGATAGAAATCATTCTATTTTTTGTACCCATTAACCATCCCCACTCCCCCCTTGCTCCCCGTACTACCCTTCCCAGGCTTTGATAACTACCACTCTTCTATTCTGTATCTCCATGAGTTCAATTATCTGATGTTTAGATCCCACAAATAGGTGAGAACACTAGACTTCTCATAGTTTCCACAGCATTACTCTGGTATCTGCAGATCATTCCTCATTGTGCGGAACTGCACCCCATTCCCACTCCCAACCCCATTGTGTGATGAAAAGTCCCTGACCCACCAACTGCTGGAGTAAGTGGGCTTCGTAAACTTGCCAGAGCAATCAGAGTTCTTGCGTGGGATTTTAGCATGTAAATTAATGAAAAAAGAACATTGCGTATTGTTTGCCCAGTCTTCTTACTGGCTGACTCCCCAGAGTTTGGAAACAGCTGTGGCCAACTCCATAGCCCCATACATGACCTTTCTACTCCTCTGTGGTATTCCAGAAGAAACCAAGACAGTCTTGTTTTTGACTTTATTGGTCCTTTCCAAAATACACATCTGGTCCTAATATCCTGCACAGAAATGTTCACCACATCTTGACTGACTCAAGGTGAGGTCCTTGAACTAAACTGTATAGCATTGCTCTGCAAGTAAATACACAGTGTTACTAGAACATATATATTTACGTGCAGAGCAAGTGTGCTTAGTAAATTACATAAATTTACTAATGACTTTAATAGTACCAATATAAAGGAGGCACAGAGAAATAAAAGTGCATGATTTATTTAAATAAAGGCATGAACCCATGAAATGGGTATATCTGGATGTCTGAGTAAATTCACAGGTATATGAACTTAGTATAATAGTATACTACTATACTATTTTAGTAAAATTGTACTATTTTAGTAAAATAATATACCTATGTATAAGTAAACATTTTAAATAATAAGATAGTGAAAAAATTTCAGCTAATATGGACTGTGTGCCTAGTAAATTATATAAATTATACATGATACATACATATTATATGCATACATATTATATATTAGATATATATTATATAACATAATATGCAGTATACAATTAAGTATGTATTATATATAATTAAATATTATATAACTATAATCATATAAATTATATAAATTTACTAAGCACACAGTCCAGATCAGCTGGAATTATTTTTTTCATAGCAAGATTTTCTTGGTAAAGTGAATTAATTTGCATTCTATGAAAGCTGTTTATCTGATCATATACAATACTTTAACAATCAACAGACTGGCACTTCACATTGCACTGGTCTACAACTGGGGTCAGAAATTTTTTTTGGTAAAGATCCAGATAGAAAATATTTTAGACTTTGAGGCCATATGGTCTCTACTACAACTATTCAACTCTGCCTTTGTAGTACGAAAGCAGCCATGGATACTACTTAAAAGAGTGATATGGCCATGATTCAATAAAACCGTATTTACAAAAGCAGGCATCAGGTTGGATTTTGCTTACAGGTTATAGTTTGCTCACTGCTGTTCTACGGATAAAGACTCAACTTGCTAGGCTCTGAGGAATAACTTTCTACTCCAATTTCTGCCTTCAATTTTTACATATGAATTTATTCAGATACCCAGATATGCCCATTTCATGGATTCATGCAATTACTCAAATACATCATGCCTTTTCATTTCTCTGTGCCTCCTTTATATTGGTCTTTCTTCTAGGCACACTTACAGCTTCTGCTACTGGTCCTCCCTCCATAATACTTACTAATCTTCCACAATATATTTCAAATGTACTCTCATTTTCAAGCCTTTTTAGAATCCTAGACTCAAGTTTCTAAACTCAAGATTTCCTGATTCACCAAAGAATTCTACAGCACCTTCTATGTAACTTTTTCAATGCATTCAACATTAGAGATATCAATTCATTGACTACATAGCTGTATGCCCAGTAAGTTATAAACATACCGACGTGCACATTTTAACTTATCATAATATCTACAACATCTTGAAAAGTAGCTTGAGTTCAAGTGGCACTCAATAAATATTCACTGAATCTGTTGCTAAATAAAAGTGACAGAGGATTCTTGCTTTTCTATATAAAATTCTCCTTTATGAATGTAAGGCATCTTGATTTTGAAAATAAACTTACAATTTTAGCAGAGTGCTTTTGGAATTCTCTTTCTCGGTCTCATGAAATAAAAATGATGTAGCGACAACAGTTGTTGAAATGTTACATAACCACCTAGGGCTTAACCAACTAAAAACTTCAATAACAAAGCTATCAGAGCCAACTATTCTAGTTAGGAGTAACCACAGTTTCTGTTTCAATATTGTATGATATTCACTGGAGAAAAACACTTTATGGGGCAAGTATAAACACATAAATAAAAAAGTATAAGAAATTACATGATGTAATGTGTTTTTATTTATGATCTTATTTCAAATACGACTTTAAGAGTCTCACTAAAGAAATATTAGACCTTTATAAAACATTTTAATTGATTCATAATAGATGTACATAGTTTGAGGGTATGTGTGATCATTTAATACCTTCATATAATTTGTCAAGATCAAATTGGAGTACCAGGGATATCAATCACCTTACATCTTTGTGTTTCCTTCATGCTAGAAACATTCAAATTATTCTATTCTAGCTATTTTCGGGGAAAAAGTCCCATTAAAGTAAATATAATCTTTGTAAGTTAGATTTTAGGCCAAAAACATTCACATCTGAGACATATGAATATTTTAAATCACAGATTTTAGATCAGTCTTTAAGTTAGGAGGCTTTTAAGTTAGTATCAATATTTTATTGTTTAATATTTTCAATAAACATCAGAAGTTAGGATTATAATCATGACTATTTCCTAGATGAGATAACTAAAATTAAATAATCTGCCAGTGTTAATTTGCATGGTAGTGCTGAAGCCAGGATTTGAGACAGATTGATGTGCAAATGTTTTAGACTTTTGGTGAATTAAAAGAGCATAAGTAATAGCTATAAGGTCTAAAAGTATCCACTCTAATGTGTTATACACAGAAAGCTGACCCTTGGATATAAACATTCAATGGAAGAACAGATAAGTTTGTTCTAGTTCTTAACCTCCTCACAGTCACATTTAGGTGAGGGAATTCACGTGGTGTCATTTCTTCCCTGTGTTTTGCCACCAGAGTTCAGTTTCAGTATTTAATGCGTGGTATATGTACTTCGTTAAGATGATCATGAATTATCATTCTTTGACCTTTACATTACCCTACAGCTTTGCTCATCAGCAACTGCCTTTATCGGTTATTTATAGCATCATGGCCCATGATGGAAAGGCCAATCTAAATTCAGAATATATAAAAGATGCAGATCATGCTGGAAGTATTTCAGAAGGCAAACAAATACCACCACAGTGTTTTGTGGCCTATCCCTGTTCTTATAATAACATGAGTACAAAATGTCACAACTGGAATTTATTCTAAGGCAATGCTAGCAGTGAGATAAAAATTTTACTAGCTTTAACAGTTTAAGTACTGTTGAAAGGAAACTTTTCTTTGATTTGAACATGACAGTGAATGGGTCTAATCCAAAGGAGTCTAATTTAGGATAATTTAAGAGCCTATTTTCCCATTTCATAAAAATATATCATTGCATTTCATTTTTACCCTGAGCTTTGAAACAATGTTGATTATATTGACAGAAATATAGATTGTTCATAATTTACATGTTTTAGAATTTCATTGATAAAAATATTAAATTCTTGAACTTAATGACTTAATTAAAAAATATATTAAAGTAAAAATTATTTACTTTTAAAAATCTGTATTTTCTCATTAACTCACTAGAATACTTTCAGTTCATGACATCCTAGCAAATGTTTAGTTAGAAAATTTAATTTTATTTAATTGTATTTAATTTAAAAGGGAATAAAAGGTAATCACTAGCAGGAAATTTAGATATTTACTTTAAAGTATATATGAGAAAATGTAATTTTAAACCTAGGAATTTCCCCAAATTCTAGTTCAATACATTTTTCTGTGTCTTTCTTCTTTTTTTATAAGAAACTTCCTACATACTCATGAAAAATACAACCAAGGTTAATAAAAGTAACATATCTGTGCATGAGTTAAGAATATAACTTATAAGGGAATAATCCACAGAAGCATTAAAACCATATCTACAAGCAGCTTAGAAAAGAGAACTAATTTTATCTGAAAGATGTTATTATTGTTACTACATCTCTTTTGCCCTTGTCTTCAGCTTCTCCTTAACATAAAAGAACTATTCTCTTTTGTCCAAATATTATGTGTTTCAACTTTTTATTTTTATCATTCAAGGTATCCTTCTCTTCTCATGGCCTAGTCTGAGGCCAGCACTAAGACAGATGTTGACTAAAAAGTAAATTAGTGTCATTTCCCTTGAGATGCTTACAGATTCATGTGGGAGTTAAGTGAATTAATACCGATGGTATTCTGGGACATGCACTGTAATATAGATGATACCCAGAGAAGGGACTGTGGGATCAGACTCAAGAGCACCATCAAGGAAAGTTTCCCAGAAGAGTTGATCTTGAACTCAGTTTGGAAAGATGATTAGGAGATCGTTTAACGAAGGCACTGTGGCACAAAACAGAGTCATATGGGAAGAATAAATGTATTAATTGCACAGATGGGAGAGTAGGCTGCTGACTGAGTCCAAAATAAGAAGATTGGGCCACACAACGGAAGATCTTAAGAACAAATTTCGGAGATGAAGAGCAGCTATTTGGAGGTCTTCTAGTTTTCTTAAACTAAGGAATTCAAAAATAAGATGGATTATCTTCTGTGTTCACAGAACATTCCTAATTGGACTTCTGACAATCCAGTTTTGCAAGTTTAAAGCTAATGGTCCTCTTTTATCTAGCTGCTTTTTGGGTTTCAGCATGCATTTCCGATTAACAATCATACTGTATTGCCTTCACATCATAAATGTATCACAATTCAGGATTTAAATGTAGTTATCCCTTCAACTGTCCTTTCTAACACCGCTCCTTATTCATCACTTACCCAGATGATTTCAACAATGAAGCGGCTCCCATGCATAAAATCATGCCCTACTCAAATCAGTCTGTTACCAATAACGTCAGAAAAAAAGCAAATCTCAGCACATCATTCCCTTCATTTCCTGTCTCTTTTATGACTATACTGTTTGCAAAATAGTCCCAACTGTGAGGACCTTTACGTAGTGCATCACCCAGGTCCATTAGCCTTCTGACCTTGAATTACATTTGGCCTGTGTGAGACACTGGCAAGAGATTGGAAAGTGAGAGGAAAGAGCTCAGAGTATCTATTTCCACAACTCCAATCCCTTTCCTTCCTGCCTTACGGTAGGAGCTTGTCTCTTTTAAAGCCTTTTTTTTTTTTTGGGATGGGGCAATCTGGTCTCCTTCCCTTGCCCCTTCAGATTTAGGTGTTGCTGGTCTTTCAGTGCATCATTCAATCCTTTGTAGTCTTTGCAGTAAAGTCTCTTTGATTAAATTCTTTGTGCCAACTGTTTCCTGCCTAGGCCCTAACTAACATAGTCCCCATCCTACCCTTTACCTACCTTATTTTTCCGCATGGAGCCTACCATTATGTCACAGGTTACTTAACACCACTGTACAGATAACCTAGGACTCTTCATTGATCCCTGTTTTTGCATAATCTGTCAACTCTTTTTAGAATACTTTTAACCAGCTAGTTCATGCCATACATTTCTCAGTATTAAACACCAACATCACCTTCTCGCCTGTTCACACAGTCTCTACTTACTTTCAATCTGTCTTTGTCTATCTCAACTAAGCAAATACTTTTTTTTATCATTTTCCCCAGAGCCTGGAATGGTGCCTGTTCAATATAGTACCTTTTAAAAATAGTGGCCCATAACACTACTATAGATAGACTGTAGAGAACCCTATATATAATAAATTTCAGTTACAGAGGTATAAAATATGGTCTGGTAAATAGATATATTTTGGTAAAAATCCCATCCCATCTTTTATAAAAATGAAGTAAGCAGAGAAAATAAAAGAGGTATTATAAATTCTTAAATATTGGTGAGTGTTGCTCTTTAAAGACCCTAAACAAAAGGTAAAGGCACCACATTGAAGGAGGCCAAGTTTCTACTATGGTTGCCGTCTCTTTACTAAAAAAATGTATGCTCCATGAATACTTCTGTGAGAATCCATCTCCACTGAATTCAACAGGCAAGCATAAAAACAAAAGAAATTCTGGTTCATTTAACAATGATAGAACAATCTTAAATTTAGATTTATGGTAATAGAACAAACCTTAAATCCTGTAATTTCCAGTGCATTTGTCTTTCCTAATCCTGATTTGCAATACAAGCCCAAAACCCAGATTATAAAATACAGCTTCATTTTTAAAAAATCTAAAACAGAAACATACTCAATATATTAGTCTCTGATACTACCTTCTCAGTTCAGCTGTCTTTGATTTATTACATTCTTAGTACAAAATAATTGTTTTTAAGATTAAATTATATTTCTTTCTCTGAATTTGGAAATTTACATTAGGTAAGCTCTTTTGTTGTAAACACTGGACTAAAGCCCAAAGGGCCTGAAATAGAAAAGACACACTTTTTCTCTAATGGGTTCACAACGTAATAGGAGAAATGTGTTCTTAAGTCAGCAATTACAGTAGGACACGTACGGCCAGGTATACTGTCTGACTCTGTGACGTCATGCTAAACTCTACCTGGGGATAAAATATGGTAGCATCTCAAATCAGTATAAAATAGAGAATTATAGTATCTTCTTAGAAGAAGAACAAAACAGCCTGCAGAAATTATCATCTGGACTGGACTAAGCTTAAGACTCCCACTAGGCCAAGTTTATCCTCCTCACTCTGTCCACTTCTGCTAATCATTCCCTAGTCTATTACTTCTTTTCCTATTTCTGGATATGAAGAAACTCCTAGTATTTTACATCACTGTAGAATGAGTATAGATAACAATAATATACTAGATAGTTAACATAGGATGAGGATATTGAATGTTCCCAACACAAAGTCGTGATAAATGCTTAAGATGATGAATATGCTAATTACCCTGTTCTCATCATTACACATATGAAATCAAAACAGTTGAACACAGACATAGATAATAGAAGGATGGTACTCCCAGAGGCTGGGAAAGATAGTGGGAGTCTAGGGGAAAGGTAGGGATAGTTAATAAGTACAAAAAAAAAATAGAAAGAATAATACCTACTACTTGACAGCACAATGGGGTGACTATAGCCGATAACTTAATAGTGCATTTTAAAATAACTAAAAGAATGTAATTGGACTGTTGGTAACACAAAGGATAAATTCTTGAGGGAATGGATACCCCATTCTCCATGACATGATTATTTCTCATTGCAGGCCTGTATCAAGACATCCCATGTACCTTACAAACATGTACACCTACTATGGACCCACACAATTTTTTAAAAAGATAAAATCATGTACCCCATAAATATGTGCAATTATTGTCAATTAAAATTTTAATTAAATCTTCAAGAAAGAAACAACTTTAGAGTAAGTTTAGCAGTAGGTTGGTAGGTGGCAAAATTCTCATTCAATTTTTTTTCATTCTAAACTCGATTCTCTATCCAATATTTTTCCTCCCCACAACAAAACTATGGAGGATAACTATGTCTCTGGCATTAGCTTCAGCATATTGTTTTCATTACCAATTTGCCTCAAAGAACCATGCCATGCAGTTTGCAAGTAGAAATGTGCCTCAGCCTGTTTAAGAAATTATCATACTCTGAATTAATAATATCCACACCACTAGTGAGTTATATATCACTGAAACTGTATTTTATGACTGAATGTGTCAAATTCTCAATTTTTCACATCTCCCAAGCTAAAAAGTTAGAATTACTAGCTGTGTTCAGCTCAGTTCTTCCAAATCTGATGGACAGACTCCCTCCTGACAGTTGAGGGCTCATAGAAATTGTGTCCCAGCAGAATCACAAATCACAGCATATGGTACAGACAAGGCAGTAGTGTCAGGCAGAACTAATTCATCAAGTATCTGCCTTAGACAAATTAATGGAATACGGGTAAAAACCCTGTGGTTCAGGTGAGAGAGTTTGACGTTTCTGTAGCCGAGAATAGTTATGTCCTACCAAAGTATATAATGGGTCAAATTCAATAAACAATAATATTGTTTATGTCATAACTGCAGACTCTATGCAGCATAATTTTTAAAATGTTGTTCCCTTACAATTCCAATATCTCTGTCGTATACCCTCTGTTCAGCACGATTTGATGGTCTTCCTTCTGATATGGTTTGGCTGTGTCCCCACCAAAATCTTATCTTGAATTGTAGTGCCTTGGGAGGACCCATGGGAGGTGACTGAATCATGGTGGCAGTTACCCCCATGCTGCTGTTCTCTTGATAGTGAATGAGATTTCACGAGATCTAGTGGCTTTATAAGAGGCTTTTCCTCCTTTCACTTGGCACTTCTCCTTGCTGCCATGTGAAAAGGATGTGTTTGCTTCCCCTTCTGCCATGACTGTACGTTTCCTGAGGCCTCCCAAGCCATGCTGAACTGTGAGTCAATTAAACCTCTTTCATGTATAAATTACTCAGTCTTGGGTATGTCTTTATCAGCAGCATGAGAACGGACTAATACACCTTCATTTATTTTTAAGTGTGTGTGTGTGTGTGTGTGTATTTGAATGAATGATAATTCACCCAGCAGAATGCTGAGGACAGACAACATCAGGATTAAGTTACTTTAAGAAGTAGGTATTATCCTCTAACAGGGTAAATACAGAAACAATGAAATGAAGATACAGGCTGGAAAAGAAATGAAAGATCATCAGTTAAGCTGCCCAATAATTGCCCATAGAAGACAAGATCTTTCTCACAACAATAAATTGGTTCAAAATTGAAAACTTGCAATACTTTTATTTAACTTTATATTGATTTATGCTGTATGAATAACTCCCCAGTGTCTCATCTTAGAGCATATTAGGTCTCAAATTACATCAAAATGTACAAAAACAAACACAATGTTGTCAAGTCATAACCTGAAAACCTTACTTGGGGAATAAGTATTTCTTATTCGTATAATTTTCAAAGAAGAATTTCAGCTAGATTTTTAAGAAGTATTTTCTATTACAACAAAGGTAGTACTTCACATCAATGTTAGACTGAGATTAGATTTCTTGGAATTTTTAAACAAGAGATCAATGTTTTTCTTATTGCCTGATTCCACTGCATGATATATGTTAAAATAGATATGATTTGCTTTCTGAACAAGACTCCATATAATTGTAAAAATCACAATTACTTTTACACCAACCTAATAAAAAGTTTCATGGATTCAGTTGTTAAAGTCATTCAGGATTTGCATAGTAATGCTATGAATTATCTCCAGCTCAAGGAACCATTGAAAGAAGCAGAAGACAATGACTTCAATGATTGTGGATGCTTTGCCAATACTTTTTAGTTGATGAGATAAGGGTTCTATAAACATCCACCGTACTATTAACTCCAATTCAAGCTTTTCTTGACAAAAAGGAATGCTTGCCAAACAGACAATAATCAATGAAAACAAAACTGAAGTTGTGATTTGCAGTTTCTCACTGATATCACAATGTGATGAACAGGCTAAATGTGAAGCTTGAAGAAATAAAGAAAAGCTTGTTTATGACCTTGGTCACAAAGGTGACGAGTACTAAAATCTATGTTGAAATGGAAACTTTTCATAATACAAATCAATAATAATGATGAAACATATTTTTCAAACATAAATCAACATGCCAGTTAATTTAAATCCAATCAATAGGATTATGTAATTGGCTACAAATCTACAAGAAAAATGTGAAGAATGTTTTGTTGACATTGATAAATTTAGAGTTGGTTTTCAATTTATGATGTATCCCTTTGAAGTTGATGTCAATAATACCAATTTAATGCAAGGGCTAGGGAATATATTTGACTTGTACAAATGTAATTTTGAAACTGATATGCTATATTAGTCAAGAATCTCCAGAGAAACGGAATCAATAGGATATAGATAGATAATGATGATGACTAATAGATAGATGATAGAGAGAGAGAGAGTGAGACAGAGAGAGATGATGGATAGACAGACAGACATTGTGGGAATTGGCTCACACAATTATGGAGGCTGAGAAGTTCCATGATATGCCACGGAGCATGAGAAGCTGATGGTATAATTTAGTCCAAGTCCAAAGGTCAGGGAATCTGAGTGGCTGCTTGTTCAAGTCAAATTCACCTTCCCGCTGTCTTTGTTCCTCAACGAATTGAATGGTGCCTGCTCACTTGGTGAGGGCAGATCTTCCTTTCTTAGTCCACTGATTCAAATATCATTCTCTTCCAGAAACCCTTGTAGGCATACCCAGACATAACACTTTACCAGCTACCCCAGGAACCCTTAACCCAGTCAAGCTGAAACTTAAAATTAAGGATTACATATGCTTTTGTTTTAAGGTAAAAATGATTCTTCTAAGAAGATGACCCAGTTTTTCATTTTTGGTAATGGACTTTTAAGTATATTTGAAATAACCTGAGTATATGAATCTACTTTTTCAAATGTAAATTTTATGAAGTCCAGAGAACAACTAATTCCAATGGGACTTTAGTTTTTAAATTACAATATAATATGTAATATTCACACTGGATTTTGAAGATTATTTTAAAAAGGACATAAATATCTTAACTTTATATTGACTACATGTTGAAATGAAAAGATTTGTATGTATTAATAAAAATAAGTTAATGTATTATAGAAATCATCTCACCTATTTATTTTTGTTTTTGTATGTTGTGGCTACTAGAAAATGTAAAATTACACACAAGGCTTGCATTATATTTCCATCTGATAGCAACAGTATAGAGTACAAAAGATAGCATTAGTTCAAGTTTGCTAAGTTCATTAATTATTCTATGTATTTACTGATTTTTGTCTATTCATTTTCTCCCTTTCAAAGTGTCTTAACATTCGCATTTTAATTCTGAGTTTTTCTATTTATATCTGTGACTTCTGATCATTGCCAAATATTTATTTATATATTAAGTGATAAATTATAAGAGATACCCTAACTTGGGGTTATAATACATACTTGGTATAATGACTATTTTATTTATCATTATAAAATGAATTGTTGTCTCAGTAGTAATTCTGACCTAATGTCTATTTTCTCGGATATTTATATTGTTATGCCAGCTTGCTTGTTTTGGTCTTGAGATAGTATACATATTTTTAACATACTATTTTCAAACTTGTTGAATCCTTTTATTTATTATGTTTATTTTTTAAGTACCATATAGTTGCATTTTGGGGTGTGTATGTATAACTTTTCATCCAGCCTATCTTTGTCTTTCAATTGAGTAATTAGCCCTCACATATTTAATTTAAATGTTGTACTTTAGGGTTCAATTTTACCAACTTACCATTTTCTACTCTTTGTTCCAACTTTTTTGCATTTCTTCTTTCATTTTCTTCCCTAACTAATCTGAGTTAAAGATAATTTTGCTTTACTTTTCTACTTTATTAGTTGTTAGTTATAAAATCTTACAATTTTCACATGAGAAATTAAACATGTATCTTTGATTTAATAGTTTTTAAAAATTCACCCCTCACCTATTGAATGTTTACCTCTTCTTTTTATTTTTTTAAAAAAATTAGCCTTGAGTTGTAATTCACATACCAAAAAGTTCATACTTCATGTAATTTTTGAAGTATACAATGTAGAGAATTTTAGTATATTCAGAATTGTCAATCTCTATTTAATCCAGAATATTTTGATCACCCCAAAAAGTAACCCCTTATCCATTCTACCTTTCTCTATCCTTTGGAAGACTTTCTCTTTCTGTAGATTTGCCCAATCTGGAAATTTCGCATCAATGCAATAAAAATACATGTGGTCTTGCATTTGGCTTCTTTCACTTAGTAAAATGTTTTCAAGGTTCATCCATGTTGTAGCACATAATGGTCCTTCATTCCATTTTACAGCTGAATAGCATTTCCTTATATGGATATAACATTTTTGTTTGTCCATTCATAGGATGATTTCCACTGAGGCGTGGCCACATTTTATCTATTATGAATAATGCTGTTATGAGTACTCATGTACAAGGTTGTGTGTGGGCATGTGTTTTCACTTCTTTAGGTATATACCTATGAATCATATGGTGACTCATTCAATTGGTTGAGGAACCACTGAGCCATATAATTCTGTTTGACTTTTTAAGAAACTGCCAGGCAATGTTCACAGTTGCCTGTATAATTTTACATTACCACTAACAAGTATGAGGACTTGAATTTCTCCATGTTCTCATCAACACCTGTTACTGTCTAATTCTCCTCATGCTTATTATTGCCATCCTCATGGGTGTGAAGTGGTATCTCACTCTGGTTTTGATTTAAATTTTCTATTGACTACTGACGTTTAGCTTCTTTTGTTTGACTTTTAGCTGTTTGTATAACTTCTTTGGAAAAACACCTACTCAAATGCTTTCCCTATTTTAAAGTAGGTTATCTGTCTTTTATGGCTTAGTTATAAGAGTTATTTATATATATTTTTTCTTTTATTTTAGGTTCAATGGGTTACATGTGCAGGTTTGTTACATGGGTAAATTCTGTGTCACTGAGGTTTGATGTACAAAGTATTTTGTCATCAGATAATGAGCATAGTACCCAATAGGTAGCATTTCAATCCTCGCCCTCCTCCCACCTCCACCCTCAAGAAGGCCCCGGTGCCTGTTGTTCCCTTCTTTATGCCCGTGTGTACTCAGTGTTTAGCTCCCACTTCTAAAGGATATGTGGTATTTGGTTTTCTATTCCTGTGTTAATTTTCTTGGGATGATGACCCCCAGCTTCATCCATGTCACTGCAAAGGGTATGATCTCATTCTTTTCTATGGCTGCATAGTGTTCTATGCTATATATATGTACCACATTTTCTTTATCCAATCTGCTGTTGATGGGAATTTAGGTTGATTCCATGTCTTTGTTATTGTGAATAGCGCTGCCTTGAACATACATGCAATGCATGTGTATTTATGGTAAAATGATTTATATTCCTTTGGATATATACTCAAAAATAATGGGATTGCTGGATCGAATGGTAATTCTGCTTTGAGTTCTTTGAGAAATCACCACACGGCTTTAAACAACAGCTGAACAGATTTACATTGCCACCAACAGGGTACAAGCATTTACTTTTCTCCATACCCTCATCTGCCTGTGTTAATTTTTGACTTTTTAGTAATAGTCATTTTGACTGGTTTGAGATGGTATCTCACTGTGGTTTTGATTTGCAATTCTCTAACGATCAGTGATGAACATTTCTTCATCTGCTTGTTGGGCACCCATATGTGTAACTTTGAGAAGTGTCTGCTCATGTCCTTTGCACATGTTCTAATGGGATTATTTGGGTTTGTTTGTTTGCTTTGTTTGTTTGATTCAAGTTCCTTATAGATTCTGGAAGTTAGGCCTTTGTCAATGCAGAGTTTGCAAATATTTTCTCCCATTCTACAGATTGTCTGTTTACTCTGTTGATAGCTTCTTGTGCTGTGCATAAGGCCTTTAGTTTAATTAGGTCTCACTTGTCAATTTTTGTTTTTGTTACCATTGCTTTTGGCATTTGCTTATGAAATCTTTGCCAGGGTCTATGTCCAGAATAGTATTTCCTAGGATTTCTTCTAAGGATTTTATAGTTTTAGCTTTACATTTAGGTATTTTTCATCCACATTAAGTTAATTTTTGAATATGGAGTAAGGAAGGAGTCCAGTTTCAATCCTCTGTGTATATCTAGCCAGTTATCCCAGTATCATTTATTGACTAGGTGAGTTTTTTCCCCATTGCTTGTTACTGTCAATTTTGCCAAAGATCAGATGGTTGGAGGTGTGCAGCTTTATTTCTGGGTTCTCTAACCTCTTCTCTTGGTCAACGTGTCTATTTTTGTAACAGCACTATTCTGTTTTGGTTACTGTAGCTTTGTAATATAGTTTGCTGAGTAGTATGATTTCTCCTGCTTTATTTTTGCTTAGGATTACTTTTGCTACTCAGGCTCTGTTTTGGTTCCATATTAATTTTAGAGTAGTTTTTTTAATTCTGTGAAAAATGTCATTGGCAATTTGATAGGAATAGCATTAAATCTATAAATTGCTTTGGGCAGTATAGCCATTTTAACAACATTGATTCTTCCTATCCATCAGCATGATTTTTTTTCTCCATTTGCTTGTGTCATCTCTGATTTCTTTCAGAAGTGTTTCATAATTCTTGTTATAAAGATATTTCACCTCCCTGGTTAGTTGCATCCCTAGGTATCTTGTTCTTTTTGTGGCCATTGTGAACGGAAGTGCATCCTTGATTTGACTCTCAGCTTGGATGTTGTTGGCATATAGAAATGTTACTGATTTTTTGATTTTGTATCCTGAAACTTTGCTGAAGTTGTTTCTTGAATCCAAGAGCCCTTGGGCAGAACCTATGGGGTTTTCCAGTTGTAGAATCATATTGTTTGTAAAGAGAGATGGTATGGCTTCCTCTCTTCTTATTCAGATGCCTTTTATTTCTCTTGACTGATTGCCCTGGCTAAGACTCCAGAGCTATGCTGAATAGGAGTGATGAGAGTGGGCATCTTTGTCTTGTTCTGGTTCTCAGAGGAAAAGCTTACAGCTTTTGTCCTCTCCATATGTTGTCTGTGGGTCTGTCATAGATGGCTCTTGTTATTTTGAGGTATGTTCCTTCAATGCCTAGTTTGTTGAGGGTTTAACATGAAAAGATGTTGAATTTTATTGAAAGTCTTTTCTGCATCTATTGAGACAATCATGTGGGTTTTGGTTTTAGTTCTGCTTATGTGCTGAATCACATCACATTTATTGATTTGTGTATGTTGTGTGTAAGTCTCTTTGTAGATCTCTAAGAATTTGTTTTATGAATCCAGGTGCTCTAGTATTGGATGCATATATAATTAGGATAGTTATATATTCTTTTTGAGTTGTACCCTTTATTATCTAATGTGCTTCTTTGTCCTTTTGGATAATTACTGGCTCAAAGTTTGTTTTGTCTGAAATTAGAATAGCAACTCCTGCTCCCTATTGCTTTCTATTTGATAGATCTTTCTCCATCCCTTTACTTTGTATTTGATAACTTTTGCCTGGTTTTATGGAGAAGCAGAATTCCCAAGGCACTTGTCATGTGAAGTGCCCCTTCTACTGCTTTTTATACTATTAATTTTGTGTATCTTAATCAATATATGATTTACATATTATAAATCCATAAATATTATTTCATATAGCCTATGTTAATTTAAATTCATTTGTACATTTATCTCTCAGCTTTTCATTCAATAATGCATTCCTTATTTCTATCTAGGATTATTTTCCTTCTGGTTGTAGACATTTCTTTTGTGTAAGCCTGCTGATGACAAATTTTCTTGGTTTCATTTGTCTGAAAAAGTCTTCAATTTGCCTTCAGTTTTGAGGAATACTTTTACCAGGTATAGAATTCTAGTTTTGATTTTTTTCTCCGATACATTGTGACTGGAACTACGCAAAGGATTTGAGGGTCTGGATGATGTTATCTCCTCTCTAAGAAGATAAATGTTCACTTCTGGCCAGCAAAATGTATCCCAGCAAATCATCTTAAATATGGAGTGAACTGATTGAAGGTGGGCTTTGAGGTTTCTACCCCTGTGAGCCAAAACTCTGCGTTCTTCTTAACTTCTCACTCACTCATGCTGCTGAGCATCTTAACGTGCTGAGTACCTCTCTGTCAAGGCACACAAGGCACACTCTTGTGTCTCTTTTCTAGTCCTGCCTATGTTTTTAAAAAAGGCACTCTCCAAGGTTCCACAGTCATTATCTTCTCTTACAGTTTAGTCATGACATTACCCATTTGACATTAATAATTTCCTATAGTCTCTCTCACACACGTTCCCCTTAGAGTTCCCTTTCTCTTTTTTTCCCTTTCTCCCTTTCCTCCTTTTCCCTTGCTTCCCTTCCCTTTCCTCTCTTTCCCTTTGTTTCCCCTTGTTTCCTTTTCTTTCCTTCTTGTCTTTCCTATCAGTTCCCTTGTAAATCACGTCCTTTGTCCCATTCCAAGCAAGTATGTTGAAATTTGATCTCCAGTGTGGCAGTGTTGGGAGATGAAGCCTAGTAGGAGATATTTGGGTCATGGGCACTGATTATCTATGAATAGCTTGGTGCTTTTCTAGCAGTAGTGAGTGAGCTCCCACTCTCAGGAGACTGGATTGATTCTTGTGGGGAAGGGATTAGTGGGTTGTTATAAAGCAAGGAAGCCTCTTAGGCTTGGTCCTTCTTCCCATGTGCCCATTTCCCTTTGACCTTTTCTGCCATGTTTTGATGCAGCACAAAAGTCCTCACCAGAAACTGAGCAGATGTGGGCACCATGCTTCTTGTACAGCCTGCAGACCATGAGCTAAATAAACCTGTTTCATTTATATATTACTCAGCCTCAGGTATTCCTTTATAAAAAACACAAAATGGATGAAGACACCTTCCAAGCCGTTGCTCTTAGATACTAAGTTTTTAATACAATAAAAGAATCATTTATTATTTCCCCATGCTGGGTGTAGCCATCACTTTGCTTGATGAAATTCTATGCAACGCTTTACAGCCAACTCAAAAATTACCTTTCCCATAATGCTTTGGGAGCCTCTCTCCTCAGTTCCCATAGAATACTTTGTATCTTCTTTCTGGTCCTTACATTGTTTTAAATGATACAGTTTTTAAAATCTAAATTTAAAGACTTTGCATCTCCTGTTACTTGCACAAAATATTTCTCATAACTTGTATGCAAAACAGCTATAAAATTGCATTTTAACACGCCTTTGAAAGTAATATATCATAGGGTATACAAATAATGCTATAAATATAGTTTATACATTTGTGAGGCAGGGTATGCAGTCACTACATTCTTTTAAAAGTGTAACTATATAAATAAAAAGTCTTAAAAATAGCCATGATGATCTATACTCTTACCCCAAACTTTATTATTCCAGAAACTGCATTACTTTTACTGTCATGCCACTAATAAAATGTCTAAATATGTTTTAGTTACCTAAAGAAAACCCAATCTATATATACTCCCTCTTTTAATCTTATGATTATAGAATTAACTCTTGTAAATTATTTTATAGTGAATGAGAAAATAAACTAGTTCATAAAATGAAAACAATTATAAGTAAATAATTATTTCAATTAAAACAAAGTTCACAGAACTTGTGTATTTCTAATGAGATGATTCATAATGCTTATATTTTTTAAATTTAATTTATAGTTTACTTAAAACTCACCTTATTCTCAAAAATATATGCAATACAGTACAATATAATAAACTAAAAGATACACTCACACAAACACACACACACACAGACACACACACACACACACACACACACACATATATATATATACACACACATATATTTACATATAAATAAAGATAATACCAAGAGAAAAGAGTTGGGGCACTAAATGGAGTCAAGGATAAAAGTAGATCACAAAAGGCATTACAGAAATTTCACAGACTTACTAACTATATATGAAAAAATCGGTTCTAAGCTTTCTATGAGTCAATGTAAGGAAGAAAACATAATTAGCAATAATCATGAGAGCCTTATGAAAACACAAAACCAAAGTGATTCTTCAGTAAAATTACATCACGTGCTCATAAAAGTCTGGAAACTAATTTCTCACAAATGTCTTCTCAAAGAGAACAGGTATAACATGATGAACAATTACTTCAATCACATTTTTACAATGAATAATGAAGGGCTTCCAACAGACTATTTCATATAACAAATACTCATCAATTCAATAAATCAATACATGAATAGCCAATAAGATATTTAAATGTGTCCTTCATAAATCAGTCCCAACTTACCTTGAAATGATAGCGCAGTTCTTCAGAGTAAGCATATGCCTTAAATCCATTTCCTTTTAACACTTAAGTGCTGAGGAAAAGGTGATAAAACCTCCAGAAAATATTTTGAGATTTAACAATTATTTAAGAATAATTTATCATTCCTGAAATTTTCCCCACAAAATGATGAAGACAGCAATGTTTTTCTAAATTGGAAAAATCATTCCAGAGCCGGCTTGCTCCTCTTATAAAACACATAGCTAGGAAAGTCAGATTATCAACTTGCCAAATAAGAAACAGTCAGAAACAAACAAACAAACAAAAAACTAGAAATTTAGTAAAAGGACTATAACTCTAGGAGAAGAAATAGTTACATTTGAGGAAAAAGTGTAACAAAAGTACAGTCATGTGAGCGCATACCCAAAAAGGTGATAACGGTGAAAAAGTTATAAAGAAACCATTTTTTGGAGCATGAAATATATTCCCTGGAACTGTGTTTAAAGTTATCTGCCTAGTATGGATAGCAATTTCCAAAGAGTTGGCTGCCCACCCTTGCAATGCTTTATAAAATACAACCACATCTACCATCAAGATTCTGATTTCATTGAATGAAACAGGACCTGGGTATCAGTATCTTTCAATTCTGCCTCCAAGTAATTCCAATGTGCTGCCAATTTCAAGAACCAGATCTTGACTAAGTAGTTCTCAAAGTAAGGTTCCCACACCAGTAGCATCAGCATCACCTGGGAATTTGTTTAAAATGTAAATTCTTAGGGTCTACCCCAGACCCACTAAATCAGAAACTCTAGAGTTAGCCCAAGATTCCTGTGTTTTAACAAATATCCAGGCAATTCTGATGTGCTTGAGAATACAGTACAGGTGGAATGTGCTTTTCTAAGTACTAGGGCTACAATGGTGAACAAAATAGCCTCGTTTCTACCTTCCTGGAGCTTGTGGTCTAAGAGACACATGGAAGATCCTCCCTTTGCAAAATTCTTCTTTCTGTCTAGTTTATGCCAATAAAACCTGTTCAATTACTTCAACTAATTTTCTAACTTCCAACTTTTTTCTTTCTCAAACCTGTCTACACACAAATATCACAATAAATATTTAATAAACATCAATTATCTTCTGATTCATTTATATTAAAAATTCGGCAATGGCTCCTGAAAGGGCCACCCCCCACAAAGCTCCTGTTAATCTTCTTAGCACAGTGCTTAAGACTCTCTGCAATTTGATCTAATATATTTTTTCAATCTTATATCACAACATAATAAGTAACATTTCACATTGTATTATGAGACACGTACTTTTGATCCTTATTTTGTCTGCATTTTCTTACTTATGGCTGACAATAACCATATGAAATATGTATTTTTATGCCAATTTTTCAGATGAATAAACTAAAGCACAGAGTTTATATCATCACCTAAGTCCATACAACTAATAAATGCTGGATCTGGGATTTGGATCTTGTGTTATCTGATTCCAGAACTTAGGCACTATAACAGACTAAATCACAGACTCCAAAACTATCAGTCCTAATCCTTGCAAACCATAAATTTTACCTTACATGGTTAAGCCTATTCCACTATGATTAAATTAACAGACTTGAGATAGGCCATTACCCTGGATTATCTGGATAGACTCTAAAGGCAATCATAAGTGTGATAATGAGAGAAGCAGAGGGACATTTGATGCAAGGAGAAGAGGAGGCAACATGAACAAGGAGGCAGAAGAATGACAAGGCCACTAATCCAGGAATGCCGGCAGCCACCAAAAGCTGGAAGAGGTACAGAACAGTCTCCCCTAGAGCCTTTGGAGGGCACAGCCCTGCTGATACTTTGATTTTGTCCCAGTAATAACTGATTTCAGACTTTCTGCCTCTACGACCAGGAGAAAAAACATTTGTATTGTTTAACAGCATCAAGTCTGTGAAAATTGGTAATAGCAGCCACAGGAAACTAATGCAGGCACTGAAACCCTGCTCTCCACTGCCACCTACAGGCAAAACCACTTGTTCCCAAATCAGAATCCACTTAAGAATTTGAGGTTGATGGCCACAGGATTAGGTTCAATGGCATTACTCCCATGTCTATCCAGCAGCCTGGAGACGGTATCAAACAACATAAACCTAAAAGAAATGGGATGCCCAGAGGCTGGGAACACTTTTCCAAAATAAGGCACCAAGTCAGAGTAGGAGAAGCATCAAAGAAGACTTATGCTGAAAGTAATCCTAAATACTTGTCAGGTTCCTTCGGTTACCACATACTGAAAGGAGTTCATCCCTGAACTTGTGTCAGGGAGAATCCTGCAAGATGAACATCACTGGTTGACCTAGAAGGGAGTGGTGCCCATGTAGCAGCAGCCTAGTGAGACAGGTTAGATTACTGCAGTCGTGGGATTCCCAGCTGGGTCAGCAACCACAAGCACATGTGTGGTTTAAGGGGACAAGCAACATAAAAGCATCATGTGGATGCCTGGCTCCACATGGTAGGACTTTATCTTGGACTGATGCTACTCAATATGCTCAGCAAGACATGCTAGCCATAGAAAAACTCCAGGATCAAGATGGAGATTCCATCACCTGGAACTAGAGGTCTCTCAGTGGCAAAGGATACTTAGTGAAACAAGACTGCGTCTATTAAAAATGCCAAAGCATGATGGGGTTGTTTACAGCAGCACTATTCACAATAGCATAGACTTGGAACCAACCCAAATGTTCATCAGTGATAGACTGGATAAAGAAAATGTGGCATGTATACACCATGGAATACCATGCAGTCATAAAAAAGAATGAGTTCATATCTTTTGCAGGGACATGGATGAAGCTGGAAACCATCATTCTCAACAAACTAACACAGTAACAGAAAACCAAACGCTGCATGTTCTCATTCATAAGTGGGAGTTAAACAACAAGACCACATGGACATGGGGGGAAATATCACACACCGGGACCTGTCGAGGGAGTGAGGGGATAGGGGAGGGATAGCATTAGGAGAAATTCTTAATGCAGATGACGGGTTGATGGGTGCAGCAAACCACCATGGCACGTGTATACATACGTAACAAACCAGCACGTTCTGCACATGTACCTGAGAACTTAAAGTATAATAATAAAAAAAGTCAAAGCAACTAATCATTATGACAAAAGAGATTCTTTTCACATAACAGTCAGCAAAATAAATTGCCAGAAGAATTCAAGATATTATTGTAAAAACACCAAAACTACTGAAGTAAAAGTAGAAAATACAGATGAATTGTATATAAACTTCAGTGTAAAATGTCCTTCTAGGCACAATAAAATATAAGCCATAAAGAATAAGATTGGAAGACATAACTATATAAAAAGTAAGAATTTTAAAACATGAAAATATGATAAACAGTAAAACAAAGGCCAACAAAAAATGGAAAAAATCTTTACAACATACATAACAGATAAACACATCAATACTTTAAAAAGTCTTACGAATCAATGATGAAAAAACAAACACTGCACACTTCAAACCAAGCCAAGGGCACAAACAGGAAAAAAACACACACACATGCAAAATATACTTGGGCAAGGCATAAAAAATGGTGAGCTTCATTAGTACCAAAGGCATAAAAATATATATATATGATTGGATACTATTTTAACTTGTCAAATTAGAAAATATGAAAAAATACTTATATATTCAGCATTAGCAAGCATACAGAAAAACAGGCATCTCAAACTGCTTGCAAAAGTGGTACATTTTTGAGGAGTAATTTAGACTTACCAAATGTCTAAATTACGAGTAATAATTAACAGAAAATTCTACTGTGTATGGTTTCATTTTCCTTTCAGTACATGATGTGAGATGTGTCAAAGCTATACATTGTTCAATGAAGATTGATTAAAATTGTTTATCACCAAAAGCAACTAATAACAGCGATGACTTGGCCTAGCGAATTTTGGCACCTTCACTTAATGGGATACTCTTGGCCCATAAAATATTAATAAACAGTTGATTACAGGTTGCAAACAAAATTAAAAGCATAGTCAAAAACAGTGTGGTCAATATAAATGCCTATTTATTAAAAATATATATGCATATATGCATAATGTTCATATCATGGTAGTAGGGTTATGGTTAATGTCATTGTCTTTCTTATCTATATATAAACACTTCTCTAAAATAAAAATGTATTTTTCTTTTCATGGTAAAAAAAAAAAAGAAAGAAATTTTGTAGCAATAAAAAAGCTAAGAAATTCTTAACAGTATATGGTCTTTACCCATAGTATTGTTTTAGTTAACTTGTATTATCCAACAAAATCCAAAGATAGAGAATGCCTTGGGTATCTTTAAAGACAGACATACAACCAAGAACATCGACCTGACAGGTCATTATCTAAGTGGACCACCCTTTCAGTAAGTAACACTTTCTACTGGGTTTTACACATCTACTTATATATATCTGGTTCCATGCCCAAAGTTTTCTGTTCTCACAGAGTAGGGGCTCAGGAAATACATGCCTAATGTTAAGGATAAATGGTATGCCTACTCGATACCATCTATGAATCTTTTAGGCAATAAAGATGTTTGATTTGAGTAATTAATGTATCTGCATAAATCATTATGTCAAAAGATCATACTAATGTCCTAAAAATAATTCATATTTCATATGGCATATTCATTTTTTCAAGTTCTTGTCTCATTATAGGGAATCGAGTCTAATTTGCATTTACTTAGTATAGGAAACATGTTTTTCCTACAATCTTTTGGGCAATTATAACAATTCTTTACAGGAGTTGGAATGCAAGTATAATTATTTCATTTTAACGTGGCTAATGGAAAAGCATATTTAAAGATTATACAATGAAAATGAATTTTTAATTTTTGAATGAAATTGTAACTGTGATATGAAAGTTATTTTATTATTAGTCAAAAATGTTGTGATCATTGGTAACATAATTTTATAGACCTTTTTACGACTATCTTCTTAAAAGTTTACCTTGTATAGTAAGTATGCTACCTAACCACTCTCTCTCTCTGTCATTTTAGATATGGTTTGTACATTTTCAGCACAAATTTTTCTTAAAGCCCATGTATTTCAAGCGACTGCATTTAATTTTTTTGTATTTAAACATTTAGGTTCAGGGGTACATGCATGGGTTTGTCATACAGGTAAAACTCACGTCACGGGGATTTGTTATACAGATTATTTCATCACCCAGGTAATAACGCTGGTACCCAAGTTATTTTTTCTGGTTCTCTTCCTCCTCCCACCCTCCACACTCAAATAGGTCACAGTGTCTGTTGTTCCCCTCTTTGTGTCTAAGAGTTCTTTTCATTTAGCTCCCACTGCATTATAGTTCGCTAAACATGATGGCCTTCAGTTCCATCCATATTTCCACAAAAGACATGATCTCGTTCTTTTCTAGTTAATTTTAAAAAATCATCCAGCAAAAATACTTTTGAATAAAATGCAAATTAAAGTGATTTAATTTACTTACGCACCAGAAATTACTGATATATATGAAAATGCAAATAACAGGTCCTTAACTCAAGGACAATCTAAAATAAGGGCATTGTTTTGTGTGTTTAGAGGGATAATTACGTTTTATATTCAGTCCTATGGCAATACTGCCAGAATACTACTGGACAACAAGCATCAAAACAGTTAAAAGAAAATAACTACATATTTGCACTTGTTGTCTTGGCAAAAAAAAAAAAAAAAGACTACAGTTAAATTTCAGCTGTTTGCACCACTTGCTTTTTATTGCAGTAAAACTGTTTCTAATGACTGGTATTTAACCATTATTTTAGATTTAAAAATCTTGATCTGTTAGAAATTATGCTGGGAGAATGTTATGCCTTCTAAACTGGCCTATAAAATATTGGCTTATCTTCTTATGAGAGAAGGCAATACTTCTGGTATTTACTGTCTAAGGGACTAAAGCTTTGAAAATTATTATTGTTACGAAAAAAATTGTAATATTTTTCTCTTTACTGACACTTTTATCCACATTCATATCCAGCACTAGATATAGAAGGATACACAGAGTTAATGTCACATGGACATAGTCTGCATTATTTGTATGGCTTTTAGTTTGTCATGATGTCAAGTCTGCACAAATGTATAATACAAATAGGAACGTAGGTGCATGAGCAGCAGTGGGGACCATAACTCATTTCCAACTGAAAGATAATGATCAGTGTTATTTTTTTTTAATGTGGGTACTTCTACTCTTCAAGATAGTGCATATTCAAACAAATAGTTTCTCAACCACCTGTAAGCCAAGTCCTAATATTTTAAGCAAATCCACAACATTTTAAAATATCCATCACCTCCAGATAATCATGAGATTGGTTAATCATGAGATTGGTATGTGTGTTTTTGTTTTGATCCAACAGAAGGACAAAGGTAATTTTGATTAGACAGAGAAGAAATCACTTATGCAAAAATGATTGAGAAAAAAACATCGTGTATTGTACAATAAATGAAGCAAGCCAAAGGGTGCCTTGAAAGGATATTTTTTAGAATGACTCAGGGTAGAGTTTTCCCTCAAAACTATTTTACAATTATAATAGTTCCCCTAGGACACACAAATTTGATTTTTTTTTTTTTTTTTTTTTTTTTTTTTGAGACAGAGTCTCGCTCTGTCACCCAGGCTGGAATGCAGTGGCACCATCTTAGCTTACTGCAAACCCTGCTTTCCGGGTTGTAGCTATTCTCCTGACTCAGCCTCCTGAGTAACTGGAATTACAGGCACGCACCACTACGTCTGAGTATAATTTTTTGCATTTTTAATAGAGATGGGGTTTCACCAAGTTGACCAGGCTGGTCTGGAACTCCTGACGTCAAGTGGTCCACCTGCCTCAGTCTCCCAAAGTGCTGGGATTACAGGTGTAAATCACTGCACCCAGCCCCAAAATTTTATTTTATGTTCTTTAATGGAAGGACCTTAGAGCAATTTTTCTTTCTTCTGAAACTTTTTTAAATTAGTTATTAGATTTAGAGAAAAATGAATCTTCTCTGATCAAAATTGGAATTAGGTGAGAAAGCCACCCTCTCTCTTTTAGCAATACCTTCCCCACTTCTTGCCTTGAAAGCCCCTAACAATGAGATTCTAGAATCATCCAGGAATTATACCAAAAATACAAATTCCCAACTCTATTTCATGATTTTTTTTTCTTTTTAGAGATAAAGTGTCATTCTGTCACCCAGGCTGGAGTGCAACGGCAATGATCGTAGTGTACTACAAAGCTCAATTTCCTGGGCTCAAGTGATCCAACCACTTTTCCCCATTCAAGGGGATTATAGGTGCAAGTGACTGCACCTGGCCTCATTCCCAGAGATTTTAATCCAAGATTTTACAATCTGCATTTAAAAATGTATAAGCAAATTTATATATAAATTTTCATTGGTCCTTAATCACCATTTTGAGAATTTCCGCCAAGGGTTCTATGAGCATAGTTAGAAACCAATGACCTAGAATACACGTAGATATTCTACTAGACATCATGTCACATGAATGAAGTGTGAGGAACTTTATTTTGCTTGAGGGGATAATTTTATAGTCCAAAAAAATCTTGATATTAAACATTATTTAACCAACAGATTGGCATTTAGTAAAATAAAATGTATTTGAGGACAAAGAACTTAAAGCTTTGCTCTCTAGCTTCCAGCAATAAAAATGAATAAATTGGATCAAAAAAGGCTTTTCTTATGAGATAAAAATGATCATAAAATTTACAGTGCTTGGCTATGAGCCAGTTTACATACTACAGAAACACTGCCTGGGCTAAGAGACTTGATTAAATAAACTAATTGTGTAGGTCAGAGTACAGGATTCTGAGATCATATAAAAATCACAAACTGAGAGGAACCATTACATGAGACCTGCAAATATACAACAATTTAAGCATATTTAAATGTGAACGATAAGGCTCAGATTCTAGATGGTCCAAGTATCTTGATTCAATGATAAACAAATAACAATTTTTTAAAAAATTTCTCAGTTGAGTAGGACTCATGATTTTGCCAACTGCCTTAGTAGTTGTTGGAGCACGAATGGGTACAAACTGATTTTATTTAACACTAGATTATAGTTCTTTTCTCAAAATACTAGGAAAAATACTTTTCTACTATTCTCCTTCCCTACATAATTTAAAGGAAATGGAAATCTTATTCAACCCCAATCACAAAAAAAAAACAAAAAAAAACCATAAATTGCAACTGATGATATTGAAATTGAATGATTTTTACTTTATCTTTCCATTGCATTATAGTTGAGAGCAGTATTTCCATATACCTTGATTATAACCCTAGAAAAATCACACCAGGTAACCTCAGTTGAGCCCTGCTGATCAGGACAAAGGGAGAATCCACCCCCCGAACTCTGTGCTGAAAATGCCTCCGTCTACAAGAAGAGATGCCTTTTTCTAATTCATGTAAAAATTAATAAATTCGCTGCATGGAATTGTGTTACTCTCCCACAAACATAAAAAATAAAGATGCAATCTTAACTTCATATCACAGAGTTCACTTCAGATATGCCAAGGATAGTCCATTAAATTGTGGATGCAAAAAAAAAAAAAGTAGAATATCAGGTAGTTGTGTCATTTCATGATAAAAATGTGCATTTTAAGACCTTGCCTAAGACTCAACTACACAATGAAAACTTCCCTACATATTCCTACCCTACTACGGCTTTTCTAGACTTTTTCATTGTTTCATTAAGTGCATAACGTGAGAAAATATTTTGAAATATATTATTGTGATTTTTTCCTCTTATACTTGCTTATAAATAATCCTTACTTTACTGAGCCAGAAGCAATCTTTTTCTCCAAGAGAGATGGGATCAGAGAAAGAGACAAGAAAGAATTGACAGAAAGCCTTTCAATTTTTAAAACTAATCTTGAGAACTATTTCCAAAACAACATCCTTAAAAACCTAGCTTTAAATTTCTACAGCAAGATGCCCGAGAGAGAAAAGCCATTTTAAAATTAGTAAAGTTTTCCTTCAAACACAAAAACCAAAATTTGGAAACCTGAGCTTAGAATCTTACTATAAGCTATAGAGTAGGCTATCTGATGCACAAGAACTATTTTTTAAGAAAAGAAAAAATATCAAGCCTTCCTTGGCTGAGGAACGAGCCCAGAGAGAAAAGAAGAAAAGGAGAGGGGATGTAAGGTTAGGTGCCGTTCCCTTCTCCACAATTTATTGTCATGTAGAGCACATATGTTAAATATTATCGGACTATTAAGCATTCCTATTTAAAATTTAATTTTGTATTCTGTAGCCTATAATTATAAAACACAAATATGTTGATGCTAATTAGAAACTAATTCATTCAACAAATAATTATTGAGACCTATTATGCACCAGACACCTGAAAATAATGCAACAAATTGGGAAATCAGAGTTCCCAGGATTCCTCAGGAAATTTTCAGTCTATTGAAAGTGGTAGGGTGAGAGGAAATACAAATTACTGCCTTATAATACTTTGACACATTGCTACTTCTACCTTTACCACTTACACGTGAAATTCTAGTCCACCTTTTCTTAATGTACTTACAGATTATTCATAAGATGTCATTTATTGATATAAGCCACAAAAACCTTCTGTAAGTGCCCTTTGCTTTTTTTGTGTGTGTGAGTCAGAAGCAGCCCAAGGAAAAAAAAATAAAGAAAAACATTTTTTAATAAAAAAATTAAAAATTAAAAAATATGGAATAAAAAAACGGAGCCATCCTAATAGAACAAAAGCAGTGACAAAAGAGAGCTTCAAAAGCAGGGAGAGGGGAAATCAGCCTAAAGAAAATAATTAGATGCTGAAGATGTTGTGAATCTCTTGGGTGTAAGGCCCACCTGCAGAAGGAGGTCCCAGACAGAGCAGCAGAGACACCACTGGTTTTCTTTGAAGCAGCAGCTACAGAGTTTGGGGGTTGTGAAGTTTTAACTGTGGAGAGGGATGTAAAGGGCATAAAGATTTTGAAAAGATTATTTATATAAGAGCATCTGCAATAACATTTCCCCGGATTTATCAGAATGAGAGGAGGAAGGAGGGGATCTCACAGGACTTGGGCACACAATAGAATTGTGGACTACAAAACGGGAAATATACTAGTTACCGAACCTCAGAAAAAGAGAAGATACCAAAATAAATGATAACAAGGAACAAAATGAGGTCACAAAATCCCTTCTTAAAATAATTATTACCATGTAAATGTGAGGAGCAAATGAACAAGGAAAAATGTAAAGAAAAGGTAAAGAAAATGACACGTGAAAAAGAAGCCAGAGAAGGATGAATACTTGTGCTGGGAAGGGCAGTGGAAGCTGGTAGAGGGAGGTAGGTATGATTAATGGGTACAAAAAACGGAAAGAATGAATAGGACCTATCTGATAGCACAACAGGGTTATTATTATCAGTAATAATGGTACACTTTAAAATAAAGAGAGTAACTGGACTGTTTGTAACTCAAAGGATAGATGCTTGAGGGTATGGGTACCCCATTCATGATGTGATTATTATACATTGCTTGCCTGTATCAAAATACCTTATGCAGTCCATAAATATATACACCTATCATGTACCCACAAAAATTAAAACTAGAGGTTTCAGTGAGCTGAGATTGAGCATTAGAGTGAGACTCCTCCAAAAAAAAAAATTAATAATGAAAACTAAAAAACAGAAGATGAGTACGTGAAAAATAGATACTTGAAAAAATCCATTAAATTACTTTGTATGTCACGTTGCTTAATTTTTTTAAATTCATAAATTCATCTGAGTCGGTAGCAATACATTCTTTCTCCCTGCTTGTTATACAGCAAGGAATATCCTTCTTCCAAGGTAAAATTAATACTTCCACCTACATGTTAGATTCTGCTCCCTATAAACAAGTCCTAATAAAAAACAGGCTGAACAACTATATAACTGCATATAGTCACGTGTCAATTAATGACGGGAATAAGTTCTGAGAAATGCATTGCTAGGCAATTTGTCTTCACCTCAACATCATACAGTATAGTTACACAAAACCACATAGTATAGTTTTTAAATTTATATATGTAATTTTTATATGAAAAATCAAATATCCCAGCAGCATTACTAAATATCAATCATTTTCCCTACTTGGTTCGGGAGAATGCAAATTGATATTGCAACTGATATTGAGGAAAAGCACATTAAGTTCAGAAAACATCTATGGAAAATAAAAGGTAAGGAAACTATTAATTTTCACATAAAATACAAACAAAAGAAGCAATCACCATGCAATATCTAGCTCAGAAATTTCAAAAGAGTCAGAATACTGCTAAGCTAAAAACGAAACAGAACTGTGTATTAATACACAGTCGGAATGATGGGAGGGAGAGAAATAGGATTTGGGGAAAGGAATAGAGGTTCCATTCCTCATAATAGGATGTCAATAGAGGAAGCCAAAATTTTTGAATCAAGAAATGACTATATATTCTTTTATAAATATGGACTAGCACCTATAACCAGTCCCTAATAAAAGTGAGAAAGTATAGAGGAATGATCTTGGACATAATAGGGTATCTCCAGGGAATTGGATTGACGTTACTGAAGGAATGTCAGCTGTTTGTCATTATAAGACTGTCAATTCTCTTTGACACTTTTAGACTAGACGCATGCAGTCACTGTGATAAAAATGTGTTACATGTGATACATAAAGATGACAGTGGTAAACAGAAAAAGTTGGTACGTAAAATACAAACATGCTTACAACACTAGAAAATATTCACGCATTTCACAAAAGTGAAAAAAGTTCAAAATGGACAAAAGCCTTAATAGTCAATACAATAAAGAAGAAATATACATTTGCTGTGTAGTTTGCTCTTCTTATCCCACCCCAGCCATGCTGGTCTTCTTGCATGGGCCTTTCCCTCTGGGTTCCATTCAGAGAGAAATGCTCCATCACTAACAAACCCTTTTCTTGTTTCCATTCTGCTGTGTAGCAGTTAACAGCATCTGCAACGCTTTCTATTTATTGACTTACTGCCTGTCTCCCTAATGAGAGCCAAAGACCATCTGTTTCAGTCACTCCTTTATTTCTAGTGCCTACAGCAGCATTCTCACACACTAGGTATTCTATTTCTTCTTTGAAGCAACTTTACAATATTGAGACAATATGAAAATAACTGGGAAATCCACTAGTTGAGAACAGATTAGTAAACTGTTGAAAGTCATTACAGTGAAATACAAATAATGATGAATATTTAATGGCATGACTTACTGAAAAGTAGAAAAATATTTTCATCTATGTTGAAAATCCGCACATTTACCTGTGTTCATACATGTATAACAAATACGCATCAGAGAAAAAGTAGAAAGAGAGAAAGGGGAAGGTGGGGAGGGGGGAAAGGAGGCTGAAGAAGAGGAAATGGGAGGCGGAGGTGGTGGAGGAGATGGAAAAGGGGAGAAGGAGAAAAGAGATTTGGGGAGGAAAGAAATTCATAGATCATTTATAAAACAACATATTAACAGGGCTTTTCAAAGAGTGATAATATTAAATTATTTTGTTCACTTATTCATGCTCTTCTCGGGTTTCTATGAGATTCACGAGAGCATTCGTTGCTTTTATAATTGATATTTTTTTTTCCATTTTATATGAAAGAAAACACACAGCCTTCTTTTCAACTTAACATTCACCTTTACAATCACATTGGCCTAGGATAAGGTGGTGGGGGCAGAAATTTGGGAGACACTTAATAAATATTTCCCAAGAGACATGTTCAAAGTACACGGTCACTTACTGTGTATGATCCACCGATGGCCTGTGGTTTTCTTCCCCATGATGAATGCTAATCCCGTTCCCAAGCCCCCATCTGAATGTGTTTGAATCTTGAAGTAAATGTACTGGGATAGGTTGATACCATTTACACAGGCTTCTTTTCTCAAAGCTGCAAACTTCCATAACTTGGACAGGGTAGAACAAAGAAAAGGTGAGCTAATAAGTGGCAATTTCAATCCGTACAATCTTAATCAGCACTTTCTTACTCTTGTTTTTAATTATAATGTAACTTTCAAACATTATTAAAATAACTAGGCAAGTGGTTTGTAAAATCACTGGAAGAGTTTCAAAGAAATCTAGGTTTTTTCTAGTCAAATATTTATGGGAATAAAATATAGAAAAAATACATATACTAATGATCCGGTTTCATGAGGTGGTGAGATTTTAATTAGCTTCTACAGCAGCAATTTAAGCAGTTCCATTAACCAATTTCATTCCTTGCCTGATCTCCAACTTCTGACAAGTCTGTTCTTTTCTCAGCCTCTGAAGGGGTTATCGCAAATTCCCAACTACAGTTTAAGCAACGAGATTTCCAATAACTTTCATATTGGACCTGTTTCCTAGAAAGTTTTATAGTTTCTTGTAATAATTTTATTTTAATATCACAGGAAATTACAGGTCCACTGATTTTTTTAAAAATGTACAGGTTATATGTAAAACTGTTATCTGAATTCTCTCTGAATGTGTTCATATGTCTAAAATCTTCCGCTGCTGAATAAAAAAGAAAGATTCAATTCAATGAAGTTCTTGTGTATACTATAGAAAACCTGGTGTGCACTCTAGCTTTTAAATGACATTAACAGGGCCAGCATACCACTATGACCATTTAGAAATTTGGGTATATGAGTTAATGTAAAATCTGAAAGGGAAACATTTATAAAAGTGCTTTTAATCATGACATTCAGGTGTATTAGTTAATCTCTGACATTAATTGTTTATCTTGTGAAGGGATTTAGGATCCAATATATCTCTGTTCTTCATATCATTTAAAAGATATAATTTGTAGGCTTTTAAAAGAACCGTTAGAAAATATAACGTGTCAAGCAAGATGAATAGGTTCTAGGGATCTGCTGTACAACATTGTAGTAGAGTCAACCATAATGTATTGTACCCTTAACATTTTGTTAAGAGGGCAGATCTCTTGTTATGTTTTTTTTGTTTGTTTTTTGTTTTGTTTTGTTTTGTTTTTTGAGACATGGTCTCACTCTGTCACCCAGGCCAGAGTGCAGTGGCACGATCTCGGCTCCCCCTCCTAGGCTCAAGCAATTCTCCTACCTGATCTTCTTAAGTAGCTAGGATTACAGGCACACACCACCACACCCAGCTAATTTGTGTATTCTTTTTGTAGAGATGGGGTTTTGCCATGTTGGCCAGGCTGGTCTCGAACTCCTGGGCTCAACTGATCTGCCCACCTTGGTCTCCCAAAGAGCTGTGATTACAGGCATGAGCCATTGCACCTGGCCGTGTTATGTGTTTTTATCACAATTTTCAAAATCAATTTGAAAACTTGCACAGTTTATAAGCAGATTTGTCATAATATTTTATCTTACAAAAGGATGGAAGAGACAAAATCTCAGTTTATCCATAAATAAAATGGTAATAATTCATTTATAGTTGTTCAAAATTATAAAAACTCTTTGATTCAAAATAACTTAATAGTAGGCATTCATTTAGACATTTAAAGGATTTATCAAAACTTTCCCTCTAATCATAAATGACATTACTAAAATGGCAAAGTTGAACTTACAGGAAATTCAGTATTCCCTAAAGATACTCATTATGTGTAATTTATTAGGTTTTGTATAAACTCTTACAAACACTACAACTTATATAAGATCATAAGGGGATTAGAATGCCTTCCCATGAGGAAGTCTGACCACCACCACACTTTCCATTGTATTATTTTCCATCTGTGGTGCATGACATAAATCCCTGGGTAGCTTGAGTTAATTACTGTCTCATCTTCTGCACAAAGTGAGTCGGCTTTGCTTTTATAATTTTTTGGTCTAGATTAGATAGTTAATTGGTGGTGTATTTGTACATTAAGGAACATTTTTTTTCTGGGTTGGAAGAATAAATATGAACCTCACTGGATTTCTTAAGTCCTAGAATTTCTTCACAAGGTTGCCATAAAATAAGGGTTTCACTACTCTCTCTGTGTTATCTGTCTGTTCTGAGCCCTTAATATTATCAAGACACTTGAGAAATATGATGGTAGAGTCAATTCGCAGGCTACTCCATGAAGAACAGGGAAGGGAAAGATATTACAAAGTGTTTACTCCTTCTGATCTTATGCTTTGCTCATTCAGACACAGATTGATCCTTCTCCTCTAAGACTGTATCTTTGCTTACAAATCCACTTTTAAATTGAATAGTTTGTCTTTGATCCATTTAGGAAAAGCCACTGAATTGGCAGGTAAAAACTAGGACACAGGGGACAAAGGTCCCATTTGCATTAAGATAGGTTTTCTCATTAATTCTGCATATTTTAATAGTACTAATGTTATATGTGCATTTTGGCAATGGCAAAATTTGAATGAATTAATCTGACAGTGCTATAAAGCTACCTCCCTAAACATTCCCTATTTTATAGTGTGAGGAGTACAGAACAAAGGGAATGGATGGAAAGAGCTACTAAATGCTACTCCCAGAGTCAAGTAAAGTTTGTGAAAATGAGTTTTCAATCCAAAACATTAATCTAAAGACACGTATCTCTTACTGGGCCTGATAGAAAATGCATTCTGATTCTTCCATTACAATTTTCTGTATGAATAACTGTTACATTTAGAAGTTGCACTAACTCATGTTGAAAATATCTAACTATGATACTAGGCTGTGCTATTTAGATATTACACTTGTATTTTCTTATCTATTTTGTAGCAATAAACAAATTTTAAGAATCCACCTACCACAGGATGCTTCATCTGATTTGTCAGGGCAGTCATATTTAAAATCACATTTCTGCATTTTTTCGATGCAGTGACCATCAGACCTGCAGACAAATTCATTGTCTGCGCAGTTGTGTGGAGGTAATGTTACAGGAACTGAGATTTCGGGTGGAGTTGGGAAGTCTGCTGGCAAATTACCTTGATAAGAAAAAATATACAGGCATCATTTAGCAGGTTTTCTACTTCTTTAAAGATTTTACACAATGAAGCTTTCTAAATATGCCTTACAATTAATATCATAGAGAACAGTGGGTAGTATTGATTACTCTGCTAAAATAAAATTGAGGTTCTTGATTTAGTAACAGTAAATAACTAAATAACTTTGATCATGAAAAATGATTAAGGTACAGATGGAACTTACTGAAAAGTTATTCAGAGCTCAACAAATACATGGGAGGCCCAAGGCCAGGGCTTAGAGAATCAGCAGGAACCAAGGGAGTTTCAGATTCTGGAATTAAGAACCAGAGTAAAGATCTAAATAACTTTCTAATCTACTAGGTAAATAACCTTTGTTCTTCCACTGCTACAATAAATCTAACGTCTCCTCATCTTTGTTTAACGTATTTTCACATATTCAAAATGCAAGGCTTCAGGAAAGAGTCAAACCAGAAATCCTCACCTAGAAGTTTTGTACAAGATTACAATTTCTGAAATTACTGAGGATGGAAGACATTTATAGATGTTGACTATTAGTTATTCAATAAACGTATATTGATAACATGTCTGTGCCATACACATGGTAGATGCAGGGAATCCAAGCTGTGGAGAAAAAGTTAAATATTAAATCTGAACTCAGTTGAACATGGACACAAAGAATGATTACCAAGTCTCAGAACGGGTTGTGTGAGCCCCTTGAGGCTTTCATCCAGCGTCGTTTCGAAGAAATCTCTATGTCAATCTATTCCTATGTGTTAGTTATTGAAAAACAACAGACAATAGCAAAAACAAGTCGACCTTTTTGTGTTCCTTAGGCCCCATCAGGAAGGACCCTTGTGACTGAAGCTCATGCCAAACAGCTCATTACAAAAAGAGCTAGGGTCCCAGACTGCGCCGAAGCTTCATGAGACCTCTCCTTGTCTGTGCATGGATGAGTGGCCAACTCTGGAGCCCAGGCTGTTGCTTCCCAGTTTGGTGGTGAATCCTCCATAGTCTGGTGAGTGTATATGTATGTATGTATATGTGTGTGTGTGTGTGTGTATATATATAATTTTGTTCACTTATTCATGCTCTTCTCTGGTTTCCATGAGATTCACAAGAGTATTCATTGACTTTTAATTGATATTTTTAATTGATACATATATTTTTCCTTTCTCCCCTTCCAATTACAATTTGCTTATTATATCATTTGCTTATTATATCTGCATTACCATTTATGTGGGATAAAGTTTGTTTACCCTTAAAGGTACTGTGTGTGTGCCTTTTCTTCTCCCCTCACACATTTCCTGCACAGAACACAAGTCAAATATGCCATCTCTGCCATTATATAGTTAACAGTCTAGTAGACAAGGCAGTCAGATATATCTTTCATTACAGGCATTTGGGATAAATTTATGGTAGAGATATAACTCCAGGGAAGCAAGAATGGCATCTTTCACCCCTGCATCCATAGTAAAATTCACAGACCATGGTACATGGTAGGTATGCTAACATGGACAATTGAATAGATGGATGGATGGATGGATGGATGGATGGATGGATGGATGGATGGATGGATGGACCAATGAAAACCAGAGTGAATGAATGAACAAAATAACAAATGGAAGATTTCACAGTATATTGAAAGCAAACAGAAGAAAACCATATATCAAATGGGAGTCAAATAAGATGCCTTGGCAAGCTGATGCTTAAACTGACTTTCAAAGGTTGATGAGCTCATCTTGCTAGGTGAAAAATAATACAAGGTTTTTATGGGCAATGAGAAAAAACTTGTGTGAATGCATGGAAATATATTAAACTGTTTTTTTATTTTAAATACTGTGAGAGTTTAATATGATAATATCTTGTGATATGATAAGCATGCATCTGATTGACTCATTAGATATGGAATGGGAGAGTAGACAGTTACCATAAAGAGCCAGGTGAAATCAACTTAGGAGTCCGAAATAAACACACAAAAATGTGGAGAAATAACAAGATATAAAATGTCTACTTCAAGATACACTTTTTGGCATCAGTGTGAAGCATGAATTGTAGGTTGCTCTAACATTGGGAAAAAAAATAGTTGTAATAGTTAACCTTTTCCTTTAATCCAGGCAACTAATAAACTAAAGCAGAGATGGTTTAAAGAAAAGAGCAAAAATCTGAGCAATATTAAACGTCCAGTATCTGGAGGGCTGGGGATTTACATGCAGTTGGGAATTCAGGGAAAATCCAGTAACTAGTACTTTATTTCTTAGTTCAAGTGTGGAGGCAATTAAGAACTAAGATTGAAGATAGAACAAAATATCAACTTTTTATTGATATAGCTAATCCTGAAGAAAATTGCCTATTTCTGTAGATAAATGGTCCTCTAAAATGCAAAACGCAGAAATAAGACCCAGAACTATGCCTTACAGGCTACCCTGGGTGAAACTATAGCAAGGAAGAGGTGACCAGATTTCATATTTCCTTAGCTAGTAAACACTAAAAAGAAAAGAGGAGGTGAGGGACCAGGCAGGCATACTCAGGTTCTTCTTGAAAACCCACCAATCCATTGTTGCTCTTCCTTCCTCTGGGAAGGAATGAATAAGAGGATGAAGAGAGACCAGGAATGTTAGGCTACCAGATAGAGCTCAGTGTACATGAGAGACTAAGACCAAGGAAATAGTATTCTGATCCCATAGGGGTGAGTTTGAAATGATTAATGGATTGTTAAGCAAATCAACATTCTATTCCCCAGATCAGATATATAAAATACAGAAGAGAAGGAGTCAGTTTTTAGGAATAAGAAATATTTTCTCACCACATGTGGTGGCTCACATCTGTAATCCCAGCTCTTTGGGATGCCACGGCAGGTGGATCACTTGAGCTCAGGATTTTGAGACTAGCATAGGCAACGTAGTGAAACCTCATCGCTACATAAATGAAAACTACAAAAATCAGCTGGACATGGTGGCCCACACCTGTAGTTCCAACTATGTGGGAGGCTGAGGTGGGAAAATCACTTGAGTTGGGGAGGTTGAGGCTGCAGTGAGCCAAGATCACACTACTGCACTCTGGTCTGGGTGACAGAGTAAGATCCCGCCTCCCCACCCCCATGCCAAACTAAAAATTAAAAATTAAAAAAAAAAAGTAAAATAAATGTAAAAATAAATATTTTCTATCCTAGAATCCTAAATATTTTCTATCCTAGCCAATGACAACACAAAAAAAGCAGATCCTAACAGGTTGGAAAATTTATCCCACATCCAGTTTGATATACTCACGTCTAAGTCATTGAACAAAAATAAGAACCCAATTAGAGGTGAAAGTTATTACCTTCCACAGAAATCTGATGCATCCAACATTATAAAATTTGAAAAAAAAATTTAAAAGAGAATCATTTTATCATGTTTGAATACTGATGATTTTTATTTTTTTTTTATTATTATACTTTAAGTTCTAGGGTACATGTGTACAATGTGTAGGTTTGTTACATATGTATACATGTGCCATGTTGGTATGCTGCACCCATTAACTCGTCATTTACATTAGGTATATCTCCTCTGCTGATGATTTGGAAGATGTTGAAGGACAGAGTTTGAATCAGAGAAAGAAAACTTCACTAACCTTGTTGGAAAAATATTTTCAAATAAATCTAAAATGAGATTATAAAAATTACTTCTGAGGGAATTTGCTGAGAACTGCAAAACATTCAATGGCCAGGCTGATGGATATTTTATATATCTCAGTGGAATATACTGAACAAATTTCTTTGAAAATCATCCTTTCAAAATGTTCAAATACAAGGTCTTAAAAATAATCTTCTAATTTGATTGCTAAATTTGTTGTGACATTTCAGAGCATAATTCACTTACATAATTTTATTGAAAATATATATAACTAAAATGCATTAGAAGATGCATGTAAACGTTTTATTTGTATGTCCTATATCAAAAATGTCATCTGGAAAGTGACGTATTTTGTCAAAGTTTCAGTGAGTGTTTGCCTTTAACTTAAGCAGGATGTCATGTTCTTTCACTTTAGCACATGCTCATCCAAGCTGGTTTGTTCCATATTTAGATAATAAGGTTTTAGTTGAAGACAAAGATTGTAATTCCACAGAGATGACTGTCATTTGCACTGAGAAATGCGTTCTATGCTCTAATTTAGGCAGCCATTTTGACATGTGTTAATTTCAAGAGAGAATGGGTAAATTTGTGTTCCAAGCTCAGGGTAAATACACATTACTAGACCAATAAAAGTCTTAAAAAACAGTGGATCACACATGTTTTGCTATTCTTCAAAACAGAGATTTACAATTAATCATCTTGCCTTAATACACAGAAAAGTCAATAAACAGCTAAACGGAAACACATATATGATGTTCTTCACTGACTGTACTACTTTAAACTTGCTCGATAATGCACTTCTAGTCACAAATACCTAGGATTTACTCATTTTTGATTTTATTTATTTATTATTTTTATTTATTTATTTATTTATTTTTGAGACAGAGTCTCGCTCTGTCACCCAGGCTGGAGTGCAGTGGCAGATCTCAGCTCACTGCAACCTCCGCCTCCTAGGTTCAAGCGATTCTCCTGCCCCAGCCTCCCAAGCAGGTGGGACTACAGGTGCCCACCACAAGGCCTGGCTAATTTTTTTGTAATTTTAGTAGAGACTGGGTTTCACCGTGTTAGCCAGGATGGTCTCGATCTCCTGACCTCGTGATCCGTCCGCCTCGGCCTCCCAAAGTACTGAGATTACAGGCGTGAGCTATCGCTCCTGGCCGATTTCTGATTTTATTACTCTTCCTTCAAGAGAAGAGCATTTCAGGGTAGGATAGAAGCCCAGTGAATTCAGCGTCAATAACTTTGCATTTGAGACAAAGAAGACATCAACTGAACTGCTTCATATTCAATTACATCTTCTTTTCTTTAAAAAATACCTTTATGAATAATTTTAAACATTCATAAAAATTAAGAAAATTATATAATAGATACATGACTCCACTAAATAAATTGTTATTGCAGCATTGCTTCAGATCTTTATACTAACAAAAAGAGGAAGAAAGAATAGAAAGAAAGAAAACATTTCTATAAAGCTCAGACCTCATTCTTCCTCTTTCCACTCCTTCACTAATGCCTTCAGAGGGATTCTTATCCAAATACTAGTTTGTACCAATTTGTATTTTCTCATGTTTGTTTTCTAATTGTTTTTATTGTGGTAAATAGAGTTAAGGCTATTCACATTGTTGTACAACAGATCTTTAGAGCTTTTCTTAATCTCAAAAAATGGAAACTCTATATCCATTAAACACTTGTTCTCCTTCCTTCCTCCTGCCAGCTCTCGGTAAACACTTTTCTACATTTGTTTCTATGATATTGACTACCTTAGATACTTCATATGAGTTGAGTCTTACAATGGTTGTACTTTTGTGACTGGCTTATTTAGCTTAGCATGATGTCCTTGAGGTTAATCTATCGTCCTAGTCAGTTCAGGCTGCCATAACACATTATCACACAGTGAGTGTCTTAAACAGCCATTTATTTACCTTAGTTCTGAAGGCTGGGAAGTGCATGCTCAAGGTGCCCGCAGATGTGATGTCTGCTGAGGGCCCACTTCCTGGTAGGCAGCTGGCCATTTTCTCCTTGTATCCTCACATGGCAGAGAATAGGGAGAGAAAAAGCAAGCTCTCTCCTGTCTTTTTATAAAGGCATTGATTCCACCCATGAAAGCTTTACTCTCCTGACGTAATTATCCCACATACAAACACCATCACGTTGGGGGCTGGAATTTCAACATATAAATTTTGGGAAAATACATTCAGTCAACAGCATCTATGTGGTAGCATGTGATGGGATTTCCTTCCCCCTTAAGACTGCATAATATTCCATTGTATGTATATACCACATTTTCTTTATCCAATCATCTGTTAATAGACATTTGGGTTCTTCTACTTCTCAGCTATTGTAAATAATGTAGCAACAAACAAGGGGAGGCAAAAATCCCAAGATTCTGCTTGAAATTATTTTGGATATGTATCTCAAAGTAGGATTGCTACATCACAGGATAATCTTATTTTTAATTTTTTGAGGAATGGTCATACTGCTTTCCATAATGGCTAAACCACTTTACAGTCCCACCGAGAATGCATAAGAATTTTGATTTCTCTATATTCTCACGAATGCCATTTTTTATTATTTGGATAGTGGCCATCCTAATGGGTATGAGGTGATGTCTTATTGTAGTTTTGATTTCCATTTTCCTTAAATGGTCATGTTGAGCATCTTTTCACATGCTTGTTGGACACTGGTGTATCTTTTTGTTCTCAGCAACCCCCAATCTGACACTCTATTCCTGTCAGCACTTAGATCAGCAATTATAGTATCATGGAGACTAGTTTCACTGCTCTAAAAATCCTCCGTCTATTCATCCTACCCTTTCCCCTAAACAATGGCAAACACTAACGTTTTTACTATCTCTATAGTTTTGCTTTTTTCCAGAACGTCATATTGTCAGAATCATAGAGTATGTAGCCTTTTCATATTGGCTTATTTTGTTTAGTAATAGGAAGGTAAATTTCTTTCATACCTCAGCTTGATAGGTCATTTAGCACTGAGTAATATTCCATTCTCTGGATGTGATCCAGTTTATTACTTATTTATCTACTGAAGGTATCTTGGTTGCTTCCAAGTTTTAGCAATTCTGAATAAACCTGCTATAAACACCTTTCTATATCGAGGTTTTTGTGTGAATATAGTCATTTGCGTAAATACTAAAGCACCTGATTGCTGGATGATAAGGTAAGGCTATGTTTAATTCTAGAAGAAAATATCAAACCTTTTTCAAAGTGGCTATATAATTTGGTATTTCTACCAGCAATGAATGTGAATTCCTGTTGCTCCACATCCTTGCATTTGACATTTGACATTTTAATTTGTATTTTCCTAATTATTGAAATTATGAAAATTATTGAGATTGTAAAAGTTATATAATTTTTACATTAAGAAATATTTTTAGTGGGAATGTAAATTAGTTCAACCATTGTGGAAGACAGATTACTCAGGGATCTGGAACCAGAAATACCATTTGACCCAGTAATCCCATTACTGGGTATACACCCAAAGGATTATAGATAATTCTACTATAAAGATACATGCACACATATGTTTATTGCAGCACTATTTACAATAGCAAAGACTTGGAACCAACCGAAATGTCCATGAATGAAAGACTGGATAAAGAAAATGTGGCACTTGGGGGGCAGAGCAAGATGGCCGAATAGGAACAGCTCCAGTCTCCAACTCCCAGCGCGAGGGACACAGAAGACCAGTGATTTCTGCAGTTTCAACTGAGGTACTGGGTTCATCTCACTGGGGAGTGCTGGACTATCGGTGCTGGTCAGCTGCTGCAGCCCGACCAGCGAGAGCTGAAGCAGGGCGAGGCATTGCCTCACCTGGGAAGCGCAAGGGGGAAGGGAATCCTTTTTCCTAGCCAGGGGAACTGAGACACACAACACCTGGAAAATCGGGTAACTCCCACCCCAATACTGCACTTTAAGCAAACAGGCATACCAGGAGATCATATCCCACACCTGGCCGGGAGGGTCCCACACCCACAGAGCCTCCCTCATTGCTAGCACAGCAGTCTGATCTACCGGCAAGGCAGCAGCGAGGCTGGGGGAGGGGCGCCCGCCATTGTTGAGGCTTAAGTAGGTAAACAAAGCTGCTGGGAAGCTCGAAGTGGGTGGAGCTCACAGCAGCTCAAGGAAACCTGCCTGTCTCTGTAGACTCCACCTCTGGGGACAGGGCAATAACAAACACAGCCGAAACCTCTGCAGACGCAAACGACTCTGTCTGACAGCTTTGAAGAGAGCAATGGATCTCCCAACACGGAGGTTGAGATCTGAGAAGGGACAGACTCCCTGCTCAAGTGGGTCCCTGACCCCTGAGTAGCCTAACTGGGAGACATCCCCCACTAGGGGCAGTCTGACACCCCACACCTCACAGGGTGGAGTACACCCCTGAGAGGAAGCTTCCAAAGCAAGAATCAGACAGGTACACTCGCTGTTGAGAAATATTCTATCTTCTGCAGCCTCTGCTGCTGATACCCAGGCAAACAGGGTCTGGAGTGGACCTCAAGCAATCTCCAACAGACCTACAGCTGAGGGTCCTGACTGTTAGAAGGAAAACTATCAAACAGGAAGGACACCTACACCAAAACCCCATCAGTCCATCACCATCATCAAAGACCAGAGGCAGATAAAACCACAAAGATGGGGAAAAAGCAGGGCAGAAAAGCTGGAAATTCAAAAAATAAGAGCGCATCTCCCCCGGCAAAGGAGCGCAGCTCATCGCCAGCAACGGATAAAAGCTGGACGGAGAATGACTTTGACGAGATGAGAGAAGAAGGCTTCAGTCCATCAAATTTCTCAGAGCTAAAGAAGGAATTATGTACCCAGCGCAAAGAAACTAAAAATCTTGAAAAAAAAGTGGAAGAATTGATGGCTAGAGTAATTAATGCAGAGAAGGTCCTAAACGAAATGAAACAGATGAAAACCATGACACGAGAAATACGTGACAAATGCACAAGCTTCAGTAACCGACTCGATCAACTGGAAGAAAGAGTATCTGTGATTGAGGATCAAATGAATGAAATGAAGCGAGAAGAGAAACCAAAAGAAAAAAGAAGAAAAAGAAATGAACAAAGCCTGCAAGAAGTATGGGATTATGAAAAAGACCAAATCTACGTCTGATTGGGGTCCCTGAAAGTGAGGGGGAAAATGGAACCAAGTTGGAAAACACTCTTCAGGATATCATCCAGGAGAACTTCCCCAACCTAGTAGGGCAGGCCAACATTCAAATCCAGGAAATACAGAGAACGCCACAAAGATACTCCTCGAGAAGAGCAACTCCAAGACACATAATTGCCAGATTCACCAAAGTTGAAATGAAGGAAAAAATCTTAAGGGCAGCCAGAGAGAAAGGTCGGGTTACCCACAAAGGGAAGCCCATCAGACTAACAGCAGATCTCTCGGCAGAAACTCTCCAAGCCAGAAGAGAGTGGGGGCCAATATTCAACATTCTTAAAGAAAAGAATTTTCAACCCAGAATTTCATATCCAGCCAAACTAAGTTTCATAAGTGAAGGAGAAATAAAATCCTTTACAGATAAGCAAATGCTTAGAGATTTTGTCACCACTAGGCCTGCCTTACAAGAGACCCTGAAGGAAGCACTCAACATGGAAAGGAACAACCGGTACCAGCCATTGCAAAAACATGCCAAAATGTAAAGACGATCGAGGCTAGGAAGAAACTGCATCAACTAACGAGCAAAATAACCAGTTAATATCATAATGGCAGGATCAAGTTCACACATAACAATCTTAACCTTAAATGTAAATGGACTAAATGCTCCAATTAAAAGACACAGACTGGCAAACTGGATAAAGAGTCAAGACCCATCAGTCTGCTGTATTCAGGAGACCCATCTCACACGCAGAGACATACATAGGCTCAAAATAAAGGGATGGAGGAAGATTTACCAAGCAAATGGAGAACAAAAAAAAGCAGGGGTTGCAATACTAGTCTCTGATAAAACAGACTTTAAACCATCAAAGATCAAGAGAGACAAAGAAGGCCATTACATAATGGTAAAGGGATCAATTCAACAGGAAGAGCTAACTATCCTAAATATATATGCACCCAATACAGGAGCACCCAGATTCATCAAGCAAGTCCTTAGAGACTTACAAAGAGACTTAGACTCCCATACAATAATAATGGGAGACTTCAACACTCCACTGTCAACATTAGACAGATCAACGAGACAGAAAGTTAACAAGGATATCCAGGAATTGAACTCATCTCTGCAGCAAGCAGACCTAATAGACATCTATAGAACTCTCCACCCCAAATCAACAGAATATACATTCTTCTCAGCACCACATCGTACTTACTCCAAAATCGACCACGTAATTGGAAGTAAAGCACTCCTCAGCAAATGTACAAGAACAGAAATTATAACAAACTGTCTCTCAGACCACAGTGCAATCAAACTAGAACTCAGGACTAAGAAACTCAATCAAAACCGCTCAACTACATGGAAACTGAACAACCTGCTCCTGAATGACTACTGGGTACATAACGAAATGAAGGCAGAAATAAAGATGTTCTTTGAAACCAATGAGAACAAAGATACAACATACCAGAATCTCTGGGACACATTTAAAGCAGTGTGTAGAGGGAAATTTATAGCACTAAATGCCCACAAGAGAAAGCAGGAAAGATCTAAAATTCACACTCTAACATCACAATTAAAAGAACTAGAGAAGCAAGAGCAAACACATTCGAAAGCTAGCAGAAGGCTAGAAATAACTAAGATCAGAGCAGAACTGAAGGAGATAGAGACACAAAAAACTCTCCAAAAAATCAATGAATCCAGGAGTTGGTTTTTTGAAAAGATCAACAAAATTGACAGACCACTAGCAAGACTAATAAAGAAGAAAAGAGAGAAGAATCAAATCGACGCAATTAAAAATGATAAAGGGGATATCACCACCGACCCCACAGAAATACAAACTACCATCAGAGAATACTATAAACACCTCTACGCAAACAAAGTGGAAAATCTAGAAGAAATGGATAATTTCCTGGACACTTACACTCTTCCAAGACTAAACCAGGAAGAAGTTGAATCCCTGAATAGACCAATAGCAGGCTCTGAAATTGAGGCAATAATTAACAGCCTACCAACCAAAAAAAGTCCAGGACCAGATGGATTCACAGCTGAATTCTACCAGAGGTACAAGGAGGAGTTGGTACCATTCCTTCTGAAACTATTCCAATCAATAGAAAAAGAGGGAATCCTCCCTAACTCATTTTATGAGGCCAACATCATCCTGATACCAAAGCCTGGCAGAGACACAACAAAAAAAAAGAGAATTTTAGACCAATATCCCTGATGAACATCGATGCAAAAATCCTCAATAAAATACTGGCAAACCGGATTCAGCAACACATCAAAAAGGTTATCCACCATGATCAAGTGGGCTTCATCCCTGGGATGCAAGGCTGGTTCAACATTCACAAATCAATAAACATAATCCAGCACATAAACAGAACCAAAGACAAGAACCAAATGATTATCTCAATAGATGCAGAAAAGGCTTTTGACAAAATTCAACAGCCCTTCATGCTAAAAACGCTCAATAAATTCGGTATTGATGGAACGTACCTCAAAATAATAACAGCTATTTATGACAAACCGACAGCCAATATCATACTGAATGGGCAAAAACTGGAAAAATTCCCTTTGAAAACTGGCACAAGACAGGGATGCCCTCTCTCACCACTCCTATTCAACATAGTGTTGGAAGTTCTGGCTAGGGCAATTAGGCAAGAGAAAGAAATCAAGGGTATTCAGTTAGGAAAAGAAGAAGTCAAACTGTCCCTGTTTGCAGATGACATGATTGTATATTTAGAAAACCCCATTGTCTCAGCCCAAAATCTCCTTAAGCTGATAAGCAACTTCAGCAAAGTCTCAGGATACAAAATTAATGTGCAAAAATCACAAGCATTCTTATACACCAGTAACAGACAAACAGAGAGCCAAATCAGGAATGAACTTCCATTCACAATTGCTTCAAAGAGAATCAAATACCTAGGAATCCAACTGACAAGGGATGTAAAGGACCTCTTCAAGGAGAACTACAAACCACTGCTCAGTGAAATCAAAGAGGACACAAACAAATGGAAGAACATACCATGCTCATGGATAGGAAGAATCAATATCGTGAAAATGGCCATACTGCCCAAGGTAATTTATAGATTCAATGCCATCCCCATCAAGCTACCAATGAGTTTCTTCACAGAATTGGAAAAAACTGCTTTAAAGTTCATATGGAACCAAAAAAGAGCCCGCATCTCCAAGACAATCCTAAGTCAAAAGAACAAAGCTGGAGGCATCACGCTACCTGACTTCAAACTATACTACAAGGCTACAGTAACCAAAACAGCATGGTACTGGTACCAAAACAGAGATATAGACCAATGGAACAGAACAGAGTCCTCAGAAATAATACCACACATCTACAGCCATCTGATCTTTGACAAACCTGAGAGAAACAAGAAATGGGGAAAGGATTCCCTATTTAATAAATGGTGCTGGGAAAATTGGCTAGCCATAAGTAGAAAGCTGAAACTGGATCCTTTCCTTACTCCTTATACGAAAATTAATTCAAGATGGATTAGAGACTTAAATGTTAGACCTAATACCATAAAAATCCTAGAGGAAAACCTAGGTAGTACCATTCAGGATATAGGCATGGGCAAAGACTTCATGTCTAAAACACCAAAAGCAACGGCAGCAAAAGCCAAAATTGACAAATGGGATCTCATTAAACTAAAGAGCTTCTGCACAGCAAAAGAAACTACCATCAGAGTGAACAGGCAACCTACAGAATGGGAGAAAATTTTTGCAATCTACTCATCTGACAAAGGGCTAATATCCAGAACCTACAAAGAACTCAAACAAATTTACAAGAAAAAAACAAACAACCCCATCAAAAAGTGGGCAAAGGATATGAACAGACATTTCTCAAAAGAAGACATTCATACAGCCAACAGACACATGAAAAAATGCTCATCATCACTGGCCATCAGAGAAATGCAAATCAAAACCACAATGAGATACCATCTCACACCAGTTAGAATGGCGATCATTAAAAAGTCAGGAAACTACAGGTGCTGGAGAGGATGTGGAGAAATAGGAACACTTTTACACTGTTGGTGGGATTGCAAACTAGTTCAACCATTATGGAAAACAGTATGGCGATTCCTCAAGGATCTAGAACTAGATGTACCATATGACCCAGCCATCCCATTACTGGGTATATACCCAAAGGATTATAAATTATGCTGCTATAAAGACACATGCACACGTATGTTTATTGCGGCACTATTCACAATAGCAAAGACTTGGAATCAACACAAATGTCCATCAGTGACAGATTGGATTAAGAAAATGTGGCACATATACACCATGGAATACTATGCAGCCATCAAAAAGGATGAGTTTGCGTCCTTTGTAGGGACATGGATGCAGCTGGAAACCATCATTCTTAGCAAACTATCACAAGAACAGAAAACCAAACACTGCATGTTCTCATTCATAGGTGGGAACTGAACAATGAGATCACTTGGACTCAGGAAGGGGAACATCACACACAGGGGCCTATCATGGGGAGGGGGGAGGGTGGAGGGATTGCATTGGGAGTTATACCTGATGTAAATGATGAGTTGATGGGTGCAGCACACCAACATGGCACAAGTATACATATGTAACAAACCTGCACGTTATGCACATGTACCCTACAACTTAAAGTATAATAATAATAAATAAATTAAAAAAAAAAAAAAAGAAAATGTGGCACTTATATACCATGGAATACTATGCAGCCATAAAAAAAGAATGAGTTCATGTCCTTTGCAGGGACATGGATGAAGCTGGAAACCATCATTCTCAGCAAACTAACACAAGAACAGAAAACCAAACACCGCATGTTCTCACTCACAGTGGGAGTTGAACAATAAGAACACATGGACACAGGGAGGGGAACATTACACACCGGAGCCTGTGATGGGTGGAGGGCAAGGGGAGGGATAGCATTAGGACAAATACCTAATACATGCAGGGCTTAAAACCTAGATGACAGGTTGGTGGGTGCAGCAAACCACCATGGCACTTGTATACCTATGTAAAAAACCTGCACGTTCTGCACATGTATCCCAGAACTTAAAATATAATAAAATAAATAAAAGATAAAATTTAAAAAGATATAATTTTAAATACATATTTTTAAAGGGCCACTTTGGTATTTTGCATGAGTTAATGTACCCAGTCAAACATTTTTAAATTCTAATAATAGTGACATAATATAGTAAACATCAGGCAGGTCCTTTTTAAATGAAATGGTATTTGGGTTTTGAACTTTAGATGAATGGAAGTTTTCTCTGTATCATTAACAGAGATTATAACCATTAGAGATTTTAACCAATGCAATGTGGTATTTTCCTCAAGATAGTACTTTAATTCATTTCATTAATGTTAATGTGTATATTATAATTCAGTAATTCTGAATGCTAATATTTTATTATATGAAAATATATTGTAGTTAGCCATTCTACCATTAATGATTTTGGGGTGATTCTTCTAAGGTATTGCTTTCTCATTTTGTACATTTCTCCTTATGTATCTAGAAATGGAATTGCTTGGTCACAGGGTATGTACAATTTCAGCTTTAGGAGATAATGCCAAACTGGTTTCTGAAGTAATTCTATACTTCCCAGCAGTATATAAACATTCAAGTTGCGTTATGTACTTGCCATCCATTTGTATATTTAGGTTTATCCATGTGTTTGCCATTTTTCATCACATCCCTGGTTTAGCTCATTTTGTTTCTGAGATTCACATTTACATAGTTCATTTGTCTGAACTGCAGAATCTGCTGCAGTGAAATAATATTTGTGTGTGTGTGTGTATATGTGTGTGTGTGTGTTATCCTTTGAATGCCATCTTAAACCTCTTTTCTGAAAAAGTTTTGCTTTGCTTTAGGCTAACAATTAATAGCTTTCAGAACTCTGAAAATTATATCTGTCCTGTGACTTCTGTTCTTGCTGTTGAGAAGTGAGTCATCAGCCTAACTGTGGTTGTTTTGCAATTGACTCACTTCTGGCTCTCCTCTCCCATTTTTCTCCACCTTGTCCATCCCATATGCTCTTACTCCCTAACTCTGGCACTGGCTTTATCTTTCCATTCTATTTCTCAGTACCCTCTCTTTTTTTCTCTCACCTGGAGATTTCTCCTTTTTCAGCTCAGCTTGACATTTAAATCAATGCATGTTATGTTATATTTGACATTTCTAGGAATAAATAGTGTTACAGTTTTTAAGTTATCTGGTCTTCCATACTACTAAAACCAGTAGTCTGTTTGGGGTGTGTGTGTGTGTGTGTGTGTGTGTGTGTGTGTGTGTGTGTGTGTGAGAGAGAGAGAGAGAGAGAGAAAGAGAGAGAGAGAGAGAGACAGAGAGAGAGAGAGAGAGAGAGAGAGACTGATTCACTGTTGCCCAGGCTGGAATGCAGTGGCGCGATCTCGGATCACTGCAACTTCTGCCTCCCAGTTCGAGTGATTCTTGTGCCTCAGCTTCCTGAGTAGCTGGGATTACAGGCGCCTACCCCCATGGCCATCTAATTTTTTGTATTTTCAGTAGAGACGGGGTTTCACCATGTTGGCTAGGCTGGTCTCAAACTCCTGACCTCAGGTGATCCACTCGCCTTGGCCTCCCAAAGTCCTGGAATTACAGGCATGAGCCACTGTGCTCAGCAAAACCAGCAGTCTGAACTGCATCTTTAGTCCTGATTTCAACTTAAGTGGAAAATAACCCTTAGAGAGAAATCATGGACATAAGTTGGATGACTTGAAAGAGAGACCAATGAGTTCATACCGAGGAAAAGTAGAGACAATTCATTTTTATCTTAAAAAGGTTTCAGAGAATAAGTAAAAGAACAACTACTCTAAGCGAAAACATTGTAAAAGTTTATAATTCTTAGTCCTATTCTCATTACTTCCTTATTTATTACTCCACCAGAATGAGGAAATTTTACAAACTAAGTAAGTCCAATGTCTTGCATTGAAGAGAAGAGCACTAAAAGGGCTAACTGAGAAAAGTGTTTCTCCTTCTGGAGCTGAACTTTGCAATTGGTGGTGGTTGTAACTGGGAAGATGGAGTTGCAGCTGATTTCACAGATTCTGTGATGTGGAAGTAAAACAGAATCCAGAAACATGGTCAGGCCAATTCTTCAAGTGTGACCAAGGCATGACAAGGACTGTAAGATTCCTGACAGACTCTCTGGTCCTCACACATTGTTTAGACTTTCCTCTAAGGTACATGAGGTCAAGTCATTTAACTTTGCAAGTAATTAGAAGAGTATTTTCTAAAGTATCACACTCTTAACTCAGGTGATGCTAGACATGACTATGCAGTATATGGAAAAAGAGAGAGAGAGCGAGAGAGAGAGTACGCAAGAGCTCCTGTCTCATTCTCTTTTTATAGGAGTACTAATCCCATCAGGAGAACCCCATCCTCATGACCTAATCTACTCCAAATTACCTCTCAGAGGCCCCACTTCCAAATACCGTCTCATTGGGGATTAAGGTTTCAATATACGAATTGTGGGGTAGGGCAAATATTCAACTTGTTGCAAAGCTTTTAGGGTTTTGTTAACCTATAATTGCTTAGAATAAGGCTAAAGTCGGTAGCAATGATAGATTTAAGTCTCTGTAAACAAAGAACACTAAAAGCTTTGCAGATGAAACAAAAATTGAAAAGATGAAATGCCTATGACTCAAGTTTGCACTCACTAAGAAGTAGAGATTAGTCTGGTTTGATCTGATCTTCTTCCACATCCCTGAGCCACAGGGGAACCAAACTACCTGCACATCTGTCATGTGGAAGATTTCATAAGTAGATGTCTCAGGCTCCAGAGGGACTCAATGTTCTAAATCCTCACTCTGTGAATTCACTGTAACAAATATGATAAACTTCAGGCTACACTAATAATATAACCTCTCTGGTGAAACAGATTTTCCAACTTGTTTTATACTAGACTCCTCCACTCCCCAACAGTCATTCCCGCATTGATAGTTAAGCAAATAAAATCAACATTTTAACATCCCTAGTCCTTGATAAATTGTTACCAACTTTAGCCATACTATCCCTGAATTGCTTAACCAATATGAATCATTGTACTTTATGTCTATCTGTAGGTAACAGTCTATGTTTTCCCTGTGACTTTTAGAGTGAAGAAATATATTTAATGTAAAAATCTAAAAGCATACTTGAAGCTTAAATAGTCTCTTTAGAAAATTTAAAATTTTTAAATATCTATAGCTTTTGGGGAATATCATACCTTTCTTCTATTTCACTTAGTACAATAACTTAGAGTTATATCCATAAGCTGAAAGAATTATGTGTAGTATGATTGTATTGAAGTGTCTGTGTTAGATCTACTTTCTAGGAGAAAAGGTTTTATGAAAGCATAGCTATTCTTTGGATACGATTATAACAACTGTGCTATAGCTGTTTGCCACAAACTATGCAATTTTTTTTTCTGACTCTGGTAGCCAATCAATAATTTTTGGAATACTTTTGCTTTATAACAAAGATTCAATGACATTTTCCATCTTTACAGGTATTCTACTATATTTGAATGTGACTACAAATGACTGAAGTAGCAGATGGAAAATTTGTAAGCTGAAAACTAACCATTTAGACAACTTTCTCCATGTTTAATATTTAGCATTTCTCTCAATTAAGAGAGAATGTAAAACAATGTAAAAGTTTTAACTTATAATAGGTTAAGTGAAAAATTTGTCCAATTTTATTTTCTAGGAACACAATAAAACTGCTAATTGAACATATCACAGACTTTGGCCAATTTTTTCTTTCCTATGTATATGCCAAATCACTTTACAGATGACACCAAAGAAGCTAAAACCAAAATATTTAAGATTGCAATCACCAAGGCTCAAATTTCTTTATTTTTGTCCTGAAATCTTAAACTGCAAAACTTTCCAATAATTTGGTATTTTCTTCTGAGTCTATACCTCCTTTAGAAAGTACAAAAGAAAGGCATATTTCAAAACACAGTGCTTTCACGTAATTTATTATTCTGAGACAAATATAATGAATATACCAGACAGCATATTAGAAGATGAAAAGCTGCAAATGATATCTTAAAAGTAAAGCCAACAGTATTTACACTGTTCCCCTTGCTTTTTGATTCATACTGAAACAAACATTCATCTCTGCAAAATAAAGACTTGAACACCATTTGTAAATAAAGCTGGTGAGACATTGAGGCTTATGAGAGAGGAATGCCAAAAATGTAATCAACTCAGTTCAACGACAACAACAAAACAACACATTCAATGTGTGAGGGGTAGGGGAGGACATCATAAAAATTATGTTAAGCATCCTTAAAATAGTCATCATATTTTATCAATTTTAAGGCATCATCAGTTGTACAATGTGCCACTGCTTTAGTAACAGTTATCCTGGAGAAAATAAAGTACTAATAATACCTTAAACATGGATATTCATATAATACTTACATTCTAATAACTAATCATTTTAGTAACTAACAATTCTAATGTGCATGCTGAAATCTGAAATTTTAAAAGAGAATAAAAAGCACATAAATTATTTTTTAATTTGCAGACAGTATTTTGTGATGTATTCAATGTTTTAGTTTTCTACATAAACCAGTTATCTCACCATTAATCCTTAGTGCAAGAAAGAAAATTCTTGCCATGTGTGTTCAGCTAAAGAAAATATACTTCTGGCCTTTCTAATGAAGGACAGAAAGAACAATGAAAAGCAAATACTTCTTTTGAGATACACACTTTTTAATATAAATGTCTCAAGAGTAATTCCTAATCTAATCTAAAGATCTGATTCAAGATATAAGGAAATCTCTTTAACTCTATCATCATTCCTCACAATTGTCTCCTCAGGTAATAGCATCATTGTACAGTTATGCAAAGAACCACAGAAATGTATTACATGGCTAAGTTCCTACCATCCCTGGAAATGTAGTTAATTTCATCTAATGGATTAGATTAAAAATAAGAATTTCTTTATATATTGCATATCCATTAACAAATTACTGAAGTTATAGTTATTTTTAACATTTATCTTTTAGCATTTAGAGTTATAAGTGATTTACATATTAACATTACAGTACTAGTGTGTATTCTGTATTTAGAGTTATTAAATATTATAAATGTAAAAAGATGTAAACTGTGAAATCAAAAACATAAATGTTGGGGTAGGAAAACGTGTAGGGTTTTTGTATGGAATTAAAATTAAGTTTTTATCAGCTTAAAATGAATTGTTATAACTATAAGCTGGCTTTTGTAAGCCTTATGTTAAACACATAGCAAAAACCTATAGTAAATACACAAAAGGTAAAGAGAAAGCAATCAAAGCATACCACTACAGAAAATTATCACATCACAATGGAAGATAGCAAGAGAGAAAGAAGGAAACAAAAGATCTATGAAACAGCTAGAAAGGAATTTTTTAAATGGCTATAGTAAGTCCTTACCCATTAAGAATTACTTTAAGTGTAAGTAAATTACACTGTACAATCAAAAGACATAGAATGTCTTAATGGATTAAAAGAAAAAAAAAAGCACGATCCAACAATGTGCTGCCTACAAGAGTCTCACTTTGACTTTAAAGACAGATATACAGAAAGTGAAAGAACGAAAAACACATCCTATGCAAATGCAAACCCAAAAAGAGCACCAGAAGCCAGACTTATATAAGACAAAATATACTTTAAGTCAAAAATGGTAAAAGGAGACAAAAAGTCATTATATAAATATATAGCAGTCAATTAATCAAGAGGATATAATTGTAAATACATATGTACTTAACATGAGAGAACCCAAATATATAGCAAATATTAATAAATCTGAAGGGAGAAAGAGACAGCAAAACAATAATAGTAAAGGACTTCAATGTCCCACTTCCAACAATGGATAGATCATACAGACAGAAAATCAATTAAGAAACATTGAACTTAAATGATACTTCAGAGCAAATTGACCTAACAACAATGTACAAAACATTTCATTCAACAGCAGCAGAATACACCTTCTCAAGAGCACACAGAACATTCTCCAGGATAGATATTATGTTAGGTCACAAAACAAGCATTAACAAACAAAGAAGTTTGAAATCATATCCAGCACCTTTTCTAGCCACAATGGTATGAAACTAGAAATTAAAGACAGGGGAAAGTTGGAAAATTCACAAACACGATAATTAAAACAACACACTCCTTAAAAACCAATAGGTCAAAGAAGAAATCAAAGTGAAATAAAAAATCTGAGATAAATGAAAATGGAAACACAACATACTAAAACTTATGGGATACAGCAATAGCAGTTCTAAGAGGAAAGTTTGTGGTACAAAATACCTAAGAAATAAAAAATTAAAAAAAAAAAAACAGAAATTTAAAAATCTCAAAGAAAACATGTATCTTTATACCTCAAGGAACTTGAAAAAGAATAAGCTCCGGCGGGGCGCGGTGGCTCACGCCTGTAATCCCAGCACTTTGGGAGGCCGAGGCGGGCGGATCACAAGGTCAGGAGATTGAGACCATCCTGGCTAACACTGTGAAACCCCGTCTCTACTAAAAATGCAACAAATTAGCCGGGCGAGGCGGCGGGCGCCTGTAGTCCCAGCTACTCGGGAGCCTGAGGCAGGAGAATGGCGTGAACCCGGGAGGCGGAGCTTGCAGTGAGCCGAGATCGCGCCACTGCACTCCAGCCTGGGCGACTAAGCGAGACTCTGTCTCAAAAAAAAAAAAAAAAAAGAATAAGCTCCAAGTTAACAGAAAGAAGGAACTAATAAAGATCAGAGCAAAAATAATTACAATGAAGATAAGAAAAAAAAATAGAACGATCAATGAAACTGAAAATTGATTTTTTGAAAAGATAATATTAACAACCCTTTAGGTATAAGAAAAACAGAAGACCCAAATAAATAAAATCAGAATGAGACATTACAACTGATGCCACAGAAATACAAAGGATCATACAAGACTGCTATGAACAATTATGCTCCAAGAAATTGAATAGCATTAAAGAAATGGATAAATTCCTAGAAACATACAACCTACCAAGATGGAATCAAGGAGAAATAAAAAATCTAAACAGATGGAATTATGAGTAATGAGACTGAACAATTAACCAAAAATCTCCCACCAAAGAAAAGTTGAGGGCCTGATGGATTCATTCCTAAATTCCACCAAATATTTAAAGAATTCATACCAATCCTTATCAAACTCTTCCAAAAACTGAAGAGGCAGAAACACTTTCAAACTCATTTTTTATGATCAGCCTGATTCCAAGCTAGAAAAGGAGACTACAAGGAAAGAAAATTACAGGCCAATATGACTGATGAATATAGATGCAAAAATCCTCAGCAAAATACTAGCAAGCTGATTTCAACAACAGTGTAAAAGAATCATATATCATGACCAAGTGGAATTTATCCCTGGGACATAAGGATGCTTCAACACATGAAAATTAATAAATGTGATACATAACATTAACAGAATGAAGTCTTAAAATCTTATGATCAGGTAAAAAAATGTAGAAAACGCATTTGACAATATTTAACATCTTTTCATGATAAAAACTCCAAACAAATTAGGAATAGAAGAAATACTCCTCAATACAGTAACAGTCTTAAAGCTTTTAACAAGTATTGGGAGGATGTGGGTAAAAGTGAACCTCTGTACAAGCCCAAAGTTAACATCACACTCAATGGTAAAAAGCTAAAAGCTTTTCCTCTAAGATCCTCAAATCTTTGTCTCTAAGACAAAAATTCATACAGAACTACAAAAGATTTCAACTAGATAAAGCAATTTTGAACAAGAAGAAAAAAACTGATGGCATCATACTTCCTGCTTTCAAATTATATTACAATGTTATAGTAATCAAAACAGCATGGTACTTGCATAAAAGCAGAAACATGGACCAATGGAGCAAAATAGAAAGCACAGAAATAAGCCTACACATATACAGTCAAGAAATCTATAAGAAAAATGACAAGAATACACAATGGGAAAAATAATCTCTTCAATAAGTGGTGTTAAAGAAATGCAAAGCAAAATGAAATTGGGCTCTTATCTTACATCATGTACAAAATCACAAAGGGAGAAAGTATTTCCAAACCATATAACAGATAAGGAGCTAATATCAAACTACGTAAGAAACTTATACAACTCAACAGCAAAAACAAACAAAACAAAAAACAACAACAAATAATCCAATTTTAAGAGGGGCAAAATACCTGAATAGACTTTTTATCCAAAGAAGACATAGACAACAGGCATATGAAAAGGCACTCATTATCAGTAACGATCAGAAAAATGCAAATCAAAATTACGATGAGATATTAATTCTCATCTGTTAGAATGTCTATTATCAAAAGTTAAAAGATAGTCAGTGTTGGTGAAGATGTGCAGAAAAGGGAACACTCACACCTGTTGGCAGGAATGTAAACTGATACAGCCATTATGAGAAACAGTATGGAGTTTGCTCCAAAAATTAAAAATGTAACTATCCACACGATCCAGCAATTCCAATTCTGGGTGTATTTCCAGGGGCAATAAAAAATCACTATTTCAAAGAGATATCTGGACTCCAATGAACTCCCATGTTCATTGCAGCCTGATTCACAAGAGCCACAATAGGGAAACAATTTACATGTATGGAGATAGATGAATGGATAAAGAAAATGTGATATATATGTACATTGGAACATTATGCAGCTTAAAAAAAAAAAGAAATCCTGTCATTATGAAATTAGAATACTGCCATGTCCTTTACACTAAGTGAAATAAGACAGATGCAGAAGACAAATACTGCATGATTGCACATGTAAAAGGAATCTAAAAGTTGAACTCAGAAGAAAGTAGAGAGGTAGTTAGCAGAGGTTGAGAGATGAAGGAAATGGAGATATGTTGGTAAAATGGTACAAACTTTCAGTTATCAGAAGAGTAACTTCTGGTAAGATATTGTACACTTGAAATTTGCTGAGAGTAGATTTTAACTGCTTTTTTTTTTTTCTTTTTTCGAGAGTCTTGCTCTGTTGCCCAGGCTGGAGTGCAGTAGCGCAATCTTGGCCCACTGCAATCTCTGCTTCCCAGGTTCAAGCAATACTCCTGCTTCAGCCTCCTAAGTAGCTGGGATTACAGGTGTGTGCCACCATGCCTGGCTAACTTTTGTATTTTTAGTAGAGACCATGTTTCACCACATCAACTGGGCTGGTGTTGAACTCCCGACCTTAGGTGATCCACCCGCCTCAGCCTCCCAAAGTGCTAGGTTTACATGCGTGAGCCACCACACCCAGTCAAGTTTACTTACCACACATACAGAGGATGAGTAACTATATGAGGTTAGAGATGTGTTAATTATTAATAGTTTGATTGTGGTAACTATTTCATAATATACAGACATGTCAAAACATACCATTTTGCCAATTATATCTTAATAAAGTAGGAAAAATAAATTAACAATATCATAAAAGTATTGAAACAAAGCAGGTATAATTCATAATTGAGAAAGATTTGAAAATTAAATCAGAAACATCTATAGCTTAGAATATGAGAGAGAAGACTTGGAAGAGCAAATGATGATGTTTTAAGACAAAGTGAAAATAAACTCAGTTAAGGGCATAAAAACTACTGGGGAAAATTAATAACATATTTAGTCTAATATTCGCTTTTCATTCAAGTCAATACTGTCTCGAGTCAGAGTAATGGAAAAAAGCAGGTCTGAGAAATATCTTACGGTTGTAGTCAGTGGAAATTGCAACCGAACAAGCTTAAGAAGAATGTCAAAGATGACTGGAAATTCAAGCCCAGGTTGCTGTAGAACACTGCTTTCATTAAAATTACAAGGAAGGCATGAGGGGAAAAGGTTGATTTTGAAGTAACAAAGAAAAGTAAAATAATCTACTGCTCAGTCATTTTCTATAAAATAAAAGTTGTAGGTAAGATAGAAATCCACATTTTGGGGATTAGGTCAACATTTTGGTTTGTGTGTATGTGACTTTGAATTTTTATTTATTTTTGCTTTGTTTTATTGGCCAAGGAAGAATAATGCTATAAACAAATAACGAGTTAATATTGAAAGGAAATCAATGCCCTAAGTGAAGTTACAAGCATGATTCTTACTTCACATAACATGATGCCATGAAAAAAAAAAAAAAAAAACACAAGACTGGAAAGCATCAAGAGTAACATTTTTTGTGAAGAGCCCAATTTTATTTTTGTTTCATCTTATGGCAAGATTACATCAAATTCCTTTATCAAACCTAAGGATTCAACAAGCCTTGTGGTTTAGACCCATAGTTTATTTTGTTATAAAGCCAATGCAAAAAACACACAGTTCATACAGTTTTTAAAGTTTTTTATTTTTCTTCCAAAACTTGGGACTAACACTCTGTAACTGATACATCACATCTGTGTCTGTGCCTCTAGTAGCTATTTTACCTCTCCTTGGAACTGTGAGCCACAGAATGGATTTAGCAGGATAATCAGGGCAACAACAGTTTCAATGGTGACTCACGTTTCTTTTCTGTATTCTCTTTTTGGTCTCTTCTGCCTCTGAGGTCACAGTGATTCTCTCTAATCTCAGATTTGGGGGCAATGTGGGGGAAGCCCTGGCCATTGAAATCAGACCAGCTTAGGTAAAATCACAATCCAATCCCTAATTTGGTATTCTCATCGAGGCTACTTACGCTCTTTAAGTTTAATGTTTCATATTTGTAAATTGGAGATTGTAGCCTCTTCCTTGCAGATTTGATGAGCAGTGTAACACTAGTGGTGAACACTATGGTCCCAAGAGGCAGTCACTGTGTTCTGCCACTTTACAGCTAGGTACCCTTGAGCAGGTTATCTCCTTTTCAATTTCCTCTATAAAATTGGTATAATAAAGGCATTAATCCTACTCCATATACAACATCTATTCACCTATGTTGGACCAGGCACTCTTCTAGACTCTCTAAACATTGTAAGATTACGTAAGATAAAATATGCATGAGTGACCAGTTGTAATACTGTCCCTACATACCACCTCCCTTTCTTGTAAGATTTTCTCTCTCTCCTACCCTTGCTGAGCTCCCTGGAGGTGGAAAATACTTCTCTGCCCCATTGTTAGGCTCTGATCAATGGATAATGAACATGAACAGACACAATGAGATGTATACCATGTCCCAATAGAAATTTCAAATACACTTTTTTTCCCCATCCTCTATGAAATGTGTCAAATAGGGATTTGATCTTTTAGCCAGGGTCTCAGAGAGATAGGACCACATGAAACAGAGACACATAGCTAAGAGCTACATAAAATTACATAGAGCTATGATTAGGATCTATCTGTCTGTCTATCTGTGTCTTTGCTCTTATTCTCTATGCCAACCCACACGCTTGAGAGCAAGAAATAAATGCAGTCATAAGCTACTGAGACCTGGCTTTCAACAAAAGCTGACTGATATATAATATAGTCTCTGGCACATAGAAATATTTAATGTTTTAGCAATAATATTAAAACTAAACTAAAATACATAACAAGAGTACATAAAACATCTAAAATTACTGACATTCCTCTATCTACTTATCCATCCAACAAATATTTGTTGAGTACTAGTATGTGTCAGATACTGTTGTAGGTGTTGGAGATGAAATAATGAAGAGGTAATACACCTGCTCTCATGCAACTAACATCAATATGGGGGAAAATATAAATTTAACTATAAGGGTGATATGTGTTATGGAGAAAAATAACACCAGGAATATAAATAGAAAATGCCAGATAAGAAACTGTGTGTGTGTGTGTGTGTGTGTGTGTGTGTGTGTGTGTGTGTGTGTGTGTTCAGAGGAGGTTTCCCTGAAGAAACTCTGGCAGAGACCAGAAGGAAGTAAGGGAGGGAGTAAGAGAGACATCTGTAGGAAACCTGTTCCAGGAACAGGGAAAAGTAGATGGAAAAGTCCCAACCATATGATACGGTTTGGCTGTGTCCCTACCCAAATCTCATCTTGAATTATAGCTCCCATAATTCCCACATGTCATGGGAGGACCCATTGAGAGGTAACTGAATCACCCTACACTGTTCTTATGAAAGTGAATAAGTCTTACAAGATTTGATGGTTTTATAAAGGGGAGTTCTCCTGCACACACTCTCTTTGCCTGCACCATGTAAGATGTGACTTTGCTCCTCCCTTCACCTTCTGCCATGATTGTGAGGCCTTCCTAGCCATGTAGAACTGAGTCAATTAAACCACCTTTCTTTATAAATTACCCAGTCACGGGTATGTCTTTATTAGCAGTGTGAGAATGGACTAATACACCATAAATTGGCTGCAGTACTTAAGAATTAGCTAAGAGGCCTTTGTAGTAGGGAAAAGTGAATGAGATATACACTGATGAAAGGTGAATTCAAGAGGTATAAGGGGTTATTCATTTATTCCTTGGAAGCTATCATTAGTTTGAGATTTGCTCTGAATGAGATAGAGTCATAGGAATTCTGACAATTGAATGACCTAATCTCATCTAAGTTTGAAAAGGAACATGTAGGCTGCTGTTTTCAGAATATAGTGCACAAGGGTAGGAGCAGAGAGATCATTTAAAAAGCAATTGCAATAATCCATGCATAGACACTGGTTGCTTGGACCAAGGGGGAAGTGGTGAGGGCAATGAGGAGTGAATTCTAAACTGAGTTTGTTAATATAAATCAGATTTGTTAATATGGAATAAGCAGCTAGACATAAACTGTCATTTGCTGAGATAGGGAGGTATGCAGGAATGGCAAGATTGAGAGACAACTGGGATTCACTTTTAGGCCTTGAGAGGTAAGGGTAAATTTGCTCAATTCTGCCTCTTGTTTTACTGGCCTTCAAGAGAAGGATTTGGCTGTCTCTAGAGTTCTATGAAAATCATAACACAGAGTGGTGACACCAACAGATCCTGTTAGGACGCTGAGTGGTGGGTAGGATCAGAGCTGTGTCACATAGCTACAGCTGAAAATATTGGAATTGGCCCCATCCCCTGACTGACTCTGCCTGGGATGGAGCTGGTGCTCCGCTGACCAATGAGGCTAAGATGACAGAGCGGGGATGGATGTTAAGTTTTCAGCAATTGAGAATGTTGTTGGGATCCAGCCTCTGATCACTCCAGGGAGGAGATCATGTTCCCTCTTATCGTGCACTTTAAGAGTTCTCAGTCTGAGTGCCAAACTCCATTAGTTTAATACCCAGTCTTCTTAGATCACTATGTACTTCCCAGAATGGGTTTCTCCTCATAACACTATTCGAGGCCTGGGTTGTGTTTATTTTAGGTTATTTTCTATTATTATCTTTAAGATGCCTACTAGACATCCAGGTTAAGCTGTTGAGTAGGTAGTTAGTATATAAGTCTGGAGTTCAGGGGAAAGTTTGAAAGTGGATACATAAATCTGGAAAATATGTCATTTATGTCATTTTAATAGACATAAATCTGTAATATAGTGAGCAGATGATTGACAACAATCCTTAGAAATATTTAAAGTGTTTCCAGAGAGTAAACTGAGAGGTTAATAAAGTATCCAATACGATGTAAATATAAGGCAAATGGTTGGGTTATTATAACTCCTTAAATATAATGGAATCACATTTTAAATTCAGACATGATTTTCTAGTACTTTGCATGTGATAAGACATAGACATACATGATTCAAACAGCTTCACTATGTTTGACACTTTAAAACTAATTACTAGCAAGGATCTAAAAATATCTTTTCCAGAGTTAATAGATTTGAGAAAAAGAATAAAAGCAAGGTCATGTTGGAAATTTTGTAGAAATGAAATATTGATTTCCTTGGAAGTTTTCCAAGTAAACAGATTTAGAGATAACTCCAAAGTGAAATATTCTCCCTTACCAGGGTAGAGGGTGCAGTCCAGGAATGACAGATCATCAATCGCAATATCTCCAGTGAAGCCATCTCCCACTGAAGCCTCCACCAATATCTTAAATAAATAAATAAATAAATAAATAAATAAATCTGAAAAAAAAAAGAAGAAGAAGAAATGTGTTTATGTGGTAAGGGAAATTTATGGAATGGATGAAGAGGAATTTAGAATTTACCCAAATATAACCTTCCGTGCCATTAAAAAATTACTTTGCAGTAGTCTCCATAAGTGGTCATCTTGCCTTGAATAATTCTAGTAACAGAAACCTCCATACTTCACTGAGCCTGTTAGACTCATGGAGCTCATTGCCTTTCTGATGAGTTTCCATTTTTGAAATTTCAGCATATTAGATTGATATCCACTGCCCTACAACTTTCAGCCATTAGTTCCAGATTTGTGTAGTTTTCTTCTGGTCCTTTAAGTATTTGAAGGCAAATAATTGTCCCCTGATCCCCCTGGGTCATCTATTTCCCAAGTTAAACCTCTTCATCTTCCTAGAAACCCAATTTTACCAGAGTTACTTGCTAGGATATACATTTTTAAAAGCTTTAAAGGTTTCTCACATGACACTGATTCTGTAACACTTTATTAAATTGGCTAATCGTGATTAGATCTCCTTCAGGACTACATTAACCACAGTGAAGTCAGATGACATTTGTGCTGCTACAGGAGCTGCAGTTCCACCAAAACTTAGTAAAATACGAAATATCACATATAGACAAACCACTGTAGTATATGGTAGATTGTGATTAGGGTTGAGATTTACTGTAATAGAATTAATCATGATGAATTATTTTAATACTTATGCAAATGCATTGCATGCTTACTAGGAATCCCAGCATAATTTAATAATAAAGAACTTCTAGCAAACTCAAACTTAGAAAAATACATTATGTTTTCCCATCATTATACGAACATATGTTTTCATTTCATTTTCCTCACAAATGTTATATGTGGGAGTTGCAGTTTTACTTTTCAAGCTCTATCCTTCATTCAAAGTTACCACATACATTATTTGTTGACATTCTCCTTGAGAAAGAAAGTTTTAAAAGGTCAAATTGCTGACCTCAAACCTCATAACACTTTCCCCAACTTTCTACTCTTTCTTGAGGTCTACCAGGATTTTCTCCCTGATTTGTCACTAAGGAAATTAATTAATTTGGGAAATCTTTCTGCATAGAACTAGTGGGCAAAGATAGTCCACCTAACATTGTTTGAACAACATTTAATGGTGTTATACAGGAAGTGTCCTGCTGTTTTACAATGAGTCTCTCCAAACATAAAAATGCATCCTTTTTCCCACCATCATCATGAATGAAAGGCATTATAGGAAGAGAAAACAAAAATGTGTAAAGAATATTTAATACAAAATCATACAATTAATTTCCATAAACCTAAACTAGCAGACAGAATTTGAAAGAACATACTACAGAAAAACATTTTCTGTTTTATTTTTAAAAATAGAGTTGGCTGAACAATTGGTGAAAAGGTACAAATACAAATTAATCACTAATAAATGTCCTGTACTGATACATGCAAATCCCACTGCAATACAACACAGAATATGCTTACAAATGGCTTAGAAGAAACAGCAAGATAAAGAAGAAACCAGGGTAAATAAAAATAAATACTATTGACTTGGTCTTACTCCTCATGATTATCATTACCTTATTAATAAGAAGGCATAGAAAATTGGTATTAACATCCCACTTCACAGAGAGTGAGGTTGTTGTAAATATAAGTAGCTGTAAACCAACTTTAGGGATATATACACATTCATAGCTCCATTCTGGTGTTCGGAGTCAATTGTTCCAAGATGTTTTTATTGTCTTTATATAGTCACAAATTAAATAATTGACTATCTATGAAAACTTCAGACAAAATTCTGTAACCCAGAGAGGGCCGTAACATGCTAGAGAATGTGATTTGCACAAGGCATTTTTCTTTTGGAATTTACTTGATGTTGCATGAGAAGTATTTTAATATTGTTCCTGTCTGCATTCAAAGCCAATGGGAGGACACAGAAACAATCCAAGACAGAAGACAGTTTGGTTTTGCTCTAATACACAACTTAATCATAATTTTTACCAAAATATCTTCAATTTGCTAACCCCTAAATGTTAGCATTCTTGAGAATTAATGAACAATAGTTATAATTCGAGATACCAAACTTGTCCATTTGTATGATAGTCTCAATCTCTTTTGAATATTTAAGAAAAGCATTTTTAAAAGACTTTTTGATAATAATCACACCTCAGGAAAAAGTTATGACTGTTAAAGTTTAACCCTACTTTAACCCTATATTTAATTTAGTCTTGCAAAAAAGCTTGGTAAATTATTCTAAAATACTAATCCTAAGAAAATGACCACAAGAAGTATAAACCCAAGTGCCTCTATTATGAAAATGTCACTTTCATTTATGATGTTTTTTTCCCCCAGAATGAATAAAAGATTATCAAAACACAAGCATTATACATCGTATGTAAGATAGTATTGCTATTCTGGAAATTAGGGAAGCCAAATTTTACTCCTAAGTCCCATCAGTACCTTATGGAGTACCTCAAAGGACAACTGAAAATCCAGTTTAGTTTAAATGACCTGCCTTATCTGTACAGGTCAATTCTACTAATATTTGGAACTATCATCGTCTTGGAAATGTTATGAAGTGAACCAGCTCATCCAAGTTGTTCTTTGCATGGGCTGCCACCTGCTCCAAGTAAAGACAGACTGGCCTTTCCAACCATGTAGGAACTTTGAGGTTTAAACATTAACAAGGCTCTAGCAACTTTCCTGAACTCATCCTTCTATATATTTAGGAAACTCTGAATGACTGACCAAAAATTTTAAATGATATGGAAACGATTGTCCTCACACACAAACACATGTTTTAGGCTCCATTAACTCATAAGAGAAACTGAATTAATTCAACCTGCTGCTTACTGTCCCTTTAGCCATCATGTATTTGTAAAATATTACACAATTCCAATACAACATATCAGTTTTTTGGTATGTTTTATAACTATAATGTATTTTCAGATACATTATAAATTTATAAATTTTAAACAAGAATTTCTGTCTCAAATATATTTTATATAAAGATACATTATATTTAAGGCAGAAATTCCAGTTTAAAATTTATAAAAAGCACATATTCTCTGTGTAGCAACTGGGACTCCAATGCATTCCTGATGAGAATCCTAAATGGCACAGCCATAATCATACAACTAATTTGGCAGGTTCTTATAAAATTAAACATACACTTTCAAATGACATGGCAATGAACATGTAAGTATTTCTTTATTCAAGATAAATGAAGACATGTCTAAACAAGAACCCATTAATAAGGTTTATAAGGCTTTATTAATAATCTCCAAAAGCTCAAATCAATCCAAATATCTTCCAACTGGTAAGCAGACAAGCTAACTGCAGTACATTCATACAATAGAATACCACTCAGCAACAAAAAGGAACAGTGATGTATGCAACAACAGCTGTGAACCTCAAAAGCATTATAGTAAGTGAAAGAAGCCAGACTCAAAAGCCTGTATCATTTATCAACTGCTTTTATGCCGTTTTAGAAAAGTTAGAATTATTGGTGTATTAGACTACTCTCATGCTGGTATAAAGAACTGTCTGAGACTGGGTAATTTGCAAAGAAAAGAGGTTTAACTGACTCACAGTTCTGTAGGTTTGGGGAGGCCTCAAGAAACTTACAATCGTGACAGAAGGGGAAGATAACATGGTGACAGGAGAGAGAATGAGACCCAAGCAAAGGGTGAAACCCCTTATAAAACCATCAGATCTTGTGAGAATAGTATGGAGGAAACCACCCTCATATCTCCACCTGGTCCCACCCTTGACCCATGGTGATTATTACAATTCAAGGTGAGATTTGGATGGGGACACAGAGCCAAACCCTATCAATTAGGAAAGAAATCAGATTTGTGTTGACAGAAGCTGCGGGTATAAAAGGAGGAGATTGACTATATCAGGAAATGCAAGATTTGGGGGAATGGAGGAGATATACTCTATTTTGGTTGTGGCGGTTGCTTACACAACTGTATACAGTTGACTCTTAAACAACATGAGTTTGAACTGCCTTGGTCCACTTATGTGTGGCTTATTTTAAACCACACACAATAAAAAATATTTGTGGCTGTGAAAGATGTGTATACAGAGGGCCAACACTTTGTTCCCAGTGCAGGACTTGAGTATGTACTGATTTAGTTATATGGGGGCAGTCCTGGAGCTGATCCTCTGAATCCCAAAAGACAACTGTACATTTGTTGAAATTCATAGAACTGCTCACCTAAACAGGATAAAATTGACCTTTAAATCATATCTCAATAAACAAATACAAAGCATTTATTCTATATCTATTGCCATAAGTCATCAATGTGTCTATTACTTTCACTTTTTTCTCAAATGCTAATTTAATGTGTGGCATTTTATAACAATAAATTACATATAGTAATCTCAAGAATCTCAATCTATTCTTCAATTTGGCTATGAACAATCTTCTCTGGCTATCCACTTATAATTTCCTAGAGGAAAAATATTTACACTCTTTCTTATACTTCTTAATGACACCCACTTATTTTTCACTGGATTTTCCAATAATTAAAAATGCACAAACAGAATGAAAGGCATTACATGAAGCTCTCTTTTAGCCCATTTTAACACCTGACTAAGGTGTTAAGTAAACTCTTATAAACACATCCAGACAACTATCTAATATTTAACCACATAACCTACAATTCTTGGGAATTTTTAGAAAGTCACCTTAGAACTGCAAACTTTTTAGGTCAATACTGAGGGAAATATTTGCTGGATACAATTTATATTGTTTTTTAAATCATCTTTGCAATTGTTTACATAACCCTGAAACCAATCTCTATGAAATAAAACTCAGATTTGGCCTGACAAATTTTATGACTCTAACTCTGTGGCTGACTTATCACATACACAAGACTGCAGAATAATTGGAGTTTTTCAATTACTATAGTAGACATATGAAAACCATTTATCATAAAACAAGAGCCATAAGTGCCATATTAAAACTGTGTGAGAAACTGGGCGCAGGAATGGATAATAATAATAACATTGTGGCAACAGTAGAGACAAAATAAAATGCTGGGATAGATAAGTAGTCAAGAACTATAAGAGGATTACTGACCGAAAAATATGATGTCTACCAAATCTATGTTCTTATTTTGGGAAACAAAATCATGACAAAATTTATGTTGATCTTTTGGCATTACATTGTATTTCTTCTTAGCTAACGTCTGGCTTATAGCTTGCTGAGAATTTTTGATTCAAAAAAGAAAAATGAGTGCCTACTTAGGCATTGTGCCAAGTGATCCCATAGTTACCAGGAAGAAATAAATTCATCCCCATCCTGACTATCTCACCATTCACGACAGAGAAGACTAAATGGTGGCCCTTGGGCTGAACTCAGTCCATAACAGTTTAGCTTAACTCCATCAGTGTTCTTGAGTCAGACTGGTTGCCAATATTTTAAAAGTAGGGTATCTCACAAGAAGACATTGCTCCTCAGCTGCTGCAGACACTAGTCTACCCTATTATGCACCCACATCAAGGTTGTCAGTTGCCATTCATTATTTTAAACCTCACCTACTGTATTAGTTCATTTTCACATTGCTGTAAAGAACTGAGACTGGGTAATCTATAAAGAAAAGAGGTTTCATCAATTCACAGTTCCACAGGCTGTACAGGAAGCATGCCTTGGGAGGCCTCAGGAAACTTACAACCATGGCAGAAGGCAAAGGGAAGCCAGAATTTCCTACATGGCTGGAGTAGGAGGAAGAGAATGAAGGGGAAAGGGGGAAAGTGTGACACACTTTTAAATAACCAGATCTCATGAGAATTCCCTCATTATCATGAGAACAGTAAGGGGAAATCCCACCCCCACGATCCAATCACCTCCCACCAGTCCCACTCCCAACACTGGGGATTAAAAATCAACATGAGATTTAGGTGGGGACACAGAGCCAAACTGTATCACCTACTTTTTTCAATTAATGTCCCATGCCTGGTTCCCATTGGGTTTGCCAGTCCTTGTGCAGTTTAAGGCAGAAAGAATGAAGGGCCTGAGATTTTACCCTACTTGGAAGCTAATGAGTTAATCTGCCACTATTTTATTTATATATATATATTATAGAAAAGACGAGAAAAAGCAACAGCCAGAGAAGTACCTTCCATTTCCACAGGGCAACATGAGGAGGCCTGGATGTTTACCTGCATGTGACACAGTCACACCCATAGGAGAGGAATCCAAAATGAGGAGACTGTAGCTGGAATAGGCTGCTGGCAAGTCTGCCCATTCTCCCCTCCAGAGAAAGAGAGGTGGCAAGGAGAGCTTATTTTTACTCTGGAATGTAAGCAAATGTCTCAAGGTAAAGACCATTTAAATATGCCCTTTGCTCAAAGGCTGAACTGTGCCAAACAGAAGAAATCCATGGAGAATTATCTCCAAACAGCGCAGTTGGATGGTGCTGCATGGTTGAAATATTTCATTTTTGGAAGCATTATGATCCCTTAATTGTCTTCTAATATATCTGCACATTGGAATGGTTAAATCAACTCAGCCTCCCTTCCCCTAATAAAATGTCTCATTTTATACTCTTCTGAAGGAAGGAGTCTCATTTGTTAGTGTCTTCCAGATTCGACCACCCACCTGTCGCTTGCCCACAAAATCTTTTCCCATCAAGGCCTCTGCTGTGTTGAGGGCAGAGAGTAAATAATAACAATATTAAAACAGAAATCAAAAAAGGTTTAAGAAATTGGGTCATTCAAAACCTCAGACATGTTTTTTTACTTACATAGAATTCTTTCTGCTAATCTTACTGAGTGAAAGAGAATCCACACATTGAGAGGGAGAAAGAGGGAGGATGTGGGGAGCTGATCTTTATTTGAAATGTAAACAAATGTCTTACATTACACATATCATCACACATATCATCTCTAAGTATTCAAGTCATATGAGATTAATTTGCTTTTTGCGGTTTTTAAAGGATTCACAAACCACAAAGTTCATTTAAGTTCCATTTTCCTCTGTGTGTTTTTAGGCGTACAAAAAAAAAAAAAAAAAAAAAAAGGCCAAAATTGGGTCACATCTCTGTTTTTGCCTCCAATACATAACAATGCCTTCCTGAAACCTGTCTAAGTGAATTTTAAGAAGAATAAATGTTGATCATCTTGAAATTAGTTTGCTACTTGAAACTCTGCACACTCATATGCTATTTTAAAATACCCTCAGAGAACCCATATACCCTGTAACCCACTTCGCATCTCATATATTATTTGAATGAGGACAAATCAGTTTCAGTTTTTCCAATCCTAAAAATTATATGGAACCTATTTGACTAAAGGTTACAAAGGATTTAATTTAAAAAGGTCCAGTTGATACTCAAGAAAAAGGTGAAGACGGTTCAGAGTTATTGATTAAAATTTTCAGTAAATGTTATTATTATTTTAAAATGACCTAATAAGGTATAATAAGATTTTAACAGAATATAATGTAATACTGTCCAATCAATAGGCTCACACATGCCAAAATTAAATTCTTATTTAGGAAGCATAGTTTTAAAATTATTAAATGTTATTTTTTCCCATCAACAGACTAAATTTTTTATCTTCCATACCATTAAAAGTATTTTTAAAGAAAAGAGTTGAACTCTAATTTATTATTTTTAATATACGAGTATTTTTACAAAAATCATAAGCCTTTCATTCTCTTTGTAAAGGGAGACACCAAATCCCATTTTTACCGCTATTTTTATGTTTCTATGTAGCAGCTTAACACTGATGCAGACCTAAAGCAGAAATAAAAAAAAAATGATAGATTTAAACCCTACTTAAACCTTAACTAACCCACATTTGTCTTTTGTTTTAGCTCAGTGTCCCATATGCCCACCCATTAGTTACTGTGAATTAGAAATTATATCTGAAGTTCCAGGTTAGATGTTACTTCCTCAGAGAAGCCTTCCTTGACCACTCAAGGTGAGGTTTATTTTCTTTTTATTTTTACAAACTTCTTATAGTTTATAATCACGTAAGTATTTGTGCGTTTAGTGTTTGTCTTCCCTATGAGACTTTAAGGACAACCTCCAGGAGGGACACTGAAGGACACAAGGGCTGCAAACACAGCATCTAGCACAGTAACTAGCAATTATAAGCTCTCAATGTATTTTAAGGAAAAATGAAACTTCTCCTTTCAACTAAAACTGTTGGTGTTACACTTGGTGCCATGTCATATCCCACCTGTTTTACATAACATAAAACTATCAAAAAAACAAATATGTGCCAAAGACACTGATTACGTTAATATTTCACACTACTATCTAAACTGCCGACAAATCCTGCATCCTTTTGCTTTGAAACCGTGTCTTTCTCTTCCTTACACAGCCTAGTTCCTGAATTCCAATTCGACTTCTACCTACATTTATACAGTTTTGTCATGACCATCCTCCTTTTACCATTCCCCAACTTATGCCTTCATTTCCAAGTCCTTTCCTTCAATCTTCAGTTATTTATCAAGCATCACTTTCTATCTGGAGTAATATCAATGTCATTTGTTAGATGAATTAAAATATATATACACACATACATACATATGTGTGTGCATATGTTTTAATTTATATTATACAGAATTATATTTAATAATACATAATATATAATTCATATAAAATAATAAATATAAATTAAAACATATATACACATATAAGATATACATGTATATGTTATATATCTGATATACATGTATATCATATATGTTACATATCTGTATAATAGCTATTAGTTGTGGCCAGTCTTACAACATATTTTTTTAAATCTATAATTTTAATACTAAATGGGTCCATAGAGAACATTTAGAATCTAAAATTCTTATTTTACATTTGAATAAACGAGAACCACAAAATTTAAGTAACTCATCCATAGGCCCATAGAAAGACCATTGGTTAAATGATGTCCAAACAGTCAAAGAGTCTAATTCTTGACTGGTTTAAAAGGTCCAAATGATTCAAATTTTTACTTTCACTTTCTCTTTTACTAGGCTTCTTAGCTTTTTTTACTGATCACATAGTCACTAATAGGTGTTAAATGACAGAGGAAGCTATACAAATAATACAAAACCAATTTAGACAGTTATTTATATTTAAATAACTATTCTTACTATAAAATTTTAACATCTACCAAGTGGTTAGCATTATAATAATAATATAACATTTTCTACATGTGTCACACTTTATTTTTTTTTTTTCATGGCACCTTAATATTCATTATGTAACTGACCTTGGACCCTTACAAGAGGAGCAAGTTCTGTAAAATAAATGTTTTTCCAAAATAAACACTTTTTTCAATTTAGATTTTAAAATCTCATTTTAGTGAAAATAATAACTGCTTTTGAAACTATCAGATTAAATTAAATTTGGCTTAAAGCTTCCTCCATACTTAGTACCTTAGTACTTTGAATCCCTACATAACAAACAGCAACCTAACTTATTATGTAAACAACCTGCAATTAACTAAGAGTATACTCTCATAGCCGAGTGTCAATCACAGCAGCCAAACTTCAGCACAAATGATTAGACCATGTCCATATAAAGCAAACGCCTTATCACACCATGCTCAAATAAGGCAAATGCTGAGCTCTAAGCAATCAAGCTGTTTGTGTATGTCACTTCTTTTTTCTGTCTACAAGTACTGCCTGCCCATGTTACTGGGTGGAGCTCTCTGAACTGCTCCTGGTTCTGAGTGCTGCCCAATTCATGAATCTTTCCTTCCTCAATTAAATTATGTTAAATTTAATGTGGGTAAAGTTTTTATTTTAACAAAAACCAATGCTGTTAATAATATTTTCTTCTTTAAAATTATAGTATTTCATTTGAAATGTAACTTTAAAGTTTTTTATTGTCAAGTTCTTGTCCACTTTGTAATTGCTCTTCAAATTTGACATCCTTGAAAATAAAAATATAATGTTAATGCTGTCTTTTTTAATACTTACACATGGAAATGCTTTGGTGTCATCTAAGCCACTGATTCCCAAATTTGAGGGTATGTTGAACATTAACCGTGACATCATGTGTACATTATAATGTAGTTCGGGAGTGGGGGAATTTAGCTCATCAAAGTCTATAATTTAACATACATTTCTCCTCACAATAAGGCTAATATATATAACAGACCTTACAAGACCAAAGAATCATAAGAACACAGGAATATTCATAAATGTTGCAAACCCTTTAACATAGAAACTAAACATCACTCCTTAACTACTTGAAAAAAAATAGATAATTTTAATTCTAGAAATCTAGAGTAAAATCTTTTTGGTGGTTTAGACCTTGCAACCCAAGTTATCCTTGAATATTTAAGAGATATTTCATTACTTATGTGATTTGAAGTAATTTAATTTTTCAACATGTTGAGGGTCATAAATTTCTTAACGCTTTTTGTTTTTGTATTTCTTTTTCAGTTTCTGAAGATGTGGCAGTAGAACAACCAACTGCTCTTTCATATGAAAGCCCTTTGGCTTTTCTATTAAAAATATTCCATTTGCAAGAACTTTCTGGATCTTCAGTTCATGAGATCCTAGGTACTTTGTAGACTAGCTATGCAAATTAACTATTTTTGATTATATATTTGGTCAAAGTTTTGCTAAACATCTTTCATCATAATTTCACTAAACTATGTTGCAGCCTTTCTCATTATACACATTTGTATAATGGGATTTTTGATGGCAGTAAGTCACACAACTAAGAAAAAAGAAACACACTGTTGTATAGAGCCACATATTCATATTAAGCTAAGTGATAGAGAGCATCTCTATACATCAAACTGATGAAATTGTCCATTAATGCTTTTCCCAAACTCATCAAGTATATATCTGTACATACAAAAATAAAAATTAAGTATTCAATTCTGAAACATTAGTATACTACTTTCCCTGAAAACTGGGAATTAGTTATGAAAACCATTCTCATTGCATTATCTGGCAGCTCAGCAGGATGGTCCTTTATCTCAGTTATGCCTGGGGTAAATATTCAAGCAGTCACCTCAGCTTCATCTGTCACAAGATAAGCCTGATTTCTACTTTTTGTTCATGTACTCTGGGGTCCAGCCACTGCCCCAGGGTCCTATTTAAGAGGATGAGTTTGTCTCAAGCAGTGCCTCAAATCAGAAATCCGTTTAAAGCATTAGGTCAGAAATTCCAGATCAAATTACATCCAGGCCTTTTCCCCTTCATGCCCAGGCATTTTATAGTAGAAGAAAATAAGCACTAGCGCCTCATGCCAGCCTCTTACAGTGTCTCCCCCTATATTCAGCTTGCATCTGGTCTTCAGTGGACAGTATCCCCAGAAAGTAACCATAAAACAAAATGCCAGTTACTTAATACAAAATGAAAATGTAACTCTACATGTGTCTGAATATTTATGCTAGCTGGTAATCAAAATATGGTTATCAGGAAAGGAAATCTACTTGAACAAAATCAAGGATAGAACTGTTTGCTAAGCAGATAAAACAGAGGGAAGGAGGTGTGGAATATTCTATAGAGATAGTAACAGCAAACTAATACAGTCAGTTTTCTACCAGCTAGAAACGGATAGTGCATTGACACCCTCTCCTTTCTACAGAACTAAAAGCACAGATAAAATCTTCACCATTAACAAAAGCTCTTATTAACTGTAAGACACACCATCATTTTTTGTGATTCAGCTACCTTCCACTGACTGCATTTAAGTTAGCATCTTTGTAATGCAATTCAAAGAGATAATATAGGGTCCTTGATGCTATTTAGGAGATAAGCTAGAATGAATTGTCACATTTACAATTCATCTCAAGAAATGTTTAAAATAAATTGTGACATTTAATCACATGGCACTTACTTTACACATCATTTAATCTAATGTTTCCCCAATTTGTCTTTCTTACCATCAGAACCACTACCAGCTTTTGCTAAAAATACAGATTCTTAGGATTCTCCTCTGTAGCTTTCAATATTGGTGCTTGTAGGGAATCTGCATTTTTGTATAAGACTTTAGGATTTTCTGATAATTAGGAAAATTTAAGAGCTAATAATCTAATCTAAGTTCTGTGTTAAAGAGGACAAGTGGATTCCCAGGGACATAAAGTCCTTTGCCTGATAACTGAGATATTTTATAATTTTTCACACACATGCAAATAAAAGTCCTATAAATATAAATTACTTGACCTAATAACTGAGATAAGAGTGAATCATCAATTCCTCTTAAATCAAATTTCTATCTATTCAACCACGCAATGTGGAGAGAACACAGTATGCATACATTTATTTATTTTATTGTTTACAAGAAAATTTTTGCTATGTTTTCCCTAGACTATTGAGGATTCATAGTTTGTACCTTGTAGCCTCCTGTAAAACCAGTTAAAGCCTACACAAAAAATTCATTTGTAATTTAGATGAGCTCTCTATTTCTACTTCCTAAGAATCTATTCTGCTTTCTCTAGTTCCTCACATTACCTAGATTATAGTTCAAAATAATGCTGCATCTCATTATGAACTCTCAGTGTATAAGCTCATGTGGAATCTAGGACTTCTTCAATGACAACATTTCAACATTGAAACAAAATTAATACTACTGCAGTCTGAAAGTCACTCAATACACAATTTATTTGTACCTGCTTTTCATCCCTTGGATTCTAAGAGGTATGCTCCAGCAATGCTGCAAGCGCACTGACAGAGTTTATGAGTTACTGAAACATAATTTAACGTCATCTAAGATACTATTCTGACTGCTCTCTTGATGGTCTTAGTTCACCGCCACCTATGGGAGGTGCAGAGAAGCAACCACCTGACAAGGACGTCTGTATTTGCTCTTAATTTATACCCAAGGCTGGGATGTTTCATATGATAAAGAGACCAAATGCAGAATTAATCTATATTTGGTCTGGGAGTTGATCTCTGCAATAATTAAACCTCAAAGGCAACCTGAAATCTAAGCTACATATTAAATAGCTTGGTTTTTAAGTTGCATGTTGCATGTATGCTGGCTTCACAGAAAATGCAAGTAGCAATGACCTTTTTTTTTTAATTCTTTTTTTATTATTATACTTTAAGTTCTAGGGTACATGTGCATAACGTGCAGGTTTGTTACATATGTATACTTGTGCCATGTTGCTGTGCTGCACCCATCAACTCGTCAGCACCCATCAACTCGTCATTTACATCAGGTATAACTCCCAATGCAATCCCTCCCCCCTCCCCCCGCCCATGATAGGCCCCGGTGTGTGATGTTCCCCTTCCCGAGTCCAGGTGATCTCATTGTTCAGTCCCCACCTATGAGTGAGAACATGCAGTGTTTGGTTTTCTGTTCTTGTGATAGTTTGCTAAGAATGATGGTTTCCAGCTGCATCCATGTCCCTACAAAGGACACAAACTCATCCTTTTTATGGCTGCATAGTATTCCATGGTGTATATGTGCCACATTTTCTTAATCCAGTCTGTCACTGATGGACATTTGGGTTGATTCCAAGTCATTAGCCCTGGAGCTATCCTAGTTCTGAACCACATAGAAATCAAATCTTACCAGACTTTTTTTTTTCTTTTTTTTCTTTCTTTTTTTTTTTTTTTTGAAGCACGGTCTGGCTCCGTTGCCCAGGCTGGAGTGCAGGGCATGATCTTGGCTCACTTACACCTCTGCCTCCTGGATTCAAGTCATCTTCCCACCTCAGCCTCTGGAGTAGCTGAGACCACAAGCATGTGCCACCATATCCAGCTAATATTTTTATTTTTGTACAAATGGGGTTTGTCATCTTTCCCATGCTGGTCTCAAACTCCCAGACTCAAGCAATCCACCTGCCTTGAATTCCCAAAGTACTGGGATTACAGGTAACAGCCACTGTGCCCAGCAACTAAACTTCCAAAAATGAATTTTACATAAAATTATCTAAGCATGCAAGGAAAGATAAGAAGCCTAAGGAACCAGTGAGTTGAAGAATAAATGCAGTTTAAATCATACATTAAACAGCATGATGTGATGTGGTAGGAATATCACTTTACATGCCTTAAAGTATGAGTAAAAGGTCTTTTCTTAGAAAATTGGATCTTAGTTTAGGATATCTTTAGATAGGAGTATGAAAAGCCGTATCATATTGATGATTAAAGTGCTTCCTTTGGCTAATTTTAAGGATAGGACATTTACTTTCATATAATTCATATGAATCTTAGAGTTAAAAATAAAACTTCCCTTCTCAAGTCCTTACTTTCATACTTTTTTTGCATTTCTTTCACTTTTGTGTTAATGGCCTGTGTCTTAACATATTCTATTAAGCCTTGTGAAAACACATACTTTGTTTTCAGCCTCTTCAGAGAACCATCACTCCACCTCCTAGGCTTCTGAAGAAGCAGACCCAAGCTTATTGTTATTACATATTTCTAAAACTAGGTGACCAAGAAAAATTGATACAATTCCAATCATACCTTTAAGTTAATAATCAGGTGTATTCTGTCCCCAGGGCAAGAGGTAAAGACCCAAGAGTGTTGGTTGTCTCATTGTGCAGCTGGATAAACAAATCTTAATGCTTGAAAATGTTCAATGGTTATTCTCACATTGATTGTTGATAACTATGTGTAACAACATGAAAAGAAAAAAAAATCAAAGAATTACATCTGAGGATAACATACAATCTCTAAGGGCAAGAACAGCACAAAAATTCTGCCTCAATTACTATTGAAATAATATATTTATCTTGTGAAGTCTACAGTGGCTGGTTGTAAAGATTAGGCATTAGCAAACTTTTATAAAGACTTTTTAATGAAAAAGTTATGAAATACAGTTTTTAAAAGCTAAATACAGCCACACCAATTTTTCACATTCTCTGGGCTGCTTTAATGTTGCCATTAAAGAATTGATTTAGCTGTGACATAGATTCTATGTTCCATGGAGTCTACCATTCATAAAGATGTAATGTAAGGTAACAAAAATATAAATTTTGTGTGTAGAGGGGAGAAGTCAAGGGTATTTTTATGTGACAAAAGTTAAGTTGTTATCAGTTTAAAATAGTGTGTTATAAACATAGGACTTTGTACGTTAGCTTCACTAATGAGAAAGAAACAAATTACAGCAGATACACAAACAAAAATGGAAAAAGAAACAAAGCTTAGCACCACAGAAAATCACCAAACTACAGAGGTAAACAATAAGAAAGGAAGACCTGAACAAGTAATCTAAAAAACAATTAATGAAATGGTAGAAGGAAGTCCTAATTTATCAAAAATAAACCTGAATATAAGTGGATTAAACTCTAATTAAAATATATAAATTGGATAAATGGATTCAGATAGCAAAACCCCCCTATATGCTGCCTACATGATACTTACCTCACTATTAAAGACAAATAGACGGAAAGTGAAGAGATGGTAAAATATATTTTACGCAAACAAATGAAAAGCAAGCAGGAGTAGCCACAGTCATGGCAGATTTTAAAAGGCTTTAAGTAAAAAACTATTTAAAAAAAAACAAAGAGTGTCACTGTATAATGATAAAGGGGCCAATTCAACAGGAGGACGTAACATATCTTAGGTGCAACTATATAGGTACCCAATACCAGAGCACCCAGATATATAAAGCAAATATTAGATTTAAAGGTAGAGATAGACTGCAATACAATATTAGTAGGAAACTTCAACACTCCACTTGAAAAATGGACAGATTATCAGAAGAGAAAATCAACCAAGAAATGACAGACTGAAACTATACCACAGACCAAATCGACCCAGCAGATAAAGAAGATCTCATCTGTTATGGTTTGGCTCTATATCCCCACCCAAATCTCATCTTGATTGCAGCTCCCATAATTCATACATGTTGTGGGAGGGAACCAGTGGGAGATAACTGAATCATGGGGGCAGCTTCGCCATACTATTCTTGTGGTAGTGAATACGTCTCATAAGATCTGATGGTTTTATAAGGGGGAACCCTTTTCACTCGGTTCTCATTTCTATTTTGTTTGCCACTATGTAAGACGTGTCTTTCACCTTCCACCATGATTGTGAGACCTCCCCAGTTACATGGAACTATGAGTCCACTAAACCTTTTTCTCTGTAAATTACCCAGTCTCGGGTATGTCTTTATCAGCAGTATGAAAACGGACTAGTACATCATCCAACAGCTGCAGAATACACATTATTCTCAATTGTACACCAAACGTTCTCCAGGACCAATCATATATTAGGGCACATAGTAAGTCTTAACAAATTTAAGAAGACAGATATCTTATGAAGTATCTTTTCTGACTACAATGATATAAAGTCAGAAATCAACAACAGGAAAGCCCTTGGAAATTTTATAAAAACATGGAAATGAAATAGCATGCACCCAAGAAACCAATGGGTCTAATTAAGACATTAATAGGAAAATTTCAAAAGTCACTGAGACAAGTAAGAATGAAAATCCATCATACCTAAACCTATGGAACATGGCAAAAGCAGTTCTAATAGAAAAGTGTAGTAGTAAAAGCGTACATCAAAAAAGAACAAAGATTTTCAAATTATACAGCAAAATTACACACTTCAAGTAACTAGAACATCAAGAACAAACTGAACCCAAACTTGGTAGAAGGAAGGAAATCATAAAGCTTACAGCAGATATAAATGAAACAGACACTAAAAAATATTTCAAAGACAAAAAAAAAAGTGTAAAGGTAAAACTGACAAAACCTTTAGCTAAACTAAGACAAAAAGAGAGAAAATTCAAATAAATAAAAGATGAAAAAGGAGACATTACAACTGATACACTACAGAAATACAAGGGATTGAAAGATATTACTCTTAACTATATGCCAACAAATTTGATAATGTAGAATAAAATGAATAAATTTCTGCACACATACAACTACCAAGATTAAATTGTGAAGAAATAGAACATCTGAACACATCAATAATGAGTTTGGAAATTGAATCAGTAATAAAACATCTTCCATCAAAATAACCACCACCACCACCACCACCACCACCACCACCACCACCACCACCACCCAGGACCTGATGGCTTCACTGCTGAATTCTACCAAACAGTTGAATACCAATTCTCCATAAATTTTTCCACAAAAGTAATGAGGAAGGAATACTACCATGCTCATTTTATAAGGCTCACAATACCCTGATTCTAAAACCAAAGACACACACAAAATGAAAATGATAGACCAATATTCCTGAAGAACATAGACACAAAAATTCTCGACCAGATAATAGTAAACTGACTTCAACAGCACACTAAAAAGATTATTCACTATGATCAAGTGGGATTCATCCCAGGGATGGAAGGATGGTTTAATATGCACAAATCAGTAAATATGATACACCACCATAATAGAAAGAAAAACAAAAACAATGTGATCATTTCAATAGATGCAAAAAGAGCACTCAACAAAAGTCAACATTCCTTTATGATAAAAACTGTCAACAAAGTAGATATAGAAGGAGGGTACCTCAACACAATAAAGGCCATATGTGACAGAACCACAGCTAACATCATATTTATGGGGAAAAGTAAAATGCTTTTCCTCTATGATATGGAAGAAGACAAGGATGTCAACTTCCACCACTTCTATTTAGCATAGTACTGGAGGTCCTAGTCAGAGCAATTAGACAAAAGAAATAAATAAGAGGGATCCAAACTGGAAAGAAGGAAGTCAGATTGTCTCTGTTTGTAGAAAATATGATCATATATATATATATATGTGTCACATATGATATATATATGATCATATAGATATATATAGATAGATATATATGAGCTCTCTCTCTTTAGGGTTCTTTCTATATACACTTATAGATATATAGAGTGAGAACCCTAAAGACTTTACCAAAAACTACTAGAAATAATAAACTCAGTAAAGTTGTAGGATACAAAATCAACACAGAAAATTCAGTGGTGTTTCTGTATGCTAATAGTGAACTACCTGAAAAACTCATCAAGAAAGGAATTCCATTTACAATAGCTACCAAGAAATCTGCAGATAAATTTAATCAAGGTGATGAAAGATCTCTACAATGAAAACTATAAAACACTGACGGAAAAAGAAATTACAATAAACAAAAAATGGAAAGACACTATATACTAATGGATTGGAAGAACTGATACTGTTGAAATGACCATACTAACAAAATGTCCTAGAGATTCAATGCAATCTCCATCAAAATACCAATGAAATTCTTCACAGAAATAGAAAAAAAAATCCTAAAATTTGTATGAAACCAGAAAAGACCTGAAATAACCAAAGCAATCCTGTGCAAAAATAACAAAGCTGGAGGCACCACTCTACCTGACTTCAAAATATACTACAAAGCCATAGTAAGCAAAACAGCATGGTACTGGCATAAAGCAAACACATAGACCAATGGAACAGAATATACAGCTCAGGAATAAATTCTCATACCTAAATTCAACTGATGTTCAAAAAAAGGAGTCAAGAGCACACATAGGGGTACAGACAGTCTCTTCATTAAATGGTACTGGGAAGACTGGATATCCACATGTGGGAGAATGAAATTAGACCTCTATCTTTTAACTTATACAAAAATCAACTCAAACTCAATTAAAGACCTAAATGTAAAATTCAAAACTATGAAAAACTACTGGAAGATAACATACGGGAAATTCTCCATGACTGGGTTGGACAAGAATTTTTTGAATGAGACGTCAAAAGCACAGGCAACAGAAGCAAAAATAGATAAATGGGGTTTCATCAAACTAAAAAGCTTTTGCACAGCAAAGGAAACTTAATATGAGTGAAGAGACAACTTACTTACAGAATGGGATACAATATTTGCAAACTATACATCTGCTAAGGAGTTAATGCCCAGATTATTTAAGAAACGTAAACAACTCAACAGCAAAAACACAAGTAACTTATTTAAAAATGGGCCAAATTGGGAGGCTGAGGCAGGGAGATTCCCTGAGGCCAGGAGTTTGAGACTAGCCTGACCAATATGGTGAAATCCCTTCTCTACTAAAAATACAAAAATTTAGCCAAATGTGGTGGCGTGTGCCTGTAATCCCAGCTACTCAGGAGGCTGACCCAGGAGAATTGCTTGAACCAGGGAGGTGGAGGTTGCAGTGAGCCCAGATTGCACCACTGCACTCCAACTTGGGCAACAAAGCAGGACTACATCTAAAAAAAAAGGGGGGGGGGAACAAAATACACTAATAGACATGCCACAAGAGAAAATATAGAAATGACCAAAAGGAATAAAAAAAAAAAAATGTTCAACCTCACTAACCATCAGGGAAATGCAAATCAAAACCACAATGAGATACCAGTTTACCCATTAGAATGGCTATTATCAAGAAGGCAAAATATAAAAGGAGTTGGCAAGGAAGTGGAGAAAAGGGAACCCTTACACACTGTTGATGGAATTGTAAACTAGTGCAATGATTAAGCAAAACTTTACAGAAGTTCATTAAAAAAACAAAAAATAAAAAAAACAATCATTTGATCACATAACCCAGCAATCCCACTACTGGGTATATATCCATAGGAAATGAAATCATTGTGTTTGAGAAATATCTGCACTCTCATGTTTACTGTAGCACTATTTCTAATAATCAGATATGGAATCAACCTATGTGTCTAAAAACAAGTAAGTGAAGACCATGTATATATATATTTATATGTTATATATTTATAATTACATGTATATTATATGTTCTATTATATATTATATATAATTACATATTTATAATTATGTGTAATTTTATATATATATATATATATATATATGGATACACACACAATGAAATACTATTCAGCCATAGAAATGAATGAAATTCTGCCAGTTGCAACAACATGGATGACCCTGTAGGATATAATGTTAAGTGAAATAAGCCAGACACAGAAAGCAAACACCGCATGATCTCCCTTATATGTGGAATCTTAAAAAAAAAAAAAAAAATAGTTAATAGAGAAGTAGAGTAGAATAGTGGTTACCAAACAGTGAGGAAGAAGTGGGGAGGGGAAAATGGAGGAAGGTTGGTTAACAGGTATGAAATCACAATTATATAGGAAGAATGAGTTGTAGTGTTCTTTGCACAGCAGTGTGTGACTATAGTTCAAAGTAAAGTATTGTATATTACAAAATATCTAGAAGAAAGGATTTTGAATTTTCTTATTACAAAGAAATGATAAATGCATGCGGTAATGTATATGCTAACTATCCTTATTGGATCATTATACAACATACATATTCATTGAAAAATCAAATTGTATCCCATAAATCTACATAATTACAATGTGAAAATTTTTAAAAATAAAGTAACGAATTAAATAGCAATTTTAAAATGTTTTCAATCACCAATGCAAAGTTTAGGAGCTTTGTTCTTGACTCAGCCTTAAGACTGAAAACTAATGTATTAGAAATATTTGTAGATCCTCTCAATTTTGAAAGAATCCTAGCTAAACTATTGAAATATAAAAAATATTTTATGTAATATGCTCTTAGGTATATTCTTAGATGAACTCTGCTTTTAGATGAAGCTTATAAAAATGAAAAACATATCTGAAATAAAATTTTAAAGTATTTGGAAAATTACAGCTTAATCTATTAAAGACAAATTTTCTGTACAGTAACCTTCCTTTTTATGTGCTTTTGAAATGTGATATACAATTATTTTCCCTGATGTGAAGCAAAATATGGAAAGTTGGTATTTTATCCAAGAAGTTAACTTAGAAAGAGTGAGAGGCAGAGGAATGAGGGAAGAAAAGAAGGCTGATTATGGGATGCCTTATCAAGTTGCTTAATGCCGTATTGGAACCTAATAGGCCTTCTAAGGAGTCTTATTACATAATGCAAGACTTGTCAACTGGGAGGAGGAAAGGGCTTTATTTTTGACTGGTCACAGGTTGCCCCATGGGCATAAACTCTGCCAAGCTTCTAGGTTACACCTGCATGCGTATCCCACCTGGTTAAGTGAGAGAAGCCACAAACTGTGGGCCATTCCAGGTAAGTGTCATATCACACCTGCACCAATTAGTCAAAGCCTGGGTCAAAGCCTGTGCAGAATTGATTGCTACAGCAGAGGCTAAAATAAGAAATGGGGCTGAGAAAGTGAAAAGCAGTGCCCACATGTATCCAAAAACAGGTTGAAGATATCATTAGGAAAGAACAGATAAATTTTTTTTATTCATACAATAAGAGATGCATATGAACACCTCGAGGAGTCACCCATTTCTACTGTCAGCCTTTGGGCTTCATAACTGAAATCATTCTTCCTTTGTAATCCAGTCCCACATTTTCAACTACCCCATACGTTTATTATCTTAAATCTCTTTGCTTTATACTTTTCCCCTAGACTTCAACCAATTTTTTCCTTTATTGTCCCAACCCATGGACTGTTATTTCCACTGTGATGTCCCACAGAAGCTTCAAGGGTTTGAAATAGCTAAAAAAACAATGCATCTTTCTCCCTAAAACTCCCTCTCCCACTTCTAAATCTCAACTAATGGCTCCTCCTGTTATTCCCACCAGAATCCTGAATGATCCCTATTTCTCCTCATTCACTCCATACATGTAAATCTCATTAATGTTACTTTCTAGATATTTCATGAATCCTTTTCATTCTGTCTGTACTAGACTGTGTTCCCAGTTTAGACCCTGGTGGTTGGTGGTCTCTTACCTAGGTCTCTAACCTAGGGGTGTGTGTGTGTCCTGAGTATTTATTACTTCTGGCTTTTGTTCGTTGTTGAATATCCAGAATCTACAGAGAACTTAAATCAATTAGAAAAAAAAAACCCAATTAAAAAATAGACAAAGAACATGAACAAACACTTCTCAAAATAACATATACAAATGGCCAACAAATACATGAAAAAATGCTTAGAATCACTAATCATCAGAAAAGTACAAATCAAAACACAATGAGATACCATCTCATACCAGTTGGAATGGCTATTATTAAAAAGTCAAAATACAACAGATGCCAGCAGGACTGTGGAGAAGAAGAAATGTCCGTATATTTTTAGCTATAGCCCTACTTCAAACGTCTCCCCCTTACAGCCAAGACAGCAGCCTATCTAAAGAACGCTTACCTGATTGAAACCTTCAATGGCTCCCATGGCCTACAGGTCAATGCACTAATTCATGACTGTAACATCTGAGACATCCTTGATCTGGCTACTGGTCTAGCCCTCTCTGACTCAAGCTTTATAAACCGTGCATTCTGGAACTTTTTAGTTGTTTCCCACATCAGCATGCTACTTCCCATCCATGTATATTTGCAGAGACCTTCTCATCTTTTTAATTCCCAACTCCCACTCTCAACATGGGCCATCTCCTACCCATGCTTCAAAACCTAAACAAAACAACACCTTCCGTGACACCACCATACGTAGTCAGATGGCATCCCCTTTGTAGTGTAGTTATTTGCTTGTGTGTCTGTCTCACTTTGATCTCTTTAAAATGAACTCCAAGAGGGCAATGATCATCTACTATTTGTGTTAATATCTCCACCAAGTGGCATAGTGTCTGCAGTATAGTAGGAGCTATTTTCAAGGAACAAAAGATTGTATCTATACCAATAGACATGAATTAGCACTTTTTTTTTTTTTTAAGATAAGCTCCCTTTGAACTAAGTCAATGTTTACAAGGGGAGTTATACTAAAAAGTTCACTTTTGCTGCTTATGTTTCATTTCTTTCAGGCAATTAATTCATTGTTATTATCAAATCGATACTTTTCATTGATATTGAAAAGAGAGAAATAAACTAATGGCTATCTCTATTAGAGTACATTTGTTCATATCTATCAGTAAAATGTTAATTATCTGAAAGTCAATAATAAAATATAAACTGTGATCTTAAATGTTTTTACGGCCTTGAAAATAGTTAGAATTCATGTCAGTATACAAAAAAAGATAAGGAGGGTATTTTTAAGATATGAAAAAAGTTTATTTTAGTTTCTTAATAGGGATTTTTGTGACCCTTACAACATGCAAGAATTATAGAGTTCAATTAATTATAATTTTTAAAATAGAATTTATAGTTTTAGAATTAGAAACAATTTACAGATCATTTTATTATTCTTTTGAGGAATCAGGTCATCAGAAGATCAAGGAACACCTATAAGGTCACTAGATCCCTTGATGGAAAAATTAAATTTTAGAATCCAGGTATTCTAACTCCTGTCTTGATACTATTTCTACTTTATTATGTTGCTTCCCAGGGCTTTAAAAAATAAAAAAGCTGGGAAATTACCTTTGCTTTGCATGTAGAACACCAAATATCAAACTCATCATAAAAGCATAACATGCATACATCAAAAAAAAACATAAAAACTTCATATTAAAACCATCTCAGAACAATCGAATATAATAGGGAAACCTTTTACAAAGGCAACACTCCCCTTTAAAAAAAAGGAACCAATTGGAGAAAAAAGAAATTCAATATAAACATGTTGGAATATAACCTAATTCATTTTAATCCAATGCTTCAAATTGAAGCAAACTGGCACTAATGTTATTTTCCTTGATCATTACAATCTTGTTTTGCATTACGTTATGCTATGCTTTGTATTAAACATAAAATCAATTTTTCATCTTAACACATGCTAGAAATACATGTTGGAAATCAGTAGAAAGTGTATTTGTTTCTAACTATTTTTTTTCTTTGAAAAAGGTTTGGAAGAAAAATCTTTTACGATTTTAAATTTTAATAACTTAAAGAATGTAATTTTTTATTTGTTTTTGAGATGGAGTTTCTCTCTTGTCACTTAGGCTGGAGTACAATGAGCATGATCTCAGCTCACTGTAATCTCCACCTCCCAGGTTCAAATGATTCTCCTGTCTCAGCCTCCCGAGTAGCTGGAATGACAGACACTCTCCACCACACCTGGCTAATTTTTGTATTTCTAGTAGAGACGCGGTTTCATCATGTTGGCCAGGCTGGTCTCAAACTCCTGACCTCAGGCGATCCGCCCACCTCAGCCTCCCAAGGAGCTGGGACTATAGGCATGAGCCACCGCACCCAGACAACTGAATGGTTTTTAACTCAGAGGATAAATGCTTGAGGCGATGGAAAGGCCATTCCTCATGATGGGATTATTTCACATTGCATGCCTGTATCCAAACATCTCATGTGCCCCACAAATATATACACCCACTATGTACCCACAAAAATTTTATAAAATAATTAAAATATTTTAAAACTAAATTTTTTTTAATTAAGCAACCATATTTAAATAAAATCATTCTTCCTCATTCCTCAGTCCTGGGATCTACCGGAAAGAATTAGAAACATCTTAAAGATTACAAAGTGTTAAACATAAGATGCTATTAAGTAAAAGTGTGAAGTGTGGAGGGGACAAGCTGGATGCCTGAACCATTTTGTTCTATCTCTAGGACAGTGAAAGAGCAAGAAGCAGGGTCAGGGTGGGGGGCACATATTCTGTTGGGCATTCTCACCACTATATTCGCTGAAATTCATCTGCATGCTTGTACGTGTACTTTTGATTCTGCCTGATATGCTGAAAATTATATGAAATTGTTCTCTATTCTTTAGGTAATTGTAACCTAAGTGCTAATATTAAGCTTAGAATTTATATGAAATATTTATATCCATAACAAAACATTTCAGCTATTTCCTGGATAACAATCTCACTTCACCCTGCACAAAACATGCACGTAATCATGTTACTCTGCACCAGTTTGAGTCCAAAGAGACTTTTGTTTTTAAAATAATTTAGGTTAGTAGTTACAACATGAAAACTTGGGCCAGGCATGGTGGCTCGTGCCTGTAATCCCAGCACTTCGGGAGGCCAAGGCGGGCGGATGGCTTGAAGTCAGGAGTTGGAGACCAGCCTGGCCAACATGGTGAAACCCCATCTCTACTAAAAAAAATACAAAAATTAGGTGGCTGTGGTGGCAAGTGCCCATAATCCCAGCTACTTGGGAGGCTGAGGCAGGAGAATTGCTTGAGCCTGGGAAGTTGAGGTTGCAGTGAGCAGAGATCCCACCACTGCACTCCAAAAGAAACAACAAACAAAACAATTCGAGAGTCGCACTGAAAATCTTAACAACCTGCTTCTACTACTCATTGTTGTTTTAATTTTTATTTTGACCTGATTTTAGACTGATAGTAAAATGCGCAAATAACACAAAGTGCCCCCTATGTCCCTCACCCTACTTCCCCTAATGCTAAATTTTCAGAGCCATCGTTGTTTTCTCTATAAAAGAGCAGAATTCTCCTTTTAGAGATTTGGAAAGATTATTAAAATATAAGTTAGAAAATTCAGTACCTGGCATGTATAAAATATTAAATAAATATTAGCCATGCTTAATTATTTTGTTTTAAGTCTATATGACTCAAGTTTTGGTAGAAATATAGGCTAGGAAAAAAAAAACAGAAAGCGGGACTCTGTGATTCGACTTGGGCTTATAGAACAGACTGTACTAGTCTGTCCTCATGCTGCTAATAAAGTCATACCCAAGACTAGGTAATTTATAAAGGAAAGAGATTTAAAGAACTCACAGTTCCACATGGCTGGGAAGGCCTCACAATCATGGCAGAAGGCAAAAAAGAAGCAAAGGCACATCTTAAATGGTAGCAGAGTAGAAAGCCTGTGTAGGGAAACTCCCTTTTAAAACCATCAGATCTCATGAGACTTACTCACTACCACGAGAACAGGATGGGGGAAGCCAGCCCTATGATTCAATTGTCTCCACCTGGCTCCATCCTTGACATGTGGGGATAATTACAACTCAGGGTGAGATTTGGGTGGAGACACAGGAGAATCATATCAATGACTAATCAGGGTTATGCCCAGAACCTAATGAAAACCTGTCTGAGGCCAAGTTCCCTGTAAAGCAGACTTGAGAGAGACATTTGTGTAGAGAACATTTATTAGGTAACTTCCTAGGAACCAAGGACTGTGGGGGAAAGGCTGAATTGGATAAAGGGAGTTGAGATACGAGGCAGTCACAACAAATACCTCAGCTAATCTCAAGGGGGAGCTGAGAAGCTGGGGTGACCCTTCAGAGTTGCCCTAAGTTGAGGCAGGAATATAGAGTTTTAATACCTTTCATTGGCCATTCTTCAGACATGAGTTGTCCCCAAGGATGGACATCAGCTTGACAAGTTTTTAATTCATTCTCCTGAGAATAAATTCTAGAGAGAATCAGCTGAGAGGCATGATCTGCCAACACTCCCAATAGCTAGGCAAACTTCAGTTTTGAGGGAGGATTTGGGTCACACACAATAGTCTCCACAACCAATTATTCATGAGAAATTTTATGTAGGCAGAGCTAATTCATGGCCAGTGAATCAAAACTACATAATCTATTTGGTTAAGCAACAGAAACTAAAAACCATCATTCTGAGCAAACTGTTGCAAGGACAGAAAAGCAAACACCACATGTTCTCACTCATAGGTGGGAACTGAACAATGAGAACAGTTGGACACAGGTTGGGGAACATCACACAACGGGGCCTGTAGTGGGGTGGGGGAAGCAGGGAGGGATGGCATTAGGAGATATACCTAATGTAAATGACAAGTTAATGGGTGCAGCACACCAACGTGGCACATGTATACATATGTAACAAACCTGCAAGTTGTGCACACGTACCCTAGAACTTAAAGTATAATAATAAAAAAGATAAAATAAAATCTATATATTGACACTCAATGTTTTTAATGCATTTCATATGTTTTGCCTTGCATTTGTTTATTTGTTTTTAAGAACCTTTAGAGAACAATAATTACTAATATAATATAGAGTAGCACATCACAGAGGTGGGAAGCTAACTCGCTCACTCTTCCCAGAACCTGTAACAACTAAAGATCCTAAGCATTGTCAGCTTTGGTATCTGATATAGTTTGGATGTTTGTCCCCTTCATATCTCATGTTAAAATGTGATCCCCAATGTTGGAGATAGATGCCTCCTGAACGGCTTGGTACTGCCCTCTTGGTAATGAATGAGTTCTCACCCTATGAGTTCATGCAAGATCTGGTTGTTTCAAAGAGACTGACACCTCCTCCCTGTCTCTCTTGCTTCCTCTCTCACCATGTGACACACTGGTTTCCCTTCACCTTCCACCACGACTGGAAGCCTCCTGAGGCCCTCCTGGGAAGCAGGTGCCAATACTATGCTTCACGTACAGCCTGCAGAACCAGGAGCCAAATAAACCTCATTTCTTTATAAATTACCGAGACTCAGGTTATTTCTTTATAACAAGGCAAATGGGCTAACAAACTATCATTCATAGATAGTGTATTAGTCCATTCCCATGCCACTGATAAAGACATACCCAAGACTGGGTAATTTAAGTAAAAAGAGGTTTAATGAACTCACAGTTCCACATGGCTGAGGAGGCCTCAATTATAACAGAAGGTGAAAGGCACATCTTACATGGCAGCAGGCAAACAGCGAATAAGAACCAAGTGAAAGGGGTTTCCCCTTATAAAACCATAAGATCTCATAAGACTTATTCACTACCACTAGAAGAGTATGGGGAAAACCATCCCCATGATTCAATTATCCTCCACCGGGTCCCTCCCACAACATGTGAATTATGGGAGCTACAACTCAAGATGAGATTTGGGAGGGGACACAGCCAAACCATATCAGACAGTAATAACTTTCAACTGAATATAGCTAGGCTTTCTGTCAGTGGGCCATAGCAGTCTAGAGAATACTTCGAGAAACTCTGGGAACAGCAGATATAGAGGTTAGATCTAGAGATTTTGAACAAAGTTTAGTGTTACAATGCATTGGTGACCATAGACAAAAGGTGTTTGTTGTTGTTATAGTTTGTTTTCTGTCTTGTTTTTCATCACGGGAGGACAAAAGGAAAAAAGGGGGGCAACGGTGAAGGGGAATGGAAAAAGACCTGCTTTTGTATGGGTGGAAGTTACTAAACAAGAGAATAAATTTGGATTACACAACAAATGCAAATCAAGTTAGAAACATGAAAGGCATGATTGAGGCCATGGTTCTAATAGAGATCAGTCAGTGGAACCAGAAGCATCCCACACCCAGAGAGGCTGCAGAGCCATTGTCTTCTCTCCTGTCAATGCTAAACTAATGAAATGGAACTCACAGAAGCACTATGTAATTAAATATTCATGGGACACAAGCCAATTTTGAAAAAGTTGCATTGATCAGTGAAAATATCTTTTGTTGTAAATATCTCCTCAAAACATTTCAGGAAAAAAAAATAAAGCTATAGTTTTCCTCTAGAAATATTTAACTTCATTACACCAGTTTTCTTATTTTTTACCTAATACATTCTGATATATTATTACATGGGTTAAAGATGTTCGATTCATGCCATTGTGGAAAGCACACATAATTTAGGCAATAATGCAAATTCTTTCCAAATTCTTTTATCGGTGTCACTTTATTTTTATTTCAAACACAATACAAAATTACAGGATGCTATCAAAGTGATGCTACAAAACCCCACTAAAATTTTTTGAATTCTTCAAATCACACACATACGCACACACACACACACACACACACACCATACATGCATTCCCCATACAGGCCGTTTTTGTGGGGTCTGAGTAAATAACTGTCATTTTATTTTCAATTTTTCATTTTGAAATAAAGACTTACCAGAAAAGTTGCAAAAATACATGCCTTTTTGAAGTAAAGTCTTGAGAAAGTTGTTTGGTGTATTCTTTTTTTTTCTTTTTTGAGATGGAGTCTTGCTCTGTTGCCCAGGCTGGAGTACAGTGGCACAATCTCGGCTCACTGCAAGCTCCACCTCCCAGGTTCACGCCATTCCCCTGCCTCAGCTTCCCAAGTAGAAGTAGCTGGGACTACAGGCGCCCGTCACCACGCCCGGCTAATTTTTTTTTTTTTTTGTATTTTTTTTTAGTAGAGACGGCGTTTCACCGTGTTAGCCAGGATGGTTTCGATCTCCTGACCTTGTGATCCGCCTGCCTCGGCCTCCCAAAGTGTTAGGATTACAGGCGTGAACCACTATGCCTGGCCTAGTGTATTCTTTATAGTAAAAAAAGAAATCACGTGTATATGTTGTGTATTAAAAGCATGCTAAGATTGTTAGACATGCGATTTCATCAGAGACTCCAATATAGAGCATAGCTGTAAGGACAGCCTAAGAGTGTTCTAATTGAAACATGTTGGAAGAAGATTCTAATTTCTTTCAACCCTTCTCAAGTTTGCATTCAGCAGATTTCCACTCTATAAAAATAACTCCTGCTCTGCAACTAATCTTCACAGATAAGCTCCAAACATATTTACAGCTCCATTTAAGTATAATGTACACACAGTAAAATTCAGCCTTTTAAAAGTGCAATTTAATGGGTTATGGCGGATGAGTATCATCATTTGACCACAATCATGATCAAGATACAGAAAATCTGCATCATCACAAAATGTTTTCTTTTGCTGTTTTGCATTTGATCTTTTCTCCATTCCTGAACACAGGCAACCGCTAATCTGCTTCTGTTGCTACAGTTTGCATTTGCTAGAGTATCTTATTAGTGCAATGATACATTGGTGTCTTTGATGGCTAGCTTCTTTCACTGAGCATAATGCTTTTGAGATTCATTTATATTGCTGTTGTATCAGTTTACTCCTTTTTATTGTTGAGTGGTACTACATCTATGGACTTGCCACAACTGGTTTATCCATTTACAAGTTGATGGATACATCTGCTATGAACTTCAAGGATGAGGCTTGGCATAAATATGTTTTTTTTTTTTTAATTATTATTTTTCTTCTTTTTTTAAATTTATTTATTATTATTATACTTTAAGTTGTAGGGTACATGTGCATAACATGCAGGTTTGTTACAAATGTATACTTGTGCCATGTTGGTGTGCTGCACCCAACAACTTGTCATTTACATCAGGTATAACTCCCAATGCAATCCCTCCCCCCTCCCCCCTCCCCATGACAGGCCCCTGTGTGTGATGTTCCCCTTCCTGAGTCCAAGTGATCTCATTGTTCAGTTCCCACCTATGAGTGAGAACATGCGGTGTTTGGTTTTCTGTTCTTGTGATAGATTGCTAAGAATGATGGTTTCCAGTTACATCCATGTCCCTACAAAGGACACAAACTCATCCTTTTTGATGGCTGCATACTATTCCATGGTGTATATGTGCCACATTTTCTTAATCCAATCTGTCACTGATGGACATTTGGGTTGATTCCAAGTCTTTGCTATTGTGAATAGTGCTGCAATAAACATACGTGTGCATGTGTCTTTATAGCAGCATAATTTATAATCCTTTGGGTATATACCCAGTAATGGGATGGCTGGGTCATATGGTACATCTAGTTCTAGATCCTTGAGGAATCGCCATACTGTTTTCCATAATGGTTGAACTAGTTTACAATCCCACCAACAGTGTAAAAGTGTTCCTATTTCTCCACATCCTCTCCAGCACCTGTAGTTTCCTGACTTTTTAATGATCGCCATTCTAACTGGTGTGAGATGGTATCTCATTGTGGTTTTGAATTGCATTTCCCTGATGGCCAGTGATGATGAGCATTTTTTCATGTGTCTGTTGGCTGTATGAATGTCTTCTTTTGAGAAATGTCTGTTCATATCCTTTGCCCACTTTTTGATGGGGTTGTTTGTTTTTTTCTTGTAAATTTGTTTGAGTTCTTTGTAGGTTCTGGATATTAGCCCTTTGTCAGATGAGTAGATTGCAAAAATTTTCTCCCATTCTGTAGCTTGCCTGTTCACTCTGATGGTAGTTTCTTTTGCTGTGCAGAAGCTCTTTAGTTTAATGAGATCCCATTTGTCAATTTTGGCTTTTGCTGCCGTTGCTTTTGGTGTTTTAGACATGAAGTCTTTGCCCATGCCTATGTCCTGAATGGTACTACCTAGGTTTTCCTCTAGGATTTTTATGGTATTAGGTCTATCATTTAAGTCTCTAATCCATCTTGAATTAATTTTCGTATAAGGAGTAAGGAAAGGATCCAGTTTCAGCTTTCTACTTATGGCTAGCCAATTTTCCCAGCACCATTTATTAAATAGGGAATCCTTTCCCCATTTCTTGTTTCTCTCAGGTTTGTCAAAGATCAGATGGCTGTAGATGTGTGGTATTATTTCTGAGGACTCTGTTCTGTTCCATTGGTCTATATCTCTGTTTTGGTACCAGTACCATGCTGTTTTGGTTACTGCAGCCTTGTAGTATAGTTTGAAGTCAGGTAGCGTGATGCCTCTAGCTTTGTTCTTTTGACTTAGGATTGTCTTGGAGATGTGGGCTCTTTTTTGCTTCCATATGAACTTTAAAGCAGTTTTTTCCAATTCTGTGAAGAAACTCATTGGTAGCTTGATGGGGATGGCATTGAATCTATAAATTACCTTGGGCAGTATGGCCATTTTCACGATATTGATTCTTCCTATCCATGAGCATGGTATGTTCTTCCATTTGTTTGTGTCCTCTTTGATTTCACTGAGCAGTGGTTTGTAGTTCTCCTTGAAGAGGTCCTTTACATCCCTTGTCAGTTGGATTCCTAGGTATTTTATTCTCTTTGAAGCAATTGTGAATGGAAGTTCATTCCTGATTTGGCTCTTTGTTTGTCTGTTACTGGTGTATAAGAATGCTTGTGATTTTTGCACATTAATTTTGTATCCTGAGACTTTGCTGAAGTTGCTTATCAGCTGAAGGAGATTTTGGGCTGAGACAATGGGGTTTTCTAAATATACAATCATGTCATCTGCAAACAGGGACAATTTGACTTCTTCTTTTCCTAACTGAATACCCTTGATTTCTTTCTCTTGCCTAATTGCCCTAGCCAGAACTTCCAACACTATGTTGAATAGGAGTGGTGAGAGAGGGCATCCCTGTCTTGTGCCAGTTTTCAAAGGGAATTCTTCCAGTTTTTGCCCATTCAGTATGATATTGGCTGTCGGTTTGTCATAAATAGCTGTTATTATTTTGAGGTACGTTCCATCAATACCGAATTTATTGAGCGTTTTTAGCATGAAGGGCTGTTGAATTTTGTCAAAAGCCTTTTCTGCATCTATTGAGATAATCATGTGGTTCTTGTCTTTGGTTCTATTTATATGCTGGATTATGTTGATTGATTTGCGAATGTTGAACCAGCCTTGCATCCCAGGGATGAAGCCCACTTGATCATGGTGGATAAGCTTTTTGATGTGTTGCTGAATCCGGTTTGCCAGTATTTTATTGAGGATTTTTGCATCGATGTTCATCAGGGATATTGGTCTAAAATTCTCTTTTTTTGTTGTGTCTCTGCCAGGCTTTGGTATCAGGATGATGTTGGCCTCATATAATGAGTTAGGGAGGATTCCCTCTTTTTCTATTGATTGGAATAGTTTCAGAAGGAATGGTACCAACTCCTCCTTGTACCTCTGGTAGAATTCAGCTGTGAATCCATCTGGTCCTGGACTTTTTTTGGTTGGTAGGCTATTAATTATTGCCTCAATTTTAGAGCCTGCTATTGGTCTATTCAGAGATTCAACTTCTTCCTGGTTTAGTCTTGGAAGAGTGTAAGTGTCCAGGAAATTATCCATTTCTTCTAGATTTTCCAGTTTATTTGCGTAGAGGTGTTTATAGTATTCTCTGATGGTAGTTTGTATTTCTGTGGGGTCGGTGGTGATATCCCCTTTATCATTTTTAATTGCGTCGATTTGATTCTTCTCTCTTTTCTTCTTTATTAGTCTTGCTAGTGGTCTGTCAATTTTGTTGATCTTTTCAAAAAACCAACTCCTGGATTCATTGATTTTTTGGAGAGTTTTTTGTGTCTCTATCTCCTTCATTTCTGCTCTGATCTTAGTTATTTCTAGCCTTCTGCTAGCTTTCGAATGTGTTTGCTCTTGCTTCTCTAGTTCTTTTAATTGCGATGTTAGAGTGTCAATTTTAGATCTTTCCTGCTTTCTCTTGTGGGCATTTAGTGCTGTAAATTTCCCTCTACACACTGCTTTAAATGTGTCCCAGAGATTCTGGTATGTTGTATCTTTGTTCTCATTGGTTTCAAAGAACATCTTTATTTCTGCCTTCATTTCGTTATGTACCCAGTAGTCATTCAGGAGCAGGTTGTTCAGTTTTCATGTAGTTGAGCGGTTTTGATTGAGTTTCTTAGTCCTGAGTTCTAGTTTGATTGCACTGTGGTCTGAGAGACAGTTTGTTATAATTTCTGTTCTTGTACATTTGCTGAGGAGTGCTTTACTTCCAATTACGTGGTCGATTTTGGAGTAAGTACGATGTGGTGCTGAGAAGAATGTATATTCTGTTGATTTGGGGTGGAGAGTTCTATAGATGTCTATTAGGTCTGCTTGCTGCAGAGATGAGTTCAATTCCTGGATATCCTTGTTAACTTTCTGTCTCGTTGATCTGTCTAATGTTGACAGTGGAGTGTTGAAGTCTCCCATTATTATTGTATGGGAGTCTAAGTCTCTTTGTAAGTCTCTAAGGACTTGCTTGATGAATCTGGGTGCTCCTGTATTGGGTGCATATATATTTAGGATAGTTAGCTCTTCCTGTTGAATTGATCCCTTTACCATTATGTAATGGCCTTCTTTGTCTCTTTTGATCTTTGATGGTTTAAAGTCTGTTTTATCAGAGACTAGTATTGCAACCCCCGCTTTTTTTTGTTCTCCATTTGCTTGGTAAATCTTCCTCCATCCCTTTATTTTGAGCCTATGTATGTCTCTGCGTGTGAGATGGGTCTCCTGAATACAGCAGACTGATGGGTCTTGACTCTTTATCCAGTTTGCCAGTCTGTGTCTTTTAATTGGATCATTTAGTCCATTTACATTTAAGGTTAAGATTGTTATGTGTGAACTTGATCCTGCCATTATGATATTAACTGGTTATTTTGCTCGTTAGTTGATGCAGTTTCTTCCTAGCCTCGATCGTCTTTACATTTTGGCATGTTTTTGCAATGGCTGGTACCGGTTGTTCCTTTCCATGTTGAGTGCTTCCTTCAGGGTCTCTTGTAAGGCAGGCCTAGTGGTGACAAAATCTCTAAGCATTTGCTTATCTGTAAAGGATTTTATTTCTCCTTCACTTATGAAACTTAGTTTGGCTGGATATGAAATTCTGGGTTGAAAATTCTTTTCTTTAAGAATGTTGAATATTGGCCCCCACTCTCTTCTGGCTTGTAGAGTTTCTGCCGAGAGATCTGCTGTTAGTCTGATGGGCTTCCCTTTGTGGGTAACCCGACCTTTCTCTCTGGTTGCCCTTAAGATTTTTTCCTTCATTTCAACTTTGGTGAATCTGGCAATTATGTGTCTTGGAGTTGCTCTTCTCGAGGAGTATCTTTGTGGCGTTCTCTGTATTTCCTGGATTTGAATGTTGGCCTGCCCTACTAGGTTGGGGAAGTTCTCCTGGATGATATCCTGAAGAGTGTTTTCCAACTTGGTTCCATTTTCCCCCTCACTTTCAGGGACCCCAATCAGACGTAGATTTGGTCTTTTTACATAATCCCATACTTCTTGCAGGCTTTGTTCATTTCTTTTTCTTCTTTTTTCCTTTGGTTTCTCTTCTCGCTTCATTTCATTCATTTGATCCTCAATCGCAGATACTCTTTCTTCCAGTTGATCGAGTCGGTTACTGAAGCTTGTGCATTTGTCACATATTTCTCGTGTCATGGTTTTCATCTCTTTCATTTCGTTTAGGACCTTCTCTGCATTAATTACTCTAGCCATCAATTCTTCCACTTTTTTTTTCAAGATTTTTAGTTTCTTTGCGCTGGGTACGTAATTCCTCCTTTAGCTCTGAGAAATTTGATGGACTGAAGCCTTCTTCTCTCATCTCGTCAAAGTCATTCTCCGTCCAGCTTTGATCCGTTGCTGGCGATGAGCTGCGCTCCTTTGCCGGGGGAGATGCGCTCTTATTTTTTGAATTTCCAGCTTTTCTGCCCTGCTTTTTCCCCATCTTTGTGGTTTTATCTGCCTCTGGTCTTTGATCATGGTGATGGACTGATGGGGTTTTGGTGTAGGTGTCCTTCCTGTTTGATAGTTTTCCTTCTAACAGTCAGGACCCTCAGCTGTAGGTCTGTTGGAGATTGCTTGAGGTCCACTCCAGAACCTGTTTGCCTGGGTATCAGCAGCAGAGGCTGCAGAAGATAGAATATTGCTGAACAGCGAGTGTACCTGTCTGATTCTTGCTTTGGAAGCTTCCTCTCAGGGGTGTACTCCTCCCTGTGAGGTGTGGGGTGTCAGACTGCCCCTAGTGGGGGATGTCTCCCAGTTAGGCTACTCAGGGGTCAGGGACCCACTTGAGCAGGGAGTCTGTCCCTTCTCAGATCTCAACCTCCGTGTTGGGAGATCCACTGCTCTCTTCAAAGCTGTCAGACAGAGTCGTTTGCGTCTGCAGAGGTTTCGGCTGTGTTTGTTATTGCCCTGTCCCCAGAGGTGGAGTCTACAGAGACAGGCAGGTTTCCTTGAGCTGCTGTGAGCGCCACCCACTTCGAGCTTCCCAGCAGCTTTGTTTACCTACTTAAGCCTCAGCAATGGCGGGCGCCCCTCCCCCAGCTTCGCTGCTGCCTTGCCGGTAGATCACAGACTGCTGTGCTAGCAATGAGGGAGGCTCCGTGGGTGTGGGACCCTCCCGGCCAGGTGTGGGATATGATCTCCTGGTGTGCCTGTTTGCTTAAAGCGCAGTATTGGGGTGGGAGTTACCCGATTTTCCAGGTGTTGTGTGTCTCAGTTCCCCTGGCTAGGAAAAGGGATTCCCTTCCCCCTTGCGCTTCCCAGGTGAGGCAATGCCTCACCCTGTTTCAGGTCTGGGTGGTCGGGCTGCAGCAGCTGACCAGCACCAATAGTCCGGCACTCCCCAGTGAGATGAAGCCAGTACCTCAGTTGAAAATGCAGAAATCACTGGTCTTCTGTGTCGCTCGCGCTGGGAGTTGGAGACTGGAGCTGTTCCTATTCGGCCATCTTGCTCCGCCCCCCTCCTCATTCTCGGCATAAATATGTTTTTATCTATTTTGAGTCGCAGTGGAGTTATTTAGCCATACGATCAGTACTAAGTTTAATGTTAAAAGAAACTACCAAACTGCTTTCCAAAATGTCTGTACCGTTTTGAAGTCCCACCAGCCAGGTGTGAATAGCAATTCTTCACATCGTGTGGTATGGTCAGTTCTGTTCATGTCAGCCACTCCAGTAGGTGTACAGTGGTACCTCAATGTGGTTTTAACTTGCATTTCCCTGATGACAAGTAATGTTAAGTATCTTTTCATCTGCATATTGGGCATCATCTCTTTTTAAATTAAAATGTCTTTACAAATATTTGGCCCATTTAGGTCAAAATAATACGTTAAATGAGTTGTGTTTTGTTCTTTAGTTTTTTACTTATGTGTACATTCTAGATACAAGTTCTTTGTCAGACATATTTAAAATTATTCTGTCCCAATTTGTGGTTTGCCTTTTCATTTTTTGATGCTATGTTTTAAATTGCAAAAGTTTTAATTTGATGAAGTCCAACTTACTATTTTTTTCTATTTTCATCTATTCTTTTCTTATCTAAAAATGTTTTAGCTATAGTAAGAGTATTAAAAATTTTTCCTATTTAGTAAGCTTTATACTTTTTATATTTACATTATGTATATGATACATGTTGAGTTAATTTGAGGATATGGTGTGAGGTAATTCTGAAGTTCATATTCTCCATTTAATATCCAGTTTTAATAGGACCATCTTTATAAAGACTTTTCCTTATTGAATTATTGTGGCAACTTTGGCCATGTAAGGCTGGATATCTTTCTAAATCATTCATTCTGTTTCACTGACACATACTATCTCTTCTTCATGCCAATAACTTTACTGTATTGGTAAGTGTAGCTTTACAATATGTCTTGAAATTTGGAAACATACTATGTCTTCATGCCAATAACTTTACTGTATTGGTTAGTGTAGCTATACAATATGTCTTGAAATTTGGAAAGTTCTCCAACTTTGTTCCTCTTCCTAAAACATTCTCTGGCTATTCTAGGACTTTTGCATTTAAAAGAAAATAGAATCTGCTTAGTAATTTCTCCAGAAACGCCTATAGGTTTGATTTGGATTGTGCCAAATCTGGAGATCAGTTTCAGAAGAATTATCTTCTAATAAGTATTAAATATATATTTATCAATGAACTTGATACATATTTCTACCTATTCAATTTCTCATATTAGTGATTTGGAAATTTTGGATTGGCATACCTTTCATTAAATTTATTCTGAACTATTTTATTATTTTTGAGGCTATTATAAGTTGAATTGCTTACATAATTTTATTTTCTAGTTGGTGTTGATTGTGTATAGAAATACAATTGATTTTATTTATTGATCTTTCATCTCACAGCTTTGTTAAATTCACTTCATACCTCTAGCACGTTTCTGCAGATGACTAAGAATTTTCTATGTATATATTTACATCACATGAGAATAGTTTTTTTCTTTCTTCCCAACTTGGATATCACTTATTTCTTCTTTTCTTTTTCTTTCTTCCTTCTGTCCATTCCTCCTTCCTTCCCTCCTTTCTTTATCCCTGTTTTAGAATCAGTTTTGTAATTCATCCAAAAGGACCTATAAGGTTTCATAGGAATTACACTAAATCTGGAGATCAATTTCAGGAGAATTATCATCTCATAAGTATTAAATATTTATCAATGAACTTGGTATATATTTCCACTTATTTAATATTTAATGCAATACTTCAAAGAACTGGGGAGAGATGACATCATTGCATTTTTCACCATCTTATGTAGAAAGTATTAAGGCTTTCACCATTTTAAGTAAGATGTTTGCTATAAATTTTTTGTAAACACGTAATCAGTTTGAAAATGTACTCTTCTATCCTCAGTTTGCTGGGAGTTTTTAATTTAAAAAATATGTTGTATTTTGTAAATTCCTTTTTTGCATCTATTGAGAGTGCCATGTAATTTTTCTCCTTTTTTCTGTCAACATGGTAGATTTTCAGTTGTTGAAACCAACTTGAGATAAATCCCATTTTGTTAAGACACATTATCATTTTTAAATATTCCTAGACTCAACTTGCTAATATTGTATTAAGAATGTTGCATCTAAGTTCATAATGGTTATCAGTCTGTCACTTTTGAGTTGTGATATCTGTATTTCTTTTTGGTATCAAGATAATCCACACAAAACATCTACTTCTCTCATCAGTAATAATCTGACCAGGGATAACACCAAGAGTTATAGAGGAAGCTGTCATTACCTGTGGCAGCAGAGATACCAGAGATGCCAAAAAGGAAAGCAAGGCTAAATTTTCAAATATAATCACATGAAATGTCAGAAAGCCACGTGATGGAAACATAGGAGAGCAACGTCTTAGAGGTCAAAACAAGTAGTTAAGTACTGCACATGATAATAAAAAGTGGAGTCTTTTCCTAAAGCAGAGCCTGGCTGCTGCCTAGCTTCTTCGACAATTCTTGGTAGGTTTTCATGGCTTTAGAAGGGTTTATAATTTAGGTAAAGTTATAGTCAGGGAAACGGTGGGTGTAGGTTGGCTCTGTACAAATGAAGCAATTATAGGAGCACTGCAGTTAGAAAGAAAATGATACTGATGATATTTTGGTCATACTAATACATGCTAATGATAATCATAGCAATCACGCTAATGACAGAAAAAATACATATGTAACATTAACATGCATCTATTTGCACATATACATATGTGAATAGAAACATGGATTTAAAGATATGAAAGTATAGAAATAGCCTACACCTGATAAAATTTGCTTATACACAATAACAAACATCAGTATAAAAAGAGGTTTTGGTGTATCACAGAATTCTCCAATAGATCACAATTTTGACATTATGGGAAGTGACTTCTATTTTTATCATTTTTAGAACTTTTCTTTATCTCCATTATCTCCATTCTCTACTTCCAACATTCCTGGAGACCGAGTTCAAGGATCAGTAAATATTCTCAACCTTAACCATAGCAGACTTCATTCATTCCATGTATGTTTGTTATTTTTCCCCATTGGCAGAAGGCTTTATGCCATAAAATATAAAACATATCTTTGACAAACCTGACAAAAACAAGCAATGGGGAAAGATTCGCTATTTAATAAATGGTGATGGGAAAACTGACTAGCCATATGAAGAAAACTGAAACTGGACCCCTTCCTTACACTTTATAAAAAAATTAACTCAAGATGGATTAAAGACTTAACCATAAGACCTAAAACCATAAAAACTCTAGAAGAAAACCTAGCCATATCATTCAGGACATAGGCATAGGCAAAAACTTCATGACTAAAACACCAAAAGCAATGGCAACAAAAGCCAAAATTGACAAATGGGATCTAATTAAACTAAAGAGCTTCTGCACAGCAAAAGAAACTATCATCTGAGTGAACAGGCAACTTACAGAGTGGGAGAAAATTTTTGCAATCTATCCATCTAACAAAGGGCTAATATCCAGAATCTACAAGGAACTTAAACAAATTTACAAGAAAAAAGCAAACAACCATTTCTCATTCCATTCTGCCAAATCTAGTCAGAAGTCTAGGTGAGGTGGCTTGGCAGTATCTATGAGCAGAAACCATTCACGTGGCTGGTATATGTGCTTCCGTGAAACTAAGGGAAAAAGAGAAGGAGGGAGGGAGAAAAGAAAGAAGAAGGAAATTCAGGGCAAAGGATATGAACAGACACGTCTCAAAATAAGACATTTATGCAGCCAACAAACATATGAAAAAAAGCTCATCATAGGCTGGGTGTGGTGGCTCACGCCTGTAATCCCAGCACTTTGGGAGGCCAAGGAGGGTGGATCACAAGGTCAGGGGTTTGAGACCAGCCTCGCCAATATGGTGAAACCCTGTCTCTACTAAAAACACACACAAAAAAACACTTTAACCAGGCATGGTGGCACATACCTGTAATCCCGGCTACTCAAGATGCTAAGGCAGGAGAATTGCTTGAACCCATGAGGTGGAGGTTGTAGTGAGCCGAAATCATGCCACTGCACTCCACCCTGGGTGACAGAGTGAGACTCTTGTCTCAAAAAAAAAAAAAAGCTCATCATCACTGGCCCAACGAGATACCATCTTGCGCCAGCTAGAATGGCAATCATTACAAAGTCAGGAAACAACAGGTGCTAGGGAGGATGCAGAGAAATAGGAACACTTTTACACTGTTGGTGGGAGTGTAAATTAGTTCAACCACTGTGGAAGACAGTGTGGCGATTCCTCAAGGATCCAGAATTAGAAATACCATTTGACCCAGCAATCTCATTACCAGGTATATATACAAAGGATTATAAATCATTCTACTATAAAGACACATTGACATATGTTTATTGCAGCACTATTCACAATGGCAAAGACTAGGAACCAACCCAAATGCCCATCAGTGATAGACTGGATAAAGAACATATGGCACATATACACCATGGAATACTATGCAGCCACAAAGAAGGATGAGTTCATGTCCTTTGCAGAGACATGAATGAAGCTGGAAACCATCATTCTCAGCAAACTAACACAGGAACAGAAAATCAAACACCGCATGTTCTCACTCATAAATGGGAGTTGAACAATGAGAACAATGAGAACAGGGAGGGTAACATTACACACCAGGGTATGTCAGTGGGTCGGAGGGCTAGGGGAAGGATAGCCTTAGGAGAAATACTTAATGTAGATGACGGGATGATGGGTGCAGTAAACCACCACAGCACGTGTATACCTATTTCACAAACCTGCAAGTTCTGCACATGTATCCCAGAACTGAATATACATACACACACACACACACACACACACACACACACACACACACACACACACATATCTTCTATTCAAGTACAAAACAGGCCTAATCATATTTAAGTTTAATTTAAAAACTTCAAAACGGTAAAAATAGAAATATGCTTCTCACACAAACAGTGACATAATAAAGCAAGCTAAAATGTATGTTTGAGTTAAAAAAAATTGCTTAGGAGACATCTTGAATTCCATTCCAAGGAACTAGTTTTCAAAAGTTTACAATCAGATTTCAGTTTGGCAAAAGGCGACAATGCTGTTTTGAAAATAATTTCTGAAAATAGCTTCCCCAGCAGTTCCAAATGGCAGTCCTGATACAAGGAAGTCTGGGCAATTTTGTTACCACCAGGAACATTGAGTTTCTTTTCAGACCTTGAAATTCTGGGAATCCCTCGAATAATAATAAACGATAATCTTTTATTTTACATACAAATATTTTTTAATGTTAATATAAAAGCTTGTGTATGAACTAAAACTGTCAATCTGCCACTTTTAAGAAAGAAGAATCCATTACATCCCTAATCTATAATGAGTTGATATGTTCCATAAGCCGTTCTGGAAGAAGGCTACACTCAGAGCATAAATTGGTATAGATCGCTTTGCTCTCACAGATAGCAACATAATATTTTCTGCTGAATGGGAAAAAGTTTAAGGCATAAATCAAGATAAAGCAATCAGCTGATAAAGAATTACAAAGAGGCCCCATACCTTTTCCTTAGTGAACGCCATGTGACATATTGATTTTCCACTGAAGATAAAAGCCAAAATCATGTGTCATCAATATAAGCAAGCAAAACTATTTGGTTCAATATGTTATAGTATTTTACAACAACAACAAAAAAAACTTGCAGAGAAAAGACAAATCTGAAATGTTGCACGTGATTCAAACAAGTCTGGACCAGCAGAGACATTTCAGAGGTCATTGCTAGAGAGTCAAGGATACATTAGAGAGAAATAAACTCCTGCTTTTTTTGTTTATCTACCTATATACACAGATACCGTCTGATTAAGATGATTGATACCAGGTATGGTATTTGACGGTATAGTTACTTACAAAATAATTAATCCCTTAGGATCTAATGCAGTTTTCTTCATATTACACCTTTACACATGTATATTTAAATACTTCCTTGAGAAGTGGAAGCTAGCCAGGAAGCTGTTAGCATATGCAGTATATTTCTGCAAATTCCAAAATGGTAAATAAATCCCACAATCAAAATTTCAAGCCTATCTAGAGGCCCTCAGCTGGATAGCGTCATCACAGCAAAAATCTGCAAAATCAGACGTGGCCGCCCCGGACACAAAGTCTATGTTTCTCATTCCAGTCTACTAAATCCAGTCAGAAGTCTGGGTGAGGTGGCTTGGCAGTATCTATGAGCAGAAAGCATTCAAATGACTGGTATCTGTGATTCTGGTGAACTAAGGGAAAAAGAGAAGGAGGGAGGGAGAAAAGAAAGAAGAGGGAAATGCAAGGAGAGAGGAAGGGAAGGAGACTGGGAAGAAGGGATGGAGGAAGCAAGGGAGGGAGGAATAAAGGAAGGAAGTTACACCAAGTTTCAAAACTCGCCACGGACTGAGAAGGGTTAAGAGACAAATCGAATTTAAAGCATTTATGTTCCTACTTTTCCTTATTCATATTTTTCTTACCCATTCTAGGAAATGGGTAATTCCACTGTGCTCTGATAGCATCCTTCAATAAAGAAGAAAAATATATTTTCCCCCAGGAGGATTTTGTAGTGAAAGAGACAGCATAATTTTTTTAAAATGTTGTTTATAATATAATTTGTTTTTTCATTTGTAGGGTGTGTCTTAAATCCTAAATGGTACATCATTTTTTAATACTTCTAGTAATAAAATGTTTCTGAAGTTATGTTGCAAATAACATAGGACCATGTTTAATAATGTTAAGTTGATCCCACTTTCCCTGAAATTATATACAGAAATGCTGAAAGTATAAATTACAAATGCAGCTTCATGGAATATTTTTCTTCCAAGTGTGAATTTGCTAGAATTTGCATTGAAAGAGGTTGGAAGGAGGCTGTTGTTATGAATCCTGTGTAAGCAACACTCAGATTTGTTGCTTACTGAACAGCATGCTAAATCTTGCTTCACAGTGCAAATTCTAGCATAGATCTAGAATGCATCTGGGTCAAATTCTTAAAAAGAAAGTTCTTCTCAAGTTGGTTGTAATGGTAGCTAATTTAAAAATTAATGTTCTGTGATTCTGATAAAAACATTTGTGGTGAACCAACAATAAAGGCAGCTGAAGATAGTGGTATGAAAAAGTTATTTTTCATGATGTACTTGGATGTTCTTGTAAGAAATTATACTTTTGGAAGGTCGGTAATATGCTCATTGTATAAGAGTTAAAATGTTTTTAGAAGTTATTGTCAGAATTTTGCTTTAATAGTGTTGTAAAGTGTCCATTCTCTCTCTCTCATTTTCATTCAACAGCCCCTACAAATAGAGCCTGGTTCAAAGGTCTTTCCCTCTTGGAATATGACTCCTCCCATGTCCCTCTACATAGGCTGTTCTATAACAAATTATTTTGCTGTCTTGATTTTTCACAGAGACATGCTAGTAGTAGAGAGCCAGGCGAATGTAAGATGTCCTATATAAAAGGTCTGCTAGAAAAAGAAATCAGCACTGAGTTCTAAGGATACTAAACAACTTTTAAAAACTCAAGCAAGCCATACTAAACACATTAATTATAACCAAACTAGATAAAACAATGAAACTTATCCAAAAAGAAAAAGTACATCAACTTTCTAGGTTTAAAATTGTTTAAGGCTGCCATCCAAGGACCATCTATGATAACAAGTACAGTAGTCTGTATTGACACAAAGTTTTAGTGATAGACGTAATTTCATTCTTCCGCTGGTGGTGTTCTGGAATAAATGGAATATCTGCTGATCAAATCTGAATGCATCCCATAATATTAGTATCTAGGATCCCAGATCTGCAGACACTATCTCTTTCTCAGATCTACACTTTCAATATTATGTTAGTTAAAATGAGAAGTATGTTACAAAATGTCTTTTAGAAAAGAAATATTGGCTGGGTATGGTGGCTCATGCCTGTAATCCCAACACTCTGAAAGGCCAAGGTGAGAGGATCTCTTCAGCTCCAGAATTTGAGACTAGCTTGGGTAACATAGTAAGACCTCCTATCTATAAAAAATCTTAAAAATTAGCCAGGTGTGGTCGTGCATGCCTGTAGGCGCAGCTACTTGGGAGGCTGAATCAAGAGGATCACTTGAGCCTGGGAGTTTGAGGCTGCAGTGAACTATGAACACGGCACTGAACTGCAGTTTGGGCAACAGAGTGAGAACTTGTCTTCAAAAAAATTTAAAAAAGAAGAAAAAAAATTGGAACTATTGTGTTGACATACACTATGGTACTCTTTCTTATATAAACTATTTCTTTGTAGTATTCTAGAGAATTCAAGACCAATTTATCATTTAATAATTTAGTATGGCATATTATTGCATTAGTATAGGATGTTATTATATAATTAGTATAAGTGACCAGTGCTGCAACAACCACATTCCAAAAGGTATTGTGATCCTCCAAAGTTACAATGTCTAAATGCCATTATTCTCCTTAGTAAGAGCATTATACCATAATTTTTCAGCACCATGAAAATCTACAAATGCCCTCTAAAATATATTTAGAAAACATGTGGAAAAAAAATAGATACAATTTCAGAAGATTCCAATATTTTGAAAATTAGCCTTTTTGGAATAAACAATTCTTTATGACATATAAATAAACACATTTTTCAGACTAGTGGGGTAGCATGTGGATCAGTCAAAATAATTAGATTACTAAAACTTGTAATCTTATTAGAAAAATGGAAATCATTGGAATTATTAGCCTTCAAGTTGCTATGTATTGAATCTGATAAAAATAATTAAGATAATACTTCATTTTTCAGTATAATAGCTCCCTAGTATTTTTTGTTTCTTATTTAATATGGATTATATTTACTTCTGTGAATAATGTGGATGAAGATCATTACAGTGTCAAGATCACTGGGTTCAGAACCCGGAAACCTCAAATCTATTCTTTGTTCTTCAATACCTACTAGACTTTAAAGAAGACAGTTTCTGGACTCTAATTTCTCTATCTGTAGAATAAATGGGTTAGACCAAAGAACTCCTTTCTGCTTATAAATTTTCTAATTATATGACTGAGTGTACACCAGGAAAACAGTCTATCTCCTGTATAAATTAATGATGGAAATGAAAACCACCATGTCTCATGGAATTAACCACATTAATATTAACATCAACTGCTCAGAAGGACTTAAGTGCAAGTGTCACAGGAATTCTGAAGCACAGAGAACTAAAAATAAGAATATAACACTCTTCGTATTTTCAAAGAAGATTTTAATAATTTATATAAACACAGTAGCCTGTTCATAAAAAAAAGAAAGGTGATGTCTTAGCATATTCAGGGTTCAACCAAACTACCTGAATATAAATCAAAGTAATATTCACCTAACTGACATAATTGGCATGAATAATTTTAAGTAAAACACCTTTATTTGATATTAAATATGAATAAGCCAAAACAGAGAAAATTAATAAATTGATCATTTATTGAAACTGAAATAAAATATATAATTATTAATGCCTCTTATATACATAAACCAATCATTGCTTAAATGAGCTGACATACTAGCTCCATAGTTTCAAGTCACTAAGGAATTCTTATGAACTCAATAAAGAAACCAGAATTAAGCACAAAGAATGATGAACTGGAAAGTAGTCCTCTCTTTCTATCTACTAATTAGGAGTACAATCATTCAGTCAAATAGTCATTCAACAAACATTTAGCATACAGCTTCTGGATACCAGGTACTGGGGTAGGCACTAGAGCAACAAGGACATAGTCCCTACATTCAGTGAGCTCACAGGCAAGTAAACAAGTAAATATAAAGATTGCATGATTGGCCGGGAGCAGTGGCTCATGCCTGTAATCCCAGTACCTTGTGAAGTCAAGGTGAGCAGATCACGAGGTCAAGAGATTGAGACCATTCTGGCCAACATGGTGAAACCCTGTCTGTACTAAAAATACAAAAATTAGCTGTGCATGGTGGCGTGCACCTGTAGTTACTCGGGAGGCTGAGGCAAGAGAATCACTTGAACCTGGGAGGTTAAGGTTGCAGTGAGCCAAGATCGTGCTACTGCACTCCAGCCTGGTGACAGAGTGAGACTCTGTCTCAAAAAAAAAAAAAAAAAAAAACTGCATGATAAACGTATATCTACAAAGGGCACAAAGGAATAAGTAGCTAATCCCCTAAAGACACATGGAGCAGTCAGTGTAAGTTTCAGGAAAAGGTAACAGAAACTGAAGTAAAAAACTAACCTGAATCTGAAAAAAATGAGTATTTTCCAAGCATGTTTCAAGGGAGAAGTTGCAGGATGCAGAAGTCTTCCCAAGTACAAAAAGAGAATGAACTCTGGACTATTGGCAACTTAAGGCACACAGGAATCAGTAAATGTAGGGATGAGAGGCACACAGAAATACGGGCAAAAACAGGAATTTTGACTTTATTCCATAAATTATGGAAAGCCACCAATGGGTTTTAAGTAATAAAATACTAAGACCAGGTTTCCATTTTAGAAAGATCAATTTGATTTCAGTGAGGAGGTCCAAAAATGAGAGCAGCAAGGCCAGATAGAAGGTACTATTGCAACTAACTGTGGTTGGAGATGCGGACTAAAACTAAGGTGAAATCATTTAGAAGAAAGAGCGTGGATATAAGAGCCATTGGTTTGGCCTCTGCACATCTTTACTGTTATACTGATAACATGGGGATAAAAATAAATATTATTTGTGTTTAAACTATTATCGTTACGTGAAGATTAAACAAATAACATATTATGACAACATCTGATATTCAAGAAATATTCATTAAGTCTTGAAAACAGGGAAGATGAAAGGAAGGAAGAAAGGAAGGAAACAGGGAGAGGGGAGGAAGGGAGGAGAAAGGAGAGAATATGGGAAGGAGAGAGGGGGAAAATAATAAGAAAGAAGTAGAAAGCCAGGTACCGCTGCTCACGCCTGTAATCCCAGCACTTTGGGTGGCTGAGTCAGGCAGATCACAAGGTCAGGAGTTCAAGACCAGCCTGGTCAATATGGTGAAACCCCGTCTCTGCTAAAAATACAAAAATTAGCTGGGTGTGGTGGCATGTGCCTGTAGTCCTGGCTACTCAGGAGGCTGAGACAGGAGAATGGCATGAACCCTGGAGGCGGAGCTTGCAGTGAGCCGAGATCACGCCACTGCACTCTAGCCTGAGTGACAAAGCAGGAGTCTGTCTCAAAAAAAAAAAAAAAGAAAAGAAAAGAAAGAAAGAAGCAGAAAAAGATATAGTATTTCTTTCTTAGCAGAAGCTACTCTCATTTTTCAATACTCTGCCTTTCTAATGTATCACTGACAAGGAAAGAGGCCTTGAATAATTGACTGAAGTCAGAATAGGTAAGGCACTCCACCTGTGAATATATGAGAGGCCTTAAAAAGTTCATGGAAAATGTATATTATGAAAAAAACTATGCGAATATTTCAATTTTGGCAGCAAAATAAACTTATACTACTTTATTATAGCATGTCCGAACAGGATCTAGTTTGAGACACTAAGAAGGAGTAGACATTAGTCTGAAAACAGCCCCTATCAGAGCAATGTAAATTCTGCTAAAACTGAAGCAAGAATAAACCTTAAATTATGATAAAGCTTGGGTGAAAGAATGGTGAAATCATTGATGCTTTACAAGAAGCTTAGGGGGACAATGCACCAAAGAAATTAGTAGTTCACAAGTGGACAGCTTTTTTAAAGAAGAAACAAGATGATGTGGAAGACGAAGTGCACAGGGACAGACCATCCACATTAATTTGCAAGGAAAAAAATTAATCCTGTTTGTGCCCTAATTGAAGAGGACTGATAATCAACAGCACAAACAATAGCCAACACCATAGACATCCTAATTGGTTCAGCTTACACAGTTCTGACTGAAAAATTAAAGTTGAACACACTTTCCACTGCATGGGTGCCAGAAGTGTTGTGCCCAGATCAGCTGCAGACAAGAGCAGAGCTCTCAAGGGAAACTTTAAAGAACTAGGGTCAAGATCCTGAAGCATTTCTTTGAAGAACTGTACCAGAAGATACTTTCCCAGTATGCTTTCCCAGTATGATCCTGAGGACAAAACACAATCAAAGTAATGGCTACCAAGAGTTGGAAGTGATTCAGTCAAAGCAAAGGGGGATCACTGAAGAGCAAAGGTCATGGCAACAGCTTTTTGGGGACATTCCAGGCATTTTGTTTGTTGATTTTGTGGAAGGTCAAAGAATAATAATATCTGCTTATCATGAGAGTGTTTTGAATAAGTTACCCAAAGTTTTAGTGGAAAATACCTGGGGAAGTTTTAGCAGAGAGTCTTCTAACACCACAATGTTTCTGCTTATTCCTTTCATCAAGCAAAGGCAATTTTGTGAGAGTCTCAGTGGGAAATCGTCAGGGATCCACCTTACAGCTCTGATTTGGCTCTTTCTGACTTGTTTTTGTTTCCCAATCTCAACAAATGTGTAAAGGACACCCATTTTTCTTAAGCTAATAATGTATAAAAGACTGCATTGACATTGTTACGTTCCCAGGACCATCACTTCTTTAGGGATGAAAAAACGAAGATCACATTTTCAATGTTTATCTTTTAACTTCATTTATCCACAAACTTTTTGAAGTTCCTCCATACAAATGAGCACTTACAAAATAAGCAGAGAGTCTCATTCAATGAACAGGAAGTTCTGAGCCATCTAAAAATTATTTTAAGCAAGTTCAGTGTGTAGCAACAGACTGTATTGGCAAATACCAGTTAGGTTGACTTCTGCAATGACCATGATGGAGTAACAAGAACTAGACTTTCTCTCCTTCCTGAAACAACCAAAAAAATGGCCAAAATATATGCCACAAAAGTTTGCAAGACGCTGTAAAGTCCAAACAAGGTGAGCCCAACAACTGTTCTAATTTATGCCTGGAAAGGTTTTCCAGCCCACTACTCCAAGGAGAAGAGCCGAGGAGGAGCCCATTGTTCTCCCTGACCTGAGGGGACAGAGCTGAGAGTCCACAGAAACCATGTTGACATGAGCTCTCAGGACAAAGTTTCAGAGAAGAAGGGGCTGCACAGAAAGAGAACTCCGGAGCTCTACAAAGGGTCCCCCTAAAGTACATAGCTAAGTACTTGTTGGGACAGGCCTAGAGAAAGGTACCTGAGGTTGGGGAAAGAACACCCAGAGAGGATGAAAAGTAACAGTACACGTGCTCACCAATGTCCAGTAATAATGCTTATTTTACCAGTCAGACCAGAAACACTTCAAGATTCACAGGGATACTCAGAAGGGTCTTGCCTCACTAGTTGGGCGTAATTAGCTCTAAAATGAGAACTGGTCTGATCCCACCTAATGAATTTTTAAAGCAAGACCAAAAAGAGTCAAACTCTTTCCAACTAAACTTAAATACATACCAATACAAAGATCAAGAATATTTATATATACTTCCAGCACTCAATAAGATAAAATTCACCATATCTGACATCCAGACACAAATTAGCAGGGAAGCAACAGTAACAATAAAAGACAGAAAAATATGGCTCATAATAAGGAGAAAAATCACTCAGTCAGAACTGATCCAGAGTAAATCCAGATGCCAGAATTATCAGTTTAAATACATTAAAATGCTTATTTAAAACAGTATTCTATAAGTTCTAAAATAGAGATATGCAAGATACACTAAAGGGGGCCAGGCACAGTGGCTCACGCCTGTAATCTCAGCATTTTGGGAGGCTGAGGCAGGCGAATCACAAAGTCAGGAGTTCAAGACCAGCCTGACCAATAAGGTGAAAGCCCATCTCTACTAAAAATACAAAAATTAGCTGGGCATGGTGGCATGCAGCTGTAGTCCCAGCTACTCAGTAGGCTGATAGCACATTAGTCATTAAAGAAGAAAAAGATAGACACCTCTCAAAATAAAATACAGAGAGAAAATAAATTTTTAAAAAACATGAACACAGCAATAGTAGACAGTAAATTTCAAGTCACTGAATTTATGTGTAATCTAAGTTCTCAAAGGAGAGGAGAAAGAAGATGTGCAAACATTTGGGACTTTGAGTAAGGCAAAGCTTTCTTTGATATGACCCCACAGCATGATTTATAAAATAATATATTGATAAGAAGAACTCATCAAATTTAAAAAAAAAAAAAACCTGCTCTTCAAAAGAATCCATTAAGAGACTGAAAAGACAAGCTGCAGGCTGGGAGAAAATATTTGCAATTCATATATCTGATAAAAGGCTTGCATCAAAAATATATTTTAAAAGCTCCAAATTTAATAATGAAAAACAAACAACCCCATTTAAAACTTGTGTGCAAGACTGGAACAGACATTTCAAAGTAGACATTTGTTTGGTAAATAAGCACATATGCTCAACATAATTAATGCTCAGGTTAGGGTAATGCAAATTAAAACCACAATGAGACGCCACTATCTATTTTTAAATAGCTAAGATTAGCATGACTGATAATAGTCAGCCAAGCAGTGGCTTGGATGTGGAGAAGCTGAAACTCTCATACACTGCTGATGGGAATTTAAAAAAGCGTAAACTTTGTAAAACAGTTTAAAAGTCCCTTGAAAAGTTAAATATACCTCTGCCATAAGACTCAGCCATTGCACTCCTGGGTATTTACCCAAGAGAAATAAAAGTAGGTGTTCATATAATGTTATCAGCACAAATGTTCATAGCACATGTATTCATAATAGCTCAAACTAGAAACAGTCTAGATATCAATCAGTACATTAATGAATCAACTTGCTTTGTCCAAATTATGGATACATGCTATGACATGAATGAATCTCAAAATAATTGTTCTAGATGAAACAAGGCAGACTCTAGAGGCAAAACATGCAGAGAAAAAAACAAAATGTCAGACAAAAGAGTACATAGTGTAAAATTTTATTTATATAAAATTTTGACTGTATAAATTACTGTCTAGTGAGAGAAAGCACTGCGGTGGCTGGTAAGTGCCAGGAATGAGGGGCCAGAGAAATGTATTATAGAGGCATCGGGACTGGAGGTGAAGCATATTTCCATTACCTTGATTGTGTGTTGATAGTTTCAAAACTTTCAATATATTTAGTTTATTATACGTTATACAAAATAAAATTTGTAATATAAATCAAAAGATTGAACTGAAGTTTCATGTGTAATGATTTCCTGAGCCTTTACTGACCATGGTACACATGAAAGCATTGGCTGATTATTTCAACTGACGTTAACAAGCAAACTGGTTCCTGTACACCTACATGTACAATTTATTCCTATCCTATTTCTTTCATGTTACACGAGTGATCTTGAAAAATCTCTGCATTTTTCTTTACACAAACACAGCATGAGTACCTCCTATCTGCTGGGCTCTATGCTAGGTAATTTCATCTACCATATCACAGTTAATTAAAATGCTGGTTGTTATTGCTGCTGTTTCTCAGCAGAACAGAAACTATGTCTATCCATTATTCAATGGATAAAAAATATCCTGTTCCTTAAATCAGCGGCCCACTCTGCCCAGCTTCTTTTTTTTTTTTTTTTTTTTTTTTTGAGGAGTCATGCTCTGTTGCCCAGGCTGGAGTGCAGTAGCACATCTCAGCTCACTGCAACTTCTGCCTCCCAGGTTCAAGCAATTCTCCTGCCTCAGCCTCTCAAGTAGCTGGGATTACAGGTGCATGCCTGGCTAATTGTTTTGTATTTTTAGTAGAGATGGGATTTTGCCATGTTGCCCAGGCTGGTCTTGATCTTCTGACCTCAAGTAATCCTCCCACCTTGGTCTCCCAGTCTTGGGATTACAAGTGTGATTCAGGCCCCATTTTTTACTCACTAGAATGACAAATCCACACAGCATGGAGAATCTCTGATTTCATCTTTTTGGGCCTGAATCTTATTATTATTATTATTATTTAAGACTAAAAGGAGCCTTAGATAAAATCAATCAGAACACTCCATTTGTAACCCAACGTGGGTCTCAAACCTCAAGTTTCATGTTTAAGGTTCATGACGAAAGTGTTCCTTGGTTAGTCACACATCGATCTGGCTATGAAGCTACTTTCCTGTAAAGGTGATTTTCTCCCGGAAACCAATCCTTGAGTAAATATCATAAGAAGGGTTTATCCACTACATACTTGCTCAATGCAAATTATAATTGACCCAATAAAACCTTAAGAATTAATCTGAAGTGGATAAGCCATTATTACATAAAAGTCAAAGGACCTCCTTTCCATTTCATTCCATATGATTACATGTACCTTACGCTGTGGCAGAGATGAACGATTCCACACTATAGATGGGGGATTCATTCTCACGCTTACACGTACCTTACCCTGTGGCTGACCAGAACGATGCCACACTATAGATGAGGGATTCATTCTCAAGCTTTTGGTTTATAATCTGGACAAATCTCCCATTCCAATTTGTTCTTCACTGTACAATCTACATTTATGACTTTTAGAAGATTTCAAAAGGTGACCTGGAGCTAAGTTCTTGGTTACAAAACTGTTAACTAGATTTAGATATTTAGATAGATATACTGCTTTAAATATGGGTAACTAAAGAAGTTTAGCACATGCAAAAAAATAAAAAAAGTTTAGCCAGGGACAGGTAAGAACTTTTTTCCAGTATGTTATGTGTAGATCAATTTGACTATAGGATGAAAGAACAAATATTCAAGCCCCCTGCATGTTATAGGCTGTATGATATGCTGGAAAGTAAATACATGTTCATTAATCAGAAACTGTGAGTTCTGGTCCAAATCCCAGTTCTGCTGCCCATAAGCTATTTGGCCAAGGATAAACAATCAGCACTCTAAGATTTTTTCTTTGAATCTACAAAATTGGCTGAAAGGACTTCTGACTTACCAAAATCAGGAAATTGCTGAGATAATCAGAAAGATAATATATAAAATTCCTTTACAAAACTGTTAACAGCCACATACGCATTTGAGCTTGCTATAGTAAGTCTGACCAACATGTGAAATCTGAAGTAAAGAATATTCCCCTAGGAGTAAGGAGAATGATATTCAAATTCTAGTTATTCCTCAGAGAAGCTGATTGTTGAATAAAGCCTGGATTTCTGTTACTTACCTATAAAAAGATAAAAATAAAATGAAATAAGGAAAATCACAGATTTCAGAGTCTGTGCTTTTTGCAAAATATCAGAGATTATGCAAAACTCTTCCCTCCACTTCCAGGGTGTTCATTTCAGTAGAACAATTACTTGAAATTGGAAGGACCTGCAGCTGTTTCCAATGGCCACATGTTCAACTTCAGAAATTCTAATCTTACATTATTGGAGATAGTCAAGGAGGAAACAATGTAAAGAGCTTTGATACACCCTCAATTAAATGATTAATGTGTCTCAACGTAATTTTGATCAAATTCCACTTACTTTTAATTCAAGAATACAGTGATCTTTCATATTCCTTAGACATTCAGATGCATTTCAAATGTACATTATAAAATCCATTATCCTTACCTGAAAGGGCTGCCTGCTGGAAATGTTGAGGTGTTTCCTAATCCATCTGTTGCCTTGATTCCCAAATATCTGCCACAGCAGCTGTCCCCTTGAGTCTCTCCAGATTCGTTGGTAGATTGCCAACCTATAAATCTGCTTTCCAAACATGTGGTAATAGAAGCGGAAGGTGCAGCCTTTTGTATCAGTGGCATTAAGGATTGGGCTGAGTAAGGCAGCACTGTCTTGAAAAGCCTGTGGCTCTGAAGATTCTATGTAGAGATAGTGTCCTTTAGCTGTGCCCAGAGTGTTATCTTTCATTGGCCCTGTGTTAAGTGTTGGAGTTGGACCCTGGCTCCTGGTCCAATCAAAGTCATCTTTTGTATCTTGTTCCCAGTTACAGATTCCATTTTCAAAGTTACACTGCAGCTCAGGTGCTGAAATCCACATTAAAAAAAAGCAACAGATAATTAGGGACAAAAATACATGCAACCACATTCTATTTATTAATATTTAAAGAATGCTGATACTTTGCCCATGCCAAGGTAAGCCACTTTATTTTTAAAAATCCAACACCAAAGCTTTTTTTTTAAAAAGAGTTTCTGTTTCTAAGTGATATATCAATTAATAATATTTTATGAACTAAAGATGGAATTGCTTTGGACATTTTTTTCCAAACATTTTTGATGCACATCTCTTCTCCGTTTCTATGACCATAACTCCAGGAAAATGATCAAGACCCCATGCCTGGCTCACTGTGAGAAACTTCTGGCTCAGTAGATTTCAACCTCAAATGAATGTTTCAATTGCCAGGGAACATTAAAAAACATACAAACACTAAAGCCCAGAATTCATCTCCAGAGGTGTTGATTTAATTGCTCCTAGTGGTAAAGCCATGCATCAGGATTTTTTCTAAGCTCCCTTGGTGATTCTAACAGGCAGAGCTGAGAACAATCATATGTTAAGAATCACCTGGGGCTCATGGTAAAATTGCTTACTTCATAGTAAAACACTGAAACAGATACCAGCTTGTTAGATATAGGGTGAAGCCCAGAAATCCACATTTTTAACAAGCACCCTGATGTAGATGTTTTCCTGACCTCATTCCCAAATCTCTCATCTTTGATTCCATCCCATCCCAGATCCTGGTGTCCCTACGCATCAGTGCCAAGGTAACAAACTTCAGTGACAGTATTACCACTTCCTTCTCGAATCCAAATTCTTTCATCCATGCTCATAGAATCCAAACTTTAAATAAAAACTCCTCTGTCTTTCAAACTCCATTTTCCCCAAATTAAAATGACTGCCTGGTCCCTACTACTCTTCCCCATACCCTGCACCATCTTCCCCATGTATTCTAAACACCCCACCTCTTCCTCTACCTCTGTTTGCCCTAATGTTAGGTATGTGCCTTGCCATTTTTTTGCTGTGATTCATCAGTTTGGGTCTTTTCTTCTCACTGGATTGTAGCTCCTTTGAGTTGCAGCTTTTAAACTTCAGCTTCCTTCAGTCCCTAGACCAATTCAGACTTAGGAAGAATCTTACAGGAGTCCTGCCTTATCTGATGTTTTGCTGTTAGCAGTTACAGTAACCCACAACCAACTGTGGTCAAAAAATGTGAAATGGAGAAATCCTGAAATAAGCAATTCATACATTTTGAGTTGTAGGTCATTCTGAGCAGCCTGATGAAATCTTGTACCATCACAAACGATAGTTATCTCAGTTATCAGATCAACTGTAACAGGATCACAGTGCCTGTGTTTAAGTGTCACCCTTATTTTACTTAATAAAGGCACCAAAGTGCAAGAGTTATAGCACAGGCATATTGTTATAATTGTTCTATTTTATTACTAGTTGTTGTTAATCTCTTAATGCCTAATTTATAAATTAAACATTATCAGGCTGGGCGCAGTGGCTCGCTTCTGTAATCCTAGCACTTTGAGAGGCCAAGGTGAGTGGATCACTTGAGGTCAGGAGTTCAAGATCAGCCTGGCCAACATGGTAAAATCCCATCTCTACTAAAAATACAAAAAAATTAGCTGGGAGTGGTGACAGGCATCTGCAATCCCAGCTACTCAGGAGGCTGAGGCAGGAGAATTGCTTGAACCCAGGAGGCAGAGGTTGCAGTGAGCAGAGATTCTGCCACTGTACTCCAGCCTGAGCAACAGAGGGAGACTTTGTCTAAAAAAAAAAAACACAAAAAACAAAATAAAAACAAACAAACAAAAAACTTTATCATAAGTATGTATGCATAGGAACAAAACATAGTATCTATAGGACTAGTTACTATTCTGTTTCAGGAATCCACTGGTGATCTTGGAAGCCCACAGGTAAGGGGGAAGTCTACTGTAGTCAATGATTGAAAACTCTTATCTAAATTTCTAGGGTAATATAGGAATGTGTCCATTTTTCAAATGATACTCACTGTATTGAATAAATGGTATAAAATGGGCATTTGACAGTATTTGGGAGAAGGGGACAGGTTTTAGAATTAATAAGTAGTTCTAAATTTTAGCTTCATTTACATGTTAGTTTTTTGTTTCAATAAATGTCAACCGTCCTTTAACTATTCATCTTAGTAATGGCACTTGGTGCCAAAAGTGAACAAATACTCTGAAACAATAAATAAAAGGGTATGCGAATAAATGCAGCCAGGCGAGAACAAATCATCTGTCTTGGAAAATCACAGAAGAGGAGCTTAGACCTAATGAAGGGAACCAAGTGAGTAAATGTCAAGTGGGAGACGAGCTTTCTTTTGATATTTCCTCACTTGTGACTAATCAAGCCCAGCTGTGATGTGAACTGGGGAGACACAGTGTACCCTCCAGATGTCAGTCTTCAGCTGTAGGGCAGAAGGTGAATGGCAAGTTGCTGCATTTCTGACATAAAACTGACGCTAAAGCAAACACATTTTTCTATTGTCTGTCTTGGTGCTGACTGCACACTCAAACTTCATTTCCAAAGGGAATATGCCTAGCTCCACCTTTCCGTAAAAGACTGCATCTCTCAATATATTTCAGGAAATCCAACATGGATTTGTGGATCTCTAATGTACACTGTGTAATGAAGTAAAATGCCTTGATGGAAAGCCATGTGGGAAACTGACATTCTTTCACTAATCCATAATCAGAAGAAGTATTTTTATACTATAGTTGTATTCCCATTATCATATCCTACTAAGTGAATATAGGGAAGCTTGAGGGGTAATTTGCTTATTTTTAGCAGTACATCAACATTTTTTAATGAGTAGGATTTAGAGAGCTTGAAAAGATGAAAAGGCTTTCTAAATTTGCAAAAATAAATTGGCCTTAGGAAAAGTTACACTTCATATGATAGTCATTGTCAAAATTACCGATTTTAATTATATCCACTCAAATATTGGTGTGTAAATTTCATGAGATGCATGGTAATTCTGAATTTAATAGGCCTGACTTTGACATGCCTTTGATAATATGTGTACCGAAGATTACATATATGCAAAACTCTCTACAATGATTTATATGGAAATTTCTTAATGTTTTCTATGATGTAGTATGCATTTTATGTTTCTACTTTGGTTTGCAATTAGCATCCCTATTTCATGAACATAAATTTAATACATAAAATAAATAATTTACTTATAAAATAAATTTAATAAATAAAATAAATTGCATAATTTATACATTTTTCATACATAAAATATAAGTAATTTATAAAATAAATATACTATTCAAGTATCTTCCATTTTTAAAATCATTGCTATTTCTGGATGAGGAATCTTGAGTCCAAGGAAAGATGCAAACTTTTCCTTTTCTTGACAAGGTTTTGTAATAAAAAAAAAATCCTATTAACTTCGAACTTATTTTCTGCACTGTACCACTAAGTGCAGTGGGCAATAATGGAGCTAGGTTCATATTGTACTCCTATGTACTACAAAGGCCTGTGAATCTGGCCTTCCCCACACCTTCATCCTTATTATATTTTGGGCCCTCTTTCCCCTTCATCTCCTTGCTCCAGCCACACTGGCTATTTTCCATCTGCCTTGCAGCCACATCTCAGGGCTTTTAGTTACATGCTTTGACTTGTGATTTTTTTTAGATCTGATCTAAGTCCTAATGTCTAGAACGTCCAGTGCCATTATTATGTAAAGTCACAGCACTCTTCTTCATAGTTCCTATCAAAGCTACCATTTTTGTTTATTAAATATTTAGATATTTGTTTTTCAATAAGATTGTAAGCTCCATGAGGGCAGGGACTCTGTAGCTGTGTTTATCATTGTATGTCTAGTATTTGGTATCTAGTATCTAATAAATTCACTTAATAAATAGTGATGGCTTGACTAACTAACCACACATACCATTCATCAGTTTTGGAGCTATGCTTACTGTTATCGGTTTGATTGACAAGATAAAAGTGAATTCATCAAGGTTGACACTTTCAAAATGAGAAAGAGAATCCCCCAACAAAAAGAACTTACTGCAGTTGACTTCATCAGTACGATCACCACAGTCATCCACCAGGTCACATAGCCGAAGCTTTTCTATGCAAGCCCTGGTGTGGCGACACCAGAAATGATCCAGCCCTTCACAGCTCTCAGCAGGAAGGGGTAGAGAACAATTTTCAAATCGGATGTCATCAATAGCTGAAATCCCATCATAAATGCCCAGACTAACTTTATCTAGTGACAAATGGAAGGGCTGAGAAAGGCGCCCTAGCTGAATGGTTGCCTCTGACCACCGTTCGCCCTGATTGTATAATACTCTCCAAAGCACGGTTGAGTCATGAGATTCTTCCATATGTAGCTGCAGCTCAGCTGCTCCCACTGACAGGCCATAGTTATAGAACCTAAAAAAGAGTAAATGTAAGAAATGGAAGTGATTTATAGAATAGACTACATATTTAACCTTTAGACTTTTCCACTTGGTCAACAGTCAATTTTAATGAGTTATCCTAAGACATTTTACTTTCATGCAATAACTGTGGCTGTCCATTTGCAAGAGCTTATCTGCTGAGGCACACACTCTGTGGTTCTCACAACCCTGGGAACTTGTCTCAAGGAGCTCAGTACTGAACAAGAGGATGTACTCTTAATTAAATTATAATCCATGGTTGGAGGGAAAGAGCCCCTTTCATCTTAAGAAAGAAAACAACATATACTGAGAACACACTCCTAGGTAAAATGAAAATCATATGAATTTAATGCAACAGCCATTTTTAGAGTAAAACCAGCAATAAACCACAGAAATGAATAAGTGCAGAGGTATGCCTGCAAACACTTGACCACTAGGGTAACTGACCATTTTGTTTAATATTTACCAGAAGGAAAGTATGCATCCGGGTCCTGTCTGGCTAAAAGTTGGGCTCTGAAGCTTAGCAACTTGCCACAAGCTACTGCCTTTCTTCAGAATGAACATAAAATGCCCTGTTGAGATACAAAAACAAAGCCTTCATTAACCTATTGGATTCTAAAATGAGACATCTGTCTCTTAACCCTACACTAAGCAAGATCATTGTCCAACTGAAATTAAAATTATACAATAAAAATCAATCAGTGACTCTTGGTCAAATTTGCTCTGATAAATGTTGAACCACTATCTACATCTCATGTTAAATGATAACCAAAGACAATTGGTAATCTCAGCTAGTTCAGTCAAAAGTATATCTATATGCCATCTGTACCACCCATAAGGGAATCAGTCCATGCAGACAGCATAACTGTAACTGACAATATTCAACTATCCAAATGTTCGCTGTAGTTGTCACAGAACTGTACCAGCTTCCCTTTCTCTTCTGAGATCTAACTAAATAGTAAATAGCAGTGGTTAGAGAGTCCCTGTTTGCTTCTTACCTTGAGATGTGTTGAGACTATGATCCCGAGGAGGAGCCTGCTGCTCAAAATCAGCAGAAAGTTCACTCCGAGAGCTCCACATCCAGTCAAAATGGTCACCACTAATTGCTTCAAACCAACCACAGCTGTTTGCTTCAAAATCACACTTGGAAACTGAAGAACAAAAATGTGGCTCTTATGTTGGCTCTCCAAACTGCTCCCACACCTTGAAAAGGCAGAGCTCAAATGGAAATCACCTTATTATGCTTCTCTACAACATGAAGGGCAATGAGGGACACATTTCAGAAAATAAAAAAGATACTTTTGCATTTGCAAAAATGGAGCTACCCTTTCCATACTGGAGACTGAGAAGACAGAATTCTCAATTTAAGAAATACAAATTTTTTCCAAATGTTCTGAGAAACAGCATCATTCAGCCCGATTGCTTATAGAATTGTCAAGGTATGCCTAATTCATTCCGATACTCACGTTAGTTTCCCTGCTACTATTACATCAGCTGGGAGGCATCATTGTTCCTGCAGGGTATTTTATGTTAAATCATGAAAAGCTGCTACTTCTAAACAATTTAATATGTGAAGAATCCCAGATACACTACATTTAATACAATGTGTACCCCAGATTTTTATAGAGCTTAATATTTCACAAAGTGTTATATGCATTGCCTAATTGGTGCAGAAAAGAATAATTTGAACTATTTTTCAGATAAATATGCAGAGAAATCAGTTAAATTCCACAGAGATATTCTAGAAAAGGAAGAGGAAAAAAGGAAGAAGAGAAAGAAAAAGAAAGGGAAATTATAATGTTAGTAATGTAATAGTACAGCTAATAGTTATTGAACACTTTATATCATAGACTCTGTGTGGAATATATATCTATCTAACTTTCACAAACAGCCATATAGGAAGGTATTATTGTTGTTATTCTACAGAAGAAGAGAGGTTGAGAGAAGTTATTAATGTAACCAAGGTCAAATATTTAGGAAGTTATAGAATGGGACTGTAATCCAAATATTAGGCTAATATTCTTTCTGCAACTGTTGACAATAAGTGTTAACTGTCATTAGATTTTTAAAAAAGTAAAGCAAAAAGGTATAATCTGAATTTGCTTGGCATGAACATTCAGCCGTTACTACATAGACCAATGTAAAATGAACTTCATTTTCATTGACGATGATTACACTGAAATTCTTAGCCATTGGCTATTTTTATCAAGGAATATACTAATAAACTGCATAGACATAAACTTGTAAAATAAATTAGGAGGTAAACAATGAGTTTAGGGAAAAAAGTATAAATGAACTCACTAAATGAGATTACAAAATGTAAAATTATAAGGGCATTTTAATGTAATAATAAAATTATAGGGAATTTAACCTAATTGTAACAGCATTTTAACCTAATGATAAAATTATCATTTTGAATCCTGAAAATGCCTCTTCTACATGGAGAAGAATGTGAGGGAATAATATTACAAACATTAAGTTTTTTATGCTTTCTATGAAATGTCTAATTTCAAAACCTAATTTGCTTTCTATCAAATTTCCTGACCCAAATTTGGCCAACAAAGTAGTTCTGAATCTTATCAGAATCACAGGGAATGTATAAATACATCTATACATCTAACAATAAATACTTTTAAAGCGTCACATCTACCTTAATATGCAAGAGATAGCTATACTTCAGTATATAAAGACAATTAGAAACAAGTGAAATGAAAAAAGTTTTACTGTATTTAGAGTAAAGATTTATCAGTCAGGCACAGTGGCTCATATCTGTAATCCCAACACTTTGGGTGGCCGAGGCAGAGTGATCACGAGGTCAAGAGATCGAGACCATCCTGGCCAACATGGTGAAACCCCGTCTCTACTAAAAATACAAAAATTAGCTGGGCATGGTGGCACGCATCTGTAGTCCCAGCTACTCGAGAGGCTTAAGCAGGAGAATCGTTTGAATCGGGAGGCGGAGGTTGCAGTGAGCTGAGATCCTCCACCGCACTCCAGCCTGGGTGACAGAGCGAGGCTCCGTCTCAAAAAAAAAGATTTCTCAAGTAAAGTTTAGAAATCTGTGGCAAAGCAAAATTATATACTGCTCAAAAATTAAAGATAATAATAGTAAATAACACAAGTTAGAAATAAAATGCAAAGGATATTTGTCTTCGTATTATTAAAAGCCATCTCTGTAAGTAAATAATATGCAAACAACACATAAATATACATAGAGTCCAGAGTTTTCAAAGTGTGTGGATGTCATTTCAATACCTGGGAAGCAAATGCTTTCCATTCTTATTTCAGACAATCCAGGGAACTGGATATAGCAGTTATTATTATGTAAATATAGGGATAAAGCAGGTTATTGCTAATGTATAATATCTATCTCACATAGCGACCTGGAAAGGGAACCTTATTATCTGCTATCCAGGGAGATATTGCTATAGAAATAAGTGAATATTCGAATGGTAGTAAAATTTAAGAAATCATTGCAGTGACTTTGTAGTTCTCTTACATAAGACTCTTCAAAGACAGTGATTTTTCAACAGATAATTATGCTGTTAAAATTCAAATATGCTTTTCTAGTATTCTTTATTCCTACTTAGATTTAAAAACTCCCCTTGATTGATCATAAATGTAATAGTCAATTAAATTAGTCTCCTAGTTAGTCATTAATTGAATATGTGCTTCACTAGGACAGTTTTGAAAAATTATACATATAATTCATACATAGAATTATATATAAATTGTATATAATATATAAATATATATGTGTATATGTAAGCACACACGTCTACAATTATAAAATTTCTAAGTTAGAAAAGGAGAAATACAATAGCCTGGGTATGTTTTTAAAATTGAGATCCCAGGATTTTTCACTGTTTCTGAAGCATTATTGACTTTCTCAGTTATCATCATCAGAATCCTCATTTTTGCAATAATAACTGCAATTAGCATTTACTCAAGGTTTAGTGTATAGCCAGCTTTGTGCTAGGGGCTGCTACAGGCCTAACAGGATGCCCATTGACACAAAATTTCTATTTAATAAAAATTATGCCTGTCTGTACTATGGCTATAGGTTGCAAAGCTAATGATTCTACAGCAGCTTTTAGTTACTGTGAGAAAAATTAACTGAATGGCCTCTATTAATTATGTAAATATCATTACAGCAGTTGCCCCTGGAGAAATGGCGTTAGGGGATACTTGCTGGGCTGGCTCACAGTCCATCCCTGTCATTTTTTGAGCTCTTCATTGAGATAAAAGAAGATGAATTTATGTAGAAGCCAAAAAAAAAAAAAAAAAACCTCAAGCAGGGAGGGAAACAAAAAGCCCAGAATCAGATTCTTTCTTATTTCAGATTCACTGTCTTAGAACTTCTCTGATGGTTTAGGGTGATTCTACTGAGGTTTGTTGGTAAGGAATAAACACGAAGTGTACAAAAGAGAAGTCTGAAGTCTGAGCTGGTAATTTGGGCCTCACACAAGGATTTAAACATTCATAGGAGGAAATACGTCCTGACTCATCACGTGGCTGAACTTTGAACAGTTGAACTCCTGGTGTTAGCCACAGAGGCAAGATGCTCATGTTGAGTGAAAAAAAAAATAAAACAAAAGCTGAACATGTGAGTGGTAATTGTAAAAAGTTAAAACCTAGAGCTACCATTGTGACTTACAGAAAGATCTGAACCAGAAAGAACATAAATGCAAAGTGAAAAACATTTGTTAATACATATGTCATCTGATTTAATCCTCATGAAATATCAAAGAAAATATTATTGTCCCTATCTTATTTTATTTTTTTTGAGACAAAGTCTCATTTAGTAACCCAGGCTGGAGTGCAGTGACATGATCTCGAGTCACGGCAGCCTCAACCTCCCAGGCTCAGGCAGTTCTCCTGCCTCAGCCTCCTGAGTAGCTGAAAACACAGGTACATGCCACCATGCCTGGTTAACTAAAAAAAAAAAAAAAAATTTGTTGAGATGGGGTCTCCTCATATTGCCCACACTGGTCTGAGGGCTCAAGGGTCCTCCTGCCTTGACCTTCCAAAGTACAGGGATTACAAGTGGTAAGCCACCATGCTTGGCCATGTCCCTATTTTATTTTATTTTATTTTATTTATTATTTTTTTAAATTTGGAGACAGAGTATTGCTCTATACCCCAGGCTGGAGTGCAGTGGCCACAATCTCAGCTCACTGCAACCTCCACCTCCCAGGTTCAAGCAATTCTCATGCCTCAGCCTACGGAGTAGCTGGGATTACAGGTGCCTGCCACTACACCCAGTTAATGTTTGTATTTTTAGTAGAGATGAGTTTTTGCCATGTTGGCCAGGCTGGTCTTCAACTCCTGACCTCAAGTGATCCACCTGCCTGGGCCTCCCTAAGTGCTGAGATTATAGGCGTGAGTCACTGCACCTGGCCCATGCCCCTATTTTAGAAGATATGAGAAATATGAGGTTGAAAGAGGAGTGACATGTAATTTTTCAGTGCTCATTATTATTGTCAGGATTCTAACCCAAACCTAATGGCAAAGCCTATGCTCTTAAAAATTATACAGCTTCTATTAAGTTAAATCATTAATAATGATAACAATTTTTAAACAGCTATTCTATAGCAAGCATTATGCTATGTGTTTTTAATGGATAATGACACAAAATCAAAACATGTATGACCACAGGACACATTCTGGAAATACATGTTACACCATACAATAATAATAGCTGTTAAGTCCACCACATTGACTCTTCTTGCTCCTTTAAAGACTTTTTTTTCCCTCTAGATTTTGTGACCTTGCTGAAAGTTGCATGAAGGAGGACAAAAGTTAATTGAGTATTCTAGTATGTCGGCTTAGGTTCATAGACGTTGTCCTTTATTTGATTAAACATTTGCTATAAACTCCAAATACATGAATACTGTATTATCTATTTTGGAACAGGTTCTGTAACATTGTAATTCTTTTGAGTTTCAGGCTTTTCCATGCATTCTAATGGTTATGTGTTTGAAGTTATCATAAGGTTGAAGCAATTAAACTCTAGACTTCATCAATAGTTAATAGTTATTAATTATTTAAAACAAAATATACAATAGTAAGACAATGTTTGCAAAAGTACCATAAAATTATTTTAAAGATGTCTATATAAATGAATAGAAATAATTAAATCTTTTAAAAATGCCAATACATAATTAAATCATTATTGTATTTGAAATAAGAATAATTAATTACACTATTCTACCTATGGCTTAAACGGTCTCCTGAGATCCAGACAATGGCAGATAATGCCTCATGGGTCTCTTATGCTTCTACACAGGTTATGAGCAGGGCCATTAACTGCCCCTTTGTTCCAGGTTATCCTTTCAAGGATATTTAAATAGCAGAGCTATGAAAGTCAGATAGTGACTCCCTCTACAACAGAAGACAAGTTATTATCCTGTAGAATAAAGATAATGTCTCTTTCTAAAGAAAAGGTCAGACAAGTTTATTTGCAGCCCATTATAAAAGATCTGAGTTCAATAAGTTTAGGCCTCTTTAGTGGTGATGCAAGCCTGCTTCATGTGTACATCTATCTACCTCGGCACCTCTCTATTGGCCCCTTACTTAGGGGACATGGGGAGCAAGGAGAACCAATGGAAATATGTTGCTCACAACATTTGCTATACCATTAGTAAAAAGTCATCTGCCTGTGACACAGGAATCTCACCTCTTCTGTCAGCATCCATGAAACAATGGCAGGCTAACTTGTTTCCTTATCAGTCAGGTAAAATTGTAGACCCTTCACAATACTTGACACTATATTCAATATCTATGTATACTACCACTTTGCCGTGAGCCGAGATCGCATCACTGCACTCCAGTCTGGGTGACAGTGAGACTCCGTCTCACAACAAGAAAAAAAGGAAAGCTTAGACTCTAGTGTGGGAAATTCATAAGCAAGTAGGCAACCATCAGAGAGTAAAAACCACTATGTGCTCATTCATTCATTATTCATTCATTTGACAAAAACTTAGCAAATATATGCTATATGTCTGCACAAGTATAAAGTCTAAGAGTATAGCAGGGAAAAGAAAGAAACCTCTGTACTCATGGATTTTTACATATGAAAGCCAGGGGGTTGTGGACATTAGTGGAGATAACAATAAAAACACAAGATAAGTAAGTAATGGTAAAAGGGCTAATAAAAAAATAAAATAAGGAAGAATATTGAAAATGTTAGAGCAAAGGGCTGTAATTTTGTCAATGATCAAGGAAGACTTTATAGAAAATTTGGCAACTAGGTAAATGGCTGAAGGGGGTAGGTGAGGAAGCAAGTTGTGCAGCTATGCAAGTAAAAGACACTCACCACCAAGGGAACCACAGGGACAAAGCCTTGAGGCCAACGCATGCTTCTCATGTATTTTAGATGTATTCAGAGACGAGGGCATCACAAGGACAATGAGTGACAGTACAATAATAAGATATTAAATTAGACAGGCACTTCAATTTTTTTGGCTATAATTTTGAATGAGATGGGAAACAATTGGGATGTTTTAAGCAGAGATGTGACAACATCTGACTTTACTGAAGAGAGTGAAGGACAAACAAGGAAGGGGAAGAATATTGCAAAAATCCAGACAAGAATTGAGAATTCGAGGTCAAGGTGTGATATGGTTTGGCTCTGTGTTCCCACCCAAATCTCATTTTGAATTGTAATCCCCACGTGTTGAGGGAGGGACCTGGTGGGATGAGATTGGATCATGGGGGCGGTTTCCCCCAATGCTGTTCTCGTTATAAGGAGTGAGTTCTCATGAGATCTGATGGTTTAAAAGTTGTACTCCCTTCATTCTGTCTCTCTCCTGCCACCATGTAAGACATGCCTTGCTTCCCCTCCACCTTCTGCCATGATTGTGAGTTTCCTGAGGCCTCCCCAGCCATGCAGAACTGTGAGTCAATTAAACCTCTTTCCTTTATAAATTACCCAGTCCCAGGCCGTTCTTAGAGCAGTGTGAAAACAGACTAATACAGGGTGGTAGCAATGAAGACAAAAATGAGCCCTTTTGGAGACACTTTGAAAGCAGACATGACAGGATTAATTGGTATCAAAGGTGCAGTATGAGAAAAAGAGAAGTTAATATGATTTCAAAGTCTTTAACCTGAGCATTTGGAATAATGAAGGTAGCATTCATGAAATGGGGAAGACTGTGGGGAGGCAGGTTTGAAGGCGATTAGGGGAAACAGAATCTCAATTTTGGACATGTTGTACTTGCTGTTCCTATTGGGTATTCAAGTGATCCTGTCAGGTCGAGAGCTGTATGTATGAGCCTGAAGTTCACATGAGGAGTTTAGGCGGGAGATATAAATTAGAAAATTATCAAAGCGACAAAAAGAAGGCATAAAAATAGGAGAAAAAAAAAAAAAAAGAGTGGTGCCTCATGGCCATGGGAGCCAAGTCAAGTTTAAGTATTTGAAGGAGGAGGGTGATACCATCTGCGTCAAATGAAGATTGAGAATAGGTCACTGGATCTAGGTCACTGGTAACTTGGATAAGAACAGTTTCTATTGAATGGTGACAGCCAGAGCCTCACTGGACTGAGTTAAAAGGAGATTCAGAAGAGAAAGGTTAAAGAAAGTGAATACAGTGAATTCTTTGAAGTACTATAAAGGAAAGGGGGAAAATGTAAAGGAAATGAGAGAAAAATGGTATATTAGCTGGAAGGAGAAACTAGATCAAGACAAGATATTTTTAAGATGTGAGAGGTAAAAACCTTTTTTTTTTTTTTTTTTTTTTTTTGCTTATAGAAAAGACTGGTAGAAAAACTTTCAGGAGTAATGCTGTTGAACAGGCAAACAGAAAGGGGTTCTACATATAAGAAACACGGACAGTTTACTTCGGGTACAGGAGAAAAGACTGACTTTACAAGTGGGTAGAAGTGGTGCTGGAACTTCTAAAAGTTCTTTTCTGGTTGTTTCTATTTTTTCAGTGAAATAGTATGTAAGATCACAGTTGAGGCTAGGAATAGAGAAGTGGAAGACAGATGTTAAAGAAGACAGATGAAAAATGTGTTATTCATTGAGGAAGGCAGGGGAGGCAATGGATTGGGGAAATTGCATATGCTTACCGGGTAACCTTGAGAATACACTTTAGGTCAGCAATCCCCAATGTAAAGTGAGAACAGATGGCACTGGGTTTTTGTTTGTTTGTTTTTGTTTTTCTATCTCTAGCCACACTCAGCTATGCTTGTTGACTGGATGTAGAGTATAAGGAAAAGGGTGGAGTTAAAGATGAGTACAAAGTGTTTACCTGTAGCAACTGAAGAATGGCGTTGTCATTTCTAACCCTGGGCATACTCTAAGACCATGTTTGGAGGAATATCTCAGAAGCTTGCAGGTGGGTATGAAAAATTTAAGATCCCAATTAAACGTCCAGGGGAAGATGTTTAATAGAGAGTTAAATCTGAGTCTGGAGTTCAAGAAAGAGGTTTAAACTAGAGATACAAATTTGGGAGACATGATCGTATCAATGGCATTTAAAGCTGAAGACTAGATGAGTTTTCTACAGTAGTGAAGATAAAAGATCTAAGGTCTAGACATCAGAGCCAGAAAGAAAAACAAGCAAAGATGAGAAAGAACAATCAAGGAAGTTGAGGAAAACCTAGGGAATTTGCCATCTTGAAAGCCAAGTGAATAAAATGTTTTCAGGAAACGGAAAATGTGGTTAGCTGCAAATATTGCTTTTAGTAATCCCCATTTATTTACAAGGGATATTTTCCAAGACCCCCTAGTAGATGGCTGAAGCTCTGGATTATGCTGAACACAACATACGCTGCTTTTCTATCTGACAATCAAGTTGGCTACCAAGCAGGGTGGTCATAGACAGCCTGAATACACTGGACAAAAGGATGATTCACATCCTGGGCAGGACAGATAAGGACAGCATGAGATTTCATCACACTACTCAGAATGGAGTGCAATTTAAAACTTGTGAATTTATTTCTGGAATTTTCCATTTTATATTTTCAGACTGAGGTTGACTGTGGAAAGCAAAACTGCAGATAAGGGTGGACCACTGTACAAATCAGGATGAGGGCTAAGAATTGACTTTTAGATGTAACAATATAAGGCCCTTGTGGGTCCTGATTACAGGGGGAAAAGCCTGAATAGAGAGAATTTAAGTAAATATTGGAAAAGAGAATAACTTTTGACAACATCTTTCTAAGACTTTATCAAGGAAAACTGAGAAATAAGGTAGAAAGCTGTCATAGAAAATGGGGTCAAGAGAGTTGAACAGCATGTTTATCTAGGCTCATGGGGAAGACACAGTAGACAGGGACAAAGTGGGTGGGATTTGCTGGAGAGACACCGTTGAATAGTAAAGAAAAGATGGGATCTAGTTCACAAGCAGAAAGTATCGAAGTGTCCAGACAGCTCATGTATGGTAATAGAGTGACAGTGTCATTATGGAAATTGTATTTTAGAAACTGGGAATAATAAAGAAACCAAGGCTGCTTGAGTAGCACTAAAGACTGACAGTGAAAAAGAAGAGAACATTTTGTTGTTACTGGATAAATGACTCCCATGAGGAACTCTTGTTACTCCAGAGTCCTTAAAGAGGACTCAATAGGCTATGGAAAATATTACAAAAATACAAGCAATAACTGTATATCAATTCATACCAAATTTGTACAGGCTTACAAAAAACCTATGTTTATTTTCTTTATGTTTATATTTAAAAGCAAATATAACTTAGGCTCATCAGGGTCTCTAAGGAGCACCCACAATTGTGTTTGAAACGTGAAATTGTATTAATGAGCTCATGTTAAAAACGGTACCCATTATTATGCTTATATTTATGAGAAGACTGTTAGTGCTATAGTGACATGAGGTGGGTTGTTATTAGACAAATAATTTTTTTTTAGATAATCACATTAAGAGTATACTATAGTAATATAGATGAACAAAATGTATGATTCATAAAAGACCCTACTATTTTTTCTCTGGGGGTAGGCAGAAATTAGTGATACATTTTTAAAATAATGTAACTTTTTTTCTATCATGCTAAATGTTTATTTATATTGTCTTTGCAATACATATATATGCATATATATGTGTGTGTGTGTATATATATGTATTATTTTTTGCCCCAGACCAAGCTAATGATCTCAAATGTTTTATACTTCTTGGTAAAAGCTCAATTACCTAAAGAGCCAAAATATGAATATTTTAAGTTAAAACTCAGGTTGCTTGGTTAAAATTTATAGGGATCTCTTATTACCCAAGATAACCTGCTCTCCAGGATATAAGGAATTATTTATATTAACCCTACCCATGTTTACAACCCAAATCAAGTGCAATTGTATTAATATTCCCATATATTGTAGCACTATTTAACAATTCAATCTTTCTTTTTTTTTGAGATGGGATCTCACTGTGTTGCCCAGGCTGGAGTGCAGTGGCATGATCATGGTTCACTGCAGCCTCAACCTCCCAAACTTTAGCGATCCTTCCTTCTCAGCCTCTGAGTAGCTGGGACTACAAGCATGTGCCACCACGCCCAGCTAATGTTTGTATTTTTTGTAGAGATGAGGTTTTGTCATGTTGCCCAGACTGGTCTGGAACTCCTGGGCTCAAGTGATCCTCCTGCCTCAGCCTCTCAAAGTGCTGGGATTATAGGTGAGAGCCACCGAGCCTGGCTTGATAGTTCCATCTTATTTCATGACTATGTATGCCTGATGTTGTAAGTTATTTTATCACCCTCTTACAATTCTATTGTTGATCGTTTGTTGAAATAATGTTGGCCTTCTTTCAGAATTCATTGTGAGGCATACAGTATTTCCAGGAACTGAAGAAGTATTAGAAAAATCTGTCTAATAAATTTCAAAACTGAAAAGAGTATAAAGCCATATTTCAAGTATCCCTGTGAACACAAAAGAACAAATACAAAGAAAACCCACAAAGGCACACCCTAGCCAAACTGCTGAAAATCTATGCCAGAGAGAAAAATGTTAAAAGCAGCTGAAAAAAAAAAAAAAAGCATAAATCACCTTCAAAGAATAATTATTAGACCTCTTTAATAGATGCAATGGAAACCAGAAAGAAAAGGAATGTTATCTTTAGAGTGTTGGAAGAAAATAACTGCTGGTGCATTTGTTTTCTATTGACACCCAGGGCATTGGTTTTATTTTATTTTAGTTGGTTATATTTTATTTTAGTTTCTATCAGTTTTCTACTGCTATGTAACAAACGACCGCAACCTAGGGACTTGCCACACTCATTTATTACCTCATAGTTTCTGTAGGTCAGAGGTCTAGGACGGCAGGGCATGGCTGTCTGCTTAGGGTCTCAAAAGGCAGCAATAAAAGTGCAAGTCACAATGGCTCTTATCTGGAGGCTGTGGGGGGAAATCTTCTTCCTGGCTTATTCTCATTTATGCGGATGGCAGAATTCAGTTTTTTGTGGCTGTTAAGACTGAGGTCCTTGTTTTATTGCTGGCTGTCTGCTGAGGATTTCTTTTGTCTCCTTAAGGCTGCCTGTCCTATCTTTTCATGTGGCTCCTTCCATCTTTAAACCAGCAATGGCATACCAAGCCCTCTTCTTATTTGCTTTTTCCCCTACTTTTTCTTTATTGTCATAAAATACACATAACATAAAATTATTATCTAAACCATTTTAAGTGCACAATTTAGGAGTATTAAGTGCATTCATATTGTTGCACAACCATCACCAACATCCATGTCCAAAACTCTTTTCATCTCACAAAACTGACATCTGTACCCATTACACAAGAATACTCCACTTCCTTCTTCCTCAGGCCCAGGAAATTACCATTCTACTGTCTCTAAGATTTAGGCTATTCTCTGTACCTCAGATAAGTCTAACCATATCATTATTTCTTTTTGTGACTGGCTTATCTCACTAAGCAATATGTCCTCAAGTTTGGTTTTTTTGGGTTTTTTTTTTGTTTTGTTTTTACTTATTTATTTTTGAGATGGAGTTTTGCTCTGTTGCCCAGGCTGGAGTGCAGTGGCATGAGCGATCTCGGCTCACTACAACCTCCACTTCCCAGATTCAAACAATTCTCCTGCTTCAGCCTCCTGAGTAGCTGGGATTACAGGTGCACACCACCACACCCAGCTAATTTTTGTATTTTTAGTAGAGATGGGATTTCACCATGTTGGCCAGGTTGGTCTCAAACTCCTGACCTCAGGTGATCCACCCACCCACCTCAGCCTCCCAAAGTGCTGGGATTACAGGCATCAGTAACTGCACCCGGCCATGTCCTCAAGTTTTATTCACTTTATAGCATATGTCAGAATTTCTTTCCTTGTTATGACTGAATAACATTCCACTGTATGCATTCACCACATTTTTCTTATCCCCTCATCTGTCAATGAATGAATGGGTTACTTTCAGCTTTTAGCTATTGTGAATAATATTTCTATGAATATGAGTGTACAAATACCTCTTTGAGATCCTGCTTTCAATTATTTTGAGTATATACCCAAACCTGGAATTGCCAAATCATATGGTAATCATATTTTTAATTTTTTTGAAGAACTACTTTCCTCTTCCACAGTAGCTATGCCATTTTACATCCCCAACAGTGCACACGAGTTCCAATTTCCACACCTTCACTAACACTTGTTAATTTCTGGATTGGTTTTTTGTTTGGTTGTTTTTTGTTTTGGGTTTTTATTTTTTTGGTAGTAATCAAATGGGTGCATGGTGGTATCTCATTGTTTTGATTTGCATTTCCCTAATGTTGGTGATGTTGGATATCTTTTTACATGCTTATTGGTCATGTGTTTATCTTCTTTGGAGAAACGTCCATTAAAATATTTTGTCTACTTTTGAATTGAGCTGTTGGTCTCAATAATAGACCAATATAGAAGTTCTCTCTATATTGTGGATATCAATTCCTTATCAGATATATAACTTGCAAAAGTTTCTCCCCTTCTTGGGGTTGCCTTTTTACTCTGTTGATAGTGTTTCAGGATGCAAAAAATTTTAAAGTTTTCATAAAGTCCAATTTGTCTATTTTTTATTTTGTTGCCTATGCCTTTGGTGTCATCCATTAAATCATTGACAACCTCAGCATCATAAAGTTTTTGTCCTATATTTTCTTTTAAGAGTTTTATAGTTTTAGGTCTTATATTTAGGTTACGGATTGATTTTAAGTTAATTTTTGAATATGAAGTTAGGTAAGTGTCCAACTTCATACTTTCACAAGTTGGTATCTAGTTTTCCCAGGAGCATGTATTGAAAATACTGGTTTTTACCAATTGAATGGTGTTGGTACCTTTGCCAAAAAAAAAAAAAAAATCATTTGATCATATATGTGAGTGTTTATTTCTGGACTCTGTAATCTCTTCCATTGATCTATACATTGGTCTTTTTGGTAGTACCATACTGTTTTGTTTACTGTAGTTTTGTAATAAGTTTTGAAATCAGGGGGTGTGTGTGTCCTCCAACTTTGTTCCTCTTTTTCAGAATAATTTTGTCTATTTGGGGTTGAGATTAAATATGAACTTATTTTCTATTTCAGCTAAAAAAATGTGATTGGTATTTTAATAGGGATTGCATTGAATATGTAGATCACTTTGAGTGGTACTCATATCTTAAGGATATTAAGTCTTCTAATCCATGAACATGGAATGTCTTTTCATTATTTATATTTTTAAAGTTTCTTTCAGAAATTTAAAAAAAATTTTTTATTGTACAAGTCTTTCACCATCTTAATTCCTAAAGACTTTTTCTCTTTTTTTATGTTATTGCAAACAAATTGGCTTTTTAATTTCCTTTTTGGATGGTTCATTGCTAATGTACAGAAATGCAACCAATTTTTGTATTTTAACTTTATATTTTGTTGAATTCATTTTTTAGTTCTAATAGGATTTTTTTGTAGAACTTACAGGGATATTTACATATAAAAATTCTTTCCAATTTATATGACTTTTATTTCATTGTCTTTATTCCTATTATTTTCTTTTTTTGTTATGTTTTAAACTAATTGCTTTTGCTAGTACTATGAATAGAAGTGGCAAACGTGGATATGGATGGACATCCTTGCCTTATTCCTGATCTTAAAAGAAAACCTTTTAGTCTTTCACCAATGAGTATAATGTAGCTGTGGGTTTTTCATATACGGCTTTTATTATGTTGAAGTGGTTTCCTTTTTTTCCTGGTTTGTTGAGTATTTTTATCCTGAATTGAATATTGAATTGTATCAAATGTTTTTTCTGCATCAATTGAGGTGATAACATGTTTTTTTCTTTCCTTCATTCCGTTAATGTGGTGCATTACATAGATAGATATTCCTAGATTGAACCATTCCTGCATTCCAGGAAAAAATCCCACTTGGTAATGTTGTATAATCTTTTTAATATGCTTCTGATATAAATTTGCTAATATTTTGTTGAGGATTTTGCATAAATGATCATAAAGGATATGGGTTCATAGTTTTTGTGTGTTTTTTTGTTTTGTTTTTTGGTTTTTTTTTTTGCAGTCCCTTTGTCTGGCTTGAGTCTTAGGGTAATGCTGGCCTCACTGAATAAGTTAGAAAATATTCCTTCTCTTCAAATTTTTGGAAAAATTTGAGAAGGACTGTTGTTAGTTCTTTTTTACATATGTGGCAAACTTCACCACTGATACTAATGGGACAGTTCCAGGGCTTTACTTTGTTGACAGATCTTTTATTACTCATCAAATCTCTTTGCTAGTTGTAGATCCATTCAGATTTTCTATTTCTTTGTGCTTTAGTCTTGGTAGGTTTTACATTTCTAGAAATCTGTTTATTATACTTAAGTTATCCAATTTTGTGGCATGCACTTGTATATGGTACTCTCTTATAATCTTTTTTATTTATGTAGAATTGATAGTAATGTCCCCACTTTTATTTCTGATTATAATAATTTGAATCTTCTCTCTCTCTTTGTCTCTCCCTCTCTCTGTTTCTCTTTCCCTCTCTCTCTCTTTCTCTCTTGGTCCATTTAGCTAAAGGTTTGTCAATTTTATCCATCTTTTTGAAGAACCAATGCTTGATTTCTTTGATTTGCTTTATTATCTTGATTTATTCACTTCTATCAAAGCTTTTCACTTCCACCTGCCTTCAAAATAGATCCAGAATCTGCCCACTTCTGACCATCTCTACTGCTCTCACCCTACCTAGTTGAAGTCACCATCATTTCCTTATTCAGTACTTGGAATACTCCCCAACTGCTCTTTCTGCTTCCATTTTTGCCACTGGCCATCAGTTGGGAGCTTGCTGGTAATGTCATCTAGACTTTGGTGTTGCTAGTACCTGAACCGACAATAACAGCTAAGCTGTAGTCATCTTCCGTTGAACATAAATATTTGCACAGATCAACAACATCAAACAAGGTCACTCTGTAGACTGAGAAATAAAACCAGACAAAAAGAAGGTCACTCTATTCATTTCTGAACACAGACAAAAAAAAAGATCACAGTGTAAACTCGAAAGTGCTCAAATATTCATTCCCCTTTCCTGACTGACATGAGTATTGTATTTTAACCAATGATAACTTCAGTTCAATTTCTCTCACCTCCTAAATTTTATTTAGATACACAATTAAAGAATTATCCTATTTTTTGAAAAAACATCCAATCAAAAGAAAATTCTTGCTTCCTTGAGCCCTTCTGTAAACCACCCAACACAAGTTCAAATCCTAGAACAAGTTCCTCTTGCTAAGCCACATCCCAGTTTTTCCTGGTAGGCCATTTTCCTTGCTTAGCAACTATCAATAAACCCAATTTTGTTACAGGTTGTCATTGATGATGGGCATCAACAACCCCCTTCTATCCCTTTTCAATGTAGCAAACACAGTGATTGTGGCAAGTCAGATCTTGCAAGTCTTCTGTTCAAAATGCTCCCGGTCTCATTTAAAAGCTAGTGTCCTTACAATGACCCACAAGGCCTCAGCTGAAATGGTCCTCAACCTTGGTTGCACATAATTTAAAAATTATGAATGCCAGGATTCTACCCTAGAGATTGTGATTTAATTAGCCCTGCCTCAAGACTTTTCGTTTCGACTTTCATTTTAGATACAGTGAGTACATGTGCAGATTTGTTCCACGGGAATACTGCACGATGCCAAGGTTTGGAGTACAGATCCCATAACCCAGGTAGTAAGCACAGTACCCAACAGGTAGTTTTTAAACCCACCCACCTGTCCACCCTCAAGTAGTCCATTGTCTATTGTGTCCATATTTATGTTCATGTGCACTCAATGTTTTAGTTGCCACTTACAATTGAGAACATGTGGTATTTGGTTTCCGTTTCTGTGTTCATTTGCTTAGGATTCTGCCCTCCAACTCAATCCATGTTGCTGCAAAAAACTCGAAGTGCCTCTCACACACAGCCAATGTTGGGAACCATTGCTCTAGGTGGGCTGCTCTTCCTCAGCCTTATTATCCTATACTTGTTCTCTTTAATCAACCTCTTCCAGTCACACTGGTCCCCTTGCAATTGTTCAAACTCAGCAGGTGTGTTCCTGTCCCAATCCCTTAGTTCCTTCTTTCTTCTTAGAACACTCTTTCCAGAGATATCTCAAAGCTTGTTTCCTCACCTTCTCAAGTCTTTGTTTCAATGCCACCTTGTAACTGAGATGTACTATGACCACTCTCTTGGAAATTGCAAAGTTCCCTTGCCTTCCCCCATTGCCCTTTCCTTGCCTCATTTTTTCTCTACAGCATACATCCCTTCTAAAAATAGTACATAATTTATTCACTTATTATAAGTGTCAGTCTCTCCCCAGCTAGGAAGCAGGGCCCTAATATTAATCCTCTTTATACCTTATTTTACAGAGCTATAAATTAGCTTGTGCATGCAAATTTACTTCAAACACTGTCAGCTATAAAGTAAGTGCTTAAAAGTAAGCATGTGAGTATTTATACTATATAAATTAAGTAAATTATTCTGTGGTCTTTTAGGTGTCTTTAAACCTATATTCCAAAGAGATAATTCTATCACATCAGAAGCAATGTACATTTCACTCCCTACAGTGGTGTGTTTCTGCAAGGCAGGGAGACATCAACTGCTTGGATGCTTGGAACACTTAGTGTAAGATGAGGAAGGCTCTGTACGCCCCCCTTTTACCTATCACACACATTGCTAACCTGAAAATGGAAACAAAATCAACAAGAGTAGTGGCATGGGAGAAAAGAGAAGAACTGAATAGTTTCAGCATATAAGCAAAAAAAAGAAAAGGAAAGCTGCTAATACTTCTAACACAATTTTAAGAGTGAAGAAGAACAATGATCTTGTCAAAAAAATAATATCCCATCCAAGCTCAAAGTAAAGACACAGAAAAAAAAATCCAGTCTCCATAGTCACCATTAATAATCTAATGTATTGGAATTTAATCTTAAATAATCACAGAAAAAGCCTTTCTTATTAAATGCCTGACTTTTATTCTAAATAGAATTTTCAACTGAGGAAGAAGAATCACTTATTTTCACTACTATCCTGAATTCTCCTAATGTAACAACATGATTATCTGCAACTAAGATTGATCAAAATATCATGGGTTATTTATCAGATTTTACCTGTCTATAGAAATACTTTTCACTTTTCTTTATCAGTGATCAATGACTTCCATAAATGAGGGTGAATGGACGTTTTCTCCACTTCTTGGTTTTATGCCACAGAAATGACAAGCCTTCACCAGAAACAATCTCCCATTAGGGTCTTTCACAATGACGTCTGTCTAGAGGGATTTGTCTGACTAGAAAATAGTTGTCAAGATTTTAAACTTGAGGACAATGAAAAGAGAATGGAAATCCAGTCTACTAAGGAAAAATAACCAGATAGCCTTTTTCCCTACAGGGACTTATTTACCAATATGCATTTAATAAAAAAGGAAGATACTCAATAATTAGCATATTTATGCATATTTTGAGACTTTTTTTCCTTGTATTCAGGGCTATGGAAAAAGAACATAAGATAGAACATAGAAAACAGCAGCTAATTTTCCCAGGTCTTATTAAATTAAAAGTAATTTGTAATTATACAGAGAGACACATCATAGAAAGCCTTTAATATTATAATTAAGATTAAATATCTCCACTCTAGCCAAAAAGGCCTACTCAGAAACATTTTTCAGAAAATACACTGAAAAAATAGTACTAATTCAAAGACTAAGACACACACACACACACATACACAAACACTTTTCAAAAAAATATAGAGCAGAGAGTTGCTATAGGAAATTCAAGCCTTCTCTCTGAATTTATGTAATAAAAGAAAACATAAGACTCAGTGCAGAGTAATGCAATTATTCTTGATCAGTAGCATTATTTATTTCAGTCTTGAAGAAACTAAGTATTTGCTCACAAAAATAGGAACTTATAAATAGTATTTCAATAACCTATACTAAAGAAACAATTTAGAGTAACAATTTTGATATAAGAAAAATAAAGATAAGTTTTCAAAAATGATAAGGTGGCATTATGATTGGCCTCTACATCAAATAACCTGTCCAGGAGAAATGGACTTTTCAGAACACTGGAATTATGGGAAGACACCTAGGTACTGGCTCTGCTCTCTGGAGCTCACTCCCAATCTGCCTCCTTTTAGGGTTTGTCCTGATGCCAAGTTTGGCTTGCAAGCTAAGATGTGCACATCATGTTAAACACTCCCTTAAATGAAAACATACAGAGTATTTGTCTAGTTCCTCATAAATGGCAACATGAGTCCAGGTCTAAAATCCACTCTTGGCATTGAACTTTTCTGATACGTTGTAATTCCACCCTGCCCAGACAAAAATTGTATCCAACAGTGATTCACCCTGCAGCCTGTCCCTTAGAGTTTCTGAAGGTTCAGAGAAGTTTTGTTGAAATATGTTGTATGTGTCATGCTATGTAGGTATTTCAGTCCTTCAGTTATTATGATTAAAATATCAGAGACAATTTAACATCATAGTCAGTGTGTGGTATTTTAACTGGCAGAGAGAAAGAGACTCCTTGAAAACCTGGCCACCTGGGTTACAATTTAAGTAATTGTGCTTTTATATCATAATATAAATAAATATGGAAACATTCAATTAAATTATCCAAGGCTATCAAAATTCTGCAAAACTTCCTAACCTCTATGTATCCCAAACAGTTCTTGAACAAATCCATTTTCTCTCATTTACCAAAACTGGTTACAATTTATACTTGCTATTTTTGTCTATAAAATCTGAAGATATTTCAAGGCACTGAAGATCTAAATTTTTAGCAAACTTAATAACCCGTTTAAGGTAGGCCATAATCAGTCTCATGTAAAAGAGAAAGTAAATTGTGTTAAACATGGTTGTGAAAGTGAGAAAACTTCAAGTAAATAGTATTAAAATATTAAATGTTTGAAATTCAAGAATAGCAATGGTCCTTTTAGGGGGATTTAAGTTCATAAACAGAAATCCTGAGAGTGGCATTGCCTCTTCCTCCTCATAAGAAACCCCTGTTTTTTCAAGCAATTAAGGTCTTTATAAGAAAAGTGATATGTTCGTTTTTTCAACGCTAGAATCGCAGCCTAAATTTTGCATGCTTCCTTCAAACCTTTTTGCTGCAAAGAAGACAAGAAAAAAAAAAAAAAAGACTCCTATTTCTCCGTATTCTTCACTGTGTCTTTACCTCACCTCCACTCATTGCCAGAATCTTTAATGAAAGCATTCACAAAAATGGGATGAAGAATTAGCATTTCTATGAATAAACAGATTCACAGTATAAAATTAGCTTTTTCAAAAAAAGCAGGCAAAAAAAAAAAAAAAAAGAACTTAAAATAAGACTTTAGAGAACTGGAGCTCATTTGCTAATTTTCTAATTCAATTCCATATTAGGGTGGGTCCATTATCCAAATAGTGATCTTTTATTTTCCTTTTATGTCTGAAAAAGTATCTTTTAAGTCCCTGAAAAGCACTATAAGAATTAAAAGCTATTTAATACATTTCAGATTTATAAAATGTAATGTAACTAAAGAAATAATTACTAAGGACAAAGGATTAAGTATTATTTTTTAAAGACATTCATTCATTAAACTTCTAGACATTGGAAGGCTGAGGCGGGCAGATCACGAGGTCAGGAGATCGAGACCATCCTGGCTAACACGGTGAAACCCCGTCTCTACTGAAAATACAAAAAAATTAGCCGGCCGTTGTGGCGGGCACCTGCAGTCCCAGCTACTCAGGAGGCTGAGGCAGGAGAATGGTGTGAACCTGGGAGGCGTGAGCCCAGACTGTGCCACTGCACTCCAGCCTGGGCAACAGAGCGAGACTCCATCTCAAAAAAAAAAAGAAATATAGGTTTTGGAGGCAGACTGTGTTTAAAATGGAATTCTAACTGATAAGAAAACTAAATGATAAGAAAGTTTGTAAAATGCGGAAAATAGTACCTATTTCTTATATTTGATGATTAAAAGACTATATAGGTAAGGTTCTTAAACCATGTACATTTGGTAACAGTCTTAATGTATATCAGAGACAGGCCTAGAACTTTTAATCCCTGGCAGAACTTGCAATAGACACTCTTCTTAAACAGCAAGAAAACTAGAAAACATCTTAAGAAATTCCTGCTGAGGACTTACATACCTTCTATTGAATATATTCTCCAACTTCCTAGACTTAAAATAGCTACTTGTTTACATCTCTAATCCAGTAATCATTACAAAACTATTAAACCGATACATTTCTTCCCTCATAGACTAAGCTTCTTTTCTTAATTTTTAAAACAAATTTTATTGTGTATATCAAACATACATGGCATAAGGTTATGAGATACATATAGAGGTTATTACAGCGAGGCAAATTAAATATCCATTATCTCACATAATTACCCCTTTTTTTCTTTTATTTTGTGGCAAGAGTAGCTAAAACTCACTCATTTATCAAATCTGAAAACTCAAATCCAGGAAAGTATTATTAACCGTAGTCCTCATGTTGTACATTCCATCCCTAGATACATTTCTCCTCCATATCTGCTACATCATATCCTCCGATCTACATATCTCCATTTCTTTCTCTTGGCCCCTGCCTCTGATAACCACTGTTTCATTATCTATAACTGTATACAATTTTTAGATGCCACTCATAATTGAGATAATGTAATATTTTCCTTCCTGTGTTTGGCTTATTTCACTTAGCATAATTTCCTCCTGATTCACCCAGGATGCGAAAAAAGGCAGAATCTCTTTTTTTTAAGGCTGAATAATATTCCACTGTTTTGTAAATACCACAGTTTATCTATCTGTCCATAACAGACACTTAGGTTGTTTTCATGTCTTGGCTATCAAGAATAATCCTGCAGCAAACATGGGAGTGCAGATAGCTTTCTGAGGTGGGAATTTCATTTCTTCTGGGTATATACCCAAAGGAGGGATTGCTAAATCATAGGGTAGTTTTATTTTCAATTTCTTTAGAAACCTCCATACCATATTCCATAATGGCTGTACAATTCACATTTGTACCAACAGTATATGAGTACTCTTTTCTCCACACTCTTACTAAAATTTGTTACCCTTTTTTTATTATAGCCATCCTAATTGATATGAGGAGGTATCTAAAAGAGTTTTGGATTTGTATTTCCCTGATGATTAATGCCAAAGAAATGTTGAATATCTGTTCATATACCAGTTGATTATTTTTATGACTTCTGTGGAGAAATGTCCATTCAGAGCCTTTGCCCATTTTTTATCTATTTATCTATTTCTGAGTTGTATAAAATCTTCATAAATTTTGAATATTGACCCCTTATCAGATATATGGTTTGCAAATATTTTTCCCGATATGCAGGTTGCTATTTTATTTTGCTGAGTGTTTCCTTTACTGTGCAGAAGCTTTTTAGTTTGAGGTAATCCCATTATATATTTCTGCTTTTGTAGCAAGGGCATTTGGTGTGATATTAAAAAATCATTGCCAACCCCAATGCCAAGGAGTTTTTCCCCTATGTTCTCTTCTAGGAATTTAATGATTTCAGGTCTTAAATATAGGACTTTCTTACATTTTGAATTTATTTAAGTGGATGCTGTAAGACAAAGGTCCAATTTCATTCTTTCGCATGGGAACGTCCAGATTTTCTGGCACCATTTATTGAAGAGACTGTTTTTTCCCTGTTGTGTCCTCTTGGTGCCTTTATCAAAACTTAATTGGTCTTTTATGTTCAGATTTATTTCTGAGATCTCTGTAACAGATTACATTTCTTGAGGGAAATGATCAGACTTTCTTCTTTACCAAATCTCTTGATATAGAAAAGATGCGCATAAGGTTTCTTGTGGGTCACAGAGCATGGCTGCTTGCCAATGTATTAGCACTCAGCAATGGCCCTGATTGTTCTCATCATTCTCATGTATGTTTTGAATGCAGAGGAAAGAGTCTCTCCAACTCTTTGCTCCACCACACTTCCGGAAAATGTCTGTGTTCCTCCATTGTCCTGACTCAAAACCACCTTGGTTTACACCTCGGGTATGGGTAATCAATAAGATGGAATGCTTCTCTTGCTTTTCCTCTTGCCTTTTTTATTGTGTTCAATAGCACAGTTATTTAAATACTTCCGGAAAAGCTTATCCACCAACACACACCCTTCTTTTTTTTCTTCTTCTTCTGTATTACTTTTTCAGGGATGCTACGATAGTTTTAGTATTGTTTTAGTAGAATGCAGAAAGAATGGAGGCATTGCCCTGGAAAAAGACAAACTGAAAGGAGACTCTCAAAGGTGGAAAAATATATAGAACTAGCCAGGGTCTACAGTTTTGTGACCACAGAACTATTTATTTGTACACTATCATTTGAAATAACATTCGTAAGCATTATAAAGCCTTCTACTGCTAGTTGTACTGAAATAGCAAGTGCTTAATAAGAATACTATGATGTTAAAAATAATTTAATAAAGAAATGTTCATAATACATATATTGTGATAAGAAAATATGAGATCTACCTTTTTTTAATGGGGGGGGTGGCAGACAGGGTCTCACTCTGTCACCCAGGCTGGAATGCAGTGGGTATGATCTCAGCTCACTGCAACCTGCCCCTCCTGAGTAGCTGGGATTATAGACATGTGCCACCATGCCCTGCTAATTTTTATGTTTTTAGTAGAGAGGGTTTTGCGATGTTGGTCAGGCTGGTCTTGAACTCCTGGCCTCAAGTGATCCACCTACCTCAGCCTCCCAAAGTGTGGGGATTAGCAGCTTGACCCACCACACTCAGCCAGATCTACCTCCTTAACACATTTTTAAGTGTACAATACATTGTTATTGACTGTAGGTACCAGGTTATACAGCAGATGTCTAGATCTTATTCATCTATTCATCTTGTTTGCCTGAAAATGTATGCCTGTTGAATAGTAATTTTCCACTTCCTCTCCTCCCAGAACCTGGTTCCCACAATTTTACTCTTTGATTCTAGAAACTTGACGACGTAGATACCTCATATAAGTGGTATCATGTGGTACTTATTTTTCTATGACTGGCTAGATACATCCTTGTTCCTGTGTTTTGAGCTCTATCCTGCATTTATTTCAAATGTTATACTCCGACACAGCAAAACTGAAAGTTAGCAGGACGTTTTCATTCATCGCCTCTAGCTTAAAGCAAATCTGGTTTGTTCTCGCTGGCAAGTCATTTCCATCAGGAAGAGGTCTCTGTTCTGTCTTCATCAAACAATGCTCACTTGAGTAGTATGCACTTTACATTCAGAGAGTAAATTGTACATATAAATATTTGCCGAAGGAGTCAGTAATGCACTCACAGCAATTAGTGTCATGTGCTCCCTTTGGGCACTCAGGTGGAAAACCATGGATCTTCCTGAATGAAATACAACCTGCATCCTCACCTGGCACAAATCTGGCTTCAAAATTGAGATTAAGAGCGTAAAACAGGCTCTCTCCCTTTAACAAATAAACAGAACGCATAATTGTTTCATCAACACTAGCTTTTAAATATTCTGAAGGAGAAGCAGCTTGATTAAAGGTGAAATCAAAGTAGTACTTGCGATTTTCATCATGTGAGCTGTGAGCAGAAAACTACAGCTCGAAGACTGCTTTGAAGTGGTGCGGCCATTTTTATGCCAATTAAAGATTTCAAAAGCTTCAAGTCCTGTACGGGGTCTGGGTAATCTGGGTAAATCTTTGGCCATTCTGCTCCATACATATAACAATTTACTGTCAATGGAGCATGGCGCGTTTTTAAATATTCCTTTCAGTTTCTCTCCATAAACTTCTGCCCATCACTAATACTGAATTCTACAAATGAGATCCTATAATTGTCTACTGGACATATTTGCAAAAACAATAAGAAACCCTTTTTTTTCGTTTATGTACATCCATTGATCTTTCAGGAATCGTTCGTGTAATTTGTCCTAATTAGATATATAATCAATTCCACTGATCTGCTGTTCACATAGAAGCACGCATCCATGAATCCTGAGTGAATTTATGAAAAAGAACTCTCCATAAGCAAGATCAAGTAGTCTCAATAACTTTAGCTAAGGTTAACTTTAGGAATGATTTAAAACCTTTAACCACACGTTTGTCTTGGTAAGAGCTCAGGAAAGGCTACCCCAAAGTACATTGAACTGAAGGAGATCCGGAGGTACCCCAGGAGCAAGGTCACTCTGATCTTCCCTGACCTTTCTTTGTGAGCGCTGGTCATAAAGAAATTATCTAGCTTATCTTGCCTGAAATTACGTAACAAGAGCCTCATTCTAGAGGGGTCCTTCCCTGTTCCCAGGGGTGGGAAATTCTACACAAAGGAGTCAAGGAGACTCTGAACACAGAGGCTTTGCTAAGTTTCCCTGCTCAGTCTGTTACCATTGGATCATACCCTTTTATCCAGTCACATTTTAAAATGGTTGGTTGTTCTTCACCAAAACTAAGCAGAAAAATACACAGTTTTCTGACTAGGAAAAGGGGCTGAAAAACAAATAAAAATGAAAAAATAAAAGAAAACACATGGTTTTCTCTGGGTCTTTGCATCTTCATTTCTGAAGGCTCCTGTGTCAAGTAAAACTTTGATAAACAAATTGGTTATGCTTTTCCCCCTATTAAACTGTCTTTCATTCTGAGAGTGTCAGCTGTGGCCCTTATGATGGGTGAGGAAAGGTTTTTGTCACACCTTTCTTCCCCTACACTTCCAAGTACTACATTACAAGGGAATGCTCTTCAATGTCAACTTTAATGCCGTTCAGCTATTGCGATTCTGGTGATGTGGTATTTAATTCGGAGAAAGAAAATCTTTAATTAAACAACAAAAATAAGGTAATCCTGCTTAAACTTTAAAAACTAGTAGAAGTGTTTTGTTTTTTTGGGGGTTTTTTTTGTTTTTTTTTTTTGTTTTCCTGAGACAGAACCTCGCTCTGTCGCCCAGGCTGGAGTGTAGTGGTGCGATCTCGGCTCACCGCAAGCTCCGCCTCCCGGGTTCCCGCCATTCTCCTGCCTCAGCCTCCCAAGTAGCTGGGACTACAGGCGCCCGCCGCCACGCCCGGCTAGTTTTTTGTATTTTTAGTAGAGACGGGGTTTCACCAAGTTAGCCAGGACGGTCTTGATCTCCTGACCTCATGATCCGCCCACATCAGCCTCCCAAAGTGCTGGGATAACAGGTGTGAGCCTCTGCGCTTGGCCGAACTCGTGAATCTTTAAATCATTAAATCTGCTGCTCTGCACTCCTCAGTGTCTATCAGAATCATACACACACACACGTGCACACACATGCATACATGCATGCACACATGCATGGACACACACATACGCAGACATACAGGCACACATGTGCACACATGCACACACACACTTGCATGAACACACACTTGCATGAACACATATTTGCATGAACACACACACAGAGCTTAGAATGGTCTATTATGCATGCAGAACACGCATTCTGAATAAAGTAAATGCACGTTAACCCAATATAAGTTAGTACCCAGAAATATACAATCTCTCGAATGAAAGATGTCTTTAATAAAGGACCTTTAATTAAAAATTCTTGAATCTTCATCTCAATCCAGAATCATGTGCCCCAAATTTTTCTTGATAGCCCATTCAGCTCCTGTAAGAATGCAACTGTTCCACTCACTAAGTATGTTGTGTAAGTAAATATAACTCAGGAATATACACTATGTCTGATTTTCACATGCAAATACTTTCCACAGATATAGATTAAGAAAAATAAAGTGTGACACTTTTCAGAAAACTTTTTTTAATATTGTCTACTTATTCATTGAGATCTGAGGGTAGGAGTGGTCAGAGAGAAACATCAATTAGTACTGGGAAAAGAAAGTAATCGAAGATACACTGGAAACTCTTTCAGTGTGTACACTGATCCCAGAATCTAAATAATGATTAGGTTTTAAAATACATAGTTGCCTATATGAGATTCATTTTTATGGCAACATTTCTGGCCTTTAATTGATATTCTCTCCAAAAAATTTAGTCAAAGAATTAGACAAACTCCATCTGTGATTTGAAAATACTAAATTTTGAATAGAAACACAGAATTTTAAGGTCTAGTTTTAAATTTTTGGTTGGCCTTACATCATTTTTCCAAACACAACGTTTTTGTTTTTTTTGAACTCCTGGGTGATTCTTAAATATGAATACTATTACACGCTCATTTGAAGTTCTGAATAAAATTAATGGAGATGTGAATATTTAAAAAGTGTATTTAAAACATGCAAAACAATTATAATTTTTTCATAACATTTATAATTTAAATATTTGGATGTAATAATTTCAGCTGCAAGCATAGAACATTTTCCGTATTACCAGAAGACAGGGCTAAGGACTAGACTATGGTAGACCAGATGTTTACCATTTAAAAAATGTATATATATCTTAGGTTTCAAGAACAGGTGATATAATCCACACACTGTATTAGGTATTCGTGACTCTAACATATTTTATATTTTGATATGGAGAAGAGCTTAATTCAATGTTTAAAATAGCAACAGTGACAAGGAAAAACTTACATTTGCTTTGTGTACTGGTCCTTGGTAGTGATTTATAGGAAATTTCACATTCCTGGGATACACTGATGTCATCTAGAGCAACAGTAGCATTTGACGAAAAAACAGTAGCTTCCAAAATTAACTATAATTACAGAAAGATAAAACTGTTAAAAACACATCACAAAAGTAATGTCTTACAATCGTATTTCTTTGTGTAGAGGAACTCTATTTACATCTGTCCCATTTTCCAATCTAATTTTAGAAACCTGTTCTGACCAGAACATCCTAATTTAAATTTATAAAGCCATAACGGCTTTGACAGCATCTTATGTAACCTTAATGCCAAAGGTAACTTTGTTTCAATTAAAAGTGGTAACATTCATCATTAATGAAGGGATCTCTTCCCATTGGAGCCATTAAGAGTCATATGCGTTTATAATGAACTCTTTGGAGCAGTCAACTGTGTGGCTTACAACTCAATTTAATTGAGATATGAATTCATTTGTAATGAGTGTGCTGGAGGCAATGATTTATTTCCATATTAAAATATTTAAGTATTATATACATACATAGAAACATAATATATATTATATACATACACAGAAACGTACTCAACGTAGTAAAGCACACATCAATAACCACATATACAGTGGTTGATAATATTCATCTGCTTACGCACTCAGAGACATCTATTTAAGTTTAATTTATTCCAACACTCTGAATAATGTCTGATTTAATTTGTTTACTTTCTTGTTAATTACTCCTATTATTATGTTGTTATTCCAAGAAAAGAGAGAGAGAGAGGAGGGAAAGGAAGAAGTAATTTATGCCTGGAATCTTATGAACCCATATAGTGGACCACCAGTCCAGGACACAGACAGAAGGTACATCTCTATCTTATCAGGGAGGGTCTCTAATCTCAAGGATCATTAAATTTACTTGTGCCAGGGCTCAGAACATGCTATCCCAAAATATAGCACCTTGGAGTCACTCTCTGACTTCCCCTCTCTTTTCTTTGTGAGAGCCAGCTATAAAGCAATTATCTGGCTTACCTCTCCTCAAAACAGGTCATAAGAACCTCATGTAACTGGTGTCCTACCCTATCTACACCTGGATGAAACAGACACTACACAGAGAGGCCAATAAAGATCTCTGCTCAGTTCTCTCCAATTTATTACAATGAGATAATACTCTTTTTGTCCATTTATATTTCTTCATGAGTGTCCACTCATCTTTGAACCTAAGCATAAACATAGAGAGTTTTCCCTGGTCTTTGGGCCTTTGTTTTTGAAGGCCCCTATGTCACATAAAATATTAATAAATTTGTTACTTTTTTTCCTTTTAACCTGTCTTTTGTTATAGGGGTTCCAGTCATGCCCCTTGTGATGAGTGAGAAAACGGTATTACTTTTTCTCTCTTACACTTGGTATGATACATTCACTATACTACATCATAAATGCTGTATAAGAAATAAGTATAAGATACTAGGAGACTCAAAGAAGACAATTCATTCTTTTTGCCAATAATGAGAGTTTGGGAAAAGATTTGATGGAGAAGTAATAGCCTCCATGATACCAGATTTTGTTGGGCAAAATATTTTACCTCAAGAAACTGAGGCAGCAATTTCAGCAAAAACACAGAGATAAGAAAGTGCATGGTGTGTTTAGAAAATGTTGATGGGTGTCAAATGTCCATCAATCATGGACTGGATTAAGAAAAGGTGGCATACATACACCATGGAATACTGTGCGGCCATAAAAAAGGATGAGTTCATGTCCTTTGTAGGGACACGGATGAAGGAAACCATCATTCTCAGCAAACTATCGCAAGGACAGAAAACCAAACACCACACATTCTCACTCATAGGTGAAAACTGAACAATGAGATCACTTGGACACAGGAAGGGAAACAACACACACCGGGGCCTGTCGTGGGGTGGGGGGAGGAGGAGGGATAGCATTAGGAGATATACCTAATGTAAATGATGAGTTAATGGGTGCAGCACACCAACACGGCACATGGATACATATGTAATAAACTGCATGTTGTGCACATACATCCTAGAACTTAAAGTACAATAATAATAATAAAAGAAAATGTTGATGGGTGTTATAGGAGTATAAGATTTTAAGAGAACAACAAATGAATCAGATAATAGATGGAGAGAAAAATTTCATGAGTTGGTACAGCTCAATTGGATAGCAACTAGATAGCATCTATTAAAAAAAATTGCATAGACCATAAAAATTGAGTTAATTTCTTAGCATTTATCCTAGAGAGACACTCAAAGGTATACACATGAAGGCCTGGGAAGGAATGTTTATTTCAGTGCTAGTTTTGATGACAAATGACAGGAAAGAACTTACATGTGAATCAATCAATAGTGAGAAATACTATACAAGTTAAAAATAACATCTATCTACATGTGTCATTATGGAAAGAAATTTAACATGTGTTTTGGAGTAAAAAATTAAGTTACAGAAAAATATTATAGTATAATATTACTTAGGCTGAAAACATCCAACCATTCAGATTTCCAAGTATATGTGGTACATTCATACATGTTAAGTAAATAGAAAATGGACTGGAAGTAAAAATAAATTGTTATCTATAAATACTCAATACAAAATCTATGGTGGGTGATGAGGATAGTCAGCAGGGACTGTTGCTTTAAAAGCAACTGTTGCCAAATAAAAGTAATATTAGTTCGTCTACATTTTGCTTACTTCTACATAATGAAATTCATAATTATACAATTAGAAATTGTAATTCTACCATTAATTAAAATCATACAAATTTTAAAATACAAGCAATTACTTCCTTCAAGAAATGTACATTATACCTGTAAATAATGACCATTTCATGGCTTCAAAATCATCATGGTTGTTACTTTTTTTTTTATTGCTGGTTTTAACAAAACCACACACACACACACGCGTGTGTGTATATATGTATGTGTGTGTGTATATAAAATGCTGTGACCAATTTCCTTTTGGAACTACAGTCAGCATCAACTGGTAATCAGTAAGTGAGAAAGAGGTCACTCAGAAGAGCTGTTTCAACCACGGATGGAGGAAGAGTGAAAACCTCATTTGATAAGATTCTCAAGGTAATTGGAGAATTTACATTTTAAATTAAATTAGATGACTCTCTCTTCTAAAACTATTTTTTGGGATCTTGTTGATTTTTGTTTTATTCAATTATATTACTCCCCCTAAGAATAAAACAATTTCTTGCTTTCAGGAACCACATAAATTCATAAATGTTCACAATCAAGTGATTACTTTTTATAAGTATAAAACTCAAGTGCTTTTCCAGAAAAATACACAATTAACACAGAAATCTTGTTTTCAAAAAAATAACAGGAGCAAAAAATGAATATGAATCCAAGAGAAAATAGAAATACAGTAAGAAGGAGTAGAGAGGAGTAGGAATATATTAATTTTTGAAGGATGATGATGGTATCAATAATAAGAGCAGCAGTCATCTTTTATTTAGCACTTACTACATGCCAGTCACATTCACTTGCTTTAATCCTGTGAAGATGATGCTATTTTCATCTTATTTTAAAGTGAAAGAAACATATTATAGAAGTAATTGGTTGAGCATCACATGTCAAGTAAGAAAAATACGTAAGCTGAGCCATTAATGATTACACCATCCTGTGTCTCTCTAACGAAATAAAGAGATAACTGGGCTTTAGTGGATGCTGCAGAATAGGGCGGCCTGGAGAAACGAGATTGCATACAGCTCTAGATTAAGCAGGCCAAGGACACAGCAACTTCACGGAGACTCGATCACCTTTTACTTTTGTGTTATGAATCTTACCCTTCACTGAATCATCAAATAATGTCAGGAAATTGTTATTGATTTATATCATTGACTCCGATAAAGACAGAACATGGTATCCATCATTGTGGGAAATTTCACAAAAGGGTCATTTTAAAACGAAATCTAAAATATGATACAATTACATTTTAATGGGAAGCTCGAAGCAAGTAGAGCTACTTGAAATCAATGGACTACTCAGAAAAAGTGCCACCTTGAGATACGAAAACAGCACAGCAGTTAGGGGGAAAAGAAATATTAAAAGAATATATTTATGTGAAAAGCTGAACATAGCAAGTGAGCAGGCCAAGTTAAAACAGGTTTGAAAATTACTATTAACTCTTTGGCCTAAATTTTTCCAATAAAACTCTCACAAGAAATGGAGGGAATATTGAAATGTCATTAATTTGCTGTTCTTACAGAATAAACAGTAAACCTAATTCTTTGCCAGCAAGAAGAGCGAATGCCCTACCTAATTAGGGGTGTTGATTTCCTATGAAACCCAAAGCAATATGTATTCTGTTATATTGTCTACAACTGACATCAAAAGAACCACACTGAATCAGAATTTCATGGCTAAAAGGGAACACAGAGGTCACATGATTTGATGTCTTTCTTCTTTCCAATATTTGGACTGGGTTACACTGTACTGTATAAATATGTTCAGAGCTCAGTTACATGGAACTGATGACTAGGCAATGACTAAGGTCACCCTTAAATGATTCAGGCTATTAACCTTAAATCCTAGCCTATTTCCAAGAAGACAAACTTTAAATATTTGAATATTTAAAAAGCTAGATTAACTACTTGTAGGTGTAATATCTTTTTCATTTGTTGTTGATAAAAGAACAAAGTAGAACTGTACTTAGCTAGAATCCTCACGTATATTTTCACATCTTTAAAAATACACTGAGAGAAATCAGGTTAAAGCCAACATATTAGCGTCTTTTTTTTTTTTTCCAGAGGATAAGAAATGGGATGGAGAGACATACAAGGAAGACAAAAGTTGCATCTTCATGAGCAAACAAACTTTAACATTATAAGCAAATGAAATATTAACATTAGTTAATACTGAGGTGCATTTGAGTATTTGTTTCTCTCTGTATTAACTACTAGTTTGAAATATTTAATAGTAAATACATGCGATAATCGTGTATTGAATAGTACCATGTATATATCTGTGCCAGTGTATCTATTTATTTATATTGTGTGTGTATAAAATCCAGACTAATTCACAACAGAACGTCAATACAAGTCCACAGTTCCTTATCTAAAGTCTTTGGGGCCAGATGAGTTTTGAAATGTGAATAGCTTAGAGCTGAGAATGGTAACATAACACTGAGAGTGTTTATTACATGATACCCTCTGGGAGATTGGGGGCAGCACTGTCAAATCAAACCTATCATGAAAGGAGCTGCCTAAAGGCCTCACAGTGGTTCAGGGCAGCTTGGGTTTTGCTTCTAAACTCATTTTTAAAAAGCTTATTGCTTTCCAAATTTAATTTTCTAAATTGCTGATTAGATATTATAGGGCCGTCATGGCCTTCTTGAGAGTGAAATTTCAGGGAATTTTTTTTTTATTTTTCTTTTACTCATCTGTAGTTTCCAAAATAAACATGTGCTGTAGCCAACTCATAACTGGATTAAGTGGGGAGACACAGAGGAAAAATCTTAGCTTCTCTGGGTTGAATTAAACATGACTGAGACCTTGAAAGAACTCAGCATTGAGGCTGATTGGAGAGAAAAAGCAACACAAGGTACTGAGCCACCAGCAGGGGGATGAAGGGAGAGGGAACAGCAGGGCTGGGTTAGAAACCCTCATACATCCATTGCAACAAAATCACAGAATCTAACCAAACCACTGCCCATCTACAAACTAGTTAATATGCCCCCCAGATAATAAGGGATAGTATCCATTTGCACTGCAAAGCAAAATCATTACTATATCCAAAAAGGAGAACATTAAACAGAAAACAAAAACTGCATTCACTGAAACTCTTCAGTAATGGTGATGGGTCAATGAGAGCTTCCAGCTGTAGACAGAAATGGCATGTGCTTCAACTCATATTTCTAAATTACCTACTGCTAGAAAGGACATTCTGTTTTCTTCTCAATATGTCAATTAATGACAAACTCTGAACCATCTTTTTGGTGAGTTTCATTCTAACTAAAAGCAACCTGAATGAAAACAATTTTCTATAGAATATAAATGCAGGAGGCAAAAGATCAAATTGTTCTGATTTCGTTGCCCTGCTCCTTGCAGTGGAGATTGACACCAAAATGATTTCATGACCAGCCTTTGCGTCAAATGCTTCCCAATTTAGAGCTGCTAGTATTCACGATGTCTTTTTCCATTAAATATGAGAATAGAATAAATTGATCTTTGAGAAGGGAAGTTGGAGACTGTCACTGAGTGAAGAGGCCTTTAATGATTGAGCCTAGAGTTCTGATCAAGCAGAAATTCCCTTTTTAAAACAGAGAATACTAACATTTATTGAGTGTCTACTATTTCCAGACAATATCCAAGGAATAACCACAGCAATAAAAATAGCTAAATCCCGTGTCTATGCCAGATTCGCTTCCACGTGCTTTACAAGTATACACCATATAATCCTCACAATAACTCTATAAAGTAGAGAACAGTAATTGATTACAGTTGATGCTTATTCCCTATTCTTCCTGCTTCCATGGGAAGGCAGTTCCCTGTAGTAACATTGCTGTTACTTACCCCTCACTCTGTAGCAGGAGGAAGATTTAGCTGACTGTGAAGTTAGAAGAGTAACCTGGGGGAACTCGACTTATCCTCCTCTCCCATTCAACACCCCCTGTTGGGAGCCAGTCTGTCCTCAGGAGGCATGCATTCTGATATTATCTCTGGCTAATGGTAAGAGACTTCTCCTAGAGTATGAGCTCTATATTTCTCCAGCACAGTCAGTTGTTCTCTGGGTAATTCTATTTATTCTAAGATCAAGCATTATTTTAAACAAGTGACTCTACATTCTAAAGCCATCTGCTCCAAAATATGTATTCCCTACCTGTTTAACTTCTATATTTATCTCAATTTGTTCAGAAATGAGGACGAGATGACCTTAAAGCCCCAACTATTATCCTCACATCCTACTAGTGAAAGAGGCATAGAAGACTTGGGTAACTTGTCTGTGATCATACACTTTTTTGTCTTTGTTTTTTTAAGATGGAGTCTCACTCTGTTGCCCAGGCTGGAGTGCAGTGGCGCCATCTCGGCTCATGGCAACTTCCACCTCCTGGGTTCAAGTGCTTCTCCTGCTCCAGCCTCCCCAGTAGCTGGGACTACAGGTGCGTGCCATCACGCTCGGCTAATTTTTTGTAGAGATGGGGTTTCACCATGTTACTCAGGATGGTCTCAATCTCCTGACCTCATGATCTTCCCGCCTCAGCCTCCCAAAGTGCTGGGATTACAGGCATGAGCCACTGCACCCAGCTGATCATACACTTTAACTTGAACCCAAGGTTCCAGAGCCCATGTTCATGGCTGCCATTTTAGCTATATCATCTTTAATATTCAGACTCCCCTGGAGTATTGCTTTTATCATCACTGGTTTTCACACATTAGGAAATTTGATGCTCAAAGACAATATTTACACAGTCATTTAGCAAACAATAAGCAGAGCAGAGACTAAAACTCAGACCACCTGACTCCAAAACAGTGTGCTCTCCATCATATTCCACTCCATCCAATCTAGTTTCCAAAATTGCTCTTTTCAAATGTCATCCAGAAGACTTATGTACAAGAGAGTAGAAATTAGAATGCCCATTTGACAAGATACAATTGCCTTCTATTATTATTATATTTTATTAATACATAGTTGTACATATTTAAGGGGTAAATGTGATATTTAGATACATGCATACATTGTGTTATGATCAGATAAAGGTAATTGGGATATCCATCACCTTACACACTTCTCATTTCTTTGTGTTGGGAATGCTCCAAATCTTATCTCCTAAATATTTTGAAATACACAATAACTTGTTACAGTTGCCTACTGTGCTATCAAACACTAGAGCTTATTCCTTCTAACTACAATTTTTAACCACTAACAAACCTCCCTTCCTAACCTCCTCCTCCCCACCACCCTTCTCAGCCTCTAGTAACCATCATTCTCCTCTCTGCCTCCATGAGATCAACTTTTTAGCTCCCACGCGTGAGTGAGAACCTGCCGTATTTGTCTTTCTGTGCCTGGCTTATTTCACTTAATATAATGTCCTCCACTTCCCAAAGGTGGATAACATTCTCAATGTTACCAGGCAGCAGAAAGTGAGACAATAAGATTAATATATTACAGCCCAAGTCAGATTTTATTTTCACTACATCATATAATCCAACATCTTTACTTCGAAAAAGAAATCATTTTAAGGTACTCTTCTCTCTGCCATCTTATTCATTTCTTATCTCCACTTTTGCTACTATTCTACACATACTTCTTGAGCGCATAGTCAAAACAATCTCTCTACTCATCCCAGATCGTGTGTTTGATCTCTGAATGTGTTTGCTTCATTAATGTTGAATAAATTCATGAGCTATGTGTACTATTTTGTTATCTGAAAGGATTAGCATTAAATAAGTGTCTTCTGTCGCATTGTATTAATTTCTTATGGGCTTACCTGAAAAGGTATGAGCTATATGTGTTATATTGTTATCTGAAAGGATTAGCATGAAATAAAGTGTCTTCTGTTGAATGGTATTAATTTCTTATGTGCTTACCTGAAAAGGTAGAGTAGATTCTCCCGCTTTTGCAATGAGATCAATTTTTGCGTGGCTCCACTGAGATTCGGAGAATCTGATTATTTTGCCTTGCTTTTGCAAGTTTCCATCTAGAGATGTTCTTGTAAAAACTGAGAGATGTGAATGTTGAGACAAATGATACCAAAACTGCACCTGTTGAAAACATATTTTCAATTATATAAATATTCCATTGACCTGTCTCTGGTAGTTTTTCCTATAATTTGAAATATTCATGACCTCAGGTGATCTGCCTGCCTCCCATCTCTACTAATAATCCAAAAATTAGCCAGGTGTGGTGGCATGCGCGTGTAATCCCAGCTGTTTGGGAGGCTGAGGTAGGAGAATCGCTTGAACCCAGAAGGTGGGGAGGTTGCAGTGAGCTGAGATCATGCTGTTGCACTCCAGCCAAGGCAACGAGAGCGAGACTCCAGCTCAGAACCACCACCACCACCACCAACAACAACAACAACAAACTATGTATATATATTCCAAACAACTTCTGTGTTAAATATAATCTTCTCAATTCTCCTTTCCCCCAGATGTATAACCCAGTCATGGCAGTACTATTGTTTCCATGGAAGTTTCCAGAATCCTTCTCTGGCTTCTTATAAATCTGGGAGGTACACGTTGAGACTCAACATTAAAAATCAAGTATCACTATACATACTTCATGTTTCAAACAACAAAAAGTTTCCTTAAAAATTATTTTTAGTTTAATTTTAAAAACTGTAATTAATACTTTATACTAATTTAGTCTCTGTGGTAACATTACCAAATTACTTGGAAGCTCACAGGGTACTGTTAATCAATAATTGAGCCAAGTAAGACAACATTCTTCGAGGGCAGGGAAGCTTAATCATTTCACTTCCTATTCACCATCAAGAATAACACAATCTAAAGGTCTGATGGCTTAACTAAGTAGTAAAGAGAATAGAGAGGATTATTCCAGGTGCTGATAGCAGTAGCCCTAAAATGAAATTCCATACTGTTACTGATTCAACCAATATTTACTGAGCACTTTCTAAGTACCTGGAGCTGTATGAGGCAAAAATTAATTCCCTTAATGTTGTTTGGATGATTCATTCTGTAAAATATGCCCACAAAACCTCCATTAAAACAAGTTCAGATATGCTGCAGTCAAATCTTTTTGCTTCTTCTGATTATCACATAACAGGTCCTAAGGCTGTATGTTTTAAAGAAAAACCCAACATTTAAAGATGAGGTCCCTCAAAAGTGGAACATTTCTCTTTAGATTGAGCGATATTTTTTCAGGTTCGTTATATTTTAAATTCTTTTTAAAAAATGTTTTCTTATTCATCATTGTGCTTTTATACTGATACATGGACAGATACTAGCATATATATAGGCAAACCATGCATTTCACTGTTGAGACCCAATTCCAGTGGTGAATGTTGACCGAAAAACATGTTTTAAATGCTTTTAAAAAAAAAATTGTTCATTTCATAACATCAAGCATTCTATTTGGTACAAATTTTTATCAATGTCTACTTAATTGTGACCACCTGATTAAAAAATTCTGATTGTTTAATTTCATTTTAGATTTTATTACTGTACTTACCTTAATTCACACCTTGACAGGTAAGTTAGAAACAAAAATAATGGAAATGTTTAATTAAATTCCATGGAAAGAGATGATTCATGTTTCTCAACTGCAATTAAATTTTAGATCCCTGCTGTAAGTTTCACTATGTCCCAAGCTTGTAAATATGCAAAACACAGCTTGAAACCTAGTTGTACAAGAGATGTGCATGTCCCATTAGAATTTCGAGCTGTCAAACTGTCACTCAGTACATCACCAGTGTGAAGTCATTTTAATAGTGTATTAAGTATAAATGCCAATGGGATCCATATTCAATGATAATATGGATCGGAACTTATATATAATTTACTTTTTTACAGAATTTGCATTATGGAGACTTAAATTCTTAAGTTATTAGATACCAAGAAATGTTCCATTATCTTTTCAATTTCTGAGGGTCAAATCACTGAACAAAAGTTATTGATACAGCTCACAATTTTTTTAAATTCGTTGTTTTTTCCTCTTTTTTTTTTTTACATTGTTGCTATGAACCATAATTTTATCTCATTTTATTTTACTTATTTATTTTATTTTATTTTTGAGACAAAGTCTCGCTCTGTCAGCCAGGTTGAAGTGTGGTGGCACAATCTCGGCTCACTGCAACCTTCGCCCCCCAGGTTCAAGCAATTCTCCTGCCTCAGCCTCCCAAACAGCTGGGACTACAGGCTCATGCCACCCCCGACCAGCTAATTTTTTGTATTTTTAGTGGAGACAGGGTTTCACCACATTGGCCAGGCTGGTCTCGAACTCCCGACCTCAGGTGATCAGCAGACCTCAGCCTCCCAAAGTGCTGGCATTACAAGTGTGAACAGGCAGTGTCCTGAAGGCTGTCTTCATCCTGGTGAAAAATAACTGCCTGTGAATTCTAGTCTTGCAGATACAAACTTGATAAAGTATCAGAAAATACCATGTAATGTAATATTGAAAAGGAATTTAGGAAAGTCTGAAGTGCTTTATTAAACCACAAATTGGAAGTAAGTTACATTTGATGGGGAATAAAAATATTACTTCCATTAATCGGGACACTTGAAAAGTGATTTTTGCAAATTTTCCAAGTGACCTGAATGATTATAATGGTCCACTGCAAAATCTATTAACCCAAAACCATCCAATCTAGTATTATGGGAAGAATGGTAACTCTCTAAGAAAATAAAATATGGCACATCAATTACAGGATTACGTATTTCTTCTGTTGCTCTTCTTTTTTTTTTTTAATTTATTTATTATTATTATACTTTCATCACATCATCACTGGCCATCAGAGAAATGCAAATCAAAACCACAATGAGATACCATCTCACACCAGTTAGAATGGCGATCATTCAAAAGTCAGGAAACAACAGGTGCTGGAGAGGATGTGGAGAAATAGGAACACTTTTACACTGTTGGTGGGATTGTAAACTAGTTCAACCATTATGGAAAACAGTATGGCGATTCCTCAAGGATCTAGAACTAGATGTACCATATGACCCAGCCATCCCATTACTGGGTATATACCCAAAGGATTATAAATTATGCTGCTATAAAGACACATGCACACGTATGTTTATTGCAGCACTATTCACAATAGCAAAGACTTGGAATCAACCCAAATGTCCATCAGTGACAGATTGGATTAAGAAAATGTGGCACATATACACCATGGAATACTATGCAGCCATCAAAAAGGATGAGTTTGTGTCCTTTGTAGGGACATGGATGCAGCTGGAAACCATCATTCTTAGCAAACTATCACAAGAACAGAAAACCAAACACCGCATGTTCTCACTCATAGGTGGGAACTGAACAGTGAGATCACTTGGACTCGGGAAGGGGAACATCACACAACGGGGCCTATCATGGGGAGGGGGGAGGGGGGAGGGATTGCACTGGGAGTTATACCTGATGTAAATGACGAGTTGATGGGTGCTGACGAGTTGATGGGTGCAGCACACCAACATGGCACAAGTATACATATGTAACAAACCTGCACGTTATGCACATGTACCCTAGAAATTCGTTGTTTTTTCTATTTACTTTTAGGTTCAGGGGTACATGTGAAGATTTGTTACATAGGTAAACACATGTCACGGGGGCTTGTTGTACAGATTATTTAGTCACCCAGGTACTAAGCCTTGTACCCAACAGTTATCTTTTCTGCTCCTCTCCCTCCTCCACCCTCCCCACTAAAGTAGACCCCAGTGTCTGTTGTTCCTTTTCTTCTTTGTGTTCATATGTTCTCATTATTTAGCTCCCAACTTGTAAGTGAGAACATGTGGCATTTGGTTTTCTCTTCCTGTGTTAGTCTGCTGAGGAAAATGGCCTCCGGCTCCACCCATGTTCCCACAAAAGACATGATCTTTTTCTTTTTATATGGCTGCATATTCCGTAGTACATATGTACCACTCTTTCTTTATACCATCTGTCATAGATGGGCATCTAGGTTGATTCCATGTCCTTGCTACTGTAAATAGTGCTGCAATGACCATTCACATGTATGTGTCTTTATGATAGAATGATGTCTTTTTTCTTTTTCTTTCTTTCTTTCTTTTTTTTTTTTTTTTTTTTTTTTTTTGAGACAGGGTTTCACTCCAATTGTTCGGGCTGGAGTGCAGTGGCGTGTTCATGACTCACTGCAGCCTCAACCTCCCAAGCTCAGGTAATTCTCCCACCTCAGCCTCCTCAGTAATCGGGACTACAGGCATGCACCACCACGCCCAGCTATTTTTTTTTTTTTTTTCCAATTTTCAGTAGAGATGAAGGTTTCACCATGTTACCCAGACTGGTCTTGAACTCCTGGACTCAAGCAATCCACCCACTTCACCTGCCCAAAGTGCAGGGATTACAGGCATGAGCCACTGCCCCTGACCTACAGTAGAATAATTTCTATTACTCTGGGCATATATACCCAGTAATAGGATTGCTGGGTGGAATGGTAGTTCTGCTTTTAGCTCTTTGAGGAGTTGCCATACTGCTTTCTGCAATGGTTGAACTAATTTACACTCCTATCAACAGTGTATAAGCATCCCTTTTTCTCCACAACCATGCCAGCATGTTATTTTTTGACATTTTAATAATGGCCATTCTGACTGGTGTGAGATGGTATCTCATTGTGGTTTTGATTTGAATTTCTCTAATGATCAATTTTAAGTTATTGATACAAGCTGTGATTTCACACAAGCAGTACTCAAGTACGCAAACTCTGTGCCTCTCAGCCTGGTATATGCCAGTAGCAGAACACTAAACCTTAAACTCCAAATCATGAAACATGTCATAAATTCCTCACAGAACTTATTATAGTAATTTGTGTTTTCCAGGTATTCACTTAATATGTATTGGGAAAAAAAGAAGAAATTAGTGGCCTGTTAATATCGGTGCTTAAGTAAATGCCTGTAAACATTCAGAAATATATATAGAGAGAAAACAGACAGAGAGAGAGAGAGAGTGAGAGAGAGAGAGAGAAGAGAGGAAGAAAGATAATCTGTTTTATGTCAAAAACTGTATAAGGCATTATGGGTCCTTAGGGACCTTTGAGTCTTTTGGAGGAAGAGTGGCAAAAGAAAATGAGCATTTAATTATAATGAGCATAACTACAAAAGTGTGAAAATAGGGTGGCTATTAAATTTAAATTAATTCAAATGAAAATGAAAAATTCAGTTTCTCAGTTATGTTTTTGTTGTTGTTATTATTGTTGTTGTTTTTGAGACAGAGCTTCGCTCTGTTGCCCAGGCTGGAGTGCAGTGGCGAAATCTCGGCTCACTGTAGCCTCCGCCTCCCAGGTTCAAGCAATTCTCCTGCCTCAGCCTCCTGAGTAGCTGGGACTACAGGCACGTGCCACCACTCCCGGCTAAGTTTTGAATTTTCAGTAGAGATGGGGTTCCACCATGTTGGCCAGGATGATCTTGATCTCCTGACTTCGTGATCCATCCTCCTCGGCCTCCCAAAGTGCTGGGATTACAGGCATGAGCCACTGCGCCCGGCCTCTCAGTTATGTTTTAAATGCTCAATAACTAGCTCTCTGTAGCTAGTAGCTACTATACTTAACATAGGGGACATTGTCCATCATCCCAGAATGTCGCATTAAACAGGTCTGCAAAGCATGTTAAGTGAAAATGACACCAAACATTCAAATTTTATTTACTACTTGATCATTTTTAAAGGAAATTTTCTTGACGATGCCTGAATCATTCAAAAGCAGTTAAGTAAAATGTTAACAAAGAGGGCTTGCTTTTATTTTTCTTGGGTCTCCACTAAGGCAGATTTTATATACAGTATGACTATATTCAAGACTTTGAATCAATGCATTCAAGAGAATTTCATGTGGTTAAAAAAGTTTCCAACAAAGCAGTTCTTTTTGAATATTGAAGACAAAAATGGAAGCTCCAATTATTTTATTTTTAATTGTATTCTTATGATTTTAAATTATTTCTATTTTTAAAGTATCTAAATATGTATATATTAAATCATATATTTTACTACTAAAGGAAGAATATCCAATGATTTACAGCAGTTATTGTATATGGGTAAGTACCTAAGCTGGAGAGGGGGTGACAGTCTTAGTTCCATTGGCTCTTGTTTCTGTACAGTGCCTCTGGGGCCTTGGACTCTCTGATACTTCAGTCTGGGACACCCAAGGTGTCCCAGGTCATGATTCAGAAGTTTAAAATGACACCCAAGGTCATGATTCAGAAGTTTAAAATGATTTCTTCCTTATTTTTCTGTTTTCTTTTTTTTTTTTTTTTAATTTTGATCATCTCTTGTTGAAACTCTCCTCTTCAAATTTTCTGCCAATTTTTTCAACTTGCCTATGGCCTTTGTTCTAATTCCTTCTCAATCTCAGATCTCCTTGGTCAGATCTTCATGGCCATTCTCTATTTTATTCCAAACCCTCAGCAAACTCTGCCTTCTCTGCTTCACATCAGACCCTTTACGCCTTCCTCAGTCTGTTTATTGCCACACTTATTGCACCTTTATAAGATCTAGAATACGAAGATACAGAAGAACAAGCGTAGCCAAAAAAGCAAAATAAATAAATGGGAGAAATGAAAAAAAAAAAACAAGCTAAGATATCTACAGCTGCTCAAAATTCAGCTAGGAATAAGTATATATTGAAAGAGGGAATCATTCATCACATACATAAACACACAGACACACAAACACATCCCTCACCATTACCATAGTGATTTTTATGGCTCCTAGTCAATTACACTTTTTCCTGGGCATTCTTTTCCTGAACAAGCTTACATTGAGGTTTAGAATCTTCAATAAAACAGAATCTGTTTTTCTAGTTTAAATGATTAATCTTCAGGTGCTTTGATGTACAGAGTGGAGAGAGAGCACCTGCTCGCCCTTTCCTCTGTAGACCGTCGCTTCCTCTAGAATCCATCAGCTATTGTAACATTGATCTTTGGAATAAACACAATGACCAGGGACTAGAGCACAACTGTACCATTCCAGGACATGCTCCAAAATTATTTTTTTTTTCTAAATTGTTCTTTGACTCGAGTTCATTGTCCTACTTTGGGGACATTGTAAGACATGGCCTTGAGATTTGTAAGTTCATTGTCCTACTTTGGGGACACTGTAAGACATGGCCTTGAGATTTGTAATCTGAACTCCTTGAGATTTGTAGGTAGAGTATTATTATTATACTGGACTTACCCTCTTGTAGCTTGGAGCATTTTACACTGAATTGCTGTCAGTATCCCCCACTAAACTACATTTTATTAGAGCAAGTATGTGTTTAGGTTGTTGCCATTATATTCCCTGCATCAAGGACTGTGATCAACACACAGTAGATAAGCAATATATATGTGTTGGATCGTGGGCATAATGTTTACTTTGGTATCATAGCAAGCACTCAGAGGAGAAGTCTCAGAATAACTATTTTTAGTTTTGTTTTTTTCTTTTTACTTCCTTGAATCTGAACCACATGTGGCCCTCTCTTCATTGGCAGACTCAAATGTGTAGGCTGGCCCTAATAAACCTTACTTTGGGATCCAACCCATCTCTGGTTTCATCTACCTTTGTCCTGATTTTCTCATTCATATTTGTAAAACAATCTATGGATTATCTTTTACTGAAGGAATATTAATGTAATTGTAAAACAAGTTGGAGAACTAAAAACAAAAGAAAGATCAATAGATGAACATACAAATTTTGAAAGCAAAAGCTTCATATTATCCATCTTCCTGTATTTAATTGTGAAGTCCTAAAAGTAAGAGATTATGTTACTTACACAGTAACTCAAATATGAGAATTCAGAAAATATTAGTATCCACATTAATTCCCTTCATACTTTATGTTTCCTAGTTAATTGTAAACAGTAACAGCATTTCAACAGCGTAAGATAGAATAGCTTTGGGCTTCCTCGTGTTCTGTTAGTCCTATCTCATATTTCAAAGAAAAATGCCAATTTTCCACTAGTGGCTGAAGGGACTTTTGAAGCGTAAATTAAAGTCCACATCTTGAACAATGATTAGCTGCGGGAACAACTGTCCATGCTGATGCCATGTGTTGGCCACATATAAAGTACAAAGTAATCCATGTAAACTGGCCCTAAAATTGTGCTGTTACAGATGGCAACTCACAAGAAAGCTCAAGTTGCTTTAAAGTCCTTTCAAAAAAAGAAAAAATTCTTAACTGTATCAGCCTGATAGGATTATGTAGGAAAAAAAAAAAAACATAATTTCAGAAAACGAAGGCTTTAATCATGTCAAAGTACCCCACACTGGTTATCTCACTGCTTGACTCTACTACCTTATAATGAAGAACACTGGTTCCATGAAAGCACTATTACCAATACGTTCCAATTCAGAGGACTGGCTAGATTTTCCAATTACCCAAGAAGGTAAGAATTTGTTTTGTTTGCTTATTCTGTAACTTTTATGTAAGAAAATATCACATATTGCCACAAACTTATAAAAACAGTCATATTATAGTCTTAGAAAAATCCTGAGAACCTTAGCTATGTGTATCTCAGACTATCAATAACATTCTCCTACAGTCTAGTCCTACTTCCTAAACTGGAAAGCATTATAAAGCAAATCAAATATCCTTCCTGCTAACTCAACGACTCCTAAAATTCAAGCACATAGAGAAAAGCATGAAAAACAAATATCTCTTCTGGTAGTCTGTAGTGGCTCCTTGAAACAGTCTCAGTTTTTCAAAAACCAAGGCAAACCATGAAGTCAGCATCCACAGCCTTTAGAAATCGAAGCCTTGGTTTCGACATAAACTAGCAAGCACTCAAAGTGTCCATGACAGCATTTTCACTGAGACCCCACCTAAATAACACCCTCAACCCCAACTAAGTCACAAATTTAAGCAAAAATTAAGTGTCCTCAAGTGGAAACAATGATAAACTGAAACTCAATCCCGGCGACCACAAATCAATGGCTATCAGGAAGCATACAATGATGGGAAATATAGATTACCTTTTAAAATCATATACATGCATTTGATTTCTCAGGGACTCTAGGTGAGTCATAGGAATTTCTAATACACTCTTAATATCTTCAAATTTGTGTAAAGCAGGCAGAATTAACACATCGTATTCCTTTACATTCAATTTCTTCTATATAACTGACATTCGTGGTCTCATCACATTAATGTATGACCTTGAATTAAATCTAAGTTAGCTTGTACTTTCAAAGAACAAGTGCTTCTGGACTTCTGGATTTTTCCCTCCAAAAAAAAAAAAACAAAAAAACCAAAACAAAACAAAACAAAAACTCTGTATCTATCTTTCTCTTTTTCTATCTTATAGGATTTAATTAAAATAAAGAGGTGGGAATGGGTAAAAGGCATTTGGATAAAATGGAAACGGAGACCAGGCAGTTGTTTTAATTCTTACTCTCACAAAGAAATGGGAAGAAACAAAAAGAAAAAAGAAAGGAAAAGAAAGTATCTTTAGGACTTTAAAGTATCTATGGGACATCACTATTAAGAACTCAGGACACTCCCACTTAGACTTATTCCAAACTGAAAGTATAATTAGGTTTATACCTCGGAATAATATGTCACTTATCACCAGGGATGCCCAAGCAAATTGCTGTAACACTATACTTACAGGCAGTGAATGTACTGTGTGGCACTATTGATCTCTTCAATATTTTCTGACAAGTAAAGATCAAAAAATGAGCTGAAATCCTAAGGGCGAGAGGTATGTTGGAGCTCTCAAAAGGACTGAAAACAAGACAAGTTGAATAGAGACCCCTGATTTAGGTGTTACTTTTATGGAAAGCAAAGGAATTATGTTGACTGAATTAAGATTATATTTGGTACATATATACCAATATTTAATACAAACATTGTTTACCTATTAGGTACCAAATATTTTGCCAGGTGCTTTATTTAATCACATTTTAATCCTTGTCATTATTCCATACAATCGTGTATGCTTCCAGTGTAAATGCTGACATTTAATCCATAGAATCATGTATGTTTCTGGTGTAGACACTAAGTCTCAAAAGGAATATACAATTTGTCTGAGCCACAATTACAAAGTGGCAAAAGAGACTTAAGCCAAGTCTGACTCGTCCGTCCTCTCTAATATGCTGCTGAAATAAAATGAGTATTTCACTGCTTGGTTTGTGTTTACCCGGCACCAGAGGACTCATTTGAAGAACTCAAATTTCAGTAAATATAATCATTTTTTCTGTATACATTTATCTTTACTTATCCATTCGTCTTTCTTTCAACAAACACTTATTTAACTGACTTTATTTTTCTCAATGCACATTGTTGGCCAAATATTTTGGCAATATGTATCCACAGCTTTAGATTATTGAAATGACTGTGTGAAAAGAATATAAAATAACAGAAAGCTTCTTTAATAGCCGCCCCCAAAGAATGGTGCCAGTTACGTGTTACAAATGGTCTTTTAGAAGGACATGGCATTTCGTGTTGAAATAGCGCATATAAATCTCTTAATTCGTCATTAAAGTGATAGTAAAACATGGCAAGCATTTACTAGCAGAATAACCCAAGCCCAGCGATTTACAACCACAGAATGGCCAATGGAAATTCAGAACAGTTGATTACCTGACATGGGTTAGAGGCAGTGAGCAATTTTGTAAGAACAGGACTTCCAAGCTTGGCCACCCCGGGGGAGTGCTGTGCCTCCAAATAAATAAATGATCCTGCAAAAACAAAGGGAAAGTCATACGGATACAAGTTCTCTTACACATTTAGCTGTTCTTTGCTCCAGAATCTTATCCTTGCACATGTTAAACTATCAATTAGATAAGGAAAATTACATTTTTACATATTTACTATTATGGTTTGTAGATAACAAATAGCATTTATACATGTATAACATTAAATACCTAAAATAACATTTAATCAATTAAAACAAGCTCTTGATCCAAATCACCTGAACAAACATTTTTATTGGCTTCATTTATGTCATAGAGTTTGACATCAAATTAAATGAAGCTTCTAAGCTGACAATTAGATATTCAACATGCCCTTCTTGAAATACCCACAAGAGCTTTATTTTTTAGTTTCCTCACAAAGTACTGAAGGATATGAGCTTATGGAATGAATTTTAGTTTCTCAGGTTTGACATTGTTGTCTGTGCTAGAGGGGATGAAAGCTTAATTAAAGATCTAATCTGAACATTAACAAAATAACCGCTTTTAGATTTTAACTACGACGGATGTGCTCATAGCAAATGTGCAGGGGATAACATCTCTCAGCAGCTTAAAAGATCACATGTTCGGAGCTGCTGTCTGGGGTAGTTTCACTGAATATTGAAGACTTACAAGGAAGGCTATACCCAACAATGTCAAGGTCTGATCCTGCCCTTTGATAATCACAATGATGGGCAATTTGGAAAACCAACTATTTTCACTGGAAAATACCATATTCAGAGAGTGATTTTCCTAGAGACAAGTTAATGCTGACTGCACAGAAAGGAAAGGATTTAGAATTAGAATGTATTATTTTATAGACTCCACCATGTGTTAAACCAAACAACCAAGGGTGTGAGTCAGCAGTGCCATCTTTGAGTAGGAAAAATATAAACCCAAGTTTATATTGTTTTTAAATCTCAAAACCAACTTGGAAAGATAAAGATTATTGTTCCCAAATTCCAAACTATGGGTAATGGAAACAGCATATGCAAGCAAGTTCAGTAAATTCTCTATGCTTCACCTAGAAAGGAAAAGAGTAGAAAAAGGTCACTTTGAAAAATTCTTCCACCTAAAAGCGCTCAGGTTTAGGTAAAATTCAACTGAATATTTTTAAAAAGACAATCCAAATTCTAAAAACAAATGAACCAGTATTCAAAGACCTTACTCCTCCAGTCATTTAAAAGAATATACACGATTTCAAACAAGCAGTTAATGAAGGTGAGAACATGTACACATTAAGACACCAAAATCTGAAAGGAGCAAAAGGTCTGAATAAATCATTTAGACAACAAAAGTAACTGAAAAAGTAATGAAAAGAAAACCTAACAAGAAATGTATGGTGCCACATCTGAGTTAAATTTAATTTTCTTTCTTTTCTTTTTTTTTTTTTTTTTTTTCCTGAGACAGGGTCTGGCTCTGTCACCTAGGCTAGAGTGCAGTAGCATGATTATGACTCACTGCTGCCTGGAACTCCTGGGTTCAAACAATCCTCCAGCTTTAGCCTCCCACTGGGACTGCAAGAGCACACTACCACATACAGTAAATTTTTCCATTTTTTTGTAGGGACAGAGTCTCAAACTCCTGACCTCAAGCAATCCTCTTGCCTTGGTCCTTCAAAGTGCTTGGATTTCAAGCATGAGCCACTGTACCTGGCTCCCTATTTAATTTTTAAAAAACAAACATTTGCAACATTATTCGAGGAACCTCAGATCTTAGAAAAATATGGAGAGCTTCCTGATTCATTTTAGGTTGCCAGAATATCTTTAATTTTTAGTAAAACTGATGAAAACAGGACAAAATTTAAAACTCTAGAGAGCAACCTCACTTGTGAGCATAGGAACAAATATTCTAATTAAAATGATATCGAATAAATTTGAAATCATTATCCAAAAATAGTATGTCTTGATTAATCTGAGCCTTCTGAGAATGGAGGTTTGGTTTAATTTAGGAGCTCGGTCACCACATTCAATTACATCAACAAAATGAAAGTATCAAGTCATAGAATCCTATCTAAATGCTGAAAAGACTATGGAAAACCAGTGAACAATTTCAAGTCACAAACCTTAATAAAACAAAAGGAAATAATTAAATAAAGACTAATGAACAATCCCAAAATAAATAGCATTCTAAATGGCAAATGACAAAACAATAATTAAAATAAGAAATGACATAATATATTTCTGTCATAATTATCAATTAGAGATAATAGTAGACAATATATATTATCTTAGACTAATATTATCTTAAAGGTCTGGTGAATGTAGAAGCCAAGGAAATAAAACATCTAGTAGACATTATAGAAAGAGAGAGGCAAATTTCTCATGTTTTACCAATATTATAATTGTAAAAATGGAAAGCCAAAGTATTCTATTTTTTATAATTATAGTATCATTTAAACAATTTGGCAAGCTAAATGGAAACAGATATGTTATAAAATTACTTCTCTTAACTTAGCAGTAAGTTTCTAGATATAGAAACAGCAAGAAAAGTCCAACTCCTGATAGCAAAATTAACTTTTTTTAATGTAGGAATAAATTTAACAGAAAAGGGACATGATTTATATGAAGAACATTAAAAACTTTGTGAAAGACTACAAACTCCCTGGTTAGATGAAAAGAGATAACATGTTTCTAGATGGAAAGATAATATAATTAAAATATGAAGTTACTGACCATTGACTGGAAAGCTAAATGCTATCCTACGATAATTTTAACCAAATATTTAGAAAGTTGATAATACTGTGTTAAAATTAATATGTGCAGGTAAGGGGTATAGAGAGCCTAAACTCTGACCACAGGCCCAGGGACTTCTAGAAATATGTCCCTTGATTTATCTTCCTACAAGCCTGCTCTAAACAATGAACCAAGTTGGAGAAATGTGGAATTTAGCAATTGTATTCCTGGTAACGGCAAGGAGTTTACTTCTGGTAATCAGAATTGTTTATTGTAAAACTCTTACACACCCACATATCCCAGAGGGGCTATGTGATCCGCACAATATAAAACTTAAAGGAGGGAGTGAATAGTCTCCCTGGGTTAAAGTGTTCACATCTGGCTCGACCTCATCTTCTGCACAACATGCATCCTTGTTAATGCACAGGCCTAAAAGTAATACCTCACATGTTTTGAGAACATTAGAGGCCAGTCTCTATAACTTTGACAAATGCAAAAGTTATAACAAAGCATTACCATATAGAATGAAGAAATAAATAATAAATAAAACTATTCCAATTAGGTTTGGTTCCGGAGTGCAAGAGGGGTTTAATATTTAAAAAATCAATTTACCTTATAGACAAAAAAGATAATCTGACAATCATATGATCATAATAGATGCTGAAAAATACTGAAAATTTTTAACATACATTCAATTTTTTTATTTTTTTTAAAAGTACACTCTGAATAGAAGGGAGCATTCTTATATGATAAAGAATACAATTTTTCAGTAAGAATGGAACTTAAGGTTCAACTATTGACAGCTTTTCCTCTGAGACAGAAATAAGACAAGTCTAGCAGCTATCACCAGTTCTATTCAACACATTCTAGAAATTCTATCCAGTACATAAAACAACAAAAGAAAAATAGAAATGTTAATATTTAGAAAAAAGGAAATAAAATTGTCATTATTTGCAGACAAAATAATTGTGATCCTAGAAAATAAAATATATATGTATAAGTTCTTAACTACAATAAATAAAATTACCAAGGCCACTGGATACAAGGTCAATATTTTCTATAAAAAATGCATTTCTATATGTCAGCAATAATTAAAATAAGAAGTTCTTTAAATGTAACATTTATAATAGCACAAAAACCTAGGAAAATATTAGCAAAAGATTTTCAAAATCTCTACACTGAAAGTTGTAAAATATTATTTAGTAAAATTAAAGAACCCAAATAAATTGATACATTGGAAACATTTGAAAAAAATATTTTTCAGTGAAATGCAAATAAATATTACATATGAGAAAGCATTGTATACCCATTAATTGGAAATTTTTAAAGAGAATTATAATGCCTCTTGCTGGTAGGAAAATAGGAAAAAGTACTCCCATTTTGCCACTGAAAATTGAAGTACTAAAGTTTCAGGGGAAATGAATCTATAAATATTTATTGAAAGTATAAATACATATCTTGATTTAAAAATATAGGAATCTCACTCCTAGTTATCTGTTGCATAAAATCGAAAGTATCCTACGTGAGGAAATGTGTAGAATAATAAATTTGAAACACTGTCATGATATTGATGTCACTGGATAGGGGAATGGCTAGATACATTATAGTATATCCAAATCAAATAAATTTAGCTAAATAAACAAACATGAATTAAACTTCTTCTGATTCCAGGTAAGACTGAGTATCACAGACCAGATTTTATCTTCTGTCTTAAACTAGCAAAAAAATTAGATAAAAGCATATTTAGCATGGATTGTCAAATACAGGATGTTGAGAATGCAAGATAGTGACAGATCACAGGATAGTGATCTCTGAGAGACGGGAAACAAATGAGTTAGGTCCTGTAATTTCCACAGCTTACTGCCTAGATAGAGTTTCCAGGTGCCTGTGCAGAGGGGAAACACAGGAGTGTGGTGGTCTCCTCGAGTTGAAACAGATAGAGTCGGTGCTTTGGGGAGACCCACATGAGTAGAATTCGTAAGACAGAGTGCCAGCTGCCCCTTTCAGGTACGGAGCTTTGTAAAGACAGCAAGCTCCGGAGATCTGCAGACAGTCCCCCCTAAATCGCCATGTAAGGACCAATCGTGTGCATGGATTGGAGAAAACTACCTGAGTCTGGGGATAAAAACACCCGAAATGGATAGCTGGAACACTTCCTGAAGGTCACAGAAAGTCAGGAATGGTGGAGTTCTCTTACCACCCAGAGTCCAAAAAAACAGACATAGGCATTGGATAGAGAACTCAAACCAAACACTTGTGCCCAGACAAAAACACGTATGCAAATTTGACAATGTTTTTACTCATATTCGACAATATTTGGAAACAATCCAAGTGTCCTTCAGCTGGTTAGTGGATAAATGAAGTATGGTTCATCCACACAATGGACCCAACTACTCAGCAGTAAAAAAGGAAGGAACTGTGGCTGAAGCCAGTGACATGGATGAGTCTCAAGTCCTTTATGCTAATTGAAAGAAGGCAGAATCGAAATGCTACATATTATATGATTCCATTTTCAAGACATTCTGGAATAGGCAATACAGTAGGGATAGAAATCAGACCATTGGTGTCGGTGGTTGGAAGTGGGAGAATCATTGAGTATAAAATGGCACTGAACAACGTGTGGGGCAGGAATAGAATTGTTTTATATCTTCATTTTTGTGATGGTTACACAATTGTATATGTTTGTTAGAACTCAGTGAACTGTACACTAAAATGGTTGAATTTTACATTTAACCAATACTTTACCATAAAAAAATGAAAAAAAAGACAGTATTTGATGACTTGAAGCAACTGCCATAAGCTATCTTTAGTAACAAGACAATAGTTACAAGATAATATATTTCTTATAAAATAAACAATCACAGAAACACATATAATTTTGAATATGTATGTATCTACTATGTATATATCTGTGTGGGACTATATGAACTTAGATAAAAGTGGCAGATAATTAACATGAGTTGCCTACTTTGATGGAAATTTAACAGAGTAGGAATAGTAAGGTAGAAACCAAGCAAAAAAGGAAGGAAGGAAATTCGAGACTTAATTACACACATATGCACAAAAACTACATAATTATCAACATATTTAGCCTGGTCAACACGGTGAAACCTCTGGCTCTACTAAAAATACAAAAACAAAAAATCAGCCAGGCGTGGTGGTGTGCACCTGTAGTCCCAGCTACTTGGGAGGATAAGGCAGGAGAATTGCTTGAACCTGGGAGGTGGGGTTTGCAGTGAGCATAGATCACACCCCTGCACTCCAGCCTGGGCAACTGAGTGAGACTCTGTGTTAGACAGACAGACAGACAGACAGATAGATAGATAGACAGACAGGCAGATAGACAGATAGATAGATAGATAGATAGATAGATAGATAGATAGATAGATAGATAGATAAAAAGAAAGAGAAAGAAAGAAAGAAAGAAAGAAAGAAAGAAAGAAAGAAAGAAAGAAAGAAAGAAAGAAAGAAAGAAAGAAAGAAAGAGAAAGAAAGAAAGAAAAGAAAGAAAGAAAGAAAGGAAAGAAGGAAGGAAGGAAGGAAGGAAGGAAGGAAGGAAGGAAGGAAAGAGGGAGGGAGGGAGGGAGGGAAGGAAGGAAGGAAGGAAGGAAGGAAGGAAGGAAGGAAGGAAGGAAGGAAGGAAGGAAGGAAGGAAGGAAGGAAGGAAGAGAAAGAAAGAGAGAGAGAGAAAGAAAGAAAAAGTTTTAAAAGCTGCAATCTATGTTTAAGGCTCTAAGAACAAAATGAACTAGAACTTCACTTTCTTAGATATCAGAACTATTAGGCTGCCTCTGACTCTACCAGAAATTTCCATTTCACTTTCCTTTCTCTTCCTGGTCCTTTTTTTTTTCAATTCTCCTCCTCACTTGCAATTTAAAATCACTACTGATTCTCTTTAAGGTTTGATCATGGCAATCATAGGTAAAGAAATGCTGACTCCGTGATCCAGATACACACACACACACACACACACACACACACACACATATATATATATATATATATATATATATATATATATATATATATATATTGGCCCTTTCTAAAATGAAAAAGACAGAGTTTTTGTCCCTCACACTCTGGGTGAGACCAGCTGCCCCTAATTTTATCAGTCATATTGTTATCTTTCACTATTCTTCATCTCACCAGAAAAGAATGAGTCTTTCAACATCTAACACAGGGGCTCTACTAGAATCTTTTTAATGCAAATCATAGTTATGTAGTAATTATAAGATAGTAAGAGATTAAAGGTGAATTATAAACATATTTTCTAAGTGTCTTATCTGGTACTATTCCTAGTCTTATTAGAATAGACAACAAATATCTATTACTATTTATGGAGCTCTTACTATATGGAAAATCTTCACAGGTGTTATTTCATTTAATCCTCATGACAACTCCACAGGGAAGCTACTTTTCTTTTCTCTATTTTCTATCTAATAAAACTGAAGTACCCTAGCATTTAGACATGGGTGCAGTGTCAATATCCTGACAGAACCCTGGGCAGCCCGTGCTCTTCCCTAACTGACTACGGTAGTGCTCACAACAGACCACCATGACACACTGCCTGCACAGCTTCCCTTTGGGAATCACTGCCTTGGCTTAGGCCTTCATCATCTCTCACTGATATTTCTTCAGCACATCCATGTTTTTTTCCACCCCGGCCTTTCACCCTCTCCATTCCCCTCATCTCAGCCAGAACAGTCGTTTAGAGCAAATTTGATTGGTCACGTGCTTTAATATGACTACCTGGGTCACCATCATCCTGCAGACACATTTCCAATTCCTCAGCACTCTCTAGAGTCCCCTTCCTTCCTCCCCTGTTTCATCACTTCTGTTCTCCTGTCCAATCATACATGTCTTTCATCCCTAACTACTCCCATCTTTCTGCCCTCTTTTGGGATTCTTTCCTCCAATTAGGATATGATCCCTCCCACCTCTCTTTGGTTCTGCCTTCTCTCCATAATTCCTTACTTCTGGCTCCCCAACTACTTTTCATTTCCCTTCAGTGCTCAGTTCAGGAGTCATTTCCTTCAGTAAGGCATCTCGAATTCATCTGAATCATCTTCCATCCCTCTTAAAGCATCCTCATAACTGACTGCAATTCCTTGCTTATCTACTTCAGTTACCAGACTCAGACCACCTCAAAGGCAGGGATCATGGTGTCCATCTTTGTGCATCCAGGTATTGTATATGCTATGTATTTAATAATTGACTTGAACAGAGGAAAAGAAGTAAAATATTATATAAGTTTAGAGAAAATGCGCTGTTAATACATAGTTCCAATGATTTATAGCCCCCTATCTATTTTAAACTTTAAACTCAATATAGTCTGCCACAAATCTTAAAGAAATGAGTCATGGCACAAAAGCAAAAATTAAGAACTTACCACACTGTTAAACAACAAACTGGGTTTACGGCTGTAGCCAACAGATGGATGGTTAAATTCTCCCACCCCATCCCCTAGTACCCTCACCCACTACCACCAACTCTAATTTCCAATGGCTGTAATTAAAAATATGATCAATACTTATTTTTGGTATAATTCTTTGGAAGTCTGAAAGAAAAAACAAATAGGATAATGTTTAATGAGGTTGAAAGATGATCTACAGTACAAGTACAGTTGTGCTATTATACGGCTGGCCAGGTGTGGTGGCTCACTCTTATAACCCCAGCAGTTTGGGAGGCTGAGGTGAGAGGATTGCTTGAGGCTAGGAGTTTGAGATCAGCCTGGGCAACACGGAGAGACAGCGTCTTTACTTAAAATATATACATTTAAGAAGTAAAATTAATATGATGCTAACTTATATGGGGAATGACATCCAATGATTAAATGTAAACAAAACAAAAAAGAGAACAAACCCTTTCTGTTTTATTGGTGTTTCACAGATACTTATTGGAATACCACAGGTAGTTATGGTTCCTATTTTAAGAGGATATGTAAACACTGGAATGACGGTTAAAAATATATATGTGGAAAAATAAGACTGTTTGTTATAAAGAAGCATGAAGAATGACTAAATTGCATTCAAGTATTTGTAGATTTATGTTACAGATAGTGCTAAATCTCTGTTCCCAGTTCCCAGAAACAAGATTAGACTATTTTTCTTCCTGTTTTGAAAAAACTGGATTGCTCTAAAAAGAAGGCAAGTCTACTGTACTCGATTCTGGGCAACTTGAGAAAATGATCAGAAAACTTTTCCACCTCTTTATGCCTTTAACCCAATCTTATAAAAATTGCAACAACAAAAATGTTGGTGATTAAAACAACGCTCCTTTCAGGGAACTCAATTACCCACTAATTATTAACTTGGTCAGGAGGTTTTAAAGCAAGACAAACCAGAGTTCCATGTATATAGCCTACAGAGGAAAAATGAAAATACATAGTATCATCATCCCACAACATGCAAGAAAGAAAACTTTTTTTTTTTCTTAAAGAGGAAAATGTCCTACCATGATTTATGTTTGCTGTGTGATCAGCTGCAGGGAAGTGGTGCTCTCCACTATTCAATCCTTTCATCAGCTTCCAGTGTGAATCTTCTGTGAGAAATCGCTCCCAGCCACAGAAACCCGACTCAAAGTCACAGGTGAGATGCTTTGCTGTTACACGTGGAAGAGAAAAAGGTGAGGAGAAACGAAGAGCATGCAGGGAAACACTGCTCTGCATTAGCTAATCATCTTAGGAGGCCTGCAAAATTATTCTTCTTGGTAGTGAATGTTCTCTGATTATCAGAATAGCTTGCCTTTATCCAGTCCCACACCATATCGCAGGTGCTGTGTGAGGCATGACCCTTCCACATGCTTCTATCTGTAAGTCTGGTACATTTCATTCCAGTTGGCCATTTCCATTGTATTTAATCATGCAAGGTGGAACTCCAGAGCTTTTCAGGGAGTAACTAATTTGCTTGCCCAGTATAAACCTGCTGAGATGGTAGTTTAAAGGAAGAAAATCCATTGGGAAGGGGAAATTTAAATTAATTCTGGACACGCAAACAACTTGAGGTCAGCATCTCAGTATTCATTTTATTATTCTATCCTAACACTTTCTCAAAAAAAAAAAAAAAAAAAAGCCTAGCCGTTTTGGAATTGCAGGTAAATTAGATATTCTGAACTGAGCTTGTGTTATCTTTTGTCTTTTCTTTTTCTTTTTTTTTTTCAGGTGGACTCTCGTTCTGTCACTCAGGCTAGAGTGCAGTGACACAATCTCGGCTCAATGGCTCAATGCAATCTCCACCTCCTGGGTTCAAGCAAGTCTCCTGCCTCGGCCTCCCAAATAGCTGGGATTACAGGCACATGCCACGATGCCCGAATATTTTTTGTATTTTTAGGAGAGACAGTGTTTCACTATGTTGGCCAGGCTGGTCTTGAACTCCTGACCTCAAGTGATCTGCTCATCTTGGCCTGCCAAAGTGCTGGGATTACAGGCATGAGCCACTGTGCCCAGCCTGAGCCTGTCTTCACTTAATACATAACTCAAAAGTTGCCAAGTACTTAATTTCCTCCATTTATCATAAAAGAACTGGTTCTAGAGAAAGTCGGTGTTTGGAGCATACTTTATAGGCATCTTTCACAGCTTTGACACCAGATTTATGAGAGAAAAATAGACAGTTTCATAAGACTGGGCATTCAACTAGAAAGTCTAATAGCTTGATTTGTGCTTTCAAGAAATTCATTTTTATGTGCTTAAATTTCATTTTCCTAAAATAAGAATCATAGTATCAGACTATCTTAGATAGTACTTTTGGGGAAAAATTAATACAATTAATTTATAAGCTTATTCCTAAATATTCCTCTTTATGCTGAGGCACTTTTCAAACAGTGGGGGAGAAAAGGAGAATTAAATTGATTGTCAGAAAACATCCAAATTTTTGACAGGATTCTAAGATCTTCATGGTATCGTCTTTAATAACAATAAAAAGAGCCGTACTACCACTGAGTTCTAAGTATGTAGCAGGTATTTTACACATATTACCCTTAATTCTTACACTCTACATAGTAAATACCATTTCCTAAAAGAGAAAATTGGAACTCAGAACACGAAGCAACTTGCCTGTGATACAGTTTAGTAATTGAGACATCGAGACTTTGAACCTGACACCAAAAGCTCATACTATGAAGCCTCCTTAAACCAGGAACTCTGTTTCATAATTTAAAAGATTCCATTGCCATGGGTTTGCTTCTGACCATTATATTCAACTTGTAAATTTTAAATAATATGGCCAATTTAACTAGCATATCGAATAAGCTCACTATATCCTAATAATCAAAGCATCTTCAAATCTCCATAAATAGGGACACCTGATTTTATGACCACATATTTTTACCCCTGATATGTCAACTATTAAAACATTGAAGTGTGGTATGCAAATGATAATGCCACTTCCAATTTCTCTACATGCAAATTGAACCTTTAGATCTGAAAGCCATGCTTGTTAGACTGTCATAGAATAGACATGGGTCTTCCATATCTGTGGGTTCCTTGTTGCAGATTCAACCAATTGTGATTCAAAAATATAGTATTAGCAGGATGTGTAACCTGCAGATACAAGGGCTGACTTTTCCCCGGGGCTCAAGTTCTCCAGGAACTTAAGCATTCATAGATTTTGGTATAACATTTCTTTCATTACAAATGAATATTATTTTTTTCCTCTAAATGGATTTATCTACAAATAAAAAACAACTAAATTGACTACAGTATAGTAACAAAAACATGCTGCATATCGAATAATGGTGCACTGATATGACAAGGAAGTGCAATTTGCCCATATACCGAGCTGGAAATCTATTGCTCTTGGCTATGTTTTTCTTTTCTCAGGTGTGTCTACACAATTTATTGGATATGGTTGTTGACAAAACATTACTCCCCAGGGGAGAGTGCCTTTTGTTTTTGACACAATCTTGAGAACTTATAACACAGCTGTGACTTTCTCCTTGGGCATTCACAGAACCCTCTGGTCTAATCCTTTGGTCCTCTGTGAGCTCTGCCACCTTCTAGGCCACCTCCAAAATTTTCTGTCAGTTGGTGGAGTGTGGAATACGGCATGTTCTCACTCATAGGTAGGAACTGAACAATGAGATCACTTGGACACAGGAAGGGGAACATCACAGACCTGGTCCTATTGTGGGAAGGGGGTAGTGGGGAGGGATAGCATTAGGAGATATACCTAATGTAAATGACAAGTTAATGGGTGCAGCACACCAACATGGCACATGTATACATATGTAACAAACCTGCACGTTTTGCACATGTACCCTAGAACTTAAAGTATAATCAAAAAAAAAAAAAAAGAAAGAAATATTTAAGACTCAAAGTACATATTTGGCCTCCGAAATGTGCTTCAAAGTTCCAAATTCTTGGCTGTGGATTTGACCAAGAAATTCTTCCACTTCACTACATGGGTACCCCCAAATCCTAGAACATACTTCCCTGGAATACAAAATCTTCCATAGGTAGAGTGACCACATGTCTGGCCTGGCCCAGGGTTGCTTCAATGCATGCCTGTTGTCCTAGCATCTTTTCCCTCTCTCAGTCCCTGTTTGAGTAATAAACTCAATATTGCACTGTTAGGGCAGCAAACTATGCATTGCTATACAAAGGAAGCAAATCCATGCAAACAGCAATCTTCTTCATCGCAGAGAGCTGCTGAAGTCACCAACCTAATTTCCCCAACAAGGCAGTGGTGTGAAATGGCAATGAGATCGATGAGTGTGAAAATGGAAAGTACCATATGACTGATGCACCCCAAACCCTTACCCAGACTCTTCACAATTGAGCTGGTCACTCAACCGCAAAGACGTAAAGAACGAAGCTCTCAAGATAAAAGCAACTTTTGATTGTATATATGTTGAAATTTGGCTTTAGGACGAAAATTCAAACCATTTCTTTCATTACCTAGATGTTTTATCGGTTAAAAAATGTCAATCACTGTGCTTTTTACAGAACGCTAAACACCACTATCCTTTGAAAAATGAAAATTAGCTTTCAAAATCCATCACTGTAAAGATTTGTGAAAGCAACATGGTGACATGGTGCAACCACCTCTGTAAAAACCTTGGTGAATTGCTTGGCTGTTTTTACTAATGTGTTCCTGTACACGTAAAAGAATATTTTTTAAAGCTAAAAGTTCAAGAACTTCACTGTGCTGTAAAATATAAGTCAAGTTCCAGTAACCAAACTGAAGTTCTTCCATTAATATCTCCCCTGTGTAATTCAAAAACTTTAAAGTGAACTTATAAATATCTGAAGAAAGCCAGGAGAGTCAAATGCATTATAGCAATTATTAAATGCCTTATCATACTATATGTGTTAAATGTAAACATTTGCAAAATCTAAAAAATATCTATTCATGTTATAAATAAAGTACTTTCATTAAAATAATGATTTTGATTACTTGGTTGCTTTTATTTTAACTTTCTGTGATTATAGAATACGCTTCACCATCTCTAAGTGCAGTATGAGATATGACACTGTTCACAATTTTAGAAAAATTTTACTCGCGAGTTTGGCAGTTAAAGTAATATCTTAAGATTATGACAAAGCTTTCTCTTGCATATTTAACCACTGCAGCATATGGGCAGACAAGAAAGAATTTCATTGTTCAGCTGAGAAAAAATCTGGATCATGAAAAGTAAAATATTTTATGAATCCTCTAGAAGCTAATCAACTCTCTGTGAAATAAAGGGGAAAAAAAGCTATGTAGGGGAAATGAATGGGGAATATTTCACTTAATAAGAATATATAAGATTTCAACAGGATTACATAAATATTTTGTTAATATGTATTGCAAACCCACACAGATCATTGCTACACTAAATACTTTTATGTTGGTATTTCCTTTCCCTTGATGAAGTGTTTTAGCATTCAACTTTTTTCTAACATGAAAGATTTCTAGAGACAATATCACAGTAAAAATTAATGCATTATACAAGATTCTTGCTTGAATTTCTTTCATTTGACTATTATGCCAACGTTCCCTTGAAGGCACACAATTCACATTAGCATTTAAAATTGTTTTAAAAGTCCTATAATAAGAAAAACCCTATTTCATGGAATTTCCTGAACTATTTTGATTTGAAGATATATCTATTACGCCAACTTTTCTGGAACACAGTGAAGTAGATTCTATATATATATTTTTTTCCTATACGAGTTATTGAAAATTTTATATATAAATACAAATGTGTATTTTATTGTGGTAAAATATACATGACATAAATGTAATATTTTAACAATTTTTAATGTAAGGTTCTATGGTATTAGGTACATTCCCATCGTTGTACAACCATTACCACCATCCAACTCCAGAACTTTTTCATTCCCAAACTGAATCTCCACCTCTATTAAATAATAACTTCCATATCCCCTCCCCTCAAACCCTGGCAACCATTTTACTATCTGTCTCTATGAATTTGCCTCCTTTAGGTACCTCATATAAGTGGGATCCAACAATATGTGTCCTTTTGTCTCTGGCTTACTTGACTTAACGTCTTCAAGGTTCATCCATGTTGTAGCATGTGTCTGAAAATTATATCTATTTCATGTATAAACTGTTCAGGGATCCAATGTGTATCTTTGGATATGTTTGGCACGTTGCATTTTAATTATTTTGATAGAAATTTTTTAAACATATTGCATATATATGTATTACTTTTTTAAGCTTTACTGATGTTTACATGACAAATAAAATTGTAACTAAGGTACACAATGTAATATTTTGATATACATATACATAGTGAAAGGATTACCACAGTAAAGCTAATTAGCATCATTTCATCATATAGTTACCTTTTGTGTGTGTGATGAGAAGATTTCAGATCTACTCTCAGCAAAGTTCAAGAATACAATACAGTGTTATTAACTGTAGTCACCAGGCTGTGCACTAGACCCCCAGAACTTATTCATCTTGTAAGTGAAAATTTGTATCTTTTGACCAACAGCTCCCCATTTCCGCCAGGCTTCAACCTTGGACAACTGCCATTCTACTCTCTGTTTCTACAAATTCAAGTTTTTTAGATTCCATGTATAAGTGAGATTGTGCTGTATTTGTCTTTCTCTGTCTGCGTTATTTCACTTTGCATCATCCTCTGCAGGCTCATCATCGTCGCAAATAGCAGGATTTTTCTCATTATTGCTGAATAATATTCCATTGTGAGTACATATATATTTTATAAATACACACACACACCACTTGTTTGATCTATTTTCAGAGACTTCAGTTGTTTTGGTTGGATATTTTGAACAATGCTGCAATGAACATGAGGGTGCAGATGTATTTTAATCTTAACTGCTCTCATTTAATACAGGATTATGTTAATAAACATAGAAAACCTATTGTTTGGTTTTAGAGAAATTTTACTCAGAGTTCATCAGTTAAAGTAATATTTTAAGATTATGACAAAGCTTTCTCTTGCATATTTAAACACTACAGCATATGAGCAGACAAGAAATAATTTCATTGTACATCTGAGAAAAATTCTGGATCGTGAAAAGTAAAATATTTTATGAATCCTCTAGAAGTTAATCAGCTCTCTGTGAAATAAGAAAAAAAGCCATGTATTGGAAATGAATGGGGAATATTTCATTTAATAAGAATATACTAGATTCTAACAGGATTATATTATAACTATTTTGTTAATATACATTATAAATATACATTATAAATATTTTGTTAATATTCATGCTCTAAAGGACTAGCAAAGTGATAAGAGTTTTTGCTTCTACCCTGAGAGAACTCTGACCTGTTTGCCTTTAGTTTTTATCAATTTTCTTTAGATGCCATCTGTTTCTTCCCCTAGCTGTCTTCCTTCCTGAAGCCTCTTTGGTACATGGTTCTCAAAGTTTCACATGCAGACAAGTCACCTGGGACCTTGTTCCATGTGGCTTTTGGTTCTGAAAGGCTAGGCCGGGGCCTGAGGTTCTGCATTTCCACTAAGTTCCCAGGTAATGCTGATGCTCTGGTCCGTGGAGTTTGCTATTGCAGCAAAACCCACAGGCCCTTTTTATTAACTGCTTTTGAAAAGCCACTGGTCTGGAGGCTACGTTATGCCATATATTAAAATAATGCCTAAAAGTAAGGGCAAGTTGATAATGAGAGAAGACCTGAGTGAGTCTGCCTTTGGGGAAAAGCACACTGTGGAATACCAACTGACAATCCTCACGAGTTCATATTTACCCATTCTCTAGAATTCGGTAAGTATTCCCAGTGCTATTCAAACTGCCTGCACAGACTATACCCTCCTAGAGATTCATTCCAAAGTGCAATTAAAAAAAAGATAAAAACGTATTTTTCTTGTGCTTCATGAACATGGAAGAATCAATCGTTTATGAAAAAAACTTGATATTGCAAACTCAAATTTGTAAAATACAAATGCATATGTATATGTAAAATATTTTAAAGTGGTTTTAAATTTCAAAGGAAAGCTTCTCTTATTTTGTAAGAATATACATATGCACGTATCTATATGCACAAATATATTAAATACTTTAGTGCAGCAAAAAATGTAAATTTATATCAGTTCTAATAATCCAAATCTATATAACTTCACAGCAGAAATAACTGTATAAATACATGAAACACTCATTTTGGTATCAAAATACATGAATACACATATATACTGTATGCAATATGGCTACATTTTTATGACATATTCCCTATATCAAGTCAATCTCAGTCATGCAAACATGACAGGTTTGCTTTGGACAAATGAGGTTATACTATTTAAAAACTTAAAAGATTATTAAGTAATACTGTTTTTGTTGAGAAACACAATTACCCGTTCCTGCACTCACCCAAAGAAAATAGCAGAACAGTATCAAGATCTACTGAATTGGAAAAATGTCATATATATAGTCAATGAAACTTCAGTAAATGAGAAAATATGTCAAAAATCAAATGCTAAAAAATTTTTAAAAGGTGAACATAAAGAATGATTTACTACGGGGAAAACAATGGAGGGGAAAAAAGCTAAACTTTCAAATACACAAGTGCCCAGGTGCAGTGGCTCATGACTGTAATCCCAGCACTTTGGAAGGCCGAGGTGGGTGGATCACCTGAGATCAGGAGTTCAAGAACAACCTGGTAAACACAGTGAAACCCCGTCACTACTAAAAATACAAAAATTAGCTGGGTGTGGTGGCACACACTTGTAATCACAGTTACTCTGGAGGCTGAGGCAGAAAAATCGCTTGAACTCGGGAGGTAGAGGTTATAGTGAGCCAAGATCATGCCATTGCACTTCAGCCTGGGTGACAGAGCAAGACTCTGTCTCAAAATTAAATAAATAAATAAATAAATAAATAAATAAATAAATAAATATTATGTAAGTGGAAAGAAAGGAAATATATTTTCCTTTAGTTATTGACATTAAGAATTATAGAAACTGTTAGAAATATTTTCCCAATAGAAATGCACCAAATTGTCTGTAAAAAATTTAAATAAAACATAGAAAGAAACATCACATACACTGGAGTAAATAAATTGTTCTTACATTGTTTGTTTTGAACAAAAGAAGGGAGCCGCCCAAAAGCTCCATTGAGCTCACAATGGTTAGCTGATTACTTGGTCTAAAGCTAGGAGTCTGAGGTATTAACTGGATTGCTGTTGATGAACATGGCAGAAGGGGATTTTAACCTTACTTTCTCATCTCATCTCTCCCATGTCCCTCTGCGTTGCTCTTAATAAAATCCAAGCTTCCCAAGAGAAACCTATTATACAGAGCTTTTCACTTAAAAGGTGGCATTTCTCTTATTATAATATTTTCACCTCTGCTCAACCAAACATCTCGCAAAAACACTGCAGTAAAATAAATGTCAAATTTTTAATATCTTTTAAAAACCACCTGTTTGTGATACAGAAACTGGATTCATATCCTTGGAATTCATGTTTTCTAAAGAGACACAGGGATCTCAGTTGCTAAGTTACCTCATATGAGAACCATCCTGTGGATTGTAAATTAAATTGTATTTTTGTTGAAATATGACTATGCTTGAATAGTAATGGGATCTCTTGTCATCACTTCTATCAAAGACTCTTCAGAAAAGGCCTGAAAGGTGTTGGGGCATTTTGGCCCTCCCAAACGCCAGTCATGGCTGAAATGATTTCTTTCTTTTCTTTTTTTTTCTTTTTTGAGATGGACTCTCACACTGTAGCCCAGGCTGGAGTGCAATGGCGCGATCTCAGCTCATGGCACCTCCACCTCCCGGGTTCAGGTGATTCTCCTACCTCAGCCTCTGAAGTAGCTGCAATTACAGGTGCCCACCACCATGCCTGGCTAATTTTTTGTATTTTTGGTAGAGACGGGGTTTCACTATGTTGGCCAGGATGGTCTTGAACTCCTGACCTCGTGATCTGCCTGCCTCGGCCTCTCAAAGTGCTGGGATTACAGGTATAAGCCACGATGCCTGGCCAGCTGAAGTGATTTCTAGGCAAGTAGGAGGAGGGTGGCCCTTCCTCCAGAGCAGCCATGATGGCTGAAGGCTGCCCTGGAGGAAGGGCCACCCTCCTCCTACTCGCCCCTCTCTGCTACAGCTTCCAAGATGATTGACTAGAGAAGGAAAAAGCATACACTTAATAAAAGTTGGTAACCCATATTATATACCTCCAAGGGGAAGGTACAAAAAGGTTCCCTCTCCTACCCATCTTCTCTTTAATCAAAGCACACACATTCACGCACCCAGCCAACAATAATCACAACTATTCATTTGTAGAACACATTGAGAGAGATGTTGCAGTTTTTGCAACAAGCACCAAAACATTAAGTTAAAATAGAGATCCCTGAAGGAATAGTAGTAATAGTTTCAGAGCGATAATCCATATTTATCATATTTCATACATATGACTCACCTTTGCCTTGATAGAAACAAGGACTATTTTAAACCCAACTAACAGTCATGAATTAGAACGTGTAAACTAGTAAGCCATTCAGTCACTTACCGCAAGTTTCTGGGTCTTCATCACTCCCATCGGAGCAGTCCTGCCGAGAGTCACAGACAGATTCTTTGGCGATGCACTGGCCACGAGAGCAAGGGAATTCATCTGCAGAGCAAAGCTTTCTGGATTGGGCCTGTCCACAGGCATAGACCCAGAGGTGATCAAGCCCAATAAAACTTCTCTGGCTCAAAAGAGTCCCTTCAAAAATAATCTTCAGGAAGAAAAAGATCAATTTGTGAGTTTACAATCTCCTTAATAAGACAAAAAACTAAAGAAGGTTGATAAAGACTAAACAGTTATTGAGGAAAAGTGTTTAAAGCAACCAAGGCAATATATAACGAAGTTCCTGTTTGATAAGCTCAACTCATGCTCATAAGACTGATGGAAACATCTGCTCCACTAAAGGCTCAGAGACACCTCCCAGGATCAGGCAAAACACAAGCATCCCACTTAACTATCGAAGATGTCCCTGACTGCAGACTTGTTACTTGGTCATCATCCTTAATTTTCAAGGAAAATAAGAAGTATTGTCATTACTTATAGAACAATAGCTGTAACTGCATCTGACTTAGTTTTTAACTACTGAAATTAGTATTGGAATACATGAAGAAAAATATCAGGCAAATTGAAACAGCCACAATATAGGAATAAAAAAATGTAAGGGAATAAACATAAAACTCTAGTAAACTTACATAAAAGAGTAATTTATGTGGTCACCAACTGAATTGCTAGCTTTTCTGAAGATAAGCAATATTAGCAAATGAAACAACCACACATTGCTAGTCAAGTGTAAGATAATGTCCAAGTATTAGTATTGCTTGAGTTTCTACCAAGAGCAATTATTACTTAAAACCAAAAGTGCAGAAGAATAAATAGCTGACTGTATCACAAATAACTAATTATTTGCTGTCCAAAACATTAGCCATGAGCCAGAGATGACTATTTCAATTCAAATCAATGAAAATAAAATAAAATTTAGTTCCCTCAGTCATAGTAGTCAAATTTCAATTGTTCAATACTCTCATGTGATCAGTGGCTACCATATTAGACATCAGATATAAAGCATTTCCATGATGCAGAAAGTTGTACTAAACAGCCCTAAATGTGGTTAAAATTCCTGCCAGATACTAAGAATTAAAATTGACTTCCTTCAGTTTCATCCAGCTTAAAGTTTCTGAATAGATTTTCTTTTCAAAACATGAGGGATAGGCCAGGTGTGGTGACTCACACCTGTAATCCCAGCACTTTGTGAGGCCAAGGAGGGTGGATCACTTGAGGTCAGCAGTTTGAGACCAACCTGGCCAACATGATGAAACCCATCTCTACTAAAACTACAAAAATTTAGCCAGGTGTGGTGGCACATGCCTATAGTCCCAGCTGCTTGGGAGGCTAAGACAAGCGAATTGCCTGAGCCCAGGAGGTGGAGGCTGCAGTGAGACAAAATCCCACCACTGCACTCCAGCCTGGGCAACTGGGCAAGACTCCATTAAAAACAAACAAAAAAACACAAGGGATATCTATTTGTTTGTTCATTAAGAATTACTTAAGGTCAAATTTTCAGTTTGCAAATATGTCTAATAATTTGGTTTAGAAAATAATATTAAATTCAAATCATATCCAACAATGAGAAAACTTTGTATGCCGCTACATACTTTTCCCATAATGAATTATCATACACATAAAAATTATTAGTGTATAGCTGTGTATTTTCATAGCAGCAAGAGATCAGATATGCAGAAATGATATCAATTTGGGGTTCAAAAATTGATGGGTTTAAACTTAGGCCTCAAAGGCCTATAATTATTGAACAGCTAATTATATTACATATGCACTTGAGAACCCGGAATAAATCTCAAATTCATTTTCTTTACATTTTACTTTATCTTTGAGTTAAAACAAAATTTAATCTTCAGTTTATGAAAAAAGAAACTTGTTTAGTACCTGAGAAGTTATAAAAACAGACATCAGCCTAAAAAAAATTAAAGTGTCAATATGTTAACTCAATAGGCTGTGATAGGATGTATGAATGGAAAATCACCATAAAGAAATGAAATGGATTTCATAACCCACACATATAATCAGTATCATCATTTTATACTCACACTCCAGCAAAAATAAACTTACACATTCCATATAACATGTTGGTGCAAAAGTAATTGAGGTTTTGGTCATTGAAAGTAATGGCAAAAGCCACAATGGCAAAAGCTGCAATTACATTTGCACCAACCTAATACAAAAACAAAATATCAGTGTAATTTTTTAAGAGACAGCATTCCTATTGAGCCTATGGGGAGCAAGAAAGGAAGGCTGTGGAGACCAAGGAAGCTGTGAACAAGAGTGGATACACTCAGTTTCCTCTGCCATCAAAAATTTGGTCTGAGAAGGAAAAGGTACAATTTAAAAAGTAGGCACTCTCCCCAAATATACAAGTACGCATCCCTAACTTAAATGCTAATTTAACTTTAGCAGCCCATGATCAATTTATTACTGCAAAGCTAAAACTTAAACCATGATTTAAAAAAATACTTGTTTTGTTTTGTTTTGTTTTGTTTCTTTCATACCTTAAATGTCTTCAGACCTTCTGGTATTAACACATCTGCTTTCACCCATTGGCTGTGAGTTGATGTGTTGTATGTCCAAAATATTTCTTCTTCCTTTGATTTGAAGAGAAAGACATCACTCATTCCCCATATTCTAATCTTCACATTTACACACATGCTCTCTTAATTACATTTTAGTAGGTATTACCTTACCTGTAAGATATAAAGTACTAGGAAATCTAAAGTCTTGGTAGTAAAATTGAAAAAGCTGAATATCATTTTAAAAAATAGGAAAATAAAGCATGTTCATGCAGTAAAGCTGCTTTTTGCAGATAAATGGTATTAGGATGGAACAAAAATTTGGATGAAATCTTTAAAAAAAAACAGTAGTGAGCTTCAAAAATAAAATTCTAAGTAACAGCTAATAAAATCAGCAATTTAAATGCTGATCTCAATAACATTTTTACATTTTGTTATATTGCCATGATACTAGTAAAGAAAAATATTACAGGAAAACAATATAAAGGTTAAAAATGTTATCAGATGCATTATCTGCACAATTTCAATTTATACTAAATACTTTTTCCTATGGAAACATTTGGTCCAAGTTCCAAACCACACAGTTATTTTCTGAAAATTACATTCTTAATTTGGTCATTCTATCAAAGGCCTATTTACATCTTTTGGAGAAATCTATGTCATGCACCTGTACAATGATCATTTTTCAGATTGCAAAATGTACATAAAATTGTTACTACATGCTATGAGTATAGTAATGAGCCTTTACTGCATTCAAAATATTTATTGAGTGTAAGAAGCTCAATAAAAGTCTATGGTGAAACTCCATCTCTACTAAAAATACAAAAATTAGCCAGGCATGGTGGTGGGTGCCTGCAATCCCAGCTACTCAGGAGGTTGAGGCAGGAGAATCACCTGAACCTGGGAGGCGGAGGTTGCAGTGAGCCAAGATGGCACCACTGCACTCCAGCCTGGGCAACAGAGCATGAATTCATCTCAAAAAAACTAAATAAAATAAAATAAAATTAAAAAGTCTATAAGTTACCCAAAATTTTGTCTACTGCATGTATGGCATTGGTCTTTATGATTTATGATAATGCTTTTATGTTCTGAAATCATCTTATTTTTATTTACATTTTATCATTCAAATTAATTTGAAATTTCTCCCCAAAAATAAACCAAATTGTTTATAATGTTACATATAGAATGCACTAATTTTTTAGGTAACAATATGATAAAAATGCGAAGATTGACATAATTATATCTCAGGTCGAGCTCTGAGCCTGGCTTTGTCCCACTTGCTAGCATGAGATAGAAAGCAGCCCTGAAAGGCAACATCTTGTTGTAATCCAAATGACACGTGATATCAATATTTGTCTCCTCACTCAGCGTCACATATTTTATTCATGCCCAAGATTTTCTAAAAATGAATCTACTTTCAACTTAGTCCTGCACCCTCAGATGCCTACTCCAAATTTCCAAGTCCTAAATATTTCAGAAGATAGTCTAAATCCATTACAATGTACTTCATTACTTATTCATATCAACTGCGAATATTTCCACAAGACAATGAAGCACATTGGGTGGACATACTGTCGGCTGATAGCTTTCATGGCGGATCAGGATGAACTGGAGTTATAAAAAGTTGAGACAAGCAACTAATTTTTCTTCTACTTATTTCTTACACAACTTCAGTTATTTAGCATCAAAACACTTACACCCTCCACAGATGCTTTCAGTGACACCTCTTGGCAAACTGCATTCACCACTTTCCCCCACTTTCATTTTATGAAAATAATTTAGAACTACTGTGCTCTTTTTTCAGAGTGACTAATTGATTCCCCTCTGCTCCCCCTGAAGATGGGTGCACTCACATTTTTTTGAAAAGTGAGCAGTGTTCTTTCCAAACTTAAATGGTTTTTCATAAGCCAAGTTCATAGCACACAGTGAATAAGATCTAAATTTTTCTATACATTTTCCAGTCTGATGGCACTAGCAATGTTTTGTAAAAAGAATTTATTCTAAGTGAAATCAGGTTTCATTTTATTTCTGTTCTTACTCTCCCTCTTTCTAGTTACTTTTCACATGTGTTAATGCAAAAAAAGAAATCTCCAACTCAGCAAAGCTTTTCAAATGATGTCCTACTTTTCTTTTATCTTAAAATCAGTAAATAATTTTTTAAAAAATATATCTTTGCTCCCCTAGTCCAGGATCAATAATGCTGATTTAACTTTCAAGAAAAATATTTAACATATTTATTAACACTTTATCTCTTAGAGATGCCAGTCTATGCTTTTCTCTTCCAGTAAAGAAATCAAGGGTACCAAAGTCAACGTTGTTGAGTTTCACTACTTTTGATCACATCTAGGAATAAGACCATGTAATCTCGTAAAGAATTACAAGTAAATTTGGTTGTAAAGAAAAATTACACGTAATTTTTTTTGGTAAATAATTATATGGAAACTTTACACAGAATAAAAAGTAGGCTGTTGCTATGAGTGTTATTTTATAGATCATGGACACAGATCTAACCCAAGAATAGTTAGATGGTACAAACTTTAATTGCTACACACTTCAGTGAACTTTGTATTTAACAACTTGCCTTCCCCTGAGTTTTTCACTTCTTAAGTTTTAATGTCCTCTGGAAATAAAGAAAACAACTTTCAGCATTCTTGCTAGATATTTCTTGGCTTACCTGCTCACATTTATAGAGTAATAGATGTTCATAACAGAAAACAGCATTCTATTCATAGAAAGACGTAAATCATCATTTTCATCAAGAGCTATTTTTTTAAATGATAGCTTTAGAGTCCTTTTAAGTGTGTGATAAAACACTGACTTGTGACTTAAATGTACTTTGATGCAGATTTTGCATCAGTGAGTAACATATGTATAGAGGATAGCAAATAGTATCAGAAAAGACAGGACACCTCACAGAATACTGTCTAACGAATCAAGCATCAGTCAACAATCTCTAAGATGTACAACCATTTGGTTCTGGTTAATGCACTAGATCATTTCCCTATGATTAACTTCTTTTCTTATAATATGACAGACAGAATCTCGATAACTGTATTACTGATTAATAGAGTTAACGATGTGTGGTATCTAACATCATTTATATATGATGTAATACTTAAAGCCAATTTGTTTTCACTCCTTTCTTGCATAGTACTAAAGCCACCGGAAGAATGGCACTGCTCATTTTCAGTAATTTCAATCTACACACATTCATAAATACATACATACTATACATACACATTCATAATTACAATAATACACACACATTCATAATTATATACACAATACATACACACATTCATAATTAAAAACATAATTCCATTCTACATGCAATGAAACTTCTAAAATGCATCACTCATTTTCAGAGCAGATTAAAATAATCTTCAGGATTAGATCACATTATAATACAAATTTCTACTTAAATTTAGGCTAAGAACTCATTCAATTTTAATGAAATAATTATCTGCCATCTGAAAAGCATTACCATAGGCCCACATATATAATTTAACCATTTTTAACTATAATTTAAACTCAACGAAATTATTCTAGAATTTATCTACTATGGCTTTACTGAAGAAGGAGCTGGAAATTATAGAATGTTGCAGACTGCATGGAGGCTCACTGGGATTGGTTCAAACAGCACAGGTGACAGCAACTGAAATACTGAGGCCTGAATGGTGGAACGTACATGGATACAGTTAAATTTTTTCTCTCTTCCTTTTCGGTAAAATTGATGCCATGTATCTGGACAGTTTGTAGTGCTGCAGGAAGGATAAGGAGATGCTGTCCCCTTTTCTTCCTCCCCCCACACCTTACCAAATGGAATGAAATATATTAAATAGATTGCAGGGCAGCGACTACAAAGTACTAGTGCAAAAATCACAAAAACATAACAAGTTCTAGAATGCCAGAAAAATTATATCGCATGCAATTAAAAAAGAATTTATATGCATATGTATATTACTTTACATATCTATATGTATGTATATGAATGTGTGGGAAGATATATATATATCACATCCACATCTATAGATATGTGATATATGTATATATATCACATCCATATTTATCTATATTTTTACATCTATGTAGATGTGTAGAGATATATATCTATATCTATAGATATCTCACATCCACATAGATGTAATTATGTGAATCCATATAAATCTGGATACATTAAATAATACATTATTTGTTATATATTATATTACATATGGTTATACATTATGTATTATTTATTATGAATATATTTATTCATCTCCAGTTTCTGGCAGAGAGTTCCCAAAAACCTGTAAATTTCCTAATCAATAGGGATATTAATAGAATCTTAGGGGACTCATCACCAAAAAGATCAAGCTATGATTAGAAGCTTGGAACCTTCAGTCCCACCTCTTCTGGGAAGAAGAGAGGGGCTGGAGATTAAGCTAATAATTGATCATACCTACATGGCAAATCCTCTATAAACATTTCTGGAGTACGGTTTCAGAGAGCTTCTAGATTGCTGAACATGTGCTGATTCCTAGAGGGTGCACACCCGGGGATGCATGGAAGCAAAGCACCACCCCTCTTCCCACATACCTTGCCCTATGCATCTCTTCCATATGATTGTTCATCTACATTTCTAATAATAAGTGGGTAAACATGAGTAAAATGTTTTCGTGAATTCTGTGAGCCATCCTAGCAAATTATCAAACCTAAGAAGGGGGCCATGGGAACTGCGATTTATAGCTGGTAGGTAAGAGACACTGCTCACAATAGGAAGCTTGTGATTGACATCTGAAGTAGGGGTAGTATTGTGGGCCTGAGACCTCAACCCGTGGAATCTGCACTATCTCCAGGTAGCTAGTGTCAGAATTGAGGCAAATCATAGGACACTCAGTTGGTGTCTGCTAGAGAAATGAATTGCTGTGTTGGAAAAAAAAAAAAAAAAAAACACGAATCTGGTGTCAGAAGTAAGATATTGGGAGTGCTGAGGGCATACGAGTAGAAAAAGCAGGTTTTTTTCCTATACTATGGAATCAGCTGTCAGTTTGTTTTTATCTCTTTTTCTAATTGGAGTACTCACCCAACTTTACACTTTAGAACTCATTGAGCATGTTAGACAAGGAGAGAGAGAAGAAGAATGGACTCAGTCCACCCAGTGTGCCATTTTTTCAATATTTAATCGATAATTACCAGTCTTGAAAATTATGTCGACTGCTACCCAAACAAGTTTCAACCATTATAGTTTAATGATATATAGATGTAATGCCCAAAACAGATCACATCAGAGCTTCAATACAGAGCTCACGATACAGAATCTCAGCTATCTCATTTTTATTAGATCTACAGTTTCTTTAATTCACTTTGATGAATTTTGAAAACTTTATGAAAAAATATTGGGCAGCTTATCACATTAACTTTTGTACATGAGCATGTCCCCTATGCTTGTTTCTTAAAAATTCTTTTAAAAAGTATACCAAATAAAGTCAAGTTAAAGAGTAAAAGCTTATGTGCAACTGAGAAATGAAAACACAAGCTGCCAAGAGTTAGAAACTTCACTGATTCAATGAATTTGAAATAAATGCAACTTTCTTCTTACCTTATGATTATACAGTCTGACTCTCAGGACACTGCTTTCCATAGTATAATAGAATTGAAGATGACAGCTCTTGCCCAAGCAATGACACACAGAGCTATTTAGGTAAGCCCTGCTGTCTAAATGGTTAAAAGGAAAAGCATGCTTAGCCCCTACCCATACATAATAACCTGAAATATAAAAGAAAAAAGAAGCAATTTAGGAAAACATTAGTTTCTTTCTGTCTGACTAAAACTATTACATTTCTGAAGTGTTCAAAACCGGACTTAAAACACAAATATTTCACTTAAAAGGACAGAATGTTTTCAAATGGTTACATCAACTACAAATAAGAGGTTTTAATTTTTATATTAGTTCCAGTATGTACAGAAATCTTCTCCTAATTTCTATAAACAAAATTTGATAATACCTTTCTGTAAAAGTTCAAGATTCCGCGGTGGCTCAAGCCTGTAATCCCAGCACTTTGGGAGGCCGAGATGGGCGGATCACGAGGTCAGGAGATCGAGACCATCCTGGCTAACACGGTGAAACCCCGTCTCTACTAAAAAATACAAAAAAAAAAAACTAGCCGGGCGAGGTGGCGGGCGCCTGTAGTCCCAGCTACTCGGGAGGCTGAGGCAGGAGAATGGCGGGAACCCAGGAGGCGGAGCTTGCAGTGAGCTGAGATCCGGCCACTGCACTCCAGCCTGGGCGACACAGTGAGACTCCGTCTCAAAAAAAAAAAAAAAAAAAAAAAAAGATTCCTATAAAAGAAATCTACATATACAAATTGCTACACCACCAAATTATCATCATTTTCTTTTAAATATCACAATTCAATCCTTTTTTTAATCAAGAATTTCTCTTCATCTTTCCCAAAATTCTTGCCCCTTTGGATGATTTTATGATTTACTTTTTGTAGAAAATCCTTTATAGTTTTAGGAAATACAACTTAAAATGCCTTCTTTCTTACCAAGCCACACAGAGGTATGAGATATCTATGGTCCTTTTAAACGTCACTTATGGATTTTGTTTTACATAAAGATATTGTAGATAAGTTTTTCCCCATCTGACATTTAAAACCAATTTGAGCTGTTCTTGAACTTAATAACATTGACAACACAGATTTATAAAGAGATTTCTGTAATTTTACTTCATTTTCAAAAATAAAGTCTGAAATGCTTCTTCATGCTACTGAAAGAGCTGCATGTCCTAGACACAATTTTAAAAGAAGTCTCTAAGGAAACCCAAATACAATAAGAAAGACAAAAACAAGAACATTAGACAAAATTTCAGCCTCAGATATTTACAGCTACAGCAAATACTAAGCATCACATAATCCTTAGCTGGATAAACATAATGTAAAAGCTCACACTATTTACATTAATGCCTTTTCCACGTAAATCATGTCTGACTTTCAACAAAAAATTACAAGGCATCTGCAAGGCAAAAAACACAGTTTGAAAAGAATAATCCTAAAAAGTAAAGTCTATTAATCTTTTTGAAAATAGTCTGTACAATATTCACAATATCAAAGACAGGGAATCAACCCAAATGCCCATCAATGATAGACTGGATAAAGGAAATGTGGTACATATACACCATGGAATACTGTGCAGCCATAAAAAGGAATGAGATCATGTCCTTTGCAGGAGGATGGGTGGAGCTGGAAGCCATTATCCTCAGCAAACTAATGCCAGAACAGAAAGCCAAGCACCACATGTTCTCACTTATATGTGGCAGCTGAACAACGTGAACACAGACACATGGAGGGGAACAACACACACTGGGGCTGTTGAGGGGTGAGGGAAGGGAGAGCATCAGGATAAATGGCTAATGCATGCTGGTCTTAATACCTAGGTAATAGGCTGACAGGTGCAGCCAATCACCACAGCACATGTTTACTTATGTAACAAACCTGCACATCCTGCACATGTAGCCCAGAACTTAAATAAAATAAATAACAATAATAATAATATTACTACTACCTCCCAAAAATAAAAAAATAAAAAACAATAATCTGCACAATAAAACATATAAATATAATGCTAAAGACAGCAAAAACTAAATACATTTATAAATTGTACAAAAAAGAAATTAAATTTCATACAATTCTAATACATTCTATTTAAAACATATTAAGATACACTAGGAAATAAATAAGAAAATATTAGCAAGTATAAACTTAAAACAAAAATAAATTAAGACTTTAAATTAAATGCCCAATAGGCAGAATATAACGCAGACTGGCCATAGTGTCAAAGAGAAAATTCATGTACCAGAAGCCCTGAAATATAACTCAAAATAGAGTAAATTATATAGAAAATAAAAAGGAGTGGTCAAGTTATGGAGTGTGAACAATAGTTGTCTTTAATAGAAACTCAAGATGAAAAGATTAGAGGGAGTAAGAGAATTACTTGAATAAAATAATACAATTTCTGCAAATGATGATATATGTGCATTCTGAGCATTAAAAATTAAATATATACTCATTCCTGCACTCATAATATTGAAATTTTCAAGTATCATAGATAAAGAAACATTTTTAAAATCTGCATTAAACTAAAAAAACATTACTTGCACTCAGACTTCTCAGTCACTACAGTACATATCAGGAGCTAAAGAGGGAAAATCACCCTGTACTTAGAAATTAAAAAAAAAAATTTCTAAAATTGTATGACCAGATAAATTATTATTTAGAAGTGAGAACAATTTTAAAACATTTTAAGTTTACAGATACTGTGGGAGCTCATCACCACAGATCTTTTCTAAATAAGAGAACAATTGATTAAGAACAATTGATTAAAGAGTCAACCTTTGCAAGGGGATAAGGGAACCAAAAAGGAAAGCATAAAATCTAAAAAACAGTGGTGAGCAAGAAAAATAATGGAATATATAATCTTAATAGTTATAAGTATCATAAAAAGATAATGACTTTAAAACTCTTTAAAATGTTCAACTGTAACTCAGGACCAAAAAATAATTAAATGGTACTTTGGTCTTTTTCACGTTCAAAAAAGCAGAAATACTAAATCACTTTAGGCTTTGTTAAAGAAATTTCATATAAAGAATATATCCTAAAATTAAGAATAGTCATAACAATAAGATATATAAATTAAAGCTTCCAGATCAGTGAAAAAAATAAAAATAAAAATGTAACAATACTCACCCCTCAAAGAAAAGGAAGAAAGAAAAAAAGCAAAAAGAATAAAAGTAAACAGAAAATACAAATTAATATGTTAGCAAGAGGAAGAAACTCATAGACAACATGGCAGTGTTAAAAAAAAAGAAAGAAAGAAAAAGGAAGAAAGGAAGAAAGGAAGGAAGGAATGAAGGAAGGAAGGAAGGAAGGAGTGAGGGAGGGAGGAAAGAAGGAAGGAAGGAAGGAAGGAAGGAAGGAAGGAAGGAAGGAAGGAAGGAAGGAAGGAAGGGAGGGAGGGAGGGAGGGAGGGAGGGAGGGAGAGGGAGGGAGGGAGGGAGGGAGGGAGGAAGGAAGGAAGGAAGAAAAAAAAAAGAAAAAACGAAAAGAAAAAGAAAAAGCTAGCAGACTTGGCCAGGCACGATGGCTTACACCTGTAATCCCAGCACATTGGGAGGCTAAGGTTGGTGGAACACTTGAGGTCAGGAGTTCGAGACCAGCCTGGCCAACATGTTGAAATTCTGTCTCTACTAAAAATTCAAAAATTATCCAGGCATGGTGGCACGTGCCTGTAGTACCAGCTTCTTGGGAGGCGGAGGCAGGAGAATCGCTTAAACCGAGGAGGCGGGGGTTGCAGTGAGCCGAGATCTCACCACTGCATTCCAACCTGGGTGACAGAGTAAGACTTTAAAAACAAAAAGAAAAGAAAAGAAAGCTAACAGGTGTAACAAAAAAAAAGCTTTTTAATACTTTTCCTTTTTGTTCACACAATAATAACTCCTGAAGGAAATAATAAAATGTAAAAAAAATTGTTAATCTAGTACAACTCTTCTTTTACACTGTTGGAAACATAATTGTTATTTTCACCTTCAGCTCCTATTACAGGGTGTACTTTCAATAAAATATACTCAGGATATTCACCAACACGCCCTATGTAATATCTTATAACTAGTCACCATAAAGCAGAATTCTAAAAGTAATACACAAAAGATATTTTTTTTCTACCTTCATCATCACCTCCTTGATCCTGCTGAGGTGTGGATTCTAATGCAGGGACCTCTCTCGCTTTTGTGCGCATCCAGGAAATGTGGCCAACAGATGCTTCTGATGTCCACTCACACATGTCAAATTCAAACCCACAGGCCTGACACACTAAACAGGGGAGAAAAAGATCTTGGTGGACTATTAGTCTGCTAGAGTGGCTGCTTAACCAGGTTACGTATTGTAATCAACCAAAAGGCTTATATACACACACACTAGCACACACTAATTTACGTCTGGAAGTTGGAATTCAACAAATCTTAGAGTGTACCAGCCACTCTATTTTGCAAAAATGTTTCAGTTGATACACATGTACGATATCCTCTCAAATGAGAACCATTGCCATAAATAAAAGGAGATTCCTAGTTTTTCTTGTATGCGTCACCACTTCAGTCACAATATGTTTTAATTTTGTTAAGAGACAGGGTCTCGCTCTGCCACCCAGGCCAAATGCAGTGGTGCAATCAGAGCCCACTGTAGCCTCAAACTCCTGGGCTCAAGCAATATTCCAGCCTCAGCCTCCCACGTAGCTAGGACCACAGGTGCACGCCACCATGCCCAGGTAATTTTTTGGTAAAGATGACATCTTGCTATATTGCCCAGGCTAATTTTGAGCTCTTGGCCTCAAGCAATCCTCTCATCCCAGCCCCTCAAAGTTCTGGGATTATAGGCATGAGCCACCATACCCAGTCAACAATTTTTAAAATGGCTTTATATTTTGCCTTACCTACTTTATGGGATTAGATTAGTTAAATTATTTACTATTCATAATCACACTGAAATATTATAGAAGAAACACTGCATATAATTCCAAGATAGTTTCAGTTTGTTTTACAAAATGACATGGCCTTAAATTGATGTATTTGGTATAAACCACCATAGCCTCCCAATAACACTCCAGCTAAAACTAGGACATTAATGTCAACATAGGTTGGCTTGTGAATGGACTATGGGTCTCATATATTGCATATACACCAGAAAAGTGAATATCTCAATTTAACACTTACATCTCAATTCTTCATCTGTAATATCAAATCTGCAGAGATCTGTATCTGGACGGCACAGCTCCTGCTCAGCATTCAGTGCTTCCTGACACAGTAGAATTCCATCTGTTAAATTTAAAGATTGGCAAGAAGTGAAATGCAGGTGCAACTGGAAAGACTCAAGTATTTTTTTTAATGTTAATATTCATTCTACAAAGCACTCTTTAACCAATTTCTCTACCACCCTTTAGGTAACCCTATCTCTCTCTCTCATTCACACACACACATACACACACCACTCACATAGAGACAGAGAAAAACAGAACAAAACAACCATGCCAATGTTTTTGGATTTTAATCATATCTCCATAGTGACTGGCAAGTCCCAAAGCCAATCCTTCACAGGAGTGAAAAAACTCTAATGTTAGAACTCAGAGTCTACCATTTGAAGGACAGTTATACATATGTCCAATACAAGATATGGTGTCCCGTTAAACCTGAAGGTGGATCTTCCCTGGAACTGCTTTCTCTGGAGCTTTCTCAAATTGTGCCTGTTGGCCGGCCATGGTGGCTCACACCTTTAATCCCAGCCATGGACCAGCCTTTGGGAGGCCAAGGCGGGTGGATCACCTGAGTTCAGGAGTTTGAGACCAGCCTGGCCAACATGGCAAAACCCCGTCTCTACTAAAAATGCAAAAATGAGCTGGGCGTGGTGGCATGCATCCACAATCCCAGCTACTAGGGAGGCTGAGGCAGGAGAATTGCTTGAACCCAGGAGGCGGAGGTTGCACTAAGTCAAAGTCATACCACTTCACTCCAGCCTGGGCAACAGAGCAAGACTCCATCGAAAAAAAAATTGTGCCTGTTTTTTTGTTTTCTTTTCCCCAAGCCCTCCTAATATAAGACTTGAAGGTAGACTAGGAGTCCTTCCTGCCCATACCACTTGCAGACAGTTCTCCCTCTGACCTTCCTAGATACCCAAGCTTTGACTCTCATGATGTCAAATGGCACCCCTCAGTGTTCCAGCTTGTTATAACCACCTACAGACACTGTGGGTGATCCCTGAGGGTACCCTGTCCCTCAACCCCTGAAGATTCTAGCTCTAGCTCACTGTCATTCTTTGTCATTTCAATATTCACTTTTATTTGCTTCTCAGTTTCTTGATATCTTCTTATTGATGACCTTGAAGGAGAACTTTGATGAAAAACAACCTCTGCCACCACTCTTCAAAAGGAGTATTACCATTACTAATGATGATAACGTTTCCTTGTCTTAATTTCAAGTGGTCCGCTCCCCAACCATCATCCCTACCTTTCCAGCTCACTTCTTTTCATATCTCTACTCTAACAATATTTTGACTGGGCCAGGTTCTACAAGCCCAGGGTCCTAAATTCTTTTCAATTATTTCCCTCATATATCATGTCTTCATTTCCTTTATTACAGATGTCAGACAAGCAATCACTCCTTGGCCATGCTCATATTTCTCCATACTCTCATGGCAAAAACTCTAGAAAATACATCCCTTCACTTATTCTAGCCTGTATCTGTACAGCTGAATGGAGTGAAGAAATCATGCAGATTTCACTTTGTTCACAATCATGTAAACAGAAATGACATCGTATTGATGACTACTCACTGCATGGTGTCATGGTGACCCTCATTCTTTCCTTTTCCACATTCCTAGACAACTGTTCAAAGCCTTTTATTCCCTCTTTTGACTTCCAGCTCTTCCTTCCCTATCATTATTCTCAGCTTACCATCTTGCTTCATATTTCATTGGGAAGATGAGAGAAATCAGAAGAAAACTTTACAAGTCTCATCATCAATCTCACTGGCCAGCTGTCCACATGCTTTGCCCTCTGTAGGAACGGGTCAACTCTCCATACCCTTCTCTGGATGACGTCTTCCATTTAGACAGAAATTTCATCTCTGTTGGCTATTTAAGGAATCATGCTGCCAATTTCCTCTCCTCTCATTTACAACAGTGTGTTCTCTTTCTCAACAAGATAATTTCCTTCAGGACCTAAATGGCTAAAACTTCACCCATCTTAGAAAAACACTCTCCTGACCCGACAACCTTCTCCAACTAACTTCTCAAAGTTCTGCCTATTTTCACACTGACTCCAACACCAGTTCTTTCCCCTCCTATTCTCTCTTGAACCTATGTCAATAACAGTTTTTTAAAAATTGAGATAAACATCACAAAACATATCACTTACCATTTCCATTTTATCTATTTTAAAGTGTAGAAGTAGGCCAGGCACAGTGGCTCATGCCCGTGATCCCAGCACTTTGGGAGGCCGAGGCAGGTGGATCACTTGAGTTCAGGAGATTGAGACCAGCCTGGCCAACATGGTGAAACCCCATCTCTACCAAAAATACAAATATTAGCAAGGTGTGGTGGTACACACCTGCAATCCCAGCTAGGAAATCTGAGACAGGAGAAAAGTTTGAACCCAGGAGGCGGAGGTTGCAGTGAGTCGAGATCGCACCACTGCACTTCAACCTGGGTGACAGAGCTCCGTCAAAAAAAAAAAAGACTAGGAACAGTGGCTCATGCCTGTAATCCCGGCACTTTGGGGAGGCTGAGGCAGGTGGATCACCTGAGGTCAGGAGTTTGAGATAAGCCTGACCAACATGGCAGAACTCTGTCTCTACTAGAAATACAAAAATTAGCCAGGGGTGGTGGTGCATGCCTGTAGTCCCAGCTACTCAGGAGGCTGAGACAGGAGAATCACTTGAACCCGGGAGGCAGAGGTTGCAGTGAGCTGAGATCGCGCCACCACACTCTAGCCTGGGCAACAAGAGTGAAACTCTGCTTCGACCAAAAAAAAGTGTACAAGTCAGTGGCTTTTATTAAATCTGCAATGTTGTGCAATTATCAAACTACCTAATTCCAAGACATTTTCATCACTTGTACCCCTCAGTCACTTCACCGTTCTCTCTTCTCCCCTCCTCCCCTGGCAGCCACTACATCTGATTTCTATCTCTATGGATTTCCACCTCTGGCTATTTCACACAAATGGAATCATGGAGGTTGTAGCCTTTGTGCTTGGCTTCTTTCACTCAGCAAAATGTTTTTGAGGTTGATCCATGCTGTAACATGGATCAGTATTTTATTCCTTCTTTGTTTGTTTGTTTTTTGGTCACCTTTACCACTCCCCTGAAACTGCATATATCAAGATTGACCTCTATATTGCCAAATCTCATATTTAACTTTTTTTCTTCAACATACGTGACATATCATTATTATTGGACAGAGCTGCTCACTCCCTTTTTCTTGAAATATTTTCTTCACCAGGCTTTTGCATAAATCTCTCTTCTGGTTTTCTGCTCGTGTTGCCAGCTATTTTTTTCTCAGTCTCTCTTGTGGTTTTCCCCCATCTGCTCAATATGAGACTGCCTCAAAGCTCAGTCCTTCCATCTCTTCTCCTCTTTACAAACCCACAACCTTGTTAATATCACCTAGTCACATGCCATTAAATCCTCTCCTAAATGCTGATGACTCATAAAATTATACCTCAGGCCCAAAATTTTTGCTGGACTCCAACTCTACACTCCAGCAATATCCTGTTACTGACTTAAGCCTCCTCCCTCGGGTCACAGAAATAGGTCTAAATCTTGAAACCACCTTTGCAAAAGTATAACTGAGACAGTGAAAGAGATCTAACTTAATTGACTCCATCTTACTTCTACCTTCCAAGCTCTCCTTGCTCATTCCTGGGTGTAGGCTGGACTAACTTTGGGAGGAACTTAGTTTATAGTTTAAACAAAGTTGGTAACAGCCCTTTCCCAAAGCAGACCTCCTTCTTGCCTGGCGACTAGATGGCCTTTGTAGGACTAACATTAGCCACAAGATTAGAAATTATGGTTTTGGAGTCATGCAGCTAGAGGCTATAAGATTCTGACCCTCCCTAAACTGCTCCTAAGATCAGTGCTTGACATATTTTGCAGACCCTGCACTTGATGGATCAAATGGCACCACCCAGGTCAATAACCTGGCTCATCTGATCTTGTAGCCTCATCCTAGGAACTGACTGAGCACAAGAAGACAGCTCCGACTCCCTGTGATTTCATCTCTGACCAGTCAGCACTCCTGGCTCACTGGCTTCCCCCCGCCCACCAAGTTATCCTTAAAAACTCTGCTCCCTGAATGCTCAGAGAGATTGATTTGAGTGTTAATATAACTCCAGTCTCCCACACAGCCAGCTCTGCGTGAATTACTCTTTCTCTATTGCAATTCCCCTGTCTTGATCAATTGGCTCTTTCGAGGCAGTGGGCAAGGTGAACCCTGTGGGCGGTTACTATCTCAAATAAACTTCTGATTTTTCTCAACCTAAATTTTCTCTTCCCACAACCTTTCTCATGCCAGTTAATGAAACCCCATCCTTCTAGTTAAGGCAAGAAATTGGGAGTCTTCCATGACTCATCTATTTCTCTCTCTCTCACCAAACATGCAATCCATCAGCAAATTTCTGCATTATCAATAAAGCACATCCAGAATCTAACTACATTTTATAACCTCCACTACTACTACCAACTCTGGCTCAGGAAACACCATCTCCTTCTTGATCGTCTTAGTAACTTCTTAATTTGTCTTCCTGTGGTTGTCCTTGCTCCACTATAATCTTAGATATGTGGGTCAGATCATGTCTCCTCTGCTCTTCCAGGGTTTTCATCCTACATGAAGTAAATATCAATGCTTTACTATGGCCTTCCTCATATAAACCAAGGCCTCTTTCCTCAAGGCCTTGCATTTATCGCTGGATCTATAAATAAAAAAATTAAACCCTAAGCCCCCAGCCATCTGAATGGACCCCTCCTCTCATCCACGGACATTCCAAAGTTAACCTGTAAAATTGGTTCAGGCCATGATGGGAAAGTGAAGCCAGACATGCCTCATTATACCCTCCTCCCTTTTGCAATTACTGGTAGAACAAACTAAGTCTGATAAGAAACATCTACAGTCTATTCTCTCTGAAGCTTGCTACCTGGAGGCTTCATCTACATGATAAAACCTTGGTCTCCACCACCTCTTACTGTAACCTAGAATGACTTCCCATATTCCAGGTCTTTAGATAATAACTCAACCGATAGTCAATCAGAAAATCTTTGAATCCACCTATGACCCGGAAGCCCCCTCTCCCAGTTGTTCTGCCTTTCTAAACTCAACCAATGTACATCCTGCATGCATTGATTGACATTTATGTCTCCCTAAATTGTATAAAACCAACTTGTAGCCCGACCGCCTTGGGCATCTGTTCTCAGGATCTCCTGAGGACTGTGTCATGACCCATTGGTCACTCATGTTTGGCTCAGAATAAATCTCCTTTAATATTTTACAGAGCTTGACTCTTTTTGTCAATACATCTAATATTCACATGGCTTGCTTCCTCTATTCTTTGGCTATTTTTCTCAGATTATATATTTTAATGTGAACATACTGACGATTTAAATGGAATCATGGAGGCTGTAGCCTTTGTGCTTGGCTTCTTTCACTCAGCAAAATGTTTTTGAGGCTCATCCATGTTGTAGCACAGATCAGTATTTTATTCCTTCTTTGTTTTGTTTGTTTTTTGGTCACCTTTACCGCTCCCCTGAAACTGCATATATCAAGATTGACCTCTATATTGCCAAATCTCATATTTAACTCAAAAAAGTTAAATATGAGGTGAGTGAAGGTGAGAAATTGGGAGTCTTCCAAGACTCATCTCTTTCTCTCTCTCTCACCAAACATGCAATCCATCAGCAAATTTCCACATTATCAATAAAATGCATCCAGAATCTAACTACATTTTATGACCTCCATCCTTCATCTCATCCTCATTTCTGGAACTTCTCACAGTTTTTTGCTTTACTGTTCTCCATAGCAAATATCACCACTTGACGTAAACTATATTATTTATTTGCTTAGTATCATTTTTCTCCCTGACTAAATTGTAAGCTTGGAGAATGCAATGATTACTATTTGTTTTTTCATTGCTATCACACCACTACCTAAAAAAATTATTGGCATAATAGATGCTCAATGTATACTTGTTTGATAAATGAATAAATGACCTAAGAACAACCTGATGAAAATTTTTAAAAGACTGTAGACTCAATATACATCATTTTCACTTTTATTTGTGATAAAACTGAAGCAATTGGTTATGGAAATGATTTATGAATGCATCCACAATCTGGTTTCTCATAATGTGAGTTTACAAATGATGAATATGCAAATCCTCTTGAATGTAAGATCCCCTGAAAATAAAGCTGCATATGCAATTAAGGGAATGTTGGCGATAAATGAAGCTAAGATTGCATAATAATGATTACTATGAAACAATTAAAACTGTAATTTTTGTAGATTCATATAATAGCTACAAATCCTCTATCCCTAGAGCTACAAAACTAAATATTGGTCATAGTTCAATTAAATGTTGTATATTATCTCTAATTTGTCACTATTTATACTAGACAAAAAAAAAAAACACCCAGAAGTACTACAAACAAAAAAGCAAAACAGTTGAGTACAAATTGCATGGAATTAAAAACATAGCTTTTGTCAAATGTATTAAATTTCTTTCACCAGGGTCTACCAATTTTACTAACTTTAGCCTGAAAACTGGAATTTACAACCATAAAAACAGTGGCATATGAGTTTGTATTTTGGCCTGGCATGCATAAATTGTTGATCAATAAAACTGGACAGCTCTTTTTATTTTAGTGCATTCAATCCCAGAGCTCAAAGCTATTTAAATATGTTAGTTATTTATATGCACATTAATTTTCCCTCCTTCACTCTCTCCTCTCCCTTTTTTTTTTTTTTTTTTTTTTTTGAGACAGAGTCTCACTCTGTTGCCCAGGCTGGCTGGAGTGCAGTGGCACAATCTTGGCTCACTGCAACCTCCATCTCTCAGGTTCAAGCAACTCTCCTGCCTCAGTCTCCCAAGTAGCTGGGATTGGTGCATGCCACCACACCTGGCTAATTTTTGTATTTTAAGTAGAGAAAGGTTTCATCATGTTGGCCAGGTTGAGGTTGGTCTCGAACTCCTGACCTCAGGCGATCTGCCCACCTTGGCCTCCCAAAGTGCTGGGATTACAGGCGTGAGCCACCATGCCCAACTCTCTTTCTCTTATTCTTACATTGTACCACAATCTGGCCGTAGAATATTATTTTAGGGGTTTTCAAATCCTCCATCAATGATACATGATTAGTGGAATGAAGCTTTGCCAACCCTTTCAAGGTGTCTATACCACTGAAGCCACATGTCTAGGGCCTGCCATCCTTCAAATATTATCTAGCACAAACCGATTAAATGAAATTGTCCAGACTCTCTGAGGGTAGAAAATGAAGTCCAAGTCTCAAGGCCATTGAGGTAAAAGTTATAACTGACATCCAGTTTTTACTCCAGAGGTTTTAGACAATTTGTCAATTTTCCTTAATTAGTAGTGGATTTCAAGGAACAGTTACTGTCTCTTAAAAGAAAACTGGAAGCAACTAAAATAAAAAAAGGTCCTTAGTTATTTAACTGGATAATATATATGCATCATTCAGATTCTAATAAAGGGATGATTGGTACATTTGAGGGATTTGCATATGAGACTTAGGAAAAGTCCTGAAAAACCAATCTAAAAATATTCACAGAATATTCACAATATTCTGATTATGAGCCACTGCATGAAATCATTATACAAAATTATAATCAGCTGTTTCTTTAGGAATCAGTGTTATTCAAGAATCAGTGATTGACCATGTTCTTATTTAATCACAATAGCAAGTCTTGATTTTTTTTTTTCATACTAGCTACTTTGGTAAAATCTAAAGTGATCCTCTTTTCAATAAATGTACAATAAATTTTCACATCTTGGAAGGGGCAGAGGTTAGAATGGTATTGTTTGAAAATCTGAAAATAGTCTCAATAATTTCTTTCATATTAAAAAATTAGTTTTATTGTCCAACTTGCAAAGTGTTCAGAAACTGCGAAAATACCTAATACTAAGCAGTTTTATAAATAAAATAGCTTATATGTACTTTTTTTTTTCTTTTGTTTGTCACCCAGGCTGGAGTACAGTGCCATGATCTCTGCTCACTGCAACTTCTGCCTCCCGGGTTCAAGCGATTCTCCTGTCTTACCCTCCCCAGTAGCTGGGATTACAGGCATGCACCACCACACCTGGCTAATTTTTATATTTTTAGTAGATACAGGGTTTCACCATGTTGGCCAGGCTGGTCTCGAACTCCTGACCTTATGATATATTTTTATAGTAAAGAGAAATATATATGTTAAAATAATAGTTTCATTTTCATAAATGACAGTATAATAAATAAGCTATATATTATAAACTTCCTCATCAGAATTTTTCACCTTTAAAAATTGGTCATTTCATTTTCAAATTACTTATAAATTTACATATGGTAAAGTTCCTATTTTCCAGTATTCAGCTCTATGAGTTGTTTTCTCTTTAAAAAAAAAAAAAAAAAAGCAGCTTTAATTTTAACTTCGGGATACATGTGCAGGTTTGTTATATAGGAAATTCATGTCATGGGGGTCTGTTATACAGATTATTTGGTCACTCAGAGTATAGACCTCGTCTTGGGTGTCTCTAGACACCCCCTCTCCAAGAAGAGGGAGCACATGGGAAAGTCCCAGCGTGAGTCAGTCAGGAGGCAGAGGAAGAGGAGTGAAATGTGGGCCAGAAACTTTCTTCTGGTTTCTAGGAGAAGCAAGGGAGGCAGGGTTAGCAGGCCTAGGACTGGCTAGTTTAAATGATGTCAGCAGGCCCTAGAACATAGAAGCTGTTTCTAGTTGTCTGGAACTTGGTTATTATGGGCCAAATCACGCCTCCCGAAATTCCGATGTTGAAGTGCTAACCCAAAGTACTTCTGAAAGTGACTGTATTTGAAAATATGTCCTTTATACAGCTAACTAAGGTAAAATGAGGCAACCGGGTGGCACTAATCCAATTTGGCTGGTGTATTTATAACTAGAGTGTAGGTCATAGTCAGGTATAGAATGACCATGTGAAGACACAGTGAGAAGACAGCCATCTATAAGCCAAGAAGAAAGGACACAAAACTCAATCAATCCTGTTGACATTTTGAACTCAGATGTCTGGCCTCAAGAATCAAGAGAAAATAAATTTCTGTTGTTTGAGTAACACAGTCTGAGGTACTTTGTTATGGCAGCCATAATAGACTAATATACTAGCCCTGGGGTGAGTAGGGCAGGTGCGTAGTGGCCCGGGTATGTGAAAGTCCAACAATAGAGGAAGTGGATGGGGATGGGGGCTCTGGATTTGTTGATTTGTATTTGAAAAGCACACTGGTTAAGTGAAAAGGGTGAGCTGTTTACTATCTCTAGGAATAAGCTTACCCTGTGAGACCCCTCCAGGTTCACCAAGACCCCAGAATTCACTGCGTCAGAATACAGGAAAAAAAAAACACAGTTAATACAATCGCTTCCTAGTGTCATTAAAAGAAGTAGAAAAAAAATTGAAAGGCATATTGGTTTGAAGAAAGAAGAAAAGAAGTCTTTTTAGGAAACCTAAATATCTTTTTCTTTTCTTTCCAGGACAGAGTCTTGTTTTGTCACCCAGGCTGGAGTGCCATCTCCAGTGGTGCCATCTCAGCACACTGCAACCTCCGCCTCCTGGGTTCAAGTGATTCTCCTGCCTCAGCCTCCAGTGTAGCTGGGATTACAGGTGCGCACCACCACACCCAGCTAATTTTGTATTTTTAGTAGAGATGGGGTTTCACCATGTTGGCCAGGCTGGTCTCGAACTCCTGACCTCAAGTGATCCACCCATCTCAGCCTCCTAAACAATCATTTCAATAAACCAAAAAGATTTATCAAAAGACGGCTATGTTAGAACTTAACTCCACTCATTTTCTTTAAGTCCACTCATTTCTAAATACAATATTTCTGTTATAATGTGGCAAAAGCACCTGTATGTCTATTAAAATATGGAAAATGGTTGGCCCAGATTAATTCTCCTTCAATAAAGCCTCCTTATGTAGTTTGAGGACCTAGCTTCATTTTTCATACTAAAACAAAAACCTAGAAATAATATAATATTCTCAGCACAAATGTAAGTACTGTTAAAAACATCTTCCCCTGATATTTTATTTAAATCTATTTTTTTATGGAATGGAGCATACGTATCTCACAAGGAAGAAGAAATCATCCAAAATCTCAAATATTTGGCATTTGAATAACTGCACATGTTCTCTGTTCAATCATTTGGTCAATCTCTATTCACGAAGTGCTTGTTCTGTTCTAGGGTTCCACAAGTGAATTAGACAGGATAGGAACTATGCCTCAAGGCACTTAGAATTTAGTCTAGAAGATAAATCAATAAACGTGTGTGTGTGTGTGTGTGTGTGTGTGTGTGTGTGTGTGTGTGTAGGGGGTGGCAGTGGCAGTGTGGAGGGATAGTCTATAAGGGAAAATCCCCTGCACAAGAAAACTCAACTCACAAGAAACTTATGCTCAGAAACCTGAGCATATAAAAAAGAAGAAAAGGAAAAAAGAAAAGGAAGGAACAAAGAAGGCAGAAGGGAGAAGGAGGAAGAAAAAGGAAAGGAGAGGAAGAGGGCAAGTGAAGTAAAGGAAGGAGGGAGGAGAAATGTAGGAGGAGGACAGAGGGGAGAAAAATGGGGAGAAAAGAGGGAAGAGAAGGTTGAGGATAGGGAGAGGTGAAGGAGAGGAAAAATGAGAAGAAGAAGAAAAAGAAAAGTTATGAAATCAGGCTTTCAGGCAGAGGAAAAGAGGTTTGCATAACGCCCAAGAATTAGAGGACCCTGTGTTGCTGAACTCGCAAGTAATTTGTTTTGACCAGAGTATGGGATTCTTGGGGGAACTGTGAAGTAGGACATTGGACTACTGAAAAAGAGCAGTATCATGAGAAGCTAATATCATGATAAAATATTTGAATTCTGTCCTGGAGGCAATAAGACTTACTGATGGATTTATGAGAAGTGGAGACCTGGCCATAGGTGTCTGTTATAAAGTATAACCTGTTGGAAGTAGATTGTCGAGTAGAATACATTAAAATTGGAAGAAAAAATGTATCCCACAGGAAAAAAAAAAATGTGGGCTGGAACAAAGTCGGGGTTAGATAAATAATAGTAATAAATAAGAGGAGAAAATTTAAGAAATAAGGTAGGACATTCCCTCAATAATATTTTTTAGCCAAATTGATATAAGGGTGAAAAAAAGAGAAGAATATGTAAAAATGACTCTTAGCTTTTTGAGTGAGACAAAATAACTGGTAATGACTAAAACAGGGAATGAATGAGAGGGAACAGATTTTGAAAAAAAATTGGAATTTACTTCTTTTTTTTTAATTAATTTATTATTATTATACTTTAAGTTGTAGGGTACATGTGCATAACGTGCAGGTTTGTTACATATGTATACTCATGTTGATTTTCAGTTTCTGTAGCAAATACGTTTGCTTATTCCACTCATAAATCTGTTCTCCTTGCTTACCTCTATTCCAGAAGCTAAAAGCTAAATATTCAGTTTTGTTAGCCTGACTAGCAACTAAAGTTATCCAGATAAAATAGTCAAGCCAATGATGTGGCCAAAAACATTGCCCCTTCTTATTTATGCCTTCTTCCTGCCCAAAATTTGAGATGTATAGGCCTTTAACCATCACCTTATAGCCATAAAGTGACAAGCATAAGGTAATAAGGCAAATACAAAAAAATAAATTCCTTGATCCTCAACTCTAACAGTATTGGGACTGATGAACATTTGCCATAATTATCTCCTCCATTTCCTTAGGTAATTTAAGTAAACTTTCCTGTTTTCTTGCATCCAAATGCAAGAAGCCCTATACCTACCCTCCATAGGAATAGGATTTTCTGATGACGATGTCCAGAAGATGCTGGATTGTATGTCCGATGCTCCCTCCACCCCTGCCGCAACCACTACCACCAGTATTGCACGAGACTAAAACTACTCATTCTAGTTAGCTGGGACTCTGCCCCAAGTACAATCACCAGCATGATACCAGACCTGTTCCCAAATGCTAGTCCTGTTCTTAAGCCTGGGCTCCAGTGGCTTCATAAATAAAAAATATATATATCCTGAGAATCTTATTTAAAATTCAGGCTCCACTCACAGTGATTCCCATCTATCACTGGAGTGAAGCCCAGAATCAATCACTCCCCGATGTGATTCTGATGATTAACTAGGTTTAGTCTGTTACAACAGTGCCTGAACTTGGCTAGAGAGTCCCACTTGGCAATTTAATGCTACTTAATTTTACAATCTCTCACATTTCTGCCATTTACGAAGTGCAGCCCCAGTCAAGTGCCAATCTCATCCCCTAATGCTTTGTTTTTCCTCTATTATTAATCTTCGTGCTGCTGTGTTTTCCTCCCAAAAATGTAAATATGCCCTCAATCCTTACTTTATTCGAAAAACAAAAACAGAAACAACTCTCAGTGTCCTCATCTTCAAAGAACATACCAGGTGACCTCATCTGAATCCTGGCTTTCTCCGTAAGAAAACCACTTCCTTTGCAGCTTTTTTCCCAGGAGATGACATCGTTTGCAATGCCCCATAAAAGGCAACTCCTATAAATAGGGTTGCAGTTCATCTAAATCCCCAATGTTGCTTCAACACAAGTATTTATCTTTGAATGTGTGCAAACATTTTGGTTCAAGATATTCAGCTTATTGCCCTCTGTCATACATGTAGGTCTACTTTCCATATTCATTGATGACTTCAGCCTTAGATTTCAAAGTCCTCCTCTCCAGTCCCAAAGCTTGTCATGTTATGTAAATTTCGTATTCATGTGAAAGGCTCGGGTAATAAATGAACCTTAAAATTTATTGATGCCTCATCTTTAGTAAATTTCATTTCCATACCACCTCCAATACATTATGGTTATAATAATGTCTAGAACAATTATCTTAGAAATTGTAGATACTCATGTTTTTCTATTGGATCACAATTTTCCTTTGAATATTCATCTTTCTGAAGTCTCACTTGTACTATGATTGCTTTTATACTTTTGCAGTGATTTTATAGTACTTGGCAATTTAATGCTACTTAATTTTTAGCACTTACTTAAATACTTTAAATACTTACTACACATCTGACATTTGCTTTCTGAATATATATGATGGCCCATCTACTTGGTCTTTGTCCCAGTATATAGATAATGGGTAATTAGGGAAATGGCTTTAGTTCCCAGGGCCAAATATACAGAGAAATTTATATCTAACATGATAGCAGAATCTTATTACAGGCCATCTCAACTCCCAAGCACCACCCAAGCATGTGTGTTTGTAAATTTGTAATACAAATACAATTTCAATGGCAGCAACCTATTCCTAACTTCCCTACAGTAGGAAAGTCCAGCCAATAGGTGATTTCCTTGCCTTTTTCTCCTTTGAACATGATTAGCCAGACTAGCCAATTAAAAACACTAGTACACTAGTCAGGGATCATTTTATTTGACAGACCCTGACCTCTGCAGAAACTATAAAATTGAGATATACAAAGACATTCCTGAAGGGATCAGGGTCAAGAACCAGATGTCTCATTAAAACTAAGCTGGCTGTGCTCTGGACCCAGGAATGCCATGCAAAGTGACAGAAGAGGGAGTATTAGAGATTTTAAATAACAAATCTGTCAGCAGTAGAGGCTGCAATGCCTTCAGTTAACCATATATTCTCTATTGATATATTGTATCCCTTTTGATAAGTCCAATAAATGTTATTTTCTAACAGTAAAAAGGCACTGAGGATGATACTTTAATTATTTACTTCTAGGTATGAGGCAGGGGGGTTATAATCTGTTCCCTTAAAGTTCTCTATTTCAATTTATCTACTTTTAAATGTAGCATATAGTGATTTCTCACCTGATAAACACTGACCACTAAAAATACAAAAGCAAACAGGAATTTTACATGTTCAGTGTTAGAAGCGACTGTCACCAGCTTCTATAAAACCCAGGCTTGGTCCACATGGCAAGAAACATCTATCTGTAAGCTCTTATACTAACAGAAGGGATGTTAAAAACCCAAGCACAGACAGGAATAATGTAAGCAAGACAACTGACTAGAGATGCCTAATGTATTTTCCCTCCACTAAAAAGGACTAAAACAATGAATAAACAAGCACATTTTGACTACAGTAGTTGAGGGAAAGCACCAGAGTGTTGCAGGGGAATAGCAGGGACCCTTTAGAGCATGGAGACTCAGAATAGATTCCTAGAAAATGGAAGAAAATACCTTATTTTTACTGCCCTGTCTCCCCAGTTGGGAGTAGCTCGAAATCAGAAGTAATCATCCTTGCAAACAAAAGGTAAGCAGGGGCTGGGTGTGGTGGCTCACATCTGTAATCTCAGCACTTTGGGAGGCCGAGGCGAGCAGATCACAAGGTCAGCAGATCAAGACCATCATGGCTAACAGGGTGAAACCCCATCTCTACTAAAAATACAAAAAGTTAGCCAGGCATGGTGGGGGGCCCCTGTAGTCCCAGCTACTCGGAAGGCTGAGGCAGGAGAATGGCGTGAACCTGGGAGGTACAGTTTGCTGTGAGCCGAGATTGTGCCACTGCACTCCAGCCTGGGTGACAGAGCAAGACTCTGTCGAAGGAAGGAAGGAAGAAAAGAAGGAAGGAAGGAAGGAAGGAAGGAAGGAAGGAAGGAAGGAAGGAAGGAAGGAAGGAAGGAAGGAAGGGAGGGAGGGAGGGAGGGAGGGAGGGAGGGAGGGAGGGAGGGAGGGAGGGAGGGAGGGAAAGCAGGAGGCCCCCAGCATCCCCCATCAAAGATCAGTTGCCACGGTTTTTGATGCTATAGAACTCTGTGGTCATCACAGGCCCTAAGCCCAATCTAAGATCACTGCCAGAAGTTGACATGGTTATGCTACTCCAAAGAAGGAGCCCACATTGTGCCTTCTCTTCCCATGATCTACACTGCTGCTATAAAGTGCTATCTTGAGACTGGAGCCATGACTAGAGTACATCTTTCTCTGGGGTCCAGTAGCCACTGCATCTCCCCATCCATGAGGATCTGATGGCACTACACTGTGCTCACACATGGTAGTGTACCATTCTCCATCCAAGAAGCTATAGCTCTCTACTTCTGTGAATAAACTGCCAGCAGGCACTCCAACCTTCCAGTTCAAGGGGATGCAGCACACCATCCCAGCTATTTGAAGCCTATACCTAGTGGTACTGCTGCAACCCCAGTGGCCAAGCTTATGAGATGCCTTGCCCCCCCAAATTATAGGCAATCTTGCCAACCAGGGAGGTTATGACTGACCAGAGATACAGCAGTCCCAATGTATCCTTGTATGTGAAACAGTCTGGCACCATGAACATCAGCAAAGAAGCCACATTCAAAGTGGAGCAGCCCTGACAAACCCTCAATACACAAAACAGCCCAGCATTTCTGTCCCCGACAGGGAGGTAACACTTGATCCAGTAATAGAGCAGCTCTCACATACACTTGGCATTCAGAACAGCCCAGCATCCCCACCACCAGTAGGGAGGCTTGTCCAAGGAGCTGCACAAACTCCCACAACCTAAGCCAGTGAGACCCCTTCAGGTATTACTGATGTTGACTATAGCTGAAGAAATTGCCCAGAGACTACCCTACTGTGTCCACCTGGAACCAAAATCAGTGTACCCTACCTAACCAATACTCTAAAGTACATGTGCAATCAAGGTATCCTACCTAACCAATATTCTAAAACACAGGTGAAAATATTTCCCCCTGAAAGCCATTCCATAAAATTGGAAGGGGCAATTATTCCACCAGTTGCACAGATATCAACATAGGGAAATAAGAAATACAGAAAAGCAAAGAAACATGATACCACTAAAAAAACACAATAACTCTCCAGCACCTGACCCCTACCAAAATGGAAATTTATAAATTGCCCAAAAAGGAATTCAAAATAATAATCTTAAGGTAACTCAGTGAGATAAAAGAGAATACAGACAATTCAACAAAATTAGAAAAACAATTCATGGGTTCAATAATTAATTCAACAAAGAGGTATCATTTATAAGACAGAAATCTTGTAGCAGAGGATATCAACTAATGAAACAAAAAATACAATTGAGGATGTCAATAACAGCCTAGTAGAACAAGGATTTTCTGAATCCTTGAACTTGACGACAAGTCTTTTGAAATAGCTTAGGAGGGAAGAAAAGAAAGAAGAGAGAATGAAAAACAGCAAGTAAAGCCTATGTGACCTATGGGAAATCATTAAGCAGACAAAGTTTTGCATTATACAATTTCCAGAGGGAAAAAAGATGAAGAAAGGCACAGTAATCTTATTAAAATAATAGTTAAAAACCTCCCAAGCCTTGGGAGAAATATGAACGTCCATATACACAAAGCCCAGTCTCCATTAGATTCAACATAAAGATGTCCTCTTTAAGACACATTATAATCATATTACCAAAAGTCAAAGACAAATAGATAATTCTAAAAGTAGCAAGAGAAGAGCATCAAATCATATCTATAGGAATTCATTAGACTATGAACAGATTTCTCAGCAGAAACCATGCAGGCCAGGAGAGAATGGAATGATATATTCAAAGTTCTAAAAGAAAAAGAAACTGTTAGCCAAGAACATACTATCTGTAAAGCTATTCTTCGGAAATTAAGGAGAAAAAAAGTATTTTACAGACAAGCAAAAGCTGAGGGAATTAATCACCACTATACTGGTCTTACAAAAAATGCTTAAGGGAGTGTTTTAACTGGAAATAAAAGGATATTCATTATTACTATGAAATCCTATGAAAATATAAAACTTACTTGTAGAGGTAAATTTATAATCGAATTCAGAATACTTAATTATTGTAATGGTGTTATATAATCTTTCAAATCTCTAGGATGATGACTAAAAGTCAAAATCATCAATGATAACCACAGCCACAATATGTTGTTAGAGGACATGTAATATAAAAAGATGCAAATTAAGGTAACATAATTACAAATTGTGGGAGGAAAGTAAAATTCTAGAATATTTGCATGCAACCAAGCTTAAGTTGTTATCAGTTTAAAATAGTGTTCTGTAAGATTTTTTTAATGTAAGCCCCATGGTAACCAGAGAGAAAAAATTACAGCAGATAAACAAATGAGAAATAGAAAAGAATCAAAGCTTATCACTACACAAAACCACAAAGCCACAAAGATAAACAAGAGAAGAAAGAAACAAATTTCTACAAAATAACCAGAACATAATGAATAAAATGAAAGGAGTAGGGCCTTATCTGTCAATAATAACATTAAATGTAAATGGATTAAATTCTCAAATTATGTAGAGTGGATAAGTGGATTAAAAAACAAGACAAAATTCTATGCTGCCTACAAGAGACTCACATCACCTGTAAGAATACCCATAGATGGAGAAAGTAAAGGAATGGAAGAAAAATATTCCATGCAAATAGAAATCAAAAGAGACCAGCAGTAGCTATAACTATATCATATAAAATAGACTTTAATTTGAAAACTGAAAAAATCGATAATGATGGTCATAATATAATGATAAAGAGATCTATTTAGAAAAAAGAGAAAACACTTGTAAATATACATTCACCCAAAACTAGACCTCCCAATATATAAAGCAAATATTATTAGATGTACAGAAATAGATAGACTGCAATACAATATTAGTAAAGGATTTTAATCCCTTACTTTCAGTAATGGACGGATCATTCAGACAGAAAATGAACAAAGAAACATTATATTCAAACTTAACTCTAGATCAAAGAAACCTAAAATATATTTGCAGAACATTCTATTCAATAATTACAAAATATACATTTTCCCATCAGCACATGGAATTTTCTCCAGGATATATCATATGTTAGGCCACAAAACAAGTCTCAACAATTCTGTAAAAATCAAAATCATATTAATTATCTTTTCCAGCCACAATGGAATAAAAGTAGAATTCAACAACGAAATGAACTTTGGAAGCTATACAAATACACGAAAATTAATCATACCTTTGAAGAACAAAATAAGCCAATGATAAAATTAAAAAGAACAGTTAAATATTCCTTGAGACAAATAAAGATAGACACACAATCTACCAAAACTATGGGATACAGCAAAAGCAATTCTAAGAGAGAAGTTTATCGCAATAAATGCCTACATCAAAATATTAGAAAGTTCTCAAACAACCTAAAGTTATACTTCAAGGAATTAGAAAACACAGGAAGAAACCAAACCCAAAATCAGTTCAAGGAAATAAATAATAAAGATCAGAGCAGACTTAAATGAAATAGAGACTAAACAAAACAATACCAAAGACAACAAAGCAAAAAGTTGTTTTTTAAAAAAGATAAACAAAATTGACAAACAATAGCTGGACTAAGGATAAAAAGACAGAAGATTCAAATAAAATGAGAGATGAACAAGGAGATATTATGACTAGTTGCACAGAAATACAAAAGATCATAAAAAGCCATTATGAACAATCATATGCTGGAAAACCTAGAAGAAATACATAAATTTCTGGACACATAAAACCTACTAAAATTGAAGAAATAGAAAATCTGAACAGATTGAATTAGTAATAAAATGTCCCCCACCAAAGAACAACCCAGACCCTGATGGCTTCACTAATCAATTCTAGCAAACATTTAATTAATAACTAATAACCTCTCACTGATATGTCAGAGCTAAAAGAATTGATCTCACGGAAATAGAGAATAGAATGACAGATACTAGAGGCTGTGAAGGGTGAGTGGGTGGAAAGGGAATGTAAATGGAGGCTGAACACATTCTATGCATGTAACAAACTCACATGCGCCCCATAAATATGTAAAATATTTCACTCATAAAATAAATAAATAAATAAATAGTACCTATCATTTAAAAAAATGAAATTACATCAAAATAAAAGGTTTCTGCACAACAAAGAAAATAACTGAGTGAAGAGACAACCTACAGGATCGGAGGCAATGTTTGCAAACTGTGCATCTAATATGGGGTCAATACTCAGAATACATAAGAAATTCAAAACAACTCATTTTCAAGAAAACAAATAATCAAATTTGAAAATGGACAGAAAACCTCAATAGATATTTCTCAGAAAAAGACAGAAAAATGACCAATGAATAGAATACGAAAAAAATTCTCAGCATCATTAATCATCAGGGAAATGCAAATTAAAATCACAATGATATATCATCTCATACTTCTCAGAATGGCTATTATCAAAAAGTCAAAGTTAAAAAATGCTGGTGCAGATGTGGATAAATGGGAATACATATATACTGTCGGTAGAAATGTAAATTAGTACAACCATATAGAACAGTACGGAGGTTCCTCAAAAAGTTGAAAATAGAACTACCGAATGATTCATCAATCCCACTTCTGAGTATTTATCCAAAGAAAATGAAATCAAAGAGATATGATTTCAATCTCTGTCAAAGAGATTTTTGCATTCCCATGTTTATTGCCGAACTATTCACAATAGCCAAGATATGGAATCAACCTAAGTGTCCATCAATGGATGAATGGATAAAGAAAATGTGGTAATACACAAGCAATATAATTCTTTTTTATTTAACTATAAAAAGAATAAAAGCCTACCATTTCTGACAATATGGATGAATCTGGAAGACATTAAATGAAATAACCAGACACAGGAAAACAAATACTATATTATCTTACTCGTTTGCAAAATTTTCAAAAATCTATCTTATAGAAGTACAGGGTAGAATAGTGGTTACCAGAGGCTGGGGGAGATAGCATGGATGGTGTGTGTGTAGAAACTGGTCAATGGGTAGATCAGAGGAATAAATTCTGTTTTTCTATTACACAGTATAGTTAACAATATTATATTATTTCAAAATAACTAGAAGAGAGAATTTCAAATGTTCTTATTACAAAGAAAAAATAAATTTTTGAGATAACAAATAATTACCCTGATTTAATCATCACACAATGTATACATGTATTTAACATCACATCACATAACATCCAATAAATATGTACAATTATGTGTCAACTGAAAATAAAATAAAACTTTTTAAAAACCAAGCACATTGTCAAGATCCAATGGTCTTTCTTAAGTAGATGAAGACATCTCTTCTTGTCTTGAAATATTATTTACCACAACAACTATATCTCTGTACCAAATTGAACTCAGAAGCCTTATCTATAAAATAGCTATCTTTATTCTGTTACAACATGCCACAATATAACAAAATTCTTAAAAGAAAAAAACCCTGAAATATATATGACTGACTCTTTTTGATAATTAGATTAAGCTTCATATTTTATGCTATTTTAATTATAATTTTAATATTGAATTGTTTTGGAATAATATAAATGAAGAATAGAATATTATTCAGTTAATATAATCAAAGGAACAATAGAAATAAAAGTTTATATCTGATATATGTGGTTTATTGATATGTCAAAATAGAAAATAGATTATAACTAATATCTCTATTTTGTATCTTTCAGCAGAATAATCAAACCAATTGTCCAAGAAGACAATTTCAAGTCTATGGAGGCTAGTTTTCTCCCAGTCTCCTAGAAGGAACAGAGTTACCTTGTTCAGATTTAACTTTAGCCACTCTAAACATTGCTACAAGATTTCAAGTCTGAGACTAAATTATCCCATTCAGTTCTTTACAGCATCAGTCAGTGAAAAACAGCCAATCTTCACTCCTAGTATAGATCCAGTCACTGTTATACAATGTACTAGAACAAGGAAAAATAGCCCACATGAAAACATCAGACAAAAATAAACAGGAGATTAAAGTCATTACAATGTTTAAATTGCACTGAAATCTTTATACACAATAAAGGTCAAAATGAGAGAAAAAGTTCTTACCATTGGCAGGCAAGCAGCCTGAATTGAAAGATATATCATCAATAGCAATGACTTCATCCTGTTCATAAGTTGAAGTCATTTGACCTTGAAAAACAACCTACACAAGAAAAACAAAACAAAACAAAAACATAAACCAAGGAACATCACTGTCTCACAGTGTTATAAAAGAGAGCCTGCAATAGGAAACATGTCACTCTCTAGAAACACTTGAGTGACCATGCCAGTTCCAGGTCCAAAGAAATCAAAGCAAACACTCTGAAAAACAAAGAAGTGTAGGGTCATCACTGTATCTCAAATGTCTGGCATAGGATAGGTAACATGTTAGTGAAATGCAGCAATACTCACCTGGATTTTTCCCTACAATTATCTCCTATGTTCAGTTCCTATGTGTTCATACTGTTTCACATTTACCAGCTTTTGGATCCATGCTCCATCTTGAGATCCAGTTCTTTTTTTTTTTTTTTTTTTTTATTATTATACTTTAAGTTGTAGTGTACATGTGCATAACGTGCAGGTTTGTTACATATGTATACTTGTGCCATGTTGGTGTGCTGCACCCATCAACTCATCATTTACATCAGGTATAACTCCCAATGCAATCCCTCCCCCTCCCCCCTCCCCATGATAGGCCCCGGTGTGTGATGTTCCCCTTCCTGAGTCCAAGTGATCTCATTGTTCAGTTCCCACCTATGAGTGAGAACATGCGGTGTTTGGTTTTCTGTTCTTGTGATAGTTTGCTAAGAATGATGGTTTCCAGCTGCATCCATGTCCCTACAAAGGACGCAAACTCATCCTTTTTGATGGCTGCATAGTATTCCATGGTGTATATGTGCCACATTTTCTTAATCCAATCTGTCACTGATGGACATTTGGGTTGATTCCAAGTCTTTGCTATTGTGAATAGTGCTGCAATAAACATACGTGTGCATGTGTCTTTATAGCAGCATAATTTATAATCCTTTGGGTATATACCCAGTAATGGGATGGCTGGGTCATATGGTACATCTAGTTCTAGATCCTTGAGGAATCGCCATACTGTTTTCCATAATGGTTGAACTAGTTTACAATCCCACCAACAGTGTAAAAGTGTTCCTATTTCTCCACATCCTCTCCAGCACCTGTTGTTTCCTGACTTTTGAATGATCGCCATTCTAACTGGTGTGAGATGGTATCTCATTGTGGTTTTGATTTGCATTTCTCTGATGGCCAGTGATGATGAGCATTTTTTCATGTGTCTGTTGGCTGTATGAATGTCTTCTTTTGAGAAATGTCTGTTCATATCCTTTGCCCACTTTTTGATGGGGTTGTTTGTTTTTTTCTTGTAAATTTGTTTGAGTTCTTTGTCGGTTCTGGATATTAGCCCTTTGTCAGATGAGTAGATTGCAAAAATTTTCTCCCATTCTGTAGCTTGCCTGTTCACTCTGATGGTAGTTTCTTTTGCTGTGCAGAAGCTCTTTAATTTAATGAGATCCCATTTGTCATTTTTGGCTTTTGCTGCCGTTGCTTTTGGTGTTTTAGACATGAAGTCTTTGCCCATGCCTATGTCCTGAATGGTACTACCTAGGTTTTCCTCTAGGATTTTTATGGTATTAGGTCTAACATTTAAGTCTCTAATCCATCTTGAATTAATTTTCGTATAAGGAGTAAGGAAAGGATCCAGTTTCAGCTTTCTACTTATGGCTAGCCAATTTTCCCAACACCATTTATTAAATAGGGAATCCTTTCCCCATTTCTTGTTTCTCTCAGGTTTGTCAAAGATCAGATGGCTGTAGATGTGTGGTATTATTTCTGAGGACTCTGTTCTGTTCCATTGGTCTATATCTCTGTTTTGGTACCAGTACCATGCTGTTTTGGTTACTGTAGCCTTGTAGTAGAGTTTGAAGTCAGGTAGCGTGATGCCTCCAGCTTTGTTCTTTTGACTTAGGATTGTCTTGGAGATGCGGGCTCTTTTTTGGTTCCATATGAACTTTAAAGCAGTTTTTTCCAGTTCTATGAAGAAACTCATTGGTAGCTTGATGGGGATGGCATTGAATCTATAAATTACCTTGGGCAGTATGGCCATTTTCACGATATTGATTCTTCCTATCCATGAGCATGGTATGATCTTCCATTTGTTTGTGTCCTCTTTTATTTCACTGAGCAGTGGTTTGTAGTTCTCCTTGAAGAGGTCCTTTACATCCCTTGTAAGTTGGATTCCTAGGTATTTTATTCTCTTTGAAGCAATTGTGAATGGAAGTTCATTCCTGATTTGGCTCTCTGTTTGTCTGTTACTGGTGTATAAGAATGCTTGTGATTTTTGCACATTAATTTTGTATCCTGAGACTTGCTGAAGTTGCTTATCAGCTTAAGGAGATTTTGGGCTGAGACAATGGGGTTTTCTAAATATACAATCATGTCATCTGCAAACAGGGACAGTTTGACTTCTTCTTTTCCTAACTGAATACCCTTGATTTCTTTCTCTTGCCTAATTGCCCTAGCCAGAACTTCCAACACTATGTTGAATAAGAGTGGTGAGAGAGGGCATCCCTGTCTTGTGCCAGTTTTCAAAGGGAATTTTTCCAGTTTTTGCCCATTCAGTATGATATTGGCTGTCGGTTTGTCATAAATAGCTGTTATTATTTTGAGGTACGTTCCATCAATACCAAATTTATTGAGCATTTTTAGCATGAAGGGCTGTTGAATTTTGTCAAAAGCCTTTTCTGCATCTATTGAGATAATCATGTGGTTCTTGTCTTTGGTTCTGTTTATATGCTGGATTATGTTTATTGATTTGCGAATGTTGAACCAGCCTTGCATCCCAGGGATGAAGCCCACTTGATCATGGTGGATAAGCTTTTTGATGTGTTGCTGAATCCGGTTTGCCAGTATTTTATTGAGGATTTTTGCATCGATGTTCATCAGGGATATTGGTCTAAAATTCTCTTTTTTTGTTGTGTCTCTGCCAGGCTTTGGTATCAGGATGATGTTGGCCTCATAAAATGAGTTAGGGAGGATTCCCTCTTTTTCTATTGATTGGAATAGTTTCAGAAGGAATGGTACCAACTCCTCCTTGTACCTCTGGTAGAATTCAGCTGTGAATCCATCTGGTCCTGGACTTTTTTTGGTTGGTAGGCTATTAATTATTGCCTCAATTTCAGAGCCTGCTATTGGTCTATTCAGGGATTCAACTTCTTCCTGGTTTAGTCTTGGAAGAGTGTAAGTGTCCAGGAAATTATCCATTTCTTCTAGATTTTCCAGTTTATTTGCGTAGAGGTGTTTATAGTATTCTCTGATGGTAGTTTGTATTTCTGTGGGGTCGGTGGTGATATCCCCTTTATCATTTTTAATTGCGTCGATTTGATTCTTCTCTCTTTTCTTCTTTATTAGTCTTGCTAGTGGTCTGTCAATTTTGTTGGAGATCCAGTTCTTGGCATTTTGCAATTGTATCCCATCTTTCCCTTTGGTTCTCTAAATCTTATCCACTCTTGCCTTAGATGTCATCCTCATGCTATCCTATTGCACATTTTCTGCCATTATCTAAACATTGACTGGAAATGATTGTTCTGTGACTTATTGTTAAAATGACTGAACGTGGCCTGTCACAGTGCCTCACACCTGTAATCCTGGCACTTTGGGAGGATTAGGCGGGTGAATCACTAGAGGTCAGGAATTCTAGACCAACCTGGCAAACATGGTGAAACCCCGTATCTACTAAAAATACAACAAATTATCTAGGAGTGGTGGCAGGCGCCTGTAATCCCAGCTACTCAGGAGACTAAGACAGGAGAACTGCTCGAACCAGGGAGGCGGAGGTTGAATCGCTGGAACCCGGGAGGCAGAGGTTGCAGTGAGTGGAGATCGCACCACTACACTGCAGCCTGAGTGACAGAGCAAGCCTCTGTCTCAAAAAAAGAGAAAAAAAATGACTGAACGTGACATTATGATGTGGAGCCCATCCAAGACACCACTAAGAAAAGATACTCTGGTATGATTGATCTGAGAAACTTAAAAAGAAGCCACTCTCCGATTTTCTAATTACCCAAATCGATAGAAAATTGGCATGTTGATGGTAGACATTATCCCATCCGTATTAATGAATATCACTAATGTTGGAGGCTTTGTTCATGGATGTGATAAAAACATGTGCATTATTCAGTCTTGTTTACAACATAAACATTGTATTTCTCAAGAAGTCGGCCCAGATTTTTAGGTTTACAATTGATCTAGATGCAGCAAAACATAACAGATCATTTTTCTATGGTAAATTATTTCGTCCCTGTACAATATGCTGTACCAATACATTTCCTTTCAAACCATATGCTATCTACCACTCTATTACAAATCCACTGAGAAATATCCACGACCTACAGAAAAATCTGTCAATAGCCCTAAGAAAGTCATATTCTCTTTATACAAAAATAAGTGTAACTACTTAGAAAATAGAACCATGTTTCAAAGGACTGGCAAAGATTGTGTAGAGAGAGTTTTATACACAGGTGGTATAACATAGTGATTAAAAGTATGGCTAGAATCTGAATCCAACATATAGCTAGGATCTGAAACCAAGCAGTTTGATTCAAAATATATTTTTTCAAAAAAAATATATCGTATATGTAGTTATATAATATACATTATATAATTTATATCATATATAATATATGCTATGTTATATCATATATGTTATATATGTTATATTATAACATAACATAGATTAATATATATTATATAGATAGATACAGATATTTTTAATAAAACTACTTGGAGATATACAATATATAACATAAAATATTATATATTAATAGTATATATTAATAAATTATGTTATATATTAATAAATACATAATAAATTTGTAATATATATGTTACATATCTCCTTGTAGATATATATCTCCATATATATACAAATATTATATATGTGATATAATGTATATATTATGGAATAATATATATTATATATACGTATATGTATAAGATACATATATGTATTGTATAGATTTTGCATATGTATGTATACATACATAAAATTATGTATTATATACAGATTATATATAATATACATATTATATGTTATATTTTATATGTTATAAATATATATTTTATATATAATATATGTTATATATATTTATATAATATACAAGTATTAATTATATTATATAAATTATATAATACATAATTATACTGTATTATTAAATATATATGTATAATATACATACCCAAGTTGGTTATATATAATATATAACTACATATATACATCCAAGTAGTTTGATTCAAAATATCTATTTATAATATAGATAAATTATATACTTATTATATATTATATATATATTGAATATATATATATGTATTTCAAATAAAACTATTTGGTTTCAGTTCCTTGTTATACTACTTAAGAGCAACAAGACCTTGGAGAACTTATTTAACATCTCTGTTCTTCAGTTTTCTTCTTTGTACAATTGTAATGATAAAATGATGGCCTACATGATAAGGAAAAATTAGTTGCAAACATGTAAAACAGCACCTGGTATATAGTTAGCATTAAAAAATGTTAGCTACTGTTATTGTAACATAGTTATTAAAATATTTAAGCTATTATATGAATTGTGTGTTTGTAAGTAAAAATATATTCTTTACAAATTAACATTTTATTCTTTCTGAAAGCTTTTTCATAGAGATAGTCCCTAGCTGTTGCTGAGTTAAGGATATGTCGACAGTCATCATATTTTAAAAAAGAAGTAGAAATAAGTGTTAACTATATCACATGTCTCTTGTTTTTTTTTCTCCACACTCCTCACCAAAAAAACAACATTCATCTTCAGGGTCGATAAATCAGAAACTTACATTACAAATGTTAATCTCTTTCCTGAACTCTCCTCCCCAGTTTCCAAAGTCTGCTGGAGATTTTCACTCAGATGACACAAGTCATTTATAATTCACAACACTTTGTCCTTTCTCCTCGGATTGGAGCTCTCATCTCACTCTCATTTCCTGACAATGGTACCAGAAGACTGGTGCTCTCCAATGCTCAAAACTCCAAACTGACCTTGAGAGTCCCTTTCTCCTCCATTCTCATTTCCAATGAGACAAGCTCCATTAATCCCTATTTTCCTTTCATTCTTATTTCCTCTCCCATCTCCTCCCCCTTGACTACTAAAGTAGCTTTTAAATTACCTTCTTGCCTTAATCCTCTCCTCATTAGAGTTTGCAATAGATATTACATATTTATTTGATTCTGTTAAATTACATGTTAACTTGGTATAACTGATGAAACGTCATTGTGAAAATTCGCTGCCATTTGAGTCCACTAGCCTAGCAGGAAGGAACATTTTTCTTAGGGAAATAATTATTTCTCTAAGTGGAGGGAAATTTACTAATGGTTCTATGTGGCTATAAAACACAAGACCCATCAGGCATAATCAAATAGTCTAGCTAAACAGATTTAAATGAAAAGAGTTGACAAGGATTTGGGTTAGAATCTGGAAAATTAGCTAAAGAAAGTGGAACCCCAGGATGATTAAAAAACAAGAAAAAATAAAGGCAGGACGTAGTGGCTCACGCCTATAATCCCAACACTTTGGGAGGCCAAGGCAGGCTGATCACCTGAGGTCAGGAGTTCAAGACTAGCCTGGCCAACATGGCAAAACCCCATCTCAATTAAAAATACAAAAATTAGCCAGGTGTTGTGGTACACATCTGTAATCCCAGCTACTCAGGAGGCTGAGGCAGGAGAATTGCTTGAACCCAGGAGGCAGAGGTTGCAATCTGAGATGGTGCCACTGCATGCCAACCTAGGTGACAGAGTGAGACTCCATCTTGGAAAAAGAAAATATATATATATGTAGGTTCTACGGAGGGCCCTGGTCAGAGCTGTGTTGCTGTGTGGTAGTTGTATTTTTAGGAAAAGTAGTATCTAACACACATTCTTTGTTTTCTCCAAAACATCAGCAAGATTATTTTCCAAACACCCACCTCATTTTAATAACGTTGGAGGACAGATAGGTAGATAGATTTTTTTTTAAAGGAGCAAAGCAGCAAAATAAAAGTGGATCATAGGACAGATGATGGAGTTCCGACACCACAGAAGTCAGGGACGGCCTGCACTAATCCGACAGCGAACATGAAACAAATTCCTTTCACCCCAAACATTTTAAGAGAAGATGGATGACCTCTGAATAGAGGTAAGCAGTCAGCACTCAAGCCACTTGATTTAAATGTTAGAGGAAATGGTGATGACATATGGATAATACTATCTGGATGGCATTGATACAGGAGCTAGAAAGTAATTATTTAGGCAGATAGTGAAGGTAAAAGAGTCCTTGGCAAGGCTTCCCTTCTACCAAAAAGCAGCCCAATAAATTATTTTTTCCAACAAAGAGCAGCCTGAAAAATCAAGCTGTAAACATAGATAAGCAAGCTGAAAGCTTGCACAGGTGGATGCCGGCAGTTGCATCAATAAAAAAAGGCTACCTGGGGGCCAGGCATTGCCAATATAGAAGCTCCGTCTTCCCTTTTATTACCACATGCACAGTAAAGAAACAGGCAACATGGCACCAGCCAGTTAGAGAACCCATCTGCATAATAACAGATTAGGGTGGGAAAGGCCATCTTTTTGTGCCCTATGCAAATAGCACACCTACCTCTAACCAGTTTTTTGTGCCTTATGCAAATAACACACCTAGTCTGACCAATCTTTAGTGCACCATGTAAATCAGACACTGCTTCCTCAAGCTCATCTATAAAACCCCCCTGCATTTCGCCATGGACTGGAAACCCATTCAGGATCCCTCTCTCTGCAGGAGAGAGCTCTTCTCTTTCTTTCACCTATTAAACCTCCATTCTTAACCTCACTTCTTGTGTGTTCACGTCTTTTATTTCCTTGGCATGAAACAATGAATCTCAGGTATCGCCTCAGACAATGAGACTGCTTCAGCGTGAGTATAAACATTAGAAACATTTATGGTTATATGTATTATGTAAGAGTTTTCTTAATTAGTAGTATGCATTCATTTCCCAAGCAAACATTTGAGACACAAAATGATGACAGTAATTATTTCCTCATCATGTGTTATCATAAATATTATTGAATTAAAAGGGAAAATACCTCAGATAATGATTTTGAAAAGTGACGGTAAAATTTTAAAAGTTAAGGTTAAAATTTACATTTTTTAAAATGCAAAGCTCATCTTTTGTCTTTATTAATAAATACTATTCTTTCTAAATAGGAGGCTGCTGAGAACTCTCCAGCATTTCTCAATGAAATATCAAAGAAATGAAAAGTAAATAATAGCGTGTTAAAAATGCTTCAGTATCTTTTTATACTTAAGGCACTGATTGTTCATTTAGTTTAACAATCTAGACATTCAACGTGAAAATTACAGTCAGTGATATACTTAGTAGTAAGGGATAGTATTCATTCCTTCTTACCCATAAAACTGTCACATGAGCTTCTTTCAAGAACAACAACAAACAGGAGTGAAAGTGTTACCGAAAGGAAGTCCCGATCCAGACCCCAAGAGAGGGTCTTGGAGCTCATGCAAGAAAGAATTGAGAGAATGTCCATAGAGTAAAGTGAAAGCAAGTTTATTAAGAAAGTAGAAGAATAAAAGAATGGCCACTCAATAGACGTTCCCGAAAGTAAGAGGAGGAACGCGTCCACCCTAGGTACAATACTTGTTTATATACAGGATAAAAAAAGATCACAGGGAGATGTGCTCTGCTATAATCTTTTGCGATAAAGGATTAATTTTCTTAATTACTATATTTTGCAAGAATCGACATTATTATCTATAAAGCAAAATTAGGAATGATTTTGTTCTCAAGGTGTCGGGATACCAGGACACTCCCAAGTCCAGGTCTGTTTAGTAAATGTTATCAATCTGTTCCCTTAACAGTAAACATCTAGAGGCTAGGGATACCTAGCTTTCTGGGGATGCAACCCAGCAAGCTCATTTTCCTAGCCCTCACTCAAGATGGAGTCACTCTGGTACTAATGCCTCTGACAAAAGAAGGTTTCACCTGAATTAGGGGCTACATTTCTACTGCATGTTAAGTTTGTTTTATTATTTCTCTCCTTGAATATTTTAGGACAACAGTAAAATTAATCGCTTATGTCTGCAATTTTTTAAAAATGTGATTGCAATTAATCAGCAGCATGCAATGCCTAAAATTGTTGTTTTACCCAGCACAGCAGACAAAAGAATATATAATAAGTCACACACAACAGATTTGACCAAACTACAGGTTCGGCTTTTTTTCCCCTATGTATTCTAAATCCCTGTAATGCTTAACATAATAAAAAAAGTTATTATGGCTCAGTGACTCAGTAATTGAGATCTGACATCAAACTACCTTAGAGTCTAAGCCGGTATGGGATTTAGTAGGTTATTTAACTCTCTAAAGCTTGTAATTCTTGGAGTAAATCATCTTTCTACCTTAGAGGATTTTTGTGAAGGGTCAATAAAATTATGTATCCAAAGAAGTAAACACAGTGCCTTACATATAGTAAGTGCTAAAGAAATTTTAGTTGTTATTATTCCTTAAATATCTTCAGAAACTCTCTGAAATGCTTCCGTCTTTGCTAAGTAGATAAACAGCAATCCTTGTGTATGCAGCAGCATTCCCTCAGAAATTAACCTGCTTCAATTTCATTAAAGGAGAGACCTAGTCATTCACAGATGGAGGTGATAAAACCCCCAGGTGAGCATCAGCTACAGAGGCTTTGTCCTAAGCCCATGCTAAGCTGGGATCCAGCTGGGACCGAAATCTCCTATTTGGACATTTTTAAAGGAAGGATGCATGGCTTTTAAACTATTAGAAGTCAGCATGGAAAGGAAATGGCAGAAAATGAAATAATTCTCAGAGGCTTGTAAGTTGTCGAGGCAGCAGATACTGTCTGGAGACTCTGATTACAGAATTCCCTCGAATAAGCCCCTCACAGAATCTTTTCAGGAGTGAGATACTAGATGGTGCCAGGCCGTATTACAAGTACAGCACTTCTCTGTGGCCCACCAAACAAAAGCAAATGAACATCTGCTCACTTGCTGACAGGACAGAACTAAAGCATACCTGCAATCCGAAAAGGCTGGTGTAGCCGAGGTATCCTGAGAGAGTCATATAGTCTCCTAATTTTTGCAAAGCCTTTAAGGTAAATGCACTGTTTTCACATCAGCAATAATGTATTTTGGGATATAAAATTAATATATTGCACATGCATCTGCTTTAGTTGAAGCCACTGGTACATTTAAAGCACTCAAGTGAATTACCTTGCTGCCTCAGCTACAGTCGAATCACCCTGGATATTACATATTCTGGAGTTTTACTTTTTTTTTTAATTGATCTACTGCACATATTTAATCATCAGAACTCAGGATGTATCACTCGAGAATAGGAAGCTGAGCAAAACAAGGACGTTATTTTGAAAGGTTTGACCTACAAGATATAGCAAGTTCCAGTTCTACTCCACACTCTGATCTCTTATGCTTCTAATAGAGATCTGGACCCCAAAAGACATAGACAGGTCTAAGAAGGCACAAAGGTTGGCAAAAGTAGTTTAAGACTCCCACACCATCAGCTCTGTTTCAAAGTTAAAAAGATGTGTAAATAATGATGGAGTCGACCCATAGATAAGATTCTCATCTTATTTATTAAGTGTCTACAAGAACAGAGAGAGATGGAACTTCAGCAAGATCAACCTTCAGTCTACTCAATGTGACTCAATCCCCATAAACACGATCTTGGCCCGGTTTTGTTGCTTTTGTTGTCATTGTTGAGACAACAAGCAGACACAGGGAATTAAGAAGAGAAGGGTAAGAAATAAAATAACTTCTCCAGTGGTTAATAACACTTGAGCATCTACAGCAAATTAAATATATTATTGGTGCTCAGGGGGTATTCATCAGCATACCACAGCCCTTGAAAGCCACAGATGTCTTCAGGGCCCAGGGACACACAGTATCCCCTGCCCACACCTATCAATAATCTTCCCTTAACATGCTGTAGGGAACATTTCCCTCATTGTACCTACCACATCCAAGAGACCCAAATTAATATTTCTTAAGTGAATGAATGAATTGTTGATAGAAAGACTTAAGTGCCTGATGACTTAAGATGCCTTTCCAACCACCCACACCCCCAACACTGATATTTGACTTCAATAGAGTACAGTCTCAGTCTCTGGTTAGTGTTTCCAGTGGGAGTTTCTCTGAAGTCCTGCCATATAGGTGTCATTTAACCACCTGTTAAGGGATTTTTTTGTAGCCTTCTTTTGATCCCCATTAAGTTTATCAAAACCTGAAAATTCCAAATTACAGTGATTTATGATCAATCAATTAAGAAACTATGCCATTCTTATATCTTATAATTCAACTTTTACAATGAAGATCCTGTTCATTTAGCCATTCTTTTTCTCTTAGACACTCAAAAGAATCAAAGGTAAAATTCAATCCAATTTAATCCCTATATTTAAGCAAGTGCTAAATCCACCATATAACAAATGATTTGATTTATATCAAATTTATAACATTGATTATTATATCATTCTAATAATAGATGATAAAAAAAACCGACTTGGGTTAAATTGACTCACAGAGAAGGATTAGAAAGTTTTAAGGAATAAAATGCTTTAAAAATCTCATGTTTAATAGGAAAATTTTGTTTGATTGTCCCAAATGTTAAAATAGGCAATACTGCTTCAAGAACTGGTAATAATCATTAGATTATCATTTCAACCATGCATACGTTTTATTAGGCTGCATAAATAAGTTGTGTTTTATAGGCTTGCATTGACTTTAATTCTCTAAACTACTTTAGAAAATAAAGGCTGTGTTATCTATGAAATGAATATGACAATTATTCTACTTCAACAGCATTTGGAATAAGTATTTAAACATTCTCCTTCCTCATTACCCAGCATTCCCCTCTCTCAAAAGCATGAAAAAAGTCTGGAAGGAAAAAGTAATGAAAAGAAAGAAGAAGCTGGAGCAGTAAGAAAAGTAGAGAGGAATGGAAAGAGTTCAAGAAATTAGGAGGAAATTAAAAGGTTGTATTTTACTGATATATCAGTACGTCTTAAAATATATCACCTTTAGTTTTCATATATACAATTCAAAACCTTATTGTAAACGTGTCTTTCAGGGTGGCTAGCCATCCCAAATTGCCTGAGATGTCCACTTTCAGCACTTGAAAGTCTTGGGAAATCCCTCAGTCGCTGGCAAACTGGGACGGTTGCCTTACTTTTAGTTCACCTGGTGTTAAAGATCTGTATCTTATTTTTTCTTTAAGGCCATAGTTAGAAAATAGAACACACATACCTGAAATCTCTGTGAACTCTGGATTTTGATGACATTTCTCTCCCACTGATTTGGGAGTGCAGCTGTGTTTTGCCATAAATGCTGAATAGGACCTCCACATGCAGTTTGAAGCCCAACCATTAATTTGCCACTCACTTGGCTGGAGAAGTAATAAAATGTAATCTGTGAAAGACAATTAGTACCCAAACAGTTATGATAAAGAAGTCCCCAAATGTGACAACATATTTAAAATGCTGTGTGCTTTCAAATACCTGGCAGTCATGTTGATCATTTGTCGGAAGGAAAACTCTGCTTCTTAAACTTGAGGAAATAGAATCCACTCTGGACACCAGTAAAAGGAAGTGAGCTATCAGAAAGAAGAGACAGAGTACAAAAAAAAAAAAGAGAGAGAATGAATAAGACCTACTATTTGATAGCATAACGGAGTGACTGTAGTCAATAATAATTTCATTGTACATTTAAAGATAACTAAAAGAGTGTGATTGAATTGTCTGTAACATAAAAGATCAATGCTTAGGGGATGGGTACCCCATTCTCCATGATGTGATTATTGTGCATTGCATACCTGTATCAAAACATCTCATGTACCCCATAAATATACACATCTACTATGTACCTACAAAACTTAAAAGACAAAAAATAAAAAGAAACAACAGACAATGTGTTAGATTCAGAGTGATCACTGGCAAATTTAAGACACCAAGTGATAATTCAGGCCCACATCCTCACTAGATTAATAATTTTTTTTGTTTAAAGAATAATTTAACCACATCATTTACTTTTGCAAACCATCTGATATTTTTACTTCTTTCTATTGCCCAGTGATACAGCTAATTGCAATTATACTCCCTATAATATGATCATGGACTATAGTTTACAACCCAATTTATCACATTTAACATAGAAAGATACATCCCTGCAAAGATGCTATCTACATTATACTATCAGGACTGCCTACCAAAATAAGCAATTCAATGAAGACCTGTGACAGAGCAGGTGCACCATTATCTTGGACAAACACCACTATTTTAAGCTCCAGCTCCCTTTCTAATCTCATGCATTTCAAATAAATCACTTCTAACAATAAGCAGCTAGAAAGAGCAGACAGTACAATACAGATAAAACAGCTGCATGGTGTAAAGACCAAACTTCACACTCATACAATGGGCTCAAGTAAAACAGTGGGCCCTAATAAGCACATTCCTTTCTCTTTAGGTTCACTAAGACCGGGAAGCTAAAAGCAGACTTGGGGGGTATGCCTGCAGTTGCAGAAAGATGTATGGGAACAGACACAAAACTCTCCCTCCCAGATAAGCAAGACAAAGAGACACAGAAACATTCTGAGCCTGTGATAAGCTCTCCCGTCCTAAAATACTCTTAGTCTGTAAGAGAGAGGGCTCTTGACCTAACTCGGCCAGAGGCCCCTCTCAGGTTTATTCTTTAAAATAAACCTGTTTCTGACTGATGAGTCACTTTTCATGTTTCTTTTGTCCTTCTTCAACTCTCACAGCTTTAGAAGAGATCATTGCTCACTGTACTTTTGTTCAGAAAAAGTTGGATCAGATAGTCCCAGCTTTTCCTAGGATTATGGAAAACAACTCTGAGCCCTGATGCTTTCCTATGCACTGCAGTATGGATAATACCTGTGGACTCTTATGGTTTAGAAGTCTGTAAAATAAATGTTGCGCATTCCCTGGACTCTCATAGATTTCCTGTAATGTTTTATGCAGGTTCAAGCATATAATCTGAAAACCATTGTCTTCTGCCACTTTATTTCATGTGCTTCTCTTTGTCAAAAGGAATGAGAAATATGATGATGATGACTATGATGACATAGCTACCTCAGTTATTCAGTGGTATTTTAAAGTCAGATTGGAAATGAAACCTAATTGTCACATCATTAAAAGAATCAATAGTAAAATTATGAGACCTAAGGAAGAAACCTCTCTTCCCTACTCCTATTCCAAAACTGCATCCTAATTAAGCAGCAAACAGTGACATTAACGATTGCTTATGAATATAGTCAGAGACATAACTGAAATAACTGTAATAACACACGATTATTCTAAGAATATACTTAGTGGAATTATTATGTAAACACAATTTAGATGAAGAGCAGGTATCATGGTGATGCAAGTGGACTATCATTAGTTGGCTCCTGCAGCAGGTAAACAAATGTTAAGCAAATGAATAATCAAATAAACAGAATAAGTCATATGCATATATTATTGTAAGTTTATTATTATTAGCAATACAAATGGTAAGAGCATTCAGTCGGCTCTAAATTGTTCTTTATAAACATTCAACTACTAAAAAGAATCCCTGAGATACTCAGAAAAATTATTTTTATTTGTCAATGATATTACCTAAATTATTCATATTTTTTAAAGCTTGATATTAAAAATCAGATTTGACACATTAAGTTATTAAATAATAAAAGCAGCATTTTTCAGTGATATTTTTCAACTCACACATTAATAAATTATTTAAATATTTAAACAGAGTGTTTCATAAATAAAAACTGTCATTTGTTATGTGTTATGGCACTATAAATTATTCTGTATTGTATCAAATATTCAATAAAGGTCAATCTTCAGGTTATAGTAGAAAGTAAAGGTTTAAATTCAGAAACAGCTTGATATCTTTTGACCTTTGTTCTAGTAATAAACTTTTTCTTTGTATGGGGAAAAAATTGTTCAAAATGCACCCAGTGGCAATATCTGTTTTCTATGTTTAATTTTAACTTAGTGACAATCGCGATTTTTTTTAGTGTGCACTTCATTTACCTTGCTCCTTTAGTATGAGTATAGAATTTCCTGAATTCACAGATGGAGATGTTCCCTAAAGAAAAATGTCACTTTATAGAAAGTTCCCTGGCTTTCCAGAGAACATTTTTTATCATGGCTGTCTATGAGTTTAAGAGAAAAAGGCAAATCTTTGACAGCATAACTTTTCTCCACATGACCATCCCCTCATTTAACACTCACATCTACTACAGCTCTAACCAGCCAGAAAAGACTGCATAAAGCTCTTGAACAACAAAGTTTATATTGAATATTTTCTCTATAAACCTCTTGTACTTCCTTTAGCAGCCCAATATTACAGATATCACACGCAAACACATAATCACCATTATCATCATATATCTCCATTAATCTCTACACCATCCTCATTATAGCTTGTTTACATGATACTTAAATTCCCATTTTGTGCCTGCATTTATAAAAGTCAATGCATAATGTCTTTGAATCACATGTGTAACATAATCTTGTGACAAAGGGTTAATTATTAAAATGACGAAATAACATAAATAGCCCAATTTCATTTATAGTCTTAAATGTTTATGTTAGAGGACTTTTAAAAATACTTTTTCTCAGTTACTGGTTAAGTATTGGAATGAAATCCCAAGTTTGATGACAAAAAAAAGGAGACATATAAAATATGAAAGCAACAAAAACCATGAATCAAGGTTTGAGAGCTAAATCCAATAACTTTGGCAGTGAATTCCATCAACCTTGATCTTCAGGAAAGATAAGGAAGAATTTTCGGTTTCACTTTCCTCAACCATTGATGGGCAGCCTTGTACTTCCTCCATTTCCCATATTCTGAGAGATTAATGGACCTGAATGTGAGCAGGAGAGACATAAATCCTGTTGCATGCTACAGAGTAACCAATTGGTTCAAAGGAACTCAAAAAAGGAGAATTTTAACAGTGAGATAATATCAGTTCTCAAGAACGTTCAAAAAAAATCAGGCTGTAGGAATGGATCATCATAACAAGATCCAAGGCTTGCAGCAAATGTTAAAATGTCAAAACTTATGGAAATATGAAAATGCACTAATTTCTGACAAAAAGCATAGTTTAATTCAGATAATACAGAGCAAATAGTAGTATTAGATACAAACCTCTTCAAGTTGATAATTTGACTATTTATTAAATTCTGTTTCCTTTGAATCATAAGTTTTGACTCATACCAATTTATTAAGCTAGCAAGCTCAACAGAACCAGGTAATATTTGCTAAAATAGTATCACTTAAATAATACCCTCAAATAGTAATCCCTTCTCATTACTAGCAAGTTGTACATGGATGCTACCATATCCACTTATGTCTGACTTCAGTGACAAAGGGCTATGTGAGTCACTTTAGGAGATGATAAAATATATAGTAAACCACAAGAGTACTGTCAATGAAAATGCCAGAATAGAGACCTCTGAAACTTTTGCCCCCACAAAATCAATTTTAAAACTGGCAAAAAAGTCAGAATCAACTTGTCTGGAACTCTGGAAATCAGCCAAGCTTTTTGGGAATTTGGAGGGCTTTTATTCAACAAATGGCTAAATCTCAGTTTTAAAAAATGGTGAGCTTTATGGGCTTTAACTTGCCCTAGTCTCATTGCCCACTCTCCAGTTTCACATTTAACTTTGAAAAATAGCAGCTTGCATTCCTGTGCAGCCTGGCAGCCACAAGAATGAGTAAAATGGTGCTAGACCTTTTTCAAAGCCTCATTCTCAAATAATTGTCATTAGTTGATCTGTCTTTTGGTTCCCTGAAAGACCACAATTAAAACGCCATCTGAAATTGACCATAATAATAGCTTGCTCAGTATAAAATGCTTTTTCTACATAAGGGGTTTGTTGAAAACAATTACCAGCAAGTGTTATAACTTCATAGTCACCTGAGGCAGTGTGTAACAGTTGGTGAAAATAACAAACTAATAGAATGAGACATTGATAGAGAATTTTTAAAGTTCCAACATATCCCTGCAAATCTAGCCAGACATGGGCATGTGTAGGGCTGTACACATGCTCTGGAAATACCTGAAAAGACCCTAAGCCCTAACATCTGGCTTATATTGAGGTTCTATGAAACCAGGAAATGGAAGCTAAGGCAGAGTTATCAGCTGCCTGGATGAGTATGGAAAGTGCACCCCAACATACACACAGAGTCCCTCAGCAAAACATAGAGATTTATTGGTCCCAGGCTGCTTTGGTCTGAATGTTTGTGCCCCTGCACACACACACATTCATATGTGGAAGCATAATCTTTGGAGATGAGACTTTTGGGATGTGAGTAGATCCTGAAGGTAGAGTCCTCAAGGATGGATTTAATTCATTTATACAAGAAGGACTAGAGAGTTGCCTTGCCCCTTCCACCATGTGAGAACTCAGCAGGATAGTACTGTCCTATGAACCAGGAAGTGGTCCCTCATCAGACACTTCAATCTGCCAGTGCCTTGATCTTGGACTTCCCAGCCTATAGAACTGTGAGAAATAAATTTCCATTGTTTATAATCTATGCAGTTTATGGCATTTTGTTCTAGCAGCCAAAATGGACTAAAACAGTGACATCTAAGAGACTCCCAGTAAAGTTACTAAATTAACAACAAAACAACTATAACTACAACAAACAGTAACAGAAGCAAATGTGTGGGAGTTTTTGGGAGACTGAGCATCTGATTTCCAGAGGTCCAAGAGTATATTGTTTTAAATGTCTAGGATTTTTTTTAAGTGAGAAATGCAAAGAAACAAGAAGATATCTCCCATGTAGAGAGAAAAAAAGAAAAGCAATCAATATACAATGTCTCTGAGAAAGGCCAGATTTCAGATTTGTTAGACAAAGACTTTAAATCAGTTATGTCAAATATTTTCAAAGAGCTAAGGAAACTGTATATAAAGAACTACAGAAATCATAAGAATAATGTGTCATAAAATAGAGAATATTAATAAAGAGGTAGATATTATATAATCAATTATAATCATTATATAACTGATAAAAATCAATAATAATAACAGGTTATGGGCACAATATGTAATGATATAATTTGTGGCAATAACAGCATAAAGAAGAAGTGAGCAGAAGTATATAAGATCAAAATTTTTGTATATTATTAAAATTACACTGGCATTAATCCAACCTAAGTTTTCATAGATTAAAATGTTAAATGTAATCCCTAAGGCAACAACTAATAAAATAATTCAAAAATATATAGTAGAAAAAGAAAAGGATATTAATATAATACACTAGAAAATATCTATTTAACAAAATAAGGTAGTAATGGAGGAACAGAGTAATAAGAAAAAAACATAAGTCATACAGAAAACAAGTAGGAAAATGGCAAGAAACAACCTATCACTGTGATGATAGGTGTAAATCATAATTATATAATATGCAAATAGATTAAATTCTTAAATTGAAAGTAAGAAGTTGGCATATTGTATAAAAACATGATCTAACCACATGTTGTCTACAAGAGACACATTTTAGATTCAACCACAGAAAAAGGTTAGCAGTAAAAGGATATAAAAGACATACTATATAAACAATAACAAAAAGAAAGCTGAAATGGCTATATGAAATTCAGAAGAATGATTTTCTTTCTTTTCAGCTTTTAAGTTCTGGGGTACACGTGCAGGATGTGCAGGTTTGTAACCCAGGTAAACGGGTAAACGTGTGCCATGGTGGTTTGTTGCACAGATCAATCCCTCACCCAGATATTAAGCCCAGCATCCATTAGCTATTCTTCCTGATGCTCTACCTCCCTTCTCCCCTCCTGACAGGTCCCAGTGTCTGTTGTTCCCTGCCATGTGTCCATGTGTTCTCATCATTGAGTTCCCACTTATAAGTGAGAACATGTGGTATTTGGTTTTCTGTTCCAGCATCAGTTTGCTGAGGATAACAGTTTCCAGCTCTATCCATGTCCCTGCAAAGGACATGATCTCATTCCTTTTTACGGCTGCATAAAATTCCATGGTGTATATGTACCACATTTTCTTTATCCATTCTATCACTGATGGGCATTTGGGTTGATTCCATGTCTTTGCTATTGTGAACAGTGCTCCAATGAACATATGCATGTATGTGTCTTTATAATAGAATCATTTATATTTATTTATACCCAGTATGTGCAGTAATGGGATTGCTGAATCAAATGGTACCCAGTAATGGGACTGTTGAATCAAATGGTATGTCTGGTTCTAGATCTTTGAGGAGTTGCCACACTGTCTTCCATAGTGGTTGAACTAATTTACATTCTCATCCACTATGTAAAGCATTCCTTTTTCTCTGCATCCTCGCTAGCATCTGTTGTTTCTTGACTTTTTAATAATCACCATTCTGACTGGTATGTGATGGCAATCTCATTGTGGTTTTGATTTGCATTTCTCTACTAATCAGTGATGTTGAGGTTTTTTTTCATATGTTTGTGGGCCACATGAATATTTTATTTTGAGAAATGTCTGTTCATGTCCTTTGCCCACATTTTAATGGGGTTGTTTTTTTCCTGAAAATTTGTTTAAGTTTCTAGTAGACTCTGGATATTAGATATTTGCTGGATGGATAGAGTGAAAACATTTTCTCCCATTCTATAGGTTTTCTGTTCACACTGATGATAGTTTCTTTTGCTGTGCAGCAGCTCTTTAATTAGATCCTATTTGTCAATTTTTGCTTTTGGTGCTATTACTTTCAGTGCTTTCATCATGAAATCTCTGCTCGTGTCTATGCCATGAAAGTTACTGCCTGGATTTTCTTCTAGAATGTTTACAGTTTTGGGTTTTACATGTAAGTCTTTAGTCCATCTTGAGTTAATTTTTGTATAAGGTATAAGGAAGGGGTCCAGTTTCAATTTGTTGCATATGGATAGCCAGTTCTCCCAGCACCATTTGTTAAATAGGGAATCCTTTCCCCATAGCTTGTTTTTGCCAGGTTTGTCAAAGATCAGATGGTTGTAGATCTGTGGTCTTAATTCTGAGTTCTCCATTATGTGCCATTGGTCTATGTGTCTGTTTCTGTACCAGTACCATGCTCTTTGGGTTACTGTAGCCTTGCAGTATAGTTTGAAGTTGGGTAGCATGATGCCTCCAGTTTTGTGCTCTTTGTTTAGGACTATCTTGGCTATTTGACCTACTTTGGGTTATATACTAATTTTAAAATAGTTCCTTCTAATTTTGTGAAGAATGCCAATGGTAGTTTAATGGGAATAGCATTAAATCCATAAATTACTTTGGTCAGTATGGCCATTTTTACAATACTGAGTCCTCCTATCCATGAGCATGGAATGTTTTTCCATTTCTTTGTGTCCTCTCTGATTTCTTTGAGCAGTAGTTTGTAGTTCTCCTTGAAGAGTTCCTTCACTTCCCTTGTTAACTGTATTCCTCTGTGCTTTTTTCTCTTTGCGACAATTGTGAATGGAAGTTCATTCATAACTTGGCTATTTGCCAGATGTTAGGATATAGGATTGCTAGCAATTTTTGCACATGGATTTTGTATCTTGAGATTGCTGACATTGCTTATCAGCTTAAGGAGTTTTTGTGCTGAGAAAATGGAGTTTTCTAGATATAGAATCATGTCTGCTGCAAACAAAGATAATTTGAGTTCCTCTCTTCCTATCTGAATATGCTTTCTTTCTTTCTCTTGCCTGATTACCCTGGACAGAAGACAGAATTGTTATTAGAGACAAAACAGGGCATTTTATAATGACAAATGAGTCAACCAATCAAGAATATATAAAAACTATAAACATCTCTGCATGTAAAAACAGAGCCCTGAAATGTGTGAAGCAAAAGCTAAAATAATTGAAAAGTAGACCATTTTACAATAATAGTTGCAGACTCTAATACTCTACCTTCAAAAATAAATATATAGAACTATTAGATAAAAGATCAGCAAGAAAATAGAATACTTGAGCAATTCTGTAAACCAACTAGACCTAACAGATACATAAGGCACACTTACTCTATCCAACAACAAAAGAATATATATGATTCTAAAGCACACACAGAACATTCTCCAAGAAAGAGAATATTTTAGGTCATAAAACAAATCTCAATACATTTAAGAGCAGACAAATCATACAAGTATGTTCTCCAGAAATAATAGAATGATTTAAATTAATAACAGAATTAAATTAGAAAAATTCACAAATACATAGAATTAAATAACAGTCTCCTAAATAACCAATAGGCTAAAGAATAAATTGCAAGAGATGTTAGAAAATACTTTACATACATGAAAATAAAAATACAACATATAAAAATGGATGGGATGCTGTTATCTCAGTGCTTAGTAAGAAATGTATAGGTATAAATGCCTAAATTTAAACAAGGAAAGATCTAAACATTAATAATAAGAAGCTAAAAGAAGAGCAAACTAAACCCAAAGCAAGCAGAGGAGGAAAATAATAAGTATTAGAGAAGAAATAAATAAAATAGGAAATAGAAAAACAACAAAAAAATTAAGAAACAAAAGTTCGTGGAAATATCAATAAAACTGACAATCTTTTCACTAGATGAACCAAGAAAAAATAAAATTAAATACTCAATTTACTAAAATGAAGAGTGAACAAGGGTCAGAATTTCTAACCTTACATAAATAAAAACAATTACAAGGGAATACTATGAAAAATTTTATGCTACCAAATTAGATAACCTAGATGATGGGCAAATTTCTAGAAAGATACAAACTACCAAAACCAATTCAAGAAGAAATAAAAAATCCAAATAGACTCTAACAAGTAAAGAGAATAAATTGGTAATCAAAAATCTTTCCACAAATGCTCCAGCATGAAAGACTTACTAGTAAATTATATGAAACATTTAAATGATTAACACTAATACTTCACCAACTCTTATAAAAAAACAAAAGAGGAGGAAACACTTCCCAACTCATTCTATAAGGCCACTATTACCTTAATAAACCAAAACCAGACAAAGACATCACAAAAAAAGGAAACAACAGACCAACATATCTGATGAATATACATCGAGCAACACATTTAAAAAATTTTTCACCATGGTCAAGTGGAATTTATCCTAGGAATGCAAAATTGGTTCCACATATAAAAATCAATCAATACAGACACCATATTGATCAAGTAAAGAAAAACCACACGACCATGACAATAGATGCAAAAAAAGATATGACAAGGTCTTAACACTCTCTTATAATAAAAGAAACACTCAGCATACTAATAATAGAAGGAAACATGCTCTGCTTGATAAATGGCATATATAAAAAATTTACAGCTAATATCATACCTAATGGTAAAAGACTGAAAAAGATTCCCCTAATAGGAAAAAGACAAGGCTGTCTGTCACCACTTCTAGTCAACATTGCACTGGAGTTTCTCTCAGACAATTAGGCAAGGAAATAAAATAAAAAGCACCCAGAATGAAAACAAAAGTAAAATTATCTCTATTTGTAGATGACATGATCTTGTATATAGAAGATCCTGATAAACCACCAAAAAATAAATTAATTAAAAACTATTAGAGCTAATAAGTTGGTAAGTTTATAGGATATAAAATCAATATACAAAAACCAGTTTCATTTCTATACACTGGCAAGGAACAATATAAAATAAAATTAAGAAAAAATCTCATTTAATGTTGCCTCAAAAACAATAAAAGACTTAGGAATAACTGTAATAAATAAAAAGCAAGATTTGTACAACAAAAATTTTAAAAATACAATGTTGAAAGAAATCAAAGAAGACCTAAGTAAACAGAAAGACATGATGCATGATAGGTTGGAAGACTTAATATTGTTAAGATGACAATAGTTACCAAATTTATCTACCAATTCAATGCAATTCCTCTCAAAATTCCAACGACCATTTTTGCAGAAATTTGCAAATTAATACTAAAATACATATGGAAATGGAACAAACACAGAATAGACAAAAAAATCCTGAAAGAAAATAACAAAATTATAGGACTTACTCGTCCCTAGTAATTTCCTTTCAAACTACAGTACACGGCTGCAGTAATCAAGAAGGTAGTGTGGTACTGGCATAAGTATAGGCAGAAAGATCAATGCAATCGCATTGAAAGTTCAAAAGTAAAACAGTACATCTATGAATTTTGACTGTGTTAAGATAATTCAGTGGGGAAAGTATAGAGTTTTCAATATATGGTGCTCAGACAACTGGATAGGTACATTCAAAAGTGGATACCTCATACCATATTAAAAATTAACTAAAGATGGATTAAAGACCTAAGTATAAGATATAAAGATATAAACTGTTAGAAGGAACTATAGGTATAAGTCTATGACCTTGGATTAGGCAATGGTCTCTTAGATACAACACCTAAAACAAGAGCAGTTATATAAAGAAGTAAATAAATAAAGAAGTAAGTACATAGATAGATGTACTATGAGAGAGAGATGGACGATGAGTAGACAGATAATTAAATTTGACTTTATCAAAATTACACATGCTAGGTCAGTAGGGGCAAGTGGCATTAATGGAAGATAGATCCTTAATTTTGGGCATGATCTAAAGGAAAACAATGAAAATAGGAGTAAGAATAAAAAAAATTAAACATATAAATGAAAAACTAGAGGAACTGGAACCATGTAAAAGAGAAAAAAGAAAACCCAGGGATTTTCCCATATATCATACCATTAATTAGTGTTTAAGGAGAATCCAGGTCTCTAGATGACTTTTAGAATTGTTCCTCTTTACCCAGTAAAAGGGAGATTTTACTCAGTGCAAACGTTCATTATTAGCAAGAATAGACAATCAAGAAAATATAAACCTTTCTTTCCCTAAAAATTTTGAAAATTAGTGTACTCATTTTATATTGCTTCCATAACAAATTACTACACACCCCGTGGCTTAAAACAACACAAATGTATTATATCACAGCTTCTATAGGTCAAAAGTCCAGGCATGGTGTGGCTTAGCTGGTTCTTTTCTTAGATGCACAAAAGGCTGAAACAGAAGTGTAGGTTGGCTGTGCTACCTTCTGAAGGCCCTGAGGATGAATATGCTTTCAAGTTCATTCAAGTGGCTGGCAGAATTCAATTCCATGCAGCCATAAGAATTCAATTCCACACAGCCTTAAGACTGAGATCCCTGCATCTTTGCTGGCTGTTAACCAGTGATTGTTCTCCAATTTTAGTGGCCCCTGTATTACTTTCTTGTGATCCTCTTTCTTCATTTCCAAAGCTAGCAATGCAGGTCAAGTCCTCAAACTTCAAATCTCTCTAATCTTCCCTTCTGCCTCAGTTCTCCTGCCTTCCACTTCTGCTTTTAAGGGCTCATGTGATTACACTGAGACCACTTGAACAGTCCAAGATAATCTTGTGATTTTTGAGGTCAGTTGATTAGTAACCCATTTACGAAATCTCTTCACACAAGTGCCCAGATTAATGTTTGATTGAACAACTAGAGGATAGGAAATTGGGGTGGGGTGGGGAGGCGCAGATTTTATAATCTGCCTGCCACAATTACGTAGACAATAATTTAATTCTCTTTTTCCATTTGCAATATACCAAGGTATTGATCAAAATCTGTAAAGCTTAGCTAAAGTAGTTTGAGTCTCTGTAAGCTTCCTGGACTAATTCGCTTGTAAGATACTTAAAAACAAATTACTGTTCATCATACTTCCCAGAGTTCATATGTAGGTAATTGACATCTATTGGGTACATTCCAACCAATTTCATTAGTAAAGTATCATGATCACACTCATTTGACAGAATCTCATTCAAATGACCCTCAGATCATGGTTCAAAATATGCATCTTCTGAAATTTGTAATATTTTAATTTTAATATACTATTATGGGATTTTTATGTATTTCTGTTGAGCATGAATTTTTTTCAATTGTGTCTAAATTAATTTGAAGAATATATCATCTACAAATTCAACAAATAATCAAGCCACCTGCCTATAAAAATAAAAATTGCCAAATGAAAAGCAAATGATGCATAGAAAAATATATCTATTTTTCAATAGAGAAATTAGGGAATATATCATTTTTAGCTCTCATAGGAACTCTAAGATATTTGACAGCTTGACTATTAATATTATATTGCAAAATTTCATTGATATGGTATCAGTTAATTCAAATAAGTATCTAAGTTGTCAAGTATGACATATAACTCTGAATTTGAAATAAGTGGAAAAATAGAACAAATATATTATCCAATGCACAAAAGATGTCAAGATTGTTGAGGGACTATGAAAATCTCATATAGTTCACCCATTTCAAATTCATGTACACACACAAACAGACAGACATCAAGGACCTTGGCAATATTAACTTAACAATGAAAGCATTTGTGCAAGAAACTAAAGCTCTCTGGAAAATACTGCTTGAGGCAGAAGGAATCCTTAAGCACCAAATATGCATGTCCTTGAAATTCCTTACACTATTCCTCAACCACTGCTATTATATCCATCAATGTCCCTCATTTCTGCTGCCTGGTTGGACAGTGGCAGAATACGACTGTCAACTGTGAAGCAGTTTGGGTATAGGAGGAAAAAGAAGGCAAGGAAACAGTTCAGGTGAGCAAAATCAGTAACCTGTGGATGACATAATTCTTGACATTCACAACATACACTTTGAGCCTATCTTCTTTATTTCCAGTCATTTCTAGTCATAGTAGACTTCTATGTCATCGCCTGAGCACAGCAACTATCTCCACCTCGTCCTTACGTGGTTCTTTCCATTTGAAATATCATTTCTCTCATCTCTCCATCCATTGAACTACTACTCATGTTTCAACTATTTTCTCAAATGCTCTTTTGCTTTCTGGAGTCGGAATTTGTCTCTAGTCTCAGAGAAATTTATTCAAACCCATATTTTGTACCTTGTTCTTTCTCCCAATAAGTAATTGTTTTATTCCCAAACATGTATCTCAAAGACATCACAAACACCTTGATATATAGCCTGTAACTTAATACAGGTTGAGTATTTCTTACCTAAAATGCTTGGGACCAGAAGTGTTTTGGATTTCAGATTTTTTCAGATTTTGGGATATTTGCACATACATTACAGATGGGATACAAGCCTAAACATAAAATTCATTTATGTTTAATATACACCTTATTCACATAACCTGAAGGTAATTTTGTACAATGTTTTAAAATAATTTTGTGCAAAAAACAAAGTCTCTGCACATTAAACCATCAGAAACCAAAGGCGTCAGGTACAGAATTTTCCACTTGTGGCATCATATTGGCACTCGAAAAGTTTCCAATTTGGGAGCATTTTGGATTTCAGATTTTTGGATAAGGGATGATAAACCTGTAGTCCTTATTATCTTAACAACATTATCATGATGTCTTACACTGGAATTAATAAAAGCTTTTGCATTGAAATTAACAATAATAATCAGCATATATAAATCTAACAACATAAATATACATATGTAATAAATTTTTATTTTAATAATTTTACCTTTAAAATAACACAACTACCATACTAAAAATGGGGTAAGAGGTCTGGTGTGGTAGGTCACGCCTGTAATTCCAGCACTTTGGGAGGCCAAAGTGGGCAGATCACTTGAGGTCTGGAGTTCAAGACCAGTCTGGCCAAAATGGTGAAACCCCATCTCTAATAAAAATACAAGGATTAGCCGGGCATGGTGGCACATGCCTATAATCCCAGCTACTCAAGAGACTGAGGCAGGAGAATGGCTTGAATCCGGGAGGGGGAAGTTGCAGTAAGACGAGAGCATGCCACTGCACTCCAGTCTGAGTGACAGAGTAAGACTCTGTTTAAAAAAAAAAAAAAAACAGGGTAAACGAAAAAAAGACACTGTAATTCCATTTCGTTAACACATCTTGTTTGTACTCTCAGTACAAGTAAGCACTAAACATATTTATTTTAAAGAAAGAGGACTGACTACTATAACAAAATTTCCCCCTTAATTGAAAGTTCAGATACATGTTTAAATAATAGCATAATAAAGCTGATTCTGACACAGAAACAAAGTTTGCTTCACTTATGTTTGTTATAAATGTGAACACTGGGCACTAAAATTAAGATTATAATGTATCTGTGTTCTTAGAGGAAGAATTATATTCTTTATTCATTTATGTCCAATATTGAATAGTGTCAGACATAAAATGCTCAATTAATGTTTATTGTGAACAGACCCAGGGGCAGCAAACTATAACCCACAGACAAATCCATCTGCCACCTAATTTTGCATATCCTACAGTTAAGAAGCATTTTTACATGTTTAAATCATTGAAAAATTCAAAAAAATATTTTAAACATGTAAAAATGATATTAATTATACATTTCCATGTTCATAAACAAAAGGTTAACATAACACAGCCATGCTTAATCTTTATGTATTGTGTATGTATGACTATTTTTATAGAGTAGATGGCAGAGTCGAGTTTTTGGGATATGGACCATATGGCCCAAAAAGTCAAAAATATTTACTATCAGCCCTTTCAATGAAAAGCGTGCAGATGCCTGGAATAGATGAGCTGTTCAATGGAAATTTCTCAGATTACAAACAACATAGATGCTCCCAAACAACATCTGCAAAGCACATACATTGTATCCTTGTCACATTGTGAGCTTTTAAATGCGTACGTGCAGACAAGAAAACAGTTGCTAGTTGCTTTTTTCTAACTCTTAATATATAATCATAAGTACGTGTAAATGGTTTATGTCTCTATCACCAGATTGCAAGTTCACCAGGGACAAGAGCTGAATTCTTGTTCACTTTTATATCTTCAGGTCCTGGAAGAGCATGTGGAGCAATGCAGATGTTCAGTAAAGAGTTTTCAAAGTAAATATAGAAAGGAAGGAAAGGACATTAAATTTTCACTGATTTAAAAATAAACAGATATTCAGACCATAAAGGCTGCAGAAACATAATCTAGAGAGTGAGAATGTGGGATTCTTGTCTCCCTGTTTGGTCTTTTACAATTTCTTCTTAATAAAAGAACCCAACTCAACCTGTATGTAGCAGAGCCTACATATTACTTAGGAGTGGATTATGGCTAAGTTTCCCTTCAGAAAGGGCAACATAGAGCAGCTTAGGGGATGCTGGTGTTCACTCAGTTGGGAAACTCAGGGATTGACATAATGACTATGGTAGAAAAACAAGAAAAATCTATAAGCTGGGACACAAGAGTACTTTGAGATAAAGAGAGGAGGCATTATTTTTAAGGGATAGGTAACTTAGGTGAAGGGCTCACAGCAAATTCCATTCTGTCAGGCTTTGGTATAGGGTCCGGCTGCAGCTGCAGGTGGAGTGCAAGGCTAAAACTCTGAGAGAAGGGCTGCTCTCTCCTTGGCCTGAGGAACTAGGAAGGGAAACCTGGAATAGCCAGGTATGACCAAAAAAAGAGAAATTTTATAAAGAAGAGAGCCAGAAAAAAATAATAAAAAGAGTGCCCCAATGTTCTATGAATAATCTCTGTCCAAGTCTCTGGCCAAAATGGAAACCTGTATGTGCAGGGAGCCCTTCTAGCAGCTAAGCCTAGAGGAATTGAATTGATATTTGGACTGCTGCCCAGAGCAGAAAAAAGTTTGTCATTTGAGGCTAGACCTGGTGACTCATGCCTGTAATCCCAGCACTTGGGGATGCTGAGGCAGGATCACCTGACGTCAGGAGTTCAAGACCAGCCTGGTCAACATGGAGAACCTCATCTCTACTGAAAGTATAAAAATTAGCCAGGAGTGGTGGCGCATGCCTGTAATCCCAGCTACTCGGGAGACTGATGCAGGAGAATTGCTTGAACCTGAGAGGCAGAGGCTGTAGTGAGCTGAGATCATGCCACTGAACTCCAGCTTGGGCAACAGAGCAAGACTCTGTCTCCAAAAAAAAAAAAGAAAAAAAAATAGTTTGTCATTTGAGTCTATGCAACTTAATCACTTGCTTAAACAAATTATCACCATGCCTCAAAAAAAATACAACACATCCCAGAGCCTCCATTCACACATGCAGGATAAAACTCAAAATTATATGACAAAGAACTAGGATGACATAATCACACATGGGAAAATGTAATCAGCAGCAGGTAAATCTGAGATGATGCACACAAGGATTTTAAAACTTCCAACATAATTATGCATAATGAAGTAAGGGAAAATATTCTTATCATGAATGAAAAGGTAACGGAGAAATTTTTATTTTAACTAAAACAACCAATTAAAAATTTTGGAACTGAAAAACAGAGTGCAGGCAATCCCTGACTTATAATGGTTCCACTTAAGATTTTTCTGCTTTATGATGGTGCAAAAGTGATATATATTCGGAGGGACATAACCACTCTATTTTCACTTTCAGTACAATATGCAATAAATTACATGAGGTATTCAATATTTACTGTGAAATAGGCTTTGTGTTAGATGATTTGACCCAACTATAGGCTAACGTATATGTTCTCGGCAAGTTTAAGGTAGGCTAGGCTTAGCTATGATTCTCAGCAGGTTAGGTATATTAAATGCATTTTCAATTTATGATGGATTTATTGAGATATAACCCTATTATAATTTGAGAAGCATCTGTAGTTGATTTCTTTTTTAATCACTGCATAGGATTGTCAGTAGAATGAAGATAACAAAGGAAAAAATCACAGAACTTGAGGACGTATCAATTGCAATTATGCACTCTGAAAAACAGAAAACAAAATCAAAATATATGGTGAAGCCTCATCTAACAGCCTCTTAGACTTACAGATGATTGTAATACAAAAAGGAAATGAAAGAGAGAATGGGTCAGAGCTATTTGAATAAACAAGAGCAAAATACTTTTCAAAATTGGCCGATAGCATACATTTCAGATTCAAGAAGCTTAGTTAACATAAGTATGATAAAATTTAAAATGCTTATGCTGAAATCCAACAATAAAGACCAAATTTTGAAAGCATCAAAACAACAGATATATTACACACAGAAAAAAATGAAATTGTGGATATCACATTAGAAACTAGGTGAAGACAACAAAATAATGCCTTTAAAGTACTAAAAGAAAAAAAAGACCATGAAAAATTATATATTCAGCAGGAATACATTTCAAGAATGACGGCAAAATAAAAACATTTTGAGGAGGAAAAACTAATATAATTTATCCTTAACAGAACTGCACTACAAGAAATACTAAAGGAGTTTCTTCAAGCTGCAGAGAAATGATACCAGAAACAAATTCAGATAGTTAGAAGAAATAAAGACTGCTGCAAATAATAAATATGATAAAAGAATATCTTCTTCTTCATTCATTTTAATGCTGTCTAAAGCAATATTATAACATTGATTTGTAGGGTTTATAATATGTAGAGATTATAGACACAATATATGTGAACACTGTAGAACAAAATAAAAATATCAGATGCTATTTCATAGTGTACATGTTTCATAATATATGAATTTTAGATCTAACAATGGATCAGAATAACAAAAGCTCTAATATCCTCATTTAAAACTGATTGTAAATGCCCAAATTAGAAAATAATAATTTGTGGCATAATGGGAAATATTTTTTCAAATAAATTGTTTTTTAATCTTTGATAGACTTAAAGTGAATTATACATTAAAAAACCCTTTATCATCTTTAATATCAGCTGAGCTTCAGAATTACTTAAAACTTTCATATTTGTATTCCCATCTTTAAAAGTAGTTTTACCATCCTTACAAAGATGTATTTGATTTTGTTGTAGTACAACTATTTTATCTAAATGCAATGTTACATTGTTTTAAAAATTAGTACTACATTTTAACCATTCTTTCCCTGAGCTTTACTAGATTTCAAATATCGACAACAGTGATGTTTTTAATGTTCTAATCGATTCTCAAACTTGCCACTCAAGGCATTGATTACATAATGAAAAATATAATTTTGGAGCACTGGCAAATCATTTCAAGAGTAAGTTAATCAAAAATTTGGTTAATACTTATGAAATAAGAATTTTTGAGTAAAGACAGGATTCAGACCATTTTTCTATAAATATTTTCCAACAGCTAATATCTACAGCCAGAACACTTGCTTACTTAAAATTATTGCTAGAGAATACTTACATGTTAACATTTAATTGTATTAGTAAGAGATGCATGACTATTACCAAAGTTACCAGCCTTCAATTAGTTATGCAGGCAATATTTTGTCTCTTTTTCCTATGTAGCTTGCATTATTATTATCTTTGTTTTACAGATGAGGAAACTGAGACTACAAAACTAGCGGAATGGCAAGGCTGGAATTCAAACCCATCTAGTCTGATTCCAGAGATTTTAAGTCAACCCAGATGATATCATTCTATGGCATCTGCCTATACAACACCTCAGTTTTGATGTGGATTGCCCCCATTTTATCTCTTGACTAGGCAATCAAAAATATGCATGAAAAAAAAAATGAGGGAAAATGGCAGACAGGAAAGAGAGAGAGAAGAAAATTGGGAAGCACAGTGTCTTCTGAAGTTATTTAACTCCGCAGTAAGGAGGCAAGCAAGAGGCATTCAGTAAGAGCCATCAACAAACAAAAGCCTAGAGTAAATAAATATGTGCTGTGAAAAACCTTCTGAGTAAAAGAAAGAAACAGAGGAGAGGTACTAAAGGAGAGACATATGGAATCAGCCATCTGTAAGACTGCAATGGCCGTTAGGTTGGGAGCAAGATTCACTATCACCATCTAACATAACTAAATCTGTAATAAAAGTTTCCTATGTTGCAGTTAGTGCTTGTTACTATTTGTGAGGCTGGTCCCTTTTTGGTAATAAAACTGGCTGATTCCTAAAAATTGTTAGGAATTCTAAACAAAAATAATTTTTGACATTAAAGCCAAACAAATTAAGAAACTCCATCTTATCAATGTAGAGGTAAAATTAGCAACACCAAAATTATTCAGAAATGGACTAAACATCTACTTTTTTGAGTTCTGGGTTTTCTATAATAAGCTCTATCCACAATTTCTCATGTAGTTCTTAACCATCCTAAAAATTTAGCATCATTATTTCCTCTCTTAAAGTTGTGAAAAATAAGGTTCAAAAATTAATTTAAGATTTTACAGCTAGGGAAGGACAGACCAGGGAGTCTAATCCACATGTGTAATAGTTATGAAAACTCTGCCAAACTAACATCAAATGCCTGAATATTTGCTTGTTTCAAATTACCTCTAGGGTAATAACCATATTTTAACATTAATTGAATTTATTTGAGGGAAGTATCACTTATAAAAATAACTAGCTTTTAGTTGTGCCAGGAAATGTGTTCCTTCTTTTCCTAGCATGTGTAAAGCCATCAGATGAGGGCAGGCATGGAGTCCATTTTTGCTCTCTAGTACATCTTAAACACCCAGTACCTGATGTTGAATGAATGGAGTTCATTAGTTAATAAATGAAAAAGTTTCTGGCTCACTCCAGAGCTACGTCAAAGTCTACAGAGCAGTTCAGCAGAGCTTTCCAGTCAACTTGATTTAACAAGTGGTACTAGACAGAGCTGAAACCAGTCCAGCCAAAATAAAAGAAATTTGTCAAATTAAGCTGTGTATATTGTCCCAAAGCTAAAATCAGTACAGCCAAAATAAAAGACATTTGACTGTCTAATTAATCTAGGTATATTTTCCCATTTACATTTTACAATTTCCATAAAGAGTAAGAAAAACTGGAAAATTCCAGTTATCTAAATAGGCCCATTGGAATCCCAGGAACCCAATTGTGAGAATCCGATGTGACATTTTAAAATCATAAATATTTCGAAACTGGTTAAAGAATGTATAAAATTGGGCATTTTAACTACTAATATGTAGTTAGATTCTACTTCCCTAATTAAATATTTGGGGGGAAAGGAAGAAACAGAGGTGGAAAAGAATGAAGAAGGAAGGGAGGGAAGGAAGGAAAGGAGGAAGGGAGAGAGGTGAGAAAATAAATTTAAAGCATTTACCAGACACATCACCATTGTGATCATAAAACGGAGGTGATAGACTGGTCATCCCATTTCTCTTTGTCCAATGAGGTTGCAGACTCTGATCTTCAGTCATGTTACAGAGACCATCCTCAAAATCACATCTTTCATAATTCAAGCCTAATGAGAGAGAAGAGAAACTGGTTTTCACAACTGTGTTTAGCTTTTTAAAAAATAAGACAATAGCAGAAAAATAAAGTTTAGCAACAAATGACAAATGTAAGTTAACATAAGAATTATTCCTTACAAATCTAAGTCTACTTTATTAATGCAAAGCTTTTCATGCATCCAATATTCTAGTAAGTTACCGCAACAAAAAACAGTGTGTTCAAATAGAAAGAATGCCACACGACACAGGGTCAGAAGACTGAGGATCTAATCCTGATTTTGATTCTTACTGAGTGTCTTAGCTTAACTATTCAAACATAGCAAGCCATTCCTTTATTTGCAAAATCAGAACAATAATATCCTGTCCTGTGTCTCTCAAGCAATTGCTATGAAGATCTATAATACAATACAAATAAAAATGCAGTTGGCCCTCCATGTCTATGAATTCCTCATCTGTGGATTCAATCAATGGCAGATCAAAAATATTCAGGAAAAAAATGCATCTGTACTGAACACATACAGATTTTTTCTTGTTATTTCCTAAAGAATACAGTATATCAACTATTTACATAGTGTTAATATTTACATTGTCTGAGGTATTATAAATTGTCTAGAGACGATTTCAAGTATACAGGAAGATATGCATAGGTTATATGCAAATACTACATCATTTTATATCACAGACTTGCTATCCATGGAGAGCAAGAGACCATTGGACTTTATAACTCTTAGGTACCATAACATATATGGAATTATTATTAAGGTTACATCTTAAAACTCAACTTCCATCTTCATGCCATGCAGGCATATCAGAATTTCAGGTTTTGGCAGATCAAATCACAGAGACCCCGCTGATGAAAACTCAACCATTAGTGGCCGAGACATACTCCTGAAATTACGTACAGCACCTCATCATTGAATCTCAGTGTTTGAGGAAAGTTTAGTGTTTTAAATCACAACAAAGACATTTCTGACTCTTTCTCTGGGTGATCTAAGAGGCTAGGGAGAAACAGAAGAATTCAAGCATGTGGTTGTTCCCAATACCTACCCATGTAGGGCTTTATTCTATTATCCAACGTCTAAGAAAGTCACATTCTAAAAATAGATGATCTCAACCACAAATGGCCCCTCCCCAGGTTGTGGTCCTCAGCAACTGTAAAGATGGTCCTTTTGAGGTAGGAGAATAGCAGGACTTGTTTTATGGTCTCAACCCTGCTGACCAAAATAGGATCTGGTCGAGTCAGGATAAAGTGAAGAAGCTGGCAGAAACCAGCAGATGGCTACAGAAACAATCCCAAGCTGCTCTCATTGCTCACTAGCATAAGACACTCCTACCAGTGCCATGACAGTTTGCAAATGCCATGGCAATGACCCAAAGTTACCACTCCCTTTCTAGAGTTTTTTTTTTTTTTTTTTTTTTTTGAGGCAGAGTCTCGCACTGTCGCCCAGGCTGGAGTGCAGTGGCGCGATCTCGGCTCACTGCAAGCTCCGCCTCCTGGATTCATGCCATTCTCCTCCCTCAGTCTCCCGAGTAGCTGGGACTACAGGCTCCCACCACCACGCCCGGCTAATTTTTTGTATTTTTAGTAGAGACGGGATTTCACCATGTTAGCCAGGATGGTCTCAATCTCCTGACCTCGTGATCCACCCACCTCGGCCTCCCAAAGTGCTGGGATTACAGGCTTGAGCCACCGCGCCCGGCCTCTAGAGATTTCTAAGTAGCCTGCCCCTCAATTTGCATTAACCTACTCCTTGATTTGCATGTATGTAACAATGGGTATAACTACAGTTGCCAACACCCCACAAGCATGGCTCCAGGTGTACTACCTATGAGTTAGCCCTACTCCACATGAAGCAACTACAATTCAATAAAAGACTGATGTTTACCACCACCAGCTTATCTGTGAATTTTTTTTTTTTTTTTTTTTTTTTTTTGAGATGAAGTCTCATTCTGTCACCCAGGCTAGAGTGCAGTGGTAAAATCTCAGCTCGCTGCGACCTCCACCTCCTGGGTTCAAGTGATTCTCCTACCTCAGCCTCCAGAGTAGCTGGGATTACAGGTATGTGCTACAATGCCCAGCTAATTTTCTTTTGTTTTGTTTTTGTATTTTTAGTAGAGATGAGGTTTCACCACGTTGGCCAACCTGGTCTCCAACTCCTGACTTCAAGTGTTCCACCCATCTGGGCCTCCCAAAGTGCTGGGATTCCAGGCATGAGTCACCATGCCTGGCCTGAATTTTTTTTTTTAATTTTCACAATTCACGTGTAATACTCTTGTTGTAGCCAATATATGTTATATAATGATTTGTTTTCCTTTCCCCTTCTTTTAACCTTTAGTGTAGAATAACATATTCCACAGTAGTAAAAAGGAGCAAAGGATATTCTCCTAATTTCTTTAATGCTCTTTTCAGCTTGATTCAGAGTTGCCTAACAAAACAGCTGTGTAAAGTTATAAGATTACTACAGTGAGCTTGGAGAAAGTAGAAAGAACAAACTTTAAAAAACAGTGGAGATTTTATACTTCCTGTTCCATCACCAGAGCCACTTGGCTTTGAGATTTCAACAGTCTTTTTTTTTTTTTCATTACTTGAACAAAACTGTTGCAGAACGTGGCTTTGAATTGCTTTGAACTTGAACTCTGCATCTGCACAGAAGCAGGCCTTGAGCATGATTTTAATAATTGTTGAACAATTAACTATATATCCAAAGCACTGCCCTATGACTCTGAAACTTCTTTAAGTGAATTCTTTCCTGAGTGAATCCAAGAACCCTCCCAGCCTAAGCCCTAATTTCAGCACTCACCTGCATATCTGCATCACTCTGACAAGTTCCTTCACTTCCTGACTAGTTGCACTAGCTGTAGCTGGAGCAAATATGCTGGTTAATAGTTAAATAGTGCTTGGCAACCCAGTCAAAAGAACATAATTTTCATTTCATCCTATCACAAAACAATTACCTCAATAAAGTGCAGCAATGAGGAATCTTATTATTACAGAATACCACTGGCTGGCAAAATATTTCAAAATAAGGGACCTAGGAGCAAAATCCACAAAACAGGCCACTGGTAATGAGGCTTGTATGTCTGTGGTTTCAGCATCTGTGGATTCAGCCAATCACATGCCATGAAGCCTGCTTCCTCGCCATGGCCTATTTCATTAATTTTACTCCTAGATCCCTTATTTTTAAAAAATTTGCCCACCAGCTGTATTGTATAATAATAAGAAGAATCCTCATTGCTACAATTTATTGAGGTAATTATTCTGTGCTGAGATTCCACTTGAAGTAACTTATTTCTTATGAAACAAGAAGAAAGCCTCATGAAGCAAGCCTGTTCTTCCATTTTAAAGATGAGAAAACTCAGATAATGTCTTACAGACATTAAGTAACTTGCTCAAGATAGACCAGCTAGTGGGTGCTAATGTCAAGAACAGAACACAAGTTTTTGTACTCCAGAACCATAGCTCTTAAAGCTCTCCTCTGAGGCATAATTATTAATCCACTGTCCCATTTTTATTACTGAACTAGAATTAAAGCTGTATCAGAGCTCCTAGTTGGCCTAAGGAAACTAGTATTTCCAGATAGAGTTGATATCATTCTCTTCAAAAGCAAAGAAATTCTATTAGTCTATGAATCACACTATGATCAAATACACAATTCCTATAAGGCCTTGGACATACTTAGGATAGCTGGAATATCCAGATTATTACCTTATAGACTCCTAATTATCCAGGGAATCTGATTGAACAAAAAAAGGAACTAAATTATATAGTCACTTGTATATGTGTTTGTGTGTATGTGAGATTCAATTAGCTATGCATGTATTGACATAAGTATGTATCTATTTTCAAGTTTCTTTTAGTTCTCAACAATTTTTACAATGATCTGATTATAAAATATTCTAAATTATTTTATCACCATATTTCAACAATTATGTGTATGAAAGGTACACACATTCTCACACAGGTGGTCAAACATTTTTTAAATACCAAGAAATTTTCCTGCAAAAAAATTACTTAGTTGATGTCTGTTTGCAATGTTCTTTGTTTTTTTAATACACAAGATAATGGTAATTTTTTAGTGTAAGAACCAGAAAAAAAAATAGCTAAATAAAATATTTTTTCATCGAAATAGTCTCAACAGGGGTTCTTTTTGCTATAAAATGAATCCAATGGGCACAGGTTTTCAATTAATTTTTAGCACAAAAAGCAATCCTGAACATCTAATAACTGCCAGATGACTCAAAAATACATCAGGAAAATTTTCTAAATACTCATTTTCCCCAGTAGAGAACTGCACATTTTAAACAATTCGAATAATTTTCCTTGAATTGTAGCTGGTTTACCTTTAAACTTCATATTCCACACAATCGCATTCAAGTCTGAAACTATCTGCTGTAATAAAATCTGTCACCATGTAGATGACAGCCATCACTAAATAGTGTGAAGTAATAACGCCACAGTTGGACCATATAATGAACAATTAGGAGTGCTATACAGGAACTTATCAGTAGAATCCAAGTTTCTGGACTTTTTGAACTTGTGCAATGTATCACTTTTTTTTCAATTTTATAATCCCAAAGGTCAGATGTACTGCAGTCAAAGAGGGAGGATTGGAAGGTTGCTTGGAAGCCACAATTATCTCCTGAGTTGGGTTCCACACTGTCAGATTCTCTCATTAAAGAACCACTAAAGAATTCCTCCTAGTTTTGATCTTTAACACGATAATGGAAAGAAAAATATTAAATAATATGCCAAAGTGACAGTCAGCTTGGTGCATGCTTTTGAAAAAATGGGAATGAATAGGATAAAGTTTCCATTGTAGTAATGGTGAAGAAACTCAGATAATCCAGAACTCAGGATTAACTCTGGAAAGTATGGTCTGGGTAAAGCATCACAACGTAATGTTCTTAGAAGACAGAACACAATGTAAGAATTATGAAAAATCTAGCAAAATTATGAAAAATCTAGCAAGGGAAGAGATGAGATAGAAACCACACTTATTTCAAAATCTTCCCTGGGTCAATATTAATAATGTACATTTCTCCTCCTCCTACAGGTTCTATGAGGCACAGTTGCAGTCTTCCCATCAGAGTCCTACTCTTTTTTTTATTATTATGGTAAAATATACATTACATAAAATTTACCATTTTAACCTTTTTTTTTTCTTTTTTAGACAGGGTCTTGCTCTGTCACCTAGGCTGGAGTGTGATGGTGCGATCGTGGCTCATTGCAGCCTTGATTTCCCCAGGCTCAAGTGATCCTCCCATCTCAGCCTCCCAAGTAGCTGGAACTACAGGTGCACACCACCACACCCGGCTAATTTTTTGCATTTTGTAGAGATGGAGCTTTGCCATGTTGCTCAGGCTGATCTCAAACTCCTGGGTTCAAGCAATCCACCAGTCTTGGCCTCCCAAAGTGTTGGAATTACAGGCATGAGCCACGATGCCTGGCCCATTTTAACAATTTTTAAGTGTAGAGTTCTGGGGTATTCAGTATATTCACATTGTTAAGCAACCATCACCATCATCTATCCCCAGAAGTCATTCCATCTTGCAAAACTGAAACTTCGTACCCATTAAACACCACCTTTCCATTTCTCCCTCCTCAACCCCTGGCAACCACAATTCTACCTTCTGTCTCTATGAATTAGAGTATTGTAGGTAACTCGTATAAGAGAAATCATACAGTGGATGTTTTTGTGTGTGTGTTGCTTGTTTCACTTAGCATAATGTCTTCAAGGTTAATCCATGTTGTAGCACATAAAATGTTGTTTATCCATTCATCTATCAATGGACACTTGTGTGGTTTTCAGCTTTGGGCTATTGTAAATAACGCTACTGTGAACATGGGTGTACAAATACCTATTCAATTCCCTGCTTTGGTTTCTTTGGGGTATATATCAAGAATTGAAATTGCTATATCATATGGAAATTCTATTTCTAATGTTTTGAGGAATTGTCATCTGTTTTCCAAAGTGGCTAAAACATTTTACATTCCCAACAGAAAAGCACAAGTGCTCCAATTTCTGCAAATCTTCATATATACATTATTTTCTAGGAGATTTTTTGGATGGTTATAATAGCCATCATAATGGGTGTGAAGTGGTATCTCATTGTGGTTTTTATTTGTATTTCCCTAATGATGAACAATGTTGACTATCTTTTCATGTGCTTATTGGACATTTATATATCTTTTTTGAGAAATGTCTATTTAGGTCTTTATTCATTTTTTAATTAGGTTATTTGTTTTGTGTCGTTGTTGAGTTGTAGTTATTTTTACATTCTGATATTAATCTGTTATCAGATGTATGATTTGCAAATATTTTCTACTACTCCATGGATTGCCTTTTCACTCTCTTGATACTGTCCTTTGATGAACAGAAGTTTTTAATTTCGATGAAGTCAGTGTATCTGTTTTCTTTTGTTGCCTGTGCTGTTGGTGCCATATTGAATATATCTTTACCACATCTAATATTATGAAGTTTGTCTCCTATGTTACTAAGTTTTACAGTTTTAGCTCTTATATTTAGGTCTTCAATCCATTTTGAGGTACTTTGTTGTATATGGTATAAGGTAAGGGTCCAACTCCAATTATTTTGCTTGTGGCTACCCAATTTTCACACCACCTTTGTTGAAAAGACCGTCCTTTCCCCATTGGTCTTGGGTCCCTTCTCAAAACTCACTTGACCATATATTTGAAGGTTTATTTCTGGGCTCTCTATTCTATTCCATGGTCTAGATGTCTGTCTTTATGTCAATACCACACTCGGGTACTGTAGCTTTTTAGTAAGGTTTGAAATCAGGAAGTGTTAGACCTCTTTCTTATTTTCTCAGGTTTTTGTTTTTGTTTTTGAGGTCCCTTGAGATTCCACATGAATTTTAGGATAAATTTTACTACTTTTGGCCGGGCGCGGTGGCTCAAGCCTGTAATCCCAGCACTTTGGGAGGCCGAGATGGGCGGATCACGAGGTCAGGAGATCGAGACCATCCTGCCTAACACAGTGAAACCCCGTCTCTACTAAAAATACAAAAAACTAGCCAGGCGAGGCGGCGGGCGCCTGTAGTCCCAGCTACTGCACTCCAGCCCAGGCAACAGAGCGAGACTCTGTCTCAAAAAAAAAAAAAAATTTTACTACTTTTACAAAAGAAAAATTATTGAAATTCTGACTGAGATTGCACTGAATCTGTAGATTGCTTTGGGTAATACTGAAATCTTAATAATATTAAATCTTCCAATCTATGGACACAGAACATCTTTTCCATTTATATCTTTGTAAATGTCTTTCAACAATGACATAGTTTTCAATATAAAAGATTTTTGTCTCTTTAGTTTATTCCTCAGTATTTTATTCTTCTTGATGCTATTGTAAATGAAATTGGTTTATTCATTTCAGACTGTTCGTTAGTGTACTAAAATGCAACTGAGTTTTGTGTGTTTGTTTTGTATCCTGCAACTTTGCTGAGATTTTTAACTAGCTCTGTTTTTTTTTTAAATAGAATCTACATTTAAGATCATGTTGTCTATGAATAGAGATACTTTTACTTCTTCCTTTCCAATTTGAATGCCTTTAAATTTTTCTTGCCTGATTACACTGTCTAAAACTTTCAAAACTATGCTGAATAGAAGTGATAAAAATGGCCATTCCTGTCTTGTTCCTGATCTTAAAGGAAAAGCTTTCAGTCTTTCACCATCAAGTGTGATGTTAGCTGTGGGTTTCTCACATATGGCTTTTATTATGTTGAGGTGGTCTCCTTCTTTTCCAAGTTTATGAGTGTGTTTTATCCCTTTTTGAGGAAAGCTATGTGATATAATTTGGATGTGTGACCCCTCCAAATCTCATGTTGAAATGTGATCCCCAGTTTTAGAGGTGGAGCCTGGCAGGAGGTGTTTGGGTCATGGAGGTGGATCCCCTATGAATGGCTTGGTGCCCTCCCCACGGTAATGAGTGAGTTCTCACTGTTAGTTAACAAGCGAGTTGGTTGTTTAAAGGAGCTTTGCACCTCCTCCTCTCCCTTGCTGCCTGTCTCACAATGTGGCACATCTGCTCCCCCATTGCCTTCTGCCATGAATATAAGCTTCCTTACCAGAAGTCAAGCAGATGCTGGTGTCATGCTTCTACAGCCTGCAGAGTCATGTGCCAGATCAACCTTTTTGTTTTTTAATAAATTACCTAGTCTGAAAGATTCTAGAATAGCAATAGAAAATGGACTAACACACTATGTATTACATTGTCACAAAATTGTACATACAATTCATTGTATTGTTCTGGAAAACCATTTCCTTCATTTAGATAACATACAAAAATATTTTCATAAAGAATAATTTCCCTACTCTCAATTAATGTAAAAATTAGCGGCCAGTTCCTGAAAAGAATGAAATGAATCCAAAATATTCCAATTAAATGAAAGTAAAATGTCATAATTCTCAAGAGTAAATGTCAATTAAAGACCTACTATTTGGCTTGGTGATTTAAAAGTATTAACTAGTTTTTATCAAGGATATATTTGTTATCATTTACATTGAATTAATTTTAATATTTTCATTGACACATAAACAAGAAAAACCCTAAGTCACAAAGGTATACTATAGTGAATTAAGTGAGTACTGTTAAAGTTCACACCAGAATTATCCAATATTCCTTCAGCAGGATTCTTGTCATATATAGTTGCCTTTATCCTTAAGTCTTGAGAACATCTTTGGCAAGGATTGTGTCATCAATGGTATCTATATCAGTGAAAAAAGGATTACCAGACCATGTTTCAACTTTATTATTGCCTGATGATTCATAACCTTCAAAGGAGGTCTTCAGTGTTTGCAGGTGTCTGATGATATTTGCAGAAATATTAACAAGGTATAGCATTCACTCCAGCTTACAGCAGTATTCACTCAAGTATTAGAAGTGTTGTATAGCTGTTTACAAATAATTCTCTATTCCAGAGTAGCTATTTGGCCAGAAGATGTAATGGCTTTTCAGTAGTTTCTGCAAGGATAAATACAGGGCCCTAAACAGAAAGTTTAATCTTTTACATGGACAAATTTTTCATTAAGCTAATTCATGAACAAATGAACTCCTGTCACTTTTTCCCCAAATAGGTTTTCAATTTCTCTCAAAATAAGTAAAATTTCTTTTCCAAATTCAATCAAGCATTTCAAGACCTACCCAGTGGAAAGTCACAATTATTTCTGGGTAGTAGAGAATATTATATTCTATTCATATTTCTCTGATGGAAACTTATTTAAAAACTGTGATTCAAGGTCTTTGCTGTCATAAATTTGATAGCTTTCACAACAGAATGCCAGGCTTCTCTCAGAATTCCTAGCCAAGCTTAAAGTGTCAATACATACATGAAGAAATGATATTTAGTTACAAACATTTTTGCTTATAAGCAGAAAAATGTACATGGGATGACAAACATGGCAGGAGAGCTATCTATGCACAGATATGGGCTCAGAAGACATTTGCTTTGGAAGAAACGATTCACCATTTGATGTTGCCAGGTGTCTGAAATCTTCAAAGGGAGCTCACAAACTGAATATTCTTCTTGTGTGACATCAATTTACACACTTGAGCCATAAAATACGAGCAGACTACATTGCAAGAGTAGTTTTATCCAATTCCATGGTGAAAGAAAATAGTGCAACTGAATATTCCTCCATTCACTCAGTCAGTAAACCAGTACTATCAGCCAGTCTATTAAATATTTATTGACTGTAAGTGCCAATCAGTCTTCTAGAAGTGGAAGAACTAGGTAAATTTCCTGATCAAATGGGGTTACTATTTTGCATTTTCATGAGCTCCTTAAAACACCAGAGAAATTGTTTGCAGCTCTGGAAGAATGGTATCATTTCATTCAGAAATACTTCTTTTTTTTTTTTTTTTTATTAAAATCTCACTAAGGTACATGACCCCACCAAATTTTCCCTAATCGTTATAAGGCATCTTTTACCGGAATTGTGATAAGAAACTCTGGAAGATGGGTCAAAATAAAATTCCAGTAAAGTTTTACTTTCTCCCTAGAAGAAAGAGTCACTGCGCAGCCAATTTTCAGAATATGCTGAGAACACTTCCCCAGTTCAATGCTTTCGTGTGTTCACAGGCTTTGGGAAGCACTGCCAGTTTTGTACATCATACCCAGAGATGAAAGAACAATCCACATAACTTATGGTTCATCTTTTCTTTTATATTTCCATTGCCCGTTATGACACAAAACAGTCTACAACTAGGAAGCAATTATAGACATCAAAATATATTAAAGAAAATGATTTATGTTACACCACTGTATACACCAGCATCTAAGTCATAAAACAATTACAAGAGTGAAAAGTTCCTAATGGTGTTATTTGACCTAAAAAGTGTTTTATGAACACTGTTTTCAAAATAACAGAAGGAATCTAATAGACATACATCCCAAAAGAAAAAAAAAAAAGACATATCCAGTTCAAGGTCTCTCTGAAGTCCATCCATGGGAGCAAGATTAAAATCAACTCTCTTGGAAGAAAAATAGCATTGAAGGAAGGAGAAAAGATAGCATAGAAATAAAAAGTATTGAATAAATAATAATAAAATAGCATTGAAGGAAGTAGAAAAGATAGCACAGAAAAAATAAAAAGCTTTAGTAGGTATGTTTATTTTAACTAAAATAAACGATAAAATTCCCAATAAAGATTCATACCATTGACATATTAGTTACAAGTAAGTACTTGTAAATTTCATTTGCTATGCCTCGTTCACTGGAAAATTTTCAGAATCTACATCAGTAAAAGTTTCAAAAAGGAGTTCAGTGTGGTGGTGGTGGTGTTGTTTGACCATAAATGTAAGGATTTATTTCTGTTTTCTTAATTCTATTGTTTACATATCCAATTGTACTATAATGCAATATTTCTTTCCTTTTTTTTTTTTTTGATTTTCAACTTTTATTTTAAGTTCAGGGTTACATGTGCAGGATGTGTGAGTTCGTTACACAGGTAAACATGTCCCATGGTGGTTTGCTGCACAGATCATCCTATCACCTAGGTATTAAGCCCAGCATCCTTTAGCTATTCTTCCTGATGCTCTCCCTCCTGATGACCCCCACAACCTCTGACAGGCCCCAGTGTGTGTTGTTCCCCTCCCTGTGTCCATGTGATCTCATTGTTCAGGTACCACCTATAAGTGAGAACATGCGGTATTTAGTTTTCTGTTACTGTGTTAGTTTGCTGAGAGCAGCTCCAGTTCCATCCATGTCCCTGCAAAGGACATGATCACATTCCTTTTTCTGGCTGCATAGTATTCCATGATGTATATATACACCACATTTTCTTAATCCAATCTATCATTGATGGGCATTTAGGCTGATTCCATGTCTTCGCTGTTGCGAATAGCGCTGCTGCACATGACACAAGGCTGCTTTGACACTCTAGAATCTTCAAGGTAGATAACTTTGCTGACAAACCTTGAAATCTTAAAAATGGTGTTTTTCTTTTTTCTTCACCTTCTACTCTGTGACCTCTCTCTTGTCATTGCCTCTAGAAAAGTTAGAACCATTATAAATGAAATACAAGGAAAAATAGACTGTCCAATTTTGACTAATAATTGGTCCTTGAACAGCTAAAATGTCTGAATGACAGAGGGCATAGGCTTAACTCCATAGAATTAGAATTGGAAAACCACAACAGGAGAGTGAGAAGACTCCATCCTGGGGAGGCCAGGCAAGGGTAAGGGGTCCGAGAAGAGGGTAGGAAAGATGGACATGACTTTGCAGAGGGTAGACTGGGGGAAGGGACCGGGGAGAGAAAAAAGAACCTGATTTCCAGAAATTACATCAAAAAGGAACTGTGTTCACCTTGTGTGATGGTTAAGCAACTTCTAGGCTGGCATCAGGGACCAGCAGGGAAACTGAGCTCAAACCTGCAGACAAGTTATTGCCTTCAAAGAAACACCAGCACAGAGGCACCACAATGAGCTCCTCTTACTGCTGTAAGGTGATGTACATAAAACAACTGCATGGGGCAGAAGGCTCAAAACCGGAAACATCGGTGGATACTAGTGGATACACACATGCACACACACACACACACACACACACACACAAACACACAAGAGAGAGCCCAGACACTGTGCTCCAAAACAAAAGAAAAAGACTGATATCCAGATGGGCAGTTGTGATGGGGAAGGAAAAGTCCCAGGCTCTGAACATGAATAGGACTGGACAATGCATGGATTTAACCCTGCTACATAAACACGTTTCTTGCTGATATTGACTGCCTTTGCTAATATAACTTTGACATATTATTTTACTAGCAAATTCTCAATTTCCTTACTCTGATTAAAAAATAACATCTGCAACAACAAAAAATAAATAAAACCTTTTTCATTAGTTTGAGAAAAAACATAGAAATGAGAAAGAAAGAAAAGGAATCCTGTTACATGGTATATATGCCTAATATTAGCTTGCTCTCATTACTAGAATAAGCACAATTGCTAATGGGAAGGCTGTTTATTAGATCGTTTTAAAATATAATTTTATCCTCATTATAAAAAACAGTAGATGCAGAGGCCAGCACGGTGGCTCACGCTTGTAATCCCAGTACTTTGGGATGCCACAGTGGGCGAATCATTTGAGCAGGAGTTCAAGATCAGCCTGGCCAACACAGTGAAACCCCATCTCTACTAAGAAAAATACAAAAAAAAAAAATTGCTGGGTGTAGTGGCATGCACCTGTAGTCCCAGTTACTCGGGAGGCAGGAGAATCACTTGAACTGGGAGGCAGAGGTTGCAGGGAGCCAAGATCGTGTCACAGCACTCCAGCCTGGGCAACAGAGCAAGAATCCGTCTTAAAAAAAAAACAAAACAAAATCCCAAAAATAATAGATGCTATTTTAGAAAAGTTGAACCCATAAAGATATACAAAAAAGAAAAGTGATGTATAAGCCCAACACACAGACATAATTCCATCTCATATTTTATGTGCAATGCCATACTATATTTTTAAGTATAATACATATATTGATGGGTAATCATGGTTTTTCTCATAACATTGTATCATGAGCATTTTCTCATTTTTAAATAGCATCAAAAATTATGACAGATGGCTGCACAGATGTCCATATTATCGATGCATCATAATTTATTTAAACATGAATCTAAAATCATAAAATTAAATGACTTCCCATTTCTACCATATTAAATGGTATTGTGAGGAGACTTTTTGCATGAATTCATTTTGTTTCTTAGAATAAATTTCTAAAGCAAAATTACCAGTTAGAGGGCATGAACACTTTTAAAATCCTCTTACATATTATAAAAATACTAAACAAAGGAAGGTAGGGTTTATAATTCTCTTGCCTGCAGTAGTATCCATCTTCTTATGCCCTTCCCAACAATGAACATACTTTTTTATTTTTCACATTTATTTTATTTTAAAAATATTGGCAGCTTTTTGTTTTCAATTGTGATTTACAATTAATAGTGAAGTTGATAACTTCATCATACATGGTCATTTCTCTTTGTGTGTGTGTGAGTTGTTTACAAGAATTTTACCTACATTTTTACAAAAGAAAAATGCATCTTTGATTTATAGACTTGGAAAAGAATTATTGGTGTGCTATATTGCAGACATTTTTCCTCTTTCATTTTACTTGCAATGTTTTGATATAATGAAACTTTTAATTTATATATTCTAATTTATTGACTTTTAAAGTTTTTTCTTTCATGTAACACTTACAAATGTCTTTCCGATCCCAATACTTATTCAACATCAATATTCAACAAACATATTTTGAAAATCTATTACACGTCGAAGAAAAAGAAAAACTTTCCTTGACTTTTCTGATTATTAGGGGCAATAAAGACTATGGCTTCATTGTTAATATTTAACATTTTATCTTTAGAAATTTTTGTTGTGTGGAGTAGATAAGAAATGTATTTCATGAAATTGCCTTGTATTCATTTGTTTTATGTAATAAAAACAGCATGGTATGGTGGTTAGTATTGACAGTTTCAGGATCCGATAGAATTGTTTGTGAATTCCAGCAGATCCATGGAACAGCTCTGTGTCCTCTGGCATTTTATTTTAGCTAGTCTAAGCCTCATTTCCTCAAGCTGTAAAATAGGAACAATAATAAAACTACTATTCCTACTATGTTTGTGTTTGGTAAAAATTAAATGAGACACTGGATGGAGATTATTTAACAGCGCTTGGCATACAGTAAGTACTGTATACAAATCTGCTGGAATTATTATTAGCTATTTTGTTTTCCCAACTAATTTGGAAGGCCAAGTTTATTTGTTAAATATATTACGCATATGCTTAATATTTTTAACAATCACATTCTTTTCTAATTATAAACTTTCATAACGTTAGTGTAGTTTACATGATACACTATCATACCTATTAATGAAAATTCTTTCTCTTTTTCTTCTCCCTCTTACTAGCTATTTATCCCTCATTTTTCTAGATAAACTTGGAAAACACTTTATCAGGTGGCAAAGTTTATCCTTGTGAGATTTTGTACTAGAGTGTGATTAAATCGATTCCATGAAAATGGACCTATTCACACCATTGCAACATCCTATTAAGAAGCATAGTCTTGTCATGAGTCTTTTTTCTGCATATCTGTGTTTTTTTCTGATTTTCTTCAGAGAGGCTCTACATATTTATTTTTAGATTTCTTGCATACCTAATTCTGTGGTACTATGAGCTGAATGTGTGTGTCCCCTCAAATTAATATTTAAAACCCTAATTCCCAATGTAATAGTATTGGAAGGTGGGGCCTTTGGGAAGTTATGAGATCATGAGGATGGTGCCTTCATGACTGGATGACTGCCCTCTCAAGAACAGCCACGGGAGATGTGATCTGTCTCTGTGCCATGTGAGGTCTCAATAAGAAGGCAGCCATCCGCAGACCAAAAAGAGGGCACCAGACACTGAATCTGCTGGCACCTTGATGGTGCCAGCAACTAATAAATATACTTAATTACCTATCAATAATTTCCTTGAATGTAAATGTACTGAATTCATCAAAAGACACAGAGTGGCTGAATAGATAAAAAGTCATTTTATGAGACCAGCATTACCTTGATAATAAAGCCAGATGGGGACACTTAAAGGATAAAAGTTGCAAGCCAATATTCCTGATGAACACAGATGCAAACGTTTTCAACAAAATATTTGCAAACTGAGTTCAACAACACATTGAAAGAATCATTCGGCATTGTCAAGTGGGATTTAGCTGAGGACTGTAAGTATGGTTCAACATGTGCAAATTAATTAATGTGATACACCACATTAACAGAATGAAGGATAAAAACCATAGAACCATCTCAATAGATTCAGAGAAAGCATTTGAAACATTCAAAATCCTTTTATAATAAAATCTTTCAACAGATTACTTATAAAGAGAAGACAATAAAAGCCATATGACCAACAGGTAGCAAACATCACACTTAACAGTGAAATGTTGAAAACTTTTTTTTCTAAGATCAGGGACAAAACAAAAATACCTATTCTCACCACCAATTTTCAGCATAGTCCTGAAAGTCCTAGCCAGAACATTTAGGCAAGAGAAAGAAATAAAAGACATTCAGATCAGAAAGAAAGAAGTAAAAGTGTATACCTGTTTGCCAATGACATAATCTTATATGTAGAAACCCAAAAGACTTAACAAAAAACTGTTAAAACTAATAAAAAATTCAGTAACATTGAAGGATACAAAAGCAACATAAGAAAAATCAATCGTTTTTCTATATACTAATAAGAAACTATCCAAAAAATATTGAGAAAACAATCCCATTTATAATAGCAGCATATCAAGTATAATACTTAGGTAAAAATTTAATTAACAAGGTGAAAGATCTGCATACTGAAAACTATAAAACACCGAGAATTAAAGTGAAGGAAACACAAGTACATGAAAAGGTATTCCATATTCACGGATTTAAAAAATTAATATTGTCAAAATGCCCAAAACACTCGAAGCAGTCTACAGATTTAATGCAATCCCTATCAAAATTCCAATGTAATTTTCACAGAAATAGAAATAGAAAAAAAAAAACTTAAATTCATATGAAATCACAAAAGATTCCAAATAGCCAAAACAATCTTGAGCAAAAAGAACAAAGCTGGAGGCATTACACTATCTAGTTTCAAAATATACTATAAAGCAACTGTAATCAAAACATAAAAATAGACCAAGAAAAGCAGACACAGAGACCAACAGAACAAGCTAGAAAGCCCAGAAATAAAGCAACATTTTTTTTTTTAAACTCTAATTTTAGGTTCAAGGGTACATGTGCAAGTTTCTTACATAGGTAGATTGTGTGTCATGAGGGTTTGTGTAGATTATTTTGCTACCCAGGCAATAAGAATAGTACTCAATAGGTGGTTTTCGATCCTCACCCTCTTTTCTCCCTCCTCCCTTAAGTAGTTCCCAGTGTGTGCTGTTCCCCTATTTGTGTCCATATGTACTCCATGTTTAGCTCCTGCTTATAAGTGAGATCATGCAGCATTTGGTTTTCTGTTTCTGTATTAAGTGTCTATCAACCCATACATTCATGGTCAATTGACTTTGGCAAAAGTGACAGTAACACACAATGGAGAAAGGACAGTCTCCTCAGTAAACGGTGTTACAAAAACTGGACATTGGATATCCATACGCAGATGAAGGAAATCGGACCCTTAAATTACACCATGTAAAACAATCAATTTGAAATGGATTAAAGACTTAAATAGAAGACCTTAAACTATAAAACTTCTACCTGTAAAAGTAAATATGGAGGAAAGCTCCATGACACTGGTATGGGCAATAGATTTTTGGCTACGTCCCCAAAAGCCCAGGCAACAAAAACAAAAATAGACAAATAGGACTGCATCAAACTAAATAATTTCTGCACAGCAAAGATGACAATTAACAAAGTAAAGACAAAATCCACAGAATGGTAGAAAATATTTGTAAACCACACATCTGATTATGGTTGATATTCAGACTATATAAGGAGCTCAAGCAACTTCATATCAAGAAAATAATATCCTGATTTAAAAGTGGGCAAAGGACCTGAGAAGTTATTACTCAAAAGAAGACATACAAATGTTCAATAGGTACATTAAAAAATTTTTCAGTATTACTCATCATTAGGAAAATGCAAATTACAACCACAATGAGATATAATCTCATAACTGTTAGAATGGCTTTTATCAAAAATAGATGAAAGACGACAAATGCTGGCAGAATGCAGAAATAAGGGAGCTCCTGTACATTGTTGGTGGGAATGTCAATTAGTACTGTCATTATGGAAAACTACACAGAGCTTTCTCAAATATTAAAAATTAAGCTACCATATGATCCATCAATCCCAATTCTAGGTATATTTCTGAAGGAGAGAAAATCAGTTTATTGAAGGGCTATCTGCCCTCCTATGTTCATTGCAGTACTATTCACAGTAGTCAAGATGTAGAATCAATTTAAGTGTACATCAATGGATGCATAAAGAAAATGTGGTATGTACACACAATGAAACACTATCAGTCATAAAAAGAAGGAAATCCTGTCATTCGTGACAACACGAATGAACCTGGAGGACATTATGCTAAGTGAAACAAGCCAGGCACCAAAAGACAAATACCACACAATCTCACTACATGTGGAAACTAAAATCACTGAACTTAGAGAAGCAGTAAATTAAATGATGATTACCAGACACTGAGGTATAGGGGGCAATAATGGGAAGTTAATAAAAGCCACAAAGTTTAGGATAAACAGAGTAAGTTTTGAGATCCATTGCACAACAGGGTGACTACGGTCAATATTAATGTATTGTATATTTCAAAATAACTAAGAGTAAATTTCAATGTCTCATCACAAAAACAAATGATAAGTGAGGCAATGGATTTGCAATGTTTTGCAAGCAATGGATTACTTTGCTTGATTTAATCATTCACATTATACACTTACATCATCACTGTGTACCCCATAATTGTATACAATTATAACTTGTCAATTAAAAGTAATATTGATAAAAAGTAAAAATAAAAATACCAAAAGAGAACGAAGACTAGCCAACGTGAATCAGCACAGAAGCAGAGAATGTAGCACTTAATAATTTTTTTAAATATGACTCAAAAGCTATTTTTAAATCATTTTAAAAAATTTTTTTAATTACACAGACCAGTATGACAACTTATATTTCCCTTGCTAAGCATGTTAATGGATCCTAAAAGAGGAATTCTCATCAACACTAGACCCAAACAGTTATTAGACCTACAAATTACTTTTTTAGTTCACTATAGATTAAGTGCTTAATATCATCTGAAAATAGAATTTATTTAATCTTGAGGACTCAGGTTTTTTTCTAATTTCTTAAAACAATACTGAGTAAAAATAAAAGGTTTATATATTCTAAAAAAGAAGTTCATGTAAAATAAGAACTTATTTTCTTTTTTAACACACAGTTTTTTATTATTATTATTATTATATTAAAGTCAGGCAACGGTCTGACAATAGAAAGACTACCTGTGGAATACTGTTATGTTAAACTTCACTTACAAGATGTTAAATCCTTAGAACTAAGGTTTTCCCCCAGAAAAAGATTAATGGAAACATCAATTGCTTTTCAGACTTGATAGTTGCTGCTTCAAAACAAACAAACAAACAAAAAAACTTTAGTACACAATGAATTGCTTGTAATTCTGTACACATCCACATTTCATCATTTAGTGATCCTGAACAGAAAGTGGAAAGACAAAGCAATTTGCCAGGAGGTCAAGCCCGCCAATTTCGGGGATCTGCTGTCCACACCGGCTTCTTTCTTAATCCCTGCTGAGGATCTGGAGAAGCAGCAGCAGCACCAAAACCAAGGCAGGCACCAGATTCAAGGTTCTTTTTGTTCCAGTTGTCAGATTCCAAACTAGACCCCAATGGATTGCAAGGATGACCAAATAAAAGCCCTGTTTAAAACTTCTTCAATTTTTGAAAACAAAAGCAGTTACAGGAAAGTAAAACAATTCAGAGGGATCATGTGCACTTACAAGTGTCTTCATGTGGCCTTTCTCCAAGTTCAACCACCAAGGACTCTGAGAGCTGGCAGGTCTGAGTAACCCTGGTGACTATTATTTTCACCTTATCAAAACCTGAGCTAAAAACAATGCATCAGCTGATGACAGCAGAGTGTGACACGGCTGAGGACCCAATATTCATTTCCCAGGCTGGTGGACAGTGAGTAAGTACGGTTCCAAAACTAATCAAGGGAGCTGAGAGATTCTTTCCAGCCTTACCTGATGGCTTCTGGCCAAAGCAAGGAAGTGTCATGGAAGGTGTTGGGTGGTGATAGTGCAAAACGGAACTTGAGGAGGAGGGAAAAAAAGTATCACCCCTCGATAAAGGTGGGGGAAAGAAGATATGGGGAAAGCCCTGAATTCCTCACCGAAGGCCAATCTCAGAGGGGAGCGGAGGGGTTACAACCTACACTTTGGCCAAGGGCAGGAGTAGATGAGCATGGGAACTGGATGATGGCTTGGAAGGTCATCATTTAAGACTTAAAGAAACCAGGGGTGCAGGCGAAGCACCCCACACACCCAGCTGCAGTCCCACAGGCTGTAACCTGAAACCTTCACATATACTCTAACAAGCCCCCCAGGCTAGAGGGCTATTGTTGCAGGGAGGGTGGGAGGTGGGAGGGTAAGGGGAGAAGATAGAGACCCCAGGCCATGTAATTAGCAGTAAGGTGATTGTGTGGTGTGTCTTTTCACAGTTAAGTTAGATGTGCCCCACCAGTTATGATGGGAATCAATTTAAATAGACTTTCTTGATCCCAGAAGTTCAACTACATGGACAGTGGTTACACTTGACAGGATGATTTGTTATAGCACAACTTATATATTCCAAATGGACAAAAAAAAAATAGTATCATTTACAGTAAGTTAAGGTAAATTTCCTTTGAATGGGAGCTTCCTTTCCAGTACTTTGAGGTCTACAAGACATATCTAGAAAATGTACTACTGTGGAAAATGAAGACTATTTAAATCGAATGGAGGAGAAATGGGAAGGGCCTGTGGTTTTTCTTTTTGATTAATTGCTCTAACACTATCCTTCAGGTGGCTCAGGGAGTTTCATATTTTCTTTCGACATCATTAGGCTCTGAAGCTCTTGCAGGACAACTTTGATGCTATATGAATTCTGCCATTTTGCTACTACTGACATGGCTCTTGGATCCACCACACTATCAGAGCTATTAACTCCATTCATATTAATTTTTGTTACAACTCTTACAAAGGAGGGGGGTGCTTCTGGGTATTTAGGTCCACATTCTATTTTAAGGCTGTATATTCAGTTTTCACAAATTGTTGTTGGAGGCCCAATTATCATCCCTGTCCATCTTGTAAATGTCATCTCTTCATCATCTTCTAGACCCTAGCTAACCGCGCCATCTCCTACTCCTTTCTGGCCTTCGAGTTCTTCCAACAGTCGGAAATTGAGAGGGACTTTTACTCCTAATCCTGTGGTGACTGCCATCTTGCGTCGCTGTCCAAGAACTTATTTTCAAAAATGTATTAATAGCACCAGAGGCACCAGAAATTTAACTTCAGCTATGCCAATTTTATTCAGAAACGTTGACATATTAATCTATTTCTTTAAAGGTCACACAAGTTGGATGTTAAAGGGGACATTGTTTTTTTCTTAAATGTGGCTACTGCAAATCCTTATAAAGCTAGTTTAAAAAAAAATCTAATCTATAAGTTTAGCATCACAAGTTTCCATGAGTGAAACTGCTTGGCCATTGTTATTTCTTCACAGTAGTTTTCTTCTAGTGTGATATACAAAAGAAATTCATGCTTTAATGTAATTCTCAATTTTTATCTGCAGATTCTCACCCACATTTTAAATAAAATGCCAGAGAGGAAACTTCCCAGAAATGAAAATGAAAAGCAAGAATGCCAAAAGGTGACCTCTCCATGTAACATTTAATATGAAATCTGTTTATTCGACAGATTTATGCCTTCACTTCCTTCCAAGGCTGAAAGTTATTAGAATTTTAGAATCTTTCATGCAGCCAAGACCTTTCCTACTCAGCGGCTTTCCATTTCTTCACGTTAACCTTTTCTCTGAAGCAGGACCGTGCATGTTATCACAGCCAGGGTACTGAAGGAAGCTTCATAGAGATTAATAATGGAAGGGACTTGGCACTACTTGTCCAACCAGCCAAGTCATTCCTGTTTACTGCTTGCTCATCAAGGAACAGTAAGGGTTCTTCCAGACAGTCCAGAGTAAGGGGCAACAAGCCCACAGTTAGTGTCTCTGGGGAAATTGGACAAATACAAATGAATCTTTGCCCTTGGCTGCACTTGGTATTGAATGGTTACTGAGTAGTAACAGTATGACAGCTATCCCAAACTAAGAGAAAAATATTATTAGCCTGTTTCATTCTACAGAGAAAAAAGTTTTTCAGTAATCACTCTTCTGGTTTTAACGTAATAGCAACTGAATATATAAATGGAAGGCAAACAGTGGCAAAATCAAATATGTAGAACCTTATTTTAGCAGAAGACAATGAATTCTGTAAACAGAATTGATATTTTATCTGAATAAAAAAAAGAAGATATATGTTTGCATTAAGTGACCTACAATAATGGAATTCGTGCCTCTGGATAATTAATTGCACCAATAGCTACTATGAACCAGCAATGAGCCCCTGGTAATTTTATGAAAATGTGGTTTATGAAGGGTGAATGTGTGTAAGAACGACACTAGTCTCCATTACTGAAAGATGGTGTACCCTCAAGATTGTATACTGCAATAGAAATGACAGGAACATACGTGTCATTACCCATGTCTTCCCTTGGTAAGCTTCTTCCTGTTTATTAGCGTTCTCCCAGTATGTCATGGGGCATTTTCCCACCTGTGAGAGCTGCTTTATCTCATCTCACGACCTCTTACAATAAAACAAAGGTTCAAAATCACACAAGATTTGGGTCCTGGATGACTCGTCCAGGACGTAAATCTAGGTCTTGTATTCTCCAAAGGTTGTGCCCTTCTACTACTCTGAAATCAAAGGACAAAAGCCAGAGTTGTACCCCACATGCAATTGGTACAAACTCACTTGGTAGCAGTGCTCTGTAAATGAAAATAAAATCTAGCCATCCAATCTAAAATTCATTTCAAATATTTCCACATTAAATTCACACTTAAGCTGTTGATTTCCATCATAGCATTTTACAGCTGCATTAATGAGTTCTTTTAAATTTTGTTTCACTCACATAACATCAAAAGCTACATTTTGTTTTGCATTCCTTCTTCATAATCAGTAAAAATTGACTGAAAAATATATTCCATCAGATGAAAATCTTCATGATTTGATAGTTTTTATATACGGACTCATCTCTTTAGTAAACAATATATCTTAGTTTCTGATCTACACTAAAGGTATATAAAATAAAATCCATACAGAGCCAGGTATCTAGCCAAATCTTCCAGACTGTTCAGAGGCCCTGGTTTCAGGATGGACAGGGAATTGAAACTGGAGAAAGGAGAATGTCACTTACAGTGCCGTTCATCACTGTTGTCCCCACACTGATCTGTGAAGTCACAAATGCTGTCAGGAGGCAAGGAGACTCCATTGTCACACTGAAAGCTTTCTGTTCCTTGCTGACCCAGTATAGAACTGAAAACACAGGCAATCCATAGGAAACAAAAAGTTTCACTCATTGGGAATGCCAACCTTCTGTCCAGGAAGAACAGCATTACTTGGTATTGTCTATTAGAGATTAGGCAGTTGTAATAAGCAAGCCCATCATTGGAAATATTCTCTTTTTTTTTCTCTATTCTTCCTTTCCTAGGTTTGCTTCTTATAACTGGGTACTATTGGTAACTATCTGCAACTCTAACAAATTACTCCCCAGGCAGTTAATTTACTCTTTCAGAGGAGTGACTTTAGAAAATATTTAACTTGAGTAATTGCACCGGTTCTGTATCTAGCTAACCATAGATTATTATTGCCCCCTGTATGCCATATTTACACAATTTAAGCCTTTATGGTCATGCTATCTCCTGAAAGACATTTGTAAAAAATAAAGGCCAGGCAAATAAATAGTAGGGGAGAGGGAACCACAATAAAGCTATAAATTACATAAAAATGGTCTGTCTTAATTCCCATACTCAATCACATTCATGTAATTTAGAACATTACTGAGGACACTAAGACATATTCAAAATTTCAGGCCCAATTATTAGAATTGCTCTATGAAAATAAAATGCTTATCCATTATTATCAAATAGAAAACTCACCTTGCTTGCTTTTGTTTTGTTTTGTTTTGTTTTGTTTGTTTGTCTATAGCCCACGGGTGCAAGTAAGTGCTTCTTGAGATAAATTAAGAACCATAGATTTTTAAAAGTTGAGAGGACATTGGATGTTATTATTTTATAAATCATATAACTTCAACCCAAGGAAGTTATGAGATATATGTGAGAAAATACAATAAGTTGGTGTAAGAAACGAGAGCTCAAATATCCTAATGCTAAAAACAGTGTTCCTTCTTCTATAGCACAAGAATTCACCTGTCAATTCATCACAATTTACTTTTACAAGTGAAACACATGATTTCAGGATGCATATTCAGAATGAACGATATATTGAAGTTGAGATCACACAGACATATTAATTACATAATCTTATGAACGTGAATATTATAGAAATTATGTGATGTTGAATGTTCTATACATTGCTTTATATTTGATTTCTTAAGGGGATGTTAAAGTTCTTTTTCAACTATTTTATTTTAATTTCTGCAGTGTAACCACAAGAGGCAAAAATAACTGGAGAATGTAGAGTGGAAAGGACCAGAGACCAGGGACAGAAAAGGCATCTGATAATTTTTTTAAATGTTCTAAAAATTACGCATATTGTAGGGGGTGTGTGTGTGTGTATATATATATATATAGTGGACATTCTGGATTCTAGGGGGTAGGGGGACAGGAATTCACAATTCTGCCTTACCTCTGAGCACTCCAAATAATCTAACATTTTGTTGCACTGTGCTTCAGCCCTGTTTCAGACATTTATTCTTCTTACCTCTCTGTTTTGCAAATAAATACTAATAAATCCTTCATCTACCTCTTTTTCTTTCCTTGTCCCTTAAATATTGACTATCTTTATGGTTCCATTTTAAGTTCTCCTTTCTCCTAAGATTACAGTAATACTTTTTTTCTAGGCTCTCTCTTCACTCTCATGATTTCAAGTAAGATATCTTTATTTTTGTTTCCTCAGTCTCTGTCTGCAATCCTGATATGCACTTCTTCCTGAGTACACGCATACACACACGTGCATGTGCGCGCGCACGCGCACACACACACACACACACACACCCCTAATTAACACATCTACTTTAACAGAAAACTAAACTCATCTTCCTTTCCCCCACCAGCCAACCAGCTCTTACTCCCATGTTCCATATTTCAATGAATGGTACCTTCCTCTGTCCAGTTACCCAAGTAAGGAACCTCTATATTGTTCCTGGACTACTCTCACCTATCCTATCCGTCTGGTATTTTCTGTGTTTCCATTGAAGACTCTACCCATTCTCATCTCAGCACGTTTCTAGTACTCACAACTCGTTTCCTGGTCTTTGGGTAGGGTGACCATTCTGAAGCACAAATCCACTCCTACGTATTTCCCTCTGAAATCAGTAGAACTGTCATACTCTGAATGTAGCTTACAAACAGAGTGTACTTTGCAAGGCTCAATGCTTCCCTATCCTGTCAGCCACAACCTTACTGAGCGACTGTGCTTGCAGTTTTCTAAACATGCCATCTCTCAACTCCAGATCTGAGATCCCTTCCCCACCCCAATCACCAGGTTAATTATTATTCTTTATTTTTCATCTTAGGAGACTTTCTCTAAGGTATCTTGGCTGATTTACCCAGGCTGAGTTACATTTCATTCCTAGGTTCTCTCACAGCCTTCAATACTCATTCTTAGCACCTGAAAGTCCAGTATAGTCATTGTCTCCTCATGTGATTCCTTCCCTATCCTATGAGAATGCAGTAGACTATGCATTAGATCTCTAGACTTGTTCATTCTACATACATGCTACATTGCATCCTACGAGCTACATTTCCCCATTTTCTTCCTCCGATCCTGATAAACACTGATTTGTTTTCTACATCTGTATATTTGAATTCTTTAGATTCCACGTATAAATTAGATTATGCAATATTTTCTCTCTGTGTGTCTGGCTTATTTCACTTAGCATTGTGTCCTCCAGCCAGGCTCATTTACATTGTGGCAAATGCCAAGATCTTGTTCTTTTCAAGGGCCAAATAATATTTCATTACATATATCTACAATTTCTTTACCCGTTCATCTGTCAATGGACACTTAGGTTGTTTCCATATCTTGGCTTGCAAGCAAGTGTAAAGATCTACATGTAATCCTAGCACTTTGGAAGGCCGAGGCGGGTGGATCACGAGGTCAGGAGTTCAAGACCAGCCTGACCAACACGGTGAAACCCCGTCTCTACTAAAAATACAAAATTAGCCAGACATGGTGGTGTGCACCTATAATTCCAGCTACTCAGGAGGCTGAGGCAGGAGAATCACTTGAACCTGGGAGGCGGAGGTTACAGTGAGCAGAGATCATGCCACTGCACTCCAGCCTTGTGACACAACGAGATTCCGTCTCAAAAAAAATAAAAGAAAGAAAAGAAAAGAAAAAAAAAATCTAACATACAACATGAGTACTATAGGCAATACAATTATACTGTATATGGGGTTCATGCTGAATGAGAAGATTTTAACTGATCTTTCCATACACATACACACAAATGGGTAACTGTGAGATGCTAAATATGTCTATTTGCCTCACTATAGTAACCTTCTTATGTTCTATATGTATTCCATAACATCCTATTGTGCATTTTAACTACATGCAGTAAAATTTTATAAGATGGCAAAATATTACAATAAATATATCTGACATTGAAAAAATCAGATATTTGCTTGCTTTTTTCCCTTAAATATACGATTGTTAAACTATCAAATTTCTTCTGTTTCAGTGTGCTAAAAAAATTTTTTAAAAAAGATGCAGCAGGATTTTGACTTTTTCACTATTGAATCCCCAGGCATCAGCATAGCAGCACAGTATCCTGGCAGATAGCAGTTGCTCAAACAATTCAATTCAATTGTTAATTAAATGAAATTAATGAAGGATTACCATCATATCAACTTTGCTAGGCACATGTAAATAATGCAATAAAGATGTGAAAATTTTAAATGCCACTAGGTGAAAGATACACAATTCTTAGGTTCAGTGTTGCTTTTCCATGTCTAAGTCTTTTTAAAGACACTTTAGGTTTTGAAACTGCAATTTTGTATTACAGTGGCAATACACTTCATCATCCCTCAACACTAAACTCAGCCATTATATCGAGACAAAAGTCATGTCAAGTTTTCCTCTTTAAGAAAGAAAGGAAATTAGGGAGGAAGAAAGAGAGAGAAAACGAAAGAAATAAAAAAGAGGGAAGAAGAGAGAAAAGAAACAAAAGAATGTAAGGAAGCATGTGAAGATATAGAAACATTTCAATTTTACATCCTTATTCTAAATTCAGGTCTCGTAACATTTTTCATTTGGAAAAAAAAATCACGTATTTTGTTGCTGTCATAGCTGTTTATTGCCTAGTATCAGCCAGTAAACTGCTTTATTAACTGTTACTATCTACTAAAAATAACATTTCTCTATGGTGTTTCAAGTGTCATTCATCATTTAGACAAGAAATGAACTGGAATGTGGCACCCAAAGTAACTCAATATCATCCAGTAGTATAATATTTTATAAGACAAATTTATATTTTGTTTCCAAAAGATAAAATTATTTTCCACTGATAAATCTTTATCACTTTTTCTCTAAATGTACCAGAAGGAGCAAGGAATAAAAGAATACTGATAGCACCTAGGGTTGCTTTGATCTAGTTTATTGAGGAAGGGGAAAAAGTCTGATTCAATACTAGCGCCCTAACACTGTGCTGGATGCTTCATAAACATTGCCATTATGTCTGATGTTTCCTCCTTTATTGTTCCCTTCTTTTACTTTAAAAACTAATATTCAGGCTGGATGTGGTGGCTCATGCCTGTAATTCCAGCACTTTAGGAGCTGAGGCAGGTGGATCACTTGAGTTCAGGGGTTCAAGACCAGTCTGGCCAACATGACAAAACTCCGTCTCTACTACAAATACAAAAAAGAGCCAGGTGAGGTGGCGCACACCCGTAATAATCCCAGCTACTTGGGAGGCTGTGGCAGGAGAATAGCTTGAACCTGGAAGGCAGAAGTTGCAGCGAGCCAAGATTGTGACACTTCACTCCAGCCTGGAATACAGAGCAAAATGAGCATCCATTTTATGCTAGATATTGGAGATAGGTAAAAGGAAGACAGAAGAGATACAATGAATAATAAAGCCATGTCCTTGACATTAAAAATTTTCAAACATAGGGAAGGATGTATAAAGGCACTTGCAAAATATATACACACATTACTTTTAGTTTTGGCAAAAATGGTTGACTACATTTTCTATTTTTAAAAAATCCAACTCTCTAACCACAAGAAAAGCTATATGTTGGATGGAATGGAATATAAAACACTCTTAAATGTATAATCAAGTGCTGAGCTTGCAAAATGTAAAGCCAATTTCCAAAGTGGAAAAGGAGATTGGAGGATATAGAGGTGACACAAAAGAGAGTTTATTACTAAAACATCATGTTCAAGAATATTTTAAAGAAAATTCCAGGATTAATGTAAAATAAGCATTGAATAAAGGTTTGAGATGCAAGAAGAAATGATGACGAAAGTCTAAAGACACATTTGCAGACAAAAGACCCCTAAATCGTAAAAGATGAACTGGGAACTGTGATAAAAGGACTTGAACCTGCATAAATGGAGAATTAGAACGAATATCTTTGCATAAAGCCAGAGGAAGAATTTGCTAGGAAAAAATTCCTGGCACCTTCAACAAGGCACTTCAGGACTCCTATAAATTATGATAATCTAAATAAGAGCTTAAGTGAAAAATTAACCGGCATACAGGAAGGAAGCCTCTATGACTTACAGCCAAAACAATCAAACGAGCAGAGGCCGAAGTAGACACTGAAAGTTGTCCACTGGCATTGTGAGACAGAGAAGATAAAATAACTATCAAATATTCTAAAAGATTAAATTTTTTAAATTATGCACAATGAACAATAAACTAACAAAATAACCAACAGTGATTTTGTTAAAGAATAATTAAAAATATAGCTATAGAAAAGAAAAATAACAAAGAAAAATAGAAGTGAGTACAGAAAAAATAGACGTGAATACAGCATTTAATGAATTGCAAGGTAGGCAAAAATAAATTACATGAAATGCAACACAGATGTATAGAAAATATGGAACATATATAGTTTAAGAAACCTGGGACATAGGCCTGTCATGGTGCCTCATGCCAATAATCCCAACACTTTGGGAGGCCAGGGCAGGTGGATCACCTGAGGTCAGGAGTTTGAGATCAGCCTGGCCAACATGGTGAACTCCATCTGTACTAAAAAATACAAAAAATTAGTTGGCCATGGTGGCAGATGCCTTATGATAATCTAAATAAGAGCTCAAATGAAAAATTAACTGGCATACAGGAAGGAAGCCTCTATGACTCAGAGCAGATCCCAGCTACTTGGGGGCTGAGGTAGGAGAATCGCTTGAACCCAGGAGGCGGAGGATGCAGTAAGCCAAGATCTCACCATTGCACTCCTCCCTGGGCAACAAGAGTGAAGTTCCATCTCAAAAAAAAAAAAAAAAGAAAGAAAGAAACCTGGAACATAGAATGACAGGTCTAACATAGGACTATATGACTACACAAAGTTGGCAGGGGAGATAAAGGAGAAAATAGGGAGAAGCAATATATATTAATTATACATATAAATATATATTATTATATTAATTGTAGATAAATTATATAAACATTAATATATTATTGATTGATGTATATTAATAATATATGACTTATATGAACAATATATATGTGAATATATAATTTGAATGTATTATTAATAAATACTATATATTTATTAATATACATTAATGGAATTAGTGAAAATATAAATTTTCCAGAAATTAAGAAAACATGCACTCTAAGAATCAGAGTGCAGAATAAATTTAAAACATATTCAGCTGGATACTTTGTAGTCAAACAGAAAATTACCAAGAAAATAAAAATTCTTAAAATCAATTAGGGAGACAAAACATATTACCTACAAATAAATATTATTTAGACCAGCAATTAACTTCTCAACCAGAACAATGCAAGCAAGCAGATGGTGGAATCATGTTTTCATAGTGATGATAAAAAAATTACACTTGGACACTTGTAGTAGCAAACTAAGTGTTTACTCAGAATAGGGAACAAAGTAAAGAAATTTGGGGACAATTGAAAACTGAGAATGTTATTCACAATACCAAAGACATGGAATCAATGGAAATGCCCATCAATGATAGACTGGATGAAGGAAATGTGGTGCATATATACCACGGAATCCTATGCAGCCATAAAAAGGAATAAGATCATGTCCTTTGCAGGACCTAAGTGGATCTAGAAGTCATTATCCTCAGCAAACTAGCACGGGAACACAAAACCAAACACTGCATGTTCTCATGTATAAGTGAGAGCTGAACAATGAAAACACACAGACACAGGGAAGGGAAAAACATACACTGGGGCCTGTTGGAGGGGATGGGGGAGGGAAAGCATCAGCATAAATAACTAATGCAAATGGGGCTTAATACCTAGCTGATGGGTTGACAGGTGCAGCAAACCACCATGGCACACGTTTATTTATGTAACAAACCTGCATATCCTGCACATGTACCCCAGAACTTAAAACAAATAAAATTAAATAAATTAAATTTTTTCAAAATCTGAGTGTTTATTCCCAATAGCCCCTAACTAATGAATATGTTTTAAATTCTGCATCAAACAAGAATGCATGCGAATAAAATACTAGTTTCTAAAACTAGTTTCAAAATATCCCAAAGACCTAGTATTACACAGATGACATGTCTCTGATAGCCATGACATTCAGTGCAAAACCAGAAAATAAAATAGAAATTAAAAAAAATGTAAAAGTGAAAAATTTAGAAAGCAAAAAATATATGAGTGATAAAGCATTTTGTACAGATGTCCTGGGAGTGTGAGCTATCTGCTTTTGGAATTTATTTGAGACTTCGTGGCCTGTTCAAGTCTGGTATATACTGTTTTACCGAAACTTGTATCACTCCATTGATGATAGAGTGCTGCTTGGCACACTCAAATTTATAGCTTGGTGTATCTTATTACATTCCATTGATTTTGAGCAGTTCAAGTTGCAAGATCATTAGTGCCTCACGGTGAGGAGTTTAGTCTCTATCTGAACCCAATAGTTATTTCTCAAGAGAACAACTATTTGCTGGCCTTGCTCCAAAACTTGAATGGGTCTTGGAAAATAATGGAGGATTATTGAAAGCATAATTAGATTGTGACTCTGAAAACAGCTGCTCTTCCAATCATAGTTTCTTTACTGAATATATTGGCAAAGCCCCCATACAGCTATCAATATGGAAGATGTATTGACTCATTTATTCCAATAAGCAGAGAACTCTAGACATATTTTTTCAGTCAAGAAGACATCAATATATCTTCACTATCTTAATTCAGAGCACTAGCAGCTCACCTCCTCTGAGTCACATGTAGTTTGCAGTTCTTTCAGCGCCTCACCTGCGGGAGAGGGCATCTGCTCTTCCTCTATAGACATGGAATTTTTATAACAGCTTCTAGTAAACATGGATTAGCAGGTTCTCTAAAGACCTAAGCATGGATTAGCAGGTTCTCTAAATTGGTGGAAGCCATACATAAGAGGGATATAGAAACCCTGTGGATATATAGGGTTCTGACACTTTCATGAATTTACTGGGAATGAAGATAACTCTCAAAGTAAGATGATTTGTTGCATCTCATACTACTGGGAACGTCAGCAGCATATGCCGGACTTCTGCTTCCCCAACTGTTCAACTGTGGCTTGACGCTAACCCTTCCCAAACCTTCTCTGACCCCTCTCTAGTTGTCAGGAGCTTTCAGTTTTAGGGGGTTATTTATTTATTTATATTTTTATTTTTTATTTTTTACTTTTTTTATTTTTTTTGAGATGGAGTCTCGCTCTCTCGCCTTGGCTGGAGTGGAGTGGCACAATCTCAGTTCACTTCAACCTCTGCCTCCCAGGTTCAAGTGATTCTACTGCCTCAGCCTCCCAAGAGACTGGGACTACAGGTGTGTGCCACCACCCCAGGCTAATTTTTGTACTTTTAGTAGAGACAGCTTTTCACCATATTGGCCAGGCTGGTCTCAAATTCCTGACCTTGTGATCTGCCCACCTCGGCCTCCCTATATATTTTTTTAATTCACTCCATCCCTATATTGATTAACCAAAATGTTAACAATGGAATGGCCTAGGAATGGCCCAGTTCTTCTTCACTGGGCACTAAACTGTGATGAATCAGGCCAGTATATTAATAAATCACTGCCTCGCTTGGCATGCCAGCCCCATGTGCTCTGTCACTGGCTATCCCATACAGGGGTGGGTCTGGTGTGAGGATTCCTCTGTGGCCCTCTGTTGAGCTGTCTCAAGAGACAAATCCTTCTCTAGTCAAAAGCATGGCCTTTGTGAGAGCAGAGGCTATCGTCAAGACAAAAGGGGTCAGAATACCCTTTATTTTTGACTCCAAGTTCACCTTTCAACTTATCCCTTTTTTATCCATTTAATTATTTAGGTCACTGGAAAGAAAAAATTTGAGGGGCTTATGAAGCTAAACACCTTCTTTTAAAAACAGGGCAAATATCTTCAGAAATACCCATAAATAATTTCAATATTGAATTAGCACTGAGTTACCACTGACACAAAGCAAAAGGAAGTTGCATTGGGCCAATATCACAATAATTACTATGAAACTGCCCAGGAGTCACTAATCGAAGCATTTTAATATTGTGGATGCTGCTTGCATTGCCTTCTATATCTTCTTCTAAGTTATCTGCCTGAACAACTCCCGTTCATCCCTCAAGACGCAACCATCATAACATCCTCAGAAAACCATTCCTGACTTCTGCTACCTCCATGTTGTCTGTTTGTTTCCATAACAGCCCGCTTACCTTTCTGCTATAGACTGCATCTTGATGGTTGGCTTCAATGTCCAGTGCCTACCTCAAAACTGTGACCTCTTTAGAGCTTTATTTATTGTATTTTTTATAATTTCCAATCTTATTTTAGGCTTGGGAGTGCATGTGTAGATTTGTTACATGGGTGTATTGCATGACAGTGAGGTTTGGGGTGCAAATGATTTTATCACCCAGGCAATGGGCATAATACCTAATAGTTTTCCAGCCCTGCCCCCTCCCTCCCTCCTATGGTAGTCCCCACCATCTTTATGTCCATGAATACCCAATGTTTAGCTCCCACTAATAAGTGAGAACATGCAGTATTTGATTTTCCGTTTCTGCCTTAATTTGCTTAGGGATAATGGCCTCCAGCTGCATCCATATTGTTACAAAGGACATGAATTCCTTCTTTTTAATGGCTGCATACTATTCCATGGTGTATATATATATTTTCTTTAACCAGTCTGCTGTTGATGAGCACATAGGGTGATTCCCTGTCTTTACTCTTGTCAATAGTGCTGTGAGGAACATACAAGGATTTTACATTATGTTTTATCTTTTTATCTCCACTGCTAAGTATATATTATTCACCACATATTGGTGCCCAATAAATATTCATTGAAGGTACACGCAAATGAATACATGTTATATTATAAAAATGATTGCCTCTAATTCTCAGTAGGGTTGTTTATTTGTTTATGTGAGTACCTCTCCGGCGCACATTTCTCCTTTCGGCAATAACACACTGATGTTCTTTGAGAAACCACCCAAACTCGTTTTAAGCCCCTATGTGGTTTCACAGGAGTTGGAGGTGTTAGCACAAGTCTTAGTCAAGAGCAGTCAGGTCTGTGCATCTTCCTGGCCATAGTGATTGGTTCATACATAAGCATGTGACCCAAGGGAGGCGAAGGAGGAGCAGTCCCCAAGTGTCAGAAACTGTCATGGAAGAGGTGCTCTCCCCTGCTGACCTGGCTAAACTAAGACAATGTGGCCACATCGTCCAATGGCCCTCTTTAGCACCATTTGGGAAGGCTCTCTCTGAGAGTGAGGCAAACACAGATGCTAGCTGAGTCAAGACATGAAGATGAATAAATTCCTATTTGACCCTGCATAAGCCTCTACATACAGCTATGCCTAAAGCTGAATTATACCTGAGATTCTTCAATAACACAAGATGATTTTGTGACCTGATTGAGTGCCTCTTCCTGTCAACCAAAAATGTCTGAACTAATACATATGGTTTATTTCATTTTATTATATTTAATGTTTATTTTGAATTTAAAAAATAAAGTATTAATTTTGAACTTAAGGGGGAAAAGGCATATTTTAACACAGATCTTTTCTAACATCTACTCAACTTGTTTTAAGAAAGCTTTATTCTATAATTATTAAATTTAAAGACATATTTTCTAAAAAGTATAATCAAACCACCAACTACCTCATGATTTTTAATACAAAGCTACTTAAAAGAACGTTTTGTGTAAGATAAATTTTCAGCAAGTTATACTGAGAATTCTGACAGCAGCCTTATGGTATTGTTGGAAAGTCATAGGAAATCCTAGTCTCATTGTTGGAAATAAAATGTCTGTGTTGGAATTTAAAAGTGGCTCTTGAGTAGAATAAGATGGTAGGGAACCTAAGAAATATAACAAATGCAAGAAGGAAGAAATAGGTTCTTCTCCATTTAGGGTGTGCATTCTATGTAATAGTTGTTCTCATTGTGAACAGGGTCGGGGCAAGGATGGGTGGGGATCACACAATTGAGGCTGAGCAACCAGCCAGTGCTCATCAACCCACAGATCATAGAAGAGGAGAAATTAGCATACATGATATTCAAATGTAAGCATTGGGATCTCATGCCAAAACAGCAAGGAAGCTTAAATGAAAGACATCCCACAGTTCTCACAATCTAAGTGAGACTACACACCTGTATAACTGCTGGGATGCGACAAGGATGGGAAACAGGAGAAAGCAGCCACCTACAAGATTACTTTATCTGAGTTTACCTCATTTATTTAATTCTGTATCTAATTATGAATGGCACACAGGGAAAGAACACTCTCTGATTTAGTATGACAGATATTCCCAGGTATAACTCTATACCAAAGAAAGTTGGCGGTTTAGGAAATCTTTAACCTTGGCAATGACTGACGCCCTGTTTAGAAAAGGAATCCTACTTAAAGTGAAATTCATGTAAGTGCATGAAATGTTGAAAACGCGTTCTAAATAATTGAAAAGAATCTCACCCTGATCTTCTTGCAATTGTTTCATTTTTATAGTTAAATCACATATGCAGCTCTAATATAGCTCCATTGTTCCAAATAAGAGTTATTAAATATATATTATTTATCAGGCATTCGGGGGTGCTGGGCATACAGACCTAATTACAATCTTGCCCTACTTCAAGGAAATAACGGTAAACTTTAAAGAGCTGCATATGAGTTAGTTCTATAAAATATGTGCTTTAATAGGTTCGACCTATACTAAAAAATTATCTGAAACTCTGTTGAAGATACAGAGAATACTTTATTTAGAAAAAATCAACAACACTATAAAAACCTGTCACCTCTGCAGGTGCAATTCCAGAAGCAGAAGATGCTCTCATTACTATCTTCCAAAATTTCCCCCAAATTGTAGGCTTACAGATAATTTTCACGTAATGCGTATTTTTATCAAATATTAACAAATATAATTTCAATTAAAATATAAAGAAAATGTTTAAAATTTTACATTACAAGATAGCACAGTATGAAATCTAATTTCACATAGTAACAACGAAAGTCAGAGTTAGTAGTAAGAATGTGGTTTCTGGCTCAGGGGAGACACTTAGATGGCACCAGACTTATTTTCAAGTGATGAAATACAGCCTCAAAGGCTGAAATAGATCACAGAAAGAAAGTTTGATTTCAACTTATCATAGCTCCTACAATACCCATCTGTTTAAGACCAGAACTCATTTTGTCTGTTTGATATAGAAGTTGACATATTCAGTGATAACAACACACCTAGAGCAGTATTTTCAAAAACTTCTGAAAGATTTATTTCCACTGAGTGACATGTTACTCTGTACACAAAATGCAGCCAGCCCTTGAAACCAGAAATTCACCAAACCAAAATAAAAGAATTATAGAGTTTTGTTGTTGTTGTTGTTGTTGTTGGTTTTCAGACAGAGTTTCCCTCTGTTGCCAGGCTGGAGTACAGTGGCATGATCTCGGTTCACTGCAACCTCCTCCTCCCTGGTTCAAGCGATTTTCCTGCCTCGACTTCCTGAGTAGCTGGGATTACAGGTACGTGTCACTATGCCCAGCTACTTTTTGTATTGTTAGTAGAGACAGGGTTTCACCATGTTGGTCATGATGACCTTGTGATCCACCCGCCTTGGCCTTCCAAAGTGCTGGGATTATAGGCGGGAGCCACGGTACCTGGCCATCATAGAGTTTCTTAAGGTAATGATGCTTTCACAATGTTCTTGAAATATCACTTTTGAAATCTTCTCTCAATATCAAAATATACCGATTTTGTTTATCCTTCCCGTTCATTTTAATTGTTAAACAGAAAATTCATAGTCTGGTCTCAGAATTCAGAGCCACTATTGCTGAGAGCTTACTTAATTGAAACGGATCAGTCTACATTTTGTTTTCTGTTCAATCCATACAAGTCTAAGACTTTAATATATCCATAAAGTTAGCTCTGTCTGCATCCACTGGGTAGATGGCAGTGTCATAATTAGTGCCTCCAAATCAGTTCAGACCTTCCAGGGCATTAAGATAACCTACTGAAAAGATTTCAGTTAGGCATATTCACAGAATCTTGAAGCTGATAGGGGCTTGAATATGTTTGCCATACAAATAAAGTGTTGGCTTGTATGAATCTCCTGCTAATTATCAGATTGAGTTATATTGACCTGCTTGGCTGCTCCCCACTAGAATTGAGGAAAAGGGGTGAGATCTTCTACATAAATGTATCCCCAGGGCATGACAGGGTGGACCCAAAGAGGAAGTACTCCCAACAAATAAACCAAGGGGACTCCACAAACTGCAGACCAGGAAAATATTTCATAAGAACTCAAAGAATGTGGGTGAGTATTTAAAAAAAGAAAAATGTTTAATACATTAGTAAACTTAAGACTGTTTGCAGCTCATCTTTTGATGATTTCTGACATTATTAGGATTTAGACTTGTTTTTTTTGTTTTTTTTGAGATGGAGTCTCGCTGTGTTGCCCAGGCTGGAGCACGGTGGCATGATCTCGGCTCACTGCAAGCTCTGCCGCCCAGGTTCACGCCATTCTCCTACCTCAGCCTCCCGAGTAGCTGGGACTACAGGTGCCCGCCACCATGCCAGGCTAATTTTTTGTATTTTTAGTAGAGACAGGGTTTCACTGTGTTAGCCAGGATGGTCTCGATCTCCTGATCTCGTGATCCGCCCACCTTGGCCTCCCAAAGTGCTGGGATTACAGGTGGGAGCCACCGCGCCTAGCCAAGATTTAGATTTTTTTAAATGTATGTTTGGTGTAACTACAGTTATTTAGAATTCAGTGCTTGCTTAAAAAGTTTCAAACAATTCTGAAATTATGCTGTCAAAGTAAAAGTGGACACTATTCTGCTGCCCTCACACAAAGATTAGATATAGAACTGGTGAAGACATTCTCCAATAACTAGAAGCTATGGACAACGAATAATAATTTAGATGACAGAATCAGGCTCTTACTTTAATGTATTATACTTAGCTTCAAAGATAGTTTCAATATGTATCAAAATTTAATCCAGTAATTCCACTTCTAAAATTTTCTCTAAAGAGAAAGCAAAATTGTTCAAAAAATTACATAAAATTTTTATCCAAGAGTTTCTTAAAATAGAGAAAATATAAATAGTTGAAAAGTTTATGAATATGATACATGTATCCAATTTAATTATTGAAAAATCATAATACAGATCAGGGATGGCCATGCTATGGGCTGCAATCCAAATTTGGCCTGTGGCCTGTTTCTACATAGGATGCAAGCTAAGAAATAGTTTTTATATATTTAAAGTACTGTAAAACAAACAAGAACAACAACAAAACAAAAGGACTATATATAATATAGGCTGCATGTGGCTCAGAAGACTAAATAAAGTATTTGCTATCTATGTTGTTAGAAAAAAGTTACTGACTTCTGTGATAGATCAGTACAAATTGACGTGAAAAGTATTCATAAAATAAATAGTATGGAAGACATCATGTGTAGTATTTACTTTTATAAAATTTTGCAAATGTATGTCTGTAGACATGTAGAAACATCTGAAACATGATGAGCACAATTCTGAGAGTGGTAATCTCTGGGGAATAAAATTTTATGTTTTCTTTATTCTTTTCATTACAGATTGATGTTTAAAGTAACTTATATTTATCATTTTTATAATAAAAGGCTATTTTCATTTTGAAAAATAGAGCTATCTAAAATATAATAAATGCTAATACTTTTGTCAGTCTTCTATCTGTGCCAGGCACTGGCACAAATAGTCTCAGGACTTATCATGCATGAATCCTCACAATATCCAAAGAAATAGGGAGATTTTTCATTTTATTTTAAAATTTCAAAAACTAAGGGTCAAAGACTTCATTCGTTGTCTACGCTTGCACAACTGGTAGTGAATAGAGCTAAGGTCCAAATCTCAACAATCCAAAGACTATGTGTTTAACCCCTAGACTGTATCGCCATGTATGAAACACATGTGGCTTCACAGCAACACTTGGGCAAAACTCCTGGGTCTTTTTTGATATTAACATTATATCATTTAATGTGTGATACGGTATCTAGGAAAAAGCAAATCAATTTTTTGGTTTTTTTGAGACAGTCTCACTTTGTCACCTAGGCTGGAGTGTAGGGGCATGATCTCGACTCATTGCAACCTCCACCTCTTGGGTTCAGGCAATTCTCCTGCCTCAGCCTCCCGAGTAGCTGGGTGGTGTGCGCCACCATGCCTAGCTAATTTTTGTATTTTTAGTAGAGATGGGGTTTCACCATATTGGCCAGGCTGGTCTCAAACTCCTGGCCTCAACTGATCTGCCCACCTCAGCCTCCCAAAGTGCTGGGATTGCAGGCATGAGCCACTGTGCCGGCCTGTAAACCAATCTTTGGTTTCACAAATAGTATCCAGGACCAAGGAAGCTGCAGTTTTGCTCCTCATGGAGAGTGACCAAGAATACTTTGAGAATTGTGTTCAGTTCTGAGGATTCTGCTTGGGGAGAAACATTGACATTGTGAAGCATTTCAAAGAGAGAACAAGGGGACAATCAAGATGGCACAGTTACCCAAATGTTTGTTCTAAGATAAACTAAAAGTTTAGCAGAAGAGGAGATGAATTAAGGAAACAGTTATAAAGGAAGGCGAAGCCTTGTTCTCTTTTGTTCCAAAGAAGAGAAATAGGACCATTGGGTATAAGTCACATAGAATTCCCTCTCACGCTTGCACATGTAAGAAGGTATTTTTTAATGCCTACAGCACAAGAAATGGACTATTCACTTAACTGGTATGAAACTTCCAAAAAGCATAAAAATGAAGACTGGATTACATTGCTGAGAATGATTACTTCTAGCTTTATCCATGTCCCTGCAAAGGACATGATCTCAGTCTTTTTTATGGCTGCATAGTATTCTATGGTGTATATGTGCTACATTTTCTTTATCCAGTCTATCATTGATGGGCATTTGGGTTGGTTCCAAGTCTTTGCTATTGTAGATAGTGCTGCAATAAACATATGTGTGGGCATGTGTCTTTATAGAAGAATGATTTATAATCCTTTGGGAACAGAAAACCAAACACCACATGTTCTCACTCATAAGTGGGAGCTGAACAATGAGAACACATGGACACAGGGAGGGGAACATCACACACTGGGGCCTGTTGGAGGGTTGAGGGAAAGGGAAGGGAGAGCATTAGGACAAACACCTAATGCATGCGGGGCTTAAAACCTACATGACAGGTTGATAGGTGCAGCAAACCACCATGGCACATGTATACCTATGTGACAAACCTGCACATTCTGTACATGTATCCCAGAACTTAAAGTAAAATACAAATTAAAAACTGAAGACTAGAACACTAATTCAAGGTTATTGAGTGTGCTAACTTTGAGATGGCAGCCATCAATGGCATTGTAAAAATAGCAATAGGCTAAAAGGTAAAATAGTTCCACATACGAGGGGTATCTTGACAACACAAAAAAATCAATCAATGAGACCAGTGTTTTGAAACTCCATACTAGGAAATACCCATCAGTGGATAGAATATTATGATCTCCTTTTTCATTATAAGGATGCCAAAAAATGTACATTTTTAGACATTTTAGTTCTTCAAGGATGTGCATATAATAGAAGATGAGACCAAGATTGTCAACTTCAACATTTGGCCTAGATATTGAAACCAAAGCCACATGTTGCGTCTTCATTGGCATTTCCTTACTCTTCCAGGACTGTCCTTGGGTTTGCATTCTAAAATACTTTGAATTTTGCCTCAAAATCCTCATCTGGCTGTTTCTATAAATTCTGAACTGTTATATCAGTTCCAATTCTACTCAAGTCCTTGCACTGAAAGACCTGCCTTAACTCAAATGTCTAATTCTTGATATATCTGACCTTATCTTTCCTCCTGTGACACACCGCCAAAGCTTTGTGACTTAGCATTCTCCCTTTCCATAATAAGCATACAGTCAGCTTAGTTTTATCATTCGGTTTCATTGGTAATGTTTGGAGAGTTCATTTTTGACAAAGGCATTGAGGGGAAAGTGACACCAAAAAATAATAATTACACGGAGAAAGAAAAAAATTGACATATAAGGAAACATAAAAGTTGTAAGGTCTGAACAACTTGGCAACATCACAAGAATGACACTCTAATGTGAAGGTGATTCATTCAAGAAATATGTGAGGATGAATAAACGAAATAAATTGTGCTTCCACGTAGGTGTGTTTAGAAAAAAAGAGAAGTGGAATTATGTGTCTTCTGTTATCTAACAAATGTCTAAAACACTTATCCCTCCACACGACATATGGAGGACCTGGCATGGTAGGCTTAAAGACAGAAGCTAGACAAATAAATCAGACATGGAATATGCCAAATGTTGTGATTAAATCTTGGTGATGTGCAATGCCTTGACATTTGCTTTTGTACTTGGCCTTTAACCTTCGTCCTCCAGCTGAAGTGAAGAGGCAGAATTGGGGGAAGGGAGTACAGGATAAGCTGCTTATTGTTATTGCGAAACTTCATAAAATTGAGTTTCAAAAGCTTGAAAGAGAACAGCAAGATGTTCAAGTAAATAAAATTTTTCTTATAATTTTTATTTTGCCCTCTAGTGATAAACAAAGACATGTCTGGTCTTTCTCAGTCTATTCACCATTCTACTTTTCCCTAAGTTACTTTTGTTTCCATCATTTAAAGGCCCAGATCTGTTTGGAGTCCTTAGAGTTACAGTTGAATAAAACCTAAAGTCAGAGAATATATGATGTGTATGCCATGAGGTTGAGATGACAAAGCGTGGGTCAGAGACACTCACAAGCCATTGAAAGGTAAGTTTAAGGCAGATAATTCACAAAAATTAGCAGAAATGGGAGAAAGACCAGAATAATTCAATAAATAAAGATCAATCATCAAAAGAAGTTGGAATTCCACCTATATGAGAGACACTATATCTGTAAGGGTTTAATTAGAAAGAAGAAACTGGACTTAGAAGAGAAAAAATGCTATCATTTATTATGTGTGGACTTCTTATAGAAATATAGAGAAGTTGCTTATGAAACAATACAAAAGTATACAGTTCATGGAACGTACCACAAAAGATATTTAGATACAGCAGCTAACCAGAAGAATATGATTGTTGTTGACAATTCCAGAATCTAACGGTAAGATATGTAATACTTTACTTAAAGCTGTATTTGTAGTATTTTACAGGAACATAGGAAAGGCCTTCTTTGCTCACTCCCATTCTCAGAACAATTGTGAAGGAGTAAAAAACACGAAGCACCAGGGCATGGAAAGGTGAAAATGCCTGTAATGGGAGAGACAAAATGTGAGAAAGAGGAAGAAATATATCCACCAGGTCTCACCTTCTATTAGTGTTAACCTCCCTGCTGGGCTGCACAAGTGTGGCCGCGTGGCATAAGCAGAAAGGTTCCCCGGTGACATAAACAGAGACAGGAGGCAAAAACAAGCAAACAAGAGGCACAGAACTGGAACAAAAGACAGTGAGGATCTGAAATGGTACACAGAAAAAGAGGATACACAAGAGGTACACAAGGACAGTGGATACCAACAGAATTGAAAGCCATGATACAGGATTAAGAGCACCAATGCAGTGAGAGGAGATAGAAACTGCATTCATGGGTTACTCCAGTGTTTAGAGGCCAGAAAGACAAAAAGCAAAAGTGGTGGAGAGGTTGGGGAAGTAGGATGAAAGCCAGGAGAGTGTGGGGTTCTAGAAACTAAATTAAGAAAGGAATTCAGCGGGCAAGGTGGCTCACACCTGTAACCCTAACACTTTGGGAGGCCAAGGCAGGAGGATCACTTGAGGCCAGGAATTTGAGACCAGTCTGGACAACACAATGAGATCCTGTCTCTATAAAAAAAGAAAAAAAAATGTTTTTAATTAGTCAGATATGGTGCCGCATGCCTGTAGTCTCAGCTACTAGGGAGGATGAAGCGGGAGGATCATTTGAGCTCAGGAGTTCAAGGCTGCAGTGAACAATGATCACGCCACTGCACTTCAGCCTGGATAACAGGGTGAGACCCTGTACAAAAAAAGGAAAGAAATAAAGACAGAGAGAGACAGAAAGAGCAGGGAAGGTAAAGTAGAAGGGGAAAGGGGAAGGGGTAAGGGAAGGGAAGCAGAGGGGTGGGGAGGGAAGGGAGACAGTGATCAACTATATCATGGCAAATGCAGCCAAGAGATTAACTAAGAAACTAGCCAGCCATTGCATATAGCAATGATGTGAAGGTTATCAGTGACTTTGTCAAGAGCAGCCGAAAGAGCCTACTTGGAGTAGATTAAATGGGAAGAGAGGAATTTGGGGAAATTATCATAGGTAACTCTTCCCAAACAGTTTTTTTATTGCTATGATAATATTTTTAATCAACACATAATCATTGTACATATTTATGGAATAAGATGTGATATTTCAATACATGTATACAATATGTAATGATCAAATCAGGGTAATTAGCATATCCATCAGCTCAAACAACATTTGTGTTGAAAACATTCAAAATTCGCTCTTCTAGCTATTTGAAAATATACAATAAATTGTTGTAAATTATAGTCACCCTGTAGTGCTATAGAACACTAGAACTTTCTCCTGTCTAGCTGTACTTCTGTATCCCTTCACCAGCCTCTCGCTATTCCCCCTTCCCCAATCCATCCCCACTTGTAGTAATCACTACCCTACTGTCTACTTTTATGAAATCAACTGTTTTAGCTTCCACATATGAGTGAGAACATGTGGAATGTATCTTTATGTACCTGGCTTATTTCACTCAACAACTCAAGAGTTTCATCACAGTAGGAGAAAAAGGTGGAAGAGTAGCTGAAAAGAAAGTGGGTTGAAGGTGCTGCTTCTTTTAAGAGTAAAGTAATTACAAGATGGCTATGGGAATAACCCAGAAGAATGGTAAAAATTGAGAATGCAAAACAGGAGAAAACTGCTGAAGGATTATCCTTGAGTGGGTGAAAGGAGATGTACTCTAGTGCTCACAGTAAGGAGGTACAGGGCAGTTTATCCATATTCACTGAAGATGAGGCAAAGCATAGGAACACAGATTTAGACAGGTGAGTAGGTAATGGTGGTGATTAAGGACATTCTCTCTCTTTTTTTTTTTTTTTTTTTCTGATGGAGTCACGCTCCGTGGCCCAGGCTGGAGTGCATTGGCACAATCTTTTCTCACTGCAACTTCCGCCTCCCGGGTTCAAGTTATTCTCCTGCCTCAGTCTCCCAAGTAGCTGGGATTATAAGCATGCACCACCATGCCCAGCTAATTTTTGTATTTTTAGTAGAGACAGGGACTCATCATGTTGGCCAGGATGGTCTCCCAAAGTGCTGGGATTACAGGCGTGAGCCACTGCACCTGGCCCGCATTCCTTCAATTTTCTTTTTTTATTTTTTATTTTTATTTTATTTTTATTATACTTTAAGTTCTAGGGTATATGTGCAGAACGTGCAGGTTGTTACATATGTATACATGTGCCATGTTGGTGTGCTGCACCCATTAACTCATCATTTACATTAGGTATATCTCCTAATGCTATCCCTCACTGCTCCCCCCTCCCCCCTCCCCACAATAGGTCCTGGTGTATAATGTTCCCCTTCCTGTGTCCAAGTGATCTCATTGTTCAATTCCCACCTATGAGTGAGAACATGTGGTGTTTGGTTTTTTGTCCTTGCGATAGTTTGCTGAGAATGATAGTTTCCAGCTGCATCCATGTCCCTACAAAGGACACAAACTCATCCTTTTTTGTGGCTGCATAGTATTCCATGGTGCATATGTGCCACATTTTCTTAATCCAGTCTGTCACTGATGGACATTTGGGTTGATTCCATGTCTTTGCTATTATGAATAGTGCTGCAATAAACATATGTATGCATGTGTCTTTATAGCAGCATGATTTATAATCCTGTGGGTATATACCCAGTAATGGAATAGTTGGGTGAAATGGTATTTCTAGCTCTAGATCCTTGAGGGATCGCCACACTGTTTTCCACAATGGTTGAACTAGTTTACAGTCCCACCAACAGCGTAAAAGTGTTCCTATTTCTCCACATCCTCTCCAGCACCTGTTGTTTCCTGACTTTTTAATGATTGCCATTCTAACTGGTCTGAGATGGTATCTCATTGTGGTTTTGATTTGCATTTCTCTGATGGCCAGTGATGATGAGCATTTTTTCATGTGTCTGTTGGCTGTGTGAATGTCTTCTTTTGAGAAGTGTCTGTTCATATCCTTTGCCCACTTTTTGATGGGGTTGTTTTTTTCTTGTAAATTTATTCGAGTTCTTTGTAGGTTCTGGGTATTAGCCCTTTGTCAGATGAGTAGATTGTAAAAATTTTCTCCCATTCTGTAGGTTGCCTGTTCACTCTGATGGTAGTTTCTTTTGCTGTACAGAAGCTCTTTAGTTTAATTAGATCCCATTTGTCAATTTTGGCTTTTCTTGCCATTGCTTTTGGTGTTTTAGACATGAAGTCCTTACCCATGCCTATGTCCTGAATGGTATTGCCTAGGTTTTCTTCTAGGGCTTTTATGGTTTTAGGTCTAACATTTAAGTCTCTAATCCATCTTGAATTAATTTTTGTATAAGGAGTAAGGAAAGGATCCAGTTTCAGCTTTCTACTTATGGCTAGCCAGTTTTCCTAGCACCATTCATTAAATAGGGAATCCTTTCCCTATTTCTTGTTTTTGTCAGGTTTGTCAAAGATCAGATGGCTGTAGATGTGTGGTATTATTTCTGAGGGCTCTATTCTGTTCTTAGAGATATAGAAAGCAAAGTCATAAGCTGAGCGTGAGTATTGGAGAGGAGGTACTAGAGGTTCGAGGAGAAAGGATATGTATATAATGGGTCTACAGAAGAAGAGGGGGAGTAAATTCAGTAGAGAAAACTGGATAATAGTAAGACAACATTAAGAGCCCCCAGAGGAATGATGCAGGGCTGACAGAACTGACTCTGGAGCAGACAGACAACCTGATCATAAAATTTCCACCAGCTTTTAGCTAAGTGAACTGGGGAAGTGAATGAACCTCTCTGATCTGCCCTTTCCTGCTCCATAATAATACATTCCATATTGAGTATTAGGAGAATATATAAAATATATATATGGTTTATATATGTTTATATACATATATGTTGTTTATATATTTATATATGTATACTATATATTGTTAGTATATATTAATATGCATATATTATTATGATATATACATAATCTATATTTTAGTATATATGTTGTTTATATATTATATGAGCATGTTATCTATTGTTTATATATAAGTATATATAATATATATTGTTTGTATATATAAGTGTATATATGTTGTTTATATATTGTAAATATATTATACATATTATATATAAGTATATTATATATAGGTATATGTAATGTATAATAATATATAAGTATATATAATACATATATATACACACATATAAATTATATATAGAATTGTGCCTGAAACAAAGATTATATGTGATGACTATTGTCTATATTAACATTAGTGGCCATGAACTCAAATTCAAGAGAAACACCAAAGATCAACATTTATCAAAGTCACTTAACTCTTTTTTTTCTTTTGCCACTAATAAGTTATCAAGTCCTGTTAATTCTAATTAAAATAAAACTCAAATGTCACATCGAATTATATAAAATTGCCGATATTCAATTGCTAGTTTTCTACAAAAGCTATATACAAGTAGACCTATTTAGTGTTCTAATTTGTGTCAGACCAACTCTTATGGAGGGACCCAAGCTCTAGCAGACTACAAGATTTACGCAGTGCTTTACTGGCAAGTTGTTTTAGCTAAGATAAAACTGTCTTTACAACTTTCCCATATATTTTTCTATGTCTATTCCTATTTGATTCTAGAACTTAATGACATCTACACACAGCACCAAAAAAAATGTCTTCTAAAAACTCTCTTTAAAAACAAATCACAGCAAAAACTATTTTTCTAAATTGAAGAAAGAGGCATCTAAGTTATGAGAAGAATGAGCGATGAGTTCTCGGAAGCCTAAAGGAAAGTAATGGATGTACAGCGAAAATCAATTGAGCCCTGGAGGGAGGAAAGGAAGCTTCAGCAGGGACCACCCCAGGCCCATGCCTGAGATTTCCCTGAAAAATATCACGAAGATGAACAATGAACCGGGGAGAGGCAAAAGCCTGAAAATGAACAAACAAAAACCTCTAAAACACACAATGCTCATTTTAAAAAAAGGAAGAAACTGAGACAAAATGACTTGCATTGTTTTTCCTGCAATACATAATGCAATGCATTCTACCCAAACATTCACTCCATCCTGCAAACTTCCAAATGATACTGCAGTTACTCCAGTTCCCACCAAAGGAGTCCATTAAAAATGAACCTAAATTCTTCTGAACAGCCTTAGGTACTTGATGGATGATAATTTACCTTTTAAAAAAACGTAGTTACAGTTTCTGAAGAGTGAAAATAGCATTGCAGTTCCATCTGCTGCTTCAGCGGTAAGGAAGCCTGTGCTTGCCGCGTCTCTCCGCTCGTGTTCCATCTAATTGGAGAGCACACCAGAGTCGACGTGCAGGCTGCAAAGTCTGCCTAGGCTCCATGCTGAAGGGCAGCATTTCACAAACATAATCAGTTTTTAAATATGCAAGCTTCTGCCTGTGTTTACACAGGGACCATTTTATTTTTGAATTTAAACTAGCAAAAATAAGTTTTATTTCCAGAAGAATTCACTATCAAACTTCATTTCGCAGCTGAGGTGCCAAGATGCATAATGCATATGTAATTTATGGAATTCCTACACATTTTAATTGCCAAATTCAAATTAAATAAATGATATTAATGAAAACCCAAGCAGTTGCAGGAACCCTTGGCTGAATCTATATTTAACAAGTATTGACAGGCACTTTTTTATTAAGAAGGCAATAATCACACACCAGCTGCTGCCAGTTAAATGAAACTAACTCAATTGTTAAATTACAAATGTAAGGACTGAGTTATAAATATGTTTGATTTAAATGGACCTTGGGCAGATTTTTTTTTTTTTTTGTAGCATCTGGTGCAGCAAATTCTCAATCATTTAAGGATGGGTAATTTGGACCCTTTGCTTCTTTCTCCTACATCTTTGTGCTTTTAGTGTATTAGCAACTTTTGCCAGAGAAAGGGCAAAATGAGAGATAAGGAACCTACATCCATTCCTGCCAACGATTGACTCCAGTGTTAGAAACAATAACACTACACATTGTTTGAGCTTCTTTTCAAATAACAAGAAAATGACCAAAATTGTGTATAATAATAAGTCCTCTATCTGGTAACTACAAAATGGTATTTTTCATTGTACCATATAGTTTTCAGATTAGTGACTTTCTACTTAAAGACATATTTTGTGATGAAATTCTTATTAATCACTGTTTCTTAATTTATTCAATTCTAAGTCCATTTATAAAATTTACATTGTCCTGGGTGGACTTATAAAAATGGCTAAGAATTTTAGTTAAATTTAAGATATTTTCTTTGATTCCTAAGCCTCTGAGGATAAGAGACAAAAAAAGATATAAATGAAAAGTACAGAGATTAGGAAATAAGATAGCATAAAATAGACCCCAATGAAATGGTGAAAGTTGATGGAAAAATTGTAAATAGTTTAGCAGAGAAGAGGAGGATAAAAAGATATTTGTCTCATGGAAATCCTGAGCATTCCAATAACTGGAGGCCATAGTACCTTGGAAAGCAGAGTTGAGTTGCAGGAACAAAAATTTGGACTTTACGTTAGGCACAGTGGCTCATGCCTATAATCCCACCATGTTGGGAGATCAAGTTGGGAGGATTGCTTGAGGCCAGGAGTTTGAGGCCAGCCTGGGCAACACAGCAAGACCTCATCTCTACAAAAAAAAAAATTTTTAATTAGTTAGGTATGTTGGCACATGCTTGTAATCCCAGCTACTCAGGAGGCTGAGCAAGAGGATCACTTGAGACCAGGAGTTCAAGGCTGCAGTGAGCTGTGATTGTACTACTTCACTCTAGTCTGGGCAACAGAGAGAGACCTGGTCTCTAAAATAAGACTTTAAGAAGTAGGACTTTATAAAAAGCCTATATACAAATATCAGATTCTCTCAGACCTCTTCCTAACTCAGGACACTCAGGCCAATGTACTTGATTCTAACCCTTTCTCCCTCTATTCTCCCAAAGATTGGCCTCCAAGAAATACTAGACTCTCCAATTAGCTTTTAATTGCATCATTCACAAATGAGTAGCTAGCCAAAGATGAGTACTATTTTTAAAAGGCTTTGTGCTGAATATTCTCTATTTGTCTCTCCACAGACCCCCCACTTCCTTTTCTACCCTGTACCATGACCCAGGAGGCTGAGCCCTAGAGAATGCAGGAGCCAGGTCCTGGAGTCCTGGCTGCCAGGTAGATTGAGTTAAGGAGAGGCCCCAGCCAGGGATTGCAAGAGAAGAATGAAGTCTCTCTCCCCGCCGAGCCAGTTTGGCTATAGTTATATTACTTTATTAAACAATATACTAATATTGTTTAAAAATAACTGTAGCTACTTTCAGGCAGCTTTCTTCTCCAGTGGCAACCATAGTGTTCTAAGTCTCATTAATTTCTCCCTTCTCTCACCATTCAGGCCTACAGCAGTAAGAGGGCCTCACTACTGCTAACCTCTGTTTTTTTGTTTTGTTTTGTTTGTTTTGTTTCACCATCTAGGGGTTGTTTACCCTAAACCCTGCAAACAAACCCTTTAAAGAAGCCTTTCCATCACCTTGCCTGAGAGTGACAACTATTACCTACCAGGATCCTGATAGAGCCTGTGACTTGAAAGATACAGACCAAATCAAACCAGCAGAAAAAGAGACTTTTTTAAAAAAAATAGCTATAGTTTGGAAGAAGAGATATAAAAAATAACATCAGAGAAAAAAGAAAAGATATTAAGATATTACATCTAACAAACATTAGCAAGAACAGACTGCTGGAGAAAAGAAACAATCAGAAAAAGAATAAAACTCTCTTGGAAATTAAAAATTCAATCAACTGAAATTTTTAAAAATAGAGATGACAGAAGATAGAGCAAACAGAATTCACCAGAAACTAGAAAAAAAGGATCAAAACAAAAAATGGGGAGAGAAGTGATAAGAAAACTTGAGCATCAGATCAGAACATCCAACATCCCACTACTAGATGTTCCAGAAAGAGAGAGAGCAGAGAAAACAAAGGCAGAGAAATTAAGAAAATAATTTTTGAAATTTAATTTAAGGAAAAAAAAATCCCAACTGAAGAGCACAAATCTTCAAAACAAAAGGGCCCACAGATTGTCCAGCACATCATTGTGAAATTTCAGCTCATGGAACTTTTCCAGACTAAACAAACAGGAGTAAAGAAAACTGATGCTGAATTCTGGGTATGAAGCAATAAGGCTGTGTCTCATCTTGGACACATCCTAGATCAGGAATTTTTTTTTTTTTTTTTTTTTTTGCTACAAAATAAAGAATCTGTAGATTAGATAAGAGTATTATATCAAAATTCTTTTCCTCATCTAGAAAATGCAACTGTGGTGAAAGAATGTCCTTGTTTTTAGAAAATACAAACTGAAGCATTTAAGAGAAAAGGGGCATGATATCTGCAACTTACTCTCAAATGGTTCAAAATGAATAACAATATGCATATCAATAGAAAGACACATTGACAAATACACTAATTACAAATATATTTTTTAAATTGGTAACATTCAGAGAATCTGGATGATGTATATGGAACAATTATTTTTACTATTTTGGCATCTTTTTCATAAGCTTACATTATTTCAAAATGAAAAATTTACATATATGATATATATGTGCATACATATATTATACATACAAATTTATTTTGATATATGTATTTTAGTTAGAACAAACATTATCTGCAAAGATCAGAGTGGCACTAGACAGAATTCTCAACAGAAGCAATGGATCAATAATGTCAAAATGTTGAGGGAAAATTATTTTCGACCTAGAATTTTGAACCCACTCCACTGTCAATCAAGTTTCAAGTGTAAAATGAAGACATTTTGAGACATATAATGATGAAAAGAAATGTATCATCGATGATTCCTTCCGTATGAAGCTACAATAAGATGTGCTATAACAAAAGGAGGTAGAAAACCAAGAGAGGACAACCTAGGATTTAAGCCCAAGGATTTCGAACACTGGGGCTAGAGAGTGGGAAGTCCCAGAACAACAGCTGTGCGGCAACATCAGGAGCAAGCATCCCAGGCAGGAGCCAGGGAGAGGGCCACAGCAGGAGGTTTCCAGGGAAAGCAAAAGATTGTGGGTTAATGGGTTTGTTTAAATACTTGGAAAATTATTGACCTGTTAAGTATTTCGTGTCGAAAAGAGGTAGATAAACAGAAAACTAAGCAAATGAGGAGAGAGAGAGAAAGCCATTAATTTCAGAAAACAACAAAAGGTTGTGCCGTGAAGAAATCTATCAACGGTATTCACGTAATAATGATCATATGAAATTGACTAATGGTGTAAATGAAAACTATATTACAGTTACATCAAGACAATAAGGAGGGAGTCGGTAAAGGAATGAGGTGGTATATGAGAGGCATATCATTGGCCACCATAACAGGAAGCAAATAAAATCTAAAATCGATAATCAAGAAATAATAACATTTGCATGTTGTTTATCATGAACGTAAGTATCAGAAGCAACGGCAAGAAAGTTGGAAGTTTTGCCTTTGTAGAAAGAGACCAAGGGTTGTGGGGAGGGAGGTGTTATTTCGAGTAAGCTTGGTGTTTTAATACTATGTATTATATTACCTTGATAAAACTAAAAATTTAAAAATTAAAATATGATCAAGTACTCCATATATATCCTATTATTTAATAGTAAAACATATTTTACATACATTTGTATCTATAGATATATTGCATTTTCTTCAAGGAGCTTGGTAAAATAAATAAATAAATGTGGAATGGAAATAATGATGAACCTTGAAATCCCATAGATTCACACTCACCTATTCATATCACTTAAGATTTTCTGCAATAGTCATATTTTCAAAGATTATATCCAACTATCCCAACAAATATGCTTATGCTTGTCAGACAATGTGATCTGGTTTTCTGATTAAAAATTATTGTTATTCTAACCATATCTTTAACCTTTTACTAATTCAACTTAGGCATATCAAATAATTTAATGTTAGTGCAGTTGTAAACTTTTACACAAGATATGGAAAAATCTATTGCCTCTATCTTTAGTGTGATAAAAGGTCATCTTCAGACAAAAAAAAAAAGTCACTGTCCTGTTTTGACCTTGGTATTTAAAGAATTCCAGCTATGTTCTAGAAAGATAGATCCATTTTGAAATCACCTGCCACAGTTTACTTATCCCTTTTGGATAGCTAAATCGTAAAATGTGTTGAAAGTAAGGTAAAGAACTTCAGAAGAGAATAAATGGTGGATGATGAACAAATGGGAAAAAGGAAACAACAGTACACACATATCTATCAGTTCACTAAACTCTCTTAACTGCGTGAAGTTAATTATTCACAGATTACAGATGAGGAAACTAAAGTTCAGAGAGCAGGTAACTTGCCACAGATCATCTATCAATTTAATTGAACAATTATTAAACAATTATTGTGTGCCAAATACTGTGCCACCACACATTAGTAATGTGATAGTGATGGTTTTCAGGGAGCTTACAAACTCAGGGGAAAAAAAAAAAAGATAAGAAAATGGATAAGAAGTAAATATACAGTGTGCTATGGAAGCACCTGAGAGGGGCAGTGAACCTAGGGCTTCCTGGAAAGCTGACAGCTAAGCTGAAACCTGAAAACTAACTGAGAAGTAGCTAGACAAAATGGGTTAGCTTAAGGGTGCTTCCAGAAGAGAAAAAAATGGAAAGTATTTAAAGCCAGGATTTAATTGACTTCAAGATGTAGGTCTGTATTTGAATGAAATTGACATCATTTGTTCATTCAAGTAGCATTGCTTCAGCATTGGTTGGTAAGTATTTTAGGGAATATCCAACATATACAATGTGTGGTTCCTATCTGTTATGGACTGACTGTGTCTCTCCAAAATTCTTATGTTGAAGCCCTTACACCAGTATGATGATATTTGGAGGAAGAGTATTTGGAAGGTAATTAGGTTTAGATGAGGACAGGAGGGTAGTGTCCTCATGGTGGGATTAGTGAGCATATGAGAAGAGGAAGAGATCAGAGCTCTCCCTGTTTCTCCACCATGTGAGGACACAGTAAAAAGGCAGCCATCAACAAGCCAGAAAGAGGATCATCATCAGGAACCAAATGGACCTGCACCTTGATCTTGGACTTCTCAGGCTCCAGAACCGTGAGAAATAAATTCCTGTCATCTAAGTCCCCCGGTTTATGGTATTTTGTTATGGTTGATAAATATACCATCCTTTATAAAACTCAGAATATACCTAGAAGGCAAGATAGAACTGCAAAACACATTAGTAAGTCAAAAATGGGCTGAACTGGATCCAGTGAAGAGTACTGTCTGCTATCAAAATGACTTGGTTTGGGATCCAAATCCCTCAGTAAAGTGACTGAACCTCTCCACATTTCACATCTCTAAATTAGTAAGTATACGTATCTCGTAGAGTTGCTGTGAGGATTGAATGAGGTAATGGAGTCCTTGTAAAGGCTTGAGAAATGATAACCATCACCATCCCAATTAATGACTACTTAGTATTTTAATAACATGCTTGTTTTTGTCTTCAGCACCTTTATTCTTCTGTCTGGCTCAGGCTCCCACTATCTCTTCCAAGGTCCAACCTCTTCTCATCTTTCAGATTTTTATTTTATTATCACCTCCTATTATCACCCTTCCTGTCTTTAATGGTACTACCCTCTTCTTAATGGTACTATCTCAGCCCTATAAAGACTTGTCACTATATCCAACTACCTGTTTTAAATGTGTAATTGTGTTATTTATCTGCTCCTAACAAGGTAAATTCCATGAAACTAGAGTCATTTTCTTATCTAATGCCCCATCCCAACACCTAGAACAAGTATCTAGTACACAGTAGTGACTCAACAAACATTTTTAATAAATAAATAAATGCCATTCGATTAAAAATTATAAATCAGATATAGAGAATGCAATGGTTTCATGGGGAAATTGGCATCTATGTGAAATCTTGATAGTATTTATGAGGTTCACCTCACGGAGAATAATATTCTGTCCAGGAAACCAGTGCCCACAAGTTCAGTAGCTGTGCCCATATAACATTAGAATTTACCTTGATCTTGACACACAGTCCATCAACTTGACATCTTTTCATCTCACCTATAGTTCTTGACCAGGGACAATATTACCCCCTTATGGCATATTGTCTCATTTTATTTTGTTTTGACTGGGAGGTATTTTTTTGATAAATACATGCAACGAATACTACCTGGGGAGTTCTGCTGGCACAGAGGTCCTGAGAATGAGGAATGCCATGTGTCCTGCAATGCATTAGACAATCTCTCACAATGAATGATTGCCCTGAACAAAACTCCCTTTAGAGTAGAGACAGTGCAGAGCTAAGCTTCAGAGTTTCTCAGCTGTCAAGGCTGGGAACCCGAAAATGTGGGGTTTCTTTTTTGAACAACTGTACCTGCTTGCTCCTAGCTAACGAATACTCCTCTCTGCTCCCACATTTACCCTTATCCCAGAAACAATTTCTGAACTCTCTTGTCCTAGAATTCCCCACTTCTGATTAAGGTAAATCTCTCAGTTGTCTATCTTGTGCTTTAAGTCTGCAATATTTTAGTGAATATCTGAAAATCAAATTTTTCCACAATCTAAAGTCCCAAAAGTAGTTTAACTGATAGCAGTACAGCATTTAAATTTTTTAGAAAACAAGTTTTTATAATACACTAAATTGGTATTAATCTATATTAACAGGATTTGAGAAGATGTAGACATAGGAATAAGTAATTTATCAGGCATTTCATTTACTCAATATGTATTATATTGCTCCTCTAATCATATAGGCATTGGACTAGGGACCCAGGTGGTATAAGCATATATAGGTCTCTATACTTTCATTAAAAATACTGGGAGACAATTTTCCACAGCTTGTTCATGATTCTGTATATTGTGCTAGCAGAAGCACTAACCACCTTTTCGTCTCAGACTATCTTTCCAAGGATGTTTGTAGAGTGAACAACAATTGGAAGATGCAGAGACCAGAAGTCAAGTTTGCTGATTGTCCAGTATAATAAATATACTGTCTTCCTCTGGAGCAAAACAAGCTGAAAGGCTTATTTACAGCATCTTATATAAGATTCAGCTCTCCTACATTTGGGGCTTCTCAACTGTAACACAAAGCCCCAGAGTGCACAATATCCAACTGGGCTTCTCTCTGTTAATCCCACTGGACTTGAGGAACAAGAAGAATCAACAAAACATGAAGTCCATGTTGTCTGCAATGCCATCTGTATTAAGGCCATTTGTCTCTGACCCAGGAGTCTCATGTCTCCTGGGTCCATGGAGTTGCAGAAGAGTGTCCACGAAACTGTAACTTGTTGTTATTAATACCTTGCAATTAGGATAAATTCCCAGGCTGTTCATAGTACTTGCCAACAAATAAATAGTAATTACAGTGTAGACGAACATACAATATACACCTTGAAACACATAATAGATAAAACTGTATCAGAAATGAGAGGAAGAAAAAATGACTTTGATAGCATTTGATTAAGATCTCAAAAAAATAAATGTTTCAGTGATAAAGGAAATACATTTCAAACAGGAAGAAGTGTCATGTGCAGAAGTACAGAACTGGAAAATATGATACAAGTTTAGAAAGTGACAAATAATTATTTTAGCTGGACTATGAAATTGATGAAAATAAAGCTAAATATAAAGGCATTGCTTTCTGGCATGCAATATTTATTCTGGGAACTTAGATGAAGTCAATGATCTATTGCCTCAGAGACCACTGAATAACCTAGAATTTGTTCCTTTTGGTTTTGGAAATCTTTTAGGCTGTTTTCAAGATAAAGACTAGCTGCATAACCAGCTCTCAGATCACATCAACACTCATTGGCATGACGGCGATGTCCTTCTAGCTCATCTCCCCACCCCCATGTCTATGTTTGTCCCGCCAGCTACACTGCATTCCTGTCCACAAACTGGTCAGAAGAATCCTTTTTCCTAAATTGAAAAAAGATTGTATATATTTATTAGGTATAATGTAATTTTTCAATATATATATAGTAGAATAATTAAATCAACCTAATTAACATGTTCGTCACCTCAATTGTCATATTTTTGTGGTGAGAAGATTTAAAATCTACTCTTTTAGCAATTTTGAAATGCACATTGCTGTTAACTATAGTCACTATGCTATGCAATAACAGATCAAAAACTTACCCCTGTCTAACCAAAACTTTGTACCCCTTGACCAATATCTCCTCTTTCCTCATTCCCCCGACATAACCACTAGCCTCTGGAAATCACCATTCTAATTCTCTGCTTTTATGAGTTCAGCTTTCTAGATGAACCTGGAGGACATTATGCTCATTGAAATAAGCCAATCACAAGAAAGACGGATACTGCATGATCTCACTTACATATGGAATCTTAAAAAGATTCATGTGCAGAATATGCAAGTTTGTTACATAGCTATACGCATGCCATGATAGCTTGCTGCACCCATCAATCCTTCACCTACATTAGGTATTTCTCCTAATGCTATCCCTCCCCTAGCCCCCAATTCTCCAACAGGCCCCAGTGTGTGATGTTCCCCTCCCTGTGTCCATGTGTCCTCATTGTTCAACTCCCACTTATGAGTGAGAATATGTGGTGTTTGGTTTTCTGTTCTTGTACTAGTTTACTGAGAATGATGGTTTCCAGCTTCATCCATGTCCCTGCAAAGGACATGAACTCATCCTTTTTTATGGCTGCATAGTATTCTACAGTGTGTATTCAATGCTATCCCCATCAAGCTACCATTGACTTTCTTCACAGAGTTAGAAAAAAACTACTTTAAATTTCATATGGAACCAAAAAAGAGCCCGAATAGTCAAGATAATCCTAGGCAAAAAGAAGAATCTTTTAAAATTACAAATAAGATCCAATAACTTTTGCATTAAACCTTCAAAGGGCTTTTAATCATACTTGGAATAAAATCTAAACTCCTACATAATCTAGTCCTGGTGTAGATTCCCTTCCTTCCCTTATTCCATTTCAGCCACAATGAGAACTTGTACCAGCTTTTCCTAATTCTGTATAGTCTATTCTCATTAAGCTTTGCAAAGCTAGCTCCTTCATCTCATTAAAGCTACAGAATAATGTTACCATTCAGAGCTATCTTCTCTGACCACACAATGGAAAGTGGCCACCCAGCTAAGGCTGCTGCATTGCACAACTCTGGGGTGCCTCTGACACCAAAGCCTATGTGGATGACATCCTGGGGTTCTCCAACACACACCCATTCAGACATAGATTAAATTCCCACAATCACTCTCTTGCACATTTTCTTGTTTTATTATAATTACATCACTTACTACAACATGGTATTTTTTGCTTTTATTTTTTATCTGTTATTGTCTATCTCCCTGCCTCAGTCTGTTTTTGCTGGTATAACAGAGTACCACAAACTGGGTCATTAATGAAGAACAGAAATTTATTTCTCAGGGCTCTGGACACTGGGAAGTTCAAGAGCAAGGTACCATCATCCAGTGAGGGCGGCTCTCTGCTTCCGAGATGGTACTTTGAAATGCTACATCCTCCAGAAGACAGCAAAGCTGTGTCTTCACATGGACAGAAGAGTCAAAAGGGGGCCAAATTCCCTCCATATGTTCTTTTATAATGGCATCAATCTATTCACGAGAGTGGAGCCTTCATGACCTAAACACTTTCCAAAAGGCCACACCTCTCAATTCAGTTACACTAGGGATTAAGTTTCAACATGCATCTTTGGAGGTGACAAAAACATTCAAATCATAGCACACTCCCCCTACTTGGATATAATCTCATAGTACTACTATTTTTCCCAAAACTGTGACATCGTGTTATACATGTTATTTAATGTTACTCAGATGAATCAAGAAATATGGCATTGGTTCATATCATTTCTCTCAACTTTATTATTTGGTGTATATTCACAACGTATCAGACAAAATTCATTCTTAGTAAAAGGCAAATAGATATTTTGCCAATTGGAAAGCAATACTAAATAATGAGAGGGTGAGTTTGCTACAAGTTTTCTTAACCAACTGGGAATGTCACAATTTGATGAGACATGTACTTGTTCCCAAGGTCACCACAGATTAATAAACTTCTAAGGTTCTGATACAAGCAGCAGTACAACCATGTTTCTAATACAGATTATAAATACTAGGATTCTATTAGAAAGTAATATGGTATCTGAAAGCCTACTTCAAATAACCATGGGATAGTGGAGAAAAAATTGGTCAGATTAATCTTCCTATATATTTTAGAATCTGGAATAAAGCTTACATATATTTATGCAGTATAAATATGCATGTGTGTGTGTTTGTATATGTGTGTGTGTGTTTGTGTGTGTATGTGCATATGTGTCTGCGTGTGTGTGTGTGTGTGTGTGTGCGCGCGCATAAATGTCCTAGGGATGCTTTAACAATGTGCCACAAACTGCATGGCTTAAGTAACAGAAATGTATTGTCTCACCGTTCTGGAGGCTGGAAGTTCAAAATCAAGGTGTTAGCAGGGCTATGCTCCCTCTAAAGCCTCTAGAAAGGTGGATTCTCTGCTTCTTCCCACTGCTGCTAGCCCCAGGCACTCCCTATATTGTGGCTGTGTAACTCTAATCTCTCCCTCTGTCTTCACATGGCCTCCTTCCCTCTGTGTCTGTGTCTAAATTTTCCTCTTCTTTGAGTAACAATTCTGTCTTCTTAGATTGGATTTCCCTCATATTGGATTAAGGTCCAACTCCACCTTACTCCAGTATGACCTCATCTGATCTAATTATACCTGCAATGATCCCATTCCCAGATACAGTAGTCTCCTCCATCCATGGGGGATACATTCCAAGACCTCTACTGGATACCTGAAAACACAAATAGTACTAAACCCTACATATACTATGTTTTTGCCTATACATACATACGTATGATAAAATTTAATTATAAATTAAGTACAGTAAGAGATTAACAATAACATAGAACAATCATAATATAAGGTAACAAAAGTTATGTGGTTGTGGTCTCTCTCTTTCTCAAAATATATTATTGTAGTCCCTCTTCTTTGTGTGACAATGTGAGATAAAATGTCTGTGTGATGAGATGAAGTGAGGCAAATGACACAGACATTGTGATGTAATTATTAGGTTACTGCTGATTTTCTGACTATACATCGGAAGGATCATCCACTTCAGGGAGTCCTGGAACAGCAAGCCATGATGATGTCAATGGCTGGATGTCAGAAGCATACATGTCAATGACTAACGTATAAATACTGCATACAGTGTGGACACTCTGCCCAAAGGGATGATTTACATCCCAGGGAGGACATAGAATGGCACGAGATTTCATCATGCTATTCAGGACAGCATGCAATTTAAAATGTATGAATGGTTTATTTCTGGAATTTTTCATTCAATATATTTTCAGACTATAGCTGACTGTAAGTAACTGAAACCACAGAAAGCAAAATCCTGGGTAAGGAGGGACTACTGTGTGTGTATGTATATAAGAATGCACTAGAGAAACCAGGTAGAAACTGAAAAAGAGTCCGTCCTGAAAAGCTGAGGAGCAAGGGTAAGATTTGTAATTTTGCAGTATTTTTTCTTGAATGAACTTCTCAGACTGTCCACTGCTCAGATGTACCACAGATTTGTACCACAGAGGTATTGGCTTGAGGTGTCAAAGAAGAGTTAGGGGCTGACAAAACAACCATAAATTTGGGGCGGGGATTAAATCCAGAAAAGGAGGAAGAGGAGTCACTGAGGTGCTGAGCCCCAAAGATAAAATTCATCTTAATCCTGGGCTAACTTTTAATCTATATATGCTTAAGAAGATGGTGGGATCCAGGAAACTTAGCAATAAATAAAACAAAACAACAAAAACAATAACAGCAGCTTGGAGCTGAAAAAACAGAGCTAGTTCCCCAGACAAAAGAGACAGAATTGAGAGTACAGTCCAGCCTAATTAACTGACTCAATAACAACAACAACAGCAACAACAAAAACATGCCTCAGGAGAAAATACTAATAGAATCAAGAGTACCTACACTGTATCATTTATGTTAAATCCAATTAAAAATTACGTCATTTACCAAAAAATAAGAAAAGGTACCCATACTCAGGGTAAAAACAAAAACTACCCTAAGCTGAACCAGATACTGGAATTAGCAAAGATTTTAAAGCAACTATTTTAAACACATTCAAGAAAGATTTGCTTATGGCGAGTGAGCAATGATTTTGAACAATCACATGGGCTATCTCAGCAAAGAAACTGAAACTATAATACACAACCAAATTTAAAAAATTATAGAACCAGGAATTGTAATAACTATTAATAGAATAAAAAATTCCCTGGGTGGGCTAACCATAAGATCTATGGTAGCTGAAGATTCAATCAACTTGAGAATATATCAATAATTATTATCCAATCTTCAGAATAGAAAAAAAAAAGATGGACAGAAAACTAAGAGACATGTACACAATACAAAGTAATCCAACCTATATGCAACTGAAGTCCCAAAAAGCCAGGAAAGAGAATGAGACAGAAAAAAAGTATTTGAAAAATAATGGTGACTTCTAATTTCCAGTCTGATGTGTAAGGATTTTAGAAGTCATTGGTCCATCTTAACAACGAGTAAAAAAAACTGAATGAGCTGAAAAATCAGCAGTTCTTCTTAAATTTATCAGAGAAATGAAGTCATAGGACAAACTGTTTGGAGAGACAGGTGGATACAGAGAATCCCAAGACCTGTCTTCAAGAGAAACTATTTTACCATAATCTGAAAGATAAGGGTGTGATTAAAACCTAACTGACTTGGGTGAAGGAAAATACCCAACTTCAGCCTCCTGTAGCCAGCCTGTTCCACCAAAGGGGGTGAAGAAAATAAGAATTGAGAAGCACTTGTGAAGCTCACAGCTGGAGGGCTTAGGCACACGAAAACACTGAGACCTAACCATAGGACTATAGGACACATCTTACCCAACACCTTACAACTACATTGCAAAAGGCCTACTCCTGCAGTTCCTTTCATCCAATACATTAATAGCAAGTGTTATAACAGTCAATGGGCTTGCTGCCCAATGCACATAGAGGCCAATACCATGGCATTGTCTGCCTTTCCAAACAAAAATTCAAGGCCTACTAAAAGTAAAAAATAAATAAATAAATAAATAAATAAATAAATAAAAAGTTCGAAGCAACAGAACAAGCATCAGAACCAAAGGGAAATTTTTGTGCCACTCCTTGGTAATGGCCAAAACAACTAGACTATCAACCATCTTGAAACTGTTAACATTTATAAGCACTATATTCTCAAACTGTAGAATACATTGCTTTTCAAGTGCATGCCGACATTCAGCTAAATAGACCATATGTTGAGCCATAAAACAATATGAATCAGAATCCCAGTGAGAAATTTTTATAGAAATTAATAAGGTATTTCTAAAATTTATATGGAAATACAAAGGAACTAGAATACCTAAAACAATTTTTCAAAAGAAAAACAAAGTCAAAAAACATACACCATTTAACTACAAGATTTATTATAAAGCTATACAAATCCATCTGGACTTGGAATACAAATAGACAAATAGGTTATTGGAATACAATACAGAGCCCAGAAATAGACTCACCCTTACCACAGTTAATTGACATTTTACAGATTCCAAAGCAATTCAAAGCAGAAAGGAAAATCTTTTCAACAAATGGTGTTGGAACAACTGGACATCCAAATTAAAAAATCAATAAATAACCTCCATTTTTCACACCATATACAAAAATCATGCTGCAATGAAGCAGAGTTCTAAATGTTAAAGACAACATCATCATAACACTTTCTTTTTTTTTTTTTTTTTTTTTTTTTTTGAGACTGAGTCTCGCTCTGTCACCCAGGCTGGAGTGCAGCGGCACGATCTCAGCTCACTGCAAGCTCCGCCTCCCGGGTTCACACCATTCTCCTGCCTCAGCCTCCTGAGTAGCTGGGACTACAGGCACCCGCCACCACACCTGGCTAATTATTTGTATTTTTAGTAGAGACAGGGTTTCACTGTGTTAGCCAGGATGGTCTTGATCTCCTGACCTTGTGATCTGCCCACCTCAGCCTCCCAAAGTGCTGGGATTACAGGCATGAGCCACTAAGCCTGGCCATCACAATACTTTTTAAAAGTTAACAGAAAAATGTCCCTGTAGGCAAAACTTCTTATACAGAAAGAAGAAAAAAAAAATCACAGAAAAATAAATGATAAATTGCACTTTCTCAAAATTAAAAATTGCTTATCGAGACATCATTTAAAAAATTAATAGCAAACCACAGACTAGGAGGAAATAACCACAAAACATATAGCTGACTAAGGTCTTATATCCAGAATATATAAAAACCTCTTACAATAGACACTTATCAAATAAATAACTAGTGGCACATGAAAAAATGTTCAATATCATTTGCCATTGGGGAAATGCAAATTAAAAGTATAAAACATTACTAATAAAAAAGTAGAGTGCTACAACTACTCTGTAGATATATTTGGCATTTGTTGTACAGTTAATCATACACCAACACCTTGGTATAACAATGCTACTCCTAATTATTTATCTACGAGAAATGAAAACATATGTTCAAAAAAGAGACTTGTACAATTATATATATATATGTGTATGTATATATATATTTAGCAACTTTTCATCAACAGCCAAAAACATTACTTTCAATTGCCCATGAAGCATTCAGTTAGAATGCTAGCTAGAATGTGTTGGGCCATAAAACAATCACAAATAACTATCATTGGAAGAATGGAATGACAAATTGCCATATACTCATAAGATTGAATGCGGCAGAGTACGGTGGCTCAAGCCTGTAATCCCAGCACTTTGGGAGGCCGAGACAGGCGGATCACGAGGTCAGAAGATCGAGACCATCCTGGCTAACACGGTGAAACCCCGTCTCTACTAAAAAATACAAAAAACTAGCCGGGCGAGGTGGCAGGCGCCTGTAGTCCCAGCTACTCGGGAGGCTGAGGCAGGAGAATGGCATAAACCCGGGAGGCAGAGCTTGCAGTGAGCTGAGATCACGCCACGGCACTCCAGCCTGAATGAAAAGGAATTGATGACTAATACATACAAAACATGAATGAATGTCGTAGCTATTATTCTGAGTGAAAGACAGCACAGAGAAATTAAGGGTCCCCAAATTCAAAGCTAGACCAGGAGGGAAAAAATAGAGTTTCTATTGTATGATTCAATCCACATGAAGCTCTAAAACAGGTAAAACCAAATTATGGTGAGAAAAATCAGAATGGTCATTACCTGCCTATGAGGGATGGTGGTGATGGCAGGAAGAGATTGCCTTGGTGATACAGGAGGGGGCCAGGGAAGTGAATGGTAGAGAAAGGCCCCTGGTGAGGGCTCTACCCTTGGGCCTGAGCTCACAAACCTAGGTGAGGACAGGCACTCCTGTTTTCACACCCAAATGTTGAATTTTCCAAGACCACCCTGGCTTGCCATGCCCCCAATCCTGTGCCTATAAAACCCCAAGACCCTATCAGGCAGAGACACAAACAGCTAGACATTGAGAGGAACACAGCAGCAGCAGAACCTACAGACGCTGGCAGGCCATCAATGGGGGAAAAATATAAACACTTCGGGAAATTTGGCTAAGGGCAGTCAGAGGAAAGCCTGACAGCTGAGCAGCCCAACTCCAGGGGAAGACCACCTTCCCACTCCATACCTCTTCTGGCTCCCCATCCATCTGCTGAGAGCTACCTCCACCATTTACTAAACCTTGCACTCATTCTCCAAGCTCACATGTGATCCGATTTTTCCAGTACGCTAAGGCAAGAACCTCGGGTACAGAAAGCCCTCTGTCCTTGTGATAAGGCAGAGGGTCTAATTGAGCGGATTAACACAAGTCACCTGTGGACAGCTAAACTGAAAGAGTACACTGTAACACATGCCCACTGGGGCTTCAGGAGCTGTAAACACTCAACCCTAGACATTGCTGTGGGGTCGGAGCCCATGCTCCCCACAACCAGTCCATCTGCATGCTCCCCCTTAGGGGTATGAGCTGGGGGGCACTGAAGAAGTGAGCCGGACCCCCATCACACGCCCTGCAAGGGGGATAAGGGAACTTTTCCCATTTCATTGGAAGGGACATAAGTGAACTTTCCAGGCAGATGAAAATGTATTATAATCACGTTAGAGGTATAGTTTGTCTAAGTATAGACATTTGTCAAAAATTGTACTGATAACATTTATGCATTTCCATATATGTAATTTTACCTGAAAAAAGCTTTAAAAAATAAATAACAATTGAGTCTCCACTCAGTTATTAAGTGATAGGGAGACAGGATGACATGAGAATGACAGAATGATGATCATTATTGAATCTGAATCGTTGGTATAAGAGGTTCATAATACTATATTCTTTATTTTGCATGTGCTTGGTATCTCTTGTGAGTTTTAAATTATTGTACAATGATTCTTTCATTCAACAAATTTTTCTTTGTGGTTTTGATGTGGTAAGTACTGTTTTCTGTTCTGATGAGAAAAGGAACCAATACAAAAAAAAAAAAAAACCCATGGCTATTGTCATAGAACTCACATTGTGGTGAAGGAGGACAAACAAGAAATAAAATATTGAGTAAATAAATAATAAATAAGTAAAAGATACAATATAATGAATGGTTCTAAGTGCTGTAAAGGAAAAGCAGACAGGGAGGGGAAATAGCAAGTGTTATACCAAACAATCAATGGGTTTGCTGCCCAGTGCACATAGAGGCTGATACCATGGGATTGGTATTTCAGAAAAGAAAAGCTTTATTTGGAGTCTACTGGCAAGGGGAAAGGAGGAAATGCTCAAATACATCTCCAAGTGCTGGGGGTTGGGTCAGGTTTTATAAGCATAATGTAATGAGGTGTGATCCAATTGGATCTTTCAATGAGGTGATACCAGCAGGCATGATCTAATTGGATCCTGCCATGGGGTGGTGCAATGGCTCAATCTGATTGGATGTTGGATCCTGCTATGCGGTGTCCACTTCTTAATTCAGTCCCTGCTCCTCGGTCTGAGCACCTAGGTCCCCCTGCGGTTGCACACTTTCTTCATCTGGGCATGCTCAGGCTGCATGACCCGAGAGTCCATGGCAACTGAGAAACAACTCACAACACTAATACATAAAAGTTGAACCAGATTGCTCTGATGCAGTTACATAAGGAACAGGGGCAGAGGATATCATTTTAAACAGAGTGACAAGGGCCCACCGAGAAGCAGACATTTGAGGCATGGCCTGAAGAAAGATCATGGGTGCCTGGAATAAAGGAAGAACAAATGCCTCAATATGGCAGCACCCCAGTGTGTTCAAGGAGCAGCAATGCAGGACGGAGGGCTGATTGTTTATCAACATCTTAGGCCAGGGCAGCAACTTTGGCTCTCAACTGTAGTGCAATGTGGAACCACTAAAGGATTTTAAAGAGTAGGGGCTTGATCTTATTTACATTTTAATAGAATCGCTCTGGTTCCTGATGGGGATAAATTTAAGAAGACCAAGGTGAGGACAAGAAAAAAATTCAGATAAGAGAAGGTTGACTTGGACTAGTGTTCTATTTATGAAAGGTGTGAGAAATGGTCAGATCGGGGCATATTCTGAAGTCAAAACTGCCAAGTTCTGCTAAAGAATTATTTCTGGTGTGCAAGAGAAAGAGAAGAATAGAAAATAACTCCCATATATTGGCCTGACAACTTAGAGATGGAGTTATACGTTTTATGGAAATAAGACTGTAAGAAGGGTAGATTTGGAGACATACTCCATTCTAGGAGGGCAGGGTGAAATCCTGGGAGTTCTAAACACTGGTACCCCTATAGACTCAACATCTGATCTGGTAAACTTTGGGGCTTTCTAGTTTTTGAGAGTAGAACTCTGCAAGGTAAATTAAGATTTTATTATGTCTTGTCTGAAAGCTTCTTCCCCATAAGGGTAAAGGGGGGAATTTAGGATGACAGGAAGGAGAAAGGAAATCCAACTCTGCTCCATAGAAAGTAAGGAAAAGGCATGTGACTCTCAAAATCAGAACTGCAATTATTTACTGTCTCAAATGTAATTTAAAATTTTTAGTGGGTGGGAAGAAGGAAGTTAGATGAAAGCAGTTAGTATTAAGAGGTGGTGAGAACAAGAGTACATTATGGAGAGGAAGAAAAGGAAGGAGGGAGGGAAGGAGAGGAGGGGAGGGGATGGGCAGGGGAGAGGAGGGGAGGGGAGGGGGTGAGATGGTTAATACTGATTGTCAACTTGATTGGATTGAAGGATGCAAAGTATTGATCCTGGGTGTGTCTGTGCAGGTGTTGCCAAAGGAGATTAGCATTTGAGTCAGTGGATGGGGAGAGGCAGACCCACCCTCAATTTGGGTGGGCACCATCTAATCAGCTGCCAGCACGGTTAGAATAAAGCGGGCAGAAGTTGGAAGGACTTGATTATTGAGTCTTCAGGCCTCCATCTTTCTCCCAGGCTGGATGCTTCTTGCCCTGAAACATCAGACTCCAAGTTCTTCAGCTTTTGGACTCTTGAGCTTATACCAGTGGATTGCCCTGGGGCTGTCGGACCTTTGGCGACAGACTAAAGGCTTCACTGTCGGCTTCCCTACTTTGAGGCTTTGGGACTGGCTTCCTTGCTCCTCAGCTTGCAGACAGCCTATTGTGGGACGTCACCTTGTGATCACGTGAGTCAATTCTCCTAATCTCTTCTCATATATATATAACTAATTATATATATATATAAATATTTATATATATATATAAAAATAAAAATTAGTTCTGTCCCTCTAGAGAACCCTAACACAGGGAAGGAGGGAGGGAGGTAGGCAGAAAGGAAGGCAGGCAGGGAGGGAGGCAGGGAGGCAGGGAGGTAGGGAGGGAAGGAAGAAAGGAAGGAAGGAAGGGAGGTAAAACATAAACAATCAATGCCTTTGTGCTGTGGAACCTTGTGGAAAACAAAAGTCAGAGGACCTTTTCCTAACATTGTTGTCAAGGTTGCCTCTGATGGTTGTTGGTTACCTGTCAGCATCATTCCAATCCTTTCCTTTCTTCCTCTTTGTCTAAGAGTGCTTCCCCAGTAGAGATCAAAAAGATCTCCTATTCTTCCATTTGTCTGCTTCTGAATGCTGTTGTGTTGGTACCTAATGCCTGGAGCTGCTGTAGTCATCCAGTGATATGTATACGCCATATCCAGGGATATGAAGAAGTCATAACCAACACAGTGAGGACATCACACAAAAGTAGAAAGAGTGGCACCTACTGTGCCACTGAACCAACTCTGAGACTTACTACTTCTGGATTTATTATGTGAGGTAATTTGTTTAGTTGAAGCCACTTGAGTCAGGAGTTCTCTTACATGTCGCATAATGCAAACCATCTAAATCACTTCCTCTGTAGCACAGCAGCGGTTCTCAAAGTGTGATCACTGTACCAGCAGCATCAGCCTCTCCTAGAAGCGCTACAGAAATAGACATTTCTTTTTTTTTTTTTTTTTTTTTTTTTTTTTTTTTTTTTTTTTTTTTTTTTTTTTTTTTGAGACGGAGTCTCGATCTGTCGCCCAGGTTGGAGTGCAGTGGCGCGATCTCGGCTCACTGCAAGCTCCGCCTCCCGGGCCGATGCCATTCTCCTGCCTCAGCCTCCCGAGTAGCTGGGACCACAGGCGCCCGCCTCCGCGCCCGGCTAATTTTTTGTATTTTTAGTAGAGACGGGGTTTCACCGTTTTAGCCAGGATGGTCTCGATCTCCTGACCTTGTGATCCACCCGCCTCAGCCTCCCAAAGTGCTGGGATTACAGACGTGAGCCACTGCGCCCGGCCAGAAATAGACATTTCTACACCTCCTGCCAAGTCTGTTTTAAGAAGCCCTTGAGAGGATACTGATGTACTTGCGGTTTGAGAATCGCGGCTCTGTGCCTAAATGATCGGAACCAGATGGATAGGAACATCTTCATTGGATGCCTCTAAACTGAATCTAAAAAGCAGGTTCTATCAGGGCAGCAATGAAAACCTACTTTAATTTAAAAGATCTATGCTTCTACTTCAGAAACTTCAAACAGTAAGTCTAAGATTAAAACGGGCATAATCATGAAAAGTTTGCAGCAAATGTGTGGTATTTGCCACAGGTTTATCCTCCTAAGAATAATTATTCATGAGAGATATTGAAAACTTAGCTATTAGGAGGAGAACAAGGTATTAAGCCCAATACAGGCTCTAGAACAGCCCTGTCCCTGAACACCCACATCATGGCCAAAGCTAATTTCACAGTCATCGCTAAAACCCTTTCTATATTCACATTTTAACTACCTCACCTGTAATCCCCAAACTTGGTCCCTACTGCTAAATTTATATATCAGTTGCTGGCAGCAGCCAGGTTTTTTAAGCATTGCCAATCGTATTCCATATATTCTGAATTTAAATCACTTGAAGCTAATTTAATGGTTATGCTGAGCATTAGATAGTTGAAGTCCAGCAATAAACTCTTATTGCTTTCCTGACTGATTGAACATGTAATACAATTGCCACTTTGTATTCTGACTGTCAAGATGATTCATGATATCCCATATACAACTTCTTTCAAAAAGAGAGAGCAGGTTATATCAAATATTTAGAATAAAAATTTAAACCCAAAGTCATCAAAGTGCTTGAGACATCTTTTGAATTAGCTGAAATGCAGGTATGGTCACTGAAACGATTTGGAAGTCTCTTCCCAAATATACAAGTCGTCTGAAAGCAACAACTTACCACCATGCTAACTGGACTGTTAAACAATTATCAGTGACAGCTGTAGCTTAGGGATATGCCCGGCAAGATTTGCACACAGCCAACTCTTTAATTCTTCCAGCTGACAGCTACTGAATTAAAGTTTGACACCGTTCTCCTTTACTGGTGATAATGGGGACCCAAGATGCAAAATCCTCTGATATCCTACTAAGTGCAGAGGTCTGCAGTGTATCCATTTACACACCTCTCCTCACACTACTTCACAAAAAAGAAACCAGAACTCAAAGAAGACAAATGGTTTTCCCTGGGCTCTGAAACTATTGATATTCTGATGTCTCTGATTCCAAAGTGCTTCTTCCCCCTAGAGCATGTCAGGGTTTTGTGTACAATAATTTCCCTAATTCTTAAAGCCATTTTGTAATGTGAGATGCCTATATTGTAATGTGTAAGAAATCAGACATCTTTCATGTTTCACTGTAAATTTTAGAGTTGTCCTATTATAAGTTCTTTGAGTGGGGGGTGGAAGGGGATAGAGGAAGGTAGAGGAGGAAGGAAAGGACACAACCAGTCACCAAGCCCCTACCATATGGTGTTCAATAATTTTTGCACATGTGAACTCACTTGATATCATTATCCCCACTATCCTATCCTGTGATGTTGATGTTCTTTTTTGTTTGTTTGTTTGTTTGTTTGAGACGGAGTCTTGCTCTGTCCCCCAGGCTGGAATGCAGTGATACAATCTCGGCTCACTGTGACCTCTGCCTCCCGGGTTCAAGCTATTGTCCTGCCTCAGCCTCCCAAGTAGCTGGAATTACAGGCATGTACCACCATGCCCAGCTAATTTTTGTATTTTTAGTAGAGATGGGGTTTCACCATGTTGGCCAGGCTGGTGTTGAACTCCTGACCTCAAGTGATCCACCCACCTCGGCCTCCCAAAGTGCTGAGATTACAGGTGTGAGCCACCGTGCCTGCCTGATGGTCATTTCTCATGGTGAACTTGAGTCTTTTTTGGTGAAATGAATTTTCCCACAGATTACAAAACTACTCAAAGGTGCAATTTGAATTAAAATTTAGTTCTGCATGATGAAAAGCAATTGCTTTTTCCATTACACTTTAAGATATATGCACTCCATCCCACCCCCACCACTATTCCTGGAATAAAACTCTAATAATAGAATTTCAGACAACAAGGTAACTTCCTATTGCCCTGCTGTAGACAAATGCCTCTTTCGGCCACCCTGGCTTCAGTCCCGATTAATACTGAAAAATATATAACTGTATCATTCAAATACTTCATGTTCAGCCAAGCACTTTAACTGCTATTCTTCCTCTGTCTCCTGGCTGCTGAGCTCTGTAGTTGAGTTTCACTACCGTTGATTTCCCCTGGGCATCCTTCTGATGGATGCACTGTGAACTGACTATGAGCTGAAAAGAAGAAAACGACCAACTGAAGAAGTTTATAACATTGTTATTGGAAAATTAAATGCAACTCCCTTACAACAGATTTTATTTTTAAATGAAATATTAATTACAGATTGACGTACCTTAAATGTTGTGTAGGCATTTTCACTAAGGAACTGCTAGCTTCTAATCCATTCATTCACTTACCAAACTTTTCAAAATCTAGCATGCATTAAACAGCCTACTTTCTATAACAGACTGAGAAATTTTTCATTGTAATATTTTCCCTCACTTTAATGACTTTCTCAGCAGTTCTCAGCGCTGTATTTATCAGTGCACATTTATCAAAATAAAAAAGGTTTATAATTCCACATACAGTTAATCTGCAATGATTGTCAAATGTATTCTAATTGATTTAATGCCCATTAAAATTCTATTTTGAAACATAAAAAACCCAGACATGTAATAAATAAATGATCAGTCATCTAGCACAACCAAAAAAACCCACATTGATTATAAATTATTCAAGGTGAAGTGGTATCTCAGCAAAATCTTTAGACCATCTCTGTCTGTGAATTAGATAAGGAAGAAGAAAAATCAAGATTTTAAAATGTATTTTCATAGTCAAATTGGTATTGTGCTTCAAAAGCCTATTACTAGTTACTGGAAAATAATATTAAGCCCAAGTATTTATATTCCTTTTGCAATATTTAAATGAAGGAAAAAAACACAAAAAGTGTCCATTAAACTTATGAAAATTATTTACTTCAAAGTTATATGTTAGACCAACTGAGAACAATAATAGATACGATCGTATACCCTGCAAGATGTTTTTATTTTTTTATTTAAAATTTTACTTTACTAAAGACATATGTAACACAAACATGCTATTTAAAAACCAAACTGGCCAGGTAAAGTGGCTCATGCCTGTAATCCCAGGACTTTGGGAGGTCCAGGCAGGTGGATCACTTGAGCCCAGGAGTTTGAGACCTGCCTGGGCAACACAGTGAGATGCAGTCTCTTCAAAAATTTTTAAAGTAGCTGGGCATGGTGGTGCACACCTGTAGTCCCAGCTACTTGGAAGGCTGAAATAAGAGGACTGCTTGAGACCAGGAAGTGGAGGCTGCAGTGAGCTGAGATCATGCCACCACACTCTGGCTTGGGCAACAAAGCGAGACCTTATCTCAAAAAAAAAAAAAAAAAACTAAAAAATTATAAACAAAAATGATGAAAACTGGGAGAAAATGGAATGGCATCTTCCCATTGTTGCAAAAAGATAACGGACAAACTAGAATGCTGATGCAAATGAAAACATCCATTTATGTCTGGCTTATTCCATTTAGCATAGTCTTTCAGGTTTATTCACATTGTCACAAATGACAGGATTTGCTTCCTTTTTTAAGACTGAATAGTATTTTGCTATATGTATATACCACATTTTCTTTATCCATACATCTGCTAATAAAAATTTGGGTTGCTTCTCACATCTTGGCTATTGAAAATAATACTGCAACGAACATGAGTGTGCAGATACCTCTTCAGGATCCTGACTTCAATTTTTGGAATATATAAATACTACATAATCCCATTTTTATTAAGAATCTAAAATAGTCAAACTCACAGAATTAGAGAGTAGAATTGTGGTTGCTAGGGGCTGGGGAAGGGGGAAATGGGGAGGTATTGATTAAAGGGTAAAAGTTTCCGTTATGCAAGATGTGGGGGAATTCCACCCATATTTAACTGGCCAAAGTGAAGGTCAGCTTATCCTGAATGTCTCCTATGCCATATGGGATTTACTGCACTATATATAACATAGTATAGTAGCATGTGGTAGATCATTATACAGCATAGTGCTATTGTTAACAATACTCAAAAATCTTCTAAGAGGATAGATCTTATGTTAAGTGGTTTTTGTGTGTTTTTTTGTTTGTTTTTTGAGACGCTCTTGTTGCCCAGGCTGGAGTGCAATGGCACAATCTCAACTCAACACCACCTCCACCTCCCGGTTCAAGCAATTCTCCTGCCTCAGCCTCCCAGGTAGCTGGGATTACAGGCGTGCGCCACCACACGCAGCTAGTTTTGTATTTTTAGTAGAGATGGGGTTTCTCCATGTTGGTCGGGCTGGTCTCGAACTCCCAACCTCAGGTGATCTGCCCACCTCAGCCTCCCGAAGTGCTGGGATTACAAGTATGAGCCATTGTGCTTGGCCATGTTAAGTGTTCTTATCATGCACAGAAAAAAATCTTATCACAAAAATAAAATGAAGAGGGTGGGAGGAAACTTTTGGATATTCTGGATATTCTATGGCATTGGTTGTGGTGATGTTTTCATAAGTGTATACTTGTCTCCAAATTCATCAAGGCACATGCATTAAATATGTACAGCTTTTTTAATGTCAGTAATACCCCAATGAAGTAATTTTAAAAATTCATCAAAAATAAAGTGGAGGAATTCCATTTCAGAATGGTGACATAGCTTCTTGTTGACCAACCTTTTCACAGATTGCAACAATAAACTCTAGACAAAATGTAAAAATACACTAACCGAAGTCAGGCTAAGTTTTCAGATCTGAAACCAACAGAAGCAGCCAGCTTCTTAGCCCTGAACTTCAGAGAAGATCTTGTCGTGCTGTATGTGGACATTTATGGATTTCCCACTTAAAAACATGTTCAAGTAAGTCTGGAAAATATTAAGGCAAGCAAAGTTTATCATGGGTCCTTTCAGTTTTATTATGTCTAATTTTCCTCTGTGCATTTCTAAAAGAATAGCATATTATAGTTCATTTTCTAAACTTATTTGAACAAGTATAACTTTCCATCAAATGCCCCTTAACATCTCAAAAAAACAAAATTTGAGAATGTTTTTGACATAAAGTTTACATATTTTAAAATACAAATATATTAAAATTTATTACCAAGACAACTCAAGAATATTATATTGAATATGCTTTTTTCAACCTTTGTAAATATAACCCCCTTTTCTCCCTAAGAAATACCATCCTCCCATCCCTAATTGAGAGGCATTGTCCCAGATATTCCAGAAATATGGGAGAGAGCAAAAGTTATAAGAAAACCTGGGCAGGAATATGACTTACAAATAATAAGAGAAACAAATACATTTAGGATGCAGAAAATCCATAAAATATATACCAGTCATTTTTTAATTGAGTTCTTGCTATAGGGGCTGGGTCTGTATTAATTATAGACTACATAACAGATGGCATTAATTGTTTCTTTTTGTTGTATAGCATACCTTTTTAAATTTTTAAATTTTTGTGAGTACATAGTATGTGTATATATTTATGGGGTACATAAGATGTTTTGATACAGGCATGAAATGTGAAATAAGCATATCATGGATAATGGGGTATCTACCCCTCAAGCATTTATCCTTTGAGCTATGAACAATCGAATTACATTCCTTATTTTAAAATATACAATTAAGTTATTATTGACTATAATCACCCTATTATGCTATCAAATCATGGGTCTTATTCATTTTTTATATGTTTTTCTACTCATTAACCATCCCCACTTCTCCCACACTAATATAAGAAGTAGGAAAAGCCACAGGCTCTCAGATTCTTGGTTACTTTATTTACCAGTCAAGTAATTGAACTTCTATTACGAGCATTGCTTCCAATCTCTAAGATATTATGATCCTGTCCTATGTTTGTAATGATTAATCTTTTACTTTCAGGATAAAAGCTAGTGAGAAAGAACTTGAGTTCTGGAACCTAAGTTCAAGTCATTGCCCTTCCACTTGCTGTCTAGAGCATCTTCAACAAACTGCCCTACTCCTCTTTGCCTGTTTCTTCAACTCTAAATGGGAATAATAATAATACTTACATTATAGGGATTTTGTGGGAATTAATGTAATACATGTATAACATTTAGAACAGCACCTAGCAATCAGCTCTGATAAATGTTAACTTTTATTAAAGTGGCAGTATTGAATAAGGATGTATCTGATGTGTCAATATCTCCTAATTTTTGGTGTTAAAAAATTCAGATTACTTAATACAGTGACCTCTTGTGATAATTATCCAAATGACAGTCTCTGTATTCAGGGAAAGTTCCTGGATGCTCTCCTTTTTTCATTACATTAATAACTAATATTAGCTATTATTTTGCAGCAGTTTTATTACATGCAAGCCCTTCACTAGACACTTCCAGTTTATTTCCCATTTCATCTCTGAAATGCCTTTGTGATAGGATTTGGCTATATCCCCACCCAAATCTCATCTTGATTTGTAGCTGCCATAATTCCCAAGTGTCATGAGAGAGACCCAGTGGGAGGTAATCGAATCATAGGGGTGGGTCTTTCCTGTGCTGTTTTTGTGATGGTGAATAAGTCTCATGAGATCTGATAGTTTTGTAAAGGGGAGTTCCCCTGCACATGCTCTCTTGCCTGCCACCATGTAAGACATGCTTTTGCTCCTCCTTCACGTTCCTCCATGATTGTGAGGCTCCCCATTCATGTGGAACTGTGAGTCTATCAAATTTCTCTTTCTTCATAAATTACCCAGTCTTGGGTATGTCTTTATTAGCAGTATGAGAACAGATGAACAGAGTCAACTGGTACCAGTAGAGTGGGGTGCTGCTGTAAAGATACCCAAAAATGTGTAAGCAACTTTGGAACTGGGTAACAGGAAAAGGTTGAGGTTGGAACAGTATGGAGGGCTCAGAAGAAGACAAAAAGATGTGGGAAATTTTAGAACTTCCTAGAGACTTGTTGAATGTCTTTGACCAAAATGCTGATAGTAATATGGATATTAAAGTCTGGCCTGAGATGGTCTCACATGGAGATGAGAAACTTGTTGGGAACTGGATCAAAGGTGACTCTTGCTATATTTTAGCAAAGAGACTGGTGGCATTTTGCCCTTGCTCTAGAGATTTGTAGAACTTTGAATTTGAGAGAGATGATTTTGGGCATCTGGCAGAAGAAATTTCTAAGCAGCAAAGTATTCAAGAGGTGACTTGGATACTGTTAAAAGAATTCAGTTTTATTCATTCGCAAACATATGGTTTGGAATAGGAACTTATGTTTAAAGGGGAAGCAGAGCATAAAAGTTTGGAAAATTTGAAGCCTGACAATGTGACAGAAAAGAAAAACCTATTTTCTGATAACTTCAAGCCAGCTGCAGAAATGTGCATAATTAATGAGGAGCCAAATGTTAATCAATGGCAAGACAATGGGGAAAATGTCTCCAGGGCATGTCAGCGGTCTTCACAGCAGCCCCTCCCATCACAGGCCCAGAGGCCAAGGAGGAAAAAATGGTTTTGTGTGCCAGGCCCAGGGCCTTGCTGCTTTGTACAGTCTTGGGACTTAGTGCCCTCCATCCCAGTCATCGCTAAAAGGGGCCAACAAATAGTTCAGGCCATTGCTTCAGAGGGTGCAAGCCCCAAGTCTTGGTGGCTTACACATGATGTTAGGCCTGCAGGTGCACAGAAGTCAAGAAGTGAGGTTTGGGAACCTCTACCTAGATTTCAGAAAATGTACGGAAACGCTTGGATGTCCAGGAAGAGGTGTGCTGCAGGGGTGGAGCCCTCATGGAGAACATCTCCTAGAGCAGTGAGGAATGGAAATGTGGGGTGCAAGTGCCCACACAGAGTCCCCACTGGGGCACTGCCTAGTGGAGCTGTGAGAAGAGGGCCACTGTCCTTTAGGCCCCAGAATAGTAGATCCACCAACAGCTTATGCCATGCACCTGGAAAAGCCACAGACACTCAATGCCAGCCTGTTAAAGCAGCTGGGTGGGGAGGGGGCTGTACCCTGCAAAGTCACAGGGGCGGAGCTACCCAAGACCATGGGAACCCATCTCTTGCATGACCTGGATGTGAGACATGGAGTCAAAGGAGATCATTTTGGAACTTTAAGATTTGACTGCCCCACTGGATTTCAGATTTGCATGGGGCCTATAGCCCCTTCATTTGGGCCAATCTCTCCCATTTGGAATGGATGTATTTACTCAATGACTGTCCCCAAATTGGATCTAGGAAGTAACTAAATTGCTTTTGATTTTACAGGCTCATAGGCAGAAGGAATTTGCCTTGTCTCAGATGAGACTTTGGACTGTGGACTTTTTAGTTAATGCTAAAATGAGTTAAGACTTTGGGGACTGCTTTGGGAAGGCATTCATCTGAATTGCAGGTCCCATAATTCCTACATGTCATAGGAGGGATCTGGTGGGAGTTAACTGAATCACAGGGGCAGGTCTTTCCTGTGCTTTTCTCATAATAACGAGTAACTCTCACAACTGATGGTCTTATAAATGGGAGTTCCCCTGCACACACTCTCTTTTCTGCTGCCATGTAACATGTGAATTTGCCTTCCTCCACGATTGTGAGGCTTCCCCAGCCATGTAGAACTGTGAGTCCATTAAGCCTCTTTACTTCATAAATTATCCAGTCTCAGGTATGTCTTTATTAGCAGCATGAGAACAGACTTTTGTTACATTAATAACATTAGCTATTATTTTGGAGCAGTTTTATTATATGCCAGCTCTTCACTAGATACTTCCAGTTTATTTCCCACTTGATCTCTGAAATGCCTTGTTATTTACCCTCAGGTTGCAGATAATAAAATTAAGACCCAAAAAGATTCATTAAAATACCCAAAGTCACAAGGTTAACCAGGTAAGTAAAGCCAGGAATCTCTTAGCACATTGTGATGGATAGATTTTCCTAAATTGACAGCACAGCAGTGATATCTCTTGTCCTACCTGCTCTTCAACAACGTGCTTCTATGGTCTTCCCATTTGCACCTGAATCTGGATTTGCTATGTGGTTAAACTGGAACCAAAAGAATGTGGCAAAAGTGATGCCATGTGACATCTACTGCTACTTTAGACAAGGCAGTGCAGAAGCTGAATGGTTCTTTTGACACACCTTCTGGGGAAAGTCAGCTATCATGTAACACTTTAGAATACCCTGAAGACTCCCTGCTGGAGAGGCCACATATAGGTACATTTGCTGACATTTCCAGCTAAGCCCACTCTGTCAGTCATCCCTCCCAAGGCCCCAGACATATGAGTGAAACTGAGTTTGGTGCTCTATACCAGTCCATCTACCAGTTGAGTACCACCTAAAGACTCAGTTGACTGCATACATTACAGAGGAATTACCTAGCTGAACTCTGCATGAATTTCTAACCTACAGAATCCTGAGATATAATAAAAGGGTAGGTGCTTTAAGTTGCTACATTTTGAGAATGTTTGTAACAGCCACAGTAACTGGAGCACACATGCATTGATTTCAGTGTAAATTGGTTTTACTTTCCTGTCAATCAATGCATGGGTTTGCTTTTGTGCCAGTACTCAGGCCATTGTTCACATATGTATTCCAGTCTCTTCCAACTAAAATAAAATCTGAAGCATTTCTTTAAAACTTAACATTCTGCTCTCTGGCCGGAAAACGAATTTATTTCAAATCTCCTGTGCTTTTAAATTATTCTACCAAAATAGAAAAAGTTTAGCTCTGAAGTAATCAAAAGTTAACAAAAGATAGCAATCAACTTCTAAATGCAAATAAGAATACTGTGTTTGCTCTAACAATTAACTATCATCTTGGTGAAAGATAGTTCTCTTGCTTTCCTGAATAAGTTTGCCATCTGAATTTACTGTATTGACCCTGTTAGACTGTTAATGAAAGAAACAGATATCTACAATTGATTCTGAATGATTGACTTTTGCTGGTAAGTTTCATCAGAAATATTATGAGATATACAGGAGCGACTGAAAAATTTGTAGTCTCATCCTGTATTATTCACTGTCTACTATAAAGGTCACTATTTAAAGTCCGTTTCCTTCTCTAAGTCTGAATTTCTCAGCATAAAAAGAAATAAGGGATTATTACTGAAGTATCTTTTATTTCACAGAGGAGTTTGGAGAATGACTGTTTGTTTAGCACTTGGTTGAAGGTGAAAAACAAAAGAATAGTTAAGGTCAAAGCATTTTTTGAATCAATTATCAGCTGAAGAAAAAAATGTAGTAAATTGCCAATAAAGAAACATGTTAAACGTGTTAAAATCAGAAATAATTTTATAGTAAAAGCTTTTTACCTTGTGTTAATGTAAGTATATATATAGTTATATAAGATTTTGAATAAAATTACATTAAAATACTAGAAGCTCTGAGAATATACTATAATCTTTATTTGGGACATATGTAATTAAACCTCTTAGTTTTAAGGTTTGTTTAGATGAAAGAAGGAAAAACAACTGTTTCTATCTAGGTTCCTATCTACATTTGAATTGAAAAGACTCGAAGACCCAGTGCATGCATTTTTAATATCCTGATGAATAATGAAACTCACAGCATTGTGAACAACTTAAAGAAAACATTCTATAATACCATTGCTGGCCTATTACACCACCATTAGTTACAAACTCAGTCTATAACCACTTGTTAAAGGATTTGAGCAACTGAAATTGCTTCCTAAAGACTTGATGGGTTTAGTTTTTGGAGGAACGTATGCAAAGAACACAGAAGTTTCTTTTTGCATTTTTAAAATAACACCTTATTGGCTGGGTGCAGTGGCTCACGCCTGTAATTTCAGCACTTTGGGAAGCCGCGGCAGGTGGATCACCTGAGGTCAGGAGTTCAAGACCAGCCTGCCCAATATGGCGAAACCCCGTCTCTACTAAAAATACAAAAATTAGCTGGGCATGGTGTCATGCACCTGTAGTCCCAGCTACTCAGGAGTCTGAGGCAGGAGAATCACTTGAACTTGGGAGGTGGAGGTTGCAATGAGCCAAGATCGTGTCACTGCACTCCAACCTGGTTGACAGTGAGACTCCGTCTCAAAATAATAATAATAATAAGATAAAATAAAATAAAATAACACCTTCTTTAAATAAGGAGGAGGAAAGGAAACTCTCAGTTAAACACAGATTGCATTTAAGTGTTAACCTCTGCCCTAAACCAAAATCCATATTAACATGAAGTTAAAGGACTTTTAGAAAGGAAATTCACAATTTACAAGAAAAGAAGAGGGCATTATAACAGGTAAGACACCTCAAACGAATATTGGAGACAGAAAAGAGACAAGCAGTAACTGATTCAGCATTTAGCAGAATGATGAAACCCAACTGCTTACAAAAGAGTACAGTAAAAAGGAAACCAATTTCCATCATGACTCAGAGCAGAACAAGAGGTCAAGAGACCAGATAACATACCACTGAAAGCTGAACTTTGGCTGGGGTTTAAATAGACGACCCGTTGAAGAAAATACTCCAGACTTCAAGCTCATGCAGACAGAAGGCTGCCCCGATCCAAAACAAAGAAAGGGTACTCTTAAGAGATGTTGAATCTGAGACTCTCAGGACTCAGGAAACCAGGAATAACTGAAGGCAGGAGTAAGGGGTACTTAAATTTTAAAATTGAAGTTGTAACTGGTTTATGTAATTATGGTGCCTGATGAAGCAAATCTGAAATCTATGGGTCAGGCCATTAGGGAGGGCAGGCTAAAATTCTTGAACACAAGCTGAAGCTGCTATCCATAGGCAGAATTTCTTCTTCTTCAAGGAAACCTCAGTTCTGCTCTTAATTCCTTTCAATTGATTGAATCGGGTCCATCAGATTATATTGGGATATTCTCCCTTGTAAATCAACTGATTGTGGACTTCAATCATAGTTACAAAGTACCTTTACAGCAATACCAGAATTACTATTCATTGAATAACTTAGGACTGCAGCCTAGCCAAGGTTACAGGTAAAACCGACCATCACACTAACATTAGGAGGATGCTCCTATGAAATGACCAGAACACCATCCTAAGGCCTTCATTTGATAAGCACCACTCATGTACACAGAACATCTGATCAGATTAATAGGGTCCCAATGGTTTATAATAAAAATAAGAATAAGGATAGTAATAAATATTTAAAGAAAACATGAAACAAGAAACTAGGAATCAAAGTAAAGAAAGAAAAACTTCAATGAACAGAAAGTTTACAGAGTAATTTTTTAAACTTAAAAGATATCTTGATACAGATGAGAAAAAAAAATGTATTGTGATATAAAAATAGAATGCTATTTTATAGTAATTTGCAACAAATTAAAAGTGAATATTGTGTTTTAAAATTTAATAACAGAAGTTAAAAATTCAACAGAAGATCCAGAAGAAAAATTGAGAAGCCATGGGGAAAAAACACAGGGTACAACCCATTGCTCCAAGAAAGTACTTCTCTGCAAGCCTGACTGTTTAAACTATTGCAACGTGAAACCAGTTTTTTCCACAGCTTTTGAGATAACTTGCTGCAAATCTAGAAATAATTTTGCCCGCCACCATTGCTTACCAGTTGAAGCTAGGCAGCTCCTTAATCCCTAACTAATGCCAATGAACTTTCTTCGAGAGTAATACGTAACATTTCTTTTTTGTAAAACCTCTAACCTTCTCTCTGTTTTTTGGACAAACCTGAGACCTGCTGGTCTGTGTGTATGCCCTGAAATGCGATTCTTTTTTCCCAACTAAAACGTTAAATTTCAAGATTTGTTTCTACATTTTTTATTTTGGCTTTGACATGTACTTTCGAATTATGAACTGAACATAATTTTTAACCTAGAATTCTGTGCAACATTAGCAGGGAAGGTTAAAGGGAGGAGAATAATATTTTCAGACAAATAAGGTCACAAAAACTTTACTTTCAAAGCAACGCTTCTCAAGAAGCAAAGAGACTATATGCTTTACAGAAAGCAAGAAGAAAACCAAGAAGGAAGACATGGGATCCGGGAAGGTGAAGTCTACATAGAAAAGAAGCAAAAATAATTTATAGATAATAAACAACAACTGTGGAACAGTCCTGGAGAATGTATCAGCAGAGAGGAGCCCCTACTGTAATTAGGTTATATCTCTCATCTCTAGGAGTTATGTCCCCAAAGGGAACTTGGGGGTAGGAGGAACCCAATATATTCAATCATGTTGAGAAGAGTTTTACAGTTTTGTCATAGAAAACTAAGAAAAACTGAGGTGAAGGGGGAGGAAGGCAAGTATTGTCCAAAAGAATCTGTACATCGAAGCAAATATTATCATGGAATGCAATGTAGTTCACTTTCCAAAAATACTCATGTTATCATTATTGTCCTATCAGCAATATTATCAAAGAGTTGGGACAGAGGACTGCTTCTTAAAATTATAATCCCTATGGTACTATTGACTCTTTAAATTATGTAGTTATTTCTTTCATTAAAAAAAACAACAACAACAAATTTCAGGCCAGATGTAGTGGCTCACACCTGTAATCTCAGCACTTTGGGAGGCCGAGGTGGGCGGATCACCTGAGGTCAAGAGTTCAAGACCGGCCTGGCCAACATGATGAAACCCCATCTTTACTAAAAAATACAAAAAATTAGCCAGGTGCAGTGGCAAGAGCCTGTAATCCCAGCTACTCAGGAGGCTGAGGCAAGAGAACTGCTTGAATCCGGGAGGTGGAAGGTGCAGTGAGCCAAGATTGTGCCACTGTACTTCATCCTGGGTGACAGAGCGAGACTGTCTCAGAAAAACAAAAACAAAAATAAATTTTAAACGTAAACTAAAAAAAATAAAACAAGTTGAAATCTTAAATTTATTTTTTCATTCTATTTCTAATGTGTTTAACTTTCTATCTAAAATGAGAGGTTTGGCCAAATTATTTCTGCGTAGAAATAATTTGGCATAGTTGTGCATAAAATCTTTTATGATGCACAAGCTTCAACTTTTTAATATAAATCATCTTAGAAACTAAGAGCAATTATATCTGAACCTTCCCACTGACACAACTAAAGCAAACCTCTCATTTTAGATAGAAAGTTAAACACATTAAAAATTCTATTATTTATTCTATTATTTTACAAATTTTATTCTATTCTATTTATTTATTCTATTCTATTACAAATTCTGTTTATTCTACGAATCTATGTATCTATAGATATGATTTATATCATTCCACTAGTAAAGAATAATTATAAATCTGTAAAAAGAAAAAGCCCACTGAATTTATTTTTGAGCTATTTTCTAGGGTTTACCTTTGCTGACTTAATAAGCTATTTTCAAGACCCATTTAGGCATCATCTTTAGATTAGAATTGGTGTAATATAGTCAATTCTCATCCCTGCATTCTAACCTTTAAGAAGCAGTATATCCTTAAAAGCTGATGAATGCCCAGTGAATTTCATGACTGAATTATCTTTTAGGAAGGAGATGGCTCCCTGGAATACCCAGTAGTGGCCAAATACTTGCAGTCTCTGAACTTGCCCATAGTCTCCCTAAATGACTTTTAAGTTATTAATATATTTTTCTTTTTCTGAATTTATTAGAGTTATATTTTTGAAAATGAATTTTGTACTAAAATTAATGAAATAGTACAAGAGGCCCTGACTAGTTTATGACAAGGTAAAATCCAAAATCAAAGAAGCACAATTTGCTTTTTCATGCTAAAGGTCAAATTTATAAAACGGCTCTCGAAGGCACAAGTCTGCTTGCCGACTTTATCAAGTAAGATCTAGAGGTATTCATTCAATCATTGTGATTGGCAACTCAACTGTACAGAATATGCCCTACTAGGAAGATTGGCTAATTCTATATTTCATTCTTGCAACAGATAAGCTAAAAAAGACAAAACTAATTTGGCATAGTTGTGCATAAAATCTTTTATGATACACAAGCTTCAACTTTTTAATACAAGTCATCTTAGAAACTAAGAGCAATTATATCTGAACCTTCCCACTGACACAACTAAAGCAAAATTATAGAGATTATCACTTGAATTTTTTCCAAATATTTTACAGCTGAGTCATCAACCTATTTGAACTTAATGAATGCAGACGTCTGTAGATTTTTCCTTAAAATAGAAAAGACTTTTCATAACACAATGGACATACCACTGATGCGTATTTGTAGTTAAAATATCCTAAGGTGAGAAGTACTATATCTTATTTAAAATATTTTCAGCCTTACACAAAAATTTAAGCAACCAGAAAAAAAAAATTATTATTATTGTTATTAATATTATTATTATTATGTTAAAGAAGTATTTAGGTCCAGGCATGGTGGCTCACACCTATAATCTCAACACTTTGGGAGGCCAGGGTAGGCAGATCACTTGAGACCAGGAATTCAAGACCAGCCTGGCCAACATGGTTAAAACCTCGTCTCTACTAAAGTTACAAAAATTAACTAGGCGTGGTGATGTACACCTGTAGTCCAAGCTCTACTAAAATTACAAAAATTAACCAAGTGTGGTGGTGCACACCTGTAGTCCAAGCTATGTGGGAGGCTGAGGCAGAAGAATTGCTTGAACCCAAGAGGCAGAGGTTGTAGTGAACTGAGATCATGCCACTGCACTCCAGCCTGGGCAACAGAGCAAGAGTTCACCTAAAAAACAAAGTATTTGGGTATCTCCTTGATGTATTCTATTTAGTCAGCCTCTATAGGGCCAAGGTTAAATTCTCTACAATGTCAAGAAGAATTCCCAGTATACTCCTTCTTCAAAAATATAATAAATTATTACTCACTTGCTTCTATATCATGCTTAGAAAGGTAAGATGTGAGATTTGATACTAAAGCATTCATCACTTCTGAAATTCAGGACTTAGAAGAGTTAAGTATCTGTAACTTAGGACACGTTTAGTTGTAAGAGTAAACGACCTGAATAAAATTGGCATTTAAAGCAAAATAAGAAATAAGAGGAAATTATTGCTGATGTAGCTGAAAAGTCCCATTCAGAGCATGAAGCATTCTCAGAACTCAATTTCCTTCCCTTAGCCCTGCCTTCCTCTATGCTGGGTTTATCATCAGATTTTGTCAGTAGCTCTGGGCAGAGCCAGTTAAGCATCCCCTTGGTGGTGGCAGAGGCCCAGTGCTGCAATGAAAACACACACTTCCCTTTCCCAACAGGCCCAGCAGATGTGCCCTTAACTCTGATTGGTTTTAAGTCCATCATCAAACCAATCCTTGTGGCTGGTACAAGGCAGTATTTGGAAAGGTCTATATTGAGTTCCAGGTCTGCCACCCCAGCACATGGACTAAGAATAAGAGAAAGGTGTGGTTCGCCAGAAGAAAACTGGAGTACTCTTCCTGGAGATAAATTAATGGAGACGGATGGCAAAACCAAAAGTCATCAATCACAGTCCCCGTGTGCTCTTTCATTCATGGTTTCCCTAACCTGTAACTTCCAATTTGCTCCATAAGTCAAGGAAAGACATTGTTCCCTGTTAGGTTCTTCTTTGCCAGTGCCATGCCAGAGAGGATTGATCATCTCCTTGGTTCAGTTTCATCTAAAGCATAATTCTGTTCACCGCTCCCCTTCCCCATGCTATCATAATCTTAAAAGGCATAAAGGAAGTTCTTTGTTATGGTAATGATATAGCAATAATGTACTATATTCTAGTGTGCTAGAATTCCTGGAACAGATACATATGTTTTAAAGGTCTAATTCTTAAACCTAGAAACTTAATAAGCATTCTTTTTTAATCAGCTTTATAAGGTATAGTAAATTCATTTTTCAAATCAAATATTAATGACACACTAGTTAAGAGAATATTTCCACTTTTTAAAAAGTTAATAGTTTTCTGTTCCAGAGTTTCAAAGCACTTTATATTATGTCCCTATGTTCTTCAATTTTATTCAAAAAAGGAACTGCGGCCAGGCACAGTGGCTCATGCCTGTAATCCCAGCACTTTGGGAGGCCAAGGCAGGCAGATCACCTGAGGTCAGGAATTCAAGACCAGCCTGGCCAACATGGTGAAAATCCATCTCTACTAAAAATACAAAAGTTAGCCAGGCATGGTGTTAATCCCATGATACTTGGGAGGCTGAGGCAGGAGAATCACGAGCATCACTTGAACCCAGGAGGCAGAGGTTGCAGTGAGCTGAGATTGCACCATTGTACTCCAGCCTGGGTGACAGAGCAAGACTCTGTCTAAAAAAAAAAAAAAAAAAGTAATCACAAATATTAATATTAACTCAATTTTTACAATGGGACATGATCAGATTTCTTATGATATTATGTAGTAATTAAAATATAGGACAACTTTCCAGGAAAAGATAAATAAACCCCACCATCTCAGTCTAATCAATAATAATTCAGGGGACAAATGGTACTCATTAGTTCTTATCAGATCCTTAGACAAAGAAGTGGATGTCAAAGCTCTTTCCAACTTTATGATCCACACCCTCACCCTTATACACAATTTCCATGCATTACCATTATTCAAATAAGGCACTAGGTTGTTTTTGTTTTTCTTTTGCCACTTCTTCCAAAATAATCAACTGAAAACAAAAAGACTTTACACCTACTGCATCAGACTAGTTGGACTCAGTCTAGTTTTTGTTTCTGACCCATTCAAAGCAGTTTTCATGTAACACACCACACTGAACAACCTTAAAATGTTGTGGACGCATCTTTCAAACACCCTAAGCTCCCTTTTTTAGCACATTATATATGGTTAATTCTCATTATTCCCAGCAGTTAGAGTCTATGAAGTCTCTACAAACACTAAATTCCTAAGGGATAGACCCAGTTAGATTCCTGTGTTTCTGGTCACATTTTCCTCAGCCAATCAGTAGATAACCTTGTTTTTATGTGTGTTTCTGTTTAAAGTTTCCCCTAGTTCTTGTTCATTCATTATGTATGTTTTTGTTATATATATAATAGATTCATTAACGTTGAACTCACAGGCACCAGCACTGTAACTCACACCTGAACTACGCTTACTGAACATCCATATTTTCTTCTCCTTTTTTTTTTTAATTGTACTTTAAGTTCCAGGGCACATATGCACAATGTGCTGGGGAGTGGAGAGGATGTGGGGAAATAGGAACACTCTTACACTGTTGGTGGGACTGTAAACTAGTTCAACCATTGTGGAAGACAGTGTGGCGATTCCTCAAGGGTTTGGAACTAGAAATACCATTTGACCCAGCCATCCCACAACTGGGAACATCCATATTTTCTCTGTGAGGCACATCACAGCCTTCTTGTGCTTAAGAACATTAGATGGCACTTCAGCACTATGCATGCAGGCCATTAACAGTGAAGTCACCAAAAAAAGCAAAAAAAAAAAAAATGCAAAACATATGGCACTAAATTAGACCTCAAAAAAGACACTTGTTGACAGTCTAAGGAGTGAAAAAAGAAACCAAAGCATTGCCTATTTGCACCTCAGCTGGAAACATGCATATTAGTGACTCAAATTTTTTACTGCTCTGCATGTCTGTGAATGACAAGGCATTGAGAGTATGGGGATCACATATACATTGGACTAAACAGATGAATTTGAAACTATGGTACCCATGAATAACTAGGATGGACTGTATCTCCCATCCATGACTTTTTAAAATACTTCTTTAATATTTTACAAAGTCCTTCTTTGGATATCCATCATGTAAACCAGTATTTTATTTGTTCTAAATTTATTTATCTCAAAGCTTTCATAGACATCTTTCAGTTATTCCTTTCCATGATTTTTTTTCAGATTCAAACAAAGCATGTTTGATTATTGTTGTTTATGTTCCAACTCCATTTTGGAGAAACTAGAAAAAATATATATAATCCTATTTATTAATACATGGTATTCTGTCTTACCTCCAGCTTTTTAGATTTCATTTGCTCTGTTTTTGTATTAATAGTTCATTTTCAAACTGTATATTGTATGTGGATTAGTTGACATTTTTAGGCTTCTCTGAAGAGGCAGCTTCTTGGTGTCTGAGGCCAAAATGAGATTTGCATAGTCTTGCATTTAGAGATTAGAAGTTAAACTAGAATTGAAAGCTTAATTGTGAGCAGCTCCTGCATTGTTGACTTTCATCTAATGCCAAATTGAAGACAGAATCAACAGATTCAAGTCCATAATGAAGAGAATTTATTTTCTTAACTGTAGATTTTAGGACTAGGCAGAGCCACAAAACCATTAGAACCTTTAAATTAGATCTCATAACCATCTTAACACTTGTTATAACTCTTCTCCAACTGCCTGGGCTAATTAGGCACAGAAAAAAATTGAGAACATACTGACTACCCTAACTTTTCAGTAAAAGATAAGCTAAAATTTTGAGGATTCCACCTTTCCTACTTAACCAAACTATTTATTTCTGAGGATTAAAATAGATACTTTGTGTATAGTCTAGATTATACTCTGAAATGTTGGCATCAAGAGATATGAAGAGAGAATCCTTCAGTTGAAAGGATGGTAGCAGATTTCTTGAATTTTCTTCATTGCTCTTGATGGTTTAATAGCTTTCTTTTATCCCTTTTCCCTCCCACTGACACATGATTTTTCTGCCTGGTGTCATTTCACTTGCCACTCAGTGAAACTAAATTTCTATCACAGAGAAGTAGCAGCATTTCAAAGTTCAAATTTATGTTGCTTTATCTTTGTTTCTTGTGTCTGAACTTCGGCCTAATAATCCACAATACTAACTATAACCCCAGGGAAGATCAAGATGGGGACAAGGGTCGAGTTAGTGCTATAAAAGATAAAAGAATCAAAAACAACAGTAATAGTGACTTTCATTTTAAGTTATCCTTCTGTAGATGGTTCTTATCTAAGTTGCAGTTGACTGGTTATTAAACTTGGATTTTCTGGTTTTATATGATTCACTCTTTGAGGGAACAAATTGTCTTCTTTGTTGTTGAAAATTCAATCTTGGGAATCACTATGCAAATTATCATTTTAGATTTTAATAGTGTAGGTAAAGAAGTCAAGCAAATTTGAAATAGGAATGTATACTAGTTTACATTATCTATTCCATCACACTCTCAAAGTTGAGGGTATGATATCATAAAGACAGAAAATCTAAAGAGGTCATCTCACTTCTTTTTCAGCCTCACTCACATCTGCCCTTCTGTTCTGACAGGCAAATACCATCAAAGATATTAGTGCACTGGGGCTGGTTCACACTGGCTCACCTGAGGCCATTTCTTCCCAAACTCACTTTCAGTGAGACACAATGATAGCCTGAAATTGACCATGGTGGAATAATTTTTACCTTGGATATCAGAAAATGCTACAAATGCAAGCATTTTTCCCCTGGGAAGTTCAGTTGTTAAACATTTATCATCACGCCACTGAAGTACAGAAGCCCTTCCTTATCTGTGGGGAATTAATTCCAAGACCCCTAGTATATGTCTGAAACTGTGGACAGTACTGAACCTTATATATACTGTTTTTTCCTGTATAGGGAATATAGTGTATATATACACATACCTATATGTATACATAAATGTATATACTAATGTCATACATACATATTATGATGAAGTTTAATTTGTAAATTAGACATAGTAAGAGATAAACAACTAGTAATAAAATAGAATAATTATAACAATATATTGTAATAAATGTAATGTGAATGTGGTCTCTCTCTCTGTGTGTGTCTTTCAAAATATCTTATTGTACTGTGCTCACCTATTTATGTACCATGGTTGATTGCAGGTAACTGAAATCATGGAAGCAAACCACCAGTAAGGAGTGACTACTGTAATGTATTCCAGGACTGGTAAAGGGATGAAATGTCTACCTCCCAGAGTAGCTGGTTTCAGAAAATAGTGAGACCATGGCTCTGCAGGAACATTCCTTAGGTGTTAACACCCCTAATTTTCCCCTTGAGCATACGCAATGTAAAAATCACAAATTGGCTCATGGGCTATTGAGTATTTAGTCACCTGTGACCAAAAATTACTACACAGACATTGCTCCAGAGTATAAAAGACTCAGGCTCTGAGAATGGCATGGACCTGCTATTTCCTGGATAGGTCCTGGAAGATTATAACCTATTACCCATAATTTAGACACACTAAACTGCAAAGGGACATTTCATAAAAATCAGATTTCATTTCCAGTTGTATGTCTTGGTGTTCGGTGTCTCAGGAGAATTTCGTAATTATTTTTCATTGAGATTTTGAGCTATCACTGCTTCTCCATGTTCCTTAATTTTTCTAGTATACTTCATATATTGGAAGCTCTCTGAAGATCTCAACTTTATGCAAAATATTGGTTGCAGCTCCTCACTCCCGTGCACGACAAAGATCATAAGCCCTGTCCTCATATTCTGGTTAAAACCAGAGCCTCCTTCCCCATGTCTACTACCCTGAAGATTGTCTTATCATTAACTACAATTTACAACTATTCCTTTGATTTTTGTCTTCCTATCAGGGGATTTCTCCCATATTTTTTTCTCTTGAGCTTGGTAATATTTAAAAATCATTTTGTTATTTAATCCAGCATTTCTATGTATTTATACCAGTAGAATAGGAATGTAGCAATTCAGACCATCCGGTTTCCTTAACACAGAGTGCCTCTTTTATCAAAAAATTTCAGGCCAAGTGCGGTGGCTCACACCTGTAATCCCTTCACTTTGGGAGGCCGAGGTGGGCAGATCACTTGGGGTCAGGAGTACAAGACCAGCCTGGCCAACATGGTGAAACCCTGTCTCTACTAAAAGTACAAAAATTAGCTGGACGTGGTGGCACGCACCTGTAGTCCCAGCTACTTGGGAGGCCGAAGCAGGAGAATTACTTAAACTCTGAACTCAGGAGGCGGAGGTTGCAGTGAGCTGAGATCACACCACTGCACTCCAGCCTGGATGACAAAGTGAGACTCTGTCTCAAAAAAATAAAAACATAAAAAAATAAAATTCAGATTCTTCATTCCTAAAATACATTTGTAAATCAGTGGATAGAAATTCAATTAACAACACCATGTTATATATATTTTATATCATCCACCCATAACAATAGCCTCTAATACACAACTGACTCAACCTTCTTACTGAGTCAAGCTTCTCTGCCTAACTCACTCTTCCTTTTACAGCAGATCTTCTTGAGGAATCATCAAAGTCCTCCCAATAAGCAGGATCTTGACAAGCATTCCCTATCAGTATTCAGACATATTTGAATGCAGTTCGTAAACTAAGCCATGCATAATCTGAGACTTCCTCCTATGCACAGAAATCATCTCACAAATAAAACATGTATGAAAGTAAGTAATACAGGTCTGAATCAAATAATGGACACCGAACACAGAGGAAGACAGATAACAATGTAGACCCCAAAGGAACAAAATAAAAAGAATACTGCTAAAATAATTCTCTTCGTTTCTCTGGTTAAGTGATACCACGATAGTAAGAAGCAACTGAAGATATCAATTCGATATAGGTGTTTTCTCTTCCTTTCTTTTAAATTTTAGATTCAGGGGATATATATGTTTGTTTGTTACGTGGATATATTGTGTAATAATGGGAGTTGGGCTCCTAGTGTACCCAACATCCCAAAATTGGACATTGTACCCAATAGGTAATTTTTCAACTCTAACCCTCCTTCTTGCTTTCCTGATTTTAAAGTTCACAGAGTCTATTTACCTTATCTTTATGTTCATGCATACCCTATATTTAGCTCCCACTTGTAAGTGAGAACACATAATATTTGATTTTCTGATTCTGCATTAGTTCACTTAGGATAATAGCCTCCAGCTCCGTCCGTGTTGCTGCCAAGAACGTGATTTCATTATTTTTATGGCTGCATAGTACTCCACAGTGTGTGTGTGTGTGTGTATGTGTGTGTATAATATATATAATCTTTGTCCAATCAATCATTGATGTATACTAACGTTGGTTCCCTGACTTTGCTATTGTAAGTAGTGCTGCAATATATGTATGAGTGCAGGTACCTCTTTCTATATAATGGTTTCTTTTTCTTGAGATAGATACAGTAGTAGGATTGCTGGGTCTAATAGTAGTTCTATTTTTAGTTCTTTGAGAAATCACCACACTTTTTTCAAGAGAGGCTGAACTAATTTGCATTCCCACCAACAGTGTATGAGTGTTCCCTTTTCTCCACATTCACACCATCTGTTGTTTTTTGACTTTTTAATAAAAGCCATTCTGACTGGTGTAAGATGATCTCTCTCTGTGGTTTTAATTTACATTTCTCAGATGATTCATGATATTGAGCATTTTTTCATGTGTTTCATGCTTTCAGGTTTTCCTGTAAATGATTTATGATTTTTCCAGTTGTGCAACTTAAGTCCAACATTTGACTGAATTAGTTCTTGATTACTAATCATTAACAATCTATGCCAGGCCTTATTTTATTTGCTCAATTAAAAATAATATAATGGTCAATTTTAATCTATTACTTAAACCAAAGAATTATCATGACAATAACTTAAACCTATGAGCTCATCTCCTCTCTTATCTCATTGTCCTTCCCCCCTTTCAAACATTTTCCAGCGATAACAACTAACCTCACTTTATGCTGACAATTCCCTTCTATCTATGCCAAAGCAGTTAGTATTTAGTGTTTGTTAGTTTTGAACTTTATACGCAGTATACAGTCTTTTGAGACTTGACTTTTTCTTTCAAAGTTATACCAAAAAATACTATCGGTGCTGCAATTTATAGCTGAAGTATTCCACAGTGGAAACATACCACAATTTATCAGTATTTGATGAATATTTATGTTTTTTCTAATTTTTTACTTTTGAACAGGAACATTACTCTTCATTTCTCCTGGTGCATCTGGGTAGAATGTTCTCTTGACTATATAGCTAGGATTGAAATTGCTTCATTATAAGGTAGGCAATTAAAATACAATGGCCAATGTTTCAAGTACCAGCATATAACTTATCAATAATATCTAAAGGATCCAGATAATCCATATCTCTAACGCTGGCAATTGTCAAACTTCTTAATTATTAACAGTGTGAGTTTCTCCATCTTTGAAATGCCAATTCATATATTTTACCCATTTTTATGTCATGTTGTTTGTATTTTTGTATTGACTTGTAGCAATTCTATGAATAATCTAGTTACTAGTACTTTGTCAGGTATTTGTAATATAATTATTTTTTCCTAGACTGTAGACTCTCTTTTTAGGTTAAAGTGTTTTGGTAAGCAGAAATTCGTAACTTTAGTATAAAAAAAATGTATCCATAGTTTCCCTTATGATTAATACATTTTCTATCAAAAAAAAAAATCCTCTCGGGCTGGGCATGGTGGCTCACACCTGTAATCCTAGCACTTCGGGAGGCCAAGGTGGATGGATCACTTGAGGTCAGGAGTTTGAGACCAGCTTGACCAACATGGTGAAACCCTGTCTCTACTAAAACTACAAAAAAAAAAAAATTAGCTGGGTGTGGTGGCACATACCTGTAATCCCAGCTACTGGGAAGGCTGAGGCAGGAGAATTGCTTGAACCCAGGAGGCAGAGGTTGCGGTGAGCTGAGATCGCACCACTATACTCCAGCCTGGGTGACAGAGTGAGAATCCATCTCAAAAAACAAAACAAAACAAAACAAAAAATCCCTCCAATCCTAAAGCTAGCAGAAGACTTCTTTATATTTTCTTCTAGACATTTTAAAGCTTTGTTTTTGATATTACGTCTTTAATCTGTTTCAGCTTTTAGTCTGGTGCAATGTAAGAACCCAGTGTCATTTTAGGTTTTCATATGGTCAACCAGTCCTTTTAAATCCCTGTAGGAATGGTCTCTGCTCCACTATGGATCTGCTTTATCACCTCTGTCAGATACCAAGTTCAAAATCTGTATGGTCTATTGTCATCTTTCTGTTCTCTTTCATTGTTCAATATGTCCTCTGTACTAACACCACACTGTCTTCATTACTATAGCTACATAAGAGTCTTGATATATAGTAAGGCAAGTCCTCTTTCATGCTTCTTTTTTTGTTGTGTTTTGACTTTTATTGACCCTTTGTACACCCCTATAAATGTGAAAATTGGGTTTTTCAAGTTCTATGAATAACTACTGGAATTTTTATTGACCCCACATGGACCTTATAGACAGATTGGGGTAAACTGAATTATGAATGATATTGTCTGCTTACACATGAATTTAGCACAACTCTCCACTTTGAGTTCTTTTAATGCCTTTAATAAAATTTTATTATTATGTATCTTGTTCATCTTTTGTTAGATATATTTACATGTATTTTTCAGTTTTTGTTGCTACTATAGGTGGTGCTAAAAAGACTTTTTTGTTGGTCAATGGAGATAAAATTGATTTGTCTATATTGATATTATTATATCTTGTCATCTTGCTAACCTTCCCTTTAGACAGAACAATTTATACTAATTTGTTAGGAGATTATTTTAAATTTGTATGCAGATGACTATATTAGGCAAAAACCAACAACAGTATTTCTCCCTTTCTAATCTGTATGTATTTAATTTCTATTTTTTTGACTTGATTTATAGCCTAAACCTCTAGTAAATTGTTTAATACAAATAATAACAGTCTGTATATATGTCTTTCTAGTGACTTTTAAAGTTATGCTGCTAATGTTTCTGCATTTAGGAAGATGATCGTTATGTACATATAATAAATGCTGTATATATGTTAGCAATATTATTTCCATTTTATTTTAGCTATTTTCACTGTTTTGACTTGATTTATAGAATTCTTTTCCTTTTCTTCAAATCAATAATTTCTGTATTTCTAGTAGTATTTATGGTGACTCTCATTTATTTGTGCTTGCCTATCATGTCTTCCTCATTCTTCTAAAACATAAACACTCTTTCTAAGCCACATTTTATGTGGCTTATGGGAAGGTGAAGTTTCATACTTCCACCACAGACTTGAACAATCAGCCCAGTTCTTCCAAGCCATGGTGATTACTAGCCCAAGAAGAAGTCATCTTAGCTGGAACAACAGAGAAAGGAGAATCTGTCCCCTTCTGGGATCATAGATGCTAAGGCTTGTGTAAAGCAGAAGTTACTAGGGGCTCTCTGGCTAGAATGTGGAGAAAGTCTGCCTGAGAATAAGCTACCTCAGAGGAAAACCAGCCCAGAAAATGGGGAGTGACAGTCCCCTAGTCCAACCATGCCAAAGAAATAACCTCCACTTTTTGGTTTTATGTACCAAAAATTCTTACCTACATCGACTACTTTTGTCTGTACTATGTTGATTTTTGTTTCTTTTGTTTACAATCAATCGAATCTTAAATATCACACTGTTTGTATTCAGTCTTTACATTCCAGTAGTTCTAAAACATGAAAACAAAAATCATTTCTGTTTTTACTCACCATTGTATCCCTAGCACCCATTATAATGGCTAGCGCAGAGTAGACAGTTCATTTTTAGCAAGTCAATGAATAGGCTAAATAATTATGTAAAAACTGTATGTTTCCATAGGGTGTAAGATGAGAACTATTTTTTTAACATCAACTAAATTTTTTGACAATTTAATCTTTTATGCACAAAATAATGATAAAGAATACATTTTCATAATCTTTTTCTCTCCTTTTATAATTGTCACTCCTGTGTTTTTGCTCTCATTTTTAAGCATGTAAACCCTTATTTCTGATCTTGTTCTCCTCTCCTTTGAGCATTCATTCAACAAGAATGTACCACTTCCCTCTACAACACCATGCTAGATGCTCCAGTGTACTCTAAATTGAATAAGGCATGATTGCCACCATCAAAAATCATCCCCATGATCTTGCCAATGAATTCCAAATGTCTTCTGTGCATATAATAGAAACAAAGTACAAGGAGGGAAGAGAATAGTGATTTCTAGATGGCTTTCTAGTAAGCCAAATAATAAAGTACTGTAGGTATGTGATCTTTCCTGAGGCAAGCATGAAAATAAACAGAAAAAAAAAGCAAGAAAAAATAGCTAAACATAATATGATGATGAAGAGGTAAAAAATAAAGAGAAATGATGAAAGCCAGAAGCACATAATTAGGACTGAAACAGATGCTTAATCACCAGAATCATTTTTAAAGTCACATTTTACCAACAGCCAATCATTTCCAAAATCTTAATCTATGAGCGTCCTTTTTCATATAAATTGCCTACATTTAGCTAGGGCTGCAATGCTCTGCATTTCTTCCAGGAGACTCAAGGAAGTAATACATTTACACATTTAAGGTTTTGGTGCTGCTGCTGCTGCTGCTGGTATTAATCTGGTCATTTATATTGTTGAGGCTAACTACAGCCTACACCTCAATTTCCTCATCTGTAAATGTAAAACATATTTCTAACATTCTAACTCACATTGATATTGGAGAAATTAAGTAAAATGCTACACTTGAAAGTACACCATACACACCATGGACTTGACGCAACTTAACAGAGAAAACTAAGAGGTCACTCCATCAAGAGAAATATTTTCCATTAAAACAAAAAAAATGCCCTAAGTTGTATATACCAAAAACGACTCTTTTTTTTCAACTTTTAAGTGCAGGGGTACATGTGCAGGATGTGCAGATATGTTACATAGGTAAATGTGTGCCATGGTGGTTTACTGCATAGATCATCCCATCACCCAGGTATTAAGCTCAGCATCCATTAACTATTCGCCAAAAGTGACTGTTTTCAGATTATTGTCAATCCCAGAAATTGTTCTTTTCCTCTCCAAATCCTACAGTCTCTTCTCATGGGCACGGCATACATCAAAGTTCACAGAGAAAAGTTTCAGACAGAAATCGATAGTGGATAGAAAACTCATTCCTAGGATAACAGGCTTCAGATGCATCCCAGGAACTTTGATAAAGGAGAAAGAATCTTCCTGTGTGCCATCTTTGCTCAGATATTCAGGGGAGTCATCAGAACAAAGAAGACGTGTTTAGATGATGCTCAGCAACCTACTAAGCCCCTTGCCTAGATCAGTACTATGCTGCCTGATGGGGCCACGCCACTCGACTGCCACAGGTGCCCAGACATGTTTGAATCCCAGCAGCTGAGAAGATTAAGCTAAAGCTGCACTTGTCTATACATGTATCTAGAGGTGACTAAAACAAGGAACACTATGGTAATATTAAAAACGGGTTCAGAGGATGGTGACACAGGATCAGGTCAGCAAAAATAAGACCAAGGCAGAGATAATATGGAGTTGCCCACTGGTTATATCTGTTAGATATTTGTTTTACATATACACACATAAGATAATGTATGTATGCATTGTGTATACATATATGTGAATGTATTTATATATACTCACATATACATTCATATTTTAGCTAATTGATAACAATAAATAAATAAGCGTAATTTATAAGTAAAAATAAAGACCATTTCCTTGTGTGGGCTCAGTCATTTAAACTAATTATAAGGTTACCTTTAAAATTTCTACATGAAAAAGCTCCCATTTTGGGCCAGGTATGGTGGCTCACACATCCAGCACTTTGGGAGGCCGAGGTGTGCAGATCACGAGGTCAGGAGTTCAAGACCAGCCTGACCAACACAGTAAAACCCCATCTCTAGTAAAAATACAAAACTTAGCCAGGTGTGGTGGCGGGCACCTGTAATCCCAGCTACTCAGGAGGCTGAGGCAGGAGAATCGCTTGAACCTGGGAGGCGGAGATGGCAGTGAGTCAAGATAGTGCCACTGCACTCCGGCGTGGGCAGCAGAGCGAGACTCTATGTCAAAAATAAATACATACATACATACATACATACATACACACACAAATAAAGCTCCTATTTTTTCTTGGCCTATACACAGTGCTGAGATTAAAAATTCTATGTAACCATTAACCTTTCAGTTATCAGACCTGAGTGATGAGAAAATCTAGACAGCTTGAGAGGGGAGAAGGGAGGTGATATGGTTTGGCTGTGTCCCCACCCAAATCTCATCTTGAATTCCTATATGTTGTGGGAGGGACCTGGTGGGAGGTAATTGAATCATGAGGGCAGGTCTTTCCCATGCTGTTCTAATGATAGTGAATAAGTGTCATGAGATCTGATGGCTTTATAAGGGGGTGTTACCCTGCACAAACTCTGTCTTTGCCTGTTGTCATCCATGTAATATGTGCCTTTGTTCTTCCTTTGCCTTCTGCCATGATTGTGAGACCTTCCCAATCACACGGAACTGTAAGTCCATTAAACCTCTTTCTTTTGTAAATTGCCCAGTCTTGGTTATGTCTTAATCAGCAGTGTGAAAATGGACTAATACAGGAGGGGCGGAAGAATACTTAGGAGTATCAAGGAAGCAGCCTTTTAGCAACCAGTTCAGAAATATTTCAATATTTTAGCAACTGGTATGACTGGGCCATGTATGTACCTTCTATGCATCCCTAATGACAACTGCAGTTAAGACTGTAGCACTCAAAATAGACAAGCCAAATAAACGGCCCCCTTATAGCCTAGTGACAATGAAGTCTGTGCTGCCTGAGTGAGCTATATTATGTAAGACAGCATATTATGTGACTCAGGAGGAAAACAAGAAATTATTCACTGTGTTAAAAAAAAGAGAGAGAGAGAGAGAGAGAGTTAGAGTAGGGTTAAATAGATTGCAGTGTTTAGGTAAAGAGTAGGAGACAGGAGAAGAATTTCATAAGATGTTAGTCAACTTGCCAAAAAGGGCTGAGTTTCATTGAAATATAAGACTTTCCACAGCATATGGGACTTGCAAATTAACTGCATCCCCTAAAACCAATTCAGATGAAGCATCTAACAACTTAGCTGCTGCTGCTACTGCTGCTAAGCAAGTGGGATATGCCTTAGCTTCTAGGTTTAGTTGCAGGCTATTACCATGCAATGGACCTAGGTTCTCCCCTCTGTTCTTCGGTAAGAACTGCTAATGCTTGATTTGTTATATTCATGAACAAATAAGGTAATAGGTTTAGTGTAATTTAGAAGTCCTAAATCCAAGGGCTGTTGTAAAGCCTATTTTATTTGGTTAAAAGCCTGATCATGACTGTCTTCCCAAGGAAAAAGCCCTCTTTCAAGTGTACTTTACTTCATTTCATTCCTGCTCTAAATATTTTTAATAAACTTTCATTCCTGCTCTAAAACTTGCCTCAGTCTCTCCCTCTGCCTCATGCCTGTCAGTCAAATTTTTTCTTCCAAGGAGGAAAGAACTGAGGTTGCTGCAGAACATATGAATTTGCCACTGCTAACACCTATAAATCTTGATCACATGTCTAACCCCGTTTGTTGGTTTGTTTGTTTGTTTTTTAAAAAAAAGAAAGAAAGAAAAAAAGAAAAAAACTGAAAGATTGGAGGATTGGAATGTTAGAAGGATGAGAACATGGAATTGTAACTCCTTGTTCAATTAAATATTCTATAATTGGTGACAGCCCTTGAATTTCTTTGGGTTTTCATGGATAATGGGGTAACTTACGCAAAAGTTACGAATGGTCTACTTGGACTTTAATAGGTTCCACACATTTAATTATTCCTGTATCAGTTGAAGAAGAAGTCCATAAGCATTCAGGTATTTTAGAAAGGTCAGAGGTATCACAGACCTGAGTTTTGATCTTATCAATTTCTGCCACAGAGAGCATAACAGTTCTGGTTCAGGAGAGACAGGAAACTCTCACGTTATTTCTCCCTCTGAGGAGAATTGTATGTGCCCTTTTAGCTTTAGAAGTAAGTCTTGGATGTAGTCCAGGCCCCCAGAGGTGGTGAAGGTGGAGGCCTGAAGCAGGGCCAGGGAAGGCCTGAGGAGGTGCCTGGGCTGCAGCAGGCCATAACCAGAGGCCACAGGTCACCCACTCACCTCAGGCCCATCGGCTGCCCCTCCCCTCACTACACCTAGTTCCTGGCAGGGCCAGAGAGGCCACCATTGCCATCCGGGCAAAGGGAAACCAAAAAACAGGTCCTTGGGGAAGAGCTCATGGTGACAAGATGGCAGCTCCAAGGGGGAGACAGAAGCTGAGTCACTGTTCTCCTCACTGGTGGCCAGGATGCTGCCTAACACAACCACCTTGTTCTCAGCCCTCACCATCAGGGCAGCTCTCACCATTTCAGGCTTGCTGCCCACACAGACTGCAGAGTTCAAGAAAGCGGGGTCCTGGCAGTCCCATGGCCTATATTCCTGGAAAGAGCAGGACTGGAGCATGTTGTAGCTGTGCCTGTGGGGAGCAGGATTCCAGGGCAGAAACCTCTGTAGGTCTCAAAAAAAGAAAGCAAAACAACCACAAATCCACCAACACTAAATATCATCTTGGGTCTAATTTGAAAACTAGGGTCAAATTCTGCAGAGGCATTCAAGTGGCCAGATACCACCCTGTAGCCAGATCTGTAGGGTTTATCCATCATGCCAGGAAAAATGCTGCCTTCAGCATTCCTTAGCTCCTGGTTCTGGTTTCAGAACCAGAAACCCTCTCTATATTGGAGTGGTTTTAAAGCTAGAGGGGCCTTTACCCATTTAGTCTTATTCACACATCTGAGTATGTAGTCAAGAGAGGAAAGTGGTATGTCCTAAGTGAGAGTAGAGTAGAGTCAACAAAAGAACAAGACAAACGACGACTGAGCCCCTAGTGTATACCGGACACTGGTGAGCTATTGGGGATACAGAGATGAAGAAAACATAGTCCCTTCAAGAAGCTCAATCCAGCAAGGTAGACAGCCTCTTTGTAGGTGGGACCAGGCTTCCTTGCAGCAGAAGGAAACTTGAAATCAGGGTAATGAGCCCCACCAGCCACCACATTGCCCGGAGAGGATCTTGTGTGGACACAGGGCTGTGTAACAGCCTGCTTTGACCCTCTAGCTGTGCTGTAGAGCCAAGTGGGGCCTGGAGTGGCCTGATCTAGGGACTGCCATGAACTCTTTCCACTCCCCCAAGGAACTGCATAAGTAATGACATCTTCTATTCACACAGCAAAATCAGGGACACAGTTTTCTAGCACACGGGGTGCCTCCCCTCGCCTCAGCTCAACGGATGGCCTACCCTGGTTGGTGGGCCCTTGTTCGTGTTAGAGGTGAAATATTCCACAGGGTTTTGAGTGGTCAGCTGTGGCTCACAGGTCAGTGACAAGTAAAGGCAGAGCTGCAGAGCCCTTAGGAGCCACAGAGGGCCTGCTGCCTACCACGAAATGCCTACTCAGTTGCTGCTGGCCCACCTGTGGGCAGTAGCACTAACATAGAATCCTGGGACTAGTGCCAGGAACCTTAAGGATACCCAGTGAAACAGGCGTGCACTGCTGTGGTGGCCTTGATGGTCAGGAGATGACATGTGGTGAGTAGGCCCAAAGGGATTTGGCCCAGCGTGAAGTCAACGGAAAGGCCAAGATGTGGTTAGCACCTCAGGCCAATGGTGGCTTCACGTTGTCCATGTCGGAGGCTAGTTCTTGATTGCCCCAAACCCTCTACTTGAGGATTCCAAATGAAATGAGCAGGTCTTCCCTTTGGGACTCAGGTGAGCTTCTGACAACAGCAAAAGAAAGCAGGCCTCCTGAACTTCCCCAAGTGACTGATGCAAACCATGTCCTGCACACTTCACAGCACAGTGGAGAGGATCTTCAGGGGCAAACAATGGACAACCTGAATGACATCTTGGACTGTCAGCAACCTGCAGAGCTACCCGATCAAGAAATTCCAAGATGGAAGCAACCTTTGCAGGCAAAGAAGAAAAAGCCAGAAGAGGCCAAGGCAGGAATGGACCAGGCTGCAAATGTTGGAGTGGCCTCCCTGGCCCACACCTCAGCTGGCATCCTGCATCTGCTTGAGGGTGGGAGAGACTACGTGGAAGATGGGGACTTGAAAATGGAGGGGAACAGGGAAGCAGGACATGGTGGTCCCTCAGCATTCTGACCACAAGTCCCTGTGAAGACTGTGGGTGATGATGGTGACTCAGGTGTGTCCTTCAAATGTCCTGAGGGGGAGACTGAAGAAGCAGGCATGCCATTGTGGGAAGAAATCCAAAGGAGTACAGAACTCACAGCACAAATCCAAGATCTGCTCAGGAGGCAGGACTCTGCAGGATGCAAGTGCAGAGCTGGAGAGAGAGCTCAGGTAGCTGCTGCTGCTGCTTCCTACTCTGCCTGAACTGCACCAAGAACACATGATGGGGCCTCAGCAGGAGTCTCTCTCATCAAGGTCCAGGCAGTATGTGTCCTCTTCCTACCTAAACCTTGATGAGAGACTTTGGCAAGCTGTATGAAAATTTTGAACTGTGAGTGTCAGACCGGCAACCACTACAAGAAAAATGGCCCAAGACCTAGCCCAGGAATTGAAGAAAGACACTTGCAATTTTCAGAGGGAGATCATCTTTTTTTTTTTCTTTTCTTTCTTTTCTTTTTTTTTTTTTTTTGATATGGAGTCTCACTGTGTCGCCAGGCTGGAGTGCAATGGCACCTTATTCGTTGTACAAAGTAAGACCTTCTGACCTATTGTCAGGCACTAATATAAAAGCAAACACTTTTTTTTTCTAGTGCCCTGGTTATTTGCCATAAAGGCAGTGAGTCCCTTGACTCACTGCAATGTCCACCAGGGAGGTCATCTTCTATGAGAAAATGGTCCAGGAAGGCTGGATGGCCACTGTGTCCACTGAGAGAGTGCTCCAGGCACTCCGGAAAGAACATGACCACAATAGGCAGAAGCCAACTGACTGCAAGGCCAACTTCTAGCCCTTTACCAGTGGCCTCTTGACTCCTAGGGCTCCACCCACATCCCACGGGGGCCTGGAAATGCCAAGGGGACCATGGGCTGCCAGGGACCACAGGACAAAGGCGAGCCACAGTGTGAGAGCTTGGGTCCAGAGCACCTGCTGGTTTGATTCTCTTTTCCCTGTAGCCAGGTCCTGAATGGCCAGAAACTTGGCAGAATATGAGCCAGTACTGCTCCCTTTAAAGAACTTTTGATTGATCTTTTGTTAGTTTTGCTACTGTTCATTAGTTGATGCCAAAATTCCTCTTACTGAAGTTTGATAGATAGCATTAGGATTATAAGGTACTATCTTTCTAATATTACCCTACAATTTAGGTAAGTACCAAAGTAAGACCTTCTGATCCATTGTGCGGTACTATTAAGTACGATTTAGGTTAGTACCACTAATCTTTTTGCTAAATTACCCTTTCACAATGAAGATGATAAGAAAAGAAAAATTAAACAAGATGCCTTACAAAGTAAGACTTTCTGAACAAAGGCAGGCCCTCCCGCTGCAACCATCTACACTTCATGGTCTAAAACTGAGCTTAGAGCCATTGTAAAGGACTTCCCCGATTCAAGGGAAAATCCTCAAAAATGTACTGAGGAATTTAGAATTATCATAGGAGATTATGACCCAGGATTCCCTGACCTTTACCAACTTATTCACTTGACATTGGGGCCTGGCAGCACCTGAAAACGGATGGCAACAATAGAACTGGACAAACCTGAGGAGGATATTAAAGACCTTTCAAAAACCTCCTCATGAGAAGCACCAAAAGGAGCTAGAAAAAAAAATGATAAAGCCTTTTAGATTCAATTCCTAAGATTTTTACACAAAACACTTGATTGGCCCATCATACAATCTTGCAGACAAAAAAAAAAAAAAAAAAAAAGGAGGAATCAACATACAGCAGAGTATTTCCTGCAGGGATTGGAATGACATTAACTACTCTATTTATAAATGGACTCCGTCTTGAGCTTAGCAGTTTAATTAAAAAACATAAACTGAGATAGGAAGTCACAGATACGATGGAACGGGTGACTGTGGCTGAACATTTTGTGAGGACTCCAGGGCAAGAACAAACCTAAAAGGCTAACAAGCTTATGTCTCTCCAATTATAACAGTTATAAGGGACAAAGCCAAAGAGACCTTATCATCCCTACTTTAAGTTCCAACCAAGAGGTCCTAGAACAAGAAATTTTTCACCCCAAGTTATCTGCCTTTATTGCAAATAACCAGAGCACTAGAAAAAAGAGATTGTCTGCTTTTATACTAGTACCTGACAATAGGTCAGAAGGTCTTACTTTGTACAACAAATACAGTGCAGTATATACTGCTCAGCTAATGGGTACACCAGGATCTCACAAATCACCACTAAAGAACTTACTCATGTAACCAAATACTACCTGGATCCCAATAACTTATGGAAAAATAAAATTAAAAAAAAGAATGAAATAAAAATTAAAAGGTTTATATGTCTTACTTTGTAAGGCATATCTTGTTTTTCTTTTTTCATCATCTTCACTGTGAAAGGGTAATTTAGGAATGAGCTCAGAGTATATAGGTAGAAATGGATAGAAAAGGGATAGTTGGAGTTGGTTTGGTCACTGTATAGCCCTTTTTGGTCATGTTCTTGGTCTCTTACTTAAACTTCTCATTTGCTCTTTTGCAAAAAAAAAAAAATATATATATATATATATATAAATATATATATATATATTTTTTTTTAAGTCAGCAATTTTTGATTTGGATAGTTTTTTAGATGCCTCCACATGCCAATTAAAGAATATATTCCATTGTGTTTGCAGGATTTTTAAAATCCTTTTCTCTTATGCCTCACAAATAAAGCATTTCATCCAATTTAAAACTTCTCTATTGTGGCCATATTAATTCTAAGTTTTCTCTAGTAAGGTTAACCTGTTTCTCTAAAAATACATACATTCTGGGCTCATAATTTCTATACATAAAACGAACTAGAATCCCAGAAGGTGGAGCCCCAGACAACTTGGATTGAGATAACCCATTATCAAAAATGCACCTGCCTGAGGTTCAAGGCCTCTAAGTAAATCTAATCCAGTTAATTATCAAATCTAATCTAATCCTGGATACAATGCATCTAAATATCACTCAAATAAATTCAGAGAGTGCAGAATACACATTAGTGGACTTCAGAATCTAAGAGAAAACTCACCCATGACCTGTAGTTTACAAATGAGAGAGCAGTGAGCAAAATTGGCTCTGGGGTCACCTCACCTGGTCCCCTGCTGTTCCTGGGGGCAACCAAAGTTTTACTTCAAATCTCACTTCTGATACCAGATCTGTTGAAATAAAAACTTTAGAGAAATTAAATTTAACAGAGTTTAATTGAACGAGACAAAAAACATGATTCATGAATCAGGCAGTCCCAAGAATCTGAACAGATTCAGAGAGACTCTGGGGCTGCCATGTGGTCAGAGGAGATTTATAGGCAGAAAAAAAGGAATGTGATGCACGAAAACCAGAAGTGAGGCACAGAGGCCGGGCACGGTGGATCACACCTCTAATCCCAGCACTTTGGGAGGCCAAGGCAGGTAGATCACTTGAGTTCAGGAGTTCAAAACCAGCCTGGTTAGCATGGCAAAAAAATCTGTCTGTACTAAAAACACAAAAATTAACCAGGGGTGTTGATGGGTGCCTGAAATCCCAGCTACTCAGGAGGCTGAGGAAGGAGAACCACTTGAACCTAGAAGGCAGAGGTTGCAGCAAGCCGAGATCGTGCCACTGCACTCCAGCCTGGGCAACAGAGACTGACTCAGCCTCAAAGGAAAAAAAAAAAAAAAGAAACAAGGCCCAGAAACAGCTGGATTGGTTACAGCTCGGCATTTGTCTTATTTGAAAACAATCTGAACCACTGGCTGCCTGTGTATGGTTGAAGTAGAGCTGCTGCGTTTGCTAAGACTTAGCTCTTCTTACAGAACCACTTTCCTAAATTAGGTTTTCTGTTTGTTTACTTACTAAGTCAGGTTGTAGTTCATATGCAATAATTCAAGTGTATGAGTTTGCAGACCAGATTTTAGTTTGATTTAACAAATGTAAAAATAAACATACATTCAATACAAACATGCATGTGTCGCCTGAGTGTTTGAGGAAGGAGAGAAACACTGTTATCTACCAGGATTAGAGCTGCACTTAAATCTCTTTCCAACATTGCTAACACCCTAGTGACATTTCCAGACCCCTGCAATTTCCCCCCTACAACTGGCTATATCCTATCACACAAACAAGATGCCTTACAGAGTAAGACCTTCAGCATTGTCTTGTGTTCCAACAAGCCAGACCCTGAGCAAAAATCAAGTGCCAGTAGTTTACCTGAAAGATATAGGAAACCTCTCTCAGGGAATAAGGATGTGACCACAAGGGGAGGGCAGCCCCAGAAGGCTGTGTCATGAAGCCAGCTACCAACGGGTGTGATAAACAATTTAGAACACACTCCTACAATTCCTTTCCAGAAGCCAGGAGTCAAATGCTGCAGCCCATAGTTGAGAACTGCTGAGGGTGGAGAATGCATTGGTGAGTTTCTTGACACTTCCAAGACCTCAAGCTGAGTTGCCTTTGGTTTCAGAGAAAGTCCTCAAACAACAAGTTAGAGACACTGGCCATTGGAATATGACCTTCAGCCACTGATGTGGTATCCTAACACTTAGTCAGGCTGCTGTAACAAAATAGCATAGATTGGGCGGCTTAAACAATAGAAATTTGGTTGTTGTTTGTTTTTCACAGTTCTGGAGGCTGGAATTTGAAAGTCAGGATGCCAGCATGGTTACTGGTTCCTGTTAAGGAATCTCTCCCTGGCTTATAGAAAGCCATCTTCTTGCTTGGTCCTCACTTGGCTGGGAGAGAAAGAGGAGGTAAGTGCTTTGGAGTTTCTTCTAATAAGGATATTAATCCCATCATGAGGGCCCAGCCTCATGACTTTATCTAAATCTAATTATCTCTCAAAGCACCTATCTCCAAAGACCATCACAACGGGAGTCAGGGCTTCAACATATACATTTTAGGGGGACACAATTTAGCCCATAGCATTAGTAAGATCATATCATATAAGATGATATTATATGACAACATAAAAGCAGGGCAGAGACTGTGAGCACATTTTCAAACCTAACTTGGTCACACAGAAACAGCCTATGATCTTGATCCACTAGCTTTCTGGTCTAACCACACACAGTCATAGGATACCAACCACTGCATCAAGGGCAGACTTGAAAATTGACCCTTTCTAAAACGATTACAGTCATATTTTCTCCAGAATAGTTTACTCACAATTATTCAGAAGATAAACTGAATTAAGATGTTCCCAATTTCCTATGCAAAGGTAAACTTCAGAAGAATTAAGTGAAATTTTTGTAAAACTGTAATTAGTGGTGATCATTAAGTCTTATCCTAGAGTATTTTATAACAAAGCAAAACTAAATAAAATATGAATGAATATGGTTTAAATTGGAAAATCAGTCACTGTGTAATAGAAGCACCAAGTGGATTTGTAGATGGAAACTAAATGAGCTGGAAATGACGGAGTAATGCACTAGGGATGCTGTTCATCATGTAGCATGTTTCCTGTATCTGATGGACTCTGAAGTGACCATCTTGTCAATATCTCAAAATGCCAGCATAGAAGAAAAATGTTAGAACTGAAATTCTTATTGTCCACGGTATTCCTTTAACTCTGATGACAGAAATTCTAGGGCATGAGTTATTTTTCCATGCATAAGTGTACTTACTATCTCCCTGCAATTAAGTTATAAGCCAAGCTCTTTAAGGATTAAGGTCATATCTCAACAGGTCATACCTTTCATTATTTAAACTATATAACTGTTTAAACATTTAAGCAATTAAGAAGAAATATTGATCACCCTTATTTCAACTAGGCTAGTACTATGTACATTTTTCCTGTCTTCCTTGACTATTCTCCTCCATACTCAAACAGTTTTATAGTTATCACAATAGCTTAAATATCATGGTAGGTTGCCAAGTTACTAGAGTATCTTCAAATATTTCATCAAGTTGACTTAACAATTTCTATGACCATTTCCTTTTGCCCCTACCATTTTTAGTCTTTTCAAAATTTTTATATCACAAATAAATTGTCAAAAAGCTACTCCATGCTTTTATTTTATTTTAAATTCTGTCCACATGGTAAACTTCTTTCTAAGTGGGATGCATTTTCTATACCAGCATCAAAGTATGAAACTACTTTATACACAGTAAGCACACAATAAATATTTGCTGGTAGCAGTGGAAAAATGATGATAAACATAAAAGTAGGCCAAACTAATTTGGTGAGCAAAATAAGACTGTGTTTACACAGGTAAATCGAGTTTAAAATCATGGCAATCACTTTGGGAGGCCCAGGCAGGTGGATCATGAGATCAAGAGATCAAGACCATCTTGGCTAACATGGTGAAACCCCGTCTCTACTAAAAATGCAAAAAAAAATTAGCCAGGCTTTGTGGTACGTGCCTATAGTCTCAGTTACTTGGGAGGCTAAGGCAGGAGAATCGCTTGAACCCGGGAGGCAGAGGTTGCAGTGAGCCAAGATTGCGCCACTGCACTCCAGCCTGGGTGACAGAGCGAGACTCAGTCTCAAAAATAAACAAAACCAAAAAAAACCATGGCAATTATTCAGATACTTTGATAAATGTAATGTTATAAATAAGGAAAAGGTAGTATGGTGGGCCTAAATTATTTATATTATTTTGAATTATTTTATATTATTTTATATTATTTAGTTGGGTTGTGAAAAGACTCCACCTCTTGTTATCTAAGCCTCTACTTCACTTTGCTAGAAGGAAACAAACAGTTTTAAAATCAGCTAACTGAAATAATTTTTTTCTCAAAGTGAAATACCACTTAAACGTGTTAGTAGTTAACATTATTTAATTACACCATTCTGACGCTAAAAGCAATAAAGTTTTATTGGAATTTCACACACAATTCATTTCCTTAATTTATTTAGTTAAGCATGTATTCATATCAACCATGTATGAAGTTCTTTACTAGGTATGCAAGATTCAAAATGAATATGGCATATGATTCTTGCCTGCAAGACTTGCTTTACAGTATATCTAACAGGCATAGAACAAATGTAACACTATTTGTTAATTGTTGTTCTTTAAAATTATGTTTTTATGTATAGTGCTATTTTATGCCCAAGAATGAGGCAGCTTATGGACATTTATTCTTAGTTTGATTCCTTAGAGGTATTCAGTCTAACTGTAGTTGTCTGTCGCCTGTTTTTAATGACCTTACTTAGTTCACAAAAGGACCCATATCACCCCACCAACCACTGTTGCATCCAAAATCTTCTCCAAAGACCTGCTTTTATCTGTAATATACCTAATTTCTAGTAGTACCAATAACAACAGGAAAATGAAGATGAGATTCAAAGTAATTTGTGCTATTATATGAAATGCCAATGTTGGTGCTTATCTTGTAGACATCTGTCTAGAATTGGAATTAAAAGCTTACTATCTTAGGCCTCTGGAAATGAAAGGGACAGTGATGAGTTTTGGCCATCAGTAAACTGACAATTTGAAAACAGCATAAAAATTGGCAGAAAAGAAAGAAAAAGCCTTTGAAAGGATGAAATATGAGATAGTGGGTTGAGTTGAAACTGTAGTTTAGGGCTGCCTATGCCAGGAAAGTCCCTAAGAACGAATTCACATCCGTTTTCCATCAATATAAGCAAAGGCAACAGACAATTCTTCACTCTTTTGTAATTCTCCAAGAGCCACAGGGATATGCTTCCCGAGTAAGTTAATTTTGGCAAATAACATAATCTAACCAAACACATTTTTGCTAAGAATAGTTTGTATCAGAAAAATACCAAAAAAGATTATTGTAACCATGAAAATAATTTTCTTCTATGCATAATATGTATATGTGTGTGTATATATATACACACACGCCTATAACGCAAATGTCCTCAAGTCTTCCTACCTTTTAAGGTCACCTGTTTTGGCTGTTTTTGGTGTCTCAATAAGATGGCTTAATCGTGCATCCTATACAATAGAGAATCCAGCTCCCAAGAGTTTCAGAATTCAGTAGCTGAGATTCTTCATGCAATTACAATTAAAACTCATCCCTGATTTGCATTTCTCTGATGGCCAGTGATGATGAGCATTTTTTCATGTGTCTGTTGGCTGTATGAATGTCTTCTTTTGAGAAATGTCTGTTCATATCCTTTGCCCACTTTTTGATGGGGTAGTTTGTTTTTTTCTTGTAAATTTGTTTGAGTTCTTTGTAGGTTCTGGATATTAGCCCTTTGTCAGATGAGTAGATTGCAAAAATTGTCTCCCATTCTGTAGGTTGCCTGTTCACTCTGATGGTAGTTTCTTTTGCTGTGCAGAAGCTCTTTAGTTTAATGAGATCCCATTTGTCAATTTTGGCTTTTGTTGCTGTTGCTTTTGGTGTTTTAGACATGAAGTCCTTGCCCATGCCTATGTCCTGAATGGTACTACCTAGGTTTTCTTCTAGGGATTTTATGGTATTAGGTCTAACTTTTAAGTCTCTAATTCATCTTGAATTAATTTTCGTATAAGGAGTAAGGAAAGGATCCAGTTTCAGCTTTCTACTTATGGCTAGCCAATTTTCCCAGCACCAGAGAAATGCAGATCAAAACCACAATGAGATACCATCTCACACCAGTTAGAATGGCAATCATTAAAAAGTCAGGAAACAACAGGTGCTGGAGAGGATGTGGAGAAATAGGAACACTTTTACACTGTTGGTGGGATTGTAAACTAGTTCAACCATTATGGAAAACAGTATGGTGATTCCTCAAGGATCTAGAACTAGAAGTACCATATGACCCAGCCATCCCATTACTGGGTATATACCCAAAGGATTATAAATCATGCTGCTATAAAGACACATGCACACGTATGTTCATTGTGGCACTATTCACAATAGCAAAGACTTGGAATCAACTCAAATGTCCATCAGTGACAGACTGGATTAAGAAAATGTGGCACATATACACCATGGAATACTATGCGGCCATAAAAAAGGATGAGTTTGTGTCCTTGTAGGGACATGGATGCAGCTGGAAACCATCATTCTCAGCAAACTATCGCAAGAACAGAAAACCAAACACCACATGTTCTCACTCATAGGTGGGAACTGAACAATGAGATCACTTGGACTCGGGAAGGGGAACATCACACACTGGGGCCTATCACGGGGAGGTGGTAGAGGGAAGGGATTAAACTGGGAGTTATACCTGATGTAAATGACGAGTTGATGGGTGCTGACGAGTTGATGGGTGCAGCACAGCAACATGGCACAAGTATACATATGTAACAAATCTGCACATTATGCACATGTACCCTAGAACTTAAAGCATAATAATAATAATAATAAAAAGAAAAACAAAAAACAAAAAACAAAAACTCATCCCTTCAAGGAGGCTGCAACCTCCCTCAAATTCCCCCATTTCAAGAAAAGTTAACAAGACAAGCTAATTTAAGAGTACTTTAATAATGTCTGATCACTTCTGTTATTTCAGACTCTGATTATCAGAATAATAGACCAGGCAGGGTACAAGGCAATAAGGCCACTAAGAAAACTATGTTTTGATGGGTAAATAGGCCCTCATAGCATCCTTCCAAATATAACTAGTAGGTGACTGCATAGTTCATCCAATTTTATCTTTTAAAAATCCTGTTTTGGCCAGGCATGGTGGCTCATGTCTGTGATTCCAGCAGTTTGGAAGGCTGAGATGGGAGGATCATTTGAGACCAGGAATTTGAGACCAGCCTGGGCAACAGGGCAAGACCCTATCTCTACAAAATATAAAATAACAAAAATCTTTTCTTTATTTGGGTTCTATTTGGTATCTAATTTAAAAAAAAAAAAAGTCTGAAAGATATCAGAGGAAATAAATACCTTATCTACCAAGGAGCAAAGACAAGAATGACATCTGACTCATCCTCAGAAACCACACAAGCAGTAAGAGTAAAATATTTAGAGCATTGAGAGCAAAACAACTACCAAACTAGAATTCTGTACCCTGAAAAATTTTCTTTCAAAAGTGAAGGAGAAGGGCGTGGTGGCTCACGCCTATAATACCAGCACTTTGGGAGGCCGAGGCAGGCAGATCACGAGGTCAGGAGATCGAGACCATCCTGGCTAACATGGTGAAACCCTGTGTCTACTGAAAATACAAAAAAATTAGCCGGGCGTGGTGGTGGGTGCCTGTAGTTCCAGCTACTCGGGAGGCTGAGGCAGGAGAATGGCGTGAACCTGGGAGGCGGAGCTTGCAGTGAGCTGAGATCGCACCACTGCACTCCAGCCTGGGCAACAGAGGGAGACTCTGTCTCAAAAAAAAAAAAAAAAAAAAAAGGAGAAAGAGAAATAAAGACTTTTCAGACAAACCAAACTTGAGGAAATCTGTTGCCAGTAGACTTGCCTAGCAAAAAAGATGTTGAAAGAAGTTATTTAAAGAGAAGAAAAATAATATATGTCAGAAACTTGGATCAACATTTAAAAAAAAGAAAAGCACTGGAGAAAGAATAAGGTAAAATATAAACTTTTATTTTTCTTATTTTTAATTAATGAACAGATACCAGATTATTCAAAATAATAATGGAAACAATGTATCCAATTACATGTGTTTTTGTTTGTTTTATAAATTAAAATATATAACTATATTATATATAATGATATGCAAATATTTATATATAAGGATATATGTGCAATATAGTTATACATAAATAATCATAATTTTTATATACTTATATATTATTTATAAGTTATAATTATAATAACCATAATTATATATGTATGTGTATATATATACTTATGTATCCTTATGCATAAATAAAATGTATAAGTAAAATGAAAACAGTGATGATACAAGGGATGGAAGGGAGGAATTAGAATTATTCTGTTAATATAAGGCACTTACACTACCCACAAAGCAGTATATTTGGATTAGTTGTAAATGTATACTGTGAACTCATGGGCAACAACAAAAAAGTTTATATATATATAAATATAGAGATATATATATATATATATAATGAGAAAGAAAAAAATGGAATCATGTGAAATACTCAATTAAAACCAAAATAAGCATAAAAACAGAAGACAAAAATAGGAACAAAGAATAATGGCAGCAAATATAAAACAGTAATGAAGATAGTAGATATTAATCTAACTATATCAATAATCACTGAACACTAATAATTGAAATATACCAATTAAAAGACAGAGATTGTCAGAGTGGATCAAAAAACAGTACCCAAGTATGTGCTACCCATTTTAAATATAAAGACATATATTGATTAAAAATAAGTGGATGTGGAAAGATAAACCATGCTAACAGTAACGAAAAAAAAAATAGAAGTAGTTATATTAATTTCAGATACAGCAGATTTCAGAGCAAGGAAAGTTATCAGAGATAAGGCAGGGCATTGGCAAATCAAACTCAAAATGTATTTTAACAGTTACATACCAGGACCAAGTGGGATTTATCCAGTTATGCAAGGTTGAGGGAACATGTGAAAATCAATTAATATAATCCAATATCTCAACAGACTAAAGAAGAAAAGTGACATAACTATATCAATAGATACAGAAAAAGCATTTGACAAAACCTAACACTCATTCATGAAAAAACCTCTCAGTAAACTAGGACTTATCTAAAAAAAAATATACAGCTAGCATCCTGCTTAATGATGACAAACTAGAAGCTACTGATAACAATACAGACTGAGATCTTGCTAAGATCAGGAACAAGGCAAGAATGCTACATTTTGCCACTGCTTTTCCACATTGTACTGGAAATCCTAGCAAATGCAACAAGACAAGTAAAAGAAATAAAAGTTATACAGTTGGGAAGATAGAATTCAAACTGGTTTTTTTTTTTTTTTTTTTTTTTTGATAGATGACATGATTACGTAGAAAAGCAAAACAAAAACAAAAACAACAAAAACTTCTGGAACTAAAAAGTAATTATAACAAGTTTGCAGAATACAAGGTTAACATACAGAAGTCAATTGCTTTCCTATATGCCAACAGTGAACAAGTAGGATTTGATATTAAAAACACAATACCATTTACATTAGCCTCAAAAGATAAAATACTTAATTATAAATCTAACAAAATATGTACAAGACCTATATGAGGAAAACCATAAAATTCTAATAAAAGACATCAAAGAACTAAAAATGAATAGGAAGACAATATTGTCAAGAATAGTTCTTCCCAATGTGATCTAGAGATTCAATGCAAATTCAATCAAAATTCCAGCAAGTTGTTTTGTGGATATTGACAAACTGATTCTAAAGTTTATATACAGGTGAAAGATCAGAATAGCTAACAAAATATTGAAAAACAAGAATAAACTCAGACAAGTGACACTATCAGAATTCAAGACTTACTATAAAACCACACTAAAAAAGACCACGTGGCATGAACAAAACAACAGACAAACTGGTCAATGGAACAAAATAGAAGCACCCAGAAATAGACCTACAGAACTATGGTCAACCGATCTTTGATAAAAAGTCAAAGGCAATACCATGGAGAAAATATAGGGTTGTTTTTTTGTTTTGTGTTTTGTTTTTTTCAGCAAATGATGCCAGATGAACCAGACATGCACATGTTTAAAAAAAAAGGATCTAGACACACAATTTCCAGGCTTCACAAAAATTAACTCAAAATAGATCATAATGAGAAGGGTAAGATGTGAAACTACCGAACACCTAAAAGACAGCTTACGAGAAACTATAGATGACCTTGGGTTTGGCCATGACTTTTTAGAGACAATACAAAAGGCACAATCCATGAAAGAAAGAATTGCTAAGCTGAACTTCATTAAAATCAAAATTTTCTGTCCTGCAAAAGAAATTATCAAGAGAATGAGAAGACAAGTCACAGACTGAGAGAAAATATTCAAAAAAAAACATATCTGCTAAAGGACTATTACCAAAATGTACAAAGGATGCTTAAAATTCAACAAAAAGAAAACAACCTGATTATTAACTGGGCCAAAGACTTAACTGACACCTTATCAAAGAAGACAGACAGATGATTAATAAGTATATTAAAATATTTTCCATATCATATGTCATCAAGGAAATGCAAATTAAAACAACAAGGTGATATCATTACATGTCTATTAGAATGGCCAAAATCCAAACACTGAGACCACCAATGCTGGCAAGGATGTAGAGCAACAGGAAAACTCCTTCATTGCTAGTGGTAATGAAAACTGGTACAGCAATTTTAGAAGATGGTTTGGCAATTTCCTACAAAAATAAACATGCCATTACAGATGATCCAGCAATCATGCTCTTTGGTATTTAACCACAGTAGCTGGAAATTTATATTCACACAAAAACATACACATGGATATTTATAGCAACTTTGTTCATAATTGCCAAAACTTGGAAACCACCAAGTTGTCCTTCAGTAGAATGAGTAAATAAACTGTGGTATATCCAAACAATGAAACTTTATTCAGCACTAAAAAGCAATGAGTTTCCAAGCCATGAAGAGATACAGAGGAACTGTAAGTGCACATTCCTAAGTGAAAGAAGACAATCTGAAAAGGCTACATTCTATATGTTTCCAAGTATATGATATTCTGGATGATACAAAACTAAGGCAATGAAAACATCAGTGGTTTTTAGGTATTTGCAGGATTAATAGAACACAAAGTATTTTTATAGCAATGAAAGTACTCTGTCTAATACTATAATGGTGGATGTACATCATTATAGATTTATCCAAACCCATGGAATATATAACACCAAGAGTGAAGCCTAATGGTAACTATGGACTCTGGGTGAAAATGACATTGTCGATATAGGTTTATCAATTACAATAAATGTGCTACCCTAGTGGGGGATGTTGATATTGGAGGAGGCTGTAGCTGTGTCAGGGATGAGAATTTATGGGAACTCTTTATGCCTTCTGCTCAGTTTTGCTGTAAACCTAAAACTGCTCTAAAGAATAAAGTTTGACTTTAAAAAATGCTGACAGGAAAAAAATAGAAAATGTTAACAGAAAGTAGAGTTGGTACTTGAGTGATGGCTCACAGCATGATGGAGAGAGAGTTCTTCAATGAAATAACATCAAGGTGCATCGATAACACTACAGACTGAGATGACCTGAATTACTCTTCTCACTATAAGCAACTAGGAGTTCTGGACAATTTACAAAAATGGTCTCTTAAAGGACTAATACAAAATACTAGTCAAGCCTGTAATCCCAGCACTTTGGAAGACCAAGGTAGGTGGATCACAAGGTCAGGAGATCGAAACCATCCTGGCTAACACGATGAAACCCCGTCTCTACTAAAAATACAAAAAATTAGCCAGGCGTGGTGGCAGGCGCCTGTAGTCCCAGCTACCCAGGAGGCTGAGGCAGGAGAATGGTGTGAACCCGGGAGGTGGAACTTGCAGTGAGCCGAGATTGCACCACTGCATTCCAATCTGGGTGACAGAGCGAGACTCTGTCTCAAAAAAAAAAAAAAAAAAAAAACTAGTCAAATTCAAGATATAGAAAGGAAACTCTCAAGACTGAATCAAGTTAATGTATTTAATTTATGAGATGGGTTACTATTATTATCCTCATTTTACATGTGAATAAACTGGGGCACAGAAAAATTGGATAAATATCCCAAGGTGACCCTAATGTGTCTGCTGGGTATCAGAGCCAGGATTTGAACCCTGATATATTGGCTCAGAAGACTATACTTTTGAATGCTAACCAGTAAACCTCTCTCTAGCTAACTGGTAAAGGTATTCATTACACACACACACACACACACACACACACACACACAACGAGATACTACTTCACATTCATTAGAATGGCTATTAGCAAAAAAAATAAGTGAACAAAAAAATAACAAGCGTTGGGGTGGTGGCAGGGTGTGGGGAAGGCGGGACCCTTTTTGTCTTGCTGGTGGTAGTGTAAAATGATGCAGCCAATGTGGAAAACAGCTTGGAGACTCCTTAAAAAGTTGAACATATACTTATCAATGATCCAACAATTCTACTTCTAGGCATATATACCCCCAAAGAATTGAAAGCAAGTACTCAAGCAGATGTTTGCATGTTTGATGTTCAAATAGCATTATTTGTAGCATTATTGCTATTATGAATTATTGTACCATTATTCAAAAGTCTTGATGTGAAAACAACCTGTGTCTATCAGGTGAATGAAAAAGCAAAATGTGGTAAAAACATACCATGGAATATTACTCAGCGTTAAAAAGCAATGAGATTCTGATACATGCTACAATATGAATGAACCTTGAAAACATTATGTGAAATGTAATAAGCCAGATACTAAAGAACAAATAGCATACAATCATACTTATAGGATGTACCTAGCATAAGCAAATGCATAGAGACAGAAAGTAGAATAGAGGTTACCAGGGGCTAAGGGAAGAAGGACCACAGAGTTATTGTTTAAGAAGTACAGTATTTCTTTTTGGAATAATGAAAATGTTTGGGAATAGATACTGGTGATGGCTGCACAACATTGTGAATGTACTTAATGCTACTGAAAAATAGTTTTAAGTGTTTTTTCAAGTTACTGGAAAAAAGTGGTTAAAATGATAAATTGTATGTTGTATTAGTCCGTTTTCACAATGCTATAAAGACATACCCTAGATGGGGTAATTTATAAAGGAAAGAGATTTAGCTGATTCACAGTTCTGCATGGCTGGGAAGGCCTCAGGAAACTTATAACCACGGTGGAAGAGGAAGCAGGCACATCTTACATGGCAGCAGGTGAGAGAGACAGAGAGCAAGAACAGGAAAACCTGCCTTATAAAACCATCAGATTTCTTGAGAATTGACTCACGATCAGGAGAACAGCATGAGGGAAAACATTCCCATAATCCAACCACCTCCCACCTGGTTCCTCTCTCAACATATGAGGATTATGAGAATTACAATTGGAGATAAGATTTGGGTGGGGACACAGAGCCAAACCATATCATATGTTATGTATATTTGACCACAATGAATGAAAAGAAAATTAATAAATAAAATCACAAGAGTTTTGAATAGTTAACAAAGTTACTGTTTTGTTCTTCTGAAACGTAGGTAATTCATCTTGCTCAATATACTAGATTTAAAATGAGCATATTCTAAAATTTGTAAAGTACTATCTAAGTGAGGATTGGGATTTCCTGTAGTTTTTTATTGCCTAATATTGCTTATTTGCCTGTTTGATAATGGAAGTGTGGATGAGAGGAGATCTCCAGTGTAAATGGAGAATAACTTAAATCCTTAAATAAAAATACACCACCACCACCCAACTCAAGCTGGAATAAATAGTTAAATTTATTTAACTAATAAATAGTATTTCTCACCCTGGGTCACTGGAAAGTGCAGAGATGGGCAGAAGCCAGAGTCAGGGCCAGCAGGGCCAGTTCAATCTGGTTCTGCTGCTGGGATTCCCCTGAGGCTCCCCCTCTTTGTGTATACCTGAGGCTCATGATGAGTGAGACAGCAGCCTTGGCCTCACATCTGCATCCCAGAACAGACAGAAAGAGGAAGATTCTGTCCCAGAAGGCTCTGGCAAATCTGTCTTTGAAGCTTATTGTTTCACCTTAAATCACAAAACCACTCCAATCCCTGACCAAGAGGGTATCATAAATCAACCAGCCGAAGCTCCCTGATCCCGAATCTATCAGTGTGGCAAGAATGATCAAATTGCCCTGTTGGCATAGATTAGTAAGGCCCTCTCCTCTAATGCTGGGGTCACCCCCATGTTACCTGACTATTACATACAGGGAAAAGGATAGAATGGATGCTGGGAAACACCCACAATGACACGTGAAATTCTTCATTTCAGACATTGGAGAAAGAACACAGTCACCATAGTCCAATATCTCTGCTTTAAGGGGGGAAAAAAAGCATTTATCAAGTAACTACCATGTTCTCTTTCTAGGCATTAATGATATATATATGAACAAGATGGACACAGTGCAGTCCAACGGGAGGATAAGACATTAAACAAAATTATACCAGTAAATGATTAGTTCCATTTAAATAAATGTTAAGGAAGGCAACCAGGATAGTGTAAAAGCTTATAAATGATAAAACTGAGATGTTCTGGACATCTTTCCTGAGGCAATGATTTTAAACTGAGCCCTGCAGAATACAGCAAATAGCCTGTGTGGAAAAGACTCAAAGACCCACAGGAGCCTGGCTCATTCCAGTACCAAAAAATGACCACAGTGTAGATTGGGAGGGGGAGTTATGATGGTTAATATTGAGTGTTAACTTGATTGGATTGAAGGATGCAAAGTACTGTTCCTGGGTGTGTCTGTGAGTGTGTTGCCAAAGGAGATTAACATTTGAGTCAGGGAACTGGGAAAGGCAGACCCACCCTCAATCTGGGTGGGCTCCATCTAATCAGCTGCCAGTGCAGCAAGAATAAAAGCAGGCAGAAGAATGTGGAACAACTAGACCGGTTGAGTCTTTTGGCTTACATCTTTCTCCCATGCTGGATGTTTCCTGCCGTCAAACATTGGACTGCAAGTTCTTCAGCTTTGGGACTCGGACTGGCTTCCTTGCTCCTCAGCTTGCAGACAGCCTTGTGATCATGTGAGTCAATTCTCCTTAATAACTCTCCTTTATATATACATCTATCCTATTAGTTCTGTCCAGCTGGAGAACCCTAATACAGGAGTCTATCTATAATGTACCTTCTAAGCACTCAACAGTTTTTCCTTCACAGCTGCAGTCTGTTACTATTTATTGATTTATGGAATTTTATTTAATATCCATCTTTTTCATAATCACTTATGAAAAATATAATGAGTTCCTTGTAAGGCAGGGACTTTTTCTGTATTGCTCACCAATGACACAGATTAGCATGTAAACCTGACACAAACTAGGTGTTCTCCAAATGTTTACGGAAGCAAAGGAGGGAAGAATGGAGGGAGGGAAGGAACCGGAAAGCACTGGGATTTGAGGTTTCAGCATTTGCCACACATTTTGACACAATAGCCACTGCATGCAATAGCCAAATATTTAAAATTTGAAAAGATGCAAAATCAAGTAAAAGATGCAAAATCAAGTAAAATCACCAACTGGGACATTTTGCAAACATGGGAAGATCCCATACAGTTATTGACACAGCACCTTTGCCTCAAAACCAGGCTCTCATGAATGGCATACACTCCTGTCCACATCCAGCATTCCTTACCCAGCTCACATTTAGAAAGTGACTCCTGATTCCTGTCAGTTTTAATTTTTTACACTTTATTTATTTATTTGAGATGGAGTTTTGCTCTTGTTGCCCAGGTTGGAGTGCAATGGCATGACTTCGGCTCACTGCAACCTCCTCCTCCCAGGTTCAAGAGATTCTCCTGCCTCAGCCTCCCAAGTAGCTGGGATTACAGGTGTGCACCACCAGGCCTAAAAAACTTTTTTTTTTTTCTAATTTTAGTAGAGACGGGATTTCACCATGTTGGTCAGGCTGGTCTTGAACTCCTGACCTCAAGTGATCCACCCACCTTGGCCTCCCAAAGTGCTGGGATTACAAGCGTGAGTCACCGCGCCCAGCCAATTTTTTATACTTTTAAAAGGAAACTTCTCAAGAGAGAGACACAGTCAAACGAATAATAAATCAAATCTCAAGAAGAATATCTCACAACTAAAGCATAGAACTCTTAAGGTAAGATAGAAATGTAGTAAATTTATATTAAGGAAGCTAGTCAGAGGAATTTTAGCAAAGGACCCTAGCCAGAAGACCTCTGTGACTGATCTGTGATTGATCTGTGATCACAGCATCACATTTGAGAATTCCCACAATTTTCTGGTGCTAATTCTGTAATACTTTGACTCTAGTTTAACTTGTCATAATTTAAATATCTCATTAGGTTTTAGGTGTTTTTTTAAATACCCAAATGGACTTCTCAGTGGATTTTTAATAAATGTATACCAAGTAATGTCCATTCTACATTTGTGACACTTTTTCTTTCTTTCTTTTTTTGAGACGGAATCTTGCTCTGTCGCCCAAGCCGGAGTGCCGTGGTGTGATCTTGGCTCACTGCAACCTCCACCTCCTGGTCTCAAGCGAGTCTCATCTTTCGGCCTCCCAGGTAGCTGGGCTTTCAGGCACACATCACCACACCCTGTTAATTTTTGTATTTTTAGTAGAGATGGGGTTTGACCACATTGACCAGGCTGGTCTCAAACTCCTTACCTCAGGTGGTCTGCCCTCCTCGGCCACCCTAAGTGCTGGGATTGTGACACTTTTTCTTACAGTACCTAAAAGAAAGAATTCATTCTGAGAGATTATATCATTTTTCATTTCAGGAGAGCTGTGAAATGCAACTCAGAATAAATTTCTCCTTTCTTTTCAATTCCAGGTATATTATCTTAATACTTGCCTCCATTCGTGCCCCAAAGAATATCTAGCTCAATAGTTTTTTTTAAAAGGCAATAAATTCATGTATCCATAGCCCCTCAAAGAGTCGACGCATTTCTGGAAAAAAAAAATAGGAGTCCATGCTAAGACTTAGGCCCTAGTTTAACATAGAAACTATTGCAAGAAGTTAAATAAAATTAACTGGTTGGCAAATCTTATAAGAAATCTGCCAGCATTCAGCGTGGATTGGGAAATTAAGGAGTAGGGTGGGGATCTAGATCTTGGTACCTCATCCAAACTTAGTAAATATTTGATAAATTAATTGATGACAGCCAATTTAGAGGTCAGGCAGAAGACAATTCACCCTATAAGCAGATTTCCCATAAGTGATTTGGTTGATGGAGTGAAAACAGGAGAGAGAGAGAGACTTATAATACTGGCAGTAGGCCAAAAGTCAAAGAAAAAGATTTGGACCCATTTCAAGGTACTACTACAAAATACAAAGAGTTGAAACAGAAAGGATTCACATAAAAGAAACATAGGTTATTCATGGCAGTGAATGTAGGGAACCGTTGAAACAAGGGGTAACTTCCAAGACTAAGAATGTTTTAATTCAAATACAGAGGTAGGTCGTAAGAGGGTGAAAGCATGTCACGCCAATTTAGGCACAGAGGAACAGGTTGAAGGCATTATGGTCTGTTAAGAAGGATATGGGAAGTGGAAATTTCGGCTTCCAGTTCTGCCCTGCCTTCCATTTGCTCTCCATTTCTGTTTTATTTCTATCCCTACGCTTCGTCGTGCTTGGTTTTTCCCTTTCCCTTACAACATTAAAACTCTAGTTACGTCCATGTTATCATTTAGTATATGTATTAAACATGTTATTTATTTCTGAATAGTAAAAGTAGTTTCAATGTTGTGTATATCATTCTACATTGCAAAAAAATATTTTTCAGTTGGGCACGGTGACTCACACCTGTAATCCCCACCCTTTGGGAGGCTGAGGTAAGAGGATTGCCTGAGCCTGGAAATTCAAGACAAGCCTAGGCAACATAAGCAGATCCCATCCCTATAAAAAACATTAAATAATTAGCCAGGCATGGTGGCACTTGGCTGTAGTCCAAGCTACTTGGGAGAGTTAGATGGGAGGACTGATTGAGCCCAGGAGGTCAAGCGAGCGGTTGACTGTGTCACAGCACTCCAGCCTGGGTGACAGAGTGAGACCCTGTCTCAAAAAAAATAAATGAATAATTTTTCAAGTATAGGACATTACCCTACATATTACTTTTATTCTTTGGATACGTGACTCTCAATAGTCATTATTTTCTACCTTTCCTTTCTAAGCAATTATGATGAATTTCATATATAATCATTTTTATGATCACATTTTCTTGTAGCCCCAAAAGAAAGACCTTCTGAATCAATATAAAACATATAGAACTGTATTATTTCTAAGAAGAGTCTAAAACTCTAGAAATTTCTCTTAAAATAACATTTTGTATTAATACATTCTTGGAAATTTTGATTATAAGCATTTATAACTAAAAGTACTATAATCCTTTATTTAAAATAGAGGATTAAAAAATATTTTGTATAAAAACTACACCCACCTAAACTTAATTAATTTGAACACTTCCCAATGTGTAAAAGTGAAAAACATCATGTAATTACAAAATCAGTAATATTAGGTAAGTTCTAAAACCTGTCCAGAGTGCCAAAGTCCCAATTTAGAAGAAAGTTAAAAAACTGTTAAACTATTATGATTTTTCAAGTACAGATATTGTACTGGACATTTATTGGGTTCTAGCTACTCACAGTCATTTCACTTTCTTTGATAATAACAACTGAATTTCCTTTCGTGGAGTTATTTCTTCTCTATTTTGATATTGTCAGAAGGAATTTTAATCAATGTATCTTGGCATCCCTTAGACAAAGGGTGGGAATTTAAATCCAGAAGGGACAACATGATACTCTATCTCTATATTTTGAATCTTGAGAAGTGTTAAGAAAAGACTGGAGCTGGTCAAAACTTATTTATAACAGCTGTGGTGACCAGAGCAGACTGTTCCTACCTGGTCTAATTTATAGTTGCTGCTACTAGCTCTTCTAGTCTCCATTCATTGCCAAACCCAGTTCTTCAAACTTTCCATCAATTTGTGAGCTTTGATTTTCTTTATTCGGCTCTTAAGTTTGTTTGTCAGTCTTTCTTTCTTTCTCTGTTTTTTTTTTGGTTTTTTTTTTTTTTTTTTAGGTTTGCCAAGTTTGTTTCTGTTGCTTGCAATTGAAACAGGCCTGTTTGAACCAACACTTGAAAATAGATATTTCTGTGGATTATAATGATAATAATGAAATCATCATTTACTAAGAGGAAACACAGAAATTCATCAAAAAAATCTTACACCTATACCATGATCAAAGTATGATATTGGTTAGGAAACCCAGAGTGACTACAGAAGTCAGAAGCAGCTTATAAAGGAAGAACAAAGTCCTAGATAGCGAGAAACAAGCGACTCAAGTCATAGACTGCAGGATGAGGAAGACCAGGTGCCACATGAAATCAATGGGGCTTAAGGAACTCGAAATTGCCTGTAGGAGCAATACTCTGGAAAAGTATTATAGCTCAATCATTTCTAAACTCCAACACACCTAAAGGGTGTTAAAAGAGATTCAGTTTTAAAAATCCAATGTCATTATCATTTTACTTTTCAAGTCTAAAATTTGTCAGACTGTCTATAAACTTCATAAAAGTAGCAATGTGATTTTGAATTCATTGTAAGGAAAAATAGAAATATACATATGCCAAATTCATCTTTATCATAATACATTTGCTCTTTAGGTACCTATAAGAAACTTACAGTCAACTATTGATAACCTTTACGTTTGCAGTAGCATAGACAGTCACAGCAGTCACAGTAATCGAGGTCAATATTCTTTTTTTCTTTCAACAGTGTTTTTTTTTTTTTAAGATACCAATTAATGTGATTTGCTTTTCCTGATTTTTGATGATCCACTTTTACTAAAGAGAGCAAGGGACATTCAAGAAAGGAACAACAAAATGGAAGAAGCATGAAAAATTCACAAACTGTACAACCATCTGCTCCAAATTGAGGGTTGCCTATAAAGTGGCACTCAGTTGTAGAGGAAGAAAAATTAAACAGAAAAGGGAATTATTCAAATAATCATGTAGTTGCTATGGCCACATAGCTGTGATGACCATATGGCATTGTCTCCTACTCATACAGAAGTCTCTGAACAAATAATACAACCAAGTATTTAGCTCCGGTTGAAGATTAAGTCCTTATTATGGAATGACAGAAATGTCGAGATTCCTCTTTTTGGTTTTATGAGTCTGGCTTTGTAAAGTTAAAGATTCTAAAAACTATTTTTATTGTTTTGCTGATCCAATTTAGCTAGAACAGAAGTTCAATTGTCATCCTATCTCAATCTTATAGTCTTAAAGAAAATTTCTTCAAAAATATTACATCAGCTGCTTTCTGAAATTAAAACATGTTTTCTTATGAGACAACATAATCTTGAAAAGGTAATGAGAGGGCACTTCTACCCAAGCAGAAGAACAGATGAGGACTATTTGCGCCCTACATCCACAGGGATGACATTTAGACAATGTGTTGAAAAGTAATTGAACAAAAATGGAAACAAGTAGGCCTTTTATTTCAGAACCTTTCCCTCAAAAATGGTCTGGAGAAGGAAGTAAGACAGAAAAGCCAATAGTCATTCAAAGATATTGATGCATAACAAAACTGTGAAATATTTTTATTCACAGAAGCATCTAGTTTTTTTCTCCTAAATTGAAAATCATTCTTAACCTTACACAGATATCTATGGCATAGATTTTTTAAATATTTCAGTTGAGAAATTATTGTAGCAAAACTCAAATTTTTCTGATTTCTGTCTTTCAACACATCCCAAAAGGTGTTATGTTATCTTACAGTGTCTTAGATGTTCCCTCCAGATTGAAATTCTAAGGTCCTTTCTTTTTATTAACAAAAAACTCCCACCAACAGAGAAAACTACATTTATTCTTATATTCTAGTTTGGTGGGGAAAAGCCCCCAGGTCTGATTAAGTTGAATGTTTCCTTTGAAGATATCCAAATCAATGCAATCCTGCAGAAAAGAAATTCATCACTGATTTCATTATTCCAGAGCAGAGATCACCAAGCTCTTACTGTACATGGTCAGAGAGGAAGTATTTTAGACATCGTAAGCCACGCAGTCTCAGTCATAGCTACGCAATTTTGCTGTTTTCATATGAAAGCAGCCATAGACAGTATGGAAAATAATGGATTTGGCTATGTTCCAATAGAACTTTACTTATAAAAATAGATGGGAGGCTGGATTCGACTCCCAAACCACAGCGTGTCAATCCCTGTCCTAGAGTATGACAGTGTTACAACACCCATCAAACCACGTTGAACTGGATATTCGCCATTTAAATAAGTTGAGCAGAATATTTCCATGAGAAGAACCAATAGAATATACTATTCAATAATTTCACCTTTTTTCTTCCAATAAAGAGGTCACCTATTTTCTTTCAATAAAGGGGTAAACTCTTACTTTTTAGGCTGGCTAGCTCCAAGTTATCTTTATTAGGATAAATTATTTCTTTCAGGTGGACTAAGGCAAGATTTCTGCCCTTAAAATTAAGTCTGATGATAAAGTATTATATATTATATATATACTAAATGTAAATATATATAACATATAATATTCCATTGCATGTATATATATGTATATACATATATGTGTATACATATACACACGCACATACATACATATAGTCTGATGGATAAATTTTTATATATCACAATATATAAATACATATGTATAATATTCCATTGTGTGTGTGTGTATATATACACACACACACACACATATTTTTTAATAGATATTTTTCTCTTTTTAATATTCTTTCCAGAAGTGACCAGTGTTGCTGAGTGACACTCAAGTAACTGGTGGCTTTTCCTATGCAGCTGGTTTCTCAGGACTGTTCAGGTAGAGTTGGAAGCTGATGCAAAAAGAGCATTATTGGTTTGTTCACAGTCTCCGCATTAGCATAGGAGGCTGCTGTGGCATTTGTGGGCATTGAAACAGCTGCTTGAATCTGAGCATGAGGAGGAATAAGGATGGTAGCCAGAGGTAGATTACCTGGCAGTTCTTGAATGGTGAAGTTGGAGAATGCAGGTGTGTCTCGCCCATTTGGTAGTTTGACATTTGGATCCTGTAATTCATCAAAAAATGAATGTGCACAAGCTTCCAGTGGTGTCAGTCAAGAGTTCGTGTATACTCCAGCAGACGGCTACATGGTGCCATTGCCTCCAGTGCAGTTCAGGGTCAGAAGACTATATAGCCCAAGGATGTGCCTTAATTTGAGGGAATTTAAATTCTGTGTAGTTTGAGTTCACTTCTCTAATTTGCTCCCTTGTTGGAGTTCCCAGGGCCTTGATTATTACATATGTGTATACAGAACACACACACAATGGAATACTATTTGGCAATAAAAAGGAATGAAGCATTGAAACATATTACAAGTTGTCTGATCCTCAAAAACATTATACTAAGTAAACGAAGCCAGATGCAAGATATATATTGCAGGAATCTTATTATATGAAATATCCAAAACAGACACATCTATAGAGAAAGAAAGTAGATCAGTAGTTGCCATATTATGGGGCAAAGGGGATAATGGGGAACATAATGGGTATAAGATGTTCTTGGGAGGTGATGAAATAATTTTGGAACTAGAGATGGTGGTTGCACAACATTGTGAATGCAGTCCCTGAAATTGTACACTGAAATTGTACACTTGAAATGAAATTTAATGTGTACAATTGGAATTTAAAGTATACAATTGCCCTGGAATTGTACATTTAAATGGCTAATTCTATGTTATATGAATTTCACCTCAATTATTTTTAAAATATCTGTTGCCTAAGTCTGTCTTTTAGCTTAAAAATTTCGAGCCTATGCAATGCAAATATTCCTTGTAGCAGTGCTCTTATAATTTATTTATAATGTCATTCTTTAAATAAATGTATACTGTGTTCTCTCACAGACTTGGCACTGGAGACATGTGGTAACAGACACTACCTTTGCTCTTCAAAGCTCCTTCAAATTCTTTAATTCTGAAAATAAATGAAAATAATTTTTCAAAAAGAGATAATTATAAAAAACAGGTAGTGATCTTGCTGATTTCAACAAGAATGGAATAAATGGTATGTACTGGTGTAAAATATTTAAAAATATTTAGCAGGGGAAATTACCAGGTCTTAGTCAGTGTTGGTGTATGATTATGGAACAGGATAATAAATGAGACCTTTTCTCTTTTCTGGTTCTACCTTCTCCCCCACATTGATTAGACTCTAACCAATATGGCTTTCACCAGAAATTCCCAACTCCAGCCCCCTCTATCTGTCAAGGTGAGGAATGGAAAATTCCCAACTCCAGTCCCTTTTAGTCTTTCTAACTCTCCTAAAAGGTGAAGAGGTATAGAAGGCTGAGAAGCACTTGTGAAAGTCACAGCCTAGAGAAACAGGCTCACCAAAAGACTGAGACCTAATCGCAGAATGATAAAATGTTCTCCCCGCCCCCACACCTTGCCAACACATCAATCAGCTACAACTGAGATTATAGCTAAAAGCACTGGAAACCTCAAACCCTATTTAAGAAGCAGTTTCTAGGGAAACCCAAAGACAACAAAGGAGACAATAATAAAGACACCAGAGGAAATTTTACTTTCTCTGACCTACAACTACAGCAAACAGTAGACACACCTCAACTTCTAGCTAGATAAATGGAAAAGCTTAGGCTAAAAGCCTACTGACCGCAGATCAATTTAATGAAATAAAGTGTGAAGACAAGATTAGAGAAAAAAGAAAGAAAAGGAATGAACAAAGCCTCTAAGAAATACGGGACTACGTGAAAAGATCAAACCTACATTTGATTGGTGTACCTGAAAGTGACAGGGAGAATGTAACCAAGTTGGAAAAAACACTTCAGGATATTATCCAAGAGAACTTTCACAACCTAGCAAGAAAGGCCAACATCCCAATTGAGGAAATACAGAGAACACCACAAAAATACTACTCAAGAAGAGCAACCCCAAGACACATAACCGTCAGATTCACCAAGGTTGAAATGAAGGAAAAAATGTTAAGGGCAGCCAGAGAGAAACATCAGGTTACCCTCAAAGGGAAGTCCCTCAGACTAACAGCAGATCTCTCTGCAGAAACCCTGCAAGCCAGAAGAGAGTGGGGGCCAACATTCAACATTCTTAAAGTAAATAATTTTCAACCCAGAATTTCATATCCAGCCAAACTAAGCTTCATAAGTGAAGGAGAAATAAAATCCTTTACAGAAAAGGAAATGCTGAGGGATTCTGTCACCACCAGGTCTCCCTTACAAGAGCTCCTGAAGGAAGCACTAAATATGAAAAAGATAAATTGGTACCAGCCACTGCAAAAACAAACCAAAATGTAAAGACCATCAACACTATGAAGAAACTGCATCAACTAATGGGCAAAATAGCCAGCTAGCATCATAATGACAGGATCAAATTCACACATAACAATGTTAACATTAAATGTAGAAGGCACAGACTGGCAAATTGGATAAAGAATCAAGACCCATCGGTGTACTATATTCAGGAGACCCGTTTCAAACGCAAAGACACATGCTAAAAATAAAGGGATAAAGAAAAGATTTACCAAGCAAATGGAAAGCAAAAAAAAAAAAAAAAAGCAGGGGTTGCAATCCTGGTCTCTGATAAAACAGACTTTAAACCAACAAAGATCAAAAAACACAAAGGTCATCACATAATGGTAAAGGGATCAATGCAACAAGAAGAGCTAACTATCCTAAATATATGTGCACCCAATACAGGAGCACCCAGATATATAAGGCAAGTTCTTAGAGACCTACAAAGAGACTTAGACTCCTACACAATAATAGTGGGAGACTTTAACACCCCACTGTCAATATTAGACAGATCAGTAAGACACAAAATTAACAAGAATATTCAGAACTTGAACTCAGCTTTGCACCAAGCAGACCTAATAGACGTCTTCAGAACTCTCCATCCGAAATCAACAGAATATACATTTTTCTCAGAACCACACAGCACTTATTCTAAAATCAAACACATAATTGCAAGTAAAACACTCCTCAGCACAAGCAAAAGGACAGAAGTCATAACAAATAGTTTCTCAGACCACAGTGCAATCGAATTAGACTTCAGGATTAACAAACTCACTCAAAACTGCACAACTACATGGAAACTGAACAACCTGCTCCTGAATGACTACTGGGTAAATAACGAAATGAAGGCAGAAATAAATAAGTTCTTTAAAACCAATGAGAACAAAGACACAACATACCAGAATCTCTGGGACACAGCTAAAGCAGTGTTTACAGGGAAATTTATACCACTAAATGCCCAGGGAATGATCTAAAATTGATACCTTAACATCACTATTAAAAGAACTACAGAATCAAGAGTAAACAAATTCAAAAGCTGGCAGAAGAAAAGAAATAACTAAGATCATAGCAGAACTGAAGGAGACAGAGACACGAAAAACACTTCAAAAAATCAATAAATCCAGGAGCTAGTTTTCTGAAAAGATTAACAAATAGATAGACTGCTAGTCAGACTATAAAGAAGAAAAGATGGAAGAATCAAATAGACACAATAAAAAGTGATAAAGGGGATATCACCACTGATCCCACAAAAATACAAATGACCATCAGAGAATACTATAAACACCCCTATGCAATTAAACTAGAAAATCTAGAAGAAATTGATAAATTCCTGGACACATACACCCTCCCAAGACTAAACCAGGAAGAAGTCAAATCCCTGAATAGGCCAATAACAAGATCTGAAATTGAGGCAGTAATTAATACCCTACCAAGCAAAAAAGTCCAGGACCAGATGGATTCACAGCCAAATTCTACCAGAGATAAAAAGAGGAGCTGGTACCATTCCTTCTGAAACTATTTCAAATAATAGAAAAAGGGAGACTCCTTCCTAATTCATTTTATGAGGCCAGCATCATTCTGATACCAAAACCTGGCAGAGACACAATTAAAAAAAAATAAATTTCAGGCTAATATCCCTGACAAACATTGATGTGAAAATCCTCAATAAAATACTGCCAAACCAAATCCAGCACTATATCAAAAAGCTTATCCACCACGATCAAGTCAGCTTCATCCCTGGGATGCAAGGTTGGCTCAACATATGCAAATCAATAAACATAATTCATCACATAAACAGAACCATTGACAAAAACCACATGATTATCTCAATAGATGCAGAAAAGGCCTTCAATAAAATTCAACGTCCCTTCATGCTAAAAACACTCAATAAACTAGGTATGGATGGAACATATCTCAAAATAATAAGAATTATTTATGACAAACCCATGGCCAATATCATACTGAATGGGCAAAAGCTGGAAGCATTCCCTTTGAAATCCGGCAAAAGAAAAGGATACCCTCTCTCACCACTCCTATTCAACATAGTATTGGAAGTTGTGGCCAAGGCAATCATGCAAGAGAAAGAAATAAAGCGTATTCAAATAGAAGAAAGTCAAATTATCTCTATTTGCAGATGACGTGATGGTGTATCTAGAAAACCCCATCATCTCAGTCAAAAATTCCTTAAGCTGATAAGCACTTCAACAAAGTCTCAGGATACAAAATCAATGTGCAAAAATCACAAGCATTCCTATACACCAGTAATAGACAAACAGTCAAATAATGAGCAAACTCCCATTCACAATTGCCTCAAATAGAATAAAATACCTAGGCATCCAACTTACAAGGGATATGAAGGACCTCTTCAAGGAGAACTACAAACCACTCCTCAAGGAAATAAGAGAGGACACAAACAGATGGGAAAACATTCCATGCTCATGGATAGGAAGAATCAATATCATGAAAATGGCCATACTGTCCAAAATAATTTATAGGTTCAATGCTATTCCCATCAAGCTACCATTGACTTTCTTCACAGAATTAGAAAAAACTGCTTTAAATTTCATTTGGAACCAAAAAAGAGCCTATATAGCCAAGACAATCCTAAGCAAAAAGAACAAAGCTAGAGGCATCATGCTACCTGACTTCAAACTATACTACAAGGTTACAGTAACCAAAACAGACAAACAGATATATAGACCAATGGAACAGAACAGAGGCCTCAGAAATCACACCACATGTGTACAACCATCTATTCTTTGACAAACCTGACAAACACAAGCAATGGAGAAAGGATTTCCTATTTAATAAATGGTGTTGGGAAAACCGGCTAGCCATAGGCAGAAAACTGAAATTGGACCCCTTCCGTGCACCTTATACAAAAATTAACTCAAGATGGATTAAAGATTTAAATGTAAGACCTAAAACCATAAAAACCCTGGAAGAAAACCTAGGCGATACCATTCAGGACATAGGCGTGGGCAAAGACTTCATGACTAAAACACCAAAAGCAATGACAACAGAAGCCAAAATAGACGAATGGAATCTAATTAAACTAAAGACCTTCTTCACAGCAAAAGGAACTATCATCAGAGTGAACAGGCACCCTACAGAATGGGAGATAATTTTTGCAATCTATCCATCTGACAAAGGACTAATATCCAGGATCTACAAGGAACTTAAATTTACAAGAAAAAAGCAACCCCATCAAAAAGTGGGCAAAATATGAACAAACACTTTCCAAAAGAAGACATTTATCTGGCCAACAAATACATGAAAAAAAGTTCATCATTGCTGGTTATTAGAGAAACACAAATCAAAACCATAATGAGATGCCATCTCACACCAGTTAGAATGGTGATCATTAAAAAGACAGGAAACAACAGATGCTGGAGCAGATGTAAAGAAATAGGAACACTTTTACACTGTTGGTAGGAGTGTAAATTAGTTCAACCATTGTGGAAGACAGTGCAATGATTCCTCCAGGATCTAGAACTAGAAATACCGTTTGACCCAGCAATCCCATTACTGGGTAGATACCCAAAGGATTATAAATCATTCTACTATAAAGACACAGGCACATGTATGTTTATTGCAACTCTATTCACAATAGCAAAGACTTGGCACCAACCCAAATGACCATTAATGTTAGACTGGATAAATAAAATGTAGCATATATACACCATGGAATACTCTGCAGCCATAAAAAAGAATGAGTTCATGTCCTTTGCAGGGACATAGATGAAGTTGGAAACCATCATTCTCAGCAAACTAACACATGAACAGAAAACCAAACACCACATGTTCTCATGCATAAGTGGGAGCTGAACAATGATAACACATGGACACAGAGAGGGAAACGTCACACACCAGGTCCTGTCAGGGGGTGGAGGGCAAGGGGAGGGACAGCACTAGGAGAAATACCTAATGTAGATGACAAGTTGATGGGTGCAGCAAACCACCAGGGAACATGTATACCTATGTAACAAACTTGCACATTCTGCACATGTATCCTAGAACTTAAAAGTATAATAATAAAAAAAGAAAATGCAAAACAAAACAAAAAACTAAAATATATTTTAATAAATATGATGCTTTAAAAAATTAATTGGTGATGACTTTTTAGATAGAATAACAAAAACATGGTTCATGAAAGAAAAAAATTGATAAGTTGAAATTTATTAAAATTAAAAATAATCTATTTTAATTTTACTAATTCATGAAAATTTGAATCTCGTTGATTACTCCAAACATAATTTTAGTGCCACATTGCTCATACAAATGTAAATGCATAGTTTATAGAAATAAATGTGTATAAAGAAAATGTGATCGGGAGCAAATGACAAAAGAGATTAAACTTTCAAAAAACTTTAAAATTACAAAGTGCCTGAATATTTTTATTCCAAAAGCTGTCAAAATGCCTGTTATTGAACATCTTGGTCACATTTTCAATTCAGTATCTCCAATTATAACAATCACCAGAGTAAAGTTTGTAAAAAAAAATTCTATTAAAATTTCCTATTTTCATTAGCATAGGACTCCTTTGAATAATCTCTGTTAATTTGTACACTTTAGCTTTCATGGTTATAGCTGAACGAGAAATTTGAGAGCTGTGGTGAAAATACTTTTAGTTATGATTAGTTTTACTTAATAGATCTACTATCAAATTAGCAGACTGAAAATGATATGTTTATTTCATTTTCCCACTTTTTTCCAAATTTCCTGATATCCGTAATACAATAAAGTATTGAAAGTTTGAGGAAGAAAATAAATAGGGAAGATTACGAAAATGTATTAGGTATGGACAGGGGTGCTATTAATTTTTAAAGATGGCAATGTATATCATATGACTTTCCAACTAAAATCAATAATGCCAGAAAAATCCATCCCATTTGTTCATTGTACAGTGCATACTTGCCACTCACAGAGCATTATGCCAAGTGTCAGTCATTTATGTGAAAAGACTGGTAAAAAGCTACCATAGCCTTTAAATAGAACATACTATGTCCCGATGCAGTCACTGAAATGTAAAGCAAGTTTCAAAGTTGTTATCATCCCACCTTCTCAAATGAAAACACCAATGCCTGAAGAGACCAAGTGACTTGCTCAAGATATATTCAGCTACTTAACATATGTGAACATTAACCTCAGGACATTGAGAACGAGGTTTCCTGTTGATTTCAAATAATTTACCCTCTCCCACCCCAACTCCCATCTTGAGATCACTGGGTTTTAACTTTTATTCATTTGCATCAGACATGTTTGAAAGGTAGAAATTAAAAGAACTAGTTAGGGTTTCAGCCAAATACACAAGACACAGAAAGAACAAAATCTATTGCATGACAGTCATTTTAAAACAGAGTTACCACAGGAAATCAAAGAACTGGGTTCAGTTATATAGAAGCACTTCTGCTTTATATTTAAGGAAACCTGGGCTCAAAGCAGAAGACTCAGGAGGAGGAAATATTGGGGAAATATTGCAATAATGAAAATAAGGAGCAGTTTCCATGTCTGCTAACCTCTAGCAGGGGTGGAGGGGTGGGGGGAAATCTGTGGATTTTCCTCATTCTTGTTTAAAAAAAAAAAAAAGGAAATATCTATCTTTGCCAGTATTAAGCTATCTTTTTATGTTTTTATTCAGAGTTTACTACAGCATATAGATTGATTAGTCAATAACAAGGGACCTTTATAAATACATGAATGTTTTCCCATTGCATAAATGTGCCTTCATAAATGTCACCAATCTTGCTGGTTTCAGCATTCTTCCCTTGACTTATCAGTGCCAAGGTTCTGATAATTTTTCACAGTTTCCAGAGGACAGCCTGTCTCCTTTATCAGTAGGGGAATCAAGCCTGGCCTCATCATTCAATTTTTTTATCTCTGGGGCTGAACCTTTCAGATAAATCAGGTAAAAATAAATGCAGAAGTCTTGGGTGTCATTAGGCCCTTGTTCCCAGTTCCTAGGACAGCCCTAACACTCATTTCCACCTCTGAGTCTTTTCTTCAGCTTGCCTTTTCTGAAGCTGCCTACCTGCTACCCAGCCTAACAGGCTGATCCTCCAAGTAAAGACATGATTCCTAATTATATCCATCCCATGCTACCCAAGTACACACCATTTTATAATTTTTTAATAGAATTTCTTATCCTCACAATGAAATTATTTATCTTATTTTGCATTTCTGAGTGTCTAGTATGGCAGCAGACAATTAAGTAATCTTATTTGATGGGTCTGATCTCAAAGTCATTCTTTCCTGCAGTCATTTTGTTTCCCATGTGCATGTCCACATAAATGGTGACCTTATTTTATTAAACAGGAAGAATCAAATTATGCCATTCTTTCTAATAAATATATATTTTTAAATCTTTATGTTAACATGGTGTTAAATAAAGAAATTGCCATTCTACTTCTCTTCAGAACTATTAGAAGTTCTCCTGCTGTTTATTGCCAGAAAGTGCAAGTTGGACAAATCTAGCCCTTGTATTTTTTCCTCTTTACTTCACTACTGTAATATTACTCTATTTCTCATTTAGGTAAAAGTGTGGGCTAGCCATCAAGGTAGCTCAAGTGGTTTGTGTGTATGCATATGTGTATGTATACTAATTGAGAAGGAAATAAGTAAAATATAAATTCTATATTATCCTTAAGTAATCCTTTTTACAGGTGTACATTCCATGCTGACACAGAATAACCTACAAAGACATTTAGAGTGTAGGTATTATTTACTTTGAAATGATTTTTTGGAGGAAAAAAAACCCTTTATAGGCCTAGACCTAGATAGATGTTTTATTATGCTATTTATGTCTTGATTGTGAACAAAGAATTTGCTAATTGTTAGAAATAGTCTGTGAAAGTGTCTTTGATTGCTACCTTTAATAATTCCAATAACTCTGAAAGTATCTTTAAAAGCATATTAGAAACAGTAGAAAATTCCAACTTTTAATATCATAGTAAAATGTAGCCATTTCAATTAATATTGTTACAGGCAGTTGAGCAGAGCGAAATTGTAAGTTTCACAATGCCCTTGCCCCCATTTCACAAACAAAAAAGTAAGACAGGTAGCAGCTTATTACTTAGAAGGATACTGAAGCTTGAAGCACATGTATTAAATTTGGGCAGTCTTGGTGAAAATGAGAACTGGTTTCCTCATTATACAATCTGACATCCTTCGTCTAAAACCAAATGAGATAATAAAGTAAGAGAAATGAGATATATTTTCTGCATAAAGAACCATATAATCCTTTACCTTATTTAAATAATAGATTCATAATTTTATTCCCACTAAACTCTTCTGTGACACATTAACATGCTTACCAAGGCCACATGCTCAAAAACATACCTGATATTTCTGTATAAATGTTATGTGCATAAGAACTCACTTGTTTAGATTTCTGTCTAGACATTTTTATGGAGTTTTTCCTATGCCATTTACTATAAACTATAAGAATATAAGGAAAGAGTTTCTAAAAATAGGATGACAACCAACTTTTAACATAAAACTGAGAGTGACACTGAACTAACAGTATTTAGTGTACATGTGAAAATGATGTGTACCATTCTTAGAATATCCAGTTCAGAAATAAGATTTTTAATTCCTGGAGATAGAGTAAACTTTAAAGAATCAGCTCAAATTTGTCCCGATTGTATTTAAAATAAGTCACTTATTTTGCTTTATTCTTATGTTTAACATCATTTCCAAATTCTGAAGCAAATTGGATGGTAGACACAACTGTTTACATTTTCATTGAACAAGTGGCAACGAAATCTCTGAAACTTAGACAATGATTATACTTCCACGTTCGAATATGTAATATGAAAAGCAAATATAAATTTCACATAACCTAGAATATTATGCCTAGTTCAACATTATCCTATGCATAAGCAGACACATCCCAACCCCACCAGTCCCAACAAATGGTACCCAAAATCTGTAAAAGCAGATACAAGCTCTAAAAATGAATCTGTTTTCTGAGATTATTGAGTGAAAAGACTGCTAAATTTTTTGTTCCCTAGTTTTTCCCTCTCTTACAAAACTTTTCTGAAGTCAGAAACCATCAATTCCATAATTCAGTTCAATAAAGAGCACTGAATACGTATAGGTACCTTCCTTTTAGGAATTCAGCTCTAGTGGAGCCATCACAATATGATATCAATGGACACTTATGGAAGTGTTTTTATTAATGAGATTTTATAATCAATAACTCATTAGAGTTCATTGTTATTGCCCTATGAACAAATATCTATCTCCAAATCCAAAATAAAGAGTAAAGTGGAGCCAGGCACAGTGGTTCATGCCTGTAATATCAGCATTTTGGGAGGCCAAGGAAGGCAGATCATTTGAGGTCAGGAGTTCAAGACCAGCCTGGCCAACATGTGAAACCCCGTCTCTACTAAAAATACAAAAATTAGCTGGGCATGGTGGCACACACCTGTAGTCCCAGCTACATGGGAGTCTGAGGCAGGAGAATTGCTTGAACCTGGGAGGTGGAGGTTGCAGTGAGCTATGATCGCGCGATTGCACTCCAACCTGGGTGACAGAGCGAGACTCTGTCTCAAAAAATAAAATAAAAGAAAAAAGAAAAAGAAAAAATAAGTGAAGTGGCTGCAAAACAGCCTTGGAATTCCCAGTAAGTTAGTTGTGAGAGTGGGTGATTTTGAGTCCAAGCAGAGGGACAGTAACACTCACCATCCCATTGCTGTCTCCAGCGTGATCAGCCCATTGTAACAATCTCAACATAGATCCCTCTCTACTCAATATATTCAGAGTAGTTCCTTTTCTCAGACTGGACACTCTCGACTAGATAATACTAGGATGAAATACAGCCACCTATTTTATTTTCAATTTAGCTGGGTAATTGGTACATGTGAAAGAATACAGAAAAATACCAACTGCATTTTACAATTATAGATTAGTCCTACTGTAATTATTTTATGGAAGCTGCATGAATATAATCAGAGGAATGCAAGGTCAAAAACAATAAGTAAAGTCTGGAATAAAAGACAATTGTACAGTATGCTATGCTCCACACAAGTTATCTTCCTTTTCATAAGTTACAGTCCTCCATCTATTAAGTGAATGAAGACAATGAGTACTGGGTGAGTCTTTTCTTCAAATGAATCTTGGGTGACTACTCAATGATGAGCAGATCTTCAAACAGAATCATCATCAGTCAGAATAAGTACAGAATGTTCAGCTTCTCAAGCTGCTTAACAGCTGTCAGGGTCAGTAAACAAAACAGCAAATCTAAACATGCAAACATACATGTAATAAAATCCCATCATGAAAGTAGGAAAAAAGTGAATGTATTTCTGTAGATCACTGAAAGTTAATGTCATGATGGAAAATTCCAATGAAATGTAGAAAACACTGAATGAACTGCAATTAACCTATGAATTTTTCTAACTGGCAGTTGATTTGCTAAGAAATATTAGAATCACATTTATTATCTCAGCATATTTTAATAAACCTGGCATTCACTCTTTATTGATTTAATTCAATATTTATCGATTTCCTACTATGTCCTAGGAATTCCAAATATAAAGGCAGCCAGAACAATACACTGCCCTCACCTTAAGAATCTCAGTCTAATCATTTTCCCCTTAAACAATGGTCTCCCTAAGCTATACTTAAAATTCTAAATTGTGAAAATGTAACACTCATTTCTGCAGCAAAACAAAAACCTAGTTTCAGAATTTGTTTTCCAAAACAATACTTTACACGAAGAATAGAATTTTTACTTGCCTGACATATGATTATACTTTAAAATAGAAAGGAAATTTATCTGACATCGAAGTGTTTATATTAAAACTATAGACCATTAACACAATGTATAAAGTGATGGAAATGATGAAAATCCACTAATCTATTTCTTACTTCTTAAAAAATATATTTGTAGTAAAAGAAATACTATTTGGAAAACAAATATATCTTGTCTTTTTACTGTGTGCCAGGTATTGTGCTAGACACAGAGTACAAAGAAATGTGATGCAGCTCCGTCCCCAAGGTATTCACAGTCTAATCTAACCTATTTTATATGCAAAACTAGTCATTTTAGAGCACCTCAGAAAGGAAAATGCAATGCTCTTATTAAAAATGGTAATAATTGACTATTATCATTTCCTACACAAAGCCAGTACCAGATATGCCTAAAACATTGTTATTCTTGCTTCTTTTCAAAATCATATGAAAGCATATTTTCCATTTAAGAAAAAGGTATATAATGACTCTTTACTTGGCTTAGCCTATTTTTTAAAGAAATATCTATTATAAAACTTATTGTACAAAAATTACAGGCTTTTTGGCAGGAAAGGCAAAGAGGGAAAAACTGTGATTTAAAGGAGAATAAAATGTCACCCTGAACTCATCCTGGGTCTCCAATGTTACCAAACTTTAACTGGCTTCAGTGACAAACGAAATACCTGGTCATTTTAACCAGATGATTTCAGTAACTTTTAACCCACACTCATAGCGAGGTTTCATACAAGTAAATAATTTTTTATAAAACAAACCAAAACATTTATATACACCTAATCCTGAGCTGCCATAGGATATGATTCCCTTGACACATCTTTTATGCACATTTTTACCTTTTTTTAATTTCAATAGGTTTTTGCAGAACAAGTGGTATTTCATTACATGAGTAAGTTCTTCAGTGGTGATTTCTGAGATTCCGGTGCACCCATCACCTGAGCAGTGATGTACACTGTACCTAATGTGTAGTCTTGTATCCCTCACCACCCCCCTACCCTTTCTCCCAGTCCCCAAAGTCCAACGTTTCATTCTATGCCTATGCTTGTGTATTCAACTGCATCCTCATAGCTTGGCTTCCAAATACGAGGGAGAACATACAAAGTTTGGTTTTCCATTCCTGAGTTACTTCACTTAGAACAATAGTCTCCAATTCCACCCAAGTTGCTGTGCCTGCCATTTTTTATTGATTAATAAACTTTCATATAAACTTACATATAAATATAAAGCTTTACCTATAAATGTAAGCCATACAAGCTTATGAAAGCCATATAATGGCTACATTGATAAAGTATACACACAAGGGTCAACTTTTCTATGAATTAGTTTATCAGCCTTTGTTGAACAACTATTATGTGTTCAGAAGAAATTACTTTGGCAAGTAGCTAGAAAATCGTTATTGTTTGATTATTCATTAATTAATCATTGACTTCATTTTAATTATTCATTAAAACTCATTGACTTCAAAAATGCTTCTTGACTTTTCCTTCCCAAGAGATTGTAACAGAGATTCCATAATTGATGGTTGTTTTAGTTTATCACAAGTGTGGACAGATTCCTATTTCAATACAGGCATATGTTGTTTTATTGCAATTTGCTTTATTGTGCTTTGTGGATATTTTGCTTTTTTATAAATTGAAAGTTTGTGGCAAATCTGTGTTGAGAAGTCTATCAGTACCATTTTTCAAACAGCATGTGATTACTTCATGTTTCTGTGTCACATTTTGGTAATTCTCACAATAGTTTAAACTTTTCCTTATTATTGTATCTGTTATGATGATCTATTATCAGTGACCTTTTTATTTATTTTTATTTATGTATTTATTTTTATACAGAGTGAGATACAGAGTTTGATACAGAGGTTGCTCACCACAACCTCAAATTCCTGGGCTCAGGTGATCCTCCCACCTCAGCCTCCTGCGTGGCTAGAACTACAGGCACAAACCACCCGGCCCAGCTGAAAAAAAATAGAGAGAGATGGGGTTGCCCAGGCTGATCTCAAACTCCTGGAACATCTTTGATATTACTATTGTAATATTTTGGGGGAACAGCCATGCCCATATAACATGGAAAACTTCTTGTGTGTGTATGCAATAAGGTCTCACTCTGTTGCCTGGGCTGGAGTGCAGTGGCGTGACCACGGGTCACTGCGGCCTCAACCTCCTGGACTCAAGTGATCCTTGCTTAATTGCTAACTGTTGTGCGTGTTCTGACTGCTTCACCAACCAGCCATTCCACTGCCTCTGTCCCTCTTCTTGGGTCTCCCTTTTTTCTGAGGTCAACAATAGTGAAACTAGGACACTTAATAACCCTCCTGTGGTGCTAAGCATTCAAGTGAAAGGCAAAGTCACACTTCTCTCACTTTAAAATCAAATCTAGAAATTACTAAGCTTAGTGAAGAAGGTATATCAAAAGCCAGCCTTGGATGAAAGCTAGGCTTCTTGAACCCGTTAACCAAGTTGTGAAAGCAAAGGAAAGGCTCTTGAAGGTATTTAAAAGTGTTACTCCAGTGAACACACAAATAATAAAAAAGTGCAACAGCCTTGTTGCAGATAGAGAGGAAGTTTTAGTGATCTGGATAGATAAAACCAGCCACAACATTCCCTTAAGCCAAAGCCTAATCCAGAGCAAGGCCATAACTCTATTCAATTACATGAAGGCTGAGAAAGTTGAGGAAGCTGCAGAAGAAAAGTTCAAAGCTAGCAGAGGTTGGTTCATAGTTGAATAAAAGAAGCCATCTCAATAACATAGAAATGCAAGGTGAAGCACCAAGTGCCAATGAAGAAGCTGCAGCAAGTTATCAAGAAGATCTAGCTAAGATTATTGATGAAGATGGATATACTAAACAACTTATTTTCAATGGAGATGAATACAACCTTCTATTAGAAGACGATGTCATCTAGGACTTGCATACCTTAGAAAGGAGAAGTCAATGCCTGACTTCAAAGCTTCAAAGGACAGGCTGACTCTCCTGTTAAGGGCTAATGGAGCTGATGACTTTAAGTTGAAGACAATGCTCACTTACCACTCCAAAAATCCTAAGGCCCTGAAGAATGTTGCTAAATCTATTCTACTTGTGCCCTAGAAATTGAATAACAAAGCCTGGATGATAGCCCATCTGTTTATAGCATGATTTACTGACTATGGAAAGCCCACTATTGAGACCTACTGCTCAGAAAACAAAGATTCCTTTCAAAATACGAATGCTCATTGGCAATGCACCTAGTCATCCAATAACTCTGATGGAGATATATATGGAGATTAATCTTGATTTTATGCTGTTAACACAACATCCATTCTGCAGCCCATGGATCAAAAAGTAATTTTGACTTTCATCAATTATTATTTAAGAAATATTTCATAAGGCTATAGCTGCCATAAAAAGTTATTCCTCTGATGAATCTGGGAAAAGAAAGTTAAAAACCTTATGCAAAAGTTTTTTTGCATTCACCAATCTAGATGCCATTAACAACATTCATGATTCATGGAAGAAGGTAAAAATATCAACATTAACAAGAGTTTGGAAAAAGTTCATTCTGACTCTCATGGATGACTTTGAGGACTTCAAACCTTCAGTGGAGGAAACAACTGCAGATGTCGCAGAAATACAAGCGAACTAAAACTGGAAGTAGAGCCAGAAAATATGACTGAATTGCTGCATTTGCATGACAAAACTTCAATGAATGAGTAGTTGCCCCTTACAAATAAGCAAAGAAAGTAGTTTCTTGAGATGAAATCTACTCCTAGTGAAAATGCTATGAACATTATTGAAATGACAACAAAGGGTTTAGAATATTACATCAACTTAATTGATAAAGCAATGGCATGGTATGAGAAGACTGACTCCAATTTTAAAGGAAGTTCTCCCGTGGGTAAAATGCCATGAGACAACATTACATACTATAGATAAATCTTTCATAAAGTGAAGAATCAATCAATGTGGCGAACTTCGTTGTTGTCTTAAGAAATTTCCAGAGCCACTCCAATCTTCAGCAACCACCACCCTGATCAGTCAGCAGCCATCAACATCAAGGCAAGACCCTCCATCAGCAAAAGGAGTACAATTCACTGAAGACTCAGATGATTATTAGCAGCTTTTAGCAATAAGGTATTTTTAATTAAGGTATTTATATTTTTTAGACATAATGTTATTGTGCACTTAATAGATTATGATATACTGTAAATATAACTTTTGTATGTACTGGGAAACCAAAAAATTATTTTAACTCACTTAATTATGATATCCACCTTAGTATGGAGGTCTGGAACTGAATCCACAATATCTCTATGGTTTATCTGTAATAGTAGAGTGGTCAGATCTCCCATAGATCATACTTATAAACTCTTGATAAAATATGAATAAAAACCATTTTAAGGCACTGGAGAATAAGCGAAGCTTACATAACTTAGGGGAAGACACCCTTGAAAGAGAGTGAATGCCCTGGGCAAAATTTGTTTTTGCAGCTTCTTCTGTGAGGGTATGTCCCAGTCTGAATAGGTGAGGTGAGGGCATTATGAATGCATAGGATGGAGTTTAGGTCTGACAGAGAAAATCCACAATGAGGAAAGCTATAAAGGAGAAGGGTTAAACCTGTTTATAAACTCTACCCAAATCCTTGGTTAATCCCTGAACTATATATACTCCAGAGGTTCAAGTGAAGGAAATAGTGGAGGCCCAAGAAATTTAGGGGAAATTTCAATTGCTTGCTCACCAAAAGTGACATAATTAGGAGTTACATTTTAGCTAAATTATTTGTTGGCTAGGACAAAAGCCAAATTCGAGATTTTTCACTGAAATATAACAAAATTCAGAATACCTACAATATAACAACTAAAATGTACATTACACAACAACAATTACTAGACATTATTTTAAAAAGAAAGCAAAACAAAAACAAAATTCCCATAATAAAGAGAAAAAGTCTATAAAAACCAACCCCACAATTACCCAGATGTGAAAGTGTAGCTTTCAGAACACCTATAATAAACATGTTCAAAAGTGTAAATAAAAATATTACTGAATGAATGAAGATAGAAAATGTTAACAGAAATTTGGAACCTATAATTGAGAACTAAATGGAAATTTTAGAACTGAAAATTACAATGTTAAAATTAGAATTTTGCTTAATAGGCTTAACAGAATTGAGATTCCAAGAAGAAAAGCACAATAAATGAAGAGATATAAATAAAAATGTTCCAATCTAAAAAACAGAAAGATTGAAAAAATCATTAGAACACAGCCTCAATGATAGATATGTGAAACAATATTAAGTCATCTAACAGAATCAGAGCCTAAAAAAAGAGGAGAGAGAGGAAGAAAAATATTTTAAAGAAACAGCAGTTGAAATTATAATAACTTTGGTGAAAATTACAACCTTGAAATGGAAAGGGAAAAAAAATAGCAAATGCCAAGCAGGATACTAAGAAAAACAAACAAATATCTAGGCACATTATAGCCAAATGGCTGAAAATAAAGAGTTGAGAGAAAATCTTGAAATCAACCAGAGGAAAATGAGTATTACGTTTGGAAAAGGGGAGCAACAATAACCAAAAAACAAAAACAAAAAACCTATTAAGAGCCAGAAAACAATACAACAACATCTTTAAAGTACTGAAAGAAAAATCTCAACCCAGAATTCTAACCTCCTGCAAATATTCCTTAAAAAATTCCAGCAATAACTCAACAAAAATACGTAAAGGCTTTAGACACTTCTCTAAAGAATATATATAAATGGCTAATAAGCATATAAAAAGATGTTCAACATCACTAATCATTAAGGAAATGCAAATCAAAACCTTACACCCATCAGGATGGCCACTATCAAAAGAACAAAAAATATTAAGCATTAGTGAGGATGCAGAGAATTGGAACCCTTGCTCACCATGGGTTGTAATGTAAAATGGTACAGCTACTATGGAAAACAGTATGGAGGTTCTTCAACATTTTTAAATTATAATTAGCATATAATCCAGAAATCTCACTTTTGGGTATACATCCAAAAGATATCTAAGTAAGATCTCAAAGTATTTGTACAACTATGTTCATTGCAGCATTATTCACAATAGCTAAGCCATGGAAACAATTCAATGACAGAGGAGTGGAAAAAGAAAACATGGTGTGTGTGTGTGTGTGTGTGTGTGTGTGTGTGTGTGTGTGTGTGTGAATATCATGCAGCCTTAAAAAAGAAGAAAACCCTGTCACATGCTACAACAGGGATGAACTTTGAAGACATTATGCTAAGGGAAATAAGCCAGTCACAAAAGGACAAACACTGTATTACTCCATGCATATGAAATAGCTGAAGTGTCAAAAATCATAAAAACAGTAAGTAGAAATGTGATTAGAGGAAAGAGAGAGAGAGTATTTACATCTAATGGGTACAGAGTTTCAGTGTTGCAAGCTGAGAAAATTCTAGAGATCTGTTGCACAAAAATACTTAACACTACTAAACTATACACTTGAAAATGGTTAAGATGGTAAGTTTAATGTTGTGTTTTATCATAATAAAATAAAGTTTAAAAAGCTATACAAATAAAGACTTTTTGGATATATAAAAAATAAATTTGTCAGCAACAGACATGCATTACAAGAAATGCTAAGGAAAGTACCTGAGACTGAAACACCACCAGATGAAAACCTGGAAAAAAGTAACACCAGCCTCAGATAAATAAGAGTTGCATAAATGCAATTAAACTGATGCCAAATTGCTATTTTTGCTGGAATTAAGTCAGTACTAACTTGAAGTAGGTGAAATGTATAATATGCACCATTTTCATGGGCATCTGATACATTCTGCAGACTATATTGTAGGCCATAATACAAGTTTCAAGAATCCTTAAAGTGTTTAAATAAAACAAAATGTATACTCTGACCATAATGGAATTAAATTAGCAATCAATGGAAAGAAATATGAGAAGCCCCTAAATATTTGGAAATTAAATAATACATATTTAAATAACACATGAGTCAAAGAAATCACAAAGTAAATTAGAAAATTTCTTGAACTAAGTGAAAAAAAAACAAAACTCTACAACATATCAACCTTTAAGTAATGCAGTGAAAGCAGTGTCACTTGGCCCTTGTCATATGACTCTGAAGGAATTGGGTCTCAGGGAATCTGTGCCAGAAAATTATGGAATGATTCCTACTGCTATTGCTGAGTTGCACAGTGTCCTTTGCTTCTGACTCAGGAGTCTTGTATCTTTTTCCAGGATCCAAAATCTATGGCAGGCTACCTTGTTAACTCAGAAGTAGAATAAAATCTCAGATCCTTCACAATTCTTCACAAAGATCTATAAATCATAATTCAGGAACAGATCTAGTATATTTAAGAAGTTAACAAAGGAGGAATTTTAATTCAGTGGAAAACTGTGAAGTTCAACAAATGGTATTGAAACAACTGGCTTTCCAATTGGAATAAAATTAAAGCAGACTTACTGTTTCACCACGTACATCAATAAATTTCAGAAGAACAAAACACTTCAATGTAAAACATAAAACAATAAAATTCACACACAGTTTATAATCTCAGGGGAAGTCTTTACCATGGAGAGAAACCCAGTAGCTATAAAAAGAAACTTATTTGAGTTACAAAAGTTTCAAAAAATTGTATGACATTAGGTACCAAAATGTAACAGATAAACAAGAGACACTGATACTACTGCAATGCAAACAAAAAAGATTAACATATATTATGATGAATTATACCATGAGCTTTTAAAAACAGGCAAGGTGGAAATAAACTACCCTGTAGAAAACTACACTAAGGATATGAAAAGGCAATTCACGAACTCCTGATCTCAGGTGATCCTCTGGCCTCAGCCTCCCAATGTGCTGGGATTACAGGCGTGAACACTGTCTCTGCTAAAAATACAAAAATTAGCCAGGCGTGGTGGCGCTTGTCTATAGTCTCAGCTACTTGGGAGGCTGAGACGCGAGAATTGCTTGAACCCAGGAGGCAGAGGTTGCAGTGAGCTGACACCATGCCCACGCCACTGCACTCCAGCCTGGGCAACAGAGCGAGGCTGCATCTCAAAAAAAAATTTTTTTAAAAAAAGAAAAATGAAAAGGCAATTCACAGATCTCACCTAAATGACAAATATATATATATAGATATAGATATATGAAAAAGATGTCCAACTATAGTAGCAATAAGAGTGAAAATGAAATTTGCTATGATATAACATGTTATTCTCATAGGCAAAAATTAAAAATTATCTCATCTCTTGCAGGTGGAGCATAAGAGAACATAAGATTATATTCTTATGTACTTCCTATGGAAACGTAGCTTGTTATAAACTTTTGGGAAACGATTGATCAACAACTATTAAAATTAAGAATATTCAACGTGTACTCCTTCAAAATGGCAACCAGACATATGTACAAGAATATTAATTGCAACACTGTTCATAATGACTGAAATTGCAAACACACTGAATGCCCATTGTCAAAAGAATACTGGACAACTTATAGGATACACGACCATGACATATTATATGGCCAATCAAAAGAATAAAGAAGAAGTAAACCGTTGAATTTGGAAAGATTTCCAACTGCATTAAATGAGAAAAAGCAAAATTCAGAAAACTGTATATTACATAATTATTATTCATATCCATATATGTATATTTTATGTGACTATACAAGCATGAAAGAAATAGGAAAATCATGTTGTTAACATGGTATCTGTGTGGAGATGGAGGGTCAGTTTGATTTGATGTGAGAGGAAAGCAAAAAAAGAGTTCAGCAAAATGTAGAAGGGGATTCATAATATCATAAATGTATGAAATGTGTTTATTTGCATGGCTGCGTGTGTGTAAAATTTAACCATCAAACAACAGAGGAGTGTTTGAACACATGATAAGAAAATACCATAAAAATCCTAGAGGAAAACCTAGGTAGTACCATTCAGGACATAGGCATGGGCAAAGACTTCATGTCTAAAACACCAAAAGCAACGGCAGCAAAAGCCAAAATTGACAAATGGGATCTCATTAAACTAAAGAGCTTCTGCACAGCAAAAGAAACTACCATCAGAGTGAACAGGCAACCTACAGAATGGGAGAAAATTTTTGCAATCTACTTATCTGACAAAGGGCTAATATCCAGAACCTACAAAGAACTCAAACAAATTTACAAGAAAAAAACAAACAACCCCATCAAAAAGTGGGCAAAGGATATGAACAGACATTTCTCAAAGAAGACATTCATACAGCCAACAGACACATGAAAAAATGCTCATCATCACTGGCCATCAGAGAAATGCAAATCAAAACCACAATGAGATACCATCTCACACCAGTTAGAATGGCGATCATTAAAAAGTCAGGAAACAACAGGTGCTGGAGAGGATGTGGAGAAATAGGAACACTTTTACACTGTTGGTGGGATTGTAAACTAGTTCAACCATTATGGAAAACAGTATGGCGATTCCTCAAGGATCTAGAACTAGATATACCATACGACCCAGCCATCCCATTACTGGGTATATACCCAAAGGATTATAAATTATGCTGCTATAAAGACACATGCACACGTATGTTTATTGCAGCACTATTCACAATAGCAAAGACTTGGAATCAACCCAAATGTCCATCAGTGACAGATTGGATTAAGAAAATGTGGCACATATACACCATGGAATACTATGCAGCCATCAAAAAGGATGAGTTTGTGTCCTTTGTAGGGACATGGATGCAGCTGGAAACCATCATTCTTAGCAAACTATCACAAGAACAGAAAACCAAACACCGCATGTTCTCACTCATAGGTGGGAACTGAACAATGAGATCACTTGGACTCAGGAAGGGGAACATCACACACAGGACCCTATCATGGGGAGGGGGGAGGGGGGAGGGATTGCATTGGGAGTTATACCTGATGTAAATGACGAGTTGATGGGTGCAGCACAGCAACATGGCACAAGTATACATATGTAACAAACCTGCACGTTATGCACATGTACCCTACAACTTAAAGTATAATAATAATAAATAAATTAAAAAAAAAAAAAAAAGAAAATAACAGAATCTCTAAGTCATTGTGGTAAAAAGTGGAAAAGTACTGATTTTGATTAAGTGACCTGGCCTTAAATTTTGCCTTTGCCAATTACTAGCCTTGAAACTTTGGGCAAATTCAATAATCTCCCTGAGCCTCAGTTTCCTCATTTGTAAAATTTTATTAGACATATCCTAAATTATTTATTTTCACAGGGTTGTTACAAAGTTTACATTCTATAATGTATATTACATTTATAATAAATTGTAAAATTTGTACTGCATGACTGTTGTTATTGTTGTATAATTAGAATCATATATAGATTTCATCTTAACCTTTCCATAAGCTGCTAAAGTTATCACTATGCAGAAATTATCCAGTGTTACTTCCAAAGTAAGGCAATGTTGGCACCGAAATGGAAAAGAATGATAAAAATCTTAAGCATATAAGTGGAGACTAATTTACTATAAGCTTTCCTTACAACAACCATAACTTACCCTCCAAAATTTTAGGTTAAATCTAGGGCAGCCTGAGTATCTTTCATCAGAAATATTGGACATGCTCACTTTGTATTTGACCTTGTTCACAGTAAAACATAATACTGAACAGTTGTTATTTTTCTGATTCTGCCTTACGGTTTCCTCACTTACTCATGTAACCATGAGGAAATCAAGAGTGAATATTAGAGATAAAGGAACCAGCTGCAGACCATGATAGAACCCAAGTGTCACTCCCATACGGGCCAATTACTCGTAGAGCAAAATTCTCAGTTGCATTCTCAGCCTTGCTACTCACAGTGTGGTCCATGCCCCAGCAATATCAGCATCAGCTGACAGTTTATTAAAATGAATCATCTTAGGTCCCACCTCAGGTCAAATGAATAATCTGCATTTCAACAAGATTCCCTGGGTGATTGACTTGTACATTACAGTCTAAGAAGCAAAGTCCTAAGCTATGGTCTATCATGGAAAGTTATATATGGCTACATAGATGCATGAACTGTTAGAAGATGACATCAGAAGTCATTTTGGCCAGTGATTTTTCTGGCCAATGTGGTGGGTCACGTCTGTAATCCCCATGCTTTGGGAAGATAAGCTGGCAGGATGGCTCGAGGCCAGGGGTTCAACACCAGCCTGGGGAACACAGCTTTTGTAGAGCTCATCTCTACAAAAAAGAAAAAGCCTTAGCTCGGTGTGGTGGTGCATGCCTGTAGTCCTAGCTACTCAGGAGGCTGAGGTGGGAGGCTCACTTGAGCCCAGGAGGTTGAGGCTACAGTGAGCTCTGATGGTGCCACTGCACTACAGCCTGGGAGACAAAGCCAGACAGTGTCTCTAAAAGCATATTTTTTAAAAGGTAGTTTTCGTGAGCCAGCTTGAAGGAGAGTTGTTAGTGGATGGAGTTTGCAGGAGTTGTATGTCCATGTGAGGCAAGGGGTGGAGGTGGGTATAGATAGGGAAAGACAGTGAAAGTGGTATAGCGGAGGGCTTAGCATCTGTTGGTTACAACTTGCCTAGCCCTGAAGATGCCTATCTGAGTGCTGCAGAAAGGAACGACAGGCCAAAACTGAAGGTCTACCCCTCTGGAACCCTGGGAGACTTCTGCTCACAAGTTGTGCTGCTTTGGTTCCAGGTAGCAAAATGTCACAGAATGGAAAAAGAGACTGTCTTCACACTTCAACCTGGGAAAAGAACACGATGATGGTCAGCAGATGACTTCAGGAAAAGCTTACTTGAGCACCTTAAAAGCAATCATCGGGAAGAGAGGAAGCATAGACCCCCCACATATTCTCCTGATGGCCACTGGTACCTCTGACTGGACTGAAGCAGCCCCAAGCAGCGTCCTGGAACTCAGCATCAGGAGGTAGAACTGGCATAGTAGAGAAGGACAGAATGAGCTTTCTCACTGCAGATAAGTGACAACTCTTGAGACACTTCTGGAGACTTCCTAAAGTAACGGAGACAGGGCTTTGGACACTGCATGGGCAGGTGGTGATGAGAAAGGTTAGTTTGGTTTCTTCATTTTACTTATTTTTCAAGAGACAGGGTCTCACTCTGTCACCTAAGCTGGAGTACAGTAGCATGATCATAGCTCACTGCAATCTCCAACTTCTGGGCTGAAGCAATCCTCCTGCCTCAGCCTCCCCAGTAGCTGGGACTACAACCACCTGCCATCATATTCAGGTAAATTTTATTTTATTTCTTGTAGAGATGGAGTCCCAGGCTGATCTTGAACTCCTGGCCTCAAGAGATTCTCCCACCTCAGCCTCCCAAAATACAGGGACTACAGGTGTGAGCTACCACTTCCAGCTAAAGATGGTTATTTTTTAATGTGATTCCATTTGTCCTCCCATGCTAACTCATGTACCTTCATATCACTTGGGGAAATACGGGTGACATTATGCAACATTTCTGTTTTCTTCTTTCTAAAACAGCATCTAAATGTGGTTAAGCCATTCTTAGTGACTTCTGAGTTTCTGGGACCAGAGTTTCTATATATTCAACATATTTACCCACTTGGAAGCACAAATATAGTTGATTGATGTATATATTGCTAGTGGTAATATTTATAGTTAATGAAAGCATCAGACTTCATTCTTTAAAGCTATTTTTCCAGGATGGTAAAAAATGATTGCTAATACATTGTCTTGCTTTAGACTACATTTTTTCTTGTCATTGACAATGAAAATATGCCTTTTTTATAGGCGGCAAGTTTAAAAAGATGTTTTCTATATTCTTAATTTAATTTGGTGATTATATAACCATCTCTCCTCTAAGGGAAACCAATGGCACTGTGGGTTTTTGGTTTTTTTTCTTATTCTCTGAACTAAACTCCTACAATCAAACAGGGAGAAGGCAGGACAAAAGTGTCTATTCATTTATAAGTAAAATAAATTGAACCTTGACTTATTAGAAAATGCAATTCGAGAATGAAAAATTACTTTCTTCACATAATGGCTTAGTATTTCTCATCCTTGCATAAATCTGTTCCTTTTAAACTCAGCTTTTAGGCCTTGGCTGTTTTCATTATATTTAGAAAAACTGTCTTCAATTACATGACCCCAAACCAGGCCCTGGGCTCTTTACAAATCCATTTCTAATGTGCTGATCTTTATGCTACACCTCAAAGACTCTTATCACTATGACTGAATGAAACTTCATAATGCTGGAGAACCACTATTCCCAGCATCTTAAACAGTAAATGAATAGTCAAGCCAAACAGAATCCTGGTGCTATGTACAACAGTCCCTGAAAAGCTAAAAACACAAGATGTTTCAGATCTCAAATGTCAGCCCACTTTCTCCTGTCAGATAGTCTCCATTACAAAGGACTTCTAGTGCAGGTGGTAACATTTTTGATATTTATTTAACAAAAATGTATTAAACACCTACTATGTGCTTGCACTGATCCTTGTACTTGGGGTTAGACCATGACCAAGATCTGTGTAATTGTTCATGATTATATCTGTGTCAATGTGGCTTTTAGTTGACTCCATTTCTATCTGTAGATTCCAGAAGGAAATAATCACATATGAGAAATATTTAATCCATAAGACAAAGTACCAGTTATGATATCAACAACTTGCTAAAAAGAAATGGTAGATATAGAATAAAGTACAGTATTCCCCTGGCATTATGTGCTATTCAAGTCCTTGGTTTCTACTTCTCTTTGTTGGACCCCACTTCACACCACTTAGAGGGACAAGAGAAACTTGAAAGAAGTGTGTGCTTTGCTCTTTGCTGATTCAATAGCAAGTCAAAATCTCAACTTATGGGCAGAAAATGTTGCTTCCAATGGCAGAAATCCATTAATTTGAGGGAAGCATCCTTCTTCTCAATTTAGTCTTTTACTAGCCACACTTTCATTTCCTTTCAATGAGAAGCAAAAGTAAAGATGTCCTTAGAATGCATTCCTATTTGAAAAAATTAAATGGTCGGGCACGGTGGTTCGTGCCTGTAATCCCAGCACTTTGGGAGGCTGAGGCGAATGGATCATAAGGTCAGGAGTTCGAGACCATCCTGACCAACATGGTGAAACCCTGTCTCTACTGAAAATACAAAAATTAGCCAGGCATGGTGGCACATGTCTGTAATCCCAGCTACTCAGGAGGCTGAGGCAGGAGAATTGCCTGAACCTGGGAGGCGGACAGAAGTTGAAGTGATCCAAGATTGTGCCACTGCACTCCACCCTGGGCGACAAAGTGAGACTCCTTCTCAATAAAAATAAAATAAAATAAATGTAGATATAAATATACGTGCAAAAGGATATTCCTTGCAGCAATGTTTGTAACATTAAAAACTAGAAGCATCCTCAGTGTCTATCACCGGGGTCAGATTAATGAATTTTGGTACAGCTATATAGTAAAATACTATGCAGAATCAAAATCATGCTGTTTTTGCATTGTGGTAGGCTATATTCATTACCCCAATTTTTCACAGCTCCTGGTATTCACATTCTTTGTTAGTATATTCCCATACTGATTCTGCACTTGACCTTGTGATGGGCTTCAGTCAATAGGGTAATGGCAAATTTGATGCAAATAGAGGTTTGACAAAACTCTTATTGCCTCTGCATCAACTCTTGGATCCCTGCCTCCGTAATTATAACATGCCTGAGCTAGCCTGCTTAAGAGATGTGAGTGGTAAATGGTGAAAAGCCAAGCTTTCCAGCTGATACCATTATAGACCAGCCCGCTCCTAGCCCACTTACTAACAGATGTATAAAAAAAAGAAAACAACTAAGATCAGCCTATATTTGAAGAACTACCAGCTGAACCTATGGACACATGAAAGATAACAAAGGGCTACTGTTTTAAGTCATTAAGCTTTGGGATATTTTGTTACACAGCATTATGCTGGTTATAGATTAATGAAATGTACTAACTCAATCTCAAAAAATATACTATTGAGTCATGAAAGCAAGTCAGGAAAATGATTATAGGATGATTACATTATACAAAAAATATGTCTGATTCATATGTAGAAAAAAGATCTAGTACAGAGGAATATATACCAATATTCACAATAGTTACCTCTAGGGAGAAAAATAGATTGAATGTGGAGTATAAGGTAGAGTCTTACTTTAAAATCTATATAATCTTTATTGATTAAAAAAAAAATTTCCCAGTGAGCACATTTTCAAGCATTACTTATATAATTTTTAAAAATCTTCAAGATAAACCACAGCTATAAGATATCACCACCACAAAATATATTTTCTCTTCACCTAGCTCATTTGTTAAAAGGACATAAAACTTTATGTGATGAATATTTTAGTGAAATTTCATCTGACTTGCAGAACACTTTGAAAATTGAAAATTTTGAAAAAACCTCTTCAAGGAAGATGTAAGATAAATAGGCACACAGCAAGCATAAGAACAGATGCCTGGTTTACTAAGTTCTTCATACTATCTAAATATAGCCTTAATTAGGTTAGATGAGCAAAAACAGAAAAAGAAACACTCAGAATCCTCTTGAAACTACCTGGGAAGGCTCAGTATTGTCAGTACATTAGATATAAACACTATTTTCTTGAGCCCAGAATTGTCCCAGTACTTCAGTTATGAGAGATGTATCATTTTAGAGCACTGAATTCTAAAGCATCTGTATTAAGGAAGTGTCTTAGTCTGCTTTCTTTGCTATAATGGAATACCACAGCCTGGGTAATTTACAAAGAACAGAGGTTTATTTCGCTCACAGTTCTGGAGGCCGGGAAGTCCAAGTACATGGTTGAGGCATCTGATGAGGGCCTTCTTGCTACATTGTAACATGGCAAGAGGCCAAGAAAGTGCCAGTTCAGGTCTTTCTCTTCTTATAAAGCCATCAGCCTCATAATGGGAACCCTTGCCTGATGACCTTATCTAATGCTAACTCTCTCCCAAAGACCCCACCTCCAAGTAACATCAACATATGAATTTGAGAATTAACTTTCCAACACATACAATTTGAATATGGGACATATTCAACCATAGCAGGAAGTTTCCATTAAGAATCAAAAATTTTGAATTTGATAACTTGGTATTTGTATCCCAGTTTAGTCATTTTTTCAATCTTTTGGAGTCGAAACTTTTAAATCTACATAAAAAGGTAAATCTATCTATATTCTCCCAAGATAATTGTGAGGATTAAATAAGATACTTCCCTTCACTATATAAATAAATAAAACTATTTAAATACCTTTTGAACCCACCAATAAAACACACAGAGGACAATCACTTATGGGGTAAAATTTTGAGAAAACCTGAATTTATTTTCCTGACCCTAAATATCATCCCCTCTCGTTTATTCTGGACCATTGAAATTTTGCATTAGGAAATCCTTTACTTGTTTTAAAGAATGTTTCTTTTTTAGATTTTTATATCTAAAATCCCTAAGGGGAGAGTGAAACCTTAATGTAAGAATAGTGAGTCTGACTTTCACTAGCTATGCAATGATGGCTACAATAAACAACTTATTTCGCAAGTTTGTGGGAATCAAATAAGGTACTGAATATAATCATGCCTAGCACTAAGAATGGGTCATGTTAAGAAAGTAATAAACATTCTGTTGATTATTCTGACAAATCCTGTCATGTTAAGTAGATTCCTAAAGCCTTCAAAATCCCTTTGAAAAAAAGCAGCTCAACAGAACTATAGACACGTAAAACATTACTATCAGATGGAGCTGTCAGACAAACTTTTATTGAGCTCCTGTCATCTGCCAGGTACTATAATAGACGTAACAATCGAAAGCCAAGTAAAATAAAAGTAACTGTCTACACAAAATTCCCTATCTAGATTAGAAAAAAAAATGAAGGAAATAAGATGTCATTAAATAACGTGTTAAATGCAGTAACACAGTTGTGTTCAGGGTGCTAAGGAACTAACCAACATAACAATGAAAGATTTCTAGTCCAGCTGTATCCAAACATGTCAGCCAACAGTCATATGTGGACAGTGTGACTAAATAACTGAATTTTAAATTTTATTTAATTTTTATTAATTTAAACTTAAATGGTCACATAGGCTAGTAGTTACCATAATAAAGAATGCAAATTTAAACATTTCCATCACTATGGAAATCTCTGTTGGAAAGTGCTGCTCTAGACAAGGAGTCAGTAAATATTTTTTGCAAAAGAGCAGATAATAATTTTTTCTTTTTTTTTTTTGAGATGGAGTCTCACTTTGTTGCCAGGCTAGAGTGATGCAATCTCAGCTCACTGCAACCTCTGCCTCCTGGGTTCAAGTAATTCTCCTGCCTCAGCATCCTGAGTAGCTGGGATTACAGGCACACACCACCGTGCCCATCTGACTTTTGTATTTTTAGTAGAGAAAGCATTTCACCATGTTGGCCAGGATGGTCTTGATCTCTTGACCTTGTGATCCACCTGCCTCAACCTCCCAAAGTGCTGGGATTACAGGCATGAGCCACCGCGCCCGGCCTGATAATAACTATTTTAGTCTTTATGAGCCATATGTGCTCTCTCAAAACAACTGCACCTTGCCACTGTAGTCCAAAAGTAGCCCAAGACAATGCATTGTACAAGTGAGTGTGGCTATGTTCCAATAAAACTTTACTTAGGAACACTAATATTTGATTTTTGTATAATTTTCCCATGTCACAATATTCTCTTTTTTTCCTTCTTTTTAACCATTTAAAAATGTAAAAATCATTCTGAACCATCAGGCCATTCAGAAAACAGGCCCTGATTTGTCCTGCAGGCCAATGACCACTGTTCTAGACACCCAAGAAACACCTCAGACAGGTTTTATTTAGTTGAAATTTGGAAAACTGGCACTCACCAGGCTTATAATGTTCTACAGTAAAGTAGAAAAGGAGGAAGAGAAGAAGGACGAGGACAGGAAAAGAAAGAGGGTGAGGAAGAGGAAGAAATGCAGAGAGAAATAAGGATGAAAGAGGACAACACATTCAGAAAATACAAACAAAGCTGAGTATAGAACACATTAGGTTGACAGTGGCTGAAGATACATTTGGGAAGCAGGGTCTGCAACTTGTAAGCCAGTGTAATGTCCCTTCTTGTAGGTCTGTTTGAGTTCAGCTAAGTAGTCGAACCCACAATACTAAAAGGCTGCACTTGGCATGAAATTAGTTAAAGGACTGCGGCATGCCAGCAAGCCAGTGTCAGGCATGTTTCCTCAGCAGGAGTTCTCACTGCAATCCACAGCCCAATCCTCTTTATCCCCAACCCCAGCTAGCACTTGAATACTAAGGAATGAGATGGTGGATGTGGGAGCCACATTGATTTAGTAGCTCCACGCCCCAAATAGGAACCAATATATCTTATAACAGTCCTGTAGACACAGCTTTTAGGGAGCCAAAGAGACATTCCCCAATGACACCATCATGACACTTAGGGAGTCAATCCTGTGGTTTCCCCCTGCAATGCTCCTTGAGCAGGTGCAGTGTGTCCATACGCAATTTTTGCTATTTGTAATATGGCCCAGTAACACAGCTGGACATTCCACTTTTATTGAGTCTTCAGGGGAAAAAGAACTAGAAGCACTTAATTCAAGATCAATTTCTCATGTAGAAAGGAAAAGAGTTGTTGACCCTTACAACTATGCTAAGGAACTTGGTCTTCATCTTATAGGCAACAGAAATCAATACAATCACAGTTGCATTTTAGGAAGATTACTATGATATCAACATGGAGGATGGAGGATGGAGGAAGTTGGGAGCAGGGAGTGGGTTAGATTCTGAGAAAATGAAAAGAAGTTGTTGCAATAATGCAGGAGACCATAATGGCCTGAACTAAGGCAAAAATCAGGGAGAGAAAATTGAAAGGATTTGATGACTAATTCGATATGGGAGGTGAAAAAAGAGGACTGTGTCAGAGGTAGTTCCCACATTTCTGGCTTAATGACTAAGACTTGAGTGGTGTCAGTCATTGAAATAGAAAACATAAGGAAAGAAAAGCTGTTAAAAGTTGTATTAACCTTACAAGAAAAAGTAAATAGCCATTCAGCACCACTTACAAAAGAAAAACACAAAACAATCTTGATTTGTGTTCTCTTATGTGATATCTTGACCCAGAAAAAAATGCATAGTTTTCAGTCTTAGAGCCATCTAAATACAGAGAGTCGTGTTGCCAAATGCACCCACCTGTGTTAGAACACTTTATGTTAGAACTAAGAAAAAGTGATTTCTTTTATTCAACTGCTGACCAACAGAACAGATCACTATAAACCCAATTTATTTGATGTGGTAAGTTAGAGGCTCCCTCATTAACAAGCCGGCCAACAAAGGGACTGATGTTGAAGGGAGGATCATTCTGGTGCTTAATTCATGTGCTTGTTCACATATCAAATCTTGGTATTGTTTCTTTTGAATGACACATATAATTTGCCCTTGAAAGGGTCGTTACAGCCTGGTCATACCCTTAAAGAGGTATGGGAAAGTATGATTACAAAAAACAGATGGTATTCTCCTTTTAGAACTCCTTAGATTAGTAATTTTCAACAATTTTCTGATTATAGAATATATACGACATGATCATATTTGGGAAAAAAAAAAAAGACTAGAGTTAGTGAAGAAAGCCACTATAAGCCCTGTCTGGCAACCCTAAAACCCGCTGGTTTAGGAACTCTGTGTTAGATTACACCTGTAATGTTTACTTTCTAGCATTTCCCTACTTCCCATTGCATTAGTGATCTAAAGCCAACCGCAGAGTCTGTTTGAAGGAAGATTCCTCAAGGCCTGATGAGCCTGGACTTTGGGAAACATTTCTAGACAATCATCAAATCCATACCTTTTCTGTTACTGCTACACCTGTAATACACTGCAATGCCCTGAGTATCAGAAAGGTGGAAGAGTGAAGTTCCATTCCAAAAATGAAGCCTTGTTATTAATTAACTATCCACAGAGTGTACCTGAAATGGGTTCTCTACACTATTCAAAATGACCCACCAAAACCTTAACAATCCAAGGAAAAATTTCATCTCACTTCTCAGAATCACCCCAAAAAAGGCACCCTTACCATGCACTTAATGTCAGAATAGAAGAAAGGTACAGCCCAAAACATCTCCCCAGGTTTTGTTGATAGCTAACACATTACAATATTTAGGTCTAGATGGATGCAGAGAGCTATCTTTCACTACAGGTTTATGGCACATTGAGATTCATAAGTTGCCCTATTCAGCTCAACCTACCTGCTTCTTAGACACCCATCAGGCCTTCATTTTGAACTGCAAACATTTTCCAATTTTCTCTTACCCACATTCTTTGTTAAGAGGAGGATTTTATGTCCTGTAAGCAGTTGCCCTCAGCTTCCTTTTTCCCCCGTCAATGAAAATAATCTGTCTCTATCAGTTACTTTTTTTATTACTTTTGGCTATTGGTGCAACATCCTTAAAAAAACAGAGAATGAGAGTAAAAAGGGCAGAAAAAAATCATTGGAGGGACTCAGAGAGACTAGTTTCAATGAACAATATTTGTTTAAATCTGGAAAAGAATGGGAATCAAGACAAAAATCTACACTTGGGGTTTCTGGCACATGTCATTCCAGAGAGTTGTCAGCAGGGCATGCAAATCAACACAGTCATGGTCCCTTCTCACAAATCTCAAGGTTTCCTGGAGCTTTAATCTTCTGCTTTGGTGTTTCCATTCATACCTTACAGTAGAGGATTTCCGTGCATGTTAACAAATCTCACCGCTGAGCAGCAAACATTCATTAGATGGTTGTCTTTGCAACCACTGGTCAAACAAAGAGCACCTTCACTGCAGATGGGCATCTATAGACTAACAGCAAATGAATGGGTACTGTAAGAACACTTCTGTGCAATTCTGCCAAAAACATGTAAAAGTTGAGCATTACAAGACAAATACTCAACCCAACTTCATGAACTCCCCTTTCTTTAATTGAAGCAAATTGGGCTATTATATTAACCACATTTCTACTTCCTGGAAGCTTGATGCTTTAATATCTGCCCTATACTTGTATGCTGGACATAACTTGTTCTAGACAACACAATAATATATGTGACTTGCTTTGCCTTGGTCTTTTACCTCCCTCATCGTGCTTTTTTCCTCAGAAGGAGTTCACCTCCCAGGGGAGCACTTTGCAAACAAACCAATCAAACTAGAATCCACATCCCAACCACTTTTCTTACTGAACTTACTTTCTTATTGAACTCTCACACTCCAGGCGATTATATACACACCAGAGCCAGATACTATACAACTAGGGACAGTCTCTATGCCTCAGAGTCTGCTGAAATTATTCGAACTAGCCAATCTGAAGCCTGTTCACCCTGACTCACTCATTCCTTCCTGCAGAAGTACAACAAAAGCTCTTGCCTACTGTTTGCCCCTCTCCCTCTGCCTCATGTCCAACTCCAGTGCTAGCCTGCATGGTGCCCCATGGTGTGACATGCCCTTTCTTTTGAGAACTATGAGTAATAAACTATCCTTTTGAGAGCAGTTATCTCCTGGTCTTTTGAACTTACTATACCTCAAATTTTCCATTATACACTATATTTTAGAACACCTGCTGACTTTCACTATAATATAGAACTGGGGAGAAAGAAACCACAGTGATTAGAAGGAGGAATGTACTAAAGTCAACTAAAGTTAAAGTTAATTCCTAGTAATTCTCATTTAGGAAGAAAAACTGTGAAAGAGCTACCATCTCCCAAGGGACCCCATGTCGTGATGCCTCATCTCTTCCTGCGGAAGGACGGAATAAGGTGCCAAGAGTCAAAGCACTCAAGTCCATAAGCCCAGTCTGGCTCCATTTCTTTCCTAAAGTATTAGACTCCTTGATCAAACCACAAATAAAATATTGATTTCAAACCCATGGGGTGTGTGAGAATTAAAGAAGTAATTGATGTGAAGTGTCTGTTCCAGTGCTTGGCACACCGTAGTTGCTCAATAAATGGTAAATATTATTACTGGTACTACTACTAATACCTCATTATTCTTTTTCATTTTTTGTTTAATGTCTCACTTGATGCTAAAATGGTAGTTAAGAACCAACCAGGCCCAAAATTTCTGAATTGCTTCAAAAGAGTTAAAAACCAATGATTTATTTGTTAATAGAAAAAAAAAAACAACATTTGTTATTTTATCACTCACAAGTATTCTGATTTATTTTCACAATAAGCAGCCAGCTTGTCATGTCCCAGACAATATAACTTATAAATTAGTCATACTGAGAGGAAGAGAAATCATAAGCGTCTGTGCCAAGGCAAGAAACCATCAAGCATTCAGTAATAAAAAGGCATAAACATAACTATAAAATAAAACATTTAAACATCAATAAACCTCAATCAAAAATATCACAGAATCTAGGCTCTAGCAGTGCGTACTGTTGGTGAATTGTGTGATAGTTGTTTCCATGATTGGGTACAGGGTTCCCAGATAGTTAGTCAAACATTATTCTGAGTGTGCCTCTGAGGGTGTTTTTCGATGAGATTAACATTTAAATTGGTGAATTTAGTAAATCAGATCACCCTCCCCAGTGTGGATAGACCTCATCCAATCAGGTGAGGGCTGGAATAGAACAAAAAGTCTGATCCTTCCCTCTCTTATTCCTCCTGCCTGAATGCCTTTCAACTGGGACATCATCTTTTTCCTGCCTTCAGACCGGAACTGAAATGTCAAGGCTTTCTGGGTCTCAAGTCTGCCAACTTTAGGGCTGAAACTACACCATTGTCTCTCCTGTGTCTCCAGCTTGACAACTCCCACTGCAGAACTTGAAACTCGTCAGCCTTCACAATTGCATGAGCCAATTCCTTGTAGTAAATATCTTCCTATATATTTGGGAACTTCAAAACATTTGTGGGAATATGGAATTAAAAGATAAAAATAAAAAATATAAACTTTATTTTACAACCAAGCTCAGTCAAGTTCAGGACATGTTTGATATTGTATCAGCCATTTAGTCCATCGCTGAAGAACTGTGGGTCCTGGGAATTCAACCATGTCAATTTAGTTATTTTTTTACATTGCTAACTGAAGAAAAATTGGCACATTTCAAAGATTTTTTAAGATTAGGAACCAAAAAGAGGTCAGAAGGAGCCCAATCAGGACTGTCAGTGGATGCTGAATGACTTCCTATTGCAGCTCACAAAATTGCCCTTGTTTGATGAGAAAAATGAACAGGAGCATTATTGTGGTGGAGAAGGACTCTCTGGTGAAGTTTCTCTGGTTTCTTTTTTGCTTAAGTTTTGGCTAACTTTCTTAAAAAAAAAAAAAAAAGAAAGAAATCTCATAACAAGCAGATGTTATCATTCTTTGGTCCTCCAGAAAGTCAACAAGCAAAATTCCTTGGGCATCCCAGAAAACTGCTGCCACGACCTTTGGTCTTAAACAGTCCACTCCTTGGTAGCTGTTGCTTTGATTGTGCTTTGTCTTCAGGATCGTACTGACAAAGCCATGTTTCATCTCCTATTAACAATTATTTGAAGAAATGCGTCAGGATCTTGATCCCACTTGTTTAAAACTTGCATTGAAAGCTCTGTTCTTGTCTATAGCTAGTCTGGAAGAACAGTTTTGACATCTGAATGGAAAGTTTGCCAAACTTTAAATTTTCAGTCAGAATTATTTAAGCTGAACCAATTGAGATGTCTATGGTGTTGGGTATTTTTTGTACTGTTAGTCATTGGTCCTCATCAATTAGGGCACAAGCAAGACAAATTTTTTCCTCACAAATTGATGTGGATGGTCTTCTGCTGCAGACTGTATCTTCAACACTGTCTTGTCCCTTCCTAAAATGAGTTATCCATTTGAAAACTACTGGTTCCTTTGGTGCATTGTCCCCATAAACTTGTCATAAATCATTCATGATTTCACCATTCATCTATTCAAGCCTTACCATAAATTTGGTGTTCGTTCTTGCTTCAATTTTTACAGAATTCATGTTGCTCTGATAGGGGCTCTTTTCAACCAGATACCTTATCCTTCTTAGTGTCCCAAACTAGGTCCTGTTCAGATATGTTATAACAAGTTAGTATAAGTTTATTGAGGTGCAAAAACAATTGAAATGCATGAGTAGTTTATTCATAGCATGCATTTTCAGTGAACTTTTTGAAGACTCTCTCCTATATACACCTTCTTGTTTGTTTCTCTAGAAAGCCCTAACACGCATGTCCAAGAACCTGTAATAATAATAAGGTGAAATAATTGCAGTATTTACTGTGTGCCAAGCACTGCTCTAGGCCCTTTATAGATATTTCTCCATTCCTTATCACATTTCCCATTTGCACCAAGAATACTGCGAGGCCAGTGGGCTGCACTTTTTTTTTCTACATAGGAAATGGGTTAAAAAGCAACCCACTGAGGAAGTATCATTGATATTTACAGTAGAGAAAACAGAGGCATAGAGAGATGGAATAATTTGTATCAGATTATATAATCAGGATTTGAATCTACACACTGTGGCTCCAGAATCTCTGCTCCTTTCTAAAATGGTGCTCTGCCTCTTATTTTGAGGAACAAAATACCTAGGGTGACACAGACCATCACCAGAAACCTAGTTATACTGTGGACAGCTCTGTGTGACCTCAGCCCCGTATTCTCATCCTTTAGAAAATGACTTGTAGGAATTTTATATGAATTAAATATTCAACTCATAATATGTAAAGTGCCTACTATATTTTCCTAACACATCTGATATTCAGTGGTTGCTACTTTCTTTCCCCATTGTGAATGAAATTTTCTTGATTCTATTACCATAAACCTAGACTATATTAACCTACCAGTATTCTGCTCACTGGAAAGTGATAAGCTGCTGTGTTCTTTCATTTTTTGCTCTTTTGATGATTTATCTTTCACACACTTTCAAAATTAGCAGTAAACATAAAATCAACTCAGTTTTAATATCCACATTTCCATCAAGTTACACCATGCTTGCCCATTTGTAAACATATTTGCATAATTTCATTATGATAAACTGAAATATGACTTCCATTATGACATTAAAATAATATACCTTCTCTAAGGGCTCTAACTCTAGTTTCACAAATGTGACAGATTATTTTCTTATCCTATTCATACTTTATGTGGGGAAGTAACTTGCAGTTGAATTATATACAATTTGCATTGTTCTTTATTATTCCTTATAAGACATAAACTACAAGAGCTCATAATTTTTATAAATTTAAATTGATATCAGTAACAGTAATGTTTTGTACACTTTGCATTTCTTTACATAAAACTGACTGTATTAGCACCTTTAGTACATTTTTATCTAAAGAATAGTCAAGGACACATCCATAGGCTTGATTCTCTACAGCTGAGAAAATGCCAGTGTTTTTCCTTGCCTATTCTTGTTTGGCTTCAATTTGAATCTGGATATATACAGAAATACAATTCTTTCTTTCTTAACAGCTTTATTAAGATATAATTGCCATACAATAAACTGTACGTTTTAACTCTATAATGTTTTGACATATGTATACATCCATAAAATAATCATTATAATCATCACAATCAAGAGAGTGAATATTCCATCACCCCCAGAAGTTTTCTTGTGCCCTTTTGTAAGTCTATCCCTTTCTCCTCTATTTTGGTGCCTTGCCATGCCCAAGGTTACCTTACAGACAACGTAAGCTCCTACTATTTATGCCCTTGCATAATCTCCTTCCTGTAAGCATTGGCTGACCTTGTGACTTCCTGTTTACAAAAATGATATGGCAAAAGGGATGTTCATATATTTGTCTGGTTCTGCTGCTTGACTCGATCTGCTATCACGTTAGTCACATTAGTTTGCCTAACGTGGCCCTTTTTTGCTACAAACAACAATAACAAAAATGGTGCTTGTTCTTAACAATCTAACCTCCATCTACCTCTTCAAGTCTATCTCCCATTAAACCCATGCCAAAGACTCTTATCCAAACAAAACAAACTACTCATCTCCAAACAGGTCACAATTCCAAGGATTTTGTTAATAACTAAGCAAGGTATCTTCCTACTTATATAAACCATGCCACCATTCAAATTATATTTCTACCTTCACACCTAACCACGAGTCTTCAACAATGATGACTTACTCTGAATCTATGAAGCTTATCAGTAGTGTTTTCTATGTGTACTTCACATAATCAAGTACAGTGATTAGTTCATAAATTCTATGAAAGCAATAAATGAAAGCAGTGATGACATCTACTTCTGCTCATTATTGTATCATAAGAACCTAAAGTAGGGCCTAACAAATAATAAGTGATCCATAAATATTTACCTCCAAAAGTAACCTCTTTGTATTTCTAAAACTTAATGCTATACGGAGATCAAGTAACATAACTTATATATAATGATGATGATTAACAATAAAGAAAAATTAGAAGAAAGGAAAATACGTAGCAAAAGAAATGGGATTGGTGGAAAATACAGTGACTGCTTTTTTTTCTGAAAACTTAATGTACATTTTTTTACCTAGTGATCATTGTAATAATTTTATATTGAATTAAACCATGTTTCATGCTAGATAACTTACAGTTGAACAAAATATTTAAACTCTCTTCTGTTTACATTTATCTCTTCATACCCAAGAACCATGGGATCCACACCATTTAAAAAAAACAACTACTTTAGAAAGCTTACTGATCTGAAATCCACAGCTTGTACTTCCCATCAGTTCAGATCAACAACCATCTATTGAGTGCTAACTATAGGAGAGTCATGCTTAGGTCTAGGGATAGAAGATGAATAAGAATGGTCCATATTCTTGAGGAATAATTTTTGTACTGTGGACTTATTAATAAAAACTTAAATAGATTATTCCAATGCAATATATTAAATAACAATGAGATAGAAGGCACAACTTCAAGGGCTTGGCACCAAATAGTAAGCACGAGGCTGTGTGATAGGTTTGCTCTCCAGTTCTTGTGAGAAATATTTTCACATCATCTTGGTATTAAAAATATTCCACCCTACCAATATAAGCCCCCCCAAAAAATGTATAAACTTCAGGATAATGGATTTTGGGAACAAATTCAGAAAGGAAAAAATTCACATAATTCTTCTTTTGTTACTGTTGTCATAGGAGGGACTCTCAACCCAAGTGCTGTTCCATGATCTTGCTACTTGGCTTGAGCCTATTACGTCATGTTAACTGAATTCTAAGAGGGAGCATCTCAAGGACAAACACACCAAGAGACAGGTAGAAGCTGAAATGTCTCTTGCGACCTTGCCTTTGTAGTCATGCAGCATTATGTTTGCCCCATTCTACTGGCAAAAATGGAATTCTAGGGTAAGTCAGGCTCAAAGACAGGGGGACACACAATACTGTAAATACTAGGAAATAGGATTCATTGAGGAGGGTATCACTGGAGGTTATTTACTATCCAAGAACTTTTTGATCATAGAAAAGCATTTACTCAGTTGACAGTCCCAGCTGGAAGATCAGCATCAACTGTCAATCACATGAGTAAACTACCAGGAATCTCTATCCTGGTTGGGGGATGGATGGAGAATGGGAAGATGTTAGACAAAAGTAGGAAGTTTCAGTTAGATAGGATGAATAAGTTATGGACATCTATTGTACAGCATGGTGATTATTGTTAATAATAATGTACTGTACACTTGAAAATTGTTGAGAAAGTAGATCTTAAATATTCTCACTAAAAAGCAATAAGTATATGAAGTGATGGATATGCTAACTAGCTAGATTTAATCATTTTACAATGCATACATAAATCAAAACATCATGTTTTACATCATAAGTATATATAATTTTTACTGGTCAGTTATGCCTTAATAAAGCAGGAAAAAATAAAAAGCAATTCCCTCCAATAACTATCCTTCACAATCAGAATACAAAAGATCATATCAACATGCACATTAAAAAATAGAAAACACATTAAAATATTAAGAGGATACAGCTGTTCTTCTTTAAAGAAAAAAAAAAAAAACCCAGCCCAGTTAAGTTTTCAGTAGGCACTGGTCCTAGTCATCATCTAACTAGAACCATATAAAAAACCCAAATAAGAATTGTCTAGGTAAGCCCAGTTGCCACAAAACATGAGAAATAATTGTTGTCTTAAGGCGATAAGTTTCCTAGCACTTTGTGTTATACAAAAATAGACAGCAGAAACATCTTGCATTTTCCAGATGTAAGAATGTGTACTATAATGTTTAAAGTAACAACTAAAGGAATAGGAGAATGACTATATAAACAAAAAGCCAATAGGTAGGAAAAACATTAAATAATAAAAATAATCAATCCATTCAACTTTAATGTCTAAGTATAATGTACTATTTTATAGCAGGCCAATGCTCATGAAACAATAACTAGAAAAAAAAAGATAAGTAAATTACCCAAATCATACTTTTAAAGATACTAGAAATCTATGGAAACAAAAAGAGTTATTTGAAATAAAATTCTAAGGAGAATTCTAAGAAGTATGTAAGAGGGGAAACTTTCTGAGAGAAGCTAATCTAATAATATCCAGGGGCTTTACGGTTTTTGGGTTTTGTTTTGTTTTGTTTTCATGGAACATGAGCTAATTTCTGTTGTAGACTAATGATTTGGGTTGTGTAAGCTTCAGGCTTGCCTAAGCACAAAGCTCCTAATGAGAGAACTGTAAGCCAGAAAGACTTGTACTAATCACAGAGAAAGTAGTGTGGCAAATTAAAAACTTGAAGAAATGGAAACAATAGTTGATGTGTTTATAAGATATTTTCTGCATTTTGATTTTGTAAAGAAGTAAGATGATATAGGTCAAATTCTTTTATAGGCAGACTGAAATTCCATTTGTCAATGCTAAGAAATAAAAACTTGTTTCAAGCACGCTGTCAAGTTTATCTTCAAAATATTTGTCACATTTTGAAGATAGGCAGGGTGTTAGCCTAGAGATTTGGGTTCTGAAGTAAAGAACTGTAACTTCTGTAGTATTTTACATCTGAGAAAAATAAGACGATCCAAGCTCTACACATAAGGTCTGGGAAAGCCACATCCTCAAAGCAAAGGTGAACCAGAGGTTGACTGTCTACTGCTAAAATTCAAACTCAGCTCCTACCCAGCTCAATTTTGAATTGGACTGCAGTAACAAGATTCTCATCACATTTGACTAATAGAGGAAAGAAGAAAGAACTCTCTCTGGTGGAAGTTTACAACATAGGAACCTCTTTAATTCTTTATATGTCCAACATATATAAATGTTCAACATGTAATAAAAAACTGTTATAATTGGAAAGAAGTCAGAAAATGTTACCTATTAAAAAAGAGAAATGGCAGACAATAAAAACAGACATACAGATAATCCAAGTGTAAGTTTAGCAGACAATGGTATTTTAAAACATCTGCAATATGTTCGAGAAATAAATGAAAATATGGATCAAATAAGTGAAAGGATGGAATTTAATGGAAAATTGGAATCTATGAAAAGGTTCAAATGGACATTCTAGAACTGAAAAAAGAAAAATAGAATGTACAAAATAAAGAATACTACTGATAAGTTTAATAACAGATTGAATACAGCAGAACACAAGAGTAGTAGATTGAAAAGTCAGTAAATAAAAATGCTAAGTTAAGCACTGCATAATAAAAAATAGTGGAGTTGAGGGGACAGAACAGGGAATAGCAGGTAAATGTAAAATGCTCAAAATATCTATCACATTTATAACTGATATCCCTAAATGAGAGAAAAGAATTGGGCAGAAACAATTTGAAGAGATAATGGATGAGATAATTTCAAAACTAATATGAGGCATTAATGCACAGTTTCCAAGAAGCTCCATGAACCCAAAGCAGGATAAACCAAAGCTAAAGAATAAAGCTTCAAAGTAGACAAAGTGGGAAAACATTGCCTTTAAAGAAACAATATTAAAAATGACAGCACACTTCTTAACAAAAATAATGTAAACAAGAAGGAAATTAAAAGGCATCTCCAAAGGGCTGGCAAAATGACTGCTAACCTAGAATTCTATATCCAGTGAAAATAACATTCAAAAATGAAAGTCACCATGAACAAACGTGTAGACAATAACTGAGTTCACTTACTTCTCAGTCATAAATGAAAGAAAAGCTGAGAACTCTTCAAGCAAAATAAAAATTATTTTAGACGGAAATATAAAAATACAAAAGGAAGTGAAGATCACCAGTAAGAATATATACAAATAAATACTGGAGGCATATAAATATACACAAGTGAATGTGAATACTATATAAATAACGTGAATAATGGTATGAGTAGACATAACAGGGTATTGCCTATAGATAGCAATAATTGTAATATTTTGTGAAATTTTAATTACATGTAGAAAAATTTTTTTAAAAGAAGATAATGTAAAGGTAGAAAGTAAGTAAAAAGATTTTAGAGATTTGAAGTTTCTTCCAGTACTGGGGAAATATGAAAATTAATAATTTGCATTAGTCTATAATAAGGAGGTGACATATATTATAATTTCCATAGTAACCAATAAAAGTAAAATAATGTATAACTAAAATATTTAATTAATATTAGAATAGTAAAAAGGTAATATAATAATAGAAAAGGAAAAAAGTAAAGATAAAAAAATTAAAAATATGAATAAAATAGAAAATAGTAATAGTATGATCATTTTAAGCCCAACTATTTCAAAGTTGCATTAAATATAAATGAATTAAATATCCCAAGGAAAAGAGTAATATTGTCAAACTGGATTTAAAAATAACAACTACAGTTTAATGTTGTATATAAGAGACTGACTTTGAATAACAACAAATATGAGAAATGGTGCTTAGCATAATTCTTACCATCACTAGTCACTGGGAACACTGAAATTAAAACTACAATGAAATACAAAGACACCTACCCAAATGGCTAAATTTTAAAATGCTGTCAGCATCAAATGTTGTTGATTAGGTGGAAAGACGGGAACTGTCATACAGTGCTAGGAAAAGTATAAATTGGCAAGGCCAAGATGAACAACTATTTGGCATTGTCCACTAAAGTTAAGTATATGCTCTTCTTATGATTCAGCAAATCCACTTCTAGGTATATATCCAACAAAACTGTCTGTGTATGTGCACCAGAAGACATGTATGAGAATGTTCATAACAGAATAATTCAGGATAGCAGAAACTAAAAATAACCCCAATGTCCAAAAAAGTAGATTAAATTATCTTACACGTATAACTAAATATATAAAATAAATTTACTACAGCTAGTCACAAAAATGTGATTGAATATCATAAACATAATATTAATCAGCAGAAATGAGACCCAAATAATATCTTTAAGAGATTCCAATTATATAACTATACCAAAGCTAATAATCGTGAAACTTAAACTATATGCTAGAGGTCAAGGTCAAGATTGTGGTTATTTGCGGGGGAGAATGTAGAAAGACTGGGAAAGGACATTAAAGGTTCTTCTCTAGTACTGACAATGTTCCCATTTTTTTTTTACCTAAATAGCAGTTACATACTTTGGGGTAATTCATTAAGCTAAGTGATTATAATTTGTTCTTTTTTTAAAGATGAGTATGTCAATAGAGAAATTTCAAAATTTATAGAAATGGATCTGTTTTTGTGAGATAACACTGCTGGGCTTAATACATGAGCTGAAGTATTAAGCAAAGATTTATTAAATAATTCTTCCAACGGACATCTTTTCGGCAGACATAGAAATGCAACAAGACAATGTGGGCTGAAAACACAGAGCATGAAAGAGGGACAGTTCCAAGGGACAGTAGGCAGCACCAGAAGATGCTTGTTATTATAAAAGGAGCAAATCTATGAAATTTTCTCTATATCAAATCACAACATAGTAATATGAAAATAAATGTAGGCTTTTAACTTATCACTTAAGAAAAATGGTTTTTCTAGGTTGTCTTTCCATCTACAAAACTGACATGACTAAGCCTGGTGATACTAATAGTTGCTATCTAGTGTACAATCACAAAATTTGGAGATGAAAATTATCTCTTTATCTGATCTATGCTAAAAGACATCACATTTAGAAAGTCACATAATTTTGATAATGTCAGTGTTTAATTTTTAAGTAGTTATTTAAACAACCATGTAGGGATTTGGCTTAATGAATGCTGAAGAGACAGAAGAGAGAGAGATTTTCATAGTTGTTCAGTTGAAGCTCTGCATAATTTCTTAATGGAAGTCCTGATTGCACAAATCCGACTACAGAACTTCGGGTCTCTAGGTTTCTAACCCAGATATGTCAGGTTAACTTCTTTCATTTGCCAAAATAGCAATAATAACAACACTTAATATTCCTGGCACTGTGTTGCAGTAGAGATACAAAACTGAAATACACTGCAACATAACTTTATAAAGTATGCCATTAGAAAATGGAGCTATAATCATTGTATTACTCTCAGGAAAAATAAACTTGTGATATTCTAGGAAATATATGCAAAGCCAAACTATGATTAAAATTCACCATTTTACTATTATAATGTTACCAGTATTTGTTTATTATATTTACTATTATTATAAATTTATTTTATATTATTTGTATTTGCTTTATATTATGTATATCTAAATAATATAATTACGTATTATTACATAATATGTAATATTTGTTTATAATTCATATTATATTTATATTATAAATTTATTTCCTATGACTATAACATTTACAATTATTATAAAGTTCACTATTACTTACTCAATTCCTAATTTGCATCCTACTTTCTAAAGAATTTCCATTTTTATCATTAAAACCTGGTTTATTACCAGCAAGCAGAATGTCTTTAATTGAATCCATTTACTCAAAGTACAAAAATACAAGGTTCTTGGATATTAAATTCAAAAATGTGTTCAGATTAAATTTGTAGATTATTAAATCTTACTAAAGTCCATTAAAGGATACTGACATGAGACAAATTTTTATACTATTGTTTTAATCAATAGAGGCTTAATATCCAGAATCTAAAAAGAATTCTGGCAAATCAATTAGGAAAAGACATATGAGCCAATGAAATATAAATACACACACATGCAAAAATAGAGGCATTTCACAGAAGAGTAAATAAGAGGCCAGAGAAAGATTTTTGACATAACTAGTAGTCCTGGAAATGTAAATGAAGACCAAATCAAGATACCATTTTATACTCACCAAAATGAGTAAAAGATAAGAAGTCTAGCAATATTGCTTTAGCAACAATGTGGAATCCTGGAGATTTTTAAATATTGTTAGCAGGATGTAAATTACTGTAACTACATTAAAAATGTAGCACTTTATCAATTTCTTATACAACTGAAGATGGGCATGCTTTACCATTAATCAGTTCCACACCCAGGTACATGGCCCATAGATGCACATGTGCACAGGGATATGAGTATTACCAACAAAGCAACATTGTTATATTACGAACAAAGCAACATTGTTAGTAATGTTAGCAAAAAATAACAGCAGACAATCCAAATGTCCAAAAACAGAAAAATGAAAAACTAGAGAATATTAATATTAAAAATATTTTATAGCATTGAAAATGATTGACTTAATGCCACAAATGACTCTCTCAAGTATAATTTGACTTCTTTCCTTTTTAAAAAAATTTTATTTTAAGTTCTGGGATACATGTGCAGGATGTGCAGGTTTATTATACAGGTAAACATGTGCCATGGTGGTTTGCTGCACCTGTCAACCCATCACCTAGGTATTAAGCCCCACATGCATTAGCTATTTAACTTGATGCTCTCCCTCCCCCCACACCACCCTCCTGAGCAGACCCCAGTGTTTGCTGTTCCCATCCCTGGGTCCACGTGTTCTCATTGTTCAGCTCCTACTTATAAGTAAGAACATGTGGTGTTTGGTTTTCTGTTCCTGTGTTAAGTTTGCTGAGAATGATGGATTCCTGCTTCATTCATGTCCCTGTGAAGGACGTGATCTCATTTCTTTTAATGGCTGCATAGTATTCCATGGTATATATATATGCCACATATTCTTTATCCAATCTATCATTGATGGGCATTTGGGTTGATTCCACGTTTTTGCTATTGTGAATAATGCCGCAATGAACACACACGTGCATGTATCTTCATAATGGAATGATTGATATTCCTTTGGGTATATACTCAGTAATGGGATTGCTAGGTCAAGTCGTATTTCTGGTTCTAGATCTTTAAGGAATCACCACACTGTCTTCCACAATGGTTGAACTAATTTACATTCCCACCAACAGTGTAAAAGCATTCTTATTTCTCTGCAGTCTCACCAACATATGTTGTTTCTTGACTTCTTAATAATCATCATTCTGACTGATGTGAGATGATAGTTCATTGTGGTTTTGATTTGCATTTCTCTCATGGTCAGTGATATTAAGCTTTTTTTCCTATGTTTATTGGCTGCATATGGGTTTTCTTTCGAGAAGTGCCTGTTAATGTCCTTTGCTCACCTTTTGATGGGGTTGTTTGCTTTTTCTTGCAAATTTAAGTTCCTTGTAGATTCTGGATATTATTAGACCTTTGTCAGAAGGATAGATTGCAAAAATTGTCTTCCATTCTGACCTTTTTCTTTTAAAATGATTTTTAATAAAGCTCACAAACAAAATAAAATAATATAATGTTTAAGGAACAGAACAACATGAACATCAGAATAGTAGTTACTGCTCAGAGCAAGGGTACAGGAGAAGGATATTTAGGATCTGCTCTGGCAATGTTCTAGATCAGGGCTCAGCAAATTATAGCCATGGGTCACATCTGGCCTGATGCCTATAAAGTTTTATTGGAACACATTCATTTACATATTGTATATAGTGGCTTTCATGCTACAAAGGCAGACTTGAATGGTTGTAATAGAGATCCCATCTAGTCTACAAAACCCAAATATTTCCTTTCTGGTGCTCCATAGAAAGTATTTACCAATCTCTATTCTAGTTCATAAATTCAGTGATAGGCTCCTGGCTCATTATGCTTCATAACTTACATATATAACTTAGATATGTTACGTATATTCTTTTATTTATGTTACATAATTGTTTCAAAACAGTGTTCTTATAGAAATACATTTTTACATTAGATTACTTGGATTGGATTGGCAATTCCTTTTTTTTTTTTTTTTTTTTTTGAGACAGAGTCACTCTTGTCACTCAGGCTGGAGTGCAAGTGGCATGATCTCAGCTCAATGCAACCTCCACGTCCCAGGTTCAAATGATTCTCCTGCCTCAGCCTGCTGAGTAGTTGAGATTACAGGTGCCTGCCACCACACCCAGCTAATGTTGGTATTTTTACCAGAGACGGGGTTCCACCAAGTTGCCCAGGCTGGACTTAAACTCCTGACCTCAAGTGAACTGCCCACCTCAGCCCCCCAAAGTGATAACAAGCGTGAACCACTGTGCCAGGGAATTGGCAAGTCTTTATATCAATGTGGCTGGGGGGAAACTTCATCATGCCAGCACCCTATTCTAAGGTCATCACTTACTTTTCATTAGATCAATCATGCTAATTACCTGCTCCCAGTCATGGGGAGAATCAGCAAAATGAGCCTACCATAAATAAGGAAGAAGATAAGAATTACAATAACATCCCAATGCAAAAGGTAGTTGGTACATTGGTCTCCTGGGGCTACCATAACAAAATAGCTCAGACTGGGTGGCTTTAAACAACAGAAATGTATTCTCTCACACTTCTGGAAGCCAAACATCTGAAATCAAGGTGTTAGAGTATGGGTTTCTTCTGGAAGCTCTGAAGAATCTGTTCCATGCCTCTCCTAGCTTCCAGTGGTTGCTGGCAATCCTTGATGTTCCTTGGCTTGTAGACACATCACTGTGATCCCCGCATCTGCCTCACATGGTTTTTCTCTGTGTGTATCTCTGAGTCTTCACATGACCTTCTTACAAGGATTCTAGTCATTGGGTTTAGAGCCCATCCTAATTTAGTATGACCTCATTTTAACTAATTACTTCTATGAAGATTCTGCTTCCAAATAAATTCACATACTGAGGTTTTAGGCTGACATAAATTTTGGGGATAAACTATTCAACCCAGTACCCCTATTATCCCCAAATGAACAGACTGCACTTCTGTGCTAGGATATAGAAAATTGTTCAACTCCTTATCACAGTCCTGGCAAGTATATTGTTCAGGGGTCTTTCAGGAAGACAGAAACTACTCTAAACATTTAAAATAGAAGGAATTTAGTAAAAATAATTGGTTACAGTGGTGTTTGAAGAAGTCAAGCACGGGACAATGAGTCAACCTGGACATTAGCACAGAGGGAAGCCACTCTCACTCCTTGACTGGAGAGAGCATGGAAGTGATGTTCTCAGCATCCAAGGATCAGGATCACACAACAGTAGCTAAAGCAGCAATGAGCCTGTCAGGTGGAAATTGCAGCCAGTGAGGATATGGAGCAGCTGATTGAGATAAAACAGGGGGGTGGGAATAGGGAGGAGAGCAGGCTGGGGATAATCTGCCCTATTCTTCCACTGCCCTTTAAATTCCCACCCAGCCTCCCGTTCACCACGCCCAACTGGAAGCCAGTATCTCCTAGATAAAGCAGCCTGCAGGTGTTCACCTTACTGTCAAATAAAAGCCAAACAAGGAAAGGCTACAGTGGGTCAGAGGGCAAACAGGCCATGACTAGCCCAGCAAACATAAACAAAGGTTAAAAAAATTCCCAGACACTTATAATTTGAATGAAAGATTAAAATCAAAAGTTTTAAGAGGTATGCTGGGCCTCAAATGCTTCTATTCTGTTCAGCCTTCTCACTGACAGGAAATTTCACTTCATTAGCAATCCCAGCTTCTCAGGAGGCTGAGGCAGAAGAATCACTTGAACCCAGGAGGCGGAGGCTGCAGTGAGCCCAGATCGTGCCACTGCACTCCAGCATGGTGACAGCGCGAGACTCCATCTGAATGAATGAATGAATGAATGAATGAATGAATGAATGAATGAATGAATGAAAAATTCTTAGAAGAGCACAGTACATTTTTTTAAATGTTGACTGCCATGTACAACTTAATATGTTAAGTATGGCAAACCTAAGATTCCAAATACCTGGTTTGCTCATTTGACCTCTGGGCTTGTTTTGAGCTTATAGAAAAGCATTCTCTGTATAAATGGCCACGTTAATAAAGCAAGAATAATATATGTCTACTTTTCCTTTTTTCCTTCTTCCCCATTAGAATTAATGAAAGGAAAAAGCATGAAAACATACAAACATACTCCTCCTTAAGAATAATACACTTACACATTCTGACTCAAATTTTCTAAACAACTTTAAAGTGTTTCAAAACACTTTTAATTTCTTACAGAACTGCAAAAAGACTATGTTCACCATGCATAGATTTGATAAATAGTATGGAAATGTTATCAACATTGATATTTTGTGAATTGTCAATAATCTGAGTGCAATTCATCACATCTATTAAGAAAAAGCTTAAAAAAAAAAAGAAAAAGCATTGATGAAATGGATTGGTTCCAAAGCTATTAAAACCCTCCACTTTTTGGACAGATACCAATTCTTTGCTTCATGTCATTTTAAATAAATGACATAATAATAAAATAAATATTCACTGATATTTGAATTGCTTTGATGCGAGTGCATTCCTGGAATGATGGCAGCACAAACTATTAGGATTCTGATGATTTTGTGGGACTTGAGTGATGACAATATCACATGTAGAAAACTGAAGATGGCCAAGACATGGACTTTGCTGGAGAATCTGCAATCTAAAACATAATTAACAACATCCCTGGCAGATGGCACAGAGTTGTCCAATCGTCTTTGGAAAATAGCAAGAGATCTATTTAAAGCTGCCCTTTAGATCTTTTTTTGTTTTTTGAGAAAGAGTCTCGCTCTGTCACCTAGGCTGAAGTGCAGTGGCACAATCTCAATTCACTGCGACCTCCACCTCCTGGGTCAAGCAATATCCTGCCTCAGACTCCTGAGTAGCTGGGACTACAGGCATGTGCCACCACGCCCAACTAATATTTGTATTTTTAGTAAAGATGGAGTTTCACCATGTTGGCCAGGCTGGTCTCAAACTCCTGACCTCAGGTAATCCGCACGCCTCGTCCTCCCAAAGTGCTGGGATTACAGACATGAGCCACGGTGCCCGGCTAGCTGCCCTTTATATCTTAAAGACTTGATAAACAGTAAGAATTCACAGGTTTGTGGTTCTTTACTACCTAAGCTTTTGCTGGTCATTTGTCTCCATCTCAGTAAAAGCACAAATAAATGGCTAATACATTCCTTAATGATGACATTTATAAAAGCATTAATGAAGTGATTTTTCAATAAAAATTATCTGGAAAAAATGTCATTTAGACAAATTCACTGTCAAGCTATCCTGATAACTTCCTTAAAATTTAAATAAAATACACAATTTGATGCTTTTAGACCATAAAAGAGATATATTTGAACATTGCTCTGTGATCTTCAAAGGTGTAACAAACACAAATTAATGGACTTTTAAGCCCAGTAAATTGCTTTGTTTCCCTTTTGTTTCATTCGCATTTTTAAAAAAAATGTACTTTGAAAATAAAGCAAGCCAATAAAAGATCCATTTGAAGTATAATTATAATTTGTTGACCAAACAGGAAATTTAACTATGCAATTAAGCAACCTGGTTATATAACAAACAATTAGGCATAATTCAATTATGCCTCAGTTTGAACTTCTGGTTGTTTTCAGGGATGGATACCTGGGAATAGGTTTTGTAGAGATTAGGAACCTAGGCTTTGTAGAGGTTAAGAACCCAGGCTTTGGAGTCAACTACATCTGTATTAAAAACCAAGCTCTGCCATCTACTATCTGGGAAGTTACTTAAACTAAGCTTTGGTTTCACTGCTTTTTAAATGGGTTGATAATTGTACATTACACCTTTCTTTTCAGAAGTAAATGGCATGGTGTCTTTAAAGTGCTCAGACCCTAATACTGAATAATTGTTCAGTAAGTAACTTTACAATATTGTTTTATATCATCATTGATGCATGAAGTTATAAAATCCCTAATTACCTGGTTTTCCCAAACTGTAACTAAAACAAGCAACTTCAAATGTCAATCAGGTCAATTCAGTTCAAAGTATATCCTTAAATTATCTGTAGAAAATCTTTTATGAAAGGAGAAAGCCCAGTGAATTTTGTTCTAAGAATTATTTGTTGTTCAAATTCCCAGCGAGTTTTAGGAAACAGGTTATGCTAACCACGAAGCAGGGAAGAGCTCCAGAAATGAATGGGTAGCTCAGCAGCTGCTGAATAGACAATTAGGGTTTAGCCAGAAGGGTGGGGAGAAATACCTGGGAGGCCAAAGTCTTGCAAACATCACATCGAAAAATGTTTAGTCCTTCAAGGCCTTCTATACATCTAACTTTACGTTGATGGCAAAACGATTACTGCATAACTACTGAATTTACACTACAGAATCAACTGCAGGCTAAGTCAATGTATCTTAAATATACAGGTACTACAGTAAGGTCTAACTACACTGTGGTTAAAGTTACAAGGGCTATGCGGTTACAGGTGGAATCAGGAAGAACAGCTAAAATCTAATTGTGAGGAAAACAACTTCAGCCGAGTATTTAAGGCTAGAAGGGAGGATGAAAGGGATGTTTTAAGGTGAGGAAATAGTTCCCTCGCAGGGTTAAGGGTAAAGCCCTTAACCAGGAATGGCTTGGATGTTCTCATTCAGGTTATTGTCTAGTTTTATTTATTTGTCTCATTAGACTGAGAGCATAGGCTCTGGAATCAAACACAGCAGTCTACAGGTGTTGGCTAACCCTCACAGCCTCAGTTTCCACACTTGCAAAGTGGGAATAACAATACCTGACTCAGAATTGTTTCAAAGCCTAAAGAAGACAATATATAAAAGCTGTAGTGAAACAGGAAATTTTCCCTCACCCCTTCACAGGGCTGGCAAAACCAGCCGGTGAGTAAACCAAAACGGTGACTCGTTTACTCACCCTGCAACTCTCAATCCCTCACAGGAGGAGGAGCACGCAGGTGAGCAGTACAGGGGCCCGGACAAGTGCTTCTGGGCGCTGGCAGGAGCAGAACTCTCTGCGGCCCCATGGCAGCATCTGGGGGAGAACCTGAGACCCCCTGGAGCCCCAGAGGGCATGTGTTACAGTGCACTCTTTCAGCTTTGCTGTCCACAGAGGGCTTCAGTGTTTAACAGCTCAATGTGACGGCCCTCTGTATCCCAAGCTCTTGTTCGGCATCCAGGAATAATCCGGTAGAATGAACAAATTGGAGATGGTAAATGCAGTAAATTTTATTGCTGATAAAAGTGGTTCTCAGTGGGATGGAGAGCTGGGAAGGGGATGGAGAAGAAAGGTGGTCTTCCCCTGGAGTTCAGCTGTCCCCAGCCAAACTTTTCTCCAAGATCCCACCATCAAGCCCCACCGCTGAAGTCAACCTGCTTCTCATCAACATCAAGCTGCTTACTCTCTTCTCTCCTCTCTGCCACTCTGCTGTCAGAGTAACCCGAGGTTTTTATGGGTACAGGACGCAGGGCAGGGCAGGCCGTGGGTGGTTTTAGAAAAGGCAACATTCAAGCAGGAAACAAGAATGCACGTTCTCACTTTGAGCCACAGTTCCAGGTTTGAGGGTAGGGCTTCACCAGGGACTCCCTCCCCCCCGCTTCTACCCAGTATTTGCCTGCCTCTTGTCTGTATCACTAGAATCAAGTCATCAGCCATTCAAGTAATCACTACTATTTCATTCTGAGTCAGCCATTGACACGCTTTGATAATTCATGTTCAACTTTTCATGTTTGCATTTGAAAGGAATAATGAAAGACTCTCTACCTCTTCAATTTCCTACATTCTCAAGAATAATGCAAAAACTATTAGGAACAAAAGTAACTGGAAATAGTCCATTCATTTCTCTTCTAGTAACATTTCCTAGGGGGATAATTTGAAATATCAGCAAAGGTTTATGTACAAAGACGTGAATATGCTTAACAATTACGCTTACCAAGAGTTTTTATGCCACCAAAAAATTCTAATAATGCCTGAGAAGAATCAGATTCAAAATGTTATCTGCAGCCTGAACTCAGCCATTTTAAAATGTAAAGAAAACAAAGGACAGAAACAAAGATGTGCTTTGAAACTAACCTCTACTTTCTGAACAATGCCTCCTGCCATAAGCTTTCTTCTGTGTGAGGTTTCAGATCTTCCCAGCTTTAAGCAGGGACGTAGTACCTTCTGGAAGACTGTCTTATATTATTCGGACTCTCTTTGCTTATAATTGTTTCCTATCATTTGCAATTACACATGGCCAAACTCTAATGGCTGATATTAAAAGCTGTTTGCTGCTACAGTGGTACATTGAAATATATGAAGTCATGTTTATCCCATGCAGTAGGATAATGTCTTCATTCTCTGAAATTCTTGAAACAACAAAAACCATTGCTTCTCTCCAGTTCTTTCTGTTCCCACTCTTCCAGCGGCATCTCATACACAGACTATTGAAAGAGTTTCAGCACTACTGTTCCTTCTAATAAACTCCATCTCTCTCATCCATTGTGTGACTACAAAGAAAGAAATCATCCCAAACCAAGGTGTAAATTATATTATTCTCATAACAGATGCCTGTTTCCTAATTAACAAAACCATACTTTTTGTGATTTTGCATTAGTCTCAAGTTTTTAATCACTCCTTCCCCAGAACACAAGGTCCCTGGTCAATCTAAATTCTGCTGCATTCCCCTGGAACATATGCTAGATAAAAATATTTCAAATGAATAAATGAATACAACAGCTAAAATGTACCCATCATTCCTCCATAATCCCATATAATCTAGCATCTACCATGTGTGTAGACCCTATCAGATCGCTTTTTAGTGTAACTACTTCTACCCCCTATTGTTCTCTGCTAAGTATAAATTACTCGAATACAGGGAACGGTTTACACAGTTTTCTTTTCATAGTAATAACTCATGTTATCCTCGATCATTTCCACAATTATTCCGTGCGTGTCAGTCTTATCTTTCACCACGACTGTTCTCATTGTCTTTCTCTGGTAATTTATAGTGTGGCTGAGGGTGAGTCAGAGCTTCTCTTAACCACAGCTTCCGGGCCTGTAAAAGGAGACAGTTGGACTGTGTGATTCCTAAAGCTCTTTCTAACTCCACCAAGCTATGATTATTTTAGGGCCCAAAGGTAAAGGACCATGAAGGCTAAAAGGGTCCAGGTTTCCAAATGACTTTCACTTCAGTGTGCTCCATTAATATGCAAGTGAGAAAGTCAGTTGTTATGCATTGCAGGTAAAGCTTATTTATATTCAGAACATTGGGAAGTTTCCATGTAATACACAAGAAATGTCTAGCATGCCAATGAAGTTTCTGTCCTTTGAGGACCATCCAACTTGAAAAACAGAACAACAAAATCAAAGAACTGCTAGAGGTAAAACGTGTCAATCTTTCATGTCTTCAGGTAAAGACGCAAACAGGCTTCCTATCAGACATGAATCAAGTCCTTTAATGCAGATACAGTTTTACTCTCCTTGCCAATAATGCAACCCAAAATCCAAATTAGTATTAGAATTTCCAAGGCTTTTGTGTTTAAGATTTTTAGTTTTCTATAAAAGCTATCTAACAATAATTCATTATGTCTTAAATCTGTATTTTCTAAGTATCTATTGTATCCCAGCTCTGAATTCTGCATTACTAGCTATGTGAACTGGGGCAAGTTATTTAACTTACTTGTGCTTCAGATCCCTCATAAGTTGAATGAGGACAACAACTGTTCGCATTTCACCGGCTATGGCGTGAATTAGAATTAATATACATAAAACTCTAGAACACGCAGACTAGTACATACTTACCCTGTGGGTTTTTTTGGTTTTTGTTTGTTTGTTGGTTTCTGAGATGGAGTCTTGCTCTGTTGGCCAGGCATGAGTGCAGTGGCATGATCTAGGCTCACTGCAACCTCCCCCTCCTGGGTTCAAGCAATTCTCCTACCTCAGCCCCCCGAGTAGCTGGGATTATAGGTGTGCACCACCATGCCCAGCTAATTTTTGTATTTTTAGTAGAGACAGGTTTCACCATATTGGCCAGAGTTAACCATTTTTAAGTGATTTATTTAATTATTGGCATTACTGTTATCATTCTGTTATTGTTATTTTTCCGTGTAAGGCACTCCACTAAATGTGTTGTAGGATTAAAAAAAAAAAAAAGATATCACGAAATGTAATATCTGTATGTTGCTTCTCAAAAACTTTAATATCATAGAAGAGGTAAAGATACTAAAAGAAGAAAGTGATGATGCCACATAAGACATAAAGATAAAATGCTATGAAAATTCAGAAAAGAATTACTTACATAATCTTCCATTATAGACCTTAAAATAGCATGTGACTTTTTAAAACATGCTTTTTGTTCCTCTCTGCCCCCACTCCGACTGCCCATTGGACTAAATGTTCCCTGGAAGGTAGGACCATGACTAGTTCATCTTTGACTTACACAGAATACAATATAAAGGAAGGCATCAATAAATTTTGGTTTAATGGAATAAAAGTCTTGGAATCAAGTAGATACCATTTGACTGTAAATTGAGCATCCAAATAGAAAAGTCTAAGAAGGAATTAGAAAAAGCAGAATTTTGATAGTTTCTTGAGTAGAGAAAGGCCCATATACTGAGATTTTTGCTTTCAGAAAAGAGTCTCATAGTTGTCTGCGGAATGAACTGGGGAAGAAAAAATTAGTCAGAAGGACATTTAGATTTTCCTGTGTTAACTCAAAATTTTCAATTTCCCAAGTTTTACATCTTTAATAAGATTTATATAAAACACTTCAATTCCATTACTGAAGTGGTATTAATTGGTTCATTATGAAAATGAAATCAGTACTTTCTAAATGTGAGGCTGATGCTGAAGTTATATCAGTTCAAAGGTAAAATTAATGCTGTAGATACTGTCAGAAAGAAGGATCTTAGAACAGAGACTCAGCTGAGAAAATTTTATTAGGAATTCTATGATTGTGACTTTCTGTATATCTAGGGCTCCCTATAAGAATTGGAATATAATCTATAGCCTTTTCAAAGTAATTTAGAGCAATAGCTTTACAGTAAGATAGAGAATGAAATTAACAAATCAGTCTCTTTTGTACTGCAGGCATTGCAGAAGCTGTGGTTAAAGTAAAATGTCACCCCTTTATGACACCTCACCAATCATCCCCTGCCCCTGCCAAAATTTGGAGTCATTTGCAACATACCTCCCCACATCACAAGACAATCACTTATTTTCTTTTTCCCTGAAAGTTTAGAGTAATTGAAATGTTGGTTCCTTGTATTTCTGAAAATATGGTGAGAATTTTGTTTCTGGCCATTTGGGGATTAACATTCTAATCTCTCTACCCCAACCTATGACACAAAAAAATACATACTAGATACAATCAAAAAACAAAACCCACATACTTTTAAATGCATTGTTAAGTTAAAAAGAAAGTCCAGAAAAATTCCCAAAGGCCAAAAAAAAATGAAAATAAGAATAAACTACAAGTACAGTGAGAAAGAGAATATGAAGTTGGAAAGGTCCTGGGGACAAATGTCAATAACAGGAGCCTCAAGCTTTGGGGACTGAGATCATACCAGGTGGATAACTGAGGATTAGACTGTGGGTCTTTGCCAGGGTAGACTGCTGGACATAAGCCCCCCATCAAAACAGACAACTCTAACGAGGTGGAAGAATGACCTGGGCAACTCAGGCCTGCAGCAGAGTTAAGAGAGCTAAGAAGAAAACCTGTCAGTCCCAGCTTCAGTTAAAGGAGAGAAATATATTAGAAGAATAAAAACAGTCTCATAAAAAATTCTAACCATAGACTGCCACCACATGTGGTTGGGGCTCGGTTTCATATCATGTGTATGATTTGGGGAAGCAGAAGCCAAAATATTAATTAAAGTAGACCGAGGATGACAACACAAATCCTCTTGGGAAGAAAGCATCTTCCACTGAGCCCCAATGTGATTTTCTAAAGTCAAATGTTAGACCAAAATAATTATCAATTACATAAGAAAACAAGATATCTTGAGAGTCAGTAAAAATAACAAAGAGGTTCAGAGCCCCAATACACAGAATTTTATATTAATAATAATTTAATATCACTTTATAATAGATATTTAATATTATATCATGTTATACTGATATTAACAATATATTGACATGTTGATAAATATGTAATATATTAATCTAATTAAAATTAATGCTATTAATCATAATATATGATCATAATATATTATATAAATATCATTATACAATTATAATGTATTAATATTTTATAATATAATTGCATAAATGTATTATGGTAATTTTATCATAATTATATTATAAGATTTAATTTAAAATAATTATTGTGAGGTAATTATAAAATATTGTTATATTATTAACACTAATATTAATAAAGTTTTATATTAATAGTATTCTAGTATTAATATGTGGAAGTTTATATTAATACTAGAATACACAGAATAGAAAATAATCAAAGATTAAAATGTTTAAAGAATAGAATCATAGCCAAGGGTCAAGAGAATATTTAAAATAACCAAGTAGTTTTGACAAAGAATCAAGTAAAACTTCTAAAAATTAAAAAAAAAAATTACTGAAGTTCAACACTCAGAGAATGAGTTAAATAGCACATGAAACAAAACCAAAGAAAAATTAATTAAGTATACCGGAAGAAATTAGCCAAATGCAGCCCAAAAAAAGATAATTTAAGAGGTCTGGAGAATAGGATGAGAAATTTTAACATATATCTAATCACAGTCAGAAACAACAAAGAGGTTAGGGCATAGGCAATATCTAAAGAATAATGTCTAAGAATTTTCTAGAAATTTTAAAGCTTAGAAATACTCAAGCAGGGTTCTACTTAATAAAAAATAAAATAACAGAAAAATCACAGCCTAGACACAGCATACTAAAAAATTCAGAAAACCAAAGACAAGGAAAACATCCTTTAAAAAGTCATAAAAAGACAAAAGAATAAAACGAAGAAATATAAAGAAACAAAAGAATCAACAGCAGGATTAAATGAAATGGAAGCCAAAAATAAAAGTACAGTATATTCCATTTATCCTTGTCACATCAACGAGCATGGCCTTCACCACTTGGAACCCTCTGTAGTAGTCTCAAAAAGAGACCCTTATATACAAGAAAACATAATATATGATAAAATAGGCATTGCAAATCAGTAAAGATGAACTGGAGCTTAAATAATCATGTTGGAAAAGTGAATTTATAAAAGTGAGGTTGGAATAATTGATTAAATACATTAACAGAAAAAGAAATGAGAACTCTATCTCACATCATACAAAAAATCAATTCCAGATTAAAGATTTAAATGTGAAAGGAGATTTTTCCATTTTAAAAAAATATATAAGTTAGTATTTTTGGCACCCTGTGGTAAGGAAGACTTTCTTAAACAGGATACAAAGCACAAATCATGGTTGAAAAATAAACAAACTTGACTCATTAAAATTACGAAGGTTTCTTTGTATCAACAGATATTTTAAAGGAAAATATAAAATCAAATATCAGCCTAGAAGATACTATTGCAATCGGTAAAGCGTAAGATAGAATACATTAAACAATTCTCATAAATCAAGAAGGAAGAGACAAATGATTAATTTAAAAATACGTAAAAAGAAGAAATATGGCCTGGTGCTATAGCTCATGCTTGTAATCTCGGCACTTTGGGAGGCCAAGGAGGGCGGATCACTTGAGGTCAGGAGTTAGAAACCAGTTTGACCAATATGGTGAAACCCCGTCTCTACCAAAAATACAAAAATCAGCCTGGCGGCACGTGCCTATAATCCCAGCTACTAGGGAGACTGAGGCAGCAGAATTGCTTGAACCTGGGAGGCGGAGGTTGCAGTGAACCCAGATCGCGCCACTGCACTCCAGCCTGGATGACGCAGGCAGACTCTGTCAAAAGGGAAGGGAAAGGCAAAGGGAAAGGGAAAGGGCAGATCTAAAGGGAAGCTTTTTCAGCCAGAGTCTCGCGCTGTTGTCCAGGCTGGAGTGCAGTGGCGCAATTTCGGTTCACTGCAATCTCCGCCTCCCGGATTCTCATGCCTGGAGGACAGAGCAAGACCGCATGTAAAAACAAACAAAAAAAAAAAAAGTAAGAAAGAAGGAAGAAGAAGAGGAGGAGGAGGAAGAGGAGGAGGAGGAGGAGGAGGAGGAGGAGCCCCCACCAAATGTTCATTGACAAGAGAATACATAAATAAATTCTTGTAGTTATTCAATGAATTACTATTTGTGACGATGAATGAATTACTGCTCCATACAATAGCAAAGATGAACTTCCAAAGCTAATGATGAATAATGCAAGGATAAATACAAATTTGAAAAGAAAAAGGTTAACTTTCCCTGCTGCAAAAAGAGAGATACCCTTTTCCCCTTTTGCTTTCAGAGCATTTTCTTAAGAAAACTTGTTATGATACATTCCTTCTATGTTCCTTTGAGATGTGTGTAAATCTTTTTGAAACCTAAATAAGCCTTTTGGCAACTTTACAAACTAAGAATCTCAAGGACCTAGGACCCTCTCTTTGAAATGTAATCATAATGGAAAACAGTGCCCCATCTCCCAGTTTCTGTCAGAGGCGTGCAGCCTCACTCAGGTGGGCACATTACTCCAAGACTAACTACATTCTGTCATAAAGGTGTGAGTAGTTTAGTTTTTCCTTTGGATAAAACCAATTAGCTAACACATATGATGACTCCAATCACCACGTGAATTTACCACAAACTATGACAAATGATGCTATCAAGTCCTTTTACTTGAAGAGCAGTCATTGCTTTACTTGAGAACATGTATGTGATGGGTTGTATTTGTGTAGCTATATGGAGGAGTGAGATCTCTTTCTGTCTTTGCAATCTCTTTAGCAGATTGCCTGTGGTGTGCATCACATTGTGATTTAATGTTTATTCAATAATAAAACGGTCGTCCTCCTCTTCTACCTTTGTGGAGACGTTTGCTGGGTTGAAAGCTGTGTTAGTCAGAGGTCTCCAGTAAAACAGAACCAATTGCTGTGTGTAAGAGAGAGACAGATTTATTTTAAGGAACTGGCTCATGTGATTATAGAGGCTGGCAAGCCCAAAATCTACAAGGTGAGCTAGTAGGCTACAAATGCATGAAAGAACCAATGTTTCACTTCCAGTCTGAAGGCTTGCAAGGTGGATACCCAGGAGAGTCAATGTTCCAGTTCAAATATGAAAGCCATTAGGCATGAACCCAGGGAAGAGTTGATGTTGTAATTCAACTCCAAAGACCACCATCTGCTGGCAGAATTCATTTCCTCTTGGGGAAGGTCAATCTTTTGTTCCACTGAGGGCTTCAACTGCTTAAAGGAGGTATACCACATTATGGAGAGTAATCTGCTATACCCAAAGTCTACCTGTTTAACTGTCAGTTTCATCCAAAAACATTTTCCACTGAAACATCCAGCATAATGTTTGACCGCATATGTAGGCATCCTGTCGCCCAACCAAGTTGATACATAAAATTAACTATCACAAGTGCAACTCTTGTCAACTTCACACCATACACATCTTCTTAAACCATATTACTCTCCAAATAACAACAATAACAAAGTCATACTTCTTTTTTTTTAATTTATTTTTTATTATTATTATACTTTAAGTTCTAGGGTACATGTGCATAACGTGCAGGTTTGTTACATATGTATACTTGTGCCATGTTGCTGTGCTGCACCCATCAACTCGTCAGCACCCATCAACTCGTCATTTACATCAGGTATAACTCCCAATGCAATCCCTCCCCCCTCCCCCCTCCCCATGATAGGCCCCGGTGTGTGATGTTCCCCTTCCCGAGTCCAAGTGATCTCATTGTTCAGTTCCCACCTATGAGTGAGAACATGCGGTGTTTGGTTTTCTGTTCTTGTGATAGTTTGCTAAGAATGATGGTTTCCAGCTGCATCCATGTCCCTACAAAGGACACAAACTCATCCTTTTTTATGGCTGCATAGTATTCCATGGTGTATATGTGCCACATTTTCTTAATCCAATCTGTCACTGATGGACATTTGGGTTGATTCCAAGTCTTTGCTATTGTGAATAGTGCTGCAATAAACATACGTGTGCATGTGTCTTTATAGCAGCATGATTTATAATCCTTTGGGTATATCCCCAGTAATGGGATGGCTGGGTCATATGGTACATCTAGTTCTAGATCCTTGAGGAATCGCCATACTGTTTTCCATAATGGTTGAACTAGTTTACAATCCCACCAACAGTGTAAAAGTGTTCCTATTTCTCCACATCCTCTCCAGCACCTGTTGTTTCCTGACTTTTTAATGATCGCCATTCTAACTGGTGTGAGATGGTATCTCATTCTGGTTTTGATTTGCATTTCTCTGATGGCCAGTGATGATGAGCATTTTTTCATGTGTCTGTTGGCTGCATGAATGTCTTCTTTTGAGAAATGTCTGTTCATATCCTTTGCCCACTTTTTGATGGGGTTGTTTGTTTTTTTCTTGTAAATTTGTTTGAGTTCTTTGTAGGTTCTGGATATTAGCCCTTTGTCAGATGAGTAGATTGCAAAAATTTTCTCCCATTCTGTAGCTTGCCTGTTCACTCTGATGGTAGTTTCTTTTGCTGTGCAGAAGCTCTTTAGTTTAATGAGATCCCATTTGTCAATTTTGGCTTTTGCTGCTGTTGCTTTTGCTAGTCTCTGATAAAAACAGACTTTAAACCATCAAAGATCAAAAGAGACAAAGAAGGCCATTGCATAATGGTAAAGGGATCAATTCAACAGGAAGAGCTAACTATCCTAAATATATATGCACCCAATACAGGAGCACCCAGATTCATCAAGCAAGTCCTTAGAGACTTACAAAGAGACTTAGACTCCCATACAATAATAATGGGAGACTTCAACACTCCACTGTCAACATTAGACAGATCAACGAGACAGAAAGTTAACAAGGATATCCAGGAATTGAACTCATCTCTGCAGCAAGCAGACCTAATAGACATCTATAGAACTCTCCACCCCAAATCAACAGAATATACATTCTTCTCAGCACCACATCGCATTTATTCCAAAATTGATCACATAATTGGAAGTAAAGCACTCCTCAGCAAATGTACAAGAACAGAAATTATAACAAACTGTCTCTCAGACCACAGTGCAATCAAACTAGAACTCAGGAATAAGAAACTCACTCAAAACCGCTCAACTACATGGAAACTGAACAACCTGCTCCTGAATGACTACTGGGTACATAACGAAATGAAGGCAGAAATAAAGATGTTCTTTGAAACCAATGAGAACAAAGATACAACATACCAGAATCTCTGGGACACATTTAAAGCAGTGTGTAGAGGGAAATTTATAGCACTAAATGCCCACAAGAGAAAGCAGGAAAGATCTAAAATTGACACTCTAACATCACAATTAAAAGAACTAGAGAAGCAAGAGCAAACGCATTCAAAAGCTAGCAGAAGGCAAGAAATAACTAAGATCAGAGCAGAACTGAAGGAGATAAGAGACACAAAAAACCCTCCAAAAAATCAATGAATCCAGGAGTTGGTTTTTTGAAAAGATCAACAAAATTGACAGACCACTAGCAAGACTAACAAAGTCATACTTCTACCTAACATGATAAAGTATTCTGCATACAACCAAAAACATACTCTTTCCCCAGAAGAGGATACCAAGTTCTAGAGTGATGTTAACTTTTCTCCTCCATATTCTATAACTTAAATACTATGTTGTAAAATTAAAGAGTACTTAAATACTATAAGTCAATATCTCTTACACTACATAATAACAGGATAACAGAGGGAAACAAAACAAAAATGCACAAATGTATTCACAACAAAATAAGGAAAAAATACTCGTAACAATTACAGTCTTCACTTCTGTAACTGATCATGTGGTCATAGCTGATATTAATATGTATAGCTACCTTCTCCCATTACCCATTCTGTATTTCTTTTGCCCTCAGCAAGTACCTCAAGTGGTCATGATTCTTTACCAGGTAGAGTGATCCAAGCTTCTTTCCTGAAGAGTCTGGGCCATTAGTTCTTCCTGGATTGGGTTGTTGTCATTTTCTATTGACTATAATCACAGGGCATAACAATAAGACACACCCTAAGTGACTTCCTCTACTCCAGATATACTCTTTCTTGCTACCATTTTAGCACAGCAGTCCAATTTCCCTTTGACAGTTGGGATCAGTTGTGCCAGCCAACACCATAACACCCTGCTTAGCCTGTTGACTCAGAGATATGAGGAGTCCAAGGGGTCCAGGTGGCAGTCTTAACTTCCCATTGAATGGAATAATTGTTTTAGTTTCTGGTGAATGCATTCCTCCCTCTGCAATTAAGACCCCTGCAGGAACAGGAAGCAAAAAATTTGCTAGCAGATTACTAGGAGTAATAGTGAGTATTACCATTCCCATTTCCACTCCTTGATACCTGGACCTGTGACTCCTGTCTATGGGATAAACAGCACCATAGACTGGATTCTGATGCAGAGTATATAAAGCCTCCTGGAGAATGTTGACCCAGCCCTGCAAGTTTTTGCCATCTATCTGGTGCCATAACCGAGTCTTCAAAATGCCACTCCATCATTCTATCAAGGAAGCCACTTCAAGATGGTGAGCAATGTGGTAAATACAATGAACTCCATGAGCATAGGCCCATTACTACACTTCATTTGCTGTGAAGTGAGTTCCTTAGCCAGAAGGAATGTTGTATGGAATACCATAAGGGTGCAAAGGCACTCTGTAAGTCTACAGGTGGTAGTTTTGGCAGAAGAACAGTGTGCAGGGAAGGCAAATCATATCCAGAAGGCCTATTCCAATAAGAATAAAACACTATCCCTTCCATGATGGAAGTAGTTCAATGGAATGACTTGCCCCAGGCAGCTGGCTGATCACCCCAGAGAATGATGCCATACTGAGGATTCAATGTTGGCCTCTGCTGCTGGAACACCGGACACTCAACAGTAGCTATAATCAGGTTGGCCTTGGTAAGTAAAAATGGATATTGTTAGCCCATCCCTAATCTCTCTCTTTGCTGTGATGGTCATTTTGTTCATGGGCCCATAGGGTAGTGACAAGAGTGGCTGAGGAAAGAGATTGGCTGGTATCAAAAGAATGGATCACGCTGTCTACATGATTATCAAAATCTCCCTCTATTAAGGTCACCCTTTAGTGAACATTCACATAGTATACAAATATCTTCATGTTTTTTGCCCATTCAGAGAGGTCTATCTATGTATCTCTCTCCCAGATTTCTTTATCACCAATTGTCCAATCCTGTTCCTTCCAAGTCCCTGACCATGCAGCCAAACAATTGGCCATGGCTTTTAAGTCAGTCTGTAATTGCTTATCCAGTCAATTCTCCTTCCAAGCAAAATGAACAACCAGATGCACTGCTGGAAGTTCTGCCCAGGGGTAAGATTCCCCTTCACCGCTGTCCTTCAGAGGTGTCCCAGAAAAAGGCTGTATTGCGACAGTTGTCCAGTTTTGGATATTACATGCATATTATGCAAAACTATCTGTAAACCAGATTAAATTTACCCTTCCTCTGTTATTTGATCATATGGAACTCTCCAAGAGACTATGGGTTCAGGCTGAAAGAGAAAAGAAAGTTGTAGCAGGAGTGGAGACCATGGGCATTTGGGCCACTTCTTCATGTAACTTACTTGTGCCTTCAGGGCCTACTTGGTCCTGATCACATGTACATCACCTCCATTTGATGATGGAGTGCTGCTATGTACATGCTATATATGCCCAACTTTATGGCTTAGTATGAATTTTGGTGTACCATTTTTCTAGATCAGATAAAACCCAGTTCATAATGGACAGCTCAGCTTCCAAGGTAACATGATGGCCCATAACTCTACTAAGGCCCAGAAGCAAGTTAAGAATTGTTTATGAAAAAGAGAGTAAAGGCCACGGGCAATGGCTCACGCATGTAACCTCAGCACTCTGGGAAGCAAAGGTGGGAGGATTGCTTGAGCTCAGGAGTTCAAGACAAGCCTGGGTAACACATACACACACACACACACACACACACACACACATACACACACACACACACAAAACGCCAAAAAAATTAGCTAGGCACAGTGGTACCTGTAGTCCCAGCTACTCAGGAGGCTGTGATGGAAGGATTGCTTGAGCTCAGTAGGTCAAGGTTGCAGTGAGCTATGATTGCACCACTGCAATCTTGCCTGGGCCACAGAGCAAGACCTTGTCTCATAATAAAATTAAATTAAAATTAAATAAAAAGGAGTGTAGTTATCCTCTTCGATTCTCCCATAAGGGTCAGCCAAAGGCATCAAACAGCATTCCTACCTACCACTGACACCTCAAACCCCATTGGATCTGCTGGATCATATGGCCCAACTGGCAGAGCAGTTGGCAGAGCAGCCTGGACCTGTTGCAGAACCTTCTCTTTTTATAAGCCCAACTCAAAACTAGTAGCTTTTTGGGTCACTTGGCATACGGCTGGAGTAACACATCCAAATGAAGAATATGTAGCCTCTAAAACTTAAAAGAGGCCCACTAGACATTGAGCCTTTTTTGTTATAGGAAGGGCCAGAGGCAAACAATATATCCTTCACTTTAAAAGGAATATCTCTAGAAATTTCACTGAACTAGAACACTCCCAAATTGTAGACTGATTTATATCCCACCCTCTCACATGCAAAAGTCTTACCAATAAGTCTAGTGTTGTTTCTACTTCTTGCTCTCTAGGTCTAATCAGCAAAATATCATCAATGTAATGGATCAGTGTAATATCTTGTGGAATGGAAAGTCTAACAAGATCTCTGCACTGTAAATTATGACACAAGGCTGTAGAGTTGATGTACCACTGAGGTGGAACAATGAAGATATATTGGTAGCATTGACAGCTAAAAGTAAAATCTTTCTTATGGACCTTATGGGCAGGTATGGACGAAAAGGCACATTTCAGATCAAAAGCTACATACCAGGTGCCAAGTGTTAATTTGCTCAAATAATGAAACCGCATCATCTGATACAGCAGTTGCAATTAGGGTCACCACCTGGCTAAGATATAATAATCCACTGCCGTTCTCCGAGATCCATCTGTCTTCTGCATAGGCAAAATAAGTGAACTGAACAGGACTGTGGTGGGAATCACCACCCCTGTCTCTTTCAAGTCTTTTCTGGTGGTACTCATCTGTTGAAACTCTCTAGGAACATGATATACACTTTCATTTACTACTTTTCTAGATAAAGGCAATTCTAGTTGCTTACACTTATCTTTTCCCATCATGATGGCCCTGATTCCACAGGTCAGAGAATCAGTGTGGGAATTCTGCCAGTTGCTGAGTATGTCTATTCCAATTATGAATTCTGGAACTGGGGTAATAACCAAGATGGCTTTGGGGATCCACGAGGCCCACAGACCTCAGCTAAAACTCCACTGATGACCTCTAGAAGCCCCTATTGGCTTACAGACCACAGTAATGGTTTGAGTCTCTTGAAATCAGTACCACTTCAGTCAGTGTCCAGTAGTCCCCTCAAGTCTGATTAGTTCTTTTTCTCTTGTGCATAGCTACCATAATAAAAGGCTATAGTCCTTTGGGGGAAAGCTAGAAGAAAGGTTAACAGTATAAATTTTTAGCAGTAGACTAGAGTTCTTCCTCAAAAGGACTTAAACACCCCTTCATTCAAGGGGCTTCGTGTCTATAAACTGGTTCAAATCTAAGAATTGACATATGGGCTATGACTCTCTGTTTTTGTGACTCAGGTTAGACTTTTCTTCTCTTGACCTAGAGCTTTCTTACTTATATAGATCAAGGATGAATTTAATAGTCTTCCTATCTATTTCACCTCTGATAAAATAACATTTATCTAGCCAATCCCATAGCCAGCATGAGTCAGACTAATGAATCACTGCTTTGCCTCTACTGTTCATTACAGTAACTGTATCTACCTGCCTCGGGTTGTTGAGTGCCACCACTTAGCCCCTACCACCCCAGGATGCAATTATTCCCATTGCATTTAGTTTTCCTAATTCAGTGGCTGTAGCTCTCACTGTAAGTTCTGGCCTACAGGGAACAGGGATCACAGAGCTCTTCAAGAATATTGGGGCTCCTCTAACAAATTCATTTCCCATCATTGTAGGGAAAGCTCCCAGGGCAGGTAAGTAGGTCTTAGATGACAAATTCATTCTAACATTCCAAACTCCCTAACCCTTTGAATGGCTTCCTTTATGGTAAACCAAGGCAGATATGGTATTTCAGGTTCAATCAGTATGGGCCTCCTTTTGCTCCATGTTCAAATCAACCAACCAACCAACCAATCTGTGAGAATTCTTTCTAACTCCCTGAACTATGACTTTAAATGCAGAATGTCTGATTAGCGGACTCAAATCAATCAATTCAGCCTGATCCAACTTTACTGGTTCCTTCCACCACTATTCCACACCCTTAATATTCATTTCCACACATATCTACAGGTTCCAGTTTGTATAAATTAAAAAATAAAGAAGTTCTTCTGGACAGTATCATACTTATGCATGACTCACACTTTGTAATTCACCTTTGGGGACCTCTAAAACTTCAGTCTAGTTATAGGCTGAAAAGCAAAGATGGGTATTTGGAATGAGTCCTAAGGAGTCTGAGCATTGTCCTGCTTGGCAACTGCCTCAAGGGAGGCTGTTGCAGTTTCTTCAGGCAATGCAGGGTTAATCTCCTCAATTGTGGTGAAGAGGCTGCTTTTACAGGCAAGGGAGATGCATGCAAATTTAGGGGTTCAGTGTCCCCAGCTTTTCCATGGTTTTCACACACACACATTCTCCAACTTCCTGAATCCCATTCCTTTCTAATCAATTCCCTCACCTGAAGAGCAGACAACCTGTGAGAATGATAATTCAATTTGCTTTGTAATACAGTCACTTACAGGTTTGGTCTTCAGCAATCTCAGCCCCACAGCTGTAGAAGTTAAGTGTTGCATTCTGGGCAGACATAGAAGCTTTCGGTTCATTCATTCTATGCTTGAGTTAGGAACTTGTATCCCTGAGTTCATCCTTTTCTTTTCCCACTTTTACCAGCAACATTAGGAGCAACCAGCCAATCTCATTACACCCAGTTTGACAAAAATGTTCAAAGATATCCTATGCCTCATCACCTAGATCCTTGCCCTTTTACGGTGTTTAAATTAGGAGTATCCAACGGTGATATTGTGCTTATGTCCATTGCCACATCATGCCAAGGATGGTTAGACAATGATATTATATCTAGGTCAAATTTCTTAGGGTTGTTTTGTTTTGTTTTTTGTTTTTGAGATGAAGTCTTTCTCTGTCACCCAGGCTGGAGTACAGAGGCACAATCTCTGCTCACTGCAACCTCCATCTCCCAGGTTCAAGCAATTCTCCTGCCTCAGCCTCCCAAGTAGCTGGGACAACAGATGCCCGCCACCACGCTTGACTAATTTTTGTATTGTAGTACAAGGCTGGTCTCAAACTCCTGACCTCAGGTTATCCACCTGTCTTGGCCTCCCAAAGTGCTGGGATTACAGGCATGAGCCACCATGCCCAGCCAAATTTCTTAGTTTTGATCACTGTTCTATGGTTATTGTAAGATATTCCCATAATTGTAAGCTGAATGAAGGTCATCTGAGAATTCTCTTTACTATTTCTGGAACTCTTCTGAAAGTCTAAAATAATCTCAAAATAAAGGGTTAAATACTAATTTTTAATTTGAGGTTAAACCCAAAACCTCAACTTCCACAGTTCTTTGCCTGACCTAGATGGTTATATGGACACCAACAACACAAAAGAAAAGTATTTTTAGTTTGTAGCTGGACCGTATAATGGAACTTTCAATATTCAAAGACAATACATTTTTTAATGTCTGAATTAACAACAATTTAGTATACATTGGATTTTTGCCTGTATGAATTTTTTAACCAATATTTTGCAGCAATTCAAAACCAACAGAAAACTTAAAAGCAAACATATCAACATTTTGTGTTACCAAAATACTGAAAGTAAAATTCTAGAAAATGTTAAAGAACAATATGGAGTAATTCCTGCCCCCAACCCACAATCTGCTCTTTGCCTGGGAACTTTTCCCTTAACCAATCACAGGCCCTCTTGCCATGGCTAACTGGGCCTGAAATACACACTTGAGCTTGAAGGCCGCAGTCAGCTGGCTGAACCAACCAGGTTCTCTCCAGGAATTCAGAATCTGGACACCAGACACTCTAGTACTGTATTCTGTTGATGCTAAATACATATTTTTCACATATTTTTATTTCCAAAATCATAATACATCTTACAACAGCTTGTGCATTACATTTAATAGACAGCATTTTTCCTTAGTAATACATTAAGCAATAGTGCATGTTAGCATATCTGAGGTACAGGATCTAGCATGTGCCTCCTGAGCATTTTAGTGGGAGACCACATATGTCTGTTGCTGCCACTTCTCTTTCTGTACACATAAGCAAAAAAGACAAGCCTATGAAGAGAAAAGAAAGGATGAAGCAAAGATACAGAGGAAAAATGAAGAGGAGAGACTTGTAGCTATAGAGAGAGACAAAAGATTTACATGGAAGAGTAAGATTTGCTGCTTTGGCTTCAGACAATATTTCATTTTGTTTATCTCATTTTTTGTGTGGCCAAATGGTACTTTCATCCTTAGGCTCTCCAAATTGCTTTTGTATATTCATAATAAATCCTTCTTCATTAAAAATTATACACTGAAAGATATAGGTTACTCAAAGACACCACAGAGATCAGTAAATCAGCCAAGTTTTCTAGAATTTCAAAAAGAAATTTGTCATTTGTATTGAATGTGTTTAATAGGAAAGGTGCTAGTGTTCCTTAAACATTCTAGCAAAGTGGCTTTCACCAGGCCAAAAGAATAAAGATTACAAAAGAATGTTTAAAGAGGAAATCAGATCTCATTAAGAAAGGACAAAGGAAAAATAAAGAAGAAATTAAGAAGACATGCAAGCACATAATCATCTTATACACAAATCCAATTAAACTGCTAAAATGAAGAACCGAGACATTATATGTGTCCTCCTTTGCAAAAACATCCCTGGGATAGTATATTCTTTGCCTCCTATATTTTCATCATTTTTCATAACAGCAATGTTTCAAATTTATGTCATGATTTTAGTATTTCAATTCTATAGGCATGGAAAGTGAATTCCTTATAAGTTTGCCTATCTGGTATCACCATTTTTATTGACTGACTTGCCTACTTGAATTTAGAATTTGGCAAAAATATATATATAAATAGGACACGAGTCATTGATACTACAGCCTAATTTTTATTACATACTTAAATGCTCACTTGTAAATACCTAAATGAGATCATTACCATAGAAACTGAGGAAGTGTTATGCAGCACATTCTTTTGCACAGAATACATTTTGCATAACAAAATTTAAAAAAACAGCATTTCAAAGGCAATGAGGGAGAGGCAAGTGAACTACCAAGGCTCTCCATGTTGGGGAGTACTTTTGGTACTTTCCTGCTTTTGTCTTTTTTTCTGATATCTTGAGTCAGATTGCCCCAAAGACAAGAATTTGTGTACAGGTAGTTTATTCTGGGAGGTGATCCTAACACACAGGAATGGGGGACTGGAAAGAGTAAACAGAGAAGGAAAAGCACATCACAATGTACATTTTTGAAATGTGGTACATATACACAATGGAGTACTATGCAGCCATAAAAAAATAATGAGATCCTGTCATTTGTAACAACATGGATGGAATTGGAGGTCATTATGTCAGATGAAATAGGTCAGGCACAAAAAGACAAATTTCACATGTTCTCACTTATTTGTGGGAGCTAAAAATTAAAATAATGGAACTAATGGAGACAGAGAGGAAGAGAATGGCTACCACAGGCTGGGAAGGGTAGTGGGGATAGTTAATGGGTACAGACACATAGTTAGAAAGAATAAGACCTAGTATTTGCTAGCATAACAGGGTGACTATAGTCAAAGATAACTGTACATTTTTAAATAACTAAAAGAGTACAGTTGGATTGTTTGTAACAAAGGACAAATGCTTGAGATGATGGATACCCCATTTACCCTGATGTGATTATTATATACTGTATGCCTGTATCAAAATATCTCATGTACCTCATAAATATATACACCTATGATGTACCCACAACATTTTTTTTTAAAGTGCATGTTTGACCTGAGCACCCCTGCGGGCAACTGGAGCTGGGTCCTGCTGCTCTTATTGGATGCACTTCATAATGTCTGAATGAAGGACTGAAGAAGAAAGTATTCATGTACAGGCTCCTGCACCATGGGTCAAGGGCTAGCCCATGAAGTGTTCATGTTCTCACTCTTCCATTTTTATGCATAGCTTAAAGGAGTGGGATAGATTTCAGTGGACATCCTACAGAACAGCAGCAGAGAAGTCCTGGGGCAGTAATATGAGATCAGCTGAGGCAAAGTGTTATCAGGTTATGCCTGCATATAGCTGGTTGCCACAGCAACAACTGTAGTACAAAGGTCATGATGGTATCAGGAGGAGAAGACAGAGGTTGAGCAATACTGCTGAGGTCCTATTCCTCTTCATATGACATAAATTCTATACCCTGGCCAGGTGCAGTGGCTCACACCTATAATCCCAGCACTTTGAGAGGCCAAGGCAGGAGAATCACTTGAGCCAAGGAGTTTGGACAAGCTGTGCAACATAGTGAGACCCCCATCTTTACAAAAAAATAAAAATAAAAAAGTAGCTGGACATGGTGCACGCCTATAGTTCCAGCTACTCAGGAGGCTGAGGTAGTAGGATCCCTTGAGCCTCAGAGGTTCAGGCTGAAGTGAGCCACGTTCACACTGTTGCACTCCAGCCCAGGCAACGGAGTAAGACTCTGTCTCAAAAGAAAATGTTTTTAATTTAAAAACATATAGATAGATAGATAGATAGATAGATAGATAGATAGATATAGATATGCATGCTGTATTTATTTAATAAAGTTTCAAATTAATGATTTAAAAAGTGAATTGGTTATCTATCTTATTGTCCAATAACAAAAGCAAAGATAAATAAGTAGATCTTTCTTTTTAATGGGACAAATATCAAAGCATTTACTCTTAACATCATTGTGCGTGATGCTGTGGCTAGCAATTGGCTGAAAGAACAATCCTAAATTATTAGTGGATATGAGTATGATTAATCAATTTATGATTCACATGGTCCTTTCAAAAGATGATTATATAAGTAAATTTATTCTGTTAGGATAAAAGGCAGACACAACCCTACTGTAATAGTCAGGGTTCTCTAAAGAAACAGAAGTAATAGAATAGATAGATAGATAAAGGGGAGTTTACTAAGGAGTATTAGCTCACCACAACGTGAAGTCTCAAACAGGCCGTCTGCAAGGTGAGGAGCAACGATGCCAGTGTGAGTTCCAAAACCTCAAAAGCAGGGAAGCCAACAGTGCAGCCTTCAGACTGTGGTCGAAGGTCGAAGAGTCTCAAAGCTGAAGAACTTGGAGTCTGATGTTCAAGGGCAGAAGGCATCCAGCACGGGAGAAAGATGGAGGCCAGAAGACTAAGCCAGTCTAGTCCTTCTATGCTCCTCTGTCTGCTTTTATCCTGGCCACACTGGCAGCTGATTAGATGATGCCCACCCAGATTGAGGGTGGGTCTACCTCTCCCAGTCCACTGACCCAAATGTTAATCTCCTTTGGTAACATCCTCACAGACACACCCAGGAACAATATTTTGCCTCCTTCAATCCAATCAAATTGACACTCAATACTAACTTCAACCATGTAGAAGAACAAAAAGGTGATTTCATGCCAATAATGAAGAACAAGTAGATTTAATAAAGTAGCATGAAAAGCTCCATATTCATTCAGTCATTATGGTAAAAAAGTACATTAAGTGAAGGAGATGCACATGCAACCCAATAATCTGCAACAGACATAAAAGAGCCATCTGATGAAGACTAACTGTCAAGACAGCAGAAAAGAGTATGAAGGTAGCAGAAAAGAGTATGAAGGTATTAGTGCTTGGGGAACCAGGGAGGTCCTCAGAGAAGGTGTCCGGGATACCAGCTACCTCACGTGGCCACCTCCTTCTTCCTCAGGACCCCTCGAAGAAGATGGCCAAAACAGATGCTCTCACTATTACAGGAGTCTTGAGATTTTGCTTTGGCTGGTATTTTTAATACCTAATGTTAATGTAACCTTCCCCTCTTTGACTCATATTTTCTCCTACAGAAAAAAACTCATCCCATTTTAGACCATTTCAGATCAGGTTTATTTATCTTCCCACTTTAACTGTTCTAAAGCTGTACTTGTGCTCAAGCTTCCGAAATTGCGCCCCAGTGAACGTTGTAAAGGACTTGTGGTCATTTTATCCATTTAGTGTCTCTACTCTATCTTAATATTCTGGAGCTATTTAGAAATCCTCCTATCTACCCAGAACTACTGTTCACAAAGCCTTCTTTACTTCAATGTGTAGAATGCTTTCCCAACCTTGATAGGAACTCCTGCCCTTTCCTGTTGAGGATGTGTATCAGTGACATTGATTAAATAGTGAGAGTGTTCTCATACAATGTGTATTTGTGTTACAATTTATTTATTAGACTGACTGCCACTAGCTCTATTCTGACTTTTTTTTTTTTTTTTTTTTTTTTGAGACAGAGTCTTGCTCTGTCACCCAGGCTGGAGTGCAGTGGCGCAATCTCGGCTCACTGTAAGCTCCGCCTCCCGGGTTCACGCCATTCTCCTGCCTCAGCCTCCCCAGGCACCCGCCACCACGCCCAGCTAATTTTTTGTATTTTTAGTAGAGACGGGGTTTCACCGTGTTAGCCAGGATGGTTTTGATCTCCTGACCTCGTGATCCGCCTGCCTCGGCCTCCCAAAGACTTTTCCTTTTAATGATACATTGATGTCACTGATTGAGAGTTTCTCAATATGTTTTATTTTTCTGAATTAAGTTGAATGATAATTTTAAATTAATTTTTCTGAATTAATTTATGAGTGTTTTAATACTCAGAGGTAGGTGACAACAAATTTTTCTTCTCTCTTCTAGTTCTTTGTCCATTTGCTTCATTAGAAATTCATATATATATATATGTATAATAACTATGGTGAGGAAGTTTCAAATTCAGAGATGTAGGCTATCAAGGGGAACATTCCTATTTTAAAGAAAAAAGTTAAGCATAGGAAATGCTACTTAAAAGGATGCATGATAAATTGTCAGTAGTTCAGAAACAGTCTACTGGTGTGGTGGTTTTAAAATGGCCTCCACTGAGGTGAATAGATTGCCTGAGGTCAAGAGTTCAAGACCAGCCTGGTCAACATGGTGAAAGCCCGTCTCTACTAAAAATACAAAAATTTGCCACGCATGGTGGCACAGGCCTGTAATCCCAGCTACTCAGGAGGCTGAGACAGGAGAATCGCTTGAACCCAGAAGGCAGAGGTTGCAGTGAGCCAAGATCACGCCACTGCACTCCAGCCTGGGTGACAGAGCTAGACTCTGTCTCAAAAATACATACATACATAAATATATAAACAAATAAATTAAAATAAAAAACTTAGATAAATTTATTTAAAATTTTTTTTAAATGGCCTCCAATTTTTTTTGACACACCTCTCACTGAAAGGTAGCCTCTAGGTTCTCTCCTCTTGAAATGGAGCTTTGTAAAAACTTTCAAAACAGAATATAGCCAAAGTAACACTATACCTGTGTGTGACTCCAGGCTTTAGGAACTGGCAGCTTCCACTTGTCTCTTGGGGTACTTGCTCTTGGAACCTGACATCATGCTGTGAGGATCTACAAACAGCCCATGGAGAGGTCCAGCTGAAGCAGAACCAGACCCCCAACCTACAGCACTGAGGTCCCTGCCAGTGGCCTGCACCAATTTGCTAGCATCTTAAAAATGGATCTGGGCCAGTCACAGTGGCTCATGCCTGTAATCCCAACACTTTTGGAGGCCAAGGCAGGAGGATCACTTGAGCCCAGGAGTTCAAGACTAGTCTGAGCAATATATTGAGACCCCATCTCTACCAATGAAAATGTTTAAATGAACCTGCTAGCCACCATCATGCAGCCCCAACTGGTACCCAGCAGAGATGAGCTCCTTGCTGTCAAGCTCTGTCCACATTTCAGATCCATAAGAAAAAAAAGAAGAAAACATTACCATGCCAAGCCACTATGTTTCAGGATTATTTATTTTACACTAATAGAAACTGGAACAGAGAATTTTATATAATATCTTAATAAATTCTTATATGTCACAAAAAGTTAGAAGAAATAAAATTAACAAGTAATAAAAGACGTTATATGCACCTATCAGTTTTAGAGATATTCAGGTGCTCTCATTATAAATGGAAAGATGGTCACCAAAAGGTTAAGAGATTTGCCCAAAATTAAGAACTTAATGAGAAGAGGCATTAGGATTAAAATGCAATCCTTTGGCCTCCAACTTTGGATATTTCAATGTCTTGCCAATAGCCTGTGCCCCTTTGCTGGCAGCCTGTGTTTGAAAGGAATTTGTTTTCTAGGGCAGGTCTGCACTTAATTGGCATTCTTGAAAAGATAACCCCAGAGTTAATCAAGTTAAAGGAAACTCACATTACATTGAAAGTCAAATGCATGTCCCAGATGTAAACATTTATTTTAGAATCAAAGTTCTTTTCTTAAGCCTCAAGTGAAAGTATTTATTAATTACTGGCAACAAGACTGTCCAAACACCTGGGTAGTACAGTCAATTATACCAACAAGCAAGGAACACAGAACAGCATAAGCTCCAGCAATAACAAAAACAATGGCCAAATGAAAATGTTAACTCTTAGCAAAACAAATATGTCATGTGACAGGCTGTGATTGGATGCCACTTGAGAATCTAAATGACCCATCACTGAAAGTAAATTAAAAACAGAAATATCCACTTGCCATCTTTATTAGTCCATTCTCATGCTGCTAATAAAGACATATGCAAGAGTGGGTAGTTTATAAAGAAAAGAGATTTAATTGACTCATATTTCAGCATGCCTAGGAAGGCCTCAGGAAACTTACAATCATGGTGGAAAGGGAAGCAAACATGTCCTTCTTCACATGGTGGCAGTAAAGAGTAGTGCTGCACAAAATGGGGGAAAGCCCCTTATAAAATCATCAGATCTGGTGAGAACTCACTAGCATGAGAACAGCATGAGGGTAACCACCCCCAAGATCAAATTACCTCCAACTGGGTCTCTCCCACGACATGTGGGGCTTATGGGAACTACAATTCAAGATGAGATTTGAGTGGGGACACAACCAAACCCTATCACCATCCTAGAATATATCACTTGATGTTTCCATTTCTATCACAAATGTACTGAGAAGGGATCCTATGTAACTGGTATTTTCTACAGTGCTTGCATGTGATTAATGCCTAGTAAATTTATACCAGCAACACCAAAGAAAACACTGAGTGGTAGAGATGAGACAAACCTGATAAAGCAAAGCACACATTGAGAAAATGTAAGCATACAGTAAATCTCATGTGTATACTCAACCAAAATACCTAGAGCACTGCTCAGGAGTCCCTTCTACACCAAGACAATGAAACAGAAAATTTTCTGCTCTTCTGACTTGCAAAATAAAATAAATAATTCTCCACTCTTGTCCCTGTTTTTTCTCCCGCTTCGGCAGATATGAATCAAATGAATATATAAATCTGAATTATAGTTCACATTCACTGGCTGTTATAGCAAAACAATTTCATTAATTAACAGATAATGTCCATGCCCAGAGGTATGACAATTCCTTTTTTATATCAAATTTTTCTCTGAAAACCACTTCTCTAAGGGCAATGACAGATGTCTGTTTTCTAGGGATGTTCTCTACTTTGATTTCTCTGATGTTAACACAACTGTATCTTTGTCTGTTTCCAAGAAATAGTTCAGAATTCATTTTGGAAATCTGTTGACTTCTATAAATTCTAACTACTAAATTATGACTACTAAATAAAAACACCTATTATTAACTACACAAGGTACTTTACGTCTTTGTCATAATAAAGTAGTTAAGAATCAGGAACCAGGTAGACTGGGTTTCAGTCCTGATTCTCTTCTGTTAGCACTATGACATTGGGAGAGTTACCAAAGCTCTTCGATCTGATGTGTTTTTGTAAGGATTAAGTTGGATTCAACAAAGAAGCAATATTTTTGTTTTTTGGTTTTTGTTTTTTGTTTTTGAGACAGAGTCTCACTCTGTTGTCCAGGATGGAGCATGGTGGCGTGATCTCCGGCTCACTGCAACCTCCGCCTCTGTGGTTCCAGTGATTCTCCTGCCTCAGCCTCCCAATTAGCTAGGATTATAGGCACCACCACCATGTCTGGCTAATTTTGTATTGCTAGTACAGACGAGGTTTCACCATGTTGGCCAGGCTGGACTAGAACGCCTGACCTCAAGTCATCCGCCCACCTCAGCCTCCCAAAGTGCTGGGATTACAGGCATGAGACACCGCACCCAGCCTAAGGAAGCAATTTTGAAGATTTTTTTTTTTTTTTGCCCATGGATGAAGAATTGACCCAATGAGTGATAAAACTAAATTTTGTCTGTCTCCAAAGCTCCTACTTTACCTACCATACAATACCATTTTGAGGACCACATATGAATTATACATTGAAGTGCACAGAGTTATTGTTCTATGCAGTGATGTTGTAACAACAGCATTTAAATATATTGTCACTGTAAAACTTTACACAAATCACCACATCTTCTGAAAAATATTACAACATCACCATATGTGTTTTCATGAGGAAATAACCCCTCATAACAATTGTTGGAAGACAATTCTCCAGGAGTCCCTCTGAAACAGACAACAGCCATGCTTTCTGCCCATTAAAAGATTCAGGTTCCCTAAACTCAGTATCTTTCTCTCATAATGTAATCCATTGAGTGTGCAAATGTCATCTGATTCTCTTCACATCACCAAGTGGGAAGTGGGGCTTGGGCAATGGATGCCAAAATGCTGGTATTTTGACTACTCCTATAGCTATGGTTAATAAACTCTCCTTCATCTTTGACCCAAGATGTGTATTTGTTCTGCCAGCATTCATAAAACTGTGGTAGGTGAAAAAATAAACTCTCAGGAGATACAGGCACTATAAACACCAAAAAGTAATTGGGTCTAAAAGGAATATCAGCAGGCTTCATCATTTCCATCATCATTGTGAGTTGAATTGTGTCCCCTAAAACATGTTGAAGCCCTGGTCCCCAGTATTTAGAATGTGACCTTATTTGGGAATGGGGTGGTTGTGAATGATTAAGATGAGATCATACTGGAGGAGGATGGGTCCCTGATCTAATATGATTGGTGCCCTTATAAGAAGAGGAGACGACAGGGATGCATAGGAAGATGACCATGTGAAAACAGGCAAACACTGCAGTGATATATTAATATCCACAATCCAAGAAAAACCAAGGGTTGCTGGCCACCATCAGAAGCTAAAAAACAAGGGAGGATTCCACCCAAAGTCTCAGAGGAAGCATGACAATGGCAAGTGAATGACCAATCTGAGGCTTGGGGAGTAGCCCATGAGAACAGCAAATATGAAGGCTGCATAAAGCCCAAGCTGAACTCTCCTCAAGAGTCTCCTCCCCCCCATGCCCACACACTCCATCCTACAACCACCTCAAAGAGACAAAAAGGAAATAGAGTAAAATGTATTGCTCTTCTGCAAATCAGAGAAGATAGCTCTTAGGTTGATCTGTTTTTCTCACATCACACACCCAATCCATCATGAAATCCTACCACTAGCAATATAGATATCTAGAACTCCGCATTCCTCACCAACTTCCCCACTATCACCTCCCCCCAAGTCCACCACTGTCTTTCAACTGAATTATTGTAGTGCTTTTTAAACTGAAATCTCTTACTTTCTTGTGTCCCTACATTCTATCTCCACACTGCAATAAGAGTAATCCTGGCCAGGTACAATGGCTCATGCCTATAATCCTAGCACTTTGGGAGGCCAAGGTAGGCAGATCACTTGAGGTCAGGAGTTTGAGACCAGCCTGACCAACATGTCGAAACCCCATCTCTACCCAAAAAAAAATAGAAAACTTAGCCAGGCATGGTGGCATATGCCTGTAGTCCCAGCTACTCGGGAGGCTGAGGTAGGAGAATCACTCAAACCCAGGAAGCGGATGGAGGTTGCGGTGAGCTGACATCATGCCATTGCACGCTAGCTTTGGGCAACAGAGTGAGATGTGTCTCAAATAAAAATAGAGTAATCCTATTAATTGTAAATCAGATTACATCTCTCTGCTCGAAATCCTTCAATGGCTTCCCATTTTTCTCCATATTGAAACCTAAGTCCTTTGGGAGGCCGAAGCAAGAGGACTGCTTGAGGTCAGGAGCTTGAGACCAACCTGGACAACATAGTGAGATCCTGTCTCTATAGAAAAATTTAAAACATTAGCCAGGCACAGTGGTGCACACCTGTACTCCTAGCTACTTGGGAGGCTAAGGCAGTAGGATTGCTTGAGTCCAGGAGTTCAAGGCTGCAATGAGCTATGATTGTGCCACTGTACTCCAGCCTCGGTGACAAGAGTGAGACTCAGTCTCTAACAACAACAACAACAACAAATTAGAAAATTTCTAATCTAAAATTCTTAGATTAGAACAAACAAAATCTAAGTCTTAAAATAACCACAAGGTTCTGTATAATCAGGCTACCTGCTACTCTCTCCTATCCCTTCCTACTGCTCCTTCTCTACAGTGGCTTCCTGGAAGATCCTTAAACATGTCAAGCCCACGCCCATCACGGCATGTTCCTCTGCCTAGAACAGAATAGTCTGTTCTCTTGTATTTCACAGATCTCTGGTCCAAAAAAAAAAATCTCTTATAAGAGAGGCCTCTCTTAACCACTCAAAAACAGTAACACTTTCTTCCTTAACGCTTCCCTACCCTGCTTTATTTTCCTAATATATGTTTATCTATATCCACCTAAGATATAGAAATTGGTTTATACATGATTATTGATCTGTTGTCTGTTCCCCTATTAGGTTGTAAACCCCTTAAGGTAAAGGGCTCTGCCTATTGTTTTCACTGCTATATTCCCAATGCCTAGAATAGTTTTTTAAAAACAATACCCACTGAACACATATTTGTTGTTAAATGGGTGAAGATGAGATCCATGAATTATTTAGTGGATATTTTTGTAAAAGTAACTGAAAAGTCTAGACAGGCATGCCCCACATGAACTAAAATAAAATGTGCTTCAGTTAAAAAAAAATTTAAGGAAGTCTTAGGCTATAGTCCCCAAAAGAGAGATGACAAAAAAGAGAATATGTCTTATGTCTCTTCAAATCACAATTCTTACTTAATATATACCCATTTAATTAACTTTATCAGTATAGAAAATTTTTTTCTTTCTATTTTCTATTATAGCAATAGTCAAATCATTGGGCAATTCATACTTCCCCTTCCTGCGGTCTATATATGATGGTTAATTTTATGTGTCACCTTGACTGGGCTAAGGGATGTCCAGAGAGCTGGTAAAAAAAATTATTTCTGGATGTATGTATGAGGGTGTTCTGGAAATAATCAGCATTTGAGTCAGCAGGCTGAATAAAGATCTGTCCTCACCCATGTGAGTGGGCCCCATCCAATTTGCTGAGGGCCTGAATAGACCAAATGGAGAAGAAAGGGCAAATTCTCTCCTCTCTTTGAATTGGGACACATTCATCTTCTCCTGCCCTCAGACATCAGAGCTCCTTGTTCTCAGGCCTTCAGACCTCCATCCCCACCCCCAGGCTAGCCACCCCCAACATCCCCAACTCAGTTCTCAGGCTTCAACCTCAGACTGAGAGTTATATCATTACTTTTCCAGTTCTCAGGCCTTTGAACTCAGTGTTTCGAATCCTAGCATTTCTGTTTCTCTGAAGAACCCTAATATACTATAATACAACTTTTCTTTTCCAGAAAACAACCAATATTTATAATAATTCAGTTATAATCCCATTCAGTCAGCGACAATATGAAAAAACTAATCCTCTACAAAAACTGATTCTACCAGACAATGCCACGAAAATAATCTCAGTATCTAAAATGAATGCAAATTCAGCAAGTAGTTCTCTTTCAAATTGGATATTTAACTCAAACATAGAATATATTGAATGTTTTCATGATATTGATTAAAATCCCTAGTGGGTTAAGTCTCACTAATGGTACAATTCATTTTTCTCTCAAAGTCAAATTTACCTTTTTAAACTTTCATGCTTTTTAATAACTATATATAGTAAAACTATATATAGTAAAACACGTTAATATTTCACCATGTCTTCTCCTCATTTTCATTAGCCACATAATAATTCATGGTATTGCACAACAATAATTTTGAAAGACATATACTCCAAACTCATCAAATTGTACATTAACTATGTACATATGTCAAGCACACCTCAATAAAGTGATTTTTTTTTCAAAGAGGCATGCAATGTAAGGAGTAGAATTTGCAATGATGTTCTTCAAATTCTGCAAATTTTTGAAGAGTAGAGCATTCTTCTAAATAATGATTTCAAACCCTGAGATTATGCAAACTAACAGAATTCTAATGTTTCACTAGCAATATATGACCAACGGGATGTAAGCAAAATTCCTATTGCCCAAAGTTAATGCATAAACTTGTCAAATACAGTAATGAGCTCTATACAACCATGTACATCACAAGCCTAGCAAGGCATTTACAAGTGCATAAACTGTTGGGATAAATTATTTCCTTCACTTCTTGGATTACAATGTTATTGGAACTTGGCATGTGGGGGAACTGGAACTTAATGAACTTTAGATGAACTGGGATATGGGCGGTTGCCTCTAGTGAATCATTGTGACAGAGGCTGCTTTCCTTCTTTCTTTTTTATTTTTATTTTTAAATAGGAAAGTGAGCCTACTGAGTTACAGTCTCTTTCCATCAAAAGCTCAATGAGAATTTGGAAGGTGAGTGGGAGTGTAAGAGTTTGTTTTGATGAATAACTAAAATCGTTTGCTTACTGAACACTACTCTCCAGCAGCTTGCCAAGCATCTAGAAAATACAGCCTTCCATAGAGTTTTACAAAATAAACTTGGAAGCAATTTAGAGTATAACATGTCTTCAAGCCAGTTCATCAGTCAAAAGCGACCTGACTTCCCACTGGCACACTCTGAATCAGCCAAGAAGACTGCCTTTCAGTTACCAGGATGAATAGAAGGTTTGGCTTGAAATTCTAAGAAATAAATTTTCAAGACAAAGTAAGATTGCAGCAATTGCACAATTCTGGACTTCAAGTCAGGATATAAAAATTCTAACATCAACTGATTCCTCTAAGAAGAATTTCATTTGTAAGGGATCATTCTCATACACCCAATATTGTGATTCTTAACAAAGGAGAAAAATTGTATTCTACGACCTACTCCTTTCATTTCCTCTCTTTTCTTTTCTCCTTTCCCTCTTCATATCAGCACTGCAGCTATAAGTTTGCATCCCTATCTATTTGCCTTTGAATTGCAGGGTAACAGAGCTGCCATTTTAGTCTCCAGAGCAGGGGCAAAAATCGCTACTAATCACATAAGCAATTAATCTGAGTGCTTGTCACATAATAACTGAATATCCATGGGGAGCTAAGAAAATAAATCAAGAGGAACGTCTTCTTCCTAATGCAATTTTTCTACTCTTCACTACTCCAGATGAAAGAATAATGCTTATTAATGACTGAGATATTATTTAATTTAAAGTAACATGATGATACGGTGAACAAGCTGCCGATAAAGCCCAGCTCTTTGGAATTCAGCATAGCTGAAACAATGTCTAGCTGGCAGTTAAAAAGCAGTCCCAGTTTCATCCCCCTGAAGGCTTTTCAGAGGCCGGCCCTGCCAACTTATACTAAATGTATTCAGTCATACACATTATTCAGTTAACACCTTCTGAGAAACCAAGCAGGCCAAAAAGTCTGTCATTAACTTCTGAATTTTCTCTACTTTCACTTTGACTTGGCTGCACAAACTACCAAAGAGATAGACCCAGCCAGGCCATGGTTCTAATGATGTGGTGGATGCCGTTATACAAATGTTTGCTTACCTTGCAGGATTATATCTGGAGATGAAGATGAAAAAGGTAGCAGAGAAGGTTACCAGTTGGCCAATGTCACCAAAAGGATGAACCTTCCAGATCCTTTCCTCCTATCACCACTAATCATTCCAAATTCTTTATAGTTTGCTCTCCCTACCTGACTGCACCAGTTCTGGAACCAGATCATCTGGGTCAGAATTCCAGCTTTCCCATGGGTGGGTCATTTTATCCTCTCTGTAACTCAGTTTCCACATCTGTAAGACAGCGGTAATACCAACCTTATGGGATCATGGTAATTATTAACTGAGTTAATTCTCACAGAAAAATGGCTAGCAAACACTTGTTGCTGTTTGTGGTCATACTGGAAGGGACCAGATATTCCGTCTATACTCTCAATTGCTCATTTAGTATTTAACCTGTAGAAGATACTTATAAAGTCTGTTGGTTGAGTGGACTTGGGCAAGGCATATAAATTCTCCAAGCTGGTGAGAAAGAGATGTATCTGGGGGTGACAGAGTAGGGGTAACAGAGCTGAAACAAGATGGGCAGATATCAGTAATTCTTGTATCTGGAATCCATAGGGGTTATTCGCACTATTTTTCTATACATTTAAATATTTCTATGGTAAAATTTGAACCAAAAAAAAGAATTAATTTGAGCTTTAGTTCTTTCACCTATGAAATAATAATAGCCTGCTTGCAAAGTTACAGAAAGGATGAGAAATATGTGAAGTACAAAGTGTGCAACAGAAGGGCTATACAAACAGTAATTATTATTTTTATTATTTTTATTAACTGAGGAACTAAACCATTATACCTATTTGAACCAGTGATACTTAAATGCAGGCACCTTGTTCTTCAGTCTATACCTTAGTTTTTGAAGGTCCATAAACTCCATTATATCCACGTACCCAGAAAACTTCTCAAAACCCAATTAAAATTAACTCAACACATAAAAGATTAATAAATAAACCTCGGCACCAATTTATTAACTTGCAGTGGAGATGGTGGGGAGACTTAATTAGTAGTGAGAGAAGCCAAAACTCAGGAGCAGTATTATCCCAATAGGCATTTCTTTCATCTACAAAATGCACAATAAACTGGAATTCCTTCTAACTTCAGCCTCTCTCTCTCTCTCTCTCTCTCTCTCCTTCTCTCTCTCTGCAGAATAAAAGTTGCCAGATCCTTAATATCAAATTTCCCTTTTCCCAGGCTACAGATCACCTCTCTTTCTTCAGATAACTTAATGCTACCAATTAAGCTATGATTATATTTCATTGCTCCATCTTTCCTAGAGTGAAAAATAGGAAACCAACAAACTAAACTCTCACCTCATCTCCTTCCTCTTCCAGGTACGGACCTACCCTCTCTCAGGCTTTCTTTTCATGCCGTCTCCTTAAAAGATTGTCTGCATATGCCTCCATTCTCTCACTTCCAATTATTCCACCCATTCTAATTTGGCTTCCACAATTGATCAAAGTTACTCTCCACCTAAGGCAACCAGTGACCGTGCTGTCTGTTTAATGTCAAGAATAAAATAATTTAGTCTTAATCTTTGTGCTGTGAAGGTATGAAATATCTTAGTTATGAAGTTATAAAAAAAATCTTCACAACATTCTACACTGGTACACTGATGATTCCTTCCCTCCACCATTTCTTCTTTTTTTCATTTATTTATTTATTTGTTTGTTTATGTATTTATTTTTGAGACAAAGCTTCATTGCTGCCCAGGCTGGAGTGCAGTGGTGTGATCATAGCTCACTGCAGCCTCAGCCTCCCTAGCAGCTGGGACTACAGGCATGTGCTACCACACCTAGCTAATTTTTTATTTTTTGTAGAGATTAAGTCTTGCTATATTGCACAGGCTGGTCTCAAACTCCTGGCATCAAGCAATCCTCCTGTCTGGGCCTCCCAAAGTGCTACGATTTATAAGTATATGCCACCATGCCCACTCCCCATTTCTTTCTAAAGCCTTCTTTTCCCTGATCTCAAATTATTCTCTACTTTCTGGCCTTGCCTTTGCTGGCCCATCACTCCTCATTACGTTTAGATGCTACAGGTTGTCTAGATTCATTTCTGCCCCATTCTTTCACCATTATATGCTCTCTTCCTAGGTTTACGAAAGTTTCCTAAATCAGGGTTTTTCACCCAGAGTTCTACTCTAAATTTTAAATCTATGTAATAAATGCACACTTAACATCTCCTCTAAGATGTCACAAAGTCGCTTTAATTGCAAAATGTACAAAAGTGAATTCATCCACCTTGCCTTGACCCAACTTGCCTCGTGTGTTCCTCAAAAGATATCTGGGCCTATATGCCAGAAAAAGCAGTAGTTTCCCTAACATCTCCTTTTCATTTATTTCTTCATTTCCTATCTATCTATGAATTACATGTACTTGTGCAGGTATGTGTATGTGCACTCATGCCTCCTGGGGGATTGTTGGGTACTTTTCAGTGCCTGTTTAGGGTTTACTATAACTAATTCAAAGTGAAATCAACCAACAAGGTTGGGTGATTTGCTCTAGAAACATTCAGCTGCTCAGAGCAGGTACAAAGGTCAGATCATAGAGTTTAATTAGGATTGAGTTATTCCAGGTTGTGGGAAAGAGAGTTTCTGTGGTGCCAGTTGAGTTGGTCTCCCCTGTGTGAGACACCTATGGGGAGCCATGGGCAGCCTCTGAGGAGAAAAGTCTCCTTATTGCCTTCATGTCTTTATGCCCTGAGAGCATAACCGCTCAGCGGCATTCCACAGGTTGCTCAGGGAGATAACACTCCCTTGAAGCAGTGGAGTATAATCAAACATCTCGGTTCCTTCTGAAACCCGCTCCCACCCATTTCAGTCCCCATAAGTTAAAGATTTTAAGTAGTTTAGACACACATCTTTGCTCAAGGAAATTCACAGAAACTGCCATTGCTATGCATCTTATTGAATGACTCACGAGTTCTCCTACAATGATTAATCCTTTTCCTCATCCCTCCCTCCCTCTCCCATCTGCCCTAAGAACAAAGAGCTTGTAAACCAATTAATTGGGCGGAGCCCGAAAGCTCTGGGCCTTGAGTAAGCCTCTGACACTCCGGTCCCCTGGACCCGCCTTTTAAATGCTTAATCTGTCTCTTTCTAACTCCTTTGTCTCTGCTGGACTCAGGGTACCAGCTGAGTGATGAGGGGCTGGTTTTCCCAACACAGATGAGTATATAGAAGAGAAGGACAAGGAATAGGGGGTTATTGCAAAAAAGTGATTATAATTATGAATCATAAAATCTATGATGAGTAGTAGAGAAGTTAATCTAAAAGGCAGTGGTGATTGATAAAAATAATAGTGGAATCAGTGGATGAAGGTCTCAAGAAAGTCAAAGAAAATGAATGGAACAGATTGGAGGTCAAGAATGAACTGCTAGGCTGGGTGCGGATAGCTTATGCCTGTAATGCTAGCATTTTGGGAGGCCAAAGTGGATGGATCACCTGAGATCAGGAGTTTGAAACCAGACTGGCTAAGATAGTAAAACCCCGTTTCTACTAAAAATACAAAAATTAGCCAGGTGTGGTGGCAGGCACCTGTAATCCCAGCTACTCAGGAGGCTGAGGCAAGAGAATGGCTTGAATCCGGGAGGCAGAGGTTGCAGTGAGCCGAGACTGCACCACTGCACTCCAGCCTGGGAGACAGAAGGAGACTCTGTCTAAAAAAAAAAAAAAAAAAAAAAAACTGCTAAAAATCAAGGAATTGAGGGCCAAGTTTTGAAGGAGAAATATGTTAAAATAGGGGATAAAGACATCACCAAATTCTTACAATTTTACTTTCTAAATATCTCTTTAATCTATTCATTTGTTCCTGCCAACTCAACCCTATTCAATGTTACCATGTATGGGAATGTCTAACAATTCACTAATTTAATACAATACATATAATTGTTTTAAATTTTATTTCTAAATTGTCTATAATTGAGAGCACTTTTCTAGAAAACAGAAAATAATAAAAGGTATATCCACTGAAAATATCAACGTTTACTAGAGCCTTATATTTAAAAAATTCATAAGCATGCACATTACAGAACAGGCATAACCTATAATATGCACATTAGTTAAATTCTGTACTTGTAAAAAGTCTAGGGGAAGTAACTGAAAATATAAATTTTAAAATATTTCTGTAGTCACAGATTAAAAGGTAAATGTGGATAAGCAATATAATTCTCAATGTATTTTATTCTTCAGAAATACCTTAAACAACACTGCATTGTCAAAGAATAATATGTCTTCTACAATTAAAAACAAATACAAGAAATTGCATTCTTAATAAACATGGCATTGTGGCATAAGAGGATATAGCTTAGTGCCTCTTGCAAGGCAATGGAAATATCAGAGTTGACAAATGAATCTCGTAGTAGAAACTCTATTACAAAACAGGCCAAGACATTCTGGCATATTGTGAAGATATTTCAAAGGTTCATAACTATTATTTCTGGTAAACTGTTGTAATTATATTTTTATATTTAAAAAGATATTTTATAAATATGCTTGGTTGTGTATAATGAACATATAAATATAAACATCTTTATTAATGATTACATAACAGTTTAACCATATAACTTGCAGACAGAATTATTAGTTTTACATGTTTGCAAAATGCTTCTAAAGAAGGACTTTTTAAGTTACCCTGCAAGCATATCCTTTTAACTAATAGTCATCCTTCTAAATGGCCAGAACTGGGTGATAAAATATGCCCTGCCAAATTTCACCTTTACAGATAAACTCTTCAAAATATAAATTTGCACTGCTTTTTTTTTTTTTTTTGAGACGGAGTCTCACGCTGTTGCCCAGGCTGGAGTGCAGTGGCGCGATCTCGGCTCACTGCAAGCTCCGCCTCCTGGGTTCACGCCATTCTCCTGCCTCAGCCTCCTGAGTAGCTAGGACTACAGGCGCCCGCCACCGCGCCCGGCTAATTTTTTGTATTTTTTGTAGAGACGGGGTTTCACTGTGGTCTCGATCTCCTGACCTTGTGATCCGCCCGCCTCGGCCTCCCAAAGTGCTGGGATTACAGGCTTGAGCCACCGCGCCCGGCCTGCACTGCTTTAAAATATTTTGTTTTATTAATATAACAGTGACAGACAAAGAGCAGGTACAAAAATCCAAAGATGTGAACACCATATCTTATCACTGCTTCCCTTGAAGTTTCATCACAGAAATGGCTGTGAGAGCACACAGATTGATCTTTCTTACTTTTGAGACTGCATGAGGAAAAGACATTTTTCTAAGGTAACTAAAGCCCAATGGTAACATTTTTTATTTCAACTCAACATCTAGAATTGCAACCTGGAGGTGAATCACAAACCCTCCATAATGCATATAAGCCTCATAATTCTCAGGGAAATTGAGCAAAATGTCTATCTTAAAGGAAGGGTGCTTTAAAGGACACCTTATTCCACAGGTGTCATAAGGCCCTTGCTAAAACAGAAAGGAAAAAGCCTGAAAATGCAAATGATACTTTGTGTGATTTTTTTAAGTACTATAAAGGGGACTGAGAGAGGAAATTACAGAGATTATGGAAATGAGAAAATAAAAATGAAGTAATAATACTAGGTTATTTATATGGTTCCTATCCTTAGATGATAGCTATCACTAATGTTACTGATGATAGAGTATTAATCATTCAAGTAATTCTTTTTAAAAAAACATATTCTTAAATTTTTAAATATAAAATTTAGAGAAAAATAGTGTTTCAAAGTACAGATTACTGTTCTTTTACCTTTTGGTCATTCTGCTACTCATTATCAGAGAATGGAGGGAGAAAAGCTGACTCCCAAACCAGATGCATTTTGCTACTTACTTCTAGTTCTCAAGAACATTTCAGTGGCCAGGGCCAGGTGTATCATGGAGGGGCAGTAATTTACAACTGGAAGCTGACTGAATAAGAGTAAAGTAACTCATTGTTCTGGCCCACATCTTACTGTAGAAATATCATAGAAATACTGTCTTGATTCTACTTACTTGATATTTAAAGAATGAAAACACGAATGTCCTACTAGATAGCACTAGTACTATGTAGCTATGTACATATGTACTATGAAGCTAGTGGATGTTAACCACAAGGTATTACTATTGTGTAACTGTCACCAAGTATTGTAATAAAAATCTCTGACTCATTAATGATTTTAATAAAATTGACTCTAATTTTTTTGAGACAGAGTCTCGCTATGTTGCTCAGGACTCAAACTCCTGGGCTCAAGCAATCCTTCTGCCTCAGCCTCCCAAATAACAAGGACTACAGGCACACCATCACACCTGGCTCTCTTTAATTTTGTTACTCTGAGAGGTTTAAGCTAAATTCCCTAAAATAACATGGAAATAGGGAATGCACTAAAATATAAATAAAGTCTCCAAACACATTTGATTCAGATCCGTGTCATATCCATGCTAATTCTCTGGGAATAGATTATTTTGATTCACTATGTCATTAAAATTTTTTCAAAATTTGTGTTCTGGTCTTACTTCTAATTATACAGATAACTGCAATGTGACATGAAAATGGATGTTTCACTGAGATCCTAAAAGTGTGGTTTCTTGGTAGAGAAACAATTGATATTTGAGGTAGAATAATTCTTCAAACCTGGTTCACCAAGTCCAGCTTTGACATCTCTGAACTAGAGCAGAAGCCATGGTGATAAAATCCCAGAGGACTGGGCATTCAAGGGAAAGACATTTAACCAGCACATCACTCCCTGCTCTATCTCATTCCTTCAAGTCCTCCACCACACCCCCAGGCAACCACTGATCTGCTTACTGTCACTGCAGTTCGCATTTTTAAAAATTTCATATAAATGAAATCATATAGTGTATAATATTTTTATCTAGTTTCATTTAGCGTATTTTGAGATAAACTGACATTGTAGTATGTAACAATAGTTCATTCTATTTTATTGGTGAGTAGCATTCCATTGTATGCATTCACCATAATCTGTTTATCCATTCATGTGCTGGTGGACATTTGGGTTGTTTCCAGTTTTTGACTATTGCAAAATTGGACACATGTTTTATTTTCTTGTGGTTATATGGCAGGTAATGTGGTAGGTTATATGCTAGGTATATGTCTAAGTTTTTAAGAAACTGACAGTTTTCCAAGGTGATTATCATATTTTTTATATTCTTACCAGCAGTATATGAGGGCTCCACCACATCTTGATAAAATTTGCTTTCTAATTTTATTAATTCTATCAGGTAAAATAGTGGCATCTCACTGAAATTTTACTTGCATTGCCCTAAGCACAAATTATGTTAAGTGTTTTTTATGTGCTGGTATGCCAAACATACCTTTTTGGGTGAACTGTGTTCTTACTCATATGCAATCTAACAGATAATAGTTTATTCAAAACAATAATAGCAACAATGAATTTGGTGACTATAGCTTACGAATAAGTAAAATGAATGAGTCAAAAGAAACAGTATTTTCTTCTTTGTGATAAAAACTGTTATCCCACCAAAATAACCTGTTATGACAATAAGATGGTTTTTGTAAACTTCCTGGTAACAACAAAGCAAAAATCTGTAATAACTACACTAAAAACAAAAACCAAGGAATCAAAACATACTGAGAGAGAAAATTGCTTAACAACACAGGAAGACAGTAAGAAGGAAAAAAGGAAGAATGGAGCTACAAAACAACTAGAAAACAAATAATACGGCAGTGCCAAGTCCTTAGCTGTCAATAATTACCTTGCATGTAAATGGATTAAATTTTCCAATTAGAAAATAGAGTGGCAAAGGCCGGGCTCAGTGGCTCACGCCTGTAAACCCAGTACTTTGGGAGGCCAAGGTGGGTGAATCACAGGGTCAAGAGATCAAGACCATCCTGGCTCACATGGTGAAACCCTGTCTCTACTAAAAATACAAATATTAGCTGGGCATGGTGGTGCATGCCTATACTCCCAGCTACTCAGAAGACTGAGGCAGGAGAATTGCTTCAACCTAGGAGGCGGAGGTTGCAGTGAGCCGAGATCGCACCACTGCACTCCACCCCAGTGACACAGCAAGACTCCGTCTCAACAAAAAGAAAATAGAGTGGCTGAATGAATAAAAATGAAGACCCAAATATATGCCACCTACAAGAGACTCACTTCATTTGGAAGGACATGCTTAGACTGAAAGAAAATGAATGAACAAAAGATATTCCTTGCAAATACAAACCAAAAGAAAGCAGAAGTAGCTAGCTATATTTCTATCAGATAAAATAATCAGAAGTTTCTTTTTAAACTATAAAAGGAGACAAAAATACCATTATGTGATGATAAAGGGGTCAATATAAAATGATATATAACAATAATAAAAATATATGCACCCAACATCAGCACACTCATATCTATAAAGCAAAAGTAGATCTAAAGTGAGAGACAGAAAGGAATGTAATAATAGCTTACTCCAACATTCCACTTTCAGCAATGAACTGATCATCCAAACAAAATCAGCAAAGATATATCAAATTTAAAATGCATTCTAGACCAAATGGACATAAAAGATATTTACAAAACATTATATCAAACAGCTATAGAGTTCACATTCTTCACAAGTGCACATGGAACATTCTCCAGGACAGAACATATGTTCAGTTACAAAATAAGCCTTAACAAATTTGAAAAATCAAAATCAAGTATCTTTTCCGATCATAATGAAATAAAACTAGAAATCAGTATCAGGAAGAACATTGAAAACAGTATATACAGAAATTAAACAAAATGTTCCTAAACAACAAATGGGTCAATAGAATTTTTTTTTATTTTTAAAATTTCTTGAAGCAAATAAAAATGGAAACACCAAAGCTTATGGGACACAACAAAAGCAGTCCTTAGAGGGAAGTTGATAGCAATAAATGACTACATCAAAATAGAAAAGAATCTCAAATAAACAACCTTACAATACATTTCAAGGAACTAGAAAACAAAAACAAAGCCCAAAATGAGTAGGACAAAAGAAATAATAAATATCAGAACACACATAAAATAGAGCCTAAAAAATACAAAAGATCAGGAAAACAAAGTTTATTTTATAATAGACAATCTCAGAGTCAACAAACCTTTAGCCAGATTAACTAAGAAGAGAGACTAAAAAAAAAATACGATCATAAATAACAAAAAAAGACCTTAAAACTGAGACTACAAAAATTGAAAAAATTGTAAGATTCTGCTATGAACAATTATGTCAACAGTTGGAAAGCATCGAAGAAATCAAGATTGAAGCAGTAATAAAAAGTCCCCATCAAAGAAAGTTTGGCACCTAATAGCTTCACTGCTGAATTCTACAAAAACATTTAAAGATGAACACCAATTATTTACAAATTATTCCAAAACAGTAAAAAGGAGGAAACTCTCGTAAACTTATTCTACAAGGCCAGCATTACCCTGACATCAAATACGGACAATAAAACAACTACAAAAATTACAGCCCAATATCATTGATGACTGTGGATGCAAAAGTCATCAACAAAATACCAGCAATCAGAATTCAACAGCACACTATAAAGATCATCCACTATTATTATCTATGATTTATCCCAGGCATGCAAGAATGTTTTAACATACACAAAACAATAAAGTGATGCATCATATTAACAGAATGAAGGGCAAAAACCATATGATCACCTTAATAAATGTAGAAAAAGCATTTGACAAAGTTCAACACCCTTTATGATGAAAACTATCAACAAATTAGGTATAGAAGGAACATACAACATAAAAAAGGTCAAATACGATAAACCCACAGCCAACATCATAGTAAATGGGAAAAAGTTAAAGATTACAACAATGTGTAAAAATAATTATACACAACAACTTAGTGGACTTTAATTCAGGTAAGCAAAATGGGCTCAACATTCAAAAATCAATTAAAAATCAATTAATGTAATCCACCCCATCAACAGGCTAAAAAAGAAAAAAATTACATAATCATATAAACAGAAGAAGAAAAAGCATTTGTTGAAATCCAGCACCCATTAATGATATAAACTCTCAGCAAACTAGAAATAGAGAGTAACTTCCTCAATCTGAGGAAGACCATAAAATAAAAACTACAGCTAACATCATACTGAAATCTGAGAAAATAGGTGCTTCCCATTAATATCAGGATGACAGCAAGGATGTCGACTTTTAGCACTCCTATTCAACATTGTACGAGAGGTCATAACTAAGGCAATAAGACAAGAAAAGAAAAGAAAACATATACGGATGAAAAAAAAAATCAAACTGTCTTTGCTTGCAGATAACATGATTGTTTATGTGGAAAAGCCAAAAGAGGCAACAACAATAACAAAAACTCCTGGAACTAATAAACAATTACAGCAAAGTTGCAAGACACAAGATTAATATTAAAAAGTCAATTGCTTGCCTATACACCAGCCTATACACCAGCAATTATCAATTGTGATTTGAAATTGAAAACACAATACAATTAACATTAGCATCTTTAAAAAAGCTTATGTATAAATCTAAGAAAATATATACAAGTAAGGAAAACTACAAAACTCTGATGAAAGAAATCAAAGAATGAATAGAGAGTAATTTCATGTTTATAGATAGGAAGACAATATCATCAAGATGTCAGTTCTTCCCAGCTTGATCTACAGATTCAACACAATCCCAGTCAAAATTCCAACAAGTTTGTTTTTTTTTTTTTACAAGTGAGTTTTATACAGTTGGATGAGTTTTAGTAATTGTGTATGCTCATGTAACTACCACTCAATTCAAGACATGGAGTATTTCCATCATATAATCCCAGAAATTGTTTTCATGCTTCTTTCTCATAAATTCCACTACCACCTCAAGTCATTAACTTCTGATTTTTACTACCATAAATTAGCTTTCTCTGTTCTTAGGTTTTTAAATTTTTATTTTATTTTAGATTCGGTGATAATGTGCAGATCTGTTACATGGGTATATTGCAGAATGGTAGAGCCTGGGTTTCTAGAGTACCCATCACCCAAATAGTGAAGATACAATTGATTTTTGCATATAGATGTTGTGTCTGGAAACTGCTAAATTCACTTATTAGCCCTATTAGGTACTGTTTGTTTGCCTGCTTGCTTGAAGAGATTCCATCAGATTTTCTAAATGGACACTCAGGTCATGTGTAAACAAAGATGTTTTAATTATTTATTTCCTTTATCATTTGCTTTTCTTTCATTTTCATGTTTTTTTGCACTAGTAAAAAGTTCCTGTGTAGTGCTGAAAAGAAGTGGTAAGATCACACCTCAAGGAAAAACATTCTGCCTTTCACTATCAAGTATGACATTTGTAAATTTTCCTAACTGCCTTTATCAGTTTGAAGATGTTTCTAGTCCCACTTACGGAGAGTATTTATAAGGAATGGATGCTGAATTTTGTTTAATGCTTTCCCTGTATAAATTGATATGATCATATGGCTTTTCTCTTATAGTTTGTTAATATTGTGAATTACACTGACTACTTTTCTAAGGTAAACCAACCTTGTGTGGCTAGCAACCACTTATCCAAGCTATATTATCCTTTTCATATATTGTTGAATTTGGTTTGCTAATATTTTGTTTAGGGTTTTTACATCTATGTTCATAAGTGACATTTGTAGTTCTCTTTTAATGTCTTTCTAGTTTTGTGATAATTATATTCTTGATCTCTTGGAAAAAGTTGGAAAACATTCCTTGTTCTTCAATTTTTTGGAGATATTTACTTCCTTAAATGTTTGGTAGCATTCACCAAGGAAGCCATCTGAACCTGTGATTTCTTTGTGAGAACGTTTTTAACTACAAACTCAATTTCTTTAATAAACACAGGACTATTCTGGTTGTCTATTTCTTCTTTATTTTTAACATGGCAAGATTTCATCATGAGTCTGTTTCTTCTTGAATGGTATTTGTAATTATATACTTTTCCCATTTTTTCTAAATTGTTGAATATATGAGGATAAAGCCGTTCAGAATATTTCCATATTATCCTTTTAGTGTCTATAAAATCAACACTGATGCTCCCTATTTCATTCATTGTGTATCTCTTTATCTCTTTCTTCTTTTTTCCCCCAGTTTCTCTGGTTAGAAATGTATTGATTTTATCAATGTTCTCAAAGAATCATGGATTTCTGCTCTGAACTTTATTTTCTTTCTTCTGCTTATTTTGAGTTCAGCTTTTTTGTTTTTCTAGTTTCTTAAGGAGGAACTGAAGTCACTGATCTGAGAAATTTCTTCTGTTACAGTAAAGACATTTGGGGCTATACATTTTGATATGTTGTACTTTTAAGCTTTTTTTTTAGATGGAATCTCACTTTGTTGCCTAGGTTGGAGTGTAGTGGCGCCATCTCGGTTCACTGCAAGCTCCGCCACCTGGGTGCAAGCGATTCTCCTGCCTCAGCCTCCCGAGCAGCTGGGAATACAGGCACCTGCCACCATGCCCGGCTAATTTTTGTATTTTTAGTAGAGACAGGGTTTCACCATGTTGGTCAGGCTGGTCTGGAATGCCTGACCTCAACTAATTTGCCCACCTTGACCTCACAAAGTGCTGGGATTACAGGTGCGAACCACGGTGTCTGGCCCAGCTTTTATGCTTATTTAGTTTAAAACATTTTCAAAAACTTTTTTAGTTAGTTCTTTGACTTACGGGTTATTGGAATTATGGTATTTAGTTTCCAAATATTTGAGAATTTTCTAGAGAACCTTCTGTTAGATTTGTAGTTTAATTCTGTGTGGCCACAGAATATATCTTGTATGACTTGAATTGTTATAAACTAATTTAAACATGTATTTTGAACCAAAATATGACATATCTTAACAAATGTTCCATATGACTTGAAAACATGCATTCAAGTCTTGTTGTGTGGTAAGCTCTATAACTGACAATTAGATCAAGTTGGTTGAGAATGTTTATCAAGTCTTTTGTATTTTTGCTGATTTGTTTTGTCAAGCGTTTTATCAATTATCCAGAGAGGTACTCAAATCTCTAATTTCAACTGTGAATTTGTCTATTTCTCCTTATAGTTCTATAAGGTTTTGTCCTGTTTTACTTTGCTTCACATATTTTAATGTTTGTTATTTGGTTATAAAAAACATTTCAGAATGGCATGCCTTTTTTATACAATGATCATTTATTCTTTTTTGGTAATATTCCTTTCTTTGAATTTTATTTTGTCTCTTATTAATAGAGACACTTTCTTTTGACCAGTGTTAGTACTGCATATCTTTCTTATTCTTTCACTTTTAAACTATCTGTGTCTTTGTATTTAAAATTGATTTATTGAAGGCAACATATAAATGAGGTCTTGCTTTTTTATCCAAGCTATCAACCCTGCTTTTATTGGGCTGTTCATAACACTTACATTCAATATGGCTATTACTATAATTAAGTCTATCATCATGCTATTTGTCTACTATTTGGTTCATCTGCTTTTTTCTTTTTTTCATCTTTTTCTTGTTTATTTCAGATCGAGTATTCTTATGAATTCATTTTCTCTCCTGGCATATTAGCTATAAACTTTTGTTTTGATATTTCAGTGGTTGTTTTAGGGTTTATAGACTACATTTTTAACTTACCACAACACACCTTCATCCATACTATTATATACAGTATAACAAAATTTCCAATAATGTACTTCAATTTCTCCCTTCCTTGTCTTTATGCTAGTTTTTACATTTTTACTTATATAGGCTATAAGCCCCATAATACAGTTTTTGTTTTAATAGTCAATTATATCTATAAGTGAGATAAATAAGGAAAACATCACATGCATTAACTGATACAGTTACCATTTCCAGTGCTCTTTATTCTGCTGTGTGGAGTTTGAATTTCTGGTTCTGTGGATCTACAGTTTTCATCATATTTAACAAATTTTCAGCCTTTTTTTTTTTTAGTATTTTTCTCCTCACCCACCTTGGGGCAATAACATGCTCATTAGTGTACTTGAAGTTGTCCTACAGCTCACTGATGTTCATGTTTTTACATTTCTTTTTCTCTGCGCTTCAATTTGGATAGTCTATTACAGTACTATGCCTTCAACTTTATTCATCTTTTCTGCCATGATATCAAACCTTACATCAGTCCAAGTCAGTGTACTTTTTATCTTCCACATTGCGGTTTTGATCTAAAATTCTGACTTAGATCTTTTTTATATCTTTCACATCTCTACTTAAGTTTGAAAAACTGAATATTTAAAACAGTGTTTAACAGTTGGTTTACTTATTCCACACTTCTGAGGGAATACCCTTCTAAATACTCTACTCAATGTCCCATTAATTGTGCAGTTTTCCAGGCTGGCTAATAAGGAAAGTTACCCTTCCAACCTTGATGGATTGCCACAGACTGACCTGCTATTCCTTTCAGATACTTATTTCCCTGGACTCAAGTCTATTGTTTGCTCACATGCATATGGTGATAAGCACTTGGCTAAATATCCTATGGAGTCCTCATGCGGGTCTCAAGGGTTCTTTCTTTGTGTAAATCTCTCTTTTCCAGGACTCTGTCCTGTACACTACAGATGATTTTGTCACCTTGTACTGTCAGCTCCTTGTCTTCAATTCAGGATGTCTACTGGGCTCTGCTCACATTCCTGCTTCCTGCACAGAAGCCTGGAAATTCTCTCAAGGCAATCTTGTGTGTTTCCTGTCTTTCAGACATCACTGTCTTTCATTACCTGACATCCAACATCTTCGAAACTGTTGTTTCATATATTTTGTCCAGTTTTTGTGTCAGGAGGTAATGTAAATTCAGTAGAGTTAAAACATTTTTAATTTCAGAAACGAAATTTTGCTTATGACTTAAGTGACAGTAGGACTTCCTATTTCCTAAGAGTAATCAGACAAGGACTGGTTTTCAGTCAGGGAAGAGGACAAAGTATACCCACCAAATACATGTAGAGACATTACTAGAGAAAAAAATAAAATTATCTTTTCATTACATCACAGGTTGTTCTTGTTCATTGTACCAGTTATTCAACTACTGAAAAAATTTCATGACCAGAAGTATGGGGTTTACTCATCCATGCCATCCTTTACTGCTATTACTATAACTGTAACCTCTCTTTATCAAACAATAGTTGCAAAACATTTTCACGGAATGAGACATTTACTTTTCTCCTTGGAAAGTTTTCCAGTCAACATTTTCTGTCTATCAGCTGTCACTGGAGCTTAAAGAAAACCTGCTAGACCCTGGGCATATTTACTGCTCTCACAAAAGAGCCTGATAATGGAATCGGGATTCACTCTGCAAGTTGCTTCTGCAGCGCCACAGACACTGGAATATTGCCGAATTGGATGTGAGCTCTCCAGGCACTGTATTTGATAGTACTCTGACATAAACCTAACTGGCCTGTCTTAGACTACATGGAACTCCTGAATCAAAGGTTTTAATCCAGAACTTTTTTGTACTACAGCAATAAAAATGTTTCTAAAAGCAAGAAAAACATTCATTGTCATTGAATATGTCCTTGTTTCTAGACTTCTGTCAAAATTTCCATGCATTTAAAGCGGCCTAAAAATGTTTAAACACTTGATGCTTCAATTAAAATATCTATTACGTACCTATTTAGTGATGGGTACTGTGCTTTGGGAATATAGAAATGAAGTAAATCAGTTCTGTCTTTAGAATGCATTGAGGCTACAATGGGTCCCAGAGTTATACAGACAGACAAAAATCAATTAAAGAGGCCAGGCACAGTAGCTCGTGCCTGTAACCCCAGTACTTTGGGAGGCTGAGGCAGGGAGATCACCTGAAGTCAGTAATTTGAGACCAGCCTGGCCAACATAGTGAAACCCCGTCTCTACTAAATATACAAAAATTAGCCAGACATGGTGGTGGGTGCCTGTAATCCCAGCTACTTGGGAGGCAGAGGCAGGAGAATTGCTTGAACCCGGGAGGTAGAAACTGCAGTGAGCTGAGATCGCGCCACTGCACTTCAGTCTGGGCAACAAGAGCGAGATTCCTTCTGGAAAAAAAAAAAAAAAAAAAAGGCAATTGAAGATTTGGCTTGTTTCCACAAAAGATCATACCTATAATAAGCTATTATAGAATGTTTAGAACTGTAGAATAATCAAGGTTTTTTTTTAAAGTCACAGAAATGATAACTTTTTATTTCATTTTCCTTAAACCCTATCAAGCAAATTTGCATGTTTCCCACAGGAAAGTAATCTCAAACTAGGGGTCAGGAAACTATGGCCCAAGGGCAAAATCCCTCCTGCCTCATGTTTTTAAAAATAAACATTTATTGGAACACAGTCATGATCAGTCATTTACATATTGCTTACGGTTGCTTTCCTCCTGCCACAGCAGAGTTGAGTACTGCAACAGAGGTTACATGGCCCCGGAAACTGAACACATGTATTGTCTGGCCCTTTACAGAAAGTTTGCTGACCTCTACATTAGAGGATTAACTTCTCAGCACTGCATCTCAACAAAGAGCTCTACCTAAACTAAGATAAACACTTGGATGCTCTGAAATCTGCAATAAAAAATATTAGACAACCCAACAGATTATTTCATATTTAACAATTTGATAATTTTTTACATGTCACCCACATCATTTTTGTTTGCTTATATGAAGCCAATTAATTGCCTTTACTCCACCTACAGAAAAGGTAGAAATCACCCGACCATTAAACCCTTCATTTTCACGATATTGATTCTTCCTATCCATGAGCATGGTATGTTCTTCCATTTGTATGTGTCCTCTTTTATTTCACTGAGCAGTGGTTTGTAGTTCTCCTTAAAGAGGTTCTTTACATCCCTTGTAAGTTGGATTCCTAGGTATTTTATTCTCTTTGAAGCAATTGTGAATGGGAGTTCATTCATGATTTGGCTCTGTGTTTGTCTGTTACTGGTGTATAAGAATGCTTGTGATTTTTGCACATTAATTTTGTATCCTGAGACTTTGCTGAAGTTGCTTATCAGCTTAAGGAGATTTTGGGCTGAGACAATGGGGTTTTCTAAATATACAATCATGTCATCTGCAAACAGGGACAATTTGACTTCTTCTTTTCCTAACTGAATACCCTTGATTTCTTTCTCTTGCCTGATTGCCCTAGCCAGAACTTCCAACAGTATGTTGAATAGGAGTGGTGAGAGAGGGCATCCCTTGTCTTGTGCCAGTTTTCAAAGGGAATTTTTCCAGTTTTTGCCCATTCAGTATGATATTGGCTGTGGGTTTGTCATAAATAGCTCTTATTATTTTGAGGTACGTTCCATCAATACCGAATTTATTGAGCGTTTTTAGCATGAAGGGCTGTTGAATTTTGTCAAAAGCCTTTTCTGCATCTATTGAGATAATCATGTGGTTCTTGTCTTTGGTTCTGTTTATATGCTGGATTATGTTTATTGATTTGCATATGTTGAACCAGCCTTGCATCCCAGGGATGAAGCCCACTTGATCATGGTGGATAAGCTTTTTGATGTGCTGCTGGATTCGGTTTGCTAGTATTTTATTGAGGATTTTTGCATCAATGTTCATCAGGGATATTGGTCTAAAATTCTCTTTTTTTGTTGTGTCTCTGCCAGGCTTTGGTATCAGGATGATGTTGGCCTCATAAAATGAGTTAGGGAGGATTCCCTCTTTTTCTATTGATTGGAATAGTTTCAGAAGGAATGGTACCAGCTCCTCCTTGTACCTCTGGTAGAATTCAGCTGTGAATCCATCTGGTCCTGGACTTTTTTTGGTTGGTAGGCTATTAATTATTGCCTCAATTTCAGAGCCTGCTATTGATCTATTCAGGGATTCAACTTCTTCCTGGTTTAGTCTTGGAAGAGTGTAAGTGTCCAGGAAATTATCCATTTCTTCTAGATTTTCCAGTTTATTTGCGTAGAGGTGTTTATAGTATTCTCTGATGGTAGTTTGTATTTCTGTGGGGTCCGTGGTGATATCCCCTTTATCATTTTTTATTGCGACTATTTGATTCTTCTCTCTTTTCTTCTTTATTAGTCTTGCTAGTGGTCTGTCAATTTTGTTGATCTTTTCAAAAAACCAACTCCTGGATTCATTGATTTTTTGGAGGGTTTTTTGTATCTCTGTCTCCTTCAGTTCTGCTCTGATCTTAGTTATTTCTTGCCTTCTGCTAGCTTTCGAATGCGTTTGCTCTTGCTTCCCTAGTTCTTTTAATTGCGATGTTAGAGTGTCAATTTTAGATCTTTCCTGCTTTCTCTTGTGGGCATTTAGTGCTATAAATTTCCCTCTACACACTGCTTTAAATGTGTCCCAGAGATTCTGGTATGTTGTATCTTTGTTCTCATTGGTTTCAAAGAACATCTTTATTTCTGCCTTCATTTCGTTATGTACCCAGTAGTCATTCAGGAGCAGGTTGTTCAGTTTCCATGTAGTTGAGTGGTTTTGATTGAGTTTCTTATTCCTGAGTTCTAGTTTGATTGCACTGTGGTCTGAGAGACAGTTTGTTACAATTTCTGTTCTTGTACATTTGCTGAGGAGTGCTTTACTTCCAATTATGTGGTCAATTTTGGAGTAAGTACGATGTGGTGCTGAGAAGAATGTATATTCTGTTGATTTGGGGTGGAGAGTTCTATAGATGTCTATTAGGTCTGCTTGCTGCAGAGATGAGTTCAATTCCTGGATATCCTTGTTAACTTTCTGTCTCGTTGATCTGTCTAATGTTGATAGTGGAGTGTTGAAGTCTCCCATTATTATTGTATGGGAGTCTAAGTCTCTTTGTAAGTCTCTAAGGACTTGCTTTATGAATCTGGGTGCTCCTGTATTGGGTGCATATATATTTAGGATAGTTAGCTCTTCCTGTTGAATTGATCCCTTTACCATTATGTAATGGCCTTCTTTGTCTCTTTTGATCTTTGATGGTTTAAAGTCTGTCTTATCAGAGACTAGTATTGCAACCCCTGCTTTTTTTTGTTCTCCATTTGCTTGGTAAATCTTCCTCCATCCCTTTATTTTGAGCCTATGTATGTCTCTGCATGTGAGATGGGTCTCCTGAATACAGCAGACTGATGGGTCTTGACTCTTTATCCAGTTTGCCAGTCTGTGTCTTTTAATTGGAGCATTTAGTCCATTTACATTTAAGGTTAATATTGTTATGTGTGAACTTGATCCTGCCATTATGATATTAACTAGTTATTAGCTGGAGGCATCACGCTACCTAACTTCAAACTATACTACAAGGCTACAGTAACCAAAACAGCATGGTACTGGTACCAAAACAGAGATATAGACCAATGGAACAGAACAGAGTCCTCAGAAATAATACCACACATCTACAGCCATCTGATCTTTGACAAACCTGAGAGAAACAAGAAATGGGGAAAGGAGTCCCTATTTAATAAATGGTGCTGGGAAAATTGGCTAGCCGTAAGTAGAAAGCTGAAACTGGATCCTTTCCTTACTCCTTATACGAAAATTAATTCAAGATGGATTAGAGACTTAAATCTTAGACCTAATACCATAAAAATCCTAGAGGAAAACCTAGGTAGTACCATTCAGGACATAGGCATGGGCAAAGACTTCATGTCTAAAACACCAAAAGCAATGGCAGCAAAAGCCAAAATTGACAAATGGGATCTCATTAAACTAAAGAGCTTCTGCACAGCAAAAGAAACTACCATCAGAGTGAACAGGCAACCTACAGAATGGGAGAAAATTTTTGCAATCTACTCATCTGACAAAGGGCTAATATCCAGAACCTACAAAGAACTCAAACAAATTTACAAGAAAAAAACAAACAACCCCATCAAAAAGTGGGCAAAGGATATGAACAGACATTTCTCAAAGAAGACATGCATACAGCCAACAGACACATGAAAAAATGCTCATCATCACTGGCCATCAGAGAAATGCAAATCAAAACCACAATGAGATACCATCTCACACCAGTTAGAATGGCAATCATTAAAAAGTCAGGAAACAACAGGTGCTGGAGAGCATGTGGAGAAATAGGAACACTTTTACACTGTTGGTGGGATTGTAAACTAGTTCAACCATTATGGAAAAGAGTATGGCAATTCCTCAAGGATCTAGAACTAGAAGTACCATATGACCCAGCCATCCCATTACTGGGTATATACCCAAAGGATTATAAATCATGCTGCTATAAAGACACATGCACACGTATGTTTATTGTGGCACTATTCACAATAGCAAAGACTTGGAATCAACCCAAATGCCCATTAGTGTCAGATTGGATTAAGAAAATGTGGCACATATACACCATGGAATACTATGCAGCCATCAAAAAGGATGAGTTTGTGTCCTTTGTAGGGACATGGATGCAGCTGGAAACCGTCATTCTTAGCAAACTATCACAAGAACAGAAAACCAAACACCGCATGTTCTCACTCATAGGTGGGAACTGAACAATGAGATCACTTGGACTCGGGAAGGGGAACATCACACACCGGGGCCTATCATGGGGAGGGGGGAGGGGGGAGGGATTGCACTGGGAGTTATACCTGATGTAAATGACGAGTTGATGGGTGCTGACGAGTTGATGGGTGCAGCACACCAACATGGCACAAGTATACATATGTAACAAACTTGCGCGTTATGCACATGTACCCTAGAACTTAAAGTATAATAATAATAAATAAATTTTAAAAAAACCCTTCATTATAGCCCTCCATGTGTGTTTGTATATATCACTTCTTTCCTCAAAAACCAAAATATTTTGAGAATCTTAGTGTATCATGATGTAAATGGCATAATGCAAATGCAAATTAACTCATTTTACCTGCACATGACTTCCCAAATACGCAACTTTTGTTAAATCTTTTCTTTGTATTACCTTGATTGGGTGAATTTTATTTAAAAGTGTCAGCTATCTCTAGAATTATTTCTTGAGAGGTTTTCTTGGAGTCTTTTTGTAATAAGGGAACTAGTTCCTCAAAATCAATTTCTCACATTCTGCTTTTTCACCTTTACCTTTTGCAAATAGCTATTTACAAATAATTTTTTGAGCTACCTAACAGTTTAGCCACAATATAGCACATCTCTTCAAGTCATTCCATTTGGAATTGCTTGCAGGATATAAAGTCACATTAAAATGTTATCAATTACTCCCAAATAGATTATTAGGCAGCTAAACAGACTATGGTAACTTCAAATATCAAGAAATTTAGAGAACACATGTTCAGGAAAAAAAATAATTTGGAGCCAGGCACGGTGACTCACACCTGTAATCCCAGCACTTGCAAGACCAAGGCAGGCAGATCACCGGAGCTTAGGAGTTTGAGACCAGCCTGGGCAAAATTAGCTGGGCGTGGTGGCACATGACAGTGGTCCTAGCTACTGTGTTGGCTGAAGAAGGAGGATCGCTTAAGCCTACGAGGAGGAGGTTGCAGTGAGTGAGCCAAGATCATGTCACTGCACTCTAACTTGGGTGATAGAGTGAGACTTTGTCTCCTTGTCTCAAAAAAAAAAAAAAAAAATGTGTTAAACAGGGATTTTCAGCCTCACAGGGGTCGGTGTTCCTAACCTCAGCATTTTGTATGGGTCAACTGTATAAATAAGTTTCCTTAAAAATAATAAGCCCTTGGCATTAACATATGTATCGCTCATAAAACAATAGTGGAGAAAACATTATTTCTATTTAGATAGATTCAAATTGGTAGTAATTAGCTGCTACAATGAAAATACATTTAGACAAGAAATATTCATCCCTATAAACCCCATTATTATAGGTGAGCTTTATTTCTACTTCAATTAACCTACTCCCTCCCCAAAATTGTTCTGGAGTCTCAAAGCCCACTTTAGGCAAAATGAAATTGTCTAAAGTTTCCTGAGCTGAAGTAATGACTTAGAAAGAGTCCAGATTTCTGTTTAGGAATTTGAGTGGGTCAGTGAGTGAGCTGACAAGCTCAGCTGAGTCATTTCCCAGACCTCGCCACTGAAATCCTTCAACATAATTAGGGACTTTAACCATTTTAACAGCATTATGCAGTTTTAACCATTTTCAACAGCATTATGCTCTATCCCTGAATTATTCATGTTACTTCTTAGAAAAGTCAAAAATCCATTCTGAAGTATCCAAAATAAAAAGGCAGAGCTACTTTTCTAATTTAGTTTTTTTTTTTTCTTATTTCAAGACCAGGTAATAGGATGCAGTTCAATTCAATTTTTTTATTTGTTTTATATTTTTACACAGCAACATTTGCACATATTATATGTAATAATATGCAATAAGAAACTGAATGTCATTACTCCAACTCCATCTTAATTAAGAAAAAAACTTATTCCTCCATGGTTTTACCCCTAAAGTACATTCTGCTTATTTGGCAATCAAGTTAACTTTCATTATTGCTTCTCTTTTGAACTCCCATTTTAAAGTAAATATTTATATTTTTTAGTTTAAGTACCATTAGAATATCTATAAAAGTCCATTGCTTTGTCCTAGTTCTGGAGTTATTTCAGAAATGACTAGATAAAGATCACCAGTGTTTTATATATATATATATATTCATTCTCTTGATTTGGCCTTCTGAGAACAGATATAGAAGAGTAGAAGGAAAATAAGAGGCAGGGGCTACTTTTTCTCTAACAATTTCAAATGCAAGGACATGGTATCCATGAGAAAGAAAATACTGCATAGACCAGAGGTCCCCAACTCCTTGAGCCATGAACTTGTACCAGTCTGTGGCCTGTTAGGAACCGGAAGTACAGAACAGGAGGTGAGTGGCAGGTGAATGAGTGAAGCTTCATCTGTATCTATAGCTGCTCCCCATCACTTGCATTACCACCAGAGCTCCACCTCCTGTGACATCAGTGGCAGCATTACATTCTCATAGGATCGCGAACCCTATTGTGAACTGCACATGCAGGGGATCTAGGTTGTGTGCTCCTTATGAGAGTCTAATGCCAGATGACCAGTCACTGTCTCCCATTACACCCAGATGGGACCATCCAGCTGCAGGAAAACAAGCCCAGGGCTCCCATTGGTTCTACATTATGGTGAGTTGCATTATTATTTTACATTATGATGTAGTAATAACAGAAATAAACTGCACAATAAATGTGATGTGCTTGAATTATCCCAAAACCTTCCCTCTCTTCTCTGGTCCGCAGAAAAACTGTCTTCCACAAAACCAGTCCCTGGTGCCAAAAAGGTTGGGCACCACTGATGTAGACTACTTGAAATATCAATGCTTCTGTGCAGTTCCTCCCTCTAAACACCGACCACTTCAGAAACATCAAGGCATCGCACATATATGGCTTTTGACATTAACGATTTCCCTCAAGCTGACTTTTTAAGTGCATAGCGAATCCACCCAATCCACTTATACAGGATTCATATTCTAAAAGACTTCTCCAAAAGATTTTATTGAAAATATTAGCAAAATATATCCATATTGAAAAATATCAGCCTTTGTGTTTCTACTATTTACTTATGAAACTCTGAAATCATAGCTTCTGTTTCAGAAATTATTGTTGTATCTAGAAAAGATGAAATTGAATAACAACCATAGCTATACCTTAATGAGCACTAAAATGTGCCAAACCTATAATAGATACATTAAACATAATATATTTAATGTCTATAAAAATCCTAATAATAGTTTCCTTTGAGAAATCCAAGATTTCTTTTAACAAAGGATCAAAAACAAATAGCTGGCCAGGCACAGTGGCTCACACCTGTAATAATCCCGGCACTTTAGGAAGCCAGGCAGGTTAGGAGTTGGAGACCAGCCTGACCAATATGGTGAAACCCTGTCTCTACTAAAAATACAAAAATTAGCCAGGTGTGGTGGCACACACCTGTAGTCCCAGCTACTTGGGAGTCTGAGGCAGGAGAATCACTTGAACCCAGGAGGCAGAGGCTGCAGTGAGCTGAGATCATGCCACTGTACTCCAGCCTGGGCAACACATTGAGACTTCATCTCAAAAAAAAAAAAAAAGAAAGAAAGAAAGAAAGAAAGCTAATAAGCCACTGAGCTAGACTATGCATCAATGTCTGAGTCCCAAATCACGTCTGAGTCCCAAACCAAAACCTATGCCCACCACTATAGAATATGATCTCTCATTAACAATGAACTCACTTAGTTTTAGACTTTTAGTAGTTTCTATGTGAATACCAAAAGGTTCTGAATGTGCATCTCACTAAAATTAGCACTTGAGCTAAGAGTAGGCTAAATATTTCTGAGCAGAAATGTCTATTATTTAATGTCTTAAAATATCTATTATTTTAAATAGTACCAACTACTGTAGAAAGCTCAAATGACAAGTTTACCTTCAGAAGAACCACAGTCTACCATGAACGCCTCGCACTTAGTTTATCATACTGAGTTCTTAAGAAAAATTTAGGATGTTATGGTTGAGTGTCTCTTATTTGGAGTTTTAGAAATTTCTTTAAACCATGGGACAATTAGCAGCCCCTCTGGACATATCTCCTGCCCTGAACTGTTTTGCTCAGATTCTCTTCTAATTCTCTAGAAAGCTATCTTCTAGATCATTTCCATCGAATCCTGAAAGGTAGCATAATAATCTGTAGATTCACAAAGCACTAAGCATTGAATGTAGTGGAATAAATAATGTGTCTTACACATATACTTGTTATTACATTTCAAATTTATGCAGATTTTACTGATTAACAAATTACAAGTTATGTGAAAATATTTTCATAGCATTTTTGTTATGTCAACCACCATGAAAAATACTATTAAGTAATAAAATGTGAATGTTTCCATTAATTTGTTTCTTACTTTAAAAAGAATTTCTCATAGCTGAAAAAGCTAGAAACCACTACACTAATCCTTAAACAGTAAAATTTCCATTCTATTAGGTTTATTGTAATTTGACCAGGAAAAGTAGTGTAATATCTTCTTCATAAGTGTTCAAGATTATAATATCAGACAAAGAAAAAACTCACAAGGAAAACATGAAAAGCCCCTAAAATATAATACTTCATCACCTGCACCTAAGAACTTAAGCGAACAAAAAGCTCCAATACTGACATTTAGGATACCCTTCCATTCTCTCTTCCAGCATAAATAATATCCAGTTTTGCAGCCTCTTAATACAAATAACTGAGATAAAGGGCCTGAAAATAAATGTAGTCTGGCCTTTGTTTCTTCCCAGTTATTGGCATGGGTTTTTGAAAGAATTTAGCAGTATGAAAGTGATGCATGGATATATTGAGCAAAATATGCAAGAGTCACTCTTTAATTAACATCACCAAAGATATTCAAACACCATACAACAGTAATTAGAGTGTGGAGCTATTTGTCCTGTAGTATTAAAGAATGTCAAGACTTCCATTATTTATAAAGCTGTATTTTTTCAGCCCTTCATTTCACTTGCTCAAATTGATTCTGAAACGATCTAGCTCCACCGTAAAACAAAATCGTTTTAAGACCCCAATATGTTGCCATTGCTAGAAATTGCCTAGATATTTACTTTATAGTCAGAAGTGATTAACCTTGATGAACTCTGAATTAATGTCTTTCCAAAAGTGATTTGAGAAAAATAATTCTGGCTGTTGGCTAAACCTTTGACCCACATAATTTCCCTTAGTTTTTTATCCTGAAACAGTAGAAAGAACTTAACTTTGAATATATACCTGTCAGACAATCTCAGCTTCATTTTCTGCCATTATATTATCTAATGCAAGTTGTTTGACTTCTTTGAATGCCCACCAACAGACTTCCTTCACTGTCTAACGAGAATTACATCAACACTGTTTCTTTATGCACAACTGACATAAAGTAGGATTTCGAAAAACAACCTATACTCATTTTCCTATAGGCTTTTTATTCACATCTCCTCTTCAGCTCTCAGCACTTGACTTTGACCTCTTGGCACATGGATTTGACCAGATCCATGAAATCTGGGGCTTACCTAGTATCAGCAAGAAGGAGGAAGAGCCAGTGAAATCATGATCATGGATCTAGCCAGTCCGGTTTGCAACTGTGTCTCTTCATTTGCTTAATTCATCCTCAATGGATATGTTTATTTTCAAGAAACTTGTAAGTAGTAGTTGCTAGTCATATGACAAGAAGAAATTCACATTTTTTTCAAATCCAGTCAAAAAGCTAAAACATATATCTATAATATTTTTTCATCTGTAACATCATGCGTTAAATTACAAAAACAAAACGGTTGCCATCAATAAATGTTGCTGGAGTTCATGGAATTTAAAAAGTTAAATGTTTGGATGCTGTGAATCAGATATGCAAAAATCTTTCATAAGTTTGTTTTCCCTGAATTTTCTCTGAAATGGAGCCTAGAGTGTTAAAATATCCTTCCAGAATCCCTCACAGCTGGGTTTAGCCATGAAACTCACTTCCAGCCAGTGAAACTTAAGCAGAAGTCATTAGATAGGTTTTCTAAAATGCAAAAGGTATACGTTTTGGCATTTAGCTTTTGCCATTTATTCTTTCCCTTTCTTCTGCCTGGAACATGGATACAATGCCTAGAGGTACAAGAGCCTTTTGGAACCATGGCCATAAAAAACACAATTTCAGCACAAAAGGAACCGAGGTATGAAGCTATTATACTGTTCAATTAGCCTAAGATATCCCACTTCCAAATTTCTTGTTGTATGACATAAATAAACCTCTTACTCATTTTACCACTATCAGTTGAGTTTTCTGCTATTTCTAATTAAAATTTATCCCAGTGGACGCAGCCTGAGTAGAGAATAGAATTTTGTTCAACAGAGAAGAATGAGAAAAAAATCCAGGTGGGAAAAATAGGAGGAAACATAGCCATATCCAAAAATGAACATCCTGTATTTGGGGGAAAAAAATGAATGCAACAAATTCACTGACGTCAAGCATATATAGGAGGTAGTAACAGACAAAATAGGTTTGTATCTATGGGAAGGGGTCCAAATATAGTCTCTGAATGTCCACAGAGTGGGAAATAGAGATTCATTGAAGGGTTGATGGGTCAACAGAGGAGGGGATTTAAGACATGTATATAGTAGTCTGCAAGGAATTTTTCAGTTGCTTAGTCCTCATATACATAGGGCTGGCATATGTCATTTTTAAAGACCTAGAATGGCACATCTATTCAGCATCTATTTCTAGTAATTTGCTCTATGTATTCTGTGAAGCAGTCCTGATACTTGATCCATAGTAAAACTAGGAAGAGGCCTCAAAATAAAAAAGCAAGGAAGTATTTATCCCTTAGGCACTTTTTTTTTCTTTTGAGACAGAGTCTCTCTCTGTCACCCAGGCTGGAGTACAGTGGCACAATCTCAGCTCACTGCAACCTCTGCCTCCTGGGTTCAGGAGATTCTCCTGCCTCGCCCTCACAAATAGCTGGGATTACAGGCATACACCACCACACTCAACTAATTTTTTGTATTTTTATTAGAGATGGGGTTTCATCATTTTGGCCAGGCTGGTCTTGAACTCCTGACCTCAGGTGATTCACCTGCCTTGGCCTCCCAAAGTGCTGGGATTCAGGTGTGAGCCCTTTAGGTACTTTTGTTCTTTACATGGTATAAAAACTCTTTACTTTATGTTACCTCTCATATCACTTCTGTCACCAACTGATTTAGTCATTCCAGACTGCTATAACAAGATACTCTAAATTGGGTGGCTTAAACAATAGAAATTTATTTCTCATAGTTCTAGAGGCTGGGAAGTTCAAGCCCAGAGTGCTGGCAGATTTGGTGTCTGGTGAGGGCTTTTCCCTGGTATGAACTCACAGGGCCTTTGCTTGGTGCATGCACAGAGATTGGCAGGGGGCGCGGGGGAAGGAGGTTCTCATCTTTTCGTCTTCCTCCAAAGGCACTAATCCCTCCATGAGGGCTCAACCCTCATGACCTAATTACCTCCCAATACCCCACTTCCAAGTACCATCACATTGGGGATTAGGGTTGCAACATATGAATTTCAGCAGACACTCACATTCAGTCTATAGCACCAACTAATGCTGTAATGGTGGCAACTAGTCCCCAGTACCTGCTGCACCTGCAGAACAGATCAAATTGGACTTTATCAGTCCAACCTTTATACAATGGAAGAACCTGTAGGCCTAAGCATGGGTTCCCCTGGAAGCAGAAGCTGATATAAGTATTGGAGCCCAAGTCTTTTACTTGGGGAGGGAAAGAACACCAATTAGGGAGTGGAGAAGTCGGTGAAGGAAGGGGAGGCATTCAATACAGAGAGTTTCTAGAGCTCAATCCCACTGGAAAAGCCCTAGATTTAACCTGAGAAGGAAGGAACATGGTGTATTTATTAGTCATTGGTTGGGCAATGTCATTTCTCGTGCACTTTGGGCCAGTCATGGGCACAGGCAGAGGTGCATTCTTTAGTAGGAGAGAAAGTCCTCTCTCCTCCAGCAGGCCATAGTGTATGGAAGTCTGATGGCAGGCACTAATGTAGTAAGGAAATAGGAGTGTAGAAATATGAGTGGAGAACTGTATTAGTCCATTTCCTGCTGCTGATAAAGACATACCCAAGACTTAGCCATTTGCAAAAGAAAGAGGTTTAATGGACTTATAGTTTCATATGGCTGAGGAAGCCTCAAAATTATGGTAGAAGGCAAGGAGGAGCAAGCAAGTCACACCTTACATAGATGGCAGCAGGCAAAGAGAAAGAGCTTGTGCAGGGAAACTCTTCCTTATAGAACCATCAGATCTTGTGAGACTTATTCACTATCATGAGAACAGCACAGGAAAGACCTGCCCCCATGACTCAATTACTTCCCACTGGATCCCTCTCACAACATGTGGGAATTCAAGATGAGATTTGAGTGGAGACACAGCCAAACCATATGAAGAACCAACAGCACGCTTGGGCTGGCCAATGACAGTCCAGGGATGATTTTAAGCAGCAAAGTTCTAGTTCTGCAGAAACTATAAAATGACCCAAACACAGGAATTGAGGAGAGACAGAAAGATTAAGGACACACCAGCAGAGCATAAGACTCTAGTTTTCCTTTTCTTTGCTGTATTTCAGAAACCAGATTATGAAACCCAAAATTCCTCCAGAAAGTAGCTAAGAGGGAATATTCAAGTGGGACTTGCTTATACTCTAGGAAAATTATAATAGACCAGTTGTAAAAAATGCCCTTTTAGATAAAAGTTAAAAAACAAATACTGGTTAAAATAACAAGGTTTACAATTATTCCTTTCACTTTTGACAAACCCAGGATGTAATCAATATGATAAAGAATAAGTCAAATATTAAGATCAGAGTCTAACATCTCAATACTAGGCAAGAATCAGGACAGGAAGCCGTGCTTGGAAGCCTCCAATGTGCTAAGAACTTCCACCACTGTAACTTTTTTTCCCCTCTAACAAACACCAATATAAGACTATGTGCCAGGCACTGTTCTATAAGTAAAACAGAATAAAATTAAAATAGAACTAAATAAACAAAACAAAATAGAAAGAAAAATAAAACTCAATTCCTTCTCCTGTATATATGAATTACTTACTATGATTTATCCCCATTTTACAGGTAGAAGCATAAAGAGGTTAAGGAACATCCTGAAGGAAAATCTATCTCCAAAGTACATGGTTTTAATCATTATAGTCTTCCAACCTCCTCTAAATAATAATTTGATAGATACTGGAGTATATGGCTATGCCTAAAATCCGTATTATTAAGACAAGTTTTTGCCTTCTTATTACTATCAATGGCCTATCATTAGGCTGCAGGGGGAAGGTCAGGAGAGAAGAGCTGAGTCTGCTGGGCTAAGTGTAACAATCACATCATCTCTATCTTCCAAATGTTTGGTATACCAGAAATAAGCTCAACTGGCTAAAGTAAGAGTACAGTAACTGAGACTCACACTAGACAATCTTGAATGCCAGCCAATAAGTTTCATCTTTATTATCCTGGAAACACAATCATAAAGAACCATTGAAGAATCTGAGCACGAACTTACAAGCCCTTACATGTGATCAGGTGTCAGACTGAGCAACACAAATAGTGGCCATGTAGTAGTAAGTGTCAGGCAAGAGGGATTCCAGAAAATCACAACTATCTGAAAAAGTCTACCTCCTTCTGAAGGTCATAACATAATTGCTACTGTCACTCTAGTCTTCTAACATGCAAAATCCTATAAAGCAATAACAGTTGGGTTCACATTGAAGAAAAAAAGACAGCTCGTAATTGTCATGTAAACCTTCATCATCACAGATGCCAATTATGTTCTCTGGATCCTTGAATTCATTCTCAAAGCAGAGAGAAAAATGCTATTTTCTTTCAATAAGAGCCACCCGGAATGACAAACATTCTTTCCTCAAGGTTGGGTTCCAGCTAGACCCAGAAAGGTATTCAACAGCTGGTTTCTCACATCTCCATTTGACAGCCAAAGGCTTTTAGAAAATACTCATTTTGATATTAACAAGTTCAGGGATTGGTAGCTTGAATTATGTGTCTCTAGTCATCTAATTTCTGTAGGAGATCGCCATTCACACTTATCTTCACATTTTTCTACCTACAAACATATCCCAGAAGTGCTTTGCAGAACTGACTGCCTCTCCAGATCCCTGTGGTTTTTTTTCTATGCATGCCCACTTTCCAGTGCCAGAAATTTTGCTTAATCGGTATGGGCTAGATCCTGAGGATGTACATTTTTTCAGATACCGCAGGTGACTCTGATGCAAAGCAGGCTTGAGAACTACACCACAGCAATAAAATGATGATGGTTGTTAACACTGTGTGCATTCCTGCATGTGCCAGGGACTTGGCTAAAGGATTTAAGTGTCTTAACTCATTTTTATCTTCACTGCAACCTTCTGAGGTTGGGACTATTATTACCTCCATTGTTAAGAAATCTGAGGCAGAAATAAACTGGGTAACTTTCCCAAAGTAATACAGTGGATCCAGGATTTAATACCAGGCAGTCTGCCATAAACATATACACATGCTCCTTACACCAGCTAAGAAAAAGCCATTATTTCTATAGCCCACGCAGTAGTTTAAGATCTTAATTCTTAAAGCTTAAATAGGCCGGGCGTGGTGGCTCACGCCTGTAATCCCAGCACTTTGGGAGGCCGAGGTGGGCGGATCACAAGGTCAGGAGATCGAGACCATGGTGAAACCCCGTCTCTACTAAAAATAGAAAAAAATTAGCCGGGCGCAGGGGCGGGCGCCTGTAGTCCCAGCTACTCGGGAGGCTGAGGCAGGAGAATGGCGTGAACCCGGGAGGCGGAGCTTGCAGTGAGCCGAGATTGCGCCACTGCACTCCAGCCTGGGCGACAGAGCGAGACTCCGTCTCAAAAAAAAAAAAAAAAAGCTTAAATAATATTTAAATGAAATTGACTTGAATTATCCATATTATATTGCATACCTGAGATGTCTACACAGGGGCTGACAAGTGGTCAGGTGTGGCTTTCACTGAATTAGCTCAGTTCAAGCAGCATCCTGTCTACTGCATTCACTTGCCCATGTTTCATTCAAATAGAAATAAAGAAAAAACTAAACTAAATGGTAGGTTTTATAGGGTAATGTATAGCAAACTTCTTTACCGATTTCTTAGGTGAAACAGAGAGTTTATTACTTTTTAAGCGTAGCAAGATAACTTAAAATTGAATAAGGATGCCCTTTTATTAAAATTTCTCCAGCCACCTAAGCTGGTTGCTCAGCCACACCCCACTGTCTTGTTTTCTCTCTCAGTTTCCTTCTATCTTATCTAGTCTTTGCTTTCCCATCACCCCTGCATTTCTCTTCATTCTGAAGTAAAGGCTGGGTGCAGTGGCTCACACCTGTAACCCGAGCACTTTGAGAGGCCGAGGTGGGCAGATCGCTTAAGCCCAGGAGTTCAAGGTCAGCCTAAGCAACATGATGAAAACCATTGCTCAAAAAAAAAAAAAAAAATACAAAAATTAACCAGGTGTGGTGGCGTGCACCTGTGGTCTCAGCTACTAGAGAGGCTGAGGTGATCAGATCGATTGAGCCCAGGAGGTCGAGGCTGCAGTGAGCCAAGACTGTGCCATTGCACTCCAGCCTGGATGACAGAATGAGACCCTATCTCTAAAAATAAAAATAAAGACATTTAGCAATTGCACTGACTGTCTCAGGTGTAGTCTTCAGCCTTAGTGGCCCACCATCAAATACTTACATTCAATTATAAGTGGCTTATCAAAGTATTTTCTTTTTTTTTTTTTTTTTTTTTGAGAGGGAGTCTCGCTCTGTCGCCCAGGCTGGAGTGCAGTGGCCGGATCACAGATCACTGCAAGCTCCACCTCCCGGGTTCACGCCATTCTCCTGCCTCAGCCTCCCGAGTAGCTGAGACTACAGGCACCCGCCACCTGGCCTGGCTAAGTTTTTTGTAATTTTTTAGTAGAGACGGGGTTTCACCGTGTTAGCCAGGATGGTCTCAATCTCCTGACCTCGTGATCCGCCCGTCTCAGCCTCCCAAAGTGCTGGGATTACAGGCTTGAGCCACCACACCCGGCCCTATCAAAGTATTTTCTTACATAAAAGTAGCACTTTCCCTGGATGATATTGTTTGTTTTGCTTGTTTTCCATCTTTAAGAATGTTCTCTTTACCAGGGACAGGGCTGTGTCTTTCGTTTTACAAAATAAATATGAGATATAGTCCCTAATCAAAGGTGGTGAGGTAAGACCATATGATTTGATTATGAATGACACAAGAAAATCTATAATGATAATATTATAAAGTACGCTAAACATCAGTCAGGATATATGACTGAATATAAATGAATGAAAAATGTAAAAACATTAAAAGTTGAATTAAGAAAAAAAAAGATGATTTAATAAGAAATGAGTATATACATAAGAGCCCTGGGAGTATTGTAAACTTGGAAATTCAGAGAAGAGAAAAAATACAGTCCAGAGACGTAAAAGAAAATATTACAGAGAAGAGGACACCTTGACTAAGTAGGATTCAGAGGATCAGGAATATGAAGTGGAAGACATTTGTATCTCACCCCAGATCAATTCAATCAGAATCTCCCCAGATGGGACCTGAAGCATGATCTATTGTCCAAACCCTCCAAGTGATTCTAATACATATCCTTGTTAATCATCATGTTTCATCTAGTGCCTCATGGCTTACCTACTGAGAAAAATGTCAGTCAGGGTAACGCAATTCATGACAAGGGATTATCTAATATGGGATGGTTTGTCAAATTTTCTAATTGTCTTTACGTTATACACACGATAGGCTCGAAATACTGCATCTGGACAACATGGCAAAACTCCGTCTCTCCAAAAAACTTTTTTTTAATTTTTTAAAGATCTAGTATATTCTAAATTATAACCAGAAGATGGGTTAGGAAATGCTCCTGAATTCTTATCACCTTATCTTACTGTGTCATTCTTCTAGTTACACATTAGCAGCAGCAGCTTTGGAAGTGGGTACCTGTCAACTGCCTGCCAGATGGACAAAGCTTACCCTGTAAGAGAAACACTGTAGAAGCACTACATACTTCCAGCTTTCATGGACTGTGCATTGTTATTGGTAGAATACAGGTAATAACCAAATCAATGTGATTCAAAATAATACCGGAAATTGTTTCCAGAACAAACTCAAGCTTCCAGAAGGACTCCAGGAAAGACTTCCACTTACAGTTATAGAGGACTACCTGCAATCAGCCATCTGTTGCTGAAAACAGCTAGAAATCCTGGATATAAAAAATATTAACTAATTAATTTAAAACCTGAAGGCAATGTGCAACCAAAGTTTCAAGGACTTGACAGTTAACATCCCTGAGAGAAGGGAAGTATAGAGAGGTAACTCCCAAATTCATCATCATATTTTTCCTCAAGTCATTTGACTTTTTAAAAAAATTCTATTTTTTATTTGACACATAATAATGGTACATATTTATGGCATACCTAGTGATTTTTTGATACATAAAATGTATAGTGATCAAATCAGGGTAATTAGCCTATCTATTATTCAAATACTTACTATTTATTTGCTTTGAGAACATCCTATATCCTCTTCTAGCTATTTGAAAATATATATATTATTAACTACAGCCATCCTTCAGTGTTATGGGACACTAGAACTTATTCCTCCTAACTAGCTCTAATTTTGTATCTTTTAACAAATCTCTCCCTATGTCCCCCCTCCCCTCTCACTTCCCAGCCTCTAGTATCCTCTGTGCTACTTTTTACTTCCATGAGATCAACTTTCTTAGCTTCCACAAATGAGTGAGAACATGCTGTATTTATCTTCCCAGGACTGGCTTATGTCACTCAACGTAATGTCCTCCAATTCCATCCCTGTTACCATGGATGACAGAAATGACAGGATTCCATTCTTTTTATGGTTGAATGATATTCCACTTTGTATATATATTACATTTTCTTTACCCATTCTCTGATATTGTATACCTGGGTTGATTTCAAATCTTGACTATTGTGAATAGTGCTGCAGTAAACACAGGGGTGCAAATATCTCTGATAGACTGACTTCCTTTGCTCTGGACAAATACCCAGTAGTGGGATTGCTGGGTCACATGGTAGTTCTATTTATACACATAGACTTTTTTTAAAAGTGCTGGCTGAGAGACTAAAAAGCTACACAGGAAGCAGCAATTCAAAGGCTGAAAAGTTGAGCAGAGTTCAGCAGGGAGTTCAGTGGTTCATGGGACTGGGAAAACAAAAACTGGAGAGGGAAAGAGCTTAGTAAACACTCCTAACTTTCACCTGGGACTCACAAAGGGATATGCTACTGGATCAAGGGCAACTAGAAATAGAACAGCTCTTCTAAAAACTTAAAATAGAGCTGCAAATCAACTTAATTTCTGAAGAGACTGAATTGTTCTTCCCCAGACTACCTGCATACCAGAATCAAAGGCAAATTCTCTGTGGAAGGACATAACATTGTGCAGAGTCCCAAAACTGTTCTATAATTTTCACATAAGACTACAAAAAAGAGTAATTTCTGTAAAATAGGGATAACAAAATTTATCCTATACCATAATTATGAAGATTGTAGAAGTCTGTAAATTATCTGGTACACTGATGCTCAACAAATGAAAACTCTAAGAGTGGGCAACAAGAATATATTTATAGAATATGTAATTTTTAAAATACTTCCTTTTATTCTTTCTGCAAGAGACACTGGGGAGCTGATTAATAACTGTGTTATATGAGACAAAGGTGTGCTGGTTTTATGATTAGACTAACACTAGTATTAGAAACTACAGACAGATACTTTCTCTTGTCAGCGCCTAAGCAAGAAACCAGAAGTCAGCAAAGACAGCAATTCTGCATGAATGAAGCGAGCACAGCTTGAAAAGCACTTAAGCCTCACTTTTCTAACCATTGTCACCATGTCAAATCCCAAGCTGTTATGTTTATCATTAAACAAAATTTCTGCATATAACATCACAACCTAATGTTTCATAATCGAGGGAAACTACCCTTTCACTATGGGTGTTCCCTTAAGGACTAAAAATGGAAATGCATTATCCACACTTTTAAAGATTCTACATTGTACCGCTCTTAGAATGTCAGAAAATAGGCCAGGTGTGGTGGCTCACACCTGTAATCTCAACACTTTGGGAGGCCGAGGCAGGTGGATCACCTCAGGTCAGGAGTTGGAGAAACATGGCAAAACCCCATCATCACTAAAAATACAAAAATTAGCTGGGCATGGTGGTGCACGCCTGCAATCTCAGCTACTCAGGAGGCTGAGGCAAGAGAATTGCTTGAACCTGGGAGGTGGAAGCTGCAGTAAGCTGAAATCACGCCACTGCACTCCAGCCTGGGTGACAAAGACCCTCAAAAAAAAAAAAGTCAGAATAGTGTTGAATTAGGAATTAAATGTACCTCGAATTTATTAAGTGCTTGAAAACACGAGTTCTTGTTTTTATATTTTTAAAAATTGATATAAAATTTTTATATCAAAAAATGATAGTTTCTTTTTCTATGCAGAAACTCTTTAATTAGATCCCATTTGTTAATTTTGGTGTTTATATACTAGTAGCTAAGAATATAAGGCATAAGAAACCTAAGTGCCAACAACAGCCAATGTAATACTAAATTATACTAAATTTAGGTAAACTTAAGGCTGAATTTAGTAGAACTCATGGCTTCAATTTTACTTGTGCCATTTAGTCATCAGATTTGAAATATCCAAATGCTACTTTCTAGGTTGTACCCAAGAAATAACTGTGCCCAGAATAACTATGTCCAAGATTTTAGAAACACCACAACATAGAACGTATATTGATAAGATACACAAGATGCCAAAAAAATTTTAGATTAAAATGTTTTTATAAATAAACAACTGTTTACAACTATTATGCCACAAACACTGCACTGGTGGTGACACATTTGAGAGGACGCACTAAAAAGGGTTGGGAAAATTATGATTATTCAAGTCAGATTTTTCTTATAGTCTGCACTCTTGAACTCTAATAAGACATTCAAAGAAGTAAGATGTTCCTAAGTACAATAAAATTACTGTACTCTGTATGATGAGTTTCTTTCCCCCAAAGGATGGAGAAAAATTGAGAGATGCATGGAAAGTTCATGACTTCTGATGAATGCCAATAACAGACAAAACGTGGAATACAGAACAAGAAGATTGAATAAACAGGGAATGACAATGACATATATTGACAGTTTCAAACAAGTATCAAACAGGATTTTTTGATCACAGAAAAATGAAATACTAGATCCTTGATTTTTAAACAATTTTCAAAACCACTTCTACCTTAAAATGTATTCTGAGACTGGCAAACGAGACATAACAGCCGTTGAATATTTCAGCAAATGGACAACAATTTTTGGCTGAAGCACTCTTTTTACTTTAAGAAAGATTCAGTTTATAATAGTAACGAAAACTAGCACAGACCTAAGAATTAACATGAGACTATTCAAGAGATACATAAACAAAGTTATTATATTTTAAACCTTGTTCATGGGCATAAGATGAGACCAGAACACAGAGAGAGGAACACCATGTTTTGGATTGAAGGGAAAAGTACCATAAGCCTATTTATTTTTCTCAAATAAATCTATCAAACCAATGTAATTTTCATCAAATGCAAACTTAAATTTTATAGAACTTTACAAAGTTATTCTACATTCAATTGAAAAAGTAAATGGGAAAAATAGGCAATAAAATCTTAAAGAAATAAAAAAGAGTAAAGAATGATTCACTTGACCGCTCAAATACCAAAACATAACAGCAAGTTTGGGAACCCCAAAGAAGGGTGAAGTAGATAAATCACCCTAAACAGTACAAAACAGGCCTATGCACATACAAGGAATTAATACATGATCACAGTGCTATTTCAGATAATTGGGGAAGATTGCATTAAAATAGTCAGCTATACACTTGAAAAACTAAAGACAGATCTCTATATCACTCATATAGAAAAATAAATTCCTGCCATGTTAAGGATCTAAATGGTCTGGGAGTGGTGGCTCACACCTGTAATCCCAGTACTTTGACAGGCCAGGACAGGAGGATTGCTTGAGCCCATGAGTTCAGAAACAACCAGGGCAACACAGTGAGAACCTATCTCTACAAAAAAGAAAATCTAATTAGTAAGTCATGATAGCATGTACTTGTAATCCTAACTACTCAGGAGGCTGAGGTGGGAGGATCACATGAGCCCCAGGAGTTTGAGGCTACAGTGAGCCATGATCTTGCAACTGTATTGCAGCTTGGATGACAGTGAGACCCTGACTCAAAAAATAATAATGATAAATAAATATCTGAATGTAAACAATAAAAATACAAACTTTTAGAAGAAAATCTAGGAAATTATATTTTGATAGGAAAGGCCTTAAACAACTAAATCCCAATACCATAAAAATTTCTAATTTGACTTTTAAAAAGCCAAATTTTGAATCACAAAAATCCCTTAATTGTACTGTATAGAGAATATCTATAAGTTATTTTTAAATAAATATAATGTCTCTGGGATACATGAACAAGAAATTAACAGAAGAAATACAAATTTCAAATAAACATTTGAAATGATAAAATCTTTAGGAATCATAGGAATTCAAATTTATCATCAGCCTAGCATAAATTTTAATAACTGATAAAATTTACTGTTGTCATGTCTTTATACTACTGACAAGAATATAAAATATCACAACCATTTTAGAGAACATTAAAATGTGCACAAACATAGATTCAACGATGTCACTGCTATAAATTTATCCCTCTGAAATACTTGAATATGTGCACAAAAGCATTTATTAAAGCATTGCTTATAACAATAAAACGATAAGTGACTCAATTTAAAAAACTGTATATATTATGATGATCTACTATGTGGAATTATATTTAGATGTTAAAAAGAAAATGGAAGGCTTAGTGTTCTAACATAAAAAATTCTCCCAAAATATAAGTAAAATAATTAAGGTGGCACACCATATATACATTCAAATAACATTGTGTTTGAGAAATACAGACATATTATGCATACACATGTAGATTAAAAGAAAGCTATCTGAAAATATAACAGTCAATATTAATAGTAATTAACCTTAGGAAGTAAGAGATAACTTCCTTTAAACTATGCATAGAGTAAGTGGCAAAAAATTATAGCCAAGCCACTGAATTACATTGTAATATGTACTTAACAAGTCTACACTGTCAATAAAATAATTTGATACATAATAAATATGTAACTAACCTTATATATTGACATTTTTTATTAACACAGAAAAAAAGCAATACTAACATGCATTCACAGAAATGGAATTTTGAGTTTTCATTTACATTCTCAGTCTTATAGAAACATACTGGTGACAGTAGGCTCCAGATGTATAAACGCCAAACTATGGAATCAAAATGAAGCCAAGCTTAAAATTATCATTCTCCTCATCAGTTCTATAGTATTCAGGATCAAAATTAATCTTGCAGAAGGTAAAGAGATACCATATATTTATTTTTTAATAGTTATTTTGCTTTTGCAATTTGCATACATTCATAGGTAAACTTTAATAACACTCTGGTTTCATGTAGTTATTTATTTTAACCAGTATTTTAATGCATTTCAAAGAGACCAGCTATTTATGCTGTAATAACAGTCTGAAACTGGCTAGAACAAATCCTCCAAATCTTTATAGTAAATACAATCTCAATCCAATTTCTAATACATATTTATTTTTTGACTGGGGAATAGCATACTGATTTTAAAGTTCATGAGGGAAACTAAGTACTCAAGGAAAACCCATACATTTTTGAAACAAAAATAGTAAAGAATCTCAAAACTTTAACAATAAAGACTCAGTAATTAAAATGGCCTATTGTTAATTCAGAAATAAGCATAAAAATGAACACATGCTTATAATTTCACATTCATTGAGAATGTGATATATAAATTATTATCAATAAAGAAATAGAAAGCCATTCAGTAAATGCTATCAGACAATTGGCTATTTGAGAAAAAATAAGTTGTACTCACTTAAACATAAGTTCTAAGTAGTGAATACAAAACAAATATTCCAACAAATACAGTAATAATTTATAAGATTTAGGTGAAGAACTTTATAAGCAAGATAAGAACCATAAAAACTAAGGTCACCAAATTTAAAATTCAGTTAAACACAAATACCATAAGCAAAGGTTAAAATTTACAAAAATATTGAAGCTATATGCACTCTATAAAGCAAGTAAGTAATATCTGTATTACATTAAAAGTTCCTATAAAATTATAAGAAAAAGACAAGCATCTCAATAGAAAAAAATGGACAAATAATATAAATTGGCAATTTAGCTAGGAAGAAATATAAAACCTTATATGTGAATGAACTTTAAGCCAGCCAGTCTGCTTCTGGGATACTATTCCACAGAAATATTAGAAATTAGTACCAGCACAAACACGAAGTTTCCACTGACATCCTACTTGTCATAGAAAGAAATCTTTGTCCTTTAAAATGAAAATATTCTGGATATTAACCTTTGTCAGATGGATAGGTTGCAAAAATTTTCTCTGATTCTATAGGTTGACTGTTCACTCTGATGATAGTTTCTTTTGCTGTGCAGAAACTCTTTAGTTTAATTAGATCCCATTTGCTAATTTTGGCTTTTAGAACTTAAACAAATTTACAAGAGAAAAAAAAACCCCATCAAAAAGTGGGCGAAGGATATGAAAAGATACTTCTCCAAAGAAGACATTTATGTGGCCAACAAACATATGAAAAAAAGCTCATCATCACTGGTCATTAGAGAAATGCAAATCAAAACCACAGTGAGATACCATCTCATGCCAGTTAGAATGACGATCATTAAAAAGTCAGAAAAAAACAGATGCTGGAGAGGATGTGGAGAACTAGGAATGCTTTTACTCTGTGGGTAGAAGTATAAGTTAGTTCAACCATTGTGGAAAACAGCGTGGCGATTCCTTAAGGATCTAGAACTAGAAATACCATTTGGCCAGCAATCCCATTACGGGGTATATACCCAAAGGATTATAAATCATGCTACTATAATGATACACGCACATGTATGTTTATTGTGGCACTAATCACAAGAGCAAAGACTTAGAACCAACTGAAATGTCCATCAGTGATAGACCGGATAAAGAAAATGTGGCACCTATACACCACGGAATACTATACAGCCATAAAAAAATGAGTTCATGTCCTTTGCAGGGACATGGATGAAGCTGGAAACCATTATTCTTAGTAAACTAACACAAAAACAGAAAACAAAACACAGCATGTTCTCATTCATAAGTGGAAGTTGAACAATGAGAACACATGGACACAGGGAGGGGAACATCACACACTGGGCCTGTCAGGGGGTAGGGGATAGGGGAAGGATAGCATTAGGAGAAGTACCTAATGTAGATGACGGGTTGATGGGTGCAGCAAATCACCATGGCACATGTATACCTACGTAACAAACCTGCACATTGTGCACATGTACCCCAGAACTTAAAGTATAACTTTAAAAAAAGGAAAATATTTAACCAAATTAAACAACAAACAGACTATCATGAAATCATTTAAGGAATGAGGAAAATCATATATTACACCCAAGAGGGGAGGATTTAATTGGCCAAGCCAAAGTCACATAATCAAAAGCAAGTTACTGAAGAATATCATGATATAATATCATTTGAAATATCCAAATGGCAGAAAACCAAATACCATATGTTCTCACTTATTACTGGCAGCTAAATGATGAGAACTTAGGAACACAAAGATAGAAACAACAGACATTAGGTCTACTTAAGGGTGGGGTGTGGGAGGAGGGAGAAGAACAGAAAAGATCACTATTGGGTACTGGGCTTAATTTCTGGGTTATTAAAAATAATCTCTACAAAAACATTGGGATGAAATTGTACTGCTGTTGAGTTCTTTTAAAGATATAAAAACTAGACAATGTCCATACTGTTTAAAATATTTCAGGAATAGACAAAATGGGAAGCACCCGAATTCTTATTATACAGCTCAACCCATCTGGAAAATAAGATTAGCAGGCAATAAGCAAACAGACAAAAAAAGTCAGATTAATTTGACATATAATACAATCAAACAGACTAAATAAATACCTTACAAATCAAATCAGAAATGTATAAAAATATAATATATAATGAATAGCTTGTTACTAGTTTTATATTAATATATCTACCAATAAATGTATTAAAAGTAAAATAGAAAGCATAGGATTATCTTGAGAGATGCTGAAAAGTCATTTGATACAAATCAGATTTTTTTAAATCTCAATAGAACAAAATAGAAAATACTTTTGTGGTATATCAGCAGACCTCATTGGTTGTTTACACATTAGCCATTCTTTTGTCCTTCTTTCCTTCCTCCAGAACCACCCCTCCTTCCTCTGGCCTTTCATGTTTCATTCCTTAATCAGCAAAAGTCTTCACTGTTTCTTTCTAGGGAAATAAAATAAGTGCTTTCCATTCTCCCCTTTTATGAATGTATAGACAATACCAATGGATTAGCATTTCTAATCCATTAATGTACCTGTGAAAAAGAAGATTAAGTTCTATTTTCTCTATAAACCTGAACTATGGGGAACCAGATTGATACTTGAGGGAGAAAAATTATACATCATCCAAAGACACTGGGCATGGAGTTAGATGCAATAGCTGAATAAGATCTTGGAGTCCGTTCCTGTGAGAAAGATGTTAACAAGTTAACAAGGTGTGCAATGAAACAGTTGGCCATTTAGCTGAGTCCTTAAAAAGACATTTCTCAACAGAAGACGTACAAATGGCCAACAGGCATATGAAACGTTGTTCAACATCACTAATTATCAGGGAAATGCAAATCAAAACAACAGTGATATATTACCTCACACTTATCAGGATGGCTATTACCAAATAAAACATTAGATTTGGTGAGGATGTGTAGAAAAGAGAGCCCTTGTAGACAGCGGAAATGTACATTGGTGCAGGCACTGCAGAAAACAGTATGGAGGTTCCTCAAAACGTTAAATATAGAACCATATGACCCAGCAATCTCAGTTCTGGATATATACCCAAAGGAACTGCAGTCAGGATCTCAAAGAGATACCTGCACTGTCATATTCATTGCAGGATAATCAACAATATTCAAGACATGAAAACAACCTAAATGTCCACCAATGGAGGAATAAATAGAGAAAACGTGAAATATACATACAGAGGAATATTATTCAGCCTCAAAAAGGAAATCCTGCCATATGCAACAACATAGGTGAACCTGGATTATAATGCTAAGTAAAATAATCCATATAGTGAAGGACAAATACTGTGTGATCCTACTCAGAAGAGGAATCTAAAATAGTCAAACTCATAAAAGCTCAGCAGAGTGGTGGTTGCCAGTGGCTGAGGGTGGAGCGATGGGGCAGTATTGGTCATAGGGTACAAGAGTATGACGTTTCAGTCATGCAAGATAAATAAGTCTTAGAGATCTACTGTACAGCATGAGACCTATAGCCGACAATATTACATTGCATACTTTAAAAAAATTTACTAAGAGACAGATCCTATATTAAGTGTTCTGGAAGGCAGGAAGGCAGGAAGGCAGGGAGGCAGGGAGGGAGGGAGGGAGGGAGGAAGGAAGGAAAGGAAGGGAGGGAGGGAGGGAGAGAGGGAGGGAGGAAGGGAGGGAAAAGAAGAAGGGAGGAATGGATGGAGGAAGGGAGGGAGTGACAATGAGGGAGGATGGGAGCAGAGAGGAAGGATGGGAGGAAGGAAGTCTTTGGAGATTATTGGAAAGTTTACAGCATTGATTGTGGTCATTGTTTCACAGGTGTACACTTATCTCCAATCTCATCAAGGTGTATACATTAAATATGTACAGCTTTTTACATGCCCATCATACTCAATGAAGTGGTTTTGTTTTTAAAGGGTGACAGGAAGTTTCAGTCTCCATTTAATCCAATATCTTTAACCAGAATTTTTTTTTTTTTGAGACAGGGTCTCACTCTGTTGTCCAGGCTGGAATGCAGCGGTGTGATTTCAGCTCACTGCAACCTCCGCCTCCCTCTAACTGGAATTATAATATCCACTCCTTTTTTATTTAACCCCTAATGCATTATATAAAAAACAATTCCCTTAATATCCTATAATAACTTGTTGTATCATAATAGCTCACTTCCTAATGAAATCGAAATTTTTGCTTCAACTCATGATGGAAATTAAAATCACCAAATAATTACTGTTCAATAATGCAGTTATAAAACATGTGCCTGGGATACCGCACTACTCCTGCTTCCAAGCATAGTTCGTGTGTCTTATAAAGCTAAAAGGTAAATTTCTCTGACTTGTGAAGGGTCTATATTAAGGTGATTTCTAACAACAAGAATGTACTCCCTGTAAAAATAAAATTGATTGCTTCAAGTCTTCATGATGAGTCAATTTAATTAAATAAAATCCCTCCTGAGTGAAATACTTAATATTCCACCTCAAAATGTATTTAATTACCTGTGTTACCATTTTTACTTTCTGAATAATACCCATAAAAAGATGAGAGTTCCAGAACATTATAAAATTATAAATCCATAAAGAAAACTTTATTTGGGTTCAACTTGGAGAGTAAATGCCACCGACCCACAGGAGTTATTAGAATGCACGTACTTGCTATTTACTTTAAACTATAATGGCATTTTCTAGGCAACATTAGAGCAGGAGACAGTAAGTCATTTTCCTTGAGAAAAATGCAGTTTTACTCTGATGGTTTTCAAGCCCAGTATTTCCTCAAAGGATGAACACTCTGCTTTCAAACACAATTTGTGATTGTTCCCAAAAGAATGAACAGTGTGAAACAGGAAAAGATTATTATTTCTATTCTGACCATTATTCTCTCCATTTATCCCACTAAATGCATAAGAAATGAAAGAATTTTAAGCAGCAGCCATTAAACAAGCACAGAGAGTGAAGGAACTACACTGAAAAATAATATCCAGAGGGGAAATTTTTTCCTTACAATAAAGGTTCCATTAAAGTGCTGTCTAACTTTAAGAGTTTAATAATTGAAGAGCATCTTTTCCATTATCTTACCAACTATCAAATATACTGTCCACATTATGTACCCACTGAATACCAAAAAGCCCAAGTATCTCCTAGGATAAGTAGACCAAAGTCTTAGGGGATGACCATTGTCCATTTTTCTCTGAAACTATCTCCAAAATAGAAAATGAATAAGTATTAGACCATTCATTCTTTAATTATTTGAGATTGTAGAATTATTTTCAAAGTCCCAGAATAGTCTTGATCTAAGTTATTATGGAACCCATAATCTGTCCCATTAAATACAAGGGATTTAAATACAAAACCAAAATGAATGAAAGATCATACAACCAGCCCCTTACAAGCAAGATTTTTCTTTTTTCCTTTTTCTTTTTCTTTTTTTCTTTTTTTTCTCTTTTTTTATTTGTTGAGACAGAGTCTGGCTTTGTCACCCAGGCTGAAGTATAGTGGTACGATCATGGCTCACTGCAGCCTCAACCTCCTGGGCTCAAGAGATCCTCCCACATCAAGTAGCTGGGACTACAGGAATGCACCACAAAGATCAGATAATTTTTTTTATTGTTTTGTAGAAATGGGATCTCTCTTTGCTGCCCATGCTGGTCTTGACCTCCTGGGCTCAAGCAATCTTTCCACCTCGGCCTCCCAAAGTGCTAGGATTACAGGCACGAGCCAACATGTCCAGCCTTTTTGTCTTACTCTTTAGTGTATCCCTACTGCCTTGCACAGAATTGAGTTGCGTCATTAATAAATGATGTCTGTTTTTAGAAAGAAGTTTTAACTGAATTAACCCAAATAAATAGGAAAATAGAGAATTCTCTTTCCAATTTCCATCTCTGTCACACACACACACAACACTCCACGGAAGGGGAGTTAGCAATAATTATTTTACTTCGTTCATTCTCTCTTCCTTTAACACTGCAGCTATATTTCCATGTTTCCTCACATGCAACTTTCTACGTTTCTCTTAATTATGCTTCCAGAGAGTTGAGGGAAAAGAGATTTGTGTGGAGGAGGATGTCTGTTTGACGTGCACTATAAATTGCCTCTGACAATAACATTTATACTTGCCAGAAATTCAGTTGGGCAATATGACTGCTGCGGCAATGTAAATTTATGCAAACCTATATAATTGCTGATGATGGGGGAAAGACAATTGATCTTCATATTTGATGAGAAAGACAGAAAAAACTATGATTCCTTCCAGTCCCCAACATGCTGAGTTCCCAATTATCAGGATTTGAAGCTTGAGCGCCACACTAAAATGAAAAAAAAATAACAACAGTGATGAGTATCATCAAGAATTATAAGTGAACCAGGGGAAGAGATTGAAAGCCGCTAACAACAGGTGAAGAATTAGTCTAGGAAACTCAGCCTGGGTCAGAACCAGAATACTCAAAGTGTGTCTAAATCACAAACTTCAGGTATTGTAGATAAGACTGAGCCTGTAGGACAAGGACAGTGAAGGGATGGGGTAATACTAGGAGCAACCTGCATGCTAGGACAACAAGAGCAGGTAGTTTTGAGCCAGTGGAGCACAGAAGGTTTCTCATTTCCATTTCAATCCACCGCTGGCCAGCATTCCCAGTCTGTCTGTGTAACAGAACCCAGCGTCAACAACTGGCTGCTGTACTCAGGTGTGATAAAATCAGCGTGGCAGTTCCAAGGGGCTTCACTCCAGAAATGCTGGACCATCCTTGGCCTCATTATACAGGGATGTATTCCTCCTTGTGGCCAATTCAGTCAGGGGAGAGTCTTTAGTATTAGCAAAATCTCACCTCCCTGGGAAAAATACCATCTTATGCACATATCCATTCAGTTGAGCCTCACTAAGCCTTTTCGATTTTGAAATGAAGATTTTGCTCTTACTCAGTGCTATAGCATCACAAGCAGGAGCTTTGTGGTATGAATGGGAGCTTAGAAATAAATAAAATTTAAATATCATTATATGGTTGTGACTGTAGAGAGAGTTTTTTCTCAGCCAAGACATTCTAGCCTTCTCATATTTATTCAGCACCAATTTAAATATGTCCAAATTTGCTTTTATACAGTGCAAATTTCTGCTAAAAGAGAGTAAGATACTTTTTTTTCTCTTTTTTTGTTACCCTTTCAGTCTTTAGTTAGGGCCCTCGTTGAACTAATTTACCTGATTATTTACTTCTCTTGCAGTGACATAAAAGTTAATAATGACACTGTCATAATTCAAACAAAACACTAAAACATACATTGATAGATATAGCTGACAGACAGATGGCTAGATAGATGGATGATTTTATCCATCTCTGTTTGTATAGATATAAAAGTACATTTAGTGGCTGAGCACAGTGACTCACACCTGTAATCCCAGTGCTTTGGGCGGTTGAGGCGGGCAGATTACTGGAGCCCAGGAATGTGAGACCAGCTTGGAAAGCATGGCAAAATCCTGTCTCTACAAAATATACAAAAAGTAACCAGGCATGGCAGTGTGCACCTGTGGGCCCAGCTACTCAGGTGACTGAGGATGGAGGATCATTTGAGCCTGGGAGGTCAAGGCTACAGTGAGGCATGATGGTGCCACTCCACTGTACTCCAGCCTGATCAAGACCCCATCTCAAAAATTAAAAAATCAAATAAATAAAGTACATTTAGTTTATCTCCACCTGATCACAGTTGACTCTAACCTTATATTCAAGACAGAGTCCATGACACAAACAATATTTATCTGTGATAAAAATACAATCTTCCCTTTTGATTTTGCTCTCCCTAGACTATGTGGCCAGAGTTGCCTCAAATTTGAGGGAAAATCTCAACGTAATTGACTGACAAGGTAGTATATCAACTTCATAATCGCTTTCCACTCTCTCACCTTGAACACCACTGCAATTGCTCCTATTACTGGCTCCAAGATCCACCCTCTCATGTATGTTTCCTCCTGTAACCGTGGCCTCCTAAGAAATCCTAAAATAACAAAGCTAAAATAGAGCTGAGTCTGCAGGCTGAATCTGAAGAAATGCTAAAGATACTACCTTGATTTTCCAGTTTTGTGGAAGCAAGAAAAATGGTCTCAAGCCCAGATCAATGATGCAAAGTTTGAAAAGTTTAACTATTATTCTCTTTACTTGCTGGATTAAATTCCTATGGCTGCTACAATTACCATAAACTTAAAGCATCAGAAATGTGTTTTGTCACAATTCTGATACCAATCACTGAGTTCATATATATCTTTACAACAATCCAAATTAAACTGGTTAAAGGCCAAAATCCCTCCCCTGCCCTCTGCAACTAGTTCTAACTATCTATATTGGAAATTACCAAAGGGTTTGCCACGGACTGCTTTGACCCTAAAATGTTAATAGATAATAATGAGAAAAAATATGTCTCATGATGAAATCAGTTTGGGAAATCCAGGGTTAAATACCAATTTTATTCCAAGCCTACTGAGAGCCTTCAGTGGACTGACGGATGCTGAGGCTCCGCTGGAGAAGTTTGGTGTCTGTAGCGCGTTCCAGTTGTCGGTCCCATTTAGGGGGGATTAACCTCAGGAAGCAATGAGAGTGTATAGATGGTAGTTTGCAAAACACTTCACTAGACCACACAAACATTACAAAGTTAACATGGGAAGGTCGTATCTATAAAGGAATGCAAGATGTTAGAGAGCTGTAGCCATATTCTCCTGGGAGCTGCAGAGAAGGAGAATGGAGTCTAGAGAAAGTCTGAAATTATATCCTGACATCAGCTTTCCACTTCGTTCAATTTGATGCTCAGTGTATCTACTCAATTTTGTTTAAGCCACAACCTATTTTAACTTGGCATAGGTGGTGTTGACTCTCCGTAAACAACAAAAGTAATCAAATTCTAATCACTACCAATATTACAAAAAATATGTCCTACAGTATATCAATATATAGGACTAGATAAACGCCTGAAAGAAAGTATTTTCTGAGTGATCTTTAGGGCAGCATGGCTGGTTTTTACTTTATGGTGCAAGAGAGGAGTAAAATGTTCAGCAGTCTTCTGTACCTCCAAACACAATCCATCTTAGGGCATACACAGCTGAGTAGAGCTGGTCCAATTAAAAAACTGTAGGAAAACCAATGAGTGACCTTTTTGTTATGCTTCCAGTGGCAAGATTTTGAATATAAGATTATGTTGCTAATAAATACAGACAATAACAAAAATAAGTATGGAGCATTACAAACATAACAAAAATATTTTCCATACTAGTTTCTTAGATCACCTGGAATTAAAAAAAAAAATCCAATAGGCTCTTTCAAAAAGACATTAATCCCTGAAGCACTTAGACAATGGTCTTTGTAAGAAAGTGTCATTACAGCTCTTGTGCCTTAGGGGTGGATATGAACAGTGAAAATCACAGTAGAAGCACTCAGATGCATGGGGAAAAGAGAACAAGGAAAATGTGAGGATATTTTTATTCTATCCACACATTTCAAAAGAAAACAACCTGATAGCAAGGAGAAGACAGGGAACATCACTGAGTAACAGACAGGGCCAGCTGCATAATTTGCGAAGCCCAGAGCAAAATGAAAATGCAGGGCCCCTTGTTAGCAACACTGACAAAAAGCTTTCTCCCCTCTTTCCAAGTTTTGTCTATTGACCTGCCACAGTGGGTTTTTGGGTTTTTTTGGGGTTTTTTTTCTTGCTATTTAATGTTGCATAAGTCCAACTTTAACCTCTGACATATATACAGATCCTACTTGGGGGTGGGGTATAGGTCACAGGTGGTGTTGGGAGGGGCAGGGGAGCAGGTGCCTGAGAATCCATCCTGGGAAGAGTGAAGGAGGCAGGAGGTGCAATCCCACCTGCACTGAGGCTCCAAGCCCCTAACCCATACTCAATTGTCCAACTGTCAGACCTCACTTGCATAGCACAAATGGAAAGACTAAATTGTTCAGAATTTCAAGACGGCAATTGCATGTGGAGCATTTGGTATGGTTTGGCTGCGTCGCCACCAAAATCTCATCTCAAATTGTAATCCCCACATGTTGAGGGATGGACCTGGTGGGAGGTGATTGGATCACAGCGGTGGTTTCCCCCATGCTGTTCTCATTATAGCGAGTGAGTTCTCATGAGATCTGGTTGTATGATAAGTGTCTGGTGCTTCCCACCCCCGTCTCCTGCTGCCATGTAAGAAGTGCCTTGCTTCCCATTCGCCTTCCACCATGACCGTAAGTTTCCTGAGGCCTCCTCAGCCATACAAAACTGTGAGTCAATTAAACCTCTTTTGCTTATAAATTACTCAGTCTCAGGTAGTATCTTTATAGCAGTGTGAAAATAGACTAATACAGCATTAAGCCCTAAGTGCTGTGAGCTGTACTGGTGGCATGTCCATGAAGCCCATCTTGATAACAGAGGAGGGTCAGAGCCCAGGGCATATGAACTGATTAAATGATGATAAACTAGAGCCAAAGGCACTGGTGGAAATGGCTCCTCTGGCACCCCAAGTCCTCCTTTCCATATTTTACCTTATTCTGCTAAGCTGCTGGGTCAAGACAAATGAGATTTAACCAAATCTGCAGTGAAAGTAAGACTTTCTGGGAAGTGCTCTGAATTGGTTCATGTTTATTATTCCTGACATATTTAATTAGCAGCTTTGCTGTCACTGGATATGAAAATGTTTAGGAAATAAATATATTTTTCTTTCTCAGTTTCTACCTATTACTCAAGCCAAATTTACTTTTTTAGTCACTGTACTGCCATGGAGATCCACAAATCTTAATCTAATTTCCATTAAATTTAATTCCCCACCACTTGCAAGTTCATTGTTAAAAAAGAAGTAGAAGAAGGCGGTGGCCAGGCGTGGTGGCTCGCGCATGTAATCTCTGTACTTTGAGAGGCTGAGGTGGGAGGATCACTCGAGCCCAGGTGTTTGAGACCAGCCTGGGCACTATAGTGAGACCCTGTCTCTATTTCAAAAACAAAAATTATTTTTAAAAAAGAAGATGTAGTAGAATTATGTATATGTTCTATGATAAGGTAATTGGAATAATTTTGCCTGGTTATCTTGTAATATCTGCTGAAGTTATCTAACAAGATTTTTCTATATTGCTGAATTCATTTCTTCCATTTGGTAAAAATTCACCATACAGTGATTGAGACCCATCAATTTCACAAAGATTGCCGTTAATTATTTTTTTAATTGAAAGTTTTCTTTGCCAAAGTCAGAGAATCTGGAGCACATTAAATAAGTCATCAAAAGATTAAGTCCTCAAAGCTAGAGGAGACTGTCGGTAACAAAGGGTTGCTAATGAGAACAGCAAAGTTTTATTATAACTTCCTGCAATACTTTCAAAATTATGAAATAATTTATAATGTTCTGACAAGAGAATAATATAGCATCCAATGCAGTCTTATTAACTGGAAAGCATCTGATTTTTGAACAGATGTACTATCCCTTTTCAACCACCTCCAGGGACTAATTCAGAACCACAGGGTGTAATTTGAAGGAAAAGGAGAGTACTTTTTTCTTAATAATATCACAGTTTCAGCTTGCTCTGCTGCAATTTTGGGAAAAGGACAAAGAAAAATTGTGCTATTTGTATCCCAGCAGCAGAAACACCTGAAGCCTTCATAGGGCTTTTGTCTGTTATTATTTTCAACCCAACTGTAAAGATCCGGAAAGATCAACATAGTGTCTAAAGTGGATAAAAACAGAGTGCAACTGAGTTTCTAATGGGGCGAACATTCAGCAAAACACAAGATTCATGACCTTTGCAGGTTCAGCTAATAACACAGATTTCTACAAAGAAAAAGTAGAAATTGCACTCTTTAGAATGAGCTCTTCAGAGGAGCCTTAAATTGTTTCCTGTTAATTTCAACCAGAACAATCAGAGTAAACAGATTGTTGACTTACCTTTGGTAAGATGAGCACACCTATAAAGACAAATAAAGGTGAACTTCAGCTGTTAGTAGCTGTTTCTCAAAGAAAACATATGTTTATTGAACAGCTATGTCTCCTTAATCAACAGCATGAAGGAGATATTAGGTAGCCCTGATTATAAAGCACAACTTTAAAGCTTAATTATTCTTGCAGGGCTTCACATCCCCCAATTCTGACACAGAATCATTTATTAACTGTACTTTACCCTGTGGAATATATTACTCCAATGACTATACAAATGTTACAGAATTCTTCATGAAGGCCTATAAGATAACATTCCCTCAGACCCATGTATATAAAAAAAAGAATATATTCTATTAAGAAAATTATTTCTTTTTATCCTGTGATCATTAAAGATCATGTAACACCATCATGAGTCATCATGAAAATGCAAATCAAAATCACAATGGGATACCACTTCACATCTACTAGGATAGCTAGAACCAAAAAGTTCAGCTAAGTGTTGAGAAATATGTGGAGAAATTGGACCCTAATACACTGCTGGTGGGAATATACAATGGTGCAGCTCCTTTGGAAATCAGCCTGGCAACTCCTCAAATGATTAAACATAGAGTTACCATAGGATCCAGCAAGTCCACTCTTGGAGATGTACCCAAGAGAAATGAAGACATGCCACGTGCAAGTGTTTATGACATAATTATTCATATTAGCCAAAATCTGGAAACAAACTATATGTTTACATGTTAATGTATGGATAAACAAAATCTATATGAATAATATAAAATATTATATATGAAGGAATAATGTAAAATATTATCCATCCATAAAAAAGAATGAAGTTCTGGTAACATGCTACAACATGGATAAACTTTGAAAACATTACGTTAAGTGAAGGAAGCCAGCCACAAAAAAGAATACATGCTTAATATTTCCATTTTATGTAAAATCCTAGAATAAGGAAATCTATAGAGACCAAAAATAGATAAGTGGTTGCTTATTGCTGAGGGGTAGAGGATACTCAAGGATAGAGAGGAAAAGCCAGGTTGTGCAGGGTTTATTTTTGGGGTGATGAAAGCTCTAAAACTGACTACAGTGGTAAGTGTATGTATTTATGAATATACTAAAAACCACTGAATGATATACTTTAAATGTGTGAACTGTATGCTATGTGAATTCTATCTTAATGAAGCTGTTATTTAATTAAAAGGAAGAAAATCACAAAGCATATTTTAGCTCCTACTTTGAAGGAGTCAGAATCAAGGTTCTGCACAACTTTGGCAAAATGTATAAACTTTATAGATTGCTTTTTTCCTTTTCTACTTCTATTTCAGGTTCAAGGGGCACATATAGAGTTTTGTAGGTAAATTGCATGTCACTGAGGCTTGTGTGTAAATGATCCTATCACCAAGGTAGTCACCATATTACCTGATTGGCAGCCTTCCAACACACGCCTCTCTCCCACCCTCCCTCCTCAACAGCCCCCAGTGTCTATTGCTCCCATGTTTGTATCCATATGTGTTCAATGTTTAGCACTCCACTTATAAGTGGGAACATGTATCATTCGGTTTTCTGTTCCTGATTTAGTTCACTGAGAATAATGGCTTCCAGTTGCATTCATGTTGCTGCAAAAGACATGATTTCATTCTTTTGTATGACTGCATAGTACTCCATGGTGTATATATACCATATTTTCTTTACCCAGTCCACCCCGATGGGCATCTTGGTTGATTCCACATCTTTGCTATTGTGAATAGTGCTGCAATGAACATACATGTGCATTTGTCTTTTTGGTGGAACAATTTATTTTCCTTTAGGTATATACCCAGTGATGAGACTGCTGGGTCAAATAATAGTTCTGTTCTAAGTTCTTTGAGAAATCTCCAAACTGCTTTCCACAGTGGCTGAACTAATTTATGTTTCCGTCAGCAGTATATAAGCGTTCTCTTTTCCCCGCAACCTCGCCAGCATCTGCTATTTTTTGACTTTTTAATAATAGCCAGTCTGTCTGGTGTGAGGTGGCATCTCATTGTGGTTTTGATTTGCGTTTTCTCTAATGATTAGTAAAGAATATTTTTTCATATATTTGTTGGCTATGTGTGGGTCTTCTTTTCAAAAGTATCTGTTCATGTCCCTTGCCCATTTTTTTATTGGAGTTGTTTTATGCTTGTTATTTTGTTTAAGTTCCTTACAGATTCTGGATATTAGGCCTTTGTCAGATGCATAGTCTGCAATTACTTTCTCCCATTCTGTAGGTTGTCTGTGTACTCTATTGATATTTTCTTTTGCTGTACAGAAGCTCTTTAGTTTAATTAGGTCTCACATGTCAATTTTTGTTTTTGTTGTAATTGTTTTGGTTTTGTTGTAATTGTAATTGTTGTAATTAGTCATACATTCTTTGCAAAGTACAATGTTCAGAATGGCATTTCCTAGGTTTTCTTCTAGAGTTTTTATTGTTTTAGGTTTTACATTTAACTTTTTTTTTTTTTTTTATGAGACAGAGTCTCACTCTGTCGCCCAGGCTGGAGTGCAGTGGCCGGATCTCAGCTCACTGCAAGTTCCACCTTCCGGGTTTACGCCATTCTCCTGCCTCAGCCTCCTGAGTAGCTGGGACTACAGGTGTCCACCACCTTGCCCAGCTAGTTTTTTTGTATTTTTTTAGTAGAGACGGGGTTTCACCGTGTTAGCCAAGATAGTCTCGATCTCCTGACCTCATGATCCGCCCGTCTCAGCCTCCCAAAGTGTTGGGATTACAGGCTTGAGCCACCGCGCCCGGCCTTAAGTCTTTAATTTTGTCTTTATTTTTGTATATGATGAAAGGAAGGGGTCCACTTTCAATCTTCTGCATATAGCTAGCCAATTATCCCAGCACCATTTATTGAATAGGGAATTCTTTCCCCATTGTTTGTTATTGTCAGCTTTGTCAAAGATCAGGTGGTTGTAGGTGTGTGGCTTTATCTCTAGGTTCTCTATCCTGTTATATGGGTCTGTATGTCTGTTTTCATACCAGTACCATGATGTTTTGGTACTGTGGCACTGTAGTATAGTTTGAAGTCGAGTAGTGTGACACCTCTAGCTTCGCTCTTTTTGCTTAGGATTGTTTTGGTGATTCGGGCTTGTTTTTGGTTCCATATGAATTTTAAAATAGTTTTTTCTAATTACGTGAAAAGTGTCATTGGCAGTTTGATAGAAATAGCATTGAATCTATAAATTGCTTTAAGCAGTGTGGCCATTTTATCAATATTAATTTTTACATTTGTTTGTATCATCTCTGATTTCTTTCAGCAGTATTCTGTAATTCTCATTGTAGAGACTTTTTACCACCTTGGCAAGCTACATTTCTAGCTATTTTATTCTTTTGTGGCTATTGCAACTGAGACTGTGTTCTTGATTTGGCTCTGAGCTTGAACTTTATTGGTGTATAGAAATGCTACTGATTTTTGAACACTGATTTTGTATTCTGAAACTTTGTTGAAGTCATTTATCAGTTCTAGAATCCTTCTGGCAGATTCTATGAGGTTTTCTAGGTATATAATCATACTGTCCGCAGAGAGAGATAGTTTGACTTGCTCTCCTCCTATTTGGATGACCTTTATTCCTTTCTCTTGCCCAATTGCTTTGGCTAGGATTTCCGGTACTATTTTGAAACAAAGTGGTGAAATTGGACATCCTTGTGTTATTCCAACTTTCAAGGGGAATGCTTACAGCTTTTGCCCATTCAGTATGATGTTGGCTGTGGTTTTCTCTTAGATGGCTCTTACGATTTTGAGGAATGCTCCTTTGATGCCTAATCTGTTGAGAGTTTTTAACACGAAGGGATGCTGAATTTTATTGAATGCCCTTTCTATGCCTCTTGAGAAGATCATGTGATTTTTGTTAATTCTGTTTATGTGATGAATCACATTTATTGATTCGTATATGTTCAACCAACCTTGCATCTCAGGAATAAAGCCTACTTGATCATAATAAATTAACTGTTTGATGTGCTGCTGTATTCAGTTTGCTGGTATTTTGTTGAAGATTTTGTATCTATGTTCATCAGTGATACCAGCCCAAAGTTTTCCTTTTTTGTTGTGTCTCTGCCAGGCTTTGGTATCAGAATAATGCTGGTTTCATAGAATGAGTTAGGGAGGAGTCCCTCCTCCTCCATTTTTTGGAATAATTTCAGTAGGATTTCACATCTGGTACAATTCAGCTGTAAATACATCTGGTCCAGGGCTTTTTCTTTTTAGTAGGCTTTTTACTACTGATTCAGTTTTGGAATTTATTGTTGGTTGACTGAGGATTTTAATTTCCTCTTGTTTCAATCTTGGGAAAGACTGAAAGAATTTACTCATTTCAAGAATTTATTCATTTCTTCTAGGTTTTCTAGTTTGGGTGCATAGCAGTAATAGTCGCTGGTAGTTTTTTATTTTTAAAATTTCTGAGGGGTTGGCTGTAATGTCACCTTTGTTGTTTTGTTGTTTCTGTATTTATTTGGATTTTCTCTCTTTTTTTCTTATTAATCTAGCTAGTGGTCTATCAATTGTGTTTAATCTTTTGAAGAACAAATGTTTGGTCCCATTGATCTTTTGTACAGATTTTTGTGTCTCAATATATCATTCAGTTCAGCTCTGATTTTGATTATTTCTTCCTTATGATAGTTTTAGGGCTGGTTTGCTCTTGTTTTCTAGTTTCTTTAGGTGCAGCATTAGGTTGTTATTTTGAGATTTTTCTAACTTCTTGATATAGGTGTTTAGTGCTATAAACTTTCCTCTTTAACACTGCTGTAACTGTGTCCCAAAGATTCTGTTATGCCGTGTCTCTGTTTACATTTGGTTTCAAAGAACATTTTTATTTCTCCCTCAAATACTGTTTTTTATCCAAAAGTCATTTAGGAGCAGGTTGTTTAACTTCCATGTAATTATATGGGTTTGATAGATCTCTTTGGTATTGATTTCTGTTTTTATTGTGCTGTGGTCTAACAGTGTGGTTAATATGATTTCAATTCTTTTGAATTTGTTGAGACTTGCTTCGTGGCCAAGCATGTGATTAACATTAGACTTTGTGCTGTGTGGAGATAAGAATGTATATTCTGTTGTTGTTGGGTGGAGTGTTCTGTAGTTGGTTATTAGGTCCAATGAGTCAAGTGTCAAGTTTCAGTCCAGAATGTCTTTGTTATTTTTGTGCCTCAAGATCTAACACTGTCAGTGGGATGTTAAAATGCCCCACTATTACTGGGTGGTTGTCTAAATCTCTTCATAAATCTATAAGAACTTGTTTTATGAATCTAAGCACTTCAATATTGGGTGTACATATATATTTGGGATAGTTAATCTTGTTGGATTGAGCCCTTTATCATTATATAATTCTCTTCTTTTTCCTTTTTCATTACTGTTGGCTTAAAGTTGGTTTTATCTGACATAAGAATAGCAAGCCCTGTACCTTTTTGTAACCTGTTTGCTCTATAAATCTTTCTCCATCCCTTTACTTTGAGTCTAGGGGTGTCATTACTTGTGAGATGGGTCTCGAAGAGAGGGTCTTGCTTGTATATTCAACTCGCCACTGTATACCTTAGCCAATTTACATTCAGAATCAATATTGAGATGTTAGATTTTGATCCTGTTATCATACTGTTAGATGATTGTTATGTAGACTTGATTGCATAGTTGCTTCATAGTGTTAATGAGCTATACACATCAGTGTGTTTTTGTGGTGGCAATTATTTTATTATTCTTTCATTTCCGTGTTTAGCACTCCTTTTAAGACTTCTTGTCAGGTAGTGCTCATGGTAATAAATTTCCTCAGCATTTGCTTCTCTGAAAAGGATTTCCTCTCTCCCTCGCTTATGAAGCTTAGTTTGGCAGAATATGAAATGTCTTCTATTTAAAGATGTTGAAAGTAGGCCCCCAATCTCTTCTGGCTCGTAAGGTTTCTGCTGAAAGATCTGTTGTTAGCCTGATGTCATTCCCTTTGTAGGTAACCTGCCCCTTCTTTCCAGCTGCCTTTAAGATTTTTTCTTTGCATTGACCTTGGAAAATGGTGACTATGTATCTTGGGGATGGTTATCTTACATAGTATCTCACATGGGTTCTCTGAATTTCTTGAATTTGCATGTCAATCTCTCTAGTGACACTGGGAAAAATTTTGTAAATTATATCCTCAAATATGTTTTCCAAATTGGTTACTCTCTCTTCTTCTCTTTCAGAAATGCAAATGAGTGACAGGTTTGGTCTCTTTATATAATCCCATATTTCTTGCAGGTTTTGTTCATTTTTTGAAATTAAGTTTTCTTTATTTTTGTCTGCCTGTGTTGCTTCAGAGAAGTGGTCTTCGAGCTCTGAGATTCTTTCCTCAGCTTGGTCTATCCTGTTGGTAATGCTTACAATTGTATTTTGAAGGTTCTTTCTCATTCGTGAATGCTGATGTTCCTTTATCCTTTGGAATTGCTGTCCTGTGGGTGGGCTTTTTGCTTTTACAATCTTTATTGACCTTGAGAGTCTAACTGTAGTGCAAGTTGGGTATAGTTGAATGGCTTCCTTTCCAATGCTTGGAGAGAAGCAAAGCTCAGCTCTGCACTCCTGGCCTGTGTGCTCTAATCCAGGGTGGCTGGGACTGGGTCCATGGCTCTGTCTTCTGGTCCCCCAAGGTCAAGCCCCAGCTAAGCTGGAAGGGCCAAGGTACTCCCAGACTGCCGGCAACAGCACTTCATAGGAAACAACAAGGAAGGGCCATGGACATAAGTGCTCCAGCAGGGACAGCAGGAGTGCAGCAGACGGGAGGCAGTCCAGCAGGGGTGCCACAGGCAAACGTGCTTTGGAGGGATGGTGGTGGGGTTGCAGGCAAACATATTCCAGTGGGAGGCTGTCAGCAAATGTGCTCAGTGGGGCAGCGGGGGCCGCTGCCGAAAGCACAATGGCGGTGGCTGTTGGCAAAAGCATTCCAGCAGGGTAGCAGAGACCACAATGGATGTGTCCCAGCATGTTCAGGCAGGGACTCTGGCAGGGGCTGGCATGCACATTACACTCATCCCTGTCCCATGGGAAACAGCCCTGCTTTCTCCAGGTCAGGCAGATTACATAGGTCAGAGCCGCCCATTCCTTTAGAGCTGTTCAGGGCCTGGAATTTGTCCCAGCACTCAGCAACCCCATGCGTGGTTCCCGGCTTCCTCCACCTTCACTCCTGGCATCTGCACCATCTCTACACCCTCTCTCAGTGTGTTCTCTCAGATGATCTGTTTGGAGTATGCCCATCTACTCAACATTCTGGTCTGTCTCGTGGAAGTGTCTAGCCAGCCATCTTACCCAGGTCCCTAGATTTTTAAAACAGTTATTTTAACCTAGCTTCATCTTCCATTTCCTAACCCTTATACTTCCATCTCTCCTCTCACAAACCCGTTAAGCCTAACGTTTTCACTTACTTATTTTGCATCTAATTATTCTCTAGATAAACTTGTACACTGCCTCATTTTTCTCTCTGGAATGATGTGTACTATTAATTATCAATTAAACTTGTTATTATTAATTTAATTAAGCTTTGTTCTTTTAACCAGTTGGTTTGGGCAAACCTGGTCTTATAGTAACAATATATACCAGATTTGAAATTTCTTTTTCAAGGAGAGAAAAATTAAAATGTATGTAAAAATTTAATTTGTTGAGTTTCACCTATTTGAAAAATCTCATCTTCATTTAATTACAGAGCAATGTTTTACCTTTTGTGGCTTATTTTTTAAGAAACTGGTTAAGTCTGTGCTATTTCAGGGATTTCTTTATATCTGAAACAGAAGGACTGAAGAACTGTCAAAAGTATTTATCTGAAAGCAACTGATAGATTGCTTAAACTACTGTTATTTTTGCTGTGTTATTTCACACATTCATTTTTAGCAGGCAATGCAAAATGAGCACAGCCTTCTTAAAATCAGTTTTCTTTCATTCTAAAAGTATTGTGTAAAGTTAACCATACCCTTCAAGTAAATGTATAGTGTATAAAACTTCAATGGAAGACAGATTGACACAATCCAGTCCTTTCTTAAAGAAAATGTTACCCAAGGATATTTTAGTCAAAAATGTGAACCTACTCATTGCCACACATCAGTTCTTGAAAATCAGACATCCCTTCCAGGATTCTGGCAGAAAGCAGGAAAATCTATGAACTTCACAAAAGTAAACAGGAACAAAACAATATTTATTATCATATTTTCTTTAGTTTGTCGATTTCAGTCTCATATCTAATTTCATAAAAGCATGATGCAGATATTCTCCTGAAAAAAAAAGTAATTGATCCTAGTTACTAAGTTAGACGGCACACTTATAATTTTGATTTTTCACCCTATCAGAGTAAAGCTTTTAATATCACTCAGTCACTTGTGCAAAAAATCTTAACACTATCAAAAATCCAGTTAACACACTCCCTCTGCTGGTTAACAGCTGTCTTCCTCAAGCTTAAGGACATCCTAGCTCATCATCTCTTCCTTGAATATATGGTTCCCTGACACACAGATTTCCTATGTTATACTTCTTTTTAAAGAACCAAGTTACCTAATTCAGCTATGAATGAACAGGTAAATAAAAACTTCTTTAAAAATAGATTTTTTTTGAATGGCTTATTACTAAACTAATGCTAACTACAAAACCTTCCTTCTTTCTAAATTCAAACCGTTTTTGAGAAATTTGATAGCACTGAATATATTTTTACCCTCCTCTCTTTTATCCTTCAAATTAATCTGGTGAAAAATACTATTTTTTCTTCATTTACAATGATCACTTCTAAAAATGATTACTACAGTTTTATTGCTTCTTAAGATAGCTAACTACATAACCTTTGATATCATAGAATACTTCCTAAAATATTTGGAACATTAAATGTAAAAATTAAAATGCACACAAAAAAGTATTAATTGCATTCTATCTATTCAAAAGACTCATTGTCAGCTAATTAATGTACAATATCTTTCTTTTATTGCTTTAATCTCTATCCTGACAACTGCCTTCCCAGTCTAGGTCACAATATTCCTCCATTTCCAGTTCTTTCCTGGCTCTGATGCTTATAATTACACCAATACAAGGAAAGTTTCCCCAAACCAGGAAAATGTCCCTAAACCAAGATAATAATCTCACTTCCTTGCCCATAAATCTATAGTCATTTTGAAAAAGAAAGAAAAAAAAAACACATATAGTTTATTTTCTCCATTTGCTTTTAAGGAAGCTGTAAATCCCCTAAAATTAGTTACAAAATTTTGCCTCTTTATATATATGTATACATGTGTATATCCTTCCTCTGGGAAAGGGTTGCATGAACTTCATTCAGTTATCAAAAAAATTAATGATACCCCTCCAAAATATGAGAACTTATTTCTTGGCCGGGCACGGTGGCTCACACTTGTAATCCCAGCACTTTGGGAGGCCGAGGTGGGTGGATCATGAGGTCAGGAGATCAAGACCATCCTGGCTAATACAGTGAAACCCTGTCTCTACTAAAAATACAAAAACAAAATTAGCCGGGCGCGGTGGTGGGCGCCTGTAGTCCCAGGTACTTGGGAGGCTGAGGCGGGAGAATGGTGTGAACTCAGGAAGTGGAGCTTGCAGTAAGTACAGATCACGCCACTGCACTCTAGCCTGGGCGACAGGGCAAGACTCTGTCTCAAAAAAAAAAAAAAAAAAAACACCTTATTTCTGTGTCTGCATATACCTTGCCCTGCTACACATACAGGTGATGTATATCCTTATTGGATAGGTCCAATATCCTTATTGGACCTATGCTCTGCTAAGTCCTATGCCTGGAATGGCCTCCCCTTCCACACTCATCTAGCAAAGTCTGTCCTTCCTTCAGGACACAGTAAAGTAACACCTTCTCCATGATGCTTACCCCAACTACTCTAGCCCATATTGGACGCTATACTTTCTGAAGTCCTATTACGCTTTAAACAATGGCACTTTATTTTAGCACTTAATCATTCTCTAATTATTTTCCAATTATGATCTAATAACAATTTCCTAATATTTATTTCATAAGTATTGATTTTATTTCCCCAACTAGACTGCACATATCTTCTTCGTATCCCTTAGTATGTCTTTTTCATTCATTTGGTTGTGAGTTTCCTATGGGAATTCCCATAGGAATTTCCTATACCCATTCCCAATGTCCAGCAACACACCTAGCACAGAGATTCCCTAAATGTTTGATGAATAACTATAAATTCTCTGAAGGAAACTGATACGGTTTGGCTGTGTCTCCACCCAAATCTCTTGAATTGTACCTACCATAATTCCTACATGTTGTGGGATGGACCCACTGGGAGTCAATTGAATAATGGGGCTTCCCCCATAGTGTTCTCGTGGTAGTGAGTAAGTCTCACAAGATCTGATGGTTTTATGAGAGGTTTCCCTTTTCGCTTGGCTCTTATTTTCTCTCTTGCTTGTGACCATGTGAGATGTGCCTTTTGTCTTCCATCATGATTGTGAGGCCTCCCCAGCCACGTGGGGCTGGGACTGTGAGTCCATTAAACCTCTTTTTTTTTTTTAATAATTACCCAGTGTCAGGTATGTCTGTATCAGCAGGGTGAAAACAGACTAATACAGAGACAAACATCTCATTATTATGCTTCCTTCAATTTACAGGTATTCAAATAATATTTATGGATTTAAAAAAGATTTTGTTAAAATACTCACAATCTAAGCTTTTCCTTACTTGGAAAATAAAACAAGAGGATATGCCACAGCATGTCTTGGAAGTTATAAGCACTAAATACTTCAGACTCTAAGGAAGATGCATAGTTCCCTACAAAATATTTATAATTATACAGGAAAAGAAATGGACAAAAGAAAACCCAAAATCTTAGTTTTATGGGGATAACATCCATATTTTCCATACATGATGTCAGAGCCTGATGGTAAGTTTTCCTATTACAAGATATAAAGTAATGTCTCATTACATGGTTTTCTCTTTGGCCTCAATGCAACAGTTTACTGTCTCATTAGAGGCTATCCAATATAACACAATTTTTGCATTAAAAAGATACAGAGGTGAAACAAAAAAGGCAGAATGCAAAATACCTCAGTTCAAGTTCAAAAACTTGAATGCATTAATGAAAAACAAAATAAAGTAGTTGTTCTCAAGCCTGAACACCATTCAAATTAACTGGAAAACTTTCAGAAAAAATACACATACCAGGATCCCAACCCCAGACTTAATTACAGTAAGGTGAGGTTTACATATTTTAAAGCTCCTCAAGTAATTATTTTTATGTATATAATTTCAACATTTATTTTAGATTCAGGGGGTGCATGTGCAAGTTTCTTATATGTGTGTATTGTGTGATGCTGAGGTTTGGGGTACGATTGATCTTGTCATCCAGACGGTAAGCATAATACTCAACAGATAGCTTTTCAACTCTTCTCCCTCCCACTCCCACATCTAGGAGTCCCCCATATCTATTGTTGCCATCTTTATGTCCATGTGTATCCAACATTAAGTTCCCACTTACAAGTGAGAACATGCAGTATTTGTTTCTATGTAAATTACATGTTCCTATGTAAATTTACTTAGGATAACAGCCTTTGACTGCACCTATGTTACTGCAAAGGACAGGATTTCATCCTTTTTTATGGCTGCATTGTATTCCATGTGTACATGTACCACCTTTTCTTTACCTACCCCTGATGGACATGTAGGTTGACTCTATGTCTCTGTTCTTGTGAATTGTGAATAGTACTGCATGTGCCTTCTTGGTAGAATAATTGATTTTCCATTGGATATATACTCAGTAATAAGACTGCTGGGTCAAATGATAGTTCTATTTTAAGTGCTTTGTGAAATCTCCAAACTGCTTTCCACAGTGGCTGAACTAATTTACATTCCCACCAGCAACATACAAGCATTCCCTATTCTCTGCAGCCCCACTAGCAAAATCATTGTACAAAAATCAGCAGCATTTCTATACACCAATAACCTTCAAGCTGAGAGCCAAATAAAGAATGCAATCTCATTTACAATAGCCCCCAAAAAATAAAGTACCTAGCAATACATCTAACCAAGGAGGTGAAAGATCTCTACAAGGAGAACTACAAAACACTGCTGAAAGAAATCACAGATGACCCAATAATTGTAACATAAGGTTAGATTTGAGAACCTCTGCCATGAATTTAATGAAAATTGTATCTCAACAGTGTTTTCTGGGATAAATAATATAACATAATAAACTTTAAATTCTGTGATATATATTCCAGACATGAATGAGAAAAATGAGGGAGGGAGTTATGAAGGGAAACAGGGAAAGGAAAGACTAGAGGAATCACAGAGGAAGAGAAAGGTAAGAGAGATATGATATGGTAAAACTCAACCTTAGCCATCCTCAGATCAACAATTAGAAAAAAAATATAGCTCTAGAATTTTACAGGCTCCCAGATATTAGTTAGCAGGATACTGGCCCTTCCAAAGATCATTTAATTAAATTGTCTCATAAGTCCTTTATTCCAAAGTCCCTTGATATTCACATGTGGTTCTCAAATATAGCTGATAACGGATGCAATTCAGATTTTTCTTTTAACTATAATTTTCCTATTCCACTCCATAGGATTCTGATTCAATAAAACCACCATGGGGTTCAAAAGTTTATTTCATAATAAGTTTTCCAGGGATGTTACCATCAGGATAACTGATCTAGATTATTAGGTAATGAACTCCTTGAGGGTAAGATCATGCCCACTTCAGGGTTTCTCAAGTACAGCATACTAAAATGTTAATGCAACCCTACTGTATTAGTCTGTTTTCACACTGCTGATAAAGACATACTGAGACTGGGCAATTTACAAAAGAGGTTTAATGGACTTACAGTTCCACATAGCTGGGGAGGCCTCACAATCATAGCAGAAAGCAAGGAGGAGCAAAGTCACATCTTACATGGATGGCAGCAGGCAAAGAGAGAGAGCTTGTGCAGGGAAACTCCTGTTTTTAAAACCATCAGGTTTTGTGAGACTTATTCACTATCACAAGAACAGCACAGGAAAGACCTGCCCCCGTGATTCAATCACCTCCCATTGGGTCACTCCCACAACACATGGGAATAAAAGGTGAGATTTGGGTGGGGACACAGCCAAACCATATCACCAACCATGTCATCTACTTAGCAAATCAGATTTTTGAAACAGGGGAGGGTGTCTTGAGATTGTGTATTTTTAACAAGCATTTCCAAGGGATTCTATGATTAGGGAAGCTTTGGAAACACTGAACTAGGGGGAAATAAATGCAATCTAGGAATAACCAAATAATATTTAGACCAATAAATACACAGAAGCAGTTAGTTAATGTAGATTGAAAGGGATGAAAACAGTGCCTCAGATGTAAAAAACAAGGAAGACACTATTTCACCAGAGCATATGGGAGAGTAGTTAAGAAGCATAGCTTTTAATACTAATCATTCTCATTAAATCTGCTTATTCCTTCCACTTCAATTAATGATTTGAACTGGCTAACAATAAAACCACAAATATACTGATATCAAATAAAACAAAAATGCCAATTTATAAAGATGGAAGGTAGAAATTACATCCAGAAAACTCTGACTAATGAACACTACCACAACTGAACTCAAAGCTTTGCCCTGAGCTTCCTAGCAGCCTAAGCAAAGGGCAATATGATATGTTACACAACTCTCATTGTCTAGTAGAAGAAATCACACCAGTTCATCAAGAGAAACAAATATTTTTTAAACCTGTGTGTTAGAAAAAATTTGTCCCAAGGGTCTTAATAGAAGGAACATTGAGAAGGTAATGGGCCATGACCTCTAAAGCAATAAAGAACAAAGAATGTCATTCAACATATGGCTATTTTTTATATCAAAGCCTTAGTAAAAACAAAGGTCACAATGATTTTGTAATGCTATAAGGACTTCTGGTAACTTCCTCCAACAGAATAATGATTAATATCACATAATAACTCAAGAAATCTTAAGAATTAAGTTCATTAAGCCTGTAGTTTCCGAAATTAATTTTTCTGCTAAGAAATGGAAGTTCCTATACTGCTAGAACCTCTGAATTGGGACCAGGAAACTATATGTAGAACAAATGATTCTCAGATGATGGTGGAGGCACCACCTCCTAGAAATGTCAGTCAAAAGTCAGTTGCTGGCTGGGTACGGTGGCGTACATCTATAATCCCAGCACTTTGGGAGGCTGAGGTGGGTGGATCATGAGGTCAGATCGAGACCATCCTGGCTAACACGGTGAAACCCTGTCTCCACTAAAAATACAAAAAAAAATTAGCTGGGGGTGGTGGCTGGCACCTATAGCCCCAGCTACTTGGGAGGCTGAGGCAGGAGAATGGTGTGAACCCAGGAGGCAGAACTTGTAGTGATCTGAGATCGTGCCACTGTACTCTAGCCTGGGTGACAAAGCAAGACTCCATGACAAAAAAAAAAAAGTTGCTGCTGCTTCAGTTGCTCTGTTTCGAGACAGCAGAAACTAGCAAGGGACTGGCAGGTACACAGTTGAAGGTAAGAGGAACCATGGTCTCTGGGATCAGTTTGTCCAAGTGCGGCCCATTCCCTTTGGTAGCCTGCTAGAAATGCATATTCCTTCGACCCACCCCAGAGCTGAGGACTCCTTCTCAGTGGTGGAATAGAGGAATCTGTATTTTAAGTAATACAATTGCACAATAAAGTTTGAAAACCTCTATACTAGCTATTGACCATATTAATGGAGAAGAAGGAATAAAAAGATAACTTAATATGAAAAGTGACATTCCTGGCCAGGCACAGCGGCTCACGCCTGTAATCCCAGCAATTTGGGAGGCGAAGGCAGGTGGATCACCTTAGGTCAGGAGTTTGAGACCCTCCTGGCCAACATGGTGAAACCTCTTCTCTACTAAAAATACAAAAATTGGCTGGGTATGATGGTACACACCTGAAATTCCAGCTACTCAGGAGGCTGAGGCAGGATAATCGCTTGAACCCAGGAGACAGAGGTTGTAGTGAGCCCAGATCACACCACTGCACTCCAGCCTGGGAGACAGAGCAAGATTGTCTCAAAAAAAAAAAAAAAAAAAAAAAAAAAAAAAAGAAAGAAAACAAAGAAAAGAAAAGTGACATTCCCGACTTGAAATATAACTATGGGGGAGGCCTGCTGGAGGAGTTTTCACAAGGAAAGCCAAGATCTCTTAGCAATTTCAATTGTTTCAGCCCTCAAACCAGAAATCAACTGAAAGTTGCATCATGCATGATGAATAATTAGTTTCCAGCACCTTTCAGCTCCAGGAAATGTCCTAATATAGTATCAACTGGCATCCCAGACCTGTGCTTCCAAATTTAATCATCCTTCCCCAGAAATCCTTCTTAACACCAGAGCCAGAAGAGAATTTTTAGTTCATCTAATTAAATTTTCTCAGTTAAAAAAAAAAAAAATCTGAAGGTAAGGTCATGCCCAAGGTGACACAGCTAATTTTGGCACATAGAGCTCAAAACATCAGGTCCCTAATACTACCATAGCCAGTTATTTCTATTACAGACTTGCTAATTCAAATTAAAGTCATTGGTTTTTTAATGAAAGGCAGAACCTAGGGGTTATGAAAGCAAGAACTTAATTCTTTTAATATACTACTTTTTATATACTAGGAAGATACTGGCCTGTCCCCCTTAAATGTTAATTTTTTAAGGGAGGGGATGGGACTTGGCTTAATACTAGCTTTGATTTTGGTTTTTGTTTGCTGTTTGTCATGTTGTGTTTTGGTTTGAGCGATAATATATTTGCTGATCCAGCCAATATCTTTACCCAGACTCCACATTTATCAGGTTACCACTTTGAGTGGGAGTGAAATACAGGCCTTTGAAAAAACTGACCCTAAAGGGCTTCTTGTTGATCCGGAGTACTGCCTTGACATTTGTGGTATAACGTTATAAAAGTCCGGATGCCTCTGCATCAAGCAGAAACCTACCCCATGGTAAAAAGAGTTCCTTCCTGAGATTTTCTAACAATACTTCCCAGCCTTCCTGGTGTGAATTAATCCCGCCTATAAATGAGTTTAGCCCAAATAACCTAAATATAGATCTAACCCTGAAATGATACATTTTGACCTTATATTCAATACTAACACAGAAAGAAATAACACTTTTTCACTAGAGTTTTTATCTACTACTGTTATTCAGAAGCCTTCCTAATGATCTACAAATCTGCTTCTAAAAAGATGCTTTTGAAGTGAAAACCTCAAAGTAAACACTAATTATTTTTCTGAAACTTTTCATGAGTATATATATGTATGTATATACACTTTTTCTTTTTCCTTCAACTTACATTTATCTGTGCATCAGCCTTGTTAGAGGTTGATTGGAGTGGTCTTAAAAGCCTACTAGTGGAAGCTCTGAGTAAGAGAAAAGATTAGCACACATCTCGAGAAAACAGGCTTAGCAAACAACTCCTGCACTTACCAGAGGCTGGGAAACTCTGATGGGAAGTGCTGTTTTACCTGAGATCCTATTCCGGGAAAGAAAGTGTTTACTAAAACTTAATGCAACTAACACTGTGAATAGATGTGCCTTGTTTAGATTTGTGGAATTTTTAAAAAGTTATCAAATGGGACAATCATAAAGAACAAATTCCACCCAAAAAAAAAGTTGAAGTTTGGTGTAATTTCTATCGTCATGATGCAACATTTGTAAACTACTATAGATGCAACATTTGTAAACTACGATAGGTAGAGACATTCTTAAGAATTTTCATTGATTATGATTACATTTTTAAAAGACCCCTTACACTATATCTCCTGAAGGAGATATAGCCAAAATAGAAGCCTTTCATCTATTGGCCATACAATGCACATCAATTAATTATTTACTAGATGGAATGCATTGTTTTCTGCACCACCAATTGGAAAGAATTCTTTGTATTCATTCAAACATTTCCTATAAGTCTTCTTTGATTCTAAGATTCAGAATACAAATAACAATAACAATAATAATAATAATAATAATAATAATATTTGAGTTTATCCTCTCTGGAGTCTGTTGACATGTAAGAAAATAACTACAATTCTTCGTGGTAAGTGCTAGAAGATGTTTAAATGCAAACAAGCCTTTGAAATAATTGACTCCTTTCCTAGGATGAAAACAGATTTATTTCAAAGCCCTCTCCAAACTGAGGTTTATAGGATGAAGATTTGTGCAACTCTGAGAAGGCCTTCCCAGCAAAGAAAATGCAAGACTATGGATGCAAAGGCAGGCTTTAGCGTGCTGAGATGACGATAAATATTTTGGTACGTGTGTTTGTGTGCATGTGTGTGTCTCTATGTTTGGAGTGGGAATGGAAAGAGATTAGGGCAGAAAAACAGAAGCCAGATTCTAAAAGGGCTTATATGTTCAGTGCTCTATGCAATGGCCTTTTTCTAAAAATGTATTCCGTAAGTGCTGGGAGTTACAGAGAATCAAAACTAAAAGAGTGGGTGAGTGGATGTGGGGACAAACATAATGAAAAATATATACAGTATAGTTATCTGACTGTTACATGTGATAATCTGTAGAGTTTAACCAGAAATATGTCTCTGTTTCTGGAGTTAACATATCTGTGGACAGAGGTTTGAAGCAATTCTTAACTTTTAGAATCATAGTGAATTTATTATAAAACAATAAATTTTGGAATGTTTTAGGGCCAATATCTATGCTGTCTTGAAGTTAGTGTTTATGCTTTCACTGAATTTAGATGTTTCTATCCCTTTTTATCTGTAGTCTCTATCTCTGTTCCACATTTTTATCTTCTACATTCTGACTTCTACCCATGTCCAGCTGCAATGGGGCTTCAATGGGTCCTAAGCCATTACTCTTCCTTAGCAGCACATAGAGACTTCTGTAAAACAGCTCAGGTGCATGTCAACTGAACACTTGTCTAAAAATAAAATAAAAATACATAAATATGAATTGAGTGCTTTAAACACAGAACTATAAACAACCAATGCTAAAAACAGAACAGAAATATAAAAATGCAATTTGTAAGGGCTTTTCAAGGTCTAAGAGAAGTAGTGCTCATAGAATATAGATTGATGAAAATATTGACTTCCAATCAGCCCAATCAGTCCACCATCAATTGTCTCACTTTCAAAGTATGAGGCTATCCAGAGCAATGAAGCAAGAGAAAGAAATAAAAGTCATCCACATAGAAAGAGAGGAAGTCCAACTATCTCTTTTCAGAGAGATATAATTCTACGCCTAGAAAACCCCATCATCTCTGTCCAAAGGCTCCTAGAACTGATAAACAACTTAAGCAAAGTTTCAGGATACAATACCTAGTAATAAAGCTTACCAAGGGGGTAAAAAATCTCTACATTGAGAATTACAAAACACTGCTCAAAGAAATCAGAGATGACACAAACAAATGGAAAAACATTCCATGTTCACGGAGAAGAAGAATCAATAATGTTAAAATGGCCATACTGCACAAAGCAACTTACAGATTCAATGCTATTCCTATCAAACTACCAACATCATTTTTCACAGAATTAGAAAACAAACTATTTTAAAATTCATATGGAACCAAAAAAGAGCCAGAACGGCCAAAACAATCCTAAGCAAAAAGAGCAAAGCCGGAGGCATTACAGTACCTGACTTCAAACTATACTGTGAGGCTACAGTAACCAAAACAGCTTGGTATGGTATAAAAACAAAAACAAAGGCCAATGGAACAGGTTAGAGAACCCAGAAATAAAGTTGCCCACCTAAAACCATCCGATTTTCAACAAAGTTGACACAAGCAAGCAATGGGGGAAACTCCTATTCAATAAATGGTGCTGAGATAACCAGCTAGCCATATTCAGAAGATTGAAATTGAACCACCCTTTCCTTTCACATACAAAAATCAACTCAAGATGGATTAAAGACTTAAATGTAAAACCTAAAACTATTTTTTTAAAAGCCCTAGAAGAGAAGTTAGGAAATATCATTTTGGACGTTGGCCTTGGCAAAGAATTTATGAGTAAGTCCTCAAAAACAATTGTAACAAATACAAAAGTTGACATGTGGGACCTAATTAAACCAAAGAGCTTCTGCACAGCAGGAAAAACTATCAAAAGAGTAAACATAAAACCTATGGAATAGGAGAAAATATTTGCAAACTATGCATCCAACAAGTGTTTAATGTCCAGAATCTGTAAGGAACTTAAATGAATCACAAGCAAAAAACAAACAACTGCATTACAAAATGGACAAGGGACATGAACAGATACTTCTCAAAAGAAGACATGCATGTGGCCAATAAGCGTATGAAAAAGTGCTTAATGCTAATCATTAGAGAAATGCAAATAAAAACACAGTAAGTTACCATCTCCCACTAGTCAGAATGGCTATTATTAAAAGTCAAAAAATAGCAGATGCTAGACAGGCTGCAAAGAAAAATGAATGCTTATATACTGCTGATGGGAATGTAAATTAGCTCATCAGTGAAAAAAATAGTTTAGAGACTGGAAAGCTGTTTGAGAATTTCAAAGAACTTAAAACAGACTACCATGTGACCCAGCAATCCCATTACTGGGTATATACCCTGAATAATATAAATCATTATACCATAAAGACACATGCATGGCATATGTTCATTGCAGCATTATTCACAATAGCAAATACATGGAATCAATCTAGATGCCTATCAACCTATCAATGATGGACTGAATAAAGCAAACATGGTACATATACACCATGGAATACTACTCAGCCATAAGAAAGAACAAAATCATGTCCTTTGCAGCAACATGGATGGAGCTGGAGGCCATTATCCTAATCTCAATAGTGCAAGAACAGAAAACCACATATTCTCACTTATAAGTGGGAGCTAAACATTGAGAACACTATGAACACAAAGACAGTAACGACAGACACTGGAGCCTACTTGTGGGTGAAGAGTGGAAGAAGGGGGAGGGAGGGAGGAGAGTGAAGATGGAAAAACTACGTATCGGGTACTATGCTTATTTCCTGGGTGATAAAATAATCTGTACAGCAAACCCCTACAACATAAAATCTACCCATGTCATAAACCTGCATATGTATCCCCTAAGCCTAAAATAAAAATTGAAAACAAAAAGTGAGAGGCTATCATTCATGGTTGACTTCCAGGTGTGTGTTAAACTGAAGCAATTTGTCATTAGTCCACTAAAGAGGTTTGAAACTACATCTGATTATTACTTCATACTACGGCTATTGAACTGTCATTGGATGATTAAGCAGGTTTAGAACCAATTTTGTTCGTTTACTGGCTGCCAGGAGCATAGAACAATCAGTCTTTTCCTTAAGTTTATCTAAAGACAAACCATATTCTAAGACTTTTGGCTCCATGACTTCCCAAATCACATCAGCATGGGCTAAAGACCCATAATCTCCTCTCGTAGCTAAGGTGTCCTCTGCCAAGTTTCTGAAATGATTGCATTTCTTCCTGGCCATAAAACTGATCAGAGTGGTAAGTAAACTTAACGTGAAAGAAATAGCTCTAATTTAACACAAACTCCTTAAAGACAATTGAGCCATCCACTTGTCCCTGACACAAATCAGCACAAATGCCAAAAATATTGCCCCTTTAGCAGCAACTCCTGCTCCCTAACATCAAAAGATCACATCTTCTGCTACCACCTGGTCCACTTCGATGACTGCCCAACCCTTAGCTAAGCCTCCAACAAAAAGATAAATGGACTGTGGTTCAGCAAGTGTAGAAGAGGCTCAATACCAAAATCAGTAGGTCCCTCAAAAGGAAGGAGGCCATAAACCAGAGAGAAGTTCTAGAGAGATGTTCATCTCAGAATATCTGCTCTTTACAACCCTGATGGAATACCAGTGTTTGACTAAATTAGAGAAAGCATGGTGTTCTGCCTCATGCTCAGTCCTTGCGTATCCATCCTGAGTTCCAGCAGACCCTCTAAGTCTGGGTCCACCGAAAGACTTCTTTACAGTTACAACCCCTTAGTAGAAATTCCATTATAAAATACTGAGAATCTTAAGGCAGTAAGTTGTCAAATAAGCTTTAGAGATTTAGAGGATTTTGGATCCTACCTTTCTATCATTTTCTGTCCATTCTTACATTATTAGTAGAAACAAATTCAGCTTCATAAACTGCTACTAGTTTATCTTGCCAATTAATAACCATTAAATATTCTTGTAACTTAACAGTACAGGAGTCACCAATGTCATCAGTCAAAATAACCCATCATTTTGCCAAGTCAATGCATGGCTCGTCAGCCAAATGAATCCTCCACCACAGATCAGTATCCAAACCTATGGGTACGATGCTCGTCGGAACAGCTTTGTGCAAATGATACAGAGATCTCAACTAAATCCTGTAGGTGATATAAAAGCAGCATTGTGAAAAAATTACAGAAATGAAAGCCTAAGTTAAATTACTCTCAAGCCCATGATGTTCCTATAAGTCATTTGCAAAAGGCTAAGCAGGACTATGAGCATAAATATGCTCTATATAGTTATTCAAGTGAAATAGAAAAGCCATTTTCTGGCCTAAAGCAGCATATAATTAAACGGTAGAAAGTGAACGAACAAATTAAAAACTAGATACTACGTAAAAAGAAAACCTAAGTATAGCTAATACAATTACTCATCCTTCAGTTCTCAACTCAAATACCAGTTCTTCAGACAAGTTATCTTGACCACAATCAGTGTATTCTTGCTCTCAGAGAACTGTTATGACCTCCTTCATCTGGTATTCCCAGTTGTTGTTTTATGTACATGCAGGATTACTTGATTAATGTCTGCCCCTGCACTGGCCTGTAATCTCCATGCAGGTGGAACCCATGCCTGGTTTTTGCTCACTATTGAACCCTCAATATCTAGTCTAATCCCAGCACCTAGTAATATTTCTCAATACATATTTATGAATAAATGATTGATGTAAAATGTCTCCATTATATTTTTATCACTAGTTATAACTCTGAAAAAGTATGGAAAAAATCCACTAGTGGACTAATATTAACTTATTAGGAAATCATATGTGATGGTTAATATTATGTGCCAACTTGACTGAACTAAGGGATGCCCAGATAGCTGGTAAAACATTATTTCTCAGTGCATCTGTGAGCGTGTTTCCAAAAGAGACTATCATTAGAATCAGCAGACTATGTAAAAAAGATCTGTCCTCACCAATGAGTGTGGGCACCATTCAATGCCTGAACAGTCAGAGCCTCAAAAGAACAAAAATGTGGAGGAAAGGTGAGTCCTCTGTCTTCTTGAGCTGGAACATTCATCTTCTCCTGCCCTTGGACATCTCAGGCCTTCTGACTCAGGACTTATAGCAGCACCCTACCCAACCCTTCCCACCCTCTGTTTCTCAGGTCTTCAGAATCAGATTGAATTATACCAAATACTTTCTTTGTTCTTCACTTTGCAGATGGCAGATAGTTGGACATACCAGTCTTGCAAGTGCATAAGCCAATTTTATATATATATTAAATATTTTGGGTGGTTTGTTATGTAGCAATAGGAATTGGAACAGCTACCATATACGGAAAAGTAGATGGGTTAGACATTTTATTATTGTTTAAATTTTTAATGTATATAATTTATATATATCATATACAACAAATTATTATATATAATTTAATAATATATAATTTTATATATGTGTTATATTTATATATGTATAGAGATACACACACACACATATCTCCATCCTATTGGCTCTGTTTCAATAGAAAGCCCTGATTAAGACATCCAGAAAATGCCACTCCCCTCTCTCTCTCTTTGCCTGTATTTCCTGAGCATCCTAAAATGTGGATTAGAAATACCTAACCATTTATAGCAATAGAAATACAAAGAAAAAATTTAAACAATAATAAAATCTCTAACCAATCTACTTTTCCTTATATGGGAGCTGTTCCAATTCCTACTGCTACATAACCACCCAAAACTTAGAAGCATAAAGCAACACTATTATATCATGCACAGGTTCTTTAGGTCAGGAATTCAGACAAAGCAGAGTGCACTTGGCTGTTTCTGCTCCAAGATATTTACAGCCTCAGCTGGAAAGACTAGAAGGTTGGAGGCGACTCAATTCCTTGGAGCCAGAATCACGCAGAGGCAACTTCACTCACATATTTGGCCATGGGTGCTGGTTGTTGACTAGAACCTCAGCTCGGCGGTTGGCTGAAAACCTACCAGTAGCCACTCAAAGAGGGCTAATTTGGATTTCCTCACATCGGAGTATCTGAACTCTAAGAATGAGCATCCGAAAAAAAAAAAAAATCCAGGCAGGAGCTATAGCATCTTCTATGATTCCTCTTCAAAAGTCACATGGCCTGGCTGCACAGTCCCCAGCCCACCCAGATTTCAGGCCGTGGAGTCACTGACCCTAGCACTTAGTGGGAAGGTGTCAGACTCATGGTGCAGGGTGGGGAAAGCTGCTGTGGCATTTTTGGAATACAAAATCTTCCACATTTTGCTTCGGTTACCAAAGAAGGCTACCAAGTGAAATGCCAAACATCATCTTTAAGCATAATTTGTCACCCAAATCTTGTCACTTTGTGAATCTAAGAAAATCTATGAATTGTGCATTTCTGAGGCTTCTTCATGGCCCCTATTGATAACTTTGCTTTTGTATTAGCTTTTAGCAGAAATGCAAATCCTAAAGGAATTAAAAACTGAAACCCTGACAGAAAAATGGATAAAGGTAAATCACCATTGGAAGAAGAAAAAAAAAGATTAATAAACATGAGAAAACTATCAACCAAAATGTACAAAGTAAAACAGTAAGATGATTTTTATCTGCCAAAATAACTGGAAAATGACAATGTCAGCAAGGATTCTATTACAAATGCTGACAGGAAGGAGTATTAGTTATCTACTGATGTGTAACAAATTATCCCCCAAATGTAGCAAATTAAATATTTATTATCTTACCATGTCTGCAGGACAGGAATCCAGGAATGGCTTCGCTGGATGGTCCTGGCTCATCAGCTCTCATGAGGAGGCCATCAAGATATTGGCCAGGGCTGCAGTCATCAGAAAGCTAGGTGAAGATTGAAGGATCTGTTTGCAAAATGGCTCACGCTTACAGTTGTTGACTGGAGAACTCAAGTCCTTGCTGACTCTTGTCGGGAGGCTTCGGTTCCTCATTCACCACGTGGACCTCTCCTTAGTGATGCTTACATGTTCTCATGATATGGCAGTTGGCTTCTCCCAGGGCAGGAGATCTAAGAGGAAGCAAACCAGATGCCATCATGTCCTTTATGACCAGTCTGTGTTTCTGTAACCACATGTTGGTTTACATAGGTTGATGCTATTCATTATGAAAAGGACTACACAAGGGCATAAATACCAAGAGGTAAGTATGTTTGGCATAACCACCAATAAGTTGGCAGAGTCACTTTGGATAGCAATTTTACAACATGTATCAAAAGACTTAAAAACGTTTTATTGCAAAAAAAAAAGTGTGTGTGTGTATATATGTGTGTGTGTATATATATATATATAAAATATATATCTCCAGGGTAGGCAGATTCTAGAAATGGAAAGCTCATGGTTTCTGTGCTTTACAGGGGATGAGGAAAAGGCAGAATGGACAGTGACACTTGAATGGGTATGGAGAAGGGAGGCAGCAGAATATATTTCTGAGGATTTGAAAATGTTTAAAATTAGATAGTGGTGATGGTTGCGTAACTTTGTGAATAAACTTTAAAAACAGCTGAACTGGAAAAAACGTTTTATAGCACAAAGTTAGCACTCGAAAATATTTTTGTTGCAGGAATTGTTACCAGTCATGAATCCATACAGGTCTGAGGCAACCTCAATTCTTGCCTCCTCAGAAGAAAGAATTCAACTGAGAGGGGTAGGGCAAAAGGTGAGACAGAGGCAAGCTTTAGAGCAGAAGTGAAAGTTTATTAAAAAGCTTTAGAACAGGAATGAAAGGAAGGGAAGAACACTTGGAAGAGGACCAAGCAGTCGAGTTGAGAGATCAAGTGCCCCATTTGACCTTTGAGGTAGGGTTTTATATGTTGGCATACTTACGGGGCCTTCCATCCTTTCTCCCCTGACTCTTCCCTGGAGGTGGGCTGTCCGCATGTGCAATGGCCTGCTAGTGCTTGGGAGTGAGCATGCACAGTGTCTTTACTGGAGTTACATGCATGCTCACTTGAGGTGTTCGTCCCTTACCAAATGTACTTAGGAGGCCATATACCAATTAAACTCTGCCATTTGGCCTCTTAATGTGCATGCTTGCGCCCACTCACCCTAATCCTGAGATCTTATTGGGAACCTGCTGATCACCAGTTTCTGGTGTTTTCTATTAGGAGGCTGCCTTTCCCTGGCACCAGCTGTGACCAATTATTATTTTAGAAAAATAGTGTAACAACGGTCTGACCACCACCTGATGGTCGCCTGATATTCCTGGTGGGGGTGGGGGGCCTCTCCTGACCTGCTCATTCCTGACTAGTTACCTACTGTAACAGAATTATTAAATGAATAAATAATCCAGTAGTTCCAATTCTAGAAATCAACTCAGAAGAAACAATGAGGTGAAGATGACAAAAATGTATACATCTAGATGGTCATTATCCATTATTTGTAACTAAGATGAAGTGGAAGTTGAACCAAATGGGCAAATAAAAGTCATTGAATAAATTATAACACATTATATCTTGATTATTTTGCAGCTATTAAAAATTAAATGTCCAAAAAATTTTAATATGGTCCTGATATAATGTTAAGTGAAAAATAATAAAGAAAAAAATATAATTAAATATGATTCCAATCAGTTGTATCCATATGGCAGAATAAAGAATGCTGGAAGGAAATATAATAGTTAACAACAGTTTCCAGGTTGTGGGTTATAGGTAGTTTTTCTTCCTTCTTTCTGCTTCTCTGTACTTTCATGTTGTTGATATTGCCAATGTGTTGTTTTAATAATTGGAAATATAATTTAAATATTCATTTATTACTTTTCCTCCCAGTGTACTTTCTTCTTACCAACTCATGCAGCCCTGTACAACTTTAGCACTAAGGTCATAACTAAACTTCTGCATTTTCCTATCATGTTAATATTGAAATATTATGCATATGGAGAAACTATATTCCTTATCCTAAGATCTACAATGACTAGAAAGTCATCAATATACATAGCAACTTATCAGACTATATTTTTGCTATCATAAATCTGGGCTGATTTTATTTGCACATCACAAAACTTGCAGCATAAGTCACAGCAATCACTGCTTGAGTAAATATCAGATGATATTACTGCTTGAGTAATATCATTTGGAGACAGATCTTTCGTTTTGTTTTATTTCTTTTTCTTCTTCCTTCCTTTAGGTAAATCTAGTGAGTCAAGACTTTACAAAAATTAGTGTGATGTTTTATCTCCTTGCAACTCTGAAGTTACCTTGCCTGTTGTGTTTACATATAGGAACACTAAAGTCTTTCGCTTAGAAATTCCAAGTGTTGTTACAAATGGTTTATTAAGCCACATATTCCTGCATGGAAATGAAATAACTTGATTACATTAGGTAACACAAACAAGTGTGAAATAACCAACAAAACTTCCAAAGCAAATTCTGAAAATGCCTGTAAAGAGAAGTGTTTTTCCTGAAAAGACAGGCTTCTTTTGTCAAGAGTCTTGAATATTCTTCTCCTGTTTTGCAAATAACCCCAAACGTAAGAAAGAACTTGAATCTTTGCACTAAAACATCTAACACGTCCAAAATTATCTATACAGCAAAGAAAATTTCAATTCTCTTAAAAGTAAAAGTTACCCTGATCTATTACACTTTAATAAGACTATTCTCCATTCTTCTTTAAACATTAATTAAATAAAAGTCTACTCCTATGTATCCACCTTGTTTGAAGTAAAATATGCTTTAAACCAAGAACAAAGATAAAAAGAAATTATAATTAGGACAAGATCAGTAAAATGTTTTCATACATTCATTTTGAGATCTTTAATATTTTATCTCTCCCATCATTAAGCTCAGAAACACAAATCCAGTCAAATATTATATTAATGGAAATGTTCTTCCAGGGTTGGTTTGTAATCTAATAAAACTACTAGAGTTTTCATAAAACAACTTAAAATTTTCCCCCAAAGAAAGATGAAAACTACATACTTAATAACCAATGCCGAATGAGAGACTGTCTTTTCTTTAGAAATGTAATTCCCCACTTAAACAGTAAGAACTGAGGAAGTAATAAAAATCTTCTTCTCTATAGGCTTTTTATGTCTTCAAATATAAGGATAGAGTATTCTTATGACAGTGGAGCTAAAAACAGGCTATTTACTGGCACATTAGCAAGTTACCCAAAAGCTTTGTGGCAAATTGCCCACCATGTAAGGAAAATGTGTGGATTTTGCTACAAATCCTACAATCAACTAATGTGTTATGAACAGAAGGCCTCCTTTGGGTTCAAGACATAGTATAAATCAATCATTTACACTTACAATTCCAAATTGCATTTCTGACAAATCAACACCTAAAAATGCACAAGTTATTCCTGGAAAATATAAAAACCTATCACTTTAGAAGCATTTGAATAAACAGATTTAAGTTTTCTCTATTCCTTTAAAAGCAAATCACATAAATTTTTAAATTTATCTACCATCATTCCATTTTAAAAGTATATTACATATCTTTAATTCAAATAATACACTATGTTAAAAAAAAAACACAGTTAAAAGCTATCCAGAAAGTGATGCTGCCATTATAGATTTTTCAAATAATATCTGTGTTTCTTCACAAACATCTCCTCTACCCATCCTGGAGGCAAAGGGATTTAGCAGTTAAGAGTACAGACTGTGTCATCAGTTTGCCTGATTGGATCAAGGCTCTGCCACGTGCAATGGAAAAGCTACACAACTGCTCATGGCCTCAGTTTTCCGATCTAGTAAATGGGTGAGGTATGTACAATTATACCAATGTGGGAATGATTACATTGTACATACCTCATTAAGAGTTTTTCCAAGGAACAAATAAGTAATATAATTATGGTAAAAGACAGAAATGCATCTGGCACATCATAGTGCTATGTTTTGGGTTTTTTTTTTTTTTCTTTTTTTGAGACAGGCTGAAATTTTTGTATTTTTTGTAGACAGGTTTCCCATGTTGTCCAGGCTTACGTTATTTTCTTCTAATCATTTCTGTCCTCATTGCCACAGCTTGAATCCAAGAATATTTCATTCCCTTAAAACTGCTAAACCAGTCTCCCTAGCTCCTTGCTTCTCAGCATCTAAAGCACTCCTTTTTTCCAATAAATTAATAAGTAAATTTATCCATTCACAAAACTCTTGCTCAAATAACTTCAAGAGTTTCTAATTTCTCTGGGGGGGGAAAAAAAAAACAAGAGCAACCATCTCATCTTTATAGTCTCCCATAATTTAGTGGTAACACGGCACTGCCAACATTGTCTTTCCCTGCCCCACTTAATTCAATCAGGCTGTGTCCTTCTCTCCTTGAGCTTCATGCCCATGTCATTCTCCCAACACTCTGCTGTGCTGCTTCTCCTTCTGAAATGTCCTCCCACCAACCACTCTGTCTACCCAACTCCTATTCATTCCTCAAAACCAAGCCCCAATTCATTCACAAAACCTTCCTGTATTATACCATGAACCCACACTGATCTGATGTACCCCACACATACTAAAATTCCTTCTCTAGCAGGCTCATTTGGGTCCTTTGCTATGTATCTTCCTGAATTTTAGTGTTTTGGTGTAGAATTCCCCTGTAAACATAAGACTCCTTCATGCTTAATTTTTAGCATCCCCTCATTTCCCCCCGCAAACAATTACCCTGTTTCTCTGAGGATCACAGCTATGTTTTACTCATCTTTTGTCAGTGCCATAGCTGAGCACATAACAAGTACTACATGGAATTGATCTGAATATTTATGATCCCTGTCTAGGCAGATGCCATCCTATTAGCATCTTTCAGATAAGGCAGTGTCTTGGAGCTGAAAAAAGTGGAATAATTCTCTGCTGGGGAGTTCATGAAAAAGGGCACAAAATTAGTTTGTCGATTATCCCAGGTTTGTATCTGGGGCCTAAGGAAAACAATGGGGCCTAAGGAAAACAATAGCGTAAACGTGGGAACCGGGAGCTCAGGCAGCTATCATGGTGTCCTATAGGGAATTACTAATGGGATAGATTTCACCTGTTAAAATCCTGTCAAAGGGGTGAGGCTTGATGGTGACTATTTTAACTTTCTCCTGTCAAATGGCTTGGTTTAGAATGTCTTGGTTTTTTCCTCCCAGTAATTGGGTCTGTTTGATTGAAGGAAGGAATTACTTTATTGTAGTGAAGGTGGCAACTTGGAGTTCTGTCCATGCCCTGACCTCAGGCCCCTTGGAATGGCATGGGAAAGTTTCACTCCAATCACTCCAGCCCCTCCACCCTCCTGGCAAGGCAGGTGTTCTCTCTCATCTACAGCCTCAAGGATGGAGATGCAACACTTCCCTCCCTTCTGAAAGCCTCTCTCCACTGTCTTCCCACCTCAGTACCCTCCTCTGCTCTTTTCTAATCTCAACCATAAGCTTCCTCCCCACTACCTTGCAGTTGTCTTTCCTCTGTGTGCTGGTACTACTCACAGTGTAGGAGACTTACATATTTATCACCACTCAACAGGCAGTTCCTTGAGGTCAGAAATGATAGTTTTTTCATCTGTGTACCCCCAGAAATGCCTTACATATTGTACATCCTTTTTTTTTTTTTTTTTTTTTTTTTCTGGAGATGGAGTCTCACTCTATCGCCCAGGCTGGAGTACAGTGGCACTATCTCGGCTCACTGCAACCTCCACCTCCCGGGTTCAAGCAATTCTTCTGCCTCAGCCTCCCAAATAGCTGGTATTACAGGCACATGCCATAGCATCTGGCTAATTTTTTTGTATTTTTAGTAGAAACAGGATTTCACTGTGTTGGCCAGGCTGATCTCAAACTCCTGACCTCAAGTGATCCACCCGTTTCAGCCTCCCAAAGTGCTGGGATTACAGGTGTGAGCCACCGCACCTGGCCACATCTTGATAAACAAATAAGTTAATCAACAAATAAAATAATGAAAGGATGAATGCATTCTTCAGCATTTGTCATTTTAGACAGAGAGAAAACTGCTATTTCTGAACACTGCTGGGACTGAGTCAGGCTCTGGCAAGTAGGGTGAACTGATGATACTAAATGCAGCCTTCTCACTGACCATGAGCACAGAGCAAAGCTGCCTGCAGACACGAAAATGTACATTCAGAAAACCAGGGACAACCCTAGGAGAGACACAAGGCTGATCCCCCTCTCATAACAGTAGGACCTCTCAAGGAACTAAAATCTCTTTCCAACCAGAGTTAGGGAATAAGTCACCGGGCACTGCTGATGTTTCTCACTTAAGATATTTTACACTAGAATGGGCTTTCCTGCTTAGGTGGTAAGCCCTTTGGGAAATGACTGCAACAATATTGTGTGCAGCAGAAAGCCCGTTATCACCACAGAGATAATAGCAAAGCCACCTCCAAGGGTAGCGATAAGAAGTCAGTTTAAACTCTTACGAAAGGACTGAGATTAAAGACAAAAATAATTGCAATCTTTGGGGGCAAATCTGTTCCACAACCTTGAATAAAGGAAAGAGAAAAGATAGCAGGTCGTATCTCTATGGATTACTAGTCTCTGCAGTCAATGATTTGAAGTGCAGCAATGGTGTTTTATCCTTATCAATGAATTAATTCTTACATTATACATAGGCCTAAATTTAAAAAAAAAAAAAAAAAAAGTTGGGTTTTATAATGAAGAGAAGGGAAGACTGCTGCCAACAAGTAAGATCCTGATTCTTTCTCACTTACTAGTTTGCTCAATGTTTTTCAGAAATCATGCTTAGGAACTTATCTGATGCCCCCGCTCAGAAAATACAATTGACTTTTGTGCTTTCAAACAACAGACATCTCATCAATGTCAAAGAAATTAATAAGTCTAGCAATACTGACAAGGCTAAATTATAGAAACAAATTAATGGTATTTCAAGCCGTGCCATTTGCATATATTTCTTCATTTTTCCATGAACTAAGAGACTCAATGTTTAAAAGTTTTTTAATATTTTAACTTAGAACATATAGAACCAATAGCAAAGTATAAATATAATACATGCTGTTCATCTTCAATCCAAAACACTCTCTAAAATGAAATATATACATATAAAATCTTCTTTGATTATAACAAAAATACATTTGGTATTTGGTATTGTTACTATGTCTTACAGGTTAGAAAGCTTAGGTGCAGAATTATTAAGCAGAATGTGCAAAGTCATATAACTCACATGCAGTAAAACCCACATTCGAACTTTTCACTCTTGAATTAATAAAATGCAAGTAAGGATGCGTGTGGTGGCTCACGCATGTAATCCCAGCACTTTGGGAGGCCAAGGCAGGTGGATCGCCTGAAGTCAGGAGTTCAAAACCAGCTTGGCCAACATGGTGAAACCCCATCTCTATTAAAAATACCAAAAATCAGTCGGGCATGGTGGCAGGCACCTGTAATCCCACATACTTAGAAGGCTGAGGCAGGAGAATAGCTTGAACCCGGGAGGTGGAGGTTGCAGTGAGCCGAGATCACGCCACTGCACTCCAGCTTGGGCAACAAGAGTGAAACTCTGTCTCTAATAATAATAATAATAATAATAATAATAGAAGAAGAGGAAGAAGAAGAAGAAGAAGAGGAGGAGGAGGAGGAGGAGGAGGAGGAGGAAGAAGAAGAAGAAGAAGAGGAAGAAGAAGAAGAAGAAGAAGAAGAAGAAGAAGAAGAAGAAGAAGAAGAAGAAGAAGAAGAAGAAGAAGGAGAAGAAGAAGAAGAAGAAAAATACGGAGATCTGGTTGATGAATTAATCAGCTTTTATTGGCCAGGTGCAGTGGCTCACGCCTGTAATCCTAGCACTTTGGGAGGCTGAGGTGGGTGGATTGTCTGAGCTCTGGAGTTCAAGACCAGCCTGGGCAACATGGTGAAACCCTGTCTCTACTAACAATACAAAAACATTAGCCGGACATGGTGGTGCATACCTGTAGTCTCAGCTACTCCAGAGACTGAGGCACGAGAATTGCTTGAACCCAGGAGGCAGAGATTGCAGTGAGCTGAGACTGCGCCACTTCACTCCAGCCTGGGTGACAGAGTGAGACTCTGTCTCAAAAAAAAAAAAAATCAACTTTTATTCAACTATTATTCAAATATTCTAGGGTTTTTTCCTCAAAATAAATAAGAACATGATTCATCATAAATGTTACAAATGACATCAACAAAGCTCTCCAAATGATGTGAAAAAGCAAATAAGCTGAAAGAAAGATTTTTCCAACAGCAATAACAACAAAAAATATCTCCCTTTGAGAGGTATTTCCAAAGCTTATTGTTTTGAGTAGTGAACTGTGCTTTTCAGAACACCAGTTTTAAAGGATGTTGAGGTATTATGCGGGAATAAAAAGAACTCAACAAAAATCCTTTGCTTCCTATACACTAACAATGAACAATCCCAGAAGGATATTAAGAAAGCAATTATATTTACAATAGAATCAAAAGAGGATAAAATGCTTAGTAATAAACTTAAGTAAGCAGGTGAAAACTTGTACACTGAAAAAATGTTATTGAAAGAAATTAAAGAAGATGTTAATGATATGGTTTTGACTGTGTCCCCACCCAAATCTCACTTTGAATTGTAATAATCCCCATGTGTCAAGGGCAAGGCCAGGTGGAGATGATGGAATTATGGGGGCGGTTTCTCCCATACTGTTCTTGTGGTAGTGAGTAAGTCTCAGGGGATCTGATGGTTTCATGAATGGGAGTTCCCACACACACACTCTCTTGCCTGCTGCCATGTAAGAAGTGATTTTGCTCCTCATTCACTTTCTGCCATGATTGTGAGGCCTCCCCAGCCATGTGGAACTGTGAGTCCATTATACCTCTTTTCTTTATAAATTACCCAGTCTCAGGTGTGTGTTCATTAGCAGCGTGAGAGCAGATTAATACAATCAGCAAGTGAAAGACAACTCATGTTTATGAATTGGAACAATTAATATTGTTAAAATGTCATTACTACCCAAAGCAATCTATAGATTTAATACAATTCCTATCAAAATCCTAATTGGACTTTCTGAAGAATTGGGAACAACCATATTAAAATTCATATGGAATCTCAAAGGACCCCAAACAAACAAATCAATCTTGAAAGAAAAGAAAGAAGTTGTAAGTTTCACAATTCCTGGTTTCAAAACTTACTATAAATCTACAGTAATCAAAACAGTGTGGTATTTGCAAAAAGACAGGCATATAGAGAGCCCAGAAACAAACCCTGACATATATGACATATATATATGGCATACATAGTCAAATGATTTGGACAAAGGTGCCAAGGCCATTTGATGGGGAAAGAACAATCTTTTCAACAAATGATGCAGGGAAAGCTGGATGTCCACATGCAAAGGAATGAAGATGGACCCTTACCTTACACCACAGACGAAAGTTAACTCAAAATGGATCAAAGATCTAAACATAAAATCTAGAACTACAAAGCTCAGAAGAAAACATAAAGGAAAAGCTTGATGACATTGGATTTGGCAATGATTTCTTAGATATGACACCAACAACAGGCAACAAAAGAAATATAGATAAACAAAACTACATCAAAATTTAAAATTACTGTGCATCAAAGGACAGAATCCACAAAAAGGCAATCTAAGTAAAGGGAAAAGTCATCTGCAAATCATAAATATCTAGAACATATAAGGAACTCCTACAATTGAACAAGAAAAAAATAATTAAAAATAAGCAAAGGACTTGAATAGATATTTCTCCAAAGAAATTATACAAATGGCCAGGAAGTACATGAAAAGATGTTAGACATCACTAATTATTAAGTAAATGCACATCAAAACCACAACGAGATACACCTTACACCCTTTGGGATGGCTACTATTAAACAAATGAAGATGAAAACACAAAATAACAAGTATTGGTGATGATTTGGAGAAACTGGAACTCTCGTGCGCTGTTAGAGAAATGTAAAGTGATACAGCCACTATGGAAAGCAGTATGGCAGTTCTACAAAATATTAAACAGAATTACCAGATGACCCAGCAGTTCTACCTCTGTGTATATACCCAAAAAATTAAAAGCAGGTTCTCTTTCATAGGATGTTTGTACATCCATGTTCATAGTTGCATTTTTCATGATAGCCAAACATTAGAAGCAACCCATGTACCCACTGATGGGTGAATGGATAAACAAAATGCAGTACATACAAATGATGGAGTAATATTCCACTTTAAAAAGAAAAAACATTCTGACAGATGCTACAACATAGATGAACCTTCAGAACATCATGCTAAATGAAAGAAGCCAGTCACAAAAGGACAAATACTGTATGATTCCACTTACATGAGGTGCCCAGAACAGTCACATTGACAGAGCCAGAAAGTACGATCATAGTAGATGGAGGTGAGGGGAGAGAAACGAGAAGTTATAATTCAATGGGTAAAGTTTCTGTTTTACAAGATCAAGAGTCCTGGAGATGGATGGTGGTGATGATTGCACAACAATATGTATGTACTTAATGCCATTAAACTGTATACTTAAAAATGGTTAAGATGGTAAACTTTAATATTATGTGTATTTCACCCTGAATTAAAAATAATAATACAGTAAAAATAAAAAGAATTCAGTTATCAAGTTGCTTGGGAAATACAAGATTATACTAAGAAAAACTGATATTTTTTATTATAAGACTTCTTGCTATGCCTGTGACTCTGCAAAAGAGAGATAGTATACATAGTGTTTTTCAACCTTCTTTTGTCCACACAGCATTTAATTGGCAGAGTTCCCATCTTTGTTACTGTTCTGTGGAAAACTTTTGAAAACACTGCCTTGGGGGATATTGGGGAAACGGCATTCAATCAGAAACAGAATTTTAATATCTAAAAATAAATTAATTTTATTAATGGAAGAACTGGTACAACATAGGTAAGTAGAGATAGTCACTAAAATGATGAATTATAGAGTTGCGTGTTGTATTGAAGCAGCCTTGAAATGCTGAAGAATAAGTTATGAAGCACAAATTCACATGTATGAGTCCTTTGGGATCCAATTAACTTCCCACTATTCTGTGCCATCTACCATTTTCTAAGTGCCTTCCGTATATCTCACAAGGTGAGGCACATCACCAATGTTATCTAACTTGATTCGATCCTCCCAACAACCTCATGAGAATTATTTTATGGTCACCATTTTCTGGATGAGGAAACTGATGCTAAAAGAGTTTAGGTACCAAGTTACTTAGTACAAAAGTGAGGAACTGATCTCTGCCCCCATCTATGGACTCCAGAGGCCAAGTGTTCATTCATTACTTTGTGTACCTGAGATCACAGTAGCACTGACATTAGCAGTCACACATGGACTAAATCCCTAGGCACAATGAGTAACAAGAACAAAACAATACTTTACATTAATTATTGTTGTGATAAAAAGATAGACGTGAATGAGTATTATAAGTATATATACATGTTTCTACTTTATCCAACATTAGATTTTTGGTTTTCTGTTTTTTTGTTTTTTGAGATGTAGTTTTGCTCTCATTGCCCAGGCTGGAGTGCAATGGCATGATCTCAGCTCACTGCAACTTCTGCCTCCCGGGTTCAAGCAATTCTCCTGTCTCAGCCTCCTGAGTAACTCCTGCCACTACACCTGGCTAATTTTTTGATATTTTTAGTAGAGACAGGGTTACACCATGTTGGAGGCCAGGCTGATCTTGAACTCCTGACCTCAGGTGATCCACCCACCTCGGCCTCCCAAAGTGCTAGGATTACAGGCATGAGCCATTGTGCCCAGCCCCAACATTAGTTTTAATTACCATAAATAACGTTTATAATACAAAAGATAAATGCTTGAGGTGACAGACATCTCATTCATTTACTTTGATGTGACTATAATACATTGTATGCCTCTATCAAAATATCTCATATACACATAAATATATATACTTACTATATACCCAAAAAAATTAGAAATTAAGAAAAATAATAGGTGAATATAGTATTTTTCTTTTTAACATTTCAAAGCTGAAAAATCCATCAATCAAAAGAGTCAACACTATACCTAACTCAAAAATTTTGAAACTTGCAGTTGAAAGTGAGGTAGTCATTTTCCAAGTTAACATAGCAATTGTAGAACATACCCAGATATAGATAACAGAGACATTCAAAATGTCTTCATAGGCCGGGCATGGTGGCTCATGCCTGTATCCCAGCACTTTGGGAGGCCGAGACAGGCGGATCCCTTTGAGCCCAGGAGTTCAAGACCAGCCTGGGCAATATGGTGAGACTCCACCTCTATAAAAAAATGCAAAAAATTAGCCCGGCCTGGTGATATGCACCTGTAGTCCCAGCTACTTGGGAGGCTGTGGTAGGAGGATCACCTGAGCCCAGGAGGCAGAGGTTGCAATGAACTGTGTCCATGCCACTGCATTAGAACCTGGGCGACAGAGCAAGGTCCTGTCTCAAAAAAAAAAAAAAACAAAAAAATAAGAGACAGTCTTTAGGTCTTCAAATATTTGCCTTATCTGTCCAATTTCTATTAATCCTTCGGACACTTACTAATAATTGTAGTTCTAGAATGTCTTCCTAGTGGAGGTCTTGTACAGATATCTATTATTTACAAGAAGCCGATGCAAGATTGGCTTGATGCAAGACTGTCACATAGTCTCTTTTTCTCTGATGCTTGTCTTGTTCTATAACTGGACCTGCAGCATCCTAGAACAGGAGAGAGATGGCTTGCATCCAGTGGTACCCTAATAGATGGTAAAAGCTGCAACATTGTGTACCACCACTGAAAATCTCATGACCCAAAGACTGAAGAAGAGCAACCCTTAAGACTCATTGGAGGTGAAGCTGACGCAGACAACTACAGACAAAACCCTTCTTCCCCTAATACCAAGAAAGCTGAGGCTGGTGCTGATTCACAACAGAATTTAGGCTAGCTGTAAATCTCATCTAGGATGTAGTCAGACACCTGTACGGAAACTATCAAGGATTGTTCCTGGACAATAAAATTTGGAAAGAAAAAACAAAACTTCATATGTAACCTTCCTAATAATGCCTTTTCCTATTTAAAATTATAAAGCCAGTCTCATTTTCCTGGTCTGTTTTTTCTAAATACCACCATCTAGTATATATTTTACTTATATTTTTACTGTCTATATCTTCCCTACAGAATGAAAGTTCCACAGAATTTTTTTCTTTTTTGTTCACTGAAACATCCCCAACACAGAGCATAAAGGCATACATAGTAAGCATTCAGAATGAAAGAATGAATGAATGGCCATCAATATCATACAGAAATGTTTTATCCAAATGGATGACCACGTTGCATTTGTCTCATGGATTCATAGAACGTACTTCTATTCGGTACAATTTATTGAGCTCCTCAGTTGACCGGTCTGGAAGGATAATCTTACAGGTCCCTTTCTATATCCTGCTAAAAGGTATCAGATAAATAAACAAATTGTAAAATAAGTGAGTACAGTAAGTCACAGGGGATTAAGAAACACTCCCAGACAGATGGGTCAGTGTGTCTAAGGGGATGCCCATTACAATCTTCTGGATCGTCATTCAGGGTCCCCTGTTGGCCACACACTGCTGTCTGAATACTCTGGGACGTTCATTTTTCATTCCAGGGATCTGATTACTCAGTTTCGGTCTTTGCTGATTGCATTAGTCCATTCTCACGCTACTATAAAGAATTTCCCGAGACAGGGTAATTTACAAAGGAAAGAGGTTTAATTGACTCAGAGTTCCACATGGTTGGGGAGGCCTCAATCATGGCAGAAGGGGAAGAAGGCATGTCTTATATGGCAGCAGGCAAGAGAGCAAGTGTGTGTTAGTGCAGGAAAAACTACCACTTATAAAGCCATCAGATCTCATGAGAATTCACTCACTATCACGATAGGAACATGGGGGAAACCACCCCCATAATCCAATCACTTCTCACCAGGTCTCTCCCTTAACACCTGGGGATTATAATTCATGATGAGACTTGGGTGGGGACACAAAACCTAATCATATCACTAATGCTCCTGCTTTATGAACAGACTTAAAATATTTATATTTCCAGAACAAACTTCTGAGCTTTAGATATATCTTAAACTGCCTATGCAAAATCTCCATTTAGATGGTTAATAGGCATCATGAACTCACACGTCCCAAATCAAGCTCTTGGTCCCAGCTGCACCCATACCACACTGATTCTTCCACACTCTTCTGTATTTCAGCAAAGGGCAACCTCAGCCTACCAGATGCTCAGACCAGAAGCATCAGTTGTCCTTGCCTCTCACTTAACATGACACTTTACTGTCTGAAGACCTAACAGCTTGTCCTTCTAAATACATCCTGAATCTGACCACTTCCACCCTGTCAAAGCCACAATTGCCTCTTTTCTATAGATTGCTCACAGGCCTCTCTTTTTCTGCTCCTCATCTTTATATTGCCTATTTTCCACACAGCAGAGTCAATCTTTTAAAACAAACCAGGCATGTCCTTCCTCTGTTCAAAACCCTGTAATGGATTCCTATTTCACCCTGGGTGAAAAATAATAATAATAATCAAAGTAGTCTAAAGCTCCTATACCATCTGCACCACTAGCCTCCCAACCTCCCTGTCTCCTCAGACCACTCCTAACCTCAGTCACTCTGCTCCATTCCCACCTGCCTCATCACTTTCCCTGGGCGATGCCCAGAATGCTTCCACAACACCTTGGGACATGTGACTCTTTCACCTGGAGCATCTTTTACCTCTTAATGGCAGGCTGGTTCTGTCTCCTCTTTAGGTCTTGATTCAAATATCTCAAACTTGGAAAGACCTTCTCTGACCACCCTATATGAACCAGGTCTTCTTCCAGTGTTTTTAGTTTTACTTTTTACTATGCATTCAAAATTGGAAATTGTGTATTGTATTTGCTTGTTTCGTGTCTGTCACTCCACTAGAAAATAAACTCCATGAGGGTAAGGACTTTGTTTTATTCACCACTTTGTTCCCTAAAATAGTGTCTGACACACACAAAAAGCTCAAAAAATATTTTACATGAGTAAATGAACATAATTACTGCGATATTTATACACACGATTTACAATTCATGTAATTTACAATTTACTTCATTGCTCTAATTAAATCCTTAAAATTGAGTGTTATCATTTTGGTCATAAATGGCCACTGCTGGACATAGGTGAACAACAATTAGTTTTTAAATTATAAAACAGCCATTAATGGAAAAAGATGTAATTTAATTGCTGCTTGTATACTGCCTTACAATTTAAATGAACCCTTGTTCCAGTGATGTCTTAGTCATTTGGACTGTGAAAGAATCTGAAAAAAAATAGATCAGTGTCTAAAATCTTGCTAGTCATTGTTATTTTCCTCATGATTTAATGACAAACAACGGAACTGACAAGTGCAGCTCTGACTTTACTGATTTGAACCACCACATCACAGTCATGTTCCTGTGTTATAGTACATTTAGGATTAGGTAAATTTATTATTTTTCAGCCCACACTATGATATGCATTGTGAATCAGTAACATCTCCTTAAACTTCTTTCAGCCCAAAGACAGGAAAAAAAATATTTATAGCTATTTATTTTCATTTATAAAGTTTTCATCTACATAACACCAAACTCCATAAAAATTGTACAATTTTTATACCTTGTCCAGTAACAGATTTTATACTGCAAATGAAGTGTCCCCTCTGACCCTTGGGGGTGTCCATCCTTACTCAAAATCCTTTCTCAATGTCAACCCATCGGATCTGGTCTCCCAAGTTGAGCCTAGGTTCAAACCTTATTGTTGTGTCTTCTCTGTTCAAAATGTATTTTTTATATTTGGCTGGAACCAACATGCTAACTGATCCAGGCCAGGGTATAACTTAACATGGAAACTCTGAAATGAGAAATCTCTTTTGTCATTACTCCAATCATACCACATAGCGAGTTATTATAACTAAATATTGTGAGTGCCTACGCAGAAAGCAAACAGAAAGTGACTGAGTACAGAATTAGAAAAGTAGTTTAAGCAAATTCCAGCAATCTCCTGAGTGAAATAGCAAGTGATCACTAAAAATGATATTCATGGTCAGGCGCAGTGGCTCATGCCTGTAATCCCAGCATTTTGGGAGGCTGAAGCAGGCAGATCACAAGGTCAGGATTTCGAGACCAGCCTAGCCAACATGGTGAAACCCTGTCTCTACCAAAAATATACAAAAATTAGACAGGCATGGTGGCATGCGCCTGTAATCCCAGCTACTCAGGAGGCTGAGGCGGGAGAATTGCTTGAACCCAGGAGGCGGAGGTTGCAGCGAGCCGAGATTGCGCCACTGCACTCCAGCCTGTGCAACAGAGCGAGACCCCATCTCAAAAACAAACAAACAAAAAATGATATTCATAAAAAGTCACGTAGCAAGATATAAAAATATATATGACTTTAAGTGAAAATTATAGCTATAACATAGCATGTACCTTATGACTATGTCTGTTAAATATGTGTATGGATTTAGATAAGTACTAGAAAAAATATGAAAAATAAATGTAATTTATGTGTCAAAATGTTCACATTTCTTTCATTTAAATTTTTAAATTTTATAGTAATTTTAAATTTGAAATAATTTGATTTTACACACTATCATTAACAGTGTTTCAGTAATGTGTTGTCTTCTAGGTTTCCTTCTGTAATTATTCTATATTCTTCAGAAAAAAAAGTTTTATATAATATTTTTTGCTATTCTAACCTATCATATTTTATAATACATTACCAAGTCTAACAAATGTTTTCCCTACTAAACATGGAATATTTTTAATGAATGAAATAGCAAATAGCATTAATTTTTTATTAATTTTAAAATGTACAAAGTTCCTATGGAGAATTTTAATCATCTTCCTGTTGTAATATTTATTCCATTATGACTTTTCTGTCATTAGCTTTAATGGTATGTTTTCCTGAAAGCAATTCTGATCTCAAATAAGCATTTAAATTATTTATTTATTCTGACTGTGGCATTCACTATTAGAGAAGAACATATCTTTATCATTTATAAAAATTATTTATAATTTCTCCATCTTCAGGATTCATCTGAAAATGGCAGATTTAATGCAACTTCTGTCAAACTGTAACTTGAAGAGATATACATCACAAAACTCCTGTAAAATGTTAATCCAATGAAGTCATGAATTTCTACCAGTAAAATGTATCCCTCTGACTGATGTTTTATTTGGGCTGCAAGCAATTTTGATAAGCCCTAAATATTCAATAAAAATGTTGACTCAAGGCCAAGCATGGTGGCTCAAGCCTGTAATCCCAGCACTTTGGGAGGCCAAGACAGGCGGATCACGAGGTCAGGAGATCGAGACCATCCTGGCTAACCCAGTGAAACCCCATCTCTACTAAAAAATACAAAAAATTAGCCAGGCGAGGTGGCGGGCACCTGTAGTCCCAGCTACTCGGGAGGCTGAGGCAGGAGAATGGCGTAAACCCGGGAGGCGGAGCTTGCAGTGAGCTGAGATCGGGCCACTGCACTCCAGCCTGGGCGACAGAGCGAGACTTCATCTAAAAGTTGACTCAAAAGTCAAATTTGGACAAGTTCCTTTACAGAGAAAACACTTCCAAAGTGTCCTTATTTTAGAGCAATTTAAATACCTTTGCCCAGTACCCCCACTGTAAAATAACAGTTCTGCAAAATTAGGTTCCAGCAAATAATTACATAGAGTTAAAAATAAATCCTGCTCTTGTGAAGAAGTGACCAAAGAGTATGGCTCGTGCTCAACCTCTAATCTATTCTTGAAGGAGTGAGAGTGATCATCAATGGTGTTGCTGTGGAAACTACATCATGTTTCTCAGCAGTAGTAGATCAGTTTCCCAGGAGAACTCCAAGCAGCAAGATACTGTTCTAGCAAAAAGAATTTAGAATGACCCTTCCATTACCTCTGCGTGGGCTCACCAGAGGAATGTGGGATGCCCAGGGTGAAGCATCATCAAGTTGATTAATCATATAGCCACAACCAGCATTTTATGGATACATAAGAATAGCAAACACTTCCATTCCAACACACTAAAACCCATTCATTACTTCTTCCACTCATTCATTGGAAACAACATCTGTTGAGTACCTGCTATATACAGGTCAGGCACTCTTCCAACACTGAGGATATACTTTCAAAAAACACAAAGGCAACATCTCTGCTATTAGGGAGGCTACATTCTACTGAAGAAACGTAGCCATCAGTCAACTGAATCAATAATTAATATTGATAGGTGACTTAAAGTAGGGGTCCCCAACCCCCTGCACCATGGACCAGTACTGGTCCACACAGCAGTTAGGAACAGGGCCACACAGCAGGAGGTGAGAAGTGGGCAAGCGAGTGAAGCTTCATCTGTATTTACAGCCGTGTTCATGGTCGCTCACATTACTGCTTGAGCTCTGCCTCCTGTCAGATCAGTGGTGGCATTAGATTCTCATAGGAGAATGAACCCTATTGTAACCTGTGCATGCAAGGGGTCTGGGTTGCATGCTCCTTATGAGACTCTAATGCCTGATGATCTGTCACTGCCTCCCATCACCCTCAGAAGGGACTGTCTAGTTGCAGGAAAACAAGCTCGGGGCTCTCATTGATTCTACATTATGGCGAGTTGTATAATTATTTCATTATATATTACAATGTAATAATACTAGAAATAAAGTACACATCAATGTAATGCACTTGAATCGTCCCCAAACCATCACCCCACCCCTTTCACCAATCCATGGAAAAATTGTCTTCCAAGAAACTGGTCCCCAAAAAGGTTGGGGACTGTTGCTTTAAAGAAAATAAAGGTGAGTAAGAGGATGAGTAGTGAAAAGGCTGGCAGGTCCCATGTTTTTGATTGAGGGGCAGGGAAGGACTCTCTGATTAGGTGGCATTGAGAAAACACCTTGATGAAGTAAGAGTGTGCTAACAGGTTATCATGTGAAAGTACTTCAGGCAGAAGAAGCCCCATATGCCACAGCCCCGGAAGACTTAGCATGACTAATGATATCACAAAGAGGCAAGTGTGGCTGAAGTACTATGGGGGAGGTCAAGATTGCTAAGAGATGCAGAAAGAGAAATAAGTCAAGTTCATTTCATAGAGGATATTAAATGTCATGGTAAGCACTTAGGTTTCATTCTGAATGAAAATGTAAGCCATTGGTGGCCCTAGGGTGAGGAAAGCAAGAGAAGAAACTGGAAAACGCAATCAAAACTGATTGCCATAGAACTAGTAAGAAATGAAACTGCCTTGAACTCAAAATATGTCATTGATAGCTCAAAGTTAGGATATATTTTTAAGGAAGAGCTGACAGATTTTCTGATATTTTGAAGTATAGGGTTTAAAAGAAAAGTTGACAACCTTTGACAGCCAAATCTCTGTACTCAAGATGTATCCTCCCAGAGGAAAAGAAGTCATTATACAAAAGATACTTTGCACACATGTTTATAGCGGCACAATCAGCAACTGCAAAAACGTGGAACCAACCCAAATGCCCATCAATCAACAAGCAGATAAACTGTGGGGCGTGTGTGTGTGTATATATATATACACACACACATATGATAAAATACTACTCAGCCTTGAAAAGGAAGGAATGAATGAATGGCATTTGCAGCAACCTAGATGAGATTGGAGCCTATTATTCTAAGTGAAGTGACTCAGGAATGGAAAACCAAACATCACGTCTTCTCACTCATAAGTGGGAGCTAAGCTACGAGGATGCAAAGGCATAAAAATGATGCAATGGACTCTGGGGACTCAGCAGGAAAGGGTGGGAAGAGGGTGAGGGATAAAAGACTACAAACTGTGTGCAGTGTATGCTGCTCGGGTGATGGGTGCACCAAAATCTCACAAAGCACCACTAAAGAACAATCATGTAACCAAACACCACCTGTTCCCCAATAACCTACGGAAATAAAAAAATATAAATAATAATATCTCAACAGAATAAGTACAGATAACTTAAAAAACTAATGTATGCCTTAATTTACTCTTTAAGTTTATTAAAATATCAGCTTTATTGAGATATAATTTACATAAATAAAATGTACCAATTTTGACTTTAAAAAAAAAGATGATCCCAGCACTTTGGGAGGCCGAGGCGGGCAGATCACAAGGTCAGGAGATCGAGACCACGGTGAAACCCCGTCTCTACTAAAAATACAAAAAATTAGCCGGGCGTGGTGGCGGGCACCTGTAGTCCCAGCTACTTAGGAGGCTGAGGCGGGAGAATGGCGTGAACCCGGGAGGCGGAGCTTGCAGTGAGCCAAGATCGCGCCACTGCACGCCAGCCTGGGGGACAGAGCGAGACTCCGTCTTAAAAAAAAAAAAAAAAAAAAAAAAAAAAATGAGACAACCAAGTGAATGAATATAGACAGAGAAAAGATCCAAAGGCTATCCCCTGCAAGGCTGCAGTATTTGAGGTCATGATAGGCTGAGTAGAATCCAGTAGAGAAAACCGCGCAGCAGCCACCCAGTGAGGTCCATATAAAACAAAAAGGGGGGGCTATGGTGGTGAATAGGCGCGGACACAGCTTCAAAGAAGGAAACAACCAATGACGTCAAATGCTGTTACTCAGTCAAGTTAAGATGAGGACTGGGAATTGGTCCCTGAATTTAGCTACACAGAGGACATGGAACAGAAACACTTGTATTAATAGAAGCACAGAAAGGAGGCCCTAATGGAGTGGTCTCCTAATGGACAGAAATTATTTATAACCATTTCAAAGAAGTTTGCTAGTGAGGAAGGTAGTGAAATTAGACAAGAGCTGATAGGAGACGAGGGGGTCAAGAGAAGGTTTTGGGAATGGGAAAGATTTCAAATAGCCTTTATATTCCAAAGTTGTAAAAAGATTCATATTATCCCTTGGCAAATATCAGTTATGTAGCTTCATTATAAAATCAATACGCAGCTTCATTATAAAGTCATTAGAAAGTCAAAGGAAAAAAAGCCAAATAGTTATTTTTCTCAATCTTACCATTTCCATGGCAACCTTTAAAACATACTTTTTAAGGACTCTTTAAGGTATATTTCCTTTATAAAACTGTCAGAAAGAAACTTTTTTTTAATTCTTGGTAGATCAGCTAAATATAAAATTTAACATTTGGCTTCCCACAAAAATAGTAAAACTATTCATGAAATGGAAAGTAAAGAAAGAAAATGATTATTACCTATTGCACTTTTCATTTTCAGGAGAGAGGCTCCTGCCAGTTACTTTATTGAGAATATTTAACAACATAATGAAAGCTGTTAAATGTAAGTATCTTCAATAACAATTTATTTCATGTGGCTTTTTTTAAAAAATAATCTTCTAAAAGCAAAAGCTTAGGATATATGTTGTCATTCTCTGAGTGACTATCTATGTCAAATTAATGTCACCTACAATGCCAATCTAAGTTTCTGATGAGCTAATATAGTATCAGTTCATATCTTAGAAAATCCAAAAAATGAATGATGGTCAGGCACAGTGGCTCACGTCTGTAATCCCAGCACTGTGGGAGGCTGAGGCCACGGATCACCTGAGGTCAGGAGCTAGAAACCAGCCTGGCCCAACATGGTAAAACCCTGTCTTTACTAAAAATACGAAAATTAGCCAGGCATTGTGCTGGGTGCCTGTAGTCCCAGCTACTCACTCCTCAGGAGGCTGAGGCAGAAGAATCACTTGAACCTGGAGGCAGAGGTTGCAATCAGCCAAGATCATGCCACACTGCACTCCAGCCTGGGTGACAAGAACAAAAAAAAAAAGAAGTAGTAGTAGTAGTATCAAATTCTAACACATCCACTTTTAGGAGAAGTGCTGCCAATGGTTTAATGGCTTATAAATCCCAATGGGAAGAAGAACAAGAATCCCCATGAAAATGCAATTGTTGTCTTCATGTACGTCTATATTCCACCATATTATCAGCGCTTAGAAAAGTGCCTGGCTCAAAGTAACTGCTCAGTAAATATCACCTCCAAAATGTATCAAGAATTATTCATTCACTAAAGCTTTTATTCAGCTCTTACTACACACTAGGCACTGCTCTAAATAGCAGTTCAGGAATAGAACACTGGGAATGGGTTGTGTATTACGGAAATCTTATACAGAAAATTATACACCAAAAAATTTTTTGCCATCATGGAATATTGTAATACTATCTGAGAACATGTAGCCTACAGGATATCTTGCTTTATTAATAAGCTTCTTCAGATTTATTTGCTTCAACCCTCATCACAACCTAATTCTTGAACCTGCCTGGATTAGGACTTACCAACTTCCTTGGTGATCACTGGCTTACCCTTCCACACAAATGATTGCTGCTGTGATGTTACCATTTTTGTTGGAAATATCAAAAATCTTCTCAAAACAGAATATAAACCAGGTGCAATGGTTCACAACTGTAATTCCAGCACTTTGGGAGGCCAAGGCAATGAAATCACTTGAGCCCAGGAGTTCGAGACCAGCCTGGACAACATGGCAAAACCCCATCTCCACAAAAAATACAAAAATTAGCCAGGCGTGGTGGTACATGCCTGTGGTCCCAGCTACTCAGGAGGCTGAGGTGGGAGGATCGCTTGAGCCCAAGAGGTCGAGGTTGCAGCGAGCCAAGATAGCCCCACTGCAATCCAGCCTGTACGACAGGGCAAGACCCTGTCTCTTAAAATATATATATATTTTTTTTAATTTTAAAAAATGTTTTATTCAAAATATAAAACTCCAGTAGTTTCTCCTAAAGTAACAACTATTAAACAACGTCTTATTTCATTTTCCTATGGAGAGTTTTTTTTGTTTGTTTAGGCTGTACTCTAAAATGAAGTAAGTATGCCTCCCATGCTGTTGTATTTCTTCAGAAGGCTTACAACACTGGGGAAAAATGCTCTACTTAACTTTCTAAAGCCATATAATTTCCTCCCCAATAAAACCAAAAGTGAGAACCCAATAGGATGCAAAGCCTCTTCAATGTAATGATTATACAAAGACAAAAAGAAAACAGAAACATCTGCGGCAGTTTGTTACGTGCTGATGGAGACTGCTAAGGTCAGGATTCCAAACGAAGTTTCTTATTTCAGGGTACTTTGCTTGTGCTGGGAAAGCCAGAGGAAGAATGAGAACCCAGCACAGAAGCTGAGAAAGGATGAGGTGGCTATGAGAAGACTGTTATTTACACTCCCAGAACAAGTTTATTTCTTAGTCCAGTGAAGCTAAGAACACCCACAAAAATGAAATACCATCAATGCCCAGAATTTAGTCAAGTATATTTTTATCGAGTTCTACTACTCAATGTGAAATGAACTCACAGTAGGGTTATAATCCAGGCTCAGACACTTTAGATCACCAATTTCCCCAGGGCTATGAAAGGGCGTGATTTTTATACCATGATGTTTTACAGCAGAAGATTTTTTAAATATGCAATTTCTGGTAAACTTGGGCTTTGACATTTCTTCACTATTAATATATAGATATGGTTAACAAGAAAGTGTTATTAAGAAACAGGGTCAGGTGCGGTGGCTCATGCCTGTAACCCCAGCACTTTGGGATGGCAAAGTGGGAGGATCACGTGAGATCAGGAGTTCGAGACCATCTTGGCCAACATGGTGAAACCCCGTCTCTACTAAAAATACAAAATTTAGCTAAGCATGGTGGTGCGTGCCTATAATCCCAACTACTCAGGAGGCTGAGGCAGGAGAATCGCATGAGGTCAGGTGTTTGAGACCAACTTGGCCAACATGCTGAAACCCCATCTCCAGGAAAAATACAAAAATTAGCCAGGCATGGTGGTGTGCACCTGTAATCCCAACTACTTGGGAGGCTGAGGCAGGAGAATCGCTTGAACCCGGAAGATGGAGGTTGCAGTGAGCCAAGATCACACCACTGCACTCCCGCCTAGGTGACAGAGCAAGACTCTGTCAAAAAAAAAATAAATAAATAAATAAAAAGAAAGGAAAAAAAAGATAGAAAGTGTTATTAGGAAACAAACTTTATCATTAAAAAAATAAAAGCAAGACTTTTTCTGGATTTTATACTATCTCTCAGGATAAGCATATTATGTCACTTAAAAACTGATGGTCTTGATTCCTTAATACTTACTTGGTCAAAGCCTAGTTACTCATCAGCCCCATAACCATGACATAAGCACACACATACACAAGCACACAACTTAGAATATCCACTATCACATTACTGGTAAACTTTAAAATACAGAACATTTAGGAACAAAAAACTAAAAGACAATCTTTTGGAAATCATTCAATTCAGATTTAGAAAGTTAATGTAAGCACGAATGTCTTCTTGACAGAGAAGCAATCCTATTAAGTATTATTTTCAAGGCCCCCAAGTTCTATTGTCACTTGATTATGGGGAGACTGGAATGGTCCAGTGACAGACAGGCACTGTGACTCGAATGCTTTTCTCTGTATGTGAGTCATGTTTGTACGCTTGTAGTACCTTACCATGTGAAGATCATATTTAATACTTTTTTAAATTGCACAGAATAGTCAATTGTGACATAAACCATTTATAGATGATGAAGTTTGTTTGAGAAAGGCTAAATAGGCCTGACGAATTAGGATCAAATTCAAAACCAAACCATTTGTCAACATTTAGTCACGTAAATGTCCATGTCTTTTGTTTTTGTTCAGAAAATAATATCTTCACAATAAACTGCTGGAGATTTAAAGACCTTGTCCTAATGGCCGTGGAAAGTTTTAGAAACAGTTTCTACAGGGATGGAAAAGTGTAAGGCTAAATTTAAGCCAAAGCCAATAATCCCAATGATCTCTAAGTTCTAAAGGGTAGCCACATTTGGACAGAGTTCTTTCCACTACCATTTAGAGGCAGGCAAGCAATGTAGATTATATCTTCATGACTGATTAGATTGGTCCATATGAGCCCTTGTTGAATATCTTTTTTTCAGACAAAATTATATACTTTTAATTGTAGTTGTTTTGGTTATGTAGGTTATTTCTTTTCTCATTGTTGATATTATGTTCGTGAGTGTTGTAAATTTTTAAGATATTTGTATCCATTAACTACTAATGAGTAACAAACTACTCCAAAACTTTGAGTCTATGGAATTCTGAGCAGTTCTGCTTATCTGGACCAAACACTGCTCATCTCTGGACTTGCCCATGCTTCTACTGTCAGCTGGCAGGTCAGCTAGGGACTGAATGATCTAATGTCCTCAGCTGGGGCAGCCTGGTAGTCTTCCAGCAGGCTACCCTGGGCTTGGGGCTTATTCTCCTCATCAGCATTGCATAATGAGGAGTGTGTCCTATAACTTCAGGCTGCCCCACAGAAAGAGAGAGAGCCATCAGTCTCTTCCTTTGATATGGTTTTGCTGTGTCCCCACCCATAGTGAAGCGGCGTCATCGTCTGGGGTAAACACCCGAGGTTCGTCATCTCACGCCAAGGAAATGAAGCACAGGGACACACAAGAAGTGAGTTTAAGAGCAGAGGTTTAGCAGGCCAGAAAAAAAGAGAAAAGCTCTCTCTCCTGCAGAGAGAGCAGGGCTCCCAAGTGGGTCTTCCTGTTCCGTGGTTGTATAGGGTTTTACAGGTGGGCTTGAGGCGGCAGTGTCTGATTTACATAGGGTCCAAAAGATTAGTCAGACCGGGTGTTCCATTTACATAGCACACGAAGAAGCTAGCCACCCCACCCTAATCTTTAATTATGCCAATGGATTCTCTTCCTGACCAGTGCCATGCTGCCTGCTTCTTTATTGTACACGTAGTTGACAAAGAAAAGGGAAGATGCAGCCACCATGGTGAACATGCCTGGTCCCCAGGTAGCCTTTTCCTATTGACACAGCTGCCAGCATTCACCAGTGCAAGCTTCTAGCTTGCTTTTCCATGTCTGCAGCCTGATTTTTCAGTCTGCTCTTTGTTAGAAAAGAAATTATTTGGGGGCTGCTTTTTGTTAAAAAGGTAGCCTTACTGAGGATCTCTTACCCTCACTAACTGCCTAAATAATTTCTTTTTAGCTCCTGTATCAAAATCTCATCTTGAATTGTAGCTCCCATAATCCCCACATGTCCCCTTGTTGAATATCTTAGGTCAGGTAGATTAGATTTATCCATATGAGCCCTTTTTAAATATCTTATTGTTATATATAAAGTTCCAGTGCCACAAAAGAAATAGCACTCAAATATAAAATTTTCTTTTTAATTCTCAGCAAGGTAAGGTACTTCTATAGAAGGGTGCACCCTTACAGATGGAGCAATGATAAGAGCACACTTGGACAAGGGAGGGGAAGGGGTTCTTATCCCTGATGCACATGGCCCCTGCTGCTGTGTCGTTCCCCTATTGGCTAAGGTTAGACCGCGCAGGCTAAACTAATTCCGATTGGCTAATTTAAAGAGAGTGACGGGGTGAGTGGTTTGGCGCGAAAAATGGTTATGACAGAGCATGTAATGAGTCAGGGTGGAGTAGATAATCGGAATGAGTCAGGGTGGGGCAGGTGATCAAAAAAAGTTGCTTTATGAGGAAGTTAAGTTTAAAAGTAGAAGGCAAAGAATTGAACACACTGACATACTGATTCTTTGAAAAGAAATTTAGAACTCATATCTAACATTATCTTAGGTCAGGTATTCATTTCGGTTGTGGGTACCAGAATAGCCTCTCACCTGAGTTACAGGCCACTTGCCCTTCAGTCTTCCTGCTCTCTTCACCAAGTCTGTTTTTCGTATGGATACACCTGGACTCAGCATAATCCTACTAAGGACTGCAAAGTTTCTCCACTGCCAGCAGTGTGAAATCCAAATTTGTTACAGAGATAGACATTTTTGGACTAATTTAGTATTTCAACCTAATTTCCCCAGTCTTAAATATAGGCACACATATTTATCTCCAGTCTCCTCAGATTTCTCAGTTGTTTCCCAAATGTCACAATACTCCTGCTTTCAAGCCTTTGTTTGTGACATTTTTCTCCCTAGAAAGGCTCTCCCCTCAAAACCTAGAAAACACTGTCTCGTTCTTCAATGCCCAGATAAACATTGTGCCCATTGTGGTAACTGACGGATTCTAGGCAGAGACAAATCAGTCTTTCCTTTGTTTCTATGACTCTTGACATCTTTCTCTTGTAGTGATATATTACAGTTGTCTATCTCTCTTTCTAGCTTGATTTTTAAGTTCTTGAGAATAAAGAATTCACTCACTTGAGAAATCATTATTATTATACTTTTATAAGTTTGTAATCCTATTTACTACAATTATTATTTAGTACCTACTAAACGACAGGTACTAGTCCTAGGGCAGAGGATACAGCAGTGAACACAACAGACAAAATCCCTACCTTGTTGGAGTTCACATTCTAGTCTGAGGAGAAAAACAATACACAAAATAAATAAATAACATGACAGAAGTGATAATGCCTAGAAAAAATTAAGCAGAGAAGCAGGATAAGAATGACTGAGAGTGATCAGGTGTGGTGGCTCACACCTGTAATCCCAGCACTTTGGGAGGCCAAGGCCAGTAGATCACTTGAAGTCAGGAGTTTGAGACCAGCCTGACCAACATAGTGAAACTCCATCTCTACTAAAAATACAAAATTAGCCAAGTGTGGTGGTGCATGCCTATAATCCAAGCCACCTGGGAGGCTGAGGCAGGAAAATAGCTTGAAGCCAGGAGACAGAGGTTGCCGTGAGCCGAGATCGCACCACTGCACTTCAGCCTAGGCAACAAGAGCAAAACTCCGTATCAAAAAAAAAAAAAGAGAGAGAGAGAGAAAGAATGACTGAGAGTGCTGGTTGCAATTTTAAATTGGGTGAACAGACATGAACTCACTGAGAAAGTGGTATTTGAACTAAGATATGAAGACAGTGAGGCAGAAAGCCATGCAGCTATGTAGAAGAAACATACTACAGGGAGAAGAAATAGCCAGTGCAAAGGCCCTGAGGTGGGAGCATGCCTGGCACATTCAAAGACCATCACAGAAGTCAGTGTGTAAAACAAACCAAAAAATGAACAAAAAATAAAACAAAAACCAACCAGATCTGTCATTTGCAACAACATGGATAGAATGGAAGATCACTATGTTAAGTGAAATAAGCCAGGCACAGAAAGACAAACATCACATGTTCCCACTTATTTGTGGGATCTAAAAATCAAAACAATTGAAGTCATGGAGATAGAGGGTAGAAGGATGGTTACTAGAGGCTGGGAAGGGTAGTGGGAGGTTGGGGAGCAGTGGGGATGGTTAATGAGTACAAAAAAAGTACTTAGAAAGAATGAGTAAGACATATTTGATAGCACAACAGGGTGACTGTAGTCAATAATTGCACATTTTAAAATAATGAAGAGTATAATTGGATTGTTTGTAACTGAAAGGATAAATGCTTAAGGGAATGGATGCCCCATTTTCCATGATATGACTGTTACACATTGCATGCCTGTATCAAAATAGCTCATGTACTCCATAAATATATACACCATGTACCCACAAACACTAAAAATTAAAAAAAAAAAATTAAAAAGCCAGTTTGACAGGAGAAGAGAGAACAAGGGGAAGAAAAGCAGAAAAGCAGGAAATAAAGTCGAAGACCATGTAGGGTTCCATAGCCCACTATACAGGTTGACTTGTTTCTTTTTTTTTTTTTTGAGAGAGAGAGACAGAAAACATTGGAAAGTACTAAGCAATAAAGCAATTTGATGCTTACATTTTAACAGGATCACATGACTGCTATGTGTTCATCAAATAATTTTATTGCTTCCCTTAATATATAGCTACATGCTATTTCCCAGTTTCCCTTGCTAGATAGGACCATGGAACTGATTCTGGCCAAAAAGAAGTAGTCAGAAATGATGCTACTCTACTTCCAGTCCCAGCCCATGAGAAAACACATGCATACTCTCCGCCAGATGCAGAAAATCCAATACAGAATTAATTCCATGTTGTAGAGAAAGGTGGATCCACTATATGGAAAAATTCTGGGACCCTGAATGGCCATGTAGATCAGAGCTCCTTCACCTACTCACTCTCATATGAGAAAATGATAAACATTTATTGCACTAAACCTCTGAGACTTCGGAGTTGTTTTCTAAGCAGTTAGTGTCATCACTAACATAGGAGGCTATTGCAATTATCCAAGTCTAATACGGTGGTGGTTTGGATCAGAGTGTTAACAATAGTTATCAGTCAGACTCTTGATGTATCTTGAAAATGAACCAATAGGAAGACTGACAGATGGCACTTGGAATGTGAAATTAAAAGTGGAGTTGAAGATAACTCCAAGATTTTTGGCCTGAACAGCTATCTGCATTTACCTGACTTAGTGAAGAGTCTGAGAGGATCCAGCTTTGGAAATAATTGTGAGCTAAGTTTAAGAAATGGAAGGGTTGACCAGTTGCAGTGGCTCACGCCTGTAATCCCAGAAATTTGGAGGCTGAGGCGGCCGGATCACTTGAGGTCAGGAGTTTGAAACCAGCCTGGCCAACATGGTGAAACTCCATCTCTACTAAAAATACACACACAAAAAAAATTAGCCAGGCATAGTGGCACATGCCTGTAATCCCAGCCACTCGGGAGGCTGAGGCAGGAGAATCACTTGAACCCAGGAGGTGGAGGTTGTAGTGAGCCAAGATAATGCCACTGCACTCCAGCCTGGGTGACAGAGCAAGACTCCATCTCAAAAAAAAAAAAAAGAAAAGAAAAAAAAAAAAGAAGAAGTTTAGGGGCAAGGTCTGGAAATATAAATTTTGAAGTTGTCAGCATAATATATTTAAGCCACAAGACTGTGTGAGGTCTCTTAGGGAGCTGGTCTGAAGAAAAGCACCCAAGGAGTATTCCAGTTTTCAAAGACCAGAGAGGTTTTTTTTTGTTTTTGTTTTTGTTTTTTTCTACCAAGCAGGTAAATTAGAAAGGAAAGTCAGTGAGGTAAGAGTAAACCAGGACAGAATGGACTCCAAATAAAGAATTTCGGGCCGGGCGCGGTGACTCACGCCTGTAATCCCAGCACTTTGGGAGGCCAAGGCAGGCCGATTACCTGAGGTCAGGGTTGGAGACCAGCCTGACCAACATGGAGAAACCCTGTCTCTACTAAAAATACAAAATTAGCCAGGCGTGGTGGTGCATGCCTGTAATCCCAGCTACTCGGGAGGCTGAGGCAGGAGAATCACTTGAACTCAGGAGGCAGAGGTTGCAGTGAGCTGAGATCACTCCATTGCATTCCAGCCTGAACAACAAGAGCCAAACTCTGTCTCAAAAAAAAAGAATTTCAAAGATGATAATTAACTGCACACCCCTGTGGTAGATCACCTAAGAATATTATCATCCTTTTTCTAAAGACAAAAAGGATGATACACAACTAAAAAATGAATAAATATTAAGAAATTTTTGATGACTTCAAACTATAGCTAAGATTTTCTTCAAGCAGTGAGATTACTAAGAGTTCCATAAGGGACACACCAGTCAAGAATTATACTTATGGGAAGTGATCAAATGAAATTTGCTTTAAAAAGTTTTCTTTAATTAAATGGCAGTTTCATCAATCCCCAGAAGCAAAGCATATTTTTATTATCTAAATGGTAGAAGAAAATTGCTTATTTGTGAGGAAGGAAGTTAGGGGATTCACAAAATACTCAATTGTAAGCACTGTGATTTATAACCTCAGAAATTTTCTCTTTTGAGATGTATAATATTTTTATTTTTTAAAAAATGACAATTATTTATTAAAAGACTGGCTCTTTGAAACTATAAGGAATACTGAATGTTATGTAAGTAGGTAATAATTATTTCATTCACATCACTGTCTTCCCAAATAGCTACAACTATTAAGCTTTCCCATGTTTACATAATTCCAATTTCTCTTCGTCCTCAATTCTTTTTAATATGTTAAAAATATGACCCTTAGTAGTAAACTGAAAAATTTGTCGGGAATTAATACAAAGAGTAAACTAGCATTGACAGAATGTTGATAATAAAAGAAATGTTCTTTAGAGGAATCACCTATGTACATACACACAAAGACACAAAAAAATATGAGGAACTGACAAAACACTGATGAAAGACAAAATTAATTCAACAAAATAAAAAATAAACACATGAAAATAAAACAAGACAAACCATGATATATCTGAACAATAAGACCAACCACTAGTATATAGTTATAGATATCATAGATATTATTATAATTTACTAAAATTATAAAATTGGACCCAAGTTAAGTCCAAGTTGCTGATGGCCAACAAATCCTCCAAAGGAGTGATAATTAAATCTTTAATTTCCATATGTGTCTTGGATCTTCTTACAAGGGCCACCGTGTTACATGGTAGGTGACAACTTCAACTGCCTCCCTAAAATAAACACAAGAATGGGCTGCATTACAAAAATACATGCATCCAACAATGAAATTAACTGGAGGGGCATATGCAAAAGAAATTTAGAAGGAATTTGGGGAACAAACCAAATGAAGCTAGGCATGTGGCTCACGCCTGTAATCCCAGCACTTCAGGAGGCTGAGGTAGGAGGATCACTTGAGATCAGGAGCTCAAGACCAGCCTGGCCAACATGGTGAAACCCCATCTCTACTAAAAATATAAAAATTAGATGGGTGTGGTGGTGGGTACCTGTAATCCCACCTACTTCGGAGGCTGAGGCAGGACAATCCCTTGAACCCGGCGGGCGGAGATTGCAGTGAGCAGAGATCACACCACTGCACTCCAGCCTGGGTGATGGAGTGAAACTCTTGTCAAAAAAAAAAAAACAAAAACAAAAAAAAAACACCAATATGGACTACTGCATAGCTTTTTGATGTTCCGGTTTATTTCACAGAAAAGAACGGGCTGCTTCAAACAGAAATCATGTTTCAGTGGGGCTTAGAAAAATACTAAAACTACAAGGATCTTGACTAGGCGCAGTGGCTCATGCCTGTAATCCCAGCACTTTGGGAGGCAGAGGCAGGAGGATCACCTGAGGTCAGGAGTTCGCCACCAGCCTGGCCAACATGGTGAAACCCCGTCTTCACTAAAACTACAAAAATTAGCCAAGCATGGAAGCACTTGCCTGTAGTCCCAACTACTCAGGAGGCTGAGGCACAAGAATCATTTGAATCCTGCAGGCAGAGGTTGCAGTGAGTGGAGATCTCACCACCGCACCCAGCCTGGGTAACACAGTGACACACTGTCAGAGGGGAAAGGAGGGGAGGGGAAGGGAGAACTCACTGTGTGCTGCCCTCAAGTTAACACCTGTCTTCACTGTGCTGTCTATGGTTGCAAATTCCTTGGAGATGGGAAATCTGCTATTTTACTTGTGTACAGTGCCTAGCATGGCATCTTGCAGAAACAAAGATTTTCAAATGGCAAAAAACATTCACTCATATAAAGATTCTCTGACAAAAGGGTGATAGAGTGCTGCCTCTAAGCTGCAGAGGTTCCTTTCCTCATTGTTCACAGTTGTGTGGATTGCATGATGTTCCTTGATTGTCACCCACTGGAAGTAAATGGAATAAAGACAGACCTGGAAATCAGCATTTCTCCTTGCAGACCTTTAGAAACTGCCACTAAATGTTCTAACCACCAGCTGTATTACACAGCTTTAAGCATAGGTTGTAGAGTCTTATAATCCTTGCCCCACAAATTAAATAAATTTGAAATAATCTGCAGAGTTGACCCAAAAATAGTAAAGCTCATTTTTAGTACCTATGTAATAGTCATCATACACATTATACTTAATTGAAATGCATTACAACTCTGTTGGGTAGACAGTATTCAACTCATTCTAGCTTTGAACTAATGAATATTTGTAAAACACTTTTTCTGGTGTGGACATAGCCAGTGAATAGTACAGCCACCCTCAAACCTCAAAACTGTGTTCATTCTACAATATCCAATATTGTTCTCTATCTTCCATATTGTTTTTTGCTCAGAAATTTAAAGCAATGTTTATTAAATTAATGGATACTTTTTTTTCACATTCAGGATAATTTATTGATGTTTTCCTTACAAGATTAATTTTTGACCTGAAATCTTTTTTTTTCCTATCATTGATACTTTTATTTATTTATTTATTATTATTATACTTTAAGTTCTAGGGTACATGTGCATAACGTGCAGGTTTGTTACATATGTATACTTGTGCCATGTTGCTGTGCTGCACCCATCAACTCATCAAATTACAGCCTGATGTAAGTCCATGCTCCTTTCATAATTCAACATGGCTCTAAAGTTTCCAGTTGATATTCTGTTTAGAAATTTAAAGTAGTGCTTATAAAATAATCCTTTTTCACAACTACAGCACGACATAAAATTATGCATCTAAAATATGAATGCAGAAATAACAAACTCTAGAATGCACTGGAAAAGGTGACAACTTAAGAGATATTTTGTCCAAAAAAAAGAATCTCTTCTAGAATGACACACAATGAGATGTAAATTCAAGGTCTCCTTCATATTAACAAACCAGTCACATGTAGGACACTGATATCAGTAATAAAAATAATACAGAGATATAAATTAGTTCATTTAAAATGTTTATATAAATATTTCTGGACTAAAAATAAACACCGAAATGTGAATGCATATTTCATTGATACATTTGTTTTTGTGTGTCTATGTGATCAATTATATAAGCTAGAAGTACAGTAATTTACCTTACAGATTTGGAAAACAGCTAAAACTGGCAAAAAGATGCATAAGATAAGATGTGTTCAATGCACATTAGGAATGCTAGTGCTCAAACCTGATTAACACCACCAAAGGATCTGAAATTCAAAGGTGTTAAAATAAAGTAAAATGGATTATAAAGTCAAACTAGGTACCAAATTCCAAAATATTAAGAATAACTGGTCTATTGAATACAGGCTTAACATTGATATGAGTTGAATAATAATAAAGTTAAAGCTTTTGATCTGTAAGATCTGTCATTTCTGAAATATTATTTCACTAACCTAAAGAAAAGAAATGAATTGTTCCTTTTTCTTCCAATATCACAACTGCCTCCAAACGTTCTCTTTACAGCTACCAAATTTTGCTTTTTATAATTCTGAGACCATTTTGAAATGAAGACACATTTTCTAAAGTGAATCATTAAGAAATAATGGACTCTTAACAATGTAATCTCCTGTTCAATTTAAAATGTTTTAGGTCTCATTGCAATCTCACTGTAAAAGAGCCTCAGATTATCCAATACCATCAAAGCAAAATCTGTCCAGGAATTTCTCATGTGTTTTGTATTTATAAACATTTCTTCAGCCTGTAGAAACTATTTTAGACCTTGAGCTTTTTAGTGACTAAAGAATAATTGCTAAAGAAATAATTTAAATATTAATAGATATATCATAATACAGCTTTTAAATGGAGCGATATGTACCATGCAATTCTATTTTCTGATAGTACAGACCAGGTTCTATAACTAATCCTCCAACCAAAAACAAGTTAAAATGCCAAGTGAAATATATTTGTAATCTTTTTAAATGTCTATAGCTTGCTAGCAAGAAAAGTAAGGAATATTCAGATGTCAAAAATTAAGTGAGGAAAGAAACGCATCAAGGTAAGCAGAGAATTTAAAACAGATCATTCCTTAAAGGACGGCAATTTTTAAATTTGGTAATTTTAATATTTGGAATTTTTCATGACTTTAAACATACAGGAACAGATAACAATGTCCAAAGCATATCCAGTGAAGTTTAATAGAAGGAGAGAGGAAAAAGAATGATATAAGAAATATTTGAAGTAATAATGACTTCAAGTTCCTAAAATGTCTGGAAGATCCCTCTCCACAAATTCAGAATCCTCACAAATAACAAGAAAGATTAAAAAGAGAAATATACATCATAAAGAAATTGCCAAAAAACAATGAAAAAGAGAAATCCTAAATAAAGCTAGAGAAAAAATAGATATCACATGCAAAGGAATTGTAATGACACTGACAGCCAATTTATCCTGTGCAACAATGGGAACCAGAAGAAAGTGGAATTATATGCACACTGAGACAAATTAGGTGTAAGAGTTCTAAACCTAATGAAAAAAATTAATCAAATGTATTAAGGTATATCTAAAATAAGCTGTATTAATGTGTGCAATTCAGTGAGCTTCGACAGATTATTATTACCATGAAACCACTGCCACAACCATAATACAGACTATTTTATCACCCCAAAACTACCTCACGTGCTTTTACATTACATACCACTCTACCACTGGTACCAGACAATTGTTGCTATATATTTTTTATAGTATAGCATTTTCTGCACTTTTTTACATGAATGGCATCATATAATGTCCATTTCTTGTGTCTTGATTCTTTTACTTAGAGTAATTCTGAGGTTGATGCATATTGTATTATTAATCAGTAGTTCATTCTTTATTTCCGAGGACTATTCAATTGTACAGATATACCACATTTCGCTTATCCATTCACTGATATTTAGGTTGTGTCCACTTTTTGACTATTGGGCAAAAAGCAGTCATTAACATTCATCTTTGTGTAGATCCATGTTTTCATTTTATACCTAGAATAAAATGCATGGATCCTATGGTAGGCATATGTGTACTACTTAAAATGTGACAATCTTCTAAAGTAATCTGAAGTGTAGGAGAGTTCCTGTTGCTTCATATTATCACCAATATTTGTATTCCCAGAATTTTTACCATAAGCATTCTAATTATATGCAGTGTTATCTTACTGCAATTTGGACTTTTATTTTCCTGATGATGTCAAGCACCTTTTCATGTCTTATTGACCATTGTTTCCTAAAGTACCTGTCCAAATTTTTTGCCCATTTTCAAATTGGATAGTTTGTCTTCTTACTTTTTAATTAAAAGAGTGTTGGCCAGGTGTGGTGGCTCACACCTATAATCTCAGCACTTTGGGAGGCCAAGGCAGGCAGATCACCTGAGGTCGGGAGTTCCAGACCAGCCTGACCAACATGGAGAAACCCCATGTCTACTAAAAATACAAAATTATGATAGTTTGCTGAGAATGATGGTTTCCACTGCATCCATGTTATGCACATGTACCCTAGAACTTAAAGTATAATAATAATAATAAATAATAAAAAAAATACAAAATTAGCTGGGCATGGGGGCACATGCCTGTAATCCCAGCTACTCAGGAGGCTGAGGCAAGAGAATCGCTTTAACCCGGGAGGTGAAGGTTGCAGTGAGCCAAGATCACATTACTGCACTCCAGCCTGGACAACAAGCGCAAAACTCCATCTCAAAAAAATAAACAAATAAGTTCTGATTTATCAATTTTTTTCTTTTATGAGCCATGCTTTTTGTGTAATGGCTAAGAAAATTTCCTACTCAAAGTTGCCAAAAAATTTTAACCTATGTTTCCATCTAAAAGTTTTACTTTTTTAACCTTCCCATTTACATCTATACTTCATCTCCAGTTAATTTTTGTGTGTAAGGTAAAGGAAAGGTTGATGTTTATTTTTTTTTCCATACAGACATTCATTTGCTTCAGCACCATTTGTTGAAAAGACATTTCTTTCCCTGTGGAATTGCTTTAGCATCCTGAAGAAAACTATTTAGTAGGAATAGGCATGAGTGTATTTGTAGATTTCCCATTCTGTTCCATTGGTCTATATATCTACTTCTTCACTAAAATCATACTGTGGATGAAGTACACAAAAATCATAAAAATAATAAAGAGTATTTCAAATATATTAATTTTAAAACTTATGGAGCAAATGTTCCCATTTAAGAAAGAAGAAACTTATAAACTGTGTTTTCTAAATCCAGCTATATTTTGTTTATAGACAATATATATCTGTAACATAAAGATATAAAGTATGAAAGAAGAAAAACTGTTATGTATGTCAAGCAAATACTGAGGAAAGCTTGTATAATTCCATTAACAGCAAACAATTTGTTTATAAATGAAGACAATTGATAGAACAGATCAATTCATAATGATAAAAGTTTCAATACACATGGAAAACTATCAGTCCCAAAATTATAAGCAACTAATAATATAAGTTCAATGAATACAAAGCAAAAAATTATGTAAACACAAGAAAGAAAAATACACTCTCAACATAGAATATTTTAATCTACCCCTTCCATTAATCAATGTATAAATCAGACATCTTGTTACAGTCCAGCTCAAATGAAAGTACAAAAGTGTTTCTAAAACCCATAGGTCAAAAAAACTACCACTGGAAAGATGCCACATCCACAAATACCTGAAGCTCTCCAACCTCAAGGATGAATCACCCCATTATCCTTTTACCAAAAATTCCAACCTTTTAATATGCCTTAACAGGTAAGGAAGTGCTTTTTCCTGTTTGGTTTAGGCTAAGTAATACAAAGTGCTGTAACAAAGAAACCTAATAAATTTCAGTTGGCTTAACAAAATAAAGGTTTATTTTTTATTCATTTTACAATCCAATTGAATGACCACCAATTGATATGGTCACACAGTGATTTATTTAATGGGCAAAAGATTTGAACAAACACTTCATCGAAGACATATGGATGCCAAGAAGCACGTGAAAAGATGCTCAATATCAGTAGTCATCAAGGAAATCAAAATTAAAACCATAATGAGATATCACTACATACCTATTATAATGGCTGTAACTTTTTTTTTTTTTTTTTTTTGAGATGGAGTTTTCTCTTGTCACCCAGGTTGGAGTGCAATGGCACAATCTCGGCTCACTGCAACCTTTGCCTCCCAGGCTCAAGTCATTCTCCTGCCTCAGCCTCCCAAGTAGCTGGGATTACAGGCACCTGCCACCACGCCCAGCTCATTTTTGTGTTTTTTTAGTAGAGACGAGGTTTCACCATGTTGACCAGGCTGGTCTCGAACTCCTGACCTTAGGTGATCCGCCTAAATGGCTGTGGGCTGTGATATTTTAAATTGGCAATACAAAGTGCTCAAAATGATGCTGAGCAATTGGAAACCTTTTCAATTCCTAGCAGTAATATGAAATATATATCCACCCAATTTGGAAAACAGTCTTGCAGTTTCCTTAAAATTAAACATACATTTACCATACAATCCAGCAATTCTACTCCTAGGTATTTACACAAGTGAAACAAAAACTCAGGTTCACATAAAAACCAGTAAAGGCCGGGCGCGGTGGCTCACACCTGTAATCCCAGCACTTTGGGAGGCCGAGGCGGGCGGATCACGAGGTCAGGAGATTGAGACCATCCTGGCTAATGGGGTGAAACCCCATCTCTACTAAAAATACAAAAAAAAAAAAGCCGGGCGTGGTGGCAGGCGCCTGTAGTCCCAGCTACTCAGGAGGTTGAGGCAGGAGAATGGTGTGAACCCGGAAGGCGGAGCTTGCAGTGAGCCGAGATTGCGTCACTGCACTCCAGCCTGGGCGACACAGTGAGACTCTGTCTCAAAAAAATAAAATAAAAAATAAAAACCAGTAAAAATGTTTATAGCAGCTTAATTCATAAACACCAAAAACTGGAAATAATCTAAATATCAATCTACTGGTGAAAGGATACACAAAAACTATTGTTTTTCAATGCTAAATTAGGTAATGTATGGATATATATTAAGGGCTCCAAAGTTTATTAGATGAACAAGTCTATTTTATCTCACATTAAACTGTAATCTTAGTTCTAAAACACTATTGTTTTAGAAAGTAAAGATTGTTATTTTGTTTTTATTTTCTCATTCCAGTGAACTATCAGTTCTTTTCAAAGAAACAGTGAGAAGAAACAAAGCTGAAGTCTGGCAAATGTGTGAGACTGAAATATCTATTAGGCCAAAAAAGATTGTGAGAAAGATTACTCCAGATGAGACAGCCAGTCATTGGCACTAAGCAATTTCAGCAGTGTCCTAGATTCCAAAAGTAAAGTCAATACTGAGAACAGTGTTTCTTCAAAAGCCTACGGAAGGTTCTCACACAACCCTCATAATGCGTATCTGTTTCCCAATCTTTAGGCAAGAGCTGCATTCAACATATTCTGAATAAAATAGGCCAATGGCCATTTTAAAGACATTATATGTGAATCACTCAAATTTCCAACATGCCTGGCAATAAGCCTAAAACTACATGGTTTACAAGAAATGCTTGTGAAATGTTATCTTGGTCACCCCTAAGTTTTAATGTCATTTTTTGTGAAGTTTCATTGTTTAATGTCTAATTCCTAATTCTTTAATTTTTTTAAGAAGGATCAGATTTTTTTCATGATGTGAGAATTAAGAATTTGCCTACATGGTTGAAAATATTCACAAGAGACTTGATTATTCACATTCACATACACAGAGTAAGTTTGCTGAATTAAAAAAAAAATGCTCTTTTACCCATGCAACCCACTCTCAGGGACACTGAAGTGCTTGTCTGTTCCTCTGTGGGCTTCAGTTTTCATCAATGTTGAATAGTTTGGCCACTTCATTAAGATCTTCAGATTGCTCACCATCCTCAGTGGTCTTCCTTGCTATTGGCATTCGGTTAAAGATGTTCCATATAGCATGATCCCCACAACCACTTTGTCCCTGGAATGGAAAATGCCACCTTTGCTGTAGTCCTCCAAGGCTCCTGGGAGAGGAGCCTTGGAACTGCAGGGGTGCTGGGAGGAAGAGTAATTTCTGAGGCCTCGTACTCTGTTTCACTCTCTGATCGGGTAACAGCTCCTGATTGCTCTGTGGCAGATTTTGGGTTGTCTTGTGCAGCTGCTTTTGCAAAAGCACCAACTGTGGGCCAAGAGCTTCACAGCCAGCATCAGGGCTCAAATCATTCCAGAACACTGACTGATGCCAGTACGACTTAGCAGCTCCAGTTATATTTTCCCCAGCCAATCTTCCACTCACAAAAGCATGATCGTGGTGCTCTAACCGCCTCCTCCCAGATTTATATCATAGAAGCATGCAGCATCTCCTGCTGCCCATGTTTGAGCATGCGTATAGCTCTACATTTACGCAGAAGCCACCAAAATCTGGGTCTATTTCCAGCCCACCAGTTCTCGACCAACTCAACACTGCGCTTCAGGCTCATGGCTGTGGTCAGTTTCTACCATCCCACCATCTTTCAACCTGATGAGTAACCTGACACTGCACCGACTCCAACCGACTGCACAATAGCAATGGGCATCATCTTAACCCCATCTCATCTGACTTTTTCCATGGCTCAGTTGCAGAGCGATTTGCAGAAGACCTTTCCCATATTTCCTTTCTCAGAAAACAGTTGAATCACTTCTGCCCCCAAGGCTCCAACCCTTTCTGCCAAGAGCACAGGACAGTTCACCACCAAGCAAGCCCCCACTGATAACCGTAATTGACTTTAATTCCATGAAATCTTTGGAGTCCTACAGTCTCCAATCATTCTAGAGAGTGTTGCTCTGCTCTTCACCTCTGATCCAGCTTCATCAATGTCAGACAGACTTCTTGGAGGACTTCTTGTTGCAATCAAGCAGTTTTCATAGGCTATTTGAGAGCCATTGTTAAGTTTCACTGTGTTGCCTCTCACTTTCAGCTATACCACCTTCTACCTGGTGAGGATAGCCACAACACCATTCTCGATGTGAGGCAAGTCCTGAGCAGAGACACAGAAAGAGGTGGCTGGAAATACTGCTTCTCTCTTTTTCCATTCCATTGTCTGGATCACAGCATCTTTGTGACATCTGAGTCATCTGAAAACCACAGTTCTTTTGGAATTTTTGTTTTTCACTTTCATTTTAGGTTCAAGGGTACACATGCAGGTTTGTTACACGGATAAATTGGATGTCATGGAGGTTTGGTGTACAGATTATTTCATCAGTCAAGTAATAAGCATAATACCTGATAGTTAATTTTTCGATCCTCACCCTCCTCCCACCCTCCACCTTCAAGTAGAACCCAGTGTGCATTATTCTCTTCTTTTTGTTCATATGTACTCAATGTTTAGCTCCCACTTATAAGTGAGAACATCTGGTATTTGGTTTTCTGTTCCTGTGTTAGTTTACTTAGGATAGTGGCCTCTAGCTCCATCCATGTTGCTGCAAAGGACATGATTTCATTCTTTTTATGGCTATGTAATACTCCATGGTGTATGTATATGTACCACATTTTCTTTATGCAGTCTACCACTGATGGGCATTTGGATTGATTCCATATCTTTGCTATTGTGAATAGCACTGCAATGAACATATATGTGCTATGTGTCTTCATGGTAGAATGGATTACATTCCTTTGGGTATATACTCATTAATAGGATTGCTGGCTTGAATGGTAATTCTGTTTTAAGTTCTTTCAGAAATCACCAAACTGCTTTCCACACTGGCTGAACTAATTTGCACCCCCACCAACAGTGTATAAGCATTCCCTTTCTCTGCAACCTCACCAGCATCTGTTATTTTTTGACTTTTTAATAACAGTCATTCTGACCAGTGTGAGATGGTATTTCATGGTGGTTTTGATTTGCATTTCTCCAATAATTAATGATGTTGAGCATTTTTTTATATGCTTGTTGGCCGTGTCTTCTTTTGAAAAGTGTCTATTCATATCCTTTGCCCATTTTTTTTAATGGGGTTGTTTATTGCTTGTAAATTTGTTAAGCACCTTATAGATTCTGGATATTAGACCTTTGTTAGATGCATAGTTTGCAAATATGTTCTCTCTTTCAGTAGGCTGTTTACTCTCTTGATAGTTTGTTTTGTTGTTGCTGTTGTTGTGCAGATGCTCTTTAGTTTAATTAGGTCCCGTTTGTCAACTTTTGTACCATGGTTCTTTTGAAAGAGGAGATCGTATGTATGACAGCTCAGGATCTTCAGATATAATCAGGACCCCAGCCCCAGCATCCCAAGCCCAGATGGGTCTGGCTGCAGCAAAAGCAGCAGTTCTTCCGCCAGTGAGCAGGAGAGGGACATGATTTGGTACGCTGGCTTGAGGAACTGGCTCTCCACCTAGAGCAGATAACATGGTCCTTTTTTGCTTCTCTTCTGATGTAAGCCCTAACCCTAGCATTCTTTCATTATATCTTTTTTGGTTATCCTTTATAGTCGTGTAGGTATATGCACCAGCTCCTACTGTTGATAAGCCCACAATAAGGACTTAACACAGAATTATCTGTTCTGCCTCCTGGTGCTCCAGAGCTAGCCATTTGTCATGTTATCTGGAGTTCTAGAGGAATTAGAACTTGTGCCATTGCTGGAACAAGTTGCCTAGAAGCCAGTTTCTCTGCCTCGGGGTGCAGACGCACACCATCTGCACCAAGGGCACCAGCTTCTCCTTCAAAGTACCCACCACAAGGTGTCCACACCAGAACATTTCAGCAACTGCTACTCGGAACTTCTTCCTTTAGTTTCCTTGGATTCACATCAGACCAACGGGTCAAACGCCATCTAATGTTTATGTTTTTACACTTAATTTTTTCCCGAATGATAGTGGAATACTCTTAATTTAATTATTCACAACATACTTGCAAAAGTCTACATTGTATATTAGGAAGTACAAAGCTAGTCACCTACTTGTTGTAAAAGCTTTGAGAAGACCTACATCTCATCTGTTGGCAGAATCTTAGGGAGATTATTGGCCAAAAATATATATAAATAATAAAGGACCGAGTTCCAGAAAAGAAGTGGAGCTGATGCAAGATGGAAAGATCTCAATCAGAGTTGAAGTCTGTGAGAATGGTTCAAGTACACATACTGAGACTGGAGGATTAATTTTCCATCCTAAAAACCATTTACAGAGCAGACTGCAAGTATATAAAAAAGGATCAAGGAGGCCAGGCACGGTGGCTCACGCCTGTAATCCCAGCACTTTGGGAGGCCGAGGTGGGTGGATCATGAGGTCAGGAGTTCAAGACCAGCCTGACCAACATGGTGAAACCCTGTCTTTACTGAAAAAAAAAAAAAAAAAATTAGCCAGGCCTGGTGGCGCACACCTGTAATTCCAGCTATTCGGGAGGCTGAGGCAGGAGAATCTCTTGAACCTGGGAGGCAGAGGTTGCAGTGAGCCAAGATCACGCCACTGCACTCCAGCCTGGGGAACAGAACGAGACTCCATCCCAAAAAAAAAAAAGGATAAAGGCTGCCACCTGTTGTAGGAGTCTGAATTATGCCAGCTCAGTGGCTGATCTCAGCCACTCACAAAGAGGCTCCTTGCCCAGATAACATCAGCAACTGGGCCACAGAGAAATGCTCACGATATCCACAAGAGCATTAGTGCAGCACTGCCATTAGCTCCAAGCTTCAGATTCTTAGAGGACCCCTTCAGTGAGCATTTCAAATCTGACATCCCTGACATCAATAAAACAAAGAAAATAAATGGCAGTTTGCATAAAATTGCAAGGACCACTAACCCCACTCCAGATAGAGAAGGACAGAGGCTATGCTCGAGCAACCCCTAGAGGACATGGTGGGCTGAGCTGCAGAATTGCAGGTTCATTTATATCTGTCTGTTAGAGTCTTATAATCTTATATGGCCAGGAGCAATAGCTGTTAAAATAATATTTATGGCTACATAGTATTCAGCAAAAAAGCAGACAGCTCATTCAATTATTTACTTTGACTATATAAATGGTAAATAGCTCTCAGAAAATGTCTCTCAGAGTGACCTTGGGCTTTTAGTCTCCACCAAAAGAACTTCAGATTTCAAATGGAATAGCATCCAATGTTAAGTTTCCCTTGTCACTTCTTATAATTTCTTATTAGGTTGGTGCAAAAGTAACTGCAGTTTTTGCCATTGACAGTAATGGCACTTTGGGAGGCCAAGGCGGGCCAATCGCCTGAGGTCGGGAGTTTAAGACCAGTCTGCCCAACGTGGAGAAACCCCATCTCTACTAAATATACAAAATTAGCCAGGCGTGGTGGCACATGCCTGTAATCCCAGCTACTCGGGAGGCTGAGGCAGGAGAATCGCTTGAACCCAGGAGGTGGAGGTTGCAGTGAGCCAAGATCGCACCATTGCACTCCAGCCTGGGCAAAAAGAGTGAGACTCCGTCTCAAAAAATAAAATAAAATAAAGAGTCACAGGTAATCAACTATATTTTGCCAAGCTGAAAATGTATTTATTGAGAGCACAAGACAAACAGAGTAAGTAAACACTCTAATCCCTTTTTAAAAGTCAACTACAGGCCAGGAATGGTGGCTCATGCCTGTAATCCCAGCATTTTGGGAGGGTGAGGCAGGTGGATCATTTGATCTCAGGAGTTCAAGACCAGCCTGGGTAACAGGGCAAAACCTTATCTCTATAAAAAATTAGCCAGGTGTGGTTACATGCACCTGTGGTCCCAGCTACTTGAGAGGCTGAGGTGAGAGGATCACTTGGGCCTGGCAGGTGGAGGCTACAGTAACATAATTGTACCACTGCACTCCACCCTGGGCAACAACAGCGAGACTCTGTCTCAAAAAGAATAAAAATAAACAATAAAAACTTACGACTTCTAATTCACACCAACTTAGGATTTCTCCACAAATAAGACAGCAGAGGTTTTTCTACTGTGGTTAACTTTCTCTTAGCATTTATTGGATAAAATCATACAAGTAAATGCAAGCATCATTCTCTGGATGGAGTAATATTTTAGAAATAAAAATGGAGTATCTCATATCGCCAAAATAATTTGAAATTAATTGTAAATTGCATCCCTGTTCGAAAACATCGTGTTTAGAAATACTAATCAACAGAATGACTTTTTTTTTTTTTTAAAACTGGCTAAAACCAACAGAAGAGCAACTCGGTTCCATTTTGAGGAGGTAGGATACCATAGGGGTTAAGGACAGTCTTTGAGGTCAAGGACAGTCTTTGAGGTCAGTAGATTTGAGTGGAAATCCTGCCTCTCAGAAGCACCTCAAACCGTGTGTGTCTTCTTTAACAATTTACTTCTTTCCTTTAAGCTTTACTTTCCCACCAGTAGGAAGACAATATTAATAACTACCTCAAAGCAAAGCAAGTCAACTAATCTATATGAACTATAGTTCCTCCTGCTGTAAAAATGAACTGTTAATACTGACCTCAGAGACTCATTGTTCGAACTTAACAAAAAACCTGCTGAAACACATGAAATGTCAAGAACTACATAAATATCATAATTAAGTTGCTTCATATCATTTGTGGAACGTGGCGGTATATAAATTAAGTAATTAAATATATAAGTATTAACAACAATTAGTCTGTAGAATTTTCTAGTCAATTCTCATACCAGGGTCTCGGGCTCTTACACTGATTGGAAAACCACATTTGGACATGGCTTGATACACAGGATCCTTGCCTTTATATCACTGAGTGAGCTTGTTGTGGAGACAAATGTCCAACAGGCATAAACAGACAAACTCATTTCCCTTCATGACTACACAATCTGAATATGGGTGGACAAGTGAGGTCAAAACGTAGCTGAACCTTGGCACTATTCTTGCCGCATTGGTTTTCAGCCCAGGTTTCTTAAGAAAGAAAGCTTCTTTTTTATTGCATCATCTCAGCCTCTCAAACCCCAAAGGGCAACATTTCTAGAGATTTCTGCACAGCAAGGAGGGTTTTCTCCCACCCAAAAGCAATGTCTCAAACTTTTGCTGCTGTTGTCCTGACAGACTCCTTATATCTTTTTCTCCTTCAGAGACCAATGCTAAACTCGAGGGTGGCTTATTTAAACATTTTTTACTCACCTTATTAATATCCAGTGGAAATTATCTGGACTGCCTTTCAAAGAAAGTTCTATTAGTGTCAGGTAACAACATGCTCTGCAGTTTAAATGCAACTTTTAAGCATTTCAGAATTGATGCTTAAGTAATCACAGGATTTGCATTTTAAAACTTATGCTAGCATAATGAAGTAAAAGAGAGGCACAATACCTGTGTTCTAGTCCTGATAGTCATCAAATTCTACAAACTTCGGCTTTCTTATCTACACACGGATTTTTGCCACGATCTAATGTGTGTGCGTGTACACACACACACTCCAAATCCGTGGGTCCCGTGGGTCCCATGGGTTCTGCATTCATGAATTCAACCAATTGCAGATCAAAACTATTCAAAAAAAAAATTGTGTCTGCACTGAACATGTACAGACTTTTACTTGTCATTATTCCCTAAACAATATGTGACAATAACTATTTACATTGCATTTGCATTGTATGAGGTATTATAAGTAATCTAGAGATGATTTAAACTATATGTGAAGGGCTGGGCGTGATGGCTCAACGCCTATAATCCCAGGACTTTGGGAGGTGGAGGGGGGTGGATCAACTGAGGTCAAGAGTTCAAGAACAGCCTGGCCAACATGGTGAAACCCCATCGCCACTAAAAATACAAAAATTAGCTGGGTGTGGTAGCGGGAGCTACTCAGGAGGCTGAGGCAGGAGAATAGCTTGAACTTGGGAGGCGGAGGTTACAGTGGGCCGAGATGGTGCCATTGCACTCCAGCCTGGCAACAAGAATGAAACTCCATCTCCAAAAAAACAATATAAAATAAGGTATATGTAAGGATGTGCATAGGTTATATGCAAATACAAAGCCATTTTATATCAAGGACTAATGCAACTACAGATTTTGATATCTGCAGGACATCCTAGAACCAATGCTCACAGATACCAAAGGATGACATTATAACATAAATGTGATTTTGTATACAAAGGTAAGGTTAAAAGGGATTTGGTTATCTCTAAAATTTCCAAATTGCTTTTCAAATACCACAAATTATTCCCAAGTAGTTATGATAATAATGCATGGGGGAGAAAAAGCCACTTGCAAACATCAGAATTCATGTTTTTAGCACCAATTGTGGACAGCCTCTGTCCCTGGACCAGAAAATGTAAAACTGAATTAGATACCTATCTACATTCAAGAAGCTCATGGCACATCATAAACATTATCTCTGGTATTGCTGTAGATACTGCAAAGGTTTGCAAGGATTGCAAACAAACCATCTATTCCTTAGGTAGCAAGATGAACCATAATAAAGGACTTAACGTCTATAACTTTCACAATATTTCTGCTTGACCTCTCCATTACAGAGCAGCACACATTAATTTCAAGAGGATCTTCCCATGAATAATCTGGCACACCCTTTTTTCCACCCTCATGATTAATAAAAGGCATTCTACGAATGTTTTATAGCAGTTCCCAGAAGGAACAACTCATCTGCCCTGTGCCTGAGAGCTGACTGTGAAAGACCTCAGGGCTAGAGAAATGGCCTGGGATCTTCACCTTTTAGCAGGAAAACTTCCAGGGAATCCCTTTTTTCTGTCCACAATTCATTTTGACCCTCTGCTGCTTCATCCTCCCCACTCATTGCCTGGGGAGTGGGAAAAGGGATGGCTATGAATTGATCTATGTCTCCCCAAAATTCGTATGTGGAAGCCCTAACCTCTGATGCTATTGTATTTCAAGATAGAGTCTTTTTTTTTTGGCGGGGGGGTGGGGTGGCGGACAGATCTTGTTCTGTTTCCCAGGCTGGAGTGCAGTGGTGCAATCGCTGCTCACTACAACCTCCGCCTCCCAGGTTCAAGCAATGATCCCGCTTCAGCCTCCTGAGTAGCTAGGATTACAGATGTGCACTATGACACCCAGCTAATTTTTGTACTGTTAATAGAACGGGGTTTCATCATGTTGGCCAGGCTGGTCCAAACTCCCGATCTTAGGTGATCCGCCTGCCAGGGCCTCCCGAAGTGCTGGGATTACTAGCATGAGCCATGGTACCCAGCCACAGGATAGTCTTTAAAGCGGTAATTAAGGTTAAATATGACCATAAGGGTGGGGCCCTAATCCAGCAGGATTGCAAATGCACACAGAAAGGGGTATGTGAGGACACTGTGATAAGGCAGCCATCTGAAGGCTGAGGACATAGACTTGTGGGAAAGTAAGATGCTGACACCTTAATCTTGGACTTTCAGCCTCCAGAACTATGAAAAAATAAATGTCTATTGTTTAAGCCATCCAGTCTGTAATATTTTGTCATGCCAGTCTTAGCAGACTAATACAGGGGATTCACCAAGCTTTGGAATCAAAGTGTTCTTCCGACAGACACAAACACTTCCTCTGTTTTCAGCCCCAGGCCTGTGTCACCATTTCCATAGAAGCCAGTGCCTTCCATTCCTCTGGGCTGCAGAGCAAGTGGGCAAACTTTGCATTAGTATCCCACAAACCTTAGGCAATTAGCTATTAACATCACCCTTTTCTTCTCTGCTAAATCAATTTCTATTCTTATTTCTTGTGATTTATAGCTAATGGCACCTCTGATTGCCATCAAAAGTGAAATTCCACCCGTAGCTCCAGCTACTAGGGAAGCTGAGGCAGGAGAATGGCTTGAAACCTGGAGACAGAGGTTGCAGTGAGCCAAGATTGTGCCACTGCACTCCAGCTTGGGCAACAGAGCAAGACTCCATCTCAAAAAATAGTAAGTAATAAATAGTAAGTAATAAAGTTCCATGTCACCACACTGAAGGTAAGTTATACATTATACATCTGAACTTTCAAGAAATCAGGGAGAGAGAAAATAGCCACATCTCCAATTAGGCCAGTCTCAGTTGGCATGACAAGGAAGTCCACCTGCTTTAACCTTTACAAGAAAAGTAACTTTGAAACTATCAATCTGCATTTCGTTTTCTGTTTCTGCTTTCTTCAGCTCTTTTCTGTCTATAAAACCAAACTGCCCAACTAAAATATTTAAACTAAACTTGCTGGCCGGGTGCGGTGGCTCACACCTGTAATCCCAGCACTTTGGGAGACCGAAGCGGGCCAATCATGAGATCAGGAGATCAAGACCATCCTGGCTAACACAGTGAAACCCCATTTCTACTAAAAATACAAACACTTAGGCAGGGGTGGTGGCGAGGGGTGGTGGCGGGTGCCTGTAGTCCCAGCTACTCAGGAGGCTGAGGCAGGAGAATCGCATGAACCTGGGAGGCGGAGTTTGCAATGAGCTGAGATCACACCACTGCACTCCAGCCTGGGCAATAGAGTGAGACTTCATCTCAAAAAAATAAAATAAAATAAAAAAATAAAAATAAACTAAACTTGCTATGATTTTGTCTTTTGCCAGTCTGGCGATCCCAAAGGGACCCAGGGTACACTGCTGATCACCCCCAAGACTCTTTGAGGAATGCAGGAAAAGCACCACTGACCCCTTTTCAGGTTTCCTGTCTTCCTCGTGGAGCCCTGACAGTCGTAAGTAAGTTTATCTCAAGTCAGACTCTGCTCTTTTTGCATTGCACCCCTGGTTTTTTTTTTTTGGCTTTCAAATCCAGTTAGTTTGTGCTATGAGAAGGGACTTGGCCTTTGAGTTTGTGGTGGCTGACAAGTAACTGGCAAGAGCTGCATCTTTCTGCTCCCACTTTGGAGATGTCTTGGTTAAAGTTATAGAGGCTTATTTGTTTTGGTCTTAAGCCCCCAAGAATATGGCCAGACAGAAATGTGGGTGTACCCCACGTGCAGCTAGTGTATTGACTGCTGCCAGCTCTCAAGGAATTGTCTAAGTCTTCCTTTCTGTTGGTTATCTTTGGGAGAAGCTCTGGATCATGAAAGAGCTACAATTTTAAAGGTAACTGACAGCAGTTGCAATAAATGGTTGTTATTGTACGAGGCATGAACTCCTCAAAAATCTTAAGTATTTGGGTTTCTGTCCTCTTCTTTTCTTTTTCTTGAATGCCTCAGTAAGGGAGGCTTCAGGGTACTGACTGGGTCAGACAAAACTGGGTATTGGCTAAATTGATCAAGGGGATCTCAGAGCCAAAGCTACAACCTGACTGGTGGGCATAGTTTGAGCAAACTTAAAAGCTATTACAGCTGTGGCTGGGTGCAGTGGCTCATGTCTGTAATCCCAGCACTGAGGCCAAGGCAGTCAGGAGTTCGAGACCAGCCTGGCCAACATGGTGAAATCCTATCTCTACTAAAAATACAAAAATTAGCCTAGTGTGGTGGTGCACACCTGTAATCCCAGCTACTCGGGAGGCTGAAGCAGAAGAATCACTTGAACCTGGGAGGCGGAGGTTGCTGTGAGCCAAGATCGTGCCACTGTACTCCATCCTGGGTAACAGAGCGAGACTCTGTCTCTCAAAAAAAATAAAGCTATTACAGTGCTCACCACTAAAAAAATAAGACTTCCATGAAAAAATAAACTGGTAACAGAATGGGCTAACTGACATTAGGTTGCTCACCACCCTCAAGAATATTTTCATGCAATGAGGTAGGCCATGAAAGCATTACACGACACAAGCCCGTGGTGCTTTCTTCAGGCTTTAATCTTGGCTCTAAGAGAGCCAAGATTCAATCTACAAATTTCACCCTTAATTTCTAAAGACCTGAATACTCCATAGGCCTACCTTTTAGATGTGTAAATACTAGGTCCCAGAAGCTGCTTACAAAAATAGCAAAATCATACTACAGATAATTTAGAATTATGATGGCCATGACATGGAATTTTCCAGATGAACCACACTGCACTTTAAGAAATACATTTAAAAATGAGAGTCTCTCATGGGGGGCCTACCAAGGGTTGTCTATTGATGTGTATACTCTTCCAAAAAGGAATTTAAAATTTTTTATACTTTTTTAAAAAGACGCCTTACAAAGGCAAATGGAAAGCTTAAGTGACTAATTGATGAGAAAAATTGAATCTGTTAACCTTTTCACGTAGTTATTCTCCCGTCCCTAAGGCAAAAAAAAAGTGAGATAAAGTATTTATAAAGGTCAGGGTGGATCTGCTGCTTGTTCGGAGCTATCCATCCTGAGTTCATGTATAGAAAATGCTTTTTTTTGCCCCATTTGTTAATGGGCTCCAGCCTGAACTCAGTAAATTCAGTTGAGAAGCAAGCACTGGCCAAGGGCAGTGGTTCATGCCTGTAATCCCAGCACTTTGGGAGGCCGAGGCAGGCGGATCACCTGAGCTCAGGAGTTTGAGATCAGCCTGGTCAACATGGTGAAACTCCATCTCTACTAACAATACAAAAACTAGCCAAGTGTGATGGGTGTACCTGTAATCTCAGCTACTCAGGAGACTGAGGCAGGAGAATTGCTTTGATCCCAGGAGGCGGAAGTTGCAGTGAGCCGAGATCGTGCCACTGCACTCTAGCCTGGGTGACAGAGCAAGACTCCATCCTAAAAAAAAAAAAAAAGAAAAGAAAGAAACTAACTGAAATGCTTTTTAAGTTCACATGACTTCAGTAAAATTTCGTAAATAAGAATACTGTTGGTTTAATTAAAATGAGATGGGGGAAGGTGACGATGGTTAATGGGTACAAAAAAAATAGAATAAGACCAACTATTTGATAGCACAATAGTTTGAATACAGCCAATAATAACAACTGTGTATTTCAAAATATCTTAAAGAGTGTAATTGGATTGTTTGTAACTCAAAGGATAAAAGCTCTATGAAGGATAGATACCTCAATCTCCATGATGTGCTTATTTCACACGGCAAGCCTGTATCAAAACATCTTACATACCCCTTAAATAAAATACCTACTACGTACCCACCAAAATAAAAATAGAAAACAAAAAAATGAAAACAGTCATGTCTTCAGAATTGTCGGCATCAAATATCATGCAGAAACAATCTTTATTTCTATTAGATCATTCAGATCATAAAATTATGAGTTCGACCTCAGAAAAAATGTGCGAGAGGATAGTGCAGTGTCCGCTACTTTGTGTGTATCAAGCACAGAAGCAAAACAAGGACCCATATATTTAATTTTGGGGGCTTTTAATGATACTTGCCCAATATGCATGTGCTATGAGACAGTTCATGAGAAAATGGCTTGAGATGATGGCTAAGTCTGTCAAATGTCTCAATCTTTATGAATAATCTAAGTGTAATTGTTAAGGACAAAGGAAATAAACGTGAGATAAAACTTTACAAATGAACTTGCCATAGTTATCAAAATCTTTTTCAGCAATTTGAAATCTTAATCTCACGTAATATTAACAGATATTCATGAAATATGAGTCATTTCTAAGTTAAAATATTAACGTTAATTGCTGAACATATGTTTAAAGTATATACACTTTGGCATCTTATTTTTACATGATATAAAGAAGCTAAATATATTTGAGTCTGTTGGTAAACATGAAAAAATTGTTCCATGAGGAAGCACATGTTTTTGGAAGTTATAAAATGTATATTCATAAAATGTTGGTATATGACAGTTTAAAATTGCTTATTCCCTAGGTTTTCATTAGAAATTAAGGTTATTAAGAGTCAAAAATTCTAATCAACATATGGTAATTAAAACTAGAAATAAAAAAAGAAACACTTCATACGGTAAGGAAAGTAAGACATGTTTCTGCTAAGTGAAGCTATGTGGTATGGAAGATGTGCTCTGGCTAAGAGAAAAAGTGAGTAATTTTTGTTTGGAAGTAGAATAACTGGTTTGTCCAAAAGGAGAAAGAGGAAATGTATAGGACAAAGGACTGAAGTAATATAAGAAAGTTATAGATTTGTGGAAGATAAATCTTATGAGAGAAATTTTATGTGTAATCAAGTTGCCTAAAATTATAGAATTACTTGTAAGTAACTGATGCGCTTAAGCATTCCTCCTGCCTCAGCCTCCCACCCAGGCATGAGCCCCCGCACCCAGCTCTTATTTTTCAGAATACTTGAGCACTTTGTTTGATTCCAAATATGATTAATAAAATTTCAACTTGAGGGGAACAATCGGAGAAGTCCATGAAGTTCACTCAGATATTTTTCAGGCATGACTGGAACCATTAGAGGGTGCTGTCACAGATTAATCAAATCCTGACTCTGATACATACAAAAATTCATCCACTGGTGGCCTTAAATATAAAATAATTTACTCAGCTTCCTAAAATGAATAAATCATTCCCAGTCTAAACACAAAGAAAATGATGATTTATAGGATGTCATGTCTTGAGATATTTTAAATATAGGTTTTTGAAATTTTTTTGGAGACAGGATCTCACTCTGTCACCCAGGCTGGAGTGCAGTGGTATAATCATGGCTCACTGCAGTTTTTAACTCCTGGGCTCAAGCCATCCTCCTTCCTCAGCCTCCCAAGCATTCAGGACTACAGGAGCATGGCCACCACATTGGGATTTTTGGGGTTTTTTTAACTTTTTGTGAGATGGGTTCTTGCTCTGTTGCCCAGGCTGGTGTCAAACTCCTGGGCTCAAGTGACCCTCCTGCCTCAGCCTCCCAAAGTACTGAGATTATAGCCATAAGCCACCGTGCCTGGCTGGTTTTTATCTTTATGTAGAATTCTGATATTTCTTAATGGATCCTGAATCACCTTAATATTCTTATTTTTAAATTTGACAATTCAAATTTAGTCACATTTTAATAGAGATCTGAGTCAGTAGGTAGGTTTCTGTCCCACCTTGTCCCACCTGTGTGTGGAGATAAAGCACTTTCTACATAAAGCTGCCCAGAAGGCCAGGCGCAGTGGCTCACGCCTATAATCCCAGCACTTTGGGAGGTCAAGGCAGGTGGATCACCCAAGGTCAGGAGTTTGAGACCAGCCTGGCCAACATGGCAAAACCCCATCTCTACTAAAAATACAAAAATTGGCCAGGCGTGGTGGCGCACTCCTGTAGTCCCAGATACATGGGAGGCTGAGGCAGGGGAATCACTTGAACCCAGGAGGTAGAGATTGCAGGTGAGCTGAGATCGTACCACTGCACTCCAGACTGGGTGACAGAGCAATACTCTGTCTCAAAATAAATAAATAAATAAAACTAAAGCTCATAAAAATAAATGCCCATAAATCTAGCCACACTGGCAATGGTGTTAGGAAGAACAATCTCAGATTTGACAAAGTTCTCCTAAAGCTATCCAAAATATTATGACTGATAAATGGTTGTATAGAATTATCAAATTTGTAATGTGTAAATAAATTACCTCAGGTTTTCTCAGAATAAAATGTTCTAAAGTTGGCTGGGCGCAATAGCTCACACCCGTAATCCCAGAACTTTAGGAGGCGGTGGTGGGAGGAACACTTGAGGCCAGGAATTCGAGACCAGTCAGTCTGGGTAACATACTGAGACCCCCATCTCTACTTTTTTTTTTTTTTTTTTTTTTGAGAAAGAGTCTCACTCTATCACCCAGGCTAGAGTACAGTGGCATGACCTCAGCTCACTGCACCTCTGCCTCCCAGGTTCAAGCGATTCTCCTGCCTCAGCGTCCCAAATAGCTGGGATTACAGATGAGCACCACCATATCTGGCTAATTTTTGTATTTTTAGTAGTGACAGGGTTTCACCATGTTGGCCAAGATGGTCGTGAACTCCTGACCCCAAGCAGTCCACCTGCCTCAGCCTCCCAAAATGCTGAGATTACAGGCATGAGCGACTGTGCCAGCCCCCAAAAAATATTTTTAATTGAAAAAAAAAGTTCTAAGAAGGTAAGATTATGACTAAGAATGCCATATTTTAAACTGAAATTTTCATTTTAAAAATGCATAAAAGAACTAGAGTTTTGTAATACAATAATCATCTAACATGTGATAAAGTGGGCCTTTCATTCTAGAATTCAGGATATCAATTTCTTCTGGATGGCACATGTACGCCTAAGCACATGAACAAAGACATGCACATACATGTTCTCTCACACCTGTCTCTTTTTTTCTGTGTCTCCCAGAGAAAAGAAGCAGAGTTAATAAGCAATAGGTTTGGTGTCTGCTCGAACTTAATTGCTGGAAAGTAAGTACTGGGGATTATTCTCACGTTGGCCATACATGATCTGGGGAAGAAAAGTGACAACAGCAAAAGTTCTCAGAGAAATGAATACAGGAAAGTAGGAAGGTTACGTCCTTGGAAGTCAGAGTGTTCAGCTTTGTGAAGACATTTCTAAACTTTCCACATTCTGGAATGCTCTCTGGGTTCTGCAAGGAATAAGTAGCTAAAGTGAAGCAGAGAATGACAAGGTGATGCAGACACTTGAGAATAAGAAGGTGACAAAATCTTGATGTCTAAAGATCAGCAAAAGATAAGTGGCGATGGAGTAGCAAAGCACAGGAAAGCCTCACTGCAGATTCATTGATCCAGGGAGCCAAGACAGGCAGTGCTATTTTAGACAGCACCATGAGGGCAGCCTGGCAGATCTGCGCTGATAGGGCACCCTCAAGGCTGGCTGGAATGGAGGGAGTTTGAGTGACAGTTGGCTTCTCAATATAAGTCCTTTCTTATCAGATAATAATACGGAGTGAACAGCCCAAAAGGTCTCCGCAGAGAGAACCTGCAGTGTACATTAAATGAAACGTTCGCATTGGTACATCAGAGCCCCTCTGCAGTGAGAAGGGCCATCTGAGAACATGAGCTGAGGAAATTAAAAAAGAAAAGAGTGGTATAAGGGATTTTCAGCTTCTGCTGACTCAGATTAATGGAATTGGCTCTCTTTTTTCTACTTTAAGTAGGTCACATTTAATATAAACTCATTGTTATATATATATAACATATATATTTAAAATATACATTTAAAATGTATATATGTATATATGTGTGTATACATATGTATACATATATATGTGTATATATATATATTTAAAATGCCCACAAAATTCAAAAAGAAATTCAAATCCAAATTGACCCTCAGGTTACACAGCTCTCAGAAAAGAAAAAGTGTGCTTTTCTTATCTGTTACTGAATTAGGTGTGCTGTTTTCCTGTCTTATCTTTCCAGGATAGGTAAAGGATAACAACAAGCTATATTTATGAAATCTGATTTGCCCAGTGTCTAGGCAGCTCCCTGGAAGAAGAGGCATGGACTTTTTTCAGGCTTACATGGCAATATTTATTTAAAGACTCCCTAAAGATTTTTAAAGCTAATGTATCACCTGCAAATACCAAACAGTAACTGAATTTAAGGAGCCACAAGGCATCTTGGTACTTCTGATGTCGGGCTAGAACAATTCATTCTACCCAATAAATCAACATTTTTGAGCCCAAACCCTAAGATAATAAGCACTCCATGTTTTATAAAGAATTCCCAATAAACACTTGAGTTTTCACAAAACAATATTTCACAAAAATAGTTGTTTAATCATTCTAAATTGCAACAATAATTGAAGTTACAAGCCCCCTGAAACCATGTATTACCAAGCCAGTATGTACCCACCATAAAATGCAGATTCACAAACCTTTTGTGCTTACAGTGAATTTTGAATCTGCTGACTTTTCTTAGACAAGGGTAAGAATAAAAACATTCTTTTCTCTGCTTACAGTGGCAAAAAAGAACAGGGAGAAATAATACATTTTCAAAAGTACTTCCATCATACTTTCAGCTCCTAATAAAAGCATCTGCCCACAAAGATGACATTTTCTCTTTGTTTCTTCCCTTTAAATTGTTTGCTATCACACTGTCAATCAAAAGCAAATTTACACCCTAGACAGATGCAAAGCATAGCCTTTTCCATAGTAGTTTTAAAGATAGTGAGTCATTTGTCTATCAGCCAAAGCCTACAGAGTCTCATTGATTCTGCAACAGGAATGCTCTTTTCAGAATTACTGAAAGTCACAGCTACCTTCAGCCTAAAAGGTTGAAGCCTTCCCCTTGGCTACAAATTTACTAAGCTATAGAAAGTTTTTTTAGTACCAATTTTGTCCCCTTGGTGGATCTAGGATTCTTCCTGATTGCTGCTACCTAAGACAGAAGTGGCAGAGTTTTCTCCTAAAAAGTGTACCATTGGGCAGGGCATGGTGGATCATGCCTGCAATCCCAGCACTGTGGGAGGCCAAGGCAGGATGATCACTTGAGCCCAAGAGTTCCAGATCAGCCTGGACAACATAGTGAGATCCCATCCCTGCAAAAATAATAATAGTAATAAATATACAGGTATAGTGACACGTGTCTGTAGTTCCAGCTACTCAGGAGGCTACAGTGGAAGGATCACTTGAGGCCAGGAGGTCAAGGCTGCAGTAAGCCATGATCACACCACTGCACTCCAGCCTGGGCAACACAGTGAGACCCTGACTCAAAAAAAAAAAAAAAAGTATACCACTGGACAGAGCTATCCAACAGAGTATCTTCCCTTTTAAAATTCACAGACCCCTTTGAAAATCCAAGAAAAAGTTACGACTGATTTTCCGAGAAATAAATACACATAAGGGATCATCATAAACATGTGTGATATGTGGGTTTCAGGATTTCACATATTCCTGGAGTTTACTCATGGAACCCAGGTTAAAACTCCTGCCCATGGGTTTTGGAATAGGTTCACCTGCCCAGGGAGGTAATTGTTTGTCATTTCTTTGCTGCCTGCATCTGCACAGAGGCTGAAGAAGGTGAACCAGTGGACAGAAAACATTTGACTCTATTGACTGGTTTCAAATGGCTGGAGTTTCATTTCCCTGCTATCAGTCTCCTTACACTACACTCCATTTCTCCTCCTTAATTATCATTAAGGACAAAGTTTGAGATAGTAGCTTCCTCCTTTCACACACAATCTTACCTTCCTTCTCAGAACCTAATTTCCAGGAAGGCCACACACACAGGCAGACTCATTCTCTAACATTCTATCAATTGCTGCATCCTCCACTTTTTCTTTTGTGGAAAACTTGCCCTTACTGAGTATTTACCTCTAGTTAAATACACAGATTGGGCAGGCACAGTGGCTCACACCTATAATCCCAGCACTTTGAGAGGTCAAGGCAGGTGGATCACCTGAGATCAGGAGTTCGAGACCAGCCTGGACAACATGGAGAAACCTCGTCTCTACTAAAAATACAAAACTAAGCCGGGCATGGTGGTGCACCTGTAATCCCAGCTACTCGGGAGGCTGAGGCAGGAGAATCACTTGAACCCAAGAGGCAGAGGTTGCGGTGAGCTGAGATCATGCCAGTGCACTCCAGCCTGGGCAACAAGAGTAAAACTCTACCTCAAAATAAATAAATAAATACACAGATTGGCTTTCTCACTGTGTGCCTCACATTGTGCAGTTTTCCTGGTATATCCAGAGAGCATCACAGGGTCACCGCGAGGCTCTCTGTCAAGGTCCTTTCAGGTCACAGGCCTATCTCCAGGCCTTGGCAATGAGAATAAGCATATTCTTGGCTAATCTGGGTCAGGCATGGTGACCCATGCCTGTAATCCCAGCACTTTGGGAGGCCGAGGTGGATGAATCACTTGAGCTCAGAAGTTCTCGACCAGCTTGGGCAACATGACAAAACCCCATCTCTACAAAAAAAATACAAAAATTAGCCAGCCATGGTGGAGTGTGCCTGTAGTCCCAGCTACTTTGGAGGCTGAGATGGAAGGACGGCTTGAGCCCAGAAGGCAGAGGTTGCAGTGAGCCAAGATCATGCCACTGCACTCCAGCCTGGGCGACCAGACCCTGTTCTGGGGAAAAAAAAAAAAAAAAAAGGAATTTTCTTGTCTAATCTCTATACATGCCCACCCTACAAACTCAGTTGAATTCCCTCCTTAGCCCCCTTTTGTAATTTTTATTGTCTGATTGATTAACCCAATGAAAACAGACTTTTAATAAACTCGTTTTTTTTTTTTTTTACACACAAAGGCTTACTCTTACTAAGTCAAGATGCGCCAGATCTCCTAATCGTTGATAACCGTGATGGGGTTCAGAACAGGCTACCCTAAAATATAGCACCTTGGCATACTGAAGAAAACAGCAGGAGCAGAAAGTTTACTCTGACCTTCTATAACCTTTTCCTAAAGGAGGTCATAAAACCTAGGAAAGATGTTCTGACCTTTCCCTGAAGCAGTTCATAAGACCTTCATATGATTGTCAGGAAATAATACTTTAAAAAAACACCCTCGGCCAGGCCCAGCGGCTCACATCAGGAATCCCAGCACTTTGGGAGGCCAAGGCAAGTGGATCACCTGAGGTCAGGAGTTTGAGATCAGCCTGGCCAACAAAGTGAAACCTCATCTCTACTAAAAATATAAAAACTAGCCGGGCGTGGTGGCAGGTGCCTGTAATTCCAGCTACTCTGGAGGCTGAGGCGGGAGAACTGCTTGAACCCAGGAGACAGTGAGCCGACACAGTGCCAGTGCACTCCAGCCTGGGTGACAGAGTGAGACTCTGTCTCAAAAAAAAAAAAAAAAAGACCATCTTATGAGATAGACTTTCCCAATTTCTGGAGGAAAAGAACATCCTTATCTCTGAAGATGGAGAAAGGACAGAGAGAAGGATCTGAATGAACAGGCCTTGCTAAGCCTCCCGTCTACTGCCATTAGATCGTACCCCTGTCGTTCAATCAAAATTCTCCATGACTGTCCACTCTTCATCAAACTTAGCATAAAAATATAAAAGTTTCACCATTTCTTCATGTCTTCATTGCTTTATGAAGGCTCTTGTGTCACATACAACTAATAGTCAATAAATCTGTAGGCTTTTCTCTTATTAATCTGTCAGTTTTCCTTTCAGACCCAGCCAGGGACTCTGGATCAGGGAAAATTTTTTCTTCCCCTACACTAATTTGCCAAACTGTGGATATAAAGTAGTTGAAACACATCTAGTTTACTGGTGCATAGTATTGGTGGGTTGTGAATTAACCAACCAAGAAGAAATAATTTGCTCATTTAAGAAATGTTCAAATTATTTCTTCTTGGTTGGTTAATTCACAACCCACCAATACTATGCACCAGTAAACTAGATGTGTGAAATGTTGGCCGGGCGCGGTGGCTCAAGCCTGTAATCCCAGCACTTTGGGAGGCCAAGACGGGCGGATCACGAGGTCAGGAGATCGAGACCATCCTGGCTAACATGGTGAAACCCCGTCTCTACTAAAAAATACAAAAAACTAGCCGGGCACGGTAGCGGGCGCCTGTAGTCCCAACTACTCAGGAGGCTGAGGCAGAAGAATGGCGTGAACCCAGGAGGCGGAGCTTGCAGTGAGCTGAGATCCGGCCACTGCACTCCAGCCTGGGCGGCAGTGTGAGACTCCGTCTCAAAAAAAAAAAAGAAATGTTTATGAAGGCCAGGTGTGCTCACTCCTGCCTACAATCCCAGCACTTTGGGAGGCTGGGAAGGGAGGATCAGTTGAGGCCAGGAGTTCAAGACCAGCCTGGACAACACAGCAAGACCCCATCTGTACAAAAACTAAAAATTAGCTGAAAATGATGGCACACACCTATCATTCTAACTAAAACTAAAAATGGTGGCACACACCTATCATCCCAGCTACTCAGGAGGCTGAGCCAGGAGGATTACTTGAGCTTAGGAGTTTGAGGTTGTAATGAGCTATGACTGTGCCACTGCATTCCAACCTGGACAACAGCGAGACCCCGTCTCAAACATTAACCAGGCATGGTGGGGCACCTGTAATCTCAGCTACTTGGGTGGCTGAGGCAGAAGAATCACTTGAACCTATAAGGTTGAGGTTGCAGTGAGCTAAGACCATGCCACCACACTCCAGCCTGGGCAACAGAGTGAGACTCTGTCTCCAAAAAAAAAGGAAATATTTATGTATCTCCTACTCTATGTCACACTTCTGTTATTAGTCTGGAAGCACAGGAGGGGGAAAAGGTGACAGATAATGCCCTTCATCCATACAGATTACATTGTTATGAAAAATGACACAAAATAAACAGAGGCTTGAACAAAATAATTTCAGATAATGAAAAGTGATATTTAAAAACAAATAATTTTAGAAAGCCAAATGTCATGATATTGACTACGATCCAGGTAACCTTAGGTTTGGAAAGCAAGAAGACCTTACAGGGGAAGTGACATGTGAGTGGAATCTGATTGACAGAAGCAGCCATGCAAAAACCTGAGAACAGAGCTTTCTAGGTAGTGTGAACAGCGAAGGCAAAATTCTAAGGTAGGGAGGAGGCAGGCAATTCATCAAGAAACAGAAAGATGGTCTGTGTAATTGGAACAGACTGAGCCAGTGGGAAAGTATAGAGAGAATGGGTTTATTTTTTTAGCTTCGGGGGAAGAGTAAGGGAATTTGGATTTCTTTTTCTTTTTTGTTTTTTGAGACAGAGTCTTACTCTGTTGCCCAAACTGGAGTACAGTGGGGCAATCTCGGCTCACTGCAACCCTGGTCTCCCAGGTTCAAGCGATTCTCCCGCCTCAGCCTCCCAAGTAGCTGGGATTACAGATGACTGCCACCACACCTGGCCAATTTTTCTATTTCTAGTAGAGACAGGGTTTCAGCATGTTGTCCAGGCTGGTCTCAAACTCCTGACCTCAGGTGATCTGCCCACCTCAGCCTCCCAAAGTTCTGGGATTACAGGCATGAGCCACTGTGGCTTGCCAGAATTTGGATTTTAAATTCCAAAAAAAAAAAAAAAAAAAAGGGAGAATTTGAAGCAGAGGGTGGCATAATCCTATTTGCATTTCGAAAAATTCACATTGCATAGTTGTCATATGCAAATAGACTGTAATGGGGTAAGAGCAGAAACAGGAAATGAGAGAAAACTAAGTTGACATACAGTACTCTAAAGAAAAGAGTATTATTCCTCACCTAATTTTTGAAAATTGATTTTTGTTGGCATCTTAACAATTCAAATCCTAACAACAAAAGTCACTACCAAATCATAGCACTGTAAAGATTAAAAGCTCAAGTTGGTACCACTGTCTGATGAAATGTTGTTGATTATCACATCTAAAGAGGGGACCCTTTTTGCATGACCTTGCCCACTAAGTGTTCTTTGCAGTTCTTTGGAGCATTTAATTTTTAGATGTAGACAATTACCTAAAGCTAACGGCTGCTTCTAAGGTTTTATTACTGGATTCATTTTAACTAAAATATGCATAATGTAATATTTCAGTTGTGTTTTGCCTACAGCATTGAAGCTTTAAATAACAGTAGATTGCTTATAATATTATATAATTAGAGAGAAATTTTTTTGGAGTCACCTGGTATTTATGCAGAACTGGGATCAACTGCCTAGGAAAAAATGGTTTCTACTGATACCACTATGCTTCAGTCATATTAAGTGCGTTTCAAATAAAAGTAACAGCAAGTATGGCTAATAGTAAAAGATAAAAGGGAAACAAGAAAATAAAAAATATAAGATTGTACTCATGACACAAAGACCTATTTTTCATTCAGCACATCTAGGTATCTGAATGTTCAAGATTCACAGTTGAGCTCTTGCTCTAGAATGTTTTGTATATTTGTTTTTTGCCTCTTCTTCCACTTTCAGGAGAACTATCCCCACTTTCGTAATCAGTTACTGTCCAGAGTAACCCATCCCGTTTTAGAAGGTTTTTCTCAGTGCTGGCAGGTTAGCTGCGGATCCAGAATTCTGATAATTTTTCTTCTTTTTTTTGTCACTCTTGTCACCCAGGCTGGAGTGCAGTGGCACAATCATAGCTCATTGCAGCCTCAAACTCCTGGGCTCGAGTGATCCTCCTGCCCCAGCCTCCCAAGAGCTGAAACTACAAGCATGTGCCACCACACCTGGCTAATTTTAGGATTTTTTTTCAGAGATGGAGTCTTGCTGTTACCCAGACTGGTCTCAAACTCCCAGCCTCTAGCAATCCTGCAACCTCTACCTCCTAAAGTGCTGGGATAACAGGTATGAGCCACTGCATTCAACCTTTGGTGGCTATTAATGTTTAAGATATTTCTCTGTTCTGATAACCAGAGCATTTGGAACCCCAACCTATGATACAAAGTCATAATTGTTATTCTAATGGGAGAAATTCTGAACACCACTGAAAATTCTAGAAGCACAGTGATGTGGGCAGGTCCCAGGCACCGCACAGATCCCACCAAAGAAGTCCCACCCATCTCCCACATGGAAAGTTATCTCTGTCAATCATCATCTTCATCACTATCATTCGAACACAGGGAAGATGTTCCATATTTTTGAACGTGGACCACCTAAAGAAGAATCAACCATGCGGTAAATACTACCAGCTTCTTCTTCTCTGTAAGTTTAAAAGGTGCTATCTTGGAAATATAATGACTTCTTCTTCTCACCTTCTTTTCCAAAGATCCTCTTTCTGAAATCTCAATTCTTACTATGCCAAACAGTATATTTTCAGCATGGTAAACTTTTAAAGCTAATTTACTAGCAATTTTCAGCATTCAGATTTGACAGGCCCAGATTTTTAAAAATTCAATTTCTGTCTCTGATGATATCTAAGGAAAATCAAACTATAGTGAGCCATTGGCCTTGTCATTGTTTAATGAATACCACCACACAAAAGGAGTATCCTGATGTATTTTTTCTCAGTAATCGTTAGGCTCCATTTATTAATCCATTCTGCATGATGACCTAGAAATTGCAGATTAAGGCTTTCGAGTGTCTGTACTCATTTTCCATCCTGTTCTATTTGGTGATGTGTTCCTTACAGACATTGAGCAGTTGTCACTTGTCCCGGCATTTCACCAGCTCCCTGCAAACAAGTTATCTGCTGACATGCCAATCTATTATGTAACGTAAGAGAACCGCAAGCTTGTATTTCAATGAGTCATAAAAAGCTTGAGAAAGCCCAGCAAAACATAGTAAGCAAAGAAAAACTTAATTAGTTCAAGTGATACTGACTCAGACAAACATGCTAACTTGCCAACTCCACCAAGATCTGGTTTTCAGAACAGGATTCAGAGGCTATGTCACTTGTACTCAACTCTGGACTTCTAAGCCACGTTTGTGACTGTAGATTGTCACAGGACTTCAGAGCCAGGGTCAAGATGGTTTTAACAACAGTGAGGAGCATTCAGACAGGAAGGTATGGTGAGAAAGCGTTCATTTATCCAGCTTCATAGCATAAGTGAGGGAGTTTGGAGTTTTTTGGTGGGTGGGGGGGTTAGGGGTTTTTTTTTTGAGACAAGGTCTCACTCTGTCCTCCAGGCTGGAGTACAGTGGTACAATCTCAGCTCACTGCAACCTCCACCTCCCGGGCTCAAGCAATCCTCCCAACTCAGCCCCCCAAGGAGCCAAAACTACAGGTACATGCCACCACACACGGCTAATTTTTGTATTTTTTGTAGAGATGGGGTTTTGCCATGTTGCCCAGACTGGTCTCGAACCCCTGGGCTCAAGCAATCCGCCTACCTTGGCCTCCCAAAGTGCTGGGATTACAGGCGTGAGCCACTGTGCCCAGCCAAGTTTGGGTTTCAAATTCAAGGAAAACCAAAAGTCTGAAGCAGAGGGTGGCATAACCCTGTGTTCTTATATCACACAAACAGATCTTCTACTAGGAAGGGAGGCTGTTGCCTCCTACCCAGGAGCAGCTGAGAAGACACACCAGGCTGATAGCAGAGTTGGTCCTAACCAGGATAGGATGTCAGACTGGTCTAGCCCAGGTCTGGGCTAGTTAGTGAGATCACAAGAGGAGTCAATGCGGGGTTGGCTTGGGATGAAAGGCTTTCCTCTGCTCACCATGAAGTGATCTCAGGAATCACCAATGATATGACAATTATATTTTGGTCTGAAGTAAATCCTTTGCAGTACCTCTGAAGCAGCACCTGCCTTGCTAAGTGAGCGTGTCTTGGGGGCAGGCTAACAGGAGAAACCCTGGAACTCCAGAATTAAGATCTAATGAACATCTGCCTCAGAAGCTTTCCTGGAAAAGACAGATTCAGTGGGTGGCTTTAAGCTCCCAAGACTGAATTCCAAGACAGCCGTGTGGTCCCGTCTTGATTCCCATCTGTGAAACCCGCTTCTTAAAAATAAGTTGCTCCTCTCCTTTCCCTTTCCTGCGGGGACAGCAGCACTGAGGTCACTGGAGGGGAGAAGGGAGGAGGTGCCAAAATGGTGAGTTGTGATAATGGAGTGTGGTCAGGAGATAGGGATCACAGAGGGGCATGTGTAAGCAAATTGATATATTTGGGTTAATGGGGGCCAGGTTTCTCACTGTCAAACAAGGAATGTACAAATATAGAAAGTTGAGAAGACATAAAGAATTCAGGTGTTGAATTGGAATGAGGTTGAAGGAAATAATGTATACAGTGGTCCATTTCTAAGACAAAGCACCTAAGTTGGCTTATGTCAGCAAACTATTTAAAAAAAAAAAAAAAGTATACACTAGACTGGGTGCAGTGGCTCACGCCTGTAATCCCAGCACTTTGGGAGGTCAAGGCCGGTGGATCACGAGGTCAGGAGATCGAGACCATCCTGGCTAACACAGTGAAACCCCGTCTCCACTAAAAATACAAAAAATTAGCCTGGCATGGTGGCAGGCGCCTGTAGTCCCAACTACTCCGGAGGCTGAGGCAGGGGAATAGAGTGAACCCAGAAGGCGGAGCTTGCACTGAGCTGAGATCGCACCACTGCACTCCAGCCTGGACGACAGAGCGAGACTCCGTCTCAAAAAAAAAAAAAAAGAAAAAGAAAATATAGGATACACAAGGCCTCTGCTTGGATAACCAACACTTGCTTGTCCGCCACCCCACTTAGCTGTCCTCACCGGAACCAAAGAAGTTTAGTCTAAGATGAAAATTTACTAGCCTGCAAAATAGCTTGCTTTGTCTGTTCTTATCAGACTGCCCAGCTACTTAGGTCATAAGTCAAATACTTAAAGAGCCCCTGAGCTAACTAGAATTGCTATACACTGTGGGCTGCAACAAAATGCAGCAAGACAACCCTAAAATAAAAACATCTAAAGCCCCAACCCAACAACCGATAGGCAATGTCCAGGAAGACCGTGACCCCGTAGTACTCAGCCTGTGAGGAACCAGTGGAGGGACCTGAGAGGATGAATTGCTTGTTTTAACTGTGCTGGGTGTGCCTACCCATCAGACACCCAATCTTGCAAGACCGTCATTAAAAGTCTCACTTTCACTGTTCTTCGGGTCTCTGAGTCCATTCTTTGGGTTTGGACTGGTGAGTTTGTTTCTCACAGGGTGACTGGTATAAATTCATGATTTGAAATTGAGAGAGACAGATGGAGACAGATGTGCCGTAATCCCCCTTAGTCACCACGATTTTTATTTCCAGACGTTCAGTTATCTGCGGTCAACCACAGTGGGAAAACAGGTGTGTACAGAGGGAGAGGGAAGGGGAGGAGGAGGGAGAGACCACATTCACATAACTTTGGGTGGGGGTTGGTTGTTGTTTTTGGTTTTTAAATTGCAACACCTGGGAACAGTGGCTCACACCTGTAATCCCAGCACTTTGGGAGGCCAAGGCAGGCGGATCACTTGAGGTCAGGAGTTCAAGACCACCATGGCCAATATGGTAAAACCCCATCCCTACCTAAAAATACAACAATTAGCCAGGCGTGGTGGCACGGGCCTGTAATCCCAGCTACTTGGGAGGCTGAGATAGGAGAATCGCTTGGACCAGGAGGGCAGAAGTTGCAGTGAGCCAAGATCTGTGCCACTGCACTCCAGCCTGGGCAACAGAGCGAGACTCCGTCTCAAAAAATAAAATTAAATTAAAATAAATGGCAACACCTGAAATGCCTGAAAACATAATAAGGAAATGGGTTCCCCCACTATTTCTGAGAAGGGCAAACATCTTTAGTAGTTTCAGGACGCGTAAAGTGATGAAGTTGAGCTAGAAACAGGGACGGGCTCGGTCCTTTTTTCAGCTGTCTCTCACTGACTAGGGGAGGAGGCCGCTCTGTGTATTTAGCTGAATGCACGCTGGAACAGGGAGAAGAGAAAAATGGGGCTGTGGAGTGTAATTCCATCTGTCCAAGGCGGGGAGGCTTAGACTTGGGGCCTCTGTGTTGGAAGTGAACACCAGTGTGACACACCATGCTGCCCGGGCCGGGGTCAGCGTCCTCGGCTCCACGAAGGTGGGAGGTGGCAGTCCTGACTGGTGGCATACCCTTGCCCCGGGCCCTACTGCAGGGGACACCCACCAGCGGCAGCAGGAGCTTCCCGGGGGTCCCCTCCCTGAGGAGGGCAACGTCTGGGGTCGCTGTGGGGCCAAGTGTCTGTGCCCCCTTCCTCCGCGACCACCCCTCCAAACCTGCCTGCACGCCCGGGTAGGGGACCTGGCTCCTGAGGCTAAGGCACCTGGGGCGAGCGCTGTTCTCTGCGGGCCACTCACCAGGCCGAGGGGTCCTCCCAGTGCTTCTTCAGACCCCGGGGTTAACAGCGGCTGAGGAAAGCGCGCGACGGCGACGCCGCGGAGCACGTAGAGGGGAAGCCGCCTGGTTTCCCGCGCCTTCCCGCGCAGCCGCAGAGGAGGCCGAGCATTCCCGCGCAGCGGCAGAGAACAAGGCTGAGCCAGCAGGCAATGCTCTTCAGTTTCATTACCGTTTAATGTTAGTATTGTCTTGTTTTATGATTAGTTATTGTTGTTCATCTCTAATTTAATTGTGTCTCATATATATATAAATTAAACTTTATCATGAGCATGTATGTATAGAAAAAAACAATGTGTGTGTATATATATATAGGTTTTGGTTCCATCTGTGGTTTCAGGTATCCACTGGGAGCCTTGGAACGTGTCCCCTGCAGATGATGGGGGAACCACGGTTGATAGATATGCATATAAACATCGCTATATTTGTGTGTATATGAGTCCATATATATGCACATAGACATGGATTATATTCTCTAACTGATTCTAATTCTGGGACAGGAAAAATATAAAATGGGCATCTTTAGGTGCCAGAAAGTGAGGAACTGCTCCAAATACGTTAAAAAGGGGGGGGGCGTGGTGGGGAGACATGTGAAAGGAATAGAGGAACCAACCTGAAAAAGCTCCCAATGTCCAAAGCTAGAACAATTAGGGCAATAAAACAGACAATAGTAGTGGGTTATAACCCAAAGAATAAAATAAATACCCATAAGTAGGTGATTGAACACATAAACAAGTGGGAGAGAAGGGACAAATCTTTTTTACAGAAGAATTCTAAATAATAAATGTGGAAGAATGAGAGGAATAGAAAAGCAGCATTAGAATTCCACAGTAATTATCACTGCAGGCAAACTTCATTGATGAATGCTAAAATTAGCAGCCAAAACTTTAAGGAGACATAGAATATTTGCGTAGGAATGGGAAAAATGGTAACTTTACAGGAGAGAAATGTGGCGGACACCACCTTAACCAAGTAATCAAGGTAAACATCACTGGTATGAGTCAAGTACACATTACATCTTCAGTATTCTTCCTGAAAGCCTGTATCATGAAATATCAGACAAACACACATTGTGTCTACAAAAGCCCTGACTGATCCTCCTTAAATGTGTTGAAGTCATGAAAAACAAAGACAGATAGAGAAAGCATAAAAGATCAAAGGTTGCTAAGGAGATGTGACAACTAAAATGTAACATGGTATCCTGGATTCAGTTCTGGAACAGCTGGTCAAATCCTAATAATGCCTGTAGGTTAATAGTGTTGCTCTAATGTTAATTTCTTTATTTTAATCATTGTGTCATTGTTACGTAGGATGTCAACATTAAGGGAAACTGGGTGAAGGATAAATTAGAATTCCTGGTACTATGCAATTCTTCTGGATGTTTAAAATTATTTTGAAATAAAAAGTTGTATTAAATGACTAGAAAAACAAGCTACTACCTCGGTGTTTTATAGTAAGCACATACACACACACAGAAACACACACAGACATACACACACAACCTTTTTTGGCTGTTCAAGCACTGTTTCTTGTCAGTCTCTGGTATTTTCTTTTTTATTGTTATTATTTTTATTTTTTGTAGAGACAAGCAAGGTCTCACCATGTTGCCCAGGCTGGCCTTGAACACTTGGGTTCAAGTGATCTGTCTTCCTTGTCCTTCCAAAGTGCTGCGATTACAGGCATGAGCTGCTGCATCAGGCAGTGGTATTTTCTAACTTAAAAATTTTTTAGGGCCAGGCACAGTGGTTCGTGCCTGTAATTCTAGCACTCTGGGAGGCTGAAACAGCAGATCACTTGAGGTCAGGAGCTTGAGACCAGCCTAGCCAATATGGCAAAATTCCATCTCTAATAAAAATACAAAAATTAGCCAGGCATGGTGGTGCACACCTGTCATCCCAGCTACTTAGGAGGCTGACGCAAAAGAATAGCTTGAACCTGGGAGGCAGAGGTCGTAGCGAGCTGAAATCACACCACTGCACTCCAACCTGGGCAACAGGGTGAGACTCCATCTCTAAAAAAAAAAAAAAAATTTAATTAAACTAAAAGATTGGCCTGGATCAAGAAATGAGAAGACAAGTCACAAACTAAAAGAAAATATTTGCAAGAGATATATATGATAAAGGACTGATATCCAAAATATACAAGGAATTCTTAAAACTCAGTAATAAGAAAATAAGGAAACAAAGAACCCAATCTAAAATGAGCAAAACACCTGAATCGGTACCTCATTGAAGAAAATGTACATATGGTAAATAAGCTTATAAAAAGATGCTCAGCATCACATGCCATCAGGGAAATGCAAATTAAAACAACAATGACATACAACTATACACCTATTAGAATGACCAAAATCCAGAACAATGACACCACCAAATGCTGACGAGGATGTGGATCAACAGGAATTTTCATTCATTACCAGTGGAAATCCAAAATAGTGTATTGGAAAAACAATTTGGCAGTATTTTATAAAATTAAACATATCTTCACCATACAATCCAGCAATCGAGTCCCTTGGTGTTTATCCCAATGAGTTGAAAACTGATGTATACCTAAAAACCTGCACCTGGATGTTTATCCATAAACACCATAAATAGGCCAGGCACAGTGACTCATGCCTGTAATCCCAGCACTTTGGGAGACTGAGGCGGGTGGATCACTTGAGGTCAGGAGTTCAAGACCAGCCTGACCAACATGGTGAAACCGTGTCTCTACTAAAAAAAAAAAAAAAAAAAAAAAAAATACAAAATTAGGCGGGAGTGGTGGCAGATGGTTGCAATCCCAGCTACTTGGGAGGCATCCCTGTAATCCCAGCAACTTGGGAGGCTGAGGCAGGAGAATCACCTGAACTCAGGAGGTGGAGGTTGCAGTGAGCTGAGATCGTGCCACTGCACTCCAGCCTCGGCAACAAGGGCAAAACTCCATCTCAAAAAAATAAATAAACACCATAAACATGTAGCAGCTTTATCCATAATTGCCAAAACTTAGAAGCATCCAAGATGTCCTTCAGTAAATGAATGGATAAACTATGGTACATCCAGACAATGAAATATATTCAGTGCTAAAAAGAAATGAGCTGTCAAGCCATACGAAGACATGGAGGAACTTTAAGTGCACATTACTTTTTTTTTTTTTTGAGACGGAGTCTCGCTCTGTCCCCCAGGATGGAGTGCAGTGGCCGGATCTCAGCTCACTGCAAGCTCCGCCTCCCGGGTTCACGCCATTCTCCTGCCTCAGCCTCCTGAGTAGCTGGGACTACAGGCGCCCGCCACCGCGCCCGGCTAATTTTTGTATTTTTTTTAGTAGAGACGGGGTTTCACTGTGTTAGCCAGGATGGTCTCGATCTCCTGACCTCATGATCCGCCCGTCTCGGCCTCCCAAAGTGCTGGGATTACAGGCTTGAGCCACCGCGCCCGGCCTAAGTGCACATTACTAAGTGAAAGAAGCCAATCTGAAGAGGCTGCATAGTGTATGATTCCAACTATGTGGCATTCTGAAAAAGGCAAAATCATTAAGAGATCAGTGGTTGCTAGGGATTAGAGGGAGGAGGGATGAAAAGGTGGAGCATAGAGGATTTGTGTGGCAATGAAGCTTTTTTTTTTTTTTTTTTAAACAGAGTCTAGGCTGGAGTGCAGTGGCGTCAGCTCACTGCAACCTCCACCACCCGGGTTCAAGCAATTCTCCTGCCTCAGCCTCCCAAGTAGCTGGGATTATAGGTGCATGCCACCACGCCCAGCTAATTTTTGTATTTTTAGTAGAGATGGAGTTTCACCGTGTTGGTCAGGCTGGTCTTGAACTCCTGACCTTGTGATCTGCCCACTTTAGCCTCCCAAAGTGCTGGGATTACAGGCATGAGCCACCACATCCAGCCTCTTTTGTATAATACTACAATGGTGAATACATATCATGAAATATTCTTGTTAAAACCCATAGAATGTACGGCACCAAGGGTGAACTCCCATGTCAACTATGGACTTGGGGTGATAATGATGTGTTCATGTAGGTTCATTGATTATAAGAAATGTAACCACACCAATGAAGGACGTGATGGTGAGGGAGGCTGTGCATATGTGAGGGAGGGAGATTTTAGGGAATTCTATGCTTTCTGCTTAAGCTGTCTGTGAGCCTGAAACTACGTTTAAAAATAAAGTACATTTTTAAAAAATTGACCCACCCAGGGTAGGCTGGGCACAGTGGCTCATGCCTGTAATCCCAGCATTTTGGGAGGCCAAGATGGGCAGATCACCTAAGGTCAGGGGTTTGAGACCAGCCTGGCCAACATGCTGAAACCCTGTCTCTACTAGAAGTACAAAAATTAGCTGGGCATGGTGGCACACGCCTGTAATTCCAGCTACTCAGGAGGCTGAGGCAGGAGAATCGCTTGAAACTGGGAGGCAGAGGTTGCAGTGAGCTGAGATCAAGCCATTGCACTCCAGCCTGAGCAACAAGAGCATAAATAAATAAATAAAAATAAGAACCAGAGTAATGAGTGAAGAAAATGTCTAAGAAAAGAAAGCAGCTTAATCCTTTTTAAAATATACATTTACTGAGACACAAAATTTGCTATGTGTCACACATATTCAAAAAATTTTATGTACGTAATTACACTTCATAATTACATTTCTGTGAGGTAGCTGCTTTTATTCAGTGAGGATCAGTAACTTGCAGAGAAGGTACAAACACATGGGTGGTTCTTGCTTTCTGGGAAAACAAAAGATAGAACTGTCCTTAAAAAATTAACTATTGGCCGGGTGCAGTGACTCATGCACTACAGGTCATGCCTGTAATCTCAGCACTACAGGGTGGACCACTTGAGCCTAGGAGTTCAACACCAGGCTGGGGAACATGGTGAAACCCTGTCTGTACAAAAAATAATAATAATAATTTTAAAAATTAGCCAAGCATGGTAGCGCACACTTGTAGGACCAGCTACTCTGGAGGCTGAGGTGGGAGGATCACCTGAGCCCAGGAAGGTCAAGGTTGCAGTGAAGTATGATCATGCCACTCCACTCCAGCCTGGGCAACTTACTGAGACCCTTTTCCTACAAAAAATAAATAAAAGTAGCTGGGCACGGTGATACGTGCCTGTAGCCTCAGCTACTTGGGAAGTTGAGCTTGGAGGATCACTGAAGACCAGGAGTTCAAGACAACAGTGAATCATGATTGTGTCACTACACTGCAGCCTGGGCAACAGAGTGAGACCTCATCACACAAAAAAAGAAAGAAGCGAGAAAGGAAGGAAAGAGAAAGAAAGAGAGAGACAAAGAGAGAGGGAGGGAGGGAGGGAGGGAGGGAGGGAGGGAGGGAGGGAGGGAGGAAGGAAGGAAGGAAGGAAGGAAGGAAGGGAGGGAGGGAGGGAGGGAGGGAGGGAGGGAGGGAAATAGCAGAAGGAAGGAAGGAGGAAAGAAAGAAAGAAAATAGCTCAATCTGGGGGCATTAGAGTCTTACTCATAATAACCACCTTGAAATTTTATATTCCATATGCTAAATTATAATACTAACAAGAATTTTAAAGTACATGGCAGTATGATAATCTCAACAGAAAATTACATTGCTTTTCATGGATCCACAATGCAATTTTTCTTCATATAGCATTACCTTAAACTTGAGCTTTATATAGATTTGTAATGCAAGTACTTAAAAAGCGAACTCTATTTCAAAAGAAACCCAATTTTATGCTAATATAAGAAAGCATTTACCAATTAGTTTACATTATCAACATTTGACTCAAAGCAAACTTGATCTATAAGGTATTTATTCCAAACTAATCACGGAAGAAGCTGAATTCATTAGAAGACACATTGCATCGCAAATAATGTTCCCTTTGCATTTGTCATTTAAAAAATGTAAATATAAGTTAAGAGATCACAGCAAAGGGTAAATAACCTTAACCGAGGATACTCAGAACTCCCTCCCTAGGATTCTGGAAAATCTAGTGTTAAGACAAAGGGTAAAGTTAGGATGGGTTCATCAAGTGCTCTTAATGAAAGCAACTCTTTCATCAGCGGTAAAGAAAAAGACATGGGTGGGGCACGGTAGCTCACACCTGTAATCCCAGCACTTTGAGAGGCCAAGGCGGGAGAATTGCTTGAGCTCAGAAGTTTGAGACCAGCCCAGGCAACACAATGAGACTTCCATCACCACAAAATAAATAAATAAATAAATAAATAAATAAATAAATAAATAAATAAAAATTTAAAAATTTTAAAAATTGATCAGCTGGGCATAGTGGCACATGCCTATAGGCTGAAGGAGCACTTGAACCCAGAATTTCGAGGCCACAGTGAGCTATGATCACACCACTGCACTCCAGCCTGGGTGAGAGAGCAAGACCTTGTTTTTTAAAAAAAAAAGTGAACAGAATGACAGAATAGGAAGAAAGAAAGAAAAACACTGGCTTCGCCCCTCCTTGTTCTTCTTTTCTGGTGGCTTCTCATTACCAGTAAAATAAATACCAACGTCTTTAGGATGTTATGCTCGTCCTTCTGTCACTGATTCCTAAGCTGCATTTCCAGGCATGATTCTCTAGGTTCCAACTTGACAGAATCACTCAGATTCTCCAGGCTCATTCTCGGTTTTCTGGCCTCAGTGCCATTGCTCACATATTCCGTCGTCTTACAATGTCCTTATACAAGGACAAATGCAAAGACCACAGTGACTGAAAAGCTTTCCCAGATCTTATTTCATTCTCCAAATTGAAATTTAGCTCTCCTCCCTCTTCTTGTATTACCAATTCATTTTAGACACAGGTAAGAGCACTTAATGCATTCTGTGTGGTGCTACAATTAGCTGAGATGGTCGTATCTGCTGTGCGGGGCTGTAATCTAAGGGCAGAGACCACATCGTATTCATTTCATACTCCTCACCTCCAGCACATCTATTACAGTCCTGGAGTCATAAACTCACTGTTGGAAGGAAACTTAAAGAGCTATTAGCAAATGTCATAAGGTGTCAAGAAACGTTTTTGCCGGGTGTGGTGGTGGGTGCCTGTAATTCTCGCTACTCTGGAGGCTGAGGCAGGGAGAATTGCTTGAACCCAGGAGGCGGAGGTTGCAGTGAGCCGAGACTGCGCCACTGCACACCAGCCTGGGAGGCGGAGTGAGACACTGTCTCAAAAAAAAAAAAAAAAAAAGAGAGAAAAGGAAATGTTTGCTGCAAGAATGATGGAGTGAAGATTTAGGAGAAAGGCTAGGAAACGCGAATTAGAAAGAACAATCATAATTTTAAAATATTTATTAAGAACTTATCTGCCACACAATTCCAAGCCCTTCACATATATTATCTCATTTAATTTGTACAACAATTCCATAAGGTAGGTATTGTTATTCTCATTTTAACAGAGAAGCAAACCAAGACACAGAAGGGTTAAATAATTTGCCCAAGGTGATGGAACTAAGAAATGATGGAGCCAGAATTCAAACCCAGGCAGTCTGACTCTAATATCTATGCTTGTCAGTAAAATACAGTTTAGATAAGGGGCATTTCATACAGAGACAAGGAACCTTCAGGAAGTATATAAAATGTACTTTCCATCCTGCTAATCTTTGGATACCCACAGAGTACACTGGGTGCGATTACCTTGAAGTTAACATCATTACCCGAAATGGTTAACATGCACATAATGTTATAAAATATTCACATAACTTACTCAGAAAGCACCTTCCTGTGATTTTTAATGCAAAATCTCCATGAAAGCAACACATTTAGCAGCCAACCCAAGCATCACAGTCACAATGCAGAAAACTCAGTGAATTTAATCAAAAGCATGTACCCCGTGGTCAGGGTCCCTTGAGGAACACTTGCTAGAAAAACCACATGTAGTTTTCATTTTCTATCATCTGGCCCTAAAGTGGCCCTTATTTTTTTCTGCTTAGGCATAATTCAAAACAAGCTGCCTACAGGAACAATTTGTAAAAGGACTAATTTTTTTTATAACTTCAATGCTAGATAAATATTTCAAAATTTCCCATTTCAATCAAAGCTCAATAAAATATTTATAAACTACCAAGGCTAATAGTTTATTCCTTTTCAATTTTTAACCAGAATGGAATAACATCAAGTATTGATGCCATATACATTCTCTGTGGCCCCAACATAGAAGAGTTGTTAAGTCTATTTGACTTTAGGAAATGTGTGGATCAATTCAGGTTTCTGGAACCTTCATAAACTCAGCCCAGTGTAATCAGAGTGCAAACTCTTTTTGTTGTTGTTGTTGTTGTTGTTGTTGTTGTTGTTGAGACGGAGTCTCGCTCTGTCGCCCAGGCTGGAGTGCAGTGGCCGGATCTCGGCTGACTGCAAGCTCCGCCTCCCGGGTTCACGCCATTCTCCTGCCTCAGCCTCCCGAGTAGCTGGGATTCACCGTGTTAGCCAGGATGGTCTCGATCTCCTGACTTCGTGATCCACCCGTCTCGGCCTCCCAAAGTGCTGGGATTACAGGCTTGAGCCACTGCGCCTGGCCAACTCTTTTTTTTTTTTTTTTTTTTCCCGAGACGGAGTCTTACTCTGTTGCCCAGGCTGGAGTGCAGTGGCACGATCTCAGCTCACTGCAAGCTCCACCTCCCGGGTTCACACCATTCTCCTGCCTCAGCCTCCTGAGTAGCTGGGACTACAGGCACCCGCCACCACACCGGGCTGATTTTTTGTATATTTAGTAGAGACGGGGTTTCACCGTGTTAGCCAGGATGGTCTTGATCTTCTAACCTTGTGATCTGTCTGAGTTGGCCTCCGAAAGTGCTGGGATTACAGGCGTGAGCCACCGCGCCCCGCCCAGAGGGCAAACTCTTACAGTTGATCATGGAAGTGCCTTGGAAACTAGTATAAGAAGTGTTTGACAAGGAAGCGAAGTATGTCCTTGGTTCCTCTTCAATTAAACACACCCACACACACACACACACACACACACACACACTTTTCCTGGACTCCCTGTCCACCACTGTGTTGAGAATTTTCTGGGAACACCATTCACAATGTAGTCTAAATAACTTGTTCCCATTCTGAGCTCATTCTTTTTCTTGCAAATAGTCTCTTCCATTAGATGATCTCACAGTATTTCTTGGGAAAACCAGATCCCTTGCCTGTCATTCATATTACAAATTACAAATACCAAAACTGATTTATGAATTAAAGATGTACCCTTCCTGCATTTTAACGACAGGAAAAAAAAATACTTAGGATTAAAGTCTAATGCTTAAGGCCCTAGAATTTCAGCATCAGTTGGCAGATAACAGGAAAATATCTGGGGAGATCCAAGCATTTCATCCTTCATGATTAATCACATAGAAGAGCATCTCACTCTCTTATTTTAAGCCAATCCTGCTCCTTATTTTTCATGAAACCTCAAAAGCCTTTAGTCCTGGTGTTTCCGTTGGTGAAATGGAAATGTGAGGTAGCATAAAAAGAAGTAAGTGGAGAATGAGAAGCCTGAGGCTTAAGGGTCACTTCTTGTCAGTAGCCCTAGCCTCAGGTTTCCCATCCCTGGATATTGTGCTGGTGGGTTCATTCATTTCTTCAGTTCATACTAATAAAGCTCCAACTGTAAAATGAGAATGACAATAACACCATCTCACAGGGCTGTGATGAGTGTTCAGGGAGTTGACACATGTAAACATTTGGCATACTGTCTGTGACATTCCATAATTATAACCAATTGTATTAGCCCATTCTTGCACAGCTATAAAGAAATATCTGAGACTGGGTAACTTCTAAAGAAAAGAGGTTTGGCTGGGCACGGTGGTTCACGCCTGTAATCCCAGCACTTTGGGAGGCCGAGGCTGGCAGATCATGAGGTCAGTAGACGGAGACCATCCTGGCTAATACGGTGAAACCCCGCCTCTACGAAAAATACGAAAAAATTAGCCGGGCATGGTGGCAGGCATCTGTAGTCCCAGCTACTCCAGAGGCTGAGGCAGGAGAATGGCGTGAACCCAGGAGGCGGAGCTTGCAGTGAGCCGAGATCGTGCCACTGCACTCCAGCCTGGGCGACAGAGCAAGACTCCGTCTCAAGGATCTAGAACTAGAAACACCATTTGACCTAGCCATCCCATTACTGGGCATATATCCAAAAGATTATAAATCATGCTGCTGTAAAGACACATGCACACGTATGTTTATTGCAGCACTATTCACAATAGCAAAGACTTGAAACCAACCCAAACGTCCATCAATGACAGGCTGGATTAAGAAAATGTGGCACATATACACCATGGAATACTATGCGGCCATAAAAAAGGATGAGTTCATATCCTTTGTAGGGACGTGGATGCAGCTGGAAACCATCATTCTCAGCAAACTACTGCAAGAACAGAAAACCAAACACTGCGTGTTCTCACTCATAGGTGGGAATTGAACAATGAGAACACTTGGACACAGGAAGGGGAACATCACATACCAGGGCCTATTGTTGAGTGAGGGGACAGGGGGAGGGATAGCATTAGGAGATATACCTAATGTAAATGACGAGTTAATGGGTGCAGCACACCAACATGGCACATGTATGCATATGTAACAAACCTGCACATTGTGCACATGTACCCTAGAACTTAAAGTATAATAAAAAATAAAATAAAATAAAATAAATAAATAAAAGACTCTGTCTCAAAAAAAAAAAAGAGAAGAGGTTTGATTGGCTCATGGTTCCGCAGGCTGTACAGGAAGCATGGCAGCATCTGCTTCTGGGGAGGCCTCAGGAAACTTACAATCATGGCATAAGGCGAAGGGGAGGCAGGCTCATCTTACATGGCAGGAGCAGGAGGAAGAGAGTGAGAGGGTAGGTGCCACACACTTTTAAACAACCAGATCTTGTTAGAACAGCACCAAAGGACTGGTGTCAAACTCATTCATGAAGGATCCACTCCCATGACCCAATTTCCTTCCACCAGGCCGTACCACTAACATTGGGAATTACAATGGAACCTGAGATTTGGTAGGGACACAGATCCAAACCACATCAGTAATATTATTAAGTATACCTAGTTATATGAAATTTATTCTCTAAAGAAATTGTCCCACAACTTCCTTCTCGTTTACAAAAGCTTGCATTTACTCTGCCCCAGGTTTTCATTACTCTCTCCCACCAATATGACAAGGCTCCAGATGTTGTTTCCCCTTTCTCAAATTGCATAACACCTCTGATGCTTCATTTTCAATCAGGCTGAATAGGCTCTAATTGCAAACATTATTGATGTGAATGGTGCTACTTCCTGATAAATGAGCTGCCAGCACAGGGTGTCCTGCCACACCATGTAACTGAGCACAAAGAGAAGTGTCATTCCACAGTTCTCTCTTGGCACCTAGGACGTGGCTGATGGCACCTGGAAGCCTCCTTTTTGCAGGCCACATTGCTTTACCAGCCACTGATTGTCATCAAAGAATACACTCTAGTATATTCTATGGTTTGCTTTTGAGAAGAAATTATTTCTAAAATGGTCCAATTGATTGATTTCCAAGCTACTGGCAAACAGAGTTACACAGTGCAGACAGAATAATAGAACATTTTAGTGGCTCTCACATTTGTCTGGGATGAAATTAAGTAAAAGACTGTGTTTTGACTCAAGTTTCAGAATGAGAGTTTCTAAGATCAAAGGGCAGACACACACGTGGCTCTATGATACTTTTTGCAATAATTTTGAGTGACTCCTTTGATTAACATTCACACAGAAAATTAAACATTATCTCTACCACAGAATCTATTCTACAATTGTTTAAAGCTTGAGCACTTAAGCTCTCAACTTTCCTTACATGTGAATATGTTACAGATGATTCTAAATAAATAGAATTGCCAGAATGGAGAGCTTGAAGCAAATACAGTACATTCAGTCATCAGTAAAACTTGAAAAAAAAAAAAGAAAGAAAATAATGCATTTGATCAAATTCATTCCACAGAACATGGACAATCCTAAAGAGAGCTGTCAAAATCAGAAAGAAAAAAATTCTTTTCTTTTTCCTGTTGGATTTGGGAATCTCTAGCCTGGGAATGTCTTTTCTACAAAGCTTCGCTGACCATGATAAGAGGCTGTTGTTAAACTTGGGCCCTGGAATATCACTTGCCTCCAGTCATCCTGGTCTTACTTTAGATCCTCTAACTCATTCAGCTTTTCCTCACCTCAGAGCCTTCACATTTGCAGTTCACTCCGTTGTGAACATTCTCCATGCCTGTCCCCCTCCCAATCTAACTCCCACTTATTCTTCACTTTCTTTTTTTTTTTTTTTTTTTTTTTTTTTTTTTTTTTTTGAGACGGAGTCTCACTCTGTCACCCAGGCTGGAGTGCAGTGGTCGGATCTCGGCTCACTGCAAGCTCTGCCTCCCGGGTTTATGCCATTCTCCTGCCTCAGCCTCCCGAGTAGCTGGGACTACAGGTGCCTGCCTCCTCGCCTGGCTAGTTTTTTTGTATTTTTAGTAGAGACGGGGTTTCACCGTGTTAGCCAGGATGGTCTTGATCTCCTGACCTTGTGATCCGCCCGTCTCGGCCTCCCAAAGTGCTGGGATTACAGGCTTGAGCCACCGCGCCCGGCCTATTCTTCACTTTCAACTTGAACATCACTTCCTCACCAAATCTTCTCCAACACGGTGTCCCTCACTCAGGTTTCCTTCTCTTGCACCCTTAAACTCTCACTCCTTCCCCACACTGCCTTCATAATGCTCTTCACGCTTGTTATGATTTTCAGCACTGGTCTTCTCCATGGCATAGATATTCTATGAAGACTGAGATGAGGTCTTCTCCATCTTTGCATCTTAACACTTAACATGAGGGCTGGCATATTTTTAAGTACTCAATAAATGTTGAATTCATTGATTAATATATGAATGAATAAATCCAGGCATTTCAATGTACTTTTAAAGGATCAATGTGAACTGGAACCAGGAGATTGTTGCCTTAGAAATGTGACAGCATGGGGATTTTCCCAGCCTGCTCCATTGAATATTGCATGTCTAGATTCCCAGGTATAGATGTGGCTTATAAGACAAATGTGAAACCAGAAAGCTCATCTTATGAACTGGGCTGATTCCACATCAATCATCAGGACTAAGGAGTAAGTTGTTCTTTATTAAAGCACATATTCTTGCAATTTGTCATTTTCTAAGGAGTTGAAGGAATAAAAAAAATGTATCTAAAAGAAAAACCAAAAGGCATACAAAATTGACTAAAAATCCTGTATTAGTCTGTTCTCATAGTCTGTTTAACTACATGAGACTGGGTAATTTATGAAGAAAAGAGGTTTAATTGACTTACAGTTCCACAGGCTGTAAAGGAGGCATGGCTGGGGAGGCCTCAGGAAACTTACAACTATGGTGGAAGGCAAAGGGAAAGCAAGCAGGTCTTCACATGACCAGGAGGAGGGGTCGGGGAGGGAGTGCTATATACTTGTATACAGGCAGCACTAGGGGGATGGTGCTATACCATTGGAAACTGTCCCCATGATCCAAACACCTCCCACCAAGCCCCTCCTCCAACACTGAAGATCACAACTCAACACGAGATTTGGGTGGGGACACAGAGCCAAACCATAACAATCTAAGTTTCAAACTTAGTAAGCTGGCCATCAGGGTTAGATGGCAGGTGAAGGGGATCTGTAAGTAGCACTGATTTCCACGGGCACAGACTGCAAGTAGGCCCCTCTAGACTGTGTAACTGGACCACTGTGGAGGAAGAGAAATCTCACTGGGGCAGGGTGGTAGGGGTAAAATGAAAACACACAAAGAATTTGACCTGAAATTGGGATAGTTTTATTGTCTGTATATGGAGACAGCAGTCAGAATACTTAAAAACTGTTATTCTAATGTCTTTTGCATTATGACTGTCAGTGGATATGGTAGCCAACATAAGATGAACTACACTGTGGTAGCAAATAAAACCTGAAAGCTTGGTGCTTAATACAACGCAAGTTTGTTTTTTTTCCTCTCTCTCTTGCTACATACCTCTTCCACCTGGAGGTCCCATCATCTTCTGGTTTAAAGTTTAGCCAGAATATAGGGGGAAGAAAACAACCTGGAAGGAAAACAATTTACTTCCACTTACAGTCCACCGAACAGAACTAGTCACAGGTGAATGTAACTGTTAGGACGATGACAAATGTAGAGGAAAACACAGATACGGTCTCTTCCATGATGTATGTTGGCATTATAAAGCCATTCTGCTTTTTGGCACATGGGTTTGTTTTTGTTTTTTGTTTTGTTTTGTTTTGCTTTTTGTTTTTGTTTGTTTGTTTGTTTGCAACTGAGTTTCACTCTATCACCAGGCTGGAGTGCAGTGGCACGATCTTGGCTCACTGCAACCTCTGCCTCCCAGGTTTAAGCGATTCTCCTGCCTCAGCCTCCCGAGTAACTGGGATTACAGGTGCCTGCCACCACACCCAGCTAATTTTTGTATTTTTAGTAGAGACAGGGTTTTGCCATGTTGGCCAGGCTAGTCGCAAACTCCTGACTTCAGGCAATCTGCCCACTTCAGCCTCCCAAAGTAATGGGATTACAGGTGTGAGCCACTGAACCCAGCCTGACACATGGTCTTAATGTTTAACTAAAAGGTCTATATACTTTATGATAATTGAATTTAGCCCAGATGCTTTTAAAATATACTTTCAGAAACTCAGAGCTTTGCATTTATATTCTTTGGCATTGTGCTCCAGGATATGCTTAAGATACTATATTATTTATTTCTATATAAACGATCTCAAAATTTAGCAGCTTGAAACAGCATGCATTTATTATAATATTTCACAGTTTCTATGGGTCAGGAATTTGGATGTGGCTCAGCTGTATACCTCTGGCTCAAAGTCTTTCATGAGGTTGCAGTCACACTGTTGTCTGAGGTGAGGTCTCATCTGAAAGCTCAGCTGAGGGAAGATTCACTTCCAAGTCCATTCATATAGTTATTGGCAGAATTCCGTTCCTCACAGGTTGTTGGACTGAGGGCTGTGGTTCCTCACTGGCTGTGGGTCAGAGGCCATTCTCAGTTTCTTGCACAAATGCCCCTCCACAGAGCAGCTCACAACACGCCAGCTGGCTTCCTTCGGAGAAAGTGAGCAAAAGAACAAGACAGGACAGCCAAAGAAGGAAGCTACAGTCTTCTGTGACCTAATCTCAGAACTGACAGTTTTATGTGTCATTTGTCATATTCTATTAATTAGAGGTGAATCACTAGGTTCAGCCCACATTCAAGGGGAGGGGACTATACAACGGCATGAATACTAGGAGGCAGGAATCATGGGGCTATTTTAGAGGCTGCTTACTACAGACGTCCTTCCGGGCTACCTCATTTTGGCCTCTGTTAGATTCTATTTCAACTCTTTTATTTCATTGAAGGTTATTATTTTTTTCTCAAAGTTAGTCCAATGAGGGTCACTTTAGTGCTGACAACTAGATTAATTTTAGTACATTAGGTTTAGATTTCTTCTTAATTCATGATGTTGAACATGGCCATAGATGACAGAAAGATTGAAGAATAATATGTGAAACCTGTAGTATAGCCAAGGTGTGCCATCATTGGCAGGGCATGGTGGCTCATGCCTGTAATCCCAGCACTTTGGGAGGTCGAGGTGGGTGGGTCACCTGAGGTTGCTCACAGGAGTTTGAGACCATCCTGGCCAACAGGGTAAAACCCTGTCTCTACTAAAAATACAAAAATTAGCCGGGTGTGGTGGTGCCTGCCTGTAATCCTAGTTACTCAGGAGGCTGAGGCAGGAGAATTGCTTGAACCTAGGAGGTGGAGGCTGCAGTGAGCCAAGATTGCACCACCAGCTTCGGCAACAGAGTGAGATTCCGTCTCAAAAAAAATCCAAGATGTGCAGTCATCAAAAAAGGAAAATGCACAGGGTTTCTTCAGCTGTCTAGTGTTTTGTATGTATACTTTCCTAGTTAACCTCTTATATGACTTGCTGGGGCGTTTTAAAATTCCACCTGGTGTTACACTGCTAAAATATCTTTGGATAAGTGAAAAGGCCTATTATTAAATTTGAGTACAAACATGCTGATTTATTAGCAATGGCATTAGAAGGGCATTTCCACTCATAGAGAACTTTGTTGCCTGCATCAGGGGCTAGGTTAGACTGAGTAACAAACAACCTTAAATATTAAGTGGCAAAAAACTACCAAGATTTGTTTTCTACTTCTGCTACCTGGAGGGCATGGTGAGGGTGGGGAAGAATTTGCTCCTTGTGATCCAGAGGTGCAAGCTGGTTGAGGATCATTATCCCAAATGCTGGTCATGATTCCAGAGAAAACTAGAGGGTCTTACAATAGCAATTAAAGATTTGGTCCTGAATTGACAGATGTCATTTCCACTCTCCAATCACTGTCCAGACCTCCATGAATGGCTTCCCAACCAGAAGGGATCAGGATATTCAGTATTTCCATTTTCCCAGAATTGGGAGAACCAGAAATGTTTGAAAATAACTCTAATGACAACCCCTCATATTCCCCATCAAATATCACTATATCACTATAAGAAAATCTTTTGGCCGGGCACGGTGGCTCATGCCTGTAATCCCAGCACTTTGGGAGGCCGAGGCGAGCAGATCACGAGGTGAGGAGATTGAGACCACCCTGGCTAATGCAGTATAACCCCATCTCTACTAAAAATACAAAAAAAAAGATTAGCCGGGCATGGTGGTGGGTGCCTGTAGTCCCAGCTACTCGGGAGTTTGAGGCAGGAGAATGGTTTCAATCCAGGAGGTGGAGCTTGCAGGGAGCCGAGATCACACCACTGCACTCCAGCCTGGGTGACAGTGCGAGACTCCGTCTCAAAAAAATAAAAAAGAAAAAAAAAAGAAAATCTGTTTCTTTTCAACTTGAAGGTCAAGCAATACTATTAATATATTCAGATTTCATTGTGTAATAATAACAATTAATATTCTTTCTTCAAGGTTGGGCACGGTGGCTCATGCCTATAATTCCAGCACTTTGGGAGGCTGAGGAGGGCGGTTCACCTGAGGTCAGGAGTTCCAGACCAGCCTGGTCAACATGGTGAAACCCCATCTCTACTAAAAATACAAAATTAGTCAGGCATGGTGGCAGGTGCCTGTAATCCCAGCTACTCAGGAGGCTGAGGCAGGAGAATTGCTTGAACCCGAGAGGCAGAGGTTATAATGAGCCAAGATCACGCCACTGCACTCCAGCCAGGGCGAGAGAGGGAGACTCCATCTGAAAAAAAAAAAAAAAAAAAAGAAAGAAAGAAAAAGAAAAAGAAGGAAAGAAAGAAAAGAAAAGAAAAGAAAAGGAAAAAAACGACAGAGAGATCTTCCCTGAGCAGCCTTTTGCTTCCTTTTTTTTTTTTTTTTTGAGACAGAGTCTCGCTCTGTCGCCCAGGCTGGAGTGCAGTGGCGCGATCTCGGCTCACTGCAAGCTCCGCCTCCCGGGTTCACGCCATTCTCCTGCCTCAGCCTCCGGAGTAGCTGGGACTACAGGCGCCCGCCACATCGCCCGGCTAGTTTTTTGTTTTTTTTTTTTTTGTATTTTTTTTAGTAGAGACGGGGTTTCACCGGGTTAGCCTGTATGGTCTCGATTTCCTGACCTCGTGATCCGCCCCTCTCGGCCTCCCAAAGTGCTGGGATTACAGGCTTGAGCCACCGCGCCCGGCCAGCCTTTTGCTTCTTATTACCTTGTCCTGCTTTTCTCTATAGTATGTAGCCCTGGCATTACACTATATATTCATTCATTTATTATTCCTGATAAAATGAAAGCCTTCTAAAAGCAGGAACTTTATTGTAGTCACTGCCACCTAGAGTAACAGATGGACTCGTTAAGAGTCAAGAGCACTTAGAAGATCCAGTCAACAAAGTAATTATAGCAGAACTCAAATCCAGAAAGGCAAGAAGTTTTTGTCTCTAGCACTTTAAACTCTCTTACCTAACAAAGTGCCATACTGTGCAATCCTTTATAAGTATCTGTTGTTGAAATTTATGAATTAATGCCCAAAGTGAAAAGAATTTGTGTTGCCAATTCTTCAAAGGAGTAATAAAATATTTTTCTCAGCTAATACCTTCTAACTGCATGCCAGCCAGGAAAAAAAAAACAAAAACAAAAACAAAAACAAAAAAACATGCAATTGCAGAGGGACCTGGTAGAGCCTTCTGAAAGTTATAAAGAGATTAGAAATTCAAAATTGCTCATCTCTGGCCTAAATTATTAGCAGAGTGGACCTGAAAAGACCTCTTAGTGGAGCTAGCCTAATTCTGCAGTCTAAAAGCAACATTGCTACATTCCTTTGAAGAAATGAACTTGAAATTTTCTATCACTGTCAGAGCCTAGAGGAGAAGGCAAATACCTGTGCACCTGCACTAATCATTATTCCTCCAACATGACAGAAAATGCTTGTCAATGGTAACCTCTTTTCCCTCTGAACCTAGCCTCAACCCCAGATTCCTCAGCAGGACTCTATTAGAAGCCATGACAATCAGGACTTGAATCCGTCCCCCAGAAGTTCAAGTTCTCATGAATGGATTGATGGATTAATGAGGGTGCTGCCTTCATAAATGAATTAATGTCCCTATCACAGGGATGGGTTTATTATCACGGAAATGGCTTTCTTTTTCTTTTTCTTTTTTTTTTTTTTTTTTTTGAGACAGAGTCTCAGTCTGTTGCCCAGGCTGGAGTGCAATGGTGAGATCTTGGCTCGCAGCAACGGTGAGATCTTGGCTCGCTGCAACCTCCGCCTCCTGGGTTCAAGTGATTCTCCTGCCTTAGCCTCTCAAGTAGCTGGGACTACAGACATGCACAACCACGCCCGGCTAATTTTTGTATTTTTACCAGAGATGGGGTGTCACCATGTTGGCCAGGCTGGTCTTGAATTCCTGACTTCACATGATATACCCACCTTGGCCTCCCAAAGTGCTGGGATTACAGGCATGAGCCACTGCACCCAGCAGAAATGGCTTTCTTACGAAAGCAATCTCTCTATGGCTGTCTTGTATTTGCTCTGTGTCTCCATGTGATGCCTCCTGCCATGTCATGACACAGCAGTAAGGTCCTCACATGACCCCAGCACCATGCTCTTGAGCTTCCCAGCCTCCAGAACCATGAGCTAAATCAACTTTTATTCGCTATAACTTACCCAGCTGATGATATGCAATTATAGCAACCAAAATGGTCTAAGACAGTACTCTAGATGACATATTTCATTGTTGCTTATACAGTCATGTGTCACTTAACGACAGGGATACATTCTGAGAAATCTGCCCTTAGGTGATTTTGTTGTTGTGTGAACACCATAGAGTGTACTTTCACAAACCTAGATGGTCTTGCCTACTACACACCTATGCTGTATGGTATAGCCTATTGCCCCTAGGCTATAAAGCAGTACAGCATGTGACTGTGCTGAATATTGTAGGCAACTGTAATACAACAGTAAGTATTTGTGTATGTAAACATATCTAAACATAGACAAGGTACAGCACGGCCAGGCGCGGTGGCTCGTGCATGTAATCCCAGCACTTTGGGAGGCCAAGGCGGGCGGATCACGAGGTCAGGAGTTGGAGACCAGCCTGACCAATATGGTGAAACCCTGTCTCTACTAAAAATACAAAAATTAGCCAGGTGTGGTCGTGCGTGCCTGTAATCCCACCTACTCAGGAGGCTGAGGCAGAAGAATCGGTTGAACCCAGGAGATGGAGGTTGCAGTGAGCCATGAGCCGAGATCATGCCACTGCCTCCAGCCTGGGCAACAGAGGGAGACTCTGCCTCAAAAGAAAAAAAAAAAAGTCAGGGGGCGGGGGTGGAGGCAGGTACGGTGGCTCACGTCTGTAATCGCAGCACTTTGGGAGGCTGAGGCAGGTGGATCACCTGACATCAGGAGTTTGAGACCAGACTGCGTCCAATATGGCGAAACCCCATCTCTACTAAAAATACAAAAATTAGCTGGGTGTGATGGCGTGCGCCTGTAATCCCATCTGCTCGCAAGGTTGGGGCAGGAGAATCGCTTGAGTCTAGGAGGGGGAGGTTGCAGCACTCCAGCCTGGGCGACAGTGTGAGACCCTGAAAAAAAAAAAAAAAGTAAAAAGAGAAAAGAAATAAAGACAGAAAGAAGGAAAGAAAGAAAGAAAGAGGAAAGAAAGATAAAAGAAAGAAAAAAAGAAAGAAGAAAGAAGAAAGAAAAGGAAGGAAGGAAGGAAGGAAGGAAGGAAGGAAGGAAGGAAGGAAGGAAGGAAGGAAGGAAGGAAAGGTACAGCAAAAACATGGTATAAAAGATGAAAAATGGTACACCCACATAGGGCCCTTACCATGAATGGAGCTTGCAGCACTGGAGATTGCCCTGGGTGAGTCAATGAATGAGCAGTGAATGAATGTGAAGGCCTAGGACATTACTATACACTACTGTAGACTTTAAAAACACTGTAAACTTACATTACACTGAATTTGTTTTTAAAAAATTTAATAATAAATTTACCTTAGCTTACTTTAACTTTTTTACTTCATAAACTTTTCAATATTGTTAACTTTTTGCCTCTTTTATAATACAGAGATTGTATGTAGAATGTAGAATGTAGAATGTTTATTTTACAGCTGTACAAAACTATTTTCTCTCTATATATCCTTATTCTATAAGCTTTTTTCCTATTTTAAATTCATTTTATTTTATTTTTTACTTTCTTTTTTTTCTTTTTGAGACGGAGTCTCTCTCTGTCACCCAGGTGGGAGTGCAGTGGTGCAATCTTGGCTCACTGCAACCTCTGCCTCTTGGATTCAAGTGATTCTCCTGCCTCCGCCTCCCGAGTAGCTGGGATTACAGGCTTGCACCACCACACCTGGCTAACTTTTGTATTTTGGGTTTTTTTTTTTTTTTTTTTTGGGGGGGGGGTAGAGATAGGGTTTCACCATGTTGGCCAGACTGGTCTCAAACACTTGACCTCAAGTGATCCGTCCACCTTGGCCTCCCAAAGGACTGGGATTACAGGTGTGAGCCACCACGCCCGGCCTATTGTTTGGTTTTTTAAATGTTTTTATTAGAAAACGAGACACAAACAAGCATATTAGCCTATGCATGGTCAGGATCATCAATATCACTGTCTTCCAGCCTCCTATTTCATCCCACTGGAAGGTCTTCAGGGGCAATAACACGGACGGAGCTGTCATCTCCTATGATAGCAATGCCTTCTCCTGGAATATCTCCTGAAACACTTGCCTAAGACTGTTTTACAGTTAACTTTTTAAAATCAATAGAAGGAATACACTCTCAAATAACAATAAAAACTATATTATAGTAGATACAAGAAGTAGTAATATAGTTGTTTATTATCATTATCGTGCAGTATGTACTCTATGTAATTATATGAGCTTTACTTTTATATGACTGGAAGTGCAGGTTTCTTTATACCAGCTTCGCTACAAACCTGTGAGCAATGCTTTGTGCTGTAACATTATGATGGCTACAATGTCACTAGGCAACAGTAATTTTTTAGCTCCATTATACTTTTTTCTTTTTTCTTTTGAGATAGTGTCTCATTCTGTCACCCAGGCTGGAGTGCAGTGGCGCCATCTTGGCTCACGGCAACCTAAACTTCCCAGGTTCGAGTGATTCTCCTGCCTCAGCTTCACGAGTAACTGGGATTACAGGCACATGCCACCACGCCTGGATAATTTTTGTATATTTAGTGGAGATGGGGTTTCACCATGTTGACCAGGCTGGTCTCAAACTCCTGACCTCAGGTGATCCACCCGCCTCGGCCTCCCAAAGTGCTGGGATTACAGGTGTGAGCTACCGTGCCCAGCCTGTTCCATTATAATCTTACGGGACCATAATCGTATATGCAGTCCCTTGCTGACCAGACCATTGTTTGCAGCACATGGCTGTATCAATCACTCATAGGCAAAATTATCAGAGTGAGAAATCACAAATCATTACCTTGCTCTGTTGCTAAAACAAAACACACAGACCTCAGATCTCAATACGGTAAATCTAAAATTCAGAAATCAGTTTTTGTTACTTCATCCCTGTACGAGTGGATAAAGAGTGATCTTCATTTGGGAGGCATGTCATGCAGGCTCTTTGTGGGGAAAAGATGATCCCTTTTAAAAAGAAAGATGAAGTTTCAACCCTTGAGTGTATCTTCTTAGATGTTTCAGATCAAAGTTGGGAATGTGACCTGTATTCAAATCAATTCTAATTCATAAGTATTTCTAGAGTGTCTTTTATGTGGAAAATTCATTTTCCGGTAGAAACAGGTTATTGAGAAATGGAAGGAAACTAATAGATCCCCAATAGCAATTGTATTCAAAGACAACACTGCATAATATGATAAACTCTTATAAATAAATAATGATTGCTAAGGGACCTGATTTGAATTCCATCTTTCAGATACAATGAATTCAAATTTCTTAATAACTAAGCCAAGTCTATTCTAGTCTATTGAAGTAAACTCTCAAAAAGTTTATTTTTGAAATTTCTATGGGGAAAAAATGTGGTAGTAAACAAATTTGCAACCTAAAGGCAAATGTAACAGTGTATTTCACCAGTAAACACATTTGCAACATGAAAGTAAATGCAACAGCGTATTTCACCAAATAAGAGGGTAATTTTCAAGGACTCCAGCAACATTCGTTGGGTAGCAATAATAAATGTCAGTTAAGGAGTCTCATCTACCCATTAAAGCCAGTGTAGTGGGATCTCTATTTTGGCAAAGTAACTAGCAATGTACTCAAGATAGCATAGCTTTGATTATCAAACATTCTGAATTTTTTAAAAAATGTATTATTTAGATTGATCATTTGTATACCTAGGCCTATTCTTCCTGTGATTTTAGGCTGGCCAGCTGTTATCTGTACAAAGAAAATTTTAAATATATATTCAGTTACCAAATAACTAAAAACCTTCTGTAACAGGAAATGTTCAGTTAACCAGCCAAGAGGATTCAACAGTGCAAAACAAAATCCTATTCTGCCATCTAGAGGAAACACAATATCTAGAAAACTAGTTTACCTCTTAATGGCCCCTGAAGCTTAAAATTAGAAGAAATATTCTGTTTAAAATGAGAGAGGAGGAGTTATGAGAGGCTGTATTTTTTTTCTATGCCACCATATCAGATTTTATCAAAGAGAAGAAAATAATATTTCAGAAAGCACTTTTTAAAAAACAGCACTCCCCTATGTTCCTCTTCTGATTCACATTTAAGTTACATTCACATTTAAACTCCTCTGGAGTTCTTTATTAAATGACAAATAAACAAAAAAGAGAGAGAGAAGGAGAAGAACAAGAAGGTCGAGAAGAATAAGAAGATCAAGAAGAACAAGGTCAGCCGGGTGCAGTAGCTCACGCTTGTAATCCCAACACTTTGGGAGGCTGAGGCAGGCAGATCACTTGAGGTTAGGAGGTCAGGACCAGCCTGGCCAACATGGTAAAACATCACCTCTACCAAAAATACAAAAATTAGTCTGGTGTGGTGGCACATGCCTGTAAACTCAGCTACTTGTGAGGCTGAGGCAGGATAATTGCTTGAACCCGGGAGATGGAGATTGCAGTGAGCCGAGTTCACGCCACTGCACTCCAGCCTGGGTGACAGAGTGACACTCTGAAAAAGGTAAAAAAGAACAAGAAAGACATCCCTTAACTTATTCTGTGACATGGGCTTACTGACTGCCAGCACTAGGGAATAGAAAAAAGGAGAAGGCAGGAGAGAGAAAGAGAATGATGAGAAGGAAGAGGAGGAAGAAGAGGGCACAGGGAAGAAGAGAAGAAGTAGGAAATGAAAGAAGAGGAAAGAGAAGAATGAGGAGGAAGGAAATAAGAAAGAGGAGAAAGAGGAGAGAGAAAGGATGAGAAGGAAAACAAACCCCAAAGCCTCTCACTTACTGATTACATATTTTATTGCTAATGCTTCAGCTTAAACTATCTTTTTGTGATTGTTTAGATTTCCAATACCATATTAAAATTGTTTTCTTTTTCTTTTATTTTTTTCAGATAGATTCTGGCTCTGCTGCCCTTGCTGGAGTGCAGTGGTGCAATCTTGGCTCACTGCAACCTCCGCCTCCCAGGTTCAAGCAATTCTCCTGCCTCAGTCTCCCGAGTAGCTGGGACTAAAGGCATGCACCATCGCTCCCCGGCTAATTTTTGTATTTTTAGTAGAGACGGGGTTTCACCATGTTGACAGGTTGGTCTCAAACTCCTGACCTCAGGTGATCCGCCTGCCTCAGCCTCCCAAAGTGCTGGGATTACAGACATGAGCCACCGCACCTGGCCCAGATTTTAAAATTTTCTTAGCCAATATATACCTACTGTTAAACAACATTACAAACTGCAATATATATGTTACAGGTACATTGTATTTGATTTTCAGAGCATATTACATATATAAATTTTTAAAAATCAGGAACAAAGGGCATCCTGTATAATCAAATGACTTCATAACAGAAAGGAACATTAAGAATAATCTATGTCAGCCGGGGGTAGTGGCTCACGCCTGTAATCCCAGCACTTTGGGACGCCAAGGCAGTGGATCACCTGAGGTCAGGAGTTTGAGACCAGCCTGGCCAACACGGTGAAACCCCATCTCTACTAAAAACACATACAAATTAGCCGGGTGTTGTTTTATTTGTTTATTTCTTGTAGAGATGGAGTCTCACTATGTTGCCCAGGTTGGTCTCAAACTCCTGGGATCAGGCAATCCTCCCACTTCAGCCTCCCAGAGTGCTGGGATTACAAGCATGAGCTACCAGGTTGTTGCACAAGCCACCTGGCTTGTTCTCCTGTTCTCTTTCTTGATCAGTGTGCTGCTGACATGCATAGTTTCAATCTGTGAAAATTCCTGAACTGTCCACTTCTGGAATGTGCACTTTCCTGTACCTATATTACCCTTCAACTTAAAAACTCACAAATAAAATGAAAAGTTAATTTGGGGAAAGAAAAAAAAAAAAAGAGCTGTCAAGCAATGAGAAGACATGTAGGAAGTTTAAATGCATATTACCATGAACGAAGCCAATTTGAAAAGGCTACATACTCTGTGATTCTAACTATATGACATTCTCAAAAAGGCAAAATTATGGAGACAGCAAAAAGATCAGTGGCTGCCAGGGGTTAGGTGGAAGGGAAGGATGAACAGGCAGAGCAGAGGGATTTTAGAACAGTGAAAGTATTCTGTATGATATTATAATGGGGGTGTATGTTATTATGCATGCGTCAAACCCCATAGGATCTACAATACTAAGAGAAAACCCTATGGACTTTGGGTGATGATGATGTGTCCTGTAGGTTCTTCAGTCATAACAAATGCACCACTGTGGTGCAGGATGTTGATAGTAAGGGAGGCTGTGTGGGGTGGGAAGGAATGGCAGGTGGTATATGGGTATTCTTTATACTTTCTGCTCAATGTTTCTGTGAATCTAAAGGATAAAGCCTATTTTAGTCCAGGTGTGGTGGGTCACGCCCGTAATCCCAGTACTTTGGGAGGCTGAGGTGGGTGGATCACTTGAGGTCGGGAGTTTGAGACAACATGGTGAAAACCCATCTCTACCAAAAAATACAAAAATTAGCCAGGCGTAGTAGCTCATGCCTGTGATCCCAGCTACTCGGGAGGCTGAGGCAGGGGAATTGCCGGAACCCGGGAGGTGGAGATTGCAATGAGCCGAGATGGTATCACTGCACTCCAGCCTGGGCGACAGAGTGAGGCTCTGTCTTAAAAAAAATAAAATAAAGCTGGATATTGCCATTTTCCAGGCTCTCAGATTGGAGTTTGTAGGCTCTTTTTCCTACTGTAAATCCAGCAAGCTTGGGTTGCTGTGGCTAATGTTGACGTATTCTATCTGAATTCCCAATCAATGTTCAGCCCAGGAACCCTTCTTTTCCTTTCTCAGGGTTCTTCCCTGTGACTAATGACCAGCACCCTGTCCCCTCCACCAGCTTTCTCCCCGCACAGTGTGTTCGGTCCATCTCTTGACTTTTTCTGCAGAAATAATAATGGTCTCACTTTGTTAAAGCAGAAGGCCACCAGTAAACATCTAAAACAGATATTTCTTCCTCAGCAAGGAAGAGTTGGGTTTATAAGGGAGTGGTTCTCAAGCTTTAACCTGCATAGGAATCATCTGGAGGGCTTGTTGAAATAGATTTCTGGGCCCTTACCTTGAGAGTTTCTAATATAGAAAGTCTGGGATGGAATCTGAAAATTTGCATTTCTAACAAGTTCCTAGTTGATGCTGACAGCATTGTTTGAGAACCACTCTAAGGGTTAGTCTCTATGAGCAAAAATATGGTTTGAATGGAACACAGGGAATTGGAAGAGTTTCAAGCTCCTTACCAAATTCTCCCAAAGTGGAAGCACGATCATTCACTGACTGGCTGACTTTCTGAAGCATTGACTTGTCACTGATTGTCAGAGACGTACGCATTCATGTGAGGCTGTCGTTCTTACCTGTAAGGATTATAGCAAAAAGACAGTCTTTTTCCTTTCTTGAATCTGGAGTACAAAACCTTTTCATTCTCACTTTTATAGGCGCATATCCATATTGGCCCTTCCCCATCAAAAGCAGGGATATTAGTTTCTCCCATTAAAAGGTGCACCAAAATGTGTCTTAGTAGTAGGTAATCATCAAAGGAGTCTCATCTGGAAATGTAGGGGCCGGTCTACAGAGTGGGATTCATTGGAGTCACTGGAAGTTTTAACTCTACTGAGGATTCCATCATTCAGTAAAATTTATCAGGGCCAAATTGTTGTAATTCTCTGTCTTTCCTTATTAACTCAGACCTGAACAATCTGTATATAACCATCCAACAGGTGAATTTGCCTTGCTTGCTGCCTAGACAGAGATGACTTATCAAGACAGGAGAACTGCAACAGAGAAAGAGTAATTCACGCACAGCCTGACAATTCAGAGATTGGAAGTTTTAAGGATAATTTGGTCGGTAGGGGGCCAGTGAATCGGGGTTCTGATTGGTCAGGTCAAAGATGAAATCACAGGGAGTTGAAGCTGTCCTGAGTCACTTCCTGGGTGAGGACCACAGACAAGAGCCAGTTTATCAATCTGGGTGGTGCCTGCTGATACATTGAGTGCAGGGTCTACAAAATATCTCAAATACTGGTCTTAGTTTTTAAAATAGTGATGTTATCCCCAGGAGCAATTTGGGGAGGTTTAGAATTTTGCAGCCTACAGCTGCATGACTCCTAAACAATAATTTCTAATCTTTTGGCTAATGTGTTAGTCCTACAAAGGCAGTCTAGTCGCCAGCCAAGAAGGGGATTTGTCTCGGGAAAGGGCTGTTACAGTTTTTGTTTCAAACTAAACTGAGTTCCTCCCAAAGTTAGTTCAGCCAGCTCCCAGGAATGAACAAGGACAGCTTGGAGGTTAAAAGCAAGATGGAGTCGGTTAGGTCAGATCTCTTTCACTGTCTCAGTTATTATTTTGCAATGGTGGTTTCATGTATGCCACGGGCTCCAGGAAATAAAGCAGATGAATGGGAAATCAACATCTCTTTTTCCCTATCAAATTTCTCCTTACCACAGTCATACGCATAACACTGGGGCATTCTGTGGGTTTTGGAGGGAGAATCAGCCACAGCCCTAATCTCATCCTGGGAAACTCTCAGAGGTGGAACATAGTCTCAAGCACTTTTGAATGAGGGTGGTAACTACAACCACATGAAGCCAGCCATTTCCAGAAAGCAATACTGGATACGATAATAAGTGGTGGGGACATATGTTCACTTTGATTTGTTAAATTGTGCACATTGTTTCAGGCACTTCATGTAAGTTATAATTTTCTCAAAGGAAATTATAACTTTGACAAGGAAAGAAAAAACAGGTTTGAAATGGAGCCACGTTCTTGTTTGCATGTTTTTGTTTTTTGTTTTGTTTATAGGCGAGGGAGTTAGAGTTCCTATTTAGCTTGGGCAGGCATATAGCTAAGATTTCCCTCAGAATGTGAAATCCTTCTCCAAGCCTTTTCTCTCCACCTCTTCTGAGCCACAGGGTCCCTGTTCTGAATACAAATTGCCTTTGCTAGCCAAGTGACTTCCATTATGCCTATGCATCCCCTGAACTTCCTTTTTGGGCAAAGCATATCTGGAGGAAATTCTTTCATTTCCCTTTCATTCTGTTAATAAGAGAAAATGAAGCCAGACCTCAAGTTTCTTGAACCTTTCTCCACGGTAGTCAATAGCTTTAGAACCACATGCATCTGGGCCAGGCGTGGTGGCTCACGCCTGTAATCCCAGCACTATGGGAAGCTGAGGCGGCCAGATCACCTGAGGTCAGGAGTTCGAGACCAACCTGGCCAACATGGAGAAATTCCCGTCTCTAATAAAAATATTTTTAAAAAGCCTGTAATTGGTGCATGCCTGCAATCCCATCTTCTTGGGAGGTTGAGGCACGAGAGTTGCTTGAACCCGGGAAGCAGAGTTTGCAGTGAGAGTTGCAGTGTAATTTTAAATTGAATACAAAAATATCATAATTCAGAAGAGTCAAAGAATATATTAGATGATCCCTATCAAGTATCTTGAGTTATAGAGTGTCATCTGCCAAAATAAGGTGATTAATTTGAAAGAAGCGATAAAATAGCCAATCCCATTTTGGAAGACAAGGATTCATTGTTATTATCGAACTCAAACTACATTTGTTTTGGTGGCAGAGGAATCCTCAAGTATAGCAATATCATCAAGTCTCCAAGTCCTCACAAAAATGTCAGGTCAAAAATCTCAGATGGGAAATTTGAGATGGAAATTCAAATTTGCTGAGGAGTATACATTTGTTTTCTTAGTGGGAAGGGTCTTTTAAACAAAGAAAGGTTTGTTAAATCAAGAATCAGTGTATGAGCCAGGCACAGTGGCTCACGCCTGTAAACCCAGCACTTTGAGAGGTCAAAGCGGGCAGATGGCTTGAGTCCAAAAGTTCAAGACCAGCCTGGGCAACATGGTGGGACTACATCTCCACAAAACGTACAAAAAATTACCCGGGTGTAGTGGTACATGCCTGTGGTCCCAGCTACTCGGGAGGCTGCAGTGGGACGACCACTTAAGCCTGAGAGGCGGAGGTTGCAGTGAGCCAAGATCGCAATTGGCCACCTGCCAGCATGCGAGGTTTTTGTTCAGGATGCTTTTAGCTCACATGAAGTAGAATTCCCCAGGACATGTGAATGTGTTACCTAACTGGCATAAGGGCCTCAAGATGGGAAGGTTATCCTGGATTATCAAGGGAAACCTAGTTAGAAACACAAGGGTCCTTAATATGAGAAAAGCATAGGATGCTCACAATGGGTAGGAGATGTGTTGACAGAAGCCAGATGGTGGAGTGATGTGGGGAAGGGGCCATGAGCCGACAAATGCACACAGCCTCTGAAAGCTGAAAAAGGTGATATGAATTTTCTCCTGAACCTTGAGGAGAAACACAGCCCTGCTGGCACCTCAATTTTAGACTGTTTTAAACCACAAAATTGGTGGTAATTAGTCAAAACCAGTGATTATCTGAGGATGGGGAGTGGAGCAGAAGGGAGGATTACAAAGCAACACTAGGAAACTTTTGGAGTGACGGATATTTTCATTACCCAGATTGTGGTGATGATTTCGCAAATGTATACACATCAAAGCTTTTCGAATTGTACATTTTAACCATGAACAGTTTAATGCATTCATTATACCTACAAAAATACCTACACATACCTACATAAAACATGCTTTAAAAAATAGATATACCAATCTTAAAATCGCTGATTAAAAAATAGGCAGAATGAAATGTTTTGAAGTTTCTGGTGTCTTTCAGAAGAAATCTGAGTGTTCTGTGTGTAGCAGAACTCTTAAGCCTAGGTACCTGAAATTCCTAACCTTCCACTCAAAATTCCTAACTCCATAAATATGAGTAATTTTTCTATGTAGGCAACTTTTATCACATTCCCCAAGAAGTCTGTGAACAAAAACGGTGGGAGTTAAAACCACTACTTTAGAGGAATCTGAAGAATGAACATAGTGAAAATGTTATCCCACTCATTATCAGATCTCAATTCTATTTTATTTTTTACAAGGACACAACTTAGGTAGATGATCCCAATTACATCCCACAATGGAGTACACACCAATCTGGATCACCTTCCCAGGCCAGGGATTCCCGTTCTCTGGTAAATGCACCTTTCACTTGGCCAGCTGTTTAGATCAGAGAGAGGAAATGACCCAATGCTGGCTAATGAATAATTTCCCTGGGGAATATGGAGTTGTAACTAAAAATCTAACAATAACCTGACTTCTTCTTTGCATAAATTTAGGAGGCTACTGGACTTGGGACATTATCTGTCACATGGATCAGGAAACAGACAAATCCAGTCAGATGAAAGAAACAGATGAGTAGGAGAAAAGGTAACTTCCTGCTTGTTCCTAAATGGTCCAGTCTCTAGTCCCCTTCTCTTCTACAAATCCAGTTGTTCCATGGGTTCCGTGAGCCCCCACCACCTCACACCTATAATAAAATTCTCTGCTCTTTGTTGGCATAGGTGGGTTTCTATCATTTGCAAACAAGACTGTTAAAGCAGATTTTATCTTTAAAAGAAAACACTGGATTCACTTTGTATTGGAAAAGTAATTATTTATTATGACAAAAATAAAACTGTTGAATGAAAACAAATGAAAGTTACACTATATTGCACCATGATTGGAAATGAGCCAAAACCTGTCTAAAAGATGAACATTCCAGAGCAAATAGCATCCTTTTACTTGGGTTAAATAGGCATGCAAACAACTCATTATAACATAATTGCAGAAATAAAAATTACAAGTACTGGCAAACTAAACTTAACATATAAAAGCACTTCATAACAGTAATAAAGTATTAAAAACTTTAAAACATGGCATTTAAACAATCCCACCATCAGGAAAACATGCTTTGAACCATTTTCAAGAAGTGATAATGTGAATGCATTAATTTACTTGCTTTAAATTTTTGTTGTTGTTGTTAATGCTTATATATTGGACCAATGGAACACATCTGTTTGGCTGGGGTTCAGATGTGCAGTCTGTGGTGTAAAAGATATTTTTCTTTCCTCTGCACAATACCAGAGGACCCACAGAGCGATCCAATTCCTAATTCTGACCTATTAATACCATCTTCTAGTTGACCAAGCATAGAAACTAAAATATTCTTAGAGCTTTCGCAGAAAGTCTGAAGCTTGAGGAGTAACAACAGTTTGTATTTAAATCTTAAGAAATGCACATAAATATGAACACAGACACTTTAAAGTTGTTTTGCATTCTGAGGCAAGAAATAATAAATATTGAGTACAGGGCCTGCTGCTTCCTCTTTAATGCTCTAAAGCACCAATTTATGCTAAAATAGTAAAGTGTGATTATAATCATTCACTCTGATTAGAATAAACCCAACACCGAGGTTGTAATTGCTGTTAGGTTTTTGTTGTTGTTCTTGTTGTTTTTAACATGCTCTGTGGAATAGATGAACATGGTAAAATCTGTAACTATTCTGTAATTGAAAAAAAAATGACCATTTTATTTCACACTTTCAATGAAATAGCAGTTAAACTTTTTTAAAACCATAAATACAAGTTTTTGTAACTACACTCAACAGTTTACTCCAAGAGAACAAAATAGGGGCTTTCGGAGTCCCTACATTTCCTGATGGAAAATATAAAGATTAAAATGATTATGGTCTCTTGTGAATGGGGCTTACACATGCAAAAAAAGTCACTGATGACTGGGATCAACTGATGGTCATTTGATATCTTACCAACACTGATGGAAATATATTCACAGTACAATAGAATCAATCCAATTTAGGATTTCTCCTTTCCCTTATTTAATTAAACTAATTAAATATTGACCGAGCACTTTCCTATGTGCTTTAATGAAAACCGTATGTGTATCTGATATATATACCATGTTGGCCCAGCTGGTGGTAAACAAGAGTAAAACAAAACAAAATCTCCAAGGAATGCTATCCCTTAGTTATGAATTCTGCATATTTCAAATACAGTTTGGGTGAAGGGGGTTTTTATGGGATGGTACAACATCCCACAAACTTGAGCAAAGCACCTTATGGGTAGAAAAATGAGGTAATTTTTTAATTAAAATTTTACAAGTTGTGCAAGAAAACATATCCATTCTTTTAAAACTTTGTTTTCTATTCCAAAAGCTATACACAGCACATTTTATATTTCTCCATTTCCAGGAGAAAATGTAGATTACTGGTTTAAGAAATGCAAAAGATGCCTTCATGTGACTACAGTTCCAAATTCTAAATCCCTAATCAGTCTTTACTCCTTTGGCCACATTAATAATAATACAGGCCATCTAGCTCTACGGTAAAAAGACTGTATTTTCTAGTAATTTTAAGTACCCTAAATACGGGGAGAGGCAGAAATTCATTGCTTTCATTCACATTTTCTCTTATCTAATATCCTTTTGAAGATTTTTCGACCCCATGGTATTGTCTTGACTTGCAAGTGCTTTGAATTTGTTTTTCGGTATGCTTCTAAACCTCCAAATTAATATTTCTCAAATGTTTCACCAAACTATATACACTTAAAGCTGCCTTTAGGTCTGATGGGCACAATTTTTTTTGTGTGTCTGCTTTAAATTTAAAATGGAATAGTTGAAGATTTTTTTATATTAGTCTTTTTCTATTTATTTTGGTAACCTAAAATTAAAAAAAAAATACTTTTGGGGGGAACCTGGCTTTTGGATTTCACTTTTCACAGTAATAGTGAATCAATAAGGATGAGACACTACTGAAAAACTAACCTTGAATATAAACCACTTTCAGATTTATGTAGACATTTGTAAAAGATTGACAACCTGGCTACTGACCCTACTCTTTCAATATGGAAAGTCACACAGAACTGTAGTTTGGGGTGGCATCAAAAGGCAATAAACTCTGAACAAACTAACCACTTACATTCAATTAGTACAAGCCAGGAAAATAAGGTAAATTCTCTAGAAGAGAATTACTTCCAACACAGGCTGGTTCTCTCTAAGCAGCTTACTATCCTTCTCTTAGCAATATGGCTTGTTTTCTCTTTTGCATTGTCATTAGCTATTCGCTGAATTTAAGTTGAATAGCAGTTACTGATACTTTTTTCCCTACTTGGCTGTATTCATAATCTAAATAAAATAACAGGTGGGAATCAAATAATGGATAAAGATACATTTCATTTCATATTACATGTATTTCCCTACTATTTGGGGGATTTTTAATTTTTAATAGTAGTATATAAGAATTCAGAATTTTAAAACCAAAAGACATTTTAGAGCTGTAGTTTAAGTTCCTCAGTATGAGAAAAACAAAAGGAAAACCGTGGACACGAATTGTCTAAGGTCAACCAGACAACTGAGAAACGGCCAAATTAGAGCTCAAATCCACTTTTTTAGATAGCACAATATTCTACTAGATACAAGACACCATGCTGTATCTTGAAGTCACTTTACCCCGGCAAAATGTAAAATAGCCTTTAGAACTGAATCAAGGTGAAGTTTTTTTGGTTCCAAAGCCATAGACGAACAGTCTGCCTCATAAAATTAGTCTTCAAAGATAAATTCCAATGAAATTTATCCATCTTTAGACATGACACCAGTACATTTTTCTACTGATATGGTTTTACATAGTTAAGGACTAAATAAAAATTGATTATTCAGAACAATTATATTTATAATTTGTCCTAAGAAACTACAAAGATTTTTTTTAAAAAGCTTCTATATTCTTTAAAATTTTCTTTGTGAGCCCCACAACTTTTCAGAGAATATTGTTTACAGCACTGCCTAGCACTGTTTCCATAGTAAAATAGTTATTTTCTGTTTATGCTATAATGAAAGTTAAATTATGCTTAATCAAAATGACTATGGCTATGGGGTGGCACCCACTGAAAATTTTTCAGCAATGAAACTTAAATTTCTTACCTTTCTTCTAATGAATATAGAATAAAAATATTGATACCTTTAAGCATACTAACACAAGAAACTACAAGCAAAAATTACATATTTCATCTTCAGTTTTTAATAGATTATATATATTAATATTCCAGGTTTTAAGGAATTAAGTTACATTAACAATAAAAAATATTCAGTATATTCCCTTATAAAAGGTTCTATTAATTCTAAGAGTTCTCAAATGGGCTTCAGTATGACTGATGGGTTTAAAGATGAAGGACATGACATGCTCAAAATTAAGAAAAATGCTGTATTTGAACTTGCAAGGATAACTGCACACTTTGGTTATAACATACTTAAAAGATTTCTGTTGAAATTTAATTTCCTTTTCAAATTAAAAATAAAAGGTAGAACAGTCTCCTGAAGGTAATGTAGGTGGGTCCCCTGCTTTTCACTTACTCTAAACTGTGCTAGCCAATACATGGAGGTGAAGGGGGATATGAAACACAAATTATTTCATCATTGAAATAATTAGCTGCTAATGTGACTTCCAAAGAACAGGTATAATATAAAACTAAGAATGTATTTCAAAATCTGAATAAAGGCACTAATTACAAATGTACATTTTTCAGACAGTATCTTATAGTTCATTGATTTACAATGAATGGCAGAACCAATGCTCTAGTATTAGATACTTGCTTGGGTTAAAACATTCTCTTGGAGTAAAGAATAATTGGTTTTCACGTTACTGTAACAGGAAAGATTAAGTGAAAACCTAAAAAATACTCTTAAAAAGTCTTACATGAATTTCCTAATCATGAACTTTTCCCAATCAGCACAGTCTACACTGATGCCAATTTCATCTTCAACACATGGCTAACATAAATCACTTCTAATCCAAAACTAACCAAATATTTTTTAAAGGATTTAGAAAATAAATTGTATTTTAAAAATTAAATAGCAAATTTGAGTCTATACTAGTAGTTGGCAAAATACAATCAACTATTAAAAACACTTTTAATATAATGCTGATGTGGCAATATAAAAAATAACCATATAATCTGACAGAAGAAAATTGAGCCAGCCAATCTTACTAGATACAAGAAGGCAGATAATCATTTCATAAGAACAAATACAGGAGTACTAAGTATGCTTTTTCTCAGGACAGACTTAGGGGAATTATCCTCAGTACTTACGGTAAACAACATAACCAAGTAGAAATTCAGGCAAACTGCGCTTAGGTAAATGGCATTTTCTTAATTCCCCCACACCGCACAGACACCACAAAGTATCCATATTGATTTATGTCTGCTTTTTGCTCATGTTCTTGATTATGGGTTATATTAAAAACTAAGTTAAACTAAACTTATCCTCTACTTGATATAGAATCACTAAGAAAAAGGTTTAAAACAAAGTTAACTGCTTTCCAAAGCCCAGAAAGCTTTCCTCTGGCCACTGTTCAGTTCAAGAGTGTGCTACAGCTAAAGATAAATCAGAAAAATGTTACCACATTCGACTAAATTAACTTGACTAAATATAATAAATCAAGAACACCTGAAAAAAGAGCAAAATTTAAATCAACCTACAAAAATATTAAAAATAAAATACCAATTTTGAAAACATATTTTGAGATTACAAACACTGAATCTTTTTCATCAAAATTAAAAAATACTGCAAAAATGAAGTATTATACTCTAAGTATTCATTTTATCCCTTTCATTTCAGCAAAATCACACATTTGAATAAACAGGATCGAAATACAACACTTGTCTTTCCTCTTAAGGAATATACTGTCTAGATTATTGTTCATATTAGACAACTGCCTCAAAAACATTTTAATGCCATCCAATAAACTTTTGATAGATGATTTTTTAATTTATAAGTTGTTAAGAATATTAACTTTGAGTCTCATATTAATATTCTAAAAGCTAGGATTAAATTCAGCAGTTTCTGATACGATTTTAGAACCCAAGGCGTAACTACAAAGATGGCAATTGTTTCAAGTCTATTACATAATACCGTCAAATAAATTCAAGGAAACCCATGTAGTTTTTTTAAGTAATATACTGCTGGTGGTAAAAATGTTATGACAGACACAACTTCAAATTGTAAGAAACAAAATGGACTGTTCATACTTCAGCTTTAGCTACTGCCCAAAGTAGCTGTGATATATCTTGCAAAGAAAAGAGCTAAAATTTCTGTTGATAATAAAGTTGTTTGTAAACTGAGACTAAAATATATTCCAATTGTCTTATTTTTAGTGCTGGTATGCTTTACTAACTTCTGATAGTTTTATATGCATTGAATAATGTGACGTTCTTAAAATATCAGATTTATTCAAGAATATTTAACATCAAAGCTGGGCTTTTCAATAAATATTTTACCTTGGTTAGTTTTTGACCAAATGTTGCAGGCAGAAGAGTGAACTTGATTCCTTTAGAAAAATAAACAGCCTACTTAATTTCCATGCAAATAACAACTTAAATATTATTCCATGACTCGCAGTAATGTGGGGGAAGTTAAAAGGCAAGCACTCATGATGTGGAATCTTCCTTACATATATCTTCTAGGCAGATTTCTTTCTTTGTAGTAAGTTCTGTCCGAAAGATGAATGGTTTATAGAAGGAACAAATATTTAGTGCTGGAGAAGTTTGCAGACAGTACCTGATGGTTTCCATGACTACTCTATCAAACCAGTAATTCTCTGGTTGGGAGGGCGTGGTGGTCAAGAATTGAAAACAATTGGTCATTAAGGTTATAAGAATATTTCAGACGACATCACGCATATGACAAACATTTCTTACAAGGTAGTCACTGAATAATTAGAATAAACAGAAGAATTGTTGCCGAAAACATAGTTACACATTATGTTCATCCAACTCAAGATTAGTGTATTAAAAAAAAAAAAGTTAAGAAAAAACCTTTTATGTTCCAGTTCAGCTGCACTTGATTCAAGTGTTGCTCTCAGAGGTTTGTGTTGTTATAAATTAAACATGCTGCTGCCTTAGCAGCCAAAGGTACTAGGAAAAAATGTTCCTGTCACACAATAAATAGAGCAGTCTCTTTCAAGCAAAAAAGTTATCTCACACCAATCCGGGAGGTCATCCACTCTAGACCTTGGCATAACCTGAACAAAAGATAGAAATATTTTTAAAATTAAAAACTTTATACTTAAAAATTGAAAGGATACTTATTATTTTTAAGTCTTAACCAAAGGCTGGTAGCACAATCATTATTTATATACATCAGTGTCAACATTTAAGCCACACTATAATAAGTTAAATTTTTAAATGGAATGTTTTCTTAAATATTCTTAATCAGTTTGTGGGAAACTGCTTCAGTCTCATCTGGAAGATACAACTTTGCCAGTTTTGCCATGAATATTGCAAATACTCCCCGCCTTTTAAAATTAACTGAGACTTAAACGACTAGGGAAAGTTAACAGGAACTTCACCTTACCCTCCTCAATTCTAAAGAATGGAATACTTACGACTCAGTCTTAAAAGTATGAGTCAAAAAGGCCTACACACAGCTATTACTGCAAGCTATTTCTGATAAATACTAAGAGAAAAACTAAGAAGGTGAGGTTGATTTGTGGATAAGTTCTCTGGTATAAACTGGGTAATACATAAATAATATTGGGTTCTTCTTGGCCTAATACCCACATTTAAATTGTTAGAAATGGAAGAATAGACTATATGGCATTTGTCTCAAATGTTTATTGTCTAGAATTATGCTTCCCAAAAGACCTTCTAATAATAAAGATGTTCTCTTGCAGAAAGCTGACAGCTTAGGTTTAAGTCCTTGCAGAAAATGTGAACTTCCTTTCAAGCTTCCTCTTTAAAAGAAAGGTGACACTACAGTTTTTTTCTCAGTATATGATAAAGGCAACAAAGAACATCAAAAAATTTGGATTATGAAAACTTAATTCAATAGTTTATTGCTTTTTGGTAAAACGTTATATTTACATTAAAGTTTTTAAGTTGCCAGTGATTTTAGAAGAATTATTTCTATGTTGTAAGCCTGAGACACATTATAAAAATCATCTTTAATTAAGAACAAACAAACAGAAAAGGAACAGGACCTAAGAAGAAAACAAGTTGGCCTAAAAAGTTGGAAGAAATCTGAAAGAAGTCCCACCTCCCCTCAGACCGATGAACTTACCCTTCTCCTGTGAGAGCACAGCAAGATTGAATGTGCCATGGATGATCCTTAATTGAACTAAGGGTGAGGTATTTCGAGATTTCAGCTGCTGTCATACACCCTTTCATATCCTGTTTATTTGCAAAGATAAGGACTGCAGCCTTCCGTAAATCCTGCAATCAAGAAAAAGTATTTCTAATATGTGAAATACCACAATTTAAATTTACATTTAACCAGCTGAACAGTTATAATGAAATGCTTCTACTTTAACATAATTGGGCACTAATATTTAATATAATCTCAAATATCTATAATTTCAGTATTCATTCTAACAGATAAATATTAAATAATTATTTTTTATTTTTGAGTCAAATCGGACAAACTGAAAAAAAAATACATTTGAATTTTAAATACTGACTCAAAACTACATAAGTAATATTCTAATAGGTAAATATGGTAGTACGTTGCCAAACACTAGAGTTTCTCCAAAACTTAAAAGTAGAGTACTGGTGGTAGGAGCTGGGCAATACTTCTTACTTACTAGTCTTTGTATAACATAAGCCCATTGGTTAATATTCACTTCAGTATTGTTTATACTATGAAAACATTAGAAGAATAGATTGACTGTGATATATTCATACTGTGGAAAACTATACAGTTGTTAAAAGGAATGAACTAAAGCAGTACATATTAACATGGATAAATCAGAATGTATTATCATGGATAAGTCACAATGTTGTACAAAAACAGCAAGATTCAGAAAGATATATATTATATAGTATTAGTTTTAAAAACATGGAATACAGGCCAGGCACAGTGGCTCACACTTGTAATCCCAGGACTTCGGGAGGCTGAGGCAGGTGGATCACGAGGTCAGGAATTCAGGACCAGCCTGGCCAAGATGGTGAAACCCCATCTCTACTAAAAATACAAAAATTATCCGGGAGTAGTGGCGGGCACCTGTAATCCCAGCTACTCAGGAGGCTGAGGCAGAGAACTGCTTGAACCGGGAGGCAGAGGTTGCAGTGAGCCAAGATCGCGCCATTGTACTCCAGCCTGGGTGACAGAGCAAGACTCTGTCTTAAAAAAAACAAAAAACGAAAAACAAAACAAAAAAACATGGAATACAATACTCTGTATAACTTCAAGACATAAAAATGTAGTAAAAGTATAAAAACATGCATAAGAATACCAATCACTACTTTTAGGATAGTAGATACCTCTGAAAGAGAAGGGAGGAAAATCAGATTGGCAAGGTATCTTAAGATATTTCATATCTTATGTTGATATGGTACATGAATGTGTTTTACTAAGTTTTCTTAAATATCTGAAATACTTAGAATTGAATTAAGTGATCTTGAGTTATTCATTAAAAAACTTTCAGTTACTATAAACTTTTGGGGAAAAGACCCTCAAGTTTTCCTTTTGTTTATCTCATTTATCAGACTTTTAAAGGCATGCTTAAGTAACTTTAGGTTTGAACATTTTTTGTAATAACAGTAGTAATCTACAATTAATGTGTTAGAGTTTTTTAAGTTTGAAAAAATAATGAGCATTCTTTTTTACCTCAAAACTTTCATCAGTTTTGTATGTAAAGTTGTGTTAATAATAAAATAGCCAACATCATATCACACTAATCTTTGCAAAAAAGCAAAGGCAATGTACAGATACTTTACTACATTGTTTTTTAAAGATTTACTTTAAAAATTTACCTCATGAGCCAACATTCTGTATAATTCTTCTTTTGTAATAGCTAGTCGTTCCCTGTCAATGCTATCAACAACAAGAATGATGAACTAGAAGAAAATTAAAAGGAAAGACAGAAAATTGAATGGGATGCTGAAAAGTTTTCTGTAAAACCACTCAAGTAATCTAAGTACTTTTCTACACAGCATCATCATTACTATAAAACATTTACTGCTTTTTCATCATAAACAGCTTTTACAATACTGAATCACATCAAGTAGTAAAATCCAAATGTTAACGATAAGAAAATAACTCAAAACTTCAACAAATAAAAACTGTGCCCAACTTGATTTTTTTAAAGTGATGCCTGAATACATAATACTATGATTTGTTTTCAAATGCTGGTAGTAAAAAGTAATTTTTTAAAAGAAACATATTAATTTCAGTAATATTTTCCACTAAAACTTCAAAGTACTCCATTACGTTCATATAAACAGTCAATAATCACTTACTTCTATGTACCACAATCTCCTAACTCTTAGAAAGAAAAGCTAGTTTGAAAGAAAAAGATAAATGCATCTTAAAAATAAGACAATTTTATAAAACAATATCAACTACAAATGCTCAAGATTGAAACATAGATACTTAGGCATTAATATACTGGAGATGCAGGGGAAATTAAAGGCAAGAAGCCAGAAAAAAGAGGAGAAATCTGTCGGTAAAGCTATACATGAAAAAAGGTAGGTCTTGCATATTAAAAAGTAAGAAGATATAGGCCAGGCATGGTGGCTCACACACATGTAATCCCAGCACTCTGGGAGGTGAGGTGGTATGATCGCTTGAGCCCAGGAGTTTGAGACCACCTTGGGCAACATAGTGAGACCCTGTCTCTCTACAGAAAATTAAAAATAAAAATTAGCCATGCATGTAGTCCCGCCTACTTGGGAGGCTAAGGTGGGAGGACTGCTTTGAGCCTAGGAAGTTGAGGCTGTACTGAGAATCATGCAACTGCACTCCAGCCTGGGTGACAGAGAGGCCCTAACTCATTTTAAAAAAATGTGGAGGGGTGGGTGAGGAGAAGGAGGAGATGGAGGAGACGATGCAACGAAAAAGGGCCCTTAAACCGAACACTTTATACAGAATAAAAAGTTAAGAAATGAGATGAAATGATGCTATTACAGCAGGAGATAAGATGCAAAAAAAACAGACATGAAGGGTAGAATTAGATTACAGAGATGACTTTAAAATTAGGGAAACAGGCTAGGCGCAGTGGCTCATGCCTGTAATCCCAGCACTTTGTGAGGCCAAGGTGCAGGGATCACTTGAGGACAGTTCAAGACCAACCAGGCCAACATGGTAAAACCCTGTCTCTATTAAAAATACAAAAATTAGCCAGGTATGGTGGTGTGTACCTGTAGTCCCAGTTACTCGGGAGGCTGAGGCAGGAGAATCCTTTGAACCTGGGAGGCGGAGGTTACAGTGAGCTGAGATCGAGCCACTGCTCTCCAGCCTGGGGGACAGAGTGAGACTCTGTCTCAAAAAAATAAATAAATAAAAAATAAAAATAAATAAAATTAAGGGAACAGACAACTAATCTGAATATAAACTGAGTTGGGCTTACAAGGGAATAAATGGAAAGAATGTCACATGGCAAAGGAGGAATCGACAGAATACGGGGATGCAACTGTGAGTTAATGAGAGGAAGGTGTCAGGAATTACTTAATACCTGTAACTTCTTGTAATATAGTGGACATACTGCAGCTTTTAGGGGACTCTTCCACATGAAGAATTTTCAAAAAGCAAACTGACATGGGCCACTGTTCTTTGTAGTAATTTTGATATTCTTGTAGAGATCACTTATTAAAAGAACATTTCATGCAAATGGCATCAGTAATGGGTATCTCTTTCTGGACCCATGCTAAGTCCTCCAGAGTTTCAGTCATTTCAAGAACTACCCTTTTGAAACACTTTAAGTACATATGGATTCACTAGGATCAACTTTGACCTATTCATTAATGATAACTGTCCTTTTCACAGCTGGAGTTAACTGTGAGCTTTGAACTACTAACAGCTCTGATGTTTAAATTAATCATATGCTACAATGTCGTTTGTCCCTTACTTACTTTTTTTTTTTTTTGGAGAGCCAGCGAGACTCTGTCACCCAGGATGGAGTGCAGTGGTGCTATCTCAGCTCACTGCCACCTCTGCCTCCCAGGTTCAAGCTATTCTCATGCCTCATCCTCTCGAGTAGCTGGGACTACAGGCACATGCCACCATGCCTGGCTAAGTTTTCTGTTTTTAGTAGAGATGGGGTTTTGCCATGTTGGCCATGCTGGTCTTGAACTCCTGGCCTCAAGCAATCTGCCCACCTTGGCCTCCCAATGTGCTGAGATCACAGGAGTGTGCCACTGCAGCTGGCCCTTCCCTTACTTTCTAACTTATTCTAGTTTCAGAACATTATTTTACTGTATAAACATGTAAGCTACCCTTTAACGACACTATTTGCTTACCAACATCTTCTGCATACCCAATAAAATAATTAAGTGCTACCACAAATTCTGAGTATCTATGATATGCCATCTTCGTTTACTACTAACATATTGCATTGGAATATATACACATATACACATATGCTATTATAATATAAATCTAGAACAATACATGTTTTTTATTTAAAAAGGCAACTTTGTTCACCAAAAATTCTTCATATTACATCCTTTTCTACCTCCTCCTTTCCAACTCCTTTTTTTTTGAGACAGAGTCTTGTTTTGTCACCCAGGCTGGAGTGCAGTGGTGCCACCTCAGCTCACTGCAAACTCTGCCTCCCAGATTCAAGTGATTCTCCTGCCTCAGCCTCCTGAGTAGCTCAGACTACAAGTGCACCCCACCACGCCTGGCTAATTTTTTATATTTTTAGTAGAGACGGGGTTTCACTTGTGTTAGCCAGGATGGCCTCGATCTCCTGACCTCATAATCCGCCTGCCTCGGCCTCCCAGAGTGCTGGGATTACAGGACTGAGCCACCGCGCCCGGTCCAACTCCAATTTTTAAAAGGTCTCGGCCAGGCACAGTGGCTCACACCTGTAATCCTAGCACTTTGGGAGGCTGACGTGGGCGGATCATGAGGTCAGGAGATCGAGACCAACCTGGGTAACACAGGTGAAACCCCACCTCTACTAAAAACACAAAAAATTAGCCAGGCATGGTGGCGGGCACCTGTAGTCCCAGCTACTCGGGAGGCTGAGGCAGGAGAATGGTGTGAACCTGGGAGGCGGAGCTTGCAGTGAGCCAAGATCGTGCCATTGCACTCCAGGCTAGGTGGCAAAGTGAGACTCCGTCTCAAAAAAAAAAAAAGGTCTCATTTTAGAAAAAATAATTGGTTAGGTGTACATCTTTGCAAAGAACAATTAAATGGATGCAATTGTGAACTCATACTCTCAAGGATAAATCTCTCTAAACTATACTGAATGGTCTTAAAAAAATATCTGCCTCTAAGAAGAAATAAAAGCAGAAATAAAATATGAATATATCCAGGTTTGTTCCCCAAGTTAGCTCTGAACTCATAAGCGGCAGAGAACTTTGAGAGATGATTTGCAAATCCACTTTTTTTAACTAAAAAAAAAAAAAAAACTACCAACATTTTTAATGTTCATGTTATGAAAAATTTTTAAATTAATAAAATACTTCATTCCTCTCCCGGTCAGGGTCTCTTAGAAAGTTGTGAGATGATGGGGAAAGCTATATAATTTCTCCATGTGTCAGATCTCTCCAACCCTGGAGACATTAAAATCTTGTGAAGATGAACAGAGAAAGCCTGGCCAAACAGTAAGCACTCAACTAACAATAGCTCCAAACAGTCTTTCTATTCGCCTTTTCTTTTATTTGAAAACCCAAATTCTTAAGTCTCATTTATGAAATTTTTTTTTTTTTTTTATAAAACAGAAACCCAAATTCCTTACAAAAAAGGATCTTATTAAAAGGCAACTGTCAGGACGGCTGCGGTGGCTCAAGCCTGTAATCCCAGCACTTTGGGAGGCCAAAGAGGTCAGATCACGAGATCAGGAGTTCAAGACCATTCTGACCAATATGGTGAAACCCCATCTCTACTAAAAATACAAAAATTAGCTGGGAGTGGTGGCACGCCCCCTTGTAATTCCAGCTACTTGGGAGGCTGAAGCAGGAGAATCACTTGAACCCAGCAGGCGGAGACTGCAGTAAGCCAAGATCGCGCCACTGCACTCCAGCCTAGCGACTGAGCAAGACTCCTTCTCAACAACAACAACAAAAAAGGCAACTGTCAATACACCCAGGTCCAGCCTATCTACTTTCTAGGTTTACTCTTCGGACCTTTTGATTAAAATTCAAAATTTATCTTAGCATACCTCTGTGTTTGAGTAATATGTGTTCCAGGATGATCGCAGAGACTCCTGACCACCAATATCCCACATAAGAAAATGAGTGTTCTTCACAACTATTTCTTCAACATTGCTTCCTATGGTTGGAGAAGTATGAACCACTTCATTCATTAAGCTGTTGAAAGATACCATAAAAGCTCTTGTAAATCTTGAGAATCTGAAGCAACTTTTATCTCTGTATTTTTAAGATCAATGAACCTTCTGCACCAATGATGATAATCGTTAGCATGAAAATGAGAAACCTGGAGAACATTTGTGCAAATAAACATCTAGACAACAACTCCAGAAGAAAGACTTGCTTTATTTATTTATTTATTTATTTATTTATTTATTTTAAATGGGAGGAATTGCAAGCTTGATGGAAAAGAAAGGAAACAGTGTGGTGTGAATTTGCATTTCTGTGGCCAAAAATTCCAATACTACCATGCCCTGTTATCGGTGAAATAAGACCCAATGTCCCATCCCATCCTGAAAAGCAAGTTTCTAGGCGACTGTGACACCAATACTTGCAAAAGAGAAAATATTGGATAGTAGGCTATCCGTAATTTTGAAGACTGTCTAAATTGAGACTTAGCCACAACAATTAGTTCAGGCTTTTTAATCTAAAGTAGTCCTAAAAAGACGACGATGGGCAAGTGAAAATTTAAATTAACTATAAACATATTTAGAAGGCCAGGTGTGGTGGCTCACGCCTATAATTCTAGCACTTTGGGTGGATCACTTGAGGTCAAGAATTTGAGACCATCCTGACCAACATGGTGAAACCGTCTTCACTAAAAATACAAAAATTTGCAGGGTGTGGTGGCGGATGCCTGTAATCCCAGCTACTCAGGAAGCTGAGGCAGGAGAACCGCTTGAACCTGGGAGGTGGATGTTGCAGTGAGTGGAGATCACGCCATTGCACTCCAGCCTCAGCAACAGAGCAAAACTAGGTCTCAAATATGTGTGTGCGCGTGTGTGTGTATATATATGTGTGTGCGCGCACACACACACAGACACACATATACATATATTTAGAATACTGATGCTCATACCTCTTGTATTATCATAATCATTGGTAAAGCTACATTAATCAATTAATTCAACAAATATGCCCTTGTTGGTAACACGTCAGTCCTGTGTTGGAGGAGGCTTGCAATTCTCTCTTGCATTTTATGTATATTTTTGAAGCCATGTGTAAAATTATTTCAACAAAGATGACAGGTTTCTGAAATGTTTATATGTGATGTTTAAAAGCTAATTCATATTTAAACACATAATCACCAATGAATGAAAATGTTTTCAATAGAAATAAGTAGTTACGCAACTCTGAAACAACAAACTTTAAGTCAGTAGCTTTTTAGCAAAGTAGTTGAAAAATGTGTTAATTGCTGGCTAATGAAGTACTTCTGGCGAGCTGAAGTAGGTCTTCAGCTAAAGGGCTGTCTTCTAATGCAAGATGAGTGGGAAGGGGTACACAATGGTGCAAAGAATTGTAGAACTATTTTGTTAAAGTGATTGGTAGAACCATTTCTATTGCTTAATAAGGATCATTTCATTGGCACTGAAAGGATAATGGAAGGTACTCTGACAAGCGGAATGATGAGCTGTGAAAATGTCCTAAGGTATTAATAGATTTCTCTGAAAGTCTCAAGGCTTTCCCTCTTGCAAGCTACTACAGCAATATTTTCAGCAGTGATCACATTTCTTTTGACTTGACAAGTCTGGCTATGTTAAAAAATTCCAAAGCTATTAGTCAGGAGGGTAGCAATGGCTTTCTAGAGCTATCAATTTATTTACATAAACCCAAGTGTGGGTAGAACTAAGTGAAATCCACTCTATCACCTCATCCCAGCACTTTAATATGCGCTTTATTTATTTTAGTTTAACATTAATTTCTTTCAAGGCCAGAAAACAGTAAGTGTTTGTGAAGGGTTTAGCAAATATTTATTTCACTCACTTTTCTATAGATTGTGTTTGGTAAAATTAAAAACAAAACCAGATGAGTTAATCGGTACAGCACACCAACATGGCACATGTATACATATGTAACAAATCTGCACGTTGTGCACATGTACCCTAGAACTTAAAAGTATAATAATAATTTTAAAAAATTAAAAAAAAACAAAAAATACATATTTAAGTTTTTCCATCACTATTATAATGCATCTCTTATTAATTATAAACACATTAGTTTCAATAACTAGTGAAAACTGTTTAATAAACACCCATACTTACAATTGGTAAAGAATGGTGGTTTTCCCTGCATTATCCAGTCCCACTATAATTACTTTGTGTTCTATAAAAAGAAAGCAAACCATAAACATTTAACATTACTGCAATTACATGCGTTCAACAATGATTATTAGTTAGCTCATTAAGGAGAATCATTCACTGAGTATCTATTACTAGACTGTTAAAATACAGAAAGAAATGTTATGATGTTAAGGCTACCCAGGTTAAGTAACACAATCAATTATCATTGATTCTCTGTCTAGTTCTCTTGTAAAAGAATGTGGGAGATGGGTAAGCAGGAAACACCAGCAAAGTTGGTCACTTATATTGCATCTAGGGGAGAGGAGATCCAAATATTAATCTAGGCAAAAATTAAAACCTAAAATGTAAGTTTTCTAAAAAGCCTGTTTTACAGAACTTTTTAGCTCTGTAGCAATCAAGTTAGCTTTTTATCAAAATGTTTTCATATCTGTAAGTTTTCCCACCTATGGATACCAGGATCTGTTTCTTCCTCTCACTTAAAAATCCCATGTGAGCTTAAAATGAAAATGTTTCACCTGTCACAAAGACAAACGTATACTCTCAAGTTTGTATGCAATTGCTCATTGTTTAACAATTTTTCAATCGGCTTCTACAGTTCTTTCAAGCAGATTCTGTTTCTGCTCTTTGTACAACAAAAATCTCTTCATTTCTTTCCTTCTTTGGGTGCCATGCACTACATATTCATCTCTTTTAATAAGTGGTTGCTAAAGTTCATCTTATTATTCTGTTAAGCGGTACATATTCTGCAATGTCCTTTGAATACAGAAAACACCCCAGATACCATCTTTCCTAGATTTTAACTTATGCCAAATACACTAAAGATCCCCTTCTCCAAGGCAGAAGAATGCTCTAAAAGTTACAAGTTAACATCAAAGGGATAAGTAGGGAAGTTGCCACAGAATCACAACAGTTGATTTAAAGGCAACGACTGGGCACATCTCATAACAGAACCCCACTCTTCTTGATGACCTCTGGTGAATGTCAACATTCTGGTCATACAATCAACTATCAGCTCATATTCCTAAAGTTGTAAAACTTTATCAGCTAAAAAAAGAGGGACCAAGAAAAGTTAAGTTCTTGAGACGTGCAGGTCTTCTAATGACCTACACACTCTAGGTACAGCCTATAACAGTGCAGGATAAACAGACATGGTCCTCTAGAAGGGCTATTTTCACTATGGTAGAAGCTGCTTTGTAAAACAAAACAAAACTTGCCTGCTTAGTATAACCCACTATAATTCTCCTTATTTATTTATTTATTTATTTGAGACAGGGTCTTGCTTTGTTGTCCAGGTGGGAGTGCAGTGGCATGATCAAGGCTCACTGCAGCCTCGACCTCCCAGGCTCAAGTGATCCGCCTACCTGAACCTCCTGAGTAGCTAGGACCACAGGTGCACGCCACCATGCCTGGCTACATATTCTCTAATTTCTAATGAAGCCAATCTTTTAAGTATTACCCTGTTTGTTATCCCTTAAAGTACGAGAACTTGTATCAGTGAAGGAACAAATGGACTGCCTGGCACTGAGCATTCTACATTTTGGTGACAGCTAGAAGCTCCACCTACCAAGCATCTAGAGAAAACAACATGCCTGCAGTGGTGAGAAGGAAGCCACTAGTTTAAAGATAAGCAAAACTTGAAGGCAGATAATTCCACTGGGAGAAAGGAATGGAGGGATAGTACCAGATGGCTCCTTGTTGAAGCAACTCAAGTGAATACCCAGGTCATTTTCAAACAATCCTGCTCCTTGCTTCACATTTTGCATTGTGATGCTTCACACCATACTGAAGGCCCATGATGGTAAAACTCACCAATTATGCATCACTTTGAAAGGCAGGTCCCAATGTGAAGTAATTTTAGGTTAAGACACTACTGTTACTATCAGTTATAGTAAATCAGAATGTTTTAGGCCAGGCACAATGGCTCGCACCTGTAATTCCAACACTTTGGGAGGCTAAGGAGAAGTGATCAGTTGAATCTAGGAGTTTGAGACCACATTGGGCAATACAGTAAGACCCCATCTCTTTAAAAAAAAAAAAAAAAAAAAAAAGCCAGGTTGGGCATGGTGGCTCACATCTGTAATCCCAGCACTTTGGGAGGCCGAGGTGGGCGGATCACAAGGTCAGGAGTTTTACACCAAGCTGGCCAATATGGTGAAACCCTGTTTCTACTAAAAATACAAAAATTAGCCAGGTGTGGTGGCAGGTGCCTATAGTCCCAGCTACTCGGGAGGCTGAGGCAGGAGAATCACTTGAACCCAGGAGGTGGAGGTGGCAGTGAGCCAAGATCGTGCCACTGCACTCCAGCCTGGTGACAGAGCAAGACTCCATCTCAAAAAAAAAAAAAAAAAAAAAGAATAGTCTGGAAGACAGGATGCAGATAGATGATAAGTTTAAGTTTGGTGTGACTGAAACTGGGTTAAAGTCCAGCGTTAAGGCAGAAAAAGCTAAAGGAAGAAATGTGAGCCACAAGATTTGAGATCTGAGCAGTCAGAAGTAAAGGACAACAATCATACACAGTTGGCAACTAGTATTCAAAATAACATGAAATTCATGGATTTGAAAGAAATGATTAAATTATGAAATTAAGATGTTACTGTTACATAGTTCTGAAAATGAACTACAATTAAAACTGTATTTCATTTGTTCTTAATTCTGGGTAACACTAGAAATAACTGGCCGGGTGCAGTGCCTCACGCCTGTAATTCCAGCACTTTGGGAGGCCGAGGTGAGCAGATCACCTGAGGTCAGCAGTTCGAGGCCAGTCTGGCCAACATGGCGAAACCCGTCTGTACTAAAAATACCAAAATTAGCCAGGCATGGTGGCAGGTCCCTGTAATTCTACCTACTCCAAAGGCTGAGGCAGGAGAATTGCTTGAACTCGGGAGTCAGAGGTGGCAGTGAGCCGAGATCATACCATTGTACTCCAGCCTGGGTGACAGAGTGAGGCTCCATCTCAAAAATAAATAAATAAATAAACAAAATTTAAAGACATAACTAGGCCAGGAATAGTGGCTCATGTCTGTAATCCCAGCACTTTGGGAGGCCAAGGCAGGCGGATTACCCGAGGTCAGGAGTTCAAGACCAGCCTGAAAAACATGGTGAAACCCCATCTCCACTAAAAATACAAAAATTAGCCGGAGTGGGGGCGTGCGCCTGTAATCCCAACTACTCAGGAGGCTGAGGCAGGAGAATTGCTTGAACCCGGGAGGTGGAGGTTGCAGTGGGCCAAAATGGCACCACTTAACTCCAGCCTGGGCGACAGAGCGAGACTCCATCTCATTTAAAAACAAACAAGTAACAAAAAAAGAAATAACTGATGACAGGTTTGTACAGTCATAACACTGAGAGAAAAAGACTATGCCTACGAAAGTTCAAAAGAAATTTAAAAAACAATGCAAAACTTTAGAGATGAGCTATCATACACACATATGTATTTCATAGAACTACACTGATACATAAAATGTTTGCAAAGATAATCAGATTTTGAAATTATTTCCTTGAATAATAACTTTCGAAGTAAACAGTCTTCTAGTTTAAACAAGACAATATTGCAGGAATTAATGTACTTTTAGATTGCTTTACTTAGACAACATATGCTTTAGTATACTTATTCACAGAAAGGTATCTAATTTATAAGATGCATGAGACTCTAAAATGCTACAGAAAAAAAAAAGATGAGAATGTGGAAATATTGGAAGAAAGACAAGGGAAAGGAGTACATAAAGTAAGATCAGTAGTTCACTGGCTGCACATTCGATTTACCTTGGCACTGATGCCCAGGCCACCTCACCCCATTCTGATTCAGTTGGTGTGAGGTGGGGCTTTCAGCCTGTTATTCTAATACATCTAATTCCACTGAAATAGGTATATATAGTGACAAAAATGGAAAATGCTGAGATTGGTAGTTAAATTTGTTGACTCAGAAAACAAAAATACAGGCTAAGAGATATCTGTGGATTAAACTCTTCAATGAGTCCCATTCCTTGCTCTAGATAGTTTAATGTCCTAGTCAACACTGGAGGCCCTCTGTGATAAGGTTCTCCTGGCTGTCTTTCCAATTTCATCTCCTCTTCACTCCTCGCAAGCAAACTAACACACAGCCAAGCTCAACTATTTTCAGCTTCCCTAAAAGTACCAAACTAGCTCATTCCTCTCCCTTTTGCATATTAGTCCTTCTGCCTAGAATAACATGTCCCTTCTACTCGGTCTGTCTAGCATGCCACCCAAATTCCTAGTCATCTTTACATTACAGTCCAAGTATACCTTATGCTGCAGCCAACGTTATATTTTTACACATATCTGTTAAATAATTTACCACACTGCATTTTTTTTCATGTTTGTCTCGTTTATTGATGTTTGAGTACTTTGCCAGGAAGTAAGACATCTTTCTTCTTTAATTTTGTATCTCCTATGTTAAACTCTGAAGATTGGCCTATGGCTGTATGAATAAGAACAAAATAACAGAATAACCACTGGTTCTAAATTTTCCAACAGGAAAGTTAGAGGAAAAGAAAAATTCTAAGTAGAAATGGAGATTTAGGAGGCCTGAACAATTATGTGATTATAAAGGGAGCCATTGAATGTCTTTCATCATCTTCTAAATTTTCACCTTATATCTTTTATTCCCTCTAGTCTGAGTAAGGACGCCTCCAACGAAAAATCAGCGCAGCCATGTAACAGAAAGGGCGAAAGGAAAATGGGAAAGGATATACAGGGAAAACCAACGACTTTGATAATGTTTCAATTCTCCAGCTCAGGGGAAAGAGAAAACTGGTGACTTTTGTATTAATCTTTATACCTTTAAGCACGTCTTAAAATGCTGCTTTACAGCCGGCCGCGGTGGCTCACACCTGTAATTCCAGCACTTTGGGAGGTCGAGGCCGGTAAATCACCTGAGGTCAGAAGTTCGAGACCAGCCTGGCCTACATGGCGAAACCCCGTCTCTACTAAAGATACAAAAATAGGCCGGGCGTGGTAGCGGGCGCCTGTAATCCCAGTTTCTTGGGAGGCTGAGGCATGAGAATCGCTTGAATCCAGGATGCAGAGGTTGCAGTGAGCTGAGATCGCACCACTGCACTGAAGACTGGGCGACAGAGAGAGACTTTGTCTCAAAAAATAAATAAATAAATAAAAATATGTTAAATGTATGGATAATACCCACTAAGTGTGAAGCTCTGCTCACTTTGAAATCATTTGATAAGTAATACTATCTCTGGTTACTGGATACAGGCAAATACATATACACATGTGGGTGCCTGAATCTATATTTATAACCTTGAAAAAGACTATTTTAGTGTTCTTATCAATCTACAGAACAAGTCAACTAAAGCCATTCCATTACCTCCACAACTTCTTAAATCCAGAAAAAGATTAGATACCTACATTAGCAGTAACAAATTGGTACCAACATATAAAGAAATAAAACTGGCTTCTTAATTATGTCCGGCTCTTAAATGTAAAATGAAACGAGTTGATTTTCAAAATTGGTTTCGATTACTAAGGAACCATTCTGTTTAAAGGACGCCTAAAACTTCTTATCGTCGGCCCCTTTTTTGGTCTGGGTTTTTCTCTCTTCAAAAGTCATCACATCTCATTCTGACTCAGAACAGGTTTTGCAACTTCTCGGCCCTTTGGACCTGCCACTTCCAGGTGTCTCATTACCTGTTCTAGACTAATTACGGACACGTAACGTCTTACACAAAACAGAAAAGCATTTAGTTTATGAATGCCTTAAAAAAAAAAAAGTTTAGAATGAAGATGCTGGAAAACTCGTGTATCTAAATAGGACAACTCACTCCCAAGTCCTAGAAGAAAGGGGAAGAAATCAGAGTGAAAGTGCACTGGCTTACGGCTCAAAGGGCAGGGCGGGAAAACAAAGCACCAACAGTATTTTTTAAAAAAAGTTATAGGTTTCTGGCCGGACACTTATCCTGGAGCTACACATAGATACAAGTACGCTTCAATAACGACGGGAAAGGCCCTCCATACGCCTCCGGGCATCATTAGCTGTATCCCGCTTTACTTCGCCAATATCCAAACAGTCTCAGTTTGGATTCTGGGACACCAAATGCCTTCTCTTCTGCCTCCCGGCTTCTCCCACACGTCAGGTCTCTCTTGTACGTCCTCCAGGTCTAAAACACAGAGTTTCTGCCCGCCCCCTGGCCTAAGTCCCTTCCTCCTCCGCTTCTCCGAACGCTCCGTCCCCTGCCTCCGGTGTCCCCATCGGCGGCCGGACCCTCCGCCTCGGATTCGAGCCGCCGCGCAGCTCCATCCTTCTCACCTTGGTTACAGAAGAGGCTCCACAGTTTGGCGAAGATCAGCCCCATCATGAGCACCGGGGCGGGCCGCGGGGTCCCTTGGCAGCAGGTGCCGCTGCGCCGGGCCCCCCACCGCGGCGCGGGCTGCGGGGAGCCGAGGAGAACCCGCCTGAGATCGCGCAGCTAGGGCACTGCTAGGCCGAGAAGCCTCGACCTGACCCGTCAAAAAGCGCCGCGACGAGTCCCCACCGGATAGCCCTTTGTTTCGAGCCCACTGAGCCCAACGCCGACCCGTAGTCCCCTCGGTCTGAACCCACCTACCCACCACAGCCTCTCTCAACCCCAAGCCCCGCCTCCACCCCGCCTCCCCTCCCGATCCCAGGACCACCCATCGCCGGAAGCTAGGCGCGTGACGTCGGCGCGCTTACGGCAACACACGCCTTCGACGTGGCGTTTTCTTCGGTTTCACTTCCGGTGGGAGAACCCCAAACTGCCAGCGACTGCGAATTTGCGGTATCACAGGGAGGTGGGGAGTTTCCCTCGGTGCGTGCTCCCTCTGATGTCAGCCTTCAAAGCGTTTATGGGACTCCTCTTTGATTTGAGTCTCTCTGCTGCTAGCAGCTGGGGACCTGACCTCTAAAGCCAGAAAAGACCATAGGTTCTCTAATTGAGCAGCCGCCGTTTGCTGCCCTTAGAAAACTCACAGAAGTGAAGAGTGTTTCTTTCTTGACTTCTTCCTGTTCCTCTAGGCAGGCGTGCTAGGGATTAGGAGTTCTGCCGTGATTCTTTTTCATTCATTTATTCATCTATTCATTCACGTATTCATTAATTCGCTTATTCATTTATGTACTCATTGATTGACTGATGGATTGCAGACGAGGTAGGGCTGTGTTGCCCAGGGGGTTTCAATCTCCTGGGCTCAAGCAATCTTCCTGCCTCGACTTCCCAAAGTGGTGGGATTACAGGCGTTGAGCCACCGCGCCCAGCCCCTGTCGTGATTCTTAATTCTGAAAAGAATTGATTGGGAGACGAGCCATGGAAGGCCTGTAGCCACAGAGTTCAGTTATGTGATTAATAATAACACATAATAATAACACACAGTGCCCCTCCCCATTTTGCCAAGCATTAAGTATGTTCGTGGATCCCAGATCGAAATCCACGCATAAGCTAATTCGCTATATAATTGTTTTCAATTCCACTTTCCATGGTTAGGTTCTAGCATTGAAAAGAAAAGCTTCACAGCCTGGAATGAAACGAAACTGAATGTCCTTGAAACCATTTGACGGAGGAGCAACCTTAAGAGACTATGACTTCAGTCAGATAGTTGGATTTTAACCTTGGCAACGTGGCCTTTTAACATGCCAAACTGTTGAGTTAACTTGTACAAGGAGAATGTATGACTTATGTCCTCCCAGTGCTATAGTTTAAAGACTCTTTAAGACTTAGATGCAGGATAATATGCTCCAACGTTACGACAATGAAGGCAAGTTTCATCCTCCTATGTAGAGGAAAAATAATGTACTGAGCCTATGCAAACGTAACTGTCATGACTATCAGTTGAACCGTAAATGTGAATAATTTTGTGTTTGTGTAAGTAATGGCTTAAAAGGACATTTTTAGTCCTAGCTTCATTATCACAAAACAAACTAGATTCTTTAACAGCTTCTTCAGCTTCTTGTTAGACATGGATGTAAACCACATTCTGCTTTTTTTTTTTTTTTTTTTTCTGGCTTTCGGATTTCTAAGAAACCATTTCTGAAAAGCAAGCATTTTGGTATGCAAATGCAGACATTTGGCCGGGCGCCACGCTTGTAATCCCAGCACTTTGCAAGGCCAAGGCGGATGGATCACGAGGTCAAGAGATGGAGACCATCCTGGCCAGCATGGTGAAACCCTGTCTCTACTAAAAATACAAAAATTAGCCGGGTGTGGTGGCGCGTGCCTGTAATCCCAGCTGCTCGGGAGGCTGAGGCAGGAAAATTGCTTGAACCCTGGAGGGAGAGGTTGCAGTGAGCCGAGATCACACCACTGCACTCCAGCCTGGTGACAGAGCAAGACTCCGTCTAAAAAAAAATACAAAAAAGAAAGAAAATTCAGAGATTTGAAGCAAAAAATCTATAGATTGCTTAAACATTTTTATGATATTTTAGAGACAGAATTATCCTTCTACTTTTAACTAAGTGGAATGAATGTATTTATTTGAACATGGCTCTTGATATTTTTATTGGTTTTGCTTCTTTGAAATTTCAGAAAACTTTAGTGTTGAAGTTTTCAATTTGTTAAAATTTACTTTTAACTTACTTTTAACACCTTTCTTATGAACAATTTACCTGACAATAGGACTGTTCTAATATTTTAAAAATATTTTTTCATATTTAAAAGTTTTATTTGCTGATTTGGAAATCTAAAATTTTTAGAAACTGAAGGGAAAGAAAACTAGCCACAATTATCGAAAGTAATATGATTGATTAACAGAATATAGTCGTGTATTATCTAAACAGAAATCATACTGATATACCTGTTGATCTATTAGAAAAAATACTTTCTTTTTTTTTTTTTGAGACGGAGTCTCGCTCTGTCGCCCAGGCTGGAGTGCAGTGGCCACATCTCAGCTCACCGCAAGCTCCGCCTTCCGGGTTCACGCCATTCTCCTGCCTCAGCCTCCCGAGTAGCTGGGACTACAGGCGCCCGCCATCTCGCCCGGCTAGTTTTTTGTATTTTGTTTTTTAGTAGAGACGGGGTTTCACTGGGTTAGCCAGGATGGTCTCGATCTCCTGACCTCGTGATCCGCCCCTCTCGGCCTCCCAAAGTGCTGGGATTACAGGCTTGAGCCACCGCGCCCGGCCAGAAAAAATACTTTCAATTACATTTTGTAGGACAGGCGCGGTGGCTTATGCCTGTGATGCTAGCACTTTGGGAAGGCCAAGGCAGGTGGACTGCTTGAGTCCAGGAATTTTAGATCAACCTGGACAACATGGGGAAATCCTGTCTCTACAAACAATACAAAAATTAGCTGGATGTGGTGGTACACGTGTAGTCCCAACTAATGGGGTGGCTGAAGCAAGAGGCTCATTTGAGCCAAGGAGGTCAAGATTGCAGTGGGCTAAGATCGTGCCTCTGGACTCCAGCCTGGGTGACAGAGTGAGACCTTGTCTGAACACCCCCCCCCCAAAAAAAGGGATTATAACTAATTAAGTGTTCATTGGAAATAACTTCCTTTAATTAAATTGGAATTCCAGTAAAATCTCTGTCCAGTTTAACAAAATATTTTAAAGAGTTCAAGGAAGAAAAATGTCAAACAACTCGGGAATTTAAAAAATAAAACTATAGTATGTTTTTAAAAGGAACTATTATAAACTAACTTCAGATAATACTTGGAAGAGCTAGCTGTAGCTGTAATTGAATTCAATTTATTACTCATACAACTCTGATCAATTTGTCCATTACTTTTTTTAAATGGAATCTCACTCTGTACCCTAACCTGGAGTGCAGTGGCGTGATCTCAGCTCACTACAACCTCTGCCTGCCAGGTTCAAGCGACTCTCCTGCCTCAGTCTCCTGAGTAGCTGGGATTACAGGCACGCACCACCATGCCCGGTTAAGTTTTGTATTTTTAGTAGAGACGAGGTTTCACCATGTTGGTCAGGCTGGAACTCCTGACCTCATGATCCACCTGCCTCAGCCTCCCAAAGTGCTGGCACCATTTTTTAGCTTTTCTCAACCTTTAAGGTAATGCCCATTGTGATTTTAGTTCAGTTGATCAGTCTCCAGACTAGGTGTGACTGATACATTTCCCATCAGAAAATTCTCCCTGCCATATGGTCGGAAATCAATATGATCTCCTTCCGTAAATATCTATTGAGAGACCAACAATGTTTTGATGTTGTAAGTAATATAAAAGAAATTCACGTCTCACTCCTGTCATTTTGAAAAGTATGTTGATAAGTTTCTGATAAAGTTGCTTTATGTTTACAAAGAGAAGCCATAATATCCTGAGTTTCAAAACATCTACTAGATCAAAATAGCCATAGGTCTGTGACTTTGGTCATAATTCAATCAATAAGAATTGACATCTCTTCTGTAGTTTAGGGCTCAATGTGACCAGCCTTCCTACATTTGATAAATGCTCTTTCCAACAGGTACTTCAAAGCTTCCATCATCAACACATGTAGTCCTTTAAGGGCTTGGCTGCTCAGTGGCAGTCATGGTGGCTTATAAATTACCCATTTATAGTAGGTTTTTGGCTTTTGAAGCTGAGTCAATTTCTTGAAGTTTCTGGTCCTCTCTTCTCTGGAAACAGCTTTGCCCCTCTTTACTACAGTCCCATTCCTTCGGGTGGAGCCTCTTACATTTCCTAAACACCTGAAATCTTCACTCCTCCCTTAGATAAAAAACTCTCTTGACATGTCAGAATTTGGGTCACTTTAGTTCTTTCCTCACAAATGACTTCACTGTCCTATAGCCATTCCTTCAGTACATGTATGATAACACTTGTATGATGATACTATCTAACATTTACAGAGGACTTTGTTCTAGCACCGTTTAAAGCACTCTACCTAATTTGTTTGGTTTATAGTAAAATTATGAAGCAGGAGCTATTATTTGTATTTCACAGATGAAGAAATTGAAGTGCAAAGAACTTTAATACTTTGCCTGAGGTTGCAAGAACTGGAATCTGCACCCTAGTAGCTTAACACCAGAGGTCAAATTCTTAAACATTGCAAAGATATAGACTGCCCAAGAACCTTGCTAAACTTCAGTCATACATTAATACCATTTTCTTTGCAAGAATCTATGTTGTTTGTTCCTTACTTAAGTGGGAAGGATATATGCAAGATAAGGTAGCCAGGGATTTAAGTCTGGCAACAGTTGGACTGCTGGGTTTTCAGAGAAGTGTTCCCCAAAGCAAATTATGGTGCTAATTTCCAGTGTTCCATAAGCACAGCAAGAAAAATGGGAAGTTCTCGGTAAGGTATATAGTATTATTTCTAGAAATAAAGATGAACCAATCCAAGATTGGTTTTTTGTTTGTTTAATCCTGGCAGTATTCTGAACTAAATCATATTTATTCCCTTTACCTTCCATTTTTTCTTTTTCTTTTTCTTTTTTTTTTTTTTTTTTTGAGACAGTCTCGCCCAGGCTGGAGTGCAGTGCCGCAATCTTAGCTCACTGCAACCTCTGCCTCCCAGGTTCAAGCAGTTCTCCTGCCTCAGCCTCCCGAGTAGCTGGAACTACAGGCACGCGCCACCATGCCCGGCTAATTTTTGTATTTTTAGTAGAGATGGGGTTTTACATATTGATCAGGCTGGTCTTGAACTTCTGACCTTGTGATCCACCTGCCTCAGCCTCACAAAGTGTTGGGATTACAGGCGTGAGCCACTGCACCAGGCCACTTTCCAGATATTATAGGCCCTAATTTAATGTGTCTCAAATGCCAAATAAATTTGAGAAGCTTAGACTGGAGCTGCCGTACTGATACAGATTTGGATTTATGGGTGAATGGGTGACTATAGGTGTCATGTTATTTTCATAGAACCACGCAGGGTTGAAATTAGGAAGGAAAGAAGTTTCCTTGAATGGAGATAGCCAGAGTCAGAATTAAGACCTTTCTTCCAGGATCAATCTGAAATAACATTTTGACAAGTAAAAAGAGGCATGCCTGTCATAGAAGAAATAAAAAGGCAACCTGGAAGAATAGAAAAAGGGAGGTCTACATAGAAATTAGTTACTGTCTACCTGGGCGTGGTGGCGGGCACCTGTGATACCAGCTACTCAGGAGGCTGATGCAGGAGAATCGCTTGAACCCAGGAAGCGGAGGTGCAGTGAGCCAAGATCATGCCATTGCATTCCAGCCTGGGTGACTTGAGGGAAGTGATCACCTAAATCAGTGTTTTATCAACCTTTTAAAATTATCATCCTCCTAAAGAGCCTTTCTAGACATTTTTTTCCCATTAATTCTCCCATACCCCCACCACGAAATTAAATGCTCAGGAATGATTGTTTTGGTAAGGTTAAGCTTTGGAGTTCCACAAACTAAAAATTAAGAGTGAGATTATATCAAAGATTGTTTCAGTCCCCACTGAGTTCCCCACACCCTAGGGAGCCATATCACCCATATTAAGAACTTGTAGCCTAAATAAATCTTATATGGGTGTATTATTCATGGAGTTGTTTTCCACTGCTTACATAGCACATATCAACTATGCCAACCTCTGATTTGTAATATGCTTTTCTTGGATCCAGCCTTAGGATACCAAGAGATATCTTCATCAACATTAACTGTCATTACAATAACATCTAGTCAAGAATAGTCTAAATGGCCGGGTGTGGTGGCTTATGCCTGTAATCTCGGCACTTTGGGAGGCCGAAATGGGTGGATCACTTTGAGCTCAGGAGTTCGAGATCAGCCTGAGAAACATGGTGAAACCTCATCTCTACTAAAAATACAAAAATTAGCCAGGCATGGTGGTGGGTACCTATAATCCTATTGGGGAGGCTGAGGCAGGAGAATCACTTGAATCTGGGAGGCGGAGGTTGCAGTGAGCTGAGATAGCACCACTGCACTCCAGCCTGGGTGAAAGAATGAGACTCCATCTCAAACAAACAAAAAAGTCTAAATGTCCTCAATACTGTCCGTGTGTGGCACTAGTGAAGTAATTTCTGGCCATTAGTGGTGCTATGTTCACCATGAAATTGAGGCTACAGAAATTCCTTTGGAAATGTCTGATTTAGACATTTATCACTTTCAGATGTTTTAGCCATGAAAGAATCTCATGGATTTATTGCAGAAATATGTGATGGTCAAAGACAAGGTATTGGCTCTAGAAGCCAAATTACTAGTCTTTATTCTGGCTTTTTATTTGTGAGACCATGGAGAGTCGTTTCAACCCTGGGAACCTTGATTTACTCTTTAAAAACAGAGAAAACAGGCTGGGCACGGTGGCTCATGCCTGTAATCCCATGGGAGGCTAGGCACTCAGATCACTTGAAGTCAGGAGTTTGAGACCAGCCTGCTCAGCATGGTGAAACCCTGTCTTTACTAAAAATACAAAAATTAGCTGGGCCTGGTGGCACATGCCTGTAATTTTAGCTACTCTGGAGGCCGAGGCAGGAGAATCTCTTGAACCAGGAGGTGGAGGTTGCAGTGAGTCAAGATCCCACCATTCCACTCCAGCCTGGGTGACAGAGACTCTGTCTCAAAAAAAAAACAAAAAAAAAAAACAAAAAAAAAGAGAAAATGATAAACACCTTGCAGGTTGTTGCATGGTATAATGGTCATACATTATTTTCTACTCTTTCTGGTAAAGAGTTGGTGTGTCATAGAAAGTACCTGTTCTGTGTGTGTGTGTCTGTGTGTATAATTCGGTGTGAAAAAGAGAAACAATAAGAAAACCCCTTTCCTATAGTTATGTGTAAATTAGCATGGTGTGCTGCAAAAAACATGTGTCAAGGTGATAGGAGAATTATTTTGACTTTCCTGTACAATTATAAAATGATTCAGTGAGTTTGGTTAGGTATCCTCGTTCTCTGAATCTATATCCCTGTCTGCTTATGACCAAAAAAAAAAAAAAAAAGAAAAAAAAATCATGGCAAGGGTCTCTCAAGCTCTAAAGAATATGTCAACTATGATACAAGTAGCAGTTAGCCTTATAACTAACTGTAAACACTATCTGTGGGTTTTAAGTTTTACCTGAGCATTGGCTATTAACACACCATTAACCCAACTTTCAAAAATATGAACTCTATAAACTTCACAACTGAAGTCAGATCTGTATGCCTGAGAAAGGTAAAATCATTTCATGAAATCAAACGGTGGTGATGCGCCCAAATTCTGGCCTCATCCTTTAATTGGAGGACATCCGGCAGGACATCAACTGGGCCCTGCCTTTTTTCAGGCAGCAACATCTTCCACTCAACCCACACCATTTGACAGTTCCCCATTGCCCCTGGCACCCAGCCCTCCGGTACCAGGAACTAAATATCCTTGTCCATTCCGCCAGCGGCCACTGCCTGCTTAACCCGAGGCAGGTGAAAGCGCCTCACGCAGAGTTTGGAACCTCCGGGGGCGGGGAGGGGCGGGGCGGGGCGTGGCGTGGCGTGGCGGGGCGGGGCGTGGCGTGGCGTGACGTAGCGTAGCGTTGGGGAAACTTGGGCCTGCGGATTGGGGGACCGGAAAGGGAGGGGTGGGCCGCAGGCGCTGGACGTGACGTAAGCCGGAAGCGACTTTCCGCCGAGAAATAGGGGCGCGTGTTTGGAAATTGATAGAAAAGATAAAGCGAGCGAGCTGCTGTCAGCCTGGCTTACTGGTCTGCTTCCGTTTCACCACAGATTCAGTTATTAAGCATTTTTTTCTTTTTTTGGTTCTTTGCAATGTGAGCGGCATTGGCTCAGTGATTTCCGTGAGCATCTCCACGAGAAAACATTGCCTCGATGAGGTGCGGTGGAAGCCAGGCAGCCGCTTCTAATCGGCTAGGCTTGAGAAAGCGTGTACCTCTGCCTTTCCGAAATTAACTCAGCGTGATCGGCAGGATTTTCCGGAGCATCTGGTGTCAAGACACTCGTCACTATTAATTCGGAAAGAAAACACCGTTTTCCAGCATTTCTCTTGGTGGAGAACTAAACAACAGGAAAAATGTCTATTTTCCCTAAGATATCTTTGAGACCCGAGGTTGAAAACTATCTTAAGGAGGGCTTTGTGAATAAGGAGGTAGGTCAGGTAAAGATGTTAGATGATGTTTTGCAAAAACTCAAATATTCACACACTCTAGAGAAATAGAAAAAAGTGTAAAGGGAAATCTTGACAGCCATCGTTTCTTACTACTTGTCTATCAAGTGTAAAAATACCAATATGTTTCTACAGGTATTAAAGCTTACTGAGATTCAAAGTGAATAAGGTATATGTTTTAACATTTAGGAGTGGAAAAGAAGGGAAAAAATGCATGTGCCTGTCAAGCATGACACAAAGGGTTACAAGGATGAACAAGAAAAAGTCCTTGTCTTCAAGAACTCAAGTCGAATTTTAAAAGAGCGCTCGCTCTGGCACTCAGGTGAAAAGGATTCTGTAATTTTTTGAGTGCCTCTTAAATGCCAACAGTTGTGCTAGGTTATTTGCATCTTTACTCTTCACAATCTTTTTTTTTTTTTTTTTTTCCGTAGAGGTTTGTTCCTATTTTAATAGATAAGAAAACTGTTAAAGGAATTGTGTAACTGACCCAAGTTGACACGGCTATCAAGTAACTATTGAAATCTGGAGGGAAAGGGTTCAGGTGTAATGAACAAAGGTACAGCTTTTGAATCTCAGGCACTTGATTTGCCTTCTAGTGCCTTGTAAATTACTTTACGTGGCTTAATCTCGATTTTTCTCTTCTGTGAAAAATTGAGAATGGTTAAAAATATCTTACCAGGTTGTTTTAGGATCTTAAACGTAAGTAAATACAAGTAGCATTGTTTTGGCATGTAAGTCCTCAAAAAATGTTAATGTTGTTTGCTGAAGTCCCCAGTAAATGTTGCTTGTCTTTGATTGCAAAGCCTGCTGTCTATTCCACTTTACCATGCTGCCTCTGAACAACTTTGTTTTTTCCAAATCTTTAATTTTTTAGTCAAATTAAAAGTATTTTACCAGGTTGTTTTAGGATTTTAAACGTAAATGAAAACAACTAGCATTGTTTTGGCATGTAAGTCTTCAAAAAATGTTAATTTTGTTTGCTATTGGCAGTGCCTGCCACAGAAGTCCTCAGTAAATGTTGATTGTCTCCGATTGTAAAGCCTGTCCTCTCTTCCACTTTACCACGTTGCCGCCAAGCAAATTTTTTTTGAAATCCTTAGTTTTTTTTTAGTCAGGTTAACACCACTTAAATGTTGCTCATTTTTGAATATGTTATTGAAGCCATGCCTTTTAGATTTGATTTCTGTGTTTCATTTCCAAAGATTATGTTGAGAAACTAGACTGTATGGAAAGATAAAATATATTCTGTTGATTTCAAGGGACTTAAAATATAAGGCACATATTAAGAGAAGTAGGGGCATTCTACAGTTTTTTCCAGCTGATTTTAAAATGGAGAACATTGTTTTATAAAGAATATCCAAACATTTTTCTTTTGACACTCCTTCTGCCTCAGAGCCTCATCAATGGTATGGTTTTACAAAATGGAAAGCTATGTCTTTGTGAAAAGTATTGAAGGGAAAGAATATTAAGTTTTATGCCTTTTTTTTTTTTTTTTTGAAACAGGGTCTCGCTCTGTTGCCCAGGCTGGAGTGCAGTGACGTGATTACAGCTCACTGCTGCTTCGACCTCTGGGACTCAAGTGATCCTGTCACCTCAGCCTCCCGAGTAGCTGGGACCTCAGACAGGGGCCACCACTCTGGCTAATAATATTTGTATTGTTTGTAGAGATGGGGTTTCACCATGTTGCCCAGGCTGAAAGTTCAGCTTTGATAAGACTAAACCTTGAGAAAGTATGAATACTTTTAAGGCTAGTGGATGAGTAGGCTAACAAGTGGTTTGTGAAGATTCTGTAAAGCAGGGTTTAGTCAAATAGGGAAAAAAAAATGTGTTATTTGAAAAGGTTCGGTTAATTACAAGGGAATATTGTTGTTTAAGTCTTTATACCGTCATATCTGACAGGTGTCTTTGCTACTCATCTTTTTTGGACAATATATATTTGTTACATTTAATAATACCGTATTAAAAAGCTGATGTCCTAGGGGAATCTTTGTATGACAGTGACTATATCAATGTTACTTACTCTTTAAATATTGGTGTTTTAAAAGGATACCACCCAGTTTGCTGTTGGAGATGATGTTAGCTAATTAGCAACATCTAGCTAACTTGGATATAATGTTAGCTCTACAGAGATACTGTAATGGTAATGCATTATAAATAGACTGAATTTTTGAATTTATGTGAGTAAATGTAGCAGATATTAATATTTGGAAAATGTGCATAATGCTTTGAAGTTTAGGCAATGTTTTTCTAAGCCCTTTATTTCAGGCATTTTCTTAGATGTTTATTACCACGTTTAAGCCCAAGAACCCTGTGAAGTATTACTATTTCCTTAGTGCTGTTAACATATAAACAATACAGCAAAATAGAATGGAGCTGAACAATTGCTAAGCGATGTTTCATTAGATGGAATTAATATATAAGCATGTTCTGCTGACTGTTTTTAATTCTCAGGAAATTTAAACATTAACTTCTTCTTTTTAGATTGTGACGGCTTTAGGTAAACAAGAAGCAGAAAGGAAGTTTGAAACTTTGTTAAAGCACCTGTCACATCCTCCGTCATTCACAACTGTCAGAGTGAATACACATTTAGCCTCAGTACAACATGTGAAAAATCTGTTACTTGATGAACTTCAGAAGGTTTGTGGAAATTTTCTGTCATTTGTACATAATTACATTTTTGCAGTCTGCCATGTTCTCCATTAAAATCTTATGAATGATAGAATACACTTCCAATTTTATAGATAAGGAGATTAAGGATCATGAATGGTAAATTCTTCAAAATTATCCTAGGTGGTAATGCTAGAACTTGAACCTAGTACTTCTGATTCTAAATTTATTCATTTTTGGTGACTAAATAGCTCTTAAACCCCTTTGGGCTGCATTAAACTGGGCCTCAGTAGCTTCATCATTAAAATACATGTGAAGAAGTCCAGTCTAACCTTAAAAACCTGTGGCTTTGTGATAAGTAGCATATAATGACCAGGAAGACAGATGGTATAGCTGAGATAAGCCCAGAGATAAGGAGGTACATAATAAGTACCTGTGAGATTATATTGTTAATTGACATAAAAAATAGATGTTCGACCAGGTGTGGTAGCTCACGCCTAGCACTTTGGGAGGCTGAAGTGGGTGGACTTGAGGCCAGGACTTTGGGACCAGCTTGGCCAGCATGGTGAAACCCTGTCTCTACTAAAAATACAAAAAAATTAGTCGGGCATGATGGCACATGCCTATGATCCCAGCTACTCAGGAGGCTGAGGCATGAGAATCCCTTGAACCCAGGAGGTGGAGGTTGCAGTGAGCCAAAATTGCGTGACTGCACTCCACCCTGGGTGATGGAATGAGACTCTGTCTCAAAGAAAAAAAAAAAAAAAAAAAGATGCTGAGCGCCTTATGTTTCATAAAACCAGGAAATTACAACAAGATAATTAATCTGAATCTATTTTCAATGTAAAACAGCATGAGATTTTTTTCATCCAAACAATAAAATAGTTTTGGCAAAATATTCCTCTTACAGATGAAAACAGTATTATAAAATGGCATTTATGACTTCTAAGAAGAAAAGTATTTGAGTTATCTTGTTTGTATTTTTTTGAGTTACCTTGTGTATACTTTTTTGCTTTTGAAAGCTTTGCCTTATGTGTTTCTTACACTGTACACTGAAATTTACCTCGGAGGAAATGTAGGATGTGGAAAAATAGATGCTGAGAGGTACCACATAAATTGCATATTGTAGTTATTCAGTGACTTGTAACATGTAACTGGTGGGCGTCAGCAGACTCATTTCTGCCTTATTTGTATCTGAACTAAAAGCAAGAGGCAACCATCATTAAAGGGTTTCCATTTGTAAATCACAAGCTGTGTTTAGTTATTTGGGAAACTTCAGAAAATTATCACTGAGTCACTTATCCCCTTTTAAAAAATCTCTCTATTACATTTATGGACTCTTTGTCATACTCTCCTTAAGAACAATTCTATAAGTACCAAGTTGTAAATAGACGACCATGTCATGAGAAGAACCAGCTATGGCATCTCAGTGTATGACACCAAACCTTAGTATAATAATTAAATAACACTTTAAAAAAAGTAATCTGATTTTTATTGATAGTGATAATCTTATTGAGAGTAATCACAGGCATAAAACATAAGTAGTTGCCCTAAGCAACTAAAATCATTACTTTTCCATAGTCATGCGTATGTTTTCAGCTAACAAAAAGGAAACTGTTCTGAGGCCCGCTGGAAGTATCCATAACTCAGATCCAGATTTTTTTTTTTTCTGAGAAGGAGTCTCACTCTGTTGCCCAGGCTATAGTGTGGTGGCGCGATCTTGGCTCACTGCAACCTCTCCTTCCTGTGTTCAAGCGATTCTCCTGCGTCAGCCTTCCAAGTAGCTGGGACTACAGACGCCCACCACATTTTCGTATTTTTAGTAGAGGTGAGGTTTCACCATATTGGCCAGGCTGGTCTCGAACTCCTGACCCGTGATCTGCCCACCTCGGCCTCCCAAAGTGCTGGGATTACAGGTGTGAGCCACTGCACCTGGCCTTATTATTTTTTTTCGTAACAAATGATTTCCAGAACCTGGATATTTTAGTATTCTAGTCTGGATATACAAGATCCCATGGGCTAGGATCAGTCACTCTGGGCTTTGGGCCCCTTTCCTTGAAGGTTAACATTGTACAGGGAAACATGGGTCAAAGTCACTAGACAGGAAACTAATGGTAAAGCAGTACCCAATTCTAGCAAGAAAGAGTACTTGGAGGAGGCTTTAGGCTGTAGATTTTCTTTCTCCTTTCATGTTGAAAAGTTCACGTGTCCTAAAGTAATGTTTGTTGATTTCTGTGGTATAAATACTCACCAGGTTCCTTGGTAGTTACACGCATGACCATGGAATTGGAAAGAGATGCATGCAGTGACTCTCCTGAGCTGGTGTGAGCTGGCTCCCATACCTGTACCTGCTTTCAGTGTGACAGTCTTCTGGTTCCCTTATGATAGAGAATACTGAAAATCCCGAACCTCTACCATAAACATTTCTTTTTTTTTTTTTTTTTTTTTTTTTGAGACGGAGTCTCGCTCTGCCGCCCAGGCTGGAGTGCAGTGGCCGGATCTCAGCTCACTGCAAGCTCCGCCTCCCGGGTTCACGCCATTCTCCTGCCTCAGCCTCCCCAGTAGCTGGGACTACAGGCGCCCGCCACCTCGCCCGGCTAGTTTTTTGTATTTCTTAGTAGAGACGGGGTTTCACCGTGTCAGCCAGGATGGTCTCGATCTCCTGACCTCGTGATCCGCCCGCCTCGGCCTCCCAAAGTGCTGGGATTATAGGCTTGAGCCACCGCGCCCGGCCAACATTTCTTTTCCTCACCAAAACTGACGTGGATGCCAGTGTTAATTGTGTATATTAGGTAGTATTTATTAATAGTAATCTCAGTCTTTAACATCCTATTCAGAAATTTTTCTTAAAGGAATACTACATGTAATTCTATATTAAATAAAAGTTTTTAAAATAAATCACTTAAGGTAACCATGGTTTGTGTTTATAATGCCAAATAGTAAGCAAAATTGAGTCTTATAAAGAAGTCAGGATACTTCAGAATTAAAATAGAGAAAACACTGTTGTTTTGAGGTCTTTTGGATTTTTACAGTATCCCGTGGAATAAAGTGAAAGTGCCCCAGAGCTACTAGGGCTTCATGCTGTGGTAGATGATGATACTGAAAAGTTCCATAAGTTGAAATGTATCAGATGTATGAATTGCTTTATAATCATGTTTATTTTTAACAGCAGTTTAACGGATTAAGTGTTCCTATTCTTCAACATCCAGACCTTCAGGATGTCTTACTTATTCCTGTTATTGGACCCAGGTTTGTAAGAACTTCATTTCCAAATTATATTCTTCTCAATAAAAGTTTGTCACAGGGAGCTTTTTAACTGTTCGATGATAAGACTAAGTTTCCCCATTGTTAGCAACTTTCTATAGATAACAGGAATTCAAAAATTTAGAAATGCAGACTTTAGACTCTGTCATGGAAAATAATACAAAAGAAGACTAGGAATGGGCCCAACGACCTTGAGAATAATGTATTTTAGGTCCATTCAGTGCAGTGATGTTTTTCCCCCCCTCTTTCTGCGAAGTTTTATTTCATTTGTTTACTTGTATTTTCATATGAATTTTCAGTGCTAAATTAAAACCTTTTTTTTGAGCTGCAGCAAAAATATAGAGTAACCTATTTTCTACTTTCATAGTTGATATGTTTGTAAAATTTTATTTTTTGAGACAGTGTCTTGCTCTGTTACCCAGGCTGGAGTGCAGGGGCACAATGATTGCAGGCTTGAACTTGTGGGCTCAGGCAATTATACCACCTCAGCTTCTGAGTAACTGCGACTACAGGTGTGCACCACTGCACCTGGCTAATTTATTTTTTATTTTGTAGAAACAGTCTCACTATGTGGCTGGTATTGAACTCCTAGCCTTAAACAATGCTCCCACCTCAGCCTGCCAAAGTATTAGGATTACCAATGTGAGCCATTTCGCCCAGCCTGTAAAATTTTATTCATAATTCAACAATTATGTGTAATGCCATTTATGTTCTGCTCTTTTATGTATTTGGAAAGCATATGTTTGAAAATTGGAAAATAGGTTTTTGGGCTGGATCCAGTGGCTTACTTATGCCTGTTATCCCAGCACTTTGGGAGGCTGAGGTAGGAGGATCCCTTGACCCCAGGGTTGGAGACCAGTCTGGGCAACATGGCAAAACTCCATCTCTACTTTAAGAAATTACAAAACTTAGCTACAGGTGGTGTGCACCTGTAGTCATAGGTATTCAGGAGGCTGAAGTGGGAGGATTGTTTGAGCCTGGGAGGTGGAGGCTACAGTGAGTCATGATTGTGCCACTGCAATCCAGCCTGGGAGACAGAGCGGGACCTTGTCTCAAAAAAAAAAAAAAAAAAAGGAAAAATAAGTTTTCATAGTATAATGATTATAATGGAATTTTATTCCTATGGAGCGTTTTAAAGTTCCTAATTATGGTCTAAAATCTTTTTAAACTCCTAAGAGTTATGATAAATATAGAAATGCTTTTGTTAAAACTTTAATTGAGTGGACAGTAATAGAGCAGTGGTTTAATAAACTATGATTTGTCCATGCAATGGGATAGTATATGGCCTTTAATATGGGAGAATTATACATACCAATCAGAGAAGATGTTTATGATCAATTGTTAAATATCAAAAACAAATTGCCATACTTGGGATAATTACTTTTTTTGCAATTAAAGAAAGTATACAACTATGCCTTTATGTATATTTATATACAGGTAAAAAAAAGTCTGGCACCTGTAACATACCCAGCTTTTAATAGTGGTTGACTCTGAGGAAGTTAGATTGAGAGAGAGGGGAAAAATAAAAGGAAATTTTTTTTTTTTTTTTTTTTTTTTTGAGACGGAGTCTCGCTCTGTCGCCCGGGCTGGAGTGCAGTGGCCGGATCTCAGCTCACTGCAAGCTCTGCCTCCCGGGTTTACGCCATTCTCCTGCCTCAGCCTCCCGAATAGCTGGGACTACAGGCGCCCGCCACCTCGCCTGGCTAGTTTTTTGTATTTTTTTTAGTAGAGACGGGGTTTCACCGTGTTAGCCAGGATGGTCTCGATCTCCTGACCTCGTGATCCGCCCGCCTTGGCCTCCCAGAGTGCTGGGATTACAGGCTTGAGCCACCGCGCCCGGCTGGAAATTTTTATGTGTAATATTTTCGTTTTATTTTTTACTGTAAGAATGTATTTTTGCAATTAAAGTTGATTTGTATAGGCTTCTCATTCTATTTAGTTTAATTTTTAAAGTTTTTCATCTTCTATTCAGTTTTTTAAAGGTGAAATTTACATACAGTGAAACAAAGAGATCTTAAATGTATAGTTTGTTGAGTTTTGACAACTATATACAACTGTGCAGCCAAGACACACCCCAGTCAAGACAGAGCATTTCCATTATCCCAGAAACATCTCTTGTACTCGGCTACCCTACCAGGAAATTGCTCTTTTTATTTCTGACATCTTGTAGTTTTGGACCAGTTAGTTGCTAGTATAATAGACCATAATCACAGATCTTTGGAGGTTACTACACTCCTTATGAGGATGCAAAATTGTACTTATTTAGGTTCAAACTTTGGACATTTCTTACTCTGTAAAACACCTCTTCTTTATTCTTCAGTTTTGTTTAGTTTCTTAAAGATAGAGTTCAATTAGGTTTTTCTTTATAGAAGCAAGTAAAAATTAGAGTTGTACATAAATATAAAAGTAATCATCTGTTACATCTCCTGTCCCATCTCCCAGTTTTGTTTCTCTGAGCATCAAATTTGATTTTTTCTAGACCGTCTCTATGCTTATATCTGCATACATGAATGCACATGTACAGTCATTTGTACTCATTTTTAGAAAATAGAGAAGATTATAATGTTCTGCAATTTGTTTTTGTGTTTACTTAAAAATATATAATGGATATTGTTCTACGATTATGTAACATTTCATTCTTTTTAATGGCTGCATAAACAGTATATTTTATCATTTAGCTCAGTTTTAATTTTTCTATCCTCCATTGATAGACATTTAGTTTTTTCCTGTTTTTCATTATTACCTGGTAATAATAATAATAAGTGTTGGAGTGAGTATTTGTGGACTTGCATAAGCATGTCTGCATAACAAAGTGGATATGACACAGAATAACCAGTTCAAAGGTCTGTGCTTATTTTAGTTGGAGACATATTACCAGATTACTCTTTACAAAGCTTTACCAGTTAATGTTTCAGCAGTATATGAGAGATTTTGATGCTTGCATTCTTGCCAATACGGGCTATTTTAGGTGTCTAAAATATTTGGATGATTTAACTTTAATTATTTTCAATACTTACTTTTATGTGACCTTAGTCATCCTTTCATTCTGTTCTTTGTAGTGATCTCAGCTACTCATCAGAACATGAGTGAATGTATAAATACAAATGGTGAGCTATTGCAGGGAAGCCTGAAAAAATTATTTAGAATTGTAAATTCACATACCTACCTTTCATTCCTAAAATGAATAAGTCAATTCCTTTTTGTTTGTTTAACTCCTGATTTTTATTAAGTATCTTTTTATTATTTATTTTTCATTTATTTATTTTTTTGAGTCGGAGTTTCACTGTTGTTGCCCAGGCTGGAGTGCAATGGCACGATCTCAGCTCACCACAACCTTCGCCTCCCGGATTCAAGCGATTCTCCTGCCTCAGCCTCCTTAGTAGCTGGGATTACAGGCATGTGCCACCATGCCAAGCTAATTTTATATTTTTAGTAGAGATGGGGTTTCTCCGTGTTGGTCAGGCTGGTCGTGAACTCCTGACCTCAGGTGATCTGCCCGCCTCCGCCTCCCAACGTGCTGGGATTACATGCTTCAGCCATCATGCCTGGCAAGTATCTTTTTTACAAATTTTTTTGTTTTTATGTTTTTGAGATGGACTCTCAGTCTGTCGCCCAGGCTGGAGTGCAGTGATGTGACCTTGGTTCACTGAAACCTCAGCCTCCCAGGTTCAAGCAGTTCTCCTGCTTCAGCCTCCTGAGTAGCTGTGGCTACAGGCGCGTGCCACCACACCTGGCTTAATTTTTGTATTTTTAGTAGAGACTGTGCTTCATCATATTGGCCAGGCTGGTTTTGAACTTCTGACTTCATGATCTGCCTGCCCCACCCTCCCAAAGTGCTGGGATTACAGGCATGAGCCACCGTGCCCAGCCTATTAAGTCTCTTGAACTTTCCGTTATGACAAATGAGGAGGTTCCTGGAGTTAAATTTTCCCAAAAATTCCTACCAGCTAATTTGTATTTACTGTTGTTTCTCTGGTTTTTTTTTTTTTTTTTTTTTTGAGATGAGGTCTCGCCGTGTTGTCTAGGCTGGTCTGGAACTCCTGAGCTCAAGTGATCCACCCTCCTCAGCCTCTCAAAGTGCTAGGATTACAAGTACCACCCACCATGCCTGGCCAGTTTTTTTTTTGTTGTTTGTTTGTTTGTTTTAACATTGTCAAGCTTTATAACATTGTTATTTCCCAAGTATCATTCACATGAATGCAGTGCTTGCTTTCAGTCCTTATGTCACAGTTTATTTCTCATTTCTTTATTAATGTCTTTGTTGGTGAGTACAGTCACTTAGCAGATCTCCTGCACCCTCTGCCCTTTCCCAGAGTGTACCTCTTATATACTGCATTACTTTCTTGGTTGAGAATGTCTGCCCGTTGCCTTTATATTTATACAACAAGTTGGCTGAGTCTGGTTGTTCCAGGCCACCTAGTATTTCCCTTAGCACTGTGTAGACATTGTTTTTATAACCTGTGGTATCAAATGTTACTGTGAAGAGATCTAAGACCCACCAAAAACTTTTCCTCTTTCTAACAGTACCTTGTCTTCTGCTTGGAGATCTGAGGAATTCTTACTTATTGAACTTTAGACATTTGGCCAGTGTAATGCTTGGTTTTGATTATTTCCTCTTAGTTCTTTCTTCTTCTTTTTTTTTGTTTTGAGACAGAGGCTCACTCTGTCGCCCAGGCTGGAGTGCAGTGGCACGATCTTGGCTCACAGCAACCTCTGCCTCCTGGGTTCAAGTGATTCTCCTGCCTCACGCTCCTGAGTAGTTGAGATTACAGGTGCCCGCCACCACACCCAGCTAATTTTTTGTATTTTTGGTAGAGACGGGATTTCCCCATGTTGGACAGGCTGGTCTCAAACTCATGACCTCAGGTGATCCATCCGCCTCAGCTTCCCAAAGTGCCGGGATTACAGGCGTGAGCCACCTCACTGGGCCAACTTTGGCCATTTCTTATTCTTAAACATTTCTTAAACACCTCTGCTTTATTCTTTAGTTTTATTTAGTTTTCCTAAAGATAGTTCAGTTAGGTTTTTCTTTATAGAAGCAAGTGAAAACTAGAGTTGTACATAAATGTAAAAGTAATCATCCATTACATCTCCTGTCCCACCTCCCAATTTTGTTTCTCTAAGCATCAAATTTGATTTTTTCTGGACTGTCTCTGTGCTTACATCTGCATACACGAATGCACATGTACCATCATTTGTACTCATTTTTAGAAAATAGAAAAGATTATAATGTTCTGCAATTTGCTTTTGTGTTCACTTAAAAATATATGACAGATATCATCTCATGATTATATAACACTTTCGTTTTTTAATGGCTACATAAACAGTATATTTTATCATTTAGCTCAGTTTAAATTTTCTATCCTCCATTGATAGACATTTAGTTTTTTCCTGTTTTTCATAATTACCAGAAGTGTTGGAGTGAGTATTTGTGGACTTGCGTAAGCATGTCTGCAGAACAAATATATCATGTTATGAACACAGAATGACCAGATATGACACAGATGTAACACAGATATGACACAGCATAGCCAGTTCGAAGGTCTGTGCTTATTTTAGTTGGAGACATACTTCCAGATTACCCTCTGCAAAGTTTTACCAGTTTATGTTTCAGCAGTATATGAGAGATTTTGATGCTTTCTTCATGCCAATACTGGCCATTTTAGGTCTCTAAGATATATGGATGATTTAACTTTAAATTATTTTCAATACTTACTTTTACATGACTTTAATCATCCTTTCATTCTGTTCTTTGTAGTGATCTAGGCTACCAGAACATGAGTGAATGTATAAAATACAAATGGTGAGCTATTGCAGGGAAGCTTGAAAAAATCATTTAGGATTATAAATTCACATACCTACCTTTCACTCCTAAAAAGAGGCCAGGCGTGGTGTCTCACGCCTGTAATCCCAGCACTTTGGGAGGCCAAGGTGGGTGGATCACCTGAGGTCAGGAGTTCGAGACCAGCCTGAGAAACATGGTGAAACCCTGTCTATACTAAAAATACAAAAATTAGCTGGGTGTGGTGGCGCATGCCTATAATCCCAGCTACTTGGGAGGCTGAGAAAGGAGACTCGCTTAAACCTAGGAGGTGGAGGTTGTAGTGAGCCGAGATCGCGCATTGCAGTCGAGCCTTGATGACAAGACTGAAACTACATCTCAAAAAAAGTCAATTCCTTTTTTTTTTTAACTTCTGATTTTTATTAAGTATATATTTTTAAATTATTTTTATTTTTTTGAGATGGACTCTCGGTCTGTCGCCTAGGCTGGAGTGCAGTGATACGAGCTTGGTTCATTGCAGCTTCCGCCTCCCAGGTTCAAACACTTCTCCTGCCTCAGCCTCCCAAGTAGCTGGGACTACAGGCATGTGCTACCACACCCTACTAATTTTTGTATTTTTAGTAGAGATGGGGTTTCACCATATTGGCCAGGCTGGTCTCAAACTCCTGACCTTGTAGTCTGCCTGCCTCTACCTCCCAAAGTGCTGGGATTACAGGCGTGAGCCACTATGCCTGGCCCATTAAGTCTCTTTTGACTTTCCATTTTGAGAAATGAGGAGGTTCCTGGAGTTAAATTTTCCCCAAAATTCCTAACAGCTAGTTTGTATTTACTGCTTTTTGTTTTGTTTTGTTTTGTTTTTGAGATGGGGTCTCTCTGTTGCCCAGGCTGGTCTCGAATTGAGCTCAAGTGTTCCACCCTCCTCGGCCTCCCAAAGTGCTGGAATTACAAGCACAAGCCACCATGCCCAGCCAGTTTTTTTTTTTTTTTTAACATTGTCAGGGTTTATAACATTGTTATTTCCCAAATATTCACATGGATGCAGTGCTTGCTTTCAGTCCTTATGGCACAGTTTCTCATTTCTTTATCTTTATTAATGTCTTTGTTGGTGAGTACAGTCACTTAGCAGATCTCTCGCATCCCCTGCTCTTTCCCGAAGTGTGCCTCTTATGTACTGTGTTACTTTCTTGCTTGAGAATGTCTGCCTGTTGCCTTTATGTTTATACAAGTTGGCTGAGTCTGGTTGTTCCAGGCCACCTAGTGTTTGTTTCCCTTAGCACTTTGTAGACATTGTTTTTATAACCTGTGGTATCAAATGTTACTGTGAAGAAATCTAAGACCCACCAAAAACTTTTCCTCCTTGTAAAAGTACCTTGTCTTGTGCCTGGAGATCTGTGGAATTCTTACTTATTGAACTTTAGACATTTGGCCAGTGTAATGCTTGATTTTGATTATTTCCTCTTAGTTCTTCTTCTCCTTTTTTTTTTGTTTTTTAAAGCCGATGTTGTGCCCCTGGGCACCAAGCCCAATAAAACCCCTGGGCACCAAGTCTCTGATGAGCTTTTTTTTGTTTTAAAAAAAACAACAAAAAAAAACAGAGTGTCACTCTGTCGCCCGGCTGGAGTGCAGTGGCACAACATCGGCTCACTGCAACCTCCGCATCCCGGGTTCAAGTGATTCTCCTGCCTCAGCCTCCCGAGTAGCTGGGATTACAGGTGCCCACAACCATACCCGGCTGATTTTTGTATTTTTAGTAGAGACGGAGTTTCACCATGTTGGCCAGGCTGGTCTTTGAACTCCTGAACTCAGGTGATCCACCCACCTCGGCCTCCCAAAGTCCTGGGATTACATGTGTGAGCCACCACACTCAGCCTGTTTCCTCTCAGCTTTTGATGAGCCACAGTGTAGCTTTTCAGTTATAGGTCTTCCATTATTTCTTTGAATATTTTTCTCTTACATTTTCTGTATTCTCTGTTATGAAGACAGCAGGACTTTGTGTGCTGCGTTTCTAGCACAGATATTCCCTGCATCAGGGATTCCCAAGACAGTGATTGGCTAGGACTCACAGAACCTAGCATACAGACACACTAATGGCTAAGGTTTATTACATGAAAGCATACAAAAGCAAAACCAGCAAGGGAAAAGAAGCATGGGGCAAAGTTTGGAAGAAACCAGACACAGGCTCTCTCAGTGAAGTCCCATAGGGCGTGCTTAATTCCTCCAGCACCTAATTGTGACATGTGAAATAGTCGCCTAGCAGAAAAGCTCATCAGAGACTTGGTGCCCAAGGGTTTTATTGGGCTGGTCCCATAGGCACCCTCTGCCTAGCATGTACCAAATCCCAGACTCCCAAAAGGAAAGCAGGTGCTCCAAATAAGCATGCGTTTGTACCTTTCTTGTACAGAGTTTAGGAATTGTGAGCCACTCTCATTGATCATTAGGGAAGGTTTTATGTCACCGCTGGGAACTGTTTCTCATTCCACTTTCTAGCTGCTTAGCTAGCCAAGACCCAGCCTCTCAAGCAAGCCTTTCTAAGAACCGCAGTCTCAAGCCTTGTTACTGTAACTTTTTTTTTTCTGTTAACACATTCTTGAACTCCATTCACTGATCTTTTTCTTTTGCATTCGTTCTTTTTTGTTTGTTTGTTTTTCTTTTTGAGACGGATTATTGCTCTGTCTCCCAGGCTAGAGTGCAGTGGCGCAAGCTCACTGCAAGCTCTGCCTCCCAGGTTCAGGCCATTCTTCTGCCTCAGCCTCCCTAGTAGCTGAGACTATGGGTGCCTGCCACCAAACTGGCTAATTTTTTTTGTAATTTTTTTAGTAGAGACGAGGTTTCACCATGTTAGCCAGGCTGGTCTTTGAACTCCTGAATTCAGGTGATCCACCCTCCTGGGCCTCCCAAAGTGCTGGGATTATAGGCGTGAGCCACCGCGCCCAGTCCGTTCCTTCTTAAGCCTGTCTTGGTCACGGGCTCTGTTTAAAAGTGGGTGTCTTGTCAATAGTATAGGAGATAAGTTTTATCTTGTCTATGCTTTGCTTTTCTTATCTCTAAAATGGGGATTCAAAATCCTATCTAGTCATAGGGATGTATTACCTCTCTCTGCTTCTAAATCTTTATTCAGAGGTTTTATTGTTCTTTATTTTCTCAGCTGCTAGTTTACTTTGCCTTTGTTCTTTTATCCCTCTTTTTTTTTTTTTTTTTTGAGACGGAGTCTCGCTCTGTCGCCCAGGCTGGAGTGCAGTGGCCGGATCTCAGCTCACTGCAAGCTCCGCCTCCCGGGTTCACGCCATTCTCCTGCCTCAGCCTCCCGAGTAGCTGGGATTACAGGCGCCTGCCACCTCGCCCGGCTAGTTTTTTGTATTTTTTTTTTAGTAGAGACGGAGTTTCACGTGTTAGCCAGGATGGTCTCGATCTCCTGACCTCGTGATCCGCCCGTCTCGGCCTCCCAAAGTGCTGGAATTACAGGCTTGAGCCACCGCGCCCGGCCTTATCCCTTTTTTAAGGTTTTTCCTTTAATTGCTCTGAAAATACAGAGGTACTTGAAATAGTTTTCCTTTTGTTTGGTTTACATTTTTAAAATCTACCTTCTGCCTACTAAGGCTTTTTGTGTATGTGTGTGCCACCAATGAATGCAGAATGAATTCTTTCTGCTTATCATGATTGAATGGAAACAGTTACAACCTCGTTTGCAGTTTGCTCAATGATGATCCAGAATGGGGGAAACAGCATGCCTATGGGACTAATCGGATATGTTTTCTCAGAAGTACTGCAGATCTTCTCCGCTGGCTCATCTCTAGTGCTGGTGAGCAGAGCGGAGGCTGTCTGTGAAGGTACCTTTTTTTCTAGGGGGCGGGGAAGGCTTTCTTTTTTGTTTAATCTCTGCTTAGTTAACTTAAGTCAGGAGCAACAAAGTTGGTTGCTATTTCTTTTCTCTTTCTTGGGTTGCTTTTAGGCAGTTGATCCGGGTTTGCTAAAGAAAATAACAGATTGTCTGGTTATGCCATTTTTGACAATCCATTTCTTCTTTCAGACTTGTCTCCTCTGAACAGGACACTGACAAGACATTCCTAGATTCTGATTATTTTCCACCAAGCGTTATGGTCCTGCTCCTAAGTAATAAAAGTTTGATTAGGCCCCCAGGAGCCTCTCCTTTTCAGAGACTCTACACCCTGCTGAGAAACTAGGTTTGGCTCAAATTTCACTATCAGCCAATTATTTCTCATCATTGGGATTGTAGCTGTTTCTTAGTTTTATTGCAAATGGAATTTTCTCCTCAAGTTTTTATTCTTTTTCCCCTCTTTTCATTTCCATGGGATTTAGAAAAACGAGTTTTCTTCCTCTGATTTTTTAGTAGAACCTCAATATCACAGTTATTTAAAATATAAATGCATCAGTTAAAGTTTATATACAGTAAACAATTTTAAAAGTAATGCATCACTGAATTACTGGTTTCTTCAGTTTGCTTAAAATGAGATTTAAAATAAAGTTTTGGTTTCTTCAGTTTACTTAAAATGATATTTCATGTGCTGGTGAAATATATTTTAATTTCTGGAGGAAGATTTTTGTCTGGTAAATTAATTACTTTAGGAGATAACTAAATGCCAGACTTCTCTCGATACAGGAGCCTTTAAAACATCTCAACCAGCGTTTTCTAAAGTCTACACTTGGATCAGTAGAAGTTCTTAGGCCAAAAATCAATTTGTAATTTTAAGGAATTTCTGTGTTCTCTCAATTAATGCTCCTTCCTTTTTGATAAAAGTCTCAAAATAGAATGCCAGAAAATTAATTTTCTTTTTTTCTGTCACAATTGAATACGTAATTCAGCAGCATAAATCTCTTGAAATCCAAATGAGACTGGATTCATCTTATCTTTCAACCTTCTTGATTTCCATCCTTTTTCCCCCCACCCAGGAGGGAGTCTTGCTCTTGTTGCCCAGGCTAGAGTGCAATGGCATGATACCCCCTCACTGCAACCTCCACCTCCGTGTTCAAGCGATTATCCTGCCTTAGCCTCCTGAGTAGCTGGAATTACAGGTGCCTGCCACCACGCTGAGCTAATTTTTGTATTTTTGGTAGAGACAGAGTTTGACCATGTTGGCCAGGCTGGTCTTGAACTCCTGACCTCAGGTAATCTGCCTGCCTCGGCCTCCTAAAGTGCTGGGATTACAGGTGTGATCCACTGTGCCCCGCTGATTTCCATGTTTTGTAGTTGCCATGTAACGCATGTCAGTACTGTCTTAGATTGTTTCTCACGGTTCTGGAGGCTGGAAATCCAAGACAGGTGCCAGTATGCTTGGGTTCTGGTGAGGGCCCTCTTCTGGGATGCAGATAGCTGACTTCTCATTGTATTCTCACATGCCAGAAAGAAAGTGGGTAGCTGTTTGATCTCTTATAAAGGCACTGATCCCATTTATGAGCATTCTACCCTCATAACTAATTACCCCCCAAACACATCTCCAAATACCATCACATTGAATTAGGGTTTCAGCATGTGAATTTTGGGGACACAAACATTCCATCCATAACAAGCACTTTAAGATATATATATATATATGGTTATTGCAATAGAATATTGAAAAAATGCTGTTGCACAGAAACTACTGATTAAGTAAAGGTGGCAGTCCTGCTGCACTGCAAGGAAGTATTTGGCATATGCAGCAATATCATGTGTTGTTTCAGTTTCATCCATCACCTTCCATTTGGTGTAGGGTTGTTAGTATGTGTAGGGTTGTGAATGTGTGCAGTTAAAATACCACATTAATAAAAATATATGCTTTTAGATTCCTTAACAGGACATTCCCATAATCTGTTTTTAATTCCTTAGCAACTTCATTTTTTAGCTATTCTAATACTTTTCTCTTAATCTAGGTGTATTTATAGTTGTTTTCTCTAACCTGTATTACTAAACTATTGGAACGTCATCTTTCTTTAATGTTGTTGATGCACTCTATTTGGAAACATTTCAATAAAAATCAAGCTTTTAGCATGTTTTATGGCCCTGCACCAACTTTTACATTTCCTCTTTTATTTTCCTCGTGAAAACTCCCTTTCAGCAAAGCTGACTTAAATATTGATACTTGCATGTGACATACTATGTTTTTATGTTGTCAGTCCTGGTGTCGGTGGATCCCCAAAACCACTCCTTGGTTCTGTGATTCTCTAAGAGGACTTAGGGAATTCAGCACATAATTGTACTTACGGCTATGATTTGTTGCAGTGAAAGAATATGAAGCACAATCAGCAAAGGGAAAACGAAACACAAGCTTCCAGAGTGCTCTTCCAGTGGAGCCACACAGGACTCCCACAGGAAATCCTCCAGTGATGAGTTGTGACCACATAGACTCACTGCCAAGATTCCTATTCAGGGCTCATCATGTAGATTCCCACTGCCTGGTACATACCCAAATTCCAGATTTTCAGAAGGAAAGCTGGTATTTACCATAAATCATAGTTTGTTCAGTAATTCAGGCACAGTGAGCCACTCTTACCAATTAATAAGGAACCCTCCTGAAATCTCAGTTCCCAGAGGTCAGTCAAGGGCCAGCCTTATAAGCAGGCTTTTCAAAGATAACAGATCAGGCCTACTCTGTTAACTCTTTTTCTCCACAGTTCTCTGTTCCGGAATTCATCTTTTCCCCTCCCTGTTATTTTCATAAAATCTAACACCACAGATTTCACTTTCACAAAACATGTTTTTGAATTTGTGCTATATGTGAGATGTGTTGGTGTTACAAAGATGAATGAGACATAGCTCTGTAGTCTTAAGTCGGGAGACTTTGGTACAAGTCAAAGTGTTATGATAGCCACAGTGGAAGTGTAAATTAAATGCCATTGGAGCATAGAATAGGAAGGACTGAGTACAAAGAAACTGTTAAATATTTTCTGCAAGCAGGTATTATTTCATCTAATCCTTGAAGGTGAGGAGAAATTAGGCTGAAGGGCTGTTAAGGTGGGCAAGGTTGTGCTAGGCAGAGAGAAGGCATGAGGAAAGACATGAATGCATGAAAATATGGTGGCTCCTGATAAAAGTGATCAGGTTTGGCTGTTCGTTTTCAGAGTTGGGGGATGGGTGAAAGATGAAACTGAAGAAGTTGGGAGAGGCAGGTATGAAGTATGCATAATTTTTTTTTACTAAGGAATTTTTTTTTCATAGACTTTAGAAGCTACAGAATTTTTATTTTCGGGCGCAGTGGCTCATGCCTGTAATCCCAGCACTTTGGGAGGCTGAGGCGGGTGGATAACGAGGTCAGGAGGTCGAGACCATCCTGGCTAACATGGTGAAACCCCTCTCTACTAAAAACACAAAAAATTAGCCAGGTGTGGTGGCAGGTGCCTGTAATCCCTGCTACCCAGGAGGCTGAGGCAGGAGAATGGTGTGAACCCGGGAGGCAGAGTTTGCAGTGAGCTGAGATGACGCCACTGCACTCTAGCCTGGGCGACAGCGCAAAACTGTCTCAAAAAAAAAAAAAAAAAAAGATTTTTATTAGTAATGACTAGATGTGTATTTGTGTATTTTAGAAATATAATAGTGGTCGTAGTCTTCCAAACTGCTTAGAGATCATGACCCATTAGTAACTTGTGAAATCAATTTAATGTTTTCAATGAATATTTTAAAAAATAAATGGGATGTTTTATAATATATTGCATTGCACGTAGTAAAAATATTTAATGAAATGTGAGTGATACCACACACATACAGACATGTATGTGTAGCTTCTTATATCAAGTTCTCAAATGATGTAAGAACTTGAAATAAGTTCTTTTATCAGGCGTGTTTCTTATATCAACTTACAGTCAAAAGTTTCAGAAACTTTTTCGAAAGATGAATTGCAAACCTGGAGAAAAGTTGGGAAGGTATTTCAGAGTCTTTTAGCTTCAGTCATATGTATGGTGAATTAGATAACATGAAAATGTTTTCGCTACATACACCTAGGAGTGCTAAGTGAAAAAGAACATAGTAGGCCACAAAATGATGTAGTTGAGTGATTAAAAATGTAGTTGATATATTAGAGGTTAGAAATGCAGAATAATTGAAAAGAGAACAGCAAGCATGTGAGCTAATATTGGGGGGTTGGAAGTATGGGAAAGGAGGTGGTCTGTCTTCTAAATTTAGGCTCTTTGGTTTTAAACAACAGAGTGTTAATAGTAAGGATGAGAAATACCCAGTAGTCAGTACAAGGCAGTAATGAAAAGTAGGTCTTTCTTGCCTTAGGATATAGGTTGGAGAAAAACGTGTTACTGAGAATACACAGCCGTAAGTTCCCTCCCTCATAAAGGTCTGGAATGCAAATTGCTGCAACCTAAATTGTCTTGGAACTTGCAAACTGGGAAATTAACTATTTGATCCCAAGCCAATTCCTGGGTGCTTGGCAAAAACAAAGTAACATCACTCTGGAGCAGCACTCATTCAATCTAAGCCAAACACTTCTCATTGTTAAAAGCTACACTAGGAATCAAACCACGGTGAGAATCATCATATATAATAAGCTGCAGGATTAGATTTCCCTCAGAGCTTTTAACAAATAGACCTCTCTGGCAGGGACTATAAAAATAGTTTTCTTCCAAGATCACATGAGATCGGGCATTTTCAGAGTGGTACGGCCGTAGACAAAACAGTTTTCTTAAAATGATTAAAAATGAAAGAATAAAACATAAAAGACCCTAAGGATAAAAAGGTAGAATTGAAAACAAATTTCTGGAAATAAAAATATCATCATTAAAATTAAAAACTCATACAATGAATTAAACAGTAGATTAGACCCAACTGATTAGAGAATTTTTGAATTAGGAGATGACCCTTAGGAAATTATCTAGAATGCAGCAGAGAGAAATTAAAAATATGAAAGTGAAATTGAGTCATGAAAAGAGCACTTTAGATTTCCTTTTTTTTTTTTTTTTTGAGATGGAGTTTTGTTCCTGTTGCCCAGGCTGGAGTGCAGTGGCACCATCTTGGCTCACTGCAACCTGCGCCTCCTGAGTTCAAGTGATTCTCCTGCCTCAGCCTCCCAAGTAGCTGGGATTACAGGCAGGCACCACCATGCCTGGCTAATTTTGTATTTTTAGTAGAAACGGTTTCTCTATGTTGGTCAGGCTGGTCTAGAACTCCCAACCTCAGGTGATCCACCAGCCTCTGCCTCCAAAAGTGCTGGGATTACAGGCATGAGCCACTACACTACACCTGACCAGCACTTTGTATTTTTAATGAGTCCCAGGTATAGAGAATAGGAATAATGGGGGAAAGACAATAATCACAAATGTAATGACTTTGAATTTCTATCGATGATAAATTTAATAAATGTGAGCTTGAAGCCAAAAGTAAAAGTAGGTTCATATCTACATACTTCAGAGTGAAACTGCAGAACACCAAAGACATAGAGAAAACCTGAAACCAATAGTAAAAGGCAGGAAGCTATTTCAGTAATCACAAAGAGATATGTGTCTAACATCAGGAGATAGGCCCACAAGACCTATCAGAACTAGAAGATAGCATGATTCCTAAATCAATCAATGTCAAGGCTTAGGAGGGCTTTAAGATGATGCTGAGTGTCTTAGTTTATTTTGTGCTGCTGTAACAATACCTGAGACTGGATAATTTATAAAGAACAGACATTTATTTTTTATAGTGTTGGAGGATGGGAAGTCCAAGATCAAGGCAGTTGCATCTGGTGAGGGCTTTCTTGCTGCATCCGTACATGGTAGAGGGCACAAGGGCAAGAGAGAGCAAACTCACTGTTGCAAGCCCTTTTTATTATAGCGTTAATTCATTCATGAGGGCAGAGTCCTCATGACCTAAACTGTTCCCAGTAGGCCTCACATTCCAACACTGTTGCACTAGGGATTAAGTTTCCAGCACATGAATACTGGGGGACACATCCAGACCGTAACACTGAGGCATCTAGTTTGGTTATCTGGGCAGATAATGATGCCTCATTCAAGATTGGAAACAGGATGAAAAGATTTGGGATCCTGCCAAGGAGTGGAAGAATGGATGAGGGAAAACTAACATTGTTTAGGACTTGCTGAGTTTGAAGTAACTGTGAGACATCTCTATATAGCTGTCCATAGGTAATTAGAAATATCAACTAAGAGTCTAGGCCGGGCATGGTAGCTTATGCTTATAATCCCAGCACTTTGGGAGGCTGAGGCTGGTGGATAACCTGAGGTCAAAAGTTCGAGACCAGCCTGGCCAACATGGTGAAACCCCGTCTCTACTAAAAATACAAGTTAGCCAGGTGTGGTGGCGGGCACCTGTAATCCCAGTTACTCAGGAGGTTGAGGCATGAGAATCGCTTGAACCCAGATGGCAGAAGTTACAGCAAGCCAGTATTGTGCCACTGCACTCCAGCCTGGGTGACAGAGCAAGACTTGGCTTCAAAAAAAAAAAAAAAAAAAAAAATCTAGAAAGACTAAACATTAGAATTTGTGGATTGTTTTGTGAGTGATTACTGAAGTCATGAGATTGCCAAGGGATAGAATGCAAGGTGAGCACAGATGGTCGCATGTTTTGGAAGCTGGCGGGGAGGGCCTCTAAGAAGTAGGCAGAGAATGAGCAATGAGAATGTTTGGGAGGGACCAGGAAGGAGTAGGTATAAAGCTGAAAAATTAGAAAGATTTGATGATTTGGCGATCATGGAATAGAAGACGGGATGCACTTAATTCCCCTAGCAATGAGTTGTGACAGCCATCCAAGGAAGCTTATTAGAGACTCAGTGTTAAGGGTTTTTATTTAGGGCTGATCACATTCGGTCCCTGATCTTTGGAACCCTGAGTGTTAGAAGTAATACAGATTTTAGTGGTCTAAAAAATGAATAGAATGTGAGAAATTGGAAAAGACTCAAAAAGGTGGGGCAGCAAAGGAAGGAAAAAATGCTTATCTTCTTTTCCTGTCTTGTTGAAATTATTCATAATTTACCGTGCAACAATTTACCACTTTAGAAATGTTTTTGTAATTCCTTGTGTATTTTTCTATTTTAGTCTTTGAAGACAGAGAAAGTCTATTTTTCTTCTAATGCTATGAGAAACAGTAATGCTTGTTAAATGATTAAGCAATTTCTGGTGCCACTGTATTGCCTTCCACCAGATGGACCTCTTGATTTTTCCTTCCTCTCAAGTGCCCATCTCTGTGTTGCTGTTTTTTTCCTGTTTCCTCATTATGTATGCCTCTTTTTTCAGCTTTTTCTTATGTATTCAGGACAATTAAGACTAAAGAGGCTATTCGCGTTCAGACAGAACATGGGAAAAATTGGTAGGCATTGGAGGTATGTTTACTATTAAACTTCTTGTGTCTTACATTTCTAGGAAGAATATTAAAAAACAGCAGTGTGAAGCCATTGTTGGAGCCCAGTGTGGCAATGCAGTTTTAAGAGGAGCCCATGTCTATGCCCCAGGAATTGTGTCAGCATCAAAGTGTAAGTATCATGTTTAGATTTGTCTTTAAGGTTCTCTAAAATTTATGTGCATTTTCAAATGGAAAATTTATTGATTTGTCACTAAGATGTATTCCAAATTTACCTTGGTCGGATATTTTTCCAGCTTTGCATTTAGGGTTTTATCCAATGAGGACTAACTAGTCATCATATAAGGTTTTCTGACAGTTTTTTTTTTCCTTCCAAATAAGGATATATTTGATGACGGTTGTTTTAGTGGATCATTACTGATGAATAGAGAGTACGTCAGTGAACTTCTGTTTTGTTTTCTTGACTGCATTGCCTTGAAACCTCAGAAAGCTGTCGTATCATTAGTGAGAGAACATCCAGAACCTGGAATCTGAACATTGGGATGAAACTTAGTATTCTTAATGTATTCACACAGTTGGCGACATACCTGTATTGCATATGCTTAGTAAGCTAGTCACTGTGGTTCAGTGGTACCTTATTGGACTTGAAATCAAGAAACATTTGCTTTGATCTGTAGAAAAGATATTCAGTATCTGGGCCTCAGTTATGGTGTCCTTGAAATGAATGATTTGATCTGTATCAGAATTGGGCCAACTACTGCCTGCTGGCCAAATCTGGCCTATGTCTGTTTGTGTGTGGCCCATAAGCTAAGAATGGTTTTTTCATTTTTAAAATGCTGTGAAAAGATACATATATAAAGAAGAATATGCCGCAGAGACCTTATGTGGCTACAAAGCCTAAAATATTTATTTGCCCTTTGTAGGAAAAGTGTATTGACATCTGATCTACATTATTTTAACAGTTTTCTTAGCTCTAGCTAATAGGCTGTTCACTACTGTTGTCAGGTAATAGGCCAAATAAATTTATGATAGATTAGCTTTAAAAATGTTTTTTGGAAGTGGAATATAATTTCCCATCATAAATACCACTGGGAGTTGTTATAGAAAATATTGAAATGCCTACAAAAACTGGATTTAATCAGCCATGTAAAGCAACTCTGTACACTGTATACTGTAAAAGGTATTCTAAGTGTATACACACATATATATGTGTGCATGTGTATGTGTATATATATATGAATGGCTTTATATGTTTATCATTAAAGTCTCTGCCTTAATTGTGCTGTCACAGCAAAATAGCAAAGAAATACAAACAGGGTTATGAGAAGATTTCTTTGAAGGATTTTAGGGTACATATTTGACGAATCCTTTTGAAGGAAACTTAGAACTTCGAGGTTTGAGCTGAGATGTCAAGATTTATAAGAACTCTTTTAAGACGTGGGGGAAATAATTTGGATCAGCTACAGATTTCCAGTTGAGGGCAGGATGTTTTGAAGCTGTTCTGTTTCTTTGTTTTCACTGAAAAAGATTCTTCAGTGAGTTTTATTGTTAGGGAATATTTTAAAGTAAACGTCAGATTTTCTATTAAAGATTATATTGAGATAATGAGCCAGTTTGAACTGCTTCATGCCCACTATTGATGCCTCTAGAGATCGCCAGTGTAGCTCAAAGAATGTTCACGATTCTTCTGCCAAAGTATAATTCAATGTAATCTGATTTTCTTCCTTCTCTAGTTATGAAAGCTGGAGATGTTATTTCTGTATACTCTGATATTAAAGGAAAATGTAAGAAAGGAGCCAGAGAATTTGATGGAACAAAAGTATTTCTTGGAAATGGGATTTCTGAACTAAGCCGCAAGGAAATCTTCAATGGATTACCTGAACTGAAGTATGTCATCAGGTGTTTTGGGGAAATCAGCATCCTTTTTGTGGGTCAATGAAAATTACAAATAATGTAAAATGTATCTAGTTGCGTTATATGAGTTTTTTTTTTTGCTATAAATCCAACTGGAAAAAAATTGTTTTACCCATATATCCATGATTTTTGTTCAAAAAGGGTAACTGATCAAATTAAAGAGCCACATTAGGCAACCAGTTACATTTTAATTGTCAAATCATTTTACTTGTCCTTCTGAATTTTATTGTTTTTGAAATATTTTCATCTTTAAAAAACAATGCTCATTTTGATGAAGAATGAATTCGATGATCGATCTAGATCATTTTTTTTTTTTTTTGAGACGGAGTCTTGCTCTGTCATCTAGGCTGGAGTGCAATGGCATGATCTCAGCACACTGCAAGCTCTGCCTCCCAGGTTCACACCATTCTTCTGCCTCAGCCTCCTGAGTAGCTGGGACTACAGGTGCCTGCCACCACGCCCGGCTAATTTTTTGTATTTGTACTAGAGACGGGGTTTCACCGTGTTAGCCAGGATGGTCTCGATCTCCTGACCTCGTGATCAGCTCGCCTCGACCTCCCAAAGTGCTGAGATTACAGGCGTGAGGCACTGCGCTCATCCTATCCAGATCATTTTTAACATTCTTATTTGTCAAGAAAAAGTTTGATTTTAATATAAATTAAACATATTTTTTAATTAAAAATAAATTTTACCAGAAACCTAGCACTCACATGAATATTTGTGGTGAAAAATGAATGTTTAGGCTTGTTCAAACTAAATTAAAATACAGTCTGTTGTAAATCATTTCTGATTGCTAGTGGCCCTAAATAAATTGGTGGAAAGTCCAGGCTCTTATTTTACTTAGTTTTTTCAGGCTGTTTTGAGTTCAGTGGACAGCTCCATTACTCCAAAGTTCATGGCTGACATAGACATGCTAAAAACTGTGAATTTCTCTATTTACAATTGGACAGTATCCCTGATTGGTAGAACAGTTGTTCATGTTGTAACAGTTTGGGTTTGTAGTTGAAATTCATTCGTTCTTCTGAAGTTGACTGTTGGATTCCCTAGATCTAGGTAGCAGCACTTTCCAAATGACCAAGAACAAAGATTTTATTCTCCTTAGAAGGCTTCATGAATATAAAGATTATGCATATATCTGCTATATTTATCTTTGGACCTGTAATAGGTAATTGATATTTTGACTGCCTCCATTAGTTCATTGTTAATGGTATACTCTTCATTCTCTTAGGTTATTTGATGTGGTTCCAGTTATTGTGTTGAATAATGTTTTCTGAACAATGTTGTGAATAATTTTTTGTTATTGGAAGTTAGGAGGCAAACAACTTTCAGCCAACTTTTGGCCGAGCGCGGTGGCTCACTTCTGTAATTCCTGCACTTTGAGAGGCCAAGGTAGGCGGATCACTTGAGGTCAGGAGTTCAAGACCAGCCTGGCCAACACAGTGAAACCCCCATCTCTACTAAAAATACAAAAATAAGCTAGGTGTGGTGGTAGGTGCCTGTAATCTCAGCTACTCAGGAGGCTGAGGCAGGAGAATTGCTTGAACCCAGGAGGTTGCAGTGAGCCCGAGACTGTACCACTGCACTCCAGTCTGGGTGACACAGCGAGACTTCAGAATGTCAAAAAAGGAAAAAAAAAATCGATGTTTAAACTCAATGTATTCAGTTACACTTTTGCAAGTTTTGTCTCTTCCTGTGTGAGAAGCAGGCTGCTATGACAGAAATGCTACATGTACACCCTGTTTCTTATTTATGTTCCTTAAAAATTTTTAAACCAACACAACTAATGGTACAATTGTTTTTCAGTTAGTGAATTTGAGCCTTTTGCTTTCTTGAATTCCAGGTGGGTTGAATCATTCATAGATTCATGAAGGCAGGTTAATTTACTAACAGATTGCATTAATATATGCAATCTTATACTTTGCATTATAATATGGAGATATGTGGCTACAGAAATATTTTTTTTTTTTTTTTTTTGAGACGGAGTCTCGCTCTGTCGCCCAGGCTGGAGTGCAGTGGCCGGATCTCGGCTCACTGCAAGCTCCGCCTCCCGGGTTCATGCCATTCTCCTGCCTCAGCCTCCCGGGTAGCTGGGACTACAGGCGCCCGCCACCTTGCCCGGCTAGTTTTTTGTATTTTTTAGTAGAGACGGGGTTTCACCATGTTAGCCAGGCTGGTCTTGATCTCCTGACCTCGTGATCCGCCCATCTCGGCCTCCCAAAGTGCTGGGATTACAGGCTTGAGCCACCGCACCCGGCCTACAGAAATATTTTTTAAAGAAACATGCAATCTCATACCTGAATAATAATTGGCTTAAATTATTCTTTATTATGTTATTTTGAGTTCAGTAATTTATAGCACTCACTTGTTCTGGTAGGCATGTTCAGAAGGAGATAGTCAAAGAGCACCAGAACCTAAAGTGGCAGTTAGGAACTGAGTAGGATGACAGGTGTGAACATTTTCAAGTTTCAGTATTTTTTTAGAGGACTGGAGTCCTGCAAGTCAGAAAGTCATTTAAATTATGGAGTGATCAGACTCTGGAATTCAAGATATTCAATAATAGCTGTAGATTCTGGGTGTTGATCAAGGTAAGAGTACCAGGTGTCACAACAAAGGACTGACTTGCTTTGGTTTTTCTTTTAGAGACAGGGTCTTGCTCTGTCACTAAGTCTGGAGTGGTGCGATCAAAGCTCACTGTGACGTTGAATTCCTGAGCTCAAGTGATGCTCCTACTTCAGCCTCTGAGTAGCTAGTTCTATAGGCACATGACACCATGATCAGCTGATATTTTATTTTTATTTTTTCATACATATGGGGGTCTTGCTATGTTACCCAGTCTGGTCTTGAACTTCTGGTCTCAAGCAGTCCTCCCACCTTGGCCTCCCAAAGTGCTAGGATTATAGGGAGGAGATGCCACACCCAGCCAGGACTGGTTTTCAAATGTGAGTCAGTGACATTTCAGAAGCTTCGTTTGTATATTTTCTGCTCAGGGGCAGGGACTATTTGCCTTGGAAGTGAATACAGTGGTTTAATTTGTTCCTGACTGGAGCAGTGACTGAGTTTTAACCTCTGATTAAAAGTGCACATTCATGGATTTCAAGTGGTAAACAAATGAGTAAGGTGGTAAAGGGGTGGGAAGAGGAGGAAAAGGAGTCAGCATTTATTATATGCTAAAGGCTGTTAGAGCTGAGGGAGCCAGGCATAGTGGCTCATGCCCATTATCCCACGAGCTCCAGAAGCTGTGGCAGGAGGATTGCTTGAGGCTAGGAGTTTGATGCCAGTCTGGGCAACATAGTAAGACTCTGTACACACAGACACACACACACACACAACATAGTGAGACTTTGTCCACACACATGCACGCAAACACACACACTTACCTGGCGTGGTGGTGTGTGCCTGTAGTCCCAGCTACTGGGGAGGCTAAGGTAGGAGGATCACTTGAACCCAGTAGTTAGAGGCTGCAGTGAGCTATGATTGTGCCACTGTGCTCCAGCCTGGGTGAGAGAGTGAGACCCTGTGTCTAAAAATAAATAAATAAACAACAAAACCAAGGGGAGTTTATAATCATACACTGCAGTAATAGTCCACAGATATCTACTGACGTTATTTTACTGTAAAGACCAACATAAACTTATCCTGCCAACATTAGATAGAGTACACACCATCAGTGTAGATGCATCTCTGCCAAGATCAACTCATAAGCTGTTCTATAAGCTAGCTATGAACTTGTCTACTATACTGCTTCTAAGACTTATCTTTGCTCATCCTAATGGGTCTCTCCTTTGATTGTACCCTTAAACCAGGTTTAAGTCATGATTTTTAAAAACCATTTTATAAAAATTGTATTTATTTGGGTGCTCTGCCGCCCAGGCTGCAGTGCAGTGGCAGAATCATAACAAACTGCAGCCTCCAACTCCTGGGCTCAAGGGATCCCTCCGCTTCAGTCTCCCAAGTACCGGGACTACAGGTACATTCCACCATGCCTTGGCCATTTTTTAAATTTTGTGTAGAGATGTTGCCCAGGCTGGTGTCAAACTTCTGACCTCAAGTGATCCTCCTGTGCCAGTCTCTCAAAGTGCTGGGATTACAGGCATGAGCCACTGTGTCGGCCTAAATCCTGATTTTTATACTTAGACTGTACTTTTTTCTGTGCTGTCCTAATCCCCGGAACACTCTTTGAATTTCTCCTTTTGCTTGCTCTCTCTGGTTTGGCCTGACACACAAGGCCAGGCTTGGCTTTGTCTGACAGGATTTGGGTGTTCTTTCTCTGCTTCAGTAGCCTCTGACAACATCTCTGAGATTGTGATGTTTGTCTTGATGAGTCACTCTCCACCAGGCCATCCTGAGTCCTGGCCCTTCCTGTTCTGATCAGTTCCACTGCCACTCCTAAAATGGGACAAAGGTGGAAGAGGTTATCCTTGGGATTGTGTCAGTACTGGGCAATTATTCTATAAAGAGCTGACAGGAAGTAGTAAAGAATGAGGTAGTGTTTGCTTTTTAGTCTGTTCAAGTCTCTGTAGACATTTGTGCTTAAATGAAAAATTTATGTAACTTTTTCCTTTTTAGTTCTGATGGCTTCCTATTCTGCGGGTAAAAATTCAAAAACAATTAACAGGACTACTTTATGTATTTTGTTGTTGAATAAAAGAGTTCTTTTTTTTATTTTTTTATTTTTTGAGACAGAGTTTCACTCTTGTCGCCCAGGCTGGAGTGCAATGGTGCGATCTTGGCTCCCTGCAACCTTTGCCTCCCAGGTTCAAGTGATTCTCCTGTCTCAGCCTCCCAAGTAGCTGGGACTACAGGCACCCACCACCACGCTTGGCTAATTTTTTGTAGTTTTAGTAGAAACAGGGTTTGTCCATGTTGGTCGGGCTGGTCTTGAACTCCTGACCTCAAGTGATCCTCCCGCCTGTGCCTTCCAAAGTACTGGGATTACAGGCTTGAGCCACCGCACCCGGCCAAAAGAGTTCTTTAAAAGAGCATCTTATGTTTGACAGGCTATTTGAGAATGTTTCTGGAAACATAGTTTGTATAGACCCTGGAATTTATACGACTAATGTTAGATTTCCTATTTTTCAGAGGCATGGGCATAAGAATGACAGAACCAGTATATCTCAGCCCTTCATTTGACAATGTACTGCCCCATTACTTATTTTTACAAGTAAGTATGTATAAAAGTAAAATATTTAGTGACATTGAAACATACATCAGTGAATTATTTGAAATCTGGGATTTTTTAAAATTTAAGATTTGTTTTGGAGTCTGCTTATATACACTGATCTACCTTTGGTTAAGCAGTAAGAAAAAACTTTACAAGCATTCTTCTTTCTTTGGTTTTTCTCTGTTGATTTTTAAACTATTTTTTCTATCTTTCTTTGCCCAAAGGTGATTTATAACTGATTAAATATACTGCTTTCCATCTCAAAATATTAATCCCTGAATATTGCATGCATTTTATATACATGTGTAGTGTTCCATTAGTAAATCATTTGATTTGTTATAGTCTATTAGATGGGTAGTGTTATAACTCACAATATAAGAGGAAGATAACTGAAGACCAGATCTGTTAGGGCTCTTGTCCTATGTCACACTACTGGTAACTGGTGGTATCTGAATTCAAACCTTAAGTCCAAATGTTGTGTGCTGCCCCACCTTGTCTGTCCAGTAATTATTATTATTATTATTTTGAGACAGGCTCTCTGTTGTCTAGGCTGGAGTACAGTGGTACAGTCATAGCTCACTGTAAGCTCGAACTCCTGGGCTCAAGCAATCTTCCTGCCTTAGCCTCGCAAATAGTTGGGACCACAGGTGTGCACTACTATGCCCCACTGATTTGTTTGATGTTTTTGTAGAGATGGGGTCTCACTTTGTGGCCCAGACTGGTTTCAAACTCCTGGCCTCAAGTGATCCTCCTGCCTTGGCCTCCCAAAGTGTTGGAATTGTAGGCGTGAGCCACCATACCTGGCCTTTGCCCAGTATTTAGCCAACAGACATTTTATGAATTCAGAGATTATTTCTGGTGTGAACAAATGGAAAAACAGATGTTTATTATCTAATTGCACATTGGTGATGTTCTAACACATTAGAATATGTAATCTAACATATAATTGTTTATGAATCATTTTGGGGATTTTTGTTTGCTAATTTTAGTTTCAGTGTTTTTTTCGTGGTTGTTTATTATATAATTTATTTGAAACACTTGTTTTCATTTGGCAATGTAGCCCTGAGTCATTGCTAGTGGTACCTGCACTCCTTCAAGTTAGTAATGTTTAATGCAATGTTAGTTTTCTGTGTGGTTTGACAGTACCTGCTCATCTCATAGTTTAAAGTGTGTGTGGGTTTTGTTTTTTTGTTTTTGTCTTGTTTTGTGTTTTTTTTTTTTTCTGAGACAGAATCTTAATCTGTCACCCAGGTTGGAGTGCAGTGGCATGATCCTGGCTCACTGCAGCCTCAACCTCCCAGGCTCAGGTGATCCTCCCACCTCAGCCTCCTGGGTAGCTGGAACTACAGCATGCACCACCACAGCCAGCTAATTTTTTGTATTTTTAGTAGAAATGGGGTTTTGCCATATTGTCCAGGCTGGTCTTGAATTCCTGGGCTCAAGTGGTCATCTCGATTTGGCCTTCCAAAGTTCTGGGATTACAGGCATTAGCCACCGTGCCTGGTCATTATTTAGTTTTGAGTTTATAAAAAGAAATCTAGTATAGTGCAAATTTTCTTTTTACATTTTTTGCTATCTGTAGCAGCATTCTTTCATCTTAAAATCAGTTTAATGATGACTTTATGAAATATTGTGAGTCATTTTGTGATTCATACTGTCCAGACTACCATAGAGCCATATTCTTTGTCACCTAATAGCAAGGGACATAAGAATTTCCTGCCAGAATAAAACTTTTGTGTCTGAGGGCAGAGTTTAACTTTTTGTCGTTTCTCTAGTGAAAGCTGTTTTATTTTATGTAGTCTATTTTGATGGGCAGTTTCTGATGGCCAGTGAAACTTATAAGGGATACTAATGGTAATCGCAGCTAACACTGACTGAGTGCTTATTATTGTGGTCCATGTACTGAGCTGAGTGTTTTACGTATATTTTTTCATTTACTTCTTACAAACCATCAGTTTCATAGAGAAGGAAATAGAGGCTTAGAAAATTAAAGTGCGTGGTAGGCATTAGTAGTTTTTGGGCGATTAGAGGAGTGGTTTGCTGTATGCTGCATAGGTAAAAATTTGCAGAGTCAAAATTTGAATCCAGGTCTTTCTGATTTCAAGCCTATATTTTTGGCCCCATGCCAGTGCTCCAGAAGTAACCCATGGAAGATCTGCATCTGAATCACCTGCAGGGCCTTTTGAAAATGCAGTTCTTGGGTCCTAAGTTAGATTTACTGAGATCCAAGTTCAGGGGGTGAGGACTTTAAACAGTTCACGTATTACATTAAATTTCTCAAGTGCTTCTTTGACAATTTCCCAAAAACTCTGTGGTCAGTGTTGAGTTAGTATTAGTTGATCTTTTTATGTTATATCTTCCTTTTCAAACTGGTTCAGGACTACCAGATTCTTAACTGGGTCTTATCCATAAAATCTAAATAGCTTAATTCAGTGCAGACCAGAACCAGGTGATACTCGTTTCTCTAAGGAAAATTCTGAAAGAACGTGCAGAACAGTACGTTTAAGAAGAATGTGGAATTTTAAAAATGTATTATTATCCTTAAATTTTTACATACGTAAAGATTCTCACAGATGGAACAAGTTTCACATTTACATATAATGGTAATATAAAACGCATTTGGAATGTTTCAACAAGTTGCCTTTCTTTTCAGACAAACCTACTTGAATATTCAAGTGACTATAAAGTGGATTAAATGACAGTGTCTAAAAGTACATCATGTGAGAGGCATCATTTAAATGAAGTACTTTTCAATAGTGTTAAATCATTGCAATAGTTGCTGATACTTTAATAACAAATTGAAAATTATTTTTGCTTTTGTCAGTATCCATGCTTTACTTCTCTAATAGCTAAGAAGCTCCTGGTAGCCATAATTAGCAGTTTTCATTTTGGTTTTAGAAATTGATTAACTTAGATCTAATATGGAAGATGCCCAAGCCTTTCACAGGTCTCAGCCAACAAAGGGAGCCTCGTTATCTCATAAATTTTATAATGTAATCACGCCATTCACCAAGACTGCAGTACATTTGTATGTATCAAATCACTTGGAAAACTTGTGCTATAGGTACCTAGAGTCTATTCCTGGATTTTTTTTTTTAAATAAAGATTTTTTTCCTACTTTCTCTCATAAGGTTGAAAAGTTTTTATTTTAGAGTAATTTCAGAATTACAGAATAGAATTTTAGAATTATAGATTTGCAAAGATAGTCATTTCTATATACCCTTCACCTAGTTTCTCTTAAGGGTAATATACTACCATGGTACATTTGATAAAACTTAGAAACCAACACTGGTGTGTTACTATGTTACGAATGTTGTGGGCGATAACTGCAAATGCTGTGAATACCACATTACCATAAACTCCAAGTGAATTCAGATTTCACCAGTTTTTCTCATAATGTCCTATTTATGTTTAGGATCCAATCCAGGATCCCACACTGCATTTAATCATGATGTTTCTTCTGGCCTGTGATAGTTGCCCAGTCTTGCCTTGTTTTTAAGACCTTGACAGTTTTGAGACTCAGGTATTTCGTTGAATGTCCCTCATTTTGGATTCATCTAGGCTGGGGTTGTTGGATTTTTGAGAAGAATACCACAGAGATGAAGTGTCCTTATCATATTAGGGGGTACATGTCATTTGTATTTATTTATATATTTTTAGACGGAGTTTTGCTCTTGTTGCCCAGGCTGGAGTGCAATGGCATGATCTCCACTCACTGCAACCTCCACCTCTTGGGTTCAAGTGATTCTCTTGCCTCAGCTTCCTGAATAGCTGGGATTACAGGCATGTGCCACCACATCCAGCTAATTTTGTATTTTTAGTAGAGACTGGGTTTCTCCATCTTGGTCAGGCTGGTCTCGAACTCCCGACCTCAGGCGATCTGCCTGCTTTGGCCTCCCAAAGTGCTGGGATTACAGGCATGAGCCACCACGCCTGGCCATCTCACAGTTCTTGAGGATGTACTCATGGATGTATTGTTCAGTCTTTTGTTAAGAATGAATTGAAACCTTTAAGCTTTAAGAGGCACAATTGGGAGGATCCCAAATTTGAGCCTAGCCTAAGTAAAATAATGAGACTCTGTCTCCAAAATAACCAAATAAATAACTCCATGCTTATTAGACTCTCTTTTTCTTACCAAGTAATTTTAGAAATGAGTTATTTTGTGATACTATTCCATCTGTTTTATTCAAGGCTGTCATTCTATAGTAAGTAGTCCTTATATAATTAATACTAATAACAAATTAATGATTTAATATGACTTACTGCTATAGATGAGGTATGTTTTGGTCATATAATCTCATAATATATTTTTAGGTGCCAGTCAGAAACAGCCAGGTTTGGGGGTTTTTTGTTGTTGTTGTTTGTTTGTTTGTTGCATTTTAATTCGTTTCCTATTGAAATGTGGTGGAGGCAGGGACCCAAACATGCCTTTTGGATGATTTAGCAGCATAAAACAAGGCGTCTTAAATGAGAGTTAGATGACAAGGTGGCCAAAATGGCAAAGTTATATTCTTGGTTAACTGGAAGAAACCAGTTATTTATTATTTATGTGTTCCCAAGTGGAGTTTAAATTATTAAAGTGAACAGTGCTGAGACTGAAGTACTCTCAGATGGTATGCCTATATGAAAATGGCATGCTTTTGCACTAAAATGTTGAGTAGTGACCACTGAGACCAAAATTTTGTATGTTTTTTGGGAAAAAGATCCAGAGTAGTCGTGTAATTTTAGAGGTCTCTGGCTTCCAGAATGTTGAGAACCGTTGGGATTCAGAAAAGGAAATAATGTGGGTTATTTATTTATTTATTTTTGCTGGTACCCAGAAAATACTGATAAGGCAGAAACCCTGAGTTGAGTGAAAAGTGTGTCATGTATGTTTTTGTGCAGGTGGTGTGTATGTAAGTCCTGGGAGATCATAGGATATTCTAGGAAATTGTGAATTTCCTAACCTGAGTATATTTATGAAAACCGTCCTCTTGGCAGACGTGAGGATGCTATAGTGGATTACCCCCAAAAGATTCTTTATATTCTCTGGTTCTCAGAAATGCTTTAGGATTATTGATAATCAATTACATTTTTTTCCTTATAGAATTTGCCATCTGCCTTAGTAACTCATGTACTAAATCCTCAACCTGGAGAGAAGATTCTAGACTTGTGTGCAGCACCTGGAGGGAAAACAACACACATTGCAGCACTAATGCATGATCAGGTGAGACCGTCTTCACAGCAAAACCACTCTCAAAGTAGTGTATATTTCACAGTGTGTAATTTCTGAAACATAGAGCCATTCACAGTCTCATTTAGTTCAGATTCAGCCAAAATGAAAACTATTCAGTTATGTCTGTCAGTCATTACATACTAAGCTCAGTAGACAATGATCATTTATGAAGACTGTCTCAAGACCTTCTTGAATTTTACAATTTCCTAATATGATTATAGACTTCTGTTATAAAATTAAATTTAATACATTTAGAGATTATTTCATATTCATATAAGATTTAGTACTTGTTTAAACTATTAATATATATTCTGCCATTAAAAACTAATTTCACAGTACAATATCAAAGTGTGAAATATGTGTATGTTAAGATATATAAACATAGTTCTATAATACATAAACATACACATACATATAGAATATTTGCTATTTAAAGTTATCATTTTGGTCTAAGAAATATCTCTAATAGAAAAGGATATTTTTTAAATACTGAGAATGAGAATCAAAAAAAAGAAAAGGATATTTGTTGTTTAAATTTTGAGGAATGTAATACTCATTAGAGAGGATATGCCTGTCTGCTTATTTATACTCTTTTTTGCCTGAAAAGAATTTAAGGTGGTAACAAAAACTCTTGAAGGAAAAATGCATTAAATACCACTAGGGCCTAAAATAAAGCACCTGAAATAAGAAGAGTTGATTTTGTGGAGTTGCGATGTTTAATGCAAATTGTTTTTCAGTTTATATGGAAGATTAAAGATTGATCATGATAGGAATTGAGAAAGTGTTAATTCTCCATTAAATTATGGCATATTTATTGTATTTGCTTGAAGGTAATTATTCACAGAGATTTGATTCCCTCTTAGTAAAAAAGTCTTTCCAAAGGGAGTCTGGATATTATGGGTGTGTCAATTTTCTGTTGGTTTTATGATATGTGAAGACACAAAATTGTGGCGGCATAAAACTAAACATTTTGGGGGCTCAGGAGTCTGTGGGTTTCAGCTGATCGCTGCTGGGCTCACTTGTGGACTGGTCAGCTGCAGGTGAATTAGGTGTTTTTGATTATCTTGGCTGCGCCTATTCACCTGGGCTTGGATGGTTGTTGGCTCATCTAAAGTGGCCTCAGCTGAGACGACAAGGATGCCGATGTGTAGGTTCTCCTCTGGCTAGGACCAGCAGACTAGCCAAGCAGAGGGCAATAGTTGGGGTCTGGTGATGGTAGAGAGCAAAACAGAGCAAGTCCAGCTGTTCAAGTGCTTTTTATGGTATTAAAAAATATCTCTGTTTACATCATATTTACTGTCATCCTGTTTATTGGCCGAAACAAATCACATGGCTGAATCCGATCAGAGTGGCAGCATATTGGGTATTGCAGGCTTATCTAGTGAAGGAGGAATGTACATTCAAAGTTGAAGAATTGAGGCTATGTAGGCAGTCAGCCACAGTGGGGCAGCAATGCAGCCACAAACAACCGGAATAGAAATATTTGAGCCAGAATTGGATTATGAGGTTAAGAGATCGAGACCATCCTGGTCAACAACGTGTGAAACCCTGTCTCTATTAAAAATACAAAAAAAAAGTAGCTGGGTGTGGTGGCATGTGCCTGTGGTCCCAGCTACTTGGGAGGCTGAGGCAGCAGAATCGCTTGAACCTGGGAGGCAGAGGTTGCAGTGAGCCAAGATCACGCCACTGCACTCCAGCCTTGCGACAGAGTGAGACTCCATCTCAAAAGAAAAAGAAAATTTTGAGCCAGAAATGAATCGTAAATTTTGTTGCTGCTTTTGTTGTTTGTTTTAGTAGGTAAGGAAGTCTTTTATGACTGCAGCCTCCAGGCTTGTAGTTTTATAGAAGTAGCCTTCAGCTAGTTTCTCCTTTACTGTGTAATACGTTTGAACCTTATTCTAGCTGTTGACCACTTTTCGAGCTCAAATCACTTTAAATGGTTTTCCTGCTCATCAAGATATTAATTGAAAGTGTCTATCACTAAACCTGGTAGTATTTGAGGAATATTTACAAATTTTCTGCACTGTAGGCTATGCCATTGCTGCATATGGCATACAAGGGCAGTATAAAAGAAAGGGGAAAAAAAGCAAGAAAATACATAGAAGAGTCATTCTCACTGTATTTGCAATTTCATTTCATAGAATGTTTTAAAATATATGAATGTCACAAGGCTGGCTGGCTGGCTTTCTTTCTTTCTTTCTTTCTCTCTTTCTCTCTTTCTTTGTTGCTCTGTTGCTCTGGCTGGAGTGCACTGTGGCCCAATCTTGGCCTTACTGCAACCTCCGCCTCCCAAGTTCCAGTGATTCTCATGCCTCAGCCTCCCAAGTAGTGGGAATTACAGGTGCATACCACCACGCCCAAATAATTTTTGTATTTTTAGTAGAGACAGGGTTTCACCATGTTGGTCAGGCTGGTTTCAAACTCCTGGCCTCAAGTGATCTGCCTGCATCAGCCTCCCAAAGTGCTGGCATTACAGGCATGAGCCACTGCACCCGGCCCACAATGCATTCTTAACATTTTGGCCTCTTTTTTTTTTTTTTTTTTTGAGACGGAGTCTCACTGTGTCGCCCAGGCTGGAGTGTAGTGGCTGGATCTCAGCTCACTGCAAGCTCCGCCTCCCGGGTTTACACCATTCTCCTGCCTCAGCCTCCCGAGTATCTGGGACTACAGGCGCCCGCCACCTCGCCTGGCTAGTTTTTTGTATTTTTTAGTAGAGACAGGGTTTCGCCGGGTTAGCCAGGATGGTCTCGATCTCCTGACCTTGTGATCCGCCCATCTCGGCCTCCCAAAGTGCTGGGATTACAGGCTTGAGCCACAGCGCCCGGCCTGTTTTTTTTTGTTTTGTTTTGTTTTTTTGGTTTTTTTTGTTTTAAATTGTGCTTTAAGTTCTGCAATACACCTGCAGAATGTGCAGGTTTCTTACATAGGTATACATGCGCCATGGTGGTTGGCTGTACCTATCAACCCGTTATCTAGGTTTTATGCCCCGCATGCTTTAGGTATTTGTCCTAATGCTATCCCTCCCCTTGCCTCCAACCCTCTGACAGGTCCCCGTGTGTGATAGTCCCCTCCCTGTGTCCATGTGTTCTCATTGTTCAACTCCCACTTATGAGTGAGAACATGCAGTGTTTGGTTTTCTGTTCCTGTGTTAGTCTGCTGAGAATGATAGCTTCCAGCTTAATCCATGTCCCTGCAAAGGACAGGAACTCATTGTTTTTTATGGCTGCTTAGTATTCATGGTGTATATGTGCCACATTTTCTTTATCCAGTCTGTCATTGATGGGCATTTGGGTTAGTTCCATGTCTTTGCTATTGTGAATAGTGCTGCAGTAAACATACGTGTGCATGTGTCTTTATAGTGGAATGATTTATAATCCTTTGGGTATATGTCCAGTAATGGGATTGCTGGGTCAAATGGTATTTCTGGTTCTAGATCCTTGAGGAATCGCCACACTGTCTTCCACAGTGGTTGAACTAATTTACAATCCCACCAACAGTGTAAAAGCATTCCTATTTCTCCACATCCTTGCCAACAACTGTTGTTTCCTGACTTTTCTTTTTTTTTTTTTTTTTTTTTTTTTTGAGACGGAGTCTCGCGCTGTGTCACCCAGGCTGGAGTGCAGTGGCGCGATCTCGGCTCACTGCAAGCTCCGCCTCCCAGGTTCACGCCATTCTCCTGCCTCAGCCTCCGAGTAGCTGGGACTACAGGCGCCCGCCACCACGCCTGGCTAGTTTTTTGTATTTTTTTTTAAGTAGAGACGGGGTTTCACCATGTTAGCCAGGATGGTCTCAATCTCCTGACCTCGTGATCCACCCGCCTCGGCCTCCCAAAGTGCTGGGATTACAGGCTTGAGCCACCGCGCCCGGCCAATACTGGTGTGAGATGGTATCTCATTGTGGTTTTAATTTGCATTTCTCTAATGACCAGTGATGATGGGCATTTTTTCATGTGTTTGTTGGCTGCATAAATGTTGTCTTTTGAGAATTGTCTGTTCATATCCTTCATCTACTTTTTGATGGGGTTGTTTTTTTTCTTGTAAATTTGTTTAAGTTCCTTGTAGATTCTGGATATTAGACCTTTGTCAGATGGGTAGATTGCAAAAATTTTCTCCCATTCTATAGGTTGCCTGTTCACTGTGACGATAGTTTCTTTTGCTGTGCAGAAGCTCTGTAGTTTAATTAGATCCCATTTGTGAATTTTGGCTTTTGTTGCCATTGCTTTTGGTGATTTAGTCATGAAGTTTTTTCCTATGCCTGTGTCCTGAATGGTATTGCCTAGGTTTTTTTCTAGGGTTTTTATGGTTTTGGGTATTATATTTAAGTCTTTAATCCATCTTGAGTTAATACTTGTGTAAGGAAAGGGTCCAGTTTCTGTTTTCTGCATATGGACAGCCAGTTTTCCCAGCACCATTTATTAAATAGGGAATACTTTCACCATTGCTTGTTTTTGTCAGGTTTGTCAAAGATCTGATGGTTGTAGATGTGTGTTGTTATTTCTGAGGTCTCTGTTCTGTTCCATTGGTCTATATATCTGTTTTGGTACTAGTACCATGCTGTTTTGGTTACTGTAGCCTTGTAGTATAGTTTGAAGTCAGGTAGTGTGATGCCTCCATTGTTGTTCTTTTTGCTTAGGATTGTCTTGGCTATATGGGCCCTTTTTTTGTTCCATGTGAAGTTTAAAGTAGTTTTTTTCTAATTCTGCTAAGAAAGTCAGTCTTTGCTTGATGGGAATAGCATTGAATCTATAAATTACTTTGGGCATTATGGCATTTTCACATAATTGATTCTTCCTATCCATGAGTGTGGAATTTGTTTCCATTTGTTTGTGTCCTCTCTTATTTCCGTGAATAGTGGTTTGTAGTTCTCCTTGAAGAGGTCTTTCACATCCCTTGTAAGTTGTATTTCTAGGTATTCTATTCTCTTAGTAGCAATTGTGAATGGGAGTTCACTCATGATTTGGCTCTCTGCTTGTCTGTTGGTGGTGTAAAGGAATGCTTGTGATTTTTGCATACTGATTTTGTATCCTGAGGCTGCTGAAGTTACTTATCAGCTTATGTAGTTTTTGAGCTGAGATGATGGGGTTTTCTACATATACAGTCATGTCATCTGCAAACAGAGACAACTTGACTTCCTCTCTTCCTATTTGAATACTCTTTATTTCTTTCTCTTGCCTGATTAGCCTGGCCAGAACTTGCAATACTGTGTTGAATAGGAGTGGTGAGAGAGGGCATCCTTGTCTCCTGCTGGTTTTCAAAGGGAATGCTTCCAGCTTTTGCCCATTCAGTATGATATTGGCTATGGGTTTCTCACAAATAGCTCTCATTATTTTGAGATGTTCCATCAATACCTAGTTTATTGAGAGTTTTTAACATGAAGGGATGTTGAATTTTATCAAAGGCCTTTTCTGTATCTATTGAGATAATCATGTGGGATTACGTTTGTTGATTTGAGTATGTTGAACCAGCCTTGCATCCCTGGGATGAAGCTGACTTGATTGTGGTGGATAAGCTCTTTGATGTACTGCTGGATCCGGTTTGCCAATATTCTATTGAGGATTTTTGCATCGATATTCATCAAGGATATTGGCCTGAAATTTTCTTGTTTTGTTGTGTATCTGCCAGGTTTTGGTATCAGGATGATGCTGGCCTCTTAAAATGAGTTAGGAATAATTTTGTATTGTTTGGAATCATTTCAGAAGAAATGGTGTCAGCTTCTCTTGGTACCTCTGATAGAATTTGGTTATGAATCCATCTGGTCCTGGGCTTTTTTTGGTTGGTAGGCTATTACCGACTCAATTTCAGAACATGTTATTGGTCTATTCAGGTATTTGACTTCTTCCTGGTTTAGTTTTGGGAGGGTGTATGTGTCCAGGAATTGATCCATTTCTTCTAGATTTTCTAGGTTATTTGCATGGAGGTGTTTATAGTATTCTCTGATGGCAGTTTGTATTTCCGTGGGATCAGTAGTGATATCCCCTTTATCATTTTTTATTGTGTTGATTCTTCTCTCTTTTCTTCTGTGTTAGTCTAGATAATGGTCTATCTATTTTGTTAATCTTTTCAAAAAACCAGCTCCTGGATTCATTGATTCTTTGAAGGGTTTTTCATGTCTCTCTCTCCTTCATTTCTGCTCTTAGTTGTTTCTTGTTTTCTGCTAGCTTTTGTTGGCTCTTGCTCCTCTAGTTCTTTTAATTGTGATGTTTGGGTGTTGATTTCAGATCTTTCCAGCTTTCTGATGTGGGCATTTAGTGCTATAAATTTCCCTCTTAACACTGCTTTAACTGTGTCCCAGAGATTCTGGTACATTGTCTCTTTGTTCTCATTGGTTTCAAATAACTTCTTTATTTTTGCCTTAATTTTATTATTTACCCAGTAGTCATTCGGGAGCAAGTTGTTCAATTTCCATGTAGTTGTGTGGTTTTGAGTGAGTTTTTTGTTTTTTTTTTTTAATTCTAGGGTACATGTGCACAACGTGCAGGTTTGTTACATATATATACATGTGCCATGTTCGTGTGCTGCACCCATTAACTCTTCATTTACATTAGGTATATCTCCTAATGCTATCCCTCCCCACTACCCCCTGCCCACAATAGGACCCGGTGTGTGATGCTCCCCTTCCTGTGTCCAGGTGATCTCATTGTTCAATTCCCACCTATGAGTGAGAACATGCGGTATTTGGTTTTCTGTTCTTGTGATAGTTTGCTGAGAATGATGGTTTCCAGTTGCATCCATGTCCCTACAAAGGACACGAACTCATCGTTTTTTATGGCTGCATAGTATTCCATGGTGCATATGTGCCACATTTTCTTAATCCAGTCTGTCACTGATGGACATTCGGGTTGATTCCAAGTCTTTGCTATTGTGAACAGTGCTGCAATAAACATATGTGTGCATGTGTCTTTATAGCAGCATGACTTATAATCCTTTGAGTATATCCCCAGTAATGGGTTGGCTGGGTCATGGTATTTCTAGTTCTAGATCCTTGAGGAATCGCCACACTGTTTTCCACAGTGGTTGAACTAGTTTACAGCCCCAACAGTGTAAAAGTGTTCCTATTTCTCCACATCCTCTCCAGCACCTGTTGTTTCCTGACTTTTTAATGCTTGCCATTCTAACTGGTGTGAGATGGTATCTCATTGTGGTTTTGATTTGCATTTCTCTAATGGCAAGTGATGATGAGCATTTTTTTCATGTGTCTGTTGGCCATATGAATGTCTTCTTTTGAGAAGTATCTATTCATATCCTTTGCCCACTTTTTGATGGGGTTGTTTGTTTTTTTCTTGTAAATTTGTTTGAGTTCTTTATAGGTCCTGGATATTAGCCCTTTGTCAGATGAGTAGATTGCAAAAATCTTCTCCCATTCTGTAGGTTGCCTGTTCACTCTGATGGTAGTTTCTTTTGCTGTGCAAAAGCTCTTTAGTTTAATTGGATCTCATTTGTCAATTATGGTTTTGTTGCCGTTGCTTTTGGTGTGTTAGACGTGAAGTCCTTGCCAATGCCTATGCCCTGAATGGTATTCCCTAGGTTTTCTTCTAGGGTTTTTATAGTTTTAGGTCTAACATTTAAGTCTCTAATCCATCTTGACTTAATTTTTGTATAAGGAGTAAGGAAAGGATCCAGTCTCAGCTTTCTACATATGGCTAGCCAATTTTCCCAGCACCATTTATTAAATAGGGACTCCTTTCCCCAATTCTTGTTTTTGTCAGGTTTGTCAAAGATCAGATGGCTGTAGATGTGTGGTATTATTTCTGAGGGCTCTGTTCTGTTCCATTGGTCTATATCTCTGTTTTGGTACCAGTACCATGCTGTTTTGGTTACTGTAGCCTTGTAGTATAGTTTAAGTCAGGTAGCGTGATGCCTCCAGCTTTGTTCTTTTTGCTTAGGATTGTCTTGGCAATGCGGGGTCTTTTTTGGTTCCATATGAACTTTAAAGCAGTTTTTTCCAATTCTGTGAAGAAACTCACTGGTAGCTTAATGGGGATGGCATTGAATCTATAAATTACCTTGGGCATTATGACCATTTTCACAATATTGATTCTTCCTGTCCATGAGCATGGTATGTTCTTCCATTTGTTTGTGTCCTCTTTTATTTCACTGAGCAGTGGTTTGTAGTTCTCCTTGAAGAGGTCCTTTACATCCCTTGTAAGTTGGATTCCTAGGTATTTTATTCTCTTTGAAGCTATTGTGAATGGGAGTTCATTCATGATTTGGCTCTCTGTCTGTTACTGGTGTATAAGAATGCTTGTGATTTTTGCACATTAATTTTGTATCCTGAGACTTTGCTGAAATTGCTTATCAGCTTAAGGAGATTTTGGGCTGAGACAATGGGGTTTTCTAAATATACAATCATGTCATCTGCAGACAGGGACAATTTGACTTCTTTTCCTAACTGAATACCCTTTATTTCTTTCTCTTGCCTGATTGCCCTAGCCAGAACTTCCAACACTATGTTGAATAGGAGTGGTGAGAGAGGGCATCCCTGTCTTGTGCCAGTTTTCAAAGGGAATGCTTCCAGTTTTTGCCCATTCAGTATGATATTGGCTGTGGGTTTGTCATAAATAGCTCTTATGATTTTGAGATATGTTCCATCAATACCGAATTTATTGAGAGTTTTTAGCATGAAGGGCTGTTGAATTTTGTCAAAGGCCTTTTCTGCATCTATTGAGATAATCATGTGGTTTTTGTCTTTGGTTCTGTTTATATGCTGGATTATGTTTATTGATTTGCATATGTTGAACCAGCCTTGCATCCCAGGGATGAAGCCCACTTGATCATGGTGGATAAGATTTTTGATGTGCTGCTGGATTCTGTTTGCCAGTATTTTATTGAGGATTTTTGCATCTGTGTTCATCAAGGATATTGGTCTGAAATTCTCTTTTTTTGTTGTGTCTCTGCCAGGCTTTGGTATCAGATTGATGTTGGCCTCATAAAATGAGTTAGGGAGGATTCCCTTTTTTATTATTGATTGGAATAATTTCAGAAGGAATGGTACCAGCTCCTCCTTGTATCTCTGGTAGAATTCGGCTGTGAATCCATCTGGTCCTGGACTTTTTTTGGTTGGTAGGCTACTAATTATTGCCTCAATTTCAGAGCCTGCTATTGGTCTATTCAGGGATTCAACTTCTTCCTAGTTTAGTCTTGGGAGAGTGTAAGTGTCCAGGAAATTATCCATTTCTTCTAGGTTTTCTAGTTTATTTGCATAGAGGTGTTTATAGTATTCTCTGATGGTAGTTTGTATTTCTGTGGGGTCGGTGGTGATATCCCCTTTATCATTTTTTATTGCGTCTATTTGATTCTTCTCCCTTTTCTTCTTTATTAGTCTTGTGAGCGGTCTATCAATTTTGTTGATCTTTTCAAAAAACCAGCTCCTGAATTCATTGATTTTTTGGAGGGTTTTTTGTGTCTCTATCTCCTTTAGTTCTGCTCTGATCTTAGTTATTTCATGCCTTCTGCCAGCTTTTGAATGTGTTTGCTCTTGCTTCTCTAGTTCTTTTAATTGTGATGTTAGGGTGTCAATTTTAGATCTTTCCAGCTTTCTCTTGTGGGCATTTAGTGCTATAAATTTCCCTCTACACACTGCTTTAAATGTGTCCCAGAGATTCTGGTATGTTGTATCTTTGTTCTCATTGGTTTCAAAGAACATCTTTATTTCTGCCTTCATTTCGTTATGTACCCAGTAATCATTCAGGAGCATGTTGTTCAGTTTCCATGTAGTTGAGTGGTTTTGATTTTCTTAGTCCTGAGTTCTAGTTTGATTGCCCTGTGGTCTGAGAGACAGTTTGTTGTAATTTCTGTTCTTGTACATTTGCTGAGGAGTGCTTTACTTCCAACTTTGGAATAAGTGCGATGTGGTCAATTTTGGAATAAGTGCGATGTGGTGCTGAGAAGAATGTATATTCTGCTGCTTTGGGGTGGAGAGTTCTGTAGATGTCTCTTAGGTCCGCTTGGTGCAGAGTTGAGTTCAATTCCTGGATATCCTTGTTAACTTTTTGTCTTATTGATCTGTCTAATGTTGACAGTGGGGTGTTAAAGTCTCCCATTATTATTGTATGGGAGTCTAAGTCTCTTTGTAAGTCTCTAAGGACTTGCTTTATGAATCTGGGTGCTCCTGTATTGGGTGCATATATATTTAAGATAGTTAGCTCTTACTGATGAATTGATCCCTTTACCATTATGTAATGGCCTTCTTTGTCTCTTTTAATCTTTGATTTTTTAAAGTCTGTTTTATCAGAGTCTAGGATCGCAACCCCTGCTTTTTTTTGTTCTCCATTTGCTTGGTAGATCTTCCTTCATCCCTTTATTTTGAGCCTATATGTGTCTCTGCATGTGAGATGGGTCTCCTGAATACAGCAAACTGATGGGTCTTGACTCTTTATCCAATTTGCCAGTCTGTGTCTTTTAATTGGACCATTTAGTCCATTTACATTTAGGGTTAATATTGTTATGTGTGAAGTTGATCTTGTCATGATATTAGCTGGTTATTTTGCTCGCTAGTTGATGCAGTTTCTTCTTAGCATCGATGGACTTTACATTTTGGCATGTTTTTGCAATGGCTGGTACCTGTTGTTCCTTTCCATGTTTAGTGCTTCCTTCAGGATCTCTTGTAGGGCAAGCCTGGTGATGACAAAAGCTCTAAGCATTTGCTTATCTGTAAAGGATTTTATTTCTCCTTCACTTATGAAACCTAGTTTGGCTGGATATGAAATCTGGGTTTAAAATTCTTTTCTTTAAGAATGTTGAATATTGGCCCCCACTCTCTTCTGGCTTGGAGAGTTTCTGCCGAGAGATCAGCTGTTAGTCTGATGGGCTTCCCTTTGTGTGTAACCCGACCTTTCTCTCTGGTTGCCCTTAACATTTTTTCCTTCATTTCAGCTTTGGTGAATCTGACAATTATGTGTCTTGGAGTTGCTCTTCTTGAGGAGTATCTTTGTGGCGTTCTCTGTATTTCCTGAATTTGAGTGTTGGCCTGCCTTACTAGGTTGGAGAAATTCTCCTGGATGATATCCTGCAGAGTGTTTTCCAACTTGATTCGATTTTCCCCATCTCTTTCAGACACACCAATCTGACATAGATTTGGTCTTCACATAATCCCATACTTCTTGGAGGCTTTGTTCATTTCTTTTTACTCTTTTTTCTCCACACTTCTCTTCTCGCTTCATTTCATTCATTTGATCTTCAATCGCTTTCTTCCAGTTGATTGAGTCAGTTACTGAAGCTTGTGCATTTGTCAAGTATTTCTCATGTCATGGTTTTCATCTCTATCAGTTCTTTAAAGTCTTCTCTGCATTGATTATTCTAGTTATCCATTCATCCATTCTTTTTTCAAGGTTTTTAGTTTCTTTGTGCTGGTTACGTAGTTCCTCCTTTAGCTCTGAGAAGTTTGATCGACCGAAGCCTTCTTCTCTCAACTTGTCAATGTCATTCTCCGTCCAGCTTTGTTCTGTCACTGGCGATGAGCTGTGTTCCTTTGGAGGGGGAGATGCGCTCTGATTTTTTGAATTTCCAGCTTTTCTGCCCTGCTTTTTCCCCATATTTGTGGTTTTATCTGCCTTTGGTCTTTGATGATGGTGACGTACTGATGGGGTTTTGGTGTGGGTGTCCTTTCTGTTTGTTAGTTTTCCTTCTAACAGTAAGGGCTCTCAGCTGTAGGTCTGTTGGAGTTTGCTTGGGGTCCACTCTAGACCCTGTTTGCCTGGGTATCGGCAGCGGATGCTACAGAAGATGCTTGGGGTCCACTCTAGACCCTGTTTGCCTGGGTATCGGCAGCAGATGCTACAGAAGATAGAATATTGCTGCACAGCGAATGTTGCTGTCTGATTCTCGCTCTGGAAGCTTCATCTCAGCGGTGTACCCTGCCATGTGAGGTATGAGGTGTAGGTCTGCCCCTAGTGGGGGATGTCTCCCAGTTAGGCTACTCAGGGGTGAGGGACTCACTTGAGCAGGCAGTCTGTCCGTTCTCAGATCTCAACCTCCGTGCTGGGAGATCCACTGCTCTCTTCAAAGCTATCAGACAGGGGCATTTACCTCTGCCAAGGTTTCTGCTGCTTTTTGTTTAGCTATGTCCTGTCCCCAGAGGAGCAGTCTACAGAGGCAGGCCGACCTCCTTGAGCTACGGTGAGCTCCACCCAATTCGAGCTTCCAGGTGTCTTTGTTTACCCACTTAAGCCTCAGCAATGGCAGGCGTCCCTCCCCCAGCCTTGCTGCTGCGTTGCAGTTAGATGTCAGACTGCTATGCTAGCAATGAGGGAGGCTCCATGGGTGTGGGACTCTCCAGGCCAGGTGTGGGATATAATCTCCTGGTGTGCCATTTGCTAAGACCCTTGGTAAAGCGCAGTGTTAGGGTGGGAGTTACCCAATTTTCCAGGTGTTGTCTGTCTCAGTTTCCCTTGGCTAGGAAAAGGGATTCCCTTCCCCCTTGTGCTTTCCAGGTGAGGCAATGCCTTGCCCTGCTTCTGCTCTCGCTGGTCGGGCTGCACCCGCTGACCAGCACCGATTTTCCGGCACTCCCTAGTGAGATGAACCCGGTACCTTAGTTGAAAATGCAGAAATCACCCTTCTTCTGTGTCTCTCATGCTGGGAGCTGGAGGCTGGAGCTGTTCCTATTTGACCATTTTGGGCACGCCCCCTTGAGGAGTTTCTTAATCCTGAGTTCTAGTTTGATTGCACTGTGATCTGAGAGACTGTTATTTATTTCCATTCTTTTGCATTTGCTGAGGAGTGTTTTACTTCCAGTTATGTGGTTGATTTTAGAATAAGTGCCATTTGGCTCTGAGAAGAATGTATATTCTGTTGATTTGGGGTGGAGAGTTCTGTAGATGTCTATTAGGTTCACTTGATCCAGAGGTGAGTTCAAGTCCTGAATATCCTTGTTAATTTTCTGTCTCATTGATCTAATATTAACAGTAGGGTGTTAAAGTCTCCCATTATTATTGTGTGGGAGTCTAAGTCTCTTTGTAGGTCTCTAAGAACTTGTTTTATGAATCTGGGTGCTCCTGTATTGGGTGCATATATATTTAGGATAGTTACCTCTTCTTGTTGCATTGACCCCTTTATCGTTATGTAATGCCCTTCTTTATCTTTTTTGATTTTTGTTGGTTTAAAGTCTGTTTTACTAGAGACTAGGATAGCAACCCCTACTTTTTTTTCCTTTCCATTTACTTGGTAAATATTCCTCCATTCCTTTATTTTGAGTATCTTTGCATGAGATGGGTCTCCTGAATACAGCACACCAAGTAAATGGGTCTTGACTCCAGGCTGTGTATTTTAATTGAGGCCTTTAATCATTTACATTTAAAGTTAATATGGTTAGGTGTGAATTTGATCCTGTCATCATGATGCTAGCTCATTATTTTGCACATTAGTTGATGGAGTTTCTTCATAGTGTCATTGATCTTTATATTTTGGTGTTTTTTTGCAGTGGCTGTTACTGGTTTTCCCTTTTCATATTTAGTGCTTCCTTCAGGAACTCTTGTAAGGCAGGTCTGGTGGTGACAAAATCCCTCAGCATTTGCTTGCCTGGGAAGGATTTTATTTCTCCTTTGCTTTTGAGACTTAATTTGGCTGGATGTGAAATTCTGGGTTGAAAACTCTTTTCTTTGAGAATGTTGAATATTCGCCCCCATTCTATTTTGGCTTGTAGGGTTTCTGCAGAGACATCTGCTATTAGTCTGATGGGCTTCCCTTTGTAGGTGACCTGACCTTTCTGGCTGCCCTTAACCTTTGTTTCAATCTTGGAAAATCTGATTATGTGTCTTGGGGTTGCTCTTTTCGAGGGGTGTCTTAGTGGTGTTCCCTGTATTTTTTTAATTTGAATGTGGGCCTGTCTTGCTTGGTTGGGGAATTTCTTCTGGATAATATCCTAAAGTGTGTTTTCCAACTTGGTCCATTCTCCCTGTCACTTTCAGGTATGCCAGTCAATCATGGCTTTGGTCTTTACACGTAGTCCCGTATTTCTTGAAAGATTTGTTTGTTCCTTTTCATTCTTTTTTCTCTAATCTTGTCTTTATGCCTTATATCAGCAAGGCATAAATAGTCTCTGATGTCCTTCCAGTTGATCGATTTGTTTATTGATACTTGTGTATGCTTCAAGAAGTTCTCGTGCTGTGTTTTTCAGCTCCATCAGGTCATTTATGTTCCTCTCTAAACTGGTTATTTTAGTTAACCATTCCTGTAACCTTTTATCAAGGTTCTTAGCTTCCTTGTGTTGGGTTAGAACATGCTCCTTTAGCTCGGAGAAGTATGTTATTACCCACCTTCTGAGGCCTACTTCTGTCAGTTTGTCAATCTCATTCTCTATCCAGTTTTGTTCCCTTGCTGGAGAGAAGTTGCGATTATTTGGAGAAGAGGCATTCTGGTTTTTGGAATTTTCAGCATTTTTGTGCTGGCTTTTCCTTATCTTCATGGATTTATATACCTTTGATCTTTGAGGCTGATGACCTTTGGATGGGATTGTTGTGGGGGGTCTTTTTTGTTGATATTGTTGCTTTCTGTTTGTTAGTTTTTCTTCTAAGAGTCAGGCCCCTCCTCTGGAGGTCTGCTGTGGTTTACTGGAGGTCCACCCCAGGCCCTGTTTGCCCGGGTATCACCAGTGGAGGCTGCAGAACAGCAAAGATTGCTGCTTGCTCCTTCCTCTGGAAGGTTCATCCCAGAGGGCACTGCCCTGATGCTAGTAGCCAGAGCTCTCCTGCATGAGGTGTCTGTTAACCCCTTTTGGGTGGTCTCTCCTAGTCAGGAGGCATGAGGATCAGGGACCCACTTGAGGCAATCTGTCCCTTAGCAGAGCTGGTACACTGTGCTTGGAGAATCCCCTTTGTCAGGATCAGCTTCTCTCTTCAGAGGCGGCAGGCTGGAAAGATTAAGTCCGCTGAAGCTGCGCCCACAGCCACCTCCCCCTGCAGGTGCTCTGTCTCAGGGAGATGAGAGTTTTATCTGTAAGCCCCTGAGTAGGGCTGCTGCCTTTCCTTCAGAGATGCCCTGCCCTGTGAGGAGGAATCTAGAGAAGCAGTGTGGCCACAACCGCTTTGCTGCACTGTGGTCAATTCTGCCCAGTCCAAACCTTCCAGTTTTCTTAGCATTGTCAGGGGAAAACAGCCTACTGAAGACTCATAATGGTGGATGCCTACCAAGCTCGATCGTCCCATGTTGACTTCAGACTGCTGTTCTGGCTGTGAGAATTTCAAGCCAGTGATTTTTAGCTTGCTGGGCTCCATGACAGTGGGACCTACTGAGTGAGACCACTTGGCTCCCTGGTATCAGCCCCCTTCCCAGGGGAGTAAACGGTTCTGTCTCACCGGGGTTCCAGGTGCCACTGGCATACAAAAAAAAACTCCTGCAGCTAGCCTGGTGCCTGCCCAAATGGCTGCCCAGTTTTGTGCTTGAAACCCAGGGTTCTTGTGTAGGCTCATGAGGGAATATCCTGATCTGTGGATTGCAAAAACCATGGGAAAAGCATAGTACCCAGGATAGGTAGCATAGTTTGTTCCTCACAGCTTCCCTTGACTGGGGGAGGGAGGTCCCCCAGCTGCTTGCACTTCCTGGATAAATGACGCCCAACCCTACTTCTGCTTGCTCTCCATGGGTTGCACCCACTGCCTAACAGTCCCAATGAGATGAACTGGGTACCTCAGTTAGAAATGCAGAAATCACTAGCCTTCTGCGTTGGTCTTGCTGGGAACTGCAGACTGGAGCTGTTTCTATTTAGGTATCTTGGCCCTCCGAAATTTTTAACTCTTATCTTTATTGACTTTGACTTAAAGTGTTACTACATAAGATTTTCTTGAACTGCGTTTTATACCACACCAGAATATTTTGCTATGCTATACAGAGGTTTTGGCTCATATTTTTCCAGTTTTGGTTGCCAGAATTCACAGGAATTTTATGTGGCTAGCTGGAAAATATTAAAATGACCAATTTTACAAGTAGCATTCATTTGCATCTCAAAGCACTTTAAGGCCGTTGTCTAATAGCATTAGCTCGTGTTTGTCCAGAGGTGAACAAGGCACATCAAATTGGTGATTTTTAATGTTTGCCTCCAGTGGGTGTTTTTAAGTTTCTTTAGAAGATTACAAATACTTCTTGGTTTTGAGTTTTGTTGATTAAAAGTTGCTAGTCATTATAAGATTATTTTTCTGGCAAGAATGTGTATTTTCTTAATGGAATGACACAGGTATTTAATGTAAATTGGATATACATGAGAAGTGAAGCCAGCTGGACTTCCTGGGTGGAGTGAGGACTTGGAGAACTTTTTTGTCGAGCTAGAGGATTGTAAACGCACTAATCAGTACTCTGTGTCTAGCTAAAGGATTGTAAACGCACCAATCAGTGCTCTGTGTCTAGCTAAAGGATTGTAAACGCACCAACGCACCAATGGACCAGTCAGTGCTCTGTAAAATGGACCAATCAGCGCTCTGTCAAATGGATCAATCAGCAGGATGTGGGCAGGGCCAAATAAGGGAATAAAAGCTTGGCCACCTGAGCCAGCAGCGGCAACCCGCTGGGGTTCCTTTCCACGCTGTGAAAGCTTTGTTCTTTTGCTCTTCATGATAAATCCTGCTGCTGCTCACTCTTTGGGTCTGCACTGCCTTTATGAGCTATAACACTCACTGCGAAAGTCTGTGACTTCACTCCTGAAGTTAGCAAGACCACGAACCCCCCCGGAAGGAAGAAACACTAGACACATCTGAGCATCTGGAGGAACAAACTCCAGACACACCATCCTTAAAAACTGTAACACCATGAGGGTCTGCAGCTTCTTTCTTTTTTTTTATGTTTTTAAAAATTATTTATTTATTTATTTATTTATTTTTTTGAGATGAGTCTCGCTCTGTCGCCCAGCCTAGAGTACAGTGGTGCGATCTCGGCTCACTGCAAGCTCCATCTCCCGATTTCACACCATTCTCCTGCCTCAGCCTCCTGAGTAGCTGGGACTACAGGCGCGTGCCACCACACCCGGCTAATTTTTTGTGTTTTTAGTAGAGATGGGGTTTCACCTTGTTAGCCAGGATGGTCTCAATCTCCTGACCTCATGATCTGCCCGCCTTGGCCTCCCAAACTGCTGGGATTAGAGGCGTGAGCCACCACACCCATCCAGTGGCTTCATTCCTGAAGTCAGAGAGACCAAGAACCCACTGGAAGGAATAAATTCCGGACACATATATTTGGTTAATGGATAGAGGTTTTAAAGTAGGGATGGGAGGATGGTGGAAAAGACCATAATTTTTCATCAGTTTTTCTCATTGATTTTATGACTTGACTGCTTTGGATTTATAGTGTTCTTTTTTTTTTTTTTCTCTGTGTGTGTGTTTTGTTTTTTTTTTTTAGGGAGAAGTTATAGCACTGGATAAAATCTTCAGCAAAGTAGAAAAAATAAAGCAGAATGCCTTATTGTTAGGGCTGAATTCCATCAGGGCATTTTGTTTTGATGGAACAAAGGCGGTTAAACTTGATATGGTGGAGGACACAGAAGGTGAGATATTTTGATTTTCTTACTTTTTAATTGACAAATCATATATATTTGTTGCATACAGTGTGATGTTTTGACATGTATATGATTTTGTATACAATGTGAAATGATTAAAGCAACCTAATTAACATATCCATCACTGTACTTATCCTTGTCTTGTGGGAATTTGAAATTTACTCTCTTAGCAGCTTTGAAATAACAAAATACATTAGTATAGTCACCATGCTGTGCAGTAGATCTCAAAAACTTACTCCTCCTGTCCAACTGAAACTTTGTACCCTTTAAACAACTTCTCCCCATTCTTTTCTCCTCCTTCCTCCCCCAGCCTCTGGTAGCCACTATTCTACTCTGTTTCTATGAGTTTGACTTTTTTAGATTCCCCACTTAAGTGAGATCCTGTAATATTTGTCCTTCACTGCCTGGCTTGTTTCACTTAGCATAATATAATGTCTTCCAGGTTTATCTATTTTGTTGCAAATGACATAATTTCTTTTTGTTTTAAAGGTTGAATGGTATTCCATTGTGTATATGTACCACATTTTCTTTATCCATTCATTTCTTGATGGATTCCGTATCTTGACTGTTGGGATGAGAGTGCAGATATCTCTTTGACATGCTGATTTAAATTCCTTTTTCTGTATACCCCGTAGTAGGATTACTGGATAATATGGTAGTTCTATTTATTTTTTAAGAACCTCCATACTATTTTACATAATGGCTGTATTAATTTACATTCTTACCAACAGTGTAAAAGAGTTTGCTTTTCTCTGCATCCTTGCCAGCATATATTATTTTATATGTGTGTTTTTATGATAGCCATTTTAACTGGGATGAGGTGATATCTCATTGTGGTTTTGATTTGCATTTTCCTGATGATTAGTGATGTTGGGCATTTTTTCATATACCTGTTGGCTATTTATATGTCTGTTAGGTCCTTCTCTTTCTCTTTTTTTAAAAATAGGTCTCTACTTTTGAAAGACCTATTTTGAAATAGGTCTTTATTTTTGAAAGATAGTTTTACTGAATATTAAATTCTTGGTTGACAGGTTTTTCTTTTTTTTTTCTTTCTCTGCTTTGAATATGTCATGTTACCATCTTTGGGGCTCCATTGTTCTAGATTAACCACCACCTGCTAATCTTTTACACTTCCCTAGTACATGACGAGTTGTTTTTCCCTTGCTGCCTTTAACATTTTCTCTTTTCTTTTGACTTTCAACATTTTTACAATGATGTATCTGGTTGTGGATCTTTTTGCATTTGTCCACCTCAGAGCTAGTTGTTCCTTTTGGATGTGTAGATTGCTTTTCATCAAATATGGGTCATTTTCAGCCATAATTTTTTGAATATTTTCCTACCTTTTTTTCTTTCTTTCCTTTTGGGACTACCTAAGTTGTGTTAATAATGCCTAAGTTGTCTTAATAATGTCACACATTTCTCTGAAGTTTATGGTAATTTGTCTTCATTGTTATATCTCTCTGACCTTCAGATTATAACCAAAAAGCAGGTTAGCTGCATGCTGCATTTAGAGTCTGATTAACAAGAGTAAGATCTGGTACAAGGAAAATGGTTTATTCCAAAGCTAGCTTAGGGAATGAGGCACAAAGCATCCTGCCTTTATATGTGCTGCTTCACCTTTGGAGCAGAAAGCAGACACTTTTATAAGGTAAATGGGGAAGTGAAGGAGGGCAGGGCTCCCACTGCTAGCTGGTGCCTAATCTAACAGTTTAATTGGCACCTTCCTGGGCAGAAATAAGTTGTAATAGTGGCCAAGCCGGCATGATTTGGATATGTTCTCCTGGTGGATGGAAGTCCCCCCTACTCCCTACAAGAGTGGCAACCCCTCGAGGGTGGAAGTTTCAAGACCACCTCCTGGGGGTGAAAGTTCGCTGGCCAGTATGGTTTGGTCTGCAAATTAACTGTTAATTCTCTAGGAGAGATGTGTCTTGGAGGCTTAGTTAGAAGAACTTGCCCTGCAGAGAATGTCTGGTGAGGGGAAAGTGTGTAAAAGGTTAAATTTGCATTTCTGAAGGGCTAAGTAGGAAACAAACAGGAATGGGGAAAGGGGAGAAGATAACAGAAAATAAATTTTAAAATAGTAATTCATTCCTTTTTTCTTGGAAAAATGCAAGCACTCAGTTACAAGAGTACGTAATCTGTATTCATCTGTCTTCAAGTACACTCATTTTTTTCTGTCAGCCTAACTGTTTGAGCCCCTCTAGTGGAATTTTTAAGAATTGTACTTTCAACATCTTGATTTCCTTTTTTAAAAATTTCCCTCTGTCGATATTCTCTATTTGATGAAACATGACGACCATATCTCCCTTTACTTTTTTAAGCATGTTTTCCTTTGCTTTAATTCTTTGAACATATTTTTATTGGCTGCTTTAAAGTTGTTGCCTACTAAATCTGGCAGCTAAACTCTCTCAAAGTTAACTTTTGTTTGCTGCTTTTATTTCCCCTACCAACGGGTCACACTTTCCTTTTTCTTCGCATATCTCTTATTTTTTTTCCGACTGAAAACCGGCACATTTTAGGTAATACTGTCAAGTGCATCCGTGTGAAGAGACACCGAACAGGCTTTGTGTGAGCAATAAAGCTTTTAATTCACCTGGGAGTGGGTGGGCTGAGTCCAAAAAGAGTCAGCAAAGGGAGATGGGGAAAGGGTTGCTTTATAGGAGTTGGGTAGGTAAGGGCAGATTACAGTAAAAGGTGGTTATCTATTGTTAGCAGAGGAGGGGTTACAAGATGCATGGTGGAGAGATCATAAGACTTATTGTCCAGAAGAAGAACGTCACAAAGTTCATCAACTAAGGTAGCGCAAGGACAAGTCACAATAGTAAAATAGTATAATTTTAGTTAATCAGTTAAGGCAGGAACTGGCTGTTTTACTTCTTTGTGGTTTTTCTTTGCTCCAGACTTCTTGGCTCCTGCAGGCCACTGGATGTGTATGTGCAGGTCACAGGGGTTATAATGGCTGAGCTTCGGCTCACAGGCCTGACAAATACATTGTAACAACTTGAATGCTAATTCTCCTCCTCCCCAGGCTTGTGGTGATAGTTTGCTTATTTGTTTACTGTCATGGCTCTATGACACTATTTTGGTAAACTGTATTCCTTCAGCATGTGCAGCTGTGATGTCATTCTTCAGTGGCTTTTTTGACATGGGCATAGTAATCCTGGGATCACACTGGTTTTAGTTTTAGCAGGGCTCACTTTGTCTCTTTCCCTGCTCTTTGTGTTAAACTGTGTGCTTCAGTTGGCATTACAAAGCACTGTTACCCTCCACTAATTGCAGATTGATTGCTTTATTCTTTTCAACAGTGCCCTGGGACATAAGTTGCCCCACCATCTGATCCAATGAATATGAGATCCTTTGCATAGGTCATCTTTCTGACCAGTCTGTGAGGTTTTTCCCAACCTAGAAGGCTCTTCTCACTGTCTCATACCTTGATTCTCTCATAAACTTCTCTGGTCTTTGGTTTAGCTGATTCTTCTCATGGAGCTCGTAGTGTGTCCGGAATTGGTGGGTTCTTGGTCTCGCTGACTTCAAGAATGAAGCCACGGACCCTCACAGTGAGTGTTACAGTTCTTAAAGATGGTGTGTCCGGAGTTTGTTCCTTCAGACGTTCAGATGTGTTTGGAGCTTCTTCCTTCTGGTGGGTTCATGGTCTCGCTGACAGGAGTGAAGCTGCAGACCTTCGCAGTGAGTGTTACAGCTCTTAAAAGCGGCGCGCCTGGAGTTGTTTGTTCCTCCCGGTGGGTGGGTTCGTGGTCTCGCTGGCTTCAGGAGTGAAGCTGCAGACCTTCGTGGTGAGTGTTACAGCTCATAAAAGCGGTGTGGACCTAAAGAGTGAGCAGCAGCAAGATTTATTGCAATGAGCAAAAGAACAAAGCTTCCACTGGTGTGGAAGGGGACCCGAGCAGGTTACCACTGCTGACTTGGGCAGCCTGCTTTTATTCCCTTATGTGACCCCACCCACATCCTGCTGATTGGTCCATTTTACAGAGAGCTGATTGGTCTGTTTTACAGAGAGCTGATTGGTCCATTTTACAGAGAGCCGTTTGGTCCGTTTTGACAGAGTGCTGATTGGTGTGTTTACAATCCTTGAGCTAGACACAGAGTGCGAGACAGAAAAGTTCTCCAGGTCCCCACTAGGTTAGCTAGATACAGAGTATCAATTGGTGTATTTACAAACCCTGAGCTAGACACAGAGTGCTGATTGGTGTGTTTACAATCCTTTAGCTAGACACAGAGTACTAGACAGAAAGTTCTCCGAGTCCCCAATAGCTTAGCTAGATACAGAGTACTGAATGGTATATTCACAAATCCTGAGCTAGATACAGAGTGCTGAATGGTGTCTTTACGATCCCTTAGCTAGACATAAAAGTTCTCCATGTTCCCACTAGACTCAGGAGCCCAGCTGGCTTCACCTATGGGATCCTGCATCAGGGCTGCAGGTAGAGCTACCTGCCAGTCCCGAGCTGCGCCTGCACTCCTCAACACTTGGGTGGTCGATGGGACTGCGCACCGTGGAGCAGGGGGCAATGCTCGTCGGGGAGGCTCAGGCTGCGTGGGAGTCCACCACGGGAGCTGGGCGGGGAGTTCGGGCATGGCAGGCTGCAGGTCCTGAGCCCTGCCCCGTGGGGAGGCAACTGAGGCCCGGCGAGAACTTGAGTGCAGCGATGGTGGGCCGGCACTGCTAGGGGACCTGGTGCAACCTCCGCAGCTGCTGGCCCGGGTGCTAAGCCCCTCACTGCCCTGGGCCGGCATCACCTGCTGCTCCATGTGCAGGCCCGCTGAGCCTGCACGTGCTGAAACTCGCACTGGGCCGTGAGTGCCTGTGCCTCTCCTTCCACACCTCCCCGCAAGCAGAGGGAAGTGGCTCCAGCCTCGGCCAGCCAGAGAGGGGCTCCCACAGTGCCGTGGTGGACTGAAGGGCTCCTCAAGCACTACCAGAGTGGATGCCGAGGCCGAGGAGGCGCCAAGAGCAAGGGCTGCTAGCACGTTGTCACCTCTCAATCCCCCTCTTAACAGGACACCCCAACTGCTGTTGGGAATTTGGCCAATGATCCCTCTAGCTACTTCCTGCTGGATGGGGTGATGAAGGGGCCCTGCGTTGTGGTGTCCTCCAGAGGGGAGCTCTCTAGGCCAGTGAAAGTGCCAGCGGGTTGGTCCAGGGGTCCTTGGTAGAAGTTGTTAGTTGAACTCATTTGGGGTTCCATTTGTAAGACCATCTGTTGCTTGATGGCCTTGATTCTAGAGGAAACAAATTTAACAAGAAGGTTAAAGATACAGGGCCCAAAGGGGAGTAACAGCAAGATGGCTGCCATGGGACCTAGAAAGGGGAGAAGCCATGTTGCCCCACTCCGGAGGTTGGTGTAAGAATTTGAAAGGCATTGTCTGATTTCAGAAGCCTCCTGTAAATGCCGGGCGACATCTCATACTATCCCTGACTGGTTAGTGTAAAAACAACACCCTTCCCCTAAGAAGGTGCAAAGTCCTCCTTTCTCAGCAGTGAGGAGGTCTAGGCCTCCGTGGTTTTGGAGAGTCACTGCTGCTAAAGGGTCTATTTGGGATTGTAGAGTAAGGATCGATTTCGTTATTTCTTGCAAACTGTCTGAGAAATCCTTTGAGAGTGTGTAGTACTAGGATAATCAAGTAGATAAACTGGCTATTCCGGTTCCTGTAGCAGTAGCCTTTCCTAACCCTATAAGTAGGGGTATTAGTTGTATGGCTCTGTGCTGATGGACTTGAGCTTTGAGGGGTACTGATAAGGTCTGATTTCCTGGGGCAATATTAATGTTGGGATTTAGACTAAGGGGCAGGTGCCTGTCCAGTTAGTGGGGAGGCAGATACAGGTCGATGTTCCACATAAGAAGAATATACCTTGGCTGGGTAGATAGAAATTTACCCTGGCTTTTAAAGGAATAGGGTACACTGTTTTTTCTTTACTACTTCCATCTCTCTTTCTTTCTCTTTGACTTGTCCTTTGTCTCTCTTTCTCTCTGACTTCCTCTTTCTATCTTCTTTGACTCTCTGTCTCTTTGTCTCTCCTGTTTCTTCCTCTCTCTTTCTCTGACTTGCTATCTCTTTCTCTCTTTCCTTTCTGCTGGTCTTTCCCTGCTTCTGCCAGCTGCTTATGCTGCTGTTCTCCCCTCTCCTTCCCCTTTTGATGGCTTCAGCAGTGTAAGCCTGCCATCTCCTTGGGTTTTTGCACTGAGTGCAAAAACTCTATAATTTCCTTGTAGTATTTAATGAGGGTTCTCCCAGAGGTTAGGAACTCCCTTTCTTTCCATATTGCAGCATGGGCATGTAGGATTAGATAAGCATAATTGCTATCTGTATACACATTTATTCTTTTTCCCTTTCCCAGTTCTAAGGCTTGGGTAAGTGCCACTAGTTCTGCTAACTGGGTGCTGGTCCCTGGGGCAAGAGGCTTACTTTCAAGTACGGTTACATCACTAACTATGGCATAACCTGCCCTTCGTATCCCATTCTCCACAAATGACCTTTCATCAGTATGTAGGTTAAGGTCAAGATTAGCTAAGGGGACTTCTAAGAGATCATCTTGGGCAGCGGAAGTCTGGACTATAATTTGGTGGCAGTCAGGCTTGATTGGTTCCCCATCCTCTGGGAGAAAAGTGGCAGGGCTGAGGGCCATCCATGTATGCATTTGAAGCACCAGTCCCTCAAGGAGTAGCGCCTGGTATCTAGGTAGGCAGTTGTCTGATAGCCATAAACTTCCTTTGGCACCAACTTTGCCATTTACATCATGAGTAGTCCAGACAGTGAGATCCTTTCCTTGTATTATCTTGATAGCCTCTGACACTAAGATGGCCACCGCTGCAACTACCTGTAAACAGTGAGGCCAACTTTTTGCTACTACATCAATTTCCTTACTTAGGTCTGCCACTGGTTGTGGGGTTGTCCCCTGAGTCGGAGTAAGGACTTCAAGAGCTATCCCGGCTCTCTCTGTGACATATTGAGAGATGTCCTGTGGGAAGGCTTAAAGTTGGAGCTTGTACTAGGGTCTGCTTTAAAGTTTTGAAGGCTGTTTCTGCCTCTGGTTCCCATTCTGCTAGATGAGTAATTGCCCTCTGGGTTTCCTTGATTAAAGTATAGAGGGGCCTGCTATCTCGCTGTATCCAGGAATCCATAGTCTACAAAAGCCAGTGATTCCAAGGAACCCCCGCAACTGTTTTAATGTCTTAGGGTGAGGATAAGCCAGTATAGGCTGTGTTTGTTCCTTGCTGAGGTCCCTGGTTCCTCTGGTTAAGATTAGGCCTGGATATTTGACCTGCTGTAGGCAAAGCTGGGCCTTCGACCTAGACACCTTGTAGCCTTGATTAACTAGAAAGTTCAAGAGACCTAGAGTAGCCTGCTGGCATGAGGCTTCCAAACTGGTAGCCAAAAGGAAATCATCCATATACTGAAGGACCAGAGTGCCTGGACTTGAGAAGTGGCCTAGATCTTGGGCCAGTGCCTGACTAAACAGATGAGGGCTATCCCTAAACCCTTGGTGCCAGGTAAGGGAATAAAAGCAGGCTGCCTGAGCCAGCCAGCGGCAACCCGCTCAGGTCCCCTTCCACACTGTGGAAGCTTTGTTCTTTCGCTCTTTGCAATAAATCTTGCTGCTGCTCACTCTTTGGGTCCACGTCGCCTTTATGAGCTGTAACCCTCACTGCGAAGGTCTGCAGCTTCACTCCTGAAGCCAGCAAGACCATGAACCCACCGGGAAGAATAAACAACTCCGGACGCACCGCCTTTAAGAGCTGTAACACTCACCACGAAGGTCTGCAGCTTCACTCCTGAAGTCAACGAGACCACGAACCCACCAGAAGGAAGAAACTGCGGATACATCTGAACATCTGAAGGAACAAACTCCGGACTACCATCTTTAAGAACTGTAACACTCACCACAAGGGTCTGTGGCTTCATTCTTGAAGTCAGCGAGACCAAGAACCCACCAATTCCGGACACACTAGCCTTCTCTCAATTGCTCACCGCCACAATCTCTGTTATTTTCAAGAGTGTGCTGAGGCTGAAAATTCCCCACCTTCTGTTCTAAATAAAGTTGGTTTGTTACAGTAGGTAGCTAGTCAGACATAAACAGGGCAGGAGAGGGCCTCCACAACCAGGAATGTCAGGCAAGCATCAGGTGATGGTCAGGTGTTGTTAACTGTCTCTCTAAAATAATAATTGGTTGCAGCCAGTGCCAGGGAAAGGCAGTCTCCCAGAAGACAGAAAAAAACATGAAACTGGTGATCAGCTTTCTGATAAGATCTCAGGAGTTGGCCGAGCGGGCTCACACATGCACACTAAGAGGCAAAGTCATGGATGTTTAACTGGTATATGACCTCCTAGGGACTTTCGGCTGGTAAGGGAAGAACGCCTCAGCGAGAATGCACACAACTCCAGTAAACATGTTACTGGAAAGGGGTCCGGATCCAGATGCCAAGAGAGGGTTCTTAGATCTCCTGCAACAAAGAATTCAGGACGGGTTCATAGAGAAAAGTGAAAGCAAGTTTATTAAGAAAGTAGAGGAATAAAAGAATGGCTACTTCATAGAGCAGCCCTGAGGGCTGCTGGTTTCCCTTTTTTTTTTTTGAGATGGAGTCTCACTGTGTTGCAAGTCTGGAGTACAGTGGCGCTATCTTGGTTCACTGCAACCTCCAACTCCCAGATTCAAGCGATTCTCCTGCCTCAGCTTCCCGAGTAGCTGGGACTGCAGGCGCCTGCCACCATACCCAGGTAATGTTTTGTTGTATTTTCAGTAGAGACGGGATTTCACCATGTTGACCAGGATGATCTCAATATCTTGACCTTGTGATCCGCCCATATCGGCCTCCCAAAGTGCTAGAATTACAGGCGTGAGCCACCGCGGCTGGCCTGTTTGCCCATTTTTATGGTTATTTCTTGATTATATGCTAAACAAGGGGTAGATTATTCATACCTTCCATTTTTAGACCTTATAGGGTAATTTCCTGTTGCTGCCATGTCATTTGTAAATTGTCATGGTGCTAGTGGGAGTGTAGCAGTGAGGACCACCAGAGGTCACTCTCATCGCCATCTTTGTTTTGGTGGGTTTTAGCTGGCTTCTTTATTGCAAACTGTTTTATCAGCAAGGTCTTTATGACCTGTATCTTGTGCTGACCTCCTGTGTCATCCTGTGACTAAGAATGCCTTAATTTGCTGGGAATGCAGCCCAGTAGATCTCAGCCTTATTTTCCCCAGCCCCCATTCAAGATGGGTGGTTCAGACGCCTCTGATAAACACACTGTGCGTGCTCCCCTCCCAAGTGCTAGCAGGCCACTGTGCATGCTGGCAGCCCACCTCAAGGGAAGAATCAGGAGAAGTAACACCAGACCCCAGAAGTATGTCAACATAAAAACCCCAAGTCAGACGGTCAGACCATGCACTTGATCTCGCAAGTCGCCCAGTTGGCCCTCTTCCAAGTGTACTTTACTTCCTTTCATTTATGCTTTAAACTTTTAAATAAACTTTCACTCCTGCTCTAAAATTTGCTTCAATCAAGATCACTCTGCCTTATGCCCCTTGGTCAAACTCTTTCACCCAAAGGGGCAAGAATTGAGGTTGCTGCAGACCCACACAGAGTTATTCCTGCTAGCAAGTTCACTTGGGGAGACCTTCAGAACTCTGTTCTTCCTTTCTGCCTCTTGGGTAAAACCTCTGGGCCACTGCTCCAGAGATGGGGGCAGGGCAGTGGTTTGTTTCTCTTGGAGGCAGACTCTTGATGCTGGTCTCGGGTGGCAGCCTCTAGTCTTCTTGGCTTGTCTCTCCTGGGATGGAACCTCTTCACTTTGCTCTTGGGTGAGGGCAATCAGGGCTTAAATATTCTCAGCCTACTGTGCCTGGGGTAGAGCTTCCCCATATGAATGGGGGCTGGGTGGAGGAAGATAGCACCAGTTCTCTGGCTCTTATCTGAAATTATAGCCTGTGCGAGGTGGAGCTGGGGCAAATGAAACAAGCTGACAAGCCTGTCCCTCTTAGGGAGAGACCACAGTCCTTGCATTCCTTGACTGGGAGCTTAAGGAGAGAGGGAGTCTTGTGTTCTTGGCTGCACCCACATGAACTGGATCTTATTCTGAGCTTCAGAGAAGAGGAAGGCAGTTGGGAAAGGGAGAAAAGAGTGGGTCATAGCACAAATGCACAGATTCTCACTGTTCTTATTAAGATGTAGTTGATTTAAATAAATGTATCTTCATTTGTTGTATGGTCTTAGGACATTTTCCAGAGACTTCAAAGGGTTGTTTTTGTTTTTGCCACTGGAGAGAGGGTCTGCAGAACTCCCAGTGCCCTTATTCCAGAAGTCACGTCAATATCATTTAACAAAAAATTGCTCCTAAATTACACACCACCTCAAAGTAATGCAGTTTTAGAGATCCCTAAGTGTAGTTTCAGGTGCGAAAGGAAAATAAATCTTGGGACCCAAATCACTAAGCTAAAGGGAAAAGTCAAGCTGGGAACAGGTTAGGGCAAACTTGCTTTCATTCTATATCAAAGTTATCCCTCTGCTCACCTGAGACAAATGCACATCTGATTGCCTTCTCTCCCCTGTTTATGTAAAAATGCAGGTTTATTGAGCCAGACTAAATTGTGTATTCAGTGGAAGGCTGATCAAGACTCAAAAGAATGCAACCCTTTTTCTCTTATCTACTCGTAACCTGGAAGCCACCACTTACACCTTACCAGAGAACCAATGTACATTTTACACATATTGATTGATGTCTCATGTCTTCCTAAAATGCATGAAAGCAAACTGTACCCCCAATCACCTTGGGCACATGTCTCAGGACTTCCTGAGGCTGTGTCACGGACGCGTTCTTAACCTTGGCTAGATAAACTTTCTAAGTTGACTGAGACTTGGTTCAGATATTTTGCATTCACACAGGACTATATATTATGTGAAGAAGCATTTAATAAATACAAATATGAGGCCAGGCAAGGTGACTCATGCCTGTAATCCCAACACTTTGGGAGGCCGAGGTGGGCAGATCACGACATCAGGAGATCGAGACCATCCTGGCTAACAGGGTGAAACCCCGTCTCTACTAAAAATACAAAAAATTAGCCAGGCATGGTGGCGGGCGCCTGTAGTCCCAGCTACTTGGGAGGCTGAGCAGGAGAATGGTGTGAACCCAGGAGGTGGAGCTTGCAGTGAGCTGAGATCACGCCACTGTACTCCAGCCTGGGCGACAGAGCGACGTTCCATCTCAGTAAATAAATAAATAATAAAAATATGAGTATTCTTAAACTACAAATAATCCTTAGTATATATCTCATGCCTTTCTAATTTTGAATAAAGAAACTTCACTTACACCAGGTATGTTTGGGGGTCATTTTGGTGATCCTAGCCTGTTCTAAGAAAGGTCTGGAATATTTTTAGGAGTTTCATAATTTAATGTGTGTATAATCATCATCTGGTACTTCAGTGAGAATATTGGAAGTGGTGAGTGCAGAGATGACAATTACTATTACCTTTCACAGGTTCACTATTTACAGTTGTGTCCTATATAAAAGACATACGATTGAGGGTGAGTGGGCTGAAATGCAGCCCATAGTTTCTTCGTCATGGTACAAGACCATTGATATGGAGCTTGGGCACCTTACTCATTTTTAACACAGGTACCTTGTGGGCTTTCAGGTAGCCTGGGCCTTTAAGGAAATGTTGTGAGTTATGTTTTACAGGAATTCAGCTGGCCACAGGACTAAAAGACAACCAGAAGGTATTTCAGTAGAGAGAATTTAATACAAATTTATGCCAGAGAGAGATAATATAAACCAAGAGTCTAAGGAACTAGTTGAATCGATGTTGGCGGGCTATAAAGCAAAGGAGAGCCCTGGGGCAACCTAAAGCTGATGAGTGCAGGGAGCAGCCCTTTCCCCCGAGCCAGAGAAACGAAGGGAAGGGCCATCTACCACAACTGAAAGGCTTAGAGGATTCAAGACCAGCCTGGTCAACATGGTGAAACCCCCATCTCTACTAAAAATACAAAAATTAGGTGAGCATGGTGGCATGTGCCTGTAATCCCAGCTACTCAGGAAGCTGAGGCAGGAGAATCGCTTGAACCCAGGAGGCAGAGGTTGCAGTGAGCCAAGATGGTGCCATTGCACTCCAGCTTGGGTGACACAAGTGAAACTCCATCTCAAAAAAAAAAAAAAAGCTTGGAGGAGAGACTCCGTGGAGCTAGGCTTCTCATCTCAAAGGTCCTTTCTAACTGCAGCTTTTTCCGCGGGACTCAGAGCAGGGCACCTCCTGGAACTGTGTTATAAGTAGAGTTTTGGTGCCGCAAAAGAAATAGCTCTCGAATATACAATTTTCTTTTTTTCTTCTCCGCAAGGTGATTTACTTCTATAGAAGGGTACACCCTTACTGATGGAGCAATGGTGAGCTCACACTTGGACAAGGGAGGGGAAGGGGTTCTTATCCCTGATGCATGTGGCCCCTGCTGCTGTGTCATTCCCCTGTTGGCTAGGGTTAGACCACACAGGCTAAACTAATTCCGGTTGGCTAATTTAAAGAGAGTGACAGGGTGGATCAGAATGAGTCAGGCAGGAGCGTGTAATCGGAATGAGTGAGGGTGGAGCAGGTGATGGGAAAACGTTGTTTTACGAGGAAGTTAAGTTTAAAAGTAGAAGGCAAAGAATTGAACATACTGACATTGATTCTTTGAAGAGAAACTTAGAACTCATATCTTATAATTCCTTCTTCTCGCATTTTCCTTACAGCTCTTTCTCTTCAAACTTCTTTAACATGTCTTGGCTTAGTTGTTCTGCTTGATTTTCCAAAAGAAGAAGCTTCTCTGGATAAGGTGGAGATAGTTAAGGGAAATTTTTATTAAGTGTCGTTTCTATGAGCATCTGCACCAACCCACGGATGCATGATACGGCACAGCACCCAACAAGAAGTACACCCATTATGGCCGCGAGGGAAGTAAGAATTGAGGCTGTTATTCCTATTTACCGAACCACTTTTCTAGCCATCCTGTAAAAGGGTCATTTACCCTTGAGTTCTTGGCTAACTCAGAGCACTCAGACCTTGCAATGCCTTTGTTGTACTTCCATCAGGGGTGGTGTTGTTTGGGATGAAGGTACAACACTGAGTGTTAATCATGAATCAAACTCTTCCTCTTTCTGCTAGTATCATGTCTAAGGCTATCCTGTTTTCCTAAGCCATCTGACTAGTAGCCCCTAATTGCTCAGCTATTCCTTTAACAGCATGTCTAGCGTAGTTAATAAATCGCCATTGGTTGTAATAGATGTAGTTTATCCAATCTACATTTTTGTTAATTGTCACCCACCAAAATATTGACTCAAATCCTGCAGCTATTTGATTTCGGGCTTTAAATTGATCTGGTATTCCCCATGGGACTCCAATTGCGTCTAAATAGACATGAGAGTCGAAGGACCCATAAGGGGCTTCTCTTGCTTTACGATGTCCTATTTTTTCTTCCTCTGGTTGATGACATGCCAGGGTGAAAGGGATAGCTAATTGGACTAAAGCACAAGTGCCACTCCAGTTACTCAGTAGAGTGTCCAGTAAAGGTCCACCACAATACCACCACACATCGACTGAGGGACGAACAAGGGCTGACTGATTGGTAAGCTCTTGAAAATTCTTAAGCTCACTGCATCCCTTCAGGTCTTCAAGGAACACTGTTTCCTCCTTGTCGTGAGAGACACAAAGTGAACTTAGTGTTGGGGGATGACCCATGGGGTGTCAAACTTCAGGATATAGCAGAGAGAGAGCTTGGCATGACTTGTTACCCCAGGCTGTAGAATCCTGGAAAAGAGCTACCATGCATCCCATGCCCGGTCAACTGGAGGACCACCCTCGTGGAAAGGGGGCAGTCTGGGCCTCTGGCCTGCCATGCACAAGCATAACAATTGCTTTTGTTTACCGTGCGGATGGAATATTTGACCCATTCCAACCAGGCATTTGCATCTTGGTATCCTGTCTCAATTGCCAAAGTTTAAGTCTTTAAATTCTACAGTGGCTATCTTGGTCTTGTCGTTAGATGGAGGAGAAGCAATTGTTCCCTTGTGAGAAGTTTTGGAAGAAGGCTTAGAGGAAGGTGCAGGCGGTGGGGGGATCAAAGAAACTCGTTTCAAAGAATCCAACAGAATCTGTCCCTGAAACATCATACCATACCATAAAACTTGCTTAAAGAAGGGAACCGGCTTAGAAAGGGGTAAGAACCTTGAGGATTTGAGATAATAAACTGTATAGGATTGGCAGTGGTTTAGCTGAGAGTTGGCGGGGGAGGGGAGTGTCTCTTTAGTAAGATGAATGTATGGTTTTAGGAAATTACAAAAACAGATTGGACCAACTACGACATAAAAGTTCTACATTGGGGCACATGACACCTGGTTGACACCGGGGTCTTTATCGAAATCTCCCCAGATTAAGTGGTCCAAATTCACTAATACCCAGTCTGAGGAGAGCCAGGAGGGACAGAGGTACTTTTCTGAAGTGGAGAGCTGTCTTTGACTTGGGAAGTCCTCACAGGATATAAGGAGGCAAGCATCAAATGCAGTAGTTTGAGGTGAAATTGACTTGCTTATGTTAATAACTAGGTGGTGAGCAATAGAGCGAGGAAAGAAGAAAGAGTAATAGATGAAAGAGTTAAATTCTTCTTAGTTTTTGTTTGGTAGGGTTTTCCCCTGGGACTATGGTCCATGACTCTGGATGGGGAGGTGCTTTCTTGACTCAGGTGTGATGAGTGCATCCTTTCTCTGCTGTACGGACTGCAGTTTCAGTAGTTAGGAGCACTAAGTAAGAACCTTCCCAGACTGGCTCGAGCTTCTCGTTCCAGCTTTTGATGAGGATGTGATCCCCAGGTTGATGTTAATGCACCAGGAACTCCAAGGGTGGCGCCTGTACTAATAGACCTTTAGTTTCAAGAGAAGGGAAAGTAAAAGATAGACCAAGTATATAATTTTTAAGGGATTGATCTTTTGTTTCAAAGGTAGGAATATCAGAAGCAGAGTGTAAATAAGGCAATCCATAGAGCATCTCATAAGGAGAAAGACCAATATCTTTCCATGGCATAGTTCGAATTCTCAGCAGGGCAATTAGGAAGACACTTGGTCCATGGCAATTGAGTCTTTAAGACTAACTTGGTTAAGTGGTTCTTTAAAGTCCGATTCCTTCTACTCTCCCTGATGAGGCTCAGTGCCAGGGAGTATGGTATTGCTATCTAATGTCTAATGTTTGGGATAGCTTTTTAACAATGTGTGTGGTAAACTGAGTTCCATTGTCTGAATCAATGTTTTCTATTAGTCCAAACCTGGATACTATATTTTCAATTAGGGCCTTAACTACATTATTGGCTGTCGCATTTGAAACGGGGATAGCTTCGGCCCAGTGAGTGAGGTGGTCTGCTATCACTAGTAAATATTTTAGATCGCCTATTGGAGACATTTCTGTGTAATCAACTTTGATACTTTGGAATGGACTTAAGCCTGGATTCCTTCACCTGAGAGGTAATCTTTTTATAGTCTGTTTATTAGTTTTCTTACATACTAAGCAACTATTTATATCCTGTTTGGCCAGGGTATAAATTCCTATACAACCATATACTCTGAGAATTATGTCACAAATGGCCTGGGGCCCCCAGTGAGTCCCTTGATGTAGCTGGGATAAGACTTCCCTCATAAGGGGTTTAGACAACATTTCTCTCTGGTCTGGCAATATCCATTTTCCTTCTGAATTTTCTTTAGCACCTATTTTTATTAGTTTTTCCTTTTCGGTGGAAGAGAAAATGGGGATTACAGTAGGAGGAGGGAGGTGGGGAGTTAAGTGAAAAGTACGCATTTCAGAAGACACAGCAGCCTGATTGGCTACCTGATCTGCTAGGTTATTTCCTCGACTTTCAAAAGAAAGGCTTTTCTGTGTCCAGGAACGTGGACAATAGCTATTTCTTCTGGCAACTGAAGATTATTTAATACTTGGGTGATTAGCTCCTCGTGAACAGGGTCTTGGCCTTTACTATCAGTGAGACCTTGTTCAGTCCAAATTTTCTCAAATGTATGAGCCATTCCAAAGGCATACCTGGAATTGGTATAGATGGTTCCTTCCTGGTTCTGTAAGTACTTTAAGGCTTGGCTGAGTGCAGACAGCTCACACGTTTGAGCAGACCAACTGTTGGGCAAGTTTCCTGACTCTATTTCTGCAAGAGTTTCTCCATCAATCACTGAATGCCCATTGTGTCTTTTTCCCTAAATCACCCGGGAGGAACCACCTATGAATAAGTGCCATCCAGTCTGGAAGGGAGTTTCTTCTAGGTCTGGTCAAACCTTTGTATGGTAATAAATTAAATCTAACGTGTGTTCCCTCCTTAGATTTGGATTCCCAGTTAGGAAACCTGCTGGACTGAGTGAATTTTCAGTGGTCAATGTTAAATCATTCTTTTCTAACAGAATGGCTTCATACTTTAAAATTCTCGACTCAGTAAGCCATCTCTCTGCTTTCTGGTTTAAGATATTCTAACTTAGTGAGGCGTGCTTGCTGTCAATTTTCCCCCAAAGGTTAACTTTCTGCTTTCTTCGACTAATACTGAGGTAGCTGCGATGGACTGGATGCACTGAGGCCATCCACAAGTGACTGGATCTAAGACCTTTGATAGGAAGGCTATGGGCTGCTGGCGGCCTCCATGTTCTTGAGTCAGCACTCCTAAAGCTACTCCACTGTCCACATTAACAAAAAGGTGGAATGGCTTTTCTTGGGAGGATGAGGCTAAAACAGGGGCAGTTATGAGCCTTTCCTTCAGCTCCTTGACTTGATCAGCTTCCTCAGAAGTCCACAAGATATGATTAGGCTTCTCCTGGGCAAGTTTTTGATATAACAGTTTACTGTACAGTGCATATGAGTCAATCCATAAGTGGCAGTGTCCGACTAACCCTAAAAATTTCCTGAGTTTGGGCTGGGCATGGTGGCTCATGCCTGTAATCCGAGCACTTTAGGAGGCCCAGGCAGGCAGATCATGAGGTCAGGAGATCGAGACCATCCTGGCTAACACGGTGAAACCCCATCTCTACTAAAAATACAAAAAATTAGCCGGGCATGGTGGCGGGCACCTATAGTCCCAGCTACTCAGGAGGCTGAGGCAGGAGAATGGCATGAACCCGGGAAGTGGAGTTTGCAGTGAGCCGAGATCGCGCCACTGCACTCCAGCCTGGGTGACAGAGCGAGATTCCGTCTCAAAAAAAAAAAAAAAAAAAAAAATTCCTGAGTTGTTTAGTTTGAGGCAAGGGTAAGGACATGAGTCCCTCAATTTGTTCAGGCTTTATTCTTCACTTGCCTGCACTTATTAAGTGGCCTAAATATTTAAATTTGGACTCTACATACTGGAGCTTTCTTTTTGAGACTCGTAGCCCCTCAACCTGCAGATGGTTAAGAATATGTGTAGAGAAGTCAGTTAACTTCCCTTTATCCTCACCAGACATAAGAAGGTCATCCACTTACTGGCGAATGCATATTTGTTTTGGGATGACAACTTTTTCTAGAACTTGTTCTAAAATTTGGGCAGAGGGAGAATGCGGTGGAGAATATGGAATGGAATGTAGAATGGTATGGAGAATGCAATGGAATGGAGAATGGAATGGAATATGGAATTGAATGGAATGGGGAATGGAATGGAAAATGCAATGGATGGAATGGAGAATGGAATGGAAGAGAGAATGTAATGGAGAATGGAATGGAATTGGAAATGGAATGCAATGGGAAATGGAATGAAAAGGAATGTAGAATGGAATGGAATGGAGAACAGAATGGTATGGAGAATGGAATGCAGTGGACACTGGAGAATGGAATGGAAAATGCAATGAAATGGAGAATACAATGGAATGGAGAACGGAATGGAATGGAGAGTGGAATGGAATGGAGAATAGAATAGAATGGAATGGAATGCAGAATGGAAAGGAATGGGGAATGGAATGGAGTGGAGAATGAAATGGAGAATAGAATGGAGGATGGAATGGAACAGAGAATGGAATGGAGAAAGGAATGGAATGGAGAATGGAATAAAGAATGGAATGGAATGGACAATGGAATCCAGAAAGCAATGGAATGGAAGGAAATGGAGAATGGAATGGAGTGGAGAATGGAAAGGAATGGAATGGAGAATGGAATGGAGAGTGGAATGGAATGGAGAGTGGAATAGAATGGAGAATGGAAGGAAATGGAGACGATAATGGAATGAAATGGAGTGGAGAAAGGAATGGAATGGAAAATGGAATGGAATGGGGAATGCAATGGAGAATGGAATGGAATGGAGAATGGAATGGACTGGAGAATGGAACGGAGACTGGAAAATGGAGTGGGGAATGGAAAATGGAATAGAGAATGGAATGAAATGAGGAATGGATTGGAATGGAGAATGGAAAGACAATGGAATAGAATGGAGAATGGAATGGAATGCAGCATGGAATGGAATGAAGAATGGAATGGAGTGGAGAATGGAATGGAATGGAGAAACAGAATAGAATGGAATGGAATGGAGAATGCAGTGCACAATGGAATGGAGAATGAAATGGAGATGGAATAGAGAATGGAATCGAATGGAGAATGGCATGGAAAGGAATGGAATGGAGAATGGAATGGAATGGAAAATAGAATGGAGATGGAATGGAGACTAGAATGGAATGGAATGGAGAATGGAATGGGGAGTGGAATGGAATGGGGAATAGAGTGGAAACGGGAATGCAGTAGAGAATGGAATGGAATGGAGATTGAACTGGAATGGAGAGTGGAATGGAATGGAGAATGGAATGGAATGGAGAATGAACTGGAATGGAAAATGGAATGGAATGGAGAATGCAATGGAGAATGGAATAGAATGTAGTGGAATGGAGGATGGTATGGAGCATGGAATGGAATAGGGAATGGAATAGAATGGAGAATGGAATGGAATGCATTGGTGAATAGAATGGAATGGAGTATGGAATGAAATGGAATGGAGGATGGTATGGAGAATGGAATGGAGCGGAGAATGGAGTAGGAATGGAATGGAGAATTGAATGGATTAGAGAAAAGAATGGACTGCAGAATGGAATGGAATGCAGAATGGAATGGAATGCAGAATGGAATGAAATGGAGGATGGAATGGAATGGAGAATAGAATGGAATGGAGAATGAAATGAGTGGAATAGAATGGAATGGAATGGAAAACGCAATGGACAATGGAATGGAATGGAAAATGGAATATGCAGTGGAGAATGGAATGGAATGGAGAATGGAAAGAGAATGGAGTAGAATGGAACGCAGTGCAGAAGGGAATGGAAGGGAATGGAGAATGGAATGGAATAGAGAATGGAAGGAAATGGAGAAAAGAATGAAATGGGGAATGAAATGGAGAATGGAATGGAGGATCGAATGGAGGATGTAATGGAGTATGGAATGGAATGGAGAATGGAATGGAAAAGAGATTGGAAAGGAATGGAAAATGGAATAGAGAATGGAATGGAATGCAGAATGGAATGGAGAATAGAATGGAATGGAATGGAGAATGAAATGGAATGGAGATGGAATGGGGAGTGGAATGGAATGGGGAATTGAATGGGGAATGGAGTGGAAACGGGAATGCAGTGGAATGGAGAATGGTTTGGAATGGAATGCAGAATGGAATGCAGAGTGGAATGCAGAGTGCAATAAAATGGAGAATGGAATAGAATGGAGAATGCTATGGAATGGAGAATGGACTCGAATGGAATGGAGAATGAACTGGAATGGAGAATGGAATATAGAATGGAATGGAGAATGGAATGGAATGGAATGTAGTGATGAATAGAATGGAATGGAGTATGGAATGGAATGCAGTGGTGAATGGAATGGAGAAAGGAAAAGAATATTGAATGCAATGGAGAATGGAGTTGAATGGGGTATGGAATGGAATGGAGAATGGAATGGAATGGAATGCAGTGGTGAATAGAATGGAATGGAGGATGGTATGGCGAATGGAGTAGAAAGGAATGGAAAGGAGAATGGAATAGAATGGAATGCAGAATGGAATGGAATGGAGAATGGAATGGACTGCAGAATGGAGTGAAATGGAGAAAGGAATGGAGTGAAATATAGAATGGAATGGAATGGAATGAAGGATGGTATGGAGAATGAATGGAGTGGAGAATGGAATGGAGTGGAGAATGGAATAGGAATGGAATGGAATGCAAAATGGAATGAAATGGATAAAGTAATGGAATGAAATGGAGAATGGAATGGAGAATGGAGTGGAATGGAATGGAGAATGGAATAGAATAGAGAATGGAATGGAATGGAGAATGTAAAATAGAATGGAGAATGGAATAGAGCAGAGAATGAAATGGAATGGGGAATGTATTGTAATGTAATGGAGAATGGAAGGAGAATGGAATAGAATGGAGACTGGAATGAGGAATGGAATGGAGAATGGAATGGATTGGAATGGAGAATGGAGTGGAATAGAGAATGGAGTGGAATGGAAAATGGAATGGAGATGGAATGGAGAATGGAATGGAATGGGATGGGTAATGGAATGGAAAGGGGAATGGATTGGAATGCAATGGAGAATGGAAGAGAATAGAGAATGGAGTAGAATGGAATGGAGAGTGAAATGGAATGTTGAATGGAATGGAAAATGTAATGGAATGCAGATTGAACTGGAATGGAGAGGTGGAATGAAATGGAGAATGGAGAACGGAATGGAATGGAGAATGCAGAATGGAATGGAGAATGGAATGGAATGTGCAATGGAATGGAATGTGGAATGGAATGGAGAACGCAGAATGAAATGGAGAATGGAATGGAATGTGCAATGGAATGGAATGTGGAATGGAATGGAATGGATAATGGAATGCAGTGGACAATGGAGAATGGAATGGAATGGAGAATGCAATGGAATAGAGGATGGAATGGAATAGAGAACAGAATGGAATGGAGAGTGGAATGGAGAAGGGAATGGAGTCGGGAATGGCATGGAATAGAATGGAGGATGGAATGGAATAGAATGAAGCGGAGAATAGAATGGAGTGGAATGGAATGGAATCGAGAATGGAATAGGGTGAAGAATGGAATGGGATGGAGTGAAAAATGGAATGGAATGGAATAGATAAAGGAATGGAATGGAAGGGAATGGAGAATGGAATGGAATAGAGAATGGAAGGAAATGGAGAAAAGAATGAAATGGGGAATGAAATAGAGAATGGAATGGAGGATCGAATGGAGGATGTAGTGGAGTATGGAATGGAAAAGAGATTGGAATGGAATGGAAAGTGGAATGGAGAATGGAAGGGAGTGGAAAATGTAATGGGGAATGGAGAATGGAATAGAAAGGAGAATGGAATAGAATGGAGAATAGAATGGAATGGAATGGAGAATGGAATGAAGAATGGAGTGGAATGGATTGGAGAATGGAAAATGGAATGCAATAGATAATGGAATGGAGTGGACAACAGAATGGAGATGGAATGGAGAATGGAATGGATTGGAGAATGGAATGGAGAATGGAAAGGAATGGAAAATGGAATGAAATAGATAATGGAATGGAATGGACAGCAGAATGGAGATGGAATGGAGAATAGAATGGAATGGGGAGTGGAATGGAGTGGGGAATTGACTGGGGAATAGAATGGAGTGGGGAATGCAATGGAAAGGGGAATGCAACGGAATGGACAATGGATTGGAATGGAATGGAGAATGGTTTGGAGTGGAATGGAAAATGGAATGGAACGGAGAATGGAATGCAGAATAGAATGGAATGGAGAATGGAATAGAATGGAATGTAATGTAGTGATGAATAGAATGGAATGGAGAATGGAATGGAATGCAGTGGTGAATGGAATGGAGAAAGGAAAAGAATATGGAATGCAATGGAGAATGGAGTTGAATGGGGTATGGAATGGAATGGAATGCAATGGTGAATAGAGTGGAATGGAGAATGGAATGGAGGATGGTATGGAGAATGGAATAAAAAGGAATGGAAAGGAGAATGGAATGGGATACAGAATGGAATGGAATGGAGAATGGAATGGACTGCAGAATGCAATGAAATGGAGAAAGGAATGGAGTGAAATATAGAATGAAATGGAACGTAATGGAATGGAGGATGGTATGAAAAATGAATGGAATGGAGAATGGAAGGAATGGAGTGGAGAATGGAATAGGAATGGAATGGAATGCATAATGGAATGAAACAGATAAAGGAATGGAATGGAGAATGGAATGGACAATGGAGTGGAATGGAATGGAGAATGGAATAGAATAGAGAATGGGATGGAGAATGGAATGGATTGGAATGGAGAATGGAGTGGAATAGAGAATGGTGTGGAATGGAAAATGGAACGGAGATGGAATGGAGAATTGAATGGAATGGAGAATGGGATGGAATGGGATGGGTAATGGAATGGAAAGGGGAATGGAATGGCGAATGGATTGGAATGCAATGGAGAATGGAAGAGAATAGAGAATGAAATGGAATGGAGAGTGGAATGGAATGGAAAATGTAATGGAATGCAGATTGAACTGGAATGGAGAGTGGAATGGAATGGAGAATACAGAATGGAATGGAGCATGGAATGGAATGTGGAATGGAATGGAGAATGAACTGGAGTGGAGAATGGGATGGAACAGAGTGGAAAGGCACCGAACAGAGAATGGAATGGAGAATGGAAGGGAATGGAATGGAGACTGAAATGGAATGGAGAATGCAGAATGAAATGGAATGTGGAATGGAATGGAGAATGAACTGGAATGGAGAATGGAATGGAGTGGAGAATGGTATGGCACAGAATGGAGAATGGAAGAGAATAGAATGGAGAATGGAAGGGAATGGAATGGAGAATGGTATGGGATGGATAATGGAATAGAATGGATAATGGAATGGAGAATGGAATAGAATGTGGAATGGAATGGAATGGAGAACGGTATGGAGAATGCAATGGAATGGAAAATGGAATGGAATATAGAATGGAATGGAATGGATTGGAGAATGGATTGGAATGGAGATTCAACTGGAATGGAGAGTGGAATGAAATGGAATGGAGAATGGAAGGGAATGGAATGGAGAATGGAATGGAATGGAATGGAATGTGGAATGCAATGGAATGGAGAATGAACTGGAATGGAGAATGGAATGCATTGAAGAAAGGAATGGAATGGAGAATGCTATGGAACGGAATGGAGAATGGAATAGAATGGAGAAAGGAATGGAGAATGGAATGGAAAATGGAATGGAAAGTAATGGAATGGAGGATGGTATGGAGAATGGAACGGAATGGGGAATGCAATGGAGGAAGGAATGGAGAATGGAATGGAATGGAGAATGGAAAAGAGCAAAATGGAATGGAGAATGGAATGGAATGGAGAATGGAAAAGAGCGAAATGGAATGGAGAATGGAATGGAATGGAGAATAGAATGGAATGGAAATGGAATGGAATGGAATGCAGTGGAGAATGGAATGGAAAGTAGAATGAAATGGAATGGAGAATGGAATGGAGTGGAGAATGGAATGCAGTGGAGAATGAGCTGGAATGGAGAATGGAAGGGAATGGAATGGAAAATGGTATGGAATGGAGAATTGAATGGAATGGATAATGGAATGGAATGGAGCAGGGAATGGAATGGAGCATGGAATGGAATGAATTGGAGAACGGAATGGAATCAAGAATGGAATGGAATAGAACAGAGAATGGAGTGGACTGGAGAATGGAATGGAATGGAGAATAGAATGGAATGGAGAATGGAATGCAGAAGGGAATGGAATGGAATGCGGAATGGAACGGAATGAAGAATGGATAATGGAGTAGAATAGAATGGAGAATGGAATGGAATAGAGAATGGGTGGGGAATGGAATGGACTAGGGAATGGCACGCAATGGAATGGGGAATGGAATGGAGAACAGAATTGATTGGAAGGGAGAATGGGATGGAATGGAGAGTGGAATGCAATGCAGAATGGAATGGAGAATGAACTGGAATGGAGAGTGGAATGGAGAATGGAATAGAATGGAATGGAGAATGGAATGGAATGGAGTGGAGAATGGAATGGAATGCAGTGGTGAATAGAATGGAATGGAGAATGGAATGTAACGGAATGGAGGATGGTGTGGAGAATGGAATGGAATGCAGAATGGAAAGGAATGGAATGGAATGGAAAATGGTATGGAAGGGAGAATTGAATGGAATGGATAATGGAATGGAATGTGGAATGGAATGGAGTAGTGAATAGAATGGAATGGAGAATGGAATGTAACGGGATGGAGGATGGTGTGGAGAATGGGATGGAATGGAGGAAGCAATAGAATATGGAATGGAATCGAAATGGAATGGAATGAACAATGGAATGGTATGCAGTGGTGAATAGAATGGAGTGGAGAATGGAATGGAGAATGGAATGTAGAATAGAATGGAATGGAGAAGGGTATGGAAAAGAATGGAATGGAATGGAAAATGGTATGGAAGGGAGAATTGAATGGAATGGATAATGGAATGGAATGTGGAATGGAATGGAATGGAGCATCGAATGGAATGGAATAAAATGACGAATGGAATGGAGAATGGTATGGAATGGAACAGAAAGTGGAGAATGAAATGGAATGGAATGGAGAATGGATTGGAGAATGAAATGGAAGGCAGAATAGAATGGAAGGGAATGGAACAGAGAATGGAGAATTGGAATGGAATGGAATGGAGAATGTAACGGATGGAGAATGGAGTGGAATAGACAGTGGAATGGAATAGAGATGGAATGGAGAATGGAATGGAATGGAGAGTACAGTAGAATGGAGAATGGAATAGAATTCGAAATGGAATGGAGAATGGATTGGAAAGAAATGGAAAATGGAATGGAATGAAATGGAGAATATAGAATAGAAGGGAATGGAACAGAGAATGGAATGGAATGGAGACTGGAATAGAGAATGGAATGGAATGAAGAATGGAATGGAGAATTGAATGCAATGGAGAATGAACTGGAATGGAGAATGGAGTGGTGAATGGTATGGAATGCAATAGAGAATGGCATGGAGAGTGGAATGCAGAATGGTATGGATTGGAGAATGGAATGGAATTGATAAAGGAATCGAGAATGGAATGGAATATGGAACAGAATGCAATGGAATGGAGAATGAAAAATTGAATGGAGAATGGAATGGAAAGGAGAATGGAATAGAATGGAATGGAATAGAGAATGGACTGGAATGGAGAATGGAATGCGGATGGAATGGAAATAGAATGGAATGGAGAATAGAATGGACAATGGAATGGAGATGGAATGGAGAGTGGAATGCAATGGAGGATGGACTGGGGAATGGAGTGGAATGAGGAATTGAATGGGGAATGGAATGGAAAGGGGGAAAGGAATGGAATGGAAAATGGATTGGAGAATGCTTTGGAATGGAATGGAATAGAGACTGGAATGGAATGGAGATGAAACTGGAATGGAGAGTGGAATGAAATGGAGAATGGAATGGAATGGAGAATAAAAGGGAATAGAATGGAGAATAGAATGGAATGGACTGGAGAATGGAATGGAATGCGGAATGGAATGGAGAATGAACTGGAATGGAGAATGGTATGGAACGGAATGGAGAATGGAAGAGAAAAGAATGGAGAATCGAATGGAATGAAGTGGTGAATGGAATGGAGAATGGAGTGGAATGGAGGATGGAATGGAATGGAGCATGGAATGCAATGATAGAGAATGGAATGGTATGGAACAGAAAATGGAGAATGGAATGGAATCTAATGGAGAATGGAATGCAGTGGCGAATAGAATGGAGTAGAGAATGGAATGGAATGGGGAATGAATGGAGAATGAAATGCAATGGAGGATGGAATGGAATGCAATGGTGAATAGAATGGAATGGAGAATGGAATACAATGTAATGGAATGGAATGGAGGATGGTATGGAGAATGGAATGGAATGGAATGGGGAATCGAATACAATGGAGAAAGGAATAAAATGTGAAATGGAATGGAGAATGGAATGGAATGCAGTGGTGAATAGAATGGAGTGGAGAATGGAATGGAATTAAGGATGGTATGGAGAATGGAATGGACAATGGAATGGAATACAGGATGGAAGGGAGCAGATAAGGGAATGGAATGCAGAATGCAATGGAGAATGGAATGGAGAATGGAGTGGAATGCGGAATGGAATGGAACGAAGAATGGAATAGAGAATGGAATGGAATGGAAATAAAAATAGAATGGAATGGAGAATAGAATGGAATACACAATGAAATGGAATAGAGAATGGTATGGGGAAATTGAATGGAATGGAGAATGGAATGCAGTGGAGAATGGAATGGAATGGAGAACAGAATGGAATGGAGAATGGAATGGAATGCAGAATAGAATGAAATGAAGAATAAACTGGAATGGAGAATGGAATTGAATGGAGAATGATGTGGAGTGGAATGGAGAGTGGGATGGAATGCAGAATGGAATGGAATGAAGCATGGAATGCAGTGAAATGGAGAATGGAATGGAATGCAAAATGGAGAATGGAATGGAATCAGTAATGGAATGGAGAATGGAACGGAAAGGAATGGAATGCAGTGGGGGAATGGAATGGAATGGAGGATGGTATGGCGAATTGAATGGAATGGGTAATGGAATGGAATCGAGAAAGAAATGGAATATGGAATGGAAAGTGGAATGAAATGGAATGGAGAATGGAATGGAATGGAAAATGGAATGTTGAATGGAGAAGGGTATGAATGGATAGAGAATGGAATGGATTGGAGTGGAATGAAAGGGAGAATGGAATTGAATAAAGAATGGAGAATGGAATGGAGAATGGAATGCAGTGGAATGGAGAATGTAACAGATGGCGAATGAAATGGAGTAGAGAACGGAATGGAATAAGGAATGGAGATTGGAATGGAATGGAATGGAGAATGGAATAGAATGGAGAATGGATTGGAATGGAATGGAGAATGGAATTGAATGGAGAATAGAATGGAGTGGAATGGAATGGAGAATGGAGTGAAATAAAAGGAATGGAGAATGGAATGGAATGTGGAATGGAATGGAGAATGGAGTGCAATGGAGAATGAACTGGAATGGAGAATGGAATGGAATGGTGAATAGAAAGGAATGGAGAATGGAATGAAGAATGGTATGGAATGCAAAATGGAATGAAATGGTGACTGGAACGCAGAATGGTATGGAATGGAGAATGGAATGGAGAATGGAATGGGATGTAATGGAATGGAGAATGGTATGGAATGTGGAATGGAATGGAGAATGAAATGGAATGGAGAATGGAATGGAATTGAGAATGGAAGGCAATGGAATGCAGAATGGAATAGAAGGGAATGGAGAATGGAATGGAATAGAGAATGGAATGGGGAATTGAATGGAATGGGGAATGGAATGGAATGGAGAATGGGTTGGAATGGAATGGAGAATGGACTGGAATAGGGAACAGAATGGAGAATGGAGTGGAATGGAATGGAGAATGGAATGGAATGGAGGTTGAACTGGAATGAACAGTGGAATGAAATGGAAAGTGGAATGGAGAATGGTATGGAATGAAAGGGAATGGAATGAAGAATGGAGTGGAATGGAATGGAGAATGGAAAGGAATGGCAAATAGAATGGAATGGAGAATGAATTGGAATGGAGAATGAAAGGAAATTGAATGGAGAATGGAAGGGAATTGAATGGAGAATGGTATGGAATGGAGAATGGAATAGAATGAAAAATTGAATGGAGAATGGAATATAATGTGGAATGGAATGGAATGAAGAATGGAATGGAATGGAGCATGGAATGCAATGAAATGGAGAATGAAATGGAGAATGTTATGGATTGGAAAATGGTATGGAGAATGGAATGGAGAAAGGATTAGAATATGGAATTGAATGGAGAATGGAATGGAATCAAAATGGAATGGAGAATGGAATGAATTGGAGAATGGAATGGAATGGAATGCAGTAGTGAATAGAATGGAATGGAGAATGGAATGGAAGGGAGAATGGAATGGAATAGAATGGAGGATGGAATGGAATTGAATGGAGAAAGGATAGGGGAATGGAATGGAGAACAGTGAATGGAATGGAATTAATGGAATGGAGAATGAAGTAAAATGGAGAATTGAATGGAATGGAATTGAATGGAATGCAATGGTGAATAGAATGGAATGGAATGAAATGGAGAATGGAATGAAATGGAAGGAACTGGAGGATGGTACAGGGAATTGAAATAATGGAGCATGGAATGGAGTAGAGAATGGAATGGAATGGAAAGGAGAAGGGAATGGAATGGAGAAGGAATAGAATAGAAAGGAGAAGGGAATGGAATGGAGAATGGAATGTTATGGAGAATGGAATGGAATGCAATGGAGAATGGAATGAAATGGAATGAAATGAAATGAAGAGTGGGATGGAGAGGTATGAATTGGAATGGAGAATTGAATGGAATGGAATGGAACGGAGAATGGAATGGAATGGAGAATGGAATGGAGAAATGGAATGGAATGGAGATTGGAATGGAGTGGAAAATGGAATGGAAAATGGATTGGAGAATGGAATGGAGAATGGATTGGAATGGAATGGAGAATGGAAAAGAGAATGGAATGGAATGGAGAATAGAATAGAATGGAATGGAACAGAGAAAGGAATGGAATGGAACGGAGAATAGAATGGAATGGAGAATGGAATGGAATGGAAAGGAGTATGGAATGTTATGGAGAATGGAATGGAATGGAGAATCGAGTGGAATAGAGAACGGAATAGAGAATAGAATGAAATGCATTGGAGAATGGAATGAAATGACACGAAGAGTGGAATGGAGAATGGTATGAAATGGAATGGAAAATGGATTTGAATGGAGAATGGAATGGAATGGAATGGAACGGAGAATGGATTGGAATGGAGAATGGAATGGAATGGAGGTTGGAATGGAGTAGAAAATGGAATGGAGTATGGAATGGAGAATGGAATGGAATGGAAATGGAATGGAGAATGGAATAGAGGATGGAATGGAACGGAGAATGGAATGGAATGAACAATGGAATGTTATGGAGAATGGAATGGAATAGAGAATAGAGTGGAATGGAGAATGGAATGGAATGCAATGGAGAATTGAATGGAATTCAGTGGAGAATGGAATAAAATGGAGAAGGGAATGAAATGAAATAAATGGAATGGAGAATGATATGAAATGGAATGGACAATGAATTGAAATGTAGAATTGAATGGGTTGTAATGGAATGGAGAATGGCATGGAATGGAGATTGAAATGGAATGGAAAATGCAATGGAGAATGGAATGAAATGGAGAATGGAATGGAGTATGGAATGGAATGAGGAATGGAATGGAGAATGGAATGGAATGGAAGGGAGAGTGGATTGGAATGGAATGGAGAATGCAATAGAGAATGGAATGGAATGGAGAATAGAATAGAATGGAATGGAATGGAGAATGGAATATAATGGAATGGAACAGAGAATGGAATGGATTGGAGAATGCAATGGAATGAAAAATGGAATGAAGAATGTACTGGAATGGAGAATGGTATGGAATGGAATGGAGAATGGAAGGGAATGGAGAATGGTATGAAATGAAGAATGGAATGCAATGGATAATGTAATCGAGAATGGAATGGAATGCAGAATGGAATGGAGTATGGAATGGAATGGAGCATGGAGTCGAATGAAATGGAGAATTGAATGGAGAATGGTATGGAATGGAATGGAAAATGGAGAATGGAATGGAGTGGAGAATTGAATGGAGAATAGAATGGAATTGAGAATGAAGTGGAATGGAGATTGGAATGGAAGATAATGAAATGCAATTCAGTGGTGAATAGAGTAGAGTGGAGAATGAGATGGAATGGAGAATGGTATGGAGACTGCAATAGAATGGGGAATGGAATGGAAAGAATAATGGAATGGAATATGGAATGGAATGCAGAATGGAATGGAGAATTCCGCATTCCATTCTCCATTCCATTCCATCCCATTTGCCATTGCATTCCATTCCACTCCTTCCTCCATGCCATTTCATTCTCCATTCCATTACAGTCTCCATTTCATTTTCCATTCCATTCCATTCTCCAATCCATTCCATTCCATCCTTTATTCCGTTCAGTTCTACATTCCATTCCATTCCATTTTCCATTTCATTCCATTCCATTCCGCATTCAATTCTGCATTGCATTCTCCATTCCATTCCAAACCATTCTCGATTCCATTCGATTCCCCTTTCCATTCCATTCCCCATTCCATTCCATTGTCTATTCTATTCCATTCACCATTCTATTCCCATTTCCATTCCATTCCATTCCATTCCATTCCATTCTCCTTTCCATTTAATTCCATTTTGTTCCATTCCATTCTCCTTTCCATTCCATTCTACTCTGCTCCATTCTCTATTGAATTCTCTATGGAATGGAGTGGAAAATGCAGTGGAAAGGAGAACTGAATGAAGAATGGAATGAAATGGAGAATGGAATGGAATGCAGAATGGAAGGGAATGGAGAATGGGATGGAATGGAGAATGTAAGGGAATAGAGAATGGAATGGAATGGAGAATGGAAGGGAATAGAGAATGGAATGGAGGATGGAGTAAAATGAAGAATAGAATGGAGGACGAAATGGGATAGAGAATGGAATGGAATGGAGAATGAAATGGAATGGAGAATGGAAGGGAATGCAATGGTGGACAGAATGGAATGGAGAATGGTATGGAGACTACAGTGGAATGGGGAATGGAATGGAGTGGAGAATGGAATGGAATATGGAATGGGATGGATAATGGAATGGAGATTGGAATGGAAAATGGAATGGAATTGAGTGGAATAGATTGGAATGGAGAGTGAAATGAGGAGGGGAATGGAATGGAGAATGGAGAGTGGAGTGGAATGGAATGGAAGATAGAATGGAATGGAATGAAGAATGGAATCGTATGAATGGAGAGTGGAATGGAATAGAATCGAATGGAATGGAATGGAAGATAGAATGGAATGGAATGAAATGGAGACTTGAGAATTGAATAGAGAATGGAATGGAATGGAATGAAGCATGGAATGGAATGAAGAATGGTGAATGGAATGGAGAATGGAATGGGATGGAGAATGGAATGGAATGAAGAAAGGAATTAAATTGAATGGAGAATGGAATTGAATTGAATGGAGAATGCAGTGGAGAATGGAATGGAATGGAGAATAGATTGGAATGGATTGCAGAATGGAATGGTATGGAATGGAGAAAGGAATTGAATGGAAAGTGGAGTGGAATAGAATAGAATGGAGAATAGAATGGAATTGAGAGGGAAAGGAATGGAATGGAGAATGGACTGGGAAATGGAATGGAGAATGGATTGTCAAATGGAGAATGGAAGGGTGGAGAATGGAGTTGAGAGTGGAATGGAGAATGGAGTGGAATGGAAAAAGGAATGGAATGGAACAATGAATGGAATACAATAGAGACTGGATAATTGAATCAAATGGAAAATGGAATGAAATGAAGAATGGAATGGAGAATGAATGGAATGGAGAGTGGAATGGAAAAGAGAATGGATTGGAATTGAATGGAGAATGGAATGGAGAATGCAGTGGAGGATGGAATGGAGAATGCAGTGGAGGATGGAATGGAGAATGGAATGGAATGGAATGGATAATAGAATGGATTGGAATGGAATGGAATGGAATGAAATGGAGAGTGGATGGATTGCAATAGAATGGAGAATGGAATGGAGAATGGAATGGAATGAACTGGAGAATGGGCAGGGAAATGGAAGGGAGTAGAATTGAGAATGGAATGGAATGGAGAATGGAATTGATTGGAATGGAGAATGGAAGAAATGGAATAGAATGGAGAATGGATTTGAATGTAGAATAGAATGGTATGGAATGGAGAATAGAATGGAAAATGGAGTGGAACGGAATAGAATGGAGAATGGAACAGAACGGAGAATGATATGGAATGGAATAGAATGGAATGGAATGGAGAATGATATGGAATGGAGAAAGGAATGGAATGGAGAATGTAATGTCATGTAATGCAGAATGGAATGGAATGGAATGGAGAATGTAATGGCATGGAGGATGGTGTAGGATGGAATGGAGAATGGAATGGTATGGAATGGAAAATGGAATGGAATGGAATCAAATGGAATGGAATAGAATGGGAAGGAATGGAGAGTGAAGTGAAATGGACTGGAATAGATTGTGGAATGAAACGGAGAATGTATGGAATGGAGACTTGAGAATTTGATGGAATGGAGATTTGAGAATTTAATGGAATGGGGAATGCATTGGAATTGAATGAAGAATGGAATGGAAAATAAAATGGAATTGAGAGTGGAATGTAATGGAGAACAGAATGGAATGAAGAATGGATTGGAATGGGATTGAGAATGGAATGAAATGGAGAATGGAACGGAATAGAGAATGGAATGGAATGGTGAGTGGATGGAAAGGATTAGAATGGAGAATGAAATGGAATTGAATGGAGAATGGAATGGTATGGAATGGAAAATGGAATGCAATGTAATGGAGAATGGACTGGGAAATGGGATGGAATGTAATGGAGAATGGAATGGAATGGAGAATGGAATAGAGAGTGGAAGAAATGGAATGGAATCAAGAATGGAATGGAATTGAGAATGAATGGAATGAAATGGAGACTGGAATGAAATGGACAATGGACTGGAATAGAATGGAAAATGGAATGGAGAGTGGATTGGAATGGAGAATGGATTGGAGTGGAATGGAGAGTGGAATGGAAGAGAGAATGGAATGGAATGGAGAATGGAATGGAACAGAGTGGAGAATGGAAAGGAATCGAAAATGGAATGGAGTGAAGAATGGAATGGAATGGAGAATGGAAAGTAAAGGAGAATGGAATGGAATGGAGTGGAGAATGAAATGGAGAATGGAATGGTATGGAATGGAAGACGGAATGGAATGGAGAATGGAATGGAATGAAAAGGAGAAGGAAATGGAGAATGGAATAGAATGGCATGCAGTGGTGAATGTAATGGAATGGAGAATGTTATGGAGAATGCAGTGGAATGGAATGGAGAACGTAATGTAATGGAATGGAATGGAGAGTGTAATGGAATGGAATGGAGAGTGTAATGGAATGGAATGAGAATGAAATGGAACGGAGAATGGAATGGAATGGAGAATGGAATGGAATAGAGAATGGAATGGTATGGAGAATGGAATGGAATGGAGAAGGGAATGGAAGGGAATGGAGAATGTAATGGAATAGAGAATTAAACAGAATGGAATGGAGAATGGACTGAAATAGAATGGAGAATGGACTGGGAAATGGAAGGGAAAATGCAATGGATGGAATGGAGAATGGAATGGAATTGGAAATGGAATGGAATGGGAAATGGAATGGAAAGGAAGGTAGAATAGAATGGAATGGAGAACAGAATGGTATGGAGAATGGAATGCAATGGACAGTGGAGAATGGAATGGAAAATGCAATGAAATGGAGAATACAATGGAATGGAGAATGCAATGGAATAGAAGATGGAATGGAATAGAGAATGGAATGGAATGGAATGGAGAGTGGAATGGAATGGAGAATAGAATAGAATGGAATGGAACGGAGAATGGAATGGAATGCAGAATGGAATGGAATGGAGAACGGAATGGAGTGGAGAATGGAATGGAGTGGAGAATGAAATGGAGAATGGAATGGAGGATGGAATGGAACAGAGAATGGAATGGAGAAAGGAATGGAATGGAGTAAAGAATGGAATGGAATGGACAATGGAATCCAGAAAGCAATGGAATGGAAGGGAATGGAGAATGGAATGGAATGCAATGGAATGGAGAATGGAGAATGGAATGGAATGGAATGGAGAATGGAATGGAATGAAGAGTGGAATAGAATGGAGAATGGAAGGAAATGGAGACAGGAATGGAATGAAATGGAGAATGGAATGGAGTATGGAATGGAATGGAGAAAGGAATGGAATGCAAAATGGAATGGAATGGGGAATGCAATGGAGAATGGAATGGAGTGGAGAATGGAATGGCCTGGAGAATGGAACGGAGACGAAAATGGAGTGGAGAATGGAAAATGGAATGGAGAATGGAATGGAATGCAGAATGGAATGAGGAATGGATTGGAATGGAGAATGGAAGGAGAATGGAATAGAATGGAGAATGGAATGGAATGCGGAATGGAATGGAATGGAGAATGGAATGAAATGGAGAAACAGAATAGAATGGAATGGAGAATGCAATGCACAATGGAATGGAGAATGAAATGGAGATAGAATGGAGAATGGAATCGAATGGAGAATGGCATGGAAAGGAATGCAATGGAGAATGGAATGGGAATGGAGAATGGAATGGAAAATAAAATGGAGATGGAATGGAGAATAGAATGGAATGTAATAGAGAATGGAATGGGGAGTGGAATGGAACGGGGAATTGAATGGGGAATGGAGTGGAAACGGGAATGCAGTGGAATGGAGAATGGTTTGGAATGGAATGGAGAATGGAATGCAGTAGAGAGTGGAATGGAATGGAGATTGAACTGGAATGGAGAGTGGAATGGAATGGAGAATGGAATGGAATGGAGAATGGAGTGGAATGTAGTGGAATGGAGGATGGTATGGAGCATGGAATGGAATGGGAAATGGAATAGAATGGAGAATGGAATGGAATGCATTGGTGAATAGAATGGAATGGAGTATAGAATGAAATGGAATGGAGGATGGTATGGAGAATGGAATGGAGTAGAGAATGGAATAGGAATGGAATGGAGAATTGAATGGATTGGAGAAAGCAATGGACTGCAGAATGGAATAGAATGGAATGGAATGCAGAATGGAATGAAATGCAGAATGGAATGAAATGCAGAATGGAATGAAATGGAGGATGGAATGGAATGGAGAAGGAAATGAATGGAATAGAATGGAATGGAATGGAAAATGCAATGGAGAATGGAATGGAATGGAAAATAGAATGTGCAATGGAAAATGGAATATGCAATGGAGAATGGAATGGAATGGAAAATAGAATGTGCAATGGAAAATGGAATATGCAATGGAGAATGGAATGGAATGGAGAATGGGATGTAATGGAGAATGGAAAGAGAATGGAGTAGAATGGAATGCAATACAGAAGGGAATGGAATGGAAGGGAATGGAGAATGGAATGGAGAATGGAATGGAATAGAGAATGGAAGGAAATGGAGAAAAGAATGAAATGGGGAATGAAATGGAGAATGGAATGGAGGATCGAATGGAGGATGTAATGGAGTATGGAATGGAATGGAAAATGGGATGTAATGGAGAATGGAAAGAGAATGGAGTAGAATGGAATGCAATGCAGAAGGGAATGGAATGGAAGGGAATGGAGAATGGAATGGAGAATGGAATGGAATAGAAAATGGAAGGAAATGGAGAAAAGAATGAAACGGGGAATGAAATGGAGAATGGAATGGAGGATGTAATGGAGTATGGAATGGAATGGAATGGAAAAGAGATTAGAAAGGAATGGAAAATGGAATGGAGAATGGAATGGAATGCAGGATGGAATGGAATGGAGAATGAAATGGAATGGAGATGGAATGGAATGGGGAATTGAATGGGAGTGGAAACGGGAATGCAGTGGAATGGAGAATGGTATGGAATGATACGGAGAATGGAATGCAGAGTGGAATGCAGAGTGGAATGGAGAGTGCAATAAAATGGAGAATGGAATAGAATGGAGAATGCTATGGAATGGAGAATGGACTCGAATGGAATGGAGAATGAACTGGAATGGAGAATGGAATGCAGAATAGAATGGAATGGAATGCAGTGGTGAATGGAATGGAGAAAGGAAAAGAATATGGAATGCAATGGAGAATGGAGTTGAATGGGGTGTGGAATGGAATGGAGAATGGAATGGAATGCAGTGGTGAATAGAATGGAATGGAGAATGGAATGGAGGATGGTATGGAGAATGGAATAGAAAGGAATGGAAAGGAGAATGGAATGGAATGCATAATGGAATGGAATGGAGGATGGAATGGACTGCAGAATGGAGTGAAATGGAGAAAGGAATGGAGTGAAATATAGAATGAAATGGAACGTAATGGAATGGAGGATGGTATGGAGAATGAATGGAATGGAGTGGAGAATGGAATGGATAATGGAATGAAACGGATAAAGTAATGGAATGAAATGGAGAATGGAATGGACAATGGAACGGACAATGGAGTGGAATGGAATGGAGAATGGAATAGAATAGAGAATGGAATGGAACGGAGAATGTAAAACGGAATGGAGAATGGAATAGAGTGGAGAATGGAATGGAATGGAGAATGTAATGGAATGTAATGGAGAATGGAAGGATAATGGAATAGAATGGAGAATGGAATGAGGAATGGAATGGAGAATGGAATGGATTGGAATGGAGAATGGAGTGGAATGAAAAATGGAATGGTGGAATGGAGATGGAATGGAGAATTGAATGGAATGGAGAATGGAATGGAATGGGATGGGAAATGGGATGGGTAATGGAATGGAAAGGGGAATGGAATGGCGAATGGATTGGAATGCAATGGAGAATGGAAGAGAGAGAATGGAATAGAATGGAATGGGGAGTAAAATGGAATGTGGAATGGAATGGAAAATGTAATGGAATGCAGATTGAACTAGAATGGAGAGGTGGAATGAAATGGAGAATGGAATGGAATGGGGAATGGCATAGAATGGAATGGAGGATGGAATGGAATAGAATGAAACGGAGAATAGAATGGAATGGAATGGAATGGAATGGAATCGAGAATGGAATAGGGTAAAGAATGGAATGGGATGGAGTGAAAAATGGAATGGAATGGAATAGATAAAGGAATGGAATGGAAGGGAATGGAGAATGGAATGGAATAGAGAATGGAAGGAAATGGAGAAAAGAATGAAATGGGGAATGAAATAGAGAATGGAATGGAGGATCGAATGGAGGATGTAATGGAGTATGGAATGGAATGGAGAATGGAATGGAAAAGAGATTGGAAAGGAATGGAAAATGGAATGGAGAATGGAAGGGAATGGAAAATGGAATGGAATGGAATGGAGAATAGAATGGAATGGAATGGAATGGAGATGGAATGAAGAATGGAGTGGAATGGAATGGAGAATGGAATGGAATGGAAAATGCAATGCAATAGATAATGGAATGGAATGGACAACAGAATGGAGATGGAATGGAGAATGGAATGGATTGGAGAATGGAATGGAGAATGGAAAGGAATGGAAAATGGAATGCAATAGATAATGGAATGGAATGGACAGCAGAATGGAGATGGAATGGAGAATAGAATGGAATGGGGAGTGGAATGGAATGGGGAATTGACTGGGGAATGGAATGGAAAGGGGAATGCAACAGAATGGACGATGGATTGGAATGGAATGGATGATGGTTTGGAGTGGAATGGAAAATGGAATGGAATAAAGAATGGAATGGAATGCAGAATAGAATGGAATGGAATGGAATGGAATGTAGTGATGAATAGAATGGAATGGAGAATGGAATGGAATGCAGTGGTGAATGGAATGGAGAAAGGAAAAGAATATGGAATGCAATGAAGAATGGAGTTGAATGGGGTGTGGAATGGAATGGAGAATGGAATGGAATGCAGTGGTGAATAGAATGGAGTGGAGAATGGAATGGAGGATGGTATGGAGAATGGAATAAAAAGGAATGGAAAGGAGAATGGAATGGGATGCAGAATGGAATGGAATGGAGAATGGAATGGACTGCCGAATGGAATGAAATGAAGAAAGGAATGGAGTGAAATATAGAATGGAATGGAACGTAATGGAATGGAGGATGGTGTGGAGAATGAATTGAATGGAATGGAGTGGAGAATGGAATGGAGTGGAGAATGCAGTAGGAATGGAATGGAATGCATAATGGAATGAAACAGCTAAAGGAATGGAATGAAATGGAGAATGGAATGGAGAATGGAACGGACAATGGAGTGGAATGGAATGGAGAATGGAATAGAATAGAGAATGGGATGAAGAATGGAATGGATTGGAATGGAGAATGGAGTGGAATGGAAAATAGAATGGAGATGGAATGGAGAATTGAATGGAATGGAGAGGGGAATGGAATGGCGAATGGATTGGAATGCAATGGAGAATGGAAGAGAATAGAGAATGAAATGGAATGGAGAGTGGAATGGAATGGAAAATGTAATGGAATGCAGATTGAACTGGAATGGAGAGTGGAATGGAATGGAGAATACAGAATGGAATGAAGCATGGAATGGAATGTGGAATGGAATGGAATGGAGAATGAACTGGAGTGGAGAATGGGATGGAGCAGAGAGTGGAAAGGCACAGAACAGAGAATGGAATGGAGAATGGAAGGGAATGGAATGGAGACTGGAATGGAATGGAAAATGCAGAATGGAATGGAATGTGGAATGGAATGGAGAATGAACTGGAATGGAGAATGGAATGGAGTGGAGAATGGTATGGCACAGAATGGAGAATGGAAGAGAATAGAATGGAGAATGGAAGGGAATGGAATGGAGAATGGTATGGAATGGATAATGGAATAGAATGGATAATGGAATGGAGAATGGAATAGAATGTGGGATGGAATGGAATGGAGAATGGAATGGAATGTAGAATGGTATGGAGAATGCAATGGAATGGAAAATGGAATGGAATATAGAATGGATTGGAATGGAGAGTGGAATGAAATGGAATGGAGAATGGAGAATGGAATGGAATGGAATGTGGAATGCAACGGAATGGAGAATGGAATGCATTGAAGAAAGGAATGGAATGGAGAATGCTATGGAACGGAATGGAGGATGGTATGGAGAATGGAATAGAATGGAGAAAGGAACAGAATATGGAATGGAATGGAATACAGTGGTGAATAGAATGGAATGGAGAATGGAATGGAAAGTAATGGAATGGAGGATGGTATGGAGAATGGAATGGAATGGGGAATGCAGTGGAGGAAGGAATGGAGAATGGAATGGAATGGAGGATGGAATGGAATGCAATGGAGAATGGAATGGAATGGAAAGTAGAATGAAATGGAATGGGGAATGGAATGGAGAATGGAATGGAGAATGGATTGCAGTGGAGAATGAACTGGAATGGAGAATAGAATAGAATGGAAGGGAATGGAATGGAAAATGGTATGGAATGGAGAATAGAATGGAATGGATAATGGAATGGAATGGAACATGGAATGGAATGAATTGGAGAATGGAATGGAATCTGGAATGGAATGGAATGGAACAGAGAATGGAGTGGACTGGAGAATGGAATGGAATGGAGAATAGAATGGAATGGATTGCAGTGGTGAATAGAATGGAATGGAGAATGGAATTGAATGCAGAAGGGAATGGAATGGAATGCGGAATGGAACAGAATGAAGAATGGATAATGGAGTAGAATAGAATGGAGAATGGAATGAAATAGAGAATAGGTGGGGAATGGAATGGACTGGGGAATGGTACGCAATGGAATAGAGAATGGAAGGGAATGGAATGGAGAACAGAATTGAATGGAAGGGAGAATGGGATGGAATGGAGAATGGAATGCAATGCAGAATGGAATGGAGAATGAACTGGAATGGAGAATGGAATGGAGTGGAGAGTGGAATGGAGAATGGAATGGAATGGAGAATGGAATGGAATGCAGTGGTGAATAGAATGGAATGGAGAATGGAATGTAACAGAATGGAGGATGGTGTGGAGAATGGAATGGAATGGGGAAAGCAATAGAATATGGAATGGAATCGAAATGGAATGGAATGAACAATGGAATGGAATGGAATGGAATGCGGTGGTGAATAGAATGGACTGGAGAATGGAATGGAATGGAGAATGGAATGTAGAATAGAATGGAATGAAGAAGGGTATGGAATGGAATGCAGAATAGAAAGGAATGGAATGGAAAATGGTATGGAAGGGAGAATTGAATGGAATGGATAATGGAATGGAATGGAGCATCGAATGGAATGGAGAATGGAATGGAATAAAATGGCGAATGGAATGGAGAATGGAATGGAATGGAACGGAAAGTGGATAATGAAATGGAATGGAATGGAGAATACAATGGAAGGGAATGGAACAGAGAATGGAGAATAGAATGGAATGGAGAATGTAACGGAATAGAATTTGGAATGGAATGGAGAATGGATTGGAAAGAAATGGAGAATGGAATGGAATGAAATGGGGAATATAGAATAGAAGGGAATGGAACAGAGAATGGAATGGAATGGAGACTGGAATAGAGAATGGAATGGAATGAAGAATGGAATGGAGAATTGAATGCAATGGAGAATGAACTGGAATGGAGTGGTGAATGGTATGGAATGCAATAGAGAATGGCATGGAGAGTGGAATGCAGAATGGTATGGATTGGAAAATGGAATGGAATTGATAAAGGAATCGAGAACGGAATGGAATATGGAACAGAATGCAATGGAATGGATAATGAAAAATCGAATGGAGAATGGAATGGAATGGAATGGAGAATGGAATAGAATGGAATGGAATGCAATAGAGAATGGACTGGAATGGAGAATGGAATGCAGATGGAATGGAAATAGAATGGAATGGAGAATAGAATGGACAATGGAATGGAGATGGAATGGAAAATGGAATAGAGAATAGAATGGACAATGGAATGGAGACGGAATGGAGAATGGAATGCAGTGGAAGATGGAATGGGGAATGGAGTGGAATGGGGAATGGAATGGAAAGGGGAAAGGAATGCAATGGAAAATGGATTGGAGAATGCTTTGGAATGGAATGGAAGAGAGACTGGAATGGAATGGAGATAGAACTGGAATGGAGAGTGGAATGAAATGGAGAATGGAATGGAATGGAGAATAGAAGGGAATAGAATGGAGAATGGAATGGAATGGAGAATGGTATGGAATGGAATGGAGAATGGAAGAGAAAAGAATGGAGAATCGAATGGAATGAAGTGGTGAATGGAATGGAGAATGGAATGGAGCATGGAATGCAATGATAGAGAGTGGAATGGTATGGAACAGAAAATGGAGAATGGAATGGAATCTAATGGAGAATGGAATGGAATGGAAAATGGAATGCAGTGGTGAATAGAATGGAGTGGAGAATGGAATGGAATGGGGAATGAATGGAGAATGGAATGGAATGCAATGGTGAATAGAATGGAATGGAGAATGGAATACAATGTAATGGAATGGAGAATGGTATGGAGAATGGAATGGAATGGGGAATCGAATACAATGGAGAAAGGAATAAAGTATGAAATGGAATGGAGAATGGAATGGAATGCAGTGGTGAATAGAATGGAGTGGAGAATGGAATGGAATGGAATTAAGGATGGTATGGAGAATGGAATGGAATGGACAATGGAATGGAATGCAGAATGGAATGGAGCAGATAATGGAATGGAATGCAGAGTGCAATGGAGAATGGAATGGAGAATGGAGTGGAATGCGGAATGGAATGGAACGAAGAATGGAATAAAGAATGGAATGGAAATAAAAATGGAATGGAATGGAGAATAGAATGGAATACACAATGAAATGGAATAGAGAATGGTATGGGGAAATGGAATGGAATGGAATGGAGAATGGAATGCAATGGAAAATGGAATGGAATGGAGAACAGAATGGAATGGAGAATGGAATGGAATGGAGAATGGTGTGGAGTGGAATGGAGAGTGGGATGGAATGCAGAATGGAATGGAATGAAGCATGGAGTGCAATGAAATGGAGAATGGAATGGAGACTGGTATGGAATGGAATGCAAAATGGAGAATGGAATGGAAAGGAATGGAATGCAGTGGTGAATAGAATGGAATGGAGGATGGTATGGAGAATGCAATTGAGTGGGGAATGGAATGGAATGGAGGATGGTATGGCGAATTGAATGGAATGGGTAATGGAATGGAATTGAGAAAGAAATGGAATATGGAATGGAATGGAGAATGGAATGGAATGGAAAATGCAACGGAGAATAGAATGGGATGGAGAATGGGATGGAATGGAGAATAGAATGGAATGGAATAGAGAATGGAATTGACTGGAATGGAAAGTGGAATGAAATGGAATGGAGAATGGAATGGAATGGAAAATGGAATGTTGAATGGAATAGAGAATGGAGTAGAGAATGGAATGGAGTGGAGAATGGAGTGAAAAGGAGAATAGAATGGAATGAAATGGAGCGTGGAATGGAGAAGGGTATGAATGGATAGAGAATAGAATGGATTGTAGTGGAATGGAAGGGAGAATGGAATTGAATGAAGAATGGAGAATGGAATGAAATGTAGTGGAAAATGGAATGGAGAATGGAATGCAGTGGAATGGAGAATGTAACAGATGGCGAATGAAATGGAGTGGAGAACGGAATGGAATGAGGAATGGATAATGGAATAGAATGGAGAATGGATTAGAATGGAATGAAGAATGGAATTGAATGGAGAATAGAATGGAGTGGAATGGAACGGAGAATGGAGTGAAATAAATGGAATGGAGAATGGAGTGCAATGGAGATTGAACTGGAATGGAGAATGGAATGGAATGGTGTATAGAAAGGAATGGAGAATGGAATGAAGAATGGTATGGAATGGAGAATTGAATGAAATGGTGAATGAAATGCAGAATGGTATGGAATGGGAGAATGGAATGGAATCGAGAATGGAATGGAGAATGGAATGGGATGTAATGGAATGGAGAATGGTATGGAATGTAGAATGGAATGGAGAATGAAATGGAATGGAGAATGGAATGGATTGGAGAATGGAATGGAATTGAGAATGGAAGGCAATGGAATGCAGAATGGAATAGAAGGGAATGGATAATGGAATGGAATAGAGAATGGAATGGGGGAATTGAATGGAATGGAATGGAGAATGGGTTGGAATGGATTGGAGAATGGACTGGAATAGGGAACAGAATGGAGAATGGAGTGGAATGGAATGGAATGGAGAATGGAATGAAATGGAATGGAGGTTGAACTGGAATGAAGAGTGGAATGAAATGGAGAGTGGAATGGAATGGAGAATGGTATGGAATGAAAGGGAATGGAATGAAGAGTGGAATGGAATGGAGAATGGTATGGAATGAAAGGGAATGGAATGAAGAATGGAATGGAATGGAGAATGGAAGGGAATGGCAAATAGAATAGAATGGAGAATGAATTGGAATGGAGAATGGTATGGAACAGAATGGAGAATGAAAGGAAATTGAATGGAGAATGGAAGGGAATGGAATGGAAAATGGTATGGAATGGAGAATGGAATAGGATGAAAAATTAAATGGAGAATGGAATATAATGTGGAATGGAATGGAATGTAATGAAGAATGGAATGGAATGGAGCATGGAATGCAATAAAATGGAGAATGTTATGGATTGGAGGATGGTATGGAGAATGGAATGGAGAAAGGAATAGAATATGGGACTGAATGGAGAATGGAATGGAATCAAAATGGAATGGAGAATGGAATGGATTGGAGAATGGAATGGAATGCAGTAGTGAATAGAATGGAATGGAGAATGGAATGGAAGGGAGAATGGAATGGAATAGAATGGAGGATGGAATGGAATTGAATGGAGAAAGGATAGGAGAATGGAATGGAGAACGGCAAATGGAATGGAATGGATGGAATGGAGAATGAAGTAAAATGGAGAATGAAATGGAGAATTGAATGGAATGGAATTGAATGGAATGCAATGGTGAATAGAATGGAATGGAATGAAATGGAGAATGGAATGGAATGGAGGATGGTACAGGAATTGAAATAATGAAGCATGGAATGGAGTGAAGAATGGAATGGAATGGAAAGGAGAAGGGAATAGAATGGAGAAGGAATGGAATGGAAAGGAGAAGGGAATGGAATGGAGAATGGAATGAAAAGGAGAAGGGAATGGAATGGAGAATGGAATGTTACGGAGAATGGAATGGAATGCAATGGAGAATGGAATGAAATGAAATAAAGAGTGGAATGGAGAGTGGTATGAATTGGAATGGAGAATGGATTGGAATGGAGAATGGAATGGAATGGAATGGAGAATGGAATGGAATGGAGAATGGAGAATGGAATGGAGAAATGGAATGGAATGGAGATTGGAATGGAGTAGAAAATGGAATGGAAAATGGATTGGAGTATGGAATGGAGAATGGAGAATGTATTGGAATGGAATGGAGAATGGAAAAGAGAATGGAATGGAATGGAGAATAGAATAGAATAGAATAGAATAGAATAGAATAGAATAGAATAGAATAGAATGGAATAGAACAGAGAATGGAATGGAACGGAGAACGGAATGGAATGGAAAAGAGTATGGAATGTTACGGAGAATGGAATGGAATGGAGAATCGAGTGGAATGGAGAACGGAATAGAGAATAGAATGGAATGCAATGGAGAATGGAATGAAATGACATGAAAAGTGGAATGGAGAATGGTATGAAATGGAATGGAGAATGGATTTGAATGGAGAATGGAATGGAATGGAATGGAACGGAGAATGGATTGGAATGGAGAATGGAATGGAATGGAGTGGAAAATGGAATGGAAAATGAAATGGAGTATAGAATGGAAAATGGAGAATGGATTGGAATGGAATGGAGAATGGAAAAGAGAATGGAATGGAATGGAGAATAGAATAGAATGGAATGGAACAGAGAATGGAATGGAATGAAACGGAGAATAGAATGGAATGGAGAATGGAATGGAATGGAAAGGAGTATGGAATGTTATGGAGAATGGAATGGAATGGAATGGAGAATCGAGTGGAATGGAGAACATAATAGAGAATAGAATGGAATGCAGTGGAGAATGGAATGAAATGAAATGAAGAGGGGAATGGAGAATGGTATGAAATGGAATGGAGAATGGATTGGAATGGAAAATGGAATGAAATGGAATGGAACGGAGAATGGATTGGAGTGGAGAATGGAATGGAATGGAGGTTGGAATGGAGTAGAAAATGGAATGGAGTATGGAATGGAGAATGGAATGGAATGAGAAATGGAATGGAGAATGGATTGGAATGAAATGGAGAATGGAATAGAGGATGGAATGGAACGGAGAATGGAATGGAATGGACAATGGAATGTTATGGAGAATGGAATGGAATGGAGAATAGAGTGGAATGGAGAATGGAATGGAATGCAATGGAGAATGGAATGGAATTCAATGGAGAATGGAATGAAATGGAGAAGGGAATGAAATGAAATGAATGGAGAATGGTATGAAATGGACAATGGATTGAAATGTAGAATTGAATGGATTGTAATGGAATGGAGCATGGCATGGAATGGAGATTGGAATGGAGTGGAAAATGGAAAGGAGAATGGAAAGCAATGGAGAATGGAATGGAGTATGGAATGGAATGAGGAATGGAATGGAGAATGGAATGAGGAATGGAATGGAGAATGGAATGGAAGGGAGAGTGGAATGGAATGGAAGGGAAGGGAAGGGAGAGTGGATTGGAATGGAATAGAGAATGGAGTGGAATGGAGAATAGAATACAATGGAATGGAACGGAGAATGGAATATAATGGAATGGAACAGAGAATGGAATGGAATGGAGAATGCAATGGAATGAAGAATGGAATGAAGAATGTACTGGAATGGAGAATGGTATGGAATGGAATGGAGAATGGAAGGGAATGAAGAATGGTATGAAATGAAGAATGGAATGCAATAGATAATGTAATCGAGAATGGAATGGAATGCAGAATGGAATGGAGTATGGAATGGAATGGAGCATGGAGTCGAATGAAATGGAGAATGGTATGGAATGGCATGGAAAATGGAGAATGGAATGGAATTGAGAATGAAGTGGAATGGAGATTGGAATGGAAGATAATGAAATGCAATTCAGTGGTGAATAGAGTAGAATAGAGAATGAGATGGAATGGAGAATGGTATGGAGACTGCAATAGAATGGGGAATGGAATGGAAAGAATAATGGAATGGAATATGGAATGGAATGCAGAATGGAATAGAATGGAGAATTCCGCATTCCATTCTCCATTCCATTCCATCCCATTTGCCATTGCATTCCATTCCACTCCTTCCTCCATGTCATTTCATTCTCCATTCCATTACAGTCTCCATTTCATTTTCCATTCCATTCCATTCTCCATTCCATTCCATTCTCCAATCCATTCCATTCCATCCTTTATTCCGTTCAGTTCTACATTCCATTCCATTCTCCATTCCATTCCATTCCATTCCGCATTCAATTGTGCATTGCATTCTCCATTCCATTCCATTCCATTCTCCATTCCATTCCATTCTCCATTCCATTCCAGACCATTCTCGATTCCATTCAATTCCCCTTTCCATTCCATTCCCCATTCAATTCCATTGTCTATTATATTCCATTCACCATTCCATTCCCATTTCCATTCCATTCCATTCTCCACTCCATTCCATTCTATTCCATTCCATTCGCCTTTACATTTAATTCCATTCTGTTCCATTCCATTCCATTCTACTCTGCTCCATTCTCTATTGAATTCTCTATGGAATGGAGTGGAAAATGCAGTGGAAAGGAGAACTGAATGAAGAATGGAATGAAATGGAAAATGGAATGAAATGGAGAATGGAAGGGAATGGAGAATGGAAGGGAATAGAGAATGGAATGGAGGATGGAGTGGAAGGAAGAATAGAATGGAGGATGAAATGGAATAGAGAATGGAATGGAATGGAGAATGAAATGGAATGGAGAATGGAAGGGAATGCAATGGTGGACAGAATGGAATGGAGAATGGTATGGAGACTACAATGGAATGGGGAATGGAATGGAGTGGAGAATGGAATGGAATATGGAATGGAATGGATAATGGAATGGAGATTGGAATGGAAAATGGAATGGAATTGAGTGGAATAGATTGGAATGGAGAGTGGAATGAAGAGTGGAATGGAATGGAGAGTAGAGTGGAATGGAATGGAAGATAGAATGGAATGGAATGGAGAATGGAATCATATGGAATGGAGAATGGAATGGAATGGAGAATGGAATGAAATGGAGACTTGAGAATTGAATGGAATGGAATGAAGAATGGAATGGAATGAAGAATGGAGAATGGAATGGAGAATGGAATGGGATGGAGAATGGAATGGGATGGAGAATGGAATTAAATTGAATGAAGGATGGAATTGAATTGAATGGAGAATGCAATGGAGAATGGGATGGAATGGAGAATGGATTGGAGAATGGAATGGTATGGAATGGAGAATGGAATTGAATGGAAAGTGGAGTGGAATGGAATAGAATGGAAAATGGAATGGAATTGAGAGGGAAAGGAATGGAATGGAGAATGGACTGGGAAATGGATTGGAAAATGGATTATCAAATGGAGAATGGAATGGAATCAAATGGAGAATGGAAGGGAATGGAGGATGCAGGAAATGAAATGGAATGGAGAATGGAATGGAGAATGGAATCAAATGGAGAATGGAAGGGAATGGAGAATGGAGTTGAGAGTGGAATGGAGAATGGAGTGGAATGGAAAAAGGAATGGTATGGAATGGATGGTAGAATGGAATGGAATGAAACGATGAATGCAGTATAATAGAGACTGGAGAATTGAATCGAATGGAGAATAGAATGAAATAAAGAATGGAATGGAGAATGAATGGAATGGAGAGTAGAATGGAATGGAGAATGGATTGGAATTGAATGGGAAATGGAATAGAGAATGCAATGGAGGATGGAATGGAGAATGGAATGGAATGGAGAATAGAATGGAGAATGGAATGGAATGGATTGGAATGGAATGGAGAATGGAATGGAATCAAATGCAATGGAGAGTGGATGGATTGCAATAGAATGGAGAATGGAATGGAATGAACTGGAGAATGGACAGGAAAATGGAAGGGAGTAGAATTGAGAATGGAATGGAATGGAGAATGGAATTGATTGGGATGGAGAATGGAAGAAATGGAATGGAATGGAGAATGGATTGGAATGTAGAATGGAATGTAACAGAATGGAATGGTATGGAATGGAGAATGGAATGGAAAATGGAGTGGAATGGAATGGAATGGAGAATGGAATGGAACGGAGAATGATATGGAAAGGAATAGAATGGAATGGAATGGAGAATGATATGGAATGGAGAATGGAATGCATAGTGGAATAGAATGGAATGCAATGGAGAATGGAATGGAATGGAGAATGGAATGCATAATGGAGTGGAATGGAGAATGGAATGGAGAATGTAATGTCATGTAATGCAGAATGGAATGGAGAATGTAATGGCATGGAGGATGGTGTTGAATGGAATGGAGAATGGGATGGAATGGAATGGAGCATGGAATGGTATGGAATGGAATAGAATGGAATGGAATGGAGAATGAAATGAAATGGACTGGAATAGATTGTGGAATGGAAAGGAGAATGTGTGGAATGGAGACTTGAGAATTTAATAGAATGAGGAATGCATTGGAATTGATGAAGAATGGAGTGGAAAATAAAATGGAATGGAGAGTGGAATGTAATGGAGAACAGAATGGAATGAAGAATGGATTGGAATGGGATTGAGAATGGAATGAAATGGAGAATGGAATGGAGAATGGAACGGAATAGAGAATGGAATGAAATGTAGAGTGGATGGAAAGGATTAGAATGGAGAATGAAATGGAATTGAATGGAGAATGGAATAGTATGGAATGGAAAATGGAATGCAATGTAATGGAGAATGGACTGGGAAATGGGATGGAATGTAATAGAGAATGTAATGGAGAATGGAAAGGAATGGAGAATGGAAGAAATGGAATGGAATCAAGAATGGAATGGAATGAAATGGAGACTGGAATGGACAATGGAATGGAATGGACAATGGATTGGAATAGAATGGAAAATGGAATGGAGAATGGATTGGAGTGGAATGGAGAATGGAATGGAAGAGAGAATGGAATGGAGTGGAGAATGGAATGGAACAGAGTGGAGAATGGAAAGGAATCGAAAATGGAATGGAGTGAAGAATGGAATGGAATAGAGAATGGAAAGTAAAGGAGAATGGAATGGAATGGAGTGGAGAATGAAATGGAGAATGGAATGGTATCGAATGGAAGATGAGATGGAATGGAATGGAGAATGGAATGGAATGAAAAGGAGAAGGAAATGAAGAATGGAATGGAGAATGGAATAGAATGGCATGCAGTGGTGAATGTAATGTAATGGAGAATGGAATGGAGAATGGTATGGAGAATGTTATGGAGAATGCAGTGGAATGGGGAGTGGAATGGAATGGAGAATGTAATGGAATGGAGGATGGAATGGAATAGAAAATGGAATGGAATGGAATAGAGAATGGAATGGTATGGAGAATGGAATGGAATGGAGAATGGAATGGAATGGAGAAGGCAATGGAAGGGAATGGAGAATGGAATGGAATGGAGAATTGAACAGAATGGAATGGATAATGGAATGGAATGGAGAATGGACTGGAATGGAATGGAGAATGGACTGGGAAATGGAATGGAATGGAAAAGAGAATGGAATGGAGAAGGAAATGGATTGGAGAATGGAATGGAGAATGGAATGGAATTTAATGGAATGGAATAGAGAATGGAATGAAATGGAATGGAAAATGGAATGGACTGGGAAATCAAATAGAGGATGGAATGGAAAGGAGAATGGAATGGAATGGACAGTTGAGTGTAGTGAAATGGAATGGAGAAAGGATTGGAATGGAGAATGGAATGGAAGGGAGAATAGATTGGAGAATGGAATGGTATGGAATAGTGAATTGAGAATGGAATGGTGTGTAGAATGGAATGTAATGGAGAATGGAATGGGATGGAGAATGGAGTCGAATGGAGAATGGAATGGAGAATGGAATGGAATGAAATGCAATGGAGAATGGAATGGAATGGAATGGAATAGAGATGGAATGGAGATGGAATGGAGAATGGAATGGAATTGAATGGAGAATCGAATTCAATGGGGAATAGAATGGAATGGAATAGAGAATGGAATGGAATGGAGATGGAGTGGAGAATGGAATGGAATGGGGAATGGAAGGAATGGAGAATGGAATAGGGAATGATATGGAATGGAGAGTGGAATTTAGATGAAATGGAGAATGGAATGAAATGGGGAATGGAATGCAATGAAATGGAATGGGGAATGGAATGGAATGGAATGTGGAGTGGAATGGAATGGATTGGAATAGAGAATTGAATGGAATGGAGAATGGAATTGATTGGAGAATGGAGTGGATTGGAGAATGGAATGGAATGGCGAATGAAATTGATTGGAGAATGGAATGGAATGCAGAATGGAATGGAATGCAGAATGGAATGGACAATGGAATGGAATGGAGAATGGAATGGAATGGGGAATGGAATGCAGAATGGAATGGGAAATGGAATTGAATGGAATGGAAATCTTGCTTGCAGGTAGACAGTCTAAATATATAAACAGACCACTTGATTTCATACCTTCCTCCAATAACATTAAATAGGTCAGAAGTTAGGGAAAATTATTCAAGTGAATGCAAAGGAAACCTTCGTGGAAGATTGAATCTAGGGGTGGTACTGACTCATTCTACCTATTCTAGACCATAGCCCTTCTGATGGCCACAGAAACAAGGAGACTCAGGAACACCAGAATCAGCATGTTTCACAATGATTGAACAGGCATTTTTTCGGGGGCTGTCTTCAGTAGAAATTACCAAGAGAAGTATCAGTTTCCAGAACAACTAGAATTAATTCCAAGTCCTAGCTTTGATAAATTGTGGCTTCTGAAGTTTGGGGTACAAGGTCTTGTGTGATTAGGCCTTGGTTTGTACTGTATCAACAGAATAAATTTCAACTATTACTACATTTTTAACCTTTTTACCACATCAAATCTATATTAGGTATAAGTCAAAATTAGTTTAACCAGCTGCTTGATTGAAGGGAGAAATTGTTTTATTTTTGATTCTAGATTATGATTTTAAATTCCTGATCATCTCAGGAGTTTTCTAGTTTAAACCTATATGGCAGATAGTAAACATGTTTATAATTCTCTTTATAGGGGAACCTCCATTTCTACCAGAATCCTTTGACCGAATTCTTCTGGATGCACCCTGTAGTGGAATGGGACAGAGACCAAATATGGCCTGTACTTGGTCTTTGAAGGAATTGGCATCATATCAGCCATTACAGCGAAAACTCTTCACTGCAGTATGTGGTGGTCTGTTGTTGTGAAAGAAAGTTAACTTTTGCTACTTTGGTGTTTAAACCACTGAGAGCAATCTCCATAGCAGCATTCATTACAATAGCCAAAAGGTGGGAACAACCCAAGAGTCTGTTGACAGATACATGGATAACAGAATGTGCTATATCCATACATGGAACATTATTCAGCCTTCAAAGGAAGTGAGATTCTGATACATGCACAACATGGGTGAACCTGGAAAACATTATGCTCAGTAATATGAACCAGACACAAAAGGAAAAATGCTGTAATATTTTGCTTATATGAGTAGCTGGGAAATTCATAGAGACAGGAGGAAGAATAGATATTACCAGGCATTGTGGGGCTGGAGATTGAGGAGCTATTGTTTAATGCATATAGACTTGCAGTTTGGGACAATGAAAAAGTTCTGGAGATGGATGGTGGTGATTGTTGCCCAACAATGTGACTGTACTGAAGGTCATTATTGACTTAAAATGACTAAAATGGTAAATTTTATGTTATTTATATTTTACTATACACACATACACACAAATACAACTGAGAGGACCTAGTTTTAAATATAGAAGTTTTCCTTTAAGTTGATTCACCTTTAAGATATACAGGCAATAGTAGAATTTCGTCACATATTTAATAAATTTCAAATATTCTGCTCTATTTGAAAAGTCACTGAATTGTTAACTTGTAGTTACTAATTGATGTAAAGAAATAGATATAAACTAAATTACTCTTTTTTAAAAAAATAGAGTTCTTGCTTGGGTATGGTGGCTCACACCTATAATCCCAGCACTTTGGGAGGCCGAGGTGGGCTAATCACCTCAGGTCGGGAGTTCGAGACCAGCCTGGCCAACATGGCAAAACCCCGTCTCTACTGAAAATACAAAAAGTTAGCCGGGCGTGGTGATGTGCACCTATAGTCCCAGCTACTCAGGAGGCTGAGGCAGGAGAATTGCTTGAACCCAGGAGGCGAAGGTTGCAGTGAGCTGAGGTCACGTCACTGCACTCCAGCCTGGGCAACAGAGCAAGACTGTCTCAAAAAAAAAAAAAAAAAAAAAGAAAGAAAAAAAGTAGATTTTGGGGTCTTCTTTAGAAGAAGAAGTTCCAATAGGAAGCAAAACTCATTGATAAAAACAGGAAGAGACAGTGGCCAGTGTAGGATATAGGAGAACCATAAAAACTGTACACATTTAACTTGTCTCTAGTACTTTCAGAAGAAGCCCAGATAGAACATTTGAGGATTTCTCCTAGTCTTGCAAAAATGACTCAGTGGATTTCAGAGTGTATAGACAGTGTTTGATCATAGATGAATTCATTATTTCATCCCAGCCCTCCAAAATACAAGGCTAGAGCAACAATGGATGTTCTGTAATGATTTAGTCTCTAAAGCTGTCTTTGAGTACATTCCGATTCAACTCTCTTGGTGTTTCCTTTCATACACAAAGGTAGCACTGGTTGTGGATTATTTGACTTCCTCTTTTTCTGTGAAGTCTTCAAATAACTCATCCTCAGAATTAAAACAGCAAGCAGCAAAAAGGAAGCTTTACTTATAGCTGAAACCCACTTTGACTTGAGAATAAAATTAGGATACTTCTGTAAAGGACTTGGATTTCTGTTCTTTGTAGGTCATAGCAAAAATAGTATTTTAAAAGGCTACTAGGAGTAGACGAATGATCTCAATGAGAAGGAAAAGCTGACAGTATATGAGAGAGAACTTGAGAATATAGCAGGTGTGCCATTTGGCCTGGAGAGAAATCGAGAATGTGGATGTTAGAGTCAGACACATGTTGACTTGAGCCATGGCTCCTCCTCCTAAGTGACTTTATGTACATTGCTTTCTATATCTGAGTAGTAGGGATAACAGCTCTACCTACTAGGAATACATCTTTGGTGATAGTCATCTTACTTTGTGGTTGTTATAAGGATTTGTTGAGAAAAATTCATGTACAGTGTTTAACACAGTAACTGGCACATAGTAACAAAGTTTAAATTTTGATCAGCATACTCTGATTTAAAAAGCACAAGTGTGTACACTCTATTTTTAAAGATTTCCTTTAAAATTTTAAAAATCAGGAGCTTGAAAAGTTGAACTTTAGGTATTTGAGACAAATCTATTTTAGCATAGCACCTTATCTCCTGATTCATCTATTCAACAAATACTCATAGAGCACCTACTGTGTGTAAGATGCTATTCTAGACATTGACGGTACAGTATTGAGAAAGTAGACAACATTCCATGCCCTTATTCACGAGGTTTCTGTTCTAACTGGGAGAGGAAATAAATGAGTTTTTTAGTATATTAGAAGGCAATAATGCAATGGCCTATGGAGCAAGCCAAAGGAACTGGGGATAGGAGTGTTGGATTGGAATAGTTGAAAATTTACAGAGTGCCTGGGAACGTGACATACATGCAAAGATAAGGAGAAAGCAGTGCAGAGAATTAAGAGAGCTTTCCCAACTGCTGCAAAGATTCTGAGGTGCCACTGTGCCTTGTGTGTTCCAGAAACAGCAGAAGGTCAGTGTTGCCAAAGTAGAACGGGCCAGGGTAAGAGGTATACAAGAGGAGGACCAGAGAGGCAACAGGAGACTTGTTTATGTCTGGCCTCAAAGGCCTCTGTAAGGACTTTGTCTTTGACTCTAAGTGATCATGGAGGACATGTGAGGGGCTTGGGGCTGAGAAGGGACAAGCTTAAAAGGACTGCTTTGTCTGCTGTACTGAGACTAGATTGCAGGAGGGCAGGGAATAAAGCAAGCTGATGAAGTTGAGGCAGTTGCAATAATCCAGGCAAAAGATAAAGAGGCTTGGACCACAATGATAGCAGTGGAAGTGGAGAGAAGTGGCCAAATTCTGGCTAGAATTTGAAGGTAGAGCCAATAGGACTTGCTGATGGTTGGGGGAGTCAGAAAAAGAGGCATAAACGATCATCTGAGGTTTGGCACGTGAGATTCTGGAAAGATAGGAAGACTCCTGCAGTAGGTTTCAGAGGGAAAGGAGGAGTTCATTTTGGCACATGTCAAGTTTGATAGGATTATAGAAATGTTGAGAAGGGCCAGACCTATGGCTCATACCTGCAATCCCAGCGCTTTGGGAGGCCAAGGTGGGAGGATTGCTTGAGCCCAGGAGTTTAAGACAAGCCTGGGCAACAGTGAGACCTCATCTCTATTTAGAAAAATAAGAATGAAAAAGAAATGTTAAGAAGCCAACTGAATGTTTAAGTAGGGAATTTAACAAGGAGGTCTGGCCTAAAAATGTAAATTTGTGAGTTTTCAGCATAAAAAATGGTATCGGAAGGCATGAAGGTGAATGATTGTGTTTGGGGAAGTCTTGGTCCATATGGAGTATGACAGTTCCAAGATGATGAAATGCACCTAGTCTAGTCTGCAAGTATTGCTCTTGCAAACTCTAATTACAGAAGGAATCCTTGTCACATAGAACATCATTTTATTTATCCCAAACATTTGAAAGATATTACACCTTATGCTATGAAATTCATGCAGATGTTTATTTGGTTTTGTGCTGTGTGTGGTCTAATCACAGTTTTCTTTAGGCAGTTCAGCTGCTGAAGCCAGAGGGTGTGCTGGTTTATAGCACATGCACTATAACGCTGGCCGAAAATGAAGAACAAGTTGCCTGGGCCCTGACAAAATTTCCTTGCCTTCAGCTTCAGCCCCAGGTAGGACTAATTTCATTTTTCTCTGTGTAATAAGATAAATCACAGAAACTGAAGCACTGTGGTAAACACAGGGTGTTAACGAAGAAAAAAGTAAAACTTCCAAAGTGAACACTGTAATAAACAAGAATGCTTACCTAATTAGATCCATTTTAGACTGCCCATAATTTGCATGTCCTGACAAAGTTTTTTCTCATCTTTGTTCCTTGCCATTGTGTTAAAATGGCACAGAGCTTGGGAGTATTTTTGTTATGTGTTTATTCCACTTGTAGCTATTCATGTTACTCGGCACCTTTTTTCTAAAAAGACTTTTTTCTTCTTTCCCAGTGCCGTATTTTTCTGATGTGGAAAATGTTGAGCATTTTCTCTCATGTCACATCAAAGCTCAAATGAGCTTTAATAACTGTGGGATATCAGAAGACCAGCCGAAAGGGAAAAACATGCTTCTGGATTATCGCTTATTATATACAATGTATAATATTTAAAAAGCTTTCTTATACTTTCTTTTACCTAACACAACTCTTTCTGTTATGGTCTTTATTAGAAATGTATTTTTGATTCAGTTTTTAGCCCAGGATATTTGAGATTAAGTTTAAATCTGTAATAATGCTCACATACATTCAGATACATTGAGCATCTAACTTTAGTACCTTTCTATACAGAAGTAGGTAATGGGAATACATAAATATAGATAATTCAGAGATGGTTTCTAGACTCATAAATTAAGGTAATTACATTGTAGATGAAAGGAAGACTTCAGAATTCACTTGGAAACATACACACTCAAAATATATACCTAAAAGAGATGGGAAGTTTTCCCCTGACCTCCATGGGATAATAAACGATCTGTTTTCTTAAGTATGTATCTAAAAACCTATCTTCATTAACATGCAAATGATTGTCTGTGATGGTGACTTAGGATTATAGATCTTCTTCAAGATCTATAGTAGTTTGCAAGTATCACTCAAGGCCTTATGATTCCTCTAAACTAATTGATACAGCCTTAAATTATGTATCCCTTTCTAATGTTTGTTTTTCTAGAAACTTTTCTCACCCACCTGGTATGGGTCAGAGAGAGGTACCTTAGATGCCTGAAGACCACCTTTCAGTTTTGGAAAATGTTAAATAAAGCTGAGTTTTTTCTGTTGCTTTCTTTTTTTTTTTCTTCTTCCCTTCCCCCTCCCTGCTCCCTTCCTTCTCTTTTATTTTCTTTTCTTTCATTTTTTATTTTTTGAGATGGAGTGTCACTCTGTCGCCCAGGCTGGATCGCCCAGGCATGATCTTGGCTCACTGCCACCTCTGCCTCTCGGGTTCAAGCAATTCTCGTGCCTCAGCCTCCCGAGTAACTGGGATTACAGGCGTGCACCACCACACCTGGCTAGTTTTTTGTATTTTTGGTAGAGACAGGGCGTCACCTTGTTGGCCAGGCTGGCCTCAAACTCCTGACTTCAGGTGATCAGCCCGCCTCGGCCTCCCTAAGTGCTGGGATTATAAGTGTGAGCCCCTGTGCCTGGCCTCTTCTGCTTTATTGATAATAATGTTCCATTTACTGAGTTCCTGCTATGTGCCAGGTGTGATACCACCTTCTTTGCTTAAGCCTTGTTTAATAGATGAGGAAATGTGGTTAATGTTACCTAAAGTCATACAGCTAAAATGTGATAGACCTGCAATTTGAGTCTACTTGTTTCCAGCTAAGAAGCTCAGGCCTTTAGTAATGTCACAGTGCCTGATAAGCATGTAATCATAGGTATTTGTTCATCAGGTGACGCATAGTATTGCTTTCCCACTTTACTGTCTGGAAAGCAGCACGTATTTTCCACCAAAATGAAACGCATTTACTCATTTTGCTATTTTTGGAAGATGTAGTCGTTACAGCCCAATTTGTCTTTTAACTTAAATAGTAGCAGGCATACTTGCTATTTATGGGATGTTCATCCATATTGATTCACTTTCTCCAAACAGGAACCGCACATTGGAGGAGAAGGAATGAGGGGAGCTGGTCTCTCATGTGAACAATTGAAACAGCTGCAGCGATTTGATCCATCGGCTGTGCCATTACCGGACACTGACATGGACTCTCTCAGAGAGGCCAGAAGAGAAGACATGTTGCGTCTGGCTAATAAGGACTCTATAGGTTTTTTTATTGCAAAATTTATAAAATGCAAAAGCACATAGGAGAGGATGGATGCTCAGAAATGAAAATTCCAAACATTTGCTGTCTGTGCTTTTTTTTTTTTTATACCAAAGTGTTGTCAGGCCAACTGAATGATGACATAGTTGCTAAGGAAACAGAAAGGGCTGCCAGCTGTTTTACCAGGGATCCAGAGACACAGAGGAAGTAGGGGGTGGTATGAGATTATATTTTCCGTTTTTAAAAGAAATTTTTGCTTTATGTATTTGGAGTATAAAGAAAAACAGATGCCTGTATATGTCTGGAGCATATTTTCATTTGCGAGCTAATGTTTTAATTTGTGAAGAATACAAGTCATTTTTAATGTTAAAAATTAGTGAATCTAACAAAAGGAATAAATTAGCAGCATTTGATGTGGTTATGAAAAGTGGTTTTTGTTCCCAGGTTCCTAAATAGTAGTTTCTTAAGGATTCAGGGCATGGGAAATCAAACATTGACTATGTGCCAATAATGGAGGTAAGTATTTTACCTGACTCTCTGCTTATTTAGTAGGTCAACCCCCTTTCAAATGAAGTCTGGACTTCCTCTAAATGATAGTGTGAAGTGATAGTCTAAAGACTATCACCGTCTAAATGATAGTCTGTTTAATGTTTTTCATAATTTTAAAAGAAAAAGTAAAATGAATATTTTCTTTGGAGATTTAGAAAATGAGATTATTCCACAATTTGGGTAACTTATCATGTGTTTGAAACATGTAAGTTATTAGAAAATGGTTGGTGAGAGGAAAATTAAAAAAAAACCCAGCTCTGGCAGCTGGGAAGCAGCCTGGCCTGACCCTTATAGCTGGGCCTTGGTGTTCTCCTGTTGAACATAAACAATTTCACATAACACCAGCATCAGACAAGGCAGCTGTACCTATCATAGATTCAGACAAAAAAAGACCACAATCAAATCTGAACTCAGACAAAAAGCAGATCATCCTTCGAACTGCAAAAATACCCAAGCATCCCACTGTAGTGGCCAAAATAAGTGACTGCTTTTCAATTTAATTTTACTTTTTAAAGACAAGGTCTTGCTCTGCTGCCCAGACTGGAGTGCAGTGGCATGATTTCATAGCCCTCTGCAACCTCAAGCTCCTGGGCTAAAGCAATCTTCCTGCCTCAGCCTCCCCCACAGTTGTGTGCTACCTTGCTTGGCTAATTTTTTTTTTTTTTTTTGAGAGAGATGGGAACTTGTTGTGTTACCCAAGCTGGTCTTGAACTCCTGGCCTGAAGCAGTCCCCCCGCCTTGGCCTTCTAAAGCACTGGGATTACAGATGTTAGCCATGCACCCAGCCAGCTTTTAAAAAAACATTACAGCCTTAGGATTTTGCTTTTCTATTGGCTTTTTAGACCAATCAGAACACTTAGTACCCAGCCATAGTTTTAAGGCTGTCTCATGGTGTTTAAATCCATCATACGGTTTTGTTAGCTTTTATTCAAATCGCCCAAAAGTTATCAGGCCTTGGGCATAAGAAATGGACAATTACTTAATAGTCTGATTTTTTTTCCCCCCTCACAGGTTTTCTTTAGGAATTTCTCATGACTATTTATTGTATCCATAAGGATTGCAAGGTCTCTTAGATCAGGTAAGACCGATAGATGGCCTCTTCTTTAAAGAAGGCTTTCTTGAATACCCTTCCCTGAGGTTGGATAGGCACTGTTCCCCTTCTGTGTGCCCCTGGCACCCACATCTAATGTTCTCCTGGCTTATGACACTCTCATTCAAATTTTCTATCCATGCCCCTTAAGCCCCAGCTTCACACCTAGGAAACATCCTCCAGGCAGAGACCCTGTACTGCCTTTTCTCTCAGTCACAGCTTCAGAGCAGTCAATAGATGCTTATTGTTTAAGAGAAAAATTATTTCAAGCAAACCTGTGTCTTTTACATCCCTCATTCTGCCTTATATCCAGTAGATGTCATTTGACTAAAGAGAAACAATTTTCCTGTGCGACTTATCTTTTTAGGGCTCAGCATACCTCCTTAAACTTTAAATGTGTTTTAAAAAACTCTACAAAAATCATTTTCTGTAATGCTCGCTGCACATCCTTATTTGCTAAGCTGGGATGAAAATGGCAGAAAATCAGCCTAGCAACAAACTTGTACTGGTGTAAATGTTTGATTAATACCAAAAAATGTCAAAATACAACCAATGCCAGAAAATAGAAGAAAAATATTTACATATTGGAAACAGGACAGAGAATACTATTCGGAATTTTTCCTTGAACGTGGCTAATTTTCAGTGGGTTTCTTCCTTTCAAAAATTTAAGCAAATTGGAAAATCACATAAACTTAAGGGACATAGCAATATAAGAAAAAAATGCAGGAGGAAGGTGAAAAAATCAGGGAAATGTGAGGGAAAATTAATATATATGTTAACATATTTAGTATTAACATTTCTATGAAACAGAAAAAGTACTTAAGTTCAACAGTGAGTACATTTACTTCAAAACCCTGTGTCATGTTTTAGTTTAAATAATGAATCTAAGTACAAATAGTTAAAAGTACAGCGTAGCAGAAATTAAACACTTGATCCAGAACCCATAACTGACCCAGATTATTCTACTAGAGCTCACATTGAAAAAAAAAATGTTTCTACATGGAGCTATCTTTTTTTTTTTTTTTAATCAGACATAATAGGAAGATTACTAAAGGAACATAAAGTGTTTGACATTGCCCCAAGAAAGATGCCCCACAGATGGGAAGTGTGGAATATTTAATATAGTCTCAACTACATGAATCATTTCTAACATGGCAATTAATACTACTACTAATAAACAGTGCAGAAGCCAGCTCTTTATTTGTTTTATATGAATTACTTTAAACCAGGTTTGTTAGACAGTTCAGTGTAGCTGACAGTGAATGTTGAACAGGAATGCATAGCAGACCATGTTAAAAATGTGGCATTGTCCCAAAGTACAACATGACTAAGACATCCTACATTTAGCAGCACCTTTTTGTAACAGTAACTTAAATGAGCAGTAGAGAAAGAGCATAGGAAAGACTGAAATGGGTATGACCAAAAAAAAAAAAAAAAAAAAAAACAACTATTAAATACATTTCCAGCATTTTCTAGGTTGACTACAAAAATCATGGTTCTACAGCTGAGTGGGTTAAGATTAAGCCTTTGTTGTGTGAAAAGACTATATACATTCCACAGGTCAGTAAATATCGCATTACCATTGGGATTATTTCCTCATTTACAGATTTACTACACAGTTTACACATATGTCCACTATACAGTTTTTCACATATAGATGCTCTTATGTCAAATCCTTCAAGCTAGTTTTTTGAGGAATATTCTAATTTGCACTCATACATTCCACAGTAAAGTGCAAGCTAAGAATCTAGATACAAAATTAAAAAGATGGCAACTCTAACCACTACTTTTTGAAAGGGATTAATGATAGCAGCAAGTAAGATAAATACTAGCTGTGTTTCAATAATTTAAATATTCCAAAATAATTAATTGGGATGAAATAGTAAAGGATTGAACCTAGTAATTGTGAATCTCTTACCATGACAAAAGTTTTATCAGAAATACTTTATAAAAGCAATTTTAATTAGAATATGGTTTCCTACTGGTAGGACAATGTAAGAATTGTCAAGTTTATTATGACTACTGTTTTTATACTTGGTAAAATAAATTCATGTAAACAGTATAGAGCTAATTAACAAATTGAGGGAAATTTTTCATATATAAGCTGATAAAACATTATATATGTAACTAATTTTTATTTTTGTTTTTTAGACACCAGGTTGTCACCAGGATAGAGTGCAGTGGTACAGTCACGGCTCACTGCAACCTCAACCTCCTGGGCTCAAGGGATCCTCCTGTCTCAGCCTCCCAAGTCCTGGGTCTACAGGTACATTCCACCATGCCAGCTTAATCATTTTTTAATACTGAGTTTTCTTGGGGATAAGGAAATAAGGTGTTAAATGTAAAACAGTTTTACTTATAAAAGTCTAAGAATATTTGGCAAGAACTTGGAATAATCAAGGAAGCAAAATAATTGATTTTATAACTATAGTTTTGCTGATTAGGTTTGTTTGTTTTTTGAGATGGAGTCTCACTCTGTCACCCAGGCTGGAGTACAGTGGCACGATCTTGGCTCACTGCAGCCTCCACCTCTTGGGTTCAAGCAATTCTCCTGCCTCAGCCTCCCGAGTAGCTGGGATTACAGGTGTGCACCACCATACCTGGCTAATTTTTTGTATTTTTGGTAGAGACGGGGTTTCGCCACATTGGCCAGGCTGATCTTGAACTCCTGACCTCAGGTGATCCACCTGCCTCAGCTTCCCAAAGAGCTGTGATTACAGGCATGAGCCACCATGCCCGGCTGATTATTTTGTTATATAAGTGAATATGTAGATCTGAAGTTAGGCAGTTAAACACAGGCATTTTATTGGGACAAACTTCAAGTACCAGGTACTTGCACTCTTAATACTGTCTTACCATCCAGTTATAACTGGACAAAATAAACACGAGACATGGAAAAGGTCTTAGCCTTAAACATGATGACATTGTAAGCTTCTTACAGCAGTGTAATTGAGGCATGGAGATAATGTCTTCAAGGTTCCCCTTCCGTGTAGATGTCTTATGTAGGATAATATTCTAAACATTTTATTCACTTCAAGTCACCCCATGTTGCCCTGATTACTTCTGAAAAACAGAAACTTTGGTTATAAGAAGCACTTCTGGGTTCTGACAGACAGTGAACCTGCTGGAGTCGGTGGTGGGGAGGAATGGTAGGTAACTGGGAGGTAAACAACAGGAACAATAGGCAAGGTTAGAAAATGAAGTGGGAGAAGTTATAAAAATTTATTTTCCCACGAAATAATTCCACAAGCTGTGTAAACATTTCTTACTAAAACAAATACTCTAACACACAAAGATTGTACATTTCCAGTGAAACACTCACAGTAAAATTGCCTGTATTTTTACTCTCTACGAGCAAAAACAAGGAGGCAGCAGATGAATGCTTTCCTAGTTACCTTTGGCAGCAAGCTTACTCACATTCCCTGACTGCTCAATGGGTTATTAAAGCAACATATAGCACAATTAAATACAGAGCCAGGTGGGCAGAATGCTCGATATCAGTCTTTAGTTTCTTCACTAGTCTTCAGCATTTCAATTCATCTCAGCCATTCAGTCACTCGTGCACACTCTTACATACGGACACACACACGTGCATATAGCGAGTTCCGGCTCATAGACTCCAGTGCAGTGACTAGAACAGACACTAGCTACTAAGAATGTGTCACAATCAGTGTGAACTGTATGGAGTAGAACAACCTCTGGAGTTTTATATTTACCATAATTTATGGTGAAAATTACAAACTTACAAGGATGGTATAACATTCAGAATTCAAACCTTTTCAAGTCAAGCAATCACACATATTTACAGTATGTACAATCTTTCTACTAGAATGAGGATAGGTGTCTAGACAATGTTATTACAAATTTCCTGAATGTGGGCATTTCTAGTCCCTGTAATTCATAAAGCAAATCTGCTGACTTGGCATTAAGACTCTAAAATAGTGTGATCAAACTTATATATATATATATATATAATATAATAAGAAGGTGTTTGCAGAAATAACATTTACAAACTGTCTATACAGTACACAGTACTAGTACATAGAAAATAGATTCTAACTTTATGATCCCCTTTGTGTAAGGCAAGACTGAATCTGTCCCCAAATTTAGTCAGCCAGAGGTACAAGCAAGAAACAGTGGTCCATGAATGAATATGCAAATCAGGTGCCTGCATATTAAAAATCTGGAGAAACGAGAGATTCCACTTTTTATCTGTGCTGATTCTGGCTTGTTGGATACATCAACTACATTTCTTAAAACACCAACATCACCTGGGTGGCAACAGATTTTGTTCAAGTGGCAGCTACCCAAAACAGTTTTTGAAGAGTCCAGTATACAACCGGAGGACTGCAGCCATACCAGGCCAATTTATGTAGCACTTACAAAAGAAAAAGTATCTTAATACTCTATTCATGCTATTGCTATTTAAGCAACAGCAATACAAAATATTACAAGACAGATCACATATGATTGCAGTGTAGACCCCAAAGGCTTTGTTTTGGGGATGCTGTTATACAAGACTTCAAAAACAAAAACAAAAAAACAAAAAAACACAAAAGGGCAAAAGTCATTGGCGGATGTAAACATCCCTGTTCCACTCCCCAGCCTCATTCCGTTTTTTGGATATCACTTCTCCATCCTTTTCACAGTAGCGATCCTTAGATTTATGACGGCTGCGCTGTTTGTTGCACTCATTGTGGTCCTGCTCTCGATCCACGTCTCGGGAACGGTGCCGAGACTCCCGGTGTCTGTGGTCACTGCTCCCGTGGGTCTCGTCTCTGTGGTTGTGGTCACGGTGTGAGGCATAGTGGTCCACGTGGTCATGGGAATAATCTTCCTTTGGCTCTATGTAGGCAGAGTCTCGACTCTCCTGGGTTTCCGAGTCAAATGTCTCTTGCCTGGAGAGGCCGCGACTTGTCCCACCGCGATGGTTGTGGTGTGGGGCTGAGGAGGAAGAGCGGTGCTGGGATTTTTTGACTGGTTCCACACTAGGTTCGTCTTCAGCTTGGGAAGCAGAACGGATAGGAGCGGAGCGATCAGTCCTTTGATCACCTTGAGAACCCTGGCAGCAAAAGGAGCATACCAGGCATTAACCAAGGTCAGTGTGTAAAGAACATGTCCCAGAGCAAGCGCATTCAAGTGGAGTCCTTTTTAAGCATCCGAAATGAAGTCTAACCTAGCTTCATCCCTTTGGTAACATCCAGTGGCATTTATAAGGCTTGTAGTGTATTAAACTGGACTTTGTAAGTGCCTAGAACAGTGTGCATGGTAACCTTTTCCTTAAAAAAAAGAAAAAAAGGCAGGGCAAGTGTTCTTTTATATATTCTCCTGCAGCTCAAATATAGATGCAGGTCCCTGAGATTTTTCTATACAGGGGTGTAAACTTAACTATCTCTGCTTGACTGTGATAATATTAAAAATAGCAAATCCTTATATGATACAGTGATACAATATGGGACAGGCACTGTTCTAGACCGTTTGTATATAATAACTCATTAATACAACAGCCCTATAAGATCATCTCATGAGATTACTAATTCCAGCAGCCTCATGGACAGGTTGCCATTATTATTCCTGAGGTAAGAACAGTTAAGAAATTTGCCCCAGGTTATCTGCCCCACAAGTGGTAAGAGGTGGAGCCAGGATTTGAATCCAGGTGATCCGCTTCCACAGTCTATATTACTGTTTAAAGTAGAAAGTTTCTACTGTAGAAAGTTTCTGTAGTCTATGTTTGTTCTGTCGATGGTGCTTTTCTTACAGGTACATGGCTCATGCTGGACTTGCTTTGAGTTAATATACTAGAACAAGCCCCAAGCAGGCTACTGGGCTTGGATCCTGGAGGTGTCACCATAGGCTACCTTTTTTCCTATGAAGATTGTATATATAGATATATAGAAAAACTCCCCTTACCTGTGAATTAGAGGCTAGAGTGGGGCTAAGAGGCAGACTTGAAGTGGCTAATGTACGGCTAAGGAGAGGGTTGGGGAGGCTGCTGCTGGGAGGATGGGTGGCCTTCCAGTAGGCCTCCAGATAGTCGGCAAGGTGCTCACAGGCATCCTCAAGCTGGTTCTCATCCAAGATCACATCGAACAACTCCTGCAGAGGCAGACATTCCAGACCACATTGACGCAGCCCCTTCCCACCTCCATAAGAGGAGGAAGGGGCTCATGAGCTGCACCCCTTTGTACTTGCTCCTGCTTCTATAAGCGCTGCTACTATCTCCTTTTTTATTTAGTTAGCAAGTGTCTGACTACCTCAAATCATTGTTTAGGGCACTGAATGCTTAACTAATAATGGCCAGAAAGGTAACAGTTGTTAAGGGCATGGCAGCACAGAAAAGTTGTCTATCAGCAATGAAAAAAGGCATGGATACTATGATACAAACGAGATGTATATATATTTGAACAGAATAGGATAGAAGCCTATTCTTGACATCAAGATCATGAAATCTTTTTTCTTTCTTTTGTTTTTTTTTTTGAGACAAGAGTCTCACTCTGTTGCCCAGGCTGGAGTGCAGTGACCTGATGTTGGTTCAGTGCAACCCTGGCCTCCCAGGTTCAAGCGATTTTCCTGCCTCAGCCTCTCAAGTAGCTGGGGTTACAGGTGCCTACCACCAAGCCTGGCTAATTCTTGTATTTTTAGTAGAGATGGGGTTTTGCCATGTTGGCCAGGCTGGTGTTGAACTCCTGGCCTCAAGTGATTTGCCCGCCTTGGCCTCCCAAAGTGCTGGTATTACAGGTATGAGCCACCATGCCCAGCCCAAGATTATGAAATCTGAATTTAGAAATTAATAAGGTAAGATTAGGATGTGAAATTTGGCAGAAGCAGCCGAAACCACTGATAATTTGACGTTGTCCAAACTTCACAGTTGAGAAGAAAAAAAGTCATTTTTCAAAAGATTTTTTAGTGTTTATTATAAATTTTAACATACATTAAGCAATCAAATATTCATAGCGCCTGAAATAGCTATGCTTGAAAAAAAAGCCTGGCGCAGTGGCTCATGCCTGTAATCCCAGCACTTTGGGAGGCTGAGGTGAACGGATCACTTGAGGTCAGGAGTTTAAGATCAGCCTGGGCAACATGGCAAAGTCCCATCTCTACTAAAAATACAAAAATTAGCAGGGCATGGTGGCGTGTGCCTGTAGTCCTAGATACTTGGAGGGCTGAGGTGGGAGGATCACTTGAGCCCGGGAGGCAGAGGTTGCAACAGTGAACCGAGAGGCCACCACTGCACTCCTGCCTGGGCGACAGAGCAAGACCCTGCCTCCAAAACTAAACCTAGGAAAGCTCTATAGCCCCAAGGCATTGTATGTAAAGCATAGACGACAAGTGAGAATCTAGTTAACTTATTCCTTAGAAATTGATTTAAGACCATGTGAAAATATGTCTCAGTTACTAAGAGCAGACAACTTGCTCTCTATGATCAGAAATGAATAATATACCAACTCCAAATAGACTCATCATACAAGCCAAATTTTTGGAACCAGGATCTTGTGTTAGATATTAACAGCGTGAAGTTACTGCAGGATGTACTGAAGCTTTTTGTAAGCTATAAGCATCATTTGGATTACTTGTGCGCAAAACACATGATCATGGAAGGAACATGATCATGGAAGGAGGGAGGACAGTTTACTTTGGAATGAATACCACTTTAAGTGATGAGGATTCTCTTCTGTGACAGGTGTTTTGACGGTTTTTTTCAAAATATAATGCCAGTTCTGGCCAGACATGGTGGCTCATGCCTGTAATCCTAGCACTTTGGAGGGCCAAGGCAGGAGGATCACTTCAGGCCAGGAGTTCTAGACCAGACTGGGCAACACAGGAAGATTTAGCAGGGGGGAAGGACAAAGATCTCTATAGGGGGGAAAAAAAAGTTAGCCGATCATGGAGGCATGCACCTATACCTATAGTCTCAGCTGCTTGGAAGGCTGAAGCGAGAGGATCCCTTGAGCCCAGGAGTTCAGGGCTGCAGTGAGCTGAGACCATACCACTGCACTCCCAACATGGGCAACAGAGCAAGACCTTGTCTCAAAAAAAAAAAAAAAAAAAAAAAAAAACCGGGTCTGATCTCTGTAACTGGATTATGCTGTATATAGAGATAACTTACTGGAGGACACTGAGCCAGTTTATCAGCTGCTACCATCTGGACGTTGAGGTGTTTAGCTTGAGATTTCCCTCGAGATTTTATTAACCTTTGTAAAACCTGTAAAAGATAATGAGTTTTTAACAGAGTAGTAACTACACCCAGGTAAAGAACAAGGTACATTATTGACTCCTTTCTCTGGGGCCTTTTTATATACAGCACAAGGGGCTTGTAATAGATGGAGCTATAAGATTATCTGTAAAATTAACATGTTAACGTAAATCACAGTTGCAAGCTTTAAGCACTCACATTCTTTTTTCTAAGCTAGCAGATCTCAAACATTTTGTCTCACAACCTCTTTAAAGAAGCTAAAATGGAAAACTATTACAACATTTAAAAATTCACAATAAATCTGCTACATGTTAAAATTTTTTTTATAAAAATAGCTACATTTTTTATAAATCTAACAGCTGGCTTCATAGAAGACAATTGCAGTCTCCTGTTTGCTTCTACAGTCAACCTGCTGCAGTGTCTTGTTTTGGTTGAAATATGTGAAGAAAATCCAACCTCTTACAGATTTGTAATTGAGAAAAGGAGAAACAATTTAGTATAGTCTTCTTTGATACTACACTAAAACTCAACAAATGGTAGTTCCGTTGTTATGTGGAATCTGAAACCTGCAGTGAAATTTTCTTACTCCATGACATTCCATTGGTCTATCTTGAAATTAACATTATTCATTGATCATACAAGCAATAATGGTTCACTGACTTCAGATCTTCCAAATGTTGACATATTTCATTATACAGTATTAAAACATCATATTCATTAATATTACCATTGATTTCATCAGAGAAATCTTTATTGGGAAGCTTCTAAGTCCTCAGAGGTGCATACAAGTTTTCTAAAATTCTGATTGTTGTCTGAAAGCTTGAGTTTTATCATTGGCAACACATGCTGTTCTCCTTGAAGTGACAGGCTTATTTTGTCCAAGAAAATATCTGCTACACCAAGTCTGAATAAGCATAGCCTGACAGTTGTTGTTGGAGATAAAAATGGCATTCCATGAAAAACATGGCTAGTTTAGTTCAAAACTCAATCACACCAGTGCTTGTCCTTCAGACACTTTTTGGTATGCAGCAGGAGCTTTGTGTGTACTTTATTACACTGAATATTAAAAGTCAAGATTTAATAAAAGTAATAAACTATACTACTTAATCAGGACAGTAAGTGAAATTGGCTTTTTTCCCCCTTAAACTGGGAAAGCACAGTGGTGATGAATACATGAACTTCTGGTACTTTGATACCACAGTCTTGATTCATGCTTAGATGCCAGCAGTTTTACCCACCATTGCTTTTGCATCAGCCTTGCAAATGTCAAAACAGTGAAAATGTCAAATAGTGTCCTAGTATTATCACGGAAGTAGTTTTGACTAATTAAATGGACCCTCTAAAAGTGTCTCAAGACCCTCCAGGGATCCATGGACCACACTTTGAGAACAGCTGTTCTAAGCCATGAAACTAACCATGCCTTGTTTATATCAATTTAAAAATTGTTGACCATCATGTCTCTTCAAATTCTCTGTACCTCATAAAGGCTATTACAATAGCCTAATTATAGAAAGCAGAACATAAAATACATTTTACTAAAATTTGATTATAGAGCAAACTGTAGCAATCCTACTTACCTTAGGAGAAGAAATCTTTACATATACTATAATAGGGGCCAAGGAGGTTTTACTGAGTTGAGCTGGATGATTAATCGTATCTGCATCAAGGACCACCAATTGCAATGTTCTTGCAAGTTCAAAAATCCTTTCAATTTCACTCTGAACTTCCGCTGTAAAGGGTGAAACGGTTCAGTTAAAGTGCAGTATTTTTAAGATAAAGTAAAATGGTATGCTGTTTCTTCAACAGAAAGGTGAGTAGGTCAGCCATTATGTTAATGCTTATAGGCAACAGAATTGATAAAAGTTTACAACAGTAATTTATCCTCTTAGAAAGGGCTCTTTCTCCACACATCATTAGGATGTAAGGAATTTTTCTCTCAACCGGCTGCAGAATTTACTTTTAGTATAATACTTGGATTGTGGAAATTTTTAGCTCTCTGCTGACATTCTTTGTGCTTCCACTCTATGAAATCATTTCATAAAACTGCTGTAAAATAAGAACCTTGAGCTATCTTCCATGTGTTCATTGCAGACCACATTGCACTAGCAACCATGACAAGTTTTCCTTTCAGTGCATGGGCTGATCTATGTTTACATGTCATCTGTATGCCGTCTAGATATGTTTATTAATAAGATGAAATACAAAATCAAACAGGAAAGACATGAATGGCACCAGTAACAAACTTATCCAAAAACACACCTCATATTTTCCAATCAGAGGAATACCCCTTTAGTAGTCACGCTTTAAAAGGGCAGTTTTCAGAGGCAGCACTACAGAAATCTAAAGTATAAAATTTGTAGAAACTTATCACAAAACATTTAAATATCTACTTGAACTCCAAGAAAATTACATTCAGTTCATTTACTGTTCCATGATCTCCAAAGAGTCAAAAACAGGACTGACAGAATTTTCTGCGATGAGGGAAATATCCTCTATATGTGATCCAGCGTGGCAACAGCTAATGGGCTACTGAGCATTTGAACTATAGCTAGTGTGAACAGGCAACTAAATTTTTAAAATTCAATAAATAGCCAGAAGCTACTATTACTAGGCAGCATAGGTCTATAAAGCAGAGTACATAGCTTACAGTTACCACTGCAGTCATGCAGGTTGAATTCCATGAGACTTTTATGCTAGCAAATGTGGATTTACAATTATGTTTTAATTCCTCTTAGGCAGTTTGATTCATGCCAGAAGCTTCCTGGAGATAATTTTAACTAGTACATTATTGAAGAAAAGGTATCTCTCTGGTCACTAATCCATCTGCCTCACGGTATGTTATGACTTGAGTCCTTTTGTTTACCTAGATATCTTTAAAAAATCAGGGCCCAAACTACATGAGATACTAGCTTTAAAATGACATTGGGCCACTGAACCCCAGTCAAGTTCCAACGTAAAATAATGTTTATTGTAAGAATTAAGAAATCTGATCACAAAGATTTTCATCTTTGTTTCATCTGTTAATAATAAGTGTTCAGATAGTCACAGCATCCCATGTAACTCCTTGCTTTTAAAGGATTGAGCACTATTTTTATTGATTATAAGTTTAATATGTGTGTGTGTGTGTGTTTTTTTTTTTTGGAGACAGTCTCGCTCTATCTCCCAGGCTGAAGTGCAGTGGTGCAGTCTTGGCTCACCTCCGTCCGCCTCCCCAGTTTAAGTGATTCTCTCACCTCAGCCTCCCACATAGCTGGAATTACAGGCATGTGCCACCAGGACCAGCTAATGTTTTGTATTTTTAGTAGAGACAGGGTTTCACCATATTGGCCAGGCTGGTCTGAAACTCCTGACCTCAAGTGATCTCCCTCCTCAGCCTTCCAAAGTGCTGGGATCACAGGCATGAGCCACTGCGCCCGGCCCTAATATGTGCTCGTTGTATAAAATCTGGATAACCTTAAAAAATATTACATATACAGATATTATTTCTATTATGTCAATATATTAACATATGTTTTAATATATACACATATATAAAGATATTTCTAGTAGCCTTACATACATACTTTATACTCCTTTAATTAAAGGGAAAGATTTTTTAAAAGATTTTAAAGTGGACTTTCAGAATCCTGGTGGAACACCATATTAGTAGATACAACCTTAAGGATCAATGACAAATTCTGATAATACTTTTGACTTCAAAGTAAAAATGATGCTTTTAAAAAGGAATATATCCATGCATGGAATTTTCCTTTGACAGAGTATATCATGATCAGAATTTACTATAATAAAGAAATGTCAGAAACTCCCCCAATGTTTGTTTCTGAAACTGAAAGTCAATTTGATTCTTTTGAGTTGGCCTAGTGTCAGGCCTCTGAGCCTAAGCTAAGCCATCATATCACCTGTGACCTGCATGTATACATCCAGATGGCCTGAAGCAGCTGAAGATCCACAAAAGAAGTGAAAATAGCCTTAACTGATGACATTCCACCATTGTGATTTGTTTCTGCCCCACCCTAACTGATCAATGTACTTTGTAATCTTCCCCACCCTTAAGAAGGTTCTTTGTCATTCTCCCCACCCTTGAGAATGTACTTTGTGAGATCCACTCCCTGCCAGCAAAACATTGCTCCTAACTCCATTGCCTATCCCAAAACCTATAAGAACTAATGATAATCCCACCACCCTTTGCTGACTCTCTTTTCAGACTCGGCCCGCCTGCACCCAGGTGAAATAAACAGCCTTGTTGCTCACACAAAGCCTGTTTGGTGATCTCTTCACACGGACGCACATGACCCTAGGACCTCAGCATCTTGAAGAGGGGACAAGCTTTCCTCAACTCCCACTGTTTCGTATACCCACTGAATTAAAACAAACTGAAAAATGAATAATACCTTTCCATGCTTTATATCTCTAATATCTATAAACAACACCCAAGAAGAATCAATGTTTCCTCTAAGATACAGAGGAGAAGCTACAACACTGATCATGAGAGAAATGCAAATCAAACCACAGTGAGATTCCATCTCCCACCAGTTAGAATGGCTATTATTAAAAAGTCAAAAAATAACAGATGCTGTTGAGGTTGTGGAGAAAAAGGAACGCTTATACACTGTTGATGGGAGTGTAAATTAGTTAAACCATTGCGGAAGACAGTATGCCAATTCCTCAAAGACGTAAAGATAGGAATACCATTTGACCCAGCAATCCCGCTACTGGGTATATACCCAAAGAAATATAAATCATTCTGTTATAAAGATACATGCACGTATATGTTCACTGCAGCACTATTCACAATAGCAGAGATATGGAATCAAACTGAAGGCCCATCAATGATAGAGTGGATAAAGAAAACATAGTACATATACACCATGGAATACTATGCAGCCACAAAGAACAAGATCATGTCCTTCGAGGGACATGGATAGAGCTGAAGGCCATTATCCATAGCAAACTAACGCAGGAACAGAAAACCAAATACCACATGTTCTCACTTGTAAGTGGGAGCTAAATGATGAGAACACATGGACACATAGAGGGTAACAGTACACACACTGGGGCCTATCAGGGTGGGAGGAGGAGAAGACTCAGGAAAAATAACTGATGAGTACTAGTCTTAAAACCTGGGTGCTATGAACTTACTTAAAAAACAAAAAACAGAAGTTAACTTATTTAGAAGGAGGTTTCTGTAGTCAAACAATACTGTAATAATAGAGAGTGGAGATGGTTACTTTCATTGTGGCTAGTGTTGAGGGACACCTAAGTGGTCAGTTAGGAATTAAGACCTGGAGATACCTCTAGTATAAGTTATTTAATGCCATATGTGTTATTCCAATGCCATTTTCATAATTACTACACACAAAACTCTTAATTTTGACCAGTACCTGCCTTATCTTACAAAAAATCTGTAAAGCCTTCTCTAACTACCTTTCTCCCCACACTAGTAAATTCTGCTACTCTGTCCCCACTGCTACATATCAAAGTGACTTCGGGGGGCAGAAGTGAAGCGTCATCACTTCATAGAGCTGTAAGGTCATTGGGTAACATATTGAACCTCTTAGAACCTAAGTATTCTTATCTGTATTATGGAAATGAGGACTAAATGAATCCATACGCAAAGCTTCCCTTACAATTATTACAGTACTTGGCCTACAGTAAGTGCAGACAGTCCATGACTTACGATGGTCTGACTTAAAGATTTTTCAACTTTAGAGAGTGTGAAAGCAATATACGTACAGTAGGAACCGAACTTTGAGTCCCCATACAACCATTCTGTTTCTCACTTTTAGTATTCAACACATCACATGAGATACTCTACACTTTATTATAAAATGGGTTTGGTGTTAGATCACTTTGTCCAACTGCATTTTTTTTTTTTTTGCATTTTTGTACTTTTTGCATTTTTATTATAATAAAATTACAGCCTCCTCCTTGGCTCACTCTTTACTCCTTGATCTGCTGCTTTTAGAATTCTCAACCACTGACCAACCATCTGTCTGTCTGTCTATATATACAAGATTTTGTCCATGTCTTCCTGTAAAACAAACACTCTGAGAAAGAGTACTTTGTGTCCTTTACTTTTGTGTCCCTGGCACCAAAATAATGCCTGGCACATCGTTGGTACTCAAGTATTTGCTAAATGAATGAATCCCTCTGGTCTGTACATGGTCACCTACCAACTTAAGAATAATCATATGGTTTGGCTGTGCCCACCCAAATCTCATCTTGAATTGTAGCTCCCATAATTCCCACGTGTCATAGGAGGGACCTGCTGGGAGGTAACTGAATCATGGGAGCAGGTCTTTCCCATGCAGTTCTCCTAATAGTGAATGAGTCTCATGAGATCTAATGGTTTCATAAAGTGAAGTTCCCCTGCACACGCTCTCTTTTGCCTGCTGCCATGTAAGACGTCACTTTGCTCCTTCTCCACCGTCTACCATGATTGTGAGGCCTCCTTAGCCATGTGGAATTGTGATTCTGTTAAACCTCCTTCCTGTATAAATTACCCAGTCTCGGGTATGTCTTTATTAGCAGTAATTCTTGTGAGCATCAGATGATGTGTGGAAAGAGTTTTAAGTGTGACAGATAAGGACATAAAAAAGGAAATTGCTATAAGCAAAACACATGATCACATTTTTTTTTCCTGTGAACAGACTAATACAAATAAGCTCCAAACTTTTCACATCTTACCCCTGCCTATCTCCCTGGTGTCATCTCGCATCTCCCTCTTTTTAAAACCATATATTTTAGCTTAAATGAAGCACCTACGTTTTTCAGAAGACTGTAGTGGCTTTCACTGTCTCGAATCACTGTCACCCGTCTGCACACCTTTCCCTTTTTCTTGGCTAAATCCTGTCATCTTTAAGTCTCAGCTCAGGATCAGCTCCCTGGAAAAGCCTTTCCCTGTGCCTCCTGCAGCATCAGCTCTTTGGCAGCCAGTTCATGGCTGGACCACTTTGCTCATTACCCTCTATTCGATGGGCTCTTCAATGATTCGCCTTATGGCTACACCCAGCTCCTTGAGGGAAGGGGCTTCATCAGTTCATTTTTTTATTTGTGGGCTTTCACGTGATATTTGGCATCTAGTGTATGCTCTATGAAATACATAGACTGGAAGATTCATTTAAAAACAATGTATAATCAGTAGTTGCAAAAAAATCTTGGCAATCTAAGGAAATCTGTTAAGTAATTGATTCCACTAATGAGTCTAAAAAATTACCTGACTTGGTTAATTCAGTTTAATCTATGAAATGAGCATTTTAATAATAATTCTTGGCCAGGTGCAGTGGCTCATACCTGTAGTCCTGGCACTTTAGGAGGCCAAGGCAGGGGGACTGCCTGAGCCTGGGAATTTGAGACCAGCCTGGGCAACACAGTCAGACTCCATCTCTTTAAAAAATTAGCCCGATGTAGTGGCATGTGCCTGTAGCCCCAGATACTCAGGAGGCTGAGGTGGGGGGTTTGATTGGGCCTATGAGGTCAAGGCGCAGTGAGCCCTGATCCACACTACTGTACTGCAGCCTGGGTAACAGAGTGAGACCCTCTCTCAAAAAAGCAAAATAAAAAGTAATTCTTGTGAGCATCAAATGATGTGTGGAAAGAGTTTTAAGTGTGACAGATGATAAGGACATAAAAAGGAATTGCTGTAAGCAAAACACATGATTACATTTTTTCCTCAAATATATTTCTAAACCTGTTACTGAAGTTTTGCCAATGAAGGGTTGTTAGGTGAGAAACAAAACTGAGTTCTATAATGTATCATGCTCATTGCTAACAGATAAAGCTTATTATTTATAACAGTTTTTCTATTATTTATATAATCATACTTCAGAGTAAATGAAGAACTTCTATGTTAGAAACCAGCCTCTCAGAGGATTTGTATATCTAACCTATAAACAGAGAAAAATTAAGCTCAAAGATCTGACACAACTCTCAGAAAGTTTACTTTATAAAAACAGAAACCCAACAATCCAATAAGCAACTTGTGTAACAGTGATTAACCTAAAACTCCAAGCACATACCAAAAAGATTAAATAGCAGCAGAAGGGTTTCAATTTGATCAATTCAGTACATGTTAATAAGCAGTATCCACATACCACCCTGTAAACACAATAACTCCCTACACTGTTTTTACAAATAAAACATATCGATATCTATCAATAAATATTTATTTATCAATAAATAAATAAAAATTGATTTCATCCTTTACCGATTTCCAAACACACAAATTATACTCTCCGAGTATGATTTCATTATTGATATACATCAGGAATTAAGGAATATTTAGCATAATAATGGCTATCATTTATTGAGCATGTATCATGTTTAATCCTTGCAATAATTCTAGGAGGTAGTTATTTCTTTTTTTAAGATGAGGAAATGGAAACTTCAAAAGGTTAATAAACTTGCTCATGGTAACACTGATGCAAAGCCAGGAGATCTTAGAGTCTGCAGACACGAAAGCTCACATTAGTGAAAACAAACCACAACCAAAACATTAATGCTGACAGCCTGTGGAATTCTTAACTTCAAACTATCATAACAAATCCTTCCACACCATGAAATCAGTAAGACCATAGCAACAGCTACTGGCAGCACACGCCTGTTTTTCCTATACTCTGTGACACATAGAATTATCATCTTGTTAGATCTTCTCATCATCAACATCAGGAGAGGAGAGTTTAAAAAGCGTAAGCTCATTGCACAGACTTACCTAAGCTTGACCTTGTGTTGGATCTTTCTATTATTGCGTGCTTACTGGGATTGTTTAATACTGAGCGTTTGGCAAGCGAGATGTCAGCGGTGACCCTTGTGATGGATATCCTGTTGGAGAAAAAAGTCACAGAAGACCCTAAGGTTATTGGTCTAATCAAAGGGCATAGAAGTATATGCCCCCAATTCATCTAAGTTTGAAATATATATAGCGACCATATTTTCAAACCATATGTGTTAGGATACTTACTCATTTTTTTTTCTTTTGACTTATTCATTTCTGTTTATCTTACACCTGCCTTACTTTGTTGTTTGTTTGTTTGTTTTGAGACAGAGTCTCGCCCAGGCTGCCCAGGCTGCAATGCAGTGGCGTGTTCTTGGCTGACTGCAATCTCCACCTCCCAGGTCCAGGTGATTCTCCTGCCTCAGCCTCTGGAGTAGCTGGGATTACAGATGTGCGCTACCACACCTGGCTAATTTTTGTATTTTTAGTAGAGAGGGGGTTTCACTATGTTGGCCAGGCTGGTCTCGAACTCCTGGCCTCAAGTCATCCGCCTACCTCAGCCTTCCAACGTGCTGGGATTACAGATGTTAGCCACCACACCTGGGCCTGTCCTGCACCTGCTTTACATTGCATTTATTGGTTGCTTACAAGTGTCAGATAAGTACTAAACACTTTATTTGAATTATTAAATCATCCAAAAAGCTCTAGGAGAAACATCTATTATTATCTCACTGTTGCTGATGAAGAATGAGAACCAGAGAGAGATTATTTATCCAAGGGTATGTACTTACTAAGTGGGAGAACTGGGATTTGAACCCAGACTCCTGACCCTATATTCCTAGCCTCTGTGCCGTAGTTCAGTGCTGTGATAGGCATGAAGAATAAATAAGAACCGGTCTTCCCTCAGAGAGCTAATGGTCTAGTGGCAGAGATAAATAATAAAGGAAAATAATTAAAGATGATGATTGTTGTGGAAAGAACATACAGGGTATTATGAAAGACAATAATGAATTGGGAGTATCATTTTAGATAAGGTAGAAATGAGAGCAACAAAATTTGGGAGCTGGAAATAGCAAATGACTTAGACTGGAGAAAGCTGAATATTCAAGTCAGCAGTAGGAAAAAGCTGTGAAGCAAAATTGAAGGCTCACAATATTTCTAAAGAAGGTAGCAAATGAAGGTGGGGCGAAAAGGAAAGGTTTGGTTTAAAAGTCTGTTTCAGGGCCGGGCGCGGTGGCTCAAGCCTGTAATCCCAGCACTTTGGGAGGCCGAGACGGGCGGATCACGAGGTGAGGAGATCGAGACCATCCTGGCTAACACAATGAAACCCCGTCTCCACTAAAAATACAAAAAAAAAAATTAGCCGGGCGTGGTGGCGGCGCCTGTAGTCCCAGCTACTCGGGAGGCTGAGGCCGGAGAATGGCGGGAACCCGGGAGGCGGAGCTTGCAGTGAGCCGAGATCGCGCCACTGCACTCCAGCCTGGGCGACAGAGCGAGACTCCGCCTCAAAAAAAAAAAAAAAAAAAAAGTCTGTTTCAGTTACAGCCCTCCACCGCCCCTTCACAATACTAAATAGCCAGGTGACAGTTATTTTCCTGTGTGGTACAAGACCCCAGATTTGTTACCTTGCAGGCAATACAAGAGGGCCTCTGACCAGGAGACCCTAGACAGAACAGGAGCAGGGAATATTGGATGGAAAAGAAAGGATTCTGAATGTTGAGTCTTCAGCCTTTTTCCTCATTGCACAATTTTGGTAACCAGGCTTATATTTATATCCCCAGGGGTCAGAATGGATGATTCTTCTCTGGGGAATCTGACTGCCAAAGAGTAAAGACCCAAAGGTAATGATATTGGAGGTTTCCTATGTAAATTGTCTAGCAAGATTGCCATACACAGAAACACAAAGTTGACAAGCTCCACCTATGAGCACAGAACTTCTGATTAATTATTTTATGCTTTATTTTAAAATTCGAGCGCAGGACTTTTGTCAGGCATCTTCAGAAGACCTCTAACATGAGAGACCAAACAAACAGAAAAATCAACTATGACAATTATTCATAGTTAAAAGCTAAGAGATGGTTTTATCTATGAAACTAGAACAAATTTATATTTAAAGACTTAGAATAAGAGCTTTTGGAAATAATGTGATAATAGAAATAGAAAAAAATCAAAAGAAGGGTTAAAAGAAAAGTAACATCTCCAAAGGGTAAAACAAAAGAGTTGGAAGACCGGAGAAGAAAGGTAAGAAAAGTAGAGATCACCCAAGAGGTTCAAATTCCAAATTACAGTAGTTCAGAAAAAGATAATAAAGAAGACAGAGGAAAGAAAATAAAGAATTAATTCCAGAATTAAGGGTCTGATTTTCCGAATTGAAAGAGTCCGGCACACGGGTTGAAAGATCCACACCAAGACGTATTTTTATAAATTTCATAACACTGGGGACAAAGAGAAACCCATAAGGTTTCAGAGGAAAAAGACAGGTCCCAAAGGGTCAAGCACTAGAATGCTTTGTACTTCTCAAAGCAACAATGGAGGCCAGAAGATAATGGAGAAAAAAGGCTTCAACATTTGAAAGGAAAACTATTTCAATCAGAATACCATAAGCATTTAAACTAGCAATTAAACAGAAAGGTTTGTAAACATTCAGGCTATTGAAAAAAACATGTATGTACTCTTCCTAGGGAAATTACTGGAGAAGGTTTTTGACTCAAATGACAGGAAAGCTTGAAAGAAATCAAGGGATCTGGGAAAGAGGAGCTTCGACCCAAAAGAAAGGTGAAAGGAATCCCCAAGGACATAACACAGAATGTTCCAGAATGACACCCAGCACAGAGAGAAACAGTCTAGACTGCAGCAGGCTAGAATGTCCCAGAGAGATTCAAATAGACAAACTGTAATTTTGGCTGGCTCCATATTTAATATTTATTGTAATTATGTAAATAATAGTCAAATGAACTATGTCATATAATGTGTGTGTGTGTGTTTAGACAGCATCTCACTGTCACCCAGGCTGGAGTGCAAGGGTGTGATCATAGCTCACTGTAGCCTCAACCTCCCAGGCTCAAGTGATCCCCCGGCTCAGCCTCCCAAGTAGCTGGGACTACTGGTGCATGCCACCACACCTAATTTTTTTTTTTTTTTTTTTTTTTTTTTTTTTTAGTAGAAACAGGGTCTCATTATGTTGCCCAGGCTGGTCTCAAACTTCTGAGCTCAAGCAGTCCTCCTCCCATGGCCTCCTAAAGTGCTGGGATTACAGGTGTGAACCACTGCACCCAGCCTAATGTACTTTTTCTTGTGTATTTTCCTCGTGGTTTCCATGAGATAAACAACTTTTTACATTTGCTTAAATTTTTTTTTTTTTTTTTTTTTTTTTTTTTTTTTTTTTAAAGACAGAGTCTCGCTCTGTCACCCAGGCTAGAGTACAGTGGCACAACCTTGGCTCAGTGCAACCTCCGCCTCCTGGGTTCAGGCGATTCTCCTGCCTCAGCCTCCTGAGTAGCTGGGATTATAGGTGCCCACCACTGCACCCAGCTAATTTTTGTACTTTTAGTAGAGACAGGTTTCACCATGTTGGCCAGGCTGGTCTCAAACTCCTGGCCTCAAGTGATCTGCCTGCCTCAGCCTCCCAAAGTGCTGGGATTACAGGTGAGAGCCATTGCGCCCAGCCCTGGGATTATTGATTTCTAGTAAGACTGTACTGCAGAAGATTCTGGCAATGGTATATTTATCCCTATAGCAATTCAGTATGCATTCCAAACACTTCAGGGCTGATTGCTGATGTTTTGAAAGTCACTGAATTAAAAAAAAAAAAAAAAACTAAAGAAACTTGACTTTATCCCAGGTAGCTTTCCTTCTTGTTCTCAATTTCCTTGTTAATTTACCTGTCACCATCCTACAAGGTGAATCTGAAGATTGCTTTGTTTACATGACACAGTTGGTTACTGTGAATCGAGTTTTAAATGGGCTACTTTATTACACACAACAGAAGGAGGAGAAGGATTTATTTCTTCTTTGATCTGACACACTGACACTACTTAACCAGAATGTGATTCTCACAAGCCCCCAGGGCTTCTGCAAATGAATATAAGTGGGTTTCAGAAAAGAAAAGGAATTCTTGACTACCTAGAACCTTTTGCATAACTAACATTTCCTTTCATATTTTCTCCTCTTGGGCTTAAACTTTAAAAAAAATAAAATAAATTTAGCTTATTTAATAGATGATTAAGGAATAATTCATTTTTCTCTTTTAGAATGTCATGTGTGCATACACACCTGATGCTTTTGATGAATTTTCATCCTCTACTGCTGTCTTGCCTTGCTAAAAGCAAAGACAGTCAATAATTCAGTTACTCTAGATGTCTTGCCATGGGTAAAAATGTTAAATTTGTACGTGGCTTTTCAAGTCTGCCTTACCGACTCGTTTCTTCCTCTGAGGACTGTTAACTGGGGACAACAGGGCTAGAATATTGAACCCCAATCTCTATAAGTCAAGATGAGCCAAGACAGGTCTATTAAACCATACGGAAATTACTTCTGGCTAGAAAAAAAACAGATACTTTAAGATATTTTGTTCATCTGTTTCTTAAATAAAACCAATCTGGGTGGTTGATACACTTGAACATGGGTCCAAAATCCACCCTCTCTGGCTGGAATGTGTCTTCCAAGTTCAAAACTTACTCAGGTTTAAGTACAAGTTGTAATCCAGGAAATTCCATCCCATTTCCCCATCTTTGGCATTTAGGAAAGGGCAGTGGGTTGACTCAGGCATGGAAAACACAATGCCTTTGTTAGCAGAATTTTTTTAGTGTTCAGGCTCATTTGACAATTCCAAATTGTGATAAATGACAGAGCCAAGGATAAAGAAACAAAAGCTAAATGGAGCGGATTAGAGGTACGCCTTTTATACTTGGCCAGTGTCTGGTAGCCTTGGTCCAAGCTAAAGGTTCTATGTTCCTGGCACAAACTGAAAAAATATTTCTTAAAGATATGGAAAATTAAAAAATCTAATTAGGAATATTTGGTTATGAAGTCCTTGATTATAAAGCCTTTTCATACCTTGAAACTTATAATAGTTTTTGTTTTCCTCATTCTCTCCTTTCAGTTCTTTGCCTGATCACTTTTTTTGTTGTTGTTTTGTTTTGTTTTTGGTTTTTGAGACAGAGTCTCACTCCGTTGCCCAGGCTAGAGTGCAGTGGCATGACCTCGGCTCACTGCAACGTCCGCCTCCCGGGTTCAAGCAATTCTTCTGCCTCAGCCTCCCAAGTAGCTGGGACTACAGGCACCCGCCAATGCGCCCAGCTAATTTTTGTATTTTTAGTAGAGACAGGGTTTCACCATGTTGGCCAAGCTGGTCTCGAACACCTGACCTCATGATCCACCCACCTCCCAAAGTGCTGGGATTACAGGCGTGAGCCACTGTGCCCAGCCTGCTTGGTCACTTACTAACAATACTTGTCCTCCTACAAGTTTCCCTCCTGCCCTTGCATCCCCTGCCAAAAGTCAATATAAATTAGAAATGGTTGTAGTAGTAGGTGTGGTCTAGAAAGAAAGTACTATACTAAGAAATGTAAAAGAATCCTGAAACCAACAAATACTAGCTACTGCAGCAGTCCCCAACCATTTTGGCACCAGGGGCCAGTTTCATGAAAGAATTTTTCCATGGACCGGTTCAGTCGGAGTGGGGAGATGGTTTTGGGATGATTCAAGCACATTACATTTATTGTGCACTTTCTTTCTATTATTATTACATCAGAATAGATAATGAAATGATTCTACAACTCACCCTAATGTAGAATCAGTGGGAGCCTGAGCTTGTTTTCCTGCAACTAGATGGTCCCTTCTGAGGTTGATGGGAGACCGTGAAAGAACACCAGACATTAGACTCTGCTAAGGAGCGTGTAACCTAGATCCTTCGCATGCACAGTTCACAGTACAGTTTGTGCTCCTATGAGAATCTGATGCCGCTGATGATCTGACAAGAGGCTGAGCTCAGGCAGTAATGTGTGAGTGATGAGGAGTGGCTGTAAATACAGATGAAGCTTTGCTCACTCCCCTGCCACTCACCCCCTGCAGTGTGGCCCCTAACAGGCCATGGACCAGTACTGATCCGTGACCCAGGGGTTGGGGAGTCCTGATCTATTGTAGTTGCATTGTTAGGATGGGAGGAGGAAAGGAATGTGGAGAAGAGAAGCACTGCATTTATCTGGTTAAAAATACAGAAATATACACTAGCCTGTGTGTTCCAGGTCCCCTGTAATAAGCTACTCTTAAACTTTGAGGTTTCCATTTTGGACTCTAGTCATGTCTTTGATGCTTCAGGAGCTGGCTTAACATTCAATGATGGCACCCATCAATTATTTGATTCAAGACTGACTTTCAATAGACTTTAAGCTTCACAAAGCCAAGGCCCTTGTCTATTTTTGCTCCTCACAATGCCTGGCACACAGAATATACTCAATAAATATTTACTGAGGCAAGTTGAATAGTGACGGGGGAAGAGGAGGAGAGAGAAAGGATTAAGTCCAAGCCCATTGGCGTGACACACTAGATATAACCCTTGGGTTTGTTAACGGTCACATCTTGCCCAGGTCCTTAAGATCTGGGTGTGAGTTGCCTTACACATAATGCTGTGTCATACCTCAAAACCTTCACACACTATATACCATCTGCTGAACATACCCTTCTCTCCCCTGTAATCCATTTGGTCAAATCTTAGGCACCATTTAAAAACTCTTCCAGGATGTGGATGTCCTTAAGTTGGTGTTAATTACACCTCCCTTTATGCTACCTGTACCTTATGCATGCATATACCAGGTTGCCCTTTTACTTATATTCAGTGTTACTGCTACAGGTTTCAATTTATGGTTTCTATGAGAGCTCTTCATAGGGAGAGACTGGCTTCACCATCTCTGCATTTCTCTAGCAGAGAGTATGCAGCAGACATTCATTCAAAATTCATCTGGCCACTGCTCATGTTGAGTACTGCTCCAGGCACTGAGAACACAACAGTTCACAAAACATTCTCAAACCCTGCCCTCATAGAGTTTATCGTCTAGTTATGGGAGAATGACAATAAACAAAAATAGTACTGGAAATACATAAAAGAGCACTAGAAAACAAAGTCAGGGAAAGGAGAGACACAGAATGAATGTGTGCATGTGTGCATACGTGTATGCACTTATACCAAGAAGAATATCTGAGAGAAAAGTGTTCCTGCAAAAGGAACCGCAAAGTGCCAAGGCCCTGAGGTGATTGTGTAATCTGTCTGGAACACTCATAGAACAGCAACAGAGTAAGTACAGCAGGGTGAGAATGAGCGAGGGAAGAGCAGCAAGAGAAAGTCTAGGTACGGTTGTGTGCAAGAATAGACCATAGGAGGTCAGATAGGCCACTGTAGGACTTTAGTTTCTACTCAGATAAAAATAAGTCATTGGATGGTTTTGAGTAAAGGAGTGGTGAGCACTAGCTCACATCTTAACAGGGTCATGCAGCAGCTGACCTGAGCACAGTCTTTAAGGAAACAACCACAGAAGCAAGGAGATGAGGCGGGAGGCTGTTGCAACGATCCAGGGAAGAGATGAAGATGTCTCAGACCAAAATAGTGGCAGAGGATGTGTGAGAAGGGCTTCGATTCTGAATATATTTTGAAGATACAGACAACACCATTTGCATGTGAAATATAACAGAAAGAATAGTCAAGGATAATGATCTGGGCTGAAGGGTGTCGGGACTGAAAGATAAGCCATTAACTGAGATAGGGAAGACCATAGGAGGAGTAGGTTTTGGGGGAGGTTACGTTTGAAAAGTCCATTAGACATCTTAGTAGTGATAATGAATAGGCAATTGTATACATGAGTCTAGAATTTAGAGGAAAGACTGGCAAAGGAATGGAATTTAAAAATCTGATGCTGAATGAAATCACTAAAGGAATGTAGATAAAAGACATCAAAGAATTTAGCCCTGGGCTGTCCAAGATTTCCAGTTGATGAGGAAGTACCAGCAAAGCAGAGAAAGGAGTAGTCAGTGTGACAGAAGGAAAACCAGAAAAGTGTGGTTCCAGAAACCAAACAAAGTATTTCAAAGAGGTGGAATAATCCACCATGTTAACTATTGTTCATGGTCAAGTAAGATTCTGGCTGAAAATTTATCCCTGGATTTAGCAATGTGAAGGTCATGGGTGATCTTGACTAGTTTAGCTGAGTGGTGTGGGTGAAAACATAACTGGGGTAGGCTGAAGAAAGTGGAAGGAAAGCCAGTACACTCAATTCTTTCAAGGAATCTTCCTGTAAAGAAAAGAAAAAAAAATGACACACCTAGAGCAATATGAGGTCGAATGTGAGAGGAAGTAACATTTTTACATGGTGATGGAGTTTCCATTAGAACAGGAAATACTGATGAGAAGAGAGCAAAGGATGATTACGGCTGTGTATGGATACTTCTAGCAGAGAGGGGATGGGGAATGAGATCCAGTACCCACATGGTGGGTTGGCCCTTGTTGGGAACATAGTCATTGGAGATAAAGCAGAGCACCCAGGCAAACATGCAACTCCACAGGCAGAGTTGTGGAAATGCCTGGATGTTCTCCTCCATTTGCCTTTATTTTCTCAATGACACAGGGAGGCAAGTTCACTGGGGGATCGTGAGATGAGAAGGGGTTAGCAGAGCTTTAAGGAGGGGGAGATGACACAGAAGTCTTTTAGAAGAGTGGAAAATTGAATGGAAAAGGGATATTTAGTGCAATCCCTGGGCAGCAATAGAGGGCCAGTTGACCATGCATTGAGGATGAGACCGGCCAGTGGTGTCCTGCCCAAGGTCTGCTTATGGATGCAGGTACAGGAACTAGACATCAAGGGTTAAGGATGTACAAAGCAAATATGATAAATATTGATTGAATCAGATTAAATTGAGTGAAACTTATTTCCTGTCATTGTATAGACATCAGAGGGCTGTTTTCTCTTGGAATCACATGCCTGTCCCACCAGGGTTTTGCTATCTTTAAGACAAAATCCACAAAACCCAGTATGCTGAAATACTCACCGCCCTTCAAATCTGTGTTTTAAAAAATCAAACAGCGCTTTTTGCATCATATCTGTGACCTGCAATTGAGCAAGGAATAAATTAAGATACGACCAAAAAAAATTACTAATGATGATAAAATAATTTTACTTCTCTCAGGAACACTTGAAAACCTGAGCTTTGCATTTGGAAAGAGTGGCAATATGAGGTTGCCGCATTTTTCTGCTTCTGATGCAATGACAATTAAACAGAACTTATCATGATATTTTAGGGACAAGACTGCAAGTGGTTTCAATCGGTCTCCATTTGACACTATTTTCTGGACTGAGTACATTGCAGCTAGCAGAAATCTTCAAAGCAACAGCCAGGTAAACAAAACAGAAAAAGGACGAAGCAGTGTATTCCACAGCTTGCAGAACAACATGCTTTGCTGCTATGAGCTCTCTAAGCTCTAAAGTTGGCTCCTTAAGCTTTAAAATTCAGAGAGAGGGTCAGGAGTAGGAGGCAGCATCACAAAGAAGTTAAGCATGCAAAAGTCAAGCTTCTGTTGAAGGCTGCTACCCACCTCATAGCCCTTCAGAGAAGGGCCTACTAGGACCACTGGTCGCATGGAAGGTACCACATCATATGGAGGAGTGTGCTCTGTCTGCAGAGAGAGGAGAGGCTTTAAGACGTTTCACAGGCAGGTGGAACATAAATATTTTATGTATAAGGTACTCTTTCTGAACTCTGTAATATGAGGCACTGGCTTTCCAGACATTTTTTTTTTCCCCCACTTGTCTCTTTTCTACATACACCCAATCAAAGATTGGTGGGTTCATTTTCCTAAAGTTTCAAGTTAATGTTGTCTACAGTTTTCTTGCTCATCTCAAGAAATGCTATAGACCTATTCGTTCCTAAAGCAAGAGATGCTGCTTTTGAACAAAAACTAGTTGATAGAACAAAGAGAAACATGCCTCATGCAAGATAGGTGCTTTAGGCTTGACTAGAAGTTAATATTGCTTTTTGGCTGCATTTGAATTTTCTAAAGAGTTGTAGTGATTAGACCTAATATGGTTAATTACAGAGGAAAGAAAGATTTCATTACCTTTGCATCTTACGTGTTTGTCTTACCTGTGTAAAACCTAATTTCAAAATATTGTAACTCTCACTACCAATACTTTTTACCTACTCTCAAAATATTGTAACTCTCACTACTGTCAAAATTCTATTTTATTGCGAGAGTGTAAATGAGCATGCATGCTTATTCTAGTAAACAGTAATCATGATCCCTGCTCACAGCTTAGAGATCAATGCTTTTGGATTTTTTGATTTCTATACCTTGGTACTTCAAAGGTAAGGTTTATGTGTCTTCGAGGGTAGGTGATTAATGTATAATAATATATTCAACCATGCTATAGTGGTCTCAAAAGGTTCATTATCAATGTGCATATCTAATATGATTCTCAAAAGTAGTGTTTCTGTTAGATAACAGATCATGTCTTTCTGCAGTAATTTCTTTTTAATAAGAGGGGAGGAGCTAAATTTTGTAGCAATTTCTAAAACTATCAACACTTTTCAGGTTAATTGCTTCAAATAAAATGGTTAAATAACATCTTTCAAAAATTAAGTAACAGCTAATTGGTTTATATTAAAATTAACCCTTTTGATAGCATAAAATATCAAATTGACCCAAAGATGACTTTTTAAAAAAGAATGCAGAAGAGCAATATGCCCTTAGACACAGGGATAAGCAAATCATTGCTATATGAATCTTCCTGGCTAAGGAGTGTCAAAAAATATAACTTGAGAATGACACACACCAACAGAAAAATGTTCTGTAAACGAATTTAAGAAATCAATACACTGATGTGCAGATATGAATGTCATTTTTCCATCTGCCCATCACTCAAGAACATTTTATTGTTGCTTAAAATTGCCCATTACAAACTTTTCTGGCTTCATTTGAATTCACATTGCCTCAGGGGGGAATTAAAAAGCATTTCAAATTCAAAAGCTTCCATCTGAGATATCACCCGTAGTCATAGACGATATAATCAGAGGGGTAAAAAATATTACCATGACTATGCTGTCAAATTTCACTGCCTAAAATTTCATCTAGCATTCAGAATTCATTTTAATTGACATAATCAAGGTAGAATACAGTTTTGAACAGAAAAAAAAAAAACAAGACGAACATAATATAGTGACAGCACACATATACCACACAAGCATCACTCTAAAAGCAACCTAAAACACAGAAAACAATCTTCTCATTGAATCTTAGGCCATTGTTTTGCTTTTGAATTCTACATTGATTTTAACCACATTATTAATAACATAAGAAGAATGAATACCAGTGCCGAAGGCATCATAAGCATATTTCTTAAATTATTTCATGTCTACCACCTGGGATCATACTGAAAATGTTTAGAAGCCAAGTCCTTATAACTATGCGGTGTAAGAACACCTTTTCCACCGTTGAGATTAGGAATGTAAATTTCCTGCATTTTAGTAACAGCTACCAAGAAATTTTATCTCAAGACTTTAATTCTGAAGTGGCCCAGTGTTTGATAGGTCTTTGGTTCCTTCGATCTATAACTTCCAACTAGCAAAGGATCACCCATTGCTGGTGATCAATCAGCTTCTTAATCAATAGGGTAGCTACAGAAATTACCTTATTTGATGGAATATTGGTGCGTTGTGCCCTATGAAGAATGACACCATCATTTTTATCTACTCTTTCCTGTTAACCCTATTTAGCTGACTTTTTTATGGGGGGAGGGGGAGACAGAGTTGTCTAGCTGTGTTGCCCAGGCTGGAGTGCAGTGGCATGATCTCGGCTCACTGTAATCTCCACCTTCCAGGTTCAAGCAATTCTTCTGCCTCATCCTCCCAAGTAGCTGGGATTACAGGTGCCCGCCACCATACCAGGCTAATTTTTTGTATTTTTAGCAGAGACGGGGTTTCACCGTGTTGGCCAGGCTGGTCTCAAACTCCTGACCCCAGGTGATTCACCTGCCTCAGTCACCCAAAGTGCTGAGATTACAGGTGTGAGCCATTGCGCCCTGCCTGCTCAAATTATTGAAAAAAATTGTGATAAACGTTTTTAAAGTTTTAGCATTTAAAGGTAAGCAAACTTCAAAAACCTATCTTGACAAACATGGTTTTAGTTCACATTCCTGCTCTGTCAAGTCCAGAATGTCTTAGCGATGCCAATTTTCTAAGCTTCTGAATGATGGACACTGTTAGTCGCTTGGCTGCAAGCTTTAGCTATAACAAGAAGATCAGACCTGAGAGATGGGCCCACTGTTGTGGATGAACATCAAGCTGAGGCTTCTGTGTTAACGCAAATTTCCAAGTGTTGCAAATTTGGCCTGGAGTGCTGAAGTTTTCCCTTGTTAAAGTAGTCATAGCTGATTCAAAAAAGCCAACTTTACAGTTCACTATCTGACACCTCATTAATGACTTTAGAGTTCCTCCACAAACCAAAATACTTGTTTGCAGAGGAAAAGTGTTCATTATGTGGAGAGTTTGAGGGCAGAGGATAGACAGACTTGACATCACATCTGCGTGTGAGAATATATCCACGGTTTTTCCAGACTTGGCGACATTAGTATGACTCTAAAAGACAGCATGGTAGCTGTAGAAACTGATGGGTCAAAGAGGGAAATAAAAGGGAAATTTGGGGGGAGGGTAGTGGTCCTTAAAAAATAATGCTATGAAGCTACAAAATAGGTAAGAGGAAACAGGCTTTGTCTGAAGTAACGAGAGCTCAGAAATACCCTATAGTTTCCATGTAGGGGACAAGGAGCCTCACTGTGTAGCATCTTGGATGGCCAATGGCAAAGGCTCTACGCGTGACCACTGGCTGCACTGTCCAATGGGTGAGATGCTAAAATCTGACTGATGGAGAAGGCAAGAACATGGGGAGAATATTTATATATGACAATAGGAAAAACTCACAGTAAACCGCCAAAACAAGCCTGCAGTTTTCCACTGGTCTTGTTCATCTGCAGATTTTGCACCTAGTGGATTAGAAGTTTAAATACTGACTAAATTAAAACTTGAATACTTTTGTTTAGTACAAGCTATGTATCTGGATATCATAAGTCAGAGTTTAATAACTTCTTTAATATGTTTGATCATAAGTTAAATTTCTGGATAAAAGAAAGAGACAGACAGAATAAGCATGCACAATTTAGGTGCATTATGTGGAGCTGTCAGTGTTTGACATCCTTGAATGTTGAAACAAATTCCCTTGGTGGTAGATATTATTCCATCAAAAAGGATAAGTACTGTAATAGTGTTTTAACAGGTCACTCCCTGAATTTAGTTGGTTTGAAATGCATGAACTCAATTAGCTGTTGATAAGTTCTTTGCTTGGGACAGAAATGATTGTATTTAATACAACTGTGGGAATTAATGCTAATGATGCCAGTGGCAGGATAAACACAGCTTATGTCAATGTAAACTTACCGATTTCTGCTTCTGCTTAGCTACAGCAGCGTGGAAAAGAAACAAATAACAGAGCATGCACGTTATTGGCTTGTCAAAGGACGCAGACAGTCAACAGGACTAGAAATGTGACGCAGTGCAGTTGAGCAGGTGGACAATGGGAGCTTGGAAGTTAATGTTACCTTCTTAAAGAAGGGCATTCGTTTCTCTTTGGAGTGGGGTGACGTTACACTGTTTGCACTGGGTTTAGGGGAGCGGTGGTTTGCTGGAATATCATTTTCTTCTGCATCTAAGCCAGTAGCATCTATGTCTACAGCTATATACAGACAAACAGTTCAAAAATCAGGTGGACAGGAGAGGAAAAATAGGTTATAAAGAAAATAAAATGAAAGCAAATAAAACTAACCATAGTAAAAAAAAAAAAACTATCATGAATACTCAACACAGTACGCAAAGAAAATAAAATTTAAAGGTAAAGCACGTTAAGAATGCAAGGTAATCAAATCTAATGAAACTGAAAGATACCCTTATAACCTGTTTGCTTGAATGAATCAGTTTCATGCTAGATCTCTTGAATATTTTCAGAGAAACATTTTAAATCTGTAGTTTCAAATATAATGTTGATATTCTCTGTATCAACTATATAAAAGTGCAGTACAGGACATTTGACTTCAGATCTTACAATATCTTAAACCAGCTTTGAGATAACAAGTGACTAGTTTAAAAACCTTTATTATAGGTGAATGCAAAAGTAACTGCGGTTTTTGCATTGTTGGAATTTGCCATTTGATATTGGAATACATTCTTAAATAAATGTGGTTATGGTATACATAATTTTAATGGGCATTTCTCGTGTTATGCATTTTTTGCTAATGACTTATTACTTGCTGTTAATGTGTATTTTAGACTATGGAAATGATGTCAGACAAAAAGCGAATTTGAGTGACTTTCTTATTTTAGTTCAAAATGGGTCGTAAAGCAGTGGAGACAGCTTGCAATATCAACAATGCATTTGGCCCAGGAGCTGCTAATGAACGTACAGTGCAGTGGTGGTTCAAGAAGCTTTGCAAAGGAGAAGAGAGCCTTGAAGATGAGGAGCAGAGTGGCTGACCATTGGAAGTTGACAACGACTACTCGAGAGCAATCATCAAAGCTGATTCTCTTACAACTGCACGAGAAGTTGCTGAAGAATTCAACATCGACCATTCTATGGTCATTCTGCATTTGAAGCAAATTAGAAAGGTGAAAAAACTCGATAAGTGGTGCCTCATGAGCTGAGCAAAAAAAAATTGTTGTTTGGAAGAGTCATCTTCTCTTATTTTATGCAACAACAATGAACCATTTCTCAATCAGATTGTGACAGGCGACGAAAATTGGATTTTATAAGACAACCAGTGACAACCAGCTCACTGTTGGACTGAGAAGCTCCAAAGCACTTCCCAAAGCCAAACTTGCACCAAAAAAAAGAAAGGTCATGGTCACTGTTTGGTGGTGTGCTGCCAGTCTGATCCACTCTAGCTTTCCGAATCCCAGCGAAAACATTACATCTGAGAAGTACGCTCAGCAGATGGATGAGATGCACCGAAAACTAGAATGCCTGTAGCCAGCATCGGTCAACAGAAAGGGCCCAATTCTTCTCCATGACAACTCCCAACTGCACGTTGCACAATCAGCTCTTCAAAAGTTGAATGAATTGGGCTACGAAGGTTTGCCTCATCCACCATATTCACCTGACCTCTTGCCAACCGACTGCCACTTCTTCAAGCATCTCGACAACTTTTTGCAGAGAAAATGCTTCCACAACCACCAGGATGCAGAAAATGCTTTCGAGAGTTTACCGAATCCCAAAGCATGGATTTTTATGCTACAGGAATAAACAAACATATTTCTCATTGGCAAAAATGTGTTGATTGTAATGGTTCCTATTTTGATTAATAAAGATGTATTTGAGCCTAGTTATGATTCAAAATCCATGGTCCAAAACCGCAGTTACATTTGCACCAACAATACAATGTGCAAAAAAAGATTTTTCTTTTTGCAGATTTTGTGTAAAATTAAGGACAGTGTGAAAAGTTTCACTAAAATTGCAACAGACATTTGAGAGAAAGAGAGAATGGAAAATTCTTAATCCAGTCAATGCAAAGGAGTCATACACAAGGCCAGTGATTCAGGGAGGGCTCCAGGAAGGACAGGATTAAAACGATTTTAGGCTGATTAAGACTAATGGGAAAACACTGGGACCCAAGATATCTGAATGAAATCAGTCTAATAAAATGACACTGGAAGACTTCTGGTGACTTATGCAAAGCCACTGGGTTTAACAAAAGAGGCAGAGTGAAAGGGCACGAGGACCCAGGAGGATATGCCACTGGTTTCCTCATCTGTAAAATGAAGGGTTTAGCTTTGTTGCTTGACATGCTTTTACTTTTCCCATTGTTCCACCTGAAAATACAGTACTTAAAAAGTGTTACAAGAAAAAAAGATGCATAATCTCACTTCAAATTTTACAAAATGCTTCCACGTGCAACCGTAATAGCTACAGAATTTTATCAACTGCAGAATCAGAGATGGAAATACTTTAAAGATCAACTTCAATGCTCTTATTTTTAAGATTAAAAAACTCAAAATTTAAGGGACTTGTTCTTGGCAAAAACTCGGCAGTCAGGATTCAGACCTACTCCTCCTGTGTGAGTCTATAACCCTCTGTATACCACACTGCCCACCAAAGTGAGCCTGTAACCGTCCCTATACCACACTGCCCATCCAGGCGAAGTCCCTTCTCAATCAGGGTGCCCTCTTTCAGTTCCCTTCACATCCTGAATGGGGTCATGTCCTTGGTGTCAGGATTCAGGATGACATCATAGAGCTGGGCTAGCTAGAAAATTATTCTATGATTAAGAATCAGTCAAGGAGAAGAAAAAAAAATTTACTCACCCCAGGAAAGCATCACATTATACATGTTAGCTCTCTAACAAAAACCACGGTACATTTAGATTGAAGGAAGGAACAAATTACCACTTCGAAATAACAGACAGCTTGGTGTTACAATACAGCTACCATTCCCTGTGATACACAAGCTGAACTGCTCAAAACAGTTCTAACCTTTTCAAAGGATGGGAGATCATCTGACAGGCATCACATTATTTTTCGGTTTTGAAGTTGTTATGGATATTAAATACCAGCCGTTTGAAAACTAGGATCTCTTATTATTCCTTTTCATTTGATTAGGTAGGAAACCTGTGATGGAGTGAATACCTGCCACTGTTTGTACACTATTACAAATATCAGCTATTGCTTGCATAATGCAGGAGGTGTGATTTTCTATCAAAAGAAGGTAATAATGGCCTGAATTAATTCCAAATAGGTAGACTTAACATAGTAAGTAGTATGTTTTCTTCTTTGCCCCATCTATGCATACTGATGTGCTAAAAGGTTTAGCATGTGGTATGTAGGGAAAACATAAAATGTGCCTAGGGGTTTAACCAATGCTGACTTGTATACCATCCTATAGCTAATCCTTTGCTCATATAGGAAAGTTTCCTTATGGGGCTTATGGAATGGCATAAGCCAGGAAAGAGTCTCAGAAAAGTCTTCAGGAATGGTTTTCCTTGAATCTCAACTCAAGCAGCATGTTGTTAGTGCTTTCCTGGATATGAAGGACAAGATCTGGGTCAGGATTTCATTATTCCTACAATACATGTTAACCAAAATCAAGAGTTTCCTTTCTGGTGGTAAATTCCCATATGTTTTATCTTTCTCATCTTTTATTGGGCTTATAAAGACCACATTCAAGGGACAGTACCCTTTGAGGGCTTTTCTAAAATTGAAGATAACCAATTAGATGTCAGAATTTACAGGACCCTGGGATGGTCACATTCATGAGTTGGACTTTGTGATTTGCCCATTGAATCTAGCCTTCTGTGATCACCAGGTGTATTTTTGTTTTTTAAAGAAAGGGTGAGGCTGGGCGTGGTGGCTCATGCCTGTAATCCCAGCAGTTTGGGAGGCCAAGGTGGGCAGATCACCTGAGGTCGGGAGTTCGAGACCAGCCTGGCCAACATGGTAAAACCCTGTCTCTACTAACGATACAAAAATTAGCCAGGTGTGGTGGCCGGTGCCTGTAATCCCAGCTACTTTGGATGCTGAGGTGAGAGGATCACTTGAACCTGGGAGGTGGAGGTTGCAGTGAGCTGAGATTGTGCCACTGCACTCCAGCCTGGGTGACAGTGAGACTCCATCTCAAAAAAAGAAGAAGGTGGAAATGCATAAATCTTTGGCTGCAACATTGCCCAGGTGTTTGGCTTTCCACACACATAGCCTGAGTCAGGTTTGAAATTTACCTGTATCTGGACATGAGGACTGGAAATCCAAATTGAGAACTTTCTATAATTTACTAGTTCTGACATTTGGTTAACTCAGGTCTAAAAACATCTTGAGTTCATTCTGAAATATGTAGAATTCTGAAACATGTGGTCACTTTCAAAACATACTATAGAAACTTATCAAGACAGTTAAGAAGCATTTTCAAATCTGTTTGGCTACATGCATTGTATTAGACTCGGATGGTTCTCCTTTTTATAAGAGATGTTACCTTTTTTAAATTTCATACTTCTATTTCCATACTTTAACAAACATTAGTATTTACTTGGAAAGAACTGCTTTCATATATTTGAAAAGTCTCATTCCTCACTAGCATGCATATTATTATTATTAGTGATAGAAAGCCTTGGGAACATTCTATCTATCTATCTATCTATCTATCTATCTATCTATCTATCTATCTATCTATCTATCTATCTAAGACAGGGTCTCCCTCTGTTGCCCAGGCTGGAGTGCAGTGACATAATCATGGCTCACTGTAGCCTCAACCTCCTATACTCAAGTGAACCTCCTACCTCAGCCTCCCAAGGAGCCGGTACTACAGGCACACACCACCATACCCAGCTAATTTTTTTTTTTTAAAGAAATTGGGCCTCACTACATTGTCCAGGCTGGTCTTGAACTCCTGGGCTCAAGTGATCCTCCTGCCTCAGCCTCCCAAAGTGCTGGGATTACAGGCGTGAGCCATGGCACCCAGCACATTGTTTTGAAATTTAAGTTTTGGTCTTAAAGGCTTGGGTCAAGTTAAGCAGAGCTTGGGGTTGAGACGTATGTACGCATGTGTGTGTGGGTGCGATGTACGTGTTCTGCAACTGGCTATGACACCATTGCCCAGATGTCAAGTGGGAAATTTTCCAAGTTCTTGACAGCATCCAAACCTATATACTTTAGGTAGATACTTATATTCTTTGGTCTGGCAATGGGTGAGGGGAATAGTAGACAGGACCTCTAGAAAGAAGATGAAAATGATCATTCCAGGCCCATCCACACTTGATAGCTGGAGCAGTTGTGCCTGGAGGTGGATTGGGAGAACTTCTCTTTAGAGCTCTCTGAAGGTTTCCTTTAAATCAGTTGAGCTATTGATATAAAAATTATCTCAGAGTCCTGATATGCTTATTATACATTTTGTAGTTGGTTATAGCTCCAATTGACTCAGTCACCAGAAAAGTCACTTGAAAGTTGGTGTATCTCTACAAAACCTTGGTGAACATTTAAATCACCTTTTTAAATATTGCACTCTTCATGGAACTTTACTTTTAGTAATGTCAAACATCTGCCTACAAAATGGAATGTTATTTTACAAGTATATGAACTTGTTCTTCAAAATGCATGCACCTCCTTTCATTATACAGACGGTCCTTGACATACAATGGTTCAACTTAAGATTGTGCAAGCTTATTACGAATTTTTCAGGACATAACTTCATCAGAAGTCAAGGAACGTCTGAACTTTACGATGGTTCGACTTAGGACTTTTTACTGGGTCTGTCCACATGTTAAGTGCATTTTGAGTTACGATATTTTCCATGTATGAAGGGATTATTGAGGTGTATCTCTATCATAAGTGTAGGAGCATCTGTGTTGCCAAAACCACTGGAGGGCTACAATATGGCTGGAGGGAATGGAAGAATTTTTCTGATATATAGAAAGAAGTGAGGCTGACATTTGCGGGCAGAACTGCTGCTTTATCGCAAGGTGACATAGTCTTTTTCCATTTTAGGAGCCTAGTAGCAGTCCCTAGAAATCACCGAAATTGTCTTTGAGATATGTAAGAAGAGTGTAAGGTTTATATAGGAATCCCTGCAACTTCACACATCTGAGAAGGAGCAGGATAGGCCTCCCTTCCTCTGTGGATTCAGGGGCTCCTTAATTATCAAGGGAAGGTATAAGCTTCACATAATACCTACAGGGGCTTTCATTTGCATTTCATGCATACTATTTTACTTAATTTTGAGCATCTTAGAATTGCTTGCTTCAAGTTATAAGTAGGTAGGTTTTGAATTAATTTGTTTCCTAAAGCAATTCATTTATTGTGCTCAGATTTTGCTCACTTAAAAAGTCCTATGTTACTGTGTAGAACTGGGAATTCCAAATAAACAGGAGACCAATGGTTTGAATTGCAAAGAAAGCCCATGATCAATATCTTAGTTTGCTAAATGGCTGGGCATGCCTGTCATCCCAGCAGTTTAAGAGGCTGAAGAAGAGGATCCCTTGAACCCAGCAGTTTCAAGACCAGCCTGGGCAACATAGTCAGACTCCTTCTCTTAAAAAAAAAAATCCTGTAGTTTTTGCTAAGAAGTCCTTGATTGGTCTCTAGAGGCCACCATCATTCAGGAATGAAGCTGATTATCAGTAACAGAGAAATCTTGTCCTTGAAGCACCTCCGTCACTGTGTGACTAGTTCCTTGATTTTTCCATAGTTGTGCAACTCTCTGTTTTTTATCTCTTCCCATTTCCAGCTTTCTAGAAATCACACACCGTATCATTTTGCTGAAATGCCCTGGCAGCCAACCTTTACAATCTTACTCTGATTCCCAAGTACAATTCTCTTAGCAAACTGAGATACTGATCATGTGCTTTATTTGCAATTCAAATCATTGGTCTCCTGTGTATATAGAATTCCAAGTTCTACACAGAATAGGAGAGTTCCCAGATCTAGCAAATATAAATGCAGTTAAATCTGAATTTAAAACAATGTTTTAATATAAGTACGTTCCATACATTTTTAGTGTAAGTATGCCCCATGCAATATGTACTTAAACTAGCAAATTATTGTTTATCTGAAATTGAAATTTAAGTAGGTGTGCTTTATTTTATCCAGCAACCATTAAGATGAACCCACCGCTTTGGAAAGACAACAGTAGTTACTCTTCCCACAAACATTTTCCTCTTTTTTCTATACTTCTTGTCTGTGTCTTCCACAGAACTTCCCTGGAAGAGCCCATGGCAGGCCAATCCTCTATCTTCAATTTACTCTCTGTTCCTTACCTTTCTAAAGCTTTTATCCTTCTATTCAATGTTAAGATTCTATCTCACATTGTGCTATGGTTGTTGGCGAGTATTCACCCATTAACTGCCCATGACAAGCGCCGTCACAGGGACTAGGGATTAAAGGTTAAATATGGCTGGGTACGGTGGCTCACACCTGTAAACCCAGCACTTTGAGAGGCTGAGGCAGGTGGATCGCTTGAACTCACGAGTTTGAGACCAGCCTGGGCAACATGGTGAAACTCCGTCTCTACAAAAAATACAAAAATTAGCCAGGCATGGTGGTGTGCACCTGTAGTTCCAGCTACTTGGGAGCGGAGGTGGGAAGATCGCTTGAGCCCTGGAGGCAGAGGTGCAGTGAGCCGAGATCATGCCACTGCACTCCAGCCTGGGCAACAGAGCGAGACTCTGTCTCAAAAAAAATTAAGAAGTTAAATACGTTAATCACTTTGATCATCTACAGCAATGTAGAGTAAATACTTTGACATACTTTTTTTTCCAGCCAGAAAAAACATTTCCCCATATTGTTTGTAACTCCAAAAGGGCATGCTTACTTCTGATTCCTTTTAATGTCTGTAGGGTTAACATAGTGATTCAGTGCATATGTAAATTCACAAAACTGGATAGGACTGGGGAAAGCATGAAATGCAATATGTATTATTTAGCATTTATCACCTACTTACCAGACGATGGAGGTGTTGATTTTCTGGAACTAGGTACTATGTCACCCAAACTGGATGATGAATTTCCTCCTGATTTACTGGAGTAAAGCAAAAATTTCTATTAAATCTGATACTTATTTCAGATCCTCAAACGTTTGTGTTACTCAATAAACATGATAATTCATTGTGTTTTTATTCAACTTTAAATTTATCTTTCATTTAAGGAAGAAAACAGTATTTCCCAGTGGAGATTCCTGGAGTACTTGAAATAGGCACATGATGGTCTCTGATTTCAAATTGAAGGTTTAATTTTAAAAGGCCCTGAGAGAATGGAAGAGAACCAGTGTAATTTCTGCAGCCCTCAAATTATCTGCCCAGATCACAGATAGCGAAACAGCACAGATTTATTTTGCTTTTTATTTTAGAGACCCTCAGAGGTGATGCATAGAACCTTAAGGCTAACACCCAAGATTAATATTTCCTTCTTGTTTGGTTGCAGCTCCTCTGTTTTAGGCTTATTTTATTAATAGTATACTAAGATTGAAAGCACGCAAGCTTTTATGAGCAACCTATCAAAGAACAACAGAGCCACATGAAAACTTGCCAACCACTAAAAGACACACGAAGAGACACGACTAAACAGAATTGATATGATGCAGTCATCAGATAGTGCCCAGAATATTTCTCAAGCATGACTCACATGGAGAATGAAACTTGGTTAATTTAGGAATAATCTGAACATCATACATTTCAGAACTACCAAATTCGAAAGTTTGATGTAAGATAAACTTCAGTGTCTCAGAAACATTGGAGTTAATATTAGAACAACAGCATTTGTGTTTTTCACCAGCATACTGGCATGCTAAATAACATGTTACTGAATGACCCCTCTCTCAGATGAAGATGAGAAGAACATTTTAAATTTGGGCAAAATGATCTCACTGCCTAATGTTTATTATTATGGCCAAGCCAGGGTCTAGTTGAAAGAATTTGCTACAGCGTTTATGCATCAAAGGGCAATATTTGCTTATGTAAATATTAATATGAAAATAAAAGTTTTATTAAAGTATCAGTAACAGGCTGAATGTTATTGCTACTGTTCTAGCATTTTTATGCATAAACATCAAAAACTATTAGGCAATTAGCAAGAGGGCTCTATATCTGTTTAAGGTTAAGAGATACTCAAATACATTTAGTAAGGGCATCAGACAGTATGTGAAATTAATGACAAGTGATATTTATAAAAGCAGTTTCTGGCAGTTATACAAGGACCTATTACCAAGACCAAAACATTTTTTTCCCCCTAAAGTATTAAGTCTAATTTCAGTTCAAGTTCATGGGTTTTATATTTCCTTTGAATTTTAGTAACAGCCAAATATTATTTGAGTTATATAAAATTGTGACAAATACTGCAAACGGTGACCATGGCTAGGATGCAGATTTGTCCTTGACTTTTAATTCTATTAAAATGCCAAGTTCTTGAATTGTACCCCAATTCCATTTCCATTGAGTTCTGTCAATTTTTATAATTTCTGTATCAGAGTTTTTAAAGACTGCCAGATTCTGGTTATGTCCTCAAAACAAAACTGCATTTAAAATGTTAAGAGGCCGGCACAGTGGCTCACGCCTGTAATCCCAACACTCTGGGAGGCCAAGGTGGGTGGATCACCTGAGGTCGGGAGTTTGAGACCAGCCTGGCCAACACAGTGAAACCCTGTATCTACTAAAAATACAAAAATGAGCTGGGCGTGGTGGCGCGTGCCTGGAGTCCCAGCTACAGAGAGAGAGGCAGGAGAGAGACTGAGGCAGGAGAATCACTTGAACCCGGGAGTGGAGGTTGCAGTGAGCCCAGATTGTGCCACTACACTCAAGCCTGGGCACAGAGCGAGACAAGGGAAAAAAAAAAAAAAAAAAAAAAGAAGAGAAATGTAAAAACCTGTGAAAGCAAGTAAAAGTATTTTCATATACTTAGGCAAAATCTTGAGACAAAATAAAATGAAGAAAATCAAAGAAAAAGATATATGGCTGTAAGAAAAGGTAACCTAGTTCTCTGGAGTAAGTTCTGAGGTGTTACATTTCCCCAAATACGGATAACTCAGAATCCTAAGGAAAAAAATGCAAGAGCAAAACAACATATCTAATAAAGTAAATAGTAACAGATGGCAATAACCATTTGTCCTGGGCTTGCTGTGCCTGGCAAGACCTGGCTCCTTAATTTGCAGTACAGCATGGAGGTCTGTACAGCATGGAGGTCAGGTTGCCATCTTGGTTCTGACGCTTACTAGCTCTGCGACCTTGGTCAAGTTCTCTAACTTCTCTTAACCTGTTTTCTCATCTGTGACCTGTAAGATCTAATACCCACTGCTCCCACAGGTCCTTATAAAGAGGAGTGGAGCACTAATGTTAGCCTAGGGAAGCCCATTTGGGAGACACAGGAGACTACATTTCTCTGACAATTTTGGGAAAAATTTCTACTCCCTTTGAAGTTGTTCTTATTTCTTAGTTTCTGTATGAAGAGGCAGAAAAAGACACAAGCCTGCCTCTGCAAAAATCCATCCCAAATTTTCCAAAATGCATTCTACAAAACACTCTTCCTAAGACATCAACCAGAGTTTTGATGAGAAAGTAATTTTAGTAAATACTTAAAAAAATTCCCATTCCACCAGAGATTCACGGTGTCCATGATCACATTAAAAGGCTCTGAAAAATCCTAAAGTAACTTTCTATTACCTAGAACTATCCTAAATTTATTTTATCTTGGAACCCCTTTCTCAAGTGATTTGACAAGAAAATTCTGAAAAATGCTGAATTGTCCTAACTAAAAACAAAACATCCCCCAGCTGGGATAACTTCAAACCTCAACAAACTATATACTACCTAGTTGATAAGAGCAATGTCTACACCCTATTACAACAACATTTTTCCATATAAGGTGGCTTTTGTTTGTTTGTTTTTTCAGACGGAGTTTCACTGTCGCCCAGGTTGGAACATGATCTCGGCTCACTGCAACCTCCGCCTTCCAAGTTCAAGTGATTTTCATACCTCAGGCTCCTGAGTAGCTGGGATTACAGGTATGCACCACCACGCCCAGCTACTTTTGTATTTTTAGTAGAGACGGGGTTTCACCATGTTGGCCAGGCTGATCTCAAACTCCTGGCCTCAAGTGATCCACCTGCTTTGGCCTCCCAAAGTGCTGGGATTACAGGCATGAGCCACCGCGCCTGGCCATAAGGTTTTGTTAACTAGTATTATGATACCATTTTCAATACAGAGGGTAGGAAAACACAAAATAAGGTCAATGGAACATTAAGAATTGAAAGAATACTATCAGGTCTTCGAACACCCTGCAGGCAAAATGCAGATACGTTATTTATCTACATGCCTCTACTTTTTTTCTCATTAAGAAATGCATTTTCAACAAAAATTTAATATTTAATATTGCATATAAAATATGCATTATATATATGTTGGCCTAATGAATAATTTACTGCTGCTAATGATAATAATGGTACATGTCCAGGTTTGTTACACAGGTAAATTGCATGTCTCAGGGATTTGGTGTACAAATTATTTTGTCACCCAGATAATGAACATAACACACCAGGAGGTGGTTTTTCTGATCCTCACCCTCCCCCGATCCTCCACCCTCAAGTAGTACCCAGTATCCAGTGTTCCCTTCCTGGTGTCCGTATGTTCTCAATGTTTAGTTCTCACTTACAAGTGAGAACATGCAGTATTTGTTTTTCTTTGTTTGTTTGTTTTTGTTTTTTTGAGATGGAGCCTCACTCTGTCGCCAGGCGGGAGTGCAGTGGCGCGATCTTGGCTCACTTCAACCTCCGCCTCCAGGGTTCAAGCGATTCTCCTGCCTCAACTTCTCAAGTAGCTGGGACTACAGGCACATGCCACCATGCCCAGCTAATTTTTGTATTTTTTTTTTTTTAAGTAGAGATGGGGTTTCACCATGTTGCCCAGGATGGTCTAAATTTCTTAACCTTGTGATTCGCCCGCCTCAGCCTCCCAAAGTGCTGGGATTACAGGTGTGAGCCACTGCGCCCGGTCCCCGTATTTGGTTTTCTATTCCTGTGTTAGTTCGCTTGGGATAATGGCCTCCAGCTCCATCCAGGTTGCTGCAAAGGACATGATCTTATTTTTTTTTTTTTTTTTTTTTGAGATGGAGTCTCACTCAGTCACCCAGGCTAGAGTGCAGTGGCACGATCTGGGCTCACTGCAACCTCTACCTCCCGGATTCAAGTAATTCTCCTGCGTAGCTGGGATTACAGGTGCCCAACACCACACCTGGCCAATTTTTGTATTTTTAGTAAAGATGGGGTTTCAACATGTTGGCCAGGGTGGTCTTGAACTCCTGACCTCAGGTGATCCGTCTGCCTCAGCTTCCCAAAGTTCTGGGATTACAGGCATGAGCCACTGCACCCAGCCAATCTTGTTCTTTTTTATGCACGCCTCTACTTTTATCTGACTGAATGCATCTCACCATCTGAGCACTCTCAATAACCCAGGAATTAATGAAAGTCAGTTCTGGGGTGGAGGTCTCAAAACACAGAGGAATCCATCTGAACTAAATGAACTTGACAATTATAAAAAGCCAGTTAATGAGGATGGGTATTCCAAACCACAAAGCATATTCTGTTTCACTCATCTGCTGATGCTTGAAAAAAATACTTGCTAACATTAAAGTATTATCACTGACAAAGGGATTTGCATCTTAGATAAACAAATAAGATGTAAGATGGCAAAAACAGAAATCCAGCGATTCACATTTAAGAAAGGCCTTGCCCATGTCCCATCCTTTCACATAGGGAGAGGCATGCTGCATCCCTAGACCCGTCTGCATATGATTCCATGTAAAATTCAGTATGTGTATGAGAAGGCTTTCTAGCGATTCTTTTAGAGAGGGGCAGACAACCTCACGAATCCTAGGAGGGATTATTCAGCCCCAGCTTCTTACATAACTCATCTAATTGCCATCTGCACAGGCAGTTTTAACTTGTTTCATACTTTGCTTCTCTTTAAGTGCTTAACAGTGGGTAGAACTGAAAATTGAGTTTCTCAGGTGAAAATGAAACTAACAGATGACAAGAGCTGCCATTTCCTGATGATGTCTGAGACTGTCATCTCCCAAACATCTCCTAGCCATACCAGGCAGCTACAGACAGTGGGATTAGTCACCAGGGCTATTCTGTGCCAGACTGTTTTTCAGTAAACGATTAAGGTTTCAGAATTTTCTCAGCACTGGAGCCTGGATTTAATACTCTGTGACCTTAGCTCTTTTCATTAATGATAATAATTTGATACTTCCCCAAATAGGATGAAAATCAGGTGGTGGATTGAAGTTTTTTAAATGCAGGAAAATGCAAGATTTGTGATGCTATCAATAAACCATATCACCAGCCTCCTTGTTAATACATAATAAAGGATATAGAATACAGCAGACAACAGTACACAGATAGTGGTATAATCTAAGTTTTATGCAAACACTTGACATCTGTCTCATACCTGGAGTAGAATTTCCCTTGCTTGGCTCTCTGTTCATGCTGCAGCCTCATATTTTCTAGTTTTACTGGGCTTGGAATGAATCCGATTTCACAGCCTTCTTTTACCAGTCTCCCTATCCACCAGTCATTGTTAAATTTCTAAACACAAAATCAAAAGCATTAAAAATCAGTGCACAGAAGGTCAAATCCTTGTTCTTCCACACTATTTTCAGTGGAGAGAAATATGGCAATGACAATGAACTATGCCTCAAATATTATCATTCAAGAAACCCTTTGGCTCATGGGTTTAACATGTAAGAAATGTTTTTAGTGTCCTCAGCAATCTGTCAAAGGCTCTTCGTTCCTTGTCTGTCCTGGTGCTGCCGTAGGACCAGGCTGAATTCCATTGCAGCAGCTGCTGTCACCTTGAGTAGGGATAAGCTCTCTGGGTTCAAAGAATAACAGCCCATCCTACCAAGAGATCTTTAGGAAGTAGTGTTACAGAAATATTCCCCTTATATAATCAGAAGTATTGAGAGAAAGAGATAAATATTGAAGTCTACCTTAAATATTTCATGTCACAGGACAATTTACCTTTGTGCAAACAGTTTTATAATTACACAGTGCGATGTTCACAGATGATTTCTCTACTTGTGTGATGTTGACAATTTATCTCTTGCAGGTGGAATATGTATCTTAAATCTTTATGATCTGCCTTCATTTTCCTTGATGGAATAAATCTGTCCTTGAACACCTCAAAGAAGAATATACATTCTGTTTTTCTCCTTTCCCCTTTCAGCACCAACCATCAAGAAGAGGCCCCGTAATAATCTAACTTCCCGGTGTTAAGTGAGATTCTAGGCACAGCATCACTTCTGATAACTTTTTCTATTGTTCCCACCAAGCCAGTATTTGACATCTCTTTTCAGAGGTTACCAAAATGGTAGGCTCTAAATTCTCTAGGTTGTTTTATTTTTAATCGAGATAGGGTCTTGCTCTGTCGCCCAGGCTGGAATACATTGACATGATCCCAGCTCGCTTCCGTCTTGAACTCCCAGGCTCAATCAATCCACTGGCCTCAGCCTCCTGAGTAGCTGGGACTCCCAGTGTGTGCCACCATGCCCAGCTAATTTTTTTTTTTTTTGTAGAGATGGGGTTTTACCCTGTTGCCCAGGCTGGTCTCAAACTCCTGGGTTCAAGAGATCAGGCTTCCTTGACCTCTCAAAGCGCTTGGATTACAGGCATGAGCCATAGTATCCAGGCTTCTAGGTTCTTTTTTTTTTTTTTTTTTTTTTAGACTGAATCTCACTCTGTCGCCAGGCTGGGGTGCAGCGGCGCGATCTCGGCTCACTGCAACCTCCGACTCCCTGATTCAAGCTATTCTCCTACCTCAGCCTCCCGAGTAGCTGAGATTATAGGCATATACCACTACACCCAGCTAATTTTTGTATTTTTAGTGGAGACAGGGTTTCGCCATGTTGGCCAGGATGGTCTTGGTTTCCTGACCTTGTGATCCGCCCGCCTTGGCCTCCTAAAGTGCTGGGATTACAGGCATGAGCCACTGCGCCCGGCCCTAGGCTCTTTTAATTGGCAGTCATCAACTCCTTTGCTGACAGCCTTTAGTGCAGTGAAGAGATTAAATTTACACATGCTTCCTATAACATATTATACCCTACATGGAAGGGCTCCAAGTATAAATTCCTCCAGGTCCAAGAAAAATCTCAGGATCACACACTGAGAATATTCTACAGGGGAAATTTCTGGTCAGTTAACACAGTGCTCCACAAGGCAGGCATTTGATAAATGTTGACTCCAAGCAAAGCTTAATTAAGGATGAATGTTTCCAGTTTGCAGGTTGTATCATTGCTCACTAAAAGGTGGAGACATTTAGCATGTGGGAAAAGGACTTTTCCTGATACCTCTTTGTTGCCTTACTGGCATCAATGCTTACCATTCTCTCATCCACTGCAGAAATTTAGCATTTAAGGAGGAAAAAGGGCATCAGTAGTTTGAGTTTAGACACTGCCAGCAGAGAGGAGTCACGAATTCTAGATATTATTATTAAACCTTCCCCAGATGGCTAGACTTCAGGCATCAGAAAACTACACCTAGTCAAGGTGAAACATTAAAAGAAGAAGTACAGGGTAAGTATAAAAAAGGATCATCTACTCTAGCAGTTCCCAATTTCTGGGCCACAGAGCCCCAGGGAGCGCTGAAGTTATTGCAAGAGGCCCGTGACTTCTTTCCACTTTAAAAGGTATATTTATATTAGCAGAGGTTGAGAGCCATTGATTTAGTATGTATGTTATACAACTGCAGTGATGTGTGATGCTGCTTCACAGAAATGGCATCTGAATAGGAAATAAGAAATGGTATGTCAAGGTGAAACATCACGCTGATAGAAAATGAAATTATTCTCCTTACTTCCTTAACATGCAGAAAATCTTTTGCTTCGAATGAGATGGCCATGCCAGGCACTGGAACATCATCTTCATGGGCCGCACTGTAGCTGACATTTGTCCGAACCGCAAATGCCACGGGCTTTGTCTAAAGTGGGAACAGAAAGAGGGAAAAAAATAAGAACAAAACAACAGTGTCCCTCCTTCTTCCCCTCAAATACAAAGATACACTGAATAACTGCTGTAATCGATGTTGGTTTCCCCACTGCATTGGTTCTTTATCACAAAACAGTTTGTTCGTATTCACAACACGTGAAATCTCCTAGCTCTGAGCTACGTAGCACCCATTTCTGAACTAGAAAAAGCCATTGTTCTCTTTGAAAGCACTGCAAGTAAAGACGGCGAAGATGAGCCACAGAAATATGTGTTTTCAACATTGGCGCTTGTAGCAACTGTAAATCAGGAAACACAAACGTGAATAAAATGCCCAGTTCTTCGGTTTCAGTGGAAAGGACTTAGTAACTGCCTCACTACCCCAAACATCTACTTTAATTAATTCATCATTAATGACATAATTCCGAAAGGTACAGTCTTTTGAATGAAAAAAGAACCGGGGAATATATGCTATAACTATAGCAGCTCTTACTCATGGCTGCAACGAATTATGAAAGCCATGACCTTTTCTTCTATTATTTCTCCTCCTTGAGTTCGTTCAACTACTAAAGATGATATTAATTAAGCTCTCTTTCCTTCTTTGATGCTTCGAAATTTTACAGATAAAGGGCCGGAAGTGGTGGCTCACTCCTGTAATCCCAGCATTTTGTGAGGCCAAGGCAAGAGGATTGCTTGAGCCTGGGAGTTCAAGATCAGCCTGGGAACACAGCAAGACCTCTTCTCACTAAAAATCAAAAACAAAAATTAGCTAGGTGTGGTGGCAGGCACCTATACGCCCAACAACTTGGGAGGCTAAGGCAAGAGGATCACTTCAGCCCAGGGGGTCTAGGCTGCAGTGAGCTGTGATCACGCGACTGCACTCCAGCCTGGGGGACAAAGTCAGTCCCTGTCTCAAAAAAAAGAAAAAAACAAATCAAACCAAAAGAATTTACAGATAAGCATTTATTCTCTCTTTAGCTAATATCTATTTATCCACAAGGTGGAAAAAACAGGTAAGCTCAGAAATGGTGAAAACTGTATTGTTCTAAGTGGTATTGTATTTCTTTCCCCATTATGGGCAAGTGGATTGCTTCTATATATTTCTTTCTTTCTTTTCTTTTCTTTTTTTTTTTTTTTTTTTGACAGAGTCTCACTGTGTAGCTCAGGCTGCAGTACAGTGGTGCAATCTCAGCTCACTGCAACCTCCTCCTCTGGAGTTCAATTGATTCTCCTGCTTCAGCCTCCCGAGTAGCTGGGATTATAGACGTGAGCTACCGCGCCCAGCTAATTTTTTGTATTTTTAGTAGAGACAGGGTTTCACTGTGTTGGCCAGGCTGGTCTAGAACTCCTGACCTTGGGTGATCTGCCTGCCTCGGCCTCCCAAAGTGCTGGGATTACAGGCATGAGCCACCATGCCCGGCCTCTTCTATATATTTCTTATATACACCATATATACAAAGTAACATAGTTTTTCATGTGATATTCCTTTTAACCTATTTTTTTTTTCTTTTTTTTTTTTTGTGGAGACAGAGTTTCGCTCTTGTTGCCCAGGCTGGAGTGCAATGGTACGATCTCGGCTCATTGCAACCTCCACCTCCTGCGTTCAAGTGATTCTCCTGCCTCAGCCTCCCAAGTTGCTGGGATTACAGGTGCCCGCCACCACGCCCAGCTAATTTTTTGTATTTTTAGTAGAGATGGGGTTTCACCATGTTGGTCAGGCTAGTCTTGAACTCCTGACCTCACGTAATCCGCCTGCCTCGGCCTCCCAAAGTGCTGGGATTACAGGCGTGAGCCACCACACCCGGCTTAACCTATTCTTTAAAAAAAATTATTTCAACCTCTCAGGAGGAGGGAGCAGTTTCTCCCTACTCAATGAGCTTTTTACCTGGACTTGCCAGAGAAGACAAGGAGCTGGAGTAGAGAGAACCCATGTTCATTTCCAAATTTTCCAAAGTTAATTTGTTCTACCTGACTGTTGTCTGGGTTGAAGACTGAGTTAAGGGCCCTAATGTTACTAAGGTCTAGTCACAATTTGCGGATTGGGAAAGGAGGACCAAATTCTGGATACAGGCACAATCGACATGAGGTGAATTTAAATATTTGGAAGCCAGTTCTTGACCTCCACTATAATTTTTTTTTTTTTTTTTTTTTTTTTTGAGACTGAGTCTCACTGCGGCGCCCAAGCGATCTCGGCTCACTGCAAACTCCGCCTCCGAGGTTCACACCATTCTCCTGCCTTAGCCTCGCGAGTAGCTGGGACTACAGGCGCCTGCCACCACATCTGGCTAATTTTTTGTATTTTTAGCAGAGACGGGGTTTCACCATGTTGGCCAGGATGGTCTCGATTTCCTGACCTTGTGATCAGCCTGCCTCGGCCTCCCAAAGTGCTGGGATTACAGGCGTGAGCCACTGTGCCTGGCTGACAGTATGATGTTTCTATTTTTTTCTAGAAATTTTCTTAAATATATGAAGTTTACTTCTAGAACTACAATCATAATATATTGCATTTCATCCAATATTAAACAAAAAAAATGAAAAAACAAAACATATATATTTTTTAAAAAGGCCAGGTGCTGTGGCTCATGCCTGTAAATCCCAATACTTTGGGAGGGCATGGTGGGAGCATCGCTTGGGCCCAGGAGTTTGAGACCAGCCTGGGCAACAAAGTGAGACCTTGTCTCTTACACACTTACACACACACACACACACACACACACACACACACACATACACACATACACACACACACACACACACACATACACACACACACACACACATATACACACACACATACACACACACACACACACACACACACACACACACACACAGTTTTTCAAGTGATATACTTTTAAAAATATATTTTGGCCGGGTGCGGTGGCTCATGCCTATAATCCCAGCACTTTATGGGAGGCCGAGGCAGGAGGATCACCTGAGGTCAGGAGTTCAAGACCAGCCTGAACAACATGGAGAAACCCCATGTCTACTAAAAATACAAAATTAGCCAGGCATGGTGGTGCATGTCTGTAATCCCAGCTACTCAGGAGGCTGATGCAGGAGAATCACTTGAACCTGGGAGGCGAAGGTAGCAGTGAGTCAAGATCGCACCACTGTACTCCAGCCTGGGCAATAAGAGGGAAACTCTGTCTCATAAATAAATAAAATAAAATAAAATAAAATAAAATATATTTTAAAACTACCTTGGCCAGGTGCAGTGGTTCACGCCTATAATCCCAGCACTTTGGGAGGCCAAGGCAGGCGGATCACATGAGGTCAGGAGTTTGAGGCCAGCCTGGCCAATATGGTGAAACCCAGTCTCTACAAAAATAGAAAAATTAGCTGGTCACAGTGGCTCATGCCTGTAATACCAGCTACTCGGGAGGCTGAGGCAGGAGAATCGCTTGAACCCAGGAGGCAGAGGCTACAGTGAACAAAGATCATTGCGCCACTGCACTCCTGCCTGGGTGACAGAGTGAGACTCCATCTCAAAAAAAAAAAAAAAAAAAAAAGATTACCTCAACCATTCACCCTTCTTTGATACTTAGATTCACGACATTATTCAGTATGAAAAATATTCTGCTTTGAAAAATCTTTGTACAAAAGCCTCTATTTAGAATTCTTTCCTTGGGATGGAGTCCCAGAGGTAGCATGTGTCAGACATGAATTATTAAGACTTTTAAAATCGTATTCCAAACTACCATCCAAATGGGCCACATTGTTTTATTCTGCACCCAGCACTAAAGCATGGTGCTCTTTTTAGTGAGATGTAACCTTAAAAATATTTTAAAGTATTTACATTTTATTAAAAAAAAAAAAAACTTTTTAGAGACAGGGTGTTGCCGTGTTACCCAGACTGGTCTCAAACTCCTGGCCTCAAGTAATCCTCCCCCCTCAGCCTCCCAAGGATGTAGTCTTCATCAAACTCAGTTTTACCACTAGAAATACAATTTCCATGAGTAGATCCATCCATTATTCAGAAAAGTTTCTGATCACAAAAGTATAGATTCAAGATTTTTTTAAAAAAAAATAATCCTAGCATGGCCTTTTACTTCTTTCAGATGTTTCTTTTACTCCTTGGAAAAAAACAGAGTTTAAGCATCACACATAGTTTTTCATCAGTGCAAGACAAATTTTTAATGCCTGACTCGACAGAAGACCCCAGAGAAAATCTTATGACTTTTACCAACTTTATATCACTTTTCAATCATCTGAGTATCAGAAAGAGGGGACTGAAAAAGTAAAAAGAAATCAAAATGGTGGTGGAAATTGGTGTATAATTCCAGGGATCATAGGTAATAAGGTTATACTCTTAGATTAAGATGTCAAGTTGGAACATGCCTCCTTTCTTGCCTCATCTCCTGTAACCAATGATGTTACCATTAGATGTGGTTTATATAGAATTAGCTTTACAGAACTAGGAAAGAAGAGCAGCAGATACCTATTCCTCAATATCTTTACTTCAGGAACTGTATTTCTAAAATTAGACTAGAGTACAGTCAAGGAATGCAGGGGACAGACGTAGCCAAGATAAAAGACCCCAGGATGCTAAACCAGAGAGGCCCATGACAATGTCACTTCTGATTCCCTGGTCTCACTTCAGCTTGCAGTGTGTCTACAATGTGGAAGGTATTCTCCATATTAATTTCATTCCTATGGGTTCAAGAATAAGGGATTTTAAGTGGACTTGGATTTGAATGTTGATTCTGCCATTTATTAGGTGAGTGGCCTAGGCAAATTCTTTAGTCTCATTGAGCATATTTTCACATGGCTAAAACTAGGGTAAAAGCACCATTCTTTAAGGTAATGAGAATATAGAAAATGGATTGCATCAGGCTAGGCTAGTATTGGGTATACAGTCATCCCTTGATATCTGCCATGATATTGTTTCCAGGACCCCCAAAATCTAAAGATGTTCAAGTCCTTGATATAAAACAGTGTACTTGGCTGGGCTCAGTGGCTCACACCTGTAATCCCAGCACTCTGGGAGGCAGAGTTAGGCGGATGAGATCAGGAGTTTGAGACCAGCCTGACCAACATGGAGAAACCCTGTCTCTACTAAAGATACAAAAATTAGCCAGGCGTGGTGTGGACCTGTAATCCCAGCTACTCAGGAGGCTGAGGCAAGGGAATTGCTTGAATCTAGGAGGCGGAGACTGCAGTGAGCCGAGATCGCGCCACTGCACTCCAGCCTGGGCAACAGAGACTCCATCTCAAACAAACAAACAAACAAAAAAACAGCGTACTATCTGTGCATAACTGCACGCATCCTCTGTATGCTTTATCTCTAGATCACTTGTAATACCTAAGACAAGGTAAACGCTACACAAATAGTTATTCGATTGTATTGCTTTTTATGTCTATCATTCTTATTGTTGTAACTTTTCTTTAACATTTTCAATCCACAGTTGGTTGAATCCATGAATGTGGAACCCATAGATAAAGAGAGTTATGAAAGTGCTTATTAATAGGCATTTGCTATATACCAAAATAAATGCTACACAAAAGTAAATATTTCTCCATATTTACCCCTCATTAAGACCCAGCACAAGTCATTTCCTGTGTGCTCTTCCACTGTAAACGTCCTCAAACCAAACTCATCAACACAGTTTAATATCTGCCCCATGCACAACAGAAATTGACTCGCTGTTAAAGATGTTTTTCCGTGATACAGATTCTTTCATATTCTCTGGGACTTTAGCAAATGGTAAGGTTTTCCCATATTCATTTTCTTTTCTTTCCTTTTTTTTTTTTGAGACGGAGTCTTGCTCTGTTACTCAGGCTGGAGTGAAGTGGTGCGATCTTGGCTCGCTGCAATCTCTGCCTCCCGAGTTCAAGTGATTCTCTTGCCCCAGCCTCCCAAGTAGTTGGGACTACAGGTGCATGCCACCACACCCGGCTAATTTTTGTATCTTTAGTAGAGACGGGGTTTTGCCACATTGACCAGGCTGGTCTTGACCTCAGGTGATCTTGACCTCAGGTGATCCGCCTGCCTTAGCTTCCCAAAGTACTGGGATTATAGGCGTGAGCCACCGTGCTCGGCCAGGTTTTCCCATACTCACTTTGTTTACAGTGTTCTATCTTGATAGGGTTTGAAATTGTGTCCCTGGCCAAAGTCGTGTCAAATTGTAATCCCCAGTGTGGGAGTGGGACCTGGTAGGAGGTGATTGGATCATAGGGGTGGATTTTCCCCTTTGGTGCTATTCTCATAAGAGTTCTCACAAGATCTGGTTGTCTAAATGTGTGTGACACCTCCCGCCTGTCTCTCTCTCCTGCCAGCGCCAGCCATGTATGACATGCCTGCTTTCCCTTCACCTTCTTAGATGACTGTAAGTCTCCTGAGGCCTCCCCAAGAAGCCAGATGCCAACATGATTCCTGTACAGCTTGCAGAACTGTGAGCCAATTGAACCTCTTTTCTTGTTACTGAGTCTCAGGTATTTCTTTATAACAGTGTAACGATGCAGGAATGTACTGATACATATCTCTTTAATTCTGATTTTCTTTGATAGTCCTCAAATGCTGAGGTTTTTGTTTTTGTTTTTGTTTAAACCAACTTGAAGTTCCAAGGGAATATCCCTTAAGGAATCATTGAATTTTTATCCATGAAACCATTTGTTAATCAAATGTACCCTGTTTTTTTTGTTTTGTTTTGTTTTGTTTTTTTGAGACGGAGTCTCGCTCTGTCGCCCAGGCTGGAGTGCAGTGGCCGGATCTCAGCTCACTGCAAGCTCCGCCTCCCGGGTTCACACCATTCTCCCGCCTCAGCCTCCCGAGTAGCTGGGACTACAGGCGCCCGCCACCTCGCCCAGCTAGTTTTTTGTAGTTTTTAGTAGAGACGGGGTTTCACCGTGTTAGCCAGGATGGTCTCGATCTCCTGACCTGGTGATCCACCCGTCTCGGCCTCCCAAAGTGCTGGGATTACAGGCTTGAGCCACCGCGCCCGGCAAATGTATCCTGTTTTAAGTTGACATCTTCATTTTTGGCTTAATCTCAAATGGTAAAGAGCCACATGGAACTCTTTCCATTTACCATCCAGGGCTCTTGCCCTTGTTCACATTCCAAAATTTACTTTTAGTCTGGAAGCCTATCAGATTGTTTTTTCCCCAGACAGGGTCTTTCTGTTACCCAGACTGGAACGAAGTGGTACAATCATGGCTCACTGTAGCCTCAACCTCCTAGGCTCAAACAATTCTCCAGTCTCAGCCTCCTGAGTAGCTGGGACTACAGGCTCATGCCACCATGCCCAGCTAATTTTTTTTTTTTTTTTTTTTTTTTTACTTTTTGGAGAGATGAGGTCTCGCATTGATGCCCAGGTTGGTCTTGAACTCCTGGCCTCAAGTGATCCTCCCACCTTGGCCTCCCAAAGGGCTGAGATTATAGGTGTGAGCCACCGCACCCGGCCCTATCAGATTTTTATGATTTTCCAGCATCATGGCCCTGGGGCATGGTTCAGCTCATTCCTAGTTCACTCCTACATGGTCCTTCATAAATACTGATGAATATAAGTGATTCTTGGATATGAATGTTTGAGGCCAGTGGGCCACTCTTTCTTCTTATTTTGCTTTCTCTTTAAGGTAAAGAAAAGTCCCAAGAAGCAAGAACAAACAGAAGCCAAGAAATCTTGGTTTTCCAGAGGCTTTACAGGAACACCAGGAACGGTGGGGACTGTGATAAGACACGGACACAGTGCTCTGGGACATGCTGGGACACAAGAGGTGCTCTGGTTCTTGAGGAAAGCAAACCTATTCCAGATTCCAAGGCCAAATGTAACTGCGGTCCACTCTAGTTAATAGGTTCTCCTTCAAGCTGTCCTTTTCCTGCCACCCTCTAACTCTGGGGCCCCACAGGTTTGTCTGAAAGCCTTGGTCACAGCTGTAGGGTAAGATGGGGAAGAAAAGCAGAAGGCACAGATACAGATATAGCCCACAGCCCTGTGTAGGATACTGTAGAAGGAGCTTCAGGGATGGCTGTTGTGGAATCATATTGAAATCCACATTTAGATTTAGATTCATCCTGCTCTACAGAATCATTAGGATACTACATTGGTTGGGAGACAATATGGTCCTTCATTTCACTTCCACTGAACCTCTATTAACATCCTAAGGACTTTATCGCCAGGCCAGTGTCAGAGCTGGAGTCTGCTTTTGCAGATTCTACCTGGATTCCTGGCCAACTTGTTTTGCGGCTATGGAGGGTCAGTCCCATGAGGTGATGTCAAACTTTTCTACCAGTTTTTGCTTCTCCCTGTTCCAAGCCAAGACAAAAAGGAATTGATTCCTTTTCCAGTTTCTGCTACTGTCGACATGGCATATGAGGGGTTACACAGCATGAGGGTGACTGGTCAATCACCTATGCATTGTGGCCCCCTCTTTGGGATAAAGAATTAAAAGTTTGCTGCATATTGGTTTGTGGACTAAACCTGAACAGATCCTCAAAATAAATTCGTAAATACCAATTTGCAGAAGAGTGGCAACTCTTTATCTAGACAGTAATGTAAAAGTGCTTTAAAAAACACCAAGGTTGGTCATGTGCAGTGGCTCACATCTGTAATCAGAGGCAGGCAGATCACTTGAGCCCAGGAGCTTGAGACCAGCCGGGGAAACATGGTGGAACTCTGTCTCTACCAAAAACACAAACAAGAGCCAGGCGTGGTGGTATGCACCTGTGGTCCCAGCTACTCAAGAGGCTGAGGTGGGAGGATCGCTTGAGCCCAGGAGGTCAAGGGTGCAGTGAGCCATGATCACGCCACTGCACTCTAGCCTGGGTGACAGAAAGAGAACCTGTCTCAAAACCCAGAAACTAAAAACCAAGGCCATGTCTTGTTCAACACTGTGTCTCCAGTATGTTTCCAATCAATATTTATTGAGAATGGAATGTGTAAGTGTTAAAAGATGTTAAGAAATTCATATTCTCTTCTTCCAGGTCCTTCTTTACCTTGATATGACATTCCTACTTTGGGAATGTCTGCCAATGGACAAGCAGTGTGCTGTATATTATACATAGATTGCTGCATTTCATTTCACCCCAGCTACAGTCGTTTTATTCCAAGGTGAAGAAACTGAGGCTGAAAAAATTTCTCCCAGCCATTCATTGTGGCACACGCCTGTGGTCTCAGCTATTCAGGAGGCTGAGGCAACAGGATGGCTTGAGTTCAGGAGTTTGAATCTAGCCTGGGCAACATCACAAGATCCTTTCTCTGAAAAAATAAAAAAGTAAAATTTTAAGACAACATTTGTGTTTTTTTTTTTTTTTTTTTTTGAGACAGAGTTTCACTCTTGTTGTCCAGGCTGGAGTGCAATGGTAAGGTCTCGACTCACTGCAACCTCCACCTCCCAGGTTCAAGCAATTCTCCTGCCTTAGCCCACCAAGTAACTGGAATTACAGGCACCCACCACCATGTCCAGCTAATTTTTTGTATTTTTAGTACAGATGGGGTTTCACCATGTTGGCCAGGCTGGTCTCAAACTGCTGGCCTCAGGTGCTCTATCGCCTTGGCCTCCCAAAGTGCTGGGATTACAGGCATGAGCCACCGCACCTGGCTGAAGATTTTTTTTTTTTTTTAATGTTCTCCCAGGCCATAAGCCTTAGAAGAGGTGTTAAAATCTCTCTCTAAAGCCTGTGTTCCTCCTATTGTACTAGAGTGCTTTTCATTTAAAGAGGTGTGCAGATGGCAATTCGACAGCATTTACATGTTTATGTGAAATTTTGAAGACTTGAAAGTTATAATCTACAAACTGCTAAAAATTGGTTGGTAAAAAGAAAGGCAAAAAACGATTGGGCCCAGGTCTGCCTTGTAGTGTGACACTAAATGAGTACATGTTAGAACGATGGGTGTCCCTCACAAAGGTAACCTATTCCTTTTAAGTGCAAATATGTACTTAAAAAACTTGAGGTTCAGGAAATCAACAGCAATGTCAAATCATGAAATTTTTTTTTTTTTTTTTTTTTTTTTTTTTGAGACAGAGTCTTGCTCTGTGGCTTAGGCTGGAGTGCAGTGGCACAATCTTGGCTCACTGCAAGCTCCGCCTCCCAGGTTCACGTTATTCTCCTGCCTCAGCCTCCGGAGTAGCTGGGACTACAGGTGTCTGCCACCATGCCCAGCTAATTTTTTTGTATTCTTAGTAGAGACGGGGTTTCACTGTGTTAGCCAGGCTTGTCTTGATCTCCTGACCTCGTGATCCACCCATCTCGGCCTCCCAAAGTGCTGGGATTACAGGCGTGAGCCACTGCGCCCGGCCCAAATCATGATTTTTATTTATTTAGATCTACCATTTCTCTCTTTACATCTCTTTTTCACCATCTATAAATCTATATTTCATGAATGGCTGGGTGCGGTGGCTCACACCTGTAATCCCAGCACTTTGGGAGGCCAAGGCAAGAGAATCACCTGAGGTCAGGAGTTTGAGACCAGTCAGGGCAACATGGTGAAACCCCGTCTCTACTAAAAATACAATTTGCATGACTTTTTGCTCCCTCTTTAGAACTAGGGTTGCTGTGGCCTTTCAGTGTTTCCTGTGCAGGGCCCTTGGCGTGGAACTTTATAAACTATGAAACCATGTATGTCTTTTTTCTTGTTTTGAGACGGAGTCTCGCTCTGTTGCCCAGGCTGGAGTACAGTGTGGCAGGATCTCAGATCACTGCAACCTCTGCCTCCTGGGATCAAGCGACTCCCCTGCCTCAGCCTCCAGAGTAACCGGGACTATAGGCGTCCACCAACACACCCAGCTACTTTTTGCATTTTTAGCAGAGACAGGGTTTCACTATGTTGGCGAGGCTGGTCTCTAACTCCTTACCTCAGGTGATCCACCCACGTAGGCTTCCCAAAGTGATGGGATTACAGGCGTGAGCCAGCACGCCCCGCCACAAGTCAGTCATCTTGAGAAGGCTGCTGAAGAGACCAACCACCTGGTTTCACCACCTCCCTTCCCACCCTGACTCCAGCACCATCACTGATACATGAGCTAGAAATAAATTATTTTGGCAAATAGTAAGGGTAAGAGAGTCCTCGGTAAGGCTTCCTTCTAATAAAACGCAGACCCCAAATCGTTTGTTTTCTAACAAAAAGCAGCCTGAAAAATCAAGCTGCAAGCATAGATGAGCAAGTTAAAAGCTTGCATAGGTAAATGCCGCAGCTGTGCCAATAGACAAAGGCTACCTGGGGGCCAGGCACGTTCAACCTGGTGGCTTCATCTTCCCTTTTGTTTGCCAATCACGTGTACAGTGAGGAACAGACAACACGGTGCTAGCCAGGTTGAGATCCCATCTGCATAATAGAAGATTAGGGTGGCATGACCAGCATCTTCATGCACTATGCAAATGTCACACCTGGTCCGAAGAATCTCTTGGGCTCTATGTAAAGCAGACACCGCCTCCTCAAGCTCAACTATGAAACCCCGTGCATTTCACCATGAAACCAGAAGACGCACTCAGGAGCCCCTCTCTCTTCCCGAGAGACAGCTATTCTCTTTTCTCTTTCTTTCACCTATCAAACCTTCACTCTTAAACTCACTTCTTGTATGTCCACGTCCTCGATTTCCCTGCCATCAGACAACGAACCTCGGACATTTAGCCCAGACAACAATGCTTCTTTACTATCTGGCCTACAGACCCAAAAGGAGGGCCCAGAAACATCTATTCAAGCTCCCCAAACTTCCCATCTTCTAGATGCTTCTGCCTTGACTCATGCCCTCCATCCCCTGGCCTTGAAGTCCTTCATCTCACTGCCATATGCTCTATTCTGCCTAGAGACAGATGCCTGGACCCCGTCATTAACAGATGGGCATACGCAAGAACCAATCTGGCAGGGCTGGAAGGATATTAGTGGACAGCTTTTTGGCCACAGGACTTGCTTTTTCTCACATCCAAAGGAAACTCTATTTGTTCCACAGAGGCCTGGTGTGTGGAGGCCCACAGGCTCCTGTCAGAGATGTGGGTAATGTTTAGAGCAGGAACAACTTTTATTTTCTTATAGCCTTCTGGAATCACTAGGCCTAAGGCTGCTAAGCACCAATTATTACAAGAGGAGATAATTAACTTAAAAATATCTTTGGTTATGAAATAGAATAAACACATTATAATTTCATGGCACTATAGTTCTAGCTTTCTTCCTAAACAATGACTAATGAGTTAACAGTGAAGCTAATAATTTGAATGCTATAACACAATGCATACCTTAAGTTTAATAAAAATGTGCCAGTGGTAGAATGAATACCTACTATTAAAAAGTGAAATGAAATTCACTCAAGGATAGAAATAAACTTCTGATCATGATTAATATAATTACTTAGATTTTTATGCATTGATTTCATTTCCTAATACGAAGGTGAATTTTACTATGCTAAATAGCAAAGTATGATTTTCAATTTTCATCCTGAAACTGTCAATCACTAATAACATAAAAGGAAAATTCATAGTTTGTTTTAATGTCTGTAATGGATTTGTCTTAAATATTAACTACTTTCAATTTGCTCTTTTTAGAGAAAATTTTAAAAAATGACCCAGATCCCTATTGTAAGAGACTACAGAGGCCAGGCACGGTGACTCACACCTGTAATCCCAGCATTTTGGGAGGCCGAGGTGGGCAGATAACTTGAGATCAGGAGTTCGAGACCAGCCTGGCCAACATGGTGAAAACCTTCTTTAGTAGACCTAGGAACCAGGTCTACTAAAAATACAAAAGTTAGCCAAGCATGGTGGCAGGCACCTGTAATCCCAGCTACTTGGGAGGCTAAGTTGGGAGAATCACTTGAGCCCAGGAGGCAGAGGTTGCAGTGAGCCAAGATCGTGCCACTGCACTCCAGCCTGGGTGACACAGTGAGGCTCCATCTCAGAAAAAAAAAAAAAGAGAGAGAGACAGAGACTATAGAGAAGACAGGTCAAGAAGATCGAATCCGATTTTTTATCCACTTTCTTGTTGTGTACAATAACTTCTTATAAAACTTGTTCTACTCTTTTATTATATTAAATGCCTCAGGTGGGAGTACAGCTATCCAGTCTTATATAGGAAGCACCCAGGAACTGAAGAGATACTGACTGTACTTAAGGAACCAGGTCATAGCCATCTGCTTTATTAAGCACTTACTGATATCTTACTTTCCAGTTATCTTTATCTGATTATAACTTCTCAGTATCATCTTGCTAACTCTCAATAATAAAAAATCCTTCCATTATAGAAGGAAATTTTTCAACTTCATTTTATTCTTTATATATGGGAAAAAATTCCTACAATATATTTTGAAACAAATATACATATATTTTTTTAAGACAGAGTCTCACTCTGTCACCCAGGCCAGAATGCAATGGTGTGATCTTGGCTTATTGCAACCTCTGCATTCCATGCTCAAATGATCCTCCCAAGTAGCTGGGATTACAGGTATGCACTATGGTATCTGGCTACTTTTTGTGTTTTTTGTAGAGACAGGGTTTCACTATGTTGTCCAGGCTGGTCTCCAACTCCTGGACTCAAGCAATCTGCCTGCCTCAGCCTCCCAAAGTGCTCAGATTACAGGTGTGAGCCATCATGCCCAGCCAGGACTTTGTTTTATATGATCAACATGTATATATGTAAGTGCAAGTGTACATACATATTTATTAAATTTAAAATGATTAAGAATTAAGCAAAGGGGTAAATACAACAAACATTTTACTTTGCACCTGTTTAAAATCCAGCATTGCGCAGTTGAAAGGACAGAGTGGCACAAGAGACAGGGCTTCAATCCTTAAGTCTCCTGAGACCCCAGTGAGGGAGCTTGTGTCTACACCAGGCCAAAGAACTTTAGCTACAGCGATTGAAAAGTTTAGATTCTCAGGTGTCTGTGTTCAAACTAATTTGCTCACTCTCTTCTTCCCTTGGTTGGCTCCCATTTCTTAGTTGGTTTTCCCTAATACTGTATCTTTTTTTTTTTTTTTCCTTTTTTCTGAGATGGAGTCTGGCTCTGTCACCCAGGCTGGAGTACAGTGGCATGATCTCAGGTCACTGCAACCTCTGCCTCCCGGGTTCAAGTGATTCTCCTGCCTCAGCCTCCCAAGTAGCTGGGACTACAGGCATCTGCCACCACACCCGGCTAATTTTTGTATTTTTAGTAGAGATGGGGTTTCACCATGTTGGCTAGGTTGGTCTTGAACTCCTGACCTCAAGTGATCTGCCCACCTTGGCCTTCCAAAGTGCTGGGATTACAAGTGTGAGCCACTGTGCCTGGCCTTGTTTTTCTTAAAGTACAACATTTCAAAAACAAAATAAAAAGCAGCCTGATATAAGGCTATCGTGCTAGACACCAGCGACATCATTTTTTGAAGAGTCTCAGCCCATGAAATGTGACCCAGCGAATATTCACAGTACCCTGAACACTGAGTTGTTTTAACTTTTTGCCACCATGGTTCCACTCAGTAGTTGTATTCTGTGGCAAGGACAGTAATGAAAGAGTTAAGAGACTCCAACAGTGGTATCCCTTTTAAACTGATGCTGGCATTTAAATTGTTATAAAATGTCTATTCTGTACTTATTTAGAAAATTATACACTACAAAGAATTTCCAAGGAAGCATTCTAAACAAACACCAGGAAAGTCTTTACAAAGTACATGCTGACAAGCACAGGGAGACACATAATATTTTATGTTAATTCAGTAATCTTCACTTTCTTCTCCACTACAACAGCTGTGGTTTTAGCTAAGTTCCCAGAGGTCTAGTGATCAGAAGTTAGACAAATTTCAGCATGTTTATTTCACTATTTATTTTACACTCATGTTTTCATTTTCTTTTCTTTTTTCTGAGACAGAGTTTCACTCTTGTTGCCCAGGCTGGAGTGCAGTGGAGTGATCTTGGCTCACTGCAACTGCAACCTCTGCCTCCCGGGTTCAAGCGATTCTCCTGCCTCAGCCTCCCAACTAGCTGGGATTATAGGAACCCGCCACCACGCCCAGCTAATTTTTGTACTTTTAGTAGAAACGGGGTTTCACCATGTTGGCCAGGCTGGTCTCGAACTCCTGACCTCAGATGATCCACCGGCCTCGGCCTCCCAAAGTGCTGGGATTACAGGCATGAGCCACTGTGCCCAGCCTGTTTTGGTATTTTTTAAACTAATGTGATTGAGCTGAGCATCTCCATGACCCAAACCAAAAGTTTTGGCAGGGATTAGATTAGTGCAGAGAGAGTTGTGGGTGGTGAGTTCTGAACATGAAACCCCATATGATCGCTCACTCTCTAGAAACTCTTAAAACCTTTGCTGCTGCCCTTACGTCAGTGTTGAGAGACTTTCTGAAGGAAAGCTTTGTGACCAGTTGTTGCTCTGTTGGAAGGGACAGAAACAAGGTCCAAAGAGGAGACACTGGAGGAAAGCACAGGTGAGCTGAACATATGAAAACTTTTCTAAAATGACAGATGCTCCACTATGACTGGGGTGCACTTTTAGAGGCAAAGTTATCATTGGAACATCTACAAATAAACTCTGAGAATAACTTGTAGTAACTCTAAAGGTCTTTACTAAAGACACCCCAGACCTGGCGTGGTGGCTCATGCCTGTAATCCCAACACTTTGGGAGGCCGAGGCGGGCAGATCACTTGAGGTAAGGAGTTCAAGACCAGCCTGACCAACATGGTGAAACCCTGTGTCTACTAAAAATACAAAAAAATGGCCGGGCATGGTGGCAGGCACCGGTAATCCCAGCTACTTGGGAGGGTGAGGCAGGAGAATCGCTTGACCCCGGGAGGTGGAGGTTGCAGTGAGCCGAGATCATACCACTGCACTCCAGACTGGGCAACAGAGCGAGACTCCATTCCCCCCTACCCTGAAGAAAAAACAACAAAAAAACCCCCAAATATCTGCTCAAGGCATCTTCAGTCTAGCCAGGAGATATTCTAATTTCTGCAGGTCCCTCTGTCAGTTGACATTTCAGAAGCAGCAGTTGGTTCTTCGGTACAAATCTAAACTTCCCTGGGGTATACCTGTGGCAGTATACAGATGTGATTCAGCTTGATAAACAGACTTGTTTTTTTCAGACACTATTAGACTGTAATAATTAATAATTTCCTTAATTTGCCACTCTATTGTGCTTACTATGTAGAAGGCCTGGTGCTTAAACATACTTCAGTTAGTCGCTGTAAAAACTGATAAGAGACAAGGTGTGGTGGCTCACGCCTGTAATCCCAACACTTTGGGAAGCCGAGATGGATTACTTGAGGCCATGAGTTTGAGACCAGCTTGGGCAACATGATGAAACCCCATCTGTACTAAAAAAAACCCCCAAAAATTAGTAGGGCATGGTGGCAGGTACCTGTAATCCCAGCTACTCAGGAGGCTGAGGCAAGAAAATTGCTTGAACCCAGGAGGCAGAGGTTGCAGTGAGCCGAGATCACACCATTGCACTCTAGCCCTCCAGCCTGGGCAACACAACAAAACTCTATCTCAGAAAAAAAATTGTGACCAGCTTATTTCATTTATTGCCTTTTCATGTCAATTGTAATGGTTGTCCATATCTGTAGCCACTCAAAACATACTATAGCTTACTTAATCAATAAGACAACTTCTTAGCTCTCCAGATAGCAGATACTGAGGCACTGAGCTTATATTAAGAGTACAATCTCAGGGAAAAGAAGTGAGGGGTCAGAGAAGGAATAAGGGAAGGAGAGGAAGAGACCATCTGAGGGACTGTAATAGACTTGGCTGCCACTAGGTGTGATTGATTGATGGCTCAATCCTTCTACACTATCTTCTGAGAAGCCATAAGACACATCTCAAGACACTCTGTTAAAGGGAGGATGGGCCAGGTACGGTGGCTCACGTCTGTAATCCCAGCACTTTGGGATGCCAAGGCAGGCATATCACTTGAGATCAGGAGTTTGAGACCAGCCTGCCCAACATGGTAAAACCCTGTCTCTACTAAAAATACAAAAATTAGCTAGGCGTAGTGGTGCACACCTGTAGTCCCAGCTACTCAGGAGGCTAAGGCGAAAGAATCACTTGAAGCCAGGAGGCGGAGGTTGCAGTGAGCCGAGATCATGCCCCTGCATTCCAGCCTGGGAGACAGAGAAAGATTCTGTCTTTTAAAAAAAGAAAAAAAAAAAAAAAAAAAGAAAAAAAAAAAAAAATATATATATATATATATATAAATTTAAAAAGGGAGGATGTAATTTATCAGTTTTGTTCACTCCTTGGTAAAGATTTTCTGCACTGGGTGCGTCTGCCCAGTGCTTTATGTACACAAGCATGATGAGCACAGCCTTACAGCACACCACCTGTGGCCAACAAGGAAAACCTGTTGTCCTGACGCAGAGGAATTGCCACAGAGAGGGGTGGAACAGATAGGTGAGGCTGAGAGGACCTCAAGGGGTGCCAAAGAGGGGTCTACACTGTTATTAGACATTTATTTTGATATTAAAAACATATCTAAAACATTTTATCCTTATTTCCTTAGACAAATTATTGACCAAAAGATGTTTCTATAAGTCTCCGATGTGGTTAGAAAAAGCATTTATGTCTGAAAAGATTTGATACATATTACCAAGTTTTCCTCCAGGGAGATGTGCTAATTTTCATGCCCACCAGCAGGGGATAAATTCATCTATTTTCTCTTAGCCCTAACCATAGTTCCTAAGCGGTAAGAGTCAAAATGATGCACTGGAAACATAAGAGTTCTGGATTCTGTTTTCTGCAACTGAACTAGCTACACTTGGTAGATTTAGTTCTGTAATCAAATCATTTCCTTTGTAATTCATTAAGTGCTTAAGTGCCTCTTATGCTCACGGTACTTTCTTGGCAATGGGAACACAGAACTCAACAAGACAGATTTTGCTCTGTGAGGCAAGAGAGAAACTCGTTGGACTAGTAACAACATCATTCATTGACCTTAAGTTTTACAAAGGAGACACACTGTGTTTGATGGTACTTACCACAGATAATTTAAACCAACAGGCTTGTCTACTCTGGATGCTCGAGGAGAATCAGCCTGTTAGTAACCAGGCTGACAACCAAAAGAGAAAAAAAAACAAATCCCACATCTTCAATATTTAAAAAAAATTAAAAATGAATTGTGATCCTAAAACAATTTGAGTAATTTTAAAAAGTCAAGCATATACAAACTTATCCAAGTGAACGTGAACCCCTTCAAAAAATACTTGGAAAAAAATGAATATATATTTGAGGGTTGCTTCTATCATTTGAAAATTATTTAAAACTCACTTTTTGAAAGTATCATCAGAACCAAAGTCATAAAATTTTGAATACCCCTAATATTCATAACTCACTTTCCTTTGAGGACAGGTTAGTTTTAGGAAACAACCCAGAGTCATTCAAAGCCAAGCTGAATGAATACAGCTTATGATCAACCTGGGAGATAACATTTTTAAATTAAAAACACTGCTTGACTCTAAAAATAATGAGTTGCCTTCCTTGTGTACCTCATATACTGCATTAGTCTGTTCTCACACTGCTATAAAAAACTACCTAAGACTGGGTAATTTATGAAGAAAAGAGGTTTAATTGATTCAGTTCCTCAGGCTTAACAGGAGACCTCAGGAAACTTACAATCATGACCAAAGGAGAAGCAAACATGTCTTACCACAGCAGTGCAAGAGAGGGAGAGTGAGAGAGAGCAAGAGACAGAGACAGACACGCACTTTTAAGCCGTCAGATCTCATAAGAACCTCACTATCATGAGAACAGAAAGGGGGAAATCCACCCCCTTGATCCAATCACCTCCCACCAGGCCCCTCCCTTGATATGTGGGGATTACAATTCAATGTAAGATTTGGGTGGGGACACAGAGCCAAACCATGTCATGTACTATCTGAGCAGACAATCTCAACAATTTGTCAAGATTTGTGAAGAGAAAGTTAGTCCCTACTAGAGATCCTAGGAGTTTTCTTAAGTTTTTTTTATGGTTCTCAAAAGTCATCTAACTAGAATTTTTATTAAGGACTCCAGGTATACCTACAGTAATTTCTCAGCACAGATCTGTTAAGAGATAAGATCACAGATTCTGTGGCTCTTTGCATTTATCTTGGCAGAAAAGAATTCAGGGAATGGGTGTCAGGAAGGATAGACATATAAAAAGATATATACATATACACACAGATATATATATTATATAATACAGATATATGTATACAGATAACATATATACACACACAGATATGTATATTATAAAGGATCCATATTACATAAAATATATATTATTTTGATGAAAGACTCAAACTCTGTCAAAATTTGAAGCGATTTCTTCTTTTTTAAAAATTTATTAGAGACCGGGTCTCACTCTGTCACCCAGACTCGAGTGCAATGGTAGGATCATAGCTCACCGCAACCTTGAACTGCTGGGCTTAGAGCAATCCTCCCGACTCAGCCTCCTGAGTAGTTGGCCTGTTGAAATGAAGAAGCCGCCTCAAGGTCCCCCACATCCCTCCCACAGCAAAGGCTATATCTGCCCAGGACCCAGAGGCACCAAAGAGACCAATGGTTTTTGCTTCCCCTCCCTGTTAAGACCAAGAATGCAACCAAACCTGAACTGTCAAGAAACTATTTACAAATTTATCTCTGTTCCTGGATCTATTCATTCTCCCTAGTAATCCCCTCAATGGAATTCCTCTTCTCCCTGCTCCCATAATTTGTTTGGCCACGATGCTGTATAAGCTTCTGAACTCTGTTAGGGAACAAGTAATCTGAGATTCTCCCCATGTGCACGTTAAATACATTTGTGTGCCTTTTCTCCAATTAACCTGTCTTTAGTGAGTTGCTTTTTCTGCAAATTTTCACAGGGTGAAGGGGAAGTTTCCCTTGACCCTTACAGCAACAGCTTCAGAAGTTCACTACTCATGCATTTCACACTCAGTATCAAGTGGTGACACCACCATTCTACATATTTTTCACCATATACACTTCAGATATATTTATCACGTTCTGAAGAATGTCACAATTGGAGACAATTCTTAAGGGAAAATGAAAATCACAAAACATGTAAGAATTGTGAGCTGTGGTCAAATAGAAGTCACGGTTCTACTCCAGTAGTTTTCCAGAATGTTCTGGGGGAAAGTAGAAGAGGATGCAGTTGTAAAAGGAAAATAAAAAATCCGGACAGGTGCAGTGGCTCATGCCTGTAATCCTAGCACTTTGGAAGGCCAAGGCGGGCAGATCACTTGAGGTTAGGAGGTCAAGACCAGCCTAGCCAACATGGTGAAACCCCATCTCTACTAAAAATACAAAAATTAGCCAGGCGTGGTGGCCACTGCCTGTAATCCCAGCTACCTGGGAGGCTGAGGCAGGAGAATCGCTTGAACCCAGGAGGCACTTGGCAGTGAGCCGAGATGGCGCCATTGCACTCCAGCCTGGGCAACAAGAGTGAAACTCCGTTTCAAACAAACAAACGAACTCCAATTCACTCTACCAAAAGAAAAAAAAATGAAGCTGAAAGCTGAGCCATGCAAGAAGTTGCCTTCCCTTTTGTTCCTAAGCAGACAATTACAACTAAAAGGTTAAATATTTCCTACTCTATGTCCACCTTATCTTTGTAAAGTGCCAATTTACTGAGAGCTGGGGGAATATATAATTGACTCTTCCCCTACCTGCCCCTTTTCTTCTGCAATATGTGAATTACCACACCCTCCATCTTCCCCCTGCAGCCCCACTCTTCCCCTTTAAATACTGAAGCCCTCAAATTCACCTTTGGAGAAAGGCCCAGAACACAGACTGTTTCTGTGATTCCATGTTCTTTTCTCCTGGGCATATCCTTAATCTTGGCAAAGTGAGCTTCTAAATTGATTGAGACCTGTCACAGAGACTTCTGGATTTACACAGTCATGGCATTACTCAAAAGGCCTTGGATGAGTCCAGCTGTCGGAGACATTCAAACAACAGCGACTCCATCTTGAACAGGGAACAGGGGCTGGATAAAATAAGGCTGAGACCTACTGGGCTGCATTCCCAAGAGGTTAGGCATTCTTCTTCACGGAAGGTCAGCACAAGATACAGGTCTCAAAGACCTTGCTGATAAAACAAGATGCAGTAAAGAAGCCGGTCAAATCCCACCAAAATCAAGATTGTGATGAAAGTGACCTCTGGTCGTCTTCCCTGTTCATTATGAGGCAGGAGAATAGGGTCTGGAGGCAGAGAACCTAAGGCTGATTCACTCTGACTTCCTAAAACTAAATCAAAAGGAAAACCCCAACTTTCCATGCTTAAATAACAAAAGGACCAAAGGCTACGCCCTTTGCAATACCCTCCCCCTCCTTTTTCTGTGTGGCAGATGAGATTTTTTTTGAGACGGAGTCTCACTCTGTCACCCAGACTGGAGTGCAATGGCACAATCTTGGCTCACTGCTACCTCTGCCTCCCAGGTTCAAACGATTCTCCTGTCTCAGCCTCCTGAGTAGCTGGGGATTACAGGTGTGCGCCACTACACATGGCTTGTTTTTTAAATAAATATTTTTGGTAGAGATGGGGTTTCACCATATTGGCCAGGCTGGTCTTGAACTCCTGACCTCAAGTGATTGGACTGCCTCAGCCTCCCTAAGGGCTGAGATTACAGGCATGAGCCAGCGGGCTGCGCCACTGAAATTGAAAGTACCTCTGTTTAGGACCCTCCTGCAACCAATCAGGCTGGTCTGGGGCCAAACTCATTTGCAAAACAGTATATAACTTTACAACTTCACTTCAGCCTCTGATTGGTCACTTTCTGCAACCAACCAGATGTTTGCATAGGGTGTAACTTTGTAACTTCGCTTCAGCCTCTGATTAGTCTCTTCCCACAACCAATCAGACTGATCGAGAGCCGCTACTTCATTTACATAGGGCTTATACCAGGTAAACAACAGGAAACCTCTAAAGGGTACGTAAACCCCAGAAAATTCTGTAACTGGGCTTTTGAGCTGCTTGCTTTGGCTGCTCTCACCCTGTAGAATGTACTTTGTTTTCAATAAATCTCTGCTTTTGTTGCTTCAGTATTTCCTCGCTTTGTGCGTTTTGTCCAATTCTTTGTTCAAGACACCAAGAACCTGGACACCCTCCACTGTAACAATTATAAACTAATTACAATGCATTAACATGCTAAAAGACACTCCTACCAGTGCCAGGACAGTTTACAGATGGCACGGTAATGTCAGGAAGTTACCCTATATAGTGTAAAAGGGGGAGGAACCCTCAGTTTCAGGAACTGCCTACACCTTTCCTGGAAAACTCATGAATAACCCACCACTTGTTTAGTATATAATCAAGAAATAACTATAAGTATATTCAGTCAAGCAGCCCATGTTGCTGCTCTGCCTATGGAGTAGCCATTCTTCTTCTTTTTTTTTTTTTTTACTTCTCTAACAAATTTGCTTTCACCTTACTCTGTGGCCTTGCCCTGAATTCTTTCTTGCACAAGGTCCAAAAACCCACTCTCAGGGTCCGTCTTGGGATCCCTTTCTGGTAACACAACATCCTTTTGTTATTTGGTCCTTTTGTTATTTGAGCATGGAAAGTTGGGGTTTTCCTTTTGATTTAGTTTTAGGAAGTCAGAGTGAATCAGCCTTAGGTTCCCTGCCTCCAGCCCCTATTCTCCTGCCTCATAATGAACAGGATCCCTTTCTGGCCAGTGTACCTAAACCATTTCAAGCCCAGTTCCCACATATTAAAGAGGGTTTTGTAACTGTGAAGTGAGTCTGAACACACAAAGCTGTCAGCACAGTGCTTGGCACAGGGCACACACTCAAAACAAGGTAATCATCATTATACAAAGTTTCAGAGGGTCTTTCCTAACCAATCTTGAGTTCTGCCAGTTTAGTAGTAGTATGATTTGTTATTTGGGGTAAGGTCAGAGAGAGGATCAATAAGGTACCCCTTCATTCAAAGATCAATAAGTAGAGCCATACTCTTGGAATGTGGTCCAACGGTGAGCATCACCTGTGATACTGTGATACAAAAAGAAATGCTTATTTGGTCTGCACACCTGTTTACTGGAGTGCAGCTCCTAAAACTCTTATACTTTCCAAAGTGTTAAGTGTCTGTTGGCATGCTAATGAATGACTGGTGGCTGGGGTCTCCTGGAGAGCCTTGTGAGGGGGCCTGGGTGCCAGAGGAACCAACCCTAATATTACAGGGTTTGAAGTTTCCGTGCCAACACCCTGACCTCTAGAGACAGGAAAAGGGTTGGAGATTGACTTAATCACCAGTGGCCAATGATTTAGTCAATTGTGCCTAAGTAACAAAGCTTCCATAAAACCCCAAAAGGATGGAGATCTGAGAGCTTCCAGGTGTGTGACCCCAGGGCCGTGCTGGAAGGGTGGCTGGCGCATCTGGATAGGGCATGGATGTTCTGCACCCTCTCCCAACCGTCTCCCCTCTGGCTGTTCCTGAGTTGTATTCTCTTATAATAAACTAGTCATCTAGTAAGTCAGCTGTTCTCTTGAGTTTTATGAGCTCTTCTACCAAATTATAGAACCTGAGTAGGGGGCCTTGGGAACCTCTGATCTGTAGCCAAGTTGGACAGAAGTTGAGGGTAACCTGGAGACTCATTACTTGTGCGACTGGCATCTGAAGTGGGGACAGTCTTATGGGACTGAGCCTCCAACCTGTTGGGTCTGCACTAACTCCAGATAGATAATGTCAGAATTGAATTGCAGGACATGGCATTGGTGTCTGCAGAGAACTGGAGAATTGCTTGCTGTTGGGGGAAAAAAACAACCCACATCTGTTGTTGGAAGAATTGAGAGTACTGGGAGAGCAGAGAGGAAACAGTTTTCTTTTCGGTGCCCCAACATTGAGTGGCATGGGGTTAAGGAAGCCAACACTGAGTTGGATCTTTCTCAAGGCAAGGTAGACATGCTTCACAGCTATAAGGTCACCCACCCAGGTCAGGAGCCGTGAGCTGTTAGTAAGGAGAAAGTGCATACATGGGAACACAACCCCCAGGAAAACAGTTGGGGAGTTGGCATTTCCACCTTTGTACAGTCTAACAATCCATGCTGATTGCATAATGGCACCTTAGTTTAGGAGCCTGAGCACCTGGCTTGGTGCACCTGTCTTAGTTTAGGAGCCTGAGCCTAGGCATGCCCTTAATGTTGGCAAAATAAGCTTCTCCATTGATTGAGACCTTTCACAGAGACAGGTCTTGCTTGCTACCAGAAGGTGACCGTGGAGCCAGAGTCCACTGTCACTGAGAGTCCCCCTGCCCCTCCAGCCCTAGGCTTCCTTGTATGTTAAACAGCAGGTCCACAGGGTGCCTTTCAATTCTAATACATTATAATCCCGCCAGCTGCGGTCATGTTCAGATTTGCAATGTTCCCCTTCACCACCATGACAGCTTCTTCCTACCCAAAACTATAATTATATGTTTTCAGAAGGCCCATTTTCTATGTGAGAAATTTCAGCAAAACATCTCAAAACATCATGTTCCCTCATCTTAACTATTAGAGATAAAAGAGCTCTTAGCGAGCAAATCCAACCCTCGCATTTTAAAATGAAAAACGGAAGCCCAGCAATTTTGTGTCTCACTCAAGGTCACAGAGAGCAGCGTGGCGGGGAGCTGCACCTGCAGCTTCTAGCTCCTTGTCTGGCACTTAAATCCAGTTACATCCTGGCCCTGGTTCTGATACATGAAAAACCCTATTGGAACCTTTGGAAATTATTTTTTATGTTAGATGGCAGTTTTCAAGTGCTATTTTACAGCTAGGAAAAGATAAGTCTATTTTTTAAAGAAATAAACACAACTGTAAAGTCCATCTCCTTCTTCACTTTGGCTATTTAAAGCAAGTTACGTTAATTCTCCGGGTGACTGATAAGAGAAGGCATGCATTTCTGGCATCCCTTACTAACACACCAGTGCACCAGTTGAGTATTGACTGATGGCTCCAGACGCTAATAAGTCCAGAGTCTGTTCCTAGGAAAACGCTCTGCATGCGTCAGTAAGGCTATTTTCAGGCTTGCTGTCTTGAATTGAAAGTAAACTAGCGCTGGTGATTCTGAATTTAAATGTGATTTCAGTAAGGGAAGGAGAAAGTGTAACATATTTTCAGGGCTTGGGGCCTGGCAATAGTTTTTAAAAGGCTGTAATAAATCTATAGACGTTTACAAGACACTAGTTTTATAAGTTCTTTGAATAACAACTCAAATATCACCTGTGTATTTATCAATTCATATTAACTTGAATCGAAATACTATCTGAAACAGGCATTTGTTTCCACTGCAGATGGGTAATACCGTATTCTACCAAGTAGAAATCACCTGTGATACGTTAACAGGTGAGCTGGGCCCCACCTGAAAAGTATTTCACATAATTGCCAGTGGGTGGAGCCAAAGCATGGACAATTTTTAGTGATGACCTTCAAAAGCGCCACAGTTGATTCTCATACATGTCTTTAAGAACCACTGATATTACCGAACAACAATGCAAATTTGGCTGCACCATTTCAACATCTCCCACATTCAGGAATGGAACTCTCCATTGGAAGAAAGAAAGAATGTACTCTACAGCAGCGATGCTCAAATTCGATTTTGCATCATTTTCAGCAGCTGGGGTGGGGCTTGTCGAAAATACAGATGGCACATCTCACCCCAAACCTAATCAACTGAAATGGCTACAGAAAGGTGAGCTCAGGTAGCTACATTTTGAACAAAGGTATAAAGAATATTTAGAAGCACACAAAATTGGAGAACCAAATCTCTCTGAAAATTTTCCTGAAAGGCTCCTTGTTTTCTCAAGATTGAACTGAAAATAGTAAACCAATATATTCATTAAAGAGATGTAGTTGTATCAGACACAATTTTAAAATAGACCTAAATTTAAACCAAAGACACTTTTAAAGCTCTTCTACCCACTCCCTAAACCTCCATTGTATGGGTTAACAGGCTAAGGAGGTGGCTTTTATTGTGGAACCAAAGTAGGCAAGAAGAGTAGAAGAATGGGCTGGGGGACCAGGCACAGGGGCTCATGCCTGTAATCCCAACACTTCGGGAAGCCAAGGCGGGCAGATAACCTGAGGTCAGCAGTTCAAGACCAGCCTGGCCAACATGGTGAAACCCCTCTCTACTAAAAATACAAAAATTAGCCATGTATGGTGGTGTGCGCCTGTAGTCCTAGCTACTCGAGAGGCTGAAGCAAAAGAATCACTTGAATCCAGGAGGTGGAGGCTGCAGTGAGCCGAGATCGCAGCACTGCATTCCAGCCTTGGTGACAGGGCGAGACTCCATGTCAGTTAAAAAAAAAAAAAAAAAAAAAAAGAAGAAGAAGAAGAAGAAGAAAAGTGGGCTGGCTATTAAAGGAATTAAGACTCCTTATTCAAGAATGGTTTAGCTGATCAACCATGGGGCTCAGGACAGAGAGAAAAGAAAGCAAAGCCAGGAAGAGAAACTGAAATCTCTAAGGTGCGTAAGACATCAAAGACCAGATGTATAGGAATGGGGGCTGTGAAGGGGCCAGAGAGATGACTAATAAAAAAGGGAGATACGGGAGTCTAACACGTCTGGGGTGAGACATATTTGTTACTTTACATGCAGGTCTTCCAAAGGCAGTTAAACAGAAAACAAATGCCTAGTGATGTTAGGATGTTGCTTGACTAGTATATGATATCTGTAGAGGTATTTATAATTGTTAAAACATCTTTATAGATTTCATCATTTACTACATACATTTCCCTACCCAGCCATTTCTTCTTTACCTCAATTATAAAAGGACATTTTTAAGATCCCTTCTGAGTCAGAAAGTCAAATATTTTCAACAGGTATATTAAGTACTATTATGCCCACTTTGCAAATGAAGAACATCAGATGGCAGGCCATAGTTATATATGGTAGAGACTGGATTCTAAGCTGTAATTCCAACTCCACTGCCCCATAATTTCTGCTCCAATTTTAGACTTTGGCTAACTAGTGCTCCAGAGAACACGGGGAAAAAATACAAAGGCGTAAACCATGAGCAGTTTCACAAACACCAGTGGCTGCAGGATAATAGCTTCCTGTCTTGCAGAAAATGATACTGACAAACAAAGAAGAATTTTTAGGGTATAAAAATATTTTAATTACATTCTGTAGAGAAAAGGGTAGTCTTTATTATGAGCAAATAATTTCTTAATTTTAAGGTCTTCCAGAAACACTCATCTGACAAACTTTTCAATTCTGTTCAATACCTTTCTTTATTTTTTGAGATGGAGTTTCACTCTTGTTGCCCAGGCTGGAGTGCTGTGGCGTGATCTTGGCTCACTGCAACCTCCTCCTCCTGAGTTCAAGCTATTCTCCTGGCTCAGCCTCCTGAGTAGCTGGGATTACAGGCACCCGCCACCATGCCCAGCTGATTTTTTGTATTTTTAAGAGACGGGGTTTCACCATGTTGGCCAGGCTGGTCTTGAACTCCTGACCTCAGGTGACCCACCCACCTTGGCCTCCCAAAGCTCTGGGATTACAGGTGTGAGCCACCGCACCCGGCCCTGTGTAACACCTTTCATTTGACCACATCCATGGCTGTGGGACTTGAAATGGCATCTACCATAAAATTAATGCTGCTGTTGGGAACCAGGAGAATGGACACTGGCATGCTTGGCTCATACATTCATACCCTTTCCCCTTGCATGTCAGTCTCTGTGACCAGGGTGAGTTCCTTTAAGGACAGATGGCTTCCTTTATCTTTTAATTCTGCTGCTGACACCACCACCATCCACACCCAGTATTTGAGAAAGATTGCAACAGACATCTCAATGCCTACCAGGTGCCAGACGCTGAAGACACCAAGCTGAGTGCTTGTGAAAAATTGATTTAAAGGGGGAACAGACATAGTGTAATAGGATCTGGTGAACTGTATGTATAGTTTAGGGGTGAACAAACTGTATGTAAAGGCTCCATGCAATGCAAATGAAGCAGGTTTAGAGAAGAAAGGCCAGAGATACAGTGTATATATAATATATACAGTATAACATAAATAGTATATATAATATATACAGTATATCATAGTCTAGTATGTCATATATAATACATACAATACAGTGTATCATATATAGTCTGTATATAATATGTATCACATATATAATATATACTATATGTAGTATATGTAACACATGCTGTATATCATAGTCTATATATAATATATGCAATATATCACAGTCTATATGATATATACCATACATCATATACAATGTATATATTATATACATGTTGGCCGGGCTGACCTAGAACTGCTGACCTCAGGTGATCCTCCCACCTCAGCCTCCCAAAGTGCTGGGATTATAGGCATGAGGCATCATGCCTGGCCCTAAATACATTTCTTTTTAATGTATATTTTACACTTTTTATTCTGGCTAGGGCAATTATTTGGTTTCCTTAAATAAAGATGAAAATGCATTCAATAAATATATTTCTAGGCATCAATTCCTAAGGTGAATACTTTATTTTAAACGTTCATTAATTTTCATAGATATTAATTGCAAAGTGGATTTATAGCACGATGAAGAAAAATATTAGTATAATTAATCTATGGTTTTGTTGTTGGGGTACATTCAAAGATGAATAGAACCAGGACTCTTAACCTCAAGATCCCAGGACTTATTGGGGTGGAAAACATTGTACATAAACATGTATAAATGTGGCTAAATAGGTTTTAATAAAGAGTAGGGAGGATTTAGAGAAACTGTATCAACCATTAAATTTATTATTAGTAGTAACCAGATATTCCTTCCATGGATGTGGTTATGATTTTATAGTGACTTTTGGACCAAACCATGAAAACACTGTTGAACTTAGTTTATTATCACTAACTCTCCATCTCAAGAACATCATCTCTCTCTGAGCCTCAATTTGTACAAATGTAAAATTAAGACGTTAGAACCGAACAATTTGTAATACTGTCTAAATAAGTTTTCCTAAGAACCACCCCACATAGGGGTCAGAATTCTAGATTTGGATATGGTTTAAGGAATTTGCTAGAATTAAGCAAGAGAGACTTGGAACATGAGGTTGGTTTTCATTCGAAATATAGCTGCTAAAAAGTTCAGCTATCTGCCATGCTTGCCAACAACATATTAAATACATACATCAAGTGGGATGACATTAGAGAGGCATAAATATTAGCAATGAAATAAAGGAAAATGGGGTAATTGACAGACTGGTGTGAAGGAAGGAATGATAAAAACCAACGCATCCAATGGCGATGTCCACGGTGCTGACCTTGAAACCCCAAGGGTGATATGCCAAACTAGGTCTGCTTTCTTTTTTTTTTTTTTCCTCCCTGTCACCCAGGCTGGAGTGCAGTGGTGGGTGCACTTATAGCTCACTGCAGGCTGGACCACCTGGGCCCAAGCAATCCTCCCACCTCAGCCTCCAGAGTAGCTGGGACCACAGGTGTGCACCACCATGCTTGGCTGATTTTTTAATTTTTATTTTTGTAGAGACAGGGTCTGACTTTGTTGCCCAGGCTGCTCTTCGACTCCTGGGTCAAGCAATTCTTAAAATTATTAAATTTTAAAATATTTGCTTGTTCACAGCAACCAGTGCCAGTTATCTGCAAACATTTTATCGTAACCACCTGCCCCAGGTGGCCCAGCCTGCAGTGAGCTATGAGTGCACCACTGCACTCCAGCCTGGGTGACAGAGGGAGACCCTGTCTCGGGGAAGAAAAAAAAAGAAACCACAGAGCCTAGTTTGGCATTTCACCCTTGGGGCTTCAAGGTCAGCACCATGGACATCGCCATTGGATGCGTTGGTTTTTATCACTCCTCCCTTCACACCAGTCTGTCAATTACCCCATCTTCTTTTATTTCATTGCTAATATTTATGCCTCTCTAGTGTCATTCCACTTGATGTATTTAATAATGTCGTTGGCATATCAGTGTGTAATTTCTCATTCCCAAAAGCAACAACTAAATAAAATATTTTTGTATACTAATAATTTTCATACTTGGCTGTACATCACCTATGGCACCTTTAAAAAATTCTGATGCATGGCCAGGCATGATGGCTCATGCCTGTAATCCCAGCACTTTGGGAGGCTGGGGCGGATGAATCACCCGAGGTTGGGAGTTTGAGACCAGCCTGACCAACATGGAGAAACCCCTTCTCTACTAAAAATACAAAATTAGCCAGGTGTGGTGGTGCGTGCCTGTAATCCCGGCTACTCGGAGGCTGAGGCAGAAGAATCGCTTAAATGCGGGAGGCAGAGGTTGCAGGGAGCCAAGATTGTGCCATTACCCTCTAGCCTGGGCAATAAGAGTAAAACTCCATCTCAAAAAAAAAAAAAAAAAAAAAAAAAAAAAAAAAAAAATTCAGGTGCTCAGGTTTCATGCCTGCAGATTCAGATTTACTAAGTTTGGGGTGAAGTTTATATTTATCTGTACATTTTAAAGGTTGTTTGTTTGTTTTGCTTTTGTTGTTGTTGTTGTTTGAGACAGGGTCTGGCTCCAGGCTGGAATGCAGTGGCGTTATGTCAGCTCACTGCAACCTCCACCTCCCGGGTTCAAGCGATTCTTCTGCCTCAGCCTCCAAAGCAGCTGAAACTACATGTGCATGCCACTATGCCTAGCTAATTTTTTAGTGTTTTTTGTGGAGACGGAGTTTCGCCATCTTGCCCAGGCTGTGCTCAAGAAATCTGCCTGCCTTAGTCTCTCAAAATGTTGGGATTGCAGGCGTGAACCACCACACCTCACCTGTATAGTTAAGTTTTTAAGTAACCCTGAGAAAAATTGGTGTCTGAGCACCCCAGTTCTACAGGTTACTTACTTTCATTTATTTCTGATCAACGTGTGCCTGGTAAAGGTATGGTGTTTATTAAATTTAAAATGTAGGAATGCAATCTTCCTCAAGGCCCAAGTCATACATTGTGAATTCATTCATTTCTTTAATTCACGCACACACAAAAAATACTTTTTGGAGGCACTAACAATATTGTATGTATCATATTAAGCAGTAAGGGAATTCAAAGATGAACATAACAAAACAGAAATCAGAATCTTGTAGAGAAGACAGGCTTACAAACAATTGAAATGCACCGTGAGTACTTTAGCATAGTTAAGAACAAAAAATGGAAGTATTGCAAAGAAGGGGTTGATAGATTGTTCCTGGGGAGGGGTTTAGAAGAGGAGCAAGTTGATAGCAAAGTTCTCAAAGGAGAACTCATTTGAGTTGGGTTGAGAGGACAAATAAATAGGGATCCAGGCTCCTGGCTGCCGCTGTCAGTGGAGAATAGTAAATTATTTTCCAATTTCTCCTACTGCAGCCCACCAGATTCTCCTTCCCCAGAAATCCTGCAGCACTTAACGTGTATGTTACTCAAATGGCATCTGACATCTACGGTTTTGCATTGCTTTGTATGTTTTATGTAGGTCTGCTCTTACTAGACTGTAAATTCACCAAATTGCAAGCTTTTTGAGATAGGAACCACCTCCTATTCATTTTCCCAGTTGCTGGCATACACCTGACACCAATAAGTATTTCTGAACTTCAAAGTTAGACTTAACACCCTCTGGGAACACAGACAGTCTTCAAGTGTGAAATAGCCAGTACTGAATTTGAACACCAGTGGTGACCCCAGTTAGTAAATATTTGGATCTTGTGGCAAAAGGAGAATGCAAAGTGATTTTATTATTTCAACTGAATTACTTTAGAATAGATTATTTCAGACTTTTCAAAAACTAACAATGTTTTTCTGCTTCATCCTGTTTCATTTATTTATTTAACAAACACAGAGTCTTGCTCTGTCGCCTAGTCTGGAGTGCAGTGGTGTGATCTTGGCTCACTACAACCTCCACCTCCCAAGTTTAAGCAATTCTCCTGCCTCAGCCTCCCCAGCAGCTGGGATTACAGGCACCTGCCACCATGCCCGGCTAATTTTTGTATTTTTAGTAGAGACAGGGTTTCACCATGTTGGCCAAGCTGGTCTCAGCTCCTGACCTCAAGTGATCTGCCCGTCTCAGCCTCCCAAAGTGCTGGGATTACAGGTGTGAGGACCACACCCAGCCTCATCCCATTCCACTGAAAACATTATTTCCACATTATTCAGACATTATTAAATTCCATAGTTTGTTTAGACTTGCTTCAATCTGGGGCCAAGTTTATGAACATATATTTCTAACAGTTGTGGGTCTGGAACTTGTCTCCCCACCAGGGAGCTAGAATTTTTAGATGAAAGATTGTGAAGTCCCATTAAAGTGTGTATCTCTTATTCCTTCAGAAATTGCTAGTATCTACAAGAGATTCTCCAATTAATGGCTACAAAGGAAATCAATTTTCTTACATCTGCCAAAACACCAGGAGAGAACCCTCTATGTAGGACTTTCATATAATGCAAAAATTAACCATGATCAAAAAAACCAAGCTGATGAGAAATATAGGTAAAATATTGAGAGGCTGAGGCACGAGCTTTACTTGAGGTCAGGAGTTCAAGACCAGCCTGGGCAACATAGTGAGACCTCGTCTCTACAAAAAAATTTAAAAAATTTAGCTGGGCATGGTGGTGTGCACCTGTAGTCCCAGCTATGCAGAAGGCTGATGCTGGAGGGTTGCCTGAGCCCAGAAGTTTAAGGTTGCAGTGAGCTATGATCATATCACTATACTCTAGGCTGGGTGACAGAGCGACACTGTCTCTAAAAAATAAAAAAACATATAGATTAAATGGACAAAAGACGAACTCCAGCTTTAGTGCCTGGAAGTTATAATTCTACTTTGATGGTTGAAAGGTTTTATTTGCTGCTTTGGGATTCTTGGCTTCGTGTACCATAACTGGAATGTCAGATAAGTCATTCTGGGGTAGGGAGGTGTGCCTGGATGTGTTTGTCAAGCGTTGTCACTCTCTTGGGAGGTTTAGATAATTTTATTAAGTGCCAAAATGTTCAGCAACAAAACCTTTATAAAGAAGTTGGGGCTGGGCGCAGTGGCCCACGCCTGTAATCCCAGCACTTTGGGAGGCTGAGGCAGGCAGATCAGTTGAGGTCAGGAGCTCGAGATCAGCCTGTGAAATATGGTGAAACCCCGTCTCTACTAAAAATACAAAAATTAGCTGGGTGAGGTGGCGGGTGCTTATAATCCCAGCTACTCGGGAGGCTGAGGCAGGAGAATCGCTGGAACCCGGGAGGCGGAGGTTGCAGTGATCCGAGATCGCGCCACTGCACTCCAGCCTGGGTGACAGAGTGAGATGCTGTCTCAAAAAATAAGAAAAAGAAAAAAAAAATCGGAAGTATGGGTTTATCTTTGGGATCAACAATACTGAAAGGGAACACGGAACACTGTGCTTCTTTTGCATACATCCTGGGAGGAAGTAACCAGGACTGCACGAAGGCGGTGTAGTGCTATAGAGAGAAGAGGAGCATACGCTTAGGTCTAGAAGATAGAACGCGGGTGCTGCAAAAAGTCAACCTGCGACGAGAAGCGGGATTCCTCTCTCATCCTTCTCATCTTCTCATTGCTACATTCTTTTCCCAGGTGGATTGTATTCGCTTCCGTGACTTCAGGTACATCCTATCATGGATGATTCCTATGTGTACATATTTAGCCCTGAAGTCTTGTTTCTAGTTTTGTTTTGGGACAGAGTCTTGCTCTGTCACCCAGGCTGGAATGCAGTGGCGTGATCTTGCCCACTGCAACCTCTGCCTCCCTGGTTCAAGCGATTTTCCTGCCTTAGCCTCCCTAGTAGCTGGGACTACAGGTACATGTCACCATGCCCAACTAATTTTTGTATGTTTAGTAGAAACGAGGTTTCACCATGTTGGCCAGATTGGCCTTGAACTCCTGACCTCAGGTGATCTTCCTGCCTTGGCCTCCCAAAGTGCTAGGATTACAGGTGTGAGCCACAGTGCCGGGCCATTTCTAGTTTTCTACATCCAACAACCTCCAAGAATATCCATGTGATTCTCCCACAGCTCAGCAAGTCCCAAGACGAAGTCACCTGTTCAAAGCCTGGCCTTCCTATCTGTCCCATTCTGTGGAATATCCCTTTAACCTGGACTCCCTCCTCTTAGTACCTTCCCACTTTACACTGATTCACTAGAATCTGCATGTTCTACCACTAAAGACATAGTTTTAAAATGCCGCCCCGCCTCTCCCACTCCTACTGCCCCTGCTTAAATGCAGATGCTGTCAATTTTCTCCAGTTTAACTGTTTGAACAAGTTGGAAAGGAATAAGAGCAGAAGCAGAGCCCATGTGAGAGTGGACAGTGGCTTGGAGCTGTGCGGTAGTGGTGAAGTGGGGTGTATTTTAGAGCTATTACAGAAACAACAGGGCTTATGGATGGCTAGGGCCGTTATTGAAAAGGCAGAGCCTGAGAGAGGAATATGTTGAGGGGGTAGAGGTGGGCAGTCAAGTGTTCTGATTTGGGTAAGTTTGAGGTCCATGTGAATATACAAGTGGGGAAGCTTGGAAATAAAAATTGAATTACAGAGTGGGAAGTAAAGAGAAAGGAGCCAATTTTTTTTTTTTTATGTTTGAGACAGGGATCACTGCTCACTGCAGCCTTGACCTCCCAGGCTCAGGGGGTCAGCCTCCCAAGTAGCAGGCATGGACCACCACACCTGGCTAATGAAAAGAGCCAGGTTCTAAGTGCTAAAGAACCCTAACTTTGAGAAGTTATGTAGAGGATAGGAGTCTGTCTCTCCCTACCACTCCCTCCCCAAAAGGAGGAAAAAAAAAAAAAAAAAAAAAAAAAACCTGGCAAGGGATGTCCAGAGAACATGATGTCACAGAAGCCAAGAGCAGAGAACATGTCAAGTTGGAGGGAGGGTTCAACTATTCTGAAGGCCGCTGACAGCTTGGGTAAGATAAGACAATGTTTATGACTTCTCTGACAGCACAGAGATTGTTAGTGGCCTTGTTGGGAGCAATGTGTTGGAGCTGTGGGAGGAGTATGTGGACATGAAGAGGAGAGGAAGGGAGAAGTTAAGTGCAGACTACTCATTTGTCAAAGGCCTGGCTGAGAAGGGGGTAGAGCTAGGAGGCTGCATGGAGCTGGAAGAGCTGGGAGGTGGTATTTTGGTCTCTGATGATGGGCCACCCCATAATATCCATAATATGTCATGCTGATGGAGTGATCCAGTAGAGAGGGGATGACTAGATGCTACAGGATAGTAAGTCTTGGGGCCAGGCATGGAGGCCCCCACCTGTAATCCCAGCACTGTGGGAGGCCAGGGTGGGCAGACCGCTTGAGCCCAGGGATTCCAGACAGCCTGGGCACCGTGGCAAAACCCCATCTCTACAAAAACAAATTACACAAATTAGCTGGGCATTGTGGTGTGCACCTGCAGTCCCAGTCCCAGCTACTCAGGAGGCTGATGTGGGAGGATCACTTGAACCTGGGAGGTGGAAGCTGTGAACCTGCAGTGAGCCATGATTGTGCCACTGCACTCCAGCCTGGGAGACAAAGCAGGACCTTGATTCCAAAAGAAAAAGAAAAAGAAAAAGAAAAAAGTCTTGGAAGGTGAGAAACAAAGAACAACAACAACAAAATTTTTTTTAATAGATAAGAGGTCTTCTATATTGTCAAGGCTGGTCTTGAACTCCTGGGCTCAAATGATCCTCCTGCCTCTGCCTCCCAAAATGTTGGGATTAGAGGTGTGAGCCACCATGCCTGGCCAAGAACAGAAGGATTCTGACAGGAGAAGTGTTTCTTCTAACAGGAGGGAAGGAGGAGAACACACAAGGGGCACAGATGAAGGCAGGTTTACAGATTTGGTGGTGGCAAGATGAGGGTGTTGCCATCTGCGAAGTTTTTATTTCTTAGTGGAGCATGAAGTGAGGTCAATGAATGAAATAAGTGGCCGGGCATAGTGGCTCGCGCCTGTAATCCTAGCATTTCGGGAGGCAGAGGCAGGCGGATCAGGAGGTCAGGAGTTCGAGACCAGCCTGACCAACATGGTGAAACCCTGTCTCTACTAAAAATACAAAAATGAGCTGGGCGGGGTGGCATGCACCTGTAATCCCAGCTACTCAGGAGGCTGAGGCAGGAGAATTGCTTGAACCCAGGAGGTGGAGGATGCAGTGAGACTAGATCATGTCACTGCACTCCAACCTGGGCGACAGAGCGAGATTCTGTCTCAAAAATATAAATAAATAAATAAAAATAAAAAATAAAATACATAAGTAAAAAATACAAAATACTAAAAAATGAAAGAGATACTTTTCACTTTTTAAAAGTAAAAAGAGATGCTAAAAATACTAAAAGCAAAAGAGCATACAACGTTTGAGGGAGAGGGAAAGGTACGAAAGTCCTCTCAGATTATATGAAAGTGAACACTGTTTACATTTGCTTAATAAATAGTTCCTAGACCAGGTGTAGTAGTTCATGCCCATCATCCTAATACTTTGGGAGGTCCAGGTGGAAGGACAGCTTGAGCCCAGGAATTACGAGGCCAGCCTGGGCAACATAGCAAGACCCCATCTCTACAAAAAAAAACAAAAGTTACCTGGGTGTGGTGATGTGCACCTGTAGTGCTAGCTACTTGGAAGCCTAGGTGGGAGGGTCGCTTGAGCCCAGGAGTTCAAGGCTGCAGTGAGCTGTGATTGTACCACTGCACTCCAGCCTGGGTGACAGAGTGAGACCCCATCTCAATCAATCAATCAATGCCTCTATTTGCTGTCTTACAGGCAGTGTAAAAGCTATTTCTGTTTTTAGAGAGCTTAATAATGTCTTATGGTGAATATTCTGTCCCAGAACTTTTTACAAAGTTCTGGAGAAAGATTATGAAATCAAGCCTGCTGGGAATCTCACGCAAGAAGTTTGTGTGCGCAGGGAAAATGAGCAAAACAGTACCGATTCTCTAGAACTGGATGAATTCCTGGCTGTGAGGGTGGAGAGGTATCTCTTCTTAAAATAAGTGAACATCCAAGATGGAAAAAATAAAATTTCAGACATCTCTCCAGAGCTCCAGGAAGGTTTTCAGATGCCAAGGCAGCTATGTCTTGTCAGATACTGGGTAAACTCCCTCCTGGAGTGCCAAAGGATAGATTGGAAGCCACTGGCATTTCCCACTCATACTATTCGAGGAGTTCCAGAGTTGGGTGATGGTACAATGCCAAAAAAAATTAAAAAAAAAAAAAAAAAGAAAAGCTTTATCAAAATGCCTAAAGCAGGGGTCGCCTGCACAGCTGGGGGTGAGCAGTGGGCGAGTGAGCGGCATTAGATTCTCATCGCAGTGTGAACCCTGTTGTGAACTGCATATGTGACTGATTCAGGTTGAGACTCTAACTAATGCCTGCTGATCTGAGGTGGAACAGTTTCAGCCCAAAACCATCTACTGCCCCTCCCCATCCGTGGAAAAACTGTCTTTCAGGAAGCTGGTTCCCTAGCGCCAGAAATGTTGGGGACCACTGGCTTAAAGGACACACATTCAAAAAATATAAATATATCTCGATAGAATCAGGGAAAAGTCATGAACACTGGATTTGAAAGTAACTGAAAAGGGACAATGCTATCAAACAAGAAAGTTAAAGCCTCGAAAGGGGTCTGTCCAGAGAGTAATCTGTTACAGCAACAGAGTCACTCCGGACAAAGTTCAAAAGATAAAGGTGGAATAATGCCCAGGAGCTTGAGGATAGGGATCGAAAGAATTGAGGGTAATTGAAGAAGGGATGCTGGTGTAAAGAAATAGAGCAAGAAAAGCTGGGCGCAGTGGCTCACGCCTGTAATCCCAGCTCTTTGGGAGGCCGAGGCAGGCGAATCACCTGAGGTTGGGTGGCCAACACGGAGAAACCCCATCTCTACTAAAAATACAAAATTAGCCGGGCGTGGTGGCACATGCCTGTAATCCCAGCTACTCAGGAGGCTGAGGCAGGAGAATCGCTTGAACCTGGGAGGCGGAGGTTGTGGTGAGCCAAGATCACGCCATTGTCCTCTAGCCTGGGCAACAAGAACGAAACTCGGTCTCAAAAAAAAAAAAAAAAAAAAAAAAAGAAAGAAAGAAAGAAAGAAAAGAAAAAGAAAAAGAAAAGAAATAGAGCAAAAAGCAGATTTTTTTTTTTTTTGGAAAGGTCTTGCTTTTTCACCCAGGCTGGAGTGCAGTGGCACTATCACAGCTCACTGCAGCTTTGACCTCCACAGGCATGCCCCACCACACATAATAATTTTTGCATTTTTTGTAGAGATGGGGTTTTACCACATTGTCCAGGCTGGTCTCGAACTCCTGGGCTCAAGTGATCTTCCCGCCTTGACCTCCCAAGGTGTTAGGATTACAGGTGGGAGCCACCATGCCCACCAGAATCCTTTATTTATTTATTTGTTTAAATGGGAGGGTTTCAAACACTTTTTAACCCGCCATAAAGAAAATCTTCCCTGGCACCATCACTGAACTCAACCTCTAGGTTTGTATACATCAGAACTCCCACAGGAAAAAATAGAAATAATTTTGAAATATCCCTACATATATTAGAAAAATCAGTCTTACTTAAATATCAGAGCTGTATGTATCAATGTTGTAAGCGATGAATTTGAGAAAGCCTTCCCTTGGAACTTATCCTACTAAACCTCTGAGAGCTCATCATTGAGAGAAAGAATGTAAATGTGCAATTGGAAGTTGAATACATTGGGCTGGAAGATAATCCCTGGTTCTTTCCAACACGCTTTATGTTAATCTACTGACAGCCACAAACAAAGAGGTAAAACACGAATTAAAACAACACTCGTAATCTCTCCCAGGCCTTTCTTTTATGCACTATTATAGATGTCCATGATCCCACTTGCCATTTGAGAATATGTGTGTGTGTATATATGTATGGACATATACATACATATATAATAATGTAAGACATTTTCTTAAAGGAAATGCAGATATGTTAGTATTTGACTTTTTTTTTCTTTTCCATTTTTTCTTTTTTTTTTTTTAGATGGAGTTTCGCTCTGTTGCCCAGGCTGGAGTGCAGTGGCACAATCTCGGCTCACTGCAACCTCTGCCTCCTGGATTCCAGCAATTCTTTCATCTCAGCCTCCTGAGTAGCTGAGATTACAAGCACCCACCATCATGCTCAGCTGATTTTTGTATTTTTGTAAATACAAAAATACAGGCTGGTCTTGAACTCCTGACCTCAGGTGATCCACCCACCACGGCCTTTCAAAGTGCTGGGATTACAGGCATGAGCCACTGCACCTGGCCAGTATTCTACTTTTACAAACAGCTGGAGAATAAGAACTGCCCAAATAATTACACAACTATCTGGAACATTACAGATCTTTTTAGTTAGCAATAATATGATACATAATAATAAAAAAGGGAGAAATAACTATTTGCTCTTTTTGGTGAATTTCACCACATGCAAATTAATAGTAAAACATGAAAGTGAACTAGAATAAAATTTTCACATTTTCTAGAAGTTTACAATACTTGATTTGCCAAATTTGTTTTCTAACTTGGATCTCAATATTTTTATCTTAAATTATGACTCCACAGGAAGATATAAATTTATTTGCAACAGAAAACCTTAATAGATTTTATTACTTAGTTTCAAACAAGTTTAAATGTTTGCATAGTCTAAAATACTTGTATATTTTTAAAGGGAATGTTTCGTAAAAGACAACGAAGTAGCAGAATTGGTTAAATGATTTCTCTGCATCATCAAAATATTTCAAAAATAATTTTCTGGCTTAGTAAAATGTATCTGTAGTCCAAGGCTGGTAATTATCTAAAACAATTAGCTATGTTGAGAACAAATACATTCTACTAAAAATAAGTTGATTTTTATATTTAGTACTTTTCCAAACATTTTCTCCTAATTTTTTTTTTTTCTTTTTGAGACAGAGTTTCGCTCTTGTTGCCCAATGGCGTAATCTCGGCTCACCGAAACCTCTGCCTCCCAGGTTCAAGCAATTCTCCTGCCTCAGCCTCCCAAGTAGCTGGGATTTCAGGCATGTCCCACCACACCAGGCTAATTTTGTATTTTTAGTAGAGATGGGGTTTCTCCATGTTGGTCAGACTGGTCTTGAACTCCCGACCTCAGGTGATCCACCCACCTCAGCCTCCAAAAGTGCTTGGATTACAGGCGTAAGCCACCACGCCCAGGCCTCTCCTAATATTCTTTTACTCTAAAAAGTTAATGTAAAAGATCGCTGCTGTGCTAAGGAGAGCTGGGATATATTTAAACTAAGGACTATGACCCAGCAGCATTTTTAAAAGGAGGCATTGATGTGTGCGAGGAACTTAATTTATGCCATACAGCCTCAGGTGATAGCATTGAGTTTTCTGAATATAATTAATAGAGTTTCTTTCAAAAGTTCTTGGAGGGCCAAGTGTGGTGGCTCATGCCTGTAATTCCAGCACTTTGAGAGACTAAGGCAGGAGGATACTGTGAACCCAGGAGTTCAAACTCAGCCTAGGCAACATAGAGATCTCCCATCTCTACAAAAAATGAAAAATTAGCCGGTCGTGCTGGTGCATGTCTGTAGTCCTGGTTACCCAGGAAGCTGAGGCAGGAGGATCACTCAGCCCCAGGAGGTTGAGCCTCCAGTGAACCATGACTGCACACTGCACTGCAGCCTGGACACAGAGTGAAACTCCGTCTTTAAGCATACCCCTCCACACAAAGTTCTTGGAGGTGTATTTGTGCACCCATGCTTATAGCACCATTACTGACAGCAGCCAAAAGGAAGTCATGATCTGTGTGTAGACTACGCCCAGTGGTAGAAGGCAGAGGTCTGAAGGACCCTTCAGGGAAGAAAGAAGACAGGAGGAAGGCTGCATTATTTACAGTAGCCAAAAGGTGGAAGCAAGCCAAATGTCCACCAACAGATGATCTAATAAACCCAACTGTGGTATATGCATACAGTGGAATATTGTTCTGCCTTAAAAAGGAAAGAAATTCTGATAAATGCTATAACATGGGTGAACTCTGAGGACATTATTCTAAGTAAAATAAGCCAGTTGCAAAAGGACAAATATATGATTCCACTTTACCAAGTAGTTAGAATAGTCAACATCATAGAGGCAGAAAGTAGAATAGTGGTTGCTAGGGCTGGAGGAATGGAGAGTGATACAGTTTGGATCTGTGACCCCATCCAAATCTCACGTCCAGTTGTAATCCTCAATGTTGGAGGTGGGGCCTGGTGGGAGGTGATTAGCTCATAAGAGTGGCTCATGAATGGTTTAGCACTGTATCTTGGCGTTGTTCTAGTGATAGAATTCTCATGAGATCTGGTTCTTTATTTTATTTTATTTTTTTGAGATGGAGTCTTGCTGTGTCACCCAGGCTGGGTTGTACTGGGTGTGATCTTGGCTCACTGCAACCTCCACCTCCCAGGTTCAAGTGATCCTTCTGCCTCATCCTCCCAAGTAGCTGGAATTACAGGCGTGTGCCACCACACCCGGTTAATTTTCATATTTTTAGTAGAGACAGGGTTTTGGCCAGGCTGGTCTCAAGTGATAAGCCTGCCTCAACCTCCCAAAGTCCTGGGATCACAGGTATGAGCCACCGTGCCGGGCCAAGATCAGTAGGAAGTTTCTTAAGGGAGAGGCATTATGAAAGTGGTCATGTACACTTATCTGTCAAGAAAGTGAAGATTCCATTAAATAGAGGAAGAAGAAGAATTGACAACAATGAGACTAGTTCAGTGGGAAATGGAAAAAAAGGCAAGCATGTACATGTCTGTAAATGCAGGAAATATCTTATTTCTGGTGTAACTGCACAAACTATCCTTGGTATAAATAGAACCATCAGCTTTAATGGAACAAAATGTCACCCTCAGTGAACATCCTTCATGGACCATCAAGCTAGACCATGCCTCATTTCACTGCCAACCACTGAAGCTCAATTCTACTTGGCTAATGAAAAGAAATTCTGCTAGAAGGATAGAGTTAGAAGCCCACCACTTTTGCTGGGTTATGCCCTTCTTATTATCATACTAAAGCAGAATCCATTTGCAGTTGCAGAATAGCAGCTGGAACACAGATGGGACCTGCAGAGTTAAAACACTTAAGGAACCTTAGTGCCTTAACCTTCTTAAAATTCCTGAAAGATAAGCAAGTGAAAAGTGTTGAGTGATATACAATTTGCCCTCGGGCTAAGTTCCATTATGAAAAACTCCTTCCCCAGCATTTTCTGCACCAACTTTATACACTATTTATCCTGTAAGGAAGAGCCAGTTGGTATTTACCTGTGTGAATGCGGGTAATTCCAAACAGAATTAACCTCCAACAACAGCAATAGCGGAATGGAAACCAGATTACTCACTCTTTCTCTGAAAATGCTTTCTTATCTCCAGGAATCTTCAAACACAGCTCTCCTACCTCAGTTCTTCCAAGTAACTCTATCAGCACTCATCTACCTAATAACTTAAGTGCCATTTCTAAATCAAAGTTTTAGGCAACACTTTCTTACTAAGTCACCAACCCCATGTGTCACCAAGCACTCTTGGAGTCAACGGGCCCCCACACGTTCCTTTCCAAACTGTGCAATGGCTGATGTGCAATTGTCTGTCACACTTTTTCCTAAAAATATAAGTTCCTCTGATGTACCTTTTAATGCTCTTTACGGAGGGACATATTGGTGGATATTATTATGTGAACTCTCATTATGACTTTGGTGTTGACTTTTCACTTCAATGAGTATGAGTATCACTTTTTTTTTTTTTTTTTTTTTTAAGAGATTGGGTCTCACTCTGTCACCCAGGCTGGAGTGCAGTGGCACAGTCATAGCTCACTGCAGCCTTGAACTCCTGCACTCCAGTGATCCTCCCACCTTGGCCTCCACAGTAGCTGGGACCACAGGTGACTGCTATCACATCTGGCTAATTTTTTGCTTTTTTGTAGCAGGGGGCAGTCTTTCTATGTTGCCTAGGCAGTCCTTGAACTCCTGGCCTCAAGCAATCTTCCTTGGCCTCCCAAGCCTCCTGCCTTGGCCTCCCAAAATGCTGAGATTGCAGGTATGAGCCACAGTATTCATCAATATCATGCTTTAAAAAAAAACCTATATCATCTTTCTCCTCCACTGGAAAGAAAATTGTGCATGTGTGTGCTTTTTAAATAGTACACAGTCCATTGACATTTCAAGTGCAAATACTGTGCAGATGTACCAACTGCATTTTCCTTAAAACTTGGTCCTATGATCGATATTAAATGCTTTAATGTATGAATTCTCAACAGGGGGAATTTCATCCCCAAGGGGGCAAACATTTGTTCTTAGGGGGTAAAAATCAATCTTACTCATTTTGAGTATAAGGTACAGATACACATACAGCACCTAGAAACTACACAGTGGTATAGACATGTCTGTGGTATAAAATTTTATGGAGGGAAGGATGGTGATTAGGAAAAAAATTGCCTAGAAAAGGCTCCTTAAGGGGGCAATAATGACAAAGGTTGAAAAACGCTGGTCTTAAATGAAACATTAATGTTAATACAGTAACACAATATAGTTACTTATTACAGATCCTTGAAATTTGTAGATATCATTTTCTGTCAGACCCTTTCTCTCATTCCTGAGTATTTGGTACTACTTCTCCTGAATGTTCCTAAGGGACAGAACCCTTCTTCCATCAAAGCACCCATCACTCTATATGATTACTGTCCATTTTATTTTACCCCTCACTATCCTGTTTGCATTTCAAGAGAATAGAGACTGTCTTCATTCATTCATTATTTATACAATACCTGTTGTGGGAAAGGCAATGGGCTTGTTCCTGGGAGTATAATCAGAAACAAGTGAAACACAAACACAGACCTCCCAGCACCTCCATGCTATTTGTTTAAAAACAGACAAAGAATCAGCTGGCCATGGTGGCTCACGCCTGTAATTCCAGCACTTTGGGAGGTCGAGGCAGGTAGATCACCTGAGGTCAGGAGTTCGAGACCAGCCTGGTCAACATGGTGAAACCTGGTCTCTACTAAAAATACAAAAAATCAGGCAGGCGTGGTGATGCACGCCTGTGATCCCAGCTACTTGGGAGGCTGAGGCACAAGAATCATTTGAACCTGGGAGGCAGAGGTTGCAGAGAGCCGAGATCACGCCACTTCACTCCAGCCTGGGTGACAGAGCAAGACTCTATCTCAAAATAAAATAAAGTAAAATAAAATCGGACAAGAAAGTGGTAAGTACGTGCATGAAACAATCTATAAACTCTTTCATCAATCTATAAACATTAATGAAATAAACAGGGTGATAGGAACAATAGTGCTCAAGAAGTCTCTGAGGAGGTGACAATGAGTTGGGACATAGACAACAGTGAGTAGGTAGGAGGTAGGAGAGATCGCAAGCCTCATGGAGGGACAGAAAGAGCTCAAAGGAGCAGGCCTGCGGAGGCAATGGAGGGAGACAAGAGTACCTGCTAGGCAATGAGGTGGGACTGGCAGGAAAGGACACTGGAAAGTCAGGCTGACGCGAGCTAGTTTACGCACTGCCTTTTAAGCCATGAGAAGTAGTTTGATTTTTCTAAGAGCAGTAGACAGTCACAATAGGTTTTTAGGCACGACAGAGACAGGACCCAATTTAAGTGGTAAGAAAATCCCTCCAGCTGTTGTGGGGAGAGAAAATCAGGAAAAGCAACAGAGACAGGAAGAGACAGGTCAAAAGGTTGTTCTAATATCAAGAGTTCCAGGGAGACAAAACATGGCTTGGACTAATGAGGTAGCAGCAGAGATGGAGAAAAGGAGATCGTACAGATCATCTGAGCAGGGGAGAGAAGCAGAGAGGAATCAAGGATGCTTTCAGCTTCAGCAACTGCATGGCTGCTACGGTGTCGCGGAGATGAGATTTTTATCTTGGTTTTATCCCTGACTCTGCTTTGTGTTGGCCTCTTCAACCAGGTCTGCTATCAAGCGTGGGATATTCTAATATTCTCCTGCACGAAGGTGCAGTCCAGTAAGAAATCTACCAGGTATACTCATTAAGGAATGACTAGAGTCAGCAAAAGCAGCCAGGGTGCTGCTAGTGGGCCAGGGAACCTTTTTTGGTGAACAGAAATGTATAAATCATCCTAGATAGAGAACTTCCGTTTTTAAGGCCAACCTTGCCTGGTGTGTTGGCATGCACCTGCAGTCCTGGCTACTCAGGAGGCCAAAGTGGGAGGACTGCACAAGCACAGGAGTTTGAGGCTACAGGGGAGCTATGACTGTGCTACTGTACTCCAGCCTGGGTAACAGAACAAGACTCTGACTTTAAAATATTAAATTTAAAAAGGTCAACTTTGATAACCTTTATTTTTGCAAAGATTAATGGAAGACAGTCTTTCGATGTGATATTAGCTAGATAATGATTTTTAAATGTGCTATGGTTCTACTTATTATTATTATTTGAGACAGGGTGTTGCTCTGCCACCCAGACTAGAGTGCAGTGGCGCCACCATGACTTACTGCAGCCTCAGCCTCCTGGGCTTATGCAATCCTCCTGCCTCAGCCTCCTAAGTAGCTAGGACTAGAGGCATGCTCCACCACGTGGGCCCATTCAATTTTTCTTTCTCTCTTTTTTTTTTCCGTAAAGACAGGGTCTCACTCTGTTACTCAAGCTGGTCTCGAGCATCTGTGTTCAAGCAATCCTCCGCTCAGTCTCCCAAAGTGTGGGGATTAAAGGTGTGCACCATGGTGCCCAGCTGTATTTTTATTATGACTTGTTCTGTAAGGCCATTAATTTACTAATATAGGAACAATTCATTAAGATGCAAACTTTTTATAGGAGATAGAATTAGGGCATTGAGAAAAGACAGGTACACGAGTGTGGGAGGAGAATACAGCCAGATGGGAGGTTGGGTCACCTCTTTTACCCTTGGCAACCTGAATTTATACAGCTGTTAGAAGCTGAACTGAAGACCACAATAGATTATGAAGATGACATAACGGCATATAAATAGAGCCCTATCTAGATGTAAGCTATGTAAGCCCTATCTAGATAGAGCCCTATCCAGAATGTAAGCTACCTAGCATTCTGTTCAACAGATGTGTGCCTTCAAAGTTAAACGCAATGAAAATGCAAGTTTCACTAGCTTGTCAATATCTGTAGTGGTGATAATGAACTACGTGATGAGTGAGTGTAAGACGCACCCCAGAGCTGTGACACAGCAGAATATGTGGGCGTGAAGGGAACTGCAGAGCAAAAAGTCCTTGCAGGTGAGAAGTTCCCTCTCCTCTGGGAGAGGAGTAACAAAGAAAATGGTCAAACATCCTCTGTAGGGGAAAAATATGTTTATCAGAAAAACACAGTCGTAAAGACATTGAGCTTAATATACACCCAATCAGAAAAACTTCACATTGAACAAATTCTGTCACAATCTAGTTTAGAACAGTGCTAAATTGACATGGCAGATTTGCTGTGTCTTCATGACAGAAACTGTCTATCCATGACTGCGACAAACAAAATTTGAAACAGAGCAGGGGGCAGGTGGGAGGCAAGAGCTTGTGGGTCTACCTGGTCCAGGAACCTGAGACCCACTACTAGGCTTCTAAACCTCTTCTTAAAATTACAACTGGTTATTTATAAGATTAAACTATCCAGATGGCTGTTTCTTTATTTTGGATCTCTTCATTAAGTAGTTACTTTTCTCACATCAGGAGGCTGAGAAACAAGGAGAAATGCAAGAACCACTGAGGAAATGCTCAAATGTTTCCAATTCCCACCATCCTTCAAATTCCAGCACTAATTTCCCCCCAAGAGCTGCTCCAAGATTCAAGCAATCTAGTTCCGACTTTAATAGATTTTTATCACGTGTGTAGGTAAGATGACAAAATTTGCCAGTGATTCCCCAGTTATGTATTATCCTGGCTGCTGAAATACGCCCCAAGTAACACGTTAAAATACTGGTAGTGATTCTTTTCAGAAAAAAAGCAAACATGGCTGGGCGCGGTGGCTCACACCTGTAATCCCAGCACTTGGGAGGCCGAGGCTGGTGGATCACCTGAGGTCAGGAGTTAGAGACCAGCCTGGGCAACATGGTGAAACCCATCTCTACTAAAAATACAACAACAACAACAACAAAAATTTGCCGGGCATGGTGGTGCACACCTGTAATCCCAGCTACTCAGGAGACTGAGGCAGGAGAATCGCTTGAACCCAGGAGGCAGAGATTGCAGTGAGCCGAGATGGCACCACCGCACTCCAGCCTGAGTGACAGATTGAGACACCTTCTCAAAAAAAAAAAAAACCAAAAAAAAAAAAACTGGAGCTGGCGAGGGTCATTATTACACAGTTTTGCCCCCTCTCCCTTTCTCTGACAATGCTTTCTGAAGAAGCAGTGAGAAGGAACACCCAGTCCTGGGGGGTTCCTTACCACCCACGTCTTCTCTGCCTTCAGCTGCAACCGTGCGTGAGCTCCTCCATCACACCGTTTCGACGTTGTTCACCACAGGCTCTTCTTATTCTTCAATAATTACTAAAAACACAGGCTTTTAGGTGATACAACGGTAGTGTTTTCCCCAACTCAAACCCTGTGATTTAGTAAACATGCACTTTCAGTTTTTAAAAGACTGACGTAAAGAGAAATACAGCACACAGGCATTTTACATACCATTTATGCCTTAGGCTGGTTGGAACTGTACATTAACCAGATAGTTTTGGGCTTTACAGACTTCTCATTTTGACAATGATATAGACCCAAGGGATATACAGAGGAAACAGCAAAACTTTTCCACTGAAGAGATTTGGTGCCACTGAGCCTGATGAAGTGCTCTCTTTCTGCCTCACGCCACCAGCCCCGGGTCCTCCACGCTGGTGAGAATGGGCTCCTTCGTGGGCTCTGAGCTAGCCTGCCTCATCCTACCTCTTGTTCTCAACACTGGTCCTGATGTGTGACCCTGCTGAGGCCCCTTCTCTCCTGTAACTGGCCTGCATCCTCAATCACACAGTGCCACTCTGGGAACAATCCTATGACACACAGTGCAGCCCCTGGGATGTGCTCCGGGTTCCTTTAACCTGGTTAAAGGAAGTGGGGAGTTCCACATGCCAATAGGCACAGAGAGATTCTATCAAGTTCCTACAGACTGCTCGGATTCCGTTCCTGGCCTCATCACTCAGTAGTTGTGAACTTAGCAAGTTACTTTATTTCTTTAACTGTAAAATGGGGATAATAGCAGGAATCCCACAGGGTCCTTGTGAGGACAGAAAAAGTGGGTTTATGCAAACCACGATGTAAGTATTTACGGTTCTTATCAACCCCCCCCCCCGACTGTGCCTTGGCTTAAAGAGAAATTTACCTTCATCATAGCAAGTTTCTCTAGACTTGTTGCGGTGGAGGTAGAACTTGCATTCTGTTTTTTGTTGTTTTTGTTGTTGTTGTTGGTGGTGGTGTGTGTGTGTGTGTTTGTTTTGGACAGAGTGAGATGGAGTCTCGCTCTGTCACCCAGGCTGGAGTGCAGTGGTGCCATCTCGGCTCACTGCAAGCTCCGCCTCCCGGGTTCACACCATTCTCCTGCCTCAGTCTCCCAAGTAGCTGGGACTACAGGTGCCTGCCACCATGCCTGGCTAATTTTTTGTATTTTTAGTAGAGATAGGGTTTCACCATGTTAGCCAGGATGGTCTTGATCTCCTGACCACGTGATCTACCCACCTTGGTCTTCCAAAGTGCTGGGATTACAGGCATGAGCCACTGTGCCCGGGCACACTCTCTTTTTAACATAAGGAGTTTGGTAGGGGCTCTGCTGCCCCAACACCATTTCCAGACCACAGGACATGATCTATCTTCATAAGGTCCATTTGTTCACTTCTAGTCACCTTCCTGGATGGTTTCAGCACTGAGCTCAGTGTCATCTCTACCTGTCCATCTTCACTGTCACAACTTCACAATCTACAGTGACAACTTTCTGGACTCTAGAACATAATTCTCCCATTTCAGTGACTATCATCTCTCTTCTAACCCTACTTCAAATTGTTATGTATTTTTATTCACCCTTTCTTCTTTCATTCCTGGTAACTTCGTGACAAAGATGTGCCTTTTCTCTCTCCCAAGGCACACCTTGACCTGCAGCCTAGATTCTACATTTTTCCCTTCTCCGGGGTGGAGGTTGTCAAATTGTCATCCCCAGGTCAACTGCATCAGCACCACCTGGGATCTTGGTAGAAAGGCTGGTTCTTAGGTTGTACCCAGTTTCTGCTAAACAAAAACTCTGGGGCTGAGGCCAGGAAGTCTGTATTTAAACAAGTCCTGCAAGGAATTCTGATGCAGGCTAACTTTTTTTTTTTTTTTTTTTTAATGAGACAGAGTTTCACTCTTGTCACCCAGACTGGAGTGCAATGACACAATCTCAGCTCACCACAACCTCCACCTCCCGGGTTCAGGTGATTCTCCTGCCTCAGTGCTCCCCAGTAGCTGGGTAATATTATAGACACTCACCATCATGGCCCACCAATTTTTGTATTTTTAGTAGAGGTGGGGTTTCATCATGTTGGCCAGGCTGGTCTCAAACTCCTGACCTCAGGTGATCCACCAGCCTTGGCCTCCCAAAAGTGCTGGGATTACAGGTGTGAGCAACCGTGCCTGGCCCAGGCTAACATTTAAGAACCACCGTTCTAGGGAATTTAGTAGTAGGTCCGGGTACAGTGGCTCACACCTATAATCCCAGTACTTTGGGAGGCTGAGGTAGGAGGATTGCTTAAGCCCAAGAGTTTGAGGATACAGGGAGCTGTGATTGCACCACTATGCTCCAGCCTGGGCAACAGAGCAAGACACTGTCTCTATTAACAAACAAAAAGAAAGTGTCTTTCCTTCTCCATTATCCCTTCTTTTCTGCTTCTTTTCTTCTACTTAATCCTGTTCATTTTGCCCATGCCCTTAAAAGAGAAAACAAAAATAGCTCTTGGGTTTGGAGGCAAAGGATTTCCCTATGTTGAGCAAAACGTAAAGATTTTTTAAAAAGAAATCTGAATCTTGTTCTTCCTCTAAACTTTCATTAAATCCTTATTTTATATCATTAACAATGCTCTAACTAGGGATGTGATGTACTTTCTGTTCATGCTTTTTTTTTCAAAGTCACTCCAAGATTTCTTAAATTGGGCTTCCACACCTACCATGTTCTAGTAAAACAATTCTTTCCAAAGCCAGTGATCATGCCTTATTTTCCAAACTTTAAAGCTCCCCTACTCCTCTTTGTGCAGCATTTGACATTACTGAACCCTCCCTGACTCTGCAAAGTCCTATTCTAGTTTGCTGAGAGTGCAAGATCCTAGTTCTCCTTCTTCCTGACCATTTGTTCTTAGCCTTTGCCAGTTCTTCTTCTGTCTCTCACGGATCTTTCCCAACATTCTCTCGTTTGCTCCACTCATATTCCTTCCCTACTATTTCACCTTTATGAATTCAATGATCACCCCCTAGGTGATAACCCCAGATTAATCTTGCTATCCAAATCTCTCATCTTAGCTCTACTTCCACAAAACATGCGACTTCCTCCATACTTCCAAATACATGGTCTAAGGTACCTCAAATTTAACACATTTTAACATCAAGATAAGGTGATGTCAAATTATCTTCAGCTGAAACCATATTCTAATGTCAACTTCCCAGTTTTTATAAATCACACCGTCATCCTCCAAATGTAGTACACCACGTCTCAAAATAGTGTTCCAGAAAATCCTAGATCCTTTAGACATTTACTTATCGACTTTTTTTTGAGACAGAGCCTTGCTCTGTTCACCCAGGCGCTCTTTTCACCCAGGCTGGAGTACAATGGCACAATCACAGCCTCACTGAAGCCTCAACCTTCTGGGCTCATCCAATCCTCCTACCTCAGCTTCCCAAGTAGCTAGGACCACAGGCACACACCATCACACCTAATTTTTTATTTTTTTTAAGAGACAGGGTCTCACTGTGTTGCCCCAAATGGTCTCAAATTCCTGAGCTCAAGTGATCCTCCGGCTTTGGCCTTCCGAACTGCTGGGATTACAGGCATGAGCCACTGCGCCTAGTTTATTTATTTTTAAAAAAGTGTTTCTGTGGACAAATAAGTATGGGAAATGGGACAACACCATCTTCTTCTTGGAGTATCACAGTTCGTATTAGCATATTATAGGCTCTGAGAAGTCTTACACAGAAAAACAGGGCATGCAATTACAAGTTGACTTGAGCAAAGACTCAGTATCATTTGTGATACTAAGTAATGTCACTGGAAACATCTACCAATACACATTAGAAAGCACTGCCTTTATCATCCATCTCCTCTCTTGTCTCCAATTATTTGTCCAGCCTCATTGATTCCTTTCCTTGCAGAGATCTTGTTTCCAGCCTTATGGTCACCTTACCATGTCAGGCCCCTGCTACTTACTGCCCAAGTATCGCAACAGACGACCTCACTTGCACACTCTTGAACCTTTACTCCAGCCTAATTAGTTTCAAGCCAGATTAGTTTACTTAAAATTCTGCTCCAATGATTTCATTTCCTGGTTCAAAACCTTCACTCAATGAAAGAAAATAGTCAATCATACAGAAGATACCATTTCAGGTCCTTTCTCACCCAGACTGCCATCCCTTTCCTTCCCTCCATTCATCCGTATTTCATGCTTCATCCAACAGGACCCCTGGTCCTTAAACTTCCTCTCATCTGAGCTCTGGCTCTAGCTGTTTCTTTATTTCATCATGGAAAGTCTTCCTCAGGTATAACAACTTCTCCAAGTCTTATTTATTCTCCAAGGCTCAGCTATAATCCCACCACTTCTTCTTTTGAGTTGGAGCTTCACTCTTATCACCCAGGCTGGAGTGCAATGTGCGATTTTGGCTCACTGCAACCTCCGCCTCCCGGGTTCAAGCGATTCTCCTGCCTCAGCCTCCTGAGCAGCTGGGATTACAGGCATGTGCCACCATGCCCAGCTAATTTTTGTAGTTTGGATAGAGACAGGGTTTCATGATGTTGGCCAGGCTGGTCTCAATCTTCTGACCTCACATGATCTGCCTGCCTTGGCCTCCCAAAGTGCTGGGATTACAGGCATGAGCCATCACACCTGGCCCAATCCCACCACTTCTACAGAGCTTCCTGGTGCCCTGGTCATAAATTATCTCTGCTCTCTTTGACATCCCAGAGCACTGTATTCATTGCGCTTGTTACATTTGGCCTTCCGTCTTCAGAATGAGGCATCAAGAGGACACAGAGCGGTCTCTTGTTCATATTTATCTCCCCAGCTGTACTAAATGCAACATCTTGCTCAGAGAGCTCTAGAAGTAACCTGAATCATGAATAACAATCACATGATGTACCTAGGAAATTTCCTGTATATAGGAAAGGAAACTCATGGTTTTCAATTCAGAGCCAATGGCACTGGAAACTCTGTTGCCAAAAATGGCCAGTACATGTGCAATGGAAAAGAAAATTCTCCACATTCTTCCTTAAAGTGCGAGCCTCTTTCAGTACTAAGTACTGTAATTTTTGTTAAATTGATGTACTGTTGGTAGTTACAAACACCATAGTTCAAGAAAAACTATCAGACATAGTAATTTGTACCAGTTCTCAGGGTGCCAGCTGCTAGACAATTTCCCCTCTTGTTCCTGAGTGGAATCAGATGTGTTCAAATTCCCCCAAACGACTTTAATAATGAACTGAAAAAATAACAGAATAATGTGAGCATGTCAGGTATTACCCAAAAAACCATGGGCAGAAGCAAAATACCTGTCTCACTATATTAGATACTTGTAGTAAGGAAAGAATGGGACAAATTCAATTTATGTAATAAGTGGGCAACAAACACTTGGTAAAAACAAAATTAAAAGCTTGGAATTACCAGTTCAACAAAACCGTTTTTAATCTTTCCAGAAAACAAATGGTAAAACCATAGAAACTCAGTACAACTGCTAAAGTCAAAAAAAGTCCTTTTTGCTTCTCATGACATTATTATTTACTCTGTTCCCTCAATTTACGATTCTAAATGCCATCATCTTTCACAAATACTCAAACCAGTGTGTTACTTTACCCTCTCTATGAAATGGAAGAGAAGGAAGCTAGCTTGCATTGGCTGAATTCTCACAGTGATCTTTGTCAAGCTGTTATGTTACAAATTACTTACAAATTACTGAAATCTAGAGTAGCATAGCAGAGCGGATTAAGTGAACTCACTCTGGTACTAAACACCTCTAGTACTAAATATGTGGGTTGGAGTCCTGCTTCCTCTTTTCCTAGCTATAGGACCTTGCACAAGTGATTTCATAGTCTCCCCACTGCTCCCGCCATAAAACTTGGATACTAATAGTTTCTATTTTTTGCAGTTATTGCAAGCATTAAATGAATTATCATCTGTGAAGGACTTGGAATAATGCTTGGCAATGGTAAGCTCTTTGTATAAATATTTGTTAAATAAACAGAAAATACAATCAATTCAGTAACTTGCTGAAGGACACACAGTGAAATAAGTAATAGAATTGGGATGTTAACGCGGATGGTTCTGGCTCTTTGCACTCTACTGTCCTCAGTGGAAAGAATGACACCCTCTCTCTGCATCCTCTCCTGGTGGAAAGGATGAAGGAGCTCTCTGAGGCTTCTTTTCTAAGGGCACTAATCCCATTCATGAAAGCTCCACCCTCATGAGCTTATTACCTCCCTAAGGCACCCCCTCCTAAAACCATCACTTTGGGTGTTAGGATTTCAACATCTGAATTCTGGGGACACAAACATTTAGACCACAGCAGGTAGAATCCTTAAGGGCAGTGGGAGTGATGAAAAGGGACTTTTTTCAGGGTCTAGTCTAACAAAGGGCATGGCTGGGCTTGGTGGCTCACACCTGTAATTCCAGCAATTTGGGAGGCCAAGGCAGGCAGATTGCTTGAGGTCAGGCATTCGAGACCAGCCTGGCCAACATGGTGAAACCTTGTCTCTACTAAAAATACTGGGTGTGGTGGCAGGCACCTGTAACCCCAGCTACTTGGGAGGCTGTGGCAGGAGAATCTCTTGAACCCAGGAGGTGGAGGTTGCAGTGAGCTGAGATCATGCCACTGCACTCCAGTCTGGGTGACAGAGTGAGACTCTAAAAAGAAAAAAAAAAAAATGTACGTAGGAATTTAATCATCTAGTTCCTTCCCTGCACGTGGATAAGGGCAGAAGGCTCTCTTCTATTGTTATACTGAGTGATCCTGGGAGGAAAGAAACAATAAAGGATTCTCAACCTTTGGAGAACAATATTTGCTCAAATTACTTAATGCTCATTAAGTTACTCAAATTACTTTAAGACAATCTGAGGAGTTGGGTCTACACCTTCCTCTTATGCCAGTCAGGAAACAGAACTCAATAACCCATAGCAGCAGAAGCCCAGCAGAACAGCACAGCTTGCTGGAAAGGCAGCCTGGGCTCCTGCTGGCCCTGCACCCAAGTTCCCTGCTTGTCAGAAGCCTCAGTGGTCCCCTAGTCAACCTGATAGCGCACCTCTGGGACTCCAGGTGAACTGATGAGCGTGCTGTCACTGGAAATGGCCTCTGCCTTCAGTTACGACACTAGGGTGTTTCTCACTGGCCCTCGTTTGCACAGACCCACTGATTCACTCTCCGGGTAGCACCAGTCAGCATTCAGGCACTGAGTTGGGGATTAAAACATAAAAAAGCATATCTCACACCCTGAAAAACTTCACGACTCAGTAAAATGCATGCTAAAGTAAAACAAAAATGTGTAGAAAAAGAATTAAGATCTGTTCAGCCCTTATACTGCAGAAATTATGTATCGTTAAGTTATTTATATATATATATATTTTTACATGTAGACCCAACAACATGGATACACTTAAGCTCTTTAATAGTCTCCACTATACTTATTCCCTCCCTCCCTCCCTCCCTCCCTCCCTCCCTCCCTCCCTCCCTCCCTTCCTTCCTTCCTTCCTTCCTTCCTTCTCTCTCTCTCTTTTTTTCTTTCTTTCTTTCAGGTGAAGTCTCACTTTGTCGCCAGGCTGGAGTGCAATGGTGCCATCTTGGCTCACTGCAACCTCCGACACCCTGGTTCAAGGAATTCTCCTGCCTCAGCCTCCCGAGGAGCTGGGATTACAGGCACGCACCACCACACCCAGCTAATTTTTGTATTTTTAGTAGAGACAGGGTTTCACGACGTTGGCCAGGATGGTCTTGATCTCCTAACCTCGTGAGCCGCCTGCCTCAGCCTCCCAAAATGCTGGGATTACAGGCGTGAGCCACTGAGCCTGGCCTACTTATTTCTTAGAGAAGCATTATCTTCTTTATTTTATGAACAAGAGAAAATGTAATACGATTACTCTACCTGAGCTAAATAAGAACCAGATTTGGCCAGGTGTGGTGGCTTACACCTGTAATCCCAGCACTTTGGGAGGCCGAGGCAGGCGGATCACCTGAGGTCAGGGGTTCAAGACCAACCCGGCCAACATGGTGAAACCCATCTCTACTAAAAATACAAAAAATTGGCTGGGTACCTCCAGGTACCCAGGAGGCTGACGCACAAGAATCGCTTGAACCCAGGAGGCAGAGGTTGCAGTGAGCCGAGATCGCGCCACTGTCCTCCAGCCTAGGCAACAAGAGTAAAATTCCGTCTCAAAAAAAAAAAGAATAGTCAAGCCAGATTCAAACAAGGTGTGTCCACTACAAGGAACAGATCCTTTCCGCCTCCCTCATCCTGTCTTGGTATGTCCACCTCATTCAGGGGACTAGCTTTTCAATCAAGGAAGGTCCTAGAAGGAATTATGAGGAGAAGTGCTTGCAAGTACTTAGAAAATAAAAGCAGATATATTAATTACCTTAATTGTATGTGTATACAACACACATGTATATCAAAACATCACACTGAGGCTGGACGCAGTGACTAACACCTGTAATCCCAACACTTTGGGAGGCCAAAGCAGGCGAACCACTTGAGCCCAAGAGTTCGAGACTGGCCTGGCCAACATAGTGAAACCAAATTGTCTCTATTAAAAATGTAAAAATTAGTTGGGTGTGGTAGTGTGTGCCTGTAGTCCCAGTTACTCGGGAGGCTGAGGTGGGAGGATGGCTTGAGGCCAGGAGGTCAAGGCTGCAGGGCTCTCTGATTGTGCCACTGCATTCCAGCCTGGGCAACAGTGAGACCTTGTCTTTAAAAAAAAAAAAAAAAAAAAAAAGCAACAACAAAAACCCCACAAAACTACATACACTATGTATCGTAAGTATATACAATTTGTGTTTGTCAATTATACCTCAGTAAAGCTAGCAAGAAAAAGAAAAAAGGAAATTTTGTAATAACAAAAAGAAAAAGATGAAAAGGAGAATTGCTAGGAGCCAGCAAAAGATGATGAAAAATAAACCCCATCAAGGAAGCTGTATTGCTCAGTTTTTGGATAGTTATTTATTTTTTTGAGATAGAGTCTTGCTGTGTCACCAGACTAGAGTGCAGTGGTGCGATCTCGGCTCACTGTGACCTCTGACTCCGATTCAAGCAATTCTTCTGCCTCAGTCTCCTGAGTAGCTGCGATTATAGGCATGTGCCACCACGCCAGCTAATTTTTGTATTTTTAGTGGAGACGGAGTTTCATCATGTTGGCCAGGATAGTCTCGATTTCCTGACCTCATGGTCTACCTGCCCTGGCCTCCCGAAGTGCTGGGATTACAGGTGTGAGCCACCGTGCCCAGCCGGATGGTTATTAAACTGGAGTAAGGACTGAGGTCAACAACACCCCTGAACTACTGGCCACCTGACCTATTTCCCGCTTTCACACTGGTTCCCAATCTCATGGCTTTTTCCCCACAAAGCAATCAGTGCTTTTCTTTTATGAGGGTTTTTAAGATTTAAAGTTTATATCAAATCATGCCACTCTTGCTCGGCACCTTCCATCAGACAGTCTAACATTCACAAGATCGTCCAAAGGCTTCCCCATGGTCTGCATCTCTGGCCTGCAAGTCCCTGTGTGACTGTCAGCCTCCTTCTCTTTCCCCTTTCTCTGCACTCAGACACACTGGGCTCTGGGCTGTTCCTAGAATGTGCTTCAGAGCTTTGCCTTTATTGTTTCCACTGCCTGAAATACTCTCTCCTCAAATATCCACATGGACACATTCTCACTCCATTCACAATTCTCATCAAATATCTCACATTCTCACAATTCTCATCAAAAGCTTTTTATTGGGAGGTGGGGGATAGGGTCTTGCTCTGTCGCCCAGGCTGGAGTGCAGTGGCACGATCACAGCTCACTGCAACCTCTAAGTGATCCTCCTGAGTAGCTGGGACCACAGGTGTGGACCACCATGCCAGTTAATTTTTTGATTTTTGCAGAGTGAGGAGTCACGCTATGTTGCCCAATCTGGTCTTGAACTCCTGAGCTCCGGCAATCCTCCCACCTCACACACTTCCAATGCTGGGATTACTGGTGTGAGCCACTGCGCCTGGCCCACAGAAGCCATTTCTAATCACTCCCCAACTCCTCATCCTCTTGACCTTCCTAGTTTATACTATGGACTGAACATGTTTCCCCAAAATTCATATGTTGAAACTTCATCTCCAAGGCAATCGTTATCAGCAGGTGGGGCTTTAACGAGGTAGTTAGGTCATGAGTGTGGGGCCCCCAGGAATAAGATTATGCCTTTATAAAAAGGGACTGAAGGAGCCTGTCCATCCTTTTTTGCCCTTCCACTCTCTCTCCCACATGAAGACACAGGAACAAGGTGCCATACGTGAAGCAGAGATCAAACCTTCCCCAGACACTGAATCTACCAGTGCCCTGATCTTGGACTTTTCTGCCCCCAGAACTGTGAGCAATAAATTCTTATTGTTTATAAATCACTCAGGTGAAGATATTTTATTATAGCAGCAGGAACAGAGACTATTTTTTTAGCACTTACTGCTACAACACATTATCTACATATATATTTGCATGTGGCCTATTTCTCTCAGCTAGACTATAATCCTACGGATGGCAGGGGTTTTGCTTTGTTTACTCTGTTCCTGGTGGCTGGGAGATCACTGGCACACAGTAGGCGGAAGGAAGGGAGGGACGGAGGAAGGATGAGCGAATCTGGATTTCAGCTGAGTATCAGATGAGTTTTCTTATTCTTGTAGAGAAGCTATTAGAAGCTGGATGACAAATAATGAAGCTGATTTACACCTGCAAAGACAACCAAACTTTAAAGATCCCGATTTATAGTGTGATAATCTGAAGGGCTACTTAGAGCACGATTTCAAAGGTAATAGGGGGAGGTGGGGAAATTAATGTCTCCAGAGGAAAGCAATTCAGAATTCCTGGAGAAGGTTTCAAATAGTACCTTGAAGGGGATCAGAATAGGTCATCCCCAAAATATGCGACCTTGCCATAAGGATTATTTTGAACTGAAGGCGGCGGAGAATCTACAAATGCAGGAGAAATTCTCTGCCTTCCCCTCATCTGCCTAAAACCAGGACTCCAAATTTCCCTTGTAAAATTCCCCTCCGCTGTACCAGGAACAGAAAAGTTGAGTCTTATTGCTGGAGATGGTGAGTTGGCATGGAGATGAGATGCAGAAACGCACCTCACTAAAATAACCCTCACTTCCATTAGCCTCCCCATATTCTTCCTAGTCACCTTCCTGCAATTCAGCATCCCGTGAAACACAGACATGCTTTTCTTTGTTAGAAATGCTATATAAGCCCCCAATCCTCCCACTTCGACTTTCACTCCTTTTCTGTGAACTCCTGTGCATGTAAAATATTAATAAAAGTGCATGTCTTGTATCCTGCGAGATGTGTCTTTTGTCAGTTTAATTCACTGGCCTTAAATACTACACCTAAGAGGGTAGAGGAGAAGTTATTTTCTCCTCGATGACCTTCACTTTACCACCGACTCACGTGCTGGCCTACGCCATTCTATTCCGTGCCCTGCCAGATCACAAGTATTTAATCTGATGTGTTCTGCTTTGGAAGAGCTATATTTATAGCACACTCACATGGGACGAAATCAGGTAAGAGGGCATAAAAACATGTCACATGAGGACTTCGGGATTTTTAACCCAGAGAAGAAAAAATCTAAAGAGGAAGAAGGTGATTGTATACTCCATAAAGCCCAGAGAGAACAGAACTGGGATCAAAGAATTGATGTTTTAAAGCAAAGTAAACCTTCGTTCTATATAAATCCGAATGCTCGAACAGAACTGTGAGCAGAGGGCACAGGCTGCCAGCCAAGAGGAGAAGAAACGGCCTTTTTGGGAAGATGTGGTGTGGGAGAACAGATGGATAACTGGCTTGAATCGCTATTGGCGGCACGCAGGGTAAACACAAGCAGAGCACAGGTGGTGCGGGACCTGGAGGCTGCGCTACCACCCATTGGCTGTGGGGCCTTGACTGCCAATCAACAGTTTTGGGCGTAAGTTCTCTCCATCACAGCAAGATGCATTAAATCGGTGGTTGGCCAGCCCAGTTCCTGAGAGCCCAGGGTTCAGAGCAAATGGCACAGGAATGCTTTAGTAGTGGTTGGAAATAAAAATCCAACCAGGAGCCGGACCCAGTGGCTCACGCCTGTAATCCCAGCACTTTGGGAGGCTGAGGCGGGCAGATCATGAGGTCAGGAGATCGAGACCATCCTGGCTAACACGGTGAAACCCCGTCTCTACCAAAAATACAAAAAACTAGCCGGGCGAGGTGGTGGGCACCTGTAGTCCCAGCTACTCGGGAGACTGAGGCAGGAGAATGGCGTGAACCCGGGAGGCGGAGCTTGCAATGAGCCAAGATGGCGCCACTGCACTGCAGCCTGGGCGACAGAGCGAGACTCCGTCTCAAAAAAAAAAAAAAAAAAAAAAAAAAAATCTAACTAGGCCAGGTAGCCAGATACTCCCAGACTCAGGACCATTCCCCTGAGTTTTAATATATTTCCAGTTATAATAAGTTTCCAAACATTTTAAATAAATTTCCATGTTCTATGTCAATTTGCCTCGATTACAAAAACCCTTTAAAAGATCTAGCCATAAATAATTTTCTATGACTTTGAAGTTTTGAGGCAACTGCTATATATGCCCAAATAGAAGGAGACTCCAAATATAAGGTGATGTCACATTTTACAAAGAATAAATATCTTGTGGCTGACTCTCAGTGCTGTCAGAGAGAGTCAAATACTGTGGCAGAGATTCAAGATGCTTACTAACTCCATTTTCTTCCTCAGAATATAGACAACTAAATGTCTAGCCTTCCTTGCAGTTAGATTGGCCCAAGTGATTGAATTTTGGCCAGTGAAATGTGTGCAGAATGGTGTCTGCCATTTTCCAGCCTGGCAACAAAAGGATCTGTGTGGTCTTCCCACATTTTCTCTCTTCTCTGGGGACAGTATACAGTATCTAACACACAAAATATGTGTTAACCAACTTTTTATGATATTGGTAAAGCTTTGGGTCAACAGTATGCTATTCAGTTAAATTTTTGAGGAGTCAAAAGTTACACATGGATTTTGGCTGTGTGGGGGTTTCGTGCCCATAACCTCTCATTGTTCGAAGGCCAACTTCACTAACTTAGAAGTATCCTTCTCTCCAAATCCTTATTTATATTTAACTAAAAAAAAGCCATCTGAAAATTTCTCACCTGTCTTGTGGATATCACTAGAGATACTGGGTCACCTAACCCCTTTCTAATGGAAACTTCTATTCAACTAATTGGAAACAGTATTTGTTTTGAATATTTGAGTTTATCATGGCATCTAATATTTACAATTGTGACATCATGTCTCTAGAAATAAATGTTAAATCTCTATTTAAACATGTAAGTTGAATGTATCAGGTGACTTATATAAACACACCAAAATAAGATTGATTGACATCATGCAGGCCAATGTATCTCCAGCAAGCAGCACACTGTTGTTCAAAATAAAGTAATGGAAAATGTACTTCTTGTGCCATGGGAGATCTTGTGAGATTTCAAATATAAGGTGACTCTCTCTTTTCTGAAGAATAATTCTGAGGGGAAAAAAGCCTCATCTTATATTCAGGCATATGTGGCAATCTTTGGCAAATTTTTATTTCTGAACATTTATTTTTGCATATTCTCTAAGTGCATATGGAAAAAATAAACATGATTTATTTTTGTTCAGTTGTATAAGCTCATTTGGCTTTGGCATCTACATGGAATGGGAACCCAGTAACATTTTATAGGTACAAAAACCTCTGATTATTTTTTCAGGTGCTTTTGAGTTAAAAAAATAAATAAACAAATATGCTTTGCAAGCAACAGTACTTCTGACTATAAAGTCACATGTAAGTCAAATGAAAGTAATCCACACATACCTTCTCAAGGGCCAATTTTTACCTGCAAGTCTTATTCTAATTTTGATCTATTGATGGAGGACAGGGAAGAGAAATGTGGCAATGATTAATAGAAAAGAAGTAGCATTGTTCTGATTGATTAGATTTTTGTTTTCGCTATTGTTCTCTGCTTTGTTCTCCATGAATAGATTATCCGATAAGGCTCAAGTTTATACTTTCTTGCCAAAATTGCTGGGTTAGCAAAGTATACTTGAAATGGCCTCTAGGATTTTGTTCAAAGTTGAAATGAAACAAAAGTTTCTAAACTTCGCTACCAAAGAGGGGAAGAACTCTTACTGGCAAACTCATCATTAATGACCATACATTTTAAATTAATTAATTCACTATTTGTGAGTTATTGCACCCAGCTTAAGATTTTCAAGGTAATAGCTAACAACTTTTATCTTTTAAAACATTCCTCATAGAAGGTGGAAAAGTCATTTTCATTCCGAAATTCTCCTTTTGTTAAACTTATCAATTCTCTAAAAATGATCTAAGCACTTTATAGTAAAGTTATCATACTTTCAAGAGTTCATTTATGCAAAACCACTAGTGTTCTGGGCTCACAGATGCTCTGAGCCCTCCAAAGAGGATCAGAATTGGTCGGGCTCCATGTAGATCTCAATAATTTTGATGAGTGATTGCACATATAGGTGCACACAAAAACAAAGTTTCAGGATAAACAAACCTACTAAAAATTTTGGGTTGGTTGGGGGGCAGGTGGAGTGCCTCATGCGTGTATTCCTAGCACTTTGGGAGGCCGAGGTGGGTGCATCCCTTGAGTCTAGGAGTTTGAAACCAGCCTGGGCAACATGGCAAAACCCCATCCCTACAAAAAAAATACAAAAATTGTCTGGATGTGGGAGTGTGTGCCTGTAGTCTCAGCTACTTGGGAGGCTGAGGAGGTGGGATCACTTGAGCCTGGAAGGTTGAGGCTGCAGTGAGCTATGATCACCCCACTGCACCCCAGCCTGAGTGACAGAATGAGACTCTATCTCAAAAAAGACATGCAGGGGAAAGCAGTCAAAGATTTATTTGATAGTTATTTCATGATCTTATTACTATCAAAGATGTGATAGTAATCACTATCACTAAGAAGTGATCACTGGAAAGGAGTAGGGAGTTTCAGGAAAAGTGAAGACCCTACTCTCAGAAATTTTTCTGCTCACATAGATGCCACCTATTGTCAACTAAGGTGGATTTTCACAGTTTTTAATGAAATATGTTGGAGTGTCTATTGCCAACTTGGCACTATGCCTCCACCTGCCTCATACTCTCCCATCTATCAAACGGCATGAATTCCTAGGGATGATATTTTCAGAGTCTCTGCCAACGGGGTTCCAGGTTGGACTCCTTGCAATGAGAAGCACTTGTGTGACATGCAGAAGGCAGGGGAGAAGCCAGATTATTGCTCCACTATCAGCAGAATGCATCTACGTGGGCTCCAGCAGACCAGAGACTTTCCAGTTCCATTAGGCCAGCAGTTCTCAAAGTGTGGCTCAGGAACCCCTAGAAGCTCTAGAGTCCTTTTAGGGATTCCACAAGGTTAAAACTATTTTCTTAATGGCACTAAGACATTATTTGCCTTTTAATACTCTCGTTCTCTCATGACGGTAGAGTGGAATTTTTCCAACACTACGTGACCTCTGATGATGTTATCACTCTGATGGCTAGGGGAGTGCCTGCTTGTATATGCTTGTGATTTAAATTTTTCTGTTTTAATTTCTAATGCAAAAAATACCAATAGGTATAATCTATATAAGCAAAAGCTCTCTGAGGTGTTCAATAAATTTTTAAGGGCCAGGCACAATGGTTCATGCCTGTAATCCAGCACTTTGGGAGGCCAAGGTGGGTGGATTGTTTGAGCCCAGAAGTTTGAGACCAGCCTGGGCAACCTAGCAAGACCCTGTCTCTATAAAAAAACATAATAATCATCATATTAATTTTTAAGAATGTAAAGTGGTCACAAGACTGAAACACTTGGTGAATGCTATTCCAGGTTATGTCCTGAAAATCACCCACCCAATGCTTTAGGTCACTGCAATTATCAGCATTGATTTTTAGTAATTCTGGCAACTTCTTGATTCCCCAAAAGATACTGGCAACCCTAAGAACTGGCAGCTTTCTCTGACTTTATTCCTTCAGTCCTTTCAGATTTTGTACATTCCTAATTCCCTGTGTTAAATCACTTTATCCCTGAAATATTTGAAATGGTTTCTGTCTTCCTGACTAAACCATGAATAGAGTTCAATGCAAAATACTATAAATTTGTTTTTAATATATCTTTAAAATCATACCATATGAGAAATCTCTTCCCCACTCTGATAATGAATTAGAAGATCCTATCTTCAAACCATTTTCTTTAAGTTTATGGCCAAAATTCTCAGTGTTCTATGTTTTAAAATGGTTTTTCTGTATAAAACATGCCATATGCTTTTCAGAGAAAGCTCAAAATTAACTGGTAAAGCTTTATGTACAACTCTACTGAAGCTCTTGCTGGAATGGATAGGAATACTGTAGCACAGTATGTTCTAACACAATTGTGTTCCAAGAAGTTCCAAGCTATTAAAACAATAACAACAACAACAAGAACAACAACAACAACAAACATCTGATTTAATAGTTTTGATGGTAGAAAAAAGGATTAGGGGATAGACAGTTTCAAACTTGCCATAACACGTTTACTGTTCCCTATAAGTATTTACATAATTCTTAAAATTATTTTTGTAATGTAGCTACAAGTTACAGATTGGACTCCTTGTTCCACTCTTTCCTCCTTCTCAACACTGTACTTGACTAGCTTAAGAAAAAAAATATAGTTATAAACCCTAAATACCGCTCACAGACCCATCGTTTCATCACATCTAGTATTTGCATGAGAAAGGGCTTTTCTTTACCAAGACCAGCTATCACCAGCACAGACAGATTCTTATACCTTCTTAACACTCTATAATAAACCAAAGCAACTCATACAAAGCTTCTGAGTTGCAGAAACATCAGCTATTTTTCCTAAGTGCTTGGTCTTGGATCACAACAGCACTACAATCAACAGAGGTCTGTGCAGGGCAGAACTGGACGCTTAATCCATCACCTGGTCTCCACTAAAATTGAATTATGAGAAATGCTGTAAAGTAGCCTGGCTTTATAGAAGACAAACTGGTTCTTTGTGGTCGCTGATACAGTTATATTAAACTGCTTGCCATTTCTAAAACCAATCTTGCTCTTTCTCCTGCTCTTGGGAATATGCTGGTCCCCTTGCATGAAATATTCTATCTTGATCATCTTGCTGTATCTACCCGCATGCGGCATTGGCATACTGCCTTGTACCTAATAAGATCTCAAATAAATCTATATCAATATATGCATGTACATATATTTATTTTAATGAATAGTGTTATCTAAACAGTCACTTTCTAATAAGGCAAAAAACTGTAAGCACAGAGACAGGAAGCCCGAAGGGAAGCAATATTTGGGCAATCATAAAAGATAGCTGACACCAGTCATCTCTTTTATCTCAAAGGTGTTAAAATATTTATTTTGGCCATATTTCCTGTTGCTTTGAAATACAATGAATTTCTTTTTACCAGAGTTTTTTGTTTTTGTTTTTGTTTTTTTTTTTTGAGACAAGGCTGACTCTGTCACTCTGGGTAGAGTACAATGGCACAGTCTTGGCTCATTGCAACCTCTGCCTCCTGGGCTCAATCCATCCTCCCACCTCAGCCTCCCAAGTAGCTAGGACTACAGGTATACCCCATGATGCTGGGCTAATTTTTGTAATTTTTTTGTAGAGACAGGGTTTTACCATTTTGCCCAGGCTGGTCTGGAACTCCTGAGCTCAAGCAATTTGCCCGCCTTTGGCCTCCCAAAGTGCTGGGAACACAGGTGGAAGTCCCTGGATCTGGCCTGGAATGTTTTTGAAAATGTATTTTTCTATTTTTGTTTTTAACAGTAGTATTGAGGTATAGGAACAGCAACACACACACACACACACACACACACACACACACACACACACACACACACATCCATCCCTCCACAGAGTGCAATTTGTGTTAAGTTTTAACTTATATGATTACCTGTAAAACCATTACTACAACCGAGATAATGCGCAGATCAGGATATCAGAAGGGGCAGGAGGGAAGGATTATCAAGGAGTGTGGAGAAGCTTTTGGGTGACAGATTTGTTGTCACATTTAAAATTTTAAATCTTACTTCAAATAGAATATATGTGGTATTTGTTTAAACTGAGGCTAGTTACAAGTCAAGGGAAAAATCTTAGTGAGTAGCTTGACATTTTCGATAATTAAAACAGAGCTTTTTTTTCCCCTAAGACTTGGAATCACCATCTCTATTTCTAAAATTAATTGATATTTCTTTAAAAACATAAATAATAGTCTTGGGCTGGGTGTGGTGGCTTATGCCTGTAATCCCAGCACTTTGGGAGACCAAGGCAGGCAGATCACGAGGTCAGGAGTTCGAGACCAGCCTGGCCAATATGGTGAAACCCTGTCTCTACTAAAAATACAAAAATCAGCCGGGTGTGGCGGCATGTACCTGCAGTTCCAGCTACTCGGGAGGCTGAGGCAGAAAAATTGCTTGAACCCAGGAGGCAGAGGTTGCAGTGAGCCGAGATTGTGCCACTGCACACCAGCCTGGGCGACAGAGCAAGACTCCATCTCAAAAAAAAAAAAAAAAAAAAAAAAACAAAGAAATGAGATTCAATGGGGTCAACAAAGATATCTTTGGGGCTTATCCATTTTGTTTCTTGAGTTTTTTATCAAATGAGAAGACAATAATTCCATCTCAATTAATTTCCTCTTTTTTAAGGAGAAAAATATTGTAATTTATATGTAAAGCTCTTAAACAAAGCGAAGAAGCCTGATCAGCTCTTGATTTTTCATATCATAGATTTTCAGAGGAAAAGCCTGTGTTTATGTTGACATTTTCACTAACTTTGCTGAAGTTCATTCTAGATATAAATCGAGTTCGTTTGTTCTCACAAGCAGTAACCATAGGAAAAGGCAATAGATTTTTATACACTTATAAGAAGAGCTTGGGACCTACTTGAGGCATCAGTAGAAAAGCAGATTCTTTCTGGACCCACATGCAAATGTGAATGGACGAAGAATCAATACTGTGTGGTTGTTTCAAGTCTTACAAAATCTCAGACAGGCCAGGAATGGTGGCTCACACCTAAAATCCCAGCATTTTGGGAGGCTGTGGCAGGAGGATCTCTTGCCTATGAGTTTGAGACGAAGCTGTGCAACACACCGAGACCCATCACTACAAAAACATTTAAAAATCAGCCAGACGGCCGGGCATGGTGGTTCACACCTGTAACCCCAGGACTTTGGGAGGCCGAGACAGGCGGATCATGAGGTCAGGAGATCAAGACCATCCTGGCTAACACGGTGAAACCCCGTCTCTACTAAAAAATACAAAAAACTAGCCGGGCGAGGTGGTGGGCGCCTGTAGTCCCAGCTACTCGGGAGGCTGAGGCAGGAGAATGGCGTAAACCCGGGAGGCGGAGCTTGCAGTGAGCTGAGATCCGGCCACTGCACTCCAGCCTGGGAGACAAAGCGAGACTCCGTCTCAAAAAAAAAAAAAAAAAAAAAAAAAATACAAAAAACTAGCCAAGTGAGGTGGCGGGCGCCTGTAGTCCCTGCTACTCGGGAGGCTGAGGCAGGAGAATGGTGTAAACCCGGGAGGCAGAGCTTGCAGTGAGCTGAGATCCAGCCACTGCACTTCATCCTGGGCAACAGAGCAAGACTCTGTCTCAAAAAAAAAAAAAAAAAAAATTAGCCAGACGTAGTAGTACACTACTGTTATCTCAGCTACCCAGAAGACTGAGGTGAGAGGATTGCTTGAACCCACGAGGCTGAGATTACAGTGAGCTACTATGTGATCATGCCACTGCACTCCAAGCTGGATGACAGAGTGAGATCCTGTCTCCAGATTTAAAAAAATATATAAAATCTCAGATAAAGGAGGCATCAAATAGAAATATAAATACAAAAGCATCTCACCAGACCCAAATATAAATGATAGAGATTATCTTCTTAATCCCTTTTGTTGACATTAACTGCAAATACAAAAATGGTTTCCATGTGAATAAGTAGGAATCAAGTAATATGTACTTTTCACCTTTCCCTCAACACATTTACATGTTAGAATTATATGTACCCCTCTTAATAGTTTCTTGTTAGGAATGTATCAGAGCAACACAAATCACAGGACAGAAGGCTTCCTTCTACTCAGTCCTATGTTGAGACATTGAACTGTAATGAGATAACTTTACTACTGATTGACTGATGGATTGAGACAAGGTCTCACTCTGTTGCCCAGGCTGGAGTGCAGTGGTGCAATCACGGCTCACTGCTGCCTCAATTTCCTGGGCTTCAGGGATCCTCCCATCTCAGCCTCCCAAGTACTTGGGACTATAGGCCTCCAACACCACACCCAGATAATTAATTTCTTTTTTTTTTTTTTGAGAGACAGGGTCTCCCTATGTTGTGCAGGTGGGAGAAAACTTTAGAAGTTAACCTGCACCTTCAAAAGAAAAAAAAAAGAAAAAAACTCCTGATATGTAATTTTAACTAAAGGGGATAAAAATAAATGTCTTTTCTCTCCCTCTTCACTCCACATTTCATGGAAATATACAATGCAAACAATGCAAAAATAATGAGATGTGTCTAAACACACAAACCTGTGACTAGAGGTTCGAAGACAGGTTTGTGTGTTTAGACATGTCTCATTATTTTCTAGTAGCCTGGATGTCTGTTGACATTTGGCCTATTTTACTTATAAAACAGTTTCTTCTTCCCTAGTATTTTAGGTAATATGTCCCTTTTTAATTTTTTTTGCATTTTCTTGATTTTCTGCTTAAGCAAGTAAATAATTGTAAAATAAATAGAAGATTATACCAAAATTTAGATAAAATAATGTGGTGTAAAACCTCATTAATGTATCTGCAAATTCTGGCAATGGAGCTAAGTTGACTTTTTTTTTTTTTTTTTTTTTTTTTTGAGACAGGGTCTTGCTGTGTCATCCACAGTGGAGTGCAGTGGCATGATCACAGCTCATTGCAGCCTTGAACTCCTGGGCTCAAGTGATCCTCCCACTCCAGCCTCCTGAGTGCCTGGGACTACAGGTGTACAACATCATGCTTGGCTAATTTTTTTTTTTTTTGGTAGAGATGGAGTCTTGCTATGTTGCCCAGGCTGGTCTTGAATTCCTGGGCATAAGTGACCCCCTGCCTTGGCCTCCCAAAATGCCAGGATTATAGGTATGAGTCACCATGCCTGGCCTAACTTGACATTTTGAACAAACATTCCACCGAAGAATACCTAACAATGCTGGATTACTTCATTTACTTTTCAATTTTTAAGAGTTAATGGTTGAGGATTTTCCAGGGTTGACAAAATACTCAAATCCTCATATTCAGGAGGCACAATGAATCCAAAGCAGGAAAAAGTGAAACATAAACCTGTACCTTGATGGATTACAGTGAGATGACACCACACCAAAGACAGAAGACTTGAAAGAGTTAGAAAGAGAGACTGCATACGAAGAACTGGTGTGGTTATAATGAGAGTTGACTCCTCAACTGTCAGAAGCCAACTGTCAATCAAATACCATCTTTCAAGTTCTAGGAAAAAGTATAAACCTACAATCATTTTCAAGCAAAACTATCTTCTATAAATAAATTTCCTTCAGACACATAAAGAGACTTCATTGTCAAAAATTTTCTCATGAAAGAAACTTGTCAATGACAAGCTTCAAGAACAACAGTGATATCAAAAGGAATCTTTGATATGTGAAAGAAATGGTAAGAAAAGGGAGTAGTAATTTAGTGAATAAATGTAAACAAATACAGACTTATTTTTAAAAGATAAATGGTAAAAATATTTGGTGTGTAAGGTTAAGAAAATATAAAACCAAATTATTGGCAAAAATATAAATCAAGTAGGAGTTATCAGGCTTAAATGCTCCAAAGTCCTTAACTGGTTAACTTTAGATTTTAAGAATGCATGCTGAAATTTCTAAGGTATCCATTTAAACAACCCCAGAACTATAATGTATAACTTCCAAACTAATAAAGGGTAAAAATCTGATTAAAATAAATAAATAAAATCATTCCTGGATTTTTTTTTTTTTTTTTTGACAGTATCTTTCTCTGTCACCCAGGCTGAAGTGCAATGGCGTCATCTGGGCTCGCTACAAACTCTGCCTCCTGGATTCATGCAATTCTCATACCTCAGTCTCCAGAGTAGCTGGGATTACAGGCGTGTGCCACCACGCCCATCTAATTTTTCTATTTTTGTTGAGAAGGGGCTTCACCATGTTGGCCAAGCTGGTCTCAAACTCTTGGCCTCAAGTGATCCACCCACCTTGGCCTCCCAAAGTGCTGGGATTACAGGCGTGAGCCACTGTGCCTGGCCAGAAAATAATTCTTAAAGAAAGAAATGGGGAGCTGAGAGGTGATGAAGAAAAACTGCAGCATGCAAAAAGGACAAAATAAGTTTGTAGTGCAAACTAAGCGCAAATGTGTAATCACAACCAAAGTAAGATGAGTAAATGCTACATTTTAAAAAGATAAATATTGTCCCACTAAACTAAAAAAAAAAAAAAAAAAAATTGAGCTATCTCCCATTTGAAATCAACAAACCTGAAATCAGAGACAGAAACAACAGTAGGATCACCTACATACCTTTGGAAATTAGCACACTTATAAATAACTCACCATCCCAATAAAAAAAACAAAATGAAAATAGAAAATAGTTAGAACTGAATAATAATGAAATACTACATATGAACTTTTGTGAGATACAGAAAACCAGGTTCTCAAAAAGAAACGTAAATAGCTTGTGTGATTAACAAAAGAGACTTTGAGAAATAATGAGCTAAGTACCTGACTTAAATGAAAAAGAAATTAGAATCAAATTTAAAAATAAGTTAATGAAATAGAAAATAGAATTAAAACTACATTTTATTCTCTGAAAATATTATTCAAAAATATCTAGTAAGATTTATCAAGTAAAAATTGAGAGAAGAAAAAGATGTAACTGTAGATACCGCAGAGATTCCTAAGAAAATGAGATAATAAATTCATGCCTAAAATTCCGAAAATCTAGATGAAATAGAAAAAGAACTAGGAAGCTATAATGCCCAAACTGGCATGAGAAGAGAGTGAAAACCCTAAAGCGTTCTGTTAAAGAATTTGAATCAATAGTTAAATCTTCCCAAAGTACAAAAAACGCAGCATGTTTAGGAATTTTCCCAATGAGTTATAGAAAATACTCATGGAATCCATAATCAGAACATAACAAACTCTTCCCGAGAAGAGAGATCAAAACAAAGAAACATACAAAAACTTCATGACAGTAGCTTCAGTGTCAAACAGCTTGAGGAAAGGATAGGAAAGGAAAAGTAGAGGCCAGTTTCCTTCATGATCATACATACAGTAAGAACCCCACCGTCCTCTCAAAATCTTCAAGAGTTAAATCCAGTGACATGTTAAAAAAGGTGATGTTAAAAACATCATGAAAATGTTGTTTATCCAATTAAACAGTTCCATGTAGAAAATCTATTAATAGAATTTGCTGCAATAAGAAATTCAACAAAAAAAATCATATGATCATCTTTAAAGATGTAGAAAAGGGATGCGGGCAGATCACCTGAGGTCAGGAGTTTGAGACCAGCCTGAATAACATGGAGAAACCCTGTCTCTGCTAAAAATACAAAATTAGCCAGGCATGGTGGTGCATGCCTGTAATCCCAGCTACTAGGGAGGCTGAGGCAGGAGAATCGCTTGAAGCTGGGAGGTGGAGGTTGCCGTGAGCCAAGATTGTGCCATTGCACTACAGCCTGGGCAACAAGTGCAAAACTCGGTCTCAAAAAAAAAAAAAAAAGAAAAAAAGAAAAGATGTAGAAAAGGAACATTTGATAAAATTCAGTATCAATTCATAATTTTTTTAAAAAAACCCAGCAAACTAGAAATAGAAGAAAATTTCCTTAACAGGATAAAGTACCTCTACAGAAAACCCAAATCAAATACATGCTTTTAAAGAGTATCACTAAGACAAGAATAACCTAATGTTGCAGTGAAGAGTCTAGCCAGTATAGTAAGATGAAAAATAATTGAAAAGTTAAAAGGATTGGAGTGGAAGAAACAGAATTTTATTTTTTAATTTATTTTTTATTTTTTTACAGACAGATTCTCACCATGTTGCCCAGGCTAGGCTTGAACTCCTGGCCTCCAGTGATCCTCCCAGCTTGGCCTCCAAAATTGCTAGAATTACAGGTAATTTTGAGACACTGTACCCAACCAGAAACAAAATTTTCATTACCCACGTGCTATGACTGTCCTATCTACGTCTGATAGAAAACCCAAGAATCTACAGAAAATTCATAAGCATTTAATAAGTTTAGAAAGACTAATAAATACAAAGCTTCTCAGACAAAAACAGCTGAATTTCTCTATATTAGCCAACAGAAACTGTAACTTGAGAGGGAAAGAAAGGTAAGAGAGAGACTGTAGTAACTAAGAAATTAAGATATTGAGAAACAAATCGAAAAAACATAACTATGACCTTTATAGAAAATATTCTAAGACATTCAAGAGCTAAATTAATGAAGAGATAGTTCCTATTTATGGATAAGATGACTCAATATTATAACAAAGGCATTTTCCTCCAAGGTGCTTTACAGACTTAAATGCAACCCCAAACAAACTGTCAGCGGGGTGTGTTTGTTTTTTCTTTTTCTTTTTTTGTTGGACTTCATACATGGTATATACAATTTACATGGAAGAGAAAGGTCCAAGAATAGTCAGTTCAATCCGGAAGAATATGGTGGGTTGATATGTCCAAACTGTATCAATATTTATTTTAAAACTACAGAAATTCAGGTAGTATGGCATTGAAACAGGAATAGCAGCCCAGATACAGACCTACTCATATGTGGAAAATTGATTTATGACTGAGCAGGCATTTCAGACCAAGGGGAGATAACAAGTTATTCAAAAAATAGCTCTGGAACAAACAGGTATCCTACATGAAATCAGATTGCTACCTCACTCCATATACAAAAGCCAGTTCCAGAAAGATCGAGGAATTAAAGATGAAAGATGAAATGTTAAAACTATTAGAAATATAGATAGAAGAACTCTTTCTGAGGCTAAGGTAGGAAAGAATTTCCTTTTTGCTTTTTGTTTTGTTTTGAGACATGGTCTTGCTCTGTTGTCTAGGCTGGAGTGCAGTGGCCTGGTGCAACCTTGACCTCCCGGGCTCAAGCAACTCCCCCAACTCAGCCTCCCAAGTAGCTGGGACCACAGGTGTCTGTCACCATGGCCAGCTAATATTTCAATTATTTGTAGTAACAAAGTATTGCTACATTGTCCGGGCTGGTTTCAAATTCCTGGGCTCAAGCAGTCCTCCTGCCGTGGCCTCCCAAAGCATTGGGATTACAAGAATGAGCCACCACGCCTGGCCAGAAAAGAATTTCTTAAACAAGAGCCCAAAAGCACAAATAACGACAGAAAAGATGGACACATTGGACTTGACTGGTATTAAGAATGCTATATAAATATGACAAGAGCAGCTACAAATTAAACCCTTTCAGCAATATGAATAACCAACAAAAATAATGACATGCAAAATATAGGAAGTCCTGTTGTACATTTATAGAAAAATACAATTTAGGCCGGGCGCGGTGGCTCAAGCCTGTAATCCTAGCACTTTGGGAGGCCGAGACGGGCGGATCACGAGGTCAGGAGATCGAGACCACGCTGGCTAACACAGTGAAACCCCGTCTCTACTAAAAAATACAAAAAAAACTAGCCGGGCGAGGTGGCGGGCGCCTGTAGTCCCAGCTACTCAGGAGGCTGAGGCAGGAGAATGGCGTGAACCCGGGAGGCGAAGCTTGCAGTGAGCTGAGATCCGGCCACTGCACTCCAGCCTGGGCGACAGAGCAAGGCTCTGTCTCAAAAAAAAAAAAAAAAAAAAGAAAAGAAAAATACATTTTAATAATTAAAAAATAGTCCAAAGCCATGCACTGTCATTTCATAGAAGAAAACAAAAGGTTAAATGCGAAAAGCATTCACTGTAAGTAATGGTGAAATAAAACTCTCCTACCGTGATAGTGTGAGTATAAATGAAGGCAACCACTTTAAAAACTGCCCAGTAAAGGTAAAGATACACATACTTTATCAACCCACAATTCCACTGCTAATTACAATATCCAAGAGAAACTCTTGCACACATGCGTCAGGAGACACGGATAAATGCTTCCAGAGTGGGATTATTTGCAGTACCTCAAATGCCCATGGACGGAGAACAGATAGACTGTGCCACATCCCCTGCTGGAAGACCACATATTGGTAAAAAGAAATTACGGTGACACAAGTCAACAAGAATGAATTTTACACATTCAATGTTGAACCAAAAAAGCAGTCTCAAAAGAATACCTTGATTATTCTACTTAAATAATGGTTTGAACACAGAAAAACTAAGCAGTATGTCATGTAGAAAATAAATATAAGTGGTAAGACATAATATAATGAACAGGAAGGGAGTGGGAGACACCACATTCAGCATAATGATAAACTCTGATAGAGGGGGTTGAAGTAGGAGGTGGGTCTCAGACACCCTACCAGATTGAGGACTAGTTAAAACAGGGCCCAGGTGAAAGCAGCTTTCAATCAGACACGCCCACCAGTGTGCCACGTCAATTTACCATTGCCATGGCAACACCCAGGCGTTACCACCCCTTTCCATGGCAATGACCCAATGATTACTACTTCTCCCTTAGAGATTTCTGCAGGAGCAGCCCTTTAATCTGCATGCAATTAAAAGTGGGTATAAATACGACTGCAAAACTCCCCTCAACTGTTACTCTCTGCCTACAGGGTAGCCTTGCTGTGCAGGGGCAGCAAAGAAGCTGTAACACTGCTTCTTCAGTAAAGCTGTTTTCCTCTCCCTCTGGCTTGTCCTTGAATTCTTTCCTGGGCAAATCCAAGAACTCAGTGGGCTAAGCTCCACTTTGGGGCATCTCTGCTCTGAATCAGGGTAGGTTGGGGAAGGATAACATGAGAGCCTTCAAAGCTATTAGTGACACTCTCTATCTGTAATTGTGGAGGTAGGTACATGAGTTTTTATTATTGCACTATAATAAATACACATATATTATTTAATTTTTCAAAAAAACTGAGAAGATGACATCCTACTTTCAATAAATTTTTATTATATAGGAATATATTTATAGTCAACACCTGCAGAAAAATGTTATTACATATTGATCTCCAATGATGGCAGATTTATTGGTAAATAAGAGAAAAAACTCTTTCCAGTAATCATGAGGTTATGTCATTGCATTATTTTCTTCAGCCATATTCCCATATTACAAAAGCAAATGGAATAATCCAATAGTCTGCACATGAAGGGGAACATTAGACATTTTTATGTCTGATGCTTGAGTCCTTTATGTTACTGTATATTTCATATAAGTATAGTATAATATATCCCTATATATAACATATCCCTATATATATAGTATAATATATCCCTAATTATTTCCAAAATTGCAATAATCAAACTTCACATGGACCAAGAATTCAGGACATTTGCTTGTGGAATGCATATAATGTGCATTTTAATATACAGAGTTAATTTTACTTGAAAGATACCCCAGTGTATTTATAATTTCATCTTTATATAACAGAACAGCTTTGCGGGAACTGGGCTTGAACGGACCGTTGCTTATGGCAGGACACAGAAAGCCTTGGCAACTGCTAGTCAGGAATTTGGCTTCCTAGAGGGGGAGTTCTTTCTGCTGGCAGAGACCACCTCCTACTATATCTTCCTCCAACCCATGCCTTGGTATCGTACTGCACTAACAGAAAGTTTTCTAAAAACATCTCTTCATGTTACCTCCACCCCAAACCATTTAATCACTACTTTTCACTAAAGAGTGTACTAAGGCAACCAAAAGTCAATTCTACGTATCACTCACTACACTGGGAATGGAGACATAATTGACAATCCTGATTCCCCACTGAGGTCACATGTAATTGTGGAAACAAGACATAACTTCATAAAACAGGTAAGATACAAGATAAAGATGGCAAAATATGATGACCTCCAAACATTTAGGATTCCATTCACACATTTCCTATCACTCAGATCATGTGATTCATTCAGTCCACACACATTTATTATGCCTCTACAAAGAAATTAAATTGTAAGTGTTGGCCAGGCGGGAAGGCTCACGTCTATAATCCCAGCACTTTGGGAAGCCAAGGTGGGTGGATCACCTGAGGTCAGGAGTTCGAGACCAGCCTGACCAACATGGTGAAACCCCATCTCTACTAAAAATACAAAATTAGCTGGGTGTGGTGTCGCATGCCTGTAATCCCAGCTGCTTGGGAGGCTGAAGCACGGGAATCGCTTGAACCTGGGAAGTGGAGGTTGCAGTGAGCTGAGATCGTGACATTGCACTCGTACTATAGCCTGGGCGACAAGAGTGAAATTCCGTCTTAAAAAAAATTTTTTTTTAAGTGTCAACAGGCCACTCCTCAGTCCCAGGTACACCAAATTGTACATGTTTGGTGAGAGAAACAAATAACCCAATACGCTATGAAACAGGCTGTAAGAGGAATGTGCAAACAAGATATTTGGGGTGGGAAGTGATGAGTGAGGAGAGACGGAAAGTTGATGAGAAAGAGCAATAGCATGCTAGACCAGGAAATGTGTCCATGGAATCTTAAACCTTTGGGCAGGAAAGAGTCTTGCTGCTGCAAACGTTTCATTATCATTTATTTTCCCAAGAAGCCAGAAAGATGGCAAAAGGTTTCTTTTTAATCCAGGGAAAAAGGACAACTGGGCATCAGACAGCCTTACCCTTCTGTAATCTACAGGTAGAAGTCCCTCCAGAGAGCTACTGAGTGTTCTAGTTATCCAAATGGAATAGATCACCCAGGCAAGAATAAACAGAAATCAATACGGAGATTGTATCTGATAGACGTTAACACAAGATAAAGCAACTCAGAAAGTCACAGACTAGTAAACCAACCTAATGCAGGTGACCAAACCAAACCACAGAAAAGATTAGCTCCTACTATCTGCTAAACTTGAAACGATTCTTTTGGTTTTGTTCATGTTCGTCTAGACCATTACAAAATCTTAAAACAGAACATCAAAATCGCTAATCACTGACAACTGTTTAAACTAGAACACGCTTAACAGCTATAGCACAAGAAAGTATTTAGAGTAGTGTATATTTGCCCAACCTCTGCTTCGACACTAAACACTATAGCTAAACCCAGAACTCTAAGAATTTATGTGGTAATCTTCGCAAGTATCTGAGAGCAAAGAAATACACCCCAACGTTCCATAGTTCTTCAAGCATCAGCCACTCTAAAAGGATAAAGGTTGGGCTTATTAACAAGAGATTCTTGTACTTTGTATACCCTTAGGGTATATGGGTTTGTTTCCGAGGTCTGTGGAGACCCTGGAAACATAAACCAAGCTGTTTATATAGAAGCTATTTTTTGGAGAGGGCTCACAGATTTTTATCATATATTCAAAAATATTCATGAGTCAGAAAAAAATAACCACTTAAAAAACCTTTTAAAAATACCATACTGAGCCAGGCGTGTTGGCTCAGGCCTGTAATCCCAGCATTTTGGGAGGCCGAGGCGGGCAGAACACCTGAGGTCAGGAGTTGGAGACCAGCCTGTCCAACATGGAGAAACCCTGTCTCTACTAAAAAATACAAAAAATTAGCTGGGCATGGTGGTGCATTCCTGTAATCCCAACTACTCGGGAGGCTGAGGCAGGAGAATCACTTGAAACTGGGAGACAGAGGTTGCGGTGGGCCGAGATTGCACCATTGTACTCCAGCCTGGGCAACAAGAATGAAATTTTGTCTCAAAAAAACAAAAAAACAAAAAACAAACAAACACATACTGGTAATACTACTCTGAACATTTTTCAGCCAATGAAACAAATAAAATATATGTATTTCAGAGAAATTGAAAGAAAAATTTCAAGGTTAAGATGATTAACTGTTTTTCTAACTCGAATTGATAGTTTTCTTGGACCAGAGTTAACAAGGGCAAATGGACCTTTACTAAGATCAAGATATTTTACATACATATGAATTTTTAGGGGAAAAATTCTTCAAATTCCTCTCTTAAAAAATACATTTCCTTCTTTTGTATTTTATCAAGTCATTAATCAAAAGTATAATATTAATAACAAATGGTTGATTGGTAAACTTTAATTTCTAGAATATTTAGGAAAAAAGTTAAAGTATTATTTTGAGGCATAAACACGACTATAGTTTAAATTTAAAAAAAAATTCTTTTCAGTTCTTCTTGTATTTCCTGGAACCCGAATTCCTATGGATAACGGTCAAACTCAAATGAATGTCTAACTAAATTCTAGACTGAAGATGGTCATATAAGTAGAGTAGAAACTTCAATTAGCAGACTGTGATGGCTAATTTTATGTGTCAACTTGATTGCACCACAGGGTGCAAATTTAAATGTATTTCTAGATATGTCTGTGAGGGTGTTTGGGGTGAGATGAGCATTTGAACTGGTGGATTTAGTAAGTTGAGTGCCTTCTCCAATGTGGATGAGCTTGATCCAATCTGCTGGGGGCTTGAATAGAATACAAGGTGGAAGAAGGAGGAATTCACCCATTTTCTTGCTGCCTGCCTGCTTGTGCTGAGACATCTGTCGGTCTTTTTCCTGCTCTTGGAGTGGGAATTATACCATCAGCCTTCCTGGGTCCCCAAAAATACAGTTGGCAGATCAGATCGTGGAACTTTTTAGCTTCCATAATCATGTGCACCAATTCCTTATAATAAATCTCCATATACTTCTCTGTGTGTGTGTGTGTGTGTGTGTGTGTGTGTGTGTGTGTGTGTGTGTATCTCCTATTAGGTCTGCTTCTCTGGAGAACCCAGACTAATACACAGACTCCTACTTAAAGAATAGGTCTTGGTTTCATAACAAAAGATTAATGCTGGAGTATACATTCATCAGTGTATTAGGCTGAGATAAAACATTCAAGTTTTGGATATGTCCTTTGGTCAAAGGCATCCTAACCAGAGTGACTCCATCTTGAACAAAGGCCAGATAAGGCCAAATTGGCTGGGTTACATTACCAGGGGGTTGGGCACTCCTGGTCATAAGATACTTACAGTTGAGGGAACGAATTAATGATGCTAACTAAATAAAAACCTAGAACTTATAGAAATGTCCTGACATTTTAAGAACAAAAAGCATTCTTAGTTTAATAGAAGTTTTGCTTTAAAAATAGTAGTACACTCCTAAACTCTTGCTGAAATCAATAGTAACATAGGAAAATAACAATACTAATAGCCTGTCACAGCTGATCACGAGCTTTTGTAATGAAGTTCACTATTCTTAACGTTAATAACCCATATAAGCCAGCATTCCATTTAAGGTAGGGACATTCCTCCTCCTGCTTTCTGAGGCTGCTCTACTCTGTAATAGAGCAGTTGCTAATAAATTGTTTTAAATATATTCTGTGACTTTCCCTGAATTCTTTCCCATGTGAGATTCAAGAACCCGCTCTTGGGGTCTGGACAAGACCTCTTTTCCAGAGACACCTTTATCGGACTTTTGATCATTTGAATAAGAGGGTCCTGACTCAATTACCACCCCTGAAACTCCAACTCAGTAGGTGGACCATGTGGTAAAATGGACACTAGTTCATAACCTTAGTCCAGTCATAGCTGCGTGACCTAGGGTTCCGTGTCACCTTCTCTCTCTCCCATTTTAAAGTAAAGAGTTGAAGAGAATGGTCATGTACATTATAATACAGTTACTATTTCATTTTCTATCTCTTAGGCTAACATACACCACAATGTCGGGGATCCAGGCAAGTGTGCTGAATATAGCACGTGGAGATTTTTACTTACTAAAGGATTTCTATACTCCATTTTGCGTATCCATTATGTGATCTATTGAGTCCTCAGGCTACTTAAACTCATAGAATTAAGCACGTCACAGCATGCTCAGAGGAGAAGCAAGTAGTTCTTACCATCTAGTTCAACCATGGTAACTTTCCTTGTTCTGTCGTAGCCAAAGGGCTTTAGTTTGTCACAGCCAAAGATCTCCTTTAATTCTGCCTGGGGATGCGTGTCACTGGGTTGCCTCATAAAGGATCCTGTAACTTAACTCTCATCCGTAAGGAATGTAGGTTGATTCAAATGTAAGGTTACAACTGGTCCAATAAATATTTCATTCAGGGATGACTATAGTTCTCTCAGAAGACAAAGGGATAGTTGGTTGTTTAAAAATCCAGGGAATGAAACAAGAAAGCCAAAGACAAGATCAGAGTTTACATTTTACCTACTTCCTGTTGAATTCACTTCCTGCTGTCCAGTCTAGGGAGGGCAGGATGAGACCATGATACTGGTCGCAAACATTCAAGAATTGACCCCCATTTTTTTTTTAAAGCAATGAGTGTGTTAAAAAAACTTCAACCAAATTACATGTAAAGGAGTTTAACTAAGCAGTGAACAATTCGCAAATCGGGCAGCCGCCAGAATCAGCAGATTGAGACAGACTGCAGGGATGCCCTGTGGTCAGAACAAATTTACAGACCAAAAAAGAGAGGAGTGACATACAGAAATTCGCAGCAAGCTACAGAAATAGCTGGATTGGTTACATATTGGCATTTGTCTTATTTGAACACAGTTTGAACACTCAGCAATCTGAGTGGTTGAAGTGTGGCCGCTGGCAGTGGCCAAGACTCAGTTACTGTTACAGGCACATACTTCCAAGTTAGGTTTTCAATCTTATCTGCCTATTGAGCTAGGTTACAGTTCGTCCACGAGGACTCAACTGTAGAAGTATGGAGTCCTTCTCAGGCCATATTTAGTTTGCTTTCACAGGTGTTAATCCTGCAAATATCAGTCAAAATAATTTTTAGCAGGAAATCAGAATAAACAACTGACAGCAGATTATGTGATTCATTTTCCTTTCTTACAAATAGGGTCTAGTAAGGCGGGCGAATCATGAGCTCATCCTGGCTAATATGCTGAAATCCCGTCTCTACTAAAAACATAAAAACTGCTGAGCGTAGTGGCGCGCACCTGTAGTCCCAGCTACTCAGGGAGGCTGAGGCAAGAGACTCGCCTGAACCTGGGAGGCGGAGGTTGCAGTGAGCCAAGATGGTGCCACCACACTCCAGGCTGAAGACAGAGTGAAACTCCATCTCAAAAACAAACAAAAAACCACAACCTTGCACTCCTGCACTACAGCAGTCTCCTAATCTTCCTTTATAACTCATCCTCATCTTTCTCTAGTCAATTGTTACATCTAACTTTATATTTTTGGCTGCTTTAATTTTTAGTTCATTTTTTTCCCCTTAGGAATAGGCAACACTTAATAAAATCTTTTTTTTTTTTTATCGTTTTATGGTAACTTCAATTTTCTCTTCCTTGCTCTATTTAAATTTTGTTTCTTCAGCATTCTTCAATCTGTTTCCTATATGTTTGATTATTTTTCCATTTCTCTACAGGAAAAGGCATATTTGAATAGTTTTAAGTACGTTCCATTTGTATCTCCATTTAACCATGAAAAGGGTATACACAGACATCCTGGAAGGTCTTCCTTTAACAACATATTAAATTCAAGAATTTTTATCTCCACTTTGGGAGGCCGAGGCAGGTGGATCACCTGAGGTCAGGAGTTTGAAATCAGCCTGGCCAACATGGTGAAACCTGTCTCTACTAAAAATACAAAAATTAGCCGGGTGTGGTGGTGTGTGCCTGTAATCCCAGCTACTAGGGAGGCTGAGGCAGGAGAATTGCTTGAACCCAGGAGGTGGAGGATGCAGTGAGTCAAAATCGCGTGACTGCACTCCAGCCTGGGCAACAAGAGTGAAACTTCGTCTCAAAATAATAATAATAATAATAATAATTTTTAGCTCAAGATTTTTGTTTAAATAATGTTGAAGTGTAAAAATGGACTTGTTTCACATCAGTGGTGTTATGACGATAAACTAAACTTTAACAAGCAGGACAAAAGGTGAGTTTTTTGCTTGTAAACTCTATCCAGACTCAATAGCAAAAAAAGTTGCACGATGGTGTTTGTACTTTTAAAATTGTCTTAATAGCTGCCCTGCTTTATTTTTGCTTTTATAGTTAAAGAGGAAAAAAAGCTTTTATTTCCTTAATCTCTCTAGACCATGAAACAAAGAGGAAACATTAATGTATTCTCAGCTGGTGCCTTTTTTTTTTTTTTTTAAATGTACTTTCTGCTTTCATAAGCCTGTGTCTTTCTAAAAGCGGCTCCTTGATGAGGTGAAAGAACATTAAAAAAAAAAAAAAAAAAAAAAAAAAAGCCTTTGAGACAGAAGCCTGGGTCCTTGCCCTAATTCTGCCACTTACGAGCTCAGTGATCTTGGGCAAGTTCCTTCAATATCCACCATCAGTTTGCTCACCCATAAAATGGGGTAACTATATCTGCTTTCCCTTCCTCACTTAGTACTTGTAAGGACCAAGCAAAACAATGCAATGGGAAGTTAAACACTGAGCCACTGTGAAACATACTCTATAGTTCCCACTTGCTGATGGTCCACGTTCACAGGCTCATTGAAAAAAAATTCAAGATTTTAAAAAACTTTGCAAGGCTGTCGCTGCTGGATCACCTGAGGTCAGGGGTTCAAGACCACCCTGGCCAATATGGCAAAACCCCGTCTCTACTAAAAAAAATTAGCTGGCCATGATGGCGTACACCTGTAGTCCCAGTTAATCAAGAGGCTGAGACAGAAGAATCGTCTGAACCCAAGAGGCAGAGGTTGTAGTGAGCTGAGACTGTGCCACTGCACTCCAGCCTGGGTGACAGAGTGAGACTTTGTCTCAAAAAACAAACAAGCAGACAAAACTTTACGGCATTATTCACAGTAGCCAAGAGGTGGAAGCAGCCCAAATATCCATTGACAGATAAATGGATAAAGCAATGTGGTCTATACATGTAATAGAATATTACTCGACCTTAAAAAATGATGGAAATTCTGTCACATGGGACAACATAGATGAATCTTGAGGAGATCATGCTGAGATAAGCCAGTCACAGAGGGACAAATACTGAACATGTGGAGATAAAGAGTAGAAAAATAACAGAATGAAAAGGGTGAGAAGGGGGTGCCAGGAGGAGGAAGAGAAGTGGGTTAAAGGGTACAAGCATACAGTAAGATGGAAGGAATCAACTCAGTGTTTGACAGCAGAGTAGGATGACTTGATCACAATGCATTATATACCTGTAAAAAATGTCTTAGGTAACCCATAAATTTGAGCAGACAAAAAAAGGAAAAATATTGTAGCATGGTAGTTGTCAGGGGCTGTGGGGGGTGGGGGGATGAGGAGTTGTTCAGATGATGTAGAGTTTCACATTTGCAAGATGAAAAGGTTCTAGGGATCTGTGGCACAACAGTGTGAAATACTTAATACAATTGTACACTTACGAATGGTTATGAGGATGAAAAAATGCTTGGGCCGTTAAGTAAATTGTGAATTGAGATTTAAAATGAAATTAAACTAAAATAACAGCCTTTGTTGGACCCCACAGTTAGCAATCATCTTGCTAACTTTAGAGACAATCACACTGCTGGTTAACGTAGGCTCTTCCTCCAGAGGGACAGTCACTAACAGTGGGGGCTTATATAATTTGTGCCCTTCTGTGGTCATCAGCACTTCCTTCTCCAGCAGTGCTGGTGTCCACCCATTTGCCATTTGGCCTATGATGCTCTTTTTTTTTTTTTTTTTTTTTTTTTTTTTTTTTTTTTTTTAAAGAGACAGGGTATTGCTCTGTCACCCAGGCTGGAGTATATTGGTGCAGTTATAGCTTATTGTGGCTTCTAACTCCTGGGCTCAAGCAATCCTCCTGCCTCAGCCTTCTGAGTAGCTGGAACTACAGGCATGTACCACCATACCTAACTAATTTTTCTTCTTTTTTGTAGAGATGAGGTCTCACTGTATTGCCCAAGCTGATCTCAAACTCCTGGCCTAAAGCTATTCTCCCACCTCAGCCTCTGAAAGTGCTGAGATTACAGGCATGAGCCACCAAGCCAAGCCTACAGTGCTTTAAGTCTCATAGCTACCACATTACTCAGTGATACACATTTTTAGCAAGACCATTAGACCATGAGCTTCTTGAGGGAGAAACCACATCTAACATCTCCAGTTTCCCTTCCTTAAACTCCTAGCTCGATAGCATAATACCACTCATCAAATGTTTGCTTATTAAACAAATTCTACTTTTTTCCAGAGTTTTCAACATCTTTTATTTGGCCATTGATCAGGCGAAAACTCATAAGAACAGAGAGGGTTCACTGTTTTAAGCTCTGCATAAAAGTGTTCATGTCATTCCTTGTTCATATCTGGTGGAGAAAAAGGGAGGGAAGAATTGCATACTTATAGCTGTGTTTACAATGATACAGCAAAGATACTCAGTTATCGTGCTCTAAGATTAAAAAAAAAAAATAAGCTTGAGCTGCAAAGTTTATAATAATCCTTCCTTAATCCATGTATGGTTTTGAAATAGCCAGAAGTCTATGAGAGCAGCCTAGCCAATACAGTGAAACCCTGTCTCTGCTAAAAATACAAAAATTAGCAGGGCGTGGTGGTGCACGCCTGTAATCCTAGCAACTTGGGAGGCTGAGGCAGGAGAATTGCTTGAACTCGGGGGGCAGAGGCTGCAGTGAGCCGAGATCACGCTGCTGTACTCCAGCCTGGGCGACAGAGATTTTGTCTTAAAACAAAAACAAAAAAAAACCAAAAAACAAAAACAAAAACAAAAAACAGTAGTAGTAAACAGTCCTTACAAGGATTCTGGAACAAGAACAGTTTTAAATCTGGGCAAATCTCAGCCTTCTAGAACTTCCATTAATAAAACCCACAAATCCATGTCAAAGAGCACAGAACCAGATCGAGTATCAGGTTCCTTTTAAAACATGTGATTGTTACCCATAAGAAAATTAAAACTAGCTTAACAGGTAGATTGCCAAGATAAATATAACAATAAATAAACAGACAGCAATGTATAATTTTTTCCCGAATACTTGGTATTACTCAGGAAAGAGCATGTGAGAACAAGAGAGAGTTCAATTGCTCTTGATAACTAAGACAGAGATCTGCACCCGTGCGACTAAGAAGCAGAGAACACATCTCAAAGTTAGAGTACAGAAGACAAGGGCTGTGCCTTCATCACTGGGATGGATGGGGATGCAACCTGACTTGCCACGGCAACTGCTGTGAGATCAAGCAAGTGTGTGAATGCCAGTCACATCCCAGGCAGGTCTGCAATCCCTGGACATCTCAAATCTACCTTACAGCACTCACCACCAAGTGGCAAACAACTAAGCTGATAGTGACCGTGTAAAATAGTGTAAGACCACACCTAACTACAGAAGAGGCAAAGACACTTGTTTGATCACTTCCCATTCAGATTCCTCACTACACCCTGAACTGCTCCACGGCAGGTGCTGTGTGTCCCAGTTTCCTGTGCCCATCACAAGGGCCAGAGTAGGGAAAGACGGGTCTAGGAACCTTGTGCTTTGTAAGTAACAGCTTACTCAATTATCACTGGAATCCTGTGAAACAGAGGTTAGTGTCCTTTTACAAATGGCAAAACTGAGCTTCACCTGTAATTTATCAACAAGACAGGCAGCCAGTCCATGGCAGAGATGGAATCCAAATCCAGGTTTCTGAGTAGTTGCAGTAGAGACTGCATGACCCGTGCCCCTAAAATATTTCCCTTCTGATAATCCACAGGAAAAGATTTGCTGACCCTTCAACAAAGGTTTCAGGTTTGGAGGGATGGAGGTAATGTGAGTGGAAATGGAAAATGCAGAGAAGAAAGGGTTTAAAGGAAAAGACTGGGAGCTCGATTTTAAGTGGGTGGCAGAACCAACAGAGATCCAAAAAGAGGACCTGAGATCCAAGCACTCAGGAGAGAGGCGAAGACCAAAGGGACCAACTACAAGTGACGGCTGAAGCCTGGAGAAGGATGGCAGAGCAGAAGGGAAGACGGCAGTGGTTTAAAGCTCGCTCTGGAGGTGAAACTCTTTACTCAAAGGAAAAGGCACATAAAGGTCCCAATACATAAAATACGTGTGACTGGGCACAGTGGCTTATGCCCGTAATCCCAGTACTTTGGGAGGCTGAGGTGGGTGGATCACCTGAGGACAGGAGTTTGAGACCAGCCTGTTCAAGAGGGTGAAACCCCATCTCTACTAAAAATACAAAAAATTACCTGGGCGCGATGGCATGCGCCTGTAATCCCAGCTACTTGGAAGGCTGAGGCAGGAGAATGACTTGAACCTAGGAGGCGGAAATTGCAGTCATCTGAGATCATGCCACTGCAATCTAGCCTGGCCAATAAGAGCAAAACCCCACGTCAAAACAAAACAAAACAAAACAAAGCATGTGAAAGTAGCACTGTTCTGGCTGAATCCTGGATACAATGCGCAGACCACAGCCGGCTGGGCATTCCCCAAGCCTCTGCAGTGACTCCAGAAAAATCCATGGATCTCTTGGGGCTCTACAGAGCTCAGTCTGGAAACCAATGGCATGCCTAAAGCAACAAACATCAGGAGGCCAAGGCCCGAGCATTTAGTTGAATGGACTTCCACATTTCAGGTGAGGGAACAAAAAGCTGAAACAGAAGGGACTGAACAGGAACCACCGGAGTGGTAGTAGGAGTGGACTTTGTGTGTAGCCAGCACCTGCAGGACAAAAGTGACTTACCAGAGAAGAAAAACAAATTGAGGTTTGCAGAGATGTTAAGGGAAGGCTCAATAAAAGGTCAGTGGCTTTGTGATTAGGAAGTCACTAGAGACCCTCAGTAAAGAGATGGAGACAGAAATCAGTTTCATGGGGTTAAAGAGTAAGTAGGGAAGAAATTGGAGCAGGAGAATAAAGCCTGGGGTGATAAGGTTGGCAGTAGAAAGAAGGAAAAAAAAAAATAGGATAGAAGGGATGACAGTGTTGTTTATTTCACAAGGCATGGAGACATTTCTTCTTCCAAAGGGGTAAGGAAGAAAAAAGATGAATGTGGCAGGTTGTTTGCAGAAAGTGGTTGCAACATATCCCACCTGAATCCACACCCTTGGTAATTCCCATTTGACTCCAGGCTTAGCCCTGCGACTTGCTTTGGCCAATGGGACATTAGCAAACATGACACAAGTGGAGAGGTGATTATCACCCCCCTTGGAGCTTGCTCTCTCACGAAGTAGCCCTGAGACCAGCATGCGAACCCTAGCCAGCCTGTTGGAGGATGAACAACCATATGGAGGAGAACCAGATACCCATGCTGACAGCTATCAGCCTCCAGACACATGTAACAAGCCATCCCAGGTCACCTGGTCACCAACTAACCGGACAGCTGGCCAAGGATGTGTGGCAGAGAATTGTAACCTAAATAAAATGGTGACTTAACACCACTAGGCTGAGATTTGTTCGTTTTGCAGCAAGAACTTCGAGAGTAAGGATTTTGCTAACAGTGTAGTCATCAATGCTGTATGTATTGTATGGTCATGACTGCTCAAATAATTTCAACATGCTTAAAGAGGCTGGGCACAGTCGCTGACACCTGTAATTCTAGCACTTTGGGAGGCCGAGGCGGGCAGATCACTTGAGGTCAGGAGTTTGAGAACAGCCTGGCCAACATGGTAAAACCCCATCTCTACTTAAAATACAAAAATTAGCCCACGTGGTGGCAGGGGCCTGCAATCCCAGCTACTCCGGAGGCTGAGGCAGGAGAATTGCTTGAACCTGGGAGGCAGAGGTTGCAGTGAGCCAAGATGGTGGTGCCACTGCACTCCAATTTGGGCAACAGAGCGAGATTCTATCTCAAAAAAAAAAATGCTCAAAGATACAAGTTTTGCCTTTTCCTTTTATATCTTTCAAATTGTCTATAATGAGCAGCGATTGGGCATTAAGTGCTATTACTGTTGTCATCATTAATATTATCATCAATTAACATTAGCGGTGAGTAGAAGAATGACAGTACCAATGTGTGTGATTGTTACCTACCCAGTCATAAGTATATGTCAACAGGGAAGAGAAGCCTAACACAGGTACAGCGGGCTTCTGCATATTTCTTCTTTATCACACGTAGAAAAACGCCATCTAAGCTAATGCATATTTGAACAATACACAAACTAATGCTGCTGGAAATTAGACCTATTCAGCCAGTTTTCTAACTCTACTTGAAAGGTATATGCTATAAGCAAAGAGTTGACAATTTTTTAATGCAAGAAGCATGAAAATGTACATTGTGAAAATAATTTCAGCCTAAAATATTTTTCGTAAGAATGTGTGACATATTTTGTGCTTGTGTTTTTCATAAGATATTGCTGCTGGATTTTTATCTTAAAATTTTTTTGGAGACGGAGTCTTGCTCTGTCACCTAGACTGGAGTGCAGTGGTGTGATCTCAGCTCACTGCAACCTCTGCCTCCTGGGTTCCAGTGATTCTCCTGCCTCAGTTTCCCTGTAGTTGGGATTATAGGTGCCCACAACCACGCCTGGCTAATTTTTGTATTTTTAGTAGAGATGGGGTTTCATCATGTTGGCCAGGCTGGTCTCAAACTCCTGACCTCGTGATCCGCCTGCCTTGGCCTCCCAAAGTGCTGGGATTACAGGCATGAGCCACCGCGTCCGGCCAACACATTTCTTTTCCTCTGTAAGTAGCCCTCTAGTTTCACACCTGCCATGTATTCTTTGGATTCTCCAGTAGTCTATCTTGTAGGTTTAAGAACATATGCATTGTAGACATACGTGTATATTTCTCTCCTACCTCCCACATAATGTTCGCAGTAAGACATATTTTTAAAACATGTTTAATATTTTTTTGAAATAAAAAAACTATCTTCAGGCTGATGGGACATAAAGATGTTCATGTTTCTTCTTTCTTCTTCAAAGGCTAGTTAGGGGAATTCTCTCAATCTGTAAGGCATTTATGAACTAAGGCAAGATGAGAAATATTTTTTCTTTTTTGTAGTATGTTTATTGAAAACTATTGGGAATGAAACACGGTCAACAGAACTAATGCTTCCTCCTGAAAATATGTTTTTAGAAAAAGTATAAGCCCACAGATACAAAGAACAGGAAACCAGATGAGAGTATGTGGAAACATAGAATATAGAACGCAACGAACAAGCAGTAATTAGCAGAGTAGAAAGAGTTAGAATGAGAGTACCTGCAAGAGGCAGGCAGGAGGGCTAAGGAGTAGAAAGCCTATTGCAGCTGCATGGCTCTGGCAAGGACGAGGAACTGGAGGTTCCAGGCACCTCTGAAGGAAGAAGTATGGCTGGGGCTGAAAATAGCACTGACTGGACATTGGACTTATCAGAATCCATTTTCTCTCTCCCCTCACTTCCGGAAGACCAAAGGTTTTTCTCTGGAGAGGATGACCGGGAGATTTCAGACAATCAGAGGGACAGCTGAGAGTAAAGGCGAGTGACATACTGAACATAGGAGGATTAAATAATTTTAAGATCTCCATCCTAAGTGATGAAACTCTAGCCACCTTTTCCTGGACTACTGCCAGAAGCCTGTGACCGGTCCAACAGAGCCAGACAGGAGGCTGGGGGAGCCCTGTCTGGGGCATTGGCCAGATTAAAAGATAATGGTGCCCCCTCCCACCAGTTTTTCGGTCCCTCCCCAATTACCCTATACGAGATGACCTGTCAAGAAGCTTTGCCACTGCATTTAGAGCTTCCGATCAGCTTAACAATGTCTTCCTCTTAATTATGAATAGATGATCAAAAATTAAACATTTGAACCTTGTCCAGAGTCAGACAGAGTCTCGGCCCAGCTGACGGCCTTTCTGGAAACTTCAAGTCTTCAGGCTTTCTTTTAGTCAAGATAAATGATAAGCCGGACTTGTTGAAAGTAGAGAAGTTTGATAGGTCAAAACTGAATGAACTCCAGGGCATAGTGGCTTGCACCTGTAATCCCAGCACTTTGGGAGGTCGAGGCAAGAGGATTACTTGACCCCAGCAGTTCGAGACCAGCCTGGGCAACATAAGGAGACCTTGTCTCTACATTTTTTTTTCCTGGAGACAGAGTTTCACTCTTGTTGCCCAGGCTAGAGTGCGATGGCATGACCTCGGCTTACTGCAACCTCTGCCTCCCAGGTGCAAGTGATTCTTCTGCCTCAGCGTCCGGGGTAGCTGGGATTATAAGTGCACACCACCACACCCAGCTATTTGTTTTTTGTATTTTTCGTAGAGACGGGGTTTCACCACATTGGCCAGGCTGGTCTTGAACCCCTGACCTCAGGCGATCTACCTACCTCGGCCTCCCAAAGCACTGGGATTACATAAAACTTTAAAAAAATGTTAGCAAGGCATGGGGGCGCATGCCTGTGGTCCCAGCTATTCTGGAGGCTGAGGTGGGAGGATTGCTTGAGCCCAGGAGCTTGAGGATGCAGTGAGCCACTGCAACTTCAGCCTGGGCAACAGAGTAAGACCTTGTTTAAAAAATAATAATAATAAACAAACCTGAAGAAAACAAGTACTGAAGAAAAAACACTCCTCCCTTCAAGGAAAAAATTTGCATCATAATATCATCCCTAAAGAACCTTGTAGACTCTGCAGTTTTGGCAGAGTCTGTATCTGATCAGTCTGTATCTGATGACATGTGATCCAGCAGGAGAAAGAATGTTTTCAAACATCGTGAAACTGGGATTTCCTCCCAAGAGCAAATTTCAGCACTGCCTGAGCATCTTGATTTTAGGCTTGTGTTCTGTAAACCTATATGTAAGAGATTTTCAACATCTTCTCATGTCTTCTCACCTATACTCCCTAGCTAAGAAGTTGGGGGTATGGTCAGGCACAGTGGCTCATGCTTGTAATCCCAGCACTTCAGGAGGCCAAGGTGGGCAGATCACTTGAGGTCAGGAGTTCAAGACCAGCCTGGCCAACATGGTGAAACCCTGTCTCTACTAAAAATACAAAAATTAGCCGGGCACGATGGTGCGCACGTGTATTCCCTGCTACCCCGGGAGGCAGGAGAACTGCTTGACCCCGGGAGGCAGAGGCTGCAGTGGACTGAGATCGTGCCATTGCACTCCAGCCTGGGTGACAGAGTGAGACCCCATCTCAAAACAAAACAAACAAAAAAACAAGTCAGGATAGTGAATGTTTCCTTAAGTTCATTTGAAAACTTCTCGTTGGTGTATAAATTCCAAATAGCAGTCAATAATTTCTCCACTGATGACCTTTGTGTAGGTAGTCCTTGCACTTCCCACAGGAAAACCCAGTTTTAACCCTCTACAATAGGTGCTTCCAATTCATAATCTTCATGAAGTTGCATGCTTTTGCAGCTTCTTACAGTTTATTTTCACTTCAAATATACCAATGAAATAATAAATATAGTCATTAAAAATCAAACATTTGAAGAAAGTCTCCATTATGTAAAAGTAACATCAAATATTTAAAAAGCTTGAAAAACAGTGACAGTACAGGAAACTCTAAGAAAATTAGTATCTTAAGAGACATAAGAGAAAATATTATGGCTATGGAATACAAACAAGAAGCTATAAATGAAGAAAAGAAGAAAGCTCTTGGAAATTAGACATTTTGACAAATATAATTTTAGCAGATGGGTTAGAAGTTGGGAAAAATTCAGGTACAACAAAAAGATGGAGAAAAACGATTACAGAGGGGCTCAAATCAAATACCTCACAAACCAGAGAGCCAATGAAAAGAGGAAAATATAGGGGAAGAAATTATTCCAAAAAAAAAAAAAAAGACGGTTTCCAGAACTGAACTAATCAGCCCTTCACAATGAATGTATGAGAAGCCGAGTACAATACACAAAAAGGCACAAACCAAGGCATGTCATGTCAAAATGTCAAAATACCAAAGGAAGAACAGTTCTCAAAATATTAGAGAATTTTAAAAACCAAAAATCACACTTAAAGACAGAACAGGCCGGGCATGGCGGGTCACATCTATAACCCTAGCACTTTGGGAGGCCAAGGCAGGTGAATCATTTAAGGCCAGGACTTTAAGACCAGGCTGGGAAACATGTAGAAACCCCGTCTCTAGTAAAAATACAAAAATTATCTGGGTGTGGTGGCACGTGCCTGTAATGCTAGCTACTCAGGAGGCTGAGGTGCGAGAATCACCTGAACCCGGGAGGTGGAGCTGCACTGAGCAAAAAAAAAAAAAAAAAAAAAGAGAAAGACAGAACAGCAGGGCTGGACTTTAGAAGACCATGAAGTAAACCTTCACAAATCTGAAGAAAAATGTTTTTCATTCTTGAATACTATAACCAGCCAATTTGTTAATTAAATGTGAAGGTAGAGTAAAGACATTTTCTCAAGAAACTAACCTTTCTCTGGAAGGTTCTATGTTTTCTTGCCGTGGAGCCTTTACTTATACTGACTGTTATATACATTGTATTCCAGGGTCTGGGAGGCATTTCTCACTTCATATCCCCCTTTGTAACTTCAAGAGCCAAACTTAATCTCTCCATCCTGTAAGGCAGCATTCCTCCACCTTTTTGGCACCAAGGAAAACAGTTTTTCCATGGACTGGGGTCTGGGGATGGTTTCGGGATGAGTCAAGCACATTACATTGATTGTGCATTTTATTTCTGTTATTATTACATTGTAAAATATAATGAAACAATTCTACAACTTACCATGACGTAGAATCCGTGGGACCCTGAGCTTGTTTTCCTGCAACTAGATGGTCCCATTTAGGGGCAATGGGAAACAGTGACAGATCGTCAGGCATTAGATTCTCATGAGGAGTGCGCAAGCTCACAAAAGGGTTTGTGATCCCTCTCATGCACAGCTCACAAAAGGGTTTGCACTCCTGTGAGAATCTAATGCTGCCATTGATCTGACGGGAGGTGGAGCTCAGGTGGTTATGTGAGCAGTGGGGAGTGGCTGTAAATATAGATGAAGCTTCCTTTCTGGATGCTGCTGTTCACCTCCTGCTGTGTAGCCTGGTTCCTAACAGAACACGGACCCCTACTGTGAGGTCTACTTTTAAGCCACCACCTCCTCAAAGAAGGATTTTCTGTTCCTGCCAGTAGGATGCAGTCTAAACCTGGGTGCTCATAGACCTCTCTAACCCTCCCTTCCCCACAATGTATTGTATTCCACCTTTTATGACCACGACTTTCTCCTGAAACAATGGAAGCTTCTCACATGCAAAAGACCTGCCTATTTCTTCTTTGTGGCTCTGGCCTTGCAGTCCCTTCTACTCACCAAATGGGTCTCACATTTTCTTTAATATAGGAGATACTCAATGATAAAAGAACAATGGACTCAAGATTGAAGGTTATTCTATTCGGCTAAGAAGATCACATTGAGTCCATCGTTGCTTTTTTTGTTTTTTGTTTGTTTTTGACAGAGTCTGGCTCTGTTGCCCATGTGAGAGCAAGAGATCTCAGCTCACTGCAACCTCTCCCTCCCAGTGTCAAGTGATTCTACTGCCTCAGCCTCCCAAGTAGCTGGGATTACAGGCATGTGCCAACAAACCCAGCTAATTTTTGTATTTTTAGTAGAGATGGGGTTTCACCATGTTGCCCAAGATGGTCTCAAACTCCTGACCTCAGGTGATCCACTTGCCTTGGCCTCCCAAAGTGCTGGGATTACAGGCATGAGCCATCATGCCCGGCTGAATCTATCTTATCTCTGCTTCAATTCCTTCTACATCCAGATTTCCCAACTCAGAGTCTCTGCATATAGGGCAGAAGACAGCGTTTTTTGAGAATTAAAGGAGAAAAGAAGAAAATTATTATTTCAATTAAAAAGAGATGATCAGGTGACCCAGCAATTTCACTCCAAAGTACATACATATGTGAAATGAAAACATATGCCCACACACACAGAAAATATATACAGGAATGTTCATACTAGCATTATGCACAATACCTAAACAGTGGAAACAACCGAGATGTCCAAAGGCAGCCACCCACAAAAGACCACCTATTGTAAGATTCCATTTATATGCAATATCCACAATAGACGAATCTGTAGAAAAAAAAGCTGAATAGTGGTTCTAGGCCTGGGGACGGGGGTGGTTGGGGAAAAAGGAGAGTGACTGCTGACAGGCTTGGAATGTATGGGGCAATGAGAATGGTCTACAACTGATTATAGTGATGGTTGAACACCTCTGAACATACTAAAAACCATTGAATTATACACTTCAAATGGGTGAATTATATCTCAATCAAGTTGTTTTCAAAGAGAAGATCAACATGGGAATAAATTAGATTCATATATGACTTGTCTTTAAGGTAATATCAGAGAGCACAAACTGAAAAACCAGGATTTGCCAAGTATGCCATAACTGCACAATTTCAAAACACACATTGGGAACCAGAAAACACCACGTTAAAAAACAATGTCATGTCAGTTGGTATGTATTGGCCTCAAAATTAACATCTAATCTGTTCACTGCAGAGTTTAGTCATTAAGAAAAGCCTTAACAAAGTGGTAGCGGAGAGTATTAGGTTTATTGACAGCACAGAGTACTTCGTTATATAACCTTTTGCAGGTCACTTACATTTTAAAAGACAGTATCTCTAGTCTCACTTCTTGCTAATCACGTTCTTTCATAGAGGTATTATTAGGCAATTAGTGGATAATGTGTTTGTATTTATACAGGACCAGGTCTGCTAAGGTCATCGGCACAGACTTATTTATTACATGTGATCTGTAAGGTGAGTAAAAGCACTGACTTGTAAAGTCCTTCTGTTTGAGAGATGCTTTGATGGTTATAAAGTAAATGTAGAAAATGTCTGATTCTTCCAAAATGGCTGTGCAAAGTGTTTTTAACTATTTAAAGTTAAATAGCGTGAGTTGTTATGTTTTTAAACTTTAAGGCTTCATTTTGAAGGTTTCATAAAGGCACAATGATATTTTGGCAAAGAATGAGGCTATTTTAATAGATAAAGGTAAAAATTTATAGAGGGAGCTAGCACTCTACAATCCCTATTTTGCATTATTTCTTCAAGAATATTGGGATTAATAAACCAGACCTACCAAACCATGATTTTAATATAAAGGAAAATTCAATCCTCATCTTTGTATTTTTCAGACACATTTAAATTCTCACTTACCCTCGTGTATGTCATTTGAATATATCAAAGGTTTAAGATATTGACCTAATTTTAAAGAAAAAATATAAACTACTTAAAAAAATTTTTGTGGGTACATAGATGTATATATTTATGAGGTAGATGAGATGGTTTGATACAGGCATGCAATATGAAATAAGCATACCATGGAGAATGTGGTATCCATCCCCTGAAGCATTTATCCTGTGAGCTACAAACAGTCCAATTACATTCTTTATTTAAAAATATACAATTAAGTTATTATTGACTTTAGTCACCCTATTGTGCTATCATATAGGTTTAATTCATTCGTTCTATTTTTTTTTTTTTGGTACCCATTAACCATTCCTATCTCACCCATTAAATAAACTATCTGTCATTAAACACAGGAAATAGTTTTTCAATTATTTTGCCTCTGTTTTAAAGTCTCTTCATTTTCTTTTGTCTTCTACATCATTCCTAACTATCAACTTTTTAGGCAGTAGAACAAGTAACATGACCCTGGTTTGATTTAGGAGCAACATTTCGATCCATGCTTGGTTGAAATATATTTTAAAAGGTCTTTGCAGCAGTGTCATTTAACTCATGACGTAGCCACAGAGTCAGGAACAAAAATGCCCCAATTAGATAACAATTGAGAACCAAACCTACAGTCTATTGGGCTGTATCATGATGGGACATGAGCCCGAGAAACTGTTCAATTTTGGTATGTGAAACTTACATGAATAAATTAGCCACAAATAGAACAATCTTATTTTCAGAATACAAATTGTAGTTTTTTCTTACTTTTCTTTACACACAATGCAAAATATAGAATATAGAATTCAGACTCTCAGCTGCAACCTATATTAACTACAGTGCTGACTGTCATACATTATTTAATGTTCTTCATTATTTCATTTCAACTTCACAATGTTCTAAGTGGCTAACATTGGTAGAGCAGATTCGTTGTTGGCAACTGGGCCACATCCAGTTTTACCAGTTTCCACCATCACAAAACCCTCCCTGCATCTGCTATTTATGAACTGCCTTTCAGAGAAGACTGTCAGTCCTGGAGAAAATTTCCCTGCCAGTTGAGGTAAGAACATCATTCTGATATACAGAAGTACTGCTTTTTAGAAGTCAAGGTCTCCTGGCAGTTCCTCAGTAGACTAGGATGGCAGCCGCGCTAGAGGTCATGAATAATGTATTACATAAGGGCTGTCCATGCATTCAAACCAGAATCTCCTAACCACAATTCCCATAGCAACACACATAGATTCTACTCATCTCAGAGATGAAGCAGCCAGCAGAAATGCTATCCTGGTATTTCTAGCACGATCAACAAGGCACTTAGCCTTTTTCAAAACAAGTTTTTCAAAGGAAAATCAACAACCATGTTAAAATAGGTTCATTGGGAAGCGACTGAGTATCCCAAAAACCAAGCTACCTTCAACTCGAACAATCTATGCCTTAGAAATCGCCACTATTCCAAGGACAGCATGGGAAAAAGAATTCAAATCGTTGCAATGAGTTAAATGAGACAAGACCTGAGATAAATCCTGGAACTATCTATTTCATAGCTGCTTTGCAGTCTCCCTTCCATATATACACACTTTATCCTGCAGAAGAACATGTTCTAAGAGAAGAAACTTCTAAAAATCAATAAAATCCTCTGTTGCTCTTTGAAAAGCATAATGTAATCAATTTTGAAAGTAAGAGGATACTAATATAAAACACCTATGAAGTAAAATTCAGGGGAAAAACTGTTCAAGTCTAAGAAAATAAACAATAGCTTGAAGTCAGTCTGTTTTTTTTTTTTTTTTTTTTTTTTTTCTTAACAGAGATATAATTTACTGGGGAAATGAAGTAAAATGTGTTGATATTAGGTGCCGTTTTTCCTCTTTGCACATTCAGGGATCCTTTCGTACGTGTCCAAATAAGCCATCCACCCACAGAAACGAGTTGCTTGGATTATAAAACAACATAGACGACCAGTCTTACACAACACACTTCCCTTTTCTACTAAGGGAAGAAACTAGGCTCCATTTCTTGTACCTTTCTAAAACCCGACGATGAAATGCTCTAATAGATCAAACAAGCTTTAGGGGAAACTTCCACAGGTGGTCTATCAGGGGCACAGCACAACTTGCAAAGAAAGATCTTGGCAGGCAGGAAATGATTTTACCTTTGCTTTTTCCAACTGTGCCTGGGCCTGCCGCTCCGCTTCTCTGCGCACTGCTTCCCGGTCCTCCTCCAGAGATACATCGGAATCGGATGGACGGCTAGTGTAGGAGTCTGCCGAACCCTGGAGAGGAAAATGTACATTTTAAAGTAGATTCAATCTATGATGTTTGCATTGGAAAAGTCTCATCGACACAGCAGTTAGCTTCCCGGATTGTGCTATACGTTCCTGAAAAGAGGAGAAAATAATTCATTTTGCAGCAACCTATCTAGAAAACCATGCTCTGATTTGCAGACATTCAATAGAATAGTTGTGTCTACTGAGTTGCCATTCCTTCCTAAGCTTTATATTCAAAAAAACCACCCTTCCTGGAAGCCAGAACAAGTTGCTTTTATAATTAAACAGCTTGATGGTGCAGTGCAGAACTGAAGGACAACGATGGGTTTCAAGGATAGCTTCAAGAACAATCTACATGCTAAAGCAGGTATTTAAAACCAGAAAGACATTAAGCCTAACAAAAACATGAAAGAAAGTCTGAGTTATCAACTTGAACTCTCCCAAATGTCACTACCATGACATGATTCCCACTTTAATCTGAAGAATCCTTGTTTACCTTTTTATACACCTGCTGTTTTCTCTGATAAAACTGTAAGATACTAGCAGCTAACTTCACTCCATCTTCCAGCAACACATTTTAAAATACCTTTACCTAGATTTAATAAAAAGCCGTCTACAGAAAACACCTGCCTGGGATAGCTCATCTGGCAATTAATCATAACACAGGGAAAGGAGCTCAAAAAACGAGATGAATCTCCCTAGCTTCCCTCTCTTGCAATCTTGATCCGATTAACCAAATCAAACCACCCTCTCTACCTGCACTCACTGCAACAACAGAAAAGCAGAACACAATAACCTCTCCCCCCAAACGAAAGCCCTTGCGCTTACACAGATATCAGAATTCTTCAGCCTTCCTCCCTTGGCTCTTTTCAGAAGCCTGATCCAGGTGGCCTTCATGAGCCAGACAGCGCCTTTATCGTCCGCAGCTGCAGCCCCGGGCACAGGTTCTCAGTGCGCGCTGAGCCCCGGAGAACCCCAGCTCCTTTCCTATCCATGCTCTGGGCAAGCCCCTCTGCTCCGTCCCTTTCTGCCTCCGGGGCTTTCACTCCCTGCCCCAGAGGACTCCCATCCAGGGAAATTCTTATTTTCCCTTTCCAGGAGGGGCTGAAAACACACACTCGAGTGCTTTATATTTCTTTAAAAATAAAGAAGACTTCAAGTGCATTCAGAAGCCGGGCATCAACTCGTTCTAAACTTAATGCATCTCATAACCCTAAACATTCTCTTCCCTGCGCTCAAATTGTTAAAGGAAATTAGTTGTAAAAGAATCGCAGGAAAAAAAAAAAAAAAAACTAGTGCAAAAACGTATGCAGTGACATTTGCAAGTGCAAAGTTCAAGCCTTATCTTTGGAGATCTCGAGGGGAAGGGGGGAGGCGGAGGGAGGAGGACGCACTCCCACACTGGGCATGCTCCATATGTCGCCTTTTTACGCAGATGCTCACATCACACTGTTAGTCTATGTCAAATTGCCATTTTACATCCGAAGTGTAAACAGCTGGAAAGGTCTCTTCGGTTCTATAGTAACCGGGCTCGTGGTATGTGTGTCTGTTTCTGTTTCAGATGAAACCTTCTCTCAAAAACAAAGCATGAGATCGTTTCCTTTAATAATCCCTTTCCATTACCTGCTCCAGAAACTGTGTCCTATGCTGAAAGCAGGTTCACAGGTAGTAAATATCATATGCAATATTGCATAGCAAAAATCAAATAATGCTCATCAGTCATAATATAACACAGTTCTTTATTGCTTGTGACTTTCCAAACAAGATGCGAGAGAGAGACGTGGCCATTTAATTAGGACATGAAAGTAATCACAGCTCTATAAAGCAATGAGTTTAACGGAGCTCAAAATGACTTCGAACTGCTTCTCCAACTGAGAAACTACCATTTGAAATAAAGCCACTGGCATAAACAGCAATGTGAATTGTTATAACCATACTTACAAAGAAATTTCAAAGCTTGGTTAATTTATTAGTTGGAGTTAAAATTCACAGAATAATTGAGTCCCAACTCTGCTTGTAGATGAGGGGAGTGAGGCTGAAGAAGGAAAGACACTAAAGTTATTAATTTCCTGTACTAATGAAATTGCATTTTCAAAGTTTACTTGTAAAGAAATACACTTTGTTTTCTTGACATAAACAAAATGCTATCACTGTAGTCTAAACTGCATTTGTTTGAGGGTGGTGGGAGAAGATTTTGTACAAATAAAAATGAAAAAAAAATGTGTTCTTAAGAATACTTAAGAACCACGGCTGGGTGCAATGGCTCACGACTGTAATCCTAGCACTTTGGGAGGCCGAAGTGGGAGGACTGCTTGAGCCCATGAGTTCGAGACCAGCCTGGGCAACATAGAGAGACCCCCCCATCTCAAAAAATCTTCCTCCCTCCCCACTTGGCACTCTGCACTAATATAATCTTCAAGAGCCAAATGCTAGAAACACATAGAATAGGGGTTTCAGAATGAAAGTTAGTGATTAATTGTACCTCCATTGTGGTATCTTGATGTAAATTAACAGATCACCTATTGCTATGATGTGAATGTAAAATGCGTGGCGGGCAAATTTACAAAGGAGAAATGAGTGTGTCAACACAGACACACCTGGTAGGGGATTCCTGATCTTCCTAGAGGACTTCTTACAGTAATAGTAGCACAGTAGAAAATTACCAGGAAGCATAATTATACTCCATAAGGGACCCTTGTTCCCACTGTCACCAGTCTTGCCATGTTAGAGCCAATCACCCCACTACAGGTTCAGGTCACACCTCAATGAAAAGACGAAGCTTCTATCAGTAGGAACCCAGCAATGACAGGAAGTACATAAAGATAGGGTCGCATAACACCCACACATAATTTTGTGCGGTCTCATTCCCTTTTAAATATAATATGATATAAAAAGTCCTTTGCTAATATTCAGATGGAGCTTTTACATTGCATAGTCACTTTGAGACCTGTTTCCAGGTTTAAATAGCAGTTAAAAACAAAAATCTCTTCAATGACTTTTGGCAATGCCTTGACTATTTTATAATACAGGATGTATTGATCTTTAGAGTAGTTCGCAGAAGCTTAGAAAGAGCCGGATTAGTTTCATTCCTTGTATCTCTGATAGTACATACTTTCACACACAAACAATTTTTTTTTTTTTTTTTTTTTGAGACAAGGTCTCACTGTCACCCAGGCTTGATAGAGTGCAGTGGTGCAATTATGGCTCACTGCAGCCTTGACCTCCTTGGCAAAAGTGATCCTCCCACTTCAGCCTCCCAAGTGGCTGGGAATATAGGCATGTGCTCCCATTCCTAGCTAATTTTTAAATTATTTTTTGTAGAGATGGGTCTCACTATGTTGCCCAGGCTGACTGGTCTCAAACTCCTGGGCTCAAGCAATCCTCCCCCCTCAGCCTCCCAACGTGTTGGGATTACAGGTGTAAGCCACCTCACCCAGCCTCAAAATATTTTTCATTATAGAAGTTATATGCACCCAGCATTGAAAGAGACACAAATAACCATCCCCTGAAAGTCTCCCATACAAAGACAGCCACAGTCAAATAGTAGCAAGTTTCATTCTCTGGAGCTGTTGCATGTTTGAAAGTCACCCTCCTGACATATGCCTTACAGTTAATCTCCTTTCTTCTGGGAGTGTGGATTTATGCAGTTAGAAGTGATATATCTAATTAAGCTTTTGCCTTTGGAACCATATGGACTTTCTGGGTCATCGTGCCTCAAGTCGTCTTCAGTCGGGAACAGCTGGCGGTCATTTCCATAACTCCAGAATAGGTTCATTACAAGATGTACCCTTGATCTCTACGGCTGTTAACAACGTGATTAGCTGGTCTTTTGCAGTGTTTGTCCTTGCCGGTGCATCACATTTCAGCTACCCAGTGTTCCTTTTCTACATCTTAATACCTGCATTTCTATTTGGACATTTCCAAAAGTGTAACTTGTACTACTATGTACTAATAGTTCCTCCCAGGATCATCACCTTTTATCCTCAGAGCTCTCACTTTGTGGGTTCATTGCTCATAGGAAAATTCCATATCGTTGGATTAATTTATGCTTTTATCTACTCTTCAGTTTCTTTTTCCACTTTTATGTCTAATGTTCACACAAGAAAGCGTTACCCTTTTTTTCTTTTCTTTTTTTTTTTTTTTTTTTTTTTTGAGATAGTCTCACTCCAGCCCAGGCTGGAGTGCAGTGGCTCAATCTCGGCCCACTGTAACCTCTGCCTCCTGGATTCATGTGATTCTCCTGCCTCAGCCTCCCAAGTAGCTGAAATTACAGGCGTGTGACACCACTCCCAGCTAATTTTTGTATTTTCAGTAGAGACACGGTTTTGCCATGTTGGCCAGTCTGGTCTTGAACTCCCAATCTCAGGTTATCTGCCCACCTCGGCCTCCCAAAGTGCTGGGATTACTGGCTTGCGCCACTACGCCTGGCCACCCTTTTTCTTTAATACTTTAAAAAATTTATATAGTTTGCTGTTTTGATGCTATACTCTGCTGTTTCACAGTCATCTATATTTTCAGCATCAGTATTTTGGAGCGTTCTTATATTTTTCTCTTTTAAAGCCCAAAGGATAAGAGTTGTAAGCCTATTTCATAGCGGCATCTTGGATCCTAAATTGTGTCTGTGTCTTCTCCTGCTGCAGGAAATCTTTATATGAAGCCTTAAATCCACATTCTTGAGCAAAATCAACTTTTTATGTATCCAAAAGCCAGTCTGATTCTAGACAAAGTTGTAACTCATCAAAATCCTCAAGATTTTAGACCCCCTCCTCATGCATAGGATGATGCTAACCCAATGGCAAATTCATTGCCTACTGGTCAGGCCCACATCTTTTAAAATAAAGCAAAATGGGACCAGGCATGGTGGCTCACGCCTGTAATCCCAGCACTTTGGGAAGCCAAGGTGGGTGGATAACCTGAGGTCAGGAGTTTGAGACCAGCCTGACCAACATGGTGAAACCCTGTCTCTACTAAAAATACAAAAATTAGCCAGGCGTAGTGTCACATGCCTGTAATCCCAGCTACTCAGGAGGCTGAGGCAGGAGAATCGCTTGAACCCAGGAGGTAGAGGTTGCAGTGAGCCGACTGTGCCACTGCACTCCAGCCTGGCGACAGAGCGAGACTGCATCTCAATCAATCAATCAAAATGGGATAGACTTCAGAGGGCCAGGACCAAGGGGAAAGGGTTCTATCTTGTATTGTCTTTGGGGGGAGGGAGATAATTCTTTCATTTTTCATGGTGTTGTCATCTCTTTTCACAGTTTAGAATCAACTTCTGTTCTCTGGTGCAATTTAGATGTAAGAAATCTGAATTGCTATTCTCTGCTTTACTGGTTTCTTCATAAATAAAATAAACTATGGGCTGCATGCTGGCTCATGCCTGTAATCCCAGCACTTTGGGAGGCAGAGGCGGGCAGATCACTTGAGGTCAGGAGTTCAAGACCAGATGGGCAATATGGTGAAACCCCATCTCTACTAAAAATACAAAAATTAGCCAGGCGTGGTGGCAGGCGCCTGCCATCCCAGCTACTTGGGAGGCTGAGGCAGGAGAATGGCTTGAACCTAGGAGGCAGAGGTTGTAGTGAGCAGAGATTGCAACACTGTACTCCAGCATGGGGGACAGACGGAGACCCTGTCTCAAAATAGTAACAATACAATCATCAACTATGTGCTGATGAGAGATCCTGACTCTAAACATTGAAAAATCCAAGATGAGGTACAGTTGCATAAACATTGTATACCTTAGTTTGCAAATTGTCACGTAATTATTACTCAAATTCATATGATGATGAGAATTTCAAATGCGATTGACCTATCATTTAGCTGAGTGTCAAAATAGTAACAGAAGTGATAGCAATACATGGCTGCAGGGTCATCCCTGTGTGATACTTTTATGATCCTGTAAAAACCAAAATGTCAGTTTCAATTTTCTCAAGACACGATGAAAATTTATAAACATATAGCTACAGGATGTACTAATGAAGAGATTAAATTTTATTTAACAACTCCCCAAACCACATGCGATTATTGAGTACTGATTACTTGGAAACTCTGCTGTAACTGTAAGCTAAATACTGAAAACAGGACTGTGAAAAAGATTAAAGCTTTCTGTCATGAAACTTAATATCTCAGTGAAGGAGACTGATTTTTTAAAAAAGGCAGCAGAAAAATAATGGCTATGAGAGACAAGAAAAAAAGCTGAGATAATAAAATGATGGTGGGAGGGATGGTATTTTAGTTAGAGTAATGAGATGACAATCTGAGATGACACTAAGCTGAAATCTAAACGATGAAAGAAAAAAGTCAGCCCTGCAACGCACTGAGAAGAGGGATGTCCAGGCAGAAAGAACAGCATATGCGAAGGCCTTGTGTACAAGAAATGCTTGCATGTCTGAGGAATTGAAAAGAGGTCAGTGTATCTAACATGCTAACATTAATTTTTAGGAAGATTTATTTAAACTTGCTCAGTCTCTCTCTTTCTCTTCTCTTTTTCTCTCACTCTACGTGTGATATATACTCAGGTACTCCTGGAATACACATGTGAGACTCCACTGACATGGATTACCTCCCAGAAAAACTCCTTCAGCGTGTTTGAGTTCCTTAATTTGGAGTTACATTTAAGTTATTGTTAGCGAACTCCACGTTACTGGAAACATGACGTCTCCTGAGAAGGTAAACAGAGGTCTTGTATTTTCTTCCGTCTCAGTCCAGCACAATTACTTATAGGCTAAAAGAGTGTGTTTTGAAGATTGTTCTATATTATGCTTATAATTAGGATAATCAATTAAGATCAGGCTATGCACATATTAATACATCTTATTAATGATAATAATTGCAAATATTTCATAAATGCTTACACTGTGTCAGGCACTGTGCTGATTCACCAGTATTACCTAATGTAATTTCAATTATCTTCATTTTTACTGATGAGAAAACTGAGAGACATAGAGAAGCTACCTGAGCAAGGCTGCGAAGCAGGGGACTCATTGCATAGCCAAATGCAAATCATATAAATAACTCCCTGGTTAATTCCTCCCTTTGTAAAATGAGTATAACAAATTGGATCCATAGAGTTAGGAGTAAACCTTTAGCAGTCAAAATTCAAGTGCCATGCATGCATCAGCTCGTAAAAAGAAAAGCTAGGACAAATTCCTACATGCATCTGATGTTTTTGTTAATCAAAAGCATATATTTTTTCTGTTTGTTGGTCATAGATATACCCATTTCTAACAATCATAAAGGCATCGTGATGGTTTCCTAATGCTTAGTTATGTCTTTGCTAAGCTTTAGGCATGCTCGCTCGCTCGCTCTCTCACACACATCTTTATAAATTCTCAAAATTGGGCCAGGCGTGGTGGCTCACGGCTGTAATCCCAGCACTTTGAGAGGCGAAGGCAGGCCGATCACCAGGTCAGGAGTTCGAGACCAGCCTGGCCAAGAGACCAGCCTGGCCAAAAGGGTGAAACCCTGTCTCTACTAAAAATACAAAAATTAGCCAGGCGTGGTGGTGCATGCTTGTAATCTCAGCTACTTGGGAGGCTGAAGCAAAAGAATTGCCTGAACCTGGAAGGCAGAGGTTGCAGTAAGCCAAAGATCTTGCCATTGCACTTCAGCCTGGCAACAGAGTGAGACTCCTACTCAGGGAAAAAAAAAAAAAAAATTCAAATTTGATCTTTCCAAAAAGGCACAATGAAAGTAAACAGTATGGCGATTCCTCAAGGATCTAGAACTAGATGTACCATATGACCCAGCCATCCCATTACTGGGTATATACCCAAAGGATTATAAATCATGCTGCTATAAAGACACATGCACATGTATGTTTATTGTGGCACTATTCACAATAGCAAAGACTTGGAATCAACCCAAATGTCCATCAGTGACAGACTGGATTAAGAAAATGTGGCACATATACACCATGGAATACTATGCAGCCATTAAAAAGGATGAGTTCGTGTCCTTTGTAGGGACATGGATGCAGCTGGAAACCATCATTCTTAGCAAACTATCACAAGAACAGAAAACCAAACACCGCATGTTCTCACTCATAGGTGAGAACTGAACAATGAGATCACTTGGACTCGGGAAGGGGAACATCACACACCGGGGCCTATCATGGGGAGGGGGAAGGGGGGAGGGATTGCACTGGGAGTTATACCTGATGTAAATGACGAGTTGATGGGTGCTGACGAGTTGATGGGTGCAGCACAGCAACATGGCACAAGTATACATATGTAACAAACCTGCACGTTGTGCACATGTACCCTAGAACTTAAAGTATAAAAAAAAAAAAGAAAGTACACTGAGGGTTCACTTCACATTCATTAATAGAATGCTGTTTTGTGGACAGACTTGGCTGCTCCTCTGAAATTTTCCTCACTTCAGAGTATCTCAGCATCATGAAGCATTCTTTTCATTACTTATCTACAAGGGAAAGTAGATCAGAATCGGAAAACAATAGAAGCCAAGATACCAGCTATTTAAGTTTTTCTCTCTTTGCTGAAAATGAATAGAACTTTGGCAAGCTGGCCTTCAGTAGTCTGGTCGGCAGCTCGTCCTGCCTGAAACTGGCTAGGATTCAAGTGTCTTCTTTCAGTTCCAAAGGAACAGTTGCTGGTTTTCAGTACTGAAGCTGAAGTCATTATAAAGTCCTAATAGTAGGTAAAAAGTTCAGAGATGTGACTTTCATTTTTTTTTTTTAAATGAACATATCAAAACACTGTCACCACCAAACTATTCCTTACTGTGAGGGTATGATGGCTGTTTACAGTTTATAGAAGAGCCTCTGGTCAATATTTGCAAAATTTGACATTGTCCAAAAGAACTATTTTGAAAAAGTTAAAATTAGAGGGGCAATTTTGATATTGAGTTTTGGATTTCAGTCACAGGCTAAATAATTTTTTTAAAAATTAGAACGTTATGTATGTATATGTGTGTGTTGGGAAAATTTTCTAGGCCTTTAATATGTACCTACTGATGATGATAGATGACACGAATTTTTTTTTTTTTTTTTCAAGATGGAGTCTCACTCTGTCGCCCAGGCCGGAGTACGTTGGGTGATCTCAGCTCACTGCAACCTCCGCTTCCCGGATTCAAGCGATTCTCCTGCCTCAGCCTCCTGAGTAGTTGGGATTACAGGTGCCCACCACCATGCTCGGCTAAGTTTTGTATTTTTAGTAGAGACAGGGTTTCACTACGTTGGTCAGGCTGGTCTTGAACTCCTGACCTCAGGTGATCTACCCGCCTCAGCCTCCCAAAGTGCTGGGATTACAGGCATAAGCCACCGCGTCCAGCCAATGACAAGAATTTTTTCATGCTAATATAATTTTTTATATAAAAACTACCTTATCAGTTATGAAACTGAAAACAAGTAGGCAGGGAGCAGAAAAATAGTAGCTTGGGAGAGTTGAATTGTCTCAATATATAGCTGCAGAAAATTCAATTAAATGGGAGAAAAGGAGTGAATAAATTGTATGTAGGGAATTTTGGGTATAGAAATTCATGCTGGCTACAGGGACTCCAGAAACTGCACGGACGTCACTACACTTAGGCTTTTTCTATTGAATCATTCGAATCAGCACATGTGATTATTTCTCTCTTCCTAAGAAAACCTTTCCTTGACTCCATTTTCTCTGCCAGCTCTTGTGCACATTTCTCCTCTCCTTTGCAGAAAAAAAAAAAAAAAGCATAGAAAAACTTGGCTCTACTCCAATTCTTCCCTTCCTGTTCTCTCTTAAATATACTTCCTCCTGTTCCTCCTACCACTCCACTAAAACTGCTCAAGGTTATCAATGATGTCTCAGGCTACATCGATGGCTGATTCTCAGTGTTCATCTTACTCCAGCAATCAGCAGCCTTTAACATCAGTGATCATCCCCTGTCCTCTCTTCGTTTTTCTCAACTTGACTTCCAAGAAACCACTCCCTCTTGGTCTTTCTCTTTTCCCATTGGCTGTTCCTTCTAAGTCAAGAAACCACTCCCTCTTGGTCTTTCTCTTTTCCCATTGGCTGTTCCTTCGAAGTCTCCTTTGTTAGTAACTTCCTGTTCCACTGATTTCTACACCCTCTCCCTGCCATCTAGACCTCCCTTCTTTCTGCTGTAACCTTGTTGGGCCCCTTGATGTTCCTCAGAGGCACCAGACACTCTCCTCCCCTAGATTTCTACCCTTCTAACTCTATCACCTCCTCTAAATTTTCGCTCAAAAGGCTCTTTCTCAGTGAGGTCTTCTGCAACCATCCTATTTCAAATTATAATCCTCACTGCCTTGTGGTATTTACAGTCTCACTTACCCTGTTCTACTTTTTAAAAAATAGTGCTTTTACCTTCTTCTTCTTCTTTGACAGGGTCTTACTCTGTCACTCAGGCTGGATTGCAGTGGCACAATCTTGGCTCACTGCCACCTCTGCCTCCCGAGCTCAAGGGATCCACCCACTTCAGCCTCCTGAGTAGCTGGGACTATAGGTGCACACCACCATACCCAGCTAATTTTTCGTATTTTCTGTAGAGATGGAGTTTTGCCATGTTGCCCAGGCTGGTCTCGAACTCCTGGACTCAAGAGATCCATGTGCCTCGGCCTCCCAAAGTGCTAGGATTACAGGTGTGGCCCACCATGCCCAGTCTATTAGTGTTTTTACCTTCTAACATATAATTTACTTATAATATTGTTTAGTATATGTCTCCCTTGATTAGGATATAACACCCACGAGGGCAGATTTTTTTAAATGTTTCACTTACTCGTATATCCCAAGTGCCTGGAATAGTGCCAGACATGGAATGCACGCTCAACAAACATTTGTTGAATGAATGAATAAGGACAGAGAGAAAACCTCTTCTCTCTTATATCCTATATTTTAAAGCTCTCCCAGTCTACAGGAGAGCTCTCCCACTCCCTTTTAGCATTCCTAAACATTCTTAAATATTCCTAAATGTGCTCATGTCTCTTCCTTAATTAAAAAACACAAACAGAAATGTGACTTTCCATGATGAATGGATGATAAATATTTATAATGAATAAAGAATAAAACAAAGGCTTCAGCTTGAAGCCATCCCCAGTGTTTTATCACAAACCTCCACAAATGCCAACTTCATTAACTTTGTGCAAATGTCAACTATAGGCCAGTTGATTAAATAACCATGTTCCATAACAAGCAAGCCACTCCAAAAACAGTCATTATACTTGAAATTTCTTTAGCATCCTTTTTCCAATGAATCTCAGAAAGACTTTATATTTTGAAAATATGATTACAACTTATTTTCTGTGAAGCTTCTTTTCCCATTAATTCTACTGCTTCATTCCAGGAACTTAAAGTTCCAATCCTAAAAGTACCAGTGACTCATAGCCAAAGGCAAGGCATGTAAATAATTCCCTGGCTAATTCTCCCATTTGTAAAATGAGTATACTAAATTGAAGCTACTAGAAAGAATGCTCTTGCAAATTTTCTTACAGATGGTTGCGAATATATTGTAAATATAACATATTGTGTGAGTGATTGTTGATTTACTTCTTATGCACTACCCCTGACATTCCTATAGAGATGGAGTTCAAATTTACAGCACAAAATATGACTACACATATAACTTATAATAATTCAGAATGTTTAAAAAAATCAAGCCAGTACAGGGAGAAGATACGTCTTCAAGCAATGTTGGGTAACATCATTTAAAGGAATGCAACTGAATAACTGGGCAAATACATATAAAACTCTGGAATATCTTAATAGGCTCTCTACTACCAAAGAAAGACCATGTTGGCCGGGCGCCGTGTCTCTCACCTGTAATCCCAGCACTTTGGGAAGCTGAAGCGGGCAGACCACGAGGTCAGGAGTTCGAGACCAGCCTGGCCAATATGGTGAAACCCCGTCTCTACTAAAAATACAAAAATTAGCTGGGCATGGTGGTGGGTGCCTCTAGTCACAGCTACTCAGGAGGCTGAGGCAGAAGAATCACTTGAACTCAGGAGGTGGAGGTTGCAGTGAGCCAAGATCGTGCCACCGCACTCCAGCCTGGGTGAAGGAGCGAGACTCTGTCTCAAAAAAAGAAAGGCCACGTCAAAAGATGGTACGTTCAAGTGCCAGGCCTTTTCTCGAGCAGCAAAACAATCAAACAAATGAATCTGGGCTCTTTCCTTCCAAGTTGAGTTCTCGCAGGTGGCAATGAACAATTAATCTACAGGCGCGAATGAATAGCTAACTTATGTATTCTCCAGGGAACTACACACCTGTGAAAAGGGATATGGCTTCAGTCCTTAAATATTTCACGTTTAACATTTTCTTTGCATATATAAAAGGCACACTAATTGATAAGTAAGTAAAACAGTAAGAGATGAATTGATAAATAAAGGCTATGAATAGAAAATTCACCAAAAAATCAATTAGCCATAAGCATCTGGAAAAGGTGTTCAACCTCATTAAATTAAATACAATACCATTTTCCCTCATTAAACCAATGCTCTTTGCAAAATCCCAATTCACAATGTCAGGGGGACGCACTTCAACTGATACTTTCACACCTTGTTGATAGTTTTTGGCTTTCATGCAACCCTTTGGGAAGACAATTTGCTTTCTGTGTGTATCTAGACATGCATTTAGATGTACCTAGGCTAATAATTTCACTTCTGGGAACTAGTTTAAGAAAATTTTTAAATTACGGTTCACATATTTAGTAGACTATTAGATAACCTTAAAAATAGTTACAAAGACTAAAGGTGATTACAGGCAAATGTTTATGATGACTATATTTGATAAAACCAGAAAACAACAACAAAAACAAAACAGAATCATTTCTATATATACATCCATTCAGGTATGTAAAACAAATAACAGAGGCAAGGCACAGTGACTCACGCCTGTAATCCCAGCACTTTGGGCGGCCCAGGTGGAGGATCGCATGAGCCCAGGTGTTCAAGACCTGCCTGTGCAACATAGGGAGACCCTATCTCTACAAAATAATTTTAAAAATGAGCCAGGCACGGTGGCACACATCTGTAGTCCTAGCTACTTGGGAAGCTGAGGCAGGAGGATTGCCTGAGCTCAGGAGTTCGAGGCTACAGTGAACTCATCATGCCACTGCAATCCAGCCTGGGTGACAGAGTGAGACTCCCATCTCAAAAAAACAAAAAACAGTAACAGAAGAGATAGGGTTGGATTCCATGTTCTCAAAAAAATGTTGGGAGCTCAGTTAAATTCTTTTTCTGTAATGTTCCTATGTTTGTGAATAAAAGGCCTTTCCTATTGCAACTGAAATTTCTCACAAAGCACTCTGAAAATATTTTTGATGTTGCAAAAGAGATGATTTATATATACATATTTTCTGTAATTGATTGATTTGACCTTCATAGTTGTTTGCATATGGGGAAGGGAGGCAAGGACCAGGTCTCCTGAAAGCCTCTTTAAGCACATTAAAAACAACAGAACAAAGTAAAGGGTGCTATGGGAATTATGACAGGTAAGAAAAGAATTAAAAGAAAAGTACTTAGACATAAAATTTTATGATGATGAAGTAAATTTCTCTGTGTATAATGTATAGAAGTGATTATTTAACTGTCCACCTGAAATACTGGATTTTTCTCCTATGATTGCTTAAATAATTTGTTGGTACTAGGTTAGGTACTTAAGCGGGCCAAAATGACTCAGTAATTTGGTAGTAAAATATTAATATACTGTTCTAAAAGTCTAACCTTCCAGAAAGATATGACTTTGGTTCAGACAGACTTAATATAAAAAAACAGGCTACACCATCAGGGATTTGTCTGGAAAAATGCCAGTGGTGTGGAGTACTCAGAAATAAAGCACTGGAAAGTACCCTAGGGACCTAATATAGTTAATACATCCCTTAAGCAGCAAACCCGCCTTCAGGAGGTGATTTCAGAACTAGAGACAATCTGGTTCATTCACCTCTGTGTTTTAAAATGGCTGCAAATTTTAAGATTATTTAGCTGCAAATGTGCCACTGATATATAATATTAATGTTAGAAAATCTAAACTATGTTCAGAACATTTAATAAAATACTGGACATATACCATTGGTCAAAAGTAGTTTATATCCTATTTTTTGTCTTGCAAATGAAAAAGCATCTTTTGTTGCATGAAACTATCTGCTCTATTTTGCATTTGAAGGTGTAATGGACTTTAATGATAGCAAAACTTCCATCGAGCAGGGCAAAAATGGCCTGACAGTTCGCTAAGACGACAGTGTGGGCAAGGATGAGAAATGGCTTGGGCCAGGTGCAGTGGCTCATGCCTATAATTCCAGCACATTGGGAGGCCAAGGCAGGAGGACTGCTTGAGCTCAGCAGTTTGAGACCAACGTGGACAACATAACGAGATCCTGTCTGTACAAAAAATTTAAAAATTAGCTGGGCATGGTAGCATACACCTGTAGTCCCAGCTACTTGGGAGGCTGATGTAGGAGGATCACTTGAGTCTGGCAGGTGAAGGCTGCAGTGAGCCTTGACTGTGCCAGTGCACCCCAGCCTGAGTGACAGAATGAGAGCCTGTCTCTAAAAAAAAAAAAAAAAAAAAGAGAGAGAAAGAAATGGCTTGGTGACTATGCTGACAGCTGCCTGTTGACTTGCACGAGGGTGACCACAGTCTCACAGCCTGGTAGTGTATGCATATGTTATGTGCTAGATCCTTTTACTATTCACACACCAGACTCAGATACTCCAAACCACAAATGCATCTACTGGCTTTTCTGCTTCATTTAAATGACAATCATTGGATATGATGCACAACTCAGTATTATTATTATCTCCTTTTCCCAGCACATATATACAGTAGAATGTAATACTCATAGGAGGGCAGGGAGCTTGTTTTGTTTACCTCTGTTCCCCAACCCCAGAGCACTCCCAGTGGACATGAAGGAAGAAGAAGTGACTGGGGTTCCCAGTCAACTGAGGGAGACACATCACAGAGGCCGTAACACAAAACATTATTTTATGACAGTTTTGATAACTACTATAAAGGAAAGGTATGGGGCACTATGAGGGAAGATGGCAGGGAGGTGGAGATGGGACTCAGAAGAAGCTTCTAAAAGGAAATAGATATTTAGGCTGTGTTTTGCAGCTGGCAAGAAACAGTCATAGAAACAGGTAAGGAAACAACATTCCAAGGCAGAAGGACCAATGGGAAGAGGTGGAGGATCTTCGAGTTTCTAAGGAGCAAGAACTTACTGACCAAGATGACGGCTCTGAGATGAATCTGAGATGACTCAGCCAGATCTGCCTTCTGAAACTCAGTACTTCCAGTTTGTATCAGAAGTATTAGACACTGTTATTATACACTGGAACATTTAATTATGAAGGGAATTAAATGACGATAATACTGTTGCTGCCTTAATTTCTTCTGGATGAATACCTGGGATCAACTTTCATGATCCTTCATCATCATCGCATTTACATCCAACCATTCTGTCAACAAATATCTACCATGTGCTGGGCACTGAGGATCTAAGAATATAGATGACATATTCTCTGTTCTCCAGTAGCTTCCAGTACCTAGCTCTCTTACCAACTGATACTTGAAACACTCCAAAGCATAAAAGCTATCCATTTTACATCAGATTAAAAATCATAAATAAAAGAGCAACAGTAAAGTTGTTCATATACTGTTGATATATATGGAATATGTCATCATATGCTGTTGACAAAAGTTTGATGCCTTCATATATTAATACGTCTTATAATCAATAAGAAAACACCAACAACCCACTAGAAAAATAGGCCAAAAAAGCAGGGGAGGGAGAGAGAGTCACAGAAAAGGAAATGGTTTTAAGCTAATAGAAAATGCCTAAGTTTAGTCCTGATGTTAAAATGGCGCAAAATCAAAGACAACACTAGCTTTAATTTTTATTGGCAAGATTACAAGCAAAGCGAACGCACAGTTAGTGTGGTCCTCTCACACACTGCCCCTTATGGATAAAATTTGGTAGAATTTATCAAAACTGAAAACTTACCTTTGATCCATAATTCTAATTCTGATTCTGGGACTTTTATACATATACACAAATATGTACATAAGGATGTATATATAAGAATGCTTATTTGTTATGGCACTATTTGTGTTAACAGATTACATTGAATAACATAACTGCTTATCAGTAGGGGACTGATAAAATTATGTTGCATCCATATGATGGCATATCATTCAGACATTTAAAAAAATAAGTTATCTTTAGCTATACATGCGAATGTGAAATAATCTCCAAGATATATTTTACAGGTGAAAAAGAAAAAAGCATCAGAAAAAGAAAAAAACATCCGAGAGTTTTTTGCCATCATTTGTAGAAATATACTGTTGTGCTGTCATTTGAATAAATACTTTTTTTTTTTTTTGAGATGGAGTTCGCTCTTGTCACCCAGGCTGGAGTGCAGTGGCACGATCTCGGCTCACTGCAAGCTCCGCTTCCTGAGTTCAAGCGATTCTCCTGCCTCAGCCTCCCTAGTAGCTGGGATTAGAGGTGTCTGCCACCACACCCAGCTAATTTTTTGATAACTGCATTTTAAAGAATGCATACATTTATGAGTATGTAGGCTAGCTCTAGAACATTTAAGTAGCTGCACATTTTTAAAAACTGCTGAGCAGGGTGGGGGGTATTTCAAATCTCTATGGTATATTCAAAAGCAATTTAATTAGAGCCTCTGGAAGTGGGATAAGGCAATCGTTCATTTTTTTTTTTTTTTTTTTTTCTTATACAGAGTCTCCCTCTGTTGCCCAGGCTGGAGAGCAGTGGCATAATCTCGGCTCACTGCAACCTCTGCCTCCCGGGTTCAAATGATTCTCCTGCCTCAGCCTCCCAAGTACCTGGGATTACATGTGCCCGTCACCAGGCCCAGCTAATTTTTTTTTTTGTATTTTTAGTAGAGATGAGGTTTCACCAGGCTGGCCAGGCTGGTCTCGAACTCCTGACCTCAGATGATCCACCCACTTTGGCCTCCCAAAATGCTGGCATTATAGGCGTGAGCCACCGCACCCAGCCGGCAACTGTTCTTTTCAAAGCTCTGCATGTGATTCTACTGTTCAGCCAAGGTTGAGAACCACAATGCCAGAGTGACACCAAGAACCTGGTCCCCGTGGTTGCTTTAGGGGAAGAAAACTGAGGAACCTGCAGCCAGAGATGGGAGGGACTTAACTTTGCACTGGGTGACCTCTTGTAATGCTTGATTTTTCTTTCTTTCTTTTTTTTTTTTTTAACCACACTCATATTACTTTATTTTTGGTTTTGTGGGTTTTTTTGTTTTTTGTTTGTTGCTGTTGTTTTGAGACAGGGTCTCACTCTGTCACCCAGGCTGGAGTACAGTGGCACAATCTTAGCTCGCTGCAACCTCCACCTTCCAGGCTCAAGTGATCCTCCCACCTCAGCCTTCCAAGTAGCTGGGAGTGCAAGTGTGCACCATCATGCCCAGCTAATTTTTTTTTTTTTTTTTTTTTTTTGTAGAGACAGGGTTTCACCATGTTGCCCAGGCTAGTCTTAAACTCCCGAGCTCAAGCGATCTGCCCTCCTTGGCTTCCCAAACTGCTGCCATTACAGGCATGAGCCACTGTGCCTGGCCAACCATATTCGTTATTACTTTAAAAAGAGACATTTAAAAGGAAAATTTCTAGGTCATTTTCTATGAGAGACTTGTGATACCCTTCTCCACTCTCGATTTCTGTGGTAATTTTTCATGTAATATACACAGCCATTACTTGGAAATTGTTTCATTAGGGAAAAAGAGGTACACTGTATTTTTATCATGAAAAATATTCAAGTTGCTCTTAAAACATGGCCGTAGATCCTGACGATATGGCCTAGACACCGGACGCCGGTCCCATTGATCTTCAGGAGTCTCGGTACTGACTCTACCTGTGACTACAGGTTCCTTGGGAACACGGTGCCTTTTTGGCCCTGACAGCCTTGCTTCTGGACTCACTTTTTACTTTCTCCTAACAATGTGAAAGATCATAGATTTTTACATAAATAACTGTGGCATTTTAAACAGCACTCTATGGCTGGGCATGGTGGCTCACGCCTGTAATTCCAGCACTTTGGGAGACCAAGATGGGTGGATCACCTGAGGTCAGGAGTTCGAGATCAGCTTGACCAACATGGGGAAACCCCGTCTCTACTAAAAATACAAAAATTAGCCGGGCATGGTGGCGCGCGCCTGTAATCCCAGCCACTTGGGAGGTTGAGGTGGGAGAATTGCTTGAACCCAGGAGGCGGAGGTTGTAGTGAGTCGAGATTGTACCACTGCATTCCAGCCTGGGCAATAGAGCAAGACTGTGTTTCAAAAACAACAACAACAACAACAAAAATGGCACTCTATCAGCTACTCTGTATTCCTCTTCTCTGCTTAATATCTTCCCAACCTTCTGGTGCACCATATATGTACTTATGTATTTATTTATGGTTTAATTCTTGCTGCTAATATGAAAGCTTCATGAAGGCAGGGATTTGTGTTGCTTCTGTCACTGTTGAATCCCCAAGACCTAGCACAGGCCTGGCACATGAAGATGATGTTGCTCTGTTATTCAACTCTATGAAAATGTCAAGGCTCACTCTTTCCACTTCACTACCACAACCCTAGTCAAGTCACTCATCTCTACTGTGAAGATTCTTACAGTGCCTTTGTAATTAGTCTCTCTGCTTATACCCGCTTCCTCTAGCCCCTCTATATTCCAGTGGCCAGGTTCATCTTCAAACATACAGCAGATCATTTCATTCCTCTGTCTAAAAGACTTCAATTTCTTTCTATTCCACTTAAAATAAAATCCAAGCTCCTTACCTGTATAATGTGGCCTTTGTCTATGCCTTTAAACATGTCTTGTACCAGAATAAATATTTGTAGCTAACGGAATAAAGTATGTGTCTGTCATATCAAACCTTGGATGATACCAGCTGTTAAGCAGGTAAAAAGACAACTTTCGTGTCTTCGGTGAGTGTTCTATGGATTTTGTAGCATATAATATAACACGCATATTTCCTACCAATAGGGAATGCCATCATGAGTGAAACAGCACCCGTGCCATCCTGTGGGCTAGGAAAACACAGAAAAGACACCAAGCTTGTGGCAATTCCTTAAAGATCTAGAACCAGAAATACCATTTAGCCCAGCAATTCCATTACTGGGTATGTACCCAAAGGAATATAAATCATTCTATTACAAAGACACATGCACACATATGTTCGTTGCAACACTATTCACAATAGGAAATCCATGGAATCAACCCAAATGTCCACCAATGATGGACTGGATAAAGAAAAGGTGGTACATACACACCACGGAATGCTATGCAGCCACAAAAAGGAATGACATCATGTCCTTTGCAGGGACATGGATGGAGCTGGAAGCCATCATCCTCAGCAAACTAACATAGGAACAGAAAACCAAACACCGCATATTCTCACTCATAAGTGGGAGCCAAACAATAAGAACACACGGATACAGGAAGGGGAACAACACACACTGGGGCCTGTTGGTGGGTGGGGAAGGGAGAGGGAGAGGATTAGGAAAAATAGCTAACGTATACTGGGCTTAATAACTAGGTGATGGGTTGATAGGTGCAGCAAACCACCATGGTACAATTACTTACATAACAAACCTGCACAACCTGCACATGTACCCAGGAACTTGAAATGAAAGTAAAAATGTTTTTAAAAAGAGGCACTGAGCAAACTCACCAAAGGATACTCAATACAGAGAAAGATACAACTGTCAAAGCAGAGAAAAATGCAGTTCTGGAATGATATACATTCATAGAAATGATCAGAAGAGACAGCCCTCCTGAAAAATCTGGAAAATTTCAGACAATGCTGGAGGACACAAGATCCAGACTGAGCAAGTATATTTTATTATTGTTGTTGCTGTAATTTTGCTATGTTTAAAATTAATTTTTAGCATTCTTTGGTGACTTGAAAAACACACACAAACATCAGTGGTCCACCGTGTACCATTTATAACATATTTAATTTTGCTTAAGATGACGATATTATAAAAACACATAAAAGTCTCATTCTAATGTAAGTTCAATCCTTTTCAAGTTATGCTTTTGTGCTTTTCACCAAGAACCAAGTAAAAGAACACGTCCATACGATATCCCAAGCAATGCCAGAGATAAGTGTACCCTACCTGCTATGGCCAGCAGGATTTCGGAGCCCCGGATGAGCCACATCATGAATGTGCGCTGTTAGAGAATGCATTTCTTAGGACCTGTTTCTGTGGGTATAGCATAATGTAATACTCGAACACAACACTCATTAATACAATCCTATCCCTTCACATTCCAAACTCTACAGTCAGTCAGTCAATTAAGTTACATTAAAATGAACCTTTATTTTTGAGATGGAGTCTCACTCTTGTTGCCCAGGCTGGAGTGCAGTGGCCTGATCTCGGCTCACTGCAACCTCCACCTCCCAGGTTCAAGTGATTCTCCTGCCTCAGCCTCCCGAGTAGCTGGGACTACAGGTGCAAGCCACCACGCCTGGCTAATTTTTGTATTTTTAGTAGAGATGGGGTTTCACCATATTGGCCAGGCTGGTCTTGAACTCCTGACCTCATGATCCACCTGCCTTAGCCTCCCAAAGTGCTGGGATTATAGGCATGAACCACCGCGCCAGGCCAAAATGAACCATCTATGAGGCAGGAGAGGTGGGACTTGTGACCTGCCATGACTGACAACAGAACCAAGGAATGGCAGCCAGCAGGAGAATTTCCCCAGCTGGCACTGTGTCTGGAGATTTGGTCTCTGCAGTTAGTATTCACAGCTCTGTCCATCTCACTTCTGTCTCTCAGAACACCTGCTGCTGTCATTCTTCAGAAGGGCTCCTGGGGGTGCTTTCAAAGCAAGGCAGCCTACCACAGATGAAGGGCATTACAGATTTCCTCACATAGGAGAAATGTGCTAATTAATATAAGATCAAGATTGTATGAGGATTGCATGGAGAAAAGTCTACACGTTTTCTTAAAAAGTAGGATCCCTCAGTTGGGATATTATTAATTTCCTTTTCTATTCATCTTTACTTTAACGTGCTGAAAAATTAAGGATATTATGATGCATCTTTCTCTAAACCTAACCTCAAAAATACATGTTTTGGCGGGGCATGGGGGCTCATGCCTGTAATCCCAGCACTTTGGGAGGCCGAGGTGGGCGGATCACCTGAGGTCAGGAGTTTGAGACCAGCCTTGCCAATATGGTGAAACCCTGTCTCTATTAAAAATACAAAAATTAGCTGGGCATGGTGTCACGTGCCTGTAGTCTCAGCTACTGGGAAGGCTGAGGCAGGAGAATCGCTTGAACCCAGGAGGCAGAGGTTACAGTGAAGCGAGATTGCACCATTGCACTCCAGCCTGGGCGACAGAGCGAGATTCTATCTCAAAAAAAAAAAGGAAAAAAAATACATGTTTCAAGTTAGCAATTTCTCATTTATTTTAGAAAGTAAAGCAGAATTTATTCTTGAAATAGTTCCTGACCCCCATGCAAAGAATACACTGGTTCTCCTAGTTAGACTGTGATATTCAAGGGTTTTCAACCAATAAGACCTTTTATTTTATTTTTGCTAAGACAAAAACAAAATGAAAATGCCATTTGGTGGTTCAAAAAACATTTTTAAAATATGTTAAGAAGGAATGAGGAACACTGTTCATTCTTGAGATATAACCTTCCACCTGATGGACTTAAAACTAAAAATTTTCACTGAGAAAACTTTTTAAAAATGTAAAGTTTCTGACGAACCTTGAAGACATTATGCAAACTGAGATAAGTCAGTCACAAAAGGGCACCTACTGTATAATTCCACATATATGAAATCCCCAGAGTAGTCAAACTCATAGAAACAGAAGGTAGAATAGTGGGTCAGGCACGGTGGCTCATATCTGTAATCTCAGCACTTTGGGAGACCAAGACAATAGAATTGCTTGAGCCCAGGAGTTTGCGACCAGCCTGGGTAACATGGTGAAATTCTGTGTCTACAGAAAATACAAAAATTAGCCAGGAAACGTGGTGCGCGCCTATAGCCCCAACCACTTGGGAGGCTGAAGTGGGAGGATCACTTGAGCCTGGGAGGTTGAGGCTGTAGTGCGCTATGATCACCTCACCGCACTCTAAGCTTGGGTGACAGAGTGAAACCCTGTCCCCTTGTCCAAATGTAGAATGGTGGGTGCTGAAGCTGGGGAGTGGTGAGAATGGAGAGTTAGTGTTTAATGGCCATGGAGTTTCAGCTAGGAAAGATGAAAATGTTCTGGAAATGGGTAGTGGTAATGGTTATACAACAATCTGATGGACTTAATGCTGCAGAACTGTACACTTAAAAGTGGTTAAAATGGGGCCAGGTACAGTGGCTCATGCCTGTAATCCCAGCACTTTGGGAGACCAAGGCAGGCGGATCACCTGAGGTCAGGAGTTCGAGACCAGCCTGGTCAACATGGTGAAACACTGTCTCTACCAAAAAATACAAAAATTAGCTGGGCATGGTTGTACACGCCTGTTGTCCCAGCTACCAGGGAGGCTGAGGTACGAGAATCGCTTGAACCCTGGAGGCAAAGGTTGCGGTGAGCCAAGATCACACCACTGTACTCCAGCCTGGATGACAATGAGACCTCTGTCTCAAAACAAAACAAAAACAGAATAAAAATAAATAAAAGTGTTTAAAATGGCAAATTTTGTTATGTATGTCTTACCACAATAATTTTTTTTTTTTTTTTTTTTGAGACGGAGTCTTGCTCTGTCGCCCAGGCTGGAGTGCAGTGGCACAATCTCGGCTCACTGCAAGCTCCGCTCCGCCTCCCGGGTTCACACCATTCTCCTGCCTCAGCTTCCCAAGTAGCTGGGACTACAGGCGCACGCCACCACGCCCGGCTAATTTTTTGTAATTTTAGTAGAGACGGGGTTTCACTATGTTAGCCAGGATGGTCTCGAACTCCTAACCTCATGATCCACCCGCCTCGGCCTCCCAAAGTGCTGGGATTACAGATGTGAGCCACCGTGCCCGGCCTACCACAATAATTTTTAAGAAAAGACAAACTCAAATTTGATTCCAGTTGGAAAACTCAGAGTAAGCCTCAAAATTTACAATAAAAAACTGACACACAGAAGAAATTCTCTCTAGTAAGCAAATAGATGCATTATAATAAAAGTCTGCTGGAGGAAAGCCAGGATTCTTGGCTTTGGAACACTGATCTGTGCTGTTGGCCCCCAGCACCTAGAACAGCCCCGGGCTGGGCAGGCACTCAACGCAAATTTGTTCTAAGGAGTTGGGAGCAGAAAGAGGAAGTGAGGTAATTTTTGGTTTAAACATTGAAGTTTATAATTCTGAAGAGCCCCTTTCAGAACCCCCTGACCTGTGAATTGGCTGATTTAGACAGACTTAACCGTCAGGCCACCATGGAGTTTATTTTCTATATATTGAGACAGGGTTTTCCCAGACTGGAGTGCAGTGGTGCCATCATAGCTCACTCCAGCCTCGGCCTTCTGGGCTCAAGCGATCCTCCCACCTCAGCCTCCCAAGTAACTGGGACCACAGATGCACACCACCACTCCTGGATAATTTCAAAAAATTACTTGTAGAAACAGGGTCTCACTATGTTGTTCAGGCTGGTCTCCAACTTCTGGGCTCAAGTGATTCCCCTGCCTCAGCCTCCCAAAGTTCTAAGATTACAGGCATGAACCACCATGCCCAGCAAACTGTGGAGTCTAATAATTACAGCTCTGATTAATTGATGTACATATTTTGTATAAAGCAATTAAATCTAGAGAAAAAAATTTTATAGGTGCTACACAATTATAAAAAGCAGAGAATGTCAGGCTGTGTCAGTGTTATCGGTAACAAATAATTTCAAGCACTAAAATACCCAATTAGCACTCATTCAGAATGAAAATGTTGACATATCACCAAATACACTGTCACTGGTTGAGTATAATAATTCCAATGTGAAAACTGACAGGTTCCAAACTTTGCATGCAGGCCTAGGGGGAAGTTTATTATAATTATCGGTTGGGTGTCCCTGTAATTCAACCTCTCAGGTTTCCTAGCCTCCAGGCCCACACCCCACCTCCCATGCAAACTCTTGATTAGATCATTTCCCTAATGATAATGCCTTCCCAACAAGCAGCTGAAGCAGAATGTTCCTGGCTCCTAATTAACATGAAGACAACGACCTTTCAAAGCAGCCAAAAGAAAGAGTTCAAGGGCCATGTGTCTATCATAATTATAATTTTACTCAGTTCCCAGGTCCGGGTAAAAATTTAAATGTAACACCTGAATAAAGGAGCGAAGGTTAATGTTTGTGTTGGCAAGTCTAATTTTCAGAAACCTTAATAAAAGAGCTTTCTACCAAGTAGCATCTGTAGCACATTTCCAATTTTTATACCAGGCTTGTGAAGAAAGCATAACGTTTTTGCTGGTATAAAAATACCTTCCCTGCTCTAACCACACAGACTATATCAGAGATCAGCCAACTATAGCTCATGGGCCTAAGTTGATCCACTGCCTCTTTGTATGCTTCTTGAGCTAAGAATGATGTTCACATTTTTAAGTAGTTGAAAACAATCAAAAGAAGAAGAACATCTCATGTTGTGAAAATTACATGAAATTCAAATTTCAGTGTCCCTAAATACAATTTTATTGGAACATGGCCACACTTAGTCTTATACAAATTGTTCATGGCTGCTTTTATGGAGAACTGAGTGGTTGCAATACAGATCTTACGGCCTCAAAGCCAAATATATTTACTACCTGGCCCTTGACAGAAAAACTCTCAACCTCTGTATTATAGGATACAACAGACATGATATTATATAGCTCACAAAATGTCGATACAGATATTGGTAATATTGATATCAAGTCATTCCTTACTCCAATTCTTCTTTCTATAAAAGTAATGGAAGAGTTTAACTTTAGAAATCATCTATGTGGTACAAGAAATTTCCTCCCCTTCTCACATACCCACTAATTAAAATGATTTACACTTAAACTGGTATCTTAGAACAGGTGGTTTTGGTTTTGCATTTTTGCAGGTGTATATATTTAGGTGGTACATGAGATATTTTCATACAGGCATGCAATATGTAATAATCACATCAGGGTAAATGGAGTATCCCTTACCTCAAGTATTTATCCTTTGGGTTAAAAACAATTCAATTATGCTCTTTTAGTTATTTTTAAATTTACAATTAAATTATTATCGACAGAGCAGGAGCATCACCATCTTGGACAAGCTTCTTATTCTAAAGTTCACCTTAATCAAAAACCGCCTAAATCCAAAGGGCATCAGCCTAATGGCTAAGGTCAGCATGACCATAAACCACAAATAACATCTCCCACCAGAAACATTCCATACTCCTCCCTGACCAGGGACATGCTAGCCCTGAGATAAATCCCCTGGGAAGATGCCAGCCTTGAGATAACCACCCCCACTCTGCCCCACTGGCTGAAAAGATGTCTGCCCCAAGATAACCTCCCCTCCATGCAGAGATATTCCAACTACACCATGAAACTTCTCCCTCACACAGAAACGTTCCAAGCTTCTGATAAGCCTCCTCACCCTAAAAGCACTCTAAGCCTGTAAGAGAAAGTGCTCCTGACCAAAATTGGCCGGAAGCCCCCTCAGGTTTATTTTCTCTAAAATAAATCTGTCTTTAACTGTTGAGCCACATTTTGTGTTTCTTTACTCTTTCATTAACTCTTACAATTATTGACAATAGTCATCCTATTGTGCTACCAAATACTAGGTCTTATTCATTCTATTTTTTGGTAACCATTAATCATCCCCTTGTCCCCCAATGTCTGCCCCCACTACAACCTTTCCCAGTCTCTGGTAACCATGCTTCTACTCTCTATCTCCATGAATCCAACTGTTTTAACTTTTAGCTTCCCACACATAAGTGGAAGCTAGAACATGAAAAATTTGTCTTTCTGTGCCTAGTTGATTTCACTTAACATAATGACCTCAAGTTTCATCCATATTGCTGCAAAAGACAGAATCTCATTTTTTATGGCTGAATAGTACTCCATTGTGTAAATGTACCACATTTTCTTTATCCATTCATCTGCTGATGGGCATTTAAGATGCTTCCAAATCCTGGCTATTGTGAATAGTGCTGCAATAAACATAGGAGGGCAAATATCTCTCCCAAACACTAATTCTCTTTCTTTTGGGTATATATCCAAGAATTGGATTGCTAGATCATATGGTAGCTTTATTTTTAGTTTTTTGAGCAACCTCCATCTGTTCTTCATAGTGGTTAGTAAAGGTGGTTTTTAATCCAGTGACTACGTCAACTGATGTAGAAATATTTCTGTTGTCCAAATCTATGTCAAAGGCATTTGGAGGCAATTTCATGGTGGTTTTCAGCATATCAACAAACCAGTAACATTGAACCATCCTTCAACTGTAGACTCAGGCAATACCATTTGTTCAGGCATTTGCTGTCTGGGCTTCAAATGTACCAATAAACATGCTCAGGCCTACGATTATCAGAGATGTCACTCAGAGAATGGGCTCCTGCACAACTCCAACAAGGGTCCTAGAAAAATTAAATTTTCACTTGCTTGCTAGAAGTATTTTTGTGACAAATAATGTCCTTCTATTTCCCAGCTTTAAGGAAAAAGAGGCTACTCAGGGAAAAGAAATACAAAGGTCTTCATCAATTAAAAGCTACTTTTTCTAGTTTAAATGGCCTGACATTTTCCCAATGCACAGGTCTGAAAGCTCAATCCAAAGAGTAAATACTACCTTTCAGAGGACTTAGAAAATGATGAATTTAACAACAGACTTCATCCCCATTAGCACATTGAGATTATCTTTATCTTAATAATGACACATGTATCTTTTTCCTTATGGCATTGGTGCAGGATTGGGAGGGAGAAATCATAGGACAAAATAAAAGAGAAGAAGACACTTGGACACATTCAGCTCCCAATTATTTTTTATTTTTTGAGACAAGGTCTTGCTCTGTTGCCCAGGCTGAGTGCAGTGGTATGATCATGGCTCACTGTAGCCTCAACCTGCTGGGCTCAAGCAATCTTCCTGCCTCCCAAGTAGCTAGGACCACAGGTGTATACCACCATTCTTGGCTAATTTTTAAAATTTTTCTAGAGTTGGGGTCTTGCCATGTTGCCCAGTAGGCATTTTTAAGTTTTAAAACCAGAGAAAGTAGAAATTTCTCCTTAGGCTAAATCTTAGGGACACAGCCTTTTGCTTTTACTAAAGTACCCTGTCTTTAGTGGGTAGTGTGACAAATACTAAATCTGAGAATCTGGGGGCCACTGGACAAATTACATTACAGCTCTAAGGCTGAGTTTCCTTATCTGGAAAATGGGAAGGAGGCTGTACCCTGTGCACAGAGCTGATGCTAAGTAACACATTAAGGATAGTGGGTGAAATGTCCCTGTCTGCCAGCTTTGAAGAGAGTAGTGGTTCTCCCAGCATGGAGTTTGAGATCTGAGAATGGACAGACTACCTCCTCAAGTGGGTCCCTGACCTCCGTGTAGACTAACTGGGAGACAGCCCCCAGTAGGGGCTGACCAACACCTCATACAGCCGGGTGCCCCTCTGAGGCGAAGCTTCCAGAGGAAGGATGAGACAGCAACACTTGCCGTTCTGCAATATTTGCTGCTCTGCAGCCTCTGCTGGTGATACCCAAGCAAACAGGTCTGGAGTGGACCTCCAGCAAACTCCAACAGACCTGCAGCTGAGGGTCCTGACTGCTAGAAGGAAAACTAACAAACAGAAATGACATCCACACCAAAACCCCATCTGTACATCACCATCATCAAAGACCAAAGGAAGATAAAACCACAAAGATGGGGAGAAACCAGAGCAGAAAAGCTGAAAATTCTAAAAATCAGAGTGCCTCTTCTCCTCCAAAGGAATGCAGCTCCTCGCCAGCAACGGAACAAAGCTGGATGGAGAATGACTTTGACGAGTTGAGAGAAGAAGGCTTCAGATGATTGGTAATAACAAACTTCTCCTATCTAAAGGAGGATGTTTGAACCCATTGCAAAGAAGCAGAAAACCTTGAAAAAAGATTAGACAAATGGCTAACTAGAATAAACAGTGTAGAGAAGACCTTAAATGACCCGATGGAGCTGAAAACCAGGGCACAAGAACTACATGACACATGCACAAGCTTCAACAGCTGATTCGATCAAGTGGAAGAAAGGGTATTAGTGATTGAAGATCAAATGAATGAAATGAAGCAAGAAAAGAAGTTTAGAGAAAAAAGAGCAAAAAGAAATGAATAAAGCCTCCAAGAAACGTGGGACTATGTGAAAAGACCAAATCTACATCTGATTGGTATACCTGAAAGTGACTGGGAGAATGGAACCAAGTTGGAAAACACTCTTCAGGATATTATCCAGGAGAACTTCCCCAACCTAGCAAGGCAGGCCAACATTCAAATTCAGGAAACACAGAGAATGCCACAAAGATACTCCTCGAGAAGAGCAACTCCAAGACACATAATTGTCAGATCCACCAAAGTTGAAATGAAGGCAAAAATATTAAGGGCAACCAGAGAGAAAGGTCGGGTTACCCACAAAGGGAAGCCCATCAGACTAACAGCAGATCTCTCAGCAGGAACTCTACAAGCCAGAGGATAGTGAGAGCCAATATTCAACATTCTTAAAGAAAAGAATTTTCAACCCAGAATTTCATATCCAGCCAAACTGAGCTTCATAAGTGAAGAAGAAATAAAATCCTTTACAGACAAGCAAATGCTGAGAGATTTTGTCACCACCAGGCCTGCCTTACAAGAGCTCCTGAAGGAAGCACTAAATATGGAAAGAAAGAACCACTACCAGCCACTGCAAAAATGTGCCAAATTATAAAGACCATCGATGCTAGGAAGAAACTGCATCAACTAACCAGCAAAATAACCAGCTAACATCATAATGACAGGATCGAATTCACACATAACAATATTAACCTTAAATGTAAATGGACTAAATTCTCCACTTAAAAGACACAGACTGGCAAACTGGATAGAGTTAAGACCCATCAGTGTGCTGTAATCAGGAGACCCATCTCACGTGCAGAGACACACATAGGCTCAAAATAAAGGGATGGAGGAACATCTACCAAGCAAATGGGGGGAAAAAAAAGCAGGGGTTGCAATTCTAGTCTCTGATAAAACAGATTTTAAACCATCAAAGATCAAAAGAGACAAAGAAGGCCATTACATAATGGTGAAGGGATCAATTCAACAAGAAAAGCTAACTATCCTAAATATATATGCACCCAATACAAGAGCACCCAGATTCATAAATCAAGTCCTTAGAGATCTACAAAGAGACTTAGATTCCTGCACAATAATAATGGGAGACTTTAACACCCCACTGTCAACATTAGACAGATCAATGAGACAGAAAGTTAACAAGGATATCCAGGAATTGAACTCAGCTCTGCACCAAGTGGACCTGATAGACATCTACAGAACTCTCCACCCCAAATCAACAGAATATACATTCTTCTTAGTACCACATTGCACTTATTCCAAAATTGACCACATAGTTGGAAGTAAAGCACTCCTCAGTAAATGTAAAAGAACAGAAATTATAACAAACTGTCTCTCAGACCACAGTGCAATCAAACTAGAACTCAGAACTAAGAAACTCACTCAAAACCACTCAACTACATGGAAACTGAACAACCTGCTCCTGAATGACTACTGGGTACATAACAAAATGAAAGCAGAAATAAAGATGTTCTTTGAAACCAATGAGAACAAAGATACAACATACCAGAATCTCTGGGACACATTTAAAGCAGTGTGTAGAGGGAAATTTATAGCACTAAATGCCCACAAGAGAAAGCTGGAAAGATCTAAAATCAACGCCCTAAAATCACAATTAAAAGAACTAGAGAAGCAAGAGCAAACACATTCAAAAGCTAGCAGAAGACAAGAAATAACTAAGATCAGAGCAGAACTGAAGGAGGTAGAGACACAAAAAAACCCTTCAAAAAAATCAATGAATTCAGGAGATGGTTTTTTGAAAAGATCAACCAAACTGATAGACTGCTAGGAAGACTAATAAAGAAGAAAAGAGAGAAGAATCAAATAGATGCAATAAAAAATGATAAAGGGGATATCACCACCGACCCCACAGAAATACAAACTACCATCAGAGAATACTATAAACACCTCCACGCAAATAAACTAGAAAATCTAGAAGAAATGGATAAATTCCTGGACACAAACACCCTTCCAAGACTAAACCAGGAAGAAGTTGAATCCCTGAATAGACTAATAACAGGCTCTGAAATTGAGGCAATAATTAATAGCCTACCAACCAAAACAAGTCCAGGACCAGACGGATTCACAGCCGAATTCTACCAGAGGTACAAAGAGGAGCTGGTACCATTCCTTCTGAAACTATTCCAATCAATAGAAAAAGAGGGAATCCTCCCTAACTCATTTTATGAGGCCAACATCATCCTAATACCAAAGCCTGGCAGAGAAACAAAAAAAGAGAATTTTAGACCAATATCCCTGATGAACATCAATGCAAAAATCCTCAGTAAAATACTGGCAAACCGAATCCAGCAGCACATGAAAAAGCTCATCCCACACGATCAAGTGGGCTTCATCCCTGGGATGCAAGACTGGTTCAACATACGCAAATCAATAAATGTAATCCACCATATAAACAGAACCAAAGACAAAAACCACATGATTATCTCAATAGATGCAGAAAAGGCCTTCAACAAAATTCAACAGTCCTTCATGCTAAAAACTCTCAATAAATTTGGTATTGATGGGATGTATCTCAAAATAATGAGAGCTATTTATGACAAACCCACAGCCAATATCATACTGAATGGGCAAAAACTGGAAGCATTCCCTTTGAAAACCAGCACAAGACAGGGACGCCCTCTCTTACCACTCCTATTCAACATAGTGTTGGAAGTTCTGGCTAGGGCAATCAGGCAAGAGAAAGAAATAAAGGGTATTCAGTTAGGAAAAGAGGAAGTCAAATTGTCCCTGTTTGCAGATGACATGATTGTATATTTAGAAAACCCCTCGTCTCAGCCCAAAATCTCCTTAAGCTGATAAGCAACTTCAGCAAAATCTCAGGATACAAAATCAATGTGCAAAAATCACAAGCATTCCTATACACCAATAACAGACAAACAGAGAGCCAAATCATGAGTGAACTCCCATTCATAACTGCTTCAAAGAGAATAAAATGCCCAGGAATCCAACTTACAAGGGATGTGAAGGACTTCTTCAAGGAGAACTACAAACCATTGCTCAACGAAATAAAAGAGGACACAAATAAATGGAAGAACATTCCATGCTCATGGATAGGAAGAATCAATATTGTGAAAATGGCCATACTGCCCAAGGTAATTTACAGATTCAATGCTATCCCCATCAAGCTACCAATGACTTTATTCACATAATTGGAAAAAACTACTTTAAAGTTCATATGGAACGAAAAAAGAGCCTGCACTGCCAAGACAATCCTAAGCAAAAAGAACAAAGCTGGAAGCATCATGCTACCTGACTTCAAACTATACTACAAGGCTACAGTAACCAGAACAGCATGGTACTGGTAACAAAACAGACATAGAGACCAATGGAACAGAACAGAGCCCTCAGAAATAATACCACACGTCTACAGCCATCTGATCTTTGACAAACCTGACAAAAACAAGAAATGGGGAAAGGATTCCCTATTTAATAAATGGTGCTGGGAAAATTGTCTAGCCATATGTAGAAAGCTAAAACTGGATCCCTTCCTTACACTTTATATGAAAATTAATTCAAGATGGATTAAAGACTTAAATGCTAGACCTAAAACCATAAAAACCCTAGAATAAAACCTAGGCAACACCATTCAGGACATAGGCGTGGGCAAGGACTTCATGACTAAAACACCAAAAGCAATGGCAACAAAAGCTAAAATTGACAAATGGGATCTAATTAAACTAAAGAGCTTCTGCGCAGCAAAAGAAACTACCATCAGAGTGAACAGGCAACCTACAGAATGGGAGACAATTTTTACAATCTACCCATCTGACAAAGGGCTAATATCCAGAATCTACAAAGAACTTAAACAAATTTACAAGAAAAAAATCATGTAACCCCATCAAAAAGTGGGCAAAGGATATAAACAGACACTTCTCAAAAGAAGACATTTATGCAGCCAACAGACACATGAAAAAATGCTCATCATAACTAGCCATCAGAGAAATGCAAATCAACACCACAATGAGATACCATCTCACACCAGTTAGAATGGCTATCATTAAAAAGTCAGGAAACAACAGGTGCTGGAGAGAATGTGGAGAAACAGGAACACTTTTACACTGTTGGTGGGACTGTAAACTAGTCCAACCATTGTGGAAGGCAGGGTGGCGATTCCTCAAGGATCTAGAACTAGAAATACCATTTGACTAAGTCATCCCATTACTGGGTATATACCGAAAGGATTATAAATCATGCTGCTATAAAGACACATGCACATGTATGTTTATTGTGGCACTATTCACAATAGCAAAGACTTGGAACCAACCCAAATGTCCATCAATGATAGACTGGATTAAGAAAATGTGGCACATATACACCATGGAATATTATGCAGCCATAAAAAGGATGAATTCATGTCCTTTGTAGGGACATGGATGAAGCTGGAAACCATTATTCTGAGCAAACTATCACAGGGACAGAAAACCAAACACTGCATGTTCTCACTCATAGGTGCGAACTGAACAAGGAGAACATTTGGACACAGGGTGGGGAATATTACACACCAGGGCCTGTCCAGGGGTGGGGGTAGGAGGTAGGGATAGCATTAGGAGATATACCTAACGTGAATGGCAAGTTAACGGGTGCAGCACACCAACATGGTACCCGTATACATATGTAACAAACCTGCACATTGTGCACATGTACCCTAGAATTTAAAGCATAGCAAAACATAAAAAAAAAGAAATGATAAAAAAGAAACACTTGATGATCTCTATCAGCTCAATCAATATTTTCATTCCTTTTTTGAAAACAGTACATTAAATATACTTATTTCCTGAATAAAAGCAAACACAGTGCCCTCCCCCCCCCCAAAAAAAAAGGATAGTGGGTGTGCATAAGGAAAGTGACATTTAGTGCTACATTGTGATTCTGCTGTTGCACAGGACATGAAATGCTAAGTGAGTGCTGAACTACTTTAGAGAATATGAAAAGCCTGTCTAGGTGACAAAGGACTTCAAAAGATTATTCAGACTACACCCCCTTAGCCTTGACTAATTTCTTTTAAATTTTCTTTTTTTTTTTTAAATAAAGACAGGGTCTCACTATGTTGCCCAGTTTGGTCTTGAACTTCTGGGCTTAAGCTATCCTCCTGCCTCAGCCTCCCAAAGTGCTGGGATTATAGGCATGAACCATTGCACCTGGCCTTGCCTTGACTAATTTGATATTGCCCCTGGTTCAGCTCTCAGGTCACCTGTTCTCCTTTGTACTCATCACAAGGGACACTTCTCTTTCTTATTAATTTAGGATCAACCCCTCTCTCTTCAGCCTTTGAAAAGTGATCTTGTGATTCCCTTTTTCCGTCTGGTCTACTTGGCATCTCTTCATCCACTGACTTTCTCCTAAGCCTTCCCTATTCTGGAAACCTCAGAGGCAACACCTCATGTTCAAATCTTTTCTTGCTCATCCACTGCTCTGGTTATAGCTTTGTGAATCATCTCGGCAGACTTTTCCACCTCAATCAGAACAGTACTTTGTGTCTTTAATCACTATACAGCTTCTTCTTCCTCTACCAGTCTATCTATCCCTGATATGCTGGTAATTATAATTTTTTTTCTCTAAATCAATACAGTGTTACAATGCAATATGGGAGCGTGAAGGAGGGAGGGTAATTTATTTATTTTGTTTACATTTGCTTCTATTCCTCTACACAAGTTTTCAAGATTTCCTCCCACACTGTAGTCTCTGTCTTTACATCTTAACTTTGTTTTGAAAACGTGGAAATCAGTATTGTCTTGGAGAGAGAACCAGTATAAGTACCAATGACATGTAGACTAGTAGAGATTTACTGGATAAATAATTCCCCCAAAGCAAATCACATACCAACTGCATTAACAATTCTAACATCTTATGCATTTGCTAAATATAATTCAAAAAATACTAATGAAAAATCTGAAGGAACATCTAGGCTAACCTCAGAGGCTTGAGAGAACAAATCAGAAATTGTGAGGGTGACTTCACGGGAGGAACAAAGTAAAGCAATGAAGAGGCTTGGATTTTGCAGTTGGTTGGCCCAAGTTTGAATTCTGGTTCTACCTCTTATTAACCATGTGTCTTGAGTGCATTGTTCAAACTCATTAAGCCTCAAATTCCACATCTGTAAATTTTGGATATAAAAAATTGCTTGGAATAATATATGTACATCACTTAATATAATGCCTTACCATAAATATTCAATAAATAATAGCTCCTATCATCATGGTGGGTTGAAAGCCCTTAAGGAAGGCTGTCTTACCTTGTTTGGGAGACCAAAATATAGCAGTAGAATCAATAACAAATCAACATTGAGTTCGGAGCAGTAGAAAGCAGTGCCTGGATTACATAAAGGTTTAATAAATCCCTGCTGAATAAATGAATGAAAGGAGAGGGGTATGTTTCTGCCTCTATCACAGATAATAGGAACCCTCAAAAAGAGGCTTCCTTATAACCTCCCAACAGTGCAGCCTAAGGTGAGGTCTGCTAGTCTTTAGGGAAATATGGGACTGGGTGCTGGGGCTCACACCTGTAATCCCAGCACTTTGGGAGGCCATGGCGGGAGAATCGCTTGAGGCCACGAGTTTCAGACCTGCCTGGGCAATATAGTGAGACCTCATTCCTACAAAAAATAAAAATAAAAAATCAGCTGGGTGTGGTGATTCACACTTGTAGTCTCAGCTACTCAACTGAGAAAGTGGACAAAAGTCATAGTAGCTAAGAATTTATACAGCACCTGCATGTGAAATATACTAACTCCCAGCATGTGAAATATACTAACTCATTTGGTCTTCAGCGACCTTAAAAAGCAACTTAAGATGAAGCCAGTAAAGTGCAGATAGTTTAAATAACTTACCTAAGGACACATAAATGAGGAAGAAGGAAATATGGCTTAAAGATATGAAAACAGGGTTGGGCACAGTGGCTCATGTCTGTAATCCCAGCACTTTGGGAGGCAAAGGTGGGTGGATGACCTGAGGTCAGAAGTTCAAGACCAGCCTGGTCAACACGGTGAAACCCTGTCTCTAATAAAAATACAAAAATTAGCCAGGCATGGTGGCAGGCATCTGTAATCCCAGCTACTTGGTAGGCTGAGGCAGGAGAATCACTTGAACCTGGGAGGGAGAGGTTGCAGTGAGCTGAGATCACGCCATTGCACTCTAGCCTGGGTGACAACAGCGAAACTCCATCTCGAAATAAAAGTAAAAACAGTAAACTTAACAGTAATCAGAAATATGCAGATGTTTAAGAATGAGATAATATTTTTGTCTATCAAATAACCATTTTTAAATGATAGTAATACAGTGGAACTCAAACATTGCTGGCTGTTAGAAGTCTAAATTTAGCACAACCTTTCTGAAAAGCAGTATGTGAGTATATATTACTCTTTTAAAAGTAAATACTCAGTAATTCTCTTTTTTTCTTTTTGGAATCTTTGTGAAAGAAAAAGTTGCACGAAAAATATGTAGGTAAGACAATGTTCCCCATGTGATATATACATGTGTACATTGAAATATATACACATATATGTGTGTATCTATACAAATATGTGCCTGTGTGTATGTGTAAAACAACCTAAATGCCCAACAGTGGGAGAAAGTTTAATTATAAAGAGTACTTTAAAAATTATAATATGTAAGCTTGGATTACTCTTTTAATGCCTAAAGAATGATGGAAATTTTAAGGAAGCATGAGCTCTACAAGGCTGCTCCTCCGCCCTATGGGGACTCCTAAATGGTAATGAGCTTATGAATTCACCTGGGGGTCTTGTCAAGTTGTGGGTTCTGGCTGGGCACAGTGGCTGATGCCAGTAATCCGAGCAGTTTGAGAGGCCGAGGTGGGAGGATCACTTAATTCTAGGAGTTCAAGACCAGCCTGGCCAACATGGCAAAACCCTGTCTCTACTAAAAATACAAAACAATTAGCAGGGCGTGGTGGTGCATGTCTGTGGTCCCAGCTACTGTGGAGGCTGAGGCAAGAGAACCACTTGAATCCAGGAGGCGGAGGCTGCAGTGAGCACAGATAGTGCCCCTGTATTCCAGCCTGGGTGACAGAGCAAGACTCCGCCTCAAAAAAACAAACAAGAAAAGATGTGGGTTCTGAGACTCTGCATTCCTAACAAGCTCCACGGTAACGCAGGCATCCCTGGTGCAGGGAGCACATTTTGGATAGAAAGGAGTCTAGCAGAAGCCACATGTGTGGCTCTATTTAAATGTGACTCAATATTCAATTGTTTAGTTGCCACATTTCAAGTGCTCAATAACCAGGCAGGGCTAGTGGCGACCATATTGGACAGTGCAGATATAAACATTGCCATTATCAGAGACACTTCTATTGGACAGTCTTAACTAGTGCATGCCAAAAGCAAGATAGAAGCCTTCCAGAACTGGGAGGTTGGCACCTCACTTATTAGTGGGCTCACTTATTATTTTCTAAACAGAAAAGAGACATACCTTGTCCCTTTTTATTTTATTTTTATTTTCTGAGACAGAGTCTCACTCTGTTGCCAAGGGTGGAGTGCAATGGCACAAGCTCGGCTCACTGCAACCTGGGCCTCCCAGGTTCAAGCGATTCTCCTGCCTCAGCCTCCCGAGGAGCTGGGACTACAGGTGTGTGCTAGCATGCCTGGCTAATTTTTGTATTTTTAGTAGAGGCAGGGTTTCCCCATGTTGGCCAGACTGGTCTTGAACTCCTGACTTCAGGTGATCTGCCCGCCTGAGCCTCCCAAAGTGCTGGGATTACAGACATGAACCACCATGCTCAGCCCTCTTGTCCCTTTTGTCCACTACTGGCCCAGTTCCACCCTCTAACAAGACACAATAAGGAAATACACCTTCTTAAATAAAGTAGTCCTTTCAAAGGCAGGCTATTTTTATCCTATTTTTATATTTCTTATTGATGCATGTTTCTTCTTAAATATAAGACCACATCAGTGACCTCAGGGGAAAATAATGATTCTTATCTTCCCACAAAAATAAAAATCCTGATGTGAATGCATTAAAAAGATCAAGGTTTAGACTACTGCCACCTATACTACAGCAAAATACAGGATATTTTAAATATTCAAAAATAATGACAAATCCACAAAAAATTATTATATACCACAAACAATTTTTGATTCACGGGGAGAAAAACAGAATAAAAGAAATCAAAAATTAATTTTTAAATTTGACAGCTTAATTGTAATTTAAATAGTATACCTCTGGCAAATTTTACTATAAGACTTAGAAGAATTACCAGAGTCAATTTTTAAAACAGTTATGTAGATCTCATTTTATAGAATAAACACACTCAAATTTATGTCCTAATACTCTGATCTGGCTTACAGGGTTTTTAAACATTTGAATAGTTAACAAAAGAAAAATTTCAAATTTGATCTCAATAACCAGAATGACCTAAGTTAATGAATTTACAGTGACGTTAAATCACCAGCACATTTCAAATGAACACCAGATCCTTTAAGTTCTTGTTGTCACGTGCAGACTGGTTCTTTTTTTTTTTTAAATAGTGACTCATGCTGTAACTGTTTAACATGATTACATACTTTAAATATTTTTTCTTCATTATAGAGCATATGGTTTCTGAAATTATGTAAAAAAGACAAATTATTCATGAAAAACTGGCTTTTGTGCATAATCATATATAACAGGTGTATATTTTAAACACATGAGGGGTAATTAATGAATGTTTGTATTCCTAAAATACTCCTTTGAGTATATCCTAGGAAATAATTTCTGTATACATTTACATTCTCTATTAAAAAAATAACAAAACCTGGAACTCATTTTCAGGAATGCTTTCTCTAAAATGTTAACACCATTCTTCAAAATACTTTTTTCCTTTTTGGTAGCATATGCTTAAATGCAACTCTTAAATAGTTTGAAAATTCTGTATAAGCCACATGCGATGCAGACAATAAAAATAGAGAGCAAGACCTAAATATTGGATGCATTTCTGCATTAGTTGTTTTGTAGAAGTTTTCTCTGTGTTATTCTGAAAGCTTATAATTTTGCAATCACTTTCAGTTCCTGGGAACACTTGAATGGAGTCATATCCTATTCTTTTAAAAGTTTTTTTCCATACTGACAGTGACCCAAGGGTGAAAAACAAGAGACAGAAGTGCGTCTTTAGAAAAATAATGGCCACATTAGTAGAAATGACCATTTCAAAATTTTTAATGAGAACGTTTAACTCTCAGAATGTAATCATAGCAATTGTTCATAATCTTACTCCAATGACTGAAATAAAGACACCAAATTAGGAGCTGTGGGATTTCAGCTTGCTGTGTTTACAGGAGAGAGCTCGGTTGCTTTTCAAGAAATTTCTTTCCTCCTGGTCATATGACAAAAAGTGAAATAATCTCATTCTATTGTACCCCCAAACGCACCTAAAAAGGGAATTTCGTTTTTAGTGGAATATGACCAGACAGCCAAAATATATTATTTAATATAGGTTTGTTTCTTAACAGTCAAACTTAGAGTTCTTAAGTCTTTCTAAAATCAGATCAAATTACCATCACAATTCAATAAGATATTAAGGAAGCAGAAACATAATTATTAAATTTGAATTGAATTATATACTATTTCAATGAAATATATGGTTTAATATAGCTTTCTACAATTTCAAAAATGTGTCCATAACTCTTAAAGTTTAGCTTCATCTTTTATTTGCATATAAGGAACAGCTGACATTTACTGTCAGTTTTGCTATATGTATTGATAAATGTAGACTTTTACATAATTTTATGGCTTGAGAACAATGCACAATTCTAGTTATATAATCTTAATTTAAATACTTTTTTTTTAATATTTAGGAGAAACATTTCTTAAAGTGAGGTTTCACTAACAGTTTACTAAGTATTCACAAATGATCCAAAGTTTTATAACATATACAATTCTCAATTCAATTACTTTTAACTGTCTTTAACAGATATAATTTCACTAGGAAATCAAGTTTTTTAAAAAAGAATCTAAATTGTCTATAGTTACACTTATAAAACCTTTTAAAAATACCTTTCCAGAAGACGTTTGAAGATACTGAAAACTATTTAAAATCTAAGTTCAAGCACAAAAAATAATTCCACATATAACAAATAATTATAAAATGTGTTCATTTCAAACTTTGTCCCAAAGTATTTCAACATTTGTGCTAGTCCCTAAGGGAAAAAAAACCCATTATTTGTTTTATATTACTGTTAGTGAAAGCAAGCACTTGAGTGGAAAGTTTAAAAACAAACTTGGAAATGGTTAAAAAAAAAGATGAAAAATGTCAGATGTCAATGGGTGTACGTTTCTTACCACTTCAGAAGGCTCATCGTCATCGTAGTACATGTTTCGTACACACCTCGAAGTAAATTCTTAGCATGTCCGCTAAGAAATCCTTTCATAGGAAGTTAAAGTGCATTATGACAGTGATACACTTTCCACAGCTGGAATATAGTGATACTAGTTTCCCACGCTTGGCAATGCTCTTAAAATAGGCTCTCAGACACCAAAAGACAAAAAATGACTATTTGTAAGCACTTCAGGAAATGATGCTCTGGCAAACTGACTGAAATTTCCATAAATAGCCAAAATCAGCTTTTTTTTTTTTTTTCTGGAGACAGTCTTGCTTTGTTGCCCAGGTTGGAGTGTGCAGTGGGTGGCACAATCTCTGCTCGCTGTAACCTCTGCCTCCCGAGTTCAAGTGATTTCTGGTTAATTTTTATATTTTTAGTTAGAGATGGGGTTTCACCATGTTGGCCAGGCTGGTCTTGAACTCCTGACCTTAAGTGATCTATCCACCTCAGCCTCCCAAAATGCTGGGATTATAGGCGTGAGCCACTTTGCCTAGCCCAAAATCTGTCTTTGATGGACTATATTAATTGATTACTAAAAGCAAAATAAACCAAAGAAAGTGCTGGGCCAGGAGAATTTCATTCAAGTTTCTGTTCAGTGGTTTACTCACATGACACAGACCTAGATGTGGAAAGGCTCCTACATTTGAATGGTTGAACCAGCCAACATTCCAGTAACCCAGGTAGATGGGGAAAGAACCCTAGTGAACCAGAATGAAGTAAGTAAGACTTATTTCTCATTTATTTAAACGGGTAGATTGATTTTCTACGAATTTGAAAGGAATGTGAGTATTTGTGAGGTTAGAGGGCTTAGAAACTTCCTGGAATGCCTACCCTTCACAGGCCAAATTGACAGATTCTTACATCCTCAACAAAGATACTTCTATACGTTTATTTTCTTTCTTGATCTGAGTTTGCTTCACATTGTGAATAATTTCTGTGAGAAAGTATTCAATGAAATCAATGAATGGTTAATACTATACTGTTCTCCAAATAAGGAAGAACGGAGGCTCTCTTTTTCAACATTCAGGTAGTATACACTAAGAATGTTGCACTGTTCTGTCCCAACATTATAATCCAGAGAAAATATTTCAGCAAAATATTTAATCTTCCTTCAGCCTCTTAAAAAAATAACAAAAACCTTGCCAAACATCCTCGTAGTACAAGGACAGGATTTCTGCCAAGAAAGTCATCATGTTTTAATTAGAAATAATTTAAACAAATATTGGAGAAGCTTAAGAGGTTGTATAGATTAAAATACAGTAATGTGCAAAAGAAGGCCAACCTTGGGTGGCATTTGGAATAAACCGTGAAGGCAAACAGAGTGTAACAGTCCAAATCGCTTTTATATGTAAATAATTGGCCGTCACCAAATAATTATCAAATATGGATGAAGAAAGGTTGAAAATTAAAAAGAGGCCTTAAAGAATATCTATCTGGTCCTCTCATATTCTGATGAGAATATCAAGGCCAGAGGGGTAAGTAAATAACTTGTCCAAAGCCAATCAGCTTGATTGCATGCTGAAAACAAACTAATTCCCAGATGGTTCCCTTAACCGAACCCTGGGGCAGGAAACACAATACAGTGGTTAGCAAAAAATGAGACAAGAGTAAGTTGAACCCAGGAAACGGTCTTAACTATCAACTCAATCAGTAATTAACTTTGAGGTCCAGGACAAGTGCCTTAACTTCTCTAGACATCCACTTTCATCCTTAACCCAAGTAGATTGGATTAGATTAATTTATACACCTCTCTCTACTACTAACATTCCAAAATTCTGTGCCTACAAATAAAACAGCACTTGCAAAAAATGTTATCCTAAGTGCAAGAGAAATTGCATAGACTTCTGGATTTTATGATAATTATTTAATCTCCTATCACTTTTAAATCCTATTACACATACTAACAAGAAAGTAAGCTAAAGAATAATGAAGAAAGAAATATCGCATGGAAAATGACATTTTGGCAGAAAGAGGAAGATTGGGAATGAAGATGAAAGATATCTAAAGCAAGGAGAGGAAAGTAAATTGATACACACAAAAGAGATGGTGGCAACAAATGCACGTCAGAGGTAACAGATGTAGAACAGCCAGGTAATGAAAGAAGAGGCTGAGAAATGGAGAAAGAAAGAGAAGACCAGACCAGAATAAAAATTAAACTGCCTTAGATGGGTGCAGTGGCTCACGCCTGTAATCTCAGCACTTGGGGAGGCCAAGGCGGGTGGATCATTCGAGATCAGGAGTTCGAGACCAGCCGGGCTAACATGGTAAAACCCCTTCTCTACTGAAACCACAAAAATCAGCCAGGCATGGTGATGCACGCCTGTAATAACAGCTACTCAGGAGGCTGAGGCTGCAGAATCGCTGGAACCCGGGAGACGGAAGTTACAGTGAGCCAAGATATTGCTACTGCACTCCAGCCTGGGTGACAGAGCCAGACTCTATCTCAAAAAAAAAAGTTAAAATTCCATAACAAATATTGCTATAGAAAACACACGTAGAGGCCAGGCACCGTGGCTCACGTCTATAATCCCAGTACTTTCAGAGGCTGAGGCGAGTGGATCACCTGAGGTCAGGAGTTCAAGACCAGCCTGGCCAACATGGTGAGATCCCTGTCTCTACTAAAAATACAAAATTAACTGGGTGTGGTGGCAGGTGCCTATAATCCCAACTACTCAGGAGGCAAGGCTGGAGAATCACTTGAACCTGGGAGGTGGAGGTTTTATAAGCTTAGATTGTGCCATTGCACTCCAGCCTAGGCAACGAGCAAAACACCATCTCAAAAAAAAAAAAAAAAAAAAAAAAAAAAAAAAAAAAAAAATTAAACTGCCTTCAATGCTCTACTATTCACAACAGCAGTAATAAAAATACTGCCAGTATTAACATTATTAAAACAATTTATGATATAGAATGCACTTCTCCAAAACCATTTGTTCTTAAACCAAACCTATTTGATTGGTATTATTATCCTTACTATTTAAAGAAAGAAAAAAAGAACCAATGTCGAGAGATGTTAGGTGCTATACCCAGTGTCACACAGCTATAATGAGTATGTTAGGCAAAGACCTGAATTCAGACCCTCTGGCTCAAACACTTTGGCCACACTGTCTAGTCATACATATTTTTAAAAGATGCTATTAAATACTAGCTTTGAACTGCTAGCTTTGAACTTACTAGAATAAAAGACTGAAGGGAATGCAAGGTACTGGTAGTTTCATGCTGAACCTTCAGAGAGTGTACGCTCTTTGAAAGCATAAGACAGACGTGTCAAGAAATAACCAGCACAACAAATGCCATGTGGCACTGAGGATCAGAGGATGAAGCTTCCGTGGGGATCAGAGAAGTCCCCACGGGGTGACAGGATTTGAACCAGGAAGAAAGCAGGGGTGACTGGGTACAAGACATCCTCAAGTGAGTAGACCTGCTGCTTGGTGCTTGTACAGAAACCGTAGGCGTTACGTCTGAAAAGCCAAGCCTGAGCCATCCATCCTGTTGAGAGCCTGGAACGCCAGGCTAACACTTTTGTAATTGATCTTGTAAATGATGAGCCATCCCAGATTTTAACACAGGGGACTGGGATGTTAAAATCTTTATTTAGGAAACCTATTGTGCTGTTCATGGGAAGAAAAGCCAGTGAGGAGCTTCTGAGATGTCTGAGCAGAGAAGAAGGGGGAGAGGCAACGTGTCCATGTGACCAAGAGGAGAGACAAGTGCATAAACTGTCTTCAACAGGGTCAGTTTTTGTTCACAGGTAGAGCCAATTAGCCCAGAGTTAATAAACTCACTTAATGAAGGCCCGGCCTAACATTCTACATGCATTTTCTTTTCTTTCTTTTGTTTGTTTTTTTTTTGAAACGGAGTCTCACTCTGTTGCCCACGCTGGAGTGCAGTGTCTGCGATCTCAGCTCACTGCAACCTCCGCCTCCCGGGGTCAAGTGATTCTCCTGCCTCAGCCTCCCGAGTAGCTGGGACTACAGGCATGTGCCACCACTTTTGTACATTTTTGGTAGAGACAGGTTTTCACCATGTTGGTCAGGCTGGTCTCAAATTCCTGACCTCCTGAAGTGCTGGGATTACAGGCATGAGCCACGGCGCCCAGCCTCTACATGCATTTTCTATAGCAATATTTGTTATGAACTTTTAACATTCTATGGACTTAAAAAATTGATCATCCACTTCACAGGTTATCATTTTTGCTATTTTTCTTATACTTAAATGATTTTGAGTCAATTCACCTAAGGTGACTTCTGTGTCCATTCTCTAAAATGACAAAAATAGAATACTAATATAATCACTTAGAGGGAAAAAAAATGAGGAAACAGTAATCGCATAATGTAAAGAAGTAATTAGAAAAAAACTAGTCAAATTTTCATAAATTTTACAAGTATCTATTGCTCCTAACAAAACATTTTGAAGAAAGGGTCTTTAGATAACCCTTAATAGCTGTAACTGAAACAAAATTCATCATGACTTTTTAGAAATACAAATTAAGTTGAAAATGTTTCCATAAGCATGCTTAAGAAGTCCTTAACAAGAAAAACAACATGGCTAAAAAGAACAGGATGCATGCATGTACACAAAAACACTCAAAAGAGGCTTCAGTCATTAGGTGAACCACTGCTAGATAAACTGAGTGTTAATTGTTAAACAAATTGTCCTTTATCTGGGTAAATGTGTACCGGTAATAATATGGAAGTTAGAAACAGAGGTTGGTTTTGGGAAATAGCAATTAGGAATTTTATCTTAGGCTGGGTGTGGTGGCTCACGCTTGTAATCCCAGCACTTTGGGAGGCAGAGGCGGGCAGATTGCTTGAGGTCAGGAGTTCAAGACCAGCCTGGCCTAGGTGGTGAAACTCCAACTCTACTAAAAATATGAAAATTTCCCAGGCATGGTGGCATGCCCTGTAATCCCAGCTATCTGGGAGGCTGAGACGGGAGAATCACTTGACGCGGAAGGCGGAAGTTTCAGTGAGCGAAGATCATGCCACTTGTACTCCAGCCTGGGCAACAGAGCAAGACTGTTTAAAAAAAAAAAGAAGAAGAATTTTATCTTAGACAAGATAACAGTAATAACACAACCATGGAGAAATGTATAATAAGCAATTGGACTTATATGACTGGAATTTTTTTTTTTTTTTTGAGACAGAGTCTTGCTCTGTTGCCCAGGCTGGAGTTCTGTGGTGGCACCATCTCGGCTCACTGCAGCCTCCACCTCCTGGGTTCAAGCGATTCTCCAGCCTCAGCCTCCCGAGTTTCTGGGACTTCAGGCATGCACCATCATGCCCAGCTATTTTTTTATTTTTTATTTTTTGTAGAGACAGGGTCTCATTAAGTTGCCAGCTGGTCTTGAACTCCTGGGCTCAAGTGATCCTCCCACCTCAGCCTCCCCAGTTGCTGGGATTATAGGTAGAAATTTTGAAAAGTCTATTTTAGGATGGCTACATAAAGGTAATGGATGAGCCCAGGAAGTAGAGGAGAATGCTAACACACAGGTGCTCCAAGCAGATAGAAGAATAAAGAGAGTTTAAGATAAAATTTCAGGGAACATACACATTTACTAGATGGGGGAAAAGTCAGACAAGAATGAGAGGTCATGCTGAGAGAAGTAGGATGCAGGAAAAAAAACCACAATGAGATGAAGGAGGGATGAACAATGAACAGAAAAGAAAGGTCAGCAGGAATTCGAATTGTGGACAAAATCTCCTGGCTTTGATGATGAGGAAGGCATTCATGCTTCTCCCACAGTGAGTAGGGAATATCACTGGTTTTGCAGCTAAGGATAGGGGAAAGGACATGGATTTTGGAATCAGACAGTCCTGTTCTGCTCCTTGCTGGCTGTGTACTCAGCAGGTGCCTAATCTGACACCCCAGATGCAGGGGAATACACAGCCAGCAAGTCATCTAAGAAGACAAGCTGCAGAGCCCGCTCTCTTCACTCATGACTACCTGTGGCCACCATATCTCAGCCCCGTGATCAAAGCTGCCACTTAAAGTTCTGTGCCTCAGTTTCCTTCTCTGTGAAATGAAAACAATAGGTCTGCCTCACAGGACTCTTGTGAGTGATAAGTTATTAGAAACATAGCATAAATATTGCCTTAAAAACAAAATAAGGCTGGGCTCAGTGGCGCATGCCTGTAATCCCAGCACTATTTGAGGATGAGGCATGAGGATCCCTTGAAGCCAGGACTTTAAGATCAGCCCAGGCAACAAAGTGAGATTCCATCCTTACAAAAAATAAAATTAGCCAGGTATGGTGGTGCACACCTGTAATCCCAGCTACTCAGGAGGATGAGGCAAGAGGATTGCTTGAGCCGAGGAGTTTGAGGCTGCAGTAAGCTGTTATTATTGTTCCACTGCACTCCAGCCTAGGCAACAGAGTGAGACTCTGTCTCTTAAAATAAAGCTAAACTGAAGTCTTTGTGCCTCAGTTTCCTCCTCTATATAAGAGAGGAAGCAGCACCTGTTTCTGAGGTTGTTGGAATAACTGATGTCAAAGAAACTTCAAAGTTCATTTCCCTGTTCTTACAATGTTGATTCATCGGCAGTTCATTGATGTCTTTCCTGAGCACCCGCCCTGTGTGACGCTGGATCACCCTATGCTCCTGCACTGTTCTTACCCGCCCTCCCCAGTATACAGTCAAGTTCCTATGTTTATGGCTTAATTTGAATATAGAACGGTTTAATTTCCTTTTTGCACTCGTGGCTCAATTTACAACCCAGGACTCTTTAGTACCACTCACGACAGCAATAAGCATAAGCATAAAAGTTAATCTTAACATCAAAATAATTCAAAGTACAATAATTATAATTCAAGAGCTGTGGCCAAGAAACATGCCAGTTTAAGAACATCACACACCGGGGACTGTTGGGGGGTAGGGGGCGAGGGGAGGGAGAGCATTAGGAGAAATACCTAATGTAGATCACAGGCTGATGGGTGCAGCAAGCCACCATGGCACATGTACACCTATGTAACCGCATGTTCTGCACATGTACTCCAGAACTTAAAAGTATGAAAAAGAAGAAAAAAAAAAGAATATTACTTATAAACTCCAGGCTGGGTGCGGTAGCTCCCAAAATCCTATCACTTTGGGAGGCCAAGGTGGATGGATCATTTGAGGTCAGGAATTCAAGACCAGCCCGGTCAACATGGTAAAATCCCATCCCCACTAAAAATAAAAAAAATTAGCCAGGCATGATGGCACACACCTGTAATCCCAGCTACTCTGGAGGCTGAGGTGGGAGAATCACCTGAACCTGGGAGGCAGAGATTGCAGTGAGCCGAGATGGCGCCACTGCACTCTAGCCTGGGTGACAGAAGGAGACCTTGTGTCAAAAAAAAAAAAAAAAAAAGAACGTTACTCACAAACTCCAAATATCATTCCCACATCTATTTATTTTCTGGGGGTAGGCTTCTCAAAGGACACGAGCTATTTTAGTTGAAGGTTGTGCCTGCAAAATAGGTCCCTAAATAACATAGAAGTTAAAAAAAAGAAAATAGCTATCAGTATTTCAATGGTTATTAAGACCCCCAAAATGTTACTTTTCCATCATGACAATTTGTGTCACTGTTTTCCAGTTAAATTCAGGCCTGTATTAAACTGACATAAGATTTCCCAGGAAACTGCGACGTAAAAAAGATTGCATAGGAGAAAAACGTCATGTAAAGTTTTTCTAATATGGCCCTATTTATGAAAAGAACAACAACAAAAAAAAAACCCTGAATTTAAGTGTTTTGGTCTGTGATGCTGTATTGACAGATACAAGGAATCTATAAATAACCAAGTTATTTATTTTCAGGCTTTCATTTTATTCTATTGTTTGTTTCTTAAGCACAATTCACACTTCTTTGTCATCAACCTGAATTCCTTCCACTGCTTTTTATTTCCTAGCCAGCTTTCTCTATCATACTCCATTGTTCTATTTATATGGTAAGTATTCTGAGTTAAAAAAAAAAAAACTTGGCATGTCACAAGTACAGCCACCTTGTAGCTGTATAGGAAAACCAAATGTCATACTGCAATCACAAAGTAGTCCTATAGAGAAAGAGAGAGAGCTCATTAAAGAAGGAATTTCCCTCATTCATTGCTGTATTCCTAGGTTCTAGAACAGCAGGTGGCACATGCTAGTTGCTCAATAAACATTTATAAATTGAATAAATGGGCCAGGCATGGTGGCTCACACCTGTAATCCCAGCACTCTGGGAGTCTGAGGTGGGTGGATCACTTGAGGCCAGGAGTTTGAGAACAGCCTGGCCAACACAGTGAAACCTTGTCTCTACTAAAAATACAGAAAATAGCGGGGCATGGTGGCGTGCATCTGTGGTACCAGCTACTCAGAAGCTTGAGACAGGAGAAACACTTGAACCTGGGAAACAGACATTGCAGTGAGCTGAGATCATGCCACTGCCCTCCAGCTTGGGTAACAGAGTGAGTCTCTAATCAATCAGTTGAATGGATGAATGTGTTTTCCTGTTTCTGCATATTCCCTTCCATTCACTCATTCTTTTCTTCCTTCCTTAAATATTTGCCATGCACTGCGACAATGTGCTGGACGTTGAGGCTTCTATAATAGATGAGGCAAACATGATTCGTGCCCTCCATGCAGGAGGAGCTTACGGAGCTTATCGTCTAAACCAGTGGATCCCCAAAAGGAGTGTTCCAGAAAGGTATTGCTGGATTTTTGGTTGTTTCAACAATTGAGAGGCATTACAGATGCTTGTACACAGCGGCTAGGAATATACATGTCCTGCATTTTACACAACAATCCTACATGATTATAAGATGGATATGCACTTCCTCTCACGATCTTTGACTATCCTGCTGGAATTCATGTAGGTGAAAAATATAAAATTATCTGAACCTAGAATCTAAGTGTTTTTGGGATATGAGGACTTTTTTTTTGCATAGTTGTAAAATATACTGAATTTTCCAGAAATGAAAGTACTGTGACAATCAATGAAAGACTGTACTTTGTTTGGAAATTTACCAGGAATTGTTAACTATTAATAGCCACACACCTGTAGGTGTACATCACCATTAATCTGCAAGTGCACTGGCCTCATCCATGGGACTGCTTCCTCACATTTTCTAGTGTGGTTATACCAGCATAATAACCCATTGAAATACACACTACCTGAGAATAAATTAAATATTTTTATTCATTGGTCAGTATTTTGACCCAAATGGTTTTTGAAATTTGTGTGTTGGTTGTTTGCATTAACTATAAATTTCACTTCAGGATGATAAAGGAGGAGTGCTGAAATACACGTAAAAGAAATTGAGTTTGGGCCAGGCACAGTGGCTCACGTCTGTAATCCCAGCACTTTGGGAAGCTGAGGCAGGAGGATCGCTTGAGCCCAGGAGTTCGAGACCAGCCTGGGCAACATGGGGAAACCTCATCCCTACAAAATATAAAAAAAATTAGCCAGGTCTGGTAGCATGTGCCTGTGGTTCCAGCTATTGGGGCTGAGATGGGAGGATTGCTGGAGCCCTGGAGGACAAGGCTACAATCATGTCAGTGCACTCTAGCCTGGGCAACAGAGTGAGATGCTGTCGTAAAAATATAAAAAGAAAGAAGAAGAAGAAAAGAAAAGAAAAGAGAAAACAAGGAAGGAGGGAAGAAGGAAGGAAGGAAGGAAGGAAGGAAGGAAGGAAGGAAGGAAGGAAGGAAGGAAGGAAGGAAAAAGAAAGGGGAGGGGAGGGGAGGGGAGTGGAAGGGAGAGGAGAGGAGAGGAGAGGGGAGGTCCAAAATGTGAACTGCTGGTCAAATAATTACATTTATATGAAGCAAACTGGGTGAGGAGAATAATGGGAAAAGTTCCTTTGTGCAATGTAGTCAGGGAAAACTCTTCTGCAGAACCACAGTCTGAGACATTTAGGCTCAAAGTAAAGGGCAGGGAAGAACATTCCAGGTTAATAATAATAATAATAATATCATCATCATCATCATCATCATCATCATAATCATCATTATCCAGCAAAACCAGACAGGTGGAAAGAAGTTGGCTTGTTGGAGAAAGTGAGGAAAATAAGCAGTGATGATGAGGTGAAGTGAGAGAGACAGAGGACAGGGTACAGGCAGTGGGCTTCCTGATGGTGCCCAGAATTAGCATGATGCAAAGTGGGTGCTGGGCAGTTGGGACAGTTGCATGAATGAAGCATCAGAAAAAAATGCAGGAGCAGAGGCCCAGCGTATGGCCGCTTCATCCTTGAAGGAGTCAAGATGTGTAAGCAGTATCACAGTGGGGAAGGCGAGAAGGGAGGGCTGTGTCAATGCACAGGGCAGTGGGTAGAGATCCAGGTCTCCTGGGACCTCCAGGGGGCTGCAGACTTGGGGTGCCAGAGTCTCCGTGGAGCAACCCTCACAGAAACCTTCCAGAAAATTGTGGGGTTTTTGCATATTTTACCTGCATGTTAGTTGAATCAGACATTACAGAGGAGAAAGAAAAATCAGAGGCCGGGCGCGGTGGCTCATACCTGTAACCCCAGTTGGGAAACCGAGGCAGGTGGATCATGAGGCTAGGAGTTCAAGACCAGCCTGGCCAAGATGGTGAATTCCTGTCTCCACTAAAAATACAAAAAAATTAGGCAGGCATGGTGGACGCCTATAATCCCAGCTACTTGGGAGACTGAGGCAGAGAACTGCTTGAACCCCAGAGGCGAAGGTTGCAATGAGCCGAGATTGTGCCACTGCACTCCAGCCTGGGCGACAGAGCAAGACTCCCTCTCAACAACAACAACAACAACAACAAAAAATCAGATCAAACTTGCAGAACCTAATCAGCTGGCCTTATGGCAGATACTTCTGTGATTATAACTAGGACTGAGTGTTAGCAGCAGCTCTGCCATTGCATCAAAAAACTAAATAAAGGCTACAATCTATTCAAGTGTTGTAATCATTTGTGTGCTATCATTCATCATCCCGAGAACAAATCATAGCTAACACTAACACCAAATCGTTAGTTACATATGGAAGCCCCATTTTAAAAAAAAAAGGACAATAAATTTTTCTTTTTGTTTATAACAACTTTTTTCTACCTAGGTTTATATCTGGAAAAGAACAACTACAAGTAATGTTTGTGAAAGATAAGCTTCTTATCCAGAACTCCAAAATCTAGAAAGCTCAAATAACAAGAAGTGATAGAAGTACTATGTTAAGCACCCTGAAACACTAAGAGTGTACATGCTGAGTATCCCTTATCTGTAATGCCTGGGACTAAAGTGTTTTGGATTTAAAATTTTATTTGGATTTTGGAATATTTGTATGTACATAATGAGCTATATTGGGGATGGAACTCAAGTCTAAATACAACATTCATGAATGTTTCATGTATACTTTATACATATAGCCTCAAGGTAATTTTACATGATATTTTAAATAATTTTGTGCATGAAACAAAGTTTGTGTACGTTGAACCATCAGGAAGCAAAGGTGTCTCTAGCCTATGGAAGTACTCAAAAAGTTTTGGATTTCAGATTTTTGGATTTGGAACGCTCAACCTGTAATATTGAGCTTCAGATGTGACTTTGAAGAAAGAAACCACACATGGTTTTGTGGTCGTGCTTTAGTTTAATTCTCTGAACCCTGATGACCCCTGTGTGATTATGCAGATATTTTCAGAACCAGAAAAGCCACTGCCCACCGCTTGCTCTGCCGGACTTCTCATAAGTCCCTGCTCCTCTGTTGTTGAGCATGCTGGGTCCTGAGACTCCTCTAAAGATAGTTCCCCCACCCCTACAGCTGTAACTGAAAAACAAACACACAAGCAAAAACAACAAAACACAAACAAAATAACCAGAGCGTCCCTTTCAGCCTTCATCTTCTGTGATCTCAGCTTCATCCAACATAATCAACCACACCAGGGCAACATCTGGTTCCTCTCCAGGTCCCACCATAACTGTCTTCGGTTCCGCTGCCATGTTTCTCTCCCCAGGACTCTTCCAACAGCCTTCTGACCTTTTCAAGGCCAGCACAAGTTGGTGGAAGGGTGGAGAGTTGGGTGGTGGTTGGGACCAGGCACAATGGAAAGTTCTCATAGGACCTCACCAAGGACACTCTTCCCAAGACAGGCAAACAGTTTAAGGGCCCAAGTCAGGAGGAAAAAAAAACGAGCTAACACTTAACAAGTGTTTGTTAAATGATTAATACTTCATTATCATACAGTGTTTTACTATTTTTAAGACTTTCAAATTATATTTGAGCCTTGAGGTCTATAGGGGTCATACATCCTTATTACTCCAAATGCAAAGATAAGCAAATTGACTCTCAGGGATTTGACTCTGGGTGATTTGTCCAATGTCACTCAGCTAATTAAGGCCTGCTATAGTTTTTTGACAGACTATACATTCCATTTAAATGCCACCGAGTACTCATCAAACTGCTAGACACTTGCTGGTATTAATGAGTGCCAAGCATTTTCAAAATATTTACCAGAATATGAGTTTGCTCAATGCCTAGTAAGATTTACTGTTTATACTAGAAAGAAAACTTTACTCATAGTGTTTCCTTATAATGCCTTTGGGCAAAAAAATAGATAATGGCTTTTGTCAGAGTTAACAGACTAAACAGATACAAGTAATGAACTGGAAGCCCTCAGCTGCCATACAGCAGTATAAAGTTTTTCAGAACTAGGCTGATAATCCAAATTTATACTCTCAAACTGGATTGCCATTAATTAGAAATATTAATAGTTCATAACCCCCGGAATGCTGTATTCTCTCTTATCAAGCATTTGCTTTATTTTTCCCTCATATTAAAGTCTTTTGTGGTTAATTTTACTTTGATGTGTACCTTATACTGAATTAACATACATCAGTGAACTGTAAAGAAAAGAAATGCTTACATAGTTCGTTTATATCACAAAGTTACAGAGTTGAAACAGTTGAGAAGGCCTTAACTAAGATTTTTACAAGTCCATACAAACATACGTTTCATATAGAATCATAATTTTTTCTTTTTTTTTTTTGGAGAAGGAGTCTTGCTCTGTTGCTCAGGCTAGAGCGCAGCAGCATAATCTCAGCTCACTGCAACCTCCGCCTCCCGGGTTCAAGTGATTCTCATGCCTCAGCCTCCAGAGTAGCTGGGATTACAGGTGCCCACCACCATGCCCGGCTAATTTTTGTATTTTTAGTAGAGATGGGATTTCACCATCTTGACCAGGCTAGTCTCGAACTCCTGACCTTGTGATCCACCTGCCTCGGCCTCCCAAAGTGCTGGGATTACAGGTGTGAGTCACCACACCCGGCATAGAATCATAAATTTTTAAAGCCCAGTTCTAATTTTAAAACATGTAGAATTAAATGTAGGCCACAATATTGTATAGCAATCATATTTCTCTAATAAAAAATAAGATTTCTTTCATTATCCTTTTTCTGAACAGATCACATTTTCCCGCTACCAGACATAATATTTCATGAATAAGAAAAAAAACTTTATTAAAGTATTCTATAACTTATAGCTTTACTAGAGATGATATATTTGATGGATTCAAAATATGCTCACATATTGTATTCACAGCTTTTATTGATACAAACATATACGTTCCTTCATCTGCCCAGAACATGAGAAAATCCAATATACTAATAATTCCAAATTGTGCTAAATATTACATGTAAAGCATTCTCCCTTAAAAATGTCATATACTATGAAATGCTATGAAGCATTTTTCTTCTAAGTATTACTTGAAAAACATTTCTGCAACGAAACCTATGCAGTCCATTGTAATTCATATAACAATTAAGTATGCACATTTGAAAAATGATGTCTAATTAATAGAAACTCTTCCAAAGCAACAAGTGGGTAGCAAAACTAAGCAAGCAAGAGTGCTTCAAAATGGAACTCCTGGAATGCTTTTAAACCATGTTACTTGCTTATCATTCACTGATTATTCCTGGTTTCTCTTTTCTTTCTCGATTTATCAATCCTACTGTTCCCTATTTCAGTAGTCTTCCATGATAACATTAGACCAAATTCCACAACCTAAGAGCTTTCATACAGTGGTGACATGTGCTATCTTCATAGCTCTGTATGATAAAGCAATTATGTTCTCTCGGTGTTGTAAGAATTAAGGGGATCAGATGCCATGCTGTTTCCCTGCTTCACAGAGGAGCCCTGTGTCATGGGACGTGATGCATAGAAGTTCGCTCAACTCATGCAATCAGAAAGGTAACATGAATATCAGAATACCAAATATCTTACTCTTATATAAGGCTAAGAATGAAGTATGCAGCAGAGGCTGGCTTGTATGCAAAAATGTACTTTTAAATTGTACTTTTAGAAGTTGAGTGCCTATTCATCTTGGGCATAGCATTGAACTCACAGAAGAAAGAGACTGTCAAAATATCATCTGTCAGAGCTCTGCAAACAGGTCAAACATCCTTTTTAGGAGACTATGAACAGGCCCTGAGAGAGCAGCAGGAGTGTAGAACATTTGAAATTCTCTATGTCTATATATGTATTTTAAATGTCATCACTCTCTTTCTTTGGTTTGCAAAAACTGTCATCCATTTTGACTTGTTGAATCAATGAATTCATCAGGAAAAAAAGCCTCTAATAGAAATCACACTTTAAAAGAGACTTTCTCTAACTTTGAAAGCAATACAACCAAAGAATCTTAAATTATGTGAAAAACTTTCCTAATTCTGTAATTAAGAACTGATCTGGTTTATTATGTTGAACTCAATTCATTGTTTCCTTTCGTTCCAGATTAAGGGCAGAGAGGAAATTATGCAAATACGCTGGGTTGGAAATTATTTCTCTCGGCTTGTACAGACCATCTGGTTTTCCGTGGTAGAGTGAAAAAGGCAGAAAATGGTAACAATAGAATAACACGTGTTTCCAACAAAATCCTGAAGAATGCTTTGAAATTTCTGGATGTAGCAAGTCATTTTCCAGTTCATCATCTTACCCAATTAAAAAATATAGGTAGAGGAATGTAAAGAGACAGTAATCATTGTATATCGCAGATCACTGAATATGTTATATATAGCAGAATCAGAAAAGATCTCTAGCACAGTCCAATTTCCCCAAGCACCTTCTTTCTTGCCTTATGAGACTTTATCACAGAATTAATTGTCTTCTCATCTGTAATACAACAAGATGACGGGATACAGAATATATTTAGTTCTAAACCTATATTTGCAAAAGAAACATATTTTAAAGATCCCAAGAAAGCCTGATGAGAAATCTGGTTATAAACACACATTTTAGCAAAAAAAAAAAAAAAAAAAAAGAAAAGAAAGGGTGGTCTTTAGAAACATATTTACTTTGTTTTTATATACATTCCCTTGTGGGAATGACTGTATGCTATTGCTTTTCTGAAAAACTAGCTGGCATATAATAAGAAAAAAGCAGCTCATTAAAAAAAAATTCTAATTGATCCTCCTAGAAGACTGAAAACTCTGTTAACAAAAGTTACTTGTTTAGAGAAGATTAAACACGGGTTTTAACTGTGATGGGAGGATGGCTTGAGCTCAGGAGTACCAGGCTACAGTGAACTATGACTGTACTCCATTGCACTCCAGCATGGATGACAGAGCGAGACCCTGTCTCAAAAACCACCACCACCACCAAACGACCAAACAAAAAGTGGTTTTTAAAACACAAGTTAATTTTAAGATGATCTTGGTATCAGACCCATGGGGTGATTTTCATTAACCCTGCCTAGGAAATAAACAGCTGGCCTTTTGTTCTGCTGCGTAAAGGCCTGCCAGGCCTGGTGGACTCCTGGAGGGCTGACGGGCAATCTCACCTCCTGCTACAGGACCCGCAGGGCTCAAGGTGAAGGAGATGCCCCTGGGTGAAGATTCAGGGAACCTAAAGCCCTACTCCTAAAGGAACGCCGGCTGCTCTAGCAGCTGGGGCCATAAGAAAGAGCAGTCACCAGAGGCAAAACAAACAAAAACAACAAGGAAGCACAGGCAGTGCTGCGTGTGCTACGTGCACGGAAGACGCTGCCCTTTTGCTTCCAATTCCTGCTTTTGCCACTGACACCTGTGGTTCCCCATGCTAGTGACAAACTTGACTGTGCTGTGATTCTTCATCTGCCAACTAGAGATGATCATGTGTCTATTTCACTGGGTTGTTATGAGAATTATTATTATTATTTTATTATTTAAAAAAATTTTTTTCAGACTGAGCTTCGCTCTTGTTGCCCAGGCTGGTGTGCAATGGTGCGATCTCGACTCACTGCAACCTCCAACTCCCGGGTTCAAGCGATTCTCCTGCCTCACCCTCCTGAGTAGCTGGGATTAACAGGTACCTGCCACCACACCTGGCTAATTTTTTGTATTTTTAGTAGAGACAGGGTTTCACCACGTTGGCCAGACTGTCTCAAACTCCTGACCTCTGTGATCCACCCACCTTGGCCTCCCAAAATGCTGGGATTACAGGCATGAGCCATCGTGCCCAGTTGTTATGGAATTAAAAAATAATAATAGATATAAAGCATTTGGCCTCATGCAACATACATGCGCAATACAGGTGGGTTTTTATTAAATTGCATTTTAAGCATTGTGACAAAATATGCATACCATACAATTTACCATTTGAGCCAATTTTAAGCATACAGTTCAACGGCATTGAATACATTCACATTATTGGGTAGCCATCACCATCTTCTATCTCCAGGACCTTTTATTTTTTATTTTTTAAATCATCCCCAGCTGAAAGTCTATCCCCCATTAGACACTAACTCCCCACTCTCCTCTTCTCCCAACTCCTGGCAACCACCATTCTAGACTCTGTCTCCGTTAGTCTATTCTAGGTCCCTCATATAAGTGGGGTCATTCCGTATTTGTCCCCTTGTGTCTGGCTCGTCTCACCTAGCAGATTGTCGTCAATTTTAATAGCATTTTGAATGCCAGGTTTACGCTGCTGGAATGGCAAGTGGTCCCAGAGAAGTCAGGCAAACTCAGTTGTGGAAATTAAATCAATATACATTTTCTTAGCCTAAAAGCAGATACCGCATCAACAATTGGACCCATTATTCTTCACACATGCTGTGTGTGACCATTAACTTTGGTCACTGTAGTATGCTGGAGCTCCGGGAAAACGGTTATTTTTAGGTCTCTTGAAACAAACGAGTTTCAACAACATTTTCACCAATTAGTTGTTCCAGCCACAGCATCACATCCTTCAAAAGTCATACAAAAGCGGTCAAGTGGAGGCTGTGTGGGGAACTCTGAATCTTATACACCTCCTGCAATGTCCTGTGAATGTCCACCCTTCATATAAAATACAAAGAAGTGAAGAAAGGCTGAGGTCTGTTTGTTCTGTCTGCTGGGTCTCATTCTGTCACTCGGGTTGAAGTGCAGAAGCACGACCACAGCTCACTGTAGCCTCAACGTCCGGGGCTCAAGTGATCTCTCACCTCAGCCTCCCAAAGAGCTGGGATCACGGGCACACACCACCACATGTGGCTAATTTTTAAAAAATATTTATAGAGACAGGGTCTCATACGTTGCCCAGGCTGGTCTCAAACTCTTGAGCTCAAACAATCTTCTCGCCTTGGCCTCCCAAAGTGCTAGGATTAGAGGCATCAGCCATCTTGCCTGGCCTAGTTCTGAGGTCTCTTTAAAATATAAACTTTTTATCTGGGCTCGGTGGCTCACGCCTGTAATCTCAGCACTTTGGGAGGCCAAGGCGGGTGGAACACCTGAGGTCAGGAATTCCAGACCAGCCTGGCCAACCTGGTGAAACACCATCTCTACTAAAAACACAAAAATAACTGGGCATGGTGGTGCACACCTGTAGTTCCAGCTACTCGGGAGGCTGAGGCAGGAGAATCAGGAGGTGGAGGTTGCAGGGAGCCGAGATCAGCCACTGCACTCCAGCCTGGGTGACAGAGCAAGACTCTGTCTCAAACAAACGATCTATCTATCTATCTACCCATCCATCCATCCATCCATCCATCCATCCATCCATCCATCCATCCATCCATTCATCTTTTTTCTGAGTTCAAATTTAGCCCATCTAACCACCTTGGGCCTCTGTATTCTAGCTACAGTGCCAAACATATATATCTTAATTAAATCATTTTATAGAGACAGTTGACAAAATTATTCTCTAATTGTTGTCATTCAATAAGTATACTAAATTGAACTGAATTCCACAATTTCCAAATTTTCAACTGATCTTTTACCCTGAGAGTTCTTTAAATATTTATGTCTATAATACAGAAATTTATGATTCCTCAAAATGTACATGGTTGCAAACGTGTTTTTATCTTGCTATGTTATCCAAGTAAGTGGCAATTTCCTCAACAGAGGCTACATTTAACTTCACCTAGATAGTACTCAACACGTATCACATGTGAGCCATTAACATTTTGGGCAATATCATGAGGCTCTCCTTTTTTCCATATTGTTATATTTGGGTGGATATACGCGTTTTTTTAAAGAATGCCCAGATATCAAATCAGCATTAATTATTCACAGTCCACTGTGAAAGACTTGGAAGCTGAGCTGTGCATGATGTTCAAAACCTTCTGATGTGGAATTTAGCCTTGAACAATTCCTTTCAAGTGTTTACATTGACCATTAAATCTGATTAAGTGAAGTCACAAAAATAGCCATCAACCCGGATCCAACAGAAAGGAGCTCAGGCTCATCAGGTTTCGCCTTGCAGAAATACCTGTGTTGTTAGAAACGTGGTCTCAAGATTGAAGGTACATTCCTTAAGTAATTACTCGGGCTTCAAAGTAAAGACAAAACTAGAAACAGCTATTCTCAGATGCTTTAAGGATACTGCATTACTGTTACAGGCTTTTACAGCCTCCCAGAGCAGTGGAGAGATAAGAATTAATTGCCTTCATTGTATAGGAGGAAAAAAAAAAAAAAAAAGCCTAGAGATGTTAATCAACTTGCTCAAAAACTAAGGAGCCAGTGCTAGAATTAAGAATAAAATCTTGGCTGGGTGAAGTGGCTCAAGCCTATAATCCCAGCACTTTGGGAGGCCGAGGCGGGTGGATTGCCTGAGCTCAGGAGTTCGCGACCAGCCTGGGCAACACAGTCTCTACTAAAAAAAAAAAAAAAAAAAACTAGCCGGGTGTGGCGGCATGTGCCTGTAGTCCCAGCTACTCAGGAGACTGAGGCAGGAGAATTGCTTGCACCCAGGCACAGAGGTTGCATGAGCCAAGATCTCATCACGGCACTCCAACCTGCCAGCCTGGGCAACAGAGTGAAACTCCATCTCAAAAAAAAAAAAAAAAGAATAAAATCTTGTTCTTGTCCTTTCAGTGCAGTCAGATATGTCCATTCTATCATGTTTTCAAATCAAAGCCTGTTTCTTCTATTAAGAAGATTAGGAGGCACAGAATGGTATGAAACTGACTTTGTGGAGAGGGCGCTTTTATCAATGAGTATGGCCCTTTCTGACTGATGGCGGCAGGTCTGTTTTGTGCGTTGGTAGCACAGTTAAAGATCTTAGATGTGATTTCATGGGTCAGGTTTTTCTCTTCTCTGATGTCCAAAAAGCCACTAACAAGCCAGGTGCAGTGACTCATGCCTGTAATCCCAGCACTTTGGAAGATCAAGGCAGGTGGATCACTTGAGCTCAGGAGTTTGAGACCAGCCTGGGTAACAAAGTGAAACCTTGTCTCTACAAAGAATACAAAAATTAGCCGGGCGTGGTGGCACACGCCTGTAGTCCCAGCTACTTGGGAGGCTGAGGTGGGATGATGGTTTGAGCCTGGGAGGCGGAGGTTGCAGTGTGCTGAGATCGTATCACTGCACTCCAGCCTGGGCAACAGAGTGAGACCCTGTCCCTCCCCCAGCTCCCCCGCCGACTCCCCCAAAAAAGCCACTAACATTAACAAAGCTAGGTAACTGAACAAAGGTTTAAGGAAAAGTGACAACTATTTGTGAGTTAACAAATGACACGATATTACATTAAGATCAAACTGCTAGCAGATCCCTTAGCAAAAAACCATGTACAAAGTTGCAGTTCTGGCTGGTCTCAGTGGCTTACACCTGTAATCCCAGCACTTTGGGAAGCTGAGGCAGGCGGAACTTGAGATCAGGAGTTTGAGACCAGCCTGGCCAACATGGTGAAACCCCATCTCTACTAAAAATACAAAAATTAGCCAGGCGTGGTGGCACGCACCCGTAGTCCCAGCTACTCAGGAGGCTGAGGCAGGAGAATTGCTCCAACCCGGGAGGCGGAGGTTGCAGTGAGCCAAGATCATGCCACTGCATTCCAGCCTGGGTGACAGAGTAAGACTCCATCTCAAAAAAATAAAAGAAAGTTCCAGTTCTCCAACTCTTAAGAGGAGAGTGGAAGATCTCTGAATGACCACTGGAGGGGGAGCCCTGCAGGAAGCTACAAAGGCACAGTGTCCCTGCCAGGCCCTGCCAGCCCTGAATCAACAGAAACGTGATGGTATGTTGGCTTGTGCTGTCCCTGACAATGTCAAATCTATGAACAGAAAGGTGAGACAGAATTCACTTTTCATATGAAGCGTGCTTCGGTCAGATGTGCCCTTTTCCTTATTCTACGCAATGGTTATTAGCTCTCTGTCAAAAATAAGTGAGATGTCTGAATAAAGTCAAAAGGTTTTTGCTCCATATTCCGAAACTGAGGTTTAAACTTGTGACTAGTCTATCTGTTGATTTCTAATTACACGAATACTCTCTTTCCTCATGCTAGCCTCTAGAGATATCAGTAGGGTATTACAATATAAATGTAAGATAAATTTATATGAAAGACAGTATTTTGATAGCATAGTATTGGATAGGGGAAAAACTATTCCACAGTTAATTCTGTAAGGAGCTACTCATTTTTTGTTTGTTTTAGGGAGCAGAGCATGTTTAATAGGGAAGAAAGAAGGAAGAAGCTCCCCCCATACAGAGACAGAGGGAGGGGAGTTCCAAGGCGAGAGACGGAAAGCCTGTTAATATCTAACAAATAAAAGTAACCTTTTAATCTAAATACAGGAAGCCTAATGAAACAATTTGCATAGAAATACAAAGAATATGTAAATATTCACCTTCAGTAATAATCCACTAAACAGAAATTAAAACAATGCTGTATAAGTATTTACATGAGAAGCAATCATTAATACCTAATGCTGCATACATTGTGATAAAATTAGTATATGAATAATGTTGGCATTGTCCACTGGTAGAATTATCAAAGGCATAGCCAGAGACTTATAAGAACATTCAAACCCACTCACTGTACAAATAATTCCATATCTGATGATTTATCTCAAATAAGTTATTTAATGGAGCTGAAAACCATATGTTCAAATTTGTTATTATAGACTTGTCTATAAAAACAAAATTATAAAATCAATTCAAAAGTCCAACAATAAATGGCCATTTTATTGGACAATCAATGGCAGATCTGCACAATGTTATATTATGCTGATTAAACAGTGATCTCAAAATAAGGTTGAAGGAAAAAAGGCAGAACCCACAGTTGTCTGAACACTACAGTTGCAACTATAAAACTGTATGTATGCTTGTAGAATACATACTATACAAACTATAAAACTATGCATGCTTGTAGAAAAGAACTGTAGTCCAATATGCCAACATAACAATATCTGACCACAGCATGGTGAGACTGTGGGGTATTCCTACACCCACATTCTTTTCTGTTTTATTTTATTTTGAGATGGAGTTTTTGCCCAGGTTGTTGTTGTTACAGGCATGAGCCACTGCACCTGGCCTATTTCTTCTATTTTTAGTAGTAAAAAACTTTAATTACTTTGAAGGATAAAGCTCTCTTTCACGCCTGTAATCCCAGCACTTTGGGAGGCCGAGGCGGGTGGGTCACCTGAGGTCAGGAGTTCAAGACCAGCCTGACCAACATGGTGAAACCCCGTCTCTACTAAAAATCCAAAAAAATTAGCTGGCGGTGGTGCCGCACACCTGTAATCCCAGCTACTTGGGAGGCTGAGGCAGGAGAAATACTTGAATCCAGGTGGTGGAGGCTGCAGTGAGCTGAGGTCACGCCACTGCACTTCAACCTGGGCGACAGAGTGAGGCTCCATTTAAAAAAAAAAAAAAAAGTGTTGTCAATTTCAATAATGAAAATAACTGGAAATCTCGATTGCGACTGCACAAAACGACTGTCTGCACAAACTGATCGTTTTATGGGGCAACGTACAATCAAACAGGATGGCACCTCTTGATGCTGAAGCCAGCATCTCCATGTACATACATTAGCCACCAGGCCTTATGAACATTATACTTACATTTAAATACAAATTATCTGAAGAGTGATGTAGAAGCCTGAAGCCTTAGATCATTATTTGTCACATGCTAACTTTCTCTCTCTCTCTTTTTTTTTTTTTTTTGATAAATGCTTGAGCAATATAAAAGTAAAGAGGAAGAAAAAATAATCAACTCAAAATTACTAGCCTTCTTAGAATACTTAATCACCATCATCTTACTTGTTCTCTCAGGCTTACGTCCATTCAGGATTTATTTATTTATTTATTTATTTATTTATTACCACTTAGGAGTTGAGGACCACTTTGAGAACTGACAGAAGCTAGAAAATGTTCACATATGCAGAGACTGAAATATTTGCACACAGTTTTAGAGCATCTATATTTGCTTTCTCCTCCCAGCCCTCTGAGAGCTGACCCACAGGTCTCCAATTAAGAGTCACACTTCACAAGGGTGACATTTAATCCCTCCCTGTCCTCCAATATGCAAATAAAAAATCGCTTTCCTTTGCTGCCTATCGGAAATATCATAGTTTGGGATTTCAGAGCTAAGTTCTTTCATTCCTAGCCACTGCAGAAAATACAGGAAGGCATACACCTTCCCTTAATAACTCTAGGAACTATGTTAAGCCATCTATCTACTTATATTCTATGTATGTACTCTGATCTTTAAAAAAATTCTCACAAATATCTTGAAACACAGCTATTATTATTCCTAATTTTACAGATGATGAAACTGAGGCTCAGAGAAGACAAAATCTGCCAGATCACACCATTATTTAGGAGATGGTTTAGTATTCAATGTCAAGTCTGACTAGATCCAAATACTTGGCTCTTACCCACAGTCAGAAAAAACAAAAATGATGGGTAATAATAATAATAATAATAACCTGCCCAAATCAGAGAGATCATTGTTATCTGGAGGAAGGGAAGAAAGAATAGAGAAGAAGTGACCATCTGGGTCTAAGAATAATGGCACTCAATTGCAGTTATTAAAGATACTATGTTCAAGAAATTTACAATGCAACAATACCAGGATTCATAAATAAATTGCGCACTTAAAGCTAGTAAGACTGATCTATATATATTCGCCTTTGGCAGTAGAAAGTAATTACACCAAATTGCATTGGTTTATTGATTTCATTTTAATGCACAATGAGAATTAAATGGGTAATTTCTAAATGTGTTTTCTGCATTTGGGGTTTGGAATGGCATTAGAAGGTACTGAAATAAACTGAAACTGATATAAAAACTGAAATCATACTTGGGATTAGAACAAAAATAAAGACCACACAGTTTATTCAGCATTCTAAAAACCTATCCCACAATGCACAGGCACACATAAATATACATATATAAATATACATATGTATAATTTTAAAAATTCTCTCCATTTATATTCTTGTCCAAACTTGAAAGAAGCATTTCTGTCATTATTGGAGAACTTTGAGAAAGACTGAATTTAAAGTGTTGAATGGTTACAGAATAAAAACTTTATAAAGAGTTATTTTAAACTTTAACCATTCAAAAATCCAAAAATCCATGTATTTATAAGCCCTATTCAAGCATAGTTATTAGTTAAAATGAGAAGTGGCCAGGCCATAGGAAACAAAAAGTCTATTTTTAGGGAAGAAGTAATTTAAAAGAATAAACATCCCTGTGCAGATTCCCCATAATACTTAAAGACAGGTCTAAAATTAATTGTAGGATAAATTATTCATGTGATTATTATTATTTTTGTAGACACGGCTCTTGCTATGCTGCCCAGGCTGGTCTCTAGCTTCTGGCCTCAAGCCATCCTCCCATCTCGGCCTCCCAAACTTTTGGGATTACAGGTGTGAGCCACCATACCTGGCCTTGTGACTATTTAAAATCATACGCATTGCCATTCTTATTAAATAACTGTGACATAATTGTGATCAGTTTTGTTGCTGAAAATATTCAAAATGGCCAATGGAATGTATTTGGCCATTTGCATTTTAGGTTATACATGTTTTTGTAATTCATAGAATTCCTCTGCAGGAAAAATATAGCAGTTATTTCATGTTTGTTAGTATTCTTAAAAAGCAAGCAAGTTTACAGGAAGTAATTCCAGATGTACTCAAACAGGTATTGAATAATTTATAAATTGGATGTGAATAGCATTTGATAAGTGGGTGGGACGTATCTAATGCCCAGAAATCGTTGATAATTAGTATATACATTGCCAGCCATGTCAGAACCTAAATAAATAGAATTGTTGCATATAATACTTAATGAGGGCCAACTCAGGAAGTCAAATTCTGTATCTTCATAAAACTTAAAGTGAAATCTAATAAAAGAATCATCAAAATCACATAGATTAAGCAAAGTATCTCAGTTTCCAGTTTTATACAATACAACACAGAAGAAATGACCACAAAGGTATTTCCTAGCAAGTATTTTTTTTCTCTATTATACTAAATTTAGTATAGTTTGGAACAATTAGAAACAAAAGAAGTACTTAAAATAATGTTTAGACAAATTAAAATGGTATTTTCATGTCCTATTAGCACAAATATTTCTAACTTCATGATTTTTATTTTTACAGGCTCTGGTTTAGTTTTAGGTTCAGGATTCTTCTGTGCGTGTTTTCATCCTTTCCTAAAAAGGCACCAATAAATAATAATATGGTCTTTTCTTTAAAAGTTCTAAACCAAATCCGAAGACCCAGTCAGTCAGTCCTTGTGTGGCAAAGCTTTATGTTTAAGTATTTTAAACTTTAGACTCTCGTGTTTGTATTTTATTAAATTCAAAATTTCTAAAGTGACGAAGAATAAAAAAATCTTAATTTGCAGCAACACAGCAAGTCAGACCATCGTGATTTACACAGAAAAGTCTCAGACACACAAACAGTTCAGTGGCTAGGCTGTCAGAATGACACTCAAGACAAGTGCTGGTCTATAGCTGGAAAAAGCATTTCCATTTTCCACTAAATTTGTCTGCACCTGGACTCTCTCTCCAAGCTACTAAATGAAGCTCAGTAAGGTACAGTTTAAAACCAGAGTTCCAGTTTCACTTGCTTAAATCACCACAGCATTAAAGTAATAACACTGTGAATGGCAACATTTCTGGCAAGATAAGAAAGTCTAAAAAGTTAAGTAACTAATATGATTTTAGCTCAAGCTCAGCAACAGTTCTATGCATTCCTGTTTTCTTTAAACCACACCGTGCATCTGGCCGGCTTCTCTCCCGTATGCTTACCCCAGGAATAATGTATTTAGTTTGAGGAGCTATAAGGCGTCTGTCAAGCATGCTAGACCAATTCCAAGTGCGCCCAGCACTCCAGCAGGAATTTTCTTCACAGGAGCAAAAATTCAGGACTAGCTAAAGGCAGCCAAGTCTTGCTTTGCTGAACAGCATAGCAACTGCTTTCCTTCTTCTTGCTGGCTTGGGGTGTGTAGTATTAGTTAGTGTGACTTTCTAAAGTTCGTTGGATCACAACAGCTTTCTGTTCCAGAACCACTTAGGCAGAGCAGAGGAGCTCATCAAAGTCAATGAACAAACGCAAGTGGGAGGGTCTTATACTCTTCTGAATTACGTCAGCTGGCTTGGAAGACGGACGGACGCCTGCAAACTTGTCAAAGTAGAGTAACACTTCATTAGTATCAGATGCGACAGGTCCCTCGGGGCAGCCAGGACTCCAGCCCTGCTTGAGAATCCTTTCTTCAGAACAGAACAATAGGTTGCATAACTGGATAAGCTGTTGGCATTCAAAGAAACTACTGCCCTGAAAAAGTCTGGAATAATAGTAAAACTATTTTTCTACTCCCACTCACTGAAGAAATATTTTCTCTTTTGCACACAAGAAAGCGATCTTTCTTTTTTTTATCGCCTTTCAAGTTCTCAGTGTGTATGGAAAATCTAATTTTTTTCACAGTCAAATGAGTATCACTTGGAGATATTTACTTTTTTAAATTAAAAGCTTATTTATATTAAAAGACAGCATTAAAAGTTGAAATAATAAACACAATATTCTGAGAGCATGCTTGCAACACACACACACACACACACACACACACACACACACACACACACACACGGGTATTACTATCCAGGAAACAGAACTCCTATAAATCAAAAGACTCACAACTAAAAGAAAATGGAAAACAAGACATGAATAGATAAATCATAGGAGATAAAATTCTAGTGGTCAATAAACGGGACTTCCTTTCTAATCAGGAAATACAAACTGAAATCACAGTTTACCATTTTGCATCCATCATGGTGGAAATATTTTTTACAAACCTGAAAATCTCAGATCTTGGTGAAAATGTCAAGAAGGGGATGGCAAGCTATGGCCCACAGTCAAACTCAGCCAGCCACCTGTTTTGTATAACCTGCAAGCTAAGAATGTGTTTTACATTTTTTAATTACTAGGGGAAAAAAAAAAACAGAATGGTATTTTGTGGCACATGACAATTACATGAAATTCAAATCAGTGTTCTTAAATAAAGGTTTATTGGAACATATGGGCTTGTTGGTTTATGTATGCTCCATGGCTGTTTTTGTGCTACAAGAGCAGTCATTGCAACAGTGACCATGTAACTCACAAAGCCTTAAATATTTCCTACGTGGCCCTTTACAGAAAAGGTTCATAAGCCTGTGATGCAGAGCAACTAGACTTTCACATTCTGTTGGTGGGAGTATACCTTATTTATTTATTTAGAGACGGAGTCTTGCTCTGTTGCCCAGGCTGGAGTGCAGTGGCACGATCTCGGCTCATTGCAACCTCTGCCTCTCGGGTTCAAGCGATTCTCCTGCCTCAGCCTCTTGAGTAGCTGGGATTACAGGTGAGTGCCACCAAGCCTGGCTAATTTTTGTCTTTTTAGTAGATATGGGGGTTCAGCATGTTGGCCAGACTGTCTCGAACTCCTGACCTCAAGTGATCTGCCCGCCTTGGCCTCCCAAAGTGCTGGGATTACAGGCATGAGCCACTGTGCCCAGCCTGCTGGTGGGAGTATAAACTGGAACAGTCACATTAGATATTTAGCAGGATATAATGAAACTGTTGATGCCCAAGTACTTAGACCCAGGGATACCCTCACATGAGTACATAGGGAGGTACATGAACGAAATGTCCTTAGCTACACTGAGGGGCTGTAGTAAAAAACAGGAAACAGGCTGGGCGTGGTGGCTCATGCCGATAATTCCAGCACTTTGGGAAGCCGAGGTGGGAGGATCATTTGAGCCCAGGAGTTTGAAACCAGCCTGGACAACAAAGGAAGACACCATCTCTGCAAAAAAATTTTAAAGTTAGCTAGGCATGGTGGCATGTGCCTGTGGTCCCAGCTACTCGGGAGGCTGAGTTGGGAGGATCATTTGAACCTGGGAGGGAGAGGCTGCAATGAGCTATGATCATACCACTGCACTCCAGTCTGGGTGGAGTGAGACCCTGTTTCAAAAAAAAAAAAAAGAAGGAAAGAAGGAAGGAAGGAAGGATGGAAGGAAGGAAGGAAGGAAGGAAGGAAGGAAGGATGGAAGGAAGGAAAGAAGGAAGGAGAGAGAGGAAGAAAGAGAGGAAGAGAGGAAGAAAAAACCTAGATGCATATCAACAGAAAAGTGGATAAAATTTTGGATACTATTCAGTAGTGAAAGTGAATGGTCCGGAAGTTACCTACTTGAGTAAATTCCTACAAACACAATGTTGATAGAAACAGCAAGTTTGGGAACTGTAAGGTACCTTAAGAACCTGTGTGTACAAGGGTTCCCTTTTCTCCACGCCCTCACCAACACTTGTTATCTCTTGTCCTTTGGATCGCAGCCATCCTAACAAGAGTAAACTAGTATTTCATTGTGATTTTGACTTGCATTTCCCTGATGATTAGTGACGTTGACACTTTTACATATATTTGTTGGCCAGAGTTTTATGTCTTCTTTGGAGAAATGTCCATTTAGGTCCTTTGTATATTTTAAAATCAGGTTATGTCTTTTTTCCATTCTGTGAGTTCTTTATATATTTGGGGTATTAGCTCCTTATCAGATACGTAATTTGAAAATATTTTTTCCCAACCCACAGGCTGCCTTTTCATTTGGATGACTATTTCCTCTGCTATGGGAAAGCTTTTTGGTTTGGTGTAATCTCACTTGTTTATTTTTGTTTTTGTTGCCTGAGATTTTGGTGTGATGTTTTAAAACAATTATTACCAAGGCCAGTATTCAGCAGCTTTTCCATAATGTTTTCTTCTAGGAATCTGATGGTTTCAGGTCTTTAATCCACTTTGAGTTGATTTTGTTTATGGTACAAGATAATGATCCAGTTTCATTTCACTGTGTATATGAGTATCAAAACATCATGTTGTACACCTTAATATATAGAGACATTTTTTAAAAAGAACCTATGACATGATTTGCAGCAAATTTGAAAATATGCAGAAATACTATATATTTTATGTAGGTGATAAAACATGTAAAAAATAAATATGAAAATAATGAATACCAAATCCAGGATAGTGGTTATGTCTGGAGAGGAGTATATTTGGAAGGGTTAGTGAGGAGAAGGGGCAGTTTTATCAGTAATATGTTTTCAAAACTAGGTCATACCTACATCACTGGTCATTATAATATTTTCTATGCTTCTTTATATTCCAAAATAATTTATAATAAGTGTTTAAAATTAGGAAAAACTGTTAAAAATTTTTGATACAAAAAGTGCTAGACCATTGTGGCCATTAAAATGCTTATGAGACACTTCCGTTATATAACAAATGCTACAATAGATAAGAGTAAATAAAAGAAAAAAGTAGGCTGGGCATGGTGGCTCACACCTGTAATGCCAGCACTTTGGGAGGTTGAGATGAACAGATCACATGAGCTCAAGAGTTCAAGACCAGCCTGGGCAATAAAGAAAGACCTCAGGCATAGTGGTGCATGCCTGTAGTCCCAGCTACTCAGGAGGCTGAGATGGGAGGATTGCTTGACTCCAGGAAGTCGAGGGGGCAGCGAGCCAAGATTATGCTACTGCACACCAGTCTGGGCAATGGGAGTGAGACTTGTCTAAAAAAAGAAAAAAGAAAAAAAAAAAGAAGAAGAAGAAAGAAGAGAAAAGAAAAGCAAAACAAAAAAGTGGACTACCAATTTGTTTTTACAATAAATATTCCACTGTTAAAAATATTTAGAAGAAACTTGTAAGGAAGCATATGAATTATATTAACAGTGGTTGTGGGTTACTGAGTAGTGGTTTGAGGGTATTTGCTTTTTCTTTCCTTTTAAAAAATTTAGTACTTTTCAAACTTTCTACAGTGGGTTGATATTGATATTACTTTTCAACCTCAAATAAAGTTTCAGTGTCTAACACGCAACCAAGGATTATCTAATTTTCTAGGGAAATTAGAACCCTTTGTTTAACTCAGCATTTATTATGGGTTAGGATATTTTTTATCTCTGTGAGGATAGACTTTAACTTGTCAAAAACTGACAGACATGCAAATGAATTCGTCCAATATAAATAAATTGGTCTAGAAGAAATGCAAATGATTGCGGTCTTGTAGGAAAGATTATTCCCTAAGTCATCTTTTTTTTTTTTTTTCTGTTTTTGAGATGGAGTCTCGCTCTGTTACCCAGGCTGGGGTGCAGTGGCACGATCTTGGCTCATTACAGCCTCCGCCTCCTGGGTTCAAGCAATTCTCATGCCTCAGCCTCTTGAATAGCTGGAATTACAGGCACTTGCCATTACACCTGTCTAATTTTTGTACTTTTAGTAGAGATAAAGTTTTGCCATATTGGCCAGACTGGTCTCAAACTCCTGACCTCAGGTGATCTGCCCACCTTGGCCTCCCAAAGTGCTGGGATTACAGCATCAGCCGCCGCATCTGGCCCATCCTAAGTCGTCATTTTATTGTTCTGGGGAGTACTAACCAGTTCTTGTATCTAATTGAACAATCATAGCCCACTGTTCTTTCTTTCAATGACTATAAATACTTAAACGTTTCCCATAATCTTTCAAACTGGCTTAACCATGCTGGCTCCTTTAATGAATTAAAAAAAAAAATTCTTTGGCCTGTATTCAATCTATATTTGTTTGAAAGAAATGTTTTGAAAGTTTGGAAACATTATATTTGGATGCCAGTTTTAAACTTGAAACCATAGTTCCTTTCTCTTCTGACAATGGCATATTTGAGTATTAGCTTTCCAAACCCAGCCCACTTTAATTTATAATGCCATTAAAATATATTTACAACAGAAAAATGTTAACTAATAATGATTTCAGGTAACCAAAAGCAACTGAGGTTTGAAGAGAAGGATGAGGATGTAAATTCTAAATGGAGCATATAGGACTTTCAAAGCCTTTCCAAGCTTCTATAAATTCTCTACTACTAAATAACTCTGTGTGTGTGTGTGTGTGTGTGTGTGTGTGTGTGTGTGTGTGTGTTCCTTGCTCTCAAATGAGACTGAGAGATATTTTGTTGAGGTCTTTGGGAAGAGCATAAAGAGAAAAACTAATGAGGAAAAACTGAGGAAAAAATGTACGTGTCAATGAGAAATAGACTTGAGATTGAAACCCAGAAAAGTGAATAATTGAGGTTCAGGTGAGACAGGAAGTGATGGACTTAATTTTTTTTTTTTTTTTTTTTTTTTGAGATGAAGTATCGCTCTGTTGCCCAGGCTGCAGAGCCATCTTGGCTCACTGCAACCTCTGCCTCCTGGGTTCAAGCAATCCTCATGCCTCAGCCTCCTGAGGTAGCTGGGATTACAGGCGTGTGCTGCTATGCCTGGCTAATTACTTTTGTGTTGTTGTTTGCTTGTTTTTACTAGAGATGGGGTTTCAACATGTTGGCCAGGCTGGTCTTGAACTCCTGGCCTCAAATGGTCTGCCCACCTTGGCTTCCCAAAGTGCTGGGATTATAGGTGTGAGCCATCACACCCTGTGAAAATGATGGTTTAGATGAGAGATAATTTGTCATGGCTGATACCAGAACAAATAAGAAATCCAAAACAATTTGGTCACTTGCCAGTTTAAGAGAATAGAAAAAGAAAGGCAACCTTAATTTAAGTGGTTAAGTCCATGTCCAACAGTATTTTTTTTTTTTTTTTTTTTTTTTTTTTTTTTTTTTTACTTTTCATACTTCTGACAAATTTTCACATTAGATGTCTGTAACTTAGGTAATGAATGTCTGAAATGCATAGTCATATTATGGGATAAATATATTAAAATAGCATGTTTTCAGGGTTCTTTTCCTAGGTATAAAATAATTTTTCTGGTTATATTTTCATTGTTGAGTACCAGAAAATCAGTAAAAGGAAAGCACAAACAAAACAGCAGTTCTCCTTGTCATCTCCCAGGTCCTAATCCATAAAAAGAGGATAAGACTTCAAAGGATAATTGCCAGAATTACATAAAACATCTAGTACACATCTGGCACACCAGAATTGCCAAATAAACGTTAATTTCCTTTGCTGTAACTCAGTGGTTCTGGACTGGGGGTGATTTTGACCCCTCAGGGGACATTGGGCAATTTCTAGAGCCGTTGTTGCTTGCCACAATGGGGACGGGTGAGGAGTTTACTGGAATCTACTGGGCAGAGGCCAGGTTTCCTGCTCAGCATCCTACAACGCACAGGAGAGCCTCTCATCACAAAGAGCAACCCGGCACAATATGTCCAGAGTGCTGAGAACGAGAAACCAACCAGAATTGAAAGTGCCCTTCACATCAAAGCTGTCAATATGAAGTGCTTTCAAGTATAACCTAAGATCCCAGAAGGTGAAATTCAAATTCTTTCTCCATCTTGTTGACGTTGCTTGAAGGTAGGACAGAAGACTGGAGAGGCAAAACGCAGGAGAAAAACCAGACCACTGTGGGTCTCAGAAGCAGCTCCTGGGATCTCAGTAAAGTGCCCAGTTATTCTGTGATTCTGGGAGAAGCCCACAGAGGCCACTGGAGTAGCTGGGTGTCAGATTTCAGATGGAAGGACCTGAGGTTTCTGCAGTCCCAGCTTATATTCACACCGTGGAACATTTGTCCTTAGCTTGTTTCCAATTTCCTTCCATCCCCTGCTCCCGTCACTTGCCCCCAAGTTGTCTTTGCTAAACGGTGAAAAGGGCTTAATGAAAATGACACTAGAACTAGAAAACTCCTGGAGTGCTGTTTTAATAACTAAAGATGCATGCTCACTAATCTGAAAAGAGAAGGGTTCTTTCTGTTGATTTATTTGTACCCAGCATTGCTGTTATCTGTCGACATAAACAGAAAGCAGAGAGGAGAGCTTCAGGAATTCCGAACCTTCAATAGAGACGACTTTCTCATTTGTTGTTTTAAACTTTAAAACAGCAGCAGACCTTTCTGGAAGGGGAGGTGGTGGCCAAAGTATAAATATGTTATGTTGCCAGGAGACGACAAAAAAAATTCAGAATTTTGGAGGTCACATACTTCAAGTGGTCAGTCCAGACTTCAAAGTCCAGACTATTTATCCAACCATACAGGATTGTGAAAAAATTCCCTTGATCACACCCCAGTTTAGAGTTTATGCCTCAACAGTGTCATCTTTGATTATATAAGGCCATGCTATGGGTACAAATATGGATAATTATGGTATGTGTGAGCCAGACAGTGAATCATAATAGCAAAATAAAACTCTAGTGTGTTTACACACTAAGGCTCACATGTGTTTTTGGTAAACAACAGCGAACACATCCTTTTCTCAAAAAAATAAAAGTAGGAAACAATTTCACATGCCATAGTAAAAAAACAAGACGGAAATAGTCACAGACATAATAGAATTTTCTTTCAACATAGCAATCTATGTTGTTGCTAACAGTTTTTTTTTTTTAACATTAACAAAATTTCCAACTGAGCTATTGCTATTGACTGAGAAGAGCAAAGCGCTTTTGTTCCAAAGCTGTACTATTTAAGGCAAGTAGTTGTACTGTGGAGATCTCTTCCTCAGATTTTATCCCTCTAAGAAGCCATGATCAATCCTGCCTCCAATTCAGCAGCTTCAGATAAGATGAGACTCTTTATTCAAATCAGAGCCACTCAAATAAGTGAGCCTTTTTGAGACAGCATGTTGGTTTCAAGCATATTACAACTAACAGCAAAAACTGAAAAGGACTTTTTCCCATCCCCCCATCCCTACTGCTGAATGAGATACACTTGAAAATGAGAACCTACTGTTATTAATGAAGAGGCATAGTGATTTTATCTTCATGAAAGCTGCCACTTCAAACAATTCTAGAAATAATGGGAGGAGAGGGTATTTCGGTGCCGCCTTTGACTCCTTTACTCCCCAGCCCCATAGATCAGTTGTATGGTGAATTTGACACTGAAAATCATAGCTTGTAATTTTTTGGTACTTGTAACCTGCATTTAACATGGTAAGTCCCTTTTTCATACCATTAAAATGAATTAAACATCGTTTCAGAGTTAACTGTAAATGAATTGCAGATTATGTTCTATAGTAGTTAAATGACTCTAACTAATTCAATGTATTATGTATAATGTTTCAATATTTCTCCTTAATACAATTTCCACGGAATAATACAAGGTGTGCTGGGGACTAGGGAGGTTACACAAAGTGCTGTTTTTGTCCCACTGTGTTTTTTAGATACCCCCTCTGGTCCCGTTTCCTAATCTTCTTCTCCCAGCCTTTCTCTGGTCTGCCGTCCAAAGAGCTTTCCTCCTGAAATGTTCACATCTCACCTATGCTGAAGGAATACTTATTCTGTAGTCCTGGAATACTCTTCGTTTCTGCAAGGTCAGGTTTTCCTAAATATTTAAGGTCTCTGAGTTCCAGATTGTTGCATTTAATGCCAATTTGATGACTCTGCATGGATTTCCAATAGACTTCTTGATCTTTCTGTGATCAAAAGAGCTACTAATTCCTCATACTACAGCAAACAGCACCCCCATGCTCCCCCATCCTCCCAGCTAAACATTTACCAAGTCCTGTCCATGCTAACTCCGAAGTATTTCTCAAATCCAACCCTTGCCTTGCCACCTCTCACCACCACTCCCTTTAGCAATATCCCCAGCTCATCTCTGGATGCTGTCCAATCTCCATAGAGCAGCTAAAGAGGTATTTCGTAAGGCACGGACCGCTTGCATCATCTTGCTGCTTAAAATTAAAGTCCTCTGCTCATTTCTTGCCGCAGCTGAGATAACTGTGGCCTGCAGGACCTGGGGAGATATGGCTTCCACTCACGTCTCAGACTTCCTCTCCCCTCTCTCTGCTCCTTCCTCCCCACACTGCAGCCATATTGGCGTCCTGCTGTCCTCGGACTGAGCCAAGAGCATTCCTGTGTTGGGGCCTCTACCTGTCTCTTCCATCTGCTTAGAGTGCTTCCCCCTCACTGCTCCCCACCCACCACCCCCAATCGACTCCTGCATGGCTGCCACCATGCCACACACTTGGTACTTTTAGAGTGATATGATTTGGCCCACAATCCAGGGAGAACTTGAAGTTCATTCAGTACAGTGAAGAGTACACCAGATTTAGATTTGGAGATCTGAGCTAGGCCCGGCTCTGTTGCCTCTAACTAACTGGCTAAGTTACTTGATAGGCCTGAGGCTCTGAGTATTCTGCTGTTAAGAGAGGATGTTCAACTCATCACCTAGAGAGAGGCTAGTGACTTAGTCTTCAAACCAACAGTTCTAGAGCTGTTATTCTACTAAACATGTTGGAAGAACAAGACTTTATGCAAGAATCTCAGTTAGAGGTAACAGTTATAATCTCTAGGGCTTCGCAGTTAATTTAAGTTAAAAAAAGTCAGAAGAAATGGTGTAATTTTCACTCCTTGACCCTGTTTTTTTTTTTTGTTTTTTTTTTTTTCAATGAGACAGCATCTAGCTATGTTCTCCAGGCTAGACTGCAATGATGCAAACATAGCTCACTGCAGCCTGGAACCCCTGGGCTCAAGTGATCCTCCTGCCTTAGCCTCCCAAGTATCTAGGACAATGGGTGTGTGCCATTGTGCCCAGCATCACCTAATCAAAAAAAAATTTATGGCCGGGCGTGGTGGCTCATGCCTGTAATTCCAACACTTTGGGAGGCCGAGGAGGGTAGATCATGAGGTCAAGAGATCGAGACCACCCTGACCAACATGGTGAAACCCCGTCTCTACTAAAAATACAAAAATTAGCTAGACATGGTGGCACATGCTTGTAGTCCCAGCTACTTAGGAGGCTGAGGCAGAAGAATCACCTGAACCCAGGAGGCAGAGGTTGCAGCAGGCCGAGATCACCCCATTGCACTCCAGCCTGGCGACAGAGCAAGACTCAGTCTTAAAAAAAAAAAAAAAAAAAAAAAAGGCTGGGCGTGGTGCCTCACATCTGTAATCCCAGCACTTTGGGAGGCTGAGGCGGGCTGATCATGAGATCAGGAGTTCAACACCAGCCTGGCCAACATGGTGAAACCCCATCACCACTAAACATACAAAAATTAGCCAGGCGTGGTGGTGGGAGCCTATAGTCCCAACTACTCGGGAGGCTGAGGCAGGAGAATTGCTTGAACCCAGGAGGCAGAGGTTGTAGTGAGCCAAGAGTGTGCCACTGCACTCCAGCCTGGGCAACAGAGCAAGACTCCATGTCAAAAAAAAAATTAATTTTATTTTTAACCTTTAGTCATTTTGCAGACAGGGTCTTGCTCTGTCACCCAAGGCAGTGGCACAATCATGTCTCACTGTAGCTTCAACCTCTTGGGCTCAAATGATCCTCCCACCTCAGCCTCCCAAGTAACTGGGATCACAGGAGCACACCACTACACCTGGCTAATCTTTCCATGTTTTGTAGAGACGGAGTCTTGCTATATTGCTCAGGATGGTCTTGAACTAACTCCTAGGCTCGAGTGTTGCTCCCACCTTAGCCTCCCAAAGTGCTGGAATTACAGTCATGAACCACTTCACCTGGCCATCTAACTTCTATTTAAACTAAAGCTTGTTGATGTTGTGAGTTTTGGAAGGAATAGACCTGATAACTGTATCCACACTACATTATATAAGCATATGCATCTAATGTGTAATTACCTATATGAAGTCTGTCAAATATTTTGAGTATTAAATAATGAATGTGATTTTTAGGACTTCTTTGTGTTATCTTTATAAATAACTGAATTTTTAAAACATAAATCTGGCCAGGTGCAGTGGCTCACGCCTGTAATCCCAGCACTTTGGGAGGCCAAGGCGGGTGGATCACTTGAGGTCAGAAGTTCAAGACCAGCCTGGCCAACGTGGCAAAACCCCCGTCTCTACTAAAAATATAAAAATTAGCTGGGCATGGTGGCGCGAGTCTGTAATCCCAGCTCCTTGGTAGGCTGAGGCAGGAGAATCGCTTGAAACCAGGAGGCGGAGGAGGTTGCAGTGAGCCGAGATCACACCACTGTACTCCAGCCTGGGTGACAGAGTGAGACTCCGTCTCAAACAAACAAACAAACAATAACAAAAAAACATAAATCTATAAATTCAATATAATATAATAAAATAAACATAAAATATTTTGTTGGAAACAATGGATTTGGGATAAATGTACTACAAAACAGGACATACAAGATTGTTAAAAATAAGATCATGAGGTACAAAGCAATGGTTTTTACAATGTGATTTCATCTCATTAATTTCTGCAGTGAAGTAGTGAGATTAATCCTACTTTCTAAATGCACACTTAGCGTAAATCGCAAAAATAATTGGCTACTCCCTGATTTTGACTACAGTGACCCATTACTTAAGCTTATATCTTTCTTCTTATTCTGCCTTTTTTTTTAATTGTAAGAGGTGATTTGGGACTACCAACTCGGAAAAAATATTCACAGCCACATTATAAAAACATTATAGGCAGGATTCATCTCTTGCTCCTTTGAGAATAAGAATTTTCATTTGTGGAACTTTGGAATGCACAAGCAAGATGTTCATTCATGTTTTACAATGCTGATTAACAATTGCTTAGCACTTTACCAGGGAGAATCTTTTTCCTGAGTGTTTATCACCCTATTCTGTAATACAGTTGAGGGCCCACATCAATGGTACCTATTCCTTCCTGGCCCAGAGGAACACACACATTTAATCTGAATGCACTGAGTACCACAGCTGAGTGGAGAAAGGATTAGGGAGGCAATTAAGAATAAAAATAAAATCCTTGCAAGTGAATGACACAGCATCTATTTCCCTACAAATGAAAATGAGAAAATAATGCATCTGTGAACTTGCAGCCTTCACTTCTTTCACTATGCATATTCCTCTTATGAGGGGTTCTCCAAGTGTAGTCTGAGAGCCCTGAGAGCAATCGGGAGGTCTGCAGGCAAAACTATTCTCTGAGTATCAGATGAAAAACTGGATATACCCCCAACATAAATACAGTCTTTGGGAGATGCGGAGGTTTTGTGTTTCCTTATTCTCTACATATCCAGTGAAATAATATACAGTTCTACAAATCTCTGACCTAGGGTTTGTTTGGTTCACACAAATAGCTCGGGAGCCCTGAAGCTTGCTTAACCAACCCCTGATAAAACAGTAATTCACTGAATTGAGTCAAAAATCTGTATCGACTTTAATGTACAAGTCTCTTTAGGATGAATGTCTTGCTACACTGGTTTGTTAAATTAGGGGGACTAAAACTTTACAGAGGTTTCAGTCTTTGATGATGGGAATTGAACCCTAGCAAGCAGGATGCTTTAAGTGCATGTATAGACAAACAGTCTAAGTGCAATTTAAGTATATTTATACTTAAGTATCATAGTGGTTAATCTGTGAATTATTCTAACTATGAATATAATGCATATGATACATAAGTGGATAAACCAGGCCAAAAGTACCCAGGTAAACACTCCCGTTCACTTTAAACCAGTCTTTCTCAGCCTTGCTGCAAAGTGGAGTCACAGGGAGCTTTAAGTTATACCAACTATTGAAGTCCACCCTATGAGATTCCAACTTAATTGGTCTGGGATGCAACGTGGTTAAGCATGTGGATTTTTTTAAGTTCCACAGATGATTCTAATGTGTGGCCAAGGTAGCAAATTATTGCTTTAGGGACATGTAAATTCTCCTCTTTTCTCTGCATGTTTCATCATTGTTCAGTCTTGACCCTTGAATTCTTGCAGCTCTTGAACTTCTACCATGAAACCCAGCATTCGATGACTTCTAAGATTCTTAGACCGCTACATGGAGGTTGGATCTTTTCAGGTCCTCTTTCCAGAACTGGCTGCAAAAGCTCGCCACTTACCTCTAAGGCAGCCCATCTTCTCATATCCTATCTGCTTCAATAATTTGACACTACTGATCTGTCCTCAACTTCCACTCTGCCTTTCCTCGGGCATTTGACAAAAGTTCCCCTTGCCCTAAAGTCTTGAACCAGCCCTGCCAGGACACACCCACCCCTCCCCTGCCATCCTCAGTCCTGGCTCCAGAGACCCTAGTGTGCCAAACCCTGCTTATCTGTAAGAAGAGGTTAGTCGGATACTGCCTTAAACTTCTGTCTTCAGCAGAATACAGGGCGTAAATGTGGTCACTGAAAACATGACTGGGGCTGGGCGCAAAGGCTCAGGCCTCACCTGTACTCCCAGCACTTTGGGAGGCCGAGGTGGGTGGATTGTTTGAGGTCAGGAGTTTGAGACCAGCTTGGTCTCATGGAGAAACTCCGTCTCTACTAAAAATACAAAAATTAGCTGGGCACGGTGGCATGCGCCTGTTATCCCACCTACTCAGGAGGCTGACGCAAGAGACTCACTTGAACCCAAGAGGTGGAGGGTGCAGTGAGCCGAGATTGCGCCACTGCCCTCCAGCCTAGGTGGCAGAAGGAGACTCCATCTCAAAACAAACAAACAAAAAAACAAAAAAACCATGACCGGGCAATTTAGGATTTCCAGATGTGCATATTTCTACAAGAAAGCATTTAGGTATATCTGATATTTTTGGAGGCTGAAGAAATAAATAGAAAGAAAATCATGTTATTTTTATTGTGAAAATATAATGGATATACTTATGAAAAACATGTTCTTTATATAATTAATAGGTATGCTATTTTGTGGTCACTTTACTTGGACCCTCAAATCCACAGGTGCTCTGGAATAACATCCGAACATATTTCAGATCTTTAACTCAAACAGAATGAACCAATTGGAATGTTCTAGGATGCCATTCTTTAATATCATGGAAATTTGACTTATTAGTCTTCAAGGAAGGGTGACCTATGGGAGTGCTTTTAAAAATCATTACTTTCACTGGGCACAGTGGCTCATGCCTGTAATCCCAGCACTTTGGGAGGTTAAGGTGGGCAGATCACTTGAGTCCAGGAGTTCAAGACCAACCTGAGCAAGATGGCAAAAAACCCTGTCTGTATTAAAAATACAAAAAATTTGCTGGGCATGGTGGCACACGCCTATAGTCCCAGCTACTCAGAGGGCTGAAGTGGGAGGATTGCTTGAGCCCAAAAGGTCAAGTCTGCAGTGAGCCGTGATTGCACCACTGTACTCCAACCTGGGCAACACAGTGAGACCCTGTCTCAAAAAAAACAAAAACAAAAACATTACTTTCTACTTCCTGAATTACCATGAAGGAGCATAAATACAATTTTGAAGAGGTTCCTGTGGTCAGAGGGGTAAACTGTCATATTCCAAAGCAAAGACAAGACATCTTAAAAGTAAAACTTCTTCCAAGTGAGCTGTGCTTATTAAGTACCAAATGGGATCCAATTTATTTGCAGTATTTCATCTAATGCAGTCAGAGGGCATAGCAGTTCTGACGATGTCTGATGAAGGAGGATCTCTGTTTACTTCCACCACTCATTCTCCCTGGATTAAAACACCACAAACTTTCTGCTCTTTGCTTTTCTTGAATAAGTTACCAAAAAAGAGCAGAACTGAGTCAACACCAAACTGCCCTTTGGATAACCATGATGGAGCAGATTTACCTTGGAACATGATTTTGAATTCAAGCCATGAACTACACTGGAGGAATGCTTTACATCTCTAATTATTCATTTTGGATTTCCAATTTTGACACAAGGTAATATTCGCATGTTTCATTTATTACTAATCATTCAGTCCATTTTTTTTCCTTTTTTAAACTGCTTTTTTTTCCCTTTCTGTCTCTGTACACTAACTCTGAATAACTGTAGTAGCCCCTTATTTCTGTTAATCATTTATCTTGAAAATGGAAGACAACAGAGTCAGATTACCACAGAATTAACACAGTAGGAATCAACATGAAGAAAAACTAGGTTTCAACTAGGCACAGTGGCTCGTACCTATAATCTCAGCAACTTTGGGAGGCCAAAGTGGGAGGACTGTTTGAGCCCAGGAGTTTGGGACCAGCCTGGGCAATATGGAGGAACTCCATCTCTACAAAAAATACAAAAATTAGCTGAGCATGGTGGTGTGTGCCTCTGGTCCCAGCTACTAGGGAGGCTGAGGTGAGAGGTTGCCTTGAGTCTGGGAGGTGGAGGCTGCAGTGAGCTGAGATTGTGCCACTATACTCCAGTCTGCGTGATAGAGCCAGATGAAAGAAAGGAAAAGGAAGAAAGGGAAGGGAAGGGGGAGAGAGAGAGAAGGAAGGAAGGAAGGAAGGAAGGGAGGGAGGGAGGGAGGGAGGGAAAGTAAGAGAAAGGAAGGAAAGGAAGGGAAGAAGGAAGGAGAGAGGGAGGGAGAGTAAGAGAAAGAAAGGAAGGAAGGGAGGGAGGGAGGGAGAGAGGGAGGGTGGGAGGGAGAGAGGGAGGGTGGGAGGGAGGGAGGGAGGGAGGGAGAGAGAAAGACTAGGTTTCAGCTAGGCATGGTGTCTCAAGCCTATAATAGCAGCAACTTTGGGAGGCCAAGGCAGGAGGATCGCTTCAGACCAGGAGTTCAAGACCAGGCTTGGCAATGTAGTGAGACAGACACTATCTCTACAAAAAAATTTTTAAAAATTAAAAAAAAAAAAAAGCTGGTCATGGTGGTGCATGCCTATAGTCCCAGTTACCTGAGAGGCTGAGGCACGAGGATCCCTTGAGCCCAGGAGGACAAGGTTATAGTGAACTATGACTGAGCTCTAGCCTAGGAGACAAAGTGGGATCCTGTCCCTAAAAAGACAAAAATCAACTAGGTTTGAGGCAAATGACATTGCTTTGTAGGTCAGTTTCTGCAACTAAAATATGGAGACACTCTGGACTGGCTCTGACTACATGACTGGGGGGTCCAGTTCACACTGAAAATGTGGTGTCTCTTGTTCCAAATTACGAAGGATCACAGCAGAACCGTAGCAGAGCATTAATCCAAGTGTGCAGCGCTTCTAAGCACAGGTGACATGCCCATGAAGCTAATTCTAATAGTACATCTTTCATGGCATAAGAGTGAGGAACAAGTAACATATGTAAAGTGCTAAGTATAGTGTCTGGCACATGTAAGTTTTGTTTTGTTTTGTTTTGTTTTGTTTTGACATGGAGTCACGCTCTGTTGCTCTGATATCCAGGCTGGAGTGCAATGGCACACTCTTGGCTCATGGCAACCTCTGTCTTCTGGGTTCAAGCAATTCTCCTGCCTCAGCCTCCTGAGTAGATAGGACTACAAGTGCATGCCACCACGCCCGGTTAAGTTTTGTATTTTTAGTAGAGATGAGGTTTCGCCATGTTGGCCAGGCTGGTCTCAAACTCCAGACTTTAAGTGATCCACCCACTTCGGCCTCCCAAAATGTTGGGATTACAGGCGTGAGCCACTGCACCCAACCCCACATGTAAGTTCTTAATAAACATTAACTATTTCTGTTACTTTGCATTCCATATTATGGACTTCCCAGTTGGCTTGTTTATGTCTCCTTGCACATTCCTTTACCAATACCATCCATTCATTCTGTAAGTATTTGCAACTGGCAAGGCTAGCAAAACTTCTGCATTCTGAAATGGCCTCCCTCTTTGTCTCCCTGGCAAACTCCAATCCATGTTTTAAATTCAATGGAAGCTTCCCTTCCTTTCAGATGCCTTCCCTGACCTTATTAGACAGAAAGCTTCTCTTCATTATCCATTGCATATTGTTTATAATAGCACCAGCCACCCCATGTATGCAAATACTTATCTAATATATAATTCTCCTCCCTATAACTCTGAAGCTCCTCCTGAACAGAAACACATAGATGGTACCTAATTAATAGTTGATGGATGAGTGAATGATTTTTTAAATTCCTTGCAAGTGTATCATCAAAGATCCATTTGCCTTCCTAGCCATTACACTCATTCATATGATCAGTTAGATGTTTAAAATGGTATTTTCCCCTACTATTTTATATAATGTTCTATCTGTTGTACATAAGCAGGCTATTCATGGAATATAACATGCCATTTTCTACAAATGACTTTAAGATGGAGATGTCTGAATTTATGTTGTCTCATTTTGATGTGTTCAAAGAACTGTAATCATATTGTAACAATTTAAAACATGCCTGAAAGAAACTTACTACTTATTTTCTGGATGGAGAAAATAGATAGGAAAATGTATTAGTAACATTTAGCTTTCCAACTTTTTGCTTTCTGTTCAGTGGAGTTATTGAATATGATTATCTCTTTTCATTAGGACATTCCAAGTAAGTGAATTTTCCGGTATTGAAACTCACTCTTAACTGCTCAAAAATATCACATTGGGATCCATTCCGGGGAGAATAATCTCTAATTCCATACAATCTTACACTGGAAATGTGGAATCCAAGTCAATCTTTTTTTGATGATTCAGATTCATAATTAGGAACATTACTATACTATGATTCGATGAGTGTTCCAAAATCAAACAACAGACTAAATGTTCAGCAACAGTAGAGTGGATAAATCGTGATATAGGTTCTAAAATGGAATATTATACAAATACCACAGACCAACTGTAGAAATGTAATATTCAGTAAGAAAAAAAAAGCAAGCCCTCAAAAATATATACATAGAATACGATTGCATGTACATACAAAATACAAAAATAGGCAAAATCACTCTAGTTTGCTTAGGGATGTGTACAGATATGGAAAACTAAGAGAGAAAAACAAGGAGAGGCCAGGAGCAGTGGCTCATGCCTATAATCACAGCACCCTGGGAGGCTGAGGTGGGAGGATTGCATGAGCCCAGAGTTCAAGACCAGCCTGGGCAACATAGTGACACTCCATCAGTATAAAACGAAAAAAAAAATTAGCTGGTGACATGTGCCTGTAGTCCCAGCTACTCAAGAAACTGAGGCTGGAGACTGCCTGAGCCCAGGAGGGGAAGCCAGCGGTGAGCCATGATCATGCCACTGTACTCCAGCCTGGGAAAGAGAGCAAGACCCTGTCTCAATAAATAAATAAATAAATAAATAAATAAATAAATAAATAAATAAGGATATCACCATAAAAGTTAAGGTAGTGGCTATCATTTTTGTTGCAATTTTCTATAGGTATCTCATTTCCTAAATTTAAAAAAGAAAATTAAAATATTTCTTGATGTTTTTAGGCAGAAAGTAAAACTTTTAAATTTAATACACTGTCACTACTGCACATGTAAAAGCATTATAAGTCTATTAATGTAAATGACTTTGCCAGCTGTGGTCTCTAATGCAAAAATAAGATGCTTTAAGAATTTATTCCTTTAATGTCATGTTTTGACAATTAATCATCTACCTTCGTTTCACAAATATAGTCATTATTTCTTTCATGTTCACTTTGAAATCAGAGGTTAACAGAACATTAAAAGCTACTCCATTTTCCTGAGGAAATGAAATCATATAATTATAGATATCACATTGCCCTCAGATCTTTGTTTCTAATCGGCTTATTCCATCTAATTCAGGGTAATTTTGTAAAATTATGGAAATGTGGGATGTTTTGTAGGACAACAAACTTGTTACATATAAAAACAACAAAAACAAATTACTGACTGAGTTGGTGAACAGCAAAGAACCTTGCTCAACAAACATTAACTGTAAAATATCTGCTCACTGCCTGCTTATTACAAATCATGCAATTTCATCCATGAAAGTTGATTTGCATTATTTTTTGAATGTTATTCAGCTCATTTTAATTATTCTTGTCATTAGCTATGTTCTCTGATTTCCAAGATGTTAATTTGGAAATCAGAATTAATGCTCTCTGATTTCTAAGATTTCTGCTTGAGGGATTTTAACATCCTAGAAAGGTTTCTCTCTTTGTGGGGACAGGGTCTTGCTCTCTTGCCCAGGCTGGAGTGGAGTGGTGCGATCATAGCTCACCACAGCCTCCAACTCCTGGGCTCAAGAGCTCCTCCTGCCTCAGCCACTCTAGTAGCTGGGACCACAGGCATGCGCCACCATGCCTGGCTAATTTTTTAATAATTTTTTGTAGAGACAGGGTCTTGCTATGTTGTTCAGGCTGGTCTTGAACTCTTGGCCTCTTGTGATCCTCTTGCATTTTGGAAATACTTCAGTTTGTGGTGTTTGAAATAAAGTGTTTACTAATAGTTGCCTTAGAAGGAAAAATGTGACCTTTCTGTCCCCTTGCATGTTATCATCAGTAGTTCTACCTGCAAATCAAGTTAGTTAAGTAAGACAATTATTTCTTCTTCAAATCCTTGGTTTCTTGGATATGGTTATTCTACTTGTAATGAAATGACTATTAAGAACATTCCAAAATGTGCAAAAAAATCAGACAAATGTTGCTGGACAGGAAGTGAAAATCAAGTACACTCTTTATAAATGACTACCAATGTGCACTACAGATTCTTCAGCCCATCAATAAGTAAAGAATAGCCAAGAGTTACACAGTTCTAACTATGTTCTTTTCTAGTGTTTTCCATGCATGAATTCATTCAACCTAAAAAATAACTCTGTGGGTTACATACAACTATCGCCATTCTACAGATGAGATGACAATGGCATGAAAGGTTAAGTAACTGGCCCAAGACCACAAGTAAGTGGCAGGGCTGGGACTATGCCCCCGCAGTCTAAATTCAGACTTCGTGCTCTCAAGCATCACATTCTACTGCCTCTAATAATCGTGTCCTTTTTCATGTAAAGACTTAATTCTAAGCTATGTTTTCAGCACTAGTTTTTCAAAATTTTGCCAGAACAACATTCATTAAACATATGTTCACTCATTCCATTAAACGAAAAAACTTTTGTTTTGTACTTAACTATGTCATAGACCACAAAACCAAAGCAACGTGAATGAAACAAACATAACAACGCAGCTACGAAGACTTTGCCCTCACTGACGATGAGTAAGACAAAAGCTCCCTGTGCTCAAGCAGCTTCCAATCTGGTAGAAAAATTGGAGAGTACATAAGGATTGGGTATAAAAGGGTCAACAGAGTTTGACGTGTGAACCAAAGAGGGAGAAATGAATTCGAACCGATGAGATACCAGTTTATGGAGGAACTGACAGGTCCTTGGGGTGGTGGGGTCGCCATGAAAGTGGATCAGGGAGTGAGTGGAGGGGAAAGTGATACTCAGTGGAATGATGCCTCTGGAAGAGGCCAAAGAGCAGAGCTATAGGAGCAGGACAGTGACTCTTCCCCTCCTTGTCTATCTGGCCTCACGTCCTGCTATCCTCACCACTGGCCTCCACTTCAGCTGCCCTGGCCTCTCTGTTCTTGGGTGCCACCAGACTCAGTCTTCTTCAGGGCCTTTGCCCTTGCCTCTGCGCAGAACTCTCTCCACCTTAGCTCACCCTGTGGCATGTCCTTGTCATACAGGTCTCAGCTCAAAGGCTACCTTGTTAGAGAGTCCTTCATTTTATTGCAAAACACCCACACTTCCCCTTAATTTGTCAGTGTATTTGGTTTAGTTACTGTCTTTCTCAGTTACGATAGATTCTTTTTTAAAAAAATTAAATTCCTTCCCTTTGTTGTGCCTTTTTATTTTTTAATTATTTATTTTTTTTAAATTTTACTTTACGTTCCAGGATACACGTGCAGAATGTGCAGGTTTGTTACACAGGTATGCATGTGCCATGGTGGCTGGTTGCACCTATCAACCCATCACGTAGGTTTTAAGCCCCACATGTGTTAGGTATTTGTCCTAATGCTCTCCCTCCCCTTGCCCCCCCAACCCCTGAGAGGCCCTGGTGTGGGTTGGTCCCCTCCCTGTGTCCATGTGTTCTCGTTTTTCAACTTCCACTTATGAGTCAGAACATGCAGTGTTTGGTTTTCTGCTCCTGTGTTAGTTTGCTGAGGATGATGGCTTCCAGCTTCATCCATGTCCCTGAAAAGGACATCATCTCATTCTTTGTTATGGCTGCGTAGTATTCCATGGTGTATATATACCACGTTTTCTTTATCCAGTCTGTCATTAATAGGTATTTGGGTTGGCTCCACGTCTTTGCTATTGTAAACAGTGCTGCAATAAACACATGTGTGCATGTGTCTTTATAGAAGAATGATTTCTATTCCTTTGGGTATATACCTAGTAATGGGATTGCTGGGTCAAATGGTATTTCTGGTTCTAGATCCTTGAGAAAGTGCCACATCATCTTCCACAATGGTTGAACTAATTTACGTTCCCACCAACAGTGTAAAAGCATTCCTATATCTCCACAGCCTCAACAGCATCTATTGTTTCCTGACATTTTAATAATTGCCATTCTGACTGGCATGAGATGGTATCTCATTGTGGTTTTTATTTCCATTTGTTTATCAGTGATGATGAGCTTTTTTCATATTTTTTTGCCTCATAAATGTCTTATTTTGAGAAGTGTCTGTTTATATCCTTGGCCCACTTTTTGATTTTTTTTTTTTTTCTTGTAAATTTGTTCAAGTTCCTTATGGATTCTGGACATTAGACCTTTGTCAGATAGGTAGATTGCAAAAATTTTCTCCCATTCTGTAGGTTGCCTGATGATAGTTTCTTTTGCCGTACAGAAGCTCTTTAGTTTAATTAGATCCCATTTGTCAGTTTTGACTTTTGTTGCAATTGCTTTTGATGTTTTTGTCATAAAGTCTTTGCCCATGCCTATGTCCTGAATTATATTGCCTAGGTTTTCTTCTAGGATTTTTATGATTTGGCGTTTTACATTTAAGTCTTTAATCCACCTTGAGTTAATTTTTGTATAAGGTGTAATGAAGGGGTCCTGTTTCAGTTTTATGCATATGCTTAGCCAGTTTTCCCAGCATCACTTATTAAATAGGGAATCCTTTCCCCATTGCTTGCTTTTGCCAGGTTTGTTGAAGATCAGATGGTTGTAGATGTGCAGTATTATTTCTGAGGTCTCTATTCTATTCCATTGGTCTATATGTCTGTTTTGGTACCAGTACCATGCTGTTTTGGTTACTGTAGCCTTGTAGTGTAGTTTGAAGTCAGGTAACATGATGCCTCCAGCTTTGTTCTTTTTGCCTAGGACTGTCTTGGCTATGTGGGCTTTTTTGGTTCCATATGAAATTTGAAGTAGTTTTTTCTAATTCTGTGAAGAAAGTCAATGGTAGTTTGATGGGAATAGCATTGAATCTATAAATTACTTTGGGCAGTTTAACCATTTTCATGATATTGATTCTTCCTATCCATGAGCATAGAATGTTTTTCCATTTGTTTGTGTCCTCTTATTTTCTTGAGCAGTGGTTCGTGGTTCTCCTTGAAGAGGTCCTTCATGTCCCCTGTAAGCTGTATTCCTAGGTTAAAATAGATTCTTTTAGAGTGTAAAAACCTCATTTTCTTTATTCATAGCTGATTTCCCGATGTCCAGAGCAATGCCTGGTGCAGAGGAGCACTTAATAAACATTATGGAATAAATGAATAAATAAATGTCAGAAATTTTCAAGAGAGAATGGATGTTCCTTAGGGTCATATCAGTCTACCAAAAGACACCTGCACTCACATGTTCATCACAGCACTGTTCACAATAGCAAAGACGAGGAATCAACCCAGGCACCTGTTGGTGGTGCACCAGATAAAGAAAATGTGATACATATACACCCATAGAATACTATGCAGCCATTAAAAAGAATAAAATCATGTCCTTTGCAGCAACATGGGTGCAGCTAGAGGCCAAGAACCTAGGCAAATTAATACAGCAACAGAAAATCAAATTCCACATGTTCTCACTTACAAGTGGGAGTTAAACATTGGGTACACCTAGACCCAAAGAAGAGAACAATGAACACTAGGGTCCCAAAAGGGGAGAGGTAGTAAAGGCTGAAAAACTATCTATTGGGTCCTCTGTTCACTACTTGGGCAATGGGATCATTAGAAGCCCAAACCTCAGCATCATAGAGTACACCCATGTAACAAACCTGCACCTGTAACCCCCAAATCTAAATTTTCAAAAAAGAAAAAAAAAAAAGCTAGGGAAAAGCTTGGTAGGATGAAGGCCAAAAGGAAGTCATTAGCTTAAGCAAGGAGAAGGTTTCTGGAAAGCTTTGAGAGGCTGGTTTTTGTAAAGCAGGTTTTGTTGTGGGGGGGCAGGGGGTGGTGTAGGGGAATGGGGAGATAGCTATAGGTTTATGAGTGCATGGGAGGTAAGAATGTGTTTCCTTTCATTCTTGCTAGATTGTGGAGGTGGCAGAGCTAAAAAGCAAAATTTGTTCTTGTAAAAGGAGCTTACCTTTTATCTTCTTCACTCTCCTAAGAAGCGTGGCTTCCTTGAGGGTAATTATAAAAAGAATACCCAAGGATAAAGTAAATTAGCAAGGTCTGCTGGGGCCAAGACAGTGCTTAGGGTTTGCAGGATCCTAATAAAGAAAAGGACAGAGAACCTGGAGGAAAGCCACTTATTTCTTATAGGCTCCTTGTGTAGTTTAAGATCTTTCCTAGGGACCGGGTATGATGGCTCATGCCTGTGATTCCGGCACCCTGGGAAGCTGAGGTGGGTGGATTGCTTTAGCCCAAGGGTTCAAGACCAGCCTAGGCAACATGGTGAAACTGGCACTACAACAAACATAAAATTTAACCAGGCACGGTGGCATGTGCCTGTAGTCCCAGCTACTCAGGAAGCTGAGCTGGGAAGATTGCCTGAGCCTGGAAGTTTGAGGCTGCAATGAGCTATTGCCACACCACAGCAGTCTAGCCTGGGTGACAGTGTGAGACCCTGTCTTAAAAAAAAAAGAGAGAGGAAAAAAAGAAAAAGAAAGATCTTTTCTAGTTATCACTACAGATTTTTAATTCAGAGATAATTTGAGATAATACAGGCTAACTGAACTTTCCTTTGATTTATCAGGTCTATTTCACATTGTTAGGATTAGGTAGTCACCCAAAATTATTGAGAACTTAGTTTATACCAGCTCCTGTTTTACATACTAGAACTAGGGAATAGAATAAGTGGATGCTAATGCTGCAAAAAAAATGACTTTAAAACACCTGGGAAATAGATGTTTCAAGTACCTATTAACCTTTAGAAAATTTACATATATATGTAAATGTAAATGTAAATTACACACACATATATATTATGTATCTCAGAGGTGTGCTCCTGGAGCTGGCCTGGCTGACTGTTAAAATTTTGGGAATTCTGAGATTCAGTTATCAAACACAACCATTACTAGAAGTTACTAAAACCTGTGACTAAATAAATTATGCTAAAAACAAAGACAATACTCAAAACTCATAACTTCCTAATGATTTTGCTACTGTCTATACTCCGAAGGTCATTACGTGTAAGATGGAAACTGCAGAATGGTGTCAGCAGCATGACTTTTCAGCTCAGCATTCAGTGAGGTAACACGGTAGCTTGAAGTTGTCCACGGTGCAAGTATTTATACCATGGAAATTGGAAAGTGCTACACATCAGAACTTATTTTCTTCTTTATTTTTTGGATAGTGGAGTATTAAACATTTACCAACACAGTGCTCTTTTTAGTTTCATTTTGTTTTGTTTCTTTGGGACACGATCCTAGTCTATCATACAGGTTGCAGTGCAATGGCGCCATCACAGCTAACTGCAGCCTTGAACTTCTGTGCTCAAGTTATCCTCCCACCTCAGCCTCCAGGGTGACTGGGACCACAGGTGTGCATCACCCTATCTGGCTAATTAAAAGAAAAAAAAAAAATCTTTTTTTTTTTTTTTTTTTTTTTTTTGTAGAAACAGAGTCTCATTTTGCTGCCCAAGCTGATCTCAAACTCCTGCGCTCAAGCAATCTTCCTGCCTTGTCCTCCCAAAGAGCTAAAATTACAGGCGTGAGCTACAGCGACTGGCCCACTGTTTTTGTTTTGGTTTGTTTTGTTTTGATGGAGTCTCGCTCTGTCACCCAGGCTGGAGTACAGTGGTGCGATATCAGCTCACTGCAACCTCTGCCTCCCAAGTTCAAACGATTCTCCTGTTTCAGCCTCCCAAGTAGCTGGGATTACAGGTGTGTGACACCATACCCTGCTAATTTTTGTATTTTTTAAGTAGAGACGGGGTTTCACCGTGTTGGCTAAGCTAGTCTCAAACTCCTGATCTCAGGTCATTTGCCGGCCTTGGCCTCCCAAAGTGCTGAGATTACAGGCATGAGCCATGGCACCCGGTCCCACTGTTTTTATTTCTGAATTAGAAACTACTTTATGCATGTTTATTTAACTTATAAACATGTTTATTTAACTCTTAGGTTAGAGTTAGTATGTGAATTTCTAAGGGCAAGTATTTTTTTTTAAAAGAAACAAAACACCACTAGAATTCCAATTGCTTTCCCATGAGTTTTTCTGAGTTAGTAAGTTTTTAGTGTAAGTGTTTTTTAATCTTTTCCTGCGGATTTCCAGAGGTTTTCAGGATGAAGTAATACTTTTCAGATGCACTGGTATTGCTACTGTATCAAACAAATATCTTTTATTGGACCTTGGAAAGCTTTTTATTATGTAACATTTTTGCTTTGTTACAGTGGTACTGTAGGGTTCATGTGTATGAAGAAATGCTTTACTGTATGGCAGACAGTTTTTGAGTGGTGACTGATGGCAACAGTAAGAGGCTGATTTGGCTGTTTTGGTTATTTTACAGTGGCTCACTTTTTTTTTGCTCACAAATGTGGGACGATGAACTGTGGAATTTCAATTGTCTGAATATGTTTCCCCTTCTAGGCAAATAATTTTTCAGACTTGAAAAAGGAGGAAACACAGGAAAAAAAAACCCCTCATATTTACTGATGTAACGAACAAAAAGTATATTCTATTGATAGTTCAGTCTCAGACAGTCCAGTCATTTTCCCCATGTGGTGAACATAGTCAAGCATCTTTGTAATCTCCTTAACCAAAATGAACAATTCAACTAACATTCAAATTCACTAACAATAAAAATATTAATTAGGATGATTTTTTGGTAGGTGAATTAATTATACAGCTCTTTCTTTTCCCCGAATCCCAAGTTTTAACAGTAGTACATTATGGTTTTATAACAACTCTTTTTTCTAGAAAGCTATTAACCACAATATTGGGATCATAGTATCATAATTATAGAGTTTCCAAGTGATAAAATCCATGTACACGTGTGTCCAATCATTCATTCACTCAACAATCAATATTCATTGACCAGAAAAGGCTAATAACGGCCTGAAGTTACTGTGTAATTAATTTGGTGTTTCACACTTCAAGTTAAAATATTTACTGATTGTCCAGAATCCTTTAGTGTGTTTTCTTTCCTTCCTCTGAAGTCTACAACATTTCAATGAAGCGGAATTTACTTGATCATAAATAGATGACCTGCAGGCCATTATTTTTGTAGTAACCACAAATAGAAACAGCTCTTTGAAAATGATTAACTAGAAGAATACAATGTTTTTCACTAGTGTGGGAACATACCACTTTCCTCAATGGAATACATCTGCAATCCTCTTAACCAGCAACAAACCGAAAAAACAAGTCAGGCTCCCAAGAACGAGAGATATCCGATGGCTTTATGGCTTTAGTGGAGCATATTTTTCCCCCTAATAGATTGATTATTTATTCAAATAAAGCTTTGGATTTAATCCTAATTACATTCTCCTCTTTAGACCCCGAGCTGGGGAGAAAAAGGAAGTGTTGAGATATTCCATGCCACTTTTAGGTCAAAAGATAGAAAGCTCCAAAGATTTGCTTCTCTTTCAGAGAAGCAAATAGGAAAATAGATGTTTAAAAAATACAGCAATTGGCATGGTCATAAAATGGTGGTAATTTTGCCTTTCCCAGGAGACATCTGGCAGGTTCTGGAGACATTTTGGGTTGTCACAGTTGGAGAGGAGTGTTACTGGCGTCTAGCAGGTAGGGGCCAGGGATGCTGCTAAGCATACAATGCACACAACAGCTCCACAGCAACGAGATATCCAGTCCCAAATGGCAACAGTGCTGAGGCTGAGAACCTGCTATAAATCTAAACTGTTTTTGTGATACTAGATTCATAAAACATTGCTCAGAGCTAATGGGAAAATACCGGAGGTGTAAAAGAAAACACCCATTATCTAAATATCTTCTTAAGGGTTTCTTTCTCATCTAACTATAAATAATTTTTAGGGATAGTTCTTTACCTAATGCAACTATTAAAAATGATCACAGTCACCATATTCTTAGTGCATGCTAGGCGCTGTACATTTGCTTCGATCATCCTGTTTAAATTTATTACAACCATATGATGTCAGTGCTATTATTAGCAGAGAAAAACAATCATTTATTGCATTGAGTATCCTCTAGAGGTCAGTAGTCACTTGCTCTTCTCTTGGTCAGTAATCGTCAGTAGCATGACCTTGAAATGGGACAAAAAACGTCAATGTCATGAGAACGCACTAAAACTCTGGATGTCATTTGAATGCACCTGCCCCCAAAAGTTCTGTAGTCCTAAGTGTTACAAAATACAGGCAAAGGAGGCAGGACTTATCAAAGGTATTTAGAGTTAGATGGAAAAGGCACACATAAATCTTAAAAGCTAAAGAAAGGCATTCAGTGTACAAAGAAAGAAAAGAGCAGATTAGGGATCTGAATGACCTGGGCTATAAGAGCTCTTCCTCCCTGCATCCTGCAACCTCACACCCTCATACATACACGCTTAAAGGACACCGATACAGTGACCTTAACAGAGCTCTGTGAATCTCCTCATAGTCATTGACAAGGATTTATTCAGCATCTGGGCCAATATTTCTGGCTGTTATATAATCTTAACTGGCTGAGCTAGGATGATATAAATTATTCCTTTGTGGGCAAGTCCAGAAAAATTCAGAATTAAAAGCAGAGCTATTTCAATGACTAAACAAATATAACTAATATTTTTTATGTAAAGGAGCTTGTGCATATTTCACATTTTACATATTTTTAGTGTTTAAGAGAGTTTGGCCCAATAGAAAGAGCTCAGTCATTTAATTCCAATTTAAAATGTGTAACTGAGTAGTTGGTTTAGATTTGAGATTTTAAGTTGCAAACTTATGAATTTTATATACTTTATTAATCATTCAGAAGGTCTTAAATTTCACCATATTTATCATCTTGTTTCCTAAGATTTACCTACTTGCGAAATTCTGTTAGTCAGACAACTTACATATTTAAAAAAGATAAGAAGTATCAAATATATAAATGCATTTCCAAAGGTGTGGGATTGAAAGAGGAACAGAGTAGTTTATAGTGACATACCCAGAAGTATAGAAGGGGACTCTCATTGAACAAAAGGCAGCTCTGCCCAGGAGTAAAAGAAATGAAGTGCTCCATCCACAAGAGTAACAGCCTTCCTAACTCAGGTGACTTTTGGGGTCCCTACCAGGTGGTTCCCTGACTACACACCTTATAGGGAAGTCTAACTGCCATCTATAGTTGACCCTTGAACAACACAGATTTGAACCATGTAGGTCCACTTATGTATGAAGATTTCCTTCGTCCTCTGCCACCCGAGACAGCAAGACCAACCCCTCCTCTTCCTCAGTCCACTCAATGTGAAGATGATGAGGATGAAGAACTTTATGATGATCCACTTCTCCTTCATGAATAGTAAATATATTTTTTCTTATAATTTTCATAACATTATCTTTTCTCTAGTTTACTTTTTTGTAAGAATACAGTACATAGTACATACAACATAACATATGTGCTAACTGACTGTTGATGTTATTGGTAAGGCTTCTGGTCAATAGCAGGCTATTAGTAGCAAGGCTTTGGGGAGTCAAAAGTTGTATATGGATTTCCAACTGTGCAAAGGGTCAGCGCCCCTAACCGCCACGTTGCCCAAGCTTTGTCTATACTTCTACCTATCTACATGGAGCCACAGCTGCCCTCTCATTTAGAGATAACAAGCCTACTAAGAAGACTAAAAGATTCCAGAGGAACCCATGCCACCTGCCTAAAATGAACCAGAGTAGTCAATCAATTCACAAATATGGATGGACAAATAAGTAAAAGCAGATTTTTGGAAAATAAAAAGAAAGAAGAGCCTAAAAGAGAAGGTCCAAAATAAACAGAAAAACCAATTTCAGGGAAACAAAAATACAAGGAACTTCAGCAAACATAAACAAACAAGCAGAAAATCCAAATTGGTATCTTCAGAGAGTCAAGAGATTATTGCATTTATAAAGCAAGAACAAAAAGCTAGGAAAAAGTACTGATGAGGCAATGCAATGTCCTTGGAAATTAAAATGTATTTGCCAGCATAAAAAAAATCCAGTGGTCAGGATAATTAATAAAATGAATGTATTTGAAGACTAAAGTGGAGGTTTGTAAACCAAAACAGAAAATGAAAGAAAATAGTGGGCACGGTGGCTCAGGTCTGTAATACCAGCACTTTGGGAGGCCAAGGTGGGTGGATCACTTGAGATGAGGAGTTCAAGACCAGCCTGGCCAATGTGGTGAAACCTCATCTCTACTAAAAATACAAAAAGAATTAGCCGGGCATGGTGGTGCATGCCTGTAATCCCAGCTACTAGGGAGGCTGAGGCAGGAGAACTGCTCAAACCCAGTGGGTGGGTTTCTTTTCTTTATAATTTTCTTCTTTTTTTTATTTATTTTTTTATTTTTGAGATGGATTTTCGCTCTTACTGCCCAGGCTGGAGTGCAATGGCGTGATCTTGGCTCACCGCAACCTCTACCTCCTGGGTTCAACTGATTCTCCTGCCTCAGCCTCCTGAGTAGCTGGGATTACAGGCGTCCGCCACCCCGCCCGGCTAATTTTGTATTTTTAGTTGAGGTGGGGCTTCTCCATGTTGGTCAGGCTGGTCTTGAACTCCCGACCTCAGGTGATCTGCCCACCTAGGTGTCCCAAAGTGTTGGGATTACAGGCATGAGTATCGTGCCCAGCCTAAAAAAAAAAATCACTTTTTAAAATTGTATGCTTTCCTTAGTTTATCAACACAGTAAACCTAATTATTACCATCAAAGTAGACTTAATTTTAGAGGGGATAAAAGATGTTAAGAACTACAAAACCCAACCTTAATTGACAAATTTTAGAATTTCAAAGAATGAGCTTTAAAACATTGCTGAAAATACAACAGAAAAATAAATTCGTACTACGCAAGTTGAAAAAAAATTTATTTGAGACTAAATTAAGAAACTGTAACTGAATATTTACACACAGCTTAGAAACAGCAGCACTGCCATCATTTTTAGTTGGATATATAAATTAAGTCCTCTGATAATATTTCTTCATATAATAACTAGTATCAGAAATAACTTCATTTCCAAATGGCAAAATCTAATGTTAATTTTAAAATTAGCTTTCTATCTCCATTCTAATAATCTTATAGTCTTTTTGTTATGTGCATGTTTGAAAACACACACCTTCCTCATTCTCAGGGGAGTGTTTATCGGGACATCTATTCTGAAACAAACAGAAATACACCGGATCAAATAAAACCCACATTTTCTGGGCTGGGCGCGGTGGCTCACACCTGTAATCCCAGCACTTTGGGAGGCCAAGGCGGGTGGATCATGAGGTCAGGAGATTGAGACCAGCCTGGCCAACATGATGAAACCCCGTCTCTACTAAAAATACAAAAATTAGCCGGGCGTGGTGGCGCGGGCCTGTAGTCCCAGCTACTTAGGAGGCTGAGGCAGGAGAATAGCTTGAACCTGGGAGGCAGAGGTTGCAGTGAGCTGAGATCACACCATTGCACTCTAGCCTGGTGACAGAGCGATACTCCATTAAAAAAAAAAAAAAAAAAGTTCACATTTTCTGAAGAGTCTACCCTGTCGAAGACCTGAACTGCACCAGGCGGCCCCGACCCAACCACCTGTGTTCTCATGCGATGTGTACATCTACTTCCCAGTCAAGCTATGGCTTCAGTGTAAAAATTTTTGGCAGTCTGGTGGTTAGGTAACTGGTGGAGACGTGTTGACTCTATTGGTCTCCCTCTCTGTTTCTGAATCGTCCCCTCTTTTTCCCCACGTCACAAATACAAGAGTCATTTTTTCTGCTACCTTTAAACATATCAAAAATAACATATTTAGTTTGAAAGTAACCATTCAATATTTTAAAATTTCAGACACATATCAAATGACAGCTTCACTTTTACTTCACTGTTGACAATATTCATTTTACTGAAAAAAGTGGTAATGATGAGGGGAGAAGGACAGCATCACTTCCGAGGAATAAGCTTTTTTTTCTCTTTTAAGGGCAATTGTGCAATGCTTCCAAACCCAAATGAGAATCCGTGGAAGTTAATATTCAAATGTGACTGCTTTAAAATTGCATTTTTTGCAATTGCTTCGTTTTCTGGCTGACATCAGCAAATACACATTAGTGAGCTGATGACATTTGATACAAAAGGGACAACTTGTTCACCCAAAAAAGTTGTCAAGTCATCCCCTTGGCTCATTTTGCCAAGAGCCAAAGGTGTCAGGCATACCGTATGCCTTCTGTAACGTTGCTGGCTCACATACTTGGCACACTTGGGGTTGTTTTTGGCAGGCTGATGCGTATCCAACGTACAATTCATTCTGACCCCAAAAGCCAGCTCTCATGAAAGTGACCTTGTGGGGAAGCTGAGTGGTAACCCAAGAAATCACTGTGAGTGCTTTTACAGCATTACAACTTTAAAACATACTTGCCACTTTATAATGATCTTTCAAGAAATGTGAGGAATAGAAAATTTTGGTGTAGGACACTAAGATGGGAACACAGACACCAGGGCCCACCGGAGAGTGGAGGGCGGGAGGAGAGTGAGAATGGAAAAATCGCCTATAGGATGCTATGCTTATTACCTGGGTAATGAAATAATCTGTATATCTAATCCCTGTGGTAGCAATCCTTCCCTATACAGCAAACCTGCACATGTACCCCTGAACATGAAAGTTTTTAAAAAGAAAATGTTGATGTAGGCTGGGCGTGGTGGCTTACGCCTGTAATCCCAAGAGTTCAAGACCCGCCTGGCCAACATGGTGAAACCTGGTCCCTACCAAAAATACGAAAATTAGCCTGGCATGGTGGCTGGTGCCTGTAATTGCAGCTGCTCAGGAGGCTGAGACAGGAGAATCGTTTGAACTTGATTGGTGGAGGTTGCAGTGAGCCAAGATCGCATCACTGCACTCCAGTCTGAAGCGACAGAGCAAGACTCTGTCTCAAAAAAAATAAAAAAGTTGGTGTATATTATTTTAGACTTAAGTTAATCCTACTTTTTATTTTCTCTGACTGAAGCAGTGTAATACACACATGCTACTGGCAGAAAAATCAAAGCACCTTCTTCTTTCTTGCCTTCTGCAGGGTAAGCAAATGTTTGAATTAATTATATTTATTTCATTATCATTGATTTGAACATTTTTATGTTTTTCTATTTTTATCAAGAGATAAGCTCCTTTGTTCCATTGCCAGAACATTTCCCATTTATTTTATTCAGTGACCTCACATTTTTTTAAGTCTGTGACATCAAATGATATGTACACTTTCCCATCCTTGGTTCTGTCTTTTAATTCATGCAACAAATATTTATTGGACATGTCTACTATATAAGCCATCACTGTGCTGGGAACTTGGTATGAACAAAATAGATGAAATATAGTCTGCCTTCAATTTAGTAGGGAAGTGGGGATTAAAAAACAAACAATTGTTACATATAATAACTGCCATGAAGGAAAAAGTATCACATTTATTTATTTATTTATTTATTTATTTATTTGAGACAGAGTCTTGCTCTGTTGCCCAGCCTGGAGTGCAGTGGCACAATCTCAGCTCACTACAACCTCCGCCTTCCAGGTTCAAGCGATTCTCCTGCTGCAGCCTCCCTAGTAGCTGGGACTACAGGTGTGTGCCACCAAGCCCAGCTAATGTTTGTATTTTTAGTAGAGATGGGGTTTCACCATGTTGACTAGGCTGGTCTCGAACTTCTGACCTCATGATCCACCTGCCTCGGCCTCCCAAAGTGCTGGGATTACAAGCAGAAGCCACTGCAACTGGCCCTAAAAGTATAGCATTTATTTACCAACCTTTGAGGTATTCGCCCGGTTTTTCAAACACGATTTCACCTGGCTCATTTTTTTTTCCTCTACCATTTTCTCTGCCATCATTAGGATGTGAAATACAAAATCCTGTCTTTACCCTTGAACCTTGGCTTTCCTCTTCTAGAGGAACTTTCACTTCCTAACCGGGAACTGACAGGCATCATCCTTACCTCCTCTTGCCTTTACCGAATATTCTTTTAACCCAAGGACCTCAAATGTAGACACTTTTCTCAGATCACAACCTTTTATATTTTCACCCTATCTGCTACTTCTTTTATAATAAACCTACACTTAGCTTTTCTCATGGTCTCTAACCCTCTGCAGTATCTTCAGTCCATTAACCTCCTGGAATCACCTGCTTTTCTCCCTGGCCGACTTCCTAAGGTCTAGAACTTCAACAGCTCCCTCTTTGGCAACCCAGAAGCCCTCACTCCTTAACTCTCTTTGGCTCCTAGCTACTAACCCTGAAAAGCATGTCAGACATTTTCTCTGGGGTTACTGCAAATTACTGGAGAATGTCCATACATAACACTTTATCCAGTTTCACCCTGACCCCACCGTAATGCTGATGATTATTTTACAATAGACTCTTTTTCCTTCTTCTGCCTCTCTCACGTTGCCTTCTTCATTTTCCAAGGACCTCATTTCTACTCCAACAAGACTGATGGGAACCAACATGGAATCTACTCAAAATCTTTGTCATTAACCACAGGAAACCCTTTTCATATTTATCTACGTGTTCCGCTACCCTTTAATTCTTAATTCTTTCAAAGCCTAGACTTCTGTATTTGTCCTATCTTATACTTTCTCCAGAAATTTGTTCTGTGTCTACAAATATACCTACATCTTCCCTCAACTCACTTCTCCTCAAGTGATTGTGGCCATACTTCCTCCTTCTAGAAGTAGGCTATATTTGCTTGTTTCTACTTTCATCACCCACACGCTCCTTATAACTCACTGCATCTGTGCCTGACTTCCACCATCCTCTTGAAATTCCTCTCCCAAGATCGCAATTAAATGCCTGTTTAACTGAATTCTGTTTTGGTCCCCTGGCTGTCTCTTCTCTTCCTCCTGAAATGTTCTCCACCCTTACTTATCAAAGTGTGAAGCAGGACCCTGTTTCTTGTCTGACCTCCCTGACAACTCATCACTTTACTCTTCCTTTTTTTAGAGACAGGGTCTCAGTCTGCTGTACAGGCTGGAGTACAGTGGCACAACCATAGCTCACTACAGCCTCCAGTTCCTGGGTTCAAGCGATCCTCCCACCTTGGCTTCCCAATGCTTATCATTTTTATATGCAGCCTCTTAACATGTGAGAATTCCTTAGAATTCCTCAGTTCCCCTTCTTCTCCCCCTGTACCTGGGGTCACAAATGTCAATCATGAGCATAACGTGGCTTCCAGATGGGTTCTGTTTGACCTACAGAGTGAGGCTGTTAATTTGTACTGAAGGCAACACTTACGAATTAGGAAATGTTACTTAAAATTTGGACTTCCAGGTTGTCTTGAAAACTCTAACTCACACCAGCTATGGAATAAGGATAGAAGAAAGTAGAATGTGAAATAGATATAAATGGCTATTAGATGGCAAAGTAATAATGAAAGATGCCTTCTTTCATGACTTAGGAATCAAAAGACACATTCATTGCAGATTTTGAGGATTTGTGCTGAGATATTACTGAGTTAATTTTCTCTGTATTCTGTTCTCATTTTTGTCATACTTAGCCAAATCTCCACTTCAACAGCCCCAGTTACATGCTTTATCTTATCTTATCTTTATCTTATCTTATTCTCCAATCTTATTTCAAAAAGGATCTGCTTCAGGGTCCTTCAGTTCACTTTTCCTCTGAATATTGAACTTAGCCAATAAAAGCTGCCTTCTGAAACAAGTGGCATAATAAAACAATAGATAATGTAAGCTTTAAATTTCAAATTCTGTCTCAGTCTCGTAACATTTACTCTCCATGAAGTAGATGACATTTATTTCCTGTAACCCAAAGGCTTTCCTTGTTCTTAATTTTTAAAGTGATGAAGTTCCCACGGGGGAGAATATAAGAAAGGGAATGAGATAAAGGTGGAAACATGGAAGAATCTGAATAAGAAAAGTCATTTTCATTCATTCCTCCTTTTACTTCCTTGTATAAGATACAAAAATACATGTTTGGCAGTAATGAGTCCTAAACTTCTATTTCTCAAAGTTGACATTTCAATTTCCATTACATCTTATTCCAAGAATAATGCACACATCTTTCTGCAGAGGAAATAAAAAGTGGGATTGAAACGTACAGCATGACCTGCAAGGAAAATGACCACCCCGGTTTTAATTAAGGAAGAGCAGAGAGAGAGAGATTTCTTCATGCTTATTTAATTATGCTGAAATGTTATCCCACAAACCGTAAGTTTTAAACTCCTAATAGCATTGAGCTAACATTCTTGCAAGATTTACTTATGTTTTGGAAATAGAGCTTTATACAGAATACAGGGAGGATGATCGTCTGAGCAGCGGCAGGCAAAGTCAAGGTTGTGTTCACTGCCTGTGGTTCCTTGCCTTGGTGTTTCCCTAGCCCACGAAGCCTGGTTGCCAGGCAACCAGGACAGCTTTGCTGAATATAGATATTAACGGGTTTAGGTTACATCGGGGAAAAAAAAATGGAGTGAAAATGAGCACCGGCTTATCCTTCACCCGGAAATTTGGGGAAACAAGCAATGTTTTCAATGCAATATTTGAAACAAAATGCATTTAATACCTTTATTAAATTGAATACCTTTTCTAAGCTCCACAACTCTTAGGTGGTATAAGCATAGTACACTTCCTCGTTTGAGATAATATACTTGCCCATTGTGTACTGAGAAATAAACTTGTCCATTGCCACCATGACTTGCAATTCTCCATATGAAAACACTGATTAGACCGGGTGCAGTGGCTCACGCCTATAATCCCAGCACTTTGGGAGGCTGAGTCAGGAGGATCGCTTGAACCCTAGGGTTTGAGATCAGCCTGGGCAACATAACGCAACTCTGTCTCTACAAAAGATTAAAACATTACAAAGGTGTGGTGTCACAAGCCTGTAGTTCTAGCTACTCAGGAAGGTGAGGTAGGAGGACCGACTGAGCCTGGGAGTTTGAGGCTACAGTGAGCTGTGATTGTGCTACTGCACTCCAGCATGGATGACAGAGCAAGACCCTGTCTCAACAAATAACAATAATAAAAAATAAAAACACTGGTGGTTTTTCTAGAACTTGAATGAATTTTAATCTCATTTTAATAAAACAAGAACACTGTAATAATGTTGCATAGTGTCAAAACTCTTACACAGACATCATTTTACTTGCAATTCATTGTCTGAGGTGGGTAGGACAGGTTTGACGGCCCCCCATTGAACAGACTGGAAAACACACTTCATGAAGGTAAGCAACTAGTGCCACAACTAGCCAAGGGCAGCGCTGGACGTGCACCCCCAAGGACAGCCTGCCTCACCAGGTGTTGCCTCTCAGTATTTTTTCCAGGATTACTGAAAAAGTAGCAGAAAATGAAAATCCTCACATGGGTTGCCTTCGTATAGGTTGCACAGCTTCTAAGAATTCAGTACCGGCTCTTATGAAGAGAAATAATAGTGACATCTGAGACACGTGGCCTTGGGCTGTGTCTCTTTTTTTCTCCCTTTTTTTATTTTGGTTTGAGATGGGGTCTTGCTCTGTCATGCAGGCTGGACTGCAGTGGCATGATCATGGCCCACTGCAGCCTTCACCACCTGGGCTCAAGCAATCCTTTTACCTCAGCCTCCTGAGCAGCTGGGAACAAATGTGTGCACCACTATACCTGGCTAATTTATTATTATTATTATTTGCAGAGATGAGGTCTTATTATATTGGCCAGGCTGGTCATGAACTCCTGAACTCGAGTGATCCTCGCACCTTGGCCTTCCAAAGTGCTGGGATTACAGAGATGAGTCACTATGCCTGGCCTTCTCCCTTTTTCTTAAACCTTTCTCACATCCTAATCTTTTTGCCAGCACTCCCGTACAGCCATGAGAGAAAAGCAAAAACAAGAATAAACTCTCGATTCCTTCAACTCCAAAGGTGACACCAGTAGCCAACAAGGACATCCTCCACTGTGAGTGCCACCATGAGACTAACGAGTCTAAGGAGATCCCCGTGAAGCTTCAGAGTTTAAAGGACACCTGCTTACAGGTGTGAAACTATAAAAGAGCTTTATGAAGACAGAAGCAATCTCTGTTCCGCACGGATTATACGAAGCTGCAATATGCCTGCAAGTCTAGAAAAGTCTACCGTACACCTGTCATTCACATTTTTATTTTTCATTTCCATAGGTTTTAGAGAACAGGTGGTGTTTGGTTACACGAGTAAGTTTCTTTAGTGGTGATGTGTGAGATTTTGGTGCACTCATCACCTAAGCAGTATGCACTGAACCCAACTTGTAGTCTTTTCTCCCTCACCCCCTTCCCACCCTTTCTCCCTGAGTCTCCAAAGTCCATTATGTCATTCTTAGGCCTTTGCATCCTCATAGCTTAGCTCCCACTTGGGAGTGAGAACATACGATGTTTGGTTTCCCATCCCTGAGTTACTTCCCTTAGGATAATAGTATCCAATCCCATCAAGGTTGCTGCAAATGCCATTAATTCATTCCTTTTTATGTCTGAGTAGTATTCCATTGTATACATATACCACAGTTTCTCCATCCACTCGTTTATTGATGGGCATTTGGGTTGATTCCACATTTTTGCAATTGCGAATTATGCTGCTATAAATGTGTGTGCAAGTATCTTTTTCGTATAATGTCATTCACATTTAAATACAGGTGCTATTGCCTCTGCCGCTGCTATGCTGCAGAACTGTAAGTGGCTTAGAAGACTGCTACAGCAACAAACCACCCCCCGCCCCGCCCCACCAAACTCCCCCAACTGCTGCCATTCAGGATCTGGGCATCACTGGGACAGTATCTCAAAGTCTGTTCTACAACTTTGATTGCTCAGTGAGTGACTGCATTCTGATTTCTTCGCGTCAAGTTGGGAGGCCTGATGTGGGCAATTTTGAGAAATCAATTACTATGCTATTTCTTCATTCTGCTTGGTAAGATTTTTCCTCCTAGCCTTTCTTAAGGCTATGTTTACTTTTATAGAATGCAAAACTTGGGTTATTTTCTAGGGTTCCAGGAAGTGTGACATATTCATCTCCTTCCTATGTATTAGAAAGAGGTGGCTGGGCGCAGTGGCTCATGCCTTTAATCCCAGCACCTTGGGGAGCCAAGGTGGGAGGATCACGAGGTCAGGAGTTCAAGACCAGCCTGGCCAACATGGTAAAACCCCATCTCTACTAAAAATACAAAAATTAGCTGGGCATGGTGGCACACGCCTGTAATCCCAGCTACTCGGGAGGCTGAGGTAGGAGAATCATAGGAACCCAGGAGGCGGAGGTTGCAGTGAGCTGAGATTGTGCCACTGCAATCCAGCCTGGGTGACAGAGCAAGACTCCATCTCAAAAAAGAAAAAAAAAAAAAAAAAAGAGAAAGAGGCTTAGTGGATTTACCTGAACAGCTTGTTTTGTTTGTTTTTGTGACAGGATCTCGCTCTGTCACTCAGGCTGGAATGCAGTGTCATAATCATACCTCACTACAGCCTCAAGCCCCTGGGCTCAAATGATCCTCCCACCTCAGCCTCCTGAGCAGCTGGGACTACAGGCATGCACCACCATGTCCCACTAATTTTTGTACTTTTTTTGTAGAGCAGGGTCTTGCTATGTGGCCCAGGTTGGTTTCAAACTCCTGGCCTCAAGCAATCTTCCCACCTCAGCCTCCCAAAGTGCTGGCATCACCGTGGAGCTTGTTTATCCAGGCAGAAAAGATGCCAGAACCATGTCATTCACCTGGTGGGGCTTTCCTTCATGCTATCAGAGAGCGCAAAGTCAGCTGACGTCACTCCCCTGGTTTGACTTGGGAAGTTAATAACGATAGATATAAGAGTTCAGAACCAGCAAATGGTCTGAACTAAAACACCAAACCTCTGTGGTCCCAGGAACACTGCTATGTTTGCACTTCCTTCTGATCACGAGTCCCCTTTTTGGAAAGGAGTGGGGGTTTACTCTCTACCTTGAGAGTTTTCATGTCACTTTCACTTTTGGGTAACGTGCAAGTTAAAATAGTGTTCTTTCCTTACTCATTTTCTTGAGGACTGACACTAGTCCTTATGAAATCCTATTTTTTTTCCCCCAGAGTACTCTGAATATTCTGTTACTTTTTTCCCCAGAAGTCATTGCATCATTGTTGATTTGGATTGCGTTTTTTATTTTTTATTTTTATTTTTTTTGAGATGGAGTCTCGCTCTGTCACCCAGATGGGAGTGCAGTGGCTCGATCTCGGCTCACTGCAACCTCTGCCTCCTGGGTTCAAGTGATTCTCATACCTCAGCCTCCCGAGTAGCTGGGATTACAGGTGCCCACCACCATGCATGGCTAATTTTTGTATCTTTAGTAGAGATGGGATTTTACTATCTTGGCCAGGCTGGTCTTGAATTCTTGAACTCATGATACACCCGTCAGGTTGCATTTTTTAAAGGTGTTAATTGCCAAAAGGCATAATAAACAACTGGAGTTTTGAAATACGTTGTCATTGCTGTAATATGTTCTGTTAGGTTTAGTTACATAAACACAAATGTATTTTAGACAAGGGCTACACATCTATATCCACGGTGAGAGTATTTCCAATGATCTCTTTTATTTCATATCACTTTTGCTGATAAGACTTACTTTTGATCTTGGCTTAGACGAAGTAGCAGCAATGAAATTTCAGGAGTATAGGAGTCAACTTGTTACCCAAGCACGGCAACAGACGTACAGAGGTAAGAATGCACAACATGGCCAGGCGTGGTGGCCCACGCCTGTAATCCCAGCAGTTTGGGAGTCCAAGGTGGGCAGGTCACCTAAGGTTAGGAGTTTGAGACCAGTCTGACCAATATAGTGAAACCCCATCTCTACTAAAAATACAAAAATTAGCCAGGCATGGTGATGCACACCTATAATCCCAGCTACTGGGGAGCCTGAGACAGGAGAATCGCTTGAACCCGGGAGGTGGAGGTTTCAGTGAGCTGAGATAGCACCACTGCAATCCAGCCTGGGCAAGAAGAGCAAAACTCTATCTCAAAAAAAAAAAAAAAAAAAAAAGGCAACATGCATTCACTGGGTAGAGGCTCTACTTATGGAAGTGGTGGAGAACAGGGTTGGAAATGTAGATTGAGACCGAGTATACATGCTCTTGAAGGCCAGACTAAGAAATCTAGATTGGCATCAGAGGTGAGTTTAAGTAGCATGGTCAGGCATAATCCCAACTATTCTTTCTCATGACATCTCTTATCATCAATATACATATTATTTGCGTTCTTATGATTCATTCTCACAAGCATCAGCAACGTGAGTTATAATGATCTCCATTTTGCAGATGAAGAAAGTGATTTTTTTTTTTGGAGACAGGGTCTCACTCTGTCACTCAGTCTGGAGTGCAGTGGTGCAATCACTGCTCACTGCAGCCTCAACCTCCTGGGCTCAATTGATCCTCCCATCTCAGCCTCCTGAGAAGCTGGGAATAAAGGTATATGCCACCACGCCTGGCTAATTTTTGTATTTTTTGTGGAGATGGGGTTTCACCATGTTGCCCAGGCTGGGAAAGTGACCCTTAGAGAGACTTTGTCCAAAGTCACAAAACTGATGTCTAAAGCCAGAACAGGCCAGAGGTGCAGCCACGCTCCTGCTGCCCTGCTCCACTGAATTTCCGAGTAACCGCAGTGGAGCTTTTCCTTGGGAAAGCTCACACCTTCTCAAGCCCTACTTCTCCCTACTCCTTCCCACCATGATCATCCACCCATACTCTGTTATGACAGGGTGAGCATGACATGTATTGTCCAATCCTTCTGAGAAAGAAAGGGAACTATTAAAAACTGTAGGCAATAGGCATTATACGTGACTTCTGGTCCTCCTAGTTTTAATGAATTCTTGCAAAAGGGTTAATATTGAGTTGGTAACTTGATTTGAAGCCTCTCACAGTGCAAATCTCTCCAACCTTTTCTCCAAAAGCACCATCCCTGGGCTTGTCTCCATCTAAGACCTCAAAGGGGTGTCCACACAGCCCATACAGCAGTTTTTGCAGAGTGGAAGAAACCCTCCATTCTTACTACCTCTGCTTTACCTTTTACCTTTAAATGAAGGATTCCCTATCTGCCCCTCTCACAATGCAGTTGAACTACAAGAATGTGGCATGTTTTCTCTGAAAGGTCCGGTGACCTGCTGGCCAAGACATCTAATGTCCACCAGGGCTGCAACTCACAGCCAGCCTGCACTAAGGCTGAAGTAGTGGACACAAAATCCCCAAACTAGATATAGACTCAGATCTCTTTGAACTGGCTATGAGTTGGTAACACATTGCACATTGTATCACTTCTTGATTTTAGGGAAAGATTCGCAACTGGTTCTCCCATTCCTGGGCCCTCAAGGCCTCACCTGTGGCATTTAAAATGATCTATGACATAGATGAATATCTTCTCCTGGAAATGTCACACTGTACATTCTCTTATTGTTTAGTCTGGATATAGTGATCTCAAGGTTAGGTTTTTTTCTGAGACACAGTTTCGCTCTTTCGCCCAGGCTGGAGTGAAGTGGTGTAATCTCAGCTCGCTGCAACCTCTGCCCCACCGGGTTCAAGTGATTCTCCTGCCTCAGCCTCCCAAGTAGCTGGGGTTACAGGTGTAAGCCACCACGCCTAGCCTCAAGGTTAGGTTTTAAATGACATTTTTCCTGCGCTGGCTCGAGTTCTTTTTACTTTCACTCAAATAGAAAAAGCAAGAGTTCAGCAAGAGACTTAATGACTTAGGGGGCATTATTTGATTCTCCTCCCCTTTCTTTATCCACATTCTTCAGCCTTCACTCCATGATCTTCATACTCAGAAATACCAGGGCTAGATGCCCGTCCTGGGAGGAAGCACGTTTGCGCTGCAGGGTGAAGCACTTTTGTGGAAGGATAGTGCACCCCAATGCACTTTAATCTCTCCTTCAACATAAGAACTAGAGTTGTCATCACACAAAATGGAAGAGAGATATTCCACCAGCTGAAAGCTCATTTCACCTAAAACCTGCGCTCAAACCCAAGGGGAAGAAAGTAGAGAGCAGGGAGTGGAGCAGCCCTGGGCTCAGGTTGGTTCTGAATCCCTTTCCTGTCTTCTCCGCGGAGGAATTCAGTCAGCCTGGGAATGTTTAATCATCTGTGGATGGTGAGAAACTTTTCTTTTTTTAAAGACACAGTCTCGCTCTGTCATCCAGGCCAGAATGCAGTATCATGATCATAGCTCACTACAGCCTCCAACTTCTGGGCTCAAGCGATCCTTCTTCCTCAGCCTCCTAAGTAGCTGGAACTACAGGCATGCAGCCACCACACCTGGCTATTTTAAAAAAATTATTTTAAATGTTTTTGCAGAGGCAGGGTCTTGCTATGTTGCCCAGGCTGGTCTTAAACTCCTGGGCTCAAGTGATCCCCCTACCGTGGTCTCCCAAAGTGTTGGGATTATAGAAACGAGCCATTGTGCCTGACCTGAGGAATTTTTAAAGGATTTTGATGTGCTTGGAAATTGATGAAAATCTGGGTTAAAGGAAACATATTGAATACTAGAAGTGCTTGGAATGGAATGGAGAAGGGAAGTTAGTGATTGGTATGGAGGCTGCCATAGTGTCTAGTAGATACAAGACAATAAATCCCTGAATTACTGTTACAGCTGTAGGATTGGAAAAGAAAGGGCAGACAAAAGGAGCAAACGATTTTAACAAATTACTTGTATCTGCTGGCACTACAATATGTACTTTCTACACATTGTCTTTAAAAATACTCCTACAGGAGAAGTTGTATTATCTTCATTTTACAGATGAATGACGTAAACCTTAGTGGTTAATAATTTGTCCAAAGTCAACCACTACTGGCAGAATCAGGATTTAAACTCAGAATCTGCCTCCACCGCATATACTTTCTCACTATAGTACATTGTCTGCAATGCTGTCAATGTTGGAGTATGAGAAAATAATTTTGTTTCCAGGATCAGAAATGAGAAAAGGGAAAGAAGGGGAAATGGTCCAATTTTGATATAGGAAATGATGACTTGTTCCCTTTTAAATTTCTAAGTACCCTGTAAGTTTCAACTTTGATTTTTTAAAGGTACACATTTGAATATTAAACATAATCAGTACTAACAGGCTGTATACAAGCACATACTTCTTAATGCTTTATGGCTTGCTAGTGAATATTCATATTCACTGAAGCCTCCTGGTGTGATCTTTCAGGTTTACCTACACATAGAGTTAATCTATTAAAAATACATATATATATATATATACACACTCATTTACTGGAGAAGAAAATACTGTCTCAATGTATGAGTGTCTGGAAAAACCTTCGTAGCTATGAGCATAACTAAATAACATATCTGTATCACCAGACACACTATGATTTCCTATCATGAGTAAAGTTGAAAAAATTAAACTCTTCAGAGATGTTTGAAAAAGTTCAGTAAACCTTCTAATGTAACCCAGAAAGGGAACAGAGGAGAGTAACAACAGGGGGGCTATTTCTGATGACAGTGGCAAACATTCAGAGAATAAAATAGAAAAATATAAAATCAGTTATTTTTAGAAACTGTCATTGTCGGAAAGACCAGTAATCTGTATGTTGCAGTGAAACTTGCATATCAAATGAGGCAAAAGCAACAAGAGACAGATCTCTGACAAAGTCATAATGTGTCTGGAATTGGTGGGTTCTTGGTCTCACTTACTTCAAGAATGAAGCCGCGGACTGTCAGGGTGAGTCTTACAGTTCATGAAGGCGGCATGGACCCAAACAGTAAACAGCAGCAAGACTTATTGTAAAGAGTGAAAGAACAAAGCTTCCACAGCGGGGAAGGGGACCTGAGCCGCTTGCTGCTGCTGGCTTGGGCAGCTTGCTTTTTTTCCCTTATCTGCCCCCACCCACATCCTGCTGATTGGCCCATTTTACAGAGTGCTGATTGGTGTGTTTACAATCCCTGAGCTAGACACAGAGTGCTGATTGGTGCATTTACAACCCTCTGGCTAGACATAAGAGTTCTCCAAGTCCCTACCAGATTAGCTAGGTACAGAGTGCTGATTGGTGCATCCACAAACCCTGAGCTAGACACAGAGTGCTGATTGGTGCATTTACAATCCTCTACCTAGACATAAAAGTTCTCCAAGTCCCTACCAGACTCAGGAGCCCAGCTGGCTTCCCCTAGTGGATCTCCCGCCAAGGCCGCAGGCAGAGCTGCCCGTCAGTCCCGCTCCGCACACCCGCACTCCTCAGCCTTTGGGTGGTCAATGGGACCGGGCGCCACGGAGGCTCGGGCCTAAGGGGAGCCCACCGCTGGGGGGGGCTTGGGCATGGCGGGCTGCAGGTCCTGAGCCCTGCCCCGTGGGGAGGCAGCTGAGGCCCGGTGAAAATTGGAGTGCTGCGTGGCCTGGCGGCAGTGCTGGGGGACTCCGCGCCCCCTCCGCAGCTGCTGGTGCTAAGCCCTTCACAGCCCGAGGGCCAGTGGCGGCACCGGTCAGCCCCTCCGAGTGCAGGGCCCGCGGAGCCCATGCCCACCCGCAACCCGCGCAGGCCCACAAGTGCCACATGCAGCCCTGGTTCCTTCCTGCACCTCGCCCTCCACACCTCCTAGCAAGTAAAGGGAGCCGGCTCCAGCCTTGGCCAGCCCAGAGAGGGGCTCCCACAGTGCAGCGCGGGCTGAAGGGCTCCTCAAGCAGGGCCAGAGTGGGCACCAAGGCCGAGGAGGCGCTGAGAGTGAGCGAGGGCTGCCAGCCCCTTGTCACCTCTCAATAACGTAAAGCCATTCAGTTTGAAAAAAATTCATCAAGACAGATACAGTGATCATGGAGGGGGGAAAAAACACGCAAAAAGAATAGTTACTTTTGACAACTTGAGAGAGACATCTACATGGAAATAATGTTCAATGACCAAGGAAAGGTGATGGACTCCTGTCCCTGGAAGAACCCTTTCCTTTTCCACTTCAAAAATGAGTCAATGTCTCATCATCTATGCATTATGTTTAATTGTCATGTTAGTCTTTTAGCCAATTTCTAGTAACATCTAATTTTATAATAACATGTACATACTTAATGTATTTGCTAGGAGTATCTCAATCAAGAAACAGAAAGCAAACCCCAACATTCTGAGTTCTTATTTAATCTCTAGCATTCTTTGTTATGTGAACCTAAGTCACTCATTTATGTTCTTTACAGCTTCCTTTCATTTTCTTAAATAAGTGGTATTAATGTCTTATGGCACATAATTAAAAAAAAATTAAGAACAACCAATGAAATGTACCATATACAAGTAATCATTGATATATGTAGGACCATAGATTTGGAATACAGGGAGGTTCAGTGTGACTGACTTCAGCTCCTGAGAATTAAAAGAACAGCAAGGGAGTTTGCCCAGCGTCAGAATCCTAAGTGGAGTCCATTATTTTTGTATTGCTAAGGCAAAGTGACTTTTCAGCAAAGTCGGTTAGTGTGGTATAAAGTCAGGTCTACAGCCCTTAGGGGTCTATGCAGTTGTCAAGAACAAGTGGCAGCAGGATCATGTCTCAAAAAACAAACTTCAAGATGGATTTTTATAGTCAAAGAATATATGGAGATTCTACAATAAAGTTTGGAATTGTGTACCATTTTCTGACAAAAAGTATGCACTGTTATTGGAAGCGCTGTGTCCCATTAATCTGTATCCTTAAATTCCCCTTTTTAATACTCTCTTTAATATTAACTTAAAATTTCTCCTAACTTCTATTATAAAAACACCATAATGCTTATTTGTAAAACTGCCTCGATATCTGTAAAAAAATAAAAATAACAAAATTCTTAACTCTTCAGGGCTGGTTATGAAGTTTGACTGTGTCAGGGTGATGAGATGGGCACCCGCTGTGCTCTGCCTCCTCCCTCCTGTCACCTATAACCTTCATTGGCAGGCGCTGGTGTGCACTTTCTTAGGAAGTTCCTACATGTCACAATTCTCTGGGGATTTGAACAGAGGAATTGAGGCCAGTCTTGGAATCCCGCATGAAAAGCTACTAAAGATATGCAAATACATACGAGAGACATAGGAAACTGAAAGAATACCACTACGGTTCAGCCGTATTAGCCTTCCGGCCATTCCTCACATTCCAGGCAGGCTCCTGCCTTTGCATCTGAGCATTTTTCCTTGGCAGAGAATGCTTGAGTCCCACATTTTCCCATGGCTGACTCTGTTACTTTCTTCAAGTCTCTGCTCAAATAGGTTTAACAAATCAATTGGCAACACTGCCTCTCAATTCCTGGCACTTCCTAACCCCTTCCCTGTTCTATTTCATTCACCATCTTTCATACTACTTATGTATTTGCTTTTTGTCTTTCCCTCTTCCCTAGAACGTAAGCTCCATGATGTTAGAGATTCTCAAGGATCTTTTTCACTGCTGTGTCCTTGGTACCTAGAGGATCATAGAAGAGGCACTCTGTGAACATTTGTTGAATGACTGTCAAACCCTTGTACCAGGATGATCTGATAACCCTCAGCACATCTCAGAGAAAATGGTGGTTGCTATCATCTTTTCCATTGCACAGACAGTGACGCTGTCAAGCGCAGTTTAACCAGTTGCCTAGATACCACGCTGACCAGGCATGAACAGGAGAAAGAAGGTGATGGTCTACTCTGGGGCTTGTGGTGTTCCGTTAGATGTGTTCACGTTTATCATATGGAGTGAAGCAGGTCTCGGAAACGTGCCCGAGGGGCCAGGGAGGAAGAGTTACATGACCTTCTTCCACCACTGGGAAGTGTACTATGTGCTTAAAGAAACAAGAGGAATCATTTTATTCTCCTCCTGAACTCAAGTCTAAGTAAATGTCCAAATGGAAACCGGCCAATGGCAAAAGCAGGAAGTCTGGATACATTTCACTTCACATAGCCAAAAAATGCAGAGAAACGTCATTCAATACCTAAAACAACCACGACTGGTGAAAATCGAAGCAATGATCAACATTTCAAAGTCTCTCTCCATGCCCTAAAGTCAAACTAAGGAATTTTATCATAGTCATTAACATGAATGATTGGACCACTGCATCATCAGCACACACCAACCAAATGACCATATTCCCTGTAATATGGCAGTCATTAAACTCATAACTCAACTTTGGACAAACCCTGGTACAGAGGCATTTTGTAATAACGTGGGACACACGGGGAATTTTTAACCTGAGGAAATGAAACTATGCTGACTCTCTTGAAATAAGTGCTCCTAAATTTTTAGCCAACAACTTGAACTTTTCAAAAAGTATTAGCATAATTGAGTATGAAGTAAACCCAACCCAAGGGTAGTCTGAGCTTAACGTTTCAAGTTTTGCTTTCATGGTAGAAACATGCCATTAGGCAGGCACTACTTTGAGAGAATTAATCTTTTAGGAAGATTAATCAGATGAAGGAGGGGATGTACTTCTGAAACGACTCTTTCTTTAATGTTTATGTGCTGGCAGAAAGTAGAAAACTCTCATTTGGGCATCAGAACTAGCCCTTGGACCCATCCGTATAGGGAGAGAAAGAAACTCACCAGTTAGGCCAAAGGTCCCTGAATCCTATGTCTTGGTTTTACTAAGAGGAAGCAAAGAATCAACAATAACAATAATATCAAGACAAAAAGTATCCATTATTAAAAGTGAATTAACTTCAAAAATTTTGTCAATTTTTCTGAAATAAATTTGAGAGTTGTGTTTCAAACTAAGATATACCTCTTTTAATTAAGTACTCTTAAACAATAACTGCCTATAACAGAAAAAAACCATCAAACCATTTTTTAGACAAATACTGTGCTATTTCATATAAAGTAAGAATAATCTAATTAGTGAATTTCAAATTAAGGTAGTAAAAATTATTTCTTGACCCAAAAGATGGAATTATTTATTTTTCCTACATAATTGTAAGAAAACCATAACCATAATCTAATAATAAATTCTATGATGAGTATGGTCGAGGTTGCATGGGCTGATGGCCAAAAATTTGGTGTTTAGACACACAACTTTCAGTAGAGAATAGAAAGGAATCCATTTGCCTATTAATTTTAATGTATCAAGCTCACTTAACATGATAGCAGGAAACTAAAGCCCTTGTTTTTTAAGAGTTTACAGATTGTTCTCGTTATTCTGAGCTCAATCTGGTATGTTTTGTGTTTTTGGTAGGAAACTACCTTGAACCTATATATATAATTTTTTATTTTTATTTTTTTATTTTTATTTTTTTTTGAGATGGAGTCTCATTCTGTCTCCCAGGCTGGAGTGCAGTGGCCCGATCTCGGCTCACTGCAACCTCCACCTCCTGGTTTCAAGCGATTCTTCTGCCTCAGTCTCCTGAGTAGCTGGGACTACAGGCAGGCCCAGCTATTTCTTGTATTTTTAGTAGAGACGGGGTTTCACCATATTGGCTAGGCTGGTCTTGAACTCCTGACCTCGTGATCTGCCTGCCTCGGCCTCCTAAAGTACTTGGATTACAGGCATGAGCCACTGCCCCCAGCCACCTTGAAATAATATTAAGGAGTCAAATTTGATTAGGATTAACATGCCATTATTATTACTGAAATGTTAAACTTTATACATGTCTATCATTGATTGAGGAAAATTACTTAGATATGTAAAATTAAGAAATAGCTATGCTATCTTGTTTCCAAGGAAAAAAGGAACATACCAACAATATCACTGAATAATGAAAATTGCATATTCTACTCTTAACATTTGACTTACCACCAAAAAAGAAATCTAGACTATCTTTACCCAACACAAACAGTTTTGGAGTTGAAAACATATTAAAATCATAACTTTGACTTTGTATGAATGCATTTTAAATTATTTGTGTGTATGCGAAGGTGAAGCAAACCTAAAAACCTAAAAATGGCAAAACAAATTGAGTGTTTACATGTCTTATAGTTCATATTTTAGCAAGCATGCCACCATGACTTTGCCAAAGGATTTCTAACACTTACAAAGATATTTATATGCTTTTCTAAGACGAATGCTTTCTGAAGGTTTTCCAAATACTCTTACCATGAAACAACTAGATGTCTTTAAGTTCTTAAAGCATGTGTCTCTGCTTAAAATATATTTTTTAAGCGATATAAAATCATCATCTACTTACCCAGGAGACATTTTTGCCCTTAGGTGATTTTGGCATGGCAACATATAGTACTGAAGCGGTCAACAATAGTTTCACCAACATGGAAAATCCAATGGAGTTTATTCCAAATGTCTTTGTTACCCAAATGCAAAAAGTTCTCTAGTTTGCCAGACACAGATATCATAAGTAACAGTGAAAGTAACCTTTCCATAGCCCATCTTCCTTCTGGGCATTAAGCGTGTGAACACACACATCACAGATTGCTACTCTGATCACTATGGAGGCAGAATCTGCAACATGTTATCTTCCATATAGCCACAACATCCAAAGTGGAGTAGTCCCTTAAAAAAAAATTAAAACTTGAGTCCACGTGGAAACGTCCAAAATCACAGAGGTGTTCCTCTCTCGGCTGTTCAATTGCAATTCCCAGTTACTCTCCAAGCTCTAAGAAGAAGCTTGGTAACTACCACTTACTATTAAGAAAAATAATGAGAGCAAGGAGCATGTAGGAGCTCCTGTAGATTAGCTGCTGTTGGCATCCATTTTAGGAGGCACTCGTGCCGCTCAGAGGATAAAGATAATTCAGGGCTCAGTTTCAATAAATAATACATAGTCTCAGGTACAATGAGTACCTGTAAGTACCTTCTGCGCAGCCTCACGACATAGGTTATCGCTCTCCCTGCAGTTCCAGAAGCTCACTGCGCACCTGTTGTTGATGAAACCGCTCCGTGAAAGGCTGGTATCCTAACAACCAGGAACATTTGTTTATAAGGTAAGAAAAATAGAAGCCCCAAAGGGGAGTAAATTAGAAGCCCCAGACGTAAGAGCAAGGCTGGAAATCAGTGCTGGCGCTCCGCCCTTTGTTCCTGTGCCCTTGCGTTCCTCTCCTTTTACCTCCTGTCAATCTAGATTAACAGCGCAGATCCAGGCTAAATTTTGCTACTATCAGTAGTGATTAGTGTGAGTTGATGAAATCGGATTATACAGGCGGACCTCTGCCTTCCCCCTCAGCAAGCAACACTGTGTGATTAGAAAGCCTGTTGTCCTTCTCTTCACCGGACTGAAGCGTTCTGGAAGGTTCTACGGTAGGGAATATGCTACCAAGAAAACATGTGGCCCCCAGAAGCTGCTCAGAAACAAATAGAGGTGGAAGGAACCATCTACTTCACTTTTTACTTTTTTTTCCAAATTCTGATGTTCTTGTAGATTGAAAGGTCAATTACTACAGAAGAAATGCAGGTTATTATTTTATTTCATTGAGATTTTTTTCTTCCAAGGAGAATGGTCACTTTGACCAAGAGATTGAGGTGATGGGAGGTGACAGAGGGAGCCAGAAACTGGGTGTCACTTTTCTTGAGCTTCTATTATATGCGCAAAGAAATTTATATATACTCAGGCTCAATCAATGTGGAAAGTAGGTATTAACATAAATACTTTAAAGAAAAGGAGGCCAGGCTCAGTGGCTCATGCCTGTAATCCCAGCATTTTGGAAGGCCAAGGTGGACGGATCACCTGAGGTCAGGAGTTCAGGACCGGCCTAGTCAACATGGTAAAACCTGGTCTCTACTAAAAATACAAAAATTAGCCAGGCATGGTGGCGCGTACCTATAGTCCCATCTACTCGGGAGGCTGAGGCAAAAAAAAAAAAAAAAAGAAAAGAGAAAAAAACTTTAAAGAGAAGGAAATTAAGATACAGAGATGTCATATACCTCTCAAAAAAGATCTATTAAGTCAAAGGAGTGCTTTTTAGACTCTTCTCTCACTGAAATCAAATGGCATCTGGATTTTTTTCTTTCAGTCTCTTTCAACCTACTCTAAAAGAATTGCTCATCTATATATTTTTAAAGGACCATATGTTGCCCTTATGTGTCTAAGAATTCTTTGGAATTATGGTTCCTACTTATTTTAAAAATAATAATGTTCCAGGACTCCTCAAAAAACATAGTTTGGAGTAAAATTTTATAAAGGATGAAACAACTAAAGGGGGCCACACAGCTAACCGCGTAGATATCAGTGCTATCAGGAGGGGCTTAAGCCACTGATAACTCTGCACCATCCATCCAGCATCTACAGTCAATTATAATAGCTACCATTTGCTGAAAATGTTCTCTGTGGTATTTTACATTTTTAAAAAATCTTACTCAAAATGAAGACAACTTCATAAGATTGATTTTGAATGATTCCGGATTTCTTTTTTTGGAGGGGGCGTAGAGGCAGTATTAACCAGCATTTAATTAAAAAACAGTAAAACCTGATATTACAACTAAAGTTGCAGATATGAATGAAATTTTTAATCAGTTCAAAATCAGAAGAAAAAATTAAAATAGACACAAAAGTGGAGAAAAATTTTTTTACTTTACTTTTATTTATTTGTTTTGAGATGGAATCTTGCTCTGTCGCCCAGACTGGAGTGCAGTGATGCGATCTCGGCTCACTGTAATCTCCGCCTCCTGGGTCCAAGTGATTCTCCCACTTCAACCTCCTGAGTAGCTGGGAGTACAGGCATGTGCTGCCATGCCCGGCTGATTTTTGTATTTTTAACAGAGACAGGGTTTCACCGTGTTGACCAGGCTGGTCTCGAACTCCTGACCTCAAGTGATCTGCCCACCTTGGCCTCCCAAAGTGCTGGGATTACAGGTGTGAGGCACCACGCCTGGCAGAGAAAAGGATTTTTTAAATAAAAGAGTGCCTTGATTCTGAATCTACTGGGTATCTATGTGTGTGTGTGTGTATGTGTAAATCTCATTTGCTGCATTTTGCTATAGGTGCCTAAAAACTATGTTTTTTTCTCCTCAGGAAGTACAGTACTCATGGGTTGTTAAATAACTGTTGTTGACTAATTGGTTACATTTCCATTATGAAATTTGAAACAGTATTTTGAATATAATTTTCAGTTAAAATTTTCTGCAACACTACTGAAAAATGAATAAAGCAATTTGGAGCCTGATGTTTTGCCTAAAATATGAATGCAAGAGATTACTTATTTGTACTTTTTACATTTCAGAGTACTTAAAAATCATAAAGGGATATCCAGAACAAACATAGTGTGTTAGCAGAGAGTTGTATGAGAGTAAGACCAGACCATGTAACTCTAGACAAATTTAATTCTAGAAATATTTAGTTTCAAAGTACACCTGAATTTGTGTTCCATTGAATTACAATGTTCTGATGTGACGGGTTTGAATTGTGACCTCACAAAAAGCTGTGTTGAAATTCCAGGCCTTAGGACCTCAGAATGTGGCCTGATTTAGAAACAAAGGTCTTTACAGAGGTAATCAGGTTCAAATGAGGTCACTAGGGTGGGCCTTAATCCAATATGACTGGTATCCTTATAAAAAGAGGAAAGTTGGACACAGAGACAGACCTGCACATAGGGAAGATGATGTAAAGATACAGGAGAAGACAGCACGTGATTCCAGCGATACAGCTAGGAACTAAGGATTACTAGGACTGTCAGCAAACACCAGAAGCTGGAGTAGGCAAGGAAGAATCCTCCCCTATAACCATCAGCAACAGCATGGCCCTAACAACACCTCTGCTTTCCTGTTTTGTTTTTGAGATAGGGTCTTACTTTGTCACGGAGGCTGGAGTGCAGTGGAATGATCATAGCTCACTGTAGCCTCAACCTCCTGGGCTCAAGCAATCCTCCCACCTGAGCATCTCAAGTAGCTGAGACTACAAGGGCATGCCGCCATGCCCAGCTGATTTTTGTATTTTTTGTAGAAACAGGGTTTTGCTATGTTGCCTAGGCTGATCTTAAACTCTTGGGCTCAGGTGATCTGTCCACCTTGGCTTCCCAAAGTGCTGGGATTACAGGCGTGAGCCACTGCACCTGGCCCTGTTTTTGAATTTCCAGGCTTCAGAGCTGTGAGACAGTAAATTTCTGTTGTATTAAACCACACCATTTTTTGGTACTTTTGTTACGGCAGCCATAGCTAACACAGATGTCAAATCACTAACTGTCCCTTCTCCTTTTCCATGACTCTTTGAAGTATTCTAGGCTCCTTTCATTAATGTCACTGTAAAATGTTAAAGGTAAAAATGTCAGAATTTATATTTGTGACTTGAGTTTTTTGAGAAAGAGTCTCGCTCTGTTGAACAGGCTGGAGGGCAGTGGTGCGATCTTAGCTCACTGCAACTTCTGCCTCCCATATTTAAGTGATTCTCGTGCCTCAACCTCCTGAGTAGCTGGGATTACAGCCACACGCCACCATGCCTGGTTAATTTTTTTATTTTTAGGAGAGACGGGGTTTCACTATGTTGGCTAGGCCGGTCTCGAACTCCCGACCTCTAGTGATTTACTCACCTCGGCCTCCCAAAGTGCTGGGATTACAGACGTGAGGCACCACACCTGGCCTATGGCTTGATTTTTAAAGTATGCCTATATTAGTTTATATATTTGCCTTGAATTTTAACTTAGTCATAGACTGTCTGTACATTTCATTTATTAGGTCTCCTTAACTTGGAGATCTTGGACCCTATGGGGTCTATTAATAGGTAGGGTCATGAACTTGAATGTGAACAAATTTACATCTTTATTTTCAGTAACTTCTTTTTTTTTTTTTTTTTTTTTTTGAGACGGAGTCTGGCTCTGTCACCCAGGCTGGAGTGCAGTGGCGCGATCTCGGCTCACTGCAAGCTCCGCCTCCCGGGTTTACGCCATTCTCCTGCCTCAGCCTCCCGAGTAGCTGGGACTACAGGCGCCCGCCACCTCGCCCGGCTAGTTTTTTGTATTTTTTAGTAGAGACGGGGTTTCACCGTGTTAGCCAGGATGGTCTCGATCTCCTGACCTCGTGATCCGCCCGTCTCGGCCTCCCAAAGTGCTGGGATTACAGGCTTGAGCCACCGCGCCCGGCCTTCAGTAACTTCTGACTAAAAATTAGCATTGCTTTAAAATATGAATACTGTGAAAATATGAAAAAGCCACAGTGATATTAGCAATACCTAGTAATGTCAGCAATAGGAATAACAGACATTTTCTGTCAGATTACAATAGTTTCATATATATCACAATTACAATCTTATGTCCGTCTTCCAGTTAATTATACACACTCTGAATTATTCATGGAGAATTGCAATTTGCTTTGCAATTTACATGGAAAATGCATAAAAACATTAGGATAGTTTGATGATGGATGATCAGATACATCACATGATAAAGCAAGCATAAGTAATGTTAATGAGAGAATCTAGGCATTAAGTATATGGATATTCTTTGTGGGATCAACTTTGCTGCATGTTTAAAAATGTTCATACTAAAATGTTATAAAATGTTAGAAACAGATTATGTTTATTGGTGCTTCAAAATTATGATAATTGTGCCCATCACTAGTGTTGTTATTTAATGTATTCATAGATGTACCTATATTACTACACCACAGATTTGGGTTTTAAAGTATTTCAAAAACTGTGTTCCCACAGTTTCTTTTGTGATTCTACAAATTTCTTATTATTCACTTAAAAATAAAAGACTTCTGTAGGCTTCACCAGACTACAAAAGGGTTGACAATACACTTAAGAATTTCATCTGTAAGGTTATGATTTAAAAACTAATGAATAGCAATATTATTCCACAAAGCTATTTGAAAGGATCAAGTTTAGAGTATGTCAAAAGTAAAAAAAGCAAAAACAAAAAAATGGAGACTTCAAAATGTCATGTAACAACTGTGAAAAACATTAAAACCTTGCTGATATTTAAGACATAAATTACATTTTGTACCAGTTATCAACCACTGAGTAACATACTCTCCCAAAACTTAATGGCTTAAAAGAACAATTTATTACCTTATGGTTCTGTGTATTCTTTGAGCTCAGTTGGGCAGTTTTCATTTGAGGACTCTGACATGGTAACAGTCAGCTGCTGGGGCTGCCATGTGAAGGCTTAATCAAGCCTTAGCTGAACATCCATGATGGCTCCCGCACGTGGCTGACAGAGCTGGCTGTCAGCTGGTAGCTCAGCTGGGGATGGTGACCACAGAAAAACATGTGACCACTGTGTTTAGCTTGAGCTTCTCACAGCTTGTCTTCTGGGTTCCAAGAGACAGAATCCCAAGAACAAGCATTCCAAGAAACCCTAAGGAGCTGCAAAGCTTCTCACCTAACCTTGAAAGTCACATGGCATTACTTTCACCATGTTAGACCTGCCAAAAGTGGGTCACGGAGGCAGCCCAGATTCAAGGGAGAGGACTATACAAAGACAGGAATACAGAGTATGTGGCTCATGGGTTGGGAGAGGGGCATCTCCGGAGACCAGATGTGCCACCTCCATAAAACTACCGTACATATCTAGGAGAAGGACTGCACATAACCTGGATTTGATGAGCATAGAACTGCTGACTGCTGGCCTTTCTCACTTATGTCTCCAATACGTTTAGCTCATTATTTCTCAAAGAGCCCCAGGTGAATTCCTTTCCCACTGAATTTCTTATGCTGGCCTTGGATAAGTAAAATTGGGGCCAAATATTTGATTTAGTACTCCCTAGTTCCCCATTATCTCTAAAAGCTCAACCATTCTCATCCAATTCCTTCAACCACAATAGTCTTTTTTTGTAGACAAGAAATGCATTCTATATATTTTTTGTTTTTATACCCTTCACATTTCTAGGACCAAGCATACTGCCTCATACACAGCAGTTCCCCCAAAATAATCTAACAATTTTCATCATCATAAGAATCAGATGCAAGAAGCTATCCTGGCTCTTGGAAGTGGGTTGGAGGAATAAACAGAAGTTGTCATCAGTATGCACTCACCACAAAGAATATGCAAACCCTTCTGTGACTAGTTTCTGGGGACAGAATGGGAGAAAGTTTTGTTCCTTGATGGGATTCAGCATTCTCCTTTAAGTGCACATATTTCCAATAAGGGAACTGATTTTTATTGTGTCCAACCAGGTATATCATATCAATCAAGGATATTTTAGCAAATCTGAATTGACCTTTTAGTGGAATAAAAACTGAAAACAGATAAAGTAGGTGATATGGTTTGGCTGTGTCCCCATCCAAATCTCATCTTGAATTGTAGCTGCCACAATTCCCACGTGTTGTGGGAGGAACCTGGTAGGAGGTAATTGAATCATGGGGGTGGGCCTTTCCCTGTTGTTCTCATGATAGTGAATAAGTCTCATGAGATGTGATGGTTTTTAAGAGGGAGTTTCCCTGCACAAATTCTCTCTTTGCCTGTTACCATCCATGTAAGATGAGACTTTGCTCTTCTTTGCCTTCTGCCATGATTGTGAGGCCTCCCCAACTATGTGGAACTATGAGTCAGTTAAATAACCTCTTTCCTTTTTTTAAATTTACTTTTTTTTTTTTTTAGGCTTTAATCACATTAATGTATTTTTGAAAAAAGGAAAAACTTATTCTTACATATAGGCTGGAATCAGTGATGAATAATAATAACACTACAATTTCTGTTTTGGAAACTTCTCAAAAGTCCATGTCCATTGTCAAAATCAATCTCCTTTGCATATTCATGGTCAGTATTCAGGGGAGCTATATGTACTAGTCCATCTTTACTCATAGTTTATTGAAGAACATTTTTATTAATTTTAATTTTTTTAAATACTTTAAGTTCTAGGGTACATGTGCACAAAGTGCAGGTTTGTTACATATGTATACATGTGCCATTTGGTGTGCTGCACCCATTAACTCGTCATTTACATTAGGTATATCTCCTAATGCCATCCCTCCCAACTCCCCCCACCCCACAACAGGCCCTGGTGTGTGATGTTTCCCACCCTGTGTCCAAGTGCTCTCATTGTTCAAGTCCCACCTATGAGTGAGAACATGAAGTGTTTGGTTTTCTGTCCTTGTGATAGTTTGCTCAGAATGATGGTTTCCAGCTTCATCCATGTCCCTACAAAGGACATGAACTCATCCTTTTTTATGGCTGCATAGTATTCCATGGTGTATATGCGCCACATTTGCTTAATCCAGTCTATCATTGATGGACATTTAGGTTGGTTTCAAGTCTTTGCTATTGTAAATAGTGCCACAATAAACATACATGTTCATGTGTCTTTATAGCAGCATGATTTATAATCCTTTGGGTATATACTCAGTAATGGTATGGGTGGGTCAAATGGTATTTCTAGTTCTAGATCCTTGAGGAATTGCCACACTGTCTTCCACAATGGTTGAACTAGTTTACAGTCCCACCAACAGTGTAAAAGTGTTCCTGTTTCTCCACATCCTCTCCAGCACCTGTTGTTGCCTGACTTTTTAATGATAGCCATTCTAACTGGTGTGAGATGGTATCTCATTGTGGTTTTGATTTGCATTTCTCTGATGGCCAATGATGATGAGCATTTTTTCATGTGTCTGTTGGCTGCATAAATGTCTTCTTTTGAGACGTGTCTGTTCATATCCTTCGCCCACTTTTTGATGGGGTTGTTTGATTTTTTTTCTTGTATATTTAAGTTCTTTGTAGATTCTGGATATTAGCCCTTTGTCAGATGGGTAGATTGTAAAAATTGTCTCCCATTCTGTAGGTTGCCTGTTCACTCTAATGGTAGTTTCTTTTGCTGTGCAGAAGCTCTTTAATTAGATCCTATTTGTCAACAACCTCTTTCCTTTCTAAATTACCCAGTCTCAGGACTGCCTTTATCAGCAGTGTGGAAACGGACTAATACACTAGGTGAATGAACAAGGCAGACAATAAAAGGAAAAAAACACACTTAAAAAAAGTAACTCCTTGTCCCATCAATATAAGCCTTTTGGGATCTCTGTTTCCCAACAAATTGAGTACTCATATTTGCCAGAAAGAGTGCTCAGCATTCTGTAAAACATTTTATCACACTGAGTTAATAAGTCTTCCTAACAACCTATAAGGCAGTTACTATTACTCTTTCCATCTTATGGGAAATGGAGACCAAGAAACTTTAAGTGACTACTGGTAAAACCCGGCTTTGACCATTTCCCAGGCTGATGCCAGTGCCTCCCCAGGTGGCTGGTCTATCTTTCATCTATGACAAGGGCAGCCGTCTAGTGCTCACACACGGAGGGGGTTGAAACAGATTTGCAGCAGACAACTCTGTTTCTCTGCATTCCATTCTGTCAACCCACCTCTGAACCCAGCCACAGCTGCAGCATCCTCTGTCCTACCTCAAGCCTAAGCCATGGGACTCTTCACTCTGCCCCGGGGTCTTACGACCTATAAACATCCATTATTTTCACCAGCCAGCTCAGAAACGTGGGGTAATGACTGCCCCAGAGACAACTCTCAATGAATCGGGGACAGAAGCTGTGAACAAATCCTCCCCAGTGCCATCCTTAAAGTGGACAGTTCTGGAAGGTTTTGGTACATCTTCCAGGGGGGTGTAATGGAATCCAGACCCCTTATGTCCACAACTTTAATAATATTTCCCCTCGCTTTTTTGTTTTGTTTTGTTTTGTTTTGTTTTGTGACAGGGTCTCACTCTGTCACCCAGGCTGGAGTGCAGTGGCATGATCTCGGCTCACTGCAACCCCCACCTCCTGATCTCAAGTGATTCTCTTGCCTCAGCCTCCCAAGTAGCTGGGACTATAGCCATACACCATCATGCCTGGCTAATTTTTTGTATTTTTAGTAGAGACATGATTTTGCCATGTTGGCCAGGCTGGTCTTGAACTCCTGACCTCACGTGATCCACCTGCCACAGCCTCCCAAAGTGCTATAATGTTCCTTTATTTTAGCGTTTCCTCCTCTGTCTCCCAGAAACATCCACTCCAAGAAATTACCTAGACTAAGTCCTTGTCTCAGACTGCTTTTTGGGAACGAGGTTTGTTATTATTGGACACACACAACAGTAAACAGTACCCCACCATTCAGTAGGGAGAATGGAAGGGATGCTCCCAATCTGTGTGTGTTTCTTCTGCAAATTCACTAAATGAGTCCCTACCGAAAGAGGTCCTCGGAGATTACTAAGTAGCTGCAGTGTTCACATTCAGGCTTGTTAGTTATCTTACTAATTAGACGGTGATCCCCTTGAGGGTAAGTGGTTTGACTTTCAGTGTTGTTTCCGACATAGCTCCTAAATGGCTGCCAAGCATTTAACACGTGCTCCATTAGTATGTGCTGATCAACAAACTAAGTGGCTCATAATCTTGAGTGTGACCTCTTTTTGTTCTAGCTTATTAAAAAGCAGTCAGTATCTTTCCTAGGGTATCTTCCCTGGGCAATTTTCTCTGCTTGAGCCACGCTTTATCCTAATCTTCAATTGTCTAACACTAATGAGTATTATTTTGTTTGAACATGTCTACCCCAAACAATCAGAGAGACTCGAATAGAGATGGAGTAAGAATGGTGGAAGGAGCATAGATTTCAAGCCAGATAGCCCAGGGTTGAATTCAGACACCTCAACCTACAAAATATGGAAAGCCTGGCAAGGCAATTCACTGTACTGAAGCCGTTTCCTTATCTGCGTACAGGCATTAGTGATACCCTACCTCGTAGGGCTTTTGTGAACAGTAAATTAAATCGTGGGCAAAGCATGTAGTATAGTAAAGCACACAGTGAGTGGTTCATACCCAGGATCTTTCCTGCCCCTGGGCCACTGCTTGGTTTTTATGATGTACCTATTGTGTGATCAATATGTCAATACATAAAGAGAATAGATTTCTCTTTTGTAAGGGAAAGGTAATTAACTGTCATTTTTATTTCATGTGACTGAAGCCAAAATCAAATAAGATCATGGATGTCAAAGTTAGTTGACATTTGTAAAGGTAACGACAGGTAGTGAAGACAGTGAAGATAGGGCTGCCATGTACAGTTGTACATTCTGTGCACTGTTCAAAAGGCCAGGCCAAAGGATGAGTTAGGGGTGAAATAAAGAGAGGCTACATCCTCCCTGTGAGTGTGCATTTTTCTAATTTTCCTACTCAAAGAGAGTACCTTTTTTATAATACACACAGAGGGGCCACAGTGACTAGGAGAGGGATGAAGTGTATGAATTCAATAGTAGACTTTAGGACTAGGCTCATTGGGTTCAAATCTTGGCTCGGGCATCCTTGGACACAGTGGCCTTGTGCCTCAATTTCATCAGCTACAAAATAAAAGATTTTTATAGTGCTCATAGGTTATGAGTATTTCATGAATATATGTAAAGCACTTAGGCTAGTACCTGCCAAATAGTAATTGCTCAATAAATACTCATGGTTAATCTTTATAGTTTTTATTCTTGTAAATGTAACTCATAATCCCCATGTGTCAGCTATGGTGAAACAACATACAGTAGTAATAATTCAAAGTAGAACTTATTCTACTTTGAATAAGTGGCCACCAGAATTTATTCTCTTGGGTGGAAAATTTTTATTTATTTATTTATTTATTTATTTATTTATTTATTTATTTATTTATTTGAGACAGTCTGGCTCTGTTGCCCAGACTGGAGTGCAGTGGCGCGATCTCGGCTCGCAGCATCCTCTACCTCCCAGGTTCAAGTGATTCTCTTGCCTCAGCCTCCCAAGTGGCTGGGATTACAGGCACATGCCACCATGCTCAGCTGATTTTGTATTTTTGGTAGAGATGGGCTTTCACCATGTTGGCCAGGCTGGTCTTCAATTCCAGACCTCAAGTGGTCTACCCACCTTAGCCTCCCAAAGTGCTGGGATTACAGGCATGAGCCACTGCGCCGAGCTCTCGCGTGGAAAATTGTTTCATTTAGCTCAAGCCAGGCTTTTAGTACCAATGACTTTGAAGAGCTCTGTATTTAGTTTAGACCAAGCTGAGTATTTCTAACAGGTTGCCTACAATTTTATCAATAGGTCATGATATTTCTTATGATAACTTCTCTTTTGATGATTTAGTAACTAAATGCCGACCCTTGTTGGATTATAAACTCTTCAAGGGCAAAAACTATATTCATCACTTTAGTATATATTACTCTGGCATATCATATGCAAGAAAATGCTGCTAAAATGATAATACAAATGTCTGCCAAGTGAACTTCAAAGACACATCCCAATAGAACACGCTGCAGTGACAGAACCCAGAGATGACAAAGACATGAATAATGTTACAAACAATCGTTTCTTAAGCAAGGGTCTAACCACAGCATCCTTCCCCTTGGTGGGAGTCATCAACAATGACTTGTCATTATTCATAAGAGTTACAAAGCCATTTCTGGCTCTTCCTGGCTGTGATCATTGGGGAAAGGTAGAGGAAAAAGGGAATGGGGAGGTCCGGGAGGGAGGGGCTCTCTGAACTCCTTCCAGGAAGAAAAGAACCATTTGTTTTACCAGTTCTGGGATAGCTTTCAAAAAGACAGCCACATCCTTTCAGATTTGATTAATTTGGCCAACCAACTAAATTAAAATGTCCTTCATAAGAAATGGGTGAAGGAATGTATAGAGGAGGTTTCCAATATGCTCAATTTCAAACAAAACATACTAAACATATATATATATTTTTTTCTTTTTTTTTGAGACAGGATGTCTGTCTGTTGTCCAGGCCGGAGTGCAGTGGCATGATCATGGCTCACTGCAGCCTTGACTTTCTAGACTCAAGCAATCCTCCCACCTCAGCCTCCCTAAGTTGCTGGAACTATAGGCACATGCCACCAGGCCTAGCTAATTTTTGTATGCTTTTGTAGAAGAGGAGTCTCATCATGTTCCCCAGGCTGGTCTCGAACTCCTGGACTCAAGTGATCCACCTGCCTCGGCCCCCCAAAGTGCTGGGATTACAGGTGTGGCCACAGCGCCCAGCCTAGAGATTTTTTTTAAAAAATTTATTTTCAGGGATCAATTAACCCAAAATAGGCTGTGAAAAGCAGAATGACTATCTTTTTCTGTCTTAGCCATTTTCGATCTCCATTTCCCTTATTGCAAATAAAATTTTAGTCTAAATAAATCATGTTTTGTGAGTAAACTAGAAGAAGATAGAATCATCATATTTATATTTCGTTTTCTTTTTTTTTCTCTTAATAGCGCCTGTCACTGCGACTTTTCTCATCCCTTGATCACCTCACCTGGGGAATATATAAGACTGTGGCCTTCCTGATGGTCTCCATTCAAATCCAATTGCCTACGTTGCTAGAAGTCTTTCTGGAGTGCCTCTTGCCACATCAGTGCAGACTCATGATCATGATGAGGCCAGTTCCTTATTACTCACCACATCAAATCTTTTCTGGGTAGAGACAGGGTCTCACTATGTTGCTCAGGCTAGTCTCAAACTCCTGGACTCAAGCTATTCTTCTGCCTTGGCCTCCCAAAATGCTGGAATTACAGGCATGAGCCACCGTGCCCAGCCACCACATCAAGTCATAAGCCAAATCCTGCATTTCTTTGGTCATGATGTATGCATAGCAGTTATATAATTAAGCTTAAAATTAATCTACATAGTAACAGCAATATTAAGGACAATCTTTTCCTTGTAACTTGATTTACTGGAACACAAATCTTTATCCATTAGCCCAAAAAATATCCATTTCTGTATAGTACCTAGGTTACTCACTTAAATCCAAGATCTGAGCCAAAATATAAGTACAATTAATCACATTGTGTTATAGCTGGTTATAGGAAACTGGTTCCCAGACAAATTCCCATACACGATCTGCTTAAGTGAGGATAACAGATTGACTCAGGAATCAAAAGCAATCCATTTTTTAAAAAAGAAAAAAATGAAAGAGATGTCTCATTCTAGCTGCCAGACTATGATTTCCTTGAAATAAAAGATTATTTGATTCATCTTTACATCCCGCAAGAATAACATAGTGTCTGAGATGTGCTAGGCATTACATAAATATTGATTAAATGAATAAATGTAGACATTGTTAAGCTGAAGATTAAGTATGTCTCACTTCATAATTTATGAGATATGTTTTAATTATCATTTGTGTTTTAGAAACCTCTGCATATATATTTCATCTTTATATTGATTTATCATGTCACATCATTTAAGCTTATGCTAACATTTAGTGCTCACTCACTTTTGTCTCCTTGTTTGATCATATTTTTCCCAGGTGTATTAGAGTTTGGGCCACCTGGTGGAAAAGAACAGAGATCACTGAAGTCCCCACAAGGGGCAGGGCCCTTACTTAAAGAATATACACCTGTGGTAACTCAGAAAAGCTGGACCATAAGACTTCAGAAAAACCAGAGACAACTTTTGATTTTCACTCTGGTGTTCTGCCATGAACATAACCTTCTGTCTATAAAGGGTGTCGCCTTTATAGGCCACTCCTCCTGCATGCTCTGTGGTCTGCACCCGGTGCCACCTGGCTGACTCTCTCCCTTTCCCATGCAGACTCTTTATCACATAGCTTCCACTTCCTCACGGGATTCTTTACTCAAAATTTGGCTTGCCATGACTCTCCATGACTTTTTTCTTCTAAGAGACAAGGTCTTGCTCCATCCCTCAGGCTGGAGTGCAGTGGCATGGCTCACTGCAGCCTCGACCTCCCAGGCTCAAGCGATCCTCCTACCTTAGCCTCCCAAGTAGCTGGGACTGCAGGTGTGTGCCACCACACCAGGCTAATAATTTTTTAACTTTTTGTGGAGATGGGGGTTTCGTTATGTTGCCCTGTCTGGTCTTGAACTCACGGACTCAAAAGACCCTCCTGCAAGGCTGGCTGCGGTGGCTCACACCTTTAATCCTAGCACTTTGGGAGGCTGAAGTGGGTGGATTGCCTGAGGTCAGGAGTTTGAGACCAGCCTGGCCAACATGGTGAAACCCTGTCTCTACTAAAAATACAAAAATTAGCCGGGCATGGTGGCACATGCCTATAATCCCAGCCACTTGGGAGGCTGAGGCAGGATAATCGCTTGTACCCTGGGGTCAGAGGTTGCAGTGAGCCAAGATCATGCTACTTCACTCTACCTTGGGCAAACAGCAAAACTCCATCTAAAAAAAAAAAAAAAAAAAAAAAAAAAAAATCCTCTTGCCTTGGTCTCCCAAAGCTCTGGGATTACAGAGCTGGGTGTGTGCCACTGTATCCAGCCCTCTATGACTTTAATTCTCATACATGGTAATCTTTCAGCTCCTGCTCCACTGCGAAGTGATACTGTGAATTCTCCATTCAAATTCCTAAGTCAAAGTGCTCAACCAAATACATTTTGGCTGCTTGTTTGTGGGGTGAGGGTGCTGTCCATGTAGTTTGTATATACAGAGCTGCCATTTGGCAGTGACTCTGAGTTGGGCGGCTTCATGTAGTAGAAGGCTGTAGGCTAGCAAGTACATGATTGACGTTTCCAATAAGATTGGCCTAATCATCCACTTCTTAACGTTGCTTATTCTGGTTTCACTCTTTGATTCTAAGTTTACTTTATCATGAAGTTGTCTGAGATCACCACTTTTGCCCAAAGTCTGTAACGGTTCTAATCTTTTATATCATGTGAAACAGAAAATGTTGCATGGTACAGAGATGTTCTATGTTTATTGATTAGTTATTATTTGAGAGTACTATAAAATATATATTAATACTTTGACTTGTTGAAATGTATGAAAGATAGAAAAGGAATAAAGAAAAGTTAAACCAGAATTTCCTCATTAAATCTGAACAAAGTTTCATCACTCTCGTGGCAATTAAGTTAGTATTTTGAAACCAGAGAAATTGGTTCAAATTTCGAATAACAACTGATAGTAAAGTCCTACTTCAAAATTTAAAATCTTGAGCTTCTCTGGTCTGCATGGTAATTTAGAAACCATTAATAGAGCACTGATTGTATTATTCTATGCAGTTTACAAAAAGTAGAGCCATTATTTAACAAGAAGAAATTTTTAAAACCATGATGAGTTGCATGGGAGAATAAAATCCAATTTTATTTTCTTCACGAGCAACTCATTTAATTTGAAACCTTCTCTTTTTTTAGAAAAATAAACGTTATTTTTCTTTTTTTAAATCTTCAACTTTTAGTTTATTTTCAGGGGTACATATGCAGGACGTGCAGGTTGGTTACATAGGTAAACGTGTGCCATGGTGGTTTGCTGACCAGATCATCCCTTCGCCTAGGTATTAAGCCCAGCATCCACTAGCTATTCCTCCTGATGCTTAATATGAGACTAATTTTCTGTGCATACTCTTCTATCAGCTCCTAGAAGCTGATATTCAAAACCACGTGTGTATGTAGTCTCCTGCATCTATTCCCTTATTATGAAGCTAACCTTCCACCTTCATGAAGAAGTTTGGCATTAACAGGATAAAGTTGGGAAATGAGTTCGGAAAGCTGGTATTTAGATGGCACATTGGTACTTAAATCTGACCTATCAGAGGCCTGGCAGAAAACTAAAGTCTATAGCCGGAAATCAAACCACAGGGGAAACTGTAAGAACTCTGAGCTGCTGCCATTTTCTCCATTTTCTCCATTTTCTCCAGATAGCGATGGAGCACAGCTGTCAGAGTGAAATCCTGGCTGACTGACTGACTGCATAAAATGCCATGAGAAACACCTGTCTCATCAAGGACATTAAAAAGGTAAACACGGAACATCCAATCAAGTCAGAAAAAGCCAGCTTTCATCTCCTTTTTTATGGAGTAGAGTCCAAATCAGTGTCTTTTAAAAGAGTATCCTTCAATCTGATTGTAGTGTCAATCATGGCTCAAAAGTTAAGTTCATTGGAAAAAAAATAAAACCGTGCAATAAGAAGTCATACAAAGAAAAAAAAAAAAGAAAAATCAGAAAAGGACCCTCCAGCCCTGATGGTTTTTCCCTTTGAAGTGGGGATTCATTTTGAAATTTTAAGTGTTTTTTGGTCTGCAGAAATAAGAATCCTATAATTTTTAAATGGTTATAAGCATCTTGTAATTATAGTTCAGAAATGAAAATTCTATGAAATTGGTGCTTTGAGGAGGATTGACTGAAGGTTATTTAAAATAATACATTTTTGAAGCCATAAGACTAAATTAAGTGAAGGTCTGGACTATATGAGAAAAAAAAATTGTGGATTTCTCTTTTAAAATATTTACAACCTTGAAGGAAGAGAGGTCGTGACATAGAGAAGTTCTGACCCTCTCTTCACCCATCTTTAATCAAACAAAAATTCATAGGCAAACCTTGCTTAGAGCGCTTACACACACAGTGACAAATTCTAGGGTCTTTCTGAGCTGCTGCCATATTCAGATTTGAGAAGTAGGCGTTCAAGAGTAAGTTGAGGAGCCTTCTTGCACAACCTTAAGTCACTTTTTAAGATATTTTCAGTGTTCTTTCAGATAAAAATGGGTGCTGACGGGTGCCGATAGTTACTCACAGTGTGAACAATTTGCAAAATACTTTTCTTATTCCTTTCCACTGAAGGTGCCTTATCTCTCCTCTTTTTTTTTTTTTTTTCTGGACTGACATTTATTTTCATCAAAATAAGTAGTCAGGTTGATTTATTTCACCCGAATTAACCTTATATAAGGGAAGTTGCCAGTAGGCTTCACCATGTAGTCCATTGCGCACAGGACATCCGACTTCCTTCTGCAGCATCCATAATGATGTCAAAGTTAGAGGTTAGTAGGACCCCCAAGGAGTGGAACTTTCTGGAAAAGCAAAATCCAAATCGTATCTTTCCTTCTAGATATTCACCAGAACTGTGTCTGTTCAGACCTGTGGTTCCAACAAGAAGAAATTCCAACAAGAAGAAGAAATTCCAACAAGAAGAAGAAATAAATGGTATGAACTGGATCTAATAGTTAAAGTTGTACCTTGAAAGGAATTAAAGAGTATATGGTATTTCATTTTAGCTATTTTATAAATATGTTCTTCAAAGTGTTGCTCAGTCAGTTCTGCAAGCTTCTACTATAATTCAGTATTATAATTCAATAAGTTGCCAACACTTACTGAATATCTGAGTAAAATCTTTATTGCCATGACTACTTAAATTAATTCAAATACTGAGTCCCTACTTTGCAAGTTTTTGCCAGGTACAAATCCTACTGGAAAGGCAATTCTGTCTTTTGAATTCTGGATGTTTCCTTATAAACTCCATCACTATTAGTCACCATTTCCATCATCTCCATTTATGTAATGAGGAACATCAGCATTGCTAAGCTTAAATATGTTAATTCTTCACTTTCTAAGCTTTCACCACTGGAGAGCATAGTTCATTTTTTAAAAACAGTATCATTAGGTTCTATGTATGTGCAAAAAAAATCTGTGGTTTTTATCTGCCCAGGATCCATTTCCCTCCTCTTTTTTTTCTTTCTGGAAAACAGCACTTGGATTTTCCTCAGGGAAATCCTCCTCATCCTCCACTGTCTGCAGGCTTGGTGAGAGAGCCAGTCAAGCAACCCTCCCCTCTCCTGGCCTGGGGAGATCAAGCCAGGTCACTCTGATCCCCTCTCCTAGGAACTTGAACCTTGAGACACTTGACACCAGTTGACTTGAGGTGAAGCTGACTCACCTCAAAAGATAGACTCCAAGCAGCCCAGCCACAGTTCCCAATACTGAAATTCTCAGCAGCCCTGATCCAAACTTCAGCTTTCCTTCCATAGCTCTGCTATTGGCCAGTAGCCCTCAAACGATAGTGATGCACAATGAAGTCACATTGAGAGATTATTAAACATTAAATTATCAGGATCCATCCCTGAGATTCAGAGTCTATGGGTCTAAGATGGTTCCCAGAGATCTGCATTTGTTTTTGGACAAACATCCCTGGGAATCCTAATGCTAATGACCCAAAGAACACATTAAGAAGCTGTATTAGTCCATTCTAATGCTGCTAAAAAAAAAGACATATCTGAAACTGGGTAATTTATAAAGAAAAGAGGTTTAATGGGCTTACAGTTCTTCATGGCTGGGGAGGCCTCACAATCAATGGCAGAAGGCAAAGGAAGAGCAAAGGGATGTCTTACATGGCGGCGGGCAAGAGAGCTTGTGCAGGGGAACTCCTCTTTATAAAACCATCAGATCTTGTAAGACTTGTTCACTATCACGAGAACAGCATGAGAAAAATCTGCCCCCATGATTCAGTTACCTCCCACAGGGTCCTCCCCATAACTGTTAGGGATTATTACACTTCAAGGTGAGATTTGGGTGGGAACACAGAGCCAAACTGTATCAGAAGCATTACTACAAACTTCCAATGAATTCCATCTTTTACATTAGAAAGAGGTGATTTCTGGTATGTACCACCAAATTATGTTATCCACCCTCTCTGAAGTTTTGGAGGGTAATTATGGATATAGAGGCATAGAACCTTGGAGGAGAGGAAGGGAGAGATTCCACATCTTCCAAGTAGATTCTTTTAGCTCACCATTCCTTGACATCTTGCCTTGTCTCCCTTAACTAGGAGCCTTGAAAATCATTAAGAAGCCTTTTTCCTATGAAAACTATGTCCCACTCCTCTTTGTAGAAAAAAGGTTGTGATCCACTCTTTTGAATAGCTATCACATTGTCTCATAATATCATATCTGCTCCAAAGAAAAAACTGACTCACCCAATAATGAAACTACCATAGAGAAGTCAATGGGACACTTTGGGGGAAGTTTCACAGACTCACTAGAAATATTACCAAAAAAAAAAAAAGAAAAGAAAAAAGAAAGGAAGAAAGAAAAACATGGTAAGAGATGGAAATTGCAACAGAACCCTTGTCCATTCTCTTTTTATTCTGGTTTATTGTTTGGAAATCAGGGTAGGTTACATAAATTATATATTCCTTTGGTGATAGGGAGGAGAATGGTGACCTGCTCATCATAAAAGTGCAAGGAAGAAAAAATCCTCAATAAACAAAAAATAAAGCTACTTCTGATGATTCAAACAGAAGAGAATTGGCTGTTATCTCAATGTAATACCAAGGAAGAGAACACACACAGGAGTCTGGCTCAATGGGAAACAGATCTATTCAGCAGAAAGGTCAGCTGGCAATGAAAGCCTCTAAACCAACAATACAAAAGGCTGCTTCAGAGAACAGCTACCTGCCTGTGCTGCAACAGGGGGAAGGAAGGAGGAAGGACACATCTCCTAAAATAGGAGCTGCTTGTTTTATATACGGTAAAGATGTTAGGGAAGGTTTCCATACATATAGCCATTAAAGCCCTTAACTCAAGGCTTTAAATAATCTGGTGGTGTTTTTATTTTTAAATGGTTGTGCTTGAAGATAGGTTTTTGTTTTTAAATATGTTTTTGTTTTTAAACATATGTACCTACTTTTGTAACTGCTGTTTTAAAACGAAGTTAGTTTGTGGGCTTTAGTCAATGTCATGCTTTCAATGAGAACTCAGATCTCCTCTGCACTTCAGCAGGTCCTTGTTACGGGTAAATAAGCTGCCTCTTGCTTTAAATTCTTAAAGGAAATACAAGGAATATCATCTAAATCGGGAAAAGAGGCCAAAAGAGGAAATGACTACATAGTTTCAAACTCTAGCAACCAAATTTCTCTTCTACTTTATGCATATCAACCAAATTTCCTTCACTTTATGCATATTGACGAGACCAAGAAACATTTATACCATCACAAAGCTCTGTGTATGTGTGTTTATACAAACAAGTATATAGTGAATTTCACATATATCACATAAATCAGTGAAGTATCTGGGGGAAGCTTCATAGACTCACTGAGAGCATTACCTCTATCCCCCAAAATGACATACTATAATGACAAGTAGGCATAAAGGGGTAGTAATGAAAAAGTAAAAATTTGATATCTCCCCAGCATTATGTATATATGTCTTGAGGGTCTGTCATTGGCCAGGCATTCTTGCTGGGCAACAGAGATACAACAATCAAAAAGGGAATGAAAGAAACTTAGGTTCAAAGATGGGCAGACAACTAAAGGGATAATTAGGATAAGGTAGGGTAAGTGTTACAATAGGGGAAAAGCAAGGATACCTACCCAAGACCAGGGAACAGCCTCTGTGGAGGAGCACAGGCAAATGAAAGAGTGTTGTTTGTTGGGAAACTGTATGAAACTAAATGCCACTGGGACTTCAGAGGATGAAGGTGCTGTGAGTTGAGGCTAAGGAGACAAACGGTGGCTTGATCAAGAAGTGTCTCATAGCAACATTGCTCAGATTGCACTCATATTCTCAGAAAATGGGAACCAACTGGGGCTTTAAGCAGAGAAATACCATGGTTGCTCTTGAAAAAAAATCACAATGGCAGTTCCAATGTGGAGAATAGATTGTTGGAGGATGAAGATTAAGATGGGGTGACCAGTTAGGAGGTTGCTGATATGGTTTGGCTTTGTCCCCACCCAAATCTCATCTGGAATTGTATTCCCCATAATCCCCACTTTCGAGGGAGGGACACAGTGGGAGGGGCCTGGATCGTGGGTGCAGTTTCCTCCATGTTGTTCTTGTGATAGTGAGTTTGTTATGAGAGCTGAAGGTTTTATAAGGGGTTCTTCCCTCTTTGCTCTCTTCTCTGTCCTGCCACCATGTGAAGAAGGTCCTTACTTCTCCTTCTGCCATAACTGTAAGTTTCCTGAGGTCTACCCAGTTCTGGGGAACAGTGAGTCAATTAAACATCTTTCCTTTATAAAGTATCCAGTCTTCAGTACTACTTTACAGCAGGATGAGAATGGACTACTGCAGTTACTGTGGTAACTTGGGAAGGAAATAACAGCCTGCACTAGGATTGAGATAGGTGGAATAGAAAGAAAAGATTCCAGAGCTCTCAAGGAAGTAGCAATGATTGAACATGAGTGAATGGATCAGAAAGTAAAGAAGAGGTACAGGGACTATGTTTCTGGCTTGGAGAGTATAACAATGTCATTTAATCTAACCGGTAAATGAGGAGTAGATGTAAGTAGTGGTGGGAGAGTGGAAGGGAGGAACAGAGGGAGGGAGGAACAGGACCGCAAGGATGGAGCTCAGTCTTGCATAACCATGTTTACAGTGCCTGGAGAGTTTCCAAATAGAGATGTCTGGAAACTTTTGAATATGGGTCTAAAACTTGGAAGAAAGATCTGGGCTGGGATTTGGTAGCCATCAGCATATGTGCAGAAAAGTTAACTTCAATTTCTCTAGCCATTTTTTCTAAGTCTATTTTTTTTTTTTTTTGCAGATTTTCTTTCTTTTGAGCATTCCTCAAATGTTATGTTGCCATTCACCAGCTTCTCTAGAGTTGAGGATGAACTCATGACCACTTGAAGGAATAGCAATATGGCAAGACATTGAATATGTCATATGTAGATGAGGACAAATAGGAAGAAAAAAATGGAGACACGAGAATGTGGTATTACAGAAGTGAAGTGAAAAGTGTTTTAGACAGTGGGATGGGGCCATGTCCAAGAGATGTGACCATGTGACCATCATGAGTGGTGTGTATCTTTAGTGGAGGATGATAACTCAGTAGGCTAGCACAAATTAATGGAAATATCTCTTAAGATGATGTAAATTCACCTGCTTAGATCTCATATATTCCTTCTGACCTTCATTTACTTAGGAAATCTGCCAGCAACCAAGGCATTTCCACAGTGCAAATCAATTCAGTAGGACTTGATCACCCTTCATGAAACAGGTTCTTATCATGCAAAGCAAAGGACTTAACCCTAACCCACAGTTAAGCACCTCCACATATAACATCCCATGAAGTCCAGACCTAAAGAACCAGCCAGACCTTGCCCTTCTTTATTCAAAAATACTGTGAGTACACATGACAATTTGTCAATCAACAGACTCCTCAATTTATGAATTAATTTTGCTCAATGCATTTCAGGTTGAGTGTTTTCTAGTGAGCTAGGAGATAACATATAATTAAATTTTATAAGCCTTTCTAGAAAAAGGTGAGAGAGAAATTAATTTTAAGGCATTTGTCACATTAAATATGTATTATTAAATTAAAACATACTTATGACAACATATATAATGATGTAAAAGGTAAAATCCTGCCTGTTCCTCTATAATCTCATTTTCATGTATATATTGGTAAAGTCTTTTAGACCTCTACTCATGCAAACACCAATATAAATGCAAACACATGTAGAATAAATGCAATCATACTATCTACATTGCTCTATGTCTTAATTTTTATATAACATATTCTCAGAATATAAACCTCCTTCTACGTCAGTCTATACAAATCTAGCCTTTTCTCTTTAATGCCTATATGCTATTTCCTACTATAGGTGGTATACCATTTATTTATTCCTATTGTCAGATAATCCTGTTATGTCAAACACATTTTGATGTTCTAGAAACTCATATATTTCCACCACTAGACTTTTCTGAGAACAGAGATGAAAGGTTCAATTCCTCTCTACATTTCTAACTTTCAGAATAGCCTTGGGCAAAGAGCAGGGACTCAGTAATTGCTTCATGAATGAACAGTTAGATGATGACCATTACAGCCCTACATAACTCAATACGCTTTACAAGAGCTTTCTTTAAAACAATGAAGGCATCCTTCTAAAAGGGACTGCTCTTTTTCAGTGTTGGAGAAGTTGTGCTCAGATGCAGAGGGAGGTGGGAATAAATCACAATTAAAACAGTACACATTTACTTGAGTATTTACTATGTGCCAAGTGTTTTCATGGTTTAACACATTTAATAATCATAGAAAACTTAAGAGTAAGACTCTATTATTATCCTTGTTTCATAGAAAGGGAAGTTGAGGCACGGAGTGATGGAGTGACATGCAAGAGCTTCTCCAGTGTGCAAAGGCTGGGCCCCTGCCCAGAAGTGTCATTCGCACATGAAGCTGCCTCTCCAATGGGAAGAAAAAGTGATCAGTGTTAACTGGGGACGTGCTGGGAGGTGCTAAGGCAACCAGAGGGGCCCATGCCCCTGAATATGCACCAACAAGCTCATTCTCTACACATGCCCAGAGGTTGCCAACCACCAACTTAATTTCATTTTCCCGCCTCTGTGCTCCTTAATGTTTATATGAGCACAGAGGCGGGAAAATGAAATTAAGTTGGTGGTTGGCAACCTTACTTTCTTTTTTATTTTATTTTATTATTTTATTTCTGAGATGGAGTCTCACTCTGTCACCCAGGCCGGAGTGTAGTGGTGTGATCTCGGCTCACTGCAACCTCCACCTCCTGGGTTCAAGTGATTGTCATGCCTCAGCCTCCTGAGTAACTGGGATTACAGGCGCCCCCCACCACACCTGGCTAATTTTTGTACGTTTAGTAGAGATGGGTTTTCACCAAGTTGGCCAGGCTGGTCTTGAAATCCTGACTTCAAGTGATCCACCCACCTTGGCTTCCCAAAGTGCTGGGATTACAGGAGTGAGCCATCGCACCCGGCCTCTTATTTTCTTTTAATAAAATGTCATTATGTAGTGAGGTTTATAATTAAAGCAAAATTTAAAGCTCTGAAAAAATTAAGGATTTTAACATGGCCAATATTAAAAGCTATTATTAACAAAAACACATGCAGTTCCAAATATGGAAAGTTAGCAATTTCTTCCAAAATATACATGTGAACTTGACATTCAAAGATACAGAGGTCTTAAAAGCCAAATATCACCCTTAAAGGACATCTTAAGACATATCTGGAAAAGCTCTGAGTGATTTAAGGAGACAGATATATACACACACACACACATATATATGTACACACACACACATATATACACACATAGTATATATACACACATACATACTCATGTGCCTTTAAAAATCATTTACTGTGAAAATATATTTCCCAAGGCATATATAAGTGTATAGCTCATACTTATTTTATTTATTTATTTAGAGATGGAGTCTTGCTCTGTCTCCCAGGCTGGAGTGCAGTGGCACGATCTTGGTTCACTGCAGCCTCCACCTCTGGGGTTCCAGTGATTCTCCCACCTCAGCCTCCCAAGTAGCTGGGATTACAGGTGTGCACCACCACTCACGGCTAAGTTTTTGTATTTTTAGTAGAGATGAGGTTTCACCCTGTTGTCCAGGCTGATCCTGAACTCCTGACCTCAAGTTATCTGCTCATCTTGGCCTCCCAAAGTGCTGGGATTACAGGCGTGGGCCACCGTGCCCAGCCTGCTCATGCTTATTTTAACTGGTGGGACAATTCTGATCACTTGTGAAAAGTATGAATTGTGAGTGAAAAACCACAATTAAAAAAAAAAAAGTATACTACCTATATTCTGCTAACCAGAAATCTCTGTGAACTGGCACTTCAGCACTTCTCTAGCCCGGTGATAATTGATTTTTATATCAAAAGCACTACAACATTTTCATGTTAATTAAATTTAATTATAATCCCATTATTTAAACTTGGAAAGACATTCCAAACAAGATGAACAAAGCACTATACATGGAATAAGAGTCAATTTCAGCTTGAATCTCAGTTTGACCATCCTCAGACTCTGTGGCCTTTGACAGTACAGTTTATTTCCCTGATGTGAAAATTTCTTATCCATAAAATGAAGATATCATCACTTCCTTTGCCTATCCCTAATGATTGCTTTAATGTCAAATGAAATAGTGGGCATAAAAGTATTTTGTAAACTTTGAAGGACTACGTGAATGTGCACTGGGTAATTGTAACAATCAGAATTTAACTAGAGTACCGAAGCTTAAGTTATGGTATATATACAAATGCAAAGTCACTTGGTGACATTTAAATGCTCTAAAAGCTCAAAGGTGATCACACCCTATGGAAAGTGTGGATCTTATAAGAGATTAGTGACATGTGGACTACGTTACCTTCCAGCATCTAGTCATTTATTAAAGCTTTTCAAGACTATTAGTAGTTAGCAACTAACACAGGCAGCAACCAAGTAGACAGCAAATTCCCCTGCTTCATGATCTCCTGTCACAGTAACTACTCATTTTTGAAAAATGACTACATATCAGGCCAGAAGTAAGTGCACACAAACATTATTTCATCTTAGCTCTCACAATAAACTTTTGAAATTGTACTATTATCCTGATTATATGGATGAGAAAACTGAGGCTCAAAGAAAGAAAAGAACCCCACTATCACATGGTAAGTAAATGATTATTTCAAAATTCAAACCCAGGCTAAGTCTGATTCCATTTGTATATATCTCTGTCTATAATATTTGTCTTTAATGATTTTGTTATGCTAATTACTAGATGCTTTTCTCCTTGCCAGTTCTTTTCTGAAGGATAATGCCTCAAAAGACAGATAACCTAAGACAAAGAGAAGCAAGATACTGGAACAGGTACTTCACAAAAGAAGATAGCTAAATGGGCAGGTGTGGTGACTCATTCCTATAATCCCAGCACTTTGGGAAGCTGAGGTGGGCGGATCACAAGTTCAGGAGTTCAAGACCAGCCTGGCCAATATGGCGAAACCCCGTCTCTACTAAAAATACAAAAATTAGCTGGGCGTGTTGATGGGCACTTGTAGTCCCAGCTACTCAGGAGGCTGAGGCAGGAGAATTGCTTGAACTCGGGAGGTGGAGGTTGCAGTGAGCGGAGATTGCGCCACTACACTTCAGCCTGGCGACAGAGTGAGACTCCATCTCACACACACAAAAAAAGAAGATAGCCAAATGATCAATAAATATATGAAAACACGCTTGACTTCATTAGTTATCAGGGAAATGCACAGCAAAGCCATAATGGGATACTCTGACATACCAGACAGGCTAAAATGCAAATGACAATACTAGGTGTAGCGGGGAGGCACGCAGGTGGGAGTGAACATTGATCCGATGTTTCAGATCAACTGAGAGTATCAACTGGTTTCAGAAAGCTGCTGACCAGCATCTACTTGAGAACAATGTATTTATACTGTACCCTATGACTTGGCAATTTCATTCCTTGATTCGCATCCAAAAGAAATGCATACATAAACATTCACAATATGGCATGTCCCAACTGTTTATAACAGCCCTATTTATGATAGCCCCAAACTGGAGACTACCCAAATGCCCATCAACAGTAGCATGGAACACTAAGTCGTCATAGAGCCACACAATGGAATACTGTATAGCCATGAGCACGAGAAACTGCAGGTTCAACTATGTGCAGCCACGTGGCTTAACATCATGATACATATGATACAATAGTGAGCAACACAAGCTGGATGAGAGGAGAGTACATGCTGTTTGAGTTCGTTTGAATAAAATTCAGAAACAGGAAAAACCAATCCACCATGTTAGCAGTCTGTTTAGTGGGTACCCTGGGGGAGGTGGGAGACAGCTGGAACCGGAAGGGAGGAGAAGGTCACTCACAATGCTTGGTTTCTCGATTTGAGCGTTGGTTGCACAGGCGTGTTCACTTTGAGAACATTCTTCAAGCTCAACACTTACAATTTCTGCACCTACTTTTCTGCATGTATGTTATACTTCAGTAATAATACATTTTAAAATTACTAAAAGGATATAATTGGATTGTTTGTAACACAAAGGATAAACGCTTGACGGGATGGATACGCATTTTTCCATGATGGGATTATTACGTGTTGCATACCTGTATCCAAACATCTTATGTACCCCATAAATATATACACCTATTATGTACCCACAAAAATTAAAACATTTTTTCAAAAAGCTTACCAAAAAGAGTTAGTATCTCTGCTCTCCAAAGCCTGCAAATGTCAATACTTCGGAAGTGTTTCACAGAAATGCACACAGAGCTTACCATGTTTATATATCCTTTTAAATTTAAGAGTATTTATTCAGCTCACAGATTTTCATGTCCTTAAAGAAATAGCAAGACAGTTTAGGTAAACACAGGAATTACTTCTGAGCTGTGAGGCTGAGTTCTAAAAGAATGATGGTTAGGAGTAAACAAAAGAATGAAGACTAGATATTGAACATCAATAATAATGTCAAGAATAAAAGCCTTATGCATTGAGTTTTAAAGAGCAAGACAGGGCTACAGCCTACAGCCTACTTCTGCGAGCCCAGTGCTCAGAGAAGTTTTGAACCTGAAGGTAACGTTGAACAAGTGAGGGGAGGGAACCTAATAAAAGCAACAGCTTAGAAAGGTAAAAACCTAGAAATAAAGAACTATGGCATATGCATATAACTTTCTTTGAAACCCACATAACTTTCATATTCTTTCTGAGAGACAATGTTTGAGTAGGAGGAATTCTTAAGAAAGCTGTCATACTAAAAAGAAAAAGTATAAGAACTAGTGAAAGATTAAGATACACACACAGATGCAAATTTGTCAATTGATTTATATTGTATCTAAAATATATTCTCTATATAATTAGATCTAACAGATACATGCATACATGTATGTATATACATATTGGCATTTGGTTCCAGTATTATCAGAATTGTGATTCCCTGAAATTGACAACAGATTTGAGAAAGGACACCAGGACAGCCCAACCAGTGTGGTGAGGTCCTAACCACTAGCACCCCATAGGGTTCTGGCTACCCTTTGTATTCCATGAGCAGCCTCTAGACTCATCTGCTTTGCAGACAAATCTAAAGTCTCCATCACAGATAGATGCACAGTGGGTTCTTTTCCTCCGAGGAAAAAAATAGGTTTCAGATTTAACCTATCTTCCACTCCGGGTTGGCCATCTGTAAAGAAAACTGCAATCCATAAAGTGTCAAAGAAGAGAGGTTAGAACAGCAGCACGTGGGTTAGAGGTAAGGCTTCCCAAGAGAGAAACGCTCTAAAGTACAGGAAAATGTATTTCTAGTGACCAAGGTTATGCATGTCTTTTACCTTTAAAATACATTCGTGCTCTACATATTGTGGTACTGTATTCAAAATACAGGGTAAAAATATTTGAGAATGAGCAGATGAACCAAGTCTCTGTATCTTTCAATCAAGACTTCAAAAATCCAGATTATGCTGTCTCTTCTTTCTATTTATTTACACGTTCGATGTAAGAAGAAGAACTAAAATAAGTAGGGTAAAAATTTGTTGCTTTGTTGGAGGCCTTATTTGAGAATTTCTGTATTCAATAGGCACACATAACCATGGATTTCTTCTAATTCATTGTACGAGAATAAACAGAAACACAGAAAGCTAAGAAATTCTCACTCTTCATTATTCTCGTAACTATGGATTTTTAAATTAAAATTTTTTTTGTTTTTAACTTACGGTTTTCTTTAGGCAGCTAATCTTATACTCTAAAAAGTTTGTAACACTTATTCCCAAATCTTATTTAAAAAGCAATTAATTTTTTGATTGGATGAAAACCATCTATCCCTGCAGATGTCGTCTTTAGAAATCTTGGCTGGCTACCTCACTACTCCATTGATTTCTGATATGTCAACTGTTGCATTCAAAAGACAAATGGCACCAAATATGTAACAATTACAAAAACCTTTAAATGAAAGGGGTTTTTCAGGCTTTTACTTATTTAATCGAATTGATCACTCTCTTTAAGATTCGACAGTATAGTTATCTCTTCCCTGCCCTCCCACCCCGCCCCCTCACCGTTTCCAACTTTATTATTGAGATCATATCAGATTTTGACCTTGTTTGTCCTATAAGTCTCACATATATCTCTTTCTGTGGCCAATTTTCCAAGGTCACAGGTTTCTTTACCTTCAACACTTTAAGTATTGATTAGCTTGCTTTGTCAATTTTCTATTTGTTTTGCAGTCAGGAATGTCAAACCAGTGTTAAGCAATTCAGCACTGCAGTTTGCCCAGCCTGCATAAACCTCCTGTTCCCTTTTGCATCCCTCCCTGAAAATAGAGTAGCTGCACGCAAAAGGAGTATGAAAATCAAGCCAGCGCTTGCTCGGAGCTGGTCGGCTAGTGTACGGCACAGCATATTTCAATTAGCATCCAATCAAGTTAAGTAGTGATACTTCAATATTTGTGTGAGCCTGCCTTGTAGAATTTAATACTCAGACAGCCATTTTGCAAAACACAGCAGGGCCATGAAATAAGGGCTATTTCAGTGAAAGAGTCACAGGATGATAAAGCTGTTGCAACAGCTGTGTCATCCATCCAGTGATTATTATCTACTATTTTTCTGAAGCTGCTCAAAATAGGATTTAGTGTTAGCCTCTGTGCCTATCTATAATTTGTCAAACTCCGTGGTATTTCTGCCCCCCACCATCCCATCATTCAAATATGAAAACAGGACTACTGTAGGTAAAAGAGAGTATCAACTGGTTTGAATGAGACAGATCTCTGAGACAATGGACTTCTCAAACCAATCCCTGTGCAAGTTATTTCCAACCTTATCAAAGTCACAAGGCACAAAAGATAGATAAAAACATCTCTGGGAAAAAATAAATATGTCAGAATCTCCTATACCTCAGATTCCTTGAAAACTCATGGTACGAGATGATCGACTGTCTGGTTGGTTCAGCACAGGGAATAAAAACAGCTGAAAGAGGCAACATGCACCAGACAGACACGAACAGTATTTTCAGCTCCCAGCTGCAATTCTACAGCAATAGAAACTTACATAGGACACCCGTACTCGCCGGCGATGCACCAGCCCGCAGCACTGCATGAAGAGGGGGCAGAACGCAGTCAGCGTGTGGCTTCACCAAGCTGCACTGTGCCTTGTCTTCTCGTCACAGCCTCGGTCCATTTCTTCCCACCTTCTACTCCCAGGTAAGAGGCATGAGCAAATCGCTTAGCTTCTGCCTCCTAGGTAGTTTCTAAAAAAGCCACCGTTCCTGCAGGCATGCCAAAACTTTGTTCTCCCCTGTTTTGTCTTTTTTTGGGGGGTGGGGGGCGTAATTTGAGATCTTCTTCAAGGGGGTTTCCTATTTGCAAAAATCTACAAGAAGTAGCATTAATTTTCCAGAAGTAAGTATTGCTAACACAGAGTTAGGACTGTCCAGATCATCAGAGTTTCTTGGTGACGCTTTTACAGTAGCCATTCTCAACTCGGGAGATTTTCAAACATCTGAGAATCTTGCATTTCACGACCCTGCAGTATTCTGCTTTTAAAAAGGAGGAGGCCTACTCCTGCTGCTGTTTATGTGACTGCTTCTTAGCACGCTGCTGCTCCTGCTTCCGCGGCTGCTCAGCTATGATTGCCTTCTTCACAATGCACAGGCTGACAGCAGCATCCTGGATTCACTGTTACCTCTGTAACGTTTTGGGCATATCTGATTTGCTACTTCTCCCTCCTCCCCTGACCCTGAAAAATGACTGAGTCTAGACTCGAATTCACTGTGGATTCCTAGGACTACAGAAACATCCTCCAAACCATCAGATGCTTTGTCCTGCAGTAGGTATTTCACATGAATTGTAAGGAGGATAGCCAGAGTGGCCTCAGGACCTGACTCGCTCAAGCACTGCGGCGCACGGCTGTTTGGTGCTCACTGACAAATATTCATTTTCTGGGTTAAAGCATGTTAAATAAACGTAACTCTGGAAGGCGAATTTGATCCGACTCAGACCTCATTAATTCATTAGATCACATACCACCTATGATTTAGATATAATAAACTACATAAGGCTGCCTTCCAAGTGTGAGAGCTCCCAAGTCAATATTCTTTGTAAGCTATTATTTAGCTCTTTCCCTAAAGACCCAGTTTTCAGGGGCTGAGTTGATCCTAATATTCTCCCTAAAGACCTTGTGCATGTCACATATAAAAAGATGAATCATTAAGACATGTGGAGATTCAGCTGTTCATTTGTATGATATCAGCCATTCTAATATGCAATGATTCATAAAACACTTTAGTGTGTCATAGATATTGATCCAAATTTGCCCCCATGCCCAAGTCATTCCATATTCTGCTGAGACCTAAGAAGGTATGTTAATGATTTCATGTCACAGATTAACCACCACTACGTTCTTTAGGTTCCTGGAAAAATAAAAGACAATTAATTCTCAACAATTTACCAGTATTTTCTCAAGGCTGTTTTGAGATAGGGTCTCACTCTACTGCCCAAGCCGAAGTGCAGTGGTACAATCATGGCTCGCTGCAGCCTGGAACTCTTGATTGCCTTGCTCAGGCAATCCTCCCACCTCAGACTCCCAAGTAGCTAGGGTTATAGGTGCATGCCACCAAACTGGTTAGATTTTTGTTTTTTGTTTTTTGTTTTTTGTTTTTTTTTGGAGACAGAGTCTCACTCTGTCACCCAGACTGGAGTGCAGTAGCACAACCTCAGCTCACTGCAACCTCCACCTCCAGGGTTCAAGCAATTCTCGTGCCTCAGCCTCCTGAGTAGCTGGGACTGTAGGTGTGCACCACCATGCCTGGCTACTTTTTGTCTTTTTTTTTTTTTTTTTTGGTACAGATGGAGTTTCACCATGTTGGCCAGTTGGCCAGTTGGCCAGGCTGGTCTTGAACTCTTAGACTCAAGTGATCTGCCCATCTTGGCCTCCCAAAGTGTTGAGATTACAGGTGTAAGCCATAGTGCCCAGCCTAATTTTTAAAAATTTTTTATAGAGACAGGGGTCTCACTTTGTTGCCCAGACTGGTCTCAAACTCCTGGCTTCAGACCATTCTCCTGCTCCAGCCTCCTGAAGTGCTAGGATTACAAGTGTGAGACACCATGCCTGGCCTTAAAATCTATGATTTAAAGCAACAGTTTTATATTGTTATTAATAGTCTAAGAGGTTGATAGAGCTGAAAAAAAATTCTGCCTTAATCTCCTTATTTAACTGATAAACCAGGTCCCAAAATGATTCCATGTTCTGTTTATCAGTAATATAAGCAATAGCATAATTTAAACCCTGTAACTTATACAATCTACATAGTCTGTGAAAATTCTATGGTCTTATCATATACCAGTCAATCCTTTGTGGATTTGAAGGTCCAAAAGGAAAATAACAGATAGTCTATAGATAGACAATAAGGACACTTTAGTGATTAAATCAGAAACCTAGAGTAAAACAAAATTTCTGAATTACACTGCAAATTGGCTCTTGAAGTAAATCCTGGAAAAAAAAATCCCTCACCATTTTCTGAACCATACATGATATATTTCTAGTAGGTAGGATTTCAATTTGATTTTTTAAAGAAACTTTAGTGAGAAGAACACTAAGTAATATAAAAGAACACATAATTCAAATTCAAGTTTTTTCTTTTTTTTTCCTTTCTTTTTTTTTTTGTTTTTGACACAGAGTTTCGCTCTTGTCGCCCAGGCTGGAGTGCAGTGGCGGGATCTCGGCTCACTGCAACCTCCGCTTCCCAGGTTCAAGTGATTCTCCTGCCACAGGCTCCCGAGTAGCTGGGATTACAGGTGCCCACTACCAGCCTGGCTAATTTTTTATATTTTTAGTAGAGATGGGGTTTCACCACGGTAGGCAGGCTGGTCTCGAACTCCAGACCTTGTGATCTGCCCGCCTCAGCCTCCCAAAGTGCTGGGATTACAGGAGTGAGCCACCATGCCTCAAGTTTTTTCTTAAGACCCCTTCATCACCTCCATCACCACACTTTTACTAGAATAACTGAATAAAGAATAAAAATTCAGCTTAAAGTTAGAATACGATGAAAACACTGGGGAAATGATCTATCCCTTCTATGATTCTGAATTTGATTTGGAATTCACTTAACTTTTTATTAACTATGATATTTTTATATACAATATAAGAGAGATTCCCCCGTTCATTAGAGATTCCACCCACCTTGTCATTCAAGAATCCACAAAAGGATTCCAAGCACTAACTAATTTGATTCGGCAAACATTTATAGAGCACCTTCTGTTTGCTCAGTGCTGTGCTAAGGTGCTGGGGATATGAAATGAATAAAATACAATCCATGTATTCCTCTAGGCACTTATAACAACTGAGGAGGCTGGGTGCGGTGGCTCACGCCTATAATCCCAGCACTTTGGGAGGCCCAGGTGGGCAGATCGCCTGAGGTCAGAAGTTTGAGACCAGCCTGACCAACATGACGAAACCTCGTCTCTACTAAAAATACAAAAATCTGCTGGGCATGGTGGTGCATGCCTGTAATCCCAGCTACTCAGGAGGCTGAGGAAGGAGAATCACTTGAACCTGACAGGCAGAGGTTGCAGTGAGCCGAGATCACGCCACTGCACTCCAGCCTGGGTGACAGAGGGAGACTCTGTCTCAAAAAAACAGAGGAAAGAGAACACAGTATTTAAGAGCAAAGAGAACACCAAGGAAACAACTCCTAACCATCCCTGGAAGGAACAACAGAGACTTCACAAAGATGAGGACACGGGCTAGCCTTGCAGAATGGATAGAATTGCGTTCAGTGGAAAGTGGGCAGAGAAAGAATCCCAGGCAATGGGCAGAAAATGCAAAAACACAGAAAATTACGTACAGACTATACACAGAACAAATTGCGTTTCTATAGTGTATATGAAGAAGGGTATCTTCAGACAACAGGGATCTACCCCAAGTCCTCATTCCAAACTCAGTTCTACCCCAGATTCAGTCTTTACCTATCTCTATATCCCTAGCACTTAGTACAGTGACTGAAACATAGTAGGTATCACAAAGATTCATAGTTGTCCCCTCCTGACCCATTCTTTACTTCATTTACAGTAATAGAAATAGACATTGGCTGCTGGGCTAAGACTAATGTCCCAGCTTCTCTTGCAACATGGATGGCCACAGGACTAGATTCTGGTCAATGGGCAGATGCAGAAATGGCATGTGCCAATACCCAAGTCATGTGTCATTGCTGAGAGCTGGGACAGCCATTTATAATGAGAAGAAAGCTGCACATTCAGGAGAATAGAGCAACAAGACAGAGCCAAATCCCTAGGACAGGGGAGCTGCAATATTGGCCCAATAGTGCTTACATTTGGACTGCACCAAGAAAGAGACATAACTCCTATATTGGCACTTTTGCTCTCATTTCAATTATAGATCCTAAACTTGTACTATTATTGCTATTATGATTATTAATTTTTGAGACAGGGTCTCTGTCACCCAGGCTGGAGCGCATTGGTGCAATCTTAGCTCACTGTAGCCTCAACCTCCTAAGCTCACGGTGATCCTCCCACCTCAGCCTCCCAAGTAGTAGTTGGGACTACAGACGTGTGCCAACATGCCCAGCTAATTTTTGTATTTTTTGTAGAAATGGGGTTTTGCCATGTTGCCCAGGCTGGTCTTGAATTCCTGAGCTCATGCAATCCACCCACCTTGGCCTCTCAAAGTGCTGGGATTAGAGGCCTGAGCCACCACACCTGGCCTAAACATGTATTTTAAAAGCACCTCAAAGTGCTTCTGGAATGAATGATGAATTCACAGATCCAAGCCTGTGGAGGAGGAGGGGGAGTGGAAGAGGGGAATAAGAAAAGGCAAGAGTGGAGAGGAAAATCAGGATCTCAGGCTAGGACTACCTGGGTCCCATCAAAAGAGTTTAGATGCAGAAAAGAGTTTAGAATTGAACTGGTAGTACATACAGAATTATTGAAACTTTTAAATGTGAAAATATCTGTAGTTTTATTAGGAAGTAGAAAAAAAATTTCAGACTGTTGAGTCTGAAAATAACCTGGTCAATAGTTCGGCAAGAAATCGAAAGGTTTTGAGCTTGTATACTTGTCTGTGATAACTGTTCATTTACTAAATAATCAAGTAAAGTCAATAAAAACTAGTTGCTTGGCTCATGTAGCTAAATTACAAACCTAATGAACTGCTAAATTAGCTGTTTTGTTATAATATGAGATATCTTAAAAGCAAAATATTGAAAAGTGATACAAAGAGGCTCAATGACTAAAGTCAACAAATTAAAAATAATCAAAGATAAATGTAGATAATATTGATGGCAGATACATATTTTTTAATCCAAAGGATTTATTCCTGGAGAGTCATTTGAAAGTATGAGGATTACTGTTTCTTTACTATTCACTGTCCACGTTACTATTAGTTAGGAGTGGCAAGAACACAGTCAAAGTTAAACATCAGATGAAGTGCTTCCTCCAAGAAGAGAACTCTTTGATAATAGGAAATGAAAGACCTAAAGAAGCCTTCTGTGGCAGAACTGAAGGTTTTGTGTCAGAGTTGACTCTGCTGAAGTGTTTCTGGCTTTTCTGTGGCTGTGATTTCAGGAAAGAAGGGTCCCTCCTCCGACAGACACGTGCTCATATCCTCATTAGACTCTCCCTTCATAGTACGTCTGCAACCATGAAGAGCCTAGTGTCCTTAAGTTGACCGAAAACTCTTTTGCTAATTTCAGTAAAAACAAAAAAAAGGACCAACTGTCTCTATTCATCCATCCGGCCAACAATATCAACTGAGGGCTGCTCACCAAGCGCGTGTCTTTGCTGGGCACCAGTAGGATGACGACAAGTAAAACAACTAAGGTCCTTGCCTTCAAGGAGCTTAAAATCCAGGGGGCAAGGCAATTTGAATCCAATAATCATATAAGCATATAATTATAAGCTAATAAGATATTTGCATGAAAGTACAGAATACTATGAAAATGTAGAGCAGGTTGACATCTTCGAGAATTAGAAGGGTCAGAAAGGTGTCTCTGGGGCACTGCTACCTGAGCTGAGGTTGAAGGGTGCGAAGGAGTTAACTAAATGCAGGGGAGATAAGGCAGGAAGAGGGAAGGTATTATTTACAAAGGTCCTTGTGGTAGAAAGGAGAAGGCTGAGTTTAAGCAGTTGGAGAATAAAGCGAGAGAAAGAGAAGATGAGGTTAGGGAGGCAGGTGATACCAGGCAAGAACATGAGGACCATACTGGGGATTTTTCTCTTTCTACAAAGAGCAGTGGGATTTCTTTCCCTCAAAAGGCGTGATCAGATTTGTACCATTTAAAATCCACTTTGGCAGTAGAGTTGAAGACAGATTGGAAGACAGCTAGAGAGAAGCCAGGGAGGCCAACTAGGAAGTAATTTTATCCAAGCAAAAGATGATGGTCTCGTGCTAAGGAGCTGAAGACAGGAGGTAAGGAAAATGAACGAATCTATTAGATATTGAGGAATTCAAGTAGGTAAGTGCAAATACAGAAAACAGAAAATGAAACCCAATGTAATACATACACATTCCCGTGTTCTCTCATTCCTGAACATTTCCATGCATTTCTGAAGTTCAGTCTTTGGTAATCCAATCTGTGATAAACCTTTATTTTCATGTCAGTGCCAGTTTGCTTCTATTTCTTGGTCCAGTCCTCATTTCTCTTCTTAGGGTTGTGAACAAAATCCTTATCTGGCTGCTTGCAGCTTCCACCGAATTCCACTTCTGTAGCCACCAAACTGCACACTCTATTTCATTCCAGCTTCTACAGAACTGAAAACCTTTCTCTAGTTTTCCTTTATTTCTCACCAAAGTGTCTGGGTTCTCTTTTGACCTGCTGGATTTTTTTTTTTTTGGTTTTTGTTTTGTTTTGTTTTCCAGACCAATAATCTATCATTTTTTTCTCAATAATGAGAGTGGCAACATTTGTTTATTTACCACCTACATGCAGATAGCAGGAGAAGTAAATAAGATAACGAAAAGCAATGTAATTAGGGAAGAAGTCATACTTTTGAAATTACTAGTAATCATGGAATGCACACTAAACCTCAATGATAAATTTAAAATATATTTTGTATTATTGAGGTAGACTACACTTAGCACACTTAAGATTGTCAGAACAAGCTTGCACAACCCTAATAAATCCCAGTTCTCTGATAGCTCAGTCATACTTAAAGGAATACAATGTAGCAACGAAAACTTGAAAATCAAATGCCAATCTTTAATTGCATAGCTCAAAGGATGTAACACAGGATCCTATAACCCACAGCAACACTTCTCAAATATCCTTTTTCCTTTCCTCCCTGATTCTCTCATAATCAAAGCCATTTGAGGACCTATACTTTCTAGCACAAACAAAAACATCAAAAATGGACTCTCCCAGGTACAGAGCTTCCTGACACTCTCTCTCCCTCAACCTACATCCTTCAGCTTTGTATGAGGTAAATTTGCTTAGTTTCTGTGCTTTTAAAAATTTTCTTTACATTTGCCCTATTGTACTCATCATTCAGATTCTAAACAAGAAAAGCCAGGAAACAAAAACCTGATTCCTTTTATTTTGTATCTTCAGTCAATTTTCTTCATGCCCAAACTTCAGGTTTCATGCTCCAGAGTGGAGGGCAATGATAGAACGTTATTAGATGGGGATGAAAGGAGAAGTGCTGAGTAGAGAAAAGTAAAATTCTCTTTATTACAGGGAGTGGAGGAAATGAGGATGGAGAGGGGAAAAGGCGAGGCATATTCACGTCTTAAATTTTCCACACTCTCAGAGAATCCATTTGACCCGTTCATTTCATTCATTGTAGATCTAAGAAAATGCAACATGTATATAAGAAAGGAAATGGTAGCTCTTTGGTGGCAAAAGACAAGAAAGGCTATTCATAGTGTAACATTTCATGAACAAATCTAGGATGATAATAGGATAAAATATTTCCCAGCAGCAATTTTGATTTCCTCTTTGTTTGGAAAGACCACGAAAGAGAAACATACTTTTCTCTGAAGTTGCCATAAAATACTCCTGATAGATTTTAGAATTCTATGATGTACCTAATAAACTGTATATATTTTTATTAAAATTCATACTTATCATAAATATTGCTGTGTATTCAGCCCCACCAGTATCTAACTTACCTTACTCTGCAATTCATTTAAAAACTGGACAGTTTGTAACTTTTTAAAAACCCAAGAACTCAAGCAAAGAGGTAAAAAGAGTTGCACTGACTCCTGCTGAGTTCTAATCACTATTCTAAACACATCACGAGCTCATCCTCTGATTCTCGTGACAACTCCATGAGCCCTTCATCTCCATTCCATAAACGAAGAGATTGGGGCACTGTGAAGTCAGGTAAGTTGCTCAAGGCAATGGCAGAGTCAGGACTTCTATCTGGATGTTTGACTCTTGAGCCCATGGCTTTAAACCTCTTCCTATCTTCTCTTTGAAAGGTGAAAATTAATTTTATAAGCTGACCTTGGAGGATCACATAATGGTTAATTAATTAACCAATCCAGTCATACAACAGACGCTTTTCCACCCGAGCCATCCTCTGTCTACCTTTCAGGGGTTCCCCTTCTAGCAGTTTCCCAAATCACCTTTCTGCAAAAACATTTCCACCTTACACTTTTTCCTTCCCCTTTCTTGCAAAGTGTGAAATTTTACCAATTGGAAAATTCATGTTGTGCCACAAGTATCTTCTTATAAAAATTAAACCTCTCTTAAATATAAGCTCTATGACAAATTATTTAAAACCATATTTTACCTACCTATAGCTGCGTATCTATCTATTCCTCACCTTGTTTCAGAAATAATTAAAGGCAATTTACAAGGATAAATTTTAAAAGGACGTTTAAATAACATAAAAGAGGGGTTAAAAAAAAAAAAAAGCAAAGCAAAGATGGCAATACAAAACGCAGAAACCAGGCTCGAAATGCATCCCATAATAATGGAAGTACTTCCTACTATGAGCCATAGATCTGGCTGTAAGCTTTCGAGCAGCCAACTCAAAAAGGGAAACTCGGTCGATTATGTAATTTACCATCCATAAGCTTAAAATAAACCAAATGCTCAGAAGAACGACTCTGTTTGGCACTAACACCAGACACCAATTTCTCCTGGAGGCCTCATAAAAAGGAACATTGTGTAAACTTATGAACAGCATTCCTTCCGGTAAATGCCACAGTGGGTTCTGAAAAGCTGTTTCTTAGACTGACGGTCAGGGGAAGCTAAAGGTTTCCCACCATAGCAACATTCAGTAAAATAATCTGGACAGAGAGAAAGGAAAATAGGTTAGATAAGAGAATTAACTCCTTATAGATTTGGCTTGAACCAAGAATAACAACAAAAACAAAGATAAAAAACATGAACATTTATTTACTGATACAGGCACCCAGTGAGCATTATTCCTTTAATCCTCTTATCAATTATGAAGAAGACTATTACTCTTTCTCCCTGGGTGATATGGTTTGGCTCTGTGTCCCCACTCAAGTCTCATGTTGAATTGTAATTCCCCCAGGGGAGGGACCTGGTGGGAGGTGATTGGATAATGGGGGCAGATTTCCCCCTTGCTGTTCTTGTGTTAGTGAGTTCTCACGAGATCTGATGGGTTAAAAGCATGTAGCACTTCCCTCTGTGCTCTGTCTCCCATTCCACCATGGTAAGATGTGGTTGCTTCCCCTTCACCCATCCGCCATGATTATAAGTTTCCTGATGGCTTCTCAGCCATGTCTCCTGTACAGCCCGTGGAAATGTAAGTCAATTAAACCTCTTTTCTTCCTAAGTTACCCAGTCTCAGGTAGTTCTTTACAGCAGTGTGAGAACGGATTAATACAGTGGGTTACAAATGAGGAAACAGACTTAAGAGTTGAGTCCAGGCATGGTGGCCCATGCCTGTAATTCCAGCCCTTTAGGAGGCTGAGGCGGGTGGATCACCTGGGGTCAAGAGTTCGAGACCAGCCTGGCCAACATGGTGAAACCCCATCTCTACTAAAAATACAAAAACTGGCTCGGCGTTGCGGCAGGCCCTTGAGACCCCAGCTACTCAGGAGGCTGAGGCAAGAGAATCACTTGAACCCAGGAGGTGGAGATTGCAGTGAGCTGAGATTATGCCATCGCATTCCAACCTGGGCAACAGAGTGAGACTCCATCTCAAAAAAAGGAAAAAGAAAAAAAAGAAAAAAGAGTTGAGAGACTTGCTTAAGGCTACGAAATTCATACACAGCAGAAATAGGATTTGAACCCAGATTTGTTGAACTATAAAAATCTAGCTCCCAATCAGAGTTTTAGACAGTGAATGGATTGTGTCTACTAAACAATCCCACTGAGTATTGTTTCTCATCAATGAGCGTCAGATAAATATTTGATGGCAATGACCTTAAGACTACTCAACACAGATGCATATGATTTACCAATAAAGCTGGAAGGAATAAAAGACGAAGACACTTAGGGGAAGACCGTTCACCTTAGCTTGCAGCTGTAGTTAAAGCAAATGGCTTTTCCTCCGAACACCTAACTACCAATGAGAAGTTCCAGAGACTGGGGAGAAGAGGATGTAGGTAGCTCTGGTGCATGGACACTTCAGGAGTAAGACCAGACCTGGGAGGGAGTTGGAGGATAAACCTGCACAGTATTGGATATTTGGGTGAAGACTTAAGAAAGTAGAGATGAGGAAACGGAAATGGAGGAAGTCAGAGATGGATCTTGTCTCATTCAAAAGCAATTTGCGTTGGTGTTGATTCTAATACTAGGCTGTATGGTGGTCGTAAGTATCTAGATATCCTAAATCTTAAATATTTAATTTTCCAAAAATAAAAGACACCTGTCCATAGTCATAGGTGGCTTAGGCGCCCTCTACATTTAGAATAGACAACTTTCAAAAAAAGAGATAAAATTGAGGGTAGGCAGACCTCCTTGACCTCTTAGAAAGATGAATTTTGAGCAGAACAAAGTGAATAAAGTGAAGGACCCAGACAACATGGCAGAAGAAAAGTCCAGGCAAATGCCCTGAGGCAGGAACACACTTCACCCACAGAAAGGACAGTAAGAAGGTGCCTGTGGATGAAGCCCATTGAGTGGCCAGATCATGTAAGTTCACCAAGTTACAACAAGGACTGGATTTTCTTCTAATTGGGAGGAAAGCCATTGGAGGACTTTAAAAAGGACACCTAGCTTGATTTATATCTCAGAAGTAGCATTCTGCCTGCTGTGTGGAGACTGCCAAGGGCTAATGAGGAAACACAGAGATTATTTTTTAGACTATTGCAATAGTTCAGATCAGAGAGAAGGGCTTGGTCTAAGGTGTTCATGGGAGGACATCTTGAGAAGTGGTAGGATTTTGGATATATTTTAAAGTCCAGGGTGACAGAATTGACCTATAGATTGATGTCTTATTGGAGAGAAAGAAAGAATCCAAGACCGAGTCCAACTGGAAGCTGAAAGGGGGAGATGGGGCTGAGCAACCATTCACATGGTTGCTCCATTGCCTAAAAAGAAAAACATTTAGGGAGAAGCAGGCTCAGAGGAGAAAATGAAAAATACTTTGCAGGGATATTAATTTTGAGAAGTCTATAGGACATCAATGTGGAGCAGTCAAGTAGGCAATTTTGTATGTAACCCCAGGGTCCAGAAGGGCGGTGTGAGTACAGAAATAAACTTGGAAGGTGGCATATAGATGGTCTTGAGAACCACGAGCTTTCGGGAAATTCCCTTGAGAAATTTCCCAAGAAAGAGGAGTTGACAACTGATTCCTGGAGCATCTCGCCCATTAGAGGTGACATCAAGTAAGATGAAGACTGAGAACTGATCATCAGATCTGGTCGGGTAGAGGCCACTGGTGATAGCACCTCAAGTGAAGTCATTGGAGGGACTGGGTCAAGAGTCTGAAATGAGTTCAATAAAGAGAGGGAGGTGAACAGTTTGTTATAGTGGGTGGACACACGTTTTTCAAGGAGATTTTCTTTAGCAGAGAGTAGAAATATTAAAACAAAGCTGCAAAGAGATGCAGGAATAAGGCATTTTTTTTCTTGGAATAGGAGGTATTACAGGAAAGGAAAAACAAAATACTCTTCAAAGGAGATCATAGATAATTGTAGGAACAAAGTCCTTGGTTGGGCCAAGGGGCTGGAACTCCACGTATGAGCGGAGTGGTTGGCTCAGATAGACTCTTAGTTGGTTCACCCACTGTCGAAGGAAGGAAGCAGAGGATTTGGGTACCAGTGGGTGGATTTAATGGTAGCAGTAGTGGGAAGGTCTTTTTAGAGAGTTGCTATTTTCTCAGATAAAATTAGGAGAAAGATCATTAACCAAGGATGAGGAGAAGGGAGAAATTGTTGCAGATTTGAGGACAAGGAAGGAGTGAAAGAGACCTCTTAAAGGTGGGTGAGTGGACTGGGCAGGAAAACAGAATCAACAGGTAGAACTGAGTGCAGATGGATATTTGTGGTCATGAACTTCCAGGAAAATAGTCCCCAGAGTGGTCTTTTTCCCCCACTATGTTTGTCTGCTGAAATTCAAGGGCAGAGTGAATGACAGTCAGGTTTAGCCTGATGTCAGATTTCCCAGGAGAAAAAGACAGGGAGAGGAACAGAGAGTTGAGAATGTCTGCCTCCATCACGGGAACTCAGATAAGGAAGGAAATGAGGATCTGAGGAGAGGAGGTGATGGGCTCTCAAAAGATGTTGGTTACAAAGATATAAAATTACAGGACAGAACAAGAGGAAGGCTTCCCAGAGAGTGATATCGGATATGTCAAATGAGATCATAGACATTCTCTTTTAAGATATGTTTAAAAGAAGCTTATCTTTCCTAATATTGAATTAGCTATGAGCTACATAGTGACAAAGAAATGTATGAGGAAAATCTCAATTTTTCTTTTCCTGTTGGATATAGTTGAGAACACTATAAGAATGACAGATGCAACAGAAAAAGTTCTGTTAGAACTTAAAAAGAAAAATTTAAGATCGGAAATGGTAGAACTTGGGGAGAATGGAGAACTTGGGAGATTCATATGATTTATGAAAAAATACTTCAAAAAAATGTATTTGTCCAATTACTTTTTAATTATTAGACCACAGAAGTATTCTATGATTCTTACTTATGAATCAGACACTTACCAAAGGCAAATTAATTGAACTATGAATTTTCAATTTTTGAAAGATCCAACTCATTATGTTTGATACTAACAGTATGTTCTTTACTTCCTCATAAAGAACAGTCCATTTGGGTCCTAACATCAGCTTAATTAGCTTGGAAAAGTGGGGCTTTTCTACTGAATTTGAAGGCTAAAGTTTGTGGACTTCAATTTCTCTTTTCTGAATTGCTAGATACTGTGGTCTGAATCTTTGCATTCCCCTCAAAATTCGTATGTTGCAACCTCATCACCAATGTGATGGAATTGGGAGGGGCCTTTGGGAGGTGATCAGGTCATGAATGGGACTAAGCACCATTATCAAAGAGGTCCAGAGAGATCCACTGCCCCTTCCACCATGTTAGGACACAGTCAGAAGGCACCATTTATGAAACAGGGGAAGCTGTGTGTTACTGTACCATCATTAGAGGTACTTTATGTCATATGCATTAGCATCAAGAATGAAATGTTGGTTTCCTCTACCCCCGGAAAGGTGGTCCTCACAGATACTATGAAGGTAATGGAGTAAAAGAATGTAAAATTTATGGAAACTCAGAGGGGGAGAGTTTGTCACCAGACACCAAATCTGCCTCAACCTTCGACTTCCCAGCTTCAGAACTGTGAGAAATAAATGTCTGTTTTTGATAAGCCACCCAATTGAGGCTATTTCGTTACAGCAGCCTGAATGGACTTAGACAAAGTTATTTTGCGAAGTACCAATAGATGTGCCTAAAATCACAGTATTTTTTTTTTTAAGAGATGATGGAAAGAATGTAATCATTTGGGATATTTGGCAACCCTGACAATCTGCCTATATCCAGCTGGCATTTCATACCCGCTATTGGGCAACTCTAAGGAAAACTAAGACATTGACTTTTCTGTCTCTTGGTTCTATTTTGGCTTATGATGAAGCAGAGAAGTAAAAATATGTTTGAATGGTCCTTTATTGGGAATTGGTGTTAGTTGGACAAGAAGAAGATCCTGAGGGATTTGGGGACTCATCAAGGAAAAAGACACGAGTTCTAGGAGGTGGCTAAAGCACACACAGCTTTATTGGGTAATTATGACAACTCTGCATGGGAGGAAGCCCCTCACAGCAGGATTCTGTGCAGAGGCTATGGCACACAGAGGTTGCTACTTAGAAGGGGAGAAGGGCCGGGGAATTCCCAGGAGAGGAGATAGCAGACAGCTCCCATGTATCGAGGTGATGTCATTCAGCAGTAGGGTGGGAGTCTCCGGGTCAGAGAGCTCTGAAGGCCCCAGCAGCTTACGCCTTACAACCACAAGCCTGCATCTTACCTATGGTCAGTAGATGGAGATAAGGTTTCACAGGGTATGCAAGGCAGACTAAAGAACTAAAAATCTACTTATTGGGGCTAGGTTTAAAACAACTGGATAGGCTGGGTCTGGTGGCTCATGCCTGTAATTCCAGCACTTTGGGAGGTCAAAGTTGGAAGATCGCCTGAGGCCAGGAGTTCGAGAACAGCCTGGGCAACTTAGTGAAATCCTGTCTCAACAAAACAAACAAACAAACAAACAAACAAAAAACAAAACAAAACCCTGAAAATTAGCCGGGCCTGGTGGTGCATGCCTGTATTCCCAACTACTCAGGAGGCTGAGGCAGGAGGATCACTTGAGCCCAGGAATTGGAGGCTGTAGTAAGCTATGATTGCACCACTGCACTCCAGCCTGTATGACAGAGTGAGACCCTGACCGTAAACACAAATAAATAAATAAATAACAGCTGGGTGTGTAAAAATTTGAGTTTGGTACCATTGGGTTTCTGAGATAATGCATTTCAACCCCCAGTGAAGAAATAAACAACCTGGGTACCAATACACAGAGTCTATGTTTAGCTCATTTATGTAACAGAGGCAGTAGAGAAAATATTGTAAAAATGTATTTTTAAAAAAAAAGAAATACAGAACTAGGAGCCTTATCCTCCTCTCAAAATTTGGAAATTCCGTAAGGTTATAACACTATTAATATAATACTAGTTTAACATTTATAGAGTGCTAGCTATGTGCTAAGCACTTCACACTTAATTATTGTAACCATCCTTCAAGATAATATTTTTGTTATTTAGCACACAGGAAAGCTGAGTCTAGAGAGGTTTCCTAACTGGCTTAGGCTCACAGAGCCAGGGGAAGGGTAGTGGGCTTCAATTCTAGGCAGTATGAATGGGGAATTGGTGTGTTTAACCCACTAGACACACAGTCTTTCATCTGAGGTTTTTTTTTTCCCCTCGGGGATCAAGAGGGTCACTGCACCTTTTGACCTGGAGCTGTTCTCTGGATTCCAGGAATAGAAGAGCCAACAGAATCCTTTCTGACCATTTATTTCCAGTGCTTCAGTGCTATTTCTTCAGTCCTTCCCCAGCACCTACCCACTGATGACCATGGATTGCTTTCCAACTCCTGATTAACATAAGCACTCTGCACATTTAAAAGCAAGGTCAGATTAAAAATAAATGAAAGGTCTTGTACAGAGAGGAACATAGGAACATTTCCCACCCTATACCTTCACCTACCCAGGACTCTGAATCTTGGATTACTAGACTACCCCTTGCTGGAGAGGAGAATGACTAGTGACTGCTGACCTCCTGTCTTGGTGGAGCAGAGGTAATCACATGGCTAACCCAAAAGGCCAGACGCATTTTGTGCTGTGGTTGGCAAAAATAAAAACGAACATGAGGAGACCAGGTGCGATGGCTCATGCCTGTAATTCCAACACTTTGGGAAGCTGAGGCAGGAGGATTGCTTAAGCCCAGGAGTTTAAGACCAGACGTGGGAAACATAGTGAGACCCTATCTCCACAAAAAAAATATTAAAAAAATAAACAAATTAGCCAGGTATGATGGTGCATGCCTGTAAGTCCCAGCTACTCAAGAGCCTGAGGTAGGAGGATCACTTGAGCCTGGGAAGTACAGAGGCTGCAGTGAGCTCTAATTATACCAGTACACTCCAGCTCTGTGCAACGGAGGGAGACCCTGTCTCAAAAAAAGAACAACAACAACAACAACAAAATGAACATGGGCAACAATGTTGCAGAATTCCTTACAGCACTTCTACGTTAGTTCATCTGGACACACACAAAAGACACACAGAAGACAGTTCTACACACTGTGTGCCTGTATATGTTTGCTATTGCTGCTGTAACAAATTACCATAAACACAGTGGCATAAAACAATACAAATGTATTATCTCACAGTTCTGGAGGTTGGAAGTCCAAAATGAGTCTTACTTGGAAAAACAAAATCCAAGGTATTAGTAAGGCTGTGTTCCTTCTGGAGCCTCCACGGAAGTTTGTTTTCTTGCCTTTTCCACCTGTTAGAGGCTGCTGTATTCCTTGGCTCGTGGCCCCTCCACACCTTCAAAGACAGCAATTGCTGTATCCTTCTGACCTCTGCACCTGTTGTCAAATCTCCCTCTCTGACTCCAACTTTCCTATCTCCCTCTTCTACTCATAAGGACCCTTGTGATTACACTGTGCCCATCCAGCTAATCCAGGATAATCTTCCTAGCTCAATATCTTTAACTTAATCACATCTGCAAAATCTTATTTGCCACATGAGGTAACATATCCATAGGTTCCATAGATTGGAACATGGACATCTCTGGGGGGGCAATTACTCAGCCTACTCTAGTGCTCCATGTCTGTGTGTGCTTGGTAGGGAGCCATCCTTCTCTAAGGATACCTCCCTATGGAGCCCTAACAACTCTCAAGTCTTCCTACATAAGGCTGATACAAGAATTCAAAGAGCTGTCCAGAAATTTGAAATTAACATCTGAAATCAGAACTCTCCAACAAAATTGTTAGGTGCACTTAACAGAATCTCTCCTATAGGCAAGAATCAGTATTATGCTTCACCTGAATATATATATCAATCTTTTATGAGAGACTGTTTTGCACGTTAGGAAAAGCCATATCCTTTAGGGATCCCCATAATCACTGACATGTGGTAGTTGAGAAGTGGTTGATGATAGTAATTTTAGTTTTTAAATGATGTTTTTAAAGATAAAATTTGATGTCTGAAGTCCATTGCTAAATTCAATGATCTTATTCTATATGAATCTCAGCAAAGAAAACAGACATCTGTGGTTCCAGAATGAACTCTTTTTTGATGGGGTTTTAAAAAGTCTTGAAATCTCTTTTCTGATGTACCCGAATTATAGCCAACATCATTGCAGTAAATATCAAAGACACTGCACTATGGAGAAGCAGGTCTGGCATTGCCTGATTGATTGCGTGCTTTTAAATAAAAGCCAGCAACATCTACCTTGCCACATTGCATTATTAGTTCTCCCCAGTAATGCAGCACTACACTTAGTGGTAGCTCAGTTGCTGGGTTATTTACAAAGAAAAGAGGTTTATTTGGCTCATGATTCTGGCGGTTGGAAAGTCCAAAATTGGGCAGCTGCATCTGGTGTGGGCCTCAGGCTGCTTCCACTCAGCAGCCAGAAGGGGATCAGGTGTGTGTAGAGATCACGTGCCAAGAGGAAAAGCAAGAGAGAGAAATCGAGGAGCCAGATGCTTCTTAACCATCCTGCTCTTGCAGGAACTAACCTATTCCCAAGACAGTGAGAACCCACTCACCCCTGAGGAAGTGCATTAATCTATTCATAAGAAATCTGCCCTCATGAACCAAACACCACCCACTAGGCCCCACCTCCCAACGTTACCTCATCAGGGATCAAATTTCAACATGAGTTTTGGGAGGCACAAACTACATCCAAACCACAGCACTCTTAAACTCTGCCATGTTGTCTTGAGTTGAGTCTCCTTCACCATTCTCCTTGTTTCCATAGTCTTGAGCATGATCCCTGTAAACATCCATGGTGACCCCACCCTTAAACACAAAATTCTCCAACTTACCGGGGCCTAACCAGGACTCATAAGAATCATCCTTTTTAATGAGAACTTTGTATTTATTCTTGATCAAATTTAATACAACAGTGTATCTAGATTGCTGTTGAAATTTAGGAATTTTGTGTATTACTAGTCCTGTGGGTTCTAAAATAGTCTCTTTTAATATCTACCAGGATGTTTCATAAATTTTTGTTAATTTTATTGAAAATATAACAATATTGACAACTTAGAAAGTATCAAATAAAATTCAGTCTTTATCTCAATATATGTTCAAGATTTTTTGCATATTTTCTTTAAAATTTCACTACTTTTAATTGTACTTCTAATATAGATACTTCTGAAATCAGTTTCCACATTGCTGCAGCCTTACCAATTTGTAGAAAGTATTTATGTGATATTTTGATTCTTCATTTATATATTTGCTTCAAATATTTTCCCAACATACCTTTTCATCTTTTCTTGTTACGCAGTTTACTATTTAAAAATAACAATATGTGTTGCTTTGCGAATATTTTTATTACATCAAAACTAAGAAAGACCTTTCAACCTTTCCATTGTTCTAATAAATCAACACATTTATTCTAATCATGATTTGTTTTACATCCAACTCTCTACTCAAGTATATTCCATTTAACTCTCTAATCGGTTCTGACACAAGGTGTGGGCCTAATTCTTTAAGTACTTAACTAGTTATCCCAATACAATTTTTATATTGTTTGGTAAATAATTTTTGCACTGTTGTTTTGTGTGTGTATATATATATATATATATATATAAAAACATAAATTGAAAGTCAGCTGGGAGTCCAATTTATAACAGGATATTAATTTTAAGTGTCTTGTGTGTGTGTGTGTATATATATATACACACACACATATATACATGCATTTTAAAACATGTATCCTTCTCTTTTGTTACTTGAATATGTACTTGAATTTGAATATTTAAATAAATATGAAATTGGTGGTTGAATATATATGCACTTGAATATTTATTGTTACTTGAATATTTTGTTTGTTGTGACTTGAATATAACCAAGATGATTAATCCACTTACAATTCTTCTCTTCCAAAATATTACATGACATAGAAGCTCATTTTAGCTGACACTATTTGACCAAATATTCCAAAAGTCACTTCTCTGGCTTTTCAGCAGAATATAAAGATTAAAAGTTCAAAAAAAGTTCAGTAAATATAGACATAAATAAAAATAATTAAAATATAATCTAAATTGCCCAGGTTGACTTCAAAACCACTTTAGTTTTTACATTTCTTTCCTCTTGTCTCATTTTTGTGCTCACAGTTAATTTTTTACTTTGTTTCCCATGTACCTCTTTGTAGGTCACCTGTATCTTTTTTTATATATATACTTTAAGTTCTGGGGTACATGTGCAGAATGTGCAGATTTGTTACATAGGTATACACGTGCCATAGTGGTTTGCTGTACTCATCAACCCGTCATCTACATTAGGTGTTTCTCCTAATGCTATCCTATCCCTCCCCTAGCCCCTGACCCACTGACAGGCCCCAGTGTGTGATATTCCCTCCCTGTAGGTCACCTGTATCTTTAATGGAACAAAGAGCACAAAAGCAAGCACTTTCTCGCCACTTAAATGTAGTCTCTTTAATGCATTTTATTTATTTATCTTTTTTCAGTCAATTTAAGAAGTTTATTTGGCCAAAGTTAAGGATGTGCACCCATGACACAGCCTCAGGATGTCCTGGCGACATGTACCCAAGGCGGTCAGGGGACAGCTTGGTTTTACACATTTTAGGGAGACACAAGACATCAATCAATATATGTAAGATGAACATTAGTTTAGTCCGGACAGGCAGGGCAACTCAAAGAGACAAATGGTTGCATTTTTTTTTTGAGTTTCTGATTAGCCTTTCCAAAGGAGGCAATCAGGTATGCATTTATCTCGTTGAGCAGAGGGATAACTTTGAATAGAATGGGAGGCAGGTTTGCCCTAAGCAGCATTGTAAAACTCATTATGGCAACATCTTCTGTGTTTTTCTTTTCACTGGGAAAAGATTACTCTGGGTAAGTGCAGCATGGGAAACCAGAGTGAGGGAGGGAGAGTAGGGGCCACTGACCAATGCCATGGGCAGGCAGAGGAGATGCTGGCTTTGAGTAGGCAGGCAGGATGGGGGAGAGAAGGGAGGGAGGTATCTGCTCAGGATTCTTAATGGTGAGACCAAAGGATTGGGCGATGGACTGGTTCTGCATCTGAGGGAGAGGAAGGTCATTGAGAATGACTCTGAGGTTATTGGTTTGCGTAACCAGTTAGAGAGAAATGCCTTTTGCTGAAATGCTGGAAATGTGCCAGGATATGGAGAGACAAGATCGCAAGTTCAATTTTGGATGTGTTGAGTCTGAGGTGTCTTTGAGAAAACCAAGAGGAGATGTCAAGAAAGAAGTTGGATTTGTTCTTTCCCCAGCTAAAAGATTAGTAGCGAGTGGACTGGTTACACCCTTCACTTTCTCAGTATCTCCCTGCAGGCAAATTATAAAACTATACAGTTTAGCCAGACTAGTTTTGAGTACACCATCACATTCCACGCTGCTGTGGAACCAAATCCACAACCTGCATGAGACTTTAATCAAAGCTTTGGTCAAGTTTTATACAGGAAGAAAAGATGTTTAGCAGTTGGAGTCACTCTGCGATTGTTTTGCAACATGTTATTTGGATTGTAGACTAATATTGTCCGAGAGAGTCCAAGTACGGTGGAACAAAATGTCAAGTAGAATATGTTTTTAGGCATTTGTCTAATGTCAACAGAATACTCATAGTTTTTGTTATGCTAGTTCAAAGCGTGAACTATTTCTATTATTCCAGTCATTCAATATTTTAAGAAAAATAGTACATAAGTTGCCATACTGAAGATTTTTTAAAAAGTTTTTAAATATGAAGCTACCGAAAAGTTATGTGAGATTGTTACAGCTGATAAGGCCGAGAGGCAGCTATCTGCCTTATCAGATATGAGAAGACATGATAATCCAAAGGAATCAGTAAAGATAAGGCAGTATACATATTCCTTGATATGTAATTCCAGGACTTGGATTCCACAAAGCCCTTATTTGAAACACATAAAAGCAATTAGTGCTTGATAATCTTTGGAGCTGGGGAGGGTGATCTAGAAACTATAAAGAAAATCTAGAACTAAGATTCATGATTAACTGATATTTAGAACACTACTTTTAAAGTAGACTCAATTCTTCAAAACTTAATTAATATAATTGTATTCAACAGTCTATGAAACTTAGGTAAGGACTATTGCATACAAAAGATACTTGCAGTTGTGTATTTATTGCAGCACTATTCACAATAGCAAAGATATGGAATCAACCTAAGTGTCCATCAATGTATGACTGGATAAAGAAAATATTTGGGGTGTATATATCTACTTATACACGCACATATACATATACACACACCATGGAATACTACTCAACCCTTAAGAAGAATGAGATCATGTCTCTCGCAGCGACACGGATGGAACTGGAGGTCATTTCTTAAGTGAAATAACTCAGAAACAGAAAGTCAAACACTGCATGTTCTCACTTATTAGTGGGAGCTAAACAGCGTGTACGCGTCGAACCATAAAGTGGAATAATAGACACTGGAGACTCGGAAAGGTGGGAGGGAGGTGAGGATGAGAGATGACCTAATGGGTATAATGCACACTATTTTGGGGATGGTTACACTAAAAGCCTAGACTTGCCCACTACACAATATATCCGTGTAACAAAACTGTACTCGTACCTGCTAAAAATAATAAAATTAAAAATAAACTGGCCGGGCGCAGTGGCTCACGCCTGTAATCCCAGCACTTTGGGAGGCCGAGGCGGGTGGATTGCGAGGTCAGGAGATCGAGACCAGCCAGACCAACATGGTGAAACTCTGTCTCTACTAATAATACAAAAAATTAGCCGGGCACAGTGGTGGGCGCCTGTAGTCCTCCAGCTACTCAGGAGGCTGAGGCAGGAGAACGGCGTGAACCCGGTGGGCGGAGCTTGCAGTGAGAGGCGATCCCTCCACTGCACTCCAGCCTGGGCGACAGAGCGAGACTCTGTCTCAAATACACACACACATACATACATACGTACATACATACATACATACATACACTTAGTCAAGGAGTCTTCTGTACAACGCTTTAAACAAAGCCCCAGTTAGTCCTGGCGGCCACTAGATGGCAAACTTTGCTAAAGAATACTGCCCCCAGTGAAAAGATTTTTGCAAGATTCAAATCTTTCTGAAAGCATTTGGGTTCCAGCTGTCATCAAATCTTAAAACACTTCTTCAGGGTTCACATCGCCTCTGTAATTAAAAAGTAAATTCGTGACGTCACAATTGTAGGAGTTTAGAAATAATCGAATCAGGTCTTTTTTCATTTTCTGGAACCTGAAGCCAAAAATAATTGAATGGTTTACTGTTGTGTTAGTTAAAGGCAGAGATGGGCTCTCACTCAGGCCTCCAGCCTCTTCCTGTAGTAATTTTCCACATTGTTTTTTAAAACTGTAGCACTGTTATAATTACTATTATCGGAATGAAGCTACTCTGGCAAATAAGAAGTCATTCCTAGAGAGATCGCGAAGAAATTTTGAATCACTACAATCCCATACTCCTTGGCAGTCAACTCATTCATGTTATACTATTTAAAGCAACTTAGAAGCTCAAAAGATTTAAAATAATCCTTTAAGAAAGTGTAGCAAGTAGTTCCTTATGTTGGATTGAGATTTTTTTCTTATTTTTAGGTTCACAATGGATGGAAAACATATTAGTCAGAAAATATTTGGAAATATCATTAATGAAATGAGAAAAAGGAAAAGAATGAAGTGGGTGTCTGATAAGAAAATAAGAATTGGAAAATGGAACCAAGGTAGATCTCAAAACGATGGTTTTCATCAGTACAGAATCAGGGCATATGAGTAAGACAACCTTGGAATACTTGCTATCAAAAACTTTGGTTTTATTGAGAGGACCAGGCTAGAACTGGAAGAGTTTCACGAAACAGTGCCAAGAATTTGCAAAACAAAACAGACTTTAATCATGGTTTGGATTCGAGTACATTATATGCCAATCATAAGGTTATGTCTGGGGTGGACATGGGGAGTTATAAAACCACATGCCAAATGCAGGCGGGAGAGATGTTTCAGAAAACAGTCTTCATAGTTCCCATCCTAAAGCCAGTCTACATCTGGCCCAACCTTCCATCTGGAAGGACTCCAGAGAGCAAGACAACGTGAGGTCCAAACTAGGATGTGCTCCACGCTATGGAGAGAGAGTGGGGAGCAGTATGAGTGAGGCTATGAGAGCCTTTACAATCCTTCATCCATGAAACCCTCAGTGAACAAAGTCCAGCCTTGTTAGCATAGCAAAAAATCCCCTGTCTGGGATAATTCCTGCCTACCTTTCTACCATCATTCCAGAACACAACTCAACTCCATCTATGGTATACTGGGGTACACAGGTGCATACCATTACCCCTGTTGGGTATACCACACTGAATCTAAGCTGCTTTCTGAACAGCTCTTGCCCTTGTCTAGCCCCTATCTCTTCCTGTCTTTGTTGATCCACCTGAAGAACCATTCCAATGTCAAGACCAAGTTCAAATGATACCATCTGCATTTGTTTCCAGGGGTTGCCACAACTATGCACCATAGGCTAGGTGGCTGAAAGCAATGGAAATACACTCTCTCCAGTTCTGGAGGCTAGACATTCAAAATCAAGGTGTTGGCAAGGCCATGCCATTTCTGATGCTCTAGGGGAGAACCTATTCTACACCTTTCTCTTAGCCTCTGAGGTTGCCAGCAGTCCTTGACATTCCTTGGCTTGTAGATGCATCTGTCCCATCTCTGCCTCCACCTTTGGATGACCGTCTTTTCTCTCTGTGTGTCTGTGTCTTGGTTTTCTCTTCTTATGAAGACATCAGTCACATTGGATTTGGAGCAACCCTAATTGAGTACGATCTAATCTTAATTTGATGATATCTTTAAAAATCCTTTATTTCTAAATAAGGTTACATTCATAAGCACTGGGGGTTAGGACCTCGACATACTTTTTGGGGGAACACAGTTCAACCTGAAACACCAGCTTTTTCTATTCCTACTCCAGACCCCAAGAGTAGGTTGCTACCTCTATGCATTTACCCTACAATAACGCTGACCACATTGAGGCAATTGCAATGCACTCCCCCTTTCACCTTTGAGATTCTCCGAGTAAGCAGAGCCTCTTTCTTTCTATTGTCCATGTTTGTGCTTGCCTTGCTTGGCACTTCGCCTGGTGCATAGTACTCCAGGCCCATGAATGAACATAATTCTCTGCAGTTTAATTCTGGAATATCCCCAGCTTCCTAGCATATTCCCTATAGATAAGCCAGGATGTCAGATTGAAACAATCCCCCAAAGGAGATCTTTAGCCAAGCCGAGAGGAGGCTCAGACTGCAAAGTTCTGAATAAGAAAGGGTGGGGGTAGGGAGATCAACATTTGGATCACTGATGCAAGCATTTTCCAAGGGTACCAATGGCTTCAGGGAGTGGCAGGTAGGGGTAAAGGGCAGGTAGGTTATGAGCCAGAGACTGTCATTTGGGGGGAACTACCTTTTTTAATAACACAAACACATGTCTTCTGGTATGACATGTCTTTTCTGGAATAGCTTGATCTCAAACTAGTAAGTTTCATTCTCTTTCTCTACTTTGGCTAATACCAACACTTGGCATTTAAGTTTCTGCAGAAGGTGGCCCCTTGCTCTTGGGGGGCCTACTGAGGGGCTCCAGAAACACAGCTAAGATAAGATTGTCCAAGATGTGTAATGGGAAGCTGTAGGTACCTGCAGACTTTCCTTCTTTTTTTCTTTACCTCACCTGTTTTTTATGGATTTGTGATCTCCCATCAATACAGAAAAGTCCATACCTTGGGCTTGCACCCTCTCCTGCCATTTTAGAGACTACGTGGTGCTGTAGCAGCTGACCTTGCCTCTGTGATTGGTTTTAGCTTATGGAGAATGTCTCTGCTTGTAAGTAGACAGAGTGATAGAATGGCATCAGCCAAGTGTGGGGTCCCCATCAGGCTGCAGTCACACTGGAGCCACAGGCTCAGAAGCCCTGTTCACTAGTCTGTTCTCACACTGCTAGAAAGAAATACTTGAGACTGGGTAATTTATAAAGAAAAGAGGTTTCATTGGCTCATGGTTCCACAGGCTGTGCAGGAAACATGGATGAGTCTGCCTCAGGAAATTTACAATCATGGCAGAAGGGGAAACAGGCGTGTTACGTGGCTGCAGCAGGAGGAAGAGAGTTTAAGGGGAGGTGCCACTCACTTTTAAACAACCAGATCTTGTGAGAAATCACTCACTCAGTGGCATGAGAAGAGCAAGGGGGAAATCCATCCCTGTGATCTAATTCCACACCACCAGCCCCCTCCTCCAACAATGGGGATTACAATTATACATGAGATTTGGGTGGGGACACAAATCCAAATCATACCTCCCTGGCTGCTGTAATATCTAACCAACCAAAACCTCATTGCCCCTCTTGTTGATAGAGTCAAAGTCAGTTTGCTCCAACCAACTTGCCTTTGGCTGTTGGCAGATAGAGAGCAGCAGCAGACCCCAGCCTGAACAGCATCTACTCTCAACCACTTTGTACCACGTCCTTTCTATTTAGCCAAATAGACCTCTTCTTTCTTCTGGAAAAGAAAACTGTATTCTATTCTTATTCTTATTCCTTTTATTATTGCTAAATATACATAACCTAAAATATACCATTTTAACTATCGTTTTAATTAAAAAAATTTAGAGACAGGGTCTTGCTTTGTCACCCAGGCTGGAATGCAGTGGTGTGATCATGGCTCACTGCAGCCTTAACCTTCTAGGCTCAAGGGATCCTCCTGCCTCAGCCTCCTAAGTAGCTGAGACTATAGGCATGCACCGCTGTGCCTGGATAATTTTTTTAGATTATTTTTTATAGGGACTGGGTCTCGCTACATTGCCCAGGCTGGTTTTGAATGCCCAGCTTCAAACAATCCTCCTGCCCCAGCCTCCCAAAGTGCTGGGATTACAGGCATAAGCCACTGCACGCAGCACCTTTTCACTATTTTTAAGTGTGTAGCTCAGTGGCATTAAGTCCATTTGCATCATAGTGCAACCATCACCACCATCCATCTCCAGGACTTTTCGGCATTCCAAACTGAACTCTGCACTCATGGAACAATCACTCATCTTCTTCTGTTCTCTTCATTCCCTGGGAACCACCATTCTACCTTCTATTTCTACGTATTTGTCTTCTCTAGGTACCTGAAGTAAATGGAATCATGCCATATTTGTCCTTTTCGTGACTGACTTGTTTCACTTCACATAATGTCTTCATGTGTCAGAAATTCCTTCCTAAAGCCGAAGATTATTCCGTGTATGTATAGACCACGATTTGCTCATCTTTCCTTTGCTGATGGACAGCTGGGTTGCCTCCACCTTTTTGGCTATTGTGAATAAGGCTGCTAGGTCATGCCTGTACAAATCTCTCTCTCTCGGTCCCTGCTTTCAGTTCTTTTGGGTGTATACCCAAAAGTGGAATTGCTGGATCACATGGTAATCTAACGCTTAATATGTTGAGGAACTGCCATACTGTTTTCTGCAGCGGCTGCATCTTTTTCCATTCCTACCAAAGTTGCTTTCTTTATTCTCATTTTAAGATATCTTACATAAGAAAAGTGACCCAGACACCTCCATTCAGCACAAAGTACATCAGAGATGAAGACCCCAGCCATGTTCCCTGACCACCTCAGACCAAGGTGGAAGAGCACATGTCTCCCCTAGTTAGAGAACGTGGCTCAGTCATGAACCAGCCTCTAAGGCCAGGATCTAACCTCACAGCTGCTGCCTCACTGCCCAGCCCTGCCTGTCCCGGTCTCTGGTGGGTCTAAGTACCATCAGGAACCGGAATTGCTGGTCTCCTTTATTGGATTGCAGTCTTAGGTTTGCAACAGTAGGGGACACCTATGCTCTGAGCAGGAACATACTGGAGATTTGAGGGATTTCAGTTGATTGAGCACTCAGTGGCAGTGACCTCTCTCTACATGGCTCAGACACTGGTTGACCCTCCTAAAAGAGGGTATTCGTGTGTTGATAAATAAGCTCTTGGGAGCGGGGATCTTATTTTTTTATCCTTCTGTGCCCCACAGTACCTAGCCTAGTACTTTATTCACACTCAGCAGGAGCTTGAAAGATGCCTGCTGATAAAAGTCAAAACAGACAATGCACCTAGCACAATACCTACCTACCAGCACTCAATATTCAATATTTACTTGTCTCTTCGAACAACGAAGATGTTCAAAGTGCTGATGTGACTTGCTTCAATTCACAGCTCTGGCAGAGCTTGTGATCAAACCCCAATCTGTAATTCTCAGCACAGTACCTAGTTTTTAAAAAATAAGGACATCATTCTTTTTTTTTATTAACCTAACAAAAAGGAACTCAGCTAGCAGAGCAATAGAGAGAGAGGAAAAAAAAGATGTTTCCTCTAGAGACTAGCTCCCAAGTCTCAAGTGCTTACAAGTTTTAAAAGTGATAAAAAATTACCAGCTAAGGCCACCAAACATAGAAAAGTGGCAACATTGCTCATGGCTGGAGAGAGGAGACTTAAGCGTCCCATCCTCCAGCATAAACTGTAGAGCAGCAGGAAGCTGCCTTGCGCGACGTCCGTGTCCTCTGGGATGACAGTAAATCTTGAGACAGTTGATCTGATGCTAATATGATACCCGGACTTATCTGCCACCCTGTCCTAGACTCTCATCTATTTCATGGCAGAAGTTTGTGTGAGGAACACATCTATGTTTTTTCTCAAGCTCTCTGAACTATTTATTTATTTGAGACAGGGTCTTGCTCTGTCGCCCAGACTGGAGTGCAGTGGTGTGATCATGGTTCACGGCAGCCTTGATCTTCTGAGCTCAAGACATCCTCCCACTTCAGCCTCCAAAGTAGCTGGGATTACAGTTGTGCAGCACCACACCCGGCTAATTTTTTGTACTTTTTGTAGAGATGGGGTTTTCCATGTTGCTGAGGCTGGTCTTGAAAGATAGCTCAAGCCATCTGGCTGCCTCGGCCTCCCAGAGTGCTGGGATTACAAGCGTGAGCCACCACATCCAGCCTCTGCTAAGCTATTGAAAAGATACTGGGAAATTTGGACTTATGCTTGCAATGAATACACAAAAAAGAATTTTCAAAAACTGTTTCCAAAAATTACAATAGCAATGCAAACAACAGTTCATATCTTTTATGATAGCAAATTTTAGGCACAGCTGACATAACGTGGCTCAGCTATGCAACCCGATAACTCAAACTCACCCTATGGCCAGTAGTTAAAGGAAGAGATTAGCATCATTCTGACCCCCAAAAAGTCTATTTTTAAAGATCCACAGATAATTCAATCAACTTTCTCACTATATTAAACAGTGAAAACCACAAATTTGAGATTTACATTATTCCTTTCCTATACCTTTCTTAACTATCAAAAAGGCTATATGGTTAAACCTGGGGTTTGCAGTTAAACCTATGATCTGTGGAGCCAGGTTTGTGCTCAGATCTTGGATGGGTAACTGTGAACAAATTACTTGGCTTCTTACTGTTCCTAAGTTCAGTCTTCTGCACATTGATAATAATAATAATAATGATCTAGTGAACAGACTGGTCATGAGAATTAAATGAGTGATTACATATAAAGTGCCAAGGACAGTGTTAGAAATACTATTCTATCTTCTTTCCTTAAGGCAAATTCTTCTCACTGAAGCTTTAAATATTTCCTCCAATGATCAACCCCAGAAGAAAAACAAGTCAGAAAATATGTATCATTGTTACCTTCAAAAGAGACCTAAGAATGTTTCACATAAATACCTTTGTGGTCATTTTTATGTGCCTGGGGAAGGAAAATAAAATAAAAGCAATAAAGGACAACTTCCAAAAGAAGGCATTAGTACATTTTGCATGGAGGTCTGATGCATTCCAAATATGTATTTATACAGATTATTATCACCATCACTGCTAAGAGTTTTATAAAAGAAAAGAAATGCTTCTTGTTGCTTACAAAGGGGTTTCAGCAGGGGAGTGATGAGGGCTGAAACTACTTTGAGATATACACAGTGAACAATGAGTCTTGAATAAAAGAGCAATTAGAACTCTCAGAGAGACTCAGTGAGCAAAGAAGAATCTGATTTAGAACTTATGTCTTCTTCACGCTTTACCTCTGAATCACATAGAGCCAGAACAGCAAGTTTCTATTTTAAAGGTGCTGCTGTCAATCAATCACTAACTGTACTGTCAAGTTTCTATAAGGCGCCACTTTATGTGCCAGTGAAGGTGCAATGGATAAGAAACAGATGATAATAATAAGCCATATTCTCTAAAAGAGATTGCAGTCTAGTTGTGAAGAGGATTCGAATACAGAGAGATACATAAGACATAAGGAGTTGAACATGGCCGGGCACGGTGACTCACGCCTGCAATCCCAGCACTTTGGGAGGCCCAGGCGGGTGGATCACCTGAGGTCAGGAATTTGAGACCAGCCTGGCCAACACGGCAAAACCCTGTCTCTACTAAAAATACAAAAAAAATTAGCTGGGTGTGGTGGCACATGCCTGTAATCCCAGCTACTTGGGAGGCTGAGGCAGGAGAATCACTTGAACCTGGGAAGCGGAGGTTGCAGTGAGCTGAGGTCGGGCCATTGCACACTAGCCTGGGCAACAAGAGCAAAACTGTCTCAAAAAAGAAGAAAAACAAAAGAGTTGAACACGATACCACAAGTCATGCATTATGGTAACCAAAGACCTAAGATGTAGGGCAATACTTTTTAGTTTGCATGTGGACCATTCCTAGCCAAGGCTATTTCTGTACATGCTATTAGAATACACAAAGTACTGAGAAGTATCCTTTCATTTCAGCCTACTAACCTTCTTTCTCTCCTTCCCTAACTGACACAAGCTGCAGAGTATGCACATTGCCATTGAGAAATTTCTGGGTTTTTCTTTTTGTCTGGAAAGAATTTATGGTTCATTTCCATCTCTTCCTGTATAGAACTATTAACTAGAAGCTACCAAAAAAAAAAAAAAAAAGCTACAAAAAATGACCTCCTTCTTATGGTCAGTTTTGTCTCACATGGGACTTGAAATGATCATTTATCATTTACATTAAAGAAATAAAAGACATATCCCCATTTAGTAAGAAGTGAGGACTTTCGGTGACATGATCTTTAATATTGTCTAGATCTAAATGTCTATGATTCTTTAAGAATGACATATTTTACTTCAGTAATCATTTATAGATTTTTCCAAGAGAAAACTCATGTTTTTCTTACCTCCCTTCATTCTTGTTCCTTATTCCTATTTAGTATCATATATCTTGAGGTTTTTAAACCTCAAGGAATTTAACTTGAGGTTGTTAAATCTATAACAACACATACTGTACATGCATGCTATTAGATGCCTTTATTTTCTGGTACTGTTCCAGTCATACCATAGTCTATAAACTTTTCCCCATATGAGTTTATGTTCATGTGTTTAATAACAGTACAAAAAAAGATCGAGGGAACAGGACACTTGAGTGTGAAAGAAGATGCTTTCTGCAGAAGAGAGGGTTCATTCTTCTTGCTTTTATTTTCTAACAACAAGGAAAGTTCATTGCTGCAGAAATGTATGCTGTTGGTTTGATTTATTTCTGACATTTCTATTACTTTTTCTTCTATCAATTCTATCTTGAAGAACAAAGGAGTTGGGGACGCTATCTCTGTCTCCTGCACGCTAATGAGTTAGCCCTTTTGAACCAACTACGTAAAATATGATGCCAATAATTTCCTGCGTTAGGTACAGATGCTGCTGTAATATTCACGGAATGCAATCAGTGAACTAAGAATTGGTCATTGACTAATTGAAATTAAAATAATTGCTGTCACCAAAATTCATGAGGCTGACTTATGGAGGAATAAATCACAAGATTTTTCTATGCTTGCTGCTTTGAAAGTGGGTGTCGAGTTTCGATACTAAAGATCCAGTTTCGCCAAATGGTAGGAGTAATGCCGTATATAATTTTACTGTAGTAAATCTTAATTTGAATGTATTCAACCACATAAAAATAACCATAAACATCTTTTTTTCAAAGGACTCTAACATCATAGCTTTAATACTTCATTGCCAAACATAACTAGAAACTAACCTATAAATGTCTGAATCTATAGCTAAAAATTAAGACTGTTTACCACCGAAAAGTGTTTTCTTTTGATTTAACAAATATGATAACTACTAAAGAACTCTCCTTTGAAAAAGCCTGTCATTTTGTTAATACTTTAATATTAATACATTTTTCATGCTGCTAAATATTTTAAGGATTATCATAAAAATATAAATACATTCCTTAAATGATTTTGATATCTTACCAAGTAAAACTGAAAAAAGTTTAAAAGTGCATTTTCGCTTTGTACAGTTCTACTTTGAACTATTTAACTCCATGAACTTTAAAATCCCACATTAAATTTGGCTGGGTACATATCTGTGGTCTAATAAGACTAATTTTAGATCTCTGCTATTTTCCCAAGCAGAAATACAACTAAAGTTTTGAACTTCTGCCTCAACCCCTCAATATGGGAATAATGATTCTTGTTTTCTAAGATTAAATAAAATCATGTAATTGAAATTATAGATTTAGTCTTCAGATTGCCAACATGCTGGGCTCCTTTCCTTAATTAATATTCCAATATTACTCATACTAATAAATAATACTAATTTCTCACACTAATTACACTATAATTACTTACATGGCCAAATAAGAAACACAGTTGAGATAGTTTATCTTGCTTGCATATATATTTGCTGTAACAATGCTTTCTAGAACTGCAAAGAAATCCATTAAGAGAGCCAGGTGCAGAGGCTCATGCCTGTAATCCCACCACTTTGTGAGGCTGACGTAGGCGGATCACTTGAGGCCAGAAGTTCGAGACCAGCCTGGCCCACATGGTAGAAGCCCATGTTTACTAAAAATACAAAAATAATTAGCCAGGCATAGTGGCGCATGCTTGTAATCCCAGCTACTTGGGAGGCTGAGGCAGGAGAATCCTTGAACCTGGGAGACAGAGGTTGCAGCAAGCCGGGATCGCACCATTGCACTCCAACCTGGGTGACAAGCGCAAAACTCTGTCTCAAAAAAAAAAAAATCCATTAAGAGGGAAGAGGATAAAACTAAGGCACTCACAACAAAACTGACACAGGCTGTATTTGCAAGTCATTGAGTGATCTTCGTGCCATGTGCTCTTCCAACTGTCCTACGGACACTAACTTGTCCAAGATCACACATCCAGGACATGGAAGACCTGGATTCAAATACAGTAGGTTGTCTTTTGAGGATACATCCTTCACTATTCTTCTTTCGTGTCTCGTAAGATCAATAAGATGCTTTCCATCTTTGCCTAAAAACAATGTATTACTTTTTTTTTTTTTTTTGAGACGGAGTTTTGCTCTTGTTGCTCATGCTAGAGTGCAATGGCACCATCTCGGCTCACCACAACCTCTGCCTCCCAGGTTCAAGTGATTCTTCTCCTGCCTCAGCCTCCCAAGTAGCTGGGATTACAGGCATGTGCCACCACACCTGGCTAATTTTGAATTTATTTTTTTTAGTAGAGATGAGGTTTCACTATGTTGACCAGGCTGGTCTCGAACTCCTGACCTTAGGTGATTCACCCACCTCTGGCCTCCGTAAGTGCTGAGATTACAGGCGTGAGCCACCAAACCCCCAGGCTTTCCCCCCCACCCACCCAAATGAACCATCAACTAATCCAACCTTGTGAGGGTGAGGTTTTCATTTGTACACCAAAAGACAGTCTGTGGAAAAGCCTGTCCCCTACCCTGAAAGAATGTAGAAATGTTGGCTGCACATTTTTTTTTCCTCCTTTCAGAGCACGCACTGAAGACAGCACTAGCCTCTTCTCACTCTCTCAGTCATCAAATTTATGATGCTGGAGTGGAGACAAAAGTGACTCTGTCTTGGATGTTAATTCACCATGTTGACTTCTGATGAGCCCCAGTCCAATGAATGCCTTTGGATTCCTACTTTATTTACTGGCTCTTGTATGAGAACATGCCAACCTTGATGTCATTGCACAAATGATAGGCAATGAGGCACATAGCATTCTTGCCTATTCTGGAGGGTGCCTTTAATCGTCTTGCTGGAGTGTGTACACCCTTTCCCTATGGTAGATAAGCACTGGGTCTGGGAAGTAACAGTGCAGAGATCTGCCTGTCTTGTGGCCGCCCAAGACCACCTTTCTGTTGTTAAGTTCCCTCAGTAATTCACCCAGTTCCAACAAACTGCCTCTTTGATTTCTTAGCTCCTTTGGCATTTGGGTTTGCTTTGCCTATAGGGGCCGTTCATGGAACACTACTGAATTGAAATAACCTTAGTATCCCATCTCTGCGCTTTCCTCCTCCTTCCATCCATCAGTTCATTCTGAGCTGGGGCATTTTTTTCTCCTACCTCTCTTTGACTATATACACTCTGGCACGGAAGCCTCCAGAGCCTCCAGCCACTTCCTAGCCCACACCAAGTCCTCCCCCTGGCTATCCAGCAACCAGGGGCCCCCATCTGTGCTTCTTGATCACACCTGAGCCTGTGCTTCTGCTCCTCCTCTCGTGCAGAAGGCACTGCCCCTTCTCCTTCTTTTGCTTTGATCTGATGCACTCACCAAGACCCAGTTCTGCTGACTTCACTTCTGAGAAGTGCCACTGACCCCATTATGATATTCGACATAAAATTCTTCCTATCATTTCAGAAAACATGCCATTTTATCATTATGGTCTTTTCAGAAGGGAGATTTCTTTTTCTGCCTCTAATGTGGGCTGCTAATGCCATCCTTAGAGCTATGGGTGAAGAAATAGTTTCATTTAAGTGGTCATTCTCGTTGATTTGAAAATGCAACTAAGTAACCCTCACTCCCTCCTCCCCCGCCTTTTTTCCATATTCCCAGGCTGGACAGTAGCAACATCTGAAAGAGACACCAATAACCCAAGAGCTGTACCATGTGGCAAAACCAGGAGTTAAAAGATAGGTGTGTCCTGGCTCTGTTCTGCCTGTGTCTGACGAGTGGTTTGATATTTCCTGGGTTACTTCTTTCCTGTGTTTCTGGGTAAGATTAAAACGAGATTATACCTGTGAAAACTGTTTGTAAACCATAAAACAGTCTACGCATGTAAGACAGAATAGACATTCACTTGATATTGATTGAGTTAATTCATTAGTGATCGTGTGGCCACACACTCATGAATCTCAAGAAGTGCTGGCAGATGGTAGGAGCAACAAACAGGAAGATCAGGTTTTAAATCCCGTCTCTGCCTCTTACTGGCTGTGTAGCCTGGGGTCATAGCAAATGAAGGAACCACAGCAGGGGACTGGTTTACAAGGGGCATTAAAGCATCACTAGGGTAATTTGAGAAAAGGAATAGTTAACTCAGGTCTCACTGTAACTCTTGCAAAGCTAACAAAATGTATAATGGATCCAGCTTCTGCTGAAGTAGCCGATGCCAGTCAATAGAAACTTAAAAGCATCCGGCTGGGGGTGGTGGCTCATACCTGTAGTCCCAGTACTCTGGGAGGCTGAGGTGGGTGGACCATTTGAGCTCAGGAGTTCAAGATTAGCCTGGGCAACATGGCAAAACCTCTTCTCTACCAACAATACAAAAATTAGCCAGGCATGGTGACACACACCTGTAGTCCCAGCTACCAGGGAGGCTGAGGTGGGAGGATCACTTCAGCCCGGGAAGCAGAGGTTACAGTGAGCCTAGATCACACCACAGCACTCAGCCTGGGCTACAGATCAAGACCCTGTCTCAAGACAAAAATAAATAAATAAAAGCATCTCTCATCATGCTAGCCTGCCCCCCACTAAGAACATGTCTTAAATATTTGAAAATTAGGACAGGCACAGTGCTTCACACCTGTAATCCCAGTGCTTTGGAAGGCTGAGGCAGGAGGATCACTTATGCTCAGGAGTTGGAGACCAGCCTGAGCAACATAGTGGGACCCCATTTCTACAAAAATTTAAAAAATTAGTCAGGTGTGATGGTGCACACCTATAGTTCCAGCTACTCAGACGACTGAGGCGGGAGGATCATCAGAGCCCGGGAGGTGGAGGTTGCAGTGAGCTATGATGGCGCTACTGCACTCCAGCCAGGGTGACAGAGGGAGACCCTGCCAAAAAGAAGAAAGGAGAAGGAAGGAAGGAAGGAAGGAAGGAAGGAAGGAAGGAAGGAAGGAAGGAAGGAAGGAAGGAAGGAAGGAAGGAAGGAAAGGAAGGACGGACGGAGGGAGGGAAGGAAAGAATAGAAAAGAAAAGAAAAGAAAAGAATAGAAAAGAAAGAGAAAGAGAAAGAGAAAGAAAAGATAAGGAGAGAAAATTATTTGAATGAAGACTAACACAGAGCCTGCCTGTGGTGTCACAAATCCTGGTTCAGTCCTGGACCCAGGCCGCACTTCTTAAACCCTCGGTTTCTTATATTGTAACATGGGGCATCTAATATTTATCGTGAAAGGCTGTTGTAGTATTTTGAGGTGACATATGAAGTGTTTTCATCAAGTAGGGACTTAATAAACTGGAAGTGAGTGGTGTGGTTTTTAAGCTGCTTACCCTGTCTCCCCAGTCTTTACCCTCCCCCAACCCCACCTTCTGCCAGGGATTTTGTAACATCTGATATTAAAAAGGTTCTGCCGACTCCTCCCAGCTCAACAGAACATGGAAAAATACAATGGATCACTTAAAAAAAAAAAAAAAAAGCTTATTATACACAGCCAAAAGCCCGAGAAACAGCAGGTCACATAAAATGAAGGAAATGAAATGTCCATGCTAAGTAATCATGTAGCCTTGGCCCTGAGCAAACAGAGGGCTGGCTGACATCAGAAAAGAACAAAGGCCATGGAGAAAAGGAGCAAAACACACGGACATCTTGGTGCCCACAGTAAGCTCATCTGGAAAAAGGGAGTGGAAATTGATGGGCTGGGGTATAGATAAATGCGCCTGTCAGGATGTAGCAGGGAGGAGGCGGAGCTCAGGCCAGCTCAAGGGAGGCCTGAAGCCCTTTAACCTGCTTCTGCTCCTGCAATCTGGAGACGGGGTGACTACGGTGTGACTTCAGTTCGGCTCAGCAGGCTGTGAAAGCCTGCAATAAAGTTATTACCTTGGACGAGTGCTCCTATATTGGACTGAACTCCCACAAACGCTGGGCTGGTCCTGGCTGTGGGACATAGGCCTTCTGTCCCCAACCATAACCTCCTACTCTCTGACTCAGGAGACTAGGGGGTCCAAGTTCTCACCCAGGTTCTATCAGAACGAGCTTCTTAACCTGATCCAAGGTGCTAACTAAGCTGGGCTAAAATGAGACTATGAGCATCTGTCCCAACCCTTCATGGGTTAGAGAAAGAAATTCTTTGGAAAGTATACAGTAGCTACAAAATGAGGAACTTTAAGGAGCCAGGCAATTTTCTTCAATAAAATGGATTTCCTTTAATTTGGTATGAAACTCACTTCTCAAAATCGATTTCATATCAGCTGAGCTTTGAGACTAGAAAGCAAGTGGAAATGTTTTTCAATGTTTTTGAAGGGAGAAGTTGAAAGAGGGAGGGAAGAGGAGGGAGAAGGCACAGGAAGGTAGGTCTTAATCATATTTAAGCCCATTAAAAAGGAATTAGATCGTTTGCTGTGTTTAAAGTAGTTGTTCATGGCCCTGGAAACCATTCTATGCAAAAAAAGACAAGAAACTGAGGGGAAACTGACTAAGAGGTTTAAGGAAAGCAAACATTGCAAAAGAGTAATATTTTATTTTATATCTAATTTGTCCTTATTACTCATCTCTAGGGCCACCTAAAAGCAGTCCTTATCAAACTAAACCTTATTAATTCTAGAAATGAAACTGAGTCCACTTTTCCCAGGGCAAAAAAAAAAAAAAAAAAAAAAGGCCCCGTAGTTTAAGATGCAGTGATATCTTAGTGGAAGGGGTAAACTGCCTATTATCTATTTTTCTGTACATATTTCACTAGATGGAAGAGTTCCCATTTTCTAAGAGCCTAGCAGTTTCTGTTTTATTGGGGGAAAAAAACAACACAAAGGGGAAATTTAAGAATAAAATTTCTGCAATAGGATTCTGTCTCTCAAATTGAAGACAAAAATGCTTCTTAATATTACTACAGCTTTATTTTTAAAAACTGAAAAGGAAATTGAAATATTAATAGTGATTGTATCTGGTGATGAAATAAAAAGACTTTAGTACTTTTAAATGTTTCGTTAGTTACCATATAATAGTTTACACAGAAAAATCTCATTTTTAAATAAAGGAAAGAATGTTTCTTAATGTAAAAAGAAGGTAACATAGGAGCATTCTGTTTTATGTGCTTTTCTGCAAAAGTATTATAAATTACATTTTTACTATAACAATTGCTCCTGAAAATCGTGTAAAATACATTAACTAATCAATAGTTACTCATGGAACAAGAGGAATGTATTAATAGTATAACACTCTTTTGCTTTCACAAAAATCAAATATGCTAAATGAAATTTCATTTATTCATTCAACAAACATTGGCTGGATGTATATTACTGACTAGCCTCTTTAATGACATTCTCTTCTGCAGTCCTGTGGAGTTGTAATTATTTATGCCAATTATTAATATTCAGTATTATATTCAGTATTATATAGAAGATGTTGGATATATGATTTAATAGTTCATATTTGAAGATCAGATATGCAGGGATTAAGCAAAAGGCATCAAAATCAAACAAATCTTTCTGAAGCAAAATTAGCAAGGCTCAAAATCCTATTTAAATGGCTCATCTCTGTGTGTGTCATGCCCATAAATATGCCCATGACTGACAGCAAAGCAGAAAGCCTGCTGGGGCTGTGTCAGGTGGGATTTTTGAGTCATTTATGTAACACACAGAACACTCAAAGCAACAAAGTTAACAATGGAATGAAAGCTTATGTTTGAGGCAAGTTTCACATCTTTTATTTTTCTTTTTGAGACAGAGTCTTGCTCTGTCGCCCAGGCTGGAGTGCAATGGCACACTCTCAGCTCACTGCAACCTCCGCCTCCTGGGTTCAAGCAATTCTCCTGCCTCAGCCTCCCAAGTAGCTGGGATTACAGGCGTTCACCACCACGCCCAGCTACTTTTTGTATTTTTAGTAGAGACAGGGTTTTACTATGTTGGCCAGGCTGGTCTTGAACTCCTGAACTCAAATGATCCACTCACCTAGGCCTCCCAAAGTGCTGGGATTGCAGGCATTAGCCGCTGTGCCTGGCCATTTCACATCTTTTATACTCAATGTATTTTGAATCCATTGTCACTTTTTGCATGTCATCCGTGAATATTTCAGCAGGCATCTCTAAATGATTGGTACTACCTAAACAGAATCTAATAACAATACCCATTATCACAAACAAACAAACAAACAAAAAACAGTAACTCTTGAATATCAGCAAACATCAAGTCTGTTCTTATTTCACAGAGTGTCTTACAGAATTTGTGTGTGTGTGTGTGTGTGTGTGTGTGTGTGTGTGTGTGTGTGTGTGTGTGTTTTAAATCATTTGTTTCAGTCAGGATCCAAATAAGATCTAAACATTGCAACTGGTTGCTGGGTCTTATGTTTTTTTCATCTGCAGGTTCCCCATTTCTTCCCATTGTCCCCTTAGCAATGGAGTCATGAAAGAAAACCGGTCATTTGTCCTACGGAGTTTCACACAATCTGGGTTCTGCCTCCGTGTGGTCATTTAACATATTCCAGTGCAGGCTGCTGTTCCGATCTACAGGTTGGATCAGATTCTGATGTGAATGCGGCAGGACATGTCATAGGTGGATTGTGTACTCCCACCAGGGATACACGTTGCCAGGTTCTTCCTTTCCTTGTAACGTTAGCAACTACTGATATCACTGTCTTTCTCTGGCAAGTTTGCCAGCCAGTCACTAGGATTGCAGGATGCTGAAATCTTTATTCCTTGGTCCCTCCTTTGCATATTAGATGAAATACTTCTATAAAGAGAAACTACCTCAATACCAATTGGGCCAATACTACTTTCCAAAAGGAAATATTGCAAGCTTTTGATAAAGACAGAACACAAAATACCTCCCAAAATTCTGGATTGGCTTCCATGGATAAAAGGAAAACTATACTAGAGGAGAGAAAGATATGATTTTCAAACATTTTACTTCTTTTGGAATGAATTTATAAAGGTCTTTTAAAATGGTTTTCAGGGCTCATGAACACAAAGATTTTTATTTTTTACTTTTATTTTTTGAGATAGTCTCGCTCTGTTGCCCAGACCGGAGTGCAGTGGTGCAATTTCGGCTCACTGCAACCTTCACCTCCCAGGTTTAGGCAATCCTCCCACCTCAGCCTCCCAAGTAGCTGGGACTACAAGCAAGAGGCACCACACTTAGCTAACTTTTGTAGTTTTAGTAAAGACAGGGCTTCACCATGTTGGTCAGGCTGGTCTCAAACTCCTGGCCTCAAGTGATCCTCCTGCCTCAGTCTCCCGAAGTGCTGGGATTACCAGCATGAGCCACTGTGCCTGGTGCTTTTTTTTAACTGAGACTTGTGAACTATCTAATGAATTCTGAAAGAACAGTAATAGGTCCAGGAATTAGCAGATGTGAGTGTTTGTATGAGTAACCGTCAATTCTTAACTCCCATATTGTTCCATGACACCGTCAATAGTACTGCTACTTGCCTTTGGAATGAATTTATATAGTCATGCTAGGATAGAAGCAGGTGTCAAGTTCTGAAAATTCTTAAGATTCGAGGAAAAAGATGAATACCTTTCAGAAGAACCTCTTACCAAAGTCATAAAGTGGCCTGGCTGCCCCCTGCCCTTCTCTCCTCCCTCTTCTCTGAGCCTCTCAAACTACAGAAAAGAGCCAGGCAGGAATAATTGCCCAGCCCCCATCCAGGTTGATTTCTTTACATCACAAGCATGAGTATTTGTATTTTTCTATAAAAGGGAACAATTCAAACGTCATCCATTTAGGGCCCTCTAGACTAGTGGTACCCAAACTTTTTGGCACCAGGAGCCGGTTTCATGGAAGATCATTTTCCCATGGACTAGGGGGGATTGTGGGGAATGGTTTTGGAATGAAACTGTTCTACTTCAGATCATCAGGCATTAGATGCCCATAAGGAGTGCGCAACCTGGATCCCTGACACGTGCAGTTCACAGTAGGGTTTGTGCGCTCCTATGAGAGTCTGATGCCGCTGCTGATCCGACAGGAGGTGGAGCTCAGGCGGCAATGCTTGCTCTCCTGGCGTTCACCTCCTGCTGGGTGGCCTGGTTCCTAACAGACCACAAGCTGGTACTAGTCTGCAGCCTTGGGTTTGGGGGCCTCTGCTCTAGCCTACAGAAATAAACACAGATAAGTCTGGGTGCAGTGGCTCACGCCTGTAACCCTAGCACTTGGGAGGCTGAGGCAGGCAGATGACTTGAGGTCAGGAGTTTGAGGCCAGCCTGGCCAACATGGTGAAACCTTGTCTCTACTAAAAATGTATATAGAAAAAAAATTAGCTGGGCATGGTGGCAGGCGCCTGTAGGCGCAGCTACTTGGGAGGCTGAGAGAGGAGAATCACTTGAACACAGGAGGTGAAGGTTGCAGTGAGCCGAGATCAAGCCACTGCACTCCAGCCTGTGCGACAGAGCAAGACTCCATCTCAATATATATATATGTATGTGTGTGTGTGTGTATATATAAAATATATACATAAAAGATAAAAAATAAAAATAAAAAAAGGGGAAGAGGAATTAAGATGGAAAGACTTGGCCAGGGGTGGTGGCTGACACCTGTAATCCCAGCATTTTGGGAGGCCTAGGAGGGCAGATCACTTGAGGTCAGGAGTTCGTGACCAGCCTGGCCAACAGGAGGAAACTCCGCCTCTACTAAAAATACAAAAATTAGTCAGGCATGGTGGCGGGTGTCTGTCTCAGCTACTCAGGAGGCTTGAGGCAGGAGAATTGCTTCAACTCGGGAGGTGGAGGCTGCAGTGAGCTGAGATTGTGCCACAGCACTGGAGCCTGGGTGACAAAATGAGACTCTGTCTCAAAAAAAATGAATGATTTGTCAGAGAAAAGCCAGAAAGCCAGAGATAAGCTGAATAACAGTTGGAAGCTATTGAAGTTGAGGGAAGTGTAAGTGTAAAAAATGACTAGAATATTGTAACAGTAGAATTTCCCCAAGTTTTTGTATTTTAAAGGAGGCCCCAGTTGGCTGTTTAATCTACAAGTCATATACAGAGCCAGATAAAATTACTAATATGTTCCTCTGTGCAAGTCCACTTCTGGTCCTGGACAACTTGTCCCAGGGCTATAGGCATTAAGAGGACTATGGTAAAAGGATTAGGAAAAGCATTCTCTAGAACTATATTTAAAAATTAACAATATTTAGTCTTTGGAGGATGACTTTTCCCAGAAGGTCAAACGACTTTGCCAGCAGCACATGGAAACTGAATTATCAGGTCATCTGGTTCTCTCCTATTTTTCATCACCAGCTCAAGTCACTTCATTCCCCACCCTCAGAGAACAATGACTGCTGAGTCATTTAATATTTGAGGCAAAAAAAGGAACATGTTATAACCAGCAAATCTTTGAAATTCACTGGTGACAAGAATGGAAAAATACCATTCTGAATTCTGGAGGTAGAAGTATTTTTTGTGTCTTTCAGACAGGGTCTTGCTCTGTTGCCCAGGTTGGAATGCAATGGCATGATCATGGTTCACTGGAGCCTTGACCTCTCAGGCTCAAGCAATCCTCCTACTTCAGCCTCTGAAGTAGCCAGGACCACAGATGCACACCACTACACCTGGCTAATTTTAAAAATTTTTTTGTAGAGGCAGGGTTTCTCCATGTTGCCCAGGCTGGTCTTAAACTCTCGGGCTCAAGAGATCCTCCTGCCTCAGCCTACCAAAGTGTTGGGATTACAAGCGTGAGCCACTGTGCTTGGCCAGAAGTACTTTTTTTTTTTTTTTTTTTTTTTTTTTTTTTAAATGGAGTCTCGCTCTGTCACCCAGGCTGGGGTGCAGTGGTATGATCTTGGTTCACTGCAACTTCTGCCTCCAGGGTTCAAACGATTCTCCTGCCTCAGCCTCCCAAGTAGCTGGGACTACAGGCGCGTGCCACCACACCTGGCTAATTTTTTTGTATTTTTAGTAGAGACAGAGTTTCACCGTGTTAGCCAGGATGGTCTCAATCTCCTGACCTCATGATCCACCCAAAGTGCTGGGATTACAGGCATGAGCCACCACACCCTGACCAGAAGTATTTTTAGTAGGAGATACATTTCAGACAGACACATACATACATACACACACACACACACGTACACACACAGCTCATTGAATGGCAGTGCTACACATACACATTCATACACATCTCTGGGCCTCCATTTTCTCATCTGCAGAATAAAAATGTTATAACCAAGAACATTAAATGTCTCTGGGATCTAGATTGTGAAAAATCTGTACTCTTACTATGTCATATTAATGGTATGGAATTCGAGTGATGGCAAGCAATCAATAATCTGGAAAACCAATCAGTTCTTCTGTCTGACTTAATCAACAGCTTGTTTAATTGAATTGATTTGTCAAAATATTATACTGTCACTCTAGTAAGGGCAAAAATACCTTCAGAATTCAGTAAGACCAATTCTCACAAACAAGGTACATTTGTTACAGATTAGTCCAACAAGAAATATTTCTATTAAATCGGTAATGACATGTTAGACCAAAGTGGTCTGCCTCAGGCCTTCGTGATCACAACAGCAGCGTGCACCATCTGTTAGAATTCAGTTCTCCCCCAAACCTTTAGAATGTCCTGCAAAACATAATACAGGGAATGAAGGACGTATCAGTCATGACCCAGTATGGTACCGAAGATACAAGGGGCTCTTCCCAGTAGTGTGAAATTCCTACTGCAAAACTAAAACACGCGCCACCATCTCAACCAAGAAAAGGCTACCAAGGGTAACGCAGGGGCAGGCATTTCCTGGGGTGGAGACAGGGTCACAAGACATATTTTAGTGCATGAACTGGCCTGGTTCCCCTTCCCACCTCTCCTCCTTCCCTCTTTCTGTTCCAGCCACACTGGCCTTGGTATTTCTAAACACACCAGTCACACGGTCTTTAGACCTTCACAATGGCTGTTCTCTCTGCTTGGAATTTCTCCTAGACAAGCACGTGATTATTTTCTCACATCGAGTTTTACTCACATGTCACTCTCTCAGTGAGGACCATCTTGACCTCCCTGCTTAAGATGGAAATGCACACTCTGACCTCCCTTGTCCTCATCTCTATTTCCTTTTTTCCTATAACATTTACACGATTTTGCCATACTAAACAATTGACTTGTTTTATTTTTCTTTATTTATTTTGAGAGGGAGTCTCACTCCGTCACCCAGGCTGGAGTACAGTGGCACGATCTTGGCTCACTGCAACCTCTGCCCCCTGGGTTCAAGTGATTCTCCTGCCTCAGCCTACCGAGTTGCTGGGACTACAGGCAAACACCACCCTGCCTGGCTAATTTTTGTATTTTCAGGAGAGAGGGGGTTTTACCATGTTGGCCAGGCTGGTCTCGAACTCCTGACCTCAGGTGATCCGCCAGCATTGGCCTCCCAAAGTGCTGGGATTATAGATGAGAGCCACCTTGCACAGTTAACTTGTTTATGATATTTGTTTATAGCTTTATCTACCAACCAAAATGGGAGCCCCATGTGGGCAGCGGATTTCCTGGGGTGCATACAGGGTTCCAAGAAATGTTTGCTCACCAGTGCACCTCATATGCCTGCCTAGAGCAGAGGTAAAGTAAATATTTATTCAATATATCTATGAAAAGATAAATGAATAAAAAGTTTCTATTTATATCCTAGGAAGGATCTCTGGGTTATCACTAGGAAATAGTTCAACTTGGCCCAAATAAATGAATTGGTTAAACAATGTATTTATAGCACCTCCATTCTGACCTGGTCTCACATCCAGGTTGTCACTGGTCCTGTGACCCGGGCAGAAATGTATAACTCAATGTATTTATTTATGCTTGCTTTTAAGGAATTTTTCATGAGACCTCTGTTTTGGAATTTGGAGAGATTAAGGAATAGCTGAATTTCATGTAACGAATTTTTTAAAAAGCCATGAGGGGTTATGAGAGAAAGGGAAGGAGCCAGCAGATGGCACTCTGGCCTTCCTCTCTCCAATCTCAATGAACAAGTTTCGCATTTACGTTCTTCTGCATGAGTTATCACTGAAAAACAAAGAAAGAAAAACAAGTGTTCTACAAAAACTAAATCTCTATAAACCACCGAAATAGAGGCATTCCAGAGCTGTATTACTGCCATCTCTAACCAAATCAGGTGCTACAAATGTTGTACACGCTTCTACTCATGGGATATGTCCACTAATAATAATAACCATGTAGTTTTTTGGTTTGCTTAAGACTGAAGGGGCTCAAGGGCTCTACAGAAAAGCTCTTCTTTTGATGGACTCCACCAGATAGTGCTTAACTCAATAATCTCAGAGAAGCATTCAAGACTTAGTTTATTTATTATTATTTATTATTATTATTTTTGAGATGGAGTTTTGCTCTTTTTGCCCAGACTGGAATGCAATGGCATAATCTCGGCTCACTGCAGCCTCCACCTCCCGGGTTCAAGCAATTCTCCTGCCTTGGCCTCCCAAGTAACTGGGATTACAGGTATGTGTCAACATGCCTGGCTAATTTTTTTTTTTTTTTTTTTTTCAGTTGAGACGGTGTTTCACCGTGTTGGTCAGGCTGGTCTCGAGCTCCTGACCTTAGGTGATCCACCCACTTCGGCCTCCCAAAGTACTCAGATTACACCATGCCCGGCCTCAGGATTTATTTTAAATTAAAATAACAGGAGAGAATTATAGAATGACAATGACCAAGGATTCTAAAAGTCCACATAACCGTGAGCACAACTGTTCACAGAGCATCTAGAACCAATCTCAGGAAGAAACAATGAAAGCACTGACTTGGCACCAACACGAGACTAAAAATCCAAACCACAGGCTTCTCTTAAACATCAGCATGGCCTTGGAGTGGGTGGTGGAGGGATGAGAATTTGCAGCCTCCTAAAAAGACCTGTCTCCTTTCGTAAATTCTTCACCTCGCTTAATTCCTTAGTGCTGTGCTCATCAAAAAGTACAAATAAAATACATATTCAAGACATCCTAAGTATAAGAAAAATTATCCGACACAGAGCAGCAAAGGTCAGAACATGCATAGCCATAAATGAGTTTGGTGAGTTTTCATTTTCATTTCTTAAAAGGTTTCTAATCATATCTAATTCAAAATGACCATTTTGTCAAAGTGTGTTAGGAACAAAGGCTGGGCTTGAGTTTGTGCCCTCCTTTTTCATCAAAAGTGTTGTGCTTACTTAAAATTCTTTGCAAATCCTCAGATTGGTCCCAGAAATGCCCTATTTCCAGGGGGCCCCCCGAGTTCAGCCCTAGCTGGAGCTGAACCAGAAATACCAGCAAAACATCTGGCCCCACCATCAGACCTGCTCCGACGGTCATGAAAATTTGGAACAAACCAGACCCCCTCACTTAGATGACTGTGACATACTTTCAAAAATGGTAAAAGTCAGGCCCTGGATGAAGTAACTGAGTTTGTAGGCTACTTCTGAAATAAACACACTGACTTCATTCAGAGTTCCTGCTATCTTGGGAGGGAACGGTAGATGTCACTGCTCCCATGAAATGCCATACTGGGAATCTGTGTGAAGGGAAAGAAAGTCTCAGTATTTCTTGTTTTCTAAGTGTCTTAATTTTTGCACATGGGTTCAGCACTTCACAACCAATAAGGCCCAAGGATTTTTAGCCAATAATTTTCTTAAAAACTAAATCCATGTAAATGATTAGTATTACTCTTATTGTGAGCATAAGCATTACATTCTACCTTCCTTCTATGACAAACTGGGCAAAAAATCCCTGGCGTGGACATGACACAGGGACATTCAGCCTGTACACACAGGCACAGCCATCCCAGTTGTTGCCACACCAAAATGCTTCCTTGCTAGTTCATAAACAGCCATTGTTACAAGCCCCCAAATGTGTCCTATCACATCAACTGCCGCAAACTCTCACTAGGATCCTACAATTAAAGGAGTTACAAATCTGTTCTGATAGGGCAACAGTGGGCAACCTCCCTGACCAGCTGTTGCCATGCCATACAGCTGTTATTTTTTATTTTTATTTATTTATTTATTTTTGAGATGGAGTCTCACTCCATCGCCCAGGCTGGAATGCAGTTGCACCATCTTGGCTCACTGCAACCTCCACTCCTGGGTTCAAGTGATTCTCCTGCCTCAGCCTCCCGAGTAGCTGGGATTACAGGTGTGTGCCACCATGCCTGGCTTATCTTTTATATTGTTGGTAAAGATGGGGTTTCACCATGTTGGCCAGGCTGGTCTCAAACTCCTGACCTCAAATGACACTCCTGCCTCAGCCTCCCAAAGTGCTGGGATTACAGGCATGAGCCACTGCACCCAGCCACAGTTGTTAAATATTTTTAAGAGTATCCCTGTGTAAGGTACAAATGGATGCAGAAGTAGAGATCTTTTGTTTTTAATCCAATACAGGCAGCAATGCTTGTTTTCAAATCAGAACCGGGATGTGCTACACCTGTTTTAAAAAATGAATTTGAAACCCAGTCATGGAAACTTTAACTCGGGTCCCTTTTGGAAGAATTTATACTTCTATAAAAATTCACCTTTCCCACACCGCTCCCCCCACCAGTTGTGTAGGGGTAAATTTAAATAAGAATTTTTTTTTTCAGATACATGAAGTAAACTGGGAATGTTCTGTAGCCAGTGGAAAGAATCAGCACAAGTTGAATCTGTAGAATAATCTTTAATAAATACAAATAAATCAAGAATTAGAGAACTTAAACAACAAGTAGCTAGCATACACTGATCAGATACTATGCAATCTAAAACTCAGTAGTTTACATGCATTATCTCATTAAAAATTCAGTTATGTGAATAACTTCTACAGGGTCATCCTGCTAATTCTTGGCCATAGATACTCTGATCTGACTCCAGAGATGGCTCTTCCAGCCATTCCATTATATTTCTTTGCAAGTAGCCTAAAATAGATCAAAGAATAGCTTCGCACTCCATATTCCACAGCAATTGCACTCACAAGAGTGGCTCTGAAAGTTTGATGTGTATTGTTGAAAACACATCAATAATGCTAAACACATTTCTAGCAGTAGAAATTTTTACCAAAGTGCTTTTGTTTGCAGAATAGTTCACATTATAGAAAGAAGTAGGAAAAATAGTCAAGAAACAGGAATTTTTGAGCCCAGAAAAATTAACACAGATTCCCAACATGACTTTCTGGCATCACGAAATGGAACAGTACCAATCTTTCAAAGAGCAAAGACAAAGCCACTAACAGATTCTGAAAGCTACCAGCCAAGCTCTGTGGTTCTACAGTGACTGTGATTTCCAGTTATGCACAATTCTATTCCACATACTCTTAAAAATCAAAGGCATGAGAAATCACCTACTCCACGTCCCGAGCTTAACAAATGAGAAAACCAAGGTCAAAGAGGTTAAAGACTTGCTTTTCTGAGTTGAGTCTCTGCAACTCCAAGTCTAAATTCTACCAAGGCGCAGGCCCCTTATAAGGAAAGCAGTACCAGGGGCCTCCTCCGTATCAATGGTCAGGCTTTATGTTACAGGACCTGTCGCCAAAGGCCACAGGTGTAGGAACCAGGAATGAGTTTTGAACACACTTCTCCCACACGTGGCACGCTGCTTGCATGAGGCCAGGTGATTATCTGCAGAGGTGGGATCCTCTATTCCCTTACTACCTTTATGTGCTTTCTCACAAACCCACAAGGCAGAGAAACTTAAACCAGTGTTCAAAGGCAAAAAGTCTAACACGTTTGATCTGAGGTCATATATCATAATTAACTATTGCCAGGGCTCTCACTTCCAATTTCAGAATCCAAGTCTTCTTTTAATCTGGTGATTTTTAAATGTTTTATGGGCAGAAGAGGGAATTCCAGGTTTTACTTTTTTATTTATTCTGATTTTATGTTTAAGTCTGATAAACTTAACAAATAGTTGTTCGATATATGACAGGGTTGCCCTTGCAGATCTGTGGTGCGGGCAAAAACGTTCTGTAAATGACCCTGGAATAATTCCTTATCCAAATAGAAAACCGAAAATTAGATTTCTCCTTCGTATTATAAACAAAAATAAGCTAAAATTTTTTTAAAATGTTAGCAGTAAATACAAAAGAATATTTCTTACAAGATGAGAAATGGAAAACATAAAGGAAAAAATGGTTCAAGTTGACATCACAACTTGGTATACATCTTCATCAAAGTGCAGTGGAAAACCAACTCATAGACAGGGAGTAGATATCTGCAAACATAAAACTGACAAAGGATCACAGTGAGTATATATATCTTCTACAAATCAATATAAAAAGCAAAAAACACAATATATACCAAAAGATATCAAGTCAAGGTATAAAAGCAGAAGAGGATCAGACTGACAAAATAGTCAAAGTCAAATATTTCCAAGTGTTCATAAAACGTGGGGGAATGAGAACTCAGATGCTGCTGGTTGAGATGTAAAAATGGCATAATGATTTTGGAGAATTGCAATAGTGAGAAAAGGTAAAAGTATGCACACCCTACAACTAAGCTATTCCACTCCAAGGGTGGCCTTAAGCAGAACCTCCCCATTGATCCACTGAGTTCCAGGTGTGCCTGAGATATCAATCTATTCAGCTGTATGAACACCTGAGGCCTGGAGGATTTGGGCCTGTTGGTACAGCTGTGAACAGCCTGAAAATATTATTTTCTACATATGTCATAATTCAAAAAGATTGAGAAAGCACTGCCCTAGAGAAACGTCTGCACATTTGTACCAGAACTAATGTGTCTGCATATTTATAATATCATTGTTGGTAATGGGGAGGAAAAAAAAAAAGAAACTACCTAAATAAATATTTGTCAACAGAAAATGTGATAAGTGAATTGTGTTGCATTCACACCACGGAATACTCTACTGCATGAAAATGAATGAACTGCCCCATGTGTAACATTACAGATAAATTACAACCATCAGGTTTAGCAGCAAGAGAGGTGTCAGCAGCACACTATAGTATTCCGCTATTTATATAAATCTGAACCCTGTAAATACATCTTACAGGAAAACATGTAAGAATACTCAGTACTATACATTACTTAAAGAGATACACGTATATCATAAAAGTATTTTAAAATTCACAGAACTGGTTTAAGAAATTTAAGGTAGTGGTTTCTGCAAGTAGGGAAAGAGAGTGCTACACAAAGGGCAGCAACTCTATTGGCAATAAAAATGAACCCAGCTCATTAAGCTGGGTGATAGGTATGTAATGCTTTACTTGATTATTCTTTGAGCCTTTCTGTATATCTTAAAAGTTGGATGATACATTTTTAAAAATAGAACCAGTCAAGCTATTTACTCATAAATGATTAAATAAAGAACGGGGAATTATGAACTTCAAAGACTAGTTTCCTAGACAATGGAAATGTCCAAGCCTGATGTCACATATACAATGACCATAAGCTTCTAAACCTACTTACTGAGCACCCTTCTTCCTGTTTTCCATCCTCCTCTTTCTTTACTCCTCTGTTTCTCTTACCCTTTACTGCTCTCCTTCAAATCAACTTACTGCATAGCCCTCCTCCTCCAAGTCTGTTTCCAACATCAACAGCAAAAATAATACTAACAGTCATGGAGGTCTTCCCATGAGCAAAGCTCCATGCTCAGTGCTTCAGATGCTATCTCATTTAATCTAAACAGCAATTCTACAAAGTAGCTGCCCCAATGGTGTCTATGCATACACGAGGAAGCAGGAATTTACAAAGGTTGAGAAACTTGACTGAAGGCATGCAGATAAGAAATGGTAGATGCATGATCCCTATACTCATATTCTGAGTCCAAAAGTCATACTCTGATCAACTACCACTCCACTTTCCATAATGCGTATGCAATATATTATACATATTTCACATTTACTTAAAAGCATTTAAGTTCCTCGATCTTAACGATGAGACAGGTTGAGGGGAAATATTCATTAAGTTACTTACAGATTTGGGGTCTGTAATAATTACAGACACATTAATGCTACTGTATTTGATGCTAACAACAAATCTAGGAGGTAGAGTCCTTTATTGTAACCAACTTTCAGACAATGAAACTGAGACTTAGAAAGACAAATAAATATAATTCAGAGTTATACAGTTGGAGAGTGGCAGAACTAGCACTCAAACCCAGGTCTTCTGCCTAATCCCTGGATTCTTAACTATGACATTCTATTTATCGCCTCTACAGATTCATCCCACACCCCAACCCCCGCCAGCTTCTAAGGTCTATGGGCAAGAAAATCATTCTTCACCTTTGTTCAAAGACAGTTACATAAAGAGTGGCATGCAGTTTCTAATCTCAATCAATTATCATGCCATTGATAACTATTCTAAAATTGTTATACGTATACATACACACACACATGTACCTGCATGTATATACATTTCTCCCCATTCTAGAGCTGTGTTTTCTCTTCAACACACTTAGATTGGCTTAAGACTGACTATAGTCACCACCTTGAGTATATTTTAATACAATCTAAAAACCTCATTACTCACAGGGCAGATATCAACCCTGTCCTGCTACGCTCCCAAGTGGAAACACTGGAAATGTGGCATTGGCAGGAAGAGCTGTTCACTTTCAAACAGGGACATGACAGTCCCTCCTCCTGTAACTTGAAGGGACACCTCTTCTCAAATGTAGCAATGCTTCTCTGAAAACTTAGTCTTAAGGGCCCAATAGTATTCAGAAAGACATCCTTTTCTTTCTCCCATCCATTTCAAATCTAGACATCTACCAAGGAGCTTTTGATAGTTTGTCATTGAACTATCAGACTAGTATTTTATCTTCACCAAAAAATATAGGTCTGGAAGGAGGTTTTTTTTTTTTTTTTTTTTTTTTTTGGACTATGTTTGGTTTGTCCTATTAAACCTGTCCAGAGTAATATTCAACATGTAAATGTCTCAAAACAATCAATTATTTTAGAAATACTAATTTCTAAAGTCAGAAAAGACCATATTATGGGCCCTAAAAGCAAATTTGTTGGCACACTTAAAATGTTCAAAACATCAAGTTTTGGGTATGCTACATATAAAAAAAATCAAGAGCTAATATAGTCAATTCTTCCCAAACCAGTAAAACATATTTAATTATAAGTGAAAAAATGTCAATCTGTTTACAAATTTTCAAACAGACCCCTTCACTGCCTGTGTAATACAGCTCAGAAATATCCCAAATGTAAGTATCAAGTTGTAGAACCACACAGCTGATGAAAAAGCAAGCTGGAAACGTCTGGAAAGCACATCCTTACTTCTATTTCCTGCTTCAAAACTCTAAAAATAGACAGACTTTGAGAGTTAAGAGAATACCTTTCTTGAAAATTTAATAACCATTTGTAAGTTAAAGCAGAAAGCCCCTGGAGAAACACATTCATCCATCAAAATAAATAAATAAATAAATCCAGTGCTCCATGCAGTTGACGTTGCCATTAAACCATTGTTTGCCTAAGGCATATGATTAAAAAAAAAAATTAAGCCACATTTTTGTGTGTGATAAAAAGTAATTTTTAAGGCAGATTTCCTGGATGCATTAATAAGACATAACATTTACATTATGTTTCACATGCAGTCAAGCCCATTACTTATAAAAGAGGAAGGAAGCAGTTCTGCAGGTGACGTGAAACGGCAGCTAATCTGGAAAAGACTGTATTAGTTTGCATTGCATCCTTTAGTTTCTATTTAAATGTGCACATTCAACTTTCAGCGATTTTACAGTCATCAAACACAACGATGATGTGCCCCACGGAATCCCACCAGAAGGACTCCACATTGCCCTGGGTTCATATGCAGATGTACACTCATCAGTTCCTCAGAATTCGTTAGAATTAATATGCGTTCAGGGGCTTTCTCTCTCTAAACATCGTATCTTCTATGGCTCAGCCTTTCTCTAAAACAGTGTGCTTAAGAGTTGCCTTTCCAGTAGCTGAGATGACAACAGAAAAGGACTTCAGTCCTTCTTCAGGCTGGGCTCCAGTCTGTGAAAATTTAACAAATAAGGTGAACAAGCAATGAGGAATGAGGAATATCACCAGATTCATTAAAAAAAAAAAAAAACCCTGTCATTAAAACAATTTTTTTTTTTTCTGAGACAGGGTCTCACTCTGTTGCATAGGCTGGAGTACAGCGGCATGATCATGGCTCACTGCAGCCTCCAACTCCTGGGCTCAAGCAATCCTTGTACCTCAGCTTGCCAAGTAGCTGGGACCATAGGTGTGCACCACTGCACCCCATTAATTTTTTAGTTTTTGTATAGATGGGGTCTCACTATGTTGCTCAGGCCGGTCTCAAGCTCCTGGGCTCAAGTGATCCTTCTACTTTAGCGTGCCAAGTAGCTGGGAGCACAGCCACACATCACTACATTTCACTAGCTTAAAAAAAAAAAAAAAAAATGTGTGTACAGACAGAGTCTCACTGTGTTGCCCAGGCTGAATTTGAACTCCTGGGCTCAAGTCATCCTCCAGGATCGCCTCCCAAAGTGCTGAGGTTACGGGCATGAGCCACTGTGCCCAGCTAAAACAGCCTTTTTGAAGCTCCTTCTTAATGGCTAATAAAAGGGCTTATCAGTCCATGGACTCATTTACATGTTTGGGCTTTAGGTTTTAGCATTTGTGTTAAACTGTTCTTTTACAGTTCCTCTGACTAGAAAGATGCAACTAATATTTGTAGGTTTCTAAAATTCAGGGTTTAAATAGAACCTTGAGATTTTTTAAAAGCTGCACATACAAAGCATACATACATCATCAACTTATACTATGCAGAATTCTACATCAACACTGTTAATTTGCTCTCCTTTTTGCTAGTACAATGATAACTCCTTTTTCTTTTTTTCTTTTTTTTTTTTTTTTTGAGACGGAGTCTCGCTCTGTCGCCCAGGCTGGAGTGCAGTGGCCGGATCTTAGCTCACTGCAAGCTCCGCCTCCCGGGTTCCCGCCATTCTCCTGCCTCAGCCTCCCAAGCAGCTGGGACTACAGGCGCCCGCCACCTCGCCCGGCTAGTTTTTTCTATTTTTTAGTAGAGACGGGGTTTCACCGTGTTAGCCAGGATGGTCTCGATCTCCTGACCTCGTGATCCCCCCGTCTCGGCCTCCCAAAGTGCTGGGATTACAGGCTTGAGCCACCGCGCCCGGCCAGATAACTCCTTTTTCATAACAATGATTTTTATTTCTTTGTAAACTATTTTTTTTAAATGACAAATAGAAACTGTATATATAGTATACAATATGACGCTTTGAATAATGGTTAAGTAACAAATGAAGCTAAAGTTTTGCTATGCGATGTGCAACATGCAACATACTCCTTTTTCATAACAATGATTTTTATTTCTTTGTAAACTATTTTTTTAAATGACAAATAGAAACTGTATATATAGTATACAATATGACGCTTTGAATAATGGTTAAGTAACAAATGAAGCTAAAGTTTTGCTATGCGATGTGCAACATGATACATCATGCCCATTAGAATGTACATGTTAAATATATTTGAAAAGAAAGAACAAAAAAGAGTCAAAAGGTAAACGAATGTGTGCAAACAATTTTCTAAGCTTTACAGTACTGCCGGTGTTTACATTATAGATTTAAGTGACACGTGATTTCTATATGTTACAAAGTTTAACATATTTTGTAACACTCTAGTAATGCTTATTAGCTAAGATGCACAGTTGCCTCCCCGCCCCACCTTATCCATAAAGGATGCCATCAAAGACCTCCAGTGGGTGCCTGAAACCATGGATAGTTCCGATACACTGTTTCTTCCTATACATACACACCTATGATACAGTTTAATTTCTAAGTCAGACACAGTAAGAGATTAACAATAGCTAAAAATAAAATAGAACAATTATTGGCTGGGTGCAGTGGCTCATGCCTGTAATCCCAGCATTTTTGGAGGCTGAGGCAGGCAGATCACCTGAGGTCAAGAGTTCAAGAGCAGCTTGGCCAACATGGTGAAACCCTGTGTCTACCAAAAATACAAAAATTAGCCAGCTATGGTGGCTCATGCATGTAGTCTGAGCTAATGGGGAGGCTGAGGCAGGAGAATCACTTGAACCCGGGAGGCGGAGGTTGCAGTAAGCTGAGATCACACCACTGCACTCCAGCCTGGGCAACAGAGTGAGACTCTGTCTCTAAATAAATAAATAAATAATAAAAGAATTATAACAATATACTGTAATAAATGTTATGTGAATGTGGTCTCTCCCTCTCTCTCTAAATATTTTATTGTACTGTACTCACCTGTTTTCAGACCAGAGTTGACCTCAATTAACTGAAACCTTGAAAAAACCATAGACAATGGGGAACTACAGCACCAATCCCTGCCCCACAGTGGACTCAGAACTTTGGCTTAATGCTTTCACTGGCATGTCTTACTTCGCCTTCCAACGAAAAATGGAATCCGGCATCACCCGGCCCACTTTGCTTGCCAAGCTGCAGTGCAGAAGGCATCATTCCTGCCCCAAGCAGCATGCTTTTTGGAGAGGACTGGAGCACACTGGTTCATTCATGCGAGAATCTGCATGTGCCCCTCTCTGGAATTTAAGGGAAGTACATGGATGCAGCCTGTGTCTTGCTCCTACATTTCCTTAGACACGTCTGAAAGCCAGAGAGTGGCTGGCTGGAGCAGCTGGTCCCATCAGGGAAAAGAAGGAACATGCACAGCATGAGGGGAACGGGAGAGAAAGAAGGGGCTGCACCGTGCTTCCATTTCTGGGGTTCCATGTGACACAATACACAGGTGGGAGGATGAGGTGGATGCAGCAGGGATGTCCAGGCAGCGGCCCAAGCGAGTGGATGCCCTGTCTGGAAAGAGGAAGTCCGGGGAGAGGACTGCCTTCAGGAGACAAAGGAGACACGGCTGTCCGTCTCTAAGAATCCTCATGGATGGTGGCCGTGAGCAGTGGCTCACGCCTGTAGTCCCAACACTTTGGGAAGCTGAGGCGGGTGAATCACCTGAGGATGGAGTTTAAGACCAGCCTGGCCAACATAGCAAAACCCCGTCTCTGCTAAAAATGCAAAAATTAGCTGGGCGGGCATGGTGGTGCGTGCCTGTAGTTCCAGCTACTCAGGAGGCTGAGGCATGAGAATCACTTGAATCCAAGAGGTGGAGATTGCAGTGAGCTAAGATCGCACCACTGCACTCTACCCTGGGTGACAGAGCAGGACTTCATCTCAAAACAAATCAAAACAATTCTCATAGATGGAGAAGGCCTGGGGAGACTGAAAACCAGATTCTGTCTCCCTGGACCCACCCCACAGAGGTCAGCATCAATAGAGGTGCAAATCAGAGCAAGAACAGAGATGCCTTCCTGCCTCTGGGGAGTTGCAGAAACTCTTTGCCTCCTTGACTTCTGTCTGCTCTAAATCACTGGAGGAGTTAGGTTTTGATAAGGAGCAGGGAACAGTGAAACATCACCCTCTTCTCTCCACTCCAAGAAGCTGGAATAGAAGAAAGAATTGAAGACCAGGCCAAGCCCCCATCCAATTCTGAGACTCAGAAGTGTGGCTTGGAGGTCGTGGAGATCAGATCTCATTCATATTTGTGATTGGAATTTTAAGCTGCATAGGACTTCGTTGTTTAAATCCAAAATGACTGGTACATTAAACAATACACCAAATGTTAAGAAAACATGCTCACCCAGCGGAAAAGAAAAAGCTGTCATGGCACAGTTAGACACATTGAATGGAAATATAAAATGGTAAAATTCACAGATTTTTGACTCTTCAACAAACTAGTCAAGCACATTCTCTATGCATATATAGACAATAATAACAGCTACCATTTACGAGCGCTCACTCTGCTAATTGCTGCACTTAGTACTTTATAAATCCCATTCAATTCTCACAATAACTATATGAGGTAGTTATTGGTGTCCCCATTATATGGATGAGAAAATTGAGGTTAGCAATGGGATGTGAGCTTCCCAATAGTGCAGAGGTAGTAAGTTAATGCTCAAGTGTGTCTGATTCAAAGGATCATGCTTCTAACCACTGGATCGATAACTGTCATGTTAATAACATATACTGAAAGGAAAGTCCAGGAAATTTCTATTCAATGATACATATCTTAAGAACTTTAAAAAAAAAAAAACCCTCAAAAACAAAAAACACTTGACATCTATAAATGTATAAAAATTAGAGAGTTTAGAATATAGAGTCTTGGGCATGAAAGCCAGATCTTCCCCCCACCCCCCCCCCGGTAAAGTGTAAGGAATCCAGCAAGAAGTGAAGCATTTTACCACTAGTAGGAACTCATTAAATATTTGTGGCATCAAAATGAAATGAAGCCTACTCTTGAAATTGACTCTATTCAGGAAGTACAGTATGGAATGCATGTGTGATCAGAAGCAATAACATGTATATTATTCATTTACTCAAGTACTTTTGAATGTTTACTGTGTTCTAGGCTGTTTGTCGGGGCGCCACCACGTTCTGAATGTATAACGGTAAACAAAACAGGCAGTATACTTGCCCTCGTAGAGCTTAACACGTACAAATCTATCATGCCATAGTTTTATTATTTCACTAAATCCAGAGGTTACATGATTTGCCTGAGGCCACACAAAAAGCAGAGCAAAAATTACAAAGCAGGAAATTTCAATCCTATGACAGATTTAACTTTGAAGAAACTAAATTTTAGAAGAAAAACTATCACTTTCAAGAAAGAAAATAAGAACAATTGTCAATTAGAGCAAGATTTCTTTATCCCACTGACATTTCAAATAGCCTGGTTAACAAAGGCACAATTCACATCTACAAATAATGTTAGGTCCACCTATTCTGCTTAGTAATGGGTGTTTAGTGGTGATGTGCCATTTCATGCTATACTTTGTTGGTTAATGCGTAATCAATATGTTTCATTATAAGGTCAGTCATGAAAAGCATAAATAACACTTTATACAAAAGTTTACATGCAGTGGCTGCAAACACACCATAGCAACAGGGAGAGATTGATGAAAAAGGTTTGGTTTCTATAGCAACTATCACAGGGACCATCTGTAAGCTGAATTGCAGCAACGGAAGCAAAATGAACACTTTAAAAGTCTGCAGTAGGTCTCTTTGTCTATTTAAACATAATGTTAAAATTAAACGTTTCTTCTTCTGTAAGGATAAGCTTCCTCTTTTATTTGCCATTTTGCAATCTGATTGCTTTTTTGTTTGAAAGAGCCTGTTTTTATTGAAGCTTATAAATCCAACCTTTACAAAAATGACTGTATTTTCCTACTGAAACTTCCATGCACAAATGAACAAGCACAAACACAATTGGCAAAAGCAGAGAAACGTGGATTGTGAAAAATTTTAGTATATTTCAAAAGACAGACTCTACAAAATGCTATTATAAGAACTACGGTTCTTTATTTAGTATCTTTTTTTTTTCTATTCCAGCAATCTGGTTTTCATAATAGTCATCACTAGCAAAAAGCAGAGAGAAATTACAACACAATTACTTGTTCATTCTTCATTACCATATATGTAATTGTGTTGTTCACTCTACAGCCTCTGCTAAAATAATCAACGTTCACTCTCCCCATTATGTTTCTCTATGTATATACACACATACATATGTATGTATATGTGGGTGTTTATTTATTCATGTTTCCCCCTCGTTAAGTCATCTTTTTTTTGAAGGTACTCATAAATGTAATGTAGAAAAATAGAGCATTTTAATCTTGAATAAAATTGCTACCTCTATAAGGAGAGCTTTTCTGCTCTCATTCATGGTGTGTTACCCAAAGGATACATGTAGGACAAGAGAAAGCCGTAAATATCAAACAAGGAAAAGTGACTAATACCAGCCAAGGTACAAAACCCTTTTTCAGATAGAGGGGTCACATTTCACAGCATCCATGCTAACCTGCCTGGCTTATAAAGTTGGCACTCTCCAACCACAGCTTGGCTGGTATTTAACTACTCTGTGATATCATTGTGCTATAATTTCTACTCTCCAAGCATCTGCCTGTATCTACTTCAAGCTGGCTGACCAGAATACAGAAGAAAGAACAAAATTTTCACTGAGAATTGGATCTACATGCTGTAGCATATTCTGTGTCTCTTTTGTACCCATGAGATTCTGCAGAATATTGCAGAAACCTGCTTCAGAGCCCTGTAGTCTGATCTTTTCAAAGAGTGAGTGACAGAAGCTTAAAGCATCAATCAAGGAAAATGATCAGTGATGGCTCGGTTAATGGGGACTCTGTTAACAGCTTTCCCAGTGATGAAAATCCAGGCTTGTTTAACAACAGAGATAATAGGAAGCTGACTGAATTATACAGTGTCAGTCTATATGTCAAGAAAGGGAATTTCAACATAAAAACGTCACAGATTACAAAGTACGTGCTTCCTGAAACAAAGACAGAAAGGCAAAGAACTTGCTGTTTCCTGAAGTTACAGCATTCCAGATGGATCTTACTCTCCAGCCACAACACAGAATAGATAAACATCCCAAAATAGGACCTGAGAATGGTTCTGGAACTATAGACACTGGCTCAATCTTCTCAATTCATTCCACTGGGCGGCCATTGACTGAGAAATTACTCTGTTCCAGGAACGATGCTAAAGCCTTAATCTATATAATCTCTAATTTGCTTAAGCCCTTAAAGATTGTGTATTATTATCCTCACTTTACAGATGAGAATGCAAAGTTTTTAAAGGAGTTAAAAAAAAAAAACAAACTTGAGGTAAATAGGACAGCTGATACTTACTTACACCCAGGATATTTTTGACCCCAAAATCCCATGGTCTGGCCCTTATAATATACGGTGGCTCATTTGAGAGTTAAAGAAACCAAGGCCCAGAGAAGATCAGTGTATGTACTCAAACATAGCCAGAGAAGAAACCAGAAATTCGATCTGTGTAACCGAGGATCCTCGTCATCCAAATCATGCGAGATAACCTTCACAGTTCTGCTTGACACCACCCAAGGGAAAGTCAATAAGGTTATCTCCAGCAATACTGTGACGGCTTCCAAATTCACCTCTTTTTGTGTGTTGTCAGCCAACTTTTTCACTGACTTCCTTCATCAAATAAAGTCAATTCCATTTTAAGGTTCCAAAGCCTGTACTCTTCCCTCTCTAATCAAACTACCATCAAAATAGCGAACTGTCTATTATACTGCGCTGGTAAAGGGCACTTTCATAAAAATTAGAATCTTACTCAGTTTTTTCTTGGCTACGTAACGAAAGATTTTATCACTTGTTGAAGAAATTATGAGAATTAAAGATGAGAAGGTAGAGAACAGGGATCATTGAAATTCCACCTGTTCTATAGCGTTTGGCTCTCAAATTGTACAAGATGTTTTAACAATGTCAGGGAGAGATTTGTTAAAGGACATGAAACTACAGCTAGATGGGAGGAATACATTCTAGTGTTCCAGAAGACTGTAGGATGACTACAATTAGTAATAATGTGTTATACATTTTAAAATAGCTGTGAAGAGGAGATATTGAATATTCCCTACATCAAAAAATTAGTGTTCAAGAAAACGGATATGCCATCACCCTAATCTGATCTTTTCTATATTTTATGTATTGAAACATCACTGTGTACCTTATAAATATGTAAAATTATTATGTATCAATTAAAAACAACACATAGAAAATGATAGTGGGCCGGGTGTGGTGGCTCAGGCTTGCAATCCCAGCACTTTAGAAGGCCAAGGTAGGCAGATCACCTGAGGTCTGGAGTTCCAGACCAGCCTGTCCCACATGGTGAAACCCCGTCTCTACTAAAAATACAAAAATTAGCTGGGCCTGGTGGCGCATGCCTGTAATCCCAGCTACTTGGGAGGCTGAGACAGGGGAACTGCTTGAGCCCAAGAGATACAGGTTGCAGTGAGTCGAGATCGTGCCACTGCACTCCAGCCTGGCTGACAGAGTGAGACTATGTCTGGAAAAAAAAAAAAACCAGAAAAGAAAAAAGAAAAAGAAGATGATACTGGACCCTGTTATAAGGCAGGTTGGTGAGAAATCAGTCGGGACTACTGTTTTGAAAATTCTAATGAACAACCAACCACAGTGGCTAGAAAATGATAGTGCTCACTATACTTCCATTGAATGAATAAAATAGTAATGCATAGATAAAATGTTCCAAGTAGTAAGTTATTAAGTAATACACAAACACATAACCCTCCCAGAGGGGCATTAAAATGATCACCCAATAGATTTAATTGGGCCATAAAATGGAAGCCAATGAACATTAGCCCTATTATACTACTGAAATCAAATTCTTACCCCACATACAGAGTTGGTATAGAATGGAGGTAAATTTCAACACAAAAAATAAATGCAGTGCAAAGACCTGTTTCTAGACACTAAGGCATTCCAGATGGAGCTTCCTTCAGATATGTGGGCATTAGAAAATAACTTATAAATGGCAATTACTCATTTCCCTATCTCTTAAATTTTTCTTACTTAAGAAATGGGGGCAAGTGCCTGCTACTTGGCAACTATAAAATTATTATAAAAGTGAATAAATTTGATAAAGTTACAAGTTTCTTAGAAAAATCTGGTATAAGAATACTAAGTGCTTCAATTTTGTAAGCAGTACTTTTTCCAGGGGAAAAAGATAGACTAATTCCTCTAAGTAGATAAAATAATAAACAATCCAATTGTATAGAAAACATTCCTAATAGTAATGAACAAAATGGATCACTTTTACCTGAAGTTTTAAGTTGTATTATTTTAGAATGTTTATTTTTTATAAAAAATTTATTGTATTTATGCTCATTCTTATGCACTAATTCAATCAAATTCCCCTTTCCCTTCATGAATGGAAAGGAGACATATTCCAATTCCAATTTCAGGTAAATCATATGATATACCAAAAATTATACCAAGCAGAAAGAGTTTTAAATTGGTACAATATATGGATTACAGAAGTCAAAATATCCTCAATTCATTCACCATTGCAACAATGAAGATTGTCAACACAAAAAATTTTTTAAAAGTATAATTAATTTAATACCTACAAAAAGATGTCTACATTAATGGCACAAATGCAAATGATCACCCTAAGAGCTTTTCAATTTTTGTCACGAATTTAGTATTTTTAAACAATGTTGGAACTTTTTAGTAATTTTTAGAAACAATGTTTTAAAATGTCTGCCATTCAAGGATGTCTGTCTGATTTTCAAAAACAAAAACTAAATGAAGTGTTTGATTTGAGAAGCCACTATTATCTTACTTGATTCTTTTTTGCTTATCTTTGTTTACAACAATACAGACACACACACACACACACACACACACACACACACACACACACAGAGTTTCACATACAACGCATTGCAAACTCTATAGGTTGCTTCTACCTTCAAATGCATACAGATCCCAACCACTTCTTCCCGATTCTCCACCAAGGTCCTAGACCAAGCTACCATCACATGTCACCTGAACTATCCATCCTGTAACAGCCTCCTCTCTGGTCTTCCTCCCTCAAAATCTCTTCTCCATACAGAAGACAAAGTGATTTTCTTACAGTATATATCAAGTCAGATGATAACCCTAATCAAAGTCCATCAAAGCCATTCTATTTCATTTAGAATTAAACTGAACATCTGGTATACCCTATAAGATCTGACATTATCCAAACCCTTGTCCCTTGACAATCCCTTTCTTCTCCATCAGTGCACTCCAACCATGCTAGCCTTCTGGCTCTCTCTCAAGCCTACTAAGCAACACTTCTTCCCAGGGCTTTTGCTCATGGAGTTCCACCTGCCCCATGTCATCTCAGGGAGCTTTATTCAGAACTTTTGCTCAGAAGCCTTCTCTGGTCACCCTACCTTCAAAATATCAGCCCAATGTCCTCTCACCTTTCTCTGATTTCTTCCTAGAAGTTGGCATTACCTGATATTTTACAAAATATTAATTTGTTTATTGTATGTCTACTAGAAATATAAGCTAAGCTCACTGACAGAAGGGACTTGGTATATGCTCGGTTGCAATTTCTAGAACCTTGAGCAATGCCTGTGCATAGTAGGTTCCCAGTAAATATTTGTACTGATTATTTAATTTAGACTAATTTTCAAAGACCTGGATGGTACCTTCACAGTTTTAATGCGCCTACCATGCTTTTTTGCTAGTACTTTTCTCAGCTGACCCGTATCAACATACTTATTAGCACCTATGAGTTGCAAGGTGCTAACTCAGACATTAGGAGAATCACGAATGCATCTAACTTTACTTCTAGGGAGACTGAAAAAAGATAAATTTAAATGAGACATTATCCAACAATGCAAAACAATCTAAGTTGAATGCCATGCTATATTAATGAATGTATTTTAATATTTGTAATATTTACATTTATATTTGGAATAGAAGTAAATTGATGCAAACTAGAGTGGTCATGCAACGCATCAGGGAGAATGGAAGGTGGATCTTGAAAGCAAGGTTAGAACTTTGACATATACAGGGAAGGAAAGTAGTCATGCTGGGTGGAGGAAATGAAAGCATGGAAGTAAAGGTGTGGGCATACATTATTGGAGCATGAGTAGAAAACCAATTTTGCCAAAACCCAGCTTTACTTTCCAAGAGGGTTGGAAAATGAATCTGCAAGAACAAAATAAGATTGTATTGAACAGAGGTTTCAATGTCAGGCTATTTTCCAGTAGACAATGGGGAGTCATTTAACATTTTTCATCAATGTCATATCATAAATGTTATGCTTCAGAGCAATGACTCCAGTGGCAGAACATGGAAAGGACCAGAACAAGAGATGCCCAAAAAAGTAGGACCAACCAGGAAGCTTTGCAGAGTGTAGCATGATGAAGATTGATGGCTGCTAGCCCCAAGAATCCTCCTATGAGCTTTACATATACCCCCAGGTAGCCCCTGTATGAGCTTTACATATATTAACTACTATACGAAATATAGGGTACTGCTGGGAACATATGAGCCTTATATGTATTATATATTAATTATTAACATATATTATTGCATATATTAACTCAAATATTAATTCAATTGAGTTAATATATGCAATATAGTAACATAATATATATGTAATATATTGACATATATTATGTCATGTGAATATATTACATGTCAATTATATATGCTAATACAGTGCATAATTAACATTTATCATTTCTGTATATTTTCTGTATTGTATTACATAAATTTATATTGTTACTAATTAACATAAAATATACAAAATATATAAATAAATGTTAATTATAATTAATTTATTGATTATAATGTAATTGACTATATATTATTAACAATTAATATGTATTCCTATATAATTTATAAAATATATAAATAACATGTTAATATAGGCAAAGCTCATATATTTCCAGCAGTACCCCACCTTTCAGGCATCCACCCATCCTTTGTAAGAGGCCTCATGCTCCAGGAGACGTTGACCCGACTGTTTTTTTGTCTCAAAGGAATCCATTCTCCATGTCACTTGTCTGGTCCGCAAATCCAGCTGCAAGTTACTCAGAACATGGCAATGCTCTGGCTACGGGAATTGGTTCAGGAAACGGCATGTGGCCCAATTTTAATGATGAAATATAAAGAGAGGTTTCCTAGAAACTTCCAGGAAAATTATTGCCCTTTTAAGATGCACTTTGGATGTCATCGTGGCCTAATATGAGGATCTGAAATCCTATAACCATCACACCATTGGTTGAAGGAGGACAGAGCCAGGAGAATCACGAAGAAACATGCTGGGGTGCTCAGATTAAGCTTGTCGTGGGGCCTGCTTTATCTCTGGACTTCAGTTCTGTCAGCCAATAAAATTCCTTATTGCTTAAGCCAGGTTGAGTTGTCTTTTCTGTTCCTTGCAGGCAAAAACATTCTAGCTGATATAACTTAGGCATGAAATAATAATGAGTGTCTGGAGTAGGTTATAGGCCAAGGGGCAGAGGGGATGAGAAGAAAGGGATTTGCTCATTCAGGAAGCATTTACTGAGTGTTCCCTATGGGCCAGGCCCAAAAGCTAGGTGTTAGAAGAGCAAGACAACGAACGAAACACAGGCCTGCCATCCAAGAGCTCCGTATCTGAGAACTATCAGCCAATGTCATGATCATTCTAGGGAAGCACTGCCCAGGGGACTAAGAGGCATAATGAGGTTCCCTGTGGGGAATGAAGAGAGAGAATGAGAGGCAGAGAGGAGAGAAGAGAAGAGGGAGAAGAAAGGGGGAAGAGAGGGGAGGAGAGGAGGGGAGAAGAGAAAGAAGCACAACACAGCATCCTGAATTCAAGAATAGCAAGAAAAACTCAGGATGGGCTGGATCAAAAGACACTGTACTGAAAAAACCAGGAAGCTAAGGAAACTGACAGGTAATTTAAGCCTAGTTACCTGGAAAACAATTGTTCTAAAGTCTCCCTAAATTGCTTTTAGGGCAAAGTGGGACACGCACACAAAAGGCATTTCAGTCACAGTGATGGCATTAAAGAAAAAGACAACCCCTTTTGGAAGGAAGATGAGTTTGTTTTAGACACCAGTGAAATGAATGGATGTGATAAAAGTTAAGTCTTGCATCAGTAAGTGATTGGCACACAGGGAGCACTCAAAAATGTTTCTTTGACCAGTGTGGTGGCTCACACCTGTAATTCCATCACTTCGGGAGGCTGAGGTGGACGGATCAGTGGAATCCAGGAGTTCGAGACTGGATCACTGGAGTCCAGGAGTTCGAGACTATCCTGGGGAAGGGAAAAGCCCCTTCTCTACAAAAAATTCAAAAACTTAGCCAGGCATACTGGAGCACCCCTGTAGTCCCAGCTACTTGGGAGGCTGAGGTAAGAGGATCACTTGAGCCCAGGAGGTAGAGGCTGCAATGACCCATGATCAGGCCACTGCACCCCAGCCTGGGCAACAGAGCAAGAACCTGTCTCAAAAAAAAAAAAGTGTTTTGTTGGTGGTGCTGCTGCTATTGTATTGTTAAACAGCTTAGTAGAGTCGGTTTAAGTCAACTTTGAAGCCACACAGTGGGTACAAACCCCACAGTTTATAAGCTATGTAACTATAAGCAATTTACTTAATCTCTCTGTCACATCTATAAAATAAGAATAGTCATAATAATATTAGCTTCCTTTTGGCAGGGTTATGTTGTGGATCAAATGCGTTAATATGTGTAAAGCTCATGCAAAACAGAGCCTAGGAACATAGTAACTACTCAGTGTTGGCCATCACTAGGGTTACTATTGTTGCTGATATTCACAGAGAGAGAAATAAGGAATTTTAAAAAGGAACCACAGAGATCCAGATCAAAGTTTGTTTTGAAGACTACAGATGCATTTTAATTAACGAAGCAAAGAAGAGGATGCTCTGTACCAAAGAGTTGACTCTGATGACAAATGCAAGTTCATAGATATTACACAGAAATCAACAGTTTTTACTACTTTTTTCTTCTTCTGCAGCAACTCAAGGAGAAACGGACCAGTGTCAGAGCCAGTCTGCAGATTGAGGGGTGAGCCCCACCACTTATCACCGAACGCAGGTATCACAGTGACAAAGACCCATCTCTGCCTGGTCAGGCACTGACAGTCCGAACAGTCTAAAGAACAGAGAACATTCTTGGCACGTGCATCCAAGCCTTGCTGCGCATCTCTCCGGCCGAGAGCCAGGAGCTCATAATCCACGCTCTCTTGACGAGTGGAATGCATTTATGAGACATTTACCAAAAGCTGAGACACAATCTGTAACCCCAGCACAAACTGAATCTCGTTGACCCACCCAGAACTAGAACTGGGATCTCGCCTGGTTGGTCCCGCTTACTACCCTCTAAGAGATCAATTATCCCAGAACCTCTCTAATGGCTGGGGCTGGTCAATGTGTGTTGATGGGCTTGTATGTGCAAGCATTTCCTCGACTGGTATGAGAATACAGTGCTGGGCGCTTCCGTTGGAAGCACTGATTCTATCTTCCTCTGTTTACACTGGAACTTCTCCTGTGGCATGTAAAGCCTCAAAATATGCACTTTTATATAAACTTACTAAACTGCTAACAACTGTTTAATGACTGCCTAAAATAACTGGAGTGAAAAAGAGCAAAGCCCATTAAATTTTGGAAAAGCATTCCTGAGGCCATCTTAAACTCTCCTTTGCAGTAGTTGGGTGTTTAAAGAAATGCCGTATCTTCATTATACTTGGTCATATATTTTTAAACTCAAAGGAAAAAAAAATTGAGACCCTACACATCCTAAGAGTCAGCCTAATTGCAGGTCTCCAAATGCTGAATTTAGAGCTAAAAGTTTGAAACCAGAAGCAATTCTTATTTCTGAAATGAATCTTCTGAGAAACTAGAAATCAATTATCACTACAAAGTGAATGGACATCATGATGTCGAAACTGTATTCCATGTCACGTGACTGGAACTGCTCAAAACATAATTGTAGGAACATTCATTTCATAAAACAGACTTCAGCACAGAATTTTGTAAAAGACCTGCTAAGATAAGGTCGAATCTGGATATTTTCTCAGAGAAAAGAGACTCCAATTCTCATCTTTCAAGTGAAAATCTTCTAATGGGAGACACTAAACAAAATCTATCTCCCCTATAGCCACCCATGCCTCAGCTGTGATTGCCTGTCCCAGAATGAGCAGGTCTGATTTAAAGGAGAACGTTATAGACAGGAACCTGATAAATTTAAAGCCTTTGTTGGTTGCCCTCAGGGCACAACACCAGAAGACCAAGGGGTATCTGAGAATTACAAATTTTCTGAGTTATAAAGATGTCCAGAATCTTCTAGAAGCCCCTTCTAGAGGATTCTAGAATCCCTGAACAAATTGAGCTATAGCCTACAGTCTTTACAATTTTCAGTCTCAATGTCAGGTAAATTGGGAAGATTTGGTTCACTCCCATCTGGCTTCCTTCAGCGGGGGGCCTGGAGTTGCTGACAGCCAACAGCCCTAGGGGCCTAATTTTCACCATCATTCATTAACCAGCTGCAACTGCAAAGACATCTTAGTGAACTGAGCAAAGTGAAGCAGACAGATGAACATCAAGAGATGACTCTGAAAACCTGGAAGAGCAGGGACTCAGATGACAGGAAAGGAACCACAGCAGTGAGCTCAGAGGCATGGAGCATCTCTGTCTGGGTAAACTTTGATTTGGAGAATCCTTCATACTCAACTCCTTCCAGACTGTGCTCACACCACAGCTTCTCAAAAAAGTCTACCCCACTTTCCCCAACCCAATACTCCAGAAGCTTTCTATCCCTGTCTACTTTTTCTTTTTATTTTTTTCTGTAGCACTTATCACCTCCTAACACACCACAGGATGTATTTATGAGGCTTATTGCTCAATGTCTATCTTCCCCTACAGAATGGAAGCTCACAAAAGCAACAAGCTTCATGTGTTTGAGTGGCTGATGTTTCATGAGCACCCAGAGGAGTACCCAGCATATAATTGGGATGCATAAATATTTACTGAATACATGAATGAGTCTAAGAGTTTATCTGTTTGTCCAGAAAGCTTTAGTTTCCTTTCTACAAATGCTCCTCCATAGCCCACCAGCTCACTCCATCTTCAAGGAGAGAGGGCTGTAGTGAGCCCCTCAGAGGTAAAACACACATCAACCCGCCACACTAGAGTGGGGAACTCAGATGCTGGCCAAGAGAGTATAGCCTTGGGTTACAGAAGGGAGTACTGCTCTGCAGAGGACCTTCCAGAATCTATCTCTTTGGAGATTTCTTCTCTAATAGCTAACATAATAAGGTGGGCCTGGTTTTCCTTCTACATTAAAGGGGCCTTTTTCTCGAGCAGAAACCAGGAATGGCCTAATAAAAAGAAGCCACCTGCACTTCATACCCACAGGATGGCTATATTGGAAAAACTAGAAAACAATAATGTTGGCAAAAATGTGAAGAAATTGGAATGCTTGTTTATTGCTGGGGAAAATGTATAATGATTCATTCGCTATTAAAAAAAAAGCTTGACAGCTCCTCAAAAAGTTACACACAGGATTATTACATAATTTATTATATATTGCAACATACATAGAAGATTTGAAATGTTCCCAACACAAAGAAATGATAAATGTTTGAGGTGATGGATATGCTAATTACCCTGATTTGATCATTATACATTGTATTCAAATGTATCAAAATATCACATGTACCCCACAAATATGTACAATTATATGTGAATTGTAAATAATTATCATATGACCCTGCAATTCTATTTCTAGGTATATATCAAAAAGGACTGAAAACAGGGACTCAAACAAGTACAGATACATACATGTTCATAGCAGCTCAATTCACAATAGCCAAAAGGCAAAAACAGCCCATGTCCATCAGTGGATAAATGAATAATTTGTGGCATACAATTATTATAATAATATTATAAAATATTATTCAGTCATAAAGAATGAAGTATGGCTGCAATGTGGATGGTCCTAAAAATTACGCTAAATAAAAGCCAGACACAAAAGGTTACATGTTGTATAATTTCATTTATATGAAATACCCAGGATAAATAAATCCATAGAGACAGAACACAGATTGGTGGTTGCCAGGGCCTGGGGGATGGGAAGGATAGGAAGAAATTGCTTAAGGGGTAATGAATTCTACTTAGGTGTGGTGGAAATGTGTTGGAACTAGAAAGAGAGAGTAGTTACACAACATCATGAATGTATTAAATGCCACTGAATTGTCCACTTTAAAATGGTTATAGGTGGTGGCTCACACCTGTAATACCAGTGCTTTGGGAGGCTAAAGTGGGAGGATCACTTGAGCCCAGGGGTTGGAGGCTACAGTCAGCCATGATCACACCACTCGACCCCAGCCTGGGTGATAGTGAGATCCTGTCTCTGAAATAATTAATTAAAATAAAAATAAAATGATTAATTGTATGTTACATAAATTTCACTTCAATGAATTATAATACATGAATGAATGAATGAATGAATGAATGAATGAATGAATGAATGTCTGATGCCATTTAGGCCTGCCTGGTACAGACAAAGAATCCTTGAAGTTTCAGGTGATGAAATCCCCTGGTGCTTTGATCCAAAGCTATACCAAATAACAGACTGCACCTTTGTCTGGCTTTGTTCTTGTTGCCTCTGCATTCGTTGGAGATCAGAGGAGACTATTTGTTCAGGATTCAGTTATTTACCATCCTAGATTCCTGCCTCAAGTCTTTCCATCTCACCTGTACCTTATATTGATAGGAGAGCACACTTTAGTCCTTTTTACCACTGTGGACATCACCATTTGATCCAGCAATCCCACTACTGGGTATCTACCCAGAGGAAAAGAAGTCACTATATGAAAAAGACACTTGAACATGCATGTGTATAGCAGCACAATTTGTAACTGCAAAAATATGGAACCAACACAAATGTCCATCAATCAACGAGTGGATAAATAAACTGTGGTATATTTATACAATGGAATACTACTTAGCCATAAAAAGGAATGAATTAATGACATCTGCAGTGACCTGAATGAGATTGGAGACTATTATTCTAAGTGAAGTAACTCAGGAATGGAAACCCAAACATTGCATGTTCTCCCTGATATGTGGGAGCTAAGCTAGGAGGACACAAAGGCATAAGAATGCTACAACGGACTTTGGGGACTTGGGGGGAAGGGTGGGAGGGAGTGAGGGATAAAAGACTACAAATAGGGTACAGTATAATAATGCTCTGGTTATGGGTGCACCAAAATCTCACAAATCGCCACTAAACAACTTACTCATGTAACCAAATACCACCTGTATCCCAATAACTTATGGAAAAAAGAAACAAAGAAAGAAAGAAAGAAAACTAGATTTGGAGGTGTTTCAATCTTCTCCCCACCTTCGTCAATCACTGAAACAAGAAGCACAGGGCTGCAAAAGCAGCAACACAGGGGCCAGCTGGTGTCAAGTTCTAGTTCCTTCCCCAGTTCTGTGTCACGGGACAAATCCTTTAGCTTCTCTGAATCTCAGTTTTTTCATTCATAAAATATAGATAGGAATGCTTACGCTATTTATCTGTAGGGTTATTTCAACTGTCAAAGGAGAAAAGAAACATAAAAGCACTTAGTAAATATCCAGCTACTGAGTCCTGTCTGTTTCTTCCTGCTAATATCGTTTGAATGCATTTATTTCCCTTCTCCTCCACTTTCACTCTCCCGGTTCCTGACATCATCATAGTCTTGCACCTGGTTTACTGTAACCTTTTAAGGCAGCCTACTTACAGTGTGTGCTTTTCCCATGCAAGCCTGCTCTGCCAGGAGATGATCTTTCAAAACCAAATCTAATGATACCACACCTCTGCTTAAAACCCTTTCCTACTTTCCCATTGCCCTCGGAGCAAACTCCTAATATGGCTTCAAGACCTTTGCTGATACAGACTCATCTTATCTTTCCTGCCCTTCCCCTGTCAACACCTAATCTGGAGTTTCCTGAACTATTCATGCTGCTTGAAATAGTTTCCCCACCTCTCCACTTCCCACCACTCCCACTGCTACCACCTTCTCAAACTCTTGGCCTGAATAAATTCGATCACATTCCATCATGAGGTTTTGATAGGACATAAATCAATATATGCATCCCAAAAGTCTGGAAAAATATCAAACCATAATATTTGGGAGGTTGTGGATTGGACATTTGCTACTTTTATCTATATTTATTTTTGAATTTCTCTTCAACGAATAGGAATTACTCATCAAATAAATTAGTAACTATTGTTAACAGCATGCTATGAGCATTAAATTCTTATTGAAGCAACTGTTTGCCTCTTCCAGGAAGTCTCCCATGACCATTCCCTCCAAGTCTAGATTACATGTCTTCTTAAACAAAAGGGTTCCTCTCGGGGCAGGGTGGGTAGAAAACACATGACAGGTGCGGGACTGGGTCCTCTCCTGTTGGAGTAGTAACTGAAGGGAATACACTGAGGGACTGGAAGTGACCCCTGTGCCATCATGTTCTTGAACCCTCTGTGTCTGGGAAAACCTACATGATTATGTCTGTATTACTAGATGAATCTTCTTGCCTGAGGGTCATAGGTGAAAATCCCAGAGAGCATGTCCCTTTCTGATAGTGTCTGTTGAGAGCACGTGGAGCATGTGGACATGAGCTAAACATTGCCAGGGGTCTCAAGGAGTTCCATCCATGAAGGGGTTCAGGGGGTAAGAGAATCAGCTCCTTGCTTCTTTGTCCATAGCACATCCCCAGTGCCTGTCCAAGTTCTGTGAGATCATCACTCAAGTGCTGAAGATTAACAGCATTTGCTCACAGGCTTTCCATACATACTTATGAACTCAACTGTCTAAAAACACGGTATCTTCAAGGTGCCCAGGGTGTTGGGAAACAAATTAAAGCCAACAGTCACTTTTCTTTGCCAAGTAAACACGCAAAGATCTAAAGGAATAACATCCAGTGTTGAACAAGATGTGATGGTAAACGCAGTGGTGATCTAAACTGGTCCAGTGTTCTAGGAGGAAAAGTTGGTAATATGTAACAGAAGCTTGAAAAGTATTCACACTGCTAATGCTGAATAATTCAACTTCTAATAAGATATCTTCAGGCAATAATCTGACACCAATGTTAACCATCGCACTACTTTTAATAATGGAAAAAATAAAAATGACACAATTTTTATAACAAAAAAGCATTTCAACTATGGTACTACTATAAAATCAAATAGTATCCTGCTATCGCAAATGCTAATAGAAAATTCTGTTGAACAAAATAGAAAAGGGTTCACAGTATTCAACTTAATCAGGAAAATAAGCTACAGAACAATGCAAATAATATGATGCCATTTTGCATAATATATATATATAGATGTATATATATATATATACCCCCGATATAGATATATGCATCCAAAAAACTCTGGAAGAATGTAAAATTACAATATCCAGGAGATTGTGGATTGTGCATTTATCACTTTTTGCTATATTATGTTTGAATTTCTCTTCAATTGATATGAATTACTCATTAAATAGATTAGTGCCTATTTTTAATGGCATGTTCATGAGCATTAAATTCTCATTTAAAAACCCTGAAAGCCACAACTGAAATTACGAAATCAGAAGTCTGACAATATCAGAACACTATCAAAATGTAAAAGCCCAAGATTTTCAAGAAGAAACTACTTTGAAGAAATTTTTTTTAAACAGACAATCCCTAGTTGGGTACAGTAATACACACCTGTAGTACCAGCTACTTGGGAGGCTGAGGAGGGAGGATGACTTGAGCCCAGGAGTTGGAGGCTGCAGTGAGCTATATGATCAGTATACTGCACTCCAACCTGGGTGACAGAGTGAGACCCTACCTCAAAAATATAAATAAATAACAACAGACAATCCCCTCAAGTGTGGTTCTTATCCCTTCTCAGAGTCTTTCCTGGTACTGATGTGAGTTCGAGTTTCATACTATGATCCACACACACACATAGAAGTAGTCCGCATTCTTAACAGTGGTGACCTCACTATATAATTGTCTTTTTTTTCTACACTAAGTAGACATTATTTTTGTAATCACAGAAAATCTATGTTCATTCAAAATATCCCTTTCATGTGCTATAAGGAGATGATTTCATTATGAGATTGAAAATATGTCTCCTCATACTTTCCTGTATTTCCTAAATTTTCCAAAATAAGCACATACTATTTTCATAAATTAAAAAATTATCAGAAATACACAAACAAGGCTGGGCACAGGGGCTCATGCCTATAATCCCATCACTTTGGGAGGCCAAGGCAGGAGGATCTCTTGAGCCCAGGAGTTCAAGACCAGCCTGGGCAACACAGTAAGACCCTGTTTCTACAAAAAAAAAAAATAGCCAGACATGGTGGCACTTGTGCATGTCTCTACTCCTAGGTGCTTGGGAAGCTGAGGCAGGAAGATTGCTTGAACCCAGGAGTTGGAGGCTGCAGTGAGCTATGATTGCACCACTGCATTCCTGGGCAACAGAGTGGAACTCTGGGAAGGAAGGCAGGAAGGCAGGAAGGCAGGAAGGCAGGAGGACAGGAAGGTAGGAGGGCAGGAGGGCAGAAGGGCAGGAAGGCAGGAGGGTAGGAGGGCAGGAAGGAAAGAAGGCAGGCAGGAAGGACAGCAGGAAGGAAGAAGGAAGGCAGGAAGGACAGCAGAAAGGAAGAAGGAAGGCAGGAAGGACAGCAGGAAGGAAGAAGGAAGGCAGGAAGGACAGCAGGAAGGAAGAAGGAAGGCAGGAAGGACAGCAGGAAGGAAGAAGGAAGGCAGGAAGGACAGCAGGAAGGAAGGAAGGCAGGCAGGAAGGAAGGAAACAAGCAAGCAAAATGGCCCTTAAAGTTTGCTAAAAATTTTGAAGCTCTGAAAGAGCTATTTAAAAAGATTTAAAATAATAAATAGAATTTATGGTGGTATATTTGTTGTTGATGTCAACTAACAGAAATACAAAACAGTATACAAATGTCACCAAGCAGATTCTACTCTCTACCTTAATCCAAACAATATTTCAGCAGCTCAAGAAACCCACACTGCCGCCATCGCTCTCAGCCTCGTTCGCCACCACCACTGTTGTCAGCCCTTCATTTAAGACTACTCCACAATTACATCTGGATTTTCCTAAAAAGGCAGAAACATTTTGAAGGCCAGAGATTAGGCATTTTTGCATCCTTAACAAAAGCATCGTTCGGTCTTTATAAAGTCATTTGTCTCTGAGCGTGTCATATCAAAAACACTCTTAAAAGATGATGCACCACATTAAGTAACTGAATGTACTAGAAGAACAGCTTTAAACAAAGATAATTCATTTTATTAGATTAAAAAGCATTCCCCAAAGGCTGTTTTGCCTCTCAGGACCATGGTGTATAATACAGTTAAATGCCTTCTCTAAAATTTCACTTAATGATAGTTAAAAAAAAAAAAAAAAGAAAAATATAAGAACTCTCTCTGTCTTGACTTAAAATCTGTTTTCCTGAAAAGAATCCTTTGTTTTTCTTACTAACACAGTCACCTTTAAAATACTGCCATAAATCTATTTCTTCTCATTTTGGTGATTCAAACAAAGTATTACAAATTTGATACATAACAGCCTATTTTAGCTTACCTTAGCAAAATCTAACGCATAGTGTACATTCTAAAAATGTCAAGGCAGGTCAATTCAATGGACTTTTCCAGATTAATGTATTCTCACTTACTACCATTTACTAGGCATTTTATAACAAGACAAATATCAAATTCCAATAACAGAATGTGCCCAGTGTTAACTGAGGTTCTCCTAGCTGCCATCCCCACGGTAGGGTCTTCTCAGTTAACCCCACTTCTGCTGCCCAGACTCACTGGGCTTCCTCCTGATCCATCTTGATGGCTGTTAACTCTACCTCCTGTGTTGCCTCTCAGCACAAGCGTCACTTCCACCAGGAAGACTTCCCTGACCACCCAGCTTAGACTGATTTCCCTCTCATGGCTCATAGCTCCCTATACCCTCCATTCTTAGCACATTCCATGGTTTGTCACCCACGGGCTTATTTCAGTTGATTAACATCTTGCTCCTGCTCAAGGCCATAAGCTCCACGGAAGCAGACAATGTGTATCTTACTATTAAACCCCTAGGGCACTACACAGTGACAGTTGTATAAAAGCTGCCCCATTGGTTTTATTGACTGATTTCATTTGAACACATGATAGTAAATGATATGGTTTGGATCTGTGTCCCTGCCCAAATCTCATGTTGAATCGTAATCCCCAGTGTTAGATGTGGGGTATGGTGGGAGATGACTGGATCACAGGGGTGGATTTCTCATGAAATGGTTTAGCACCATCTCTCTTGGTACTGTCCTCATGATCATGAGTGGGTTCTCATGAAATCTGGTCTTTAAAAGTGTGTAGTACCTCCCTCCTCCCTCTCTCGCTTGCTCCTGCTCTGGACATGTAAGACAGGCCTTCTCCCCCTTTGCCTTCCACCATGATTGTAAGTTTCCTGAGGCCTTCCTGGAAGCCGAGCAGATGCCAACATCATGCTTCCCATACAGCCTGTGGAACTGTGAGTCAATTAAACTTCTTTTCTTTAGAAATTATCCAACCTCAGATATTTCTTTCTTTTTTTTTTTTTTTTTTTTTTTTTGAGACAGAGTTTCACTCTTGTTGCTCAGGCAGGAGTGCAATGGTGTGATCTTGGCTCACTGCAACCTCTGCCTCCCAGATTCAAGCAATTCTCCTGCCTCAACCTCCCAAGTAACTGGGATTACAGGCATGCACCACCACGCCCAGCTAATTTTGTATTTTTAGTAGAGATGGGGTTTCTCCATGTTGGCCAGGCTAGTCTCAAACTCCCGATCTCAGGTGATCTGACCACCTTTGCCTCCCAAAGTGTTGGGATTACAGGTATGAGCTACCATGCCTGGCCTCAGGAAGTGAACTTCCATGTGGCAGACACACATTTATTCAAATATACATTTGTGTCTCTGTTCACATGTCAACTAAAAGAAGCTTTCTTTGAGTAAGACCTCCCAGCAGCCACTCTTTATCACCTTACCACGACTTACACTTCCTCAAACCACCGATCACCCCTAACTCACACTTACCTGTTCACTCTTTTGGCACCGTCAGCATGTCATCTCCACAACAACATGATTTTGTTTGCTTTGTTCTCTACCATATTCCAAGCACCGAGAACAGTTTCTGGCACGTGGTAGGCACAGAATAAATATTTATTAAATGAATGAATGTGCTGGGTATCCAAGAAAGCTATGCAAATGGGAATCCCACTCACACACCCTATTTCTACTTTCTGATCATCTCTGCCATTGGTTGCCAACCTTTTGTCAAGGTAGAAGATGTATTTTCATTTCTGTTTTCCAAATGCAAGCTACTGACCTCAGGACTATTTCAGTTAGTATATAAAAACAAGTACCCTGCTAGAAACTGTGTCCAAAACAGTCCAAGATGCCAGAACAAATTCATTCCTTTCAACATTTCCAGGGCAACAGCAAACCCAAGATGACCTTCAAGTTTGCTTTTGCCAAACTGCATTATAACCCTGCTCAAATAAACGCTCACCAGAAGCATCTGAGCTCACCAGATAAATGGAATTTAAATAACACATTTCCTATCTGGAAATACTCTGTATACAATTTAACTAATCTGATTCTGTTAATAAATTTTAGGTTGAACAGAATCAAGCTACCAACAAACTATTTCAAATTTTGAATTTCGTTTGCTGTATACTTTTTAAAAGGTGAATTTTAAGGTTTGTGAATGATATCTCAATTTTTAAAAAGTACTAATGGAAAGAAATTCTACAAAATACCTGACTGGTAATCTTCAAAACCGTCAAGGTCACCAAAAACAAAGAAAGTCAAGTGCGTGTGGTGGCTCATACTATAATCCCAGTACTTTGGGCTGGGCCAAGGTGGGAGGATCGCTTGAGCCCAGGAGTTTGAGACCAGCCTGGGAAATAGAGTGAGATTCTGTTGCTACAAAAAATGAAAACATTAGCCAGGCATGGTGGTGCATGCCTGTAGTCCCAGCTACTCAGGAGGCTGAACTGGGAGGATTGCCTGAGCCTGGGAGGTTGAAGCTGCAGTGAGCCATAATCAGGCCACTGCACTCCAGCCTGGGCAACAGAGAGAGCATCAGGAAAAATAGCTAATGCTGGCTGGGCTTAATACCGAGGTGATGGGTTGATAGGTGCAGCTAATCACCATGGCACACTACCTACATAACAAACCTGCATGTCCCACACCTGTACCCCAGAACTTAAAATTAAATTAAATTGAATTAAATCAAATGAAATTAAAAACAAACAAGCAAATAAACAACACTGAAAAAAAAAAAAAGTCTGAGAAACTGTCCCAGCCAAAAGAAGCCTAAAAAGACAACTAAATGTAATGTGACATTCAGGATAGGGTCCTGGAACAGTAAAAGTAACTTAAGGAAAAACTGAGAAAATTTGAATAAAGTATGGACTTTAGTTGGTTAGTTTATCAATATTAATTTATTAATTATAACAAATGTACCATACTTATATAAGATGTTAATAATAGGGGAAACTGAGTCTAGGGCTTATGAGATTTCTGTACCATCTTCACAATAATTTGGTAAATCTAAACGTGTCATAAAGTAAAAAGTAAATTAAGAAAAGCATTTTTCATTTCCTTTTGTGTTTTAAACTTAGGTGCTTAATACTTCCCATAACCATGATGCCTCAGAAATAAAATTGTAGGTTTGTTATCATCTCAAGAATTCCTGCCTTTCTCTTGCAGTTTTAAATCCCATGCAACAAAGTTCAATGAGTATAAACTGAGTATCTACCATAGATCTGGCACTGGGGTAAGTTTAGAGTGAATACAAAGATGATTAAGATTAAATCCATACTTTCCTAAAAGATGAATGCAGCATCCACATAACCCCAGCGCAGCAAGTTCTGTTAATAATAGCTAACCTTGGCTGGGCACTGTTTTAGCATTTTTCTTGGATTAACTCCTTTAATCCTTTCAGCAACTCAATGAGATAGGTACTCTAATTATTTCCTCTCCACAGAGGAGCAATGGAGCTCTAGAGCAATTCAATAACTCTCCCAGGCTTGCAGAACTGATGAATAACAGAGGTGGCATTGAAGTTAGGGCATTCAGTGAAGTACCTGTACTATGCACCACTACACCATTGCACCACCCAGCCTCCTAGGGCAGCCACAGGTTCACATCTAGGAGAATCCCTGCACTTGGAAAGTTTCCATATATGTGGCTGCTATGCTTTGGGTTTGTCCCTACCCAACTCTCCTCTTGAATTGTAGCTCCCATAATTCTTACATGTCACAGGAGGGACTTAGTGGGAGGTGACTGAATCACAGGAGTGGGCTTTTCCCATGCTGTTCTTGTGATAGTGAATAAGTCTCATGAGATCTGATGATTTTATAAAGGGGAGTTCCCCTGCACAAGCTCTCTCCTGCCTGCTGCCATGTAAGACGTGCCTTGCCCTTCCACCATGATCGTGAGGCCTCCCTAGCCATGTGGAACCGGGAATCAATTAAACCTCTTTCCTTTATAAATTACCCAGTCTCGAGTAGGTCTTTATTTGCAGTGTGAGGATGGACTAATACAGTGGCAAAATGTGACGCAGACTTTAAATGACCAGCAGGATTTTTTTAATAAAAAAAAAATAATAAAAAAGAACAGGCAGGAGAGGACAGAAAACAAATGTTATAGAGGCAGAAAAGCCTGATGATAGCTGTCTGCTTCAGCTATAGTTTAGAGAACTCAGACTATATGGCAGACATAGTCCTAAGCACTTCACATATAATATCTCATTTAATCCTGGTGTGTGGGTAGATACTGGGATCTGCATTTTACAGATGAGAAGGAAGAGCCTTGAAAAGTTACCTCCACTATCAAATAATACTTTGCTGCAAAATGAGGATTCCAACAGGTCTGCCCAGCTGCATAAATAATCTCTCAGCCACATTGCTCCTCTGCTTCTCCTAATTTAAAAAAAAAAAAAAGATGCTACATTCAATTTGTATACTGTTTTCTCAGCTATTGTATATGTATGTAATAATTACATATACGTGAGTGTGAGAGATTGAGATAAAAGGATTTGGGTAAAAAGACCTCAAGATATTAATAATGGTTAAAACTTCAGGTGAAGGAAAGTATGGGTGATTTTTTTTTTTTTTTTTCAAGACAGAGTCTTGTTCTGTCACCTAGGCTGGAGTGCAGTGGTGCGATCTTGGCTCACTGCAACCTCCAGGTCCCCGGTTCCAGCAATTCTCCTGCCTCAGCCTCCCGAGTAGCTGGGATTACAGGTGCACGCTGCCACACCCAGTTAATCTTTTGTATTTTAGTAGAGACAGGGTTTCACCATGTTGCCCAGGCTGGTCTCGAACTCTGGAGCTCAGGCAATCTGCCCATCTCTGCCTCCTAAAGTGCTGGGATTACAGGTGTGAGCCACTACCCCTGGCCTGGGTAATTTTTTTTTAATCTTCTTCCTGAAATGCTTTTCCGTTTTTAAATTTTCTATTACAGGCCTGTGTTACTTTTGTGCTTACAAAAATTGCAACAAAATAAATTATTATTGAATTCAAAGTTTTCAGATTGCTATAAAATGTTACCTACTTTTTTACATTTTACATTTGTACCCTTTCTACCTTACTTCAAATTTTGTTGTTGTTGTTGTTGTTGTTGTTGTTGTTGAGATGGAGTTTCGCTCTTGTTGCCAGCTGGAGCGCAATGGCACGATCTCGGCTCACTGCAACCTCCGCCTCCCAGGTTCAAGCAGTTATCCTGCCTCAGCCTCCTGAATAGCTGGGATTACAGGCACGTGCCACCACGCCCAACTAATTTTTTTTGGTCTTTTTAGTAGAGACGGGGTTTCACCATGTTGGCCAGGCTGGTCTCGAACTCTTGACCTCAGGTGGATGCCTGTCTCAACCTCCCAAAGTGCTGGGATTACAGGTATGAGCCACTGTACCCGGCCCTTATTTCAAAATTGATAAACACCCCAGACATAATTGGGCCAAAGGGAAGGTGGCTTATGGTATGCTCAACGGAGGTTGCTTCTGCCAGTGACCCAGTAAGGTCCTCTTCAGATTCATACAGCCTTTCATTGCCCTGCAGACCTATTCTTTGCTACAAAAATCAACCCGTACAACAGAGACAAGCCAAGTACGAAGAGAACCCCACATTGTCACTAATCATTCTGAGGATTTGTTTGGAAGCTATCTAAAGTTGACCTCGAGGCCAGGCACAGTGGATCATGCCTGTAATCTCAGAACTTTGGGAGGCCAACATGGGAGAATTGCTGGAGGCCAGGAATTCAAGGTTAGCCTTGATAACATGGCAAGACTCCATCTCTATAAAAAAAACCCACAAAAATTAGCAGTATATAGTTGCATGCACCTACAGTTTCAGCTGCATGGGAGACTGACGTGGGAGGATCACTTGAGCCCAGGAGTTCCAGGCTGCAGTGAACTATGACTGAACCACTGCACTCCATCCTGGGTGACAGAGTGAGACCCTGTCTCAAAAATAAAATAAAATAAAATTAAAAAGTTATCCTCAAATTTCAAAACTCTGACTACCGGGCATTTTTTCAAAAAATGGCAAAAGAGTACTGCAAATAGGTAATTTTCTCTAAGGGCTAACTTTAGCAGAGTTCTATAAGGAAGGGTACCAAGTTCCTAATGGGTAACGAGGTTTAACAAGGGCTACAGTCTTGTGTCTCCTCACTATTAAGATTGAGCTTCTTGTGAAAAACTTAAGTCAATGGAAAGAAAGAAAGAAAGAAAGAAAGAAAGAAAGAAAGAAAGAAAGAAAGAAAGAAAGAAAGAAAGAAAGAAAGAGAAAGGGAGAGAGAAAGAGAGAGAGAGAAAGAGAGAGGAAGGAAGGAAGGAAGGAAGGAAGGAAGGAAGGAAGGAAGGAAGGAAGGAAGGAAGGAAGGAAGGAAGGAAGGGGAAGGAAAAGGAAAGGGAAGGGAAAGGAAAGGAAAAGAAAAGAAAAGAAAAGATTCAGCTTATTGATTTGTGAGAATGTCTTAAAATTCTCTTTGCTTTTGCTAAGAGGGAAGTTTTATGGGAGAAAGTAGGGATTCAGGTAAGGTCATTCCAGTGCTTGCATTTACTCAGATGGACAGTTCTAGAGGGCAAGGTGACCCTGGGTCAAGGGATACCAAGGACAGAGACAGAAGAAAAGGGAAGGAGAAATGGATCCTCAAGATATGCCTGACCTTTTTTTTTTTTTTTTTTTTTTTTTTTGTTGTTGTTGTTGTTGTTGTTTGTTTCCTATTTTGGCTAAAAGCATCAGTGTAGATCCTTGAGGGAAAAATAGCCTCTGCTCCACTTTCTTCTATTTCTTTTCTTTGTCTTGTTTCGTTTTTTGAGACGGAGTCTCGCTCTGTTGCCCGTGCTGGAGTGCAGTGGGGCGATCTTGGCTCACTGCAACCTCCATCTCCCAGGTTCGAGCAATTCTCCTGTCTCAGCCTCTTGAGTAGCTGGGATTACAGGCACGTGCCACCACGCCCAGCTCATTTTTTGTATTTTTAGTAGAGATGGGGTTTCACCATGTTAGCCAGGATGGTCTCAATCTCCTGACCTCATGATCTGCCGGCCTCTGCCTCCCAAAGTGCTGGGATTACAGGCGTGAGCCACCGCGCCTGGCCTCTTCTATTTCTTTGACTGAGTTTTCAGGATTTTCTCAGCATCTGCTCTGTGCCAGACATTGATGTGCAGTTTACACTGTCCCTAATCCTCGTAATGGCCTCACGAGGGAGGGGTACAATTTTCCCATTTTGCAGATGAAGACAGTGAAGATCAAGGAGGTTGACCTTTGTGACGCAACAGGATTTGTGACTGTGGGACCCAAGGTTAAAAGGCAGCCTTAACCAGCCCACGCTCTCCCATTATATCATCCTGCCTGACGTAAAAGAAAAAGACAAGGAGATTTGAAGTACTGCCCACTTACGAAAGGAATTAAACATTTCATCTAGTGCAATGGATCGAACAGTCTTTCCATCGGGGAAGATGGCCCCATCACAGGCTCTCGGACCACCCCCGTCTGTTGCAGAGGCCAGGGTGATGCAGTGTGTCATTCCCCTCCGCCTGTTACGGTTCTATGTTGGCAGAATCCAAGATCATTCCTCTCCCTCCGGAGAGCAAAAGGCAAACGAGGCTAGTAGGTTTCTAAACTACAGTCTTATATGGCCTCGGAGTTCTCCCTTGCATAAATACACGCTGATATGCTAAATCAGAGGCCAAGAAGAGAAACTATAAATAGCCCCAGCTCCAGCCAGCAGAGGAAGCAGACCTGTAGTCATGCCAACTTGTGCATATAAGCACAGGAATGGAATTTTCAGGACACGTCCTTTCTGCAAGCCTCATCTATACCCAAGAATACTATGAAAATTAACATGCCCCTCTGTCACCAGCGAGCTGCAAGTGAAATTCTGCAAGTAAGGGAAAAGTAAAATTCACAAGTTAGACTCCTGGAGAGGAAATTTAGTTTGAGTGACTTGTCTGAACTGAAAGAGTTTTAATATTGTTCTTTCTGTTTAAAGTACATTTTAAATATTGGCATGCATGTGTTTACTCACAAGCAAAAGGAAAGAACCGGTATGCAATCAGGCATCATACAAGAAGTTAAACACCAAACTAAAACACATGGTGCTAAATTAAGCACTTGGAAGAAATCCCTGAATTAAAAAAAAAAAAAAAAAAAATCTGCTGATTTGAGCTTATCTTCACCCGAAGATCCTAAAAAATTTAATGAAAAGATAAACATGCATGTCTTATTATAGCACTTTCAGAATCATTTGGTTCCAAAAAAACTGAACCTGACCACAAAACTCAAAGTTTTATTCAACAATGACCAGGTATGTTGTAGACTAAATGAAAAGAGAGTAATGGTAGGGGTGGGATGCAGGGAGAAAAACAGAACAAGAACAGGGTAATTGACTCTCACTGTCCCTTTTACCCAGAGGCACAGAAGACCCTTATTAATGGTCTTAGGAAAACTATCACCTCTCTACAGTTTCCCAGATAGCAAGGGCTGCTATGTCTGCTATTTATTAACCCTTTCTTTCTCTGTCCAGACTTCCTAATATATGTTTACTAATATTCTGCAAAAGGATTATTCCTTTTGCTAAAAAAATTAAAGTTATTGACATTTATTTTATAGTGTTTAGTTTACATTGCAATAAAAGTGTTTGTGGTTACTCAACTGGTAAAAGCCTGTTCAGCAGTAAGGCCTAGAAAATTCTAATTTGTTTATGTGAATATCTCACCCGGAGCACAGACCTGCCGGAAGGTTTCTGTCACTTTAAAAAGAGAGGCTCAAGTGCTTTCTGTAGACCCAACTCCTGCTCTATGTTTCAGCTATCCTCCACCTCCACCCTGTCCCTACAAGGTTTGGCAGCAGAAACGCCCAAGGATCCCCCAGGGGTCTATTACCAGACCTATCCCACCTTTCTTCCTTGGGGCTCAAAGGTTCACAGAGTTTCAAAGAGACTTGCTAATGGCGGCTCTCCTAGCAGTCTCCATCCCCATGGCAACACAAACTTCAGAACTGAACGTAGCAAAAGCAGGAACACTGATTCATATTTCACCAAATGTCTGCTCAACCTTCCATTTAAGAGGCACCCTTGCCAGATGTTTGCTTTTACCCAAAGATGTTTCTATCACCCATGCTGAATGAAACAAGCAAATGGGCGAAAGAACCTTCCCCCAAATCACTATCTTTGTGTGACTTTTCTCTAATCTAAAAAAATAAATAAAAATAAAAGGAATCAAAAAAGAAGAAATCTATGGGTCAATTGGATCCTTGAGGACAGGACCTCTATCCGATTAATCGCTGTATGATTTTCACTATTTACCATGTATTTAAATTATGATATACAAGCACAATGCAGATATTTAACCAACATTTCTTGAATTAAAAGGAATCTGAGAAGATTAGGCTCTAACAAAGCCTAATAAGGTAGAGTTAATGCTAAAAGTGCCATTTAAAATGACTTTTAAATCTCTCTGAAGATCTCTGGCAGCAAACATCACTAAAAAAAGAAAAAGCAAAGGCTCATTTCAAAGGTAAAGTCCCCAATCCCTACAGGCTTATGACCTAAGGAGATGATGTTAAAGTCGCATCATACTCCTGTCTACGTTACCCAAATTCAACTCTACATCCTCAGTAGCAACCACCAAGAAAAGCAGAAGAACTTCAGGAGTTCAGGAGAACTACAAAACCGAGATAGGAGAGGAGGCACCACTATTCTGCAATCTGCTTCATGACTGTATTTTTCCCAGGGTGGTCACTGTGCCAGTGGATGGGAGTCTAGCTTCAAAATGCATGATATGCCTCTTGAATACCTACATATATATTGTGAAAGGAAAATAGAATCTTGGCACCCCAAACTCACTACGCCAAAAGGAAAGTTAAGCTTAGAAACTGAGTCACGCAAAAACTGCCTTCCTTTTCGTTCCCAAACAGCTGTAATTCCACATGCTTACTTTATCTTATGTAACATGTTAAAACGTAGATTAACCAAGCAAGAGAAGAATGCAAAACTGGCTTTTCCTCTACTCCCTTCTTTGCACATGTAACATGTAGATTCACTGAGTGCTAATCAGAGCCTCCCAAGATGGAACCGCTTGCCTCACTGCCTACCTGTCCTCCTTTTCTCTTTCTTCCCCAAATGCTTGTTCTTTGTCCTTCTTCTTCTTCTTTTTTTTTTTTTTGCGTGTGTGTGTGTGTGTGTGTGTGTGTGTGTGAGATGGAGTCTCACTGTGTCTTCCAGGCTGGAGTACAGTGGCGTGATCTCAGCTCAAGAGTTGGGATTACAGGTGCCTGCCACCATACCTAACTATTTTTTATTTATTTTAATAGAGATGGGGTTTCACCACGTTGGCCACGCTGGTCTCAAACCCCTGATCTCAAGTGACCCACCCACCTTGGCCTCCCAAAGTGCTGGGATTACAGGCATGAGCCACTGTGCCCAGCCTCTTTCTTGGTTAAATGCCGAACTTCCCAAAATCCTCTGTGGATAAAGCGCAGGTCGCAGATCCTACTGAGGCACGTGTTTCTTTTTCTCAGGTGCATCTTCAACTATGGTAAAATACACCTGTGACGGATTGAGATCTGCCTCAGTCACTTTTTGGTTTACTGTATGTATATGCACATGATTTGATGGGTGATCTGTAGGACTCTAACAGGCACTTCTGCTTCTGTATGTTCTCCTTGCTAAATGTCTTTACAACCCAAACCCCAGGTAAACTGAGGCTGCACACTGAAAGGAACAGTTTCCCTCAGTCACTACCTAAAAAGTGGGATGTACCTCCCTCCCTCACCTCTAGACGCTTTCTCACTGTCACCACTATCAAGTTCTGGAATTCTCTATCACTAACCAAAGGTCCCACTCATTTCCTCCTTATCTTCACTCATTCCCAGCATACCTTCTCAATATCCCCTGAAACTCTGAACTGCAATGAACTACTACCCCCACATCCTTCACCTCTTCAACTGAACCATGCCTGCCCACCCAGCAATCTCTGAAACATGGCTGCCCATAGGCTAGCACCTCTACAGTGGTCCTCTCACATAGAGATTGGTACGTGGAGACCATTTCACTCACACCCTGTAAATTCTAACCTCCATTTAGCATTCTAGATCTTCGCCGTTTGCTACAACCCACCTTCGCAGACTTACCTTCCAATCACTTTCAATGTTCCTTCAATGCCAGGAAAAATATTACTCAACTATAGGAATTGTGCCTTTCCTTCTTCTGTAGCTTCACTTACCCTGGTCTCCACTCCTAGAACACCCTTCCTTCCCATCCCCACTGTTGGAGGTTGAAATTTAATTTCTTCTGCAATGCTTTTGTGATTCCCTAGTAAGAACAAGATCTTCCTACACTGAACTCCTAGAGCACTTTCCCTATTTCCCTATTAAAGCATTCCCTCTTTCTTCTTTTAAATACATTGTGTGCACGTTGTAGCTCCTCGTTCAAACAGTAAGCTTCCTGGAATCAGAGACTGTCTCTCTTTCATAATACTGCTCACCCTCGTCAGTGTCTTCTATTATATATCGATGGGTTACTGACCCCCACAATAACTGGTGCTTTTCTTGTCCTAATCCTGTTTGTACAAAGCCAAATATGCACTGGTACAATTGTGTGGTGAGTACTATGTGGTCATAAATGGAAGTGCACCACTGTCTTTGGCATACTAGAAATGATACAGGTGAAGGGATGAAATGTTCTCATGTACAACAGGCTGCATTCAGAATTCAGTCTAGTTACAACATGCTGTAGGTGTCTTTCATACAAGAACAAGCACTCACTGCTCTCAGGTTCCTACCATAAATACATATAATGGGCTTTCTTTCTATTGAACACCACGGTAATTCTGGGGGAAAATGTTCTGAATCTAAAAAGCTAGAGGCCGGGTGCAGTGGTTCATGCCTGTAATCCCAGCACTTTGGGAGGCTGAGATGGGAGGATCACTTGAGGTCAGGAGTTTAAAACCAGCCTGACCAATATGGTGAAACCCCATCTCTACTAAAAATACAAAAATTAGCAGGGCGTGGTGGCAGGCACCTGTAATCCCAGCTATTCAGGAGGCTGAGGCAGAATTGCTTGAACCCGGAAGGCAGAAGTTGCAGTGAGCCGAGATTGTGTCATTGCACTCCAGCCTGGGTGGCAAGAGCAAAACTCAAGAAAGAAGGAAAGAAAGAAGGAAAGAAGGAAGGAAGGAAGGAAGGAAGGAAGGAAGGAAGGAAGGAAGGAAGGAAGGAAGGAAGGAAGGAAAAGGAAGGAAGGAAGGAAGGAAGAAAGAAAGGAAGGAAGGAAGAAAGAAAGGAAGAAAGAAAGAAAGAAAGAAAGAAAGAAAGAAAGAAAGAAAGAAAGAAAGAAAGAAAGAAAGAAAAGAGCGAGGGGGAGGGAGGGAGAGAAACAGAGAGAAAGAAAAAGGAAGAAATGAAGGAAGGAAGGAGGAGAAAGAAAGAGAGAAGGAGAGAGAGAGGGAGGGAGGGAGGAAGGAAGGAGAAGGGAAGGATGGGAGGGGAGAGGGAGAAGAGGGGAAAGGAAGGGGAGAGGGAAGGGGAAGAAGAAGGGGAAGGGGAAGGAGGGAGGGAGGGAAGTGAGGAAAGAAGGAAATGTCTCAAACTCCTATCTTTAAAGGTGCCAAGTTTTCACTTTTCTCAAACAATGGTAAGATTAAGGAAAGACAAGAAAATTTTTGCAAATTATTTAAAAGGAACTATTAGAGAACAGAGTCTGTTTCTATTATCTCTTACAGAATGAATCCTTGTTTTCACTCTCCATAAGTTTTTGTTACTAGAGTTGCACCAGTAAAGTACTCATTTAGTAAAGGCCATCTGAGGCTCACCAACCTTTTACCACCAGTTTCCCTGAACTTAGTAATTTGCAAGAATATTTGTGGCACTTTTATAGAAATGTAAAATCTAAACATTGAAAAGTTTCTAAACGGCCAAGCATTTTAAAAACCTACAAAAATATAACAAGACACAGCCTTACTACCAGACACAAACTTAATATCAACAAAACATACAATGTCCTGGCCTTTTATGCTTAGAAAACATATCATACTAAAAGGTTAGAAGAAGTAGAAATGTCTCTCCATATTCAGAACCCACAGTGATTCATTATATAATGCTAATTCCAAGAGCAAAAAAATACTAAACCACAAACTTGATATTGTAAGGAACCCTAAACCCACCACCAAACAAGTCAAAACCATACTCAAAGTTCTTACAGCCTCAGCTCTCAGGAATTTCATTCATAATGGGTCCCCAAATCTCTCATCCAGGAATACATCTCTCACCTGTGGTTTTCCTGGAAGTGTATACAGCGCCCTAACAAAAGCCACTGGCCTGGATGTTTTATTAGCACCATTTGAGCCAACATGTATAGAGTTTACCATCGCTAGGTCGTGTACAAATGGCCCTTGGAAAGGCGATTATGACAAGTTAAGACATTTTGGTTGTGAATGGCAGAATTCCATTAAAGAGTGTTTAATAAATTATTCTTACTTCATCTCCATCATCTCTTTCATTTCTCAAAATAGCTTTATAAGATAGGCCTTATGGCCAGGTACAATGGCTCACGCCTGTAATCCCAGCACTTTGGGAGGCTGAGGCAGGCAGATCACTTGAGGTCAGGAGTTCTAGATCAGCCTGGCCAACATGGTGAAACCCCATCTCTACTAAAAACACAAAATTAGCCAGGCGTGGTTGTGCACTCCTGTAATCCCAGCTACTCAGGAGACTGAGGCAGGAGAATCGCTTGAACCTGGGAGGTGTAGGTTGCAGTGTGCCCAGATCGTGCCACTGCACTCCAGCCTGGGCGACAGAGTAAAACTCCATCTCAAAGAAAACAAAAACCAAAAAACAGGCCTTATTATTTTCCCCATTGGAAGATGAATTGAAACTCGCAAGGGTTAAGTAACTTGCCCAACGTGAGATGACAGAACATTAGAGAGTTCAGGAGCGTGAATCTGAATTTAGGCTTGGAGTCTGTGTCTGTAATGACTAGGGAATTCTTGTCATTACATGCAGGACAAACACAGACATGCTAGTCTTATACTTGTCCATTAGCTACACCCTCCACTGAAGATAAAATAAAATAGGTGTAGGCTTTTGGCAGTGAAGGCTGATGACACTAAAATTAATAAAACCTGGATAGCAAGGGCAGCCTGGAGTGGGCTAGTGGGCACAGGACAAGGGTTTCAAGTCCTGTCTCTGCCATTTCCTAGCTCTGAGACCTTCAACTCTGAACATCTCTTTCTTCCCTACTCTCAGGGATATTGTACAGTTTGAAAAAACATTACAAAAAAAATGCATGGAAAACTAGAAAACACAATCAAATGGCATCTCAGGGAAACAGTAAAGATTCAGGAGAAGAGAAAAGCATTTCCAATCAACTCTGCAGATGGAAGTGCTAGCTTTCTGCCTCTTTTGAGAAGGAGTCTTGCTGTGTTGCCCAGGCTGGAGTGCAGTGGCATGATCTTGGCTCACTGCAACCTCCACTTCCCTGGTTCAAATGATCCTCCCACCTCAGCCTCCCATGTAGCTGGGACTTCAGGCACTTGCCACCACACTCAGCTAATTTTTGTATTTTCAGTAGAGATGGGGTTTTGTCATGTTGGCCAGGTTGGTCTCGAACTCCTGACCTCAAGTGATTCGCCCACCTCAGTCTCCCAAAGTGCTGGGATTACAGGCATGGAGCACTGTGCCCTGGCACTTTTTGCCTCTTGAAACATGCCAAGATCCTGGTTTTGTAATCCCACAGGGTCCTAGACTTTCTACCTTCTTAGTTTCCTCCACTATTCTTCTAGATATATGCCTAAAGGAGGATCGGTTAGCTCCACAGAGAAGACACAGAGTATTTATGAAATGTCTGCTTTTGCTCTGCACGTGGTGGGGTGGGGGGTCAGGGGCAGACACTGATGTAAGCATTGTTGTAATAATAGAAGTGGGTTACTGCCATTAATAATCTGCTTGCCCAACATCTTTATTTATTGTATTTGACTTCTCCCAGTAACAATTCCCACCCTCCTTTCTGCATTAAACTCAGATCTGCACCCTGCCGCTAACTCTAACGGTACCTGATCCCAGCTGGTTCATCATAGTGCTTCATCCTTGTCCAAACAGATGAGTCCAAACGGTGGTGTGTGAATGGCGGTGTGTGAACTAAGTGAATCAAATAAGAGTCCTTCCTTGTGTTTTTGAAACCTGGAATTGAGAAGGATGAAGAACAACAAACAACCTTTTTTTCTCTGCTATCAAAGCTGGGACGCAGGGAATCTGCAGCTTCCAACCGCCATGTTGCTGCCTGCATGGGGAAATATTATTTGGGTTATAGAGAATCAAATATCCATGCGGGGAGACACAGTCCAGGCAGCATCCTGCCCCCAACCCAGGAATACCCCTGACTGTTACAGTTATGGGTGGCAACAAATCTGTTGTTGCCTATGCAACTTTGAAATGGGATTCTGATACTTAAAACCGAAATATCCTAACTTATCACAATCCCCCTTCCAAAGAATAACCCTGCACTTCTTGGCAGGAGAAATTGAGAGAAACGTGTTAGAAGAGACCCTAATGCCTGGCAGAAGACAGGACTGAATGTCCTTAACAGATCTACCCAATTCCACTTGCAAAATCTCCAGTGCTGTTAAACATAATAGACAATTATGACTACAAAGATCTGAAAACAACAAGAACAGCGATTTTTCTCTGCAGGTAGGTGGAGTGTGCGTTTAGTGATGGAGCCAGCAGTACCAAATAGAGCACACACGGTCTTGAGCACCTTGCAAGGCGGTAAATGAATCTTCCCTTCCATTGAATTAAGATTCCATGCAAGAGTTATCATTATTACTTTAAAAAATATTTGCAGAATCTTAATATGTTAATTTCCCCCAATTAGTAAGATTTCCGAACACGTTATTAAATTTCTCTAAGATGTCTAGTATTGTGGCAAAATGTAACAATACTATATTCAAGCTTAAAAGAACATTGTCAAGAATGCAACGTATTGGTTTCTAAAACCAACATCACTCTGTTTTCCCTCTAGCACGTTAGTGCTGCTTTATAGTCTGTTATTAAGACTATAAAAATTCGATTTAGCTGGTCTTCTTGTCCTCACGAGGGATTTTCAACACACACACACACACACACACACACACACACACACACACACCACAAAATGTTTTTAATGGCAATGGGGCATGGTTTTATCACAAAGACTAAAAATTGAGAATTTTAAAAATATAAAGGCAGTACACATGGCTCTGAATGCATGTTCTGATGCCAGTATATTTACATGTATATTCCCAGGAAGATATATTTTCACAGACTCACTCTCAATGCCATCAGGAATCCACCTCTACTAGACAGAAAAGGGCACACTATAGACTGAAAAAGGTTGGAGGGATGGCAAGGACTTATTCTTTCACCTGTCCCTGGAGTCTGGTATTTTCCTAAGCCATCTGTAGGAATCTGAGAGCTCACAGGTCAACTTCATTCTTTCATTCTGTAAAGTGGACCTCAGTTTTCTTTGTTACCAACCTACATCCATTCATTCTTCCTCCAGTAATAGTGGGGAGGAAAATCCGTCCTCATTATTAGCTTTGTGTGGAGTTGATTTTTCTCCCACCTCTAAAGTGAGCTTATGGCTTGGGCCAGCCCCATCAGTGGGTCACAGATCCCTAGCCTGAGTGGTTAGTTCATGGACATGCAATCATCCAACCAGAGCCAATGAGGAGCACTGCAGTATGAACCTGGAAGGATGTCGGGAACCATCTTGTCATCACCTAGAGCTGAGAATGGAACCAACACGGAAGAGAGTAGAGGCCAGAGATGGAAAGACATCAGCTGCCCAATGACATCAATGAGCTATTGACTTCTGGGCCCTGCAGTTACATGAGTCCATAAATGTCCTTGTTGCTTAAAGCCAGCCTGAGTCACGTTTGTGGTCTCCTGCGACAGAGAATTCTAACTGATGCACCCCGTTTTCCGTCTTTTAGACGATCAGCATATGGAAATTCTGGGGGAAGGATGTGAAAAAGTGGGCAGATTGGTTCTGTAACTACAAGTGACAAGCATGGAGACAAACACTGTGACCCAAGAAGTACGAGTTCCCAATAAAGTATTAATCTCTGCTACCTAGTATGACACACCCACCTTATAAAATATAAGCATTTGGTCAAAAGCCTAAAAGTGACTGAGCAAAGTACCCTAAATTGAGGTTGCACTCAGATGACTTTATTCAGAGAGCAATATTTTTACCATACAATTATGCCTGTTATCACCAATTTTCTACATTTTATTTTAAAATGTAAATAGATCTGTGTTGTGAGGTAATGGGCAATCTTTATTTTCTGAGTTATTTTCAAGGGAGCATTACATGCATTTTATAATCAGAACAAAACCTGTTTGTAACCATAAAACAAGAATGAGAGTAGCATAGATTTTAAATTAAATCATCTGGTAAGCATGTAAATTATTTCCTAAACAAAAGAATTACTCATTGCACACAAGACTTTTCTAGTCCTACCAACCCACAGCCATACCACTGACTTCTGGTCATCTTTACCTCAAACTTATTTTTTAAAAAATATGCCAAAAATATAATAAAAAAGAAGAATCAGTTTCCTTTTAAATTACCACCAATGCAACAGTATGATCATGCTCGATTTTCTTTGTAATTGTATGGTATTATAGCTATTATTAGTATAATAAGGTTATTTAGGCTAGTAGCTAGTCACCATTTATTATGTATACTTAATAAGATGAGGATTATAAATGAACTAAACAGAAGAAAACAGTTTGTTTTGAAAATTTCTTGGCTGTAAGTAGACTGTATTAAAAAGTCCCAGGATCAAGTACATTTTATAAGGTCTTTGCAGGGAAACACAAGCCTTAACCAAATCAACATCATTGGCCTATGTCAAGGAACCAGTTAAAATCATTCACAAGGAACTTGTATTTGGGAAAATAATACATTTGCTTTTCAAAACAGAGTTCTATAATCTGGCTAATTTTCCATTACATGCCCTAAATCCATCTTCCAGGATCACACAGCATCAGAAGAAAAAACCCACTGATAAAAAGAACCTAGAGCTTGGTTTTCAAATGTTTCAGTAAAATGTGGAAATTGTAATAAACAAAATGGATGTTTAGCTCCTGAGAGCAGAGAACAAAAAAGTGGCAGTGTGAGGTGATTCATATATTCAATATTTAGCTTCTTACTCCAGAAAGCAACAACAACAACAAAACACACACACACATACAAAAAGAAGGAAGAAAGATGTAAATCTAGATGAAGATATTATCAAGAAATCATCTGTTTTTGCAGAATGCAGGCTCTTTTAGGTAAGATACTGACTCCATCAATTTTCAGGGGAAAATCACTTAATTATCTGATGATTAATAATTCTTCTCCTACTAGTTGGTTTATTCAGCAGCAGTTCTTCCAACCTGATTAACAGCCTCCCAAGCTTTCTTTCTTTTAGTTATTTTTTTTAGAGACAGGGTCTTGCTCTGTTGCCCAGGTTTGATCATAGCTCACTGCAGCCTTGAACTCCTGGGCTCAAGGGATCCTCCTGCCTCAGCCTCCCAAGTTGCTATGATTACAGGCATTAGCCATCCTGTCCAGCAATGCTTGCTTTTACAGGAGAAGTAAAAAGGAAACAAGAAATGCAAACACACAACAATTATTTTTAAAACCCAGCAATATGGAACACAGAATGTCTGCATGATTACTCATTAAGATAGAGAGGTATCTATTCACCAGAATTTCCACACCAAAGGGGTTTCAAGGCAACAAACTGCTTGGAATGGGGTTGGAGTTGGGGGTCACCTGGGGGAACTTACTGAGAAGCTTCACTGGTGTAGTAAACACAGGGTTTTCACTCAGGCTGTAAAATTGCTTGAATATATGACACCTGTGTTAAAGTTGCATTTACATTTACCTGGCGAATGTTTTGGTTTTCCTTAAACTATAGATTTGTTTGTGACGATAGAGATTATGAGCAAGCTGAACTACTTCTCCCATCCATGGCTACCCCCTGGGCCATTCTGTATTATTATCCTCACTTTCCAGAGGAGCTAAGAGTTGGGGTTGATAGAACTTCCCCCGATCATGCAGGTACTGAGTTGCAGGATCTCAAATAAAATAAAGACACATTTTCACAGTCAACATGAGCATTTCTGAGATGAGATGCAAGGTTGAATAGCCCAATAAAAGGGAAAATGGTGAACATTTCCTGCCCCCCCAACTGGCCCTCCTCCCCCAAGCTGTATCATTGTGTCTTTATCCTTTATTGTTTCTTATTTTAGATTCAGGGAATATTCGTGCAGGTGTATTACATAGGTACGTTGCATGATGGTAAGGTTTGGGTTTCTATTGAACTCATCAGCCCAGTAGTGAACAAAGTACTCAATAAATAATTTGTCAACCCTCCCCTCTCCTCTCCCCTTCCCCCCCTTTTGGAGGCCCCAGGGTCTACTATTTCCATCTTTATGCCCGTATGTACCCATTGTTTAGCTCCTACCCACTTACAAGTGAGAATATGCACTGTTTGATTTTCTGATTCCCAGTTAGTTCCCTAAGGATAATACCCTCCAGTTCCACTCACATTGCTGCAAAAGACACGATTTCATTCTTTTTTAAGCAGCTGAGAATTGTTCTAGGTACCCTCACCTTGAAGAAGAGGGTGCAGGTGGAGTAGCAAGGGAGGCTGGAGGGCCAGCCCAGGGCTTTCCAGGCTTTCCAGTCTTATTCTCAATGAGCGGGAGAGGAAACGGGAAGACTTGCTTTAGAGGCCTCAAAGCACTTCCCTCCTCTGCTCATTTCTTTTCTCCTCTCTGCATTCTAGAGCCATCTGGGACCCTCAGTGATTTTTATTCTCCTCTACTCCATCCTGGACTAGAGTTCAGAAGCCGATAGAAATGGCAGTCAAGTAACTATCCACAAAATAATAAAGGATATCTAATCTCTTAAGCATATCTAGGAATATTTATGAGTTTAGAGATTAAAACAAAAACCTTGACCAGGTGCAGTGGCTTACGCCTGTAATCCCAGCACTATGGGAGACTGAGGTAGGCAGATCACCTGAGGTCAGGGGTTTGAGACCAGCCTGGTCAACGTGGTGAGACCCTGTCGCTACTAAAAATCAAAAATTATCTGGGCGTGGTGACACACACCTGTAGTCCCAGTTACTTGGGAGGCTGAGGCATGGGAGTCACTTGAACCTGGAAGGCAGAGGTCACAGTGTGCCAAGATAGTGCCACTGCACTTCAGCCTGGGTGATACAAGTAGACTCTGTCTCCAAAAAAAAAAAAAAAGAAAAAAAAAACCTCATAAATATCTGTATTATTAATTGAATCAGGATTGAAGTGTCTCAATTTTTAAGATTTGTCACTGTTCATTTATCCTAGAAATACTTATGACCTTAATAATAACAGTTTATATAAGTAATCTAAATTCATTCTAAATGTAAACCTAAAGTCATCCAAAGAAGGAAATAGATGTATACTTGTACATATATAGTCATATATATTATGAATATAAGATCAATTGACATTTACAGCCTGATTTTTAAGCTATATAACTTTCTTAATAGACTACTTTCAATCTAAAATCTAAAATGAAATACAACATTTTAGATCCAGAAACTTACAACTTTTCAAACCATAGAAATGCAAACATCTATGGTCAATCTAATGTCAGTTGCAAAGGAAATAAAAAGCCATGTGGCATTTGTTAATAAACATACTGCCCTTTAAAATGTTCCACACTAACAGAGCAAGCTATAAAAATACACTCTTATTTGATGTTTACCGGGATAGACTATTTCCTGTACAGGTTATTCAGAATTGGTATATGTAAATAAGGTGTTTCAAAAGATGCATAAACATCTTCCCTGGCAAAAGAGTGGTCTTGAGAACAGCAACATGATACCGCAGGTATACTACCTATACTTGGCCAACATGGTGAGACCCTGTCTCTAATAGAAAACAAAAATTAGCTGGGCGTGGTGACACACGCCTGTAGTCCCAGCTAGTCAGGAGACTGAGGCTCAAGAGTCGCCTGAACCTGGGAGGCGGAGGTCACAGGGAGCCGAGATCGTGCCTTTGCACTTCACAGATCCTGTGACAGATCCTGCTTTGCACTTCAGCCTGTGCCTTCTTCCAAAAGAGGGCACAGGTGCAGTGACATCATTTCTCTCCATTTTGACGTCAACACCCTCAGGAGTTGGCTGCACTGTGCCTATCTGGACTCAGTCAGCCACCAGCCGCAGCAGATGGAACTCTTCACTTTCCATCCTTCCTCTCTACCCTTCCACACAATGAGCTCTCAGATGACGCACTCCTTCCCAATTTCTTCTCCTAGAACATTTCAACTCATTCTTCAATATCCAGCTCAAATATGACTTTCTTGGCAATGCTCCCTCTTCTTCCCAACAGTAGAATTAATCAGTCTCCTCCCCGAGTACCCACAATATTTTTGTATTCACCTCTTTTGCAGAACTCCTAATGCTGGACTTTACATCATGAGTACATCAATACTTTAATATTTTAATCTAGGAACCATGTTATTTTATTCTACATTTGGCCCACTGCCTGGCAAAGGCACTCCATATGTTGGTGAAAAAAAACTGAATGAATAAATGAATGAATGAGTCAGTGAGAACCTGTAACAAGAACTTAGTACAAATAAAGTCTAGCAGAGTCAGGAAGTCCATGTATTTTTGGCCTGTTTCCCACGCAGTTTTCATACACACACGCACACAAAATGGTCAGAGAATTAGTTTCATAATAAAATGTAGACACCTCCAAGTCCTGAATCCAGAGTTATTCTTCTGCTTTGAATAAAAAAGACTAAACACAGATGTCCAGGCTGAAACATCTGGGTTTGAAAATCAGGCTGCGTGTAACCTACCATCATTATTATACAGTTTATCTCGTTTGCATTATAGATCACAGCTTCAGGATGTTCATGCTTCTTATATTAATTGCAAGAGCCAGAAACAATGAAAAATGCTAATAAAATTGTTTTGGCCTCTTTTCTAGGAATATTGTAAACATCTCCCAAAGACCCTGCAGGGTTGTCTAACACACACTAACCAATTCTTCTTCCAAAAGAGGGTAATTACTCAGGGTAAAGGGCAGTGTCTCTTGGTAACCAAATAACCTAATTTCTTCCAACGACTGCTCTCCCACAAACAAATGGCCTGAGGCAGAGAGAGAATGGCTGATTTTCAACTTATATGACCACTAATGACCACTTCTGTGCAAGGGAGAACGTCTGTTAGTCAGCGGCACTGGTTTAAAGGGGTTTACATAAGTTCACAGAAAAAAACCACAATATGGACTTAAGATAAACAGCTGTCTGCAGCTCTAAACCCTGTGACCTTCATCTTGACATCTAGTAGAAAACCTGTTTACATTGTGATTGCACATGGTGGTATTTTATCTGTTGTAAAAGTTTACAAAGATCGTTTTAAAACTGCAAAGCTCTGTAATAACTTTACCAATAGAAAGCATCAATCTCTACCTCTCAACTCTGATCTAGCCATGCCCTGTGGCCCTCAAAACATCTCTGAAGAGGCAGATAGGCAGGACATCATCTAAGGAATCTTCCACCAACTCCCTTCCTCTTCCCACAATTCCACTCTGCCTTAGGATGAGTGAAGGCACTGCTTCTCCACGTACCTTAGTAGATTACACAGTCAACCAAGCACCACCCTTATAGCCCTATAACCCTGCCCTGGGGTCTTGGTTTCTCTCACAGAACTCCTGCCCTTTATTTGACCTAGACCCTGTCCACTCCCACCCACTCTACCACTTCCTCCTGCCCCACACTATTAATTTTGAAAAGTTCCAAACCTGTAGAAAAAGCAAAAGAATGGTCCAATGAACACCTATATAATCTTTCTGTAGGTTCACTAACTGAACACCTCTGTTTCTTGATATATGCTCAATACAAAACAGATGACCCCCTGATTTCTTGATGCCAGTGATGTGGCCCTGCCTGAGGCCAACTCAGCTCTTGGGATCCAACCCTCTTCCAAGGTATTGCCAAAGTCCTGGCTCAGGGGCCAAGACTTAGTGCTTCATTCCCATGGTCATGATCACTGACTTTGCACCTAAGGTTCTAGAATCACCACCCCCTTTTCTACCAGATCTCAGGTCTCACCGTTGTTGAAAAGTCTCTTGTTGCTCAACACCACCTAAACATTCCCAAGAGTAAACCCATTTGATATGACAAACACTACATATTTATAAGGGTATATACTCAGGCCAATTCATTAATCTATCAAGGTCTTCATTCATCATCTGTTAAATGTGGATACTCACACCACCCATCTCACTGAGTTGTGCAAATGATCAAATAAAGTACTTATTAGAGTGACTGGCACATGGTCAGCATGCGTCCACTATTATTACCACCTTTTATCAAACGTTTGCTTTACAATGCTTGATTTTCCAACTCTTCGACCTCTCTGTGTATGCTGTAAGCCTGTCATACCCTCCAGCACACTCCTTCATGTATATCCTGGCTTGGAGGTCCTTCCTGGCCTGGTGCCCTTGTAAGCTTCCAACCTCCATGCACCCATCCTTCCATCTCTTCTATCCATTTCTCCATGAACCCAGAATCCAAGCCTACAGGTATTTACCATCCCAGAAACACACTGTGCACCCCCATTGTTTTACATTAATGTTGGGATCAGTGTGCAAAACCTATCTATGCTCACTATTCAGAGTAAAACTTCATTTCCTCTGGGCTCACACAGGGCTTTCTTTTGCACCTCTGTGAACACATATTTGCTCAGGTTCATGAATGGCTGATGTTATGTAAGTAAGTCATGCCTTGGTTTACTAATTCCCTAGGAGCTGATTCTTACCTAAGGTTTTTATGACCCAGTCTGACCCCTTGAACTCTTCCAGGTCATAGAGAATCCACTGGGAATTGGTTTGAAAATGGACGTGTTCAGATCCCTGATGTTAATAATAATCTAATTGACAGAGAAATCTTTATCCTAGAGATTTCTAGACTTTACTCCTTAAGCACATTCTGTTCAGAAAGGAGCAAGACTGGAAATCAGACCTTGAAAACAGTAAACAATGTTCTTCAATATGATCCACACATTGGTGAATGAGTACACATCATCAAATAAATCAGCCAGAGATGACATCGGATCCTCGATTTTTTTTTTTTTTCCTGACAAGTAATAAATCCACAGCAGGGCATTCTGGCTTACCATGTGGGTTTTCTCCTTGCTTCAGCTCTCCTTGTAATTATCAGAGAGAAGCAGTAAGTGAGACTCTTTATTTCTCATTCTTTTGGGTGTTAAATTTCTATAAGCTTAAAGTAATAACTGCAAGAACTCCATAGATGAGGTAATGTGCTATGAGAAATGGAAGTATAAAATTACTTCTAAATAATCTTAGCATACTGTGAAGGATACTGACTTAGGGATACAATTACAGTGTAAAATATAGCCTTGTTTTTAAATATGAGAGAGAAAAGAATAAAAGGAAAACCTAAAACCTAAAAGTTATAGAACACGTACTCACACACATATAATGCACATATACGTAAAAATGAATGTGTTTATTCATGGCTGTCGTGAAACTAACACAATTCATCCATTGTATTATTTTTTATTTTATTTTATTATTTTATTTCTGAGATGGATCTCACTCCGTCACCCAGGCTGGAGTGCAGTGGTGTGATCTTGGCTCACTGCAATGTTCGCCTTCCAGGTTCAAGTGATTCTCACGCCTCAGCCTCCCGAGTAGCTGGGATTACAGGTGCCTGCCACCATGCTTGGCTAATTTTTTAAAAATATTTTTAGTAGAGACAGGGTTTCACCATGTTGGCCAGGCTGGTCTTGAACTACTGACCACAGGTGATTCGCCTGCCTGGGCCTCAAGTTTGCTTGTTTGTTTTGATGGGAAGGGGGAGTTGTTATACAAAAAATAAAAGAGAGTAGCCATGTTCCAACTTTCAGATGCAGCACCTGGACCACTGAGAAATCAACAGATCTTTCCATGGCAATGAGAATGGGGGTCATAAATAGGACTAAACTTTAAGGTTATACCTACGAGAGAAAGAAGACCCCTGGCTCAGAGACGTGCTTTCCAAGAAGAAAAAGCTGGTAGGGTCATAGTGTTCAGACTCTGAGATAGGATGAAGAAGAGAAAGTAGGGTCAGGGCAAAGTAACCTTGCCAGAAGTCTAAACTATCACACGATCCCCATACTATAAGTAAAAGAAGAAATGGAGGCTGGCACTTTTCTACAGATACTAAGGACATAAGAAAATATTAATGGAATTGTCAGACTTGAAGCCAGAATAATTTTCTAGAACCTGATGACAGTTTTGGAAGGATAACACAGATGGCCAAGGCAATGGCAGGGGACAGGACTTCCTGAAGAACTTTTACTACATTTTCTTAAATATGAATTAATGGAAGACTCTACAAAACTTCTTCCATCCTTCTGGGATTATCTTCTTGTTCTCCCCTCTTCTTTATTCTCAAACTACAATAAATAGATGGTGAATGGGAGCATGATCAGCTCTGAGATGGGTAGGGTGAGACTCCGTTCCTTTTTTGCCAACTAAGGTCTTTGTAACAGACACACAGGCTAGGTCACAGTTGCAGACTAAAGATGAGATAAAAATTGGAATACTTACTTATTGAACTAAGCCATAGCAAATATTTTTGAGATTATGTCTCAATGTTGAACCCTCAAAAATGACTTCTCCAGCATGTGATAATCATCAAACATGAAGATTTCCAGAAACAGAACAATAGAGAAAGGAACTGACTATATTTACATCCATAAGTGACAGAATAGGGAAGAGGGAAGTATTCTTTGATCATACTAGACCACCACCTTAGATGCCGTATCTGGGAAGACCTGAGACACATGAATAATTAACTTTAAGCTAAGTAAGTAATCTCAGTAGTACTCCTAAAAGTTTATGGTTCATCTGAAACACATGCTTTTCTTAAATTCAGAATTTAAGGAAATTCTATTTTCCTAGTCACGCTAGTTACTTTATATTAGATAATCTAGATAAACTTTCAACCAATCTAGTCGGGTTAATTCAGTTTGCATGACTTCTAAGACTTTATATGGCTTAGCCAAACAGAAGATGAATAAAAATGGAAGAAAATGAGGTATAGGTGGAAAGTGTAATTCAAAGCCTATCTGAGAGAGTTGAAAAAAGCAACTTCAGAAAGAATTCTTGGTTTTAAAATGATGTATCTTCATAGAAAAGTATATATGCAAACATAAAAAAATCTCAATTCACAAAATTATTTTAATAACTACAGCACTTAATCAAGCCTAGTTTATAAAGTGTTCCAAATACCTAAAAATAATATGTGAATGAGGAAGATTTTTTCTATAATCAAACCCTTGTTCTCCCACAAAATTACATCCAAAGAGACATGTTAAAATTAATTATGTGTTGAAGTGCAAAATCTAAATTTTGTTTTAATACTTTCTAAAGAACATACATCTCCTAAAAAGAAAAAAGCAAAACGTTTTAATAGTATATAGGCTTATCCTATAGAAAAAACAAGGAACTTCTTTATTTTAAAAGGTCAATATCTTTATACTGTTATATTTAAGACAAGTTCTTAGGACACCAAACAGACTCTGCCATTCACAAAATCTAAGTGAATCCATAATAAGATAAAAAGAAATTTACAGGAAATCACAGTGGTAATAAATCTACTGAATTATTATTTATAGTGTGTTTGTGAAGAATACAGCATAACAAGGCAACAGGCCAGTATTTAAGGGCTGAAAGATTTATCCAACCTTAAACATATCAGTCTACGCAGGCCTGGAGTCTGTAATCATTATTGCAGTTTAATCTGTCTTTGCAAAACAAAACTAAAAAATAGACTGTGTGCTCCTGTGATTAATCATTTGCATTTAGCACCAATCTGAACTAATATAAAAGATCCAAAAAGGCAGCATCAAGAACAAGGTACAGAGAGATGATGGAATTTGTTTAGAATACCATGTTCTGAAAGTGTCATGCCACCTTCTGTTAAATATTTGGTTCATTCCATTTTGTCATCCTGATTTGTATTCCGGAAGCCGTTAGAGGCTACAGGATTATTTCATTACAACCACAACACATGTTGGTGAGCAAAATCCCTGATCAGTTGCAAACTTCTTCCCCGTTAACCCCAAAGAATAATGGCACTTGAAAATCCCAAAAAGAGTTGTGGATTCCTAAGTCTCAACTTTCTGCACAAAGGACACCAGTGTGCAACGCGGCACCCTACAAAAAAAAATCAGTGTAAACAGTTTGTGAGTCCATGCTATACACGGCAGAAGCATGGAGTAGAAAGCTCAGATGACAATGTACTTTCAATGAAAATGGCCCTGCTGTGGAATCATAAAAATAAAGCAAAGTTGGCAGTCATCCTCTCAGCATTTGGTGTTCAACTTTGGAATGCTGCCAGGTACGTAAATGTAGCCAAGGAGAACACATGTCTTTAAGAAAATGAAGACATTTTCAAAAAAGAAAAAGAAGAGAAAACAGGGAGAGAGGGAGGAAGAGAGAGAATGAGAGAGAGACCAGAACTGCACTAAATAAGCAGTTGTAGTTACTAACACTGCCTCCTCTACCTCCCCCCTCATCAAAGCTGCTTTAACTTTGATGACCAGTACTTATCTGCAGATGTACATATTTTTCCCTGACCTTGGGAGCATCAAAGAATTTATACACTTAGCAATTCTTGCACAATCTCTTGAAAAGAACAGCACAAATGTTCTACCCATCCATGCCAAGCAGGACTTGTTACTCTTCTCCACCTATTTTTCTTTCAGTAAGTTAATTTATCTGCTTAGATTTTGGTTCTAAAATAAACTTCTAAGACAACTAACCTTAGGGATTTTTTTTTCCTTCTTTTGATGAAGTTAGGAGAAAAGAAGTTATAGGAAAAACTAATTCACCTAATAGGCTATAAATTTTTGCAGAGTACTAAATACAAAAGATTAAGAATTATAGCTTTTCCAGGCTTATGACGATGATAAATGAAATTTCTTCATTCATGTATCTGTTCTCAACACATAGCCAAAGAGTTTATACTGGAATCAAAGACAACCTCGATAGCTACAATAATCTTAATAACAAGTCCAAGATAACTATACTTTTATGTATTAAATATCTTATAGCACATAAACGATTTGAAAATAATATTCATTCGTTCTAATAACAGTGCTTAAAAGTCATGTTTAACACCTGGTTCTCCTTAATAAATTAAAATTATGACAACTTACAAAGCAAAAGCCCCTGTGAATTGCAACATAGTTTCTAAAGGGGTTACTGTAAAACTAGGTGCCATAAATATGCCGAACTTTACCCAGATTCACAGCAGGGGTGATTCATGGGCCCACATCGGCCTCAGCCAAACCTCAAAACAGGTGATTCATACTTGATTTCATTTCTGTTTACTTTTCTTTTAAATAAAGGACTTTCAGAATTCCAAAAAGTTATGTTCCTATGACTTTTGCGGGAGAAAGGAAAAAAGTAAATGCTCCTCCAATTCCAGTTCCACTTTTCATGACCAGCAAAAGCGGTGTAGGATGCCAAACAGTATCACAAACTAGGAGTCTGAGGAAGTTTTCATGAGAGAAGGGAATTATGCTGATCTAAAAAAAAATCATGATGCCTAGTGAACATTTACAACGCTGAAGACATTCTCACTTTCCGGGACAGAAGGAAGTTAAAAGTAGAAGACTAACTTTTATCTTTGTACGTATTTGTCGTAGGACTTTTTCTTCACGTTTTCCTTAGACGAAAGAATGAAATGGTTATTATCATTTATACGTTTCCTTCAGCTACAAGGAAGTATAGCATAACCAATAAGGACAAGAATCTGGAGTCGACCACTTAGATTCAGATTTTGACTCCAACCTTACATGTAATGGGACTGTGGAAAAGTCATTTTACCTCTGCGCCTCCGTTTCTTCATCTGTAAAACAGGGAGACAGAACTTATAGTAAGCATTTAATGAATACTATTTTTTCCCTCTGCCATAGTCTATTTCTTATTCGGGTTTAAACTAATGTTACAAACAGGCAGTAATATTTATAAGTAATAGTAATAAACTCTTAAATAATGCATATTAGGTATGGTTCTAAACAAATTACAAGTCAAAACTCATGTAATCCTTACAACTAACTTTTGAGGTAAGCATTATTTTCCAGAGGAAAAGGCTGCTGTACAGAAAGATTCAGTTACTTGTCCAAAGGCCAACTAATAAATAGCAAAGCTGGAATTCAGACTCATGTAGCCTGGCTTTCGAGTCCAGGCGCTTACCCCTAACCAGCTTCTTGAAGAAAACTGTTTAAATAAATCTTATAACGTCATAACTTACATAAAAGATAAATAGAGAAATTTTGCATTCAGTATATAAAGTATGTATTGCATCTAGGTAACATTTTTGTCTGCAACCTAAAAGAATGACATTTAAAAAGCAATCAGAAAAGCCACAGTTAACTTTTTTTTTTTTTTTTTTTGAGATGAAGCTTCGCTTTTCTTGCCCAGGCAGGAGTGCAATGGCACAATCTTGGCTCACCGCGGCCTCTGCCTCCTGGGTTCAAGCAATTCTCCCGCCCTAGCCTCCCAAGTAGCTGGGATTATAGGCATGCACTGCCATGCCCAGCTAATTTTTGTTTTGTTTTGTTTTGTTTTAGTAGAGACAGGGTTTCTCCATGTTGGTCAGGCTGGTCTCAAACTCCTGACCTCAGGTGATCCTCCTGCTTTGGCCTCTCAAAGTGCTGGTATTACAGGCATGAGCCACCACGCCCAGCCCACAGTTAACTTTTGTTCTAATTAATGTTTTAGGAAACTGCAAGGAAGAACAGATTCTGTCTTTGAAATATTTGATATACTGTATAAGATGAACTGGTTTATCACTTTACAACAAGTTTATATGGAATAGAACCAACAGCAACCTCATCTTCCACAGTTCATGGGAAATCCCACTAACATCTGCCACGCACAATCAATGATCCCTATGGACAGACCCCTTCCTGTACTACTGGGTCAAGACTCAACCCTTTCCCCAAAAGGTAACATGGAGCCAATGTCCGGGGAAAATTAACTAACTTCTTGAGGTATGCCATTTCCCCAATTCCTCTTGTAACATATCACTGACTTCAGATAAGTTGATAATGTCAAGGGCCAGAAGACTAATTAGTTGACTAACTAATGGTGAACTGATTTATTAACAAAATGGAAACTTCATCTATATAACTGCAAAAATTATTTTAAGGTAGCTGCTATTCTGCTTTAGAGTCTAACACAGAAACATACCCAGAAGAAAACTTTCCTTAAGACCATTCTTAAGGTAAATTTTCTTCTTAAAGGTAAATTTTCATTAGCTAACTATACAACTAAAAGTTTGGAAAGATAAAACCACTGGTAAATGCTTTTTACCCTTTTACTGTGTAGCCTTTTTCTGCTGATGTTACAATATATTCCAATATGTTTCACCACATTCCAATAACTATAATTTTAATCAAATTGCTACAGAATATGACTAATGAGAAATTGACTACAGAGTGATAAAATGTTCTCATAAAACCTTTCATGTATATAATGTGATATATACAGTATGTATATGACATATTGACATATATATGACATATATATGTATATGTGTCTATATGATATGTTCTCTCTCTCTCTCTCTCTCATTCTCTCTCTCTCTGTTCTCTAGCTGTTCCCTAGGTCTAGCCACAGTTAAATTGTGGGTTAGATATCAGAAAAATGGGTATTAATACCACAATGAGCTACCACTGCGCTGTCATAAAACTGACTGTAATGAAAAACATTGACACTACTATGTTTTAGCAAAGATGTAAGACAACCGAAACCGTCACCCACTGCTTGTAGAAGTGCAAATTGGTACAACCACCTTGGAAAACTGTTTCATGGTGTTTACTTTAGTTGAACACAGGCATGCCATATTACCTAGCATCCACTCTATTCACTGAACAAAAACACATACATATGTCTATCAAACAGGCACATAAGAACGTGCATAGGAACATCAGTCTCAGTTCCCTCAGCTGGAAACAGCCCAATGTCTGCCAACAGAGAGCACATAAATCAAATGTCTTTCCACACAATGGAATGCTGTAAAATCACACCAACAAGCCAAAATCAACCAAAGACAATCCACAGATTATTAAAATGTCCAACATAGATAAATATAACAGCCATAATGTTCAGTGAAATAATTTAGATACACAATGATTCCATTTACATAAAACTGCAAACACAGGTCAAACAAATGTATGGTACTGGAAGTAAGGATGGTGATTATCTTTAGTGAGGAAAGAGGGAATATGATTGAGAAAGGTCCAAAAGGGAACAGGTGGGGCTGAATGCTTATTTCTTTACCTGGGTGGTAGCTCCACAGGGGTTGACCTTATGACAACTCACCAGACTGAATACATGATTTGTGCACTTTTTGGCATATATGTTACATGATCAATAAGAAGGTTGATTTTAAAAGGCCCATTTTCAAGCCTAATTATATATTAATCTCTATTGTTCTGCTCAAGCTGCCATAACAGGTTACTACAGGGTGGTTTCAACGTTAAGAATTAATTGTCTTGCAGTTTTGGAGACTAAAAGCCCAAGGTCAAGGTGCAGCGGAGTTGGTTTTTGGTGAGGCCTCTCTTCTTAGCTTGCGGACTGCTGCCTCCTCACTGTGTCCTCACATGACCTTTTCTCTGTGTGCACGCAACCTCATCCTCTTTTTGTCTTCTTAAAAGGATAAGAGCCAGGTGCGATGGCTCATGTGTGTAATCCCAGCACTTTGGGAGGCTGAGACAGGCGGATCACCTGAGGTCAGGAGTTTGAGACCAGCCTGGCCAACATGGCGAAACCCTGTCTCTACTAAAAACACAAAAATTAGTCAGACATGGTGGTGCACACCTGTAATCCCAGCTACTGGGGAGGCTGAGGCAAGAGAATTGCTTGAACCCAGGAGGTAGAGGTTGTAGTGAGCCAAGATCATGCCACTGCACTCCAGCCTGGGCAACAGAGTGAGACTCCATCTCAAAAAAAAAAAAAAAAAAAACCAGGATAATAGTCCCATTGAATTAGAGCCCCACTCCCAGAGGCCTTATCTCCAAATATAGTCACACTGGGTGTTTGGGCTTCTAAAGATGAATTTGAGAGTTGGATAGGGGGACAATTTATTCCATAACAAACTCTCTGATATTCTCCAAGTTGATATTTTTTAAGTTCTTAATTCGTTTCCTTTATGTCAAATTTTCACATTATCTAAAACTTTTAAATCTTAGTATTATAAAGACTACCTAAAAGTATACCTAGTGTTTCTGAATATTTTCCTTTTTAAATTTCTTACAAATAATATACTGTTTATAACAATAAAATTCTAAGGTTTTAAAAATTATATAGGAATTATTTTTAATTAAAGTGCAATAGTAGACTCTAACTGCAAGATATTTTAAAACAAAATCCATTTCTATTGGGCAAATACCTTTGTAATACCAATTATATATGCTCCCTAGCTACAGACAAGTAAGCAGTATGTGTCGATGCAAGTCACTCGTTTAAAAAATATACACTTATATGAAAAAACAACATGTAAAGGGTATTTTTTCCAATTATTTAATAATCCAATGTGCTGCCAGGCATGGTGGCTCACGCCTGTAATCCCAGCACTTTGGCACACTGAGGTGGGTGGATCACCTGAGGTCAGGAGTTCGAGACCAGCCTGGCCATCATGGTGAAACTCCATCTCTACTAAAAATACAAAAATCAGCTGGGCGTAGCTTGTGCCTGTAATACCAGCTATTCACAAGGCTGAGGCAGGAGAATCACTTGAACTCGGGAGGCAGAGGTTGCAGTGAGCTGAGATCATGCCACTGCACTCCAGCCTGGGTAACAGAGTGAGACTCGGTCTCAAAACTAAATAAATAAATCATCATCATCATCATCTAATGTGCCCATTGTTACTATCTGCCATGCATTCCTGCAAACACTCCAGGAAACCATTTCTATTAAATATCTGGCTATCTTATGGTAGCTTTTACTTATTTTCAAATGGCAGCAAAATAGGAACGCTGTTTTAACAGAATAGAGATTAAATTACCAAAGGAGAAATACAATTTTAACTCAGAACTCTTGCCAAAGACACTAGTTTTCCTTTTGTGACAGATGCAAACCAGCATTTAAGGGTTTTCAATGATATGCCTGTGTAATCATTACCCCAAAACCCATGCCATAGCAAACACCTCATCCTATTGATATTCTAAGAAACAGACCTGTATATTTACCCTTTGGGATAAATTTCCTTTGCCTTCTTACATGCTCATGTATGTTTTGGCAATATGTATCTAAATTTACATTAAATCATTTAACAACTCTTGTTATCACTTATAATAGTGTTTTAAGCTACATACATTACTAAGAACACAAAAGAAAATTACTGTGAAGAAAAACAAATTCCAGTTTACTTATACACACTATGGTAATCCCTCCTTGCCATGTGAATTGAGTTCTCAAAACTCTATGAAAAAGGAATTCACAGTCAAAAATATAACTTGAAAATGGAGTCCAGCGATTGCCTTTACGTGGCATTTCTACAGGGATTAAATGAGTAATAATGGGTTCTACACTATTCGTTTCTGTTCATTATGTCTTGCTTACTTGAAACATATCAGTTTTGTTTCCATACAATTTCAACAAGCAGCTTGGCATTATTTGTTGCTTTGCTGCAGCTACTATGCACACTAAGGAGCTAGTTTTTCTTCCTTTTTTTTTTTTTTTTTTTTTTTTCTGTATCAGGTCCTGCGTGATGACTCAGAGTTGTAGATTCTAACTCTAGCTCTCCAAGTTCAATCTTCTTGTCTCAGAGGCAGAATAAATATGCACACTTGAAATGGAAAAGGCATTGGGTAACTTTCCTTTAACTGAGACACCCAAGTCACTATGTCCCAAGGCCCTCCCTTCATCAGCAGGACCATGATGCCTGGATTCTGCCCACTATAACATTAGGCCAACACACACATCTTCCGCTACCTGAGAGCCTTCCCAGCTCCTGCTGACACCATTAGAACATAGCTCTAGGGCTGGGCCTCACTTGGCTTCATCTTCTATTTTCTTTCTAAATGTTTCTAACCAAAAAAGCTTTGCTTTGCCCCTTCTTAACTCTTTTTCTCACTTCCTGCAACCACAACAATTCCCAATTGGCATGGGCCAGGATCCATTTTTTTCCAGTTGCCAAGTTACACTGGCATCCTCAAACGTTGCAAGCGGGGACTGATGGCTGGGGACAGATCATCCTTTGTCTAAGGACAGTGCAAAGCAGCAGCAACCAGCCACGATCAAAATCCCCACCAATGCTGCAGGTGGACAAGTTCAAGTTCAACTGCAGCTAACTGTGGGAAGGAAACAAGAGGGAGACACCTGGGGAGTGCCACAAGGAGCCAATAAGGGTAGACGGCTAGTGAAATGTAACAGTCCCCCACAAAAATAAAACCCAAAACGTGATAAAGGATTTATAGGAGACCCTCCTGCCACACAAACTGGGGGCAGGGATGGAATCCATGGCCATGATGACGGACTCAAGCAGCACTGGGGAAAGTGGCATCCAAATGACACAGGGCAGCTTTTCCAGTTGACAACCACTGTTCTGGGGAGTGAGCTGTCATTGACAAGAGATGAAGAGAGCACTGGTCAGACACTGGCCATCCCTGAGCCACAACAGTGGATTCTCTGCAGCATGCTCCTCCTCTACTTTCCACTCCATGGAGAGGGGTTAGAGGAAGAAACAAGCTCACTCATTCCTGATGAGACTTCATTCTCAACACGCAACCACAACCCTCAGAGGTCCAGCTGCCTCTGTGCCCTTCCTCTGGTAACGGAATTCCTTTCTGTTACCATATATAAGTGTGTTTATATGTTAGGGAGCCTGGCACTGTCTGTTTAGGGGACCATTCCAGGCTGCTTGGCAGGAATATACTACACGTTAAATGAGATGAAGGCTATGTCTCCAAAGGCAGAAATGGCTAAATTATGTCTCAGTGATACTGCATGTTCTATTTAACCTCAGTAGCCTCAACCATTTCAAGACCAAGAACGATTTTCTAGTTTTCAAGTCAAGCTCGAAGTGAGAAGAAAACTCAACTAGAAGAACCCCAGCATCTCATAGATGGAGATACAGACGCACCACCAGCTCTCTGTCCCACTGAAAAAAAATTCGCCCCAAATGCAGAATCATTTCTGCTGGAGTTCTCTCACTCTGTTTCAAAGAAATCCTCTGTAATGAATTCTACACTTGTCTTTCCTCAACTTGCCAGGAAAGAGTGTAATTATTACTTAGTCTCACTTAAAATTAAAATATTTTAATTATGACATTAAACAGCACAGTTTTCACTTCAATTAAAAGTAAGTACAATCATACTACATAAACCTTAAGGAAAAGAGTGAAAAACCGCCTTTAAAAATCTAAAGTCATTTTAAGATACGTTTCAAAACCATGAACTTAAAACTGTCTTACCTGGCGAACAAAACTATTTGAGGTAGTGTCAGATGATGTGCTTCCATCAGATCCTTTAAATCTGTTTTTCCTTCTGGCTCCTTTTCCATATGACTACAAAAAAGACAAATAAGATTATTATAAGACCCTTTAACAGGAATGTAGGCCTAGTTGTAGAAAACGTCAAAGACCAAAAACAAGTAATATATTGCCATCATGTAAGCATCATTAGAAAGTTAATATTGGTGGGATTCCACAAATCTATTTCCAGTCAGTGATGATGTAGGGAGGACAGTTTTCTTTTCTGTTCTTTTTTGAGACAGAGTTTCACTCTTGTTGCCCAGGCTGGAGTGCAAGGGCACCATCTCGGCTCACCGCAACCTCTGCCTCCCAGGTTCAAGTGATTCTCCTGCCTCAGCCTCCGGCATAGTTGGGATTACAGGCATGTGCCACCATGTCTGGCTAATTTTGTATTTTCAGTAGAGGCGGGGTTTCTCCATGTTGGTCAAGGTGGTCTCAAACTCCCGACCTCAGGTGATCTGCCCACCTTGGCCTGCCAAAGCGTTAGGATTACAGGCATGAGCCGTCGGCGAGGAGAGTTTTCTTGGCAAAGCACTGAATAACTAGTGAATTAAAACAATGGATGTTACCTGTTCTAAATATGTTAGCAGGCAAGAGGCAAAAGCCTGTAATGATAAAGCATTTAAAAATAAACATTTAAAACAAGAAGTTAAAGGTAAGATGGTTTGTTTCAATAATAGGATTGGGCCAAGCACAAACATCTAAAAATGAACTTGCTTTTCCTATTACATTTATAGTTTACATTCAGAACCCTAAGAATAAACTACACATCAATCTATGTTTAATTCTAAGCACAGATACAGTAAGTGCAAATATTAAACATTAAAATATAAATGAACAATAGCTTAACACTGAGTTTAGAGTTAAATGCAGCACACAGGTTAGAATCCTGGCCATAGCAAATCTTGACCAAGTTTCTTAATTTTTTCAATCTTTTCATCTTTAAAATGGGGTTAAGTATTAGATGAAATAATACCTCATAGGATTAAGTATGAAATGAAATAATGTATTTATAGCATTTAGCCTAAGATCTAACACATGGTAAGGACTCAAACTAATACATAAAAAGTGATACCTATGCAGGGGTTGGAAGACGTGGAAATGAACTGGACAAAAGTGTATATAACACGTTGAGAATTATTAGGCTCATAGAGACTTCATTAGATGATCAGAAATTTACACCATTTATTTTTAAAATCATCACATTCAGGTTTTGAAAATGCTATTTGGTTATGCTTCCTCTATTCATATGGTTTTCATTAAAATATCTGCCATAGTGTATGTAGCACTTAGGCAAGCTGAAATCTATTACAAACATTTGCGTTATGAGTAATTTAGATGAATTTGCAATCATTGAGAGGGTGGTATAATCTTAAAGCAAAAAATTTTCTTATAGATGTTTGTTCTGTTCAGAGTATCTAAGGGATTTATATAATACAAATGTGTTTCCATGACATTTAATTAACTCTCAACTTCATAAACGGCAAGAAAGCTATGCTGGGCTTTCGTAATGTAATATACAAGGTTCTCCTCAGTTAACAGCTTATTCTTTTTACTTATGTAAACATTATTCAGTAAACTGTTGAAAAATAACATTCTTTTAACCACTTTTTTTCTTTTCCAATTATTATGTAAAGTTTTGGATAGATGCATTTTCTAAGGCCTAAGAAAGGTAAAATAAAGTATGAAAATCTCTTTAAAATTTTCTTTTAAATATATATTAACCCACGTGCAAAAGTACTTATTACCTTGAAAGTATTTTTAAGGCCTAACATGCTTCTTTGGGGGTGTAGGGACAATCTGTGTTAAATTCACCATTTACCCTCATGAGTAACATAAATTATCTTTGAGAACAAAGACAAAATATAATCTTTTCCTTTTTTGCGGGGGGGAGGCAATGTCTTGTGCTGTCACCCAGGCTGGAGTACAGTGACATGATCATGGCTCACTGCAGCCTTGACTACCCCCACACCCCCTGGGCTCAAGCAATCCTCCCACCTCAGCCTCCCAAGTAACTGGAACTACAGGCACACATTGCCATGCTTGGCTAATTTTTTTGTTTTTTGTAGAGACAGGGTCTCATTGTGTTGCCCAGGCTGGTCTTGAACTCATGACTTTAAGCAATCCTCCCGCCTCAGCCTCCCAAAGTGGTGGGACGACAGGAGTGGGTTACCATGCCCAGCCTCCAGTACCATTTTTAAATGAACAGAAAAGAATATCTTCACAATTCTATTGTCCTTTAATTTTAGCATTTTAGTGATAAATATGTTTCATTATTCAGCTTCTTAGATGTGTAAGGTTTTTTGTGGTTGCTCACAGTTGTACATCAGGCACTGTGAGAGCCACACAAAGTTAAAGACAGTCACAGAGGAGGTGGTCGTTCTCTGCAAAAAGTTGGACACATTTAAAAACTCACATTAATTTTTCCAGGCCCCTGGGAATCCTGTTCATAAACGCTATTTCAGGCGTACTTAGCTACCTATGCAAAGGATACGTAATGAAATTATTACAGTTTTCAACTGTACTAAGACAGTTTACACACTAAACAACTATGGCACACTGAACTGCATGCATGCTGGTGATAGTTTTGAGAATAAAAATTGTTCTTCCATTATTTAAATGTGTAAGTGATGATTTATTTAAAGTATTCATTTGCTCATGCCTTAAGAGTGTTAGATCAACGCTCTATCATATATCATAATTATTAGAAGACAAAATAAATATATATGCTTAATTGTATCTCTATTCTGCGATTTTACTAATTTCCACAGTCATTTCTCTTCTAAAGTTTCTCTTTTTTTTATTAAACTATAGAGTGACTACTTACTGACCACTTATATTTTTTTATAATAACAGTCAGGATCAAAAAACAAAAAAACATTTAAAGCATCTTTGGAAAGCTAATAGCCCATTTTTCATATACCTTTAAAAATGTTAATGAGAATTCATCCTGCCATTACGAAATTAAATTTCTTTTAATCTAATGCGTATTTACAATTAAGTCCATCTTGCTCGAAAGATTCGGTTTTCAGTTACTTGAAATCGTTGAAAATAAGGACTAGACGACTTCTTCTGAAGGAATTAAGGGGGAAAAAATGGGAAGGTCAAACCTCTCCCAGATGGAGAAAATATTTAGCTGACTGAATTTGAAAATATATATATATATATAAATGTGTGTAATTGTTTCAAGTGCAGCCACTTTTGTGAACAATGGTTTTTCTAAATATTTTTTACCAACATTAAATATATGAACACCCGATATCTGAAACAGTTCATCATTAGTGTGGCCCAGGTTCTACAAAGAAAAGGGGAGACAGGAAAGGGGATTTGGCTCTAGTACAAGGTGTTACCTATAGATTCTTCCTGACACGTGCAGGGCTCTATGTCCTTCTTGAAAAAGGAGTCCCAAAAGTCGCTAATTTCCACTAATTGCTATTAGCTACATGAAGCATAATAAAAACAAATTATGTCACTATAGTAAAAAGAAAAAAAAAACTCTTATATTTATATTACTTTATTTGTTTCAAAATATCAGGCTAAGATTTCAGAAACTAGGGGAAAAAATTCTTAAGACATTTCCAAAAATATATTAATGACTTATTAAAAAGACATTCAAAATTCATCATGATGTTAATGTCAGCTTAGTGTGAATGAATATCTTTCTTGACACTAAATAACTTAAGAGTGGACTCCAGTCTTAAAAATCAGCAAATAAATGTTGACCTTTTCACAAGTAATGAAAATCTAATTTCTGTATGATTGAAGGAGACAGGAGTAATTAATTATAGAAGTTGTCAGTTAACTGGAGATTTTAGCCGTGTACACAATGTTGGCAGCCCCTGGGGACAACCTGAAGAATGATATGACTTCTGTGCTTTGATGGTTATTGTGACAGCTCTCCTGCCTACAGATTACTTCCCGTGAGCATAATACTGACACTTAAAATTAGGCCGGGCATGGTGGCTCATGCTTGTAATCCCAGCACTTTGGGAGAGCAATGTGGGCGGATCACCTGAGGTCAGGAGTTTGACACTACCCTGGCCAACATGGCGAAACCGTTTCTACTAAAAAATACAAAAATTAGGCTGGGCGCGGTGGCTCACGCCTGTCATCCTAGCACTTTGGGAGGCAGAGGTGAACAGATCATTTGAGGTCAGGAGTTCAAGACTAGAGCGACCAACATGTTGAAACCCTATCTCTACTAAAAATACAAAAAAATTAGCCAGATGAGGTGACTGGTGCCTGTAATACCAGCTACTCAGGAGGATGAGGCAGGAGAATCGCCTGAACCCAGGAGGTGGAGGTTGCAGTGAGCCAAGATAGCACCACTGCACTCCAGCCTGAGTGACAGAGCGAGACCCTGTCTCAAAAACAAAAACAAACAAAAAATTAGCTGGCTGTAGTGACATGTGCCTGTAGTCCCAGCTACTCAGGAGGCTGAAGCAGGACAAATGCTTCAACATGGAAGATGGAGGTTGCAGTGAGCCAAGATTGCACCACTGCACTCCAGCCTGGGCTACCGAGTGAGACACTGTCTCAAAAAATTAAATTAAATTTAAAAAACTAGTCTCCATCTCTCTCAGTTCATATTCAGTGATGTTTATCCCCTTGAATTTCCAGACTTTCCTCATCTTATGACCAAAAACAAAGCCAAAACTATCCATAGAGAAATCATGTATCAAATCTCCTCATTTACCAATAGCTTAGTGTGAATAAGCTAAGGGTAAGATCCTTTACTAGGCAAGAAGTAGCTAAATGACATTCCTAGAAAAAGGAGTTGCCTTTTATATGGCTCAGTTCACACAAAAGCAGAAAGGAACAAGAAGCCTGCATAAATAGAGTTCTTGGGGATGGGGGTGGGTGTCTAGCAGGTAGAGGAGGGAGGAGGGAGGAGGGAGGAGGAAGGCCAGGAAGCAGAGATCTATCTGCCCAGTAAGGAGGAGCACAGGCAGGGAGGGCAGAAAGCCAGGAACAACACATGCCTTCTTCACAATCTACCTCCTGCCAGGCTTGGAAAGATCAGTAAGACAGGCCCGGTTCCTTCAAGTGATGTCATAAGTAGTTTTCTCTCTCTGTTATGTTGTGAAATAATACATTGTTACAATTAGTTTGTAACATGGTTTTTGACCTATACTATGTGTAGGATAGAGACAAGCTACACAATTGCAGAGTATCACCATCCTCTATGGGGTTAACGTATTTTGTTTAGCTTCTCTTGAACGGGCCAAGGCTACATAATTCAAAGGAATTAAATACAGCAACAGGTAAACCGAGTCTTCATATAAAAAGAGAGACAAAAAAAAAAAAGAGCATGAGACTGTAAGAACAACAAAACCTCAAATCACTCAGATAGATTTCAAATTCTAAAACATACTCAGAAATTCTGATTGGCATGTCTGTAAATTTCTCCCATGCCACATCAGGAAAAAAAAAAAAAAAAAAACCATTCAAGAGGAAAGTGATGGTGTGGTTAGAAGTGAAGATTTCAGCAAAATATAAAGCACAGGACCTATGGCCACCAACTTTGGAGACTGCAGAAAACTCATTTGGACATGGAACCTAAGACTATTTCAGGAAAACAGTGTTGATTTAGTTCGAGAGCCACTAGAAAACAGCTGCTACTCTTTTTCGATAAAGCTCCTTGCTACATTCAGGATGTTGCCATCACATGCTTGAAAAGCATCTGGCAGACTCGGCTGGGGTGGGACCAGCTGGGACCTGTTGCTAGGAGCAAAACAAACAGGCCCGCTGGTTACTGTCTGTTCAGTTTCAGGTGTGACTGGAGGTGCCACTGACAATCTCCCTGAGGCCTAGAGTGCTGAGATACTGTTCTTGTTACTCCTCCATTTCCTTTTCTGTTACCTATCAATCCCTGTCACCTGCTTCCCGTTCACCCAACCTTCATGCAGGAGCTATTCAATTCCCCGGAGAATTACCAGTTTAATGTTGCCCCATAGAAATATCATATGAGCCAAATACATCATTGAAATTTTCCAGCAGCCACATTAAAAAGGTAAACAGTAACAGGTGAAATTAATTGTAACAATGCATTTATTTAACCCAGCATATCCAAAACATGATCATTGCAACATGTCATCAATTTAAAATTTACTAATGAAGATGTGTTACATTCTTTATTTCATCTTAAGGCTTTGATAGCTGGTGTGAATTTCACATTTACAGCACATATCAGTTCAGACTAGCCACATTTCAAGGGCTCAAAAGCCACAGGTGGCTAGTGGCTACCACAGTGAACAGCACAGATTTGGAGCTTGGAGAAAGGGTCCTCCGTGAGAATCTGGACTTTGGAGGTAGACTGTGTCCAAGTTCACACTGAAACTGTTTAACAGTTTACCTAAAAAGCAATGCAATTTTCTTAAATTGGAACTTTCAAGAATTTGCAGTTAGATTGCCACTCATTTCTTATGAAAGAAATGATCCATTTTGGGCCGGGTATGGTGGCTCACACCTGTAATCCCAGCACTTTGGGAGGCCAAGGTGGGCAGATCACCCGAGTTCAGGAGTTTGAGACAAACCTAGCCAACATGGTGAAACCCCATTTCTACTAAAAATACAAAAAAATTAGCTGGGCATGGTGGTGGGCGCCTGTAGTCCTAGCTACTCAGGAGGCTGAGGCAGGAAAATTGCTTGAAACCAGGAGGTGAAGGTTGCAGTGAGCTGAGATAGTGCCACTGCACTCCAGTCTGGGTGACAGAGTGAGACTGTCTCAAAAATCAACACAGAACAAAAACAAAAACAAAACAAACAGAAACCAAGGCTCTGAGAAATATATCATTTTGTTTATGGCAATGTACTGGGGCAAATGGACCGGAATGTATCAGGGTGCTCCCTCTCTCTAGGCAGACTGATTGATACAGAAAAGGAAAATGGCAGAGTTTGCAAATCTACGTCTTCTGCTTTCTTCATACAAATATAATAATATAATCCAGAGGTGAAGTAGAATGATTCCTAAAACCAATGATTGCTTCAGAGGTTCCATTTGTAAATAGAAACTCCATTTCTAGGTAGAACTGCCTAGTAATTCTGAGTAGAATTACTCGGTACCACACAAACGGAGGATGCTTTAGAGCCAGCCTCCTTACTCAGGCAGTTTTTACTGCTGGTCTGTTCTGCCCAAACAGAGATATGGAAGAGATGACTTTGCCAAGCCTCACACAACCCTATGATGCCATGATTTATTAGATAGAAAATAAACAGGCAATGGTCCCCTCAAATAATGGATGTGAGATGAACGCAATTCAAGTCAAATTGCTTTCATTTTTGGAAGGCAGAGAAAGCAAGGAGATGAAATGTTGATGCAGGTGAATATTTCTCTCTCTTAAACTTGCTTGTAAAATCCATTCTGCCCTCTCTGTTCTCTCTCCTTTATCTATGCAATCACTCGCTAATTCCTGTGAATTGAACTTTGAGATGTTTGATACACAGAACTGTCATATCCATTATCTTTTCATCTCTTTTTCTCTTAGGCCTGATTACCCCTGGCCCAAACTGTTACATCTGTCTGCCTCCTGGTAACTTCACTTCTGGACTCCTGAGATTTGAAACTATCATACAGAACATTTGCAAGTGAATATTCCCAAATGAGCTGTTAAGGGGGTCCTGTTTTGAACTCCTTCCACAGTTCCCTGTCGCTCAATACACTAAAGGTTCCAAGTCCCCAAGATGTAGTCTCAAATTGCTTTGTCAGTTTTATGCCTAACTGTGCCCGATCTTGACCTTACCATGCTCCTTTTAAACTAGAAATGATAAATATATACTGTAATATTTCTTACTTCTGGGGCTTTGTTTTATGTACGACTGCTTACCAACTGTCTCGAAAATATCTGGTGTAATCTGACCCATCCTTCGAATCTTTTTGCAAATGCCACCTCATCAGTGAAATCCTTACAGATTTCTCCAAATGGCATGTTTATTATCTTTATTCCTTTGAAGCCGTATACTAGTCAGAACTTCTCTTACAGCCCCTATACATACACCCTAATTGCTGCTACTGGAATATAAATTCTTTGAAGGCAGAAATTGTGTCTTTCCACATCAGAATCATTTCCACATTGCTGCTGTACAATAATTTGTTGACTTACATTTAATCATTATACATAAATCACAAAGTAAATTAGATCTCTTATCTGAATGCCAGCCCTGACTTTGATCTCCAGGAATTTAGGAACTCTATTTTTATCATAAGAATAAAAACTTTTCTAAAATATCCCTCAAGGAAGATCAAAGGCAAATGAGGGTCTAAACGTCCTTTCCTTTGATGGAGGACTCGAATATTGATAGTATTCAAGACCTTCATCCTAGAATAACCGAGGTCTCTGGGTACATTTTTCATTCTATCTAACCTGGCAAGCGTCTAGATAAAAATCAGGAGTCTAGAACAAATGCAAACTCTATTGGTTAAAATTCAGATCCTCTGGCAGAGACCAGATGGGAATGTAGCTGGTTCATTACATGTCCCCACTCGGCTTGTGAAGCAAACAGCCCAGGGCGGACTAAAATCTAGCTGTTTTACCACTACAAAAGAAATAGATTTCTGATTACACAAGTCCTTGGTTTCCACATTCTTCCCCTTCTCGAATCAAAGTGAATTATGTGTTTTAAGTTAGCACATTAATTTCCCAATGGTAAAAGAAAGTTCAATAAAGCTAGACTACTATGCCACTTGGAACTGCCATGATTACAATATCAAAATATCTAGAGCACTCAGGTTCCACCTATGGAAACAACAGCAAGAAAGCATTTGCCACCTTTATTAGGTTGTCACACTCCTGCCCCCACGACTACAGCAAATGATACTCTAACATGCTCTCTCTAGTGTGTGTATGTGTGTCTATGTATTAATATATGTGTATACACACACACACTATATATAATACCACAAATTAAAATCTGGCAAATATAGGCTTGAAATCAACAAGCCAATACCGTTAAGCAAAGAGACATTTCTCCAGAATGCTTCCTGAAATGTAACAATGACCTCTTCACATCACTGGCCAGCCAACAGCCAGCCCGCAGCTAGGAGTCTGAAGTCATTTCCCTGCTGGGAGAAAAGTTGAGCGACTCCTCACTGCTGAGACCTGGAGGTGTCTGTAACCCAAACTGTACCTGCTGAAGCCTTACGTAAAAAAAAGCCACCTTGTCATTGCCCAGCGCCTACAACTGACATCTCCAATTTCACAACAACCTGCAGCGAAGCTGACTTTTTCCAGAAACCGCGAATACTTATCGGAGAGAAAGGGGATCCTGGAGATCCCTGAAATGGCTAACATTTCAGGGGAGACGGAAGAATAAAAACTTTCTTGTCCCCAGCTTGCTCGCTTCTTACGGGAAAGGCACGAGGTGGGACAGGCAAACCTTGGCAAGTGCCCGAGGGACTGGAGAGCTGTCAGCCCCAGGTGCGCAGCGTGGTCCGGGCAACTCTGGGGGGAAATCCGGCAGGGCGCCCCCACATTCGCTCCCCTCCTGCCCACCTCCACCCCATCACCCTCACACCCACGCCCATCCCGGTTCCGAGCGTGGCTAGGAGGGTCGGCATCGTAGAAAGCGCTGCGATGGGCCCCCTCCCGCCCACCCGGACTCACGATCTTCAGCAGGTCCAGTCCACTAGCCTGGTTCATGTCTCTCCATGTGCCTCTCCCGGGAAAGGGCGAGGAGGGCCAGCTGGGGCAGCCCGGGAGAAGTCTGGGAGGACGGGCAGGTCTCCCCCGCCCTTCCCCACTGGCTTTTCGGAAGCAGAGAAAAATGGAAGCCGAGGCAGAGCCAGGAAAAGGCTCAAAGGGGCAGGGTTCCCAGCGCCAGGAGAGGAGCAGAGAGTGGGCAAGCAGCGAGGGGAGGAGGTGGCTGACGATACCCAGGCAGCGGGGAGGTGCGAGGCTAGAGATCCCTGGAGCGAGGTGCCGGGAGAGCCCGAGGTGGGTGCCCTGCCCGGCGGCTCACAAAGCAAGGAGAAAGCGCCGCGCTCTCGCTACCTGTGCGGCGGCTCCGAGCGCCCCCGCGGGAGCCACGTTCTCCAGCAGTTCCATCTGGATCTCCGGCGCCACCGCCGCCGCCGCTGTGGGAGGCGACTTGGACATGTCGCTTTGGACCATTGGCGAAAAGTCGGCTCGGAGCGAAGCAGCCAGCCCCGGCGGCGGATCCCCTCCTCCTCGCCCCCGCCTCCCGGCGCTCCGATCGGCTCTGGGGGACGCCCAGGGCTCAGGCCCGGCTGTTCTCGGCGCAGCGCCCCGCAGCACCCCGGGACTCGGCGCCGCGCTGCCAGGCGCTCAGTGCGCGGGACGGGGCCGGGGCATCCGGCGAAGCGAGCAGCGCGGGAGGCGGGACGCGGGGGCGCAGCTGCGGTGCTGGGGAGAGGGGCGCCCTCCGCGGGGCAGCCGGGGCCGGGCAGAGCGGGCGCAGCGCGGCGGGGATCGGAGCCGCGGGCGCCGGGAAAGGTCCTCGCCAGGAGGGGAGGGAGCTCCGGGAGCGCGAGCCAGGGGGAGGTGCGTCGGAAAGCGAGAGTGACAAGCCGAAAAGTTCCTCGCGGGAGGCGCGCGCCGCGTGGGCTCCGGTTCAGCTGCTGCGCGTCGCGGTGGCGCACAGGCTGAAAAGTTTGCGAAGCCGCAGAAGCCAGGCCCGGCGCTCGACCCGGGCGGGGGGCGGGCGCCGTGGGGGCCTTGATCCTGTTCCCATGGCCCCACACCTCCTCTCAGGAACCCTAAAAGCAGATCTCCTAACTTCGGAGGGGAAGGACGACAGAGGCTGGGTTCCTACACTTAAAGTTTTAAATTTGTAAAGGCTGCTGGCAGCCCGGGAGAGCAAATGTCTGCAAAGAACATCCCCTGGGCAGCTGAAAGGCCTTGCTGATGTCAGTAATAAGGATCCAGAAAAAGAAATGGCGTTGATAAAGATCATCTGGTGATCCCACCTGAACCTGCCACTGGCCTGGTCAACTAGGTGGGAATCTACCCAACCTGAGACGGAATGTTTTCCTTTATGACTCCTGTCTTCATCTTTGCCAAATTAAATTAGCACTACTTTCCAAACAGAATTGAAGTTTGTTGTTGTTTTAGACGGAGTCTCACTCTGTCGCCCAGGCTGGAGTGCAATGGCACGATCTCGGCTCACTGCAACCTCCACCTCTTGGGTTCAAGCGATTCTCTCTCGCCTCAGCCTCCCGAATAGCTGGGATTACAGCCACATGCCACCAAGCCCAGCTAATTTTTGTATTTTTAGTAGAGACGGGGTTTCACCATGTTGCCCGCGCTGGTCTTGAACTCCTGACCTCAAATAATCCACTGGCCTCCGCCTCCCAAAGTGCTGGGATTACAGGTGTGGGCCACCACGCCCAGCCAGGATTGGAGGTTTTCCATAGGGGTGAAAACTCTTAGTGTCACATTTTTGACAAAACAAGCACTTCCTTAAGATCCAGAACTCTTGATAACAGGGTAGTGACTACAGTGAGGGTGTTTCACTTAACATTCCGTTCAGATAGTCCCAAGGAGGCACATTTTTACATGATTCAGTGCATCTCATTTCAACAAATTTTACTACAGTGGAAACCTCTGTAACGAGTTTTTCAGGTTTTTTTTTTTTTTTTTTTTTTTTTTGAGACAGAATTTTGCCCTTATCACCCAGGCTGGAGTGCAGTGGCACGATCTTACCTCACTGCAACCTTCGCTTCCTGGGTTCAATCGATTCTCCTCAGCTTCCCGAGTAGCTGGGATTACAGGTGCCTGCCACCACACCCAGCTATTTTTTTTTGTATTTTTAGTAGAAATGGAGTTTCACCATGTTGCCCAGGCTGGTCTCGAACTCCTGACCTCAGGTGATCTGCCCGCCTCTGCCTCCCAACATGCTGGGATTACAGGCATGAGCCACTGCATCCAGCCTAATTTTTGTATTTTTTAGTAGAGACAGGGTTTTGCCATGTTGCCCAGGCTGATCTCAAACTCCTGACCTCATGATCCACCCATCTCGGCCTCCCAAAGTGCTGGGATTACAGGCGTGAGCCACGGCACCAGTCCAGCTCCAGGCGTCTATTAATATGTTATTTTGTAACAACAAAATGCAAGTTTGGTATATTGAAATATACATGCAAAAATTTACTGTAATAGGCTTCAACTGCCTTCTGTATTTTACTATGATATATTAAATTATATGAGATATAGTATTTGTTCTCCTCAAAGATAAGCATAGACATTTTAAACCTATTATCTCCACCATAGCACTGATTTGAGCCAGGCTTAAAGAATGGGTCTTGACACAGTTAAAGATTTAGGCATAAAGCGTCATTGATTTTCCTAATCTTTGGTATTAAAAATGCCGCTTTTATGGGCTATGGACACTAATAGACAATTCTCAAAAGAAGATATACAAATGGCCAACAAACATATGAAAAATGGCTCAACATCAAAAATGATCAGGGAAATGCAACTCAAAACCACAATGTAATACCGCCTTACCCCTGTGAGAGTGATCATAATCAAAGAATCAAACAACAGGAGATGTTGGCATGGATGCAGTGGTCAGGGAACACTTGTGCACTGCTGGTGGGAATGTAAACTAGCACAGCCACTATGGAAAACAGTGTAGAGATTCCTTAAAGGACTAAAAGTAGAACTACCATTTGATCTAGCAATTCCACTACTGGGTATCTACCCAGAGGAAAAGAAGTCATTATTCAAAAAAGATATTTGCACATGTGTGTTTACAGCAGCACAATTCATAGTAGCAAAATCGTGGAACCAACACAAATGCTCATCAATCAATGAGCTGATAAAGAAACTCTGATATATATGATGATGAGATACTACTCAACTATGAAAAGAAATAAATTAACAGCATTTGCAATCACCTGGATGAGATTAGAGACTATTCTTTTTTTTTTTTCTTAGAGACTATTATTCTAAGGGAAGTAACTCAGGAATAGAAAACCAAACATCATATGTTCTCACTGACATGTGGGAGCTAAGCTGTGAGGATGCAAAGGCATAAGAATGATACAATGGACTTTGGAGACTTGGGGGGAAGAGTGGGAGAGGGGTACGGGATAAAAGACAACAAATATGGTGCAATGTATACTGCTAGGTTGATGGGTATACCAGGTTCTCACAAATCTCCACTAAAGAACTTACTCATGTAACCAAATACCACCTGTACCCCAATAACTTATGGAAAAATAAAATTTAAAAAATTAAAATACCACTTTTTTTTAAATTTTGCTGAACATTAAATAGAAGCACTTAAGTATTGGTTTGTATTAGTTTCTAAATAGGGAATATTTTGAATAGCAACAATCACCCGTGCTTTTATATGTATGCCTGTGGGTATGTGTGTGTGAAAATGGAAAAGAAATTGTATTGAAAGTTTTTGACTTATAGTCTACTTTCGCCCCATGATCTGTTGATAATATCACTCTTTTAGGCCTACTCATTTAATCAAACCCCGGAGTCTTCTTGAGCATGAGTTTAATTCTTAGGGATAACATTAAATCCATTTCAGACTCCAAACTCTGTGTGGACAGGAACCAACCGCACTTATATTCTAGGACACATTCAGAATCTGGCAAGCTGCCCTCTGAGTTCTTTCAACATTCATTCAATAAAGTATGAATCAAGCTTCTATTTTGTGCCACTCAATGAGCACAGCCAACAAAGACCAGGTCACTAGCTCCATGGGGCTTACAGTCTTGCTAGTTAGCACTTAAAAGTCAATTAATAAATGAAGGAAGGAAGGAGGGAGAAAACAAAAGAAGGAACATTATTTAAAAAACAAAACAAAACAAAACAAAAAACCAGACTTGGTGAAACTGAGTGTTTTCTCATGATAGCTGTCCAATTTCTTATAGCATGCTTATTCATGCATTCGCTTTCAATTAGGACCATTTGGAAAGTAGAATTTCATCTTTCATCAGATGTTTAAAGAGACCGCAGAAAAATCAAAACCTTGAAAATAATTTTAATAATGCTTATAACCAGAGGGCAAGTTTGAATTAAATGTTCAAATGTAATACAATATATTCATTTCATATAATTTATAATATGAACTCCCTGTTTTTTATGTTTCTCCCTACCACTAGACAGGGTTCCTTGAGGGCAGTGATGGCGTCTTTTTCATCTTAGTACCCCAGCACCACCCAGCATGGTGTGTAGCACTTAGTTAGAACGTGAAAACATTTGTTGTCTAAATGAATGAATGAATGTTGAACGACTTCTTACGTCTTAAAACATAGCATACAACTCATACAATGACAACATTTACCTAATCCTGACTGCCATGAGAACGTTATACTAATTCTTCCTTTATAACCCAGACTAGTTTAATTAGCATGTATTGAACACTAATCCAATACAATGTACCCATTCAGACTCTTGTCTGGCTTGTAAAAGATCTCAAATACAGAGTAACAAAGTGTTACTCCTGCAAAAGGGAGCAAACTCAGAATAAACAGAATAAAAAGACTTGGAAAATGTATGGATGCCTTCGATCATGGTTGATCTTTTTAAGATACTTTGACTTACACAATATTTAAAAGCCACAAACGAAAGCAAAAATTTGGTGAGTAAAGCCTAATTCTTTTAATGTTAAAAGTTAAGCAGATGCAAGAGACTCCAGCAATAATGGATGTGCCATCGAGGCATTCAAATGCAGATGACTAATTTCTTCAAGCTGTATGTTAGCTTCCTTGTGCTCATTAGTTGTTGTAATGGACAGGCATATTCTGAGAACTACTAATGCTCTGAAATAGGAACAGGGGCTGGTAAGAAACACTGGCTAAGGAAGCCACACATTTTAAAAGATTATTTTTTCTGTAAGTGGAAGAAAACAGTGATTATGAGGGCTTTATTCTTCCTCTCCTGCTTGCAGATTTGTGACTGCGTTTAACACCTTAAAAAGCAAGCTTTTTAGGACAGATACACATGTATGATTTCTCATTTTACTCAGTAAATCATTTTTCACCTTGCCGAAAGCCTTGGATTTCCGCCACTATTAACAGCATTTTCATAAGGATATATATCTGTATCGGCCACTGGCCTGACTTAGCATGATGCATTCCATGAAGTTACATGTTTGCTTTTTGTAAACCTACACCGTAAAGTGAATGCCCTGAATTACAGATTGTTATTTAAAAGCATATAAAGATGCAAGCAAATCCATTATAACGGGATTGAATGTATCTGTATGGATGGTAAAAGTTTAAAACTGCAATGTACAAGTGTTCGCAGAAAGTTTAATTCCACTTTCAGAGAAAAGATTTGACAGAAATGGGATTCCTTGAGTTCCTAAAACTACCCAGGAGAGCACTCTGGAATATTCAATAGTATATAGCACTTTTTAGTTTATAAAGCACATTCATTTGTGATCTATCTGATTTATTTCTCATCTAAACCTTGTTATAACAACTGATACTTTTGCTTACATATGAGGTGCCAGGCTTCCTATTAAGAACTTAAACGCATTATCTTTGCCTGTGACGTAGATATTACTATTCCTCCATGTTAATTAGGGCAAGTCAAACTGCTATAATAAACAGTCTGAATATTCAATGGATTTGAAAGAAATGTACACTGGAGTAGGAGTTCCCCATTAGAAATAGCTCTGCATTGGCCAGGCATGGTGGCTCAAGCCTGTAATCCCAGCACTTTGGGAGGCCGAGGCGGGCAGATCACGAGGTCAGGAGATGGAGACCATCCTGGCTAACACGGTGAAATCCCATCTCCACTAAAATAAAATAATAATAATAATAATAATAATAATAATAATAATAATTACAAAAAATTAGCCGGGCGTGGTGGTGGGCTCCTGTAGCTACTCGGGAGGCTGAGGCAGGAAAATGGCGTGAACCCAGGAGGGGGAGGTTGCAGTGAGCCAAGATCGCACCACTGCACTCCAGCCTGGGCGACAGAGGGAGCAGAGCGAGACTCCGTCTCAAAAAAAAAAAAAAAAAAAGAAAAGAAAAAAAGAAAAAAGAAATAGCTCTGCATCATGCTGACATTTAGGAACCAAGGCTTGAGTAACTAGCTACCATCTTCACAATGCAACTTCCAATGTCACCATGTTATTCCCACTGGGGTTACTTGCAAGGAGGAAAAAGAACATTAGTGCCTGAGGTGATGGTAGATGGTAGTGCATGCAAGTTTTTATTGTCCAAACTTGGAAGTGTTACACATCTCTTCCACTTATATTTTATTGGCTAGAACTCTGTCACCCAACTAAAACTGCAAGACAGGCTGAGCAACACAGACCAATTGTATGCCTTAGGAAGAAAGGAGAGTGGACTTTGAACAGTTAGCAAGGACTGACTTAACCAAACCTGAATAGCTAAAGGTGGCAGAGGCGGGACTTAACCGCACGTCTTTTAAACCCCAACTCTCAGACTCCTTTTCCGTGCACCACAGCTGTCTCTCTGGTAGACCTCAAAGAACCCTGCCACTCAGGTTAACACTGGGTTGACGGTTGGAGAAACAGATTTACACAGTTCTTTTGCGTGCATGCTGTGATGACTACAGCAATGTACTTACTAGAAGTAGGGCTCATCTCACAAATAGCTATGAATAGCAGAAATGTTATTAATTTATGGCATCTTGTATGTGTGTATGCCTGCTATGACCCAGGCAATAGGGACAAGACTACTGAACAAGGAGTGGCTCCTGTATTATATAGAGCACAGATCAGGGAGGACACAGATAAGTATGATGAATATGAGCGCAAAATACTATGGGAGAAATTTTTTTTTTTTCTTTTCCGAGATGGGGTCTCGCTCTGCCACCCAGCCTGGAGTGCAGTGGCATGGTCTCAGCTCACTGCAATCTCCGCCTCCCGGGTTCACGCCATTCTCCTGCCTCAGCCTCCCAAATAGCTGGGACTACAGGCGTCTGCCACCACGCTCAGATAATTTTTTGTATTTTTAGTAGAGATGGGGTCTCACCGTGTTAGCCAGGATGGTCTCGATCTCCTGACCTCGTGATCCACCCGCCTCGGCCTCCCAAAGTGCTGGGATTACAGGCGTGAGCCACCGTGCCTGGCCACTATGGCAGAAATTTTAAAGATAAGGAAAAACGTTCTGGCCTAAAAGAAAATTCAAAGATGGAAGGGAAGGAATTCAGTACAGCTTGCAAGTACAGTAGGAAGGTGGAAAGATGGGTAGGCATTGATTATGAAAAATGTACAACTTTTCATATCTTTTGCTCTCCTATGGATCCAACCTATCTTTTCATAGGAATGTTCCATTCACGGGCATTGTCTCTGACCTCCCATGCCTTTTCTTATCAAGCCATCTTAATTTTTTCTTATGGAAGATACCATACTCACACCCATACCCATGTGTGTGTTCGTGTCATAGGTATGAACACTAATGAAACCCACTTTATTAAGAAACACATTTGAATTTACGTATTCAAAGTAGTCAGCTATCTGCAGCTGATATTCCTAGTTGCTCATGCTTCCTTGTTATAAAAACTCTTTTTAGCTGAAACGGTTGTCAGGTGGAATGTCAGACAAACGGAAATTACATTATGTTGCTTAGAGTGTTTTTCTACGTTTCTATATCCTTATAGTTTTTTTTTGTTGTTGTTTTTGATCTATTTGTTCTATCAGTAAGAAAGGAATATTGAAGTCTCCAAGTAAAATTCTGGATTTGTATTTTACCTTTCAGTTTTCTCATTTTTGCTTCATGTATTTTGAATCTCTGTTATAAAGATTATTATAGCTTTGCCATGAATTGACCCCTTAATGATTATGTAGTGTCTGTCTTTATTTCTGGTAATATTCCTAGTTCTAAAGTCTACTCTGATTTTAACAAAGCCATTTTAGGTTTCTTTTGATTACTACTTCCATGGTATATTTTTCTATCTTTTTACTTCCATGCTATATGTTTATGTTTATAATGGGTTTCTTGTAGACAGCATATAGTTGTGTTAGCCTTATTATCTAATCTGACAACGTGAGTTTTAAGGGGCTTGTTAAATACATTTACATTTAACATAATTATTGATATAATTTGATTTAAACATAATATTATACTATTTGTTTTCCATATTCTCATCCATTATTGGTCTTTTTTCCTTGTTTTCCTGTACTCCTTTGTAGTAATGAGTACGTTTCAGAACTATTTTTAAAAATCTCCATGACTGGCTCATTAGTTACACTTTACATAAACATTTTTAGTGGTGGCTTTAGGGTTTACCATATATATTTTTAACTTATTACAGTCTACATTCAAATAATATATTTCTTTTCCAATTGCATAAGAATCTTTAAATAGTATACTGCCAAGGATGGTGGTTTCCAGTATCAACCATGTCCCTGCAAAGGACATGAACTCATTCTTTTTTATGGCTGTGTAGTATTCCACGGTGTATATGTGCTACATTTTCTTTATCCAGTCTATCATTGATAGGCATCTGGGTTGGTTCCAAGTCTTTGCCATTTTAAACAGTGCTGCAATAAACATACGTGTGCATGTGCAGAAAACCAAACACTGCATGTTCCCACTCATAAGTGGGAGTTGAACAGTGAGAACAGATGGACACAGGGAGGGGAACATCACACACTGGGGCCTGTTGGGGGATGGGGGTAAGGGGAGGGAGAGCATTAGGACAAATACTTAATGCATGTGGGGCTTAAAACCTAGATGACGGGTTAACAGGTGCAGCAAACCACCACGGCACATGTATACCTATGTAACAAACCTGCATGTTCAGCACATGTATCCCACAACTTAAAGTAAAATAAAATTAAAAAATAGTCTACCTCCAAATGTTCCTTCCATTGTGTTATTCTGTGTTTTATTTCTGCATGTTATAAACCTGCTAATGCTTTATTACATGTTTTGCTTGAGCCATTGATGCTTTAATGATATTAAACATTTTAAAAATACTTTATATTTACCATTTTTACCATGCCTAGTATCATATTCTCTTATTTTGGTGTGTACACCCAAATTTCCAGCTAGTATCATATTCCTTCTGCCTAAAGAATTTGCTTTAGCATTTCTTATAGTACACATCTGCTGGAAATGAATTCTCTCAGCTTTGGTTTGAAAAAATATTTATTTCACCTTCTTTTTAAAATATATATCTTCTCTGGTTATAGAATTCTGCAATGACAGTGTTTTTGTTTTGTTTTCCTTTTAGTACTTTAAAGATATTGCTGGCCGGGCGCGGCGGCTCACGCCTGTAATCCCAGCACTTTGGGAGGCCGAGGCGGGCGGATCACGAGGTCAGGAGATCGAGACCATCCTGGCTAACACATCCTGGCTAAGACGGTGAGACCCCGTCTCTACGAAAAATACAAAAAAATTATCCGGGCATGGTGGCGGGCGCCTGTAGTCCCAGCTACTCGGGAGGCTGAAGCAGGAGAATGGCATGAACCCGGGAGGCGGAGCTTGCAATGAGCCGAGATCGCACCACTGCACTCCAGCCTGGGCGACAGAGCGAGACTCCGTCTCAAAAAAAAAAAAAAGAAAAAGGCGGGGGGATATTGCTGTGGCTTGTGTAGGTTTTCACATGATATCTGCTATAATTCTTATTTTTGTTCCTCTATAAGTGAAGCTTCTTCTTTATCTGAGGTTTTTGGCAGTTTAACTATAATGTGTCTAAGTGTTTTTGTTGTTTTTAACTTTTATTTATATTATATTATTTTCTATATTACCTGGCCATTTCTAATTTATTAACATCCACTCCTATCTTTATTGTTACCATTAGCCTACATACTTTGGGTTTAAGTTGCTTTCTTCTAGGTACTTAAAGTATAAATTTAGATCATTGATTTTTAAACCATTTAACTTGTGAGCTATAGTTTGCCAACACTTAATCAAAAGGAATAAAAAAATGTATAAAATTTAAATGTTTCATTAGAAAAGAAAAATAAGGTAAATATTAAGATACAAAAATTATTTTGCATATGATTTTAAACCAGATATTTTTCTTCTAAAATTTAAACATTTTCTATTAAAATGTAAATGTCAATATAAGTTGTAACTAATGAATATGAACTGTTTTAAGTAAAATTATAAATAAAACCAAAGTGTTACCTACTATTTTGAAGTTTAATATTAAGATTTTTAATTAAAACTATTTGCAATTCTCTTATTTGCAATCTAATTACAAATGCAAAGAATACATATCATGTTTCACACATTACATCTATGTATACAAATTTGGTAACATTTAGTAATTTAGTAACATTAAGCAACTCATTTAAAGCATAAAACCAGTCGCTCAAGGCTACTAAATGTCCACAGTCACCCTGTGCAACTATTTCAAATAACAAGCTAATTGGTTAGCATCTTCAGAATCAAGAAATTAACTAGCACACACGTAGTAAATTACACAGGCCATAAATGGCTAATGTTTCTGGATAAAGAAAGTTGTACCTTTGAAGTTCCTCTCATGGATGGGCAGTTACTTCATATTTGGTTACTCTGTCGTCTGTCCTGTCACTAGGCTAACTCCAACTTCTGTCCCAGAAGCTTACCCTCACCACCCTAATGTGGGATGAAAGCCTTCCCTTACTATTTTTATTTTTATTTTGCATTTCCCATATTAAGTAAAAATGACCATTTGTCTGTCTTCAGCACTATACTGGCTGAGCAGGGAGCTTCTTTCATTTTTACACTCCTTGATACCTAGGGCCACGCTAACAATTCATTACACTAAAGCAAACATATGCAAACATAGTTATTTAGAATGAACTAGAGAGCATTTCTGTCTTCTTAATCTGTTACCAAAATATAAATGAAGTCAATATTTGATTTTAATTATTTGCCTGCTTTTCTGCATATAATATATGACCTAATCTCTAGAGTACTGTGCTATAAACAGGGGAGAAGGACAATATATAGCCCACTCACACTTGATAAATAACACATTCAAACTCTCATAGCCCTACAGGGGAATAAATTGTTTGGACTTAGGATATGGGGATGTAAAGATGAAAAAGTCCCAAGATAAAATTCTATTTTCCTCCCAAACACAGATGCCTCTTTGTTAACGTGTCTTTCACCACCTGCTCACTGCTGCTTCAGAATCTCTCTCATCCCTCACTGTCCCCTGGATCATTCTTGGCCTCCCCAGCCAGAAACAAACAAAACATCCCAGGAAGCACAGCCAGCTGTCTTTTCTTCAGGTTCTCTTTTAAGACCATAAATAGGTATTCCCCGGACCTCTGCATTTAGCAGTCAGTTTTCACATTGCTAGTTTGTCATATTATAAAATCGAGGAAGGTCTTTTAAGCAGATTACCACCAGAGTGGTATACTAGAACTGTTGTTAAGTTTTGTCTACCTTGTTTAGACTGCACATAAAAAGAAGCTCTAGTCCGGGTGTGGTGGCTCACACCTGTAATCCCAGCACTTTGGGAGGCTGAGGAAGACGGATCACTTGAGGTCAGGAGTTCGAGAGCAGCCCCATGCTGAAACCTCATCTCTACTACAAATACAAAAATTAGCCAGGTGTGGTGATGCATGCCTGTAATCCCAGCTACTTGGGTGGTTGAGGCAGGAGAATCGCTTGAACCCAGGAGGCGAAGTGAGCCAAGACTGTGCCACTGCACTCCAGTATGGGTGACAGAGAATCTGTCTTAAAAAACAAAAAAAGAAAGAAACTCTATATGACTCATCACTAGGGAAATGCAAATGAAACCACAATCAGATACCACTTCATACCCATTGGGATGACTGTTATCAAAATAACAGAATATAACAAGCATTGGTGAGGATATGGAGAAACTGAGACCCTGTGCACTGCTGATGGGAATGTAAAATGGTGCAGCCACTATGGAAAATCATATGACAGTTTGTCAAATAATTCAGAGAAAATTACTCTATGATCCAGCAACTCCACTTCTAGATATACACAAAAAAATTATTTTAAAAGCAGGAACCCTAAGAGAGATTCATACGCCCATGTTCATGGCAGATTATTCACAATAGACAAAACGTGGAAACAACGCATATTCATCAGTGGATGAATGGATAAACAAAATATGGCATATACATATATTTGTATATCCTCTTTGGAGAACTGTCAAGTCCTTTGCTCATTTTTAAACTGCAGTATTTGTTTTTATGTTGTGAGTTGCAGGGGTTTGTTTTTGTTTTGTTTTTGAGACAGAGTGTCACTCTGTTGCCAGGCTGGAGTGCAGTGGCGTGACCTCAGCTCACTGCAACCCCCGCCTGCTGGGTTCAAGAGATTCCCCTGCCTCAGCCTCCTGCATAGCTGGGATTACAGGCGCCCGCCACCACACCTGGCTAATTTTTGAAATTTTAGTAGAGACAGGATTTCACCATATTGGCCAGGATGGTCTCAATCTCCTGACCTCATGATCCACCCGCCTTGGCCTCCCAAAGTGCTGGGATTACAGGTGTGAGCCACTGAGCCCAGCTAGGAGTTTTTAATGTATTCTGAATAATAATCCTTATCAGATATTTGATTTGCAAATATTCCTTCCATTCCATGGGTTAACTTTTCATTCAACAAAGTGAAAAATGTCCTTTGACCACAAAAGCATTATAGTGTCCTTCGATGCACAAAAGTTTTCAATTTTGATGAAGACCAATTTGTATATTTTTTCTTTTGCTGCCTATTACCAATCCAATGTCGCGAAGTTTTCCCCTGTGCTTTTAAACAGTTTTATAGTTCTAGGTCTTACATTTAAGTCTTGGTTTCCTTGCCAAAAATCATTTGACCATATATTCAAAGTTTTATTTCTGGGCACCCTATTCTGTTTCACGGGTCTAAACGTCTGTCTGTATGCCTGTACCACACTGTTTTGATTACTATATTCAGTGTTTTAAGACTATGGTGCTATCTTTCTGCAAAGACCCTAGAAGGCAATGAGCACATTTTGTGTGTGTGTATGTGTGTGTGTGTGAGAGACACAGTCTCATTCTTTCATCCAAGCTGGAGTGCAGTGGCGCGATCTCGGCTCACTGCAACCTGGGCCTCCGGGGTTCCAGCGATTCTCTTCCTCAGCCTCCCCAGTAGCTGGGATTACAGTCGTGTGTCACCACAGCAGGCTAATTTTTTTGGTTTTTTCTTTTCTATTTTCAGTAGAGACAGAGTTTCACCAGGCTGGCAGGCTGGTCTCTACTCCAGACCTCAGGTGACCCGCCCACCTCGGCCTCCCAAAGTGCTGGGCTTACAGGTGTGAGCCACCGCACCTGACCAAGTACATCATTTTTATGGGTGAAAAGCGCCATAGACAGATATTATTTTTATCATCTGAGAAAAAAAGATAAGTAGTTATTATTGCGTGAAAATTCAATACCTGCAAAATAACCTGTAGTCTTAGTTTCTCTTACCAACTCTATTTTTAAGCAGTTTAACTTGCTGTCAATTAATAATTTGAAACTGCATATATAACATGTAAAAAATTAACTCAAGACCGGGCGCAGTGGCTCACGCCTGTAATCCGAGCACTTTGGGAGGCCGAGGCGGGCGGATCACAAGGTCAGGAGATCGAGACCATCCTGGCTAACACAGTGAAACCCCGTCTCTACTAAAAGTACAAAAAAATTAGCCAGGCGCCTGTAGTCCCAGCTACTCGGGAGCCTGAAGCAGGAGAATGGCGTGAACCCGGGAGGCGGAGCTTGCAGTGAGCCGAGATCGCGCCACCGCACTCCAGCCTGGGCGACAGAGCAAGACTCTGCCTCAAAAAACAAACAAACAAACAAAAACAAACAAACCAAAAAACTCTTAACTCAAAACATTCACAATTACAGACATTTAAAATGAGTATCTTTACATTCCTTTGGAATTCATGATCTCAATTGTAATAATTGTCAACTATTTACCCACCTAATTTTAAAAGATGGACTCTAACTTCATTAACTTTAACAAAATAATTTCAGAATAATCAGTTTGTAGTAGGTCTTTAATCTCTTTATAAACCTCAGTTTCAAACTATTGGAAAACCACCAATTCTCACAGTGCTCCTGGAAGACAACTGAGTCTTTCCTTTTTTTTTTTTTTTTTTTTTTTTCCCCGCAAACAACAGGAGATTGAGTTCCGACATAAAGCCGCAAATGAGGTAAGCACAGAGAAAATACTTTGCATTCCCAATTTTTTAGTCATGTATCTTCTTAGATAATTAGTAATTAGAAAACTGTATCTAGGAGAAACAGTAATAGGAATGGGGTGATTTAGAGATGGCCCTTTATGATCATCTTTAACTGTATAAAGAATTTTATATGGAGTACAGGCATTAGCTCATTCCTTAAAGCATGGAAAAAAACTCATGTTTATCTTCAAAGCACCATGGTACTCTTCTTTGGGAAGATCCATTTTTCAGATAAGTCCTCTTACCCCTACCTTTCAAAAACCTAAAACATGGTAAACTTATTAAACAAAAACCTCACTGAGATGGCTTTATGATAGAGATTTTTTTCTTTAAATGGGAGAACTGTTTGATAATTGTTTACTCTGTGTTATGCAGTCAACTGTATATAAATAATCTCATGCTATCTTCCTCATAAGCTTGGAGTTATTACCACCTTACAATTAAGGAACCTGAGACTCAGAAAAGACACATTTTTGTCTCCAAACATTCAGTTAATAACCAGCAAAATTCTTATAAAATTAAAAACTTTAACCCCTATTTCAATAGGAAAGGAATACATACTAGTGTCAACCATGAAAGGAGCTTATTTTTGTAATTCAGCTACAGTCGTATTACAGATGTATCCCTAGCATTTGTTATGATTCCTTCCTCATGTCTATTTTTAGCTGTTCCCACCATATTCATTGGCAAGCAGATCCACAATAAAATGCCACTCAAGTTGTCAGGGTAACATTCTTAATTTTTCTGTTATGTTTTTACTTTTAGTTGCTGCAGTTCTAGCACATTTTACTGCAAGAGTCTTTATTTAGGCTATTGGACTAAGGTTTTCGTCTTAATAAGAGGATATGGGAGCAAATGTTCACCATTTTCCAAATCGCAAAGACATATTTAGAACAAAAATTATCCAGCAATTCCTACAGTATTTAATGACATATTTGTGAACCTCTCTTTTTTATTTTAGGCTAGCAAATAACTTGATATTTTAACTTGTTTATTGATGTAAAATTTACATAACAAAAAATTTTAAAGTGTGCATTTTAAAGTATACAACACTCAGTACCTTCAGTGTTATACAACCACCACCTCTACCTGGCTCTGAAACATTTTCATCACTCCAAACAGAAACCCCATTTTGATACATTGGAAAGTGTGACTTCTTTAACTTTGTTCTTTTTCAATGTTGTTTTGGCTATTTGGGCTCCCTTCTAATTTCATATGAATTTTAGGGTCAGGTTTTCCATTTCTGAAAAAAAGCTGTTGAGATCTTGATAGGAATTGCATTTAATTTGTAGACGGCTTTGCGAAACACTGACCTCTTAATGACATTGTTTCAATCCATGAACATCGGATATCTTTCCATCTATTTAGGTCTTCTTTAATTTCATTTAGCAATATTTGGTATTTTTCATTGTTCAAGTATTATATGCCTCTGTGGTTAAATTGATTCTTAAGTATTTGTTTTTATAATATTCTACTGTACATTTTTTTCCTCAGTATCATTTTCAGAGTACTTACTGCTAGAGTATAAAAATATAACTGATTCTTGTATGTTGACATTGTATCCTGCAACTATGCTGAATTTGTTTATTAGCCCCATTAGTTTACAGATTCTTTAGGAGTTTTTATATATATGATCATGTTATTGGCAAACAGATAATTTTGCTCTTCCTTCCTGATTTGGATGCTTCATATTTCTTTTTCTTGCCAAACTGCTCTGGCTTAGACTCAAATATAATGTTGAATAGAAGTGGCGAGAGTGGGCATCTTTGTCTTTTTTTCTGATCTTAATGGAAAAGCTTTCAGTCTTTCACTAATGAGTATGCTGTTAGCCATGGGTTTTCATGAATGCTTATCATATTGAAGAAATTCCTTTCTGTTCCTGGTTTAATTATTTTAAATATTATAGCTGCTTCAAGGTCAGCCCTATAATAATAAGACCATTCATCTGCATTCTGAAGCAATTTAAACCTACTATCTTTATAATTTAAATCTTAGTTTACAGTGTGGGTAGCCTAGATCATATTATTATTATTCCTATAACCTAGGGATATGTAAGCTCATGGAAATAGGTCCATGACTGTGTTCATATAACAACCTTCATATTTTTGGAAAAGGACAGAAGCCTACTTTAATAACACCTTCTTGAATATTCTGAATAATTATTTTTCTGTTGACTATGCCATAAAGTGTTTTGTAGGATAATGCTTTTATTACTGTGCAGATCCAGTTTTCCATCAGAATTACAAAACAAAAAAAACAAAAAAAACATGCAATTCATAAATAATTGTTCATTTAGCATCCTGATAATTTGGGAAGGGAGAGAAATTGCCCTATGCATCTAAAAGCAAGACACATTTACAATCGTAGATCTGGGCTTTCCCAAATTATTAGCTAAGTTAGTAGTATTTTGCTTCATTTATCTCACCAAATTAGGCCATAGAAATCTAGTCTTTTTTTTTTATTCTTGGTCATAGAAAAGTTAATAAAATTAGAACTTCGAAGTTTCCCCACAATAGTTGAGTTATGGAATCTTCCAGATAGGCCAGAAAAAAAGCATTTGGCTATTATATAGAACCTTGGCTCACTGAATACAGCTTTCAGTATATCATTCTTAGAACTATCAAAGATTCAAAGTAGACAACTAGTAAAGTAGGTAATTTTTCAAAAAATAATTTGGGGAAAATAGAAAGTTGAAAGGATTAATCTGTCTTGACCAATTTTTGCAAGTGCTAATCTGGAGACTGATTTGGCCTAATTTTCTTCTCAGTCCTGACTCCTACCAGCTGAGACCACATAGGTAAGACTTTCAACACCCTAGCTCTACAATAAGGGGTCTGCCCAGGTGACATAAAACCTATTCTACATGCCAGGACAAAATTTGTACTAAGCATATGGCCTTTGATTATGTGGCCTATGTTTATAATTTAACACAAAGAAATTATTTGTGATGACTTAACAAAAGTAAAAATAGTTAAGTTAGAATTACCAATCCAACTGTAGTGGATAACTCTGGCTATATATTTTACTTATTATCATCTTCTTTAAAGTGTATCAAAATTAAAGCGTGAAATGTTGAAAATAAAAAGCCATTGTCAGAAAACTCTATCAGTCAGAGTTCTCAGGGGATATACTACTTTTATTTATTGAATTCAGAGGAAAACTAAGGAGACACTGAAAAAACTTTCAAAATAGTTAAGTACTTTCTGACCTTGAAGTCCCAGAAGTATCATCACTATGAACAATTATGATGGTAAAACTAGCCAGGCTCTAGGTGATTTTATGTAGTGTTACTGTAAATAGATGTACTGAATCGATTCTCCCACCTCCCCGGTTTTCTGCCTTTTTCTAAGCATGTAGAAAAATGTTTCCAGTTAGATGACGGTTTTAGGCATTGAAAGTTTAAAAGTGACACGTCTAAATCACCAAACACAATAGGCAGTTTCCCATGGTAATCTAGATAGTGTTTTTAAGATGACAGCTTGCCCGCTGTGGCTCATTAGATTTAAACACAAATGGCCTTTGCCACTTAACCTTAATGTCCTTCATTGTCAAATGAGGAAGTTAGAGTAATTTTTTATTACTTTTCAAGGTTCCTTTCAGCTCTGAAATCCTATGCTTTTAAGAAGAATAGTTAATTTGCATTTCTCTGATGGCCAGTTGATGATGAGCATTTTTTCATGCGTCTGTTGGCTGTATGAATGTCTTCTTTTGAGAACTGTCTGTTTATAGCCTTTGCCCACTTTTCGATGGGGTTGTTTTTTTCTTGTAAATTTGTTTGAGTTCTTTGTAGGTTCTGGATATTAGCCCTTTGTCAGAGGAGTAGATTGCAAAAATTTTCTCCCATTCTGTAGGCTGCCTGTTCACTCTGATGGTAGAGAAATGCAAATCAAAACCACAATGAGATACCATCTCACACCAGTTAGAATGGCAATCATTAAAAAGTCAGGAAACAACAGATGCTGGAGAGGATGTGGAGAAATAGGAACACTTTTACACTGTTGGTGGGATTGTAAATTAGTTCAACCATTATGGAAACCAGTATGGCGATTCCTCAAGGATCTAGAACTAGAAGTACCATATGACCCAGCCATCCCATTACTGGGTATATACCCAAAGGATTATAAATCATGCTGCTATAAAGACACATGCACACGTATGTTTATTGCAGCACTATTCACAATAGCAAAGACTTGGAATCAACCCAAATGTCCATCAGTGACAGACTGGATTAAGAAAATGTGGCACATATACACCATGGAATACTACACAGCCATAAAAAAGGATGAGTTTGTGTCCTTTGTAGGGACATGGATGCAGCTGGAAACCATCATTCTCAGCAAACTATCGCAAGAACAGAAAACCAAACACTGCATGTTCTCCCTCATAGGTGGGAACTGAACAATGAGATCACTTGGACTCGGGAAGGGGAACATCACACACTGGGGCCTATCACGGGGAGTGGGGAGGGGGGAGGTATTGCATTGGGAGTTATACTGATGTAAATGACGAGTTGATGGGTGCTGACGAGTTGATGGGTGCAGCACGCCAACACGGCACAGGTATACATATGTAACAAACCTGCACGTTGTGCGCATGTACCCTAGAACTTAAAGTATAATAAAAAAAAAAAAAAAGAAGAAGAATAGTTAAAAGCCAATGAAGCACTCTTTCCGTTACCATTTGTTTGGAGATGACTTCTTCAAAGGAAATAGTTTCTGAAAGTAGATTCCCAGATCATTCAATATTTTTAGATCGCATTCGAAAGAAAGTATCAGAGAGAATCTAAAACCTACATTATCATGTTCAATAATAAGATGTGTGCTGATGTATTTGGGAATATAAAAGAATATTTCCTTGAGCCTAATCCCTTACTACAGATTATAAGGAGTAAAGACATCACACATTTAGAAGTGTTTTATGTTCTTCTCATAAGCCATCCGATGCCAGGATTACTAGCTCTCCGAATCACATACTTAAGGAAAATGTCTCAATCATACTTAAAGGCACCATAAAAAGCCTTTAATTAGAGTGCTAATAACAGTATTTTCTGCTGATATAGTACATTAAATGCAAGTGTTCCAAAGGACTCTACAAATTAATGTAGCCTAATAATATTCAGAAACTAGATTTCACACTGCACATGAAGGACTTTGGGGGGAGTGACATACTGTTGTCACTTAAGTCACAGAAATAAACAGACACAAAATGCCATATAGCAATAGTAATATAGAAAATGCTTTTCTTTTGTCCTGAAAAACCCCAAAGGGTTTGGTAAATGTAAATGAATATACCAAACACAGCCCCCCTCTAGACTAGAACACAGAAGTGTGCCTTTGATCACACATGTTAGCACTACAGAACAGTTTGAGCAAGGGTTGTGTTTACTTGAAACTGCAGTGAAGCATTCCTCAATGACAGAGATAAAGATCATGTTGGAATGCTGATAATGCAGGACAGATGAGCCCCCAAATTGGGGCATAGCCCAAGAGGATTCTTGGCTTTGCCCAGGAGAGAATTCAAGCATGTGGCTGGGCGCGGTGGCTCATGCCTGTAATCCCAGCACTTTGGGAGGCTGAGGTATGTGGATCACAAGGTCAGGAGATTGAGACCATCCTGGCTAACACAGTGAAACCCTCTCTCTACTAAAAGTACAAAAAGTTAGCTGGGCATGGTGGTGGGCACCTGTAGTCACAGGTACAAGGGAGGCTGAGGCAGGAGAATGGCATTGAACCCGGGAGGTGGAGCTTGCAGTGAGCTGAGATTGCGCCACTGCGCTCCAGTCTGGGTGACAGAGCAAGACTCCGTCTCAAAAAAAAGAAAAGAAAAAGAAAAAGAAAGAGAATTCAAGGATGAGGCGGTGGTGTTAGGCAGCAGCCTTTTATTGAATGGTACTGTTCCTTATGGAGCAGGGCTAACTCACAGGTAGTGCACCCAGTATGGGCTGCTGGCAACTATATTTATAGCCACTTATATTCACTTTCAATTACATGCAAATTAAGGAGTGGGTTAATGCAAATGGAGGTTTGGGTTATTTAGAACTTTCTAGAAAAGGGGTGGTACCTTCTGGGTTATTGCTATGGAAAGGGAAGCAACTTCCAGGTTGTTGCCATGACATTTGTGAACTGTCGTGGCACTGGTGGGAGTGTTCTAGGCTAATAAGCATTGAGGGCAGCTAGGGGTCACTTTCCTTGCCGTCTGCTGGTTCCTGCTGGTTTCCAGTGTCTTCTTCCCTTCATCTGGTGGGGACCGGAAAATTAGCCCTGCCAGTCTCCTACCTCACTAAGAAATAATAGTTTACAAAAATAAGTACACAAATTAAACATAAAACAGGAGAAACATAATATTTCAATGAAATGTATGCACAATTTGAATGTTTTACATGTAGTAAGTGCTATGTACCAGGCGCTGTGCAACTGCTTTGCAGATTTAATCCCCACAATACTTCTGTGAGGTGGGCCACATTATTATCCCCACTGTACAGATGTTCAGCAAGATGAGAAATCTTGCCCAAGGCTAAACAGATGATTGGCCACAAATATTGACAAGAAATGTGTATATGGGTGTTTATATATATCTATGTATGTATATGTATTGACTGGAGTGTCATCATTTCTGCTATTCATATTAGAGATCTGTCTTGAAGTAATTTAATTTTAAAATGGATAAATAGGAATTCAAAATGGCAGAATTTTATCATCAGCCAGCATTGTAGTTGAATTTTAACTTATGAAACAAAAGAATGTTTTGAGAGAAGGAAGGAAGGAAAGAAGAAAGGGAGGTAGGGAGGGAGGGAAGGAAAGAAAGGAGAAATAGCAAAAGGGTAGGAGATGAAGGACAGAGAACAGTCTGCTGAAACCTTGTTGAATCAAGGCAGTTTTTTAACTAATGTCATAAGCCTGCTTTAAACAGGCCAGGTAGTCCAAGCCCTCACATATGAATAAAACCACCGTGTTCAAAGTGGTTCAATACTTCAGGGCACTGGCTATGGTCTGGGTTTGGATACCCACAAATAGCACCCCACTCCATGTGGCTTTGGAGGAGTGCCGCTCTGAAGATAGGTCAGGTTTCTTACCTGTAAATTAGGAAAAATAATCTCTTCTTCTTGAAGTTGTGGGGATTAAGTATATTAATAAACAAAGAACTTAACAAATAGTAACCGGCCATAAATATTCATCATTCTTTTTCTTTGCTTTCCTATTGGAAGGGAGAAGAAATGATATTCTCTAAGGTTTGGTTGATTTCACTGACATGTAGAAGCAGTAAGGAGATCAGAGTGGTGGAGGTGAAAGAACTTCGCAGTTGAAAAGCTCATGTTAACAGTTCTGCCATAATTATTTCCTTCAGCATCTTATCTGAAAAACTGGCTGGTAGCTGTGAACCCTTCAAATGCAGGGTTTTTATACAGTGGCCCTGGAGCCCACTTGCTTGTGATGTGCAGGATAAAACTACTGCCTCCTTTGCACCCAGCAATGAACATGGCTGTCCAAATAACACACATGCTTCACACACCACACAAATAAACACATACAACACAGATACCTCACACACCACACACACCTTACACACACACCTCACACAATATATATAGCTTACAAACCACAAACACACCGCAACCACATACCACACACACCATACACATCTGCCTCACACACAAACACAACACACACACACCTCACACACACCACATACAACACACATACATCACACACTACATGACATACCCCAACCACATACCACACACACACACCATATACAAGACACATGCCTCACACACCTCACCCATGCACAGAACTCACAGATGCCACACATAACATATACCTCATACACCATACACAACACACATACTTCATACACCACACACACCACACGCATTACACAACCCAACTACACACTACACAACACACACACTGCACACAACACATACACAATCCTGAGGGATGAGAGCAGGAAAAAAGACATTCATAAAAAGCAGAAGGCTAAAGGCCAGCACCATGTAATCCAAGCACTTTGGGAGGCTGAGGCAGGAGGATCCCTTGAGCCTACAAATTTCAGATCAATCTCGGCAACATAGTGAGACTCTGTCTGTATAAAATTTTTTTTTTAATTAGCCAGCTGTGGTGACATGCACCTGTGGTGCCAGCTACTGGGAAGTCTGAGGCAGGAGGATCTCTTGAGCCCAAAATGTTGAGGCTGCAGCAAGCTATGATTGTGCCACTGCACTCCAGCCTGGGCAAAGAGCAAGACCGCATCTCAAAAAATAAAAAAAATTAAAAAAATGTAGAAGGCTAATATTCTTAACAATTTTTTCCCACATGTAAAACAAAAAGGCAGACACCAAGTAACTGCAAATAGAAAATATTCATTTTGATTAAGATATTGTCACAGGAGCCCTACATTCAGATCGTAAAATACTGCATTTCTATCTTCTTGCTGATGAACAAACTTATCTCTGACATTAGTGCCATCTAAACAAACATACCAAAAGAAAAAGCCCTGAATAGATCTAAAATGAAACCTTGTCACCAAATGTCTTGACTTCCTTTTCCATCTTAGAAATACTGTTCTCCTAATCCCTTCGGCTGGAATCTTCCATGCTGTCATTCTTCTCTTCTGTCTGTCCATCCAATCAGATAGGAAATTCTATTAATTTTCCCTTACATATATCTTTCCAAGAAGTTCTATTTTTTTCTCTTCTGTCATCATCCTAGTCAACAACATAAAATCTGGATTTCTCACTTTACATCTGGAAACCTCTGCAGTGTGGTGGCCTGGAGGCCTCTTTCTCTATCCACACCTGAACACTGACAGATTTGTTTAAAACAACAACAACAACAAAACACTTCTTGTGCTGATAAGTCTGATCAAGTCCTGACCAGTCTCTGATATGTAGAAAACTTTTTAACAAGTTCTGCCTGCTGGGAGTCTCAGCCTCTCTTGCCCCTAGTGGAAGTTCTTCTTGCCATTATCATTTTTCTCCAAAGTCCTGTGATCTCTAACTTGAGAAACTTAACTCTCTTTCCTCTCTGTTTGTTTCTAGCATTATATCTGCCATATAGTAGTGATATATATATCTATATATTTATATATCTATATGCATATATGTGCATATGTTTGTATATGAATGAATGAGCTCATTCTTCAAATTATCCATAAAGAAAAAGCCTGTGGCTCTTTCCTCAACTTTGAAAAGTAAATGCTACACAGAGTCACTTTGCATATCTGAGTGTTCACGCTTTAACTTAATCAATGTGAGTCTGAGGGGCAATGATGACTTAAAAATGTCTTAGGAAGTCAATTTCAGTTTTATTATTGCCTTAATAAATCATTCTATTAGTCCATTCTTATGCTGCTTATCAACACATACCTGAGACTGGGTAATGTATTTTAAAAAAGAGTTTTAATTGACTCACAGTTTTGCATGGCTGGGGAGGTATCAGGAAACTTACAATCATGGCAGAAGGGGAAACAAACAAGCCCTTCTTTACATGGCAGCAGCAAGGAGAGGTGCTGAGCAAAAGGGGGAAAATCCCCCTGTAAAACCATCAGATCTCATGAGAACTCACTCACTATCACAAGAACAGCATGAGGGTAACCACTTCCATGATTAAATTACCTCCCACCAGGTCCCTCCCACAACACATGGGGATTATGGGAACTACTCAGGGTGAGATTTGGGTGACGATACAGCCAAACCATTATCAATTATGTTCTGTTTTTCAGAGAATTTTACAAGAGGATGGTTTATAAAAAGTAGATGCGTATAATTTAAATGTGTTACTAATGTAGGGCTTTAGAAGTATTCATTATTATATTTTTTATGATAGTAAGAGCAAAGTAAACAAGTGAACAAAAATTCTAGCAAAAAAGAACAAATTGAACCCTATGAAGGACATTTGATGGGGTACCCCAAGACTTCAGAAATCTTTCTGTTGCTACCTTGTATGTATAAGTTTGGTTCAGGAGTAAAAGTCCTTAAAATAAATTGTTATGCACTGAATGTATCTCTCTAAAATTAATATGTTGAAATTCTAATTCCCAATGTGATGATATTAAGAGGTGGGGTCTTTGAGAGACGATTAGGTCACGAGGGTGGAGCTCTCATAATGAGATTAGTACCCTCATAAGAAGATACAGGATCAATACTTGTAGAACTATGGAAACCCTTTGGTTTTTCAAGCACAATTTTTAAAGATTATTTAATCCTCTTTTGGGCATCTCTTATCAATTTGGAAGCAAACTTTTTTTGACAGGGTCTCATATTGTTCTGTCGCCCAGGCTGGAGTGCAGTGGCATGATCTCAGCTCACTGCAGCCTCAACCTCCAGGGCTCAATTAATCCGCCTGCCTCAGCCTCCCAAGTAGCTGGAACTACAGATGCTTGTCACCACGCCTGGTTAATTTTTTATTTTTTGTAGAGATGAGGTCTCACCATGTTGCGGAGACAGGTCTTGAACTCCTGGGCTCAAGCAATCCACCCGCCTCAGCCTCCCAAAGTGTTGGGATTACAGGCATGAGTCACTGTGCCCAGTGCAAACTTTATAAAAATTCATATTATTACCTCAGGTAAATTAGCCATCTTATAGCTTACTACGTAATCTAGTAAAAATTATCCCAAAACTCTTTTTACATAATTTGCTCATTTAAATGAACAAAATCATTTAATTTTTATTTTAAAATCTTCTCAAAAATAGTTCTATATCTTGTTAAAAATAAGGATTAGAAATACACATGAAGAATTTCCCCTACACTGGCCCCACCATGAGCCAACAGCAGAAAGCCTTAAAAGTAGCACACCAAAAACAGCATTATGAGAAATGTAATTACTCCCATTTCCTTGGTATTATGCAATGTAAGAATACATTGTAGCCTCAAAAAATAAGGATTTTTAAATAGAGTAAATGAACATGACATTGTTTATAGATGACTCTGTACTGCCCACTTCGACAAGCTTGGGTGAACTTTGTGTTGCCACCCTCATAAAACATAGTATTAAATAGCAAAAGAGTCAGAACACAAACAAGCAAGTATTATGGGGGAATCAATCTTTTTTGAAGTCTTGCAGAGCAGGAAGTTTTGAGGGAATGATGGCAATTTTCAGTAATTTTTCACTTGAAAATTATTCTTTAAATTCTTCTTACCATGATGGGCTGTTTTTCATAAATGACTTTTGCTACATTTATTTCAATATATTGGTGATTGATGATGTAGTTGTAATGTTCCTTAAAGTAATAAAATGGTTCAAGTATAATGCTTGAGGAAGGAATGTTTATGGGGTTCAAAGATGATAAAATTCCATGGGGCTGTTGTGAAGATTAAATGGAACAATCCCATCAAAGATTAAGGTTGCTCTGAAATAGTGAGCCCTCAGCAAACGTTACTTACTAACAGTAGGATTTTAGTCATTATTACTAAAGTTATGTGATGGATTTTTTTTAAGCTCTAAGCAAACTTGACTTAAGTAAATTTCTTATTTTTTATCTTAATGAATATAACCTACATCAGTATCATTCATTCTATAACATATTTCAACATTTCAAATTCAAATTGTGGATTACACACCAAAAAAACATTTAAACATAAAAGTATTTCATTTTAAAGTGACTTTAGTATTATGGTTGTTTTCTTTATGGAATTTTTAAACCAAGTCCTCCAAACCCATTGGGACTCTAAATTATGCTTAGTCATGAATGAGGTAACTATTAGACAGAATTACTATCTTGACATAACACAGTATGCCAACAGGCCTCAGAGTTATATGTTTTTAGTCTTTTAATTGAAAAGCAGCATAAGCATAGGGAAATGTACAAATCATGTGCGTATAGCTCGATGCATTTTTCACATAATGAACACACACTTGTATAACCAGTACTTATTAAGAAATAAAACATTATTAGCACCTTACAAAATTCCCTCAGTCTCCCTGCCTATCACTAACCACCATCAGAGAAAACCACTGTCATAACTTTTAACACTAATAGCTTTTCTATTTTGGAATATACCACAGTAGGTAGTTGTTGGCATATGATTCCTTTCACTCAATGTTATGTTGGGAAGATTCATTCAGATTATTGTGTATGGATGGGTATGATTTAGAAAGAATGGTGGAGTGTATAAAATATGAGAGAAATGGAAAAATTCCTGATCAATGTATTTGAACAGGAAGAAGGTATAAGATCTAACACATAAGCACTGGCTTTATTAGTTCATCTACCTTAACAGGATCAAGATTTATCTTTGTTTGCCTGAACTAGCACAACGCTTTGCCAAGATGGATATTCAATCCATATGTGTATTTAATTTCCCTTTGTTGTGTGTAGTTGCAGTTTGTTCATCCTAATTTCTGTATCATATTCCATAGTGTGAATATGTGATGATTTATCTTCCCACTCTATGTCAATGAATATTTGGGTTATTTTGCATTTGGGGCAATTGTGAAGAGTGTGCCTGTGACCATTCTTGTTTTCTGGCAAACATACGGATACATTTCTGTTGGACATAAGCCTATGAGAGCAATTTATTTAGTTATTGAGTATGACATTCAGCTTTCGTAGATACTGTAAAATGGTTTTCCAAAGTGAATGTGCCTATTTATAGTCCCCCAAACACGGAGAGTTCCAACTGCTTCACATCCTTTCCAACACTTGGTATCATCAATCTTTTTATTTCTAGCCATTGTGCAGGATGTACATTGTCAAAAACTAAAAAGGGTCTGAGATTTTTATACTAATCTCAGGCTAATGAACTTACCACAGCTTTGTGGAGCTTGGAAGAAGACTTGATACTTCTGGGTCAGAGATGAAGGATAGTTTATCACTTCACAGCAATAACAGTAACTAGAGTGTCAACACTTTTGCACTGGCTCCCCAAGCCTCAGTGACCACAAGGCAAAGCAAAGAACACCAGATGGCACCTGCAGGAGCAGTGGGTTGTGTTACATGGGAGAAATCCTGAGTTTACGGAACCTGAATCTTTTATAGCGGGTGATAAGCATGCCTGCTTTGCTCCAGACAGAGACACCATTTTCATTGTCTAAGGCTGTCCACGATACAGATGTTTTTGAGAAGGTAGTCGACAACAAAAAGCAGACTCTCAAAGCATGTCTTGCAGACATGCAGACGCATGAAAGACCTATGGAGAATGATCTCTCAACAGTGGTGGTAGCACATTATGGTTTTAATTTGCATCTTGCTAATAACTAATGATGAGTGCCTTTTCATGTCTATTGACCATTTGAATACCCTTTTTTAAGAAGCGCCTGATCAAGTGTCTTGGCCTATGTTTCTATTGGTTTGTCTGGTGGTGGTGGTGGTGGTGGTTTTTCTCATTTATTTGTGAGAATTCTGCATATGTTCTGAATACTAGTGCTTTGTCTCATATGTTTTGCAAATATCTTCCCCTCGTCCTGTGGCTTATCTTTTCATTCTCTTAATATGCCATTTGACAAAGACATTTTCAATTGTGGTACTGGCCCAAAAATAGACAAATAAAACAATGGAAAAAATAGAGTCCAGAAACAGAGACCTCACTGTCTCAGTCCATTAGAGATGCTAGAAAAAATACCTTATACTGAGTAATTTATAAATGACAGAAATTTATTTCTCACAGTTCTAGGGGTCAGGAAGTCCAAGATCAAGGCTTCAGGAGATTTGGTGTCTGATGAGGGCCTGCTCCTTATAGATGGTGGTTCTGTGTGTCCTCACATGGCGAAAGGGCAGAGAGGACCAGAAATTTCCATTCTTTTCTGAGGGCACTAATCCCATTCATGAGGGTGGAGCCCTCATAACTTAACCACTTCTCAAAGGCCTGCCTCTTAATATTACTATGATGGGGATTAGGTTTCAACATTAGTTTAGGAGGGATGCATTGAGACTACAGCACTCACGTTTGCATGATTATTTGATGTTCTGACAACGCTGAATAGGAAAAGTACTCAACTTTTAAATAAATGGTTTGGGTCAATGGGATAGGTGTAAAAAATAAATATGGAAAAAAAAATCTTGATTCCTACTCTTGCACCATAATACAATCCTTGATAGACCCTAGAGAAATATAAAAGGTAAAACAATAAAACTTTTAGACTAAAACAGGAAAATATCTTTATGACTTTAAGAAGGGTAAAGTTATATCAAAAAGGACCTCTATATGTTAGCCATAAAGAAAATTTGATAAATTTGACTACATTAAAAAGTTAAGCTGGGAAGCAGTGGCTCACTCCTGTAATCCCAGCACTTTGGGAGGCCGGGGTGGACGGATCACTGGAGGTCAGGAGTTCGAAACCAGCCTGGCCAACATGGTGAAACCCCATCTCTACTAAAAATACAAAAAATTAGCCAGGCGTGGTGGCAGGTGCCTGTAATTCCACTACTTGGAAGACTGAGGCAGGAGAACAGCTTGAACCCAGGAGGCAGAGGTTGCAGTGAGCCAAGATGGTACAACTGCACTCCAGTCTGGATGACAGAGCAAGACTTCCATCTCAAAAAAACAAAACAAAAAAAAGTTACAAATTGGAATTATTAAACTTAGTCTCATATATGCATCAAGTTTAAAGAAAATGCATTCTTCTTGATACCTTTTAAAAATATTTTTCTCTCTAGGCCCCTTTCTAATACTATAGGAGACTTAGGTTCTAATAGAATAAATAATGTGTAAGAAGAAGCTTGAAACCTCAGAATGTAACCACAAAACCACAACAGCTTAGAAGGTAGGGTATTCTAATAATGGAGACTTGATTTATATACCTTGTTAATGGGAGAGAAAACCTAGATAATTTATCATGAGCAGATTCAGTATTTTTTTCTGTTGCCACAATGATCAGACAAAAATACATCTACTAATTTGTCAATACAGTTGATGGACACATTACATCTTTTAATCAAGCTTTCTGTTGCAAAAAAGCACCTCACAAAAGTTAAATGTTTATTTTGAGGACACTCACCAACTGGAAAAAGAAAGATCTGAACACCATCAGACATCAACCCTGTTTAGTGATTAGCAGAGATGGGTATTCTGTGAACCCAGTAAAGCCTAAGCTTCAGACCTATGACTGGATCTTTACCAAGAATCTGGGAGAGCCTGCAGCGATTTTATATTTGTAACTGTATATTCTTTTTCTTATACAAGACCCTTGGAATTGTGTAAACTTCTGGCCCTGGATGCCTGGGTCTGCCCTTGGTTGCCAGTTAACCCTTTCATTTCCACAGTAAGGCTTATCTTTTTGTCTACAAACTGAGGTCTGATGATTACCCAGATTTTCTGCTTTCTGGTGAACTCAGTCCCCACAGCCTGTGATGATTTCTTTGGCCACTCTTGCTTTCATGATGAAAAGTCAGATTCTCTCCTATTAGCAACTGTATAATTCTTTCAATGTTTCCCAGTTAAAATACAAGAGTAAAATGGGGATTGGCTCAGCTTGTCCTTTTGTACTAGACTACATCATAAATCACTGAACCACCTATGAAATGATTGCTCTTGTGTCAGTTGTCCAGCACAGACACAGGAGGGCCCCACGGGCCACACCACCGCCATCTACTCCTTCAGCAGGGGCTCTGACCGCCATCTGTTACACTCACATCTCTCATTCAACAGAGAACCTCAGTTTTTGATTGAAAGTCCAGACACTAAAGTACAGGACATGCAAACTTCATTGCGAAAATTAGGTAAGGCTATGTCAAGATTCTGTAACTTTTAAGTATGGAATAGAAAGTTCCAGATCCATAGAAATTGGGCATCAGCTTGTGCTCTCTGGGCTCACTGTTGGTCTCAGAGGGTCCTGACTTAGGGAGGCCTTAAAATAGCCCCAGACCAGCTCTTCTCTGGAATTTCATGGCTCACCCTGTATGGAGGGGTGGGGGTATCACAGATTTTCCTAGAGCAATCAGATTTCCAGTGTGTGCCACTCATTAGGGGACCCACAGACATGGAAAATCAAACACATTTATGGTGAGTGAGACATCCCCAATTATTACTAAATTATTCTTTAGGTAGTTTAGAGATGGTCTGATTTGCTTCATTAGTAGAGATTTAGATCAGAAAAACAATAGATAATTATTATTATTATTATTATATGAGATGGCTGCAAGCTCTGCCTCCTGGGTTCATGCCATTCTCCTGCCTCAACCTCCCAAGAAGATACTTAATTATTAAATTACTAGAAAATGTCAGGAAGGAGAAATTGGAGTGTCTTTCTACACTGGGTCAGTTCTCACCAGTGTTTAGAACAGGCCATGTAGACATGGGACAGCAAGAGACTGATTTAGCAACACAAAGTACATTAAAGTCTTATAAGAAAAATAAAGTTTGTCTCACAGAATGAATCAGCCTCTCTGTAGGTGGAGAGACAGTTGGGTACATCAGGACAGAGCCAAGGAGGTCAAAACACTGTTGCATCCGAATAGAGGAACGGAAAGTGGGCAGGAAAACAGTCCCTCTTTACTAGAGATGAAACTGCAGGAGAGAGGGGACATGGTTGATTCATGATGAGGTTACCCTGAACACTGCCGAGCGACATAATGTCAGGGAGGGACAGAGAACACAGCATTTCCATAACTGTTTGACTTCCATTTGTCAAATAATTGAATCATAAAGTTTTACGAAGTTTTGCAGGTTGTGTGATACAAGGAAAATAAACTTCCCTCTATTTCTTTCCTGTTTTTTATTTATTTTTTTATTTATTGAGATGGAGTCTTGCTCTGTTGCCCAGGCTGGAGTGCAGTGTGGCAGGATCTTGGCTCACTGCAACCTCTGCCTCCTGGGTTCAAACGATTCTCCTGCCTCAGCCTCCTTAGTGGCTGAGACTACAGGAGTGCGCCACCATGCTGGGCTAATTTTTACATGTTTAGTAGAGATGAGGTTTCACTATGTTGGCCAGGCTGGTCTGATATTGCTGACCTCCAGTGATCTGCCCACCTCGGCCTCCCAAAGTGTTGGGATTACAGGCGTCAGCCTCCTCACCTGGCCTCTTCTCTATTTCTTTCTCCCTCTACTCTTCCTCTCCTCTCTCTTCCCCTCTCCCTGCCTCTTCCACTCTCTCCCCTCTCTCCCCACCTCTTCTACCTCCTCTTGCTCCCCCACTCCTCGTGCTCCCCCTTGCTCCCCTCTCCTCTTGCTCTCTCTCTTCTTGATCTCCCTCTTCTCTTTCTTCCTCTCCTCTCCCTCTCCTCTCTCTCTCTCTGCCCCCCTAATTCCCCATACTACAGTCTTTTTGCTCTTCTTATGAGACTGTTCAGTGAATCGCTGGAATGAGCTATAGCACAACATGGTCCAGATAGAAGAGAGAAGGAATGGAGGACAGCATGCTTTCCTTTCTTCTCTACATTAATGAAAGAGCAAACTGGCGGGCGCAGTGGCTCACGCCTGTAATCCAAGCACTTTGGGAGGCCGAGGTGGGCGGATCAGGAGGTCAGGAGATCAAGACCATCCTGGCTAACACGGTGAAACCCCAACTCTACTAAAAATACAAAAAATTGGCCGGGCATGGTGGTGGGCGCCTGTAGTCCTAGCTACTCGGGAGACTGAGGCAGGAGAATGGCGTGAACCCGGGAGGCGGAGCTTGCAGTGAGCCGAGATCGCGCCACTGCACTCCAGCCCGGGCAACAGAGCGAGACTCCGTCTCGGAAAAAAAAAAAAAAAAGAAACAGCAAAGCATTAAATATACACTCATTGAACACCCATCATGGACAAAGTATTGTGCTAGTTCAGGAAAACAGATAAATCTTGATCCTGTTAAAACAGATGAACTAATAAAGCCAGTGCTTATGCATTAGAACTTATACCCTCTCACCTGCTCAAAGACATGTATCCAGCAATTCTCCCATTTCTTTCCTATTTCATCCATCCGCACCACTCCATCTGCATCATTCCCAGCAACACAAAGACATATTTTCCTCTCAAAACTAACAAGACAACAAACAAATCAACAATTCCCTCCCAACCCCTTCCTCCGACCTGTTTCCTACTCACTTCTCTGATCCCCTTACAAGATTCCTTAAAACAGCTATCTATATTGTTTCTCATTTCTCCCCACTTCTCTCTTAAACCCATTTTAAGCAGGTCTCTTCTCCCCACATTCTACAGAAATTATTCTTGTATCTTAGCCCACATCTTATTATCACTTCACTTGCCTTCCAGGCACCAGACTGTCGTGGGTTTCTTCGTACCCTGCTGGGGGCTCCTCAGCCTCCTTTGCTGATTCTCCCTTGTGTACAGACCAGTTAATGGTGGAGGGTGTCAGGGCTGTGTTTGGTCCCATTCCCTTTTCCATTTACATTCACTCCCATGATCCTTTCACCCAGTCACATGGGCTTTAAATACCATCTATGTACTAATGATCCCCACATTTTCATCTCTAGCTCAGACTTCTTGCTCATGCTCCAAATCAAAATACCCAAATATCTACTTGGATATAGAGGAGACATCTCTAAATCATTATTCCCCAAAATAAGATGCTGATATTCTCAAACTTACTTCATCTGAAGTCTTTCCTAAGTCAGTAAATAGAAAGTCCTTTTCAGTTGCTCAAGCCAAACAATTCAAGAGTCGTCTTGACTCCTCTTTCTCAAAATCGTTTTCATCATACCGTCAACATATACCTAGAATCTGCTCATTTTTGCCATCTGAATCCCTACTACCCTGGACTTAGCAACCACCATTTCATCTGAATAACTACAATAGGCTCCTACCAAGTTCTCCTGCATATTATCCTTGTATGCTTAGAATCAACTCTCAACACTGAGAGAAGTCAAGAACTGAATGACTCTGCCTTCTATCATCTTTTTTTGTTTTATTTTTCTGCTTAGATACTGGACTCTGTTGAAACAGCAGAGTTCCCCGATCCACCTTGCCTGACGTGCGACAGGGGTGTGGCTTGTCTGTTCTGTCACTGCCACTGCTCAAACCCCTGAGGGAAGTGGGCGCACATAGATGGACAGACGCAGGAGCCCAAGTGGGTCTGTGTTACAGTGTGCCCTTTCAGCCCTGCCATCCGCAGATGGCTTGAGTGTTAACCAGCTCAGTGGACTCTCTGCCTTTCTGCAAGGGCAGAGGGCCAGTGTGACAGCTCTCTGTATCTCAAGCTCTTCTTGTTCAGCGTTCCGGAAGAATTGGGTCACACACAGACTTGAAGGATGGATGTGGGGTTTTATCAGGTGGTGGAGGTGGCTCTCAGCGGGATGGATGGGGAGAGCGAAGGAGGGGCGGAGTGGGAAGATGATCTTCCCCTGCAGCCTTGCCATCCAGCAGCCGATTCCACTCTGACCATCCCCAGCTGAAGTCCTCTCGGTGTTCAGACATTCCTCCTTCTTTCTCTGCCACATCATTCACCCATTCGTCTACTTATCTCGTCTTGTCTGCTCCTCTGCTTCTGAAGCCTGGGGTTTGGGGTTTATATGGGTGCAAGATAGGGCGTGTGGCAGGCCAAAAGGCAACTTTTGGGGTGTGAAAACAGGAATGCCTGTCCCCATTTAGGGATGTGGATCTCCAGGCTTCAGGGCAGGGACATTGCTGGGGAACTGCCCTCTTCTACCCAATATTTCCCTGTCTCCTGTCGGTGTCACTGGTGGATACGGTTGTCACTATAACTCCTGAATTGAATAAGTACAAAGAGGCCAACATTACTGCACAAGATAAAGGAAGGAAGATATTCAGAAAGAGAGATCCAAGAGATGGTAGATGAAGCTAGGGGTGATAGTAGGGACAGAGCCAAGGAAAGGAAGAGGGAGAAGCTGGCAAGACTTTGAGCTGCAATGAGGGCTGCAATATTAGAGAGAAAATATTTCTCTGAGCTATGCAGTGATTTCTTTTACTTCTTCTTCTTCTTCTTTTTTTTTTGTTTTGACAGAGTCTTGCTCTGTCACCCAGGCTGGAGTGCAGTGGTGCTCACCACCACGCCCGGCTAACTTCTGTATTTTTATTAGAGACGGGGTTTCATCATGTTGGCCAGGCTGCTCTCAAACTCCCAACCGCAAGTGATCCACCCTCCTTGGCCTCCCAAAGTGCTGGGATTTTTCTTTACCAGAAAACTTCGGTAAAGTACAACATTGTAGCCAATGCATTTTGGAATCAATTTGTGTTTGTTTTCAATGAAACACTGAGCTGAGGCAACTCAGTATAGTATTTGACTCACTGAGCTCAAGGCAACTCAGTATAGTATTTGGTTGTACTGGAGAATGACAAAGGCTTTGAAGCAATTAGAGTACAGGTATGTAGAGGACAGAGCATTGGCAGATAAGTCTAGAAAATATACTATAGCCAGGGGTAAAGAGTTGGGTATGAAAGCTAAGGGATTTGAAGTACATCTTACAGACATTAAGGAGACATTTCACTTTAAGAAGGGGAATCAATAACGAGATCTATGCTAAATTTGGTGAGAAACTGGAAATAGATAGTCTGGTGGAGGAAATTAAAGAGGCAATTTTTCCAGTCATAAAGAAGGAGAGATGGTGAAAGTTCTAATCTAGGGAAGAATAAAAGATAGGTAAGAAAAGCCATGTTTGGGCTGGGCGCCATGGCTCGTGCCTGTAATCCTAGCACTTTGGGAGGCTGAGGTGGGCAGATTGCCTGAGCTCAGGAGTTTGAGACCAGCCAGGGCAACAAGGAGGAACCCTGTCTCTACTAAAATACAAAAAAATTAGCCAGGTGTGGCAGTGGGCACTTGTAGTCCCAGCTATGTGAGAGGCTGAGGCAGGAGAGTCACTTGAACCCGGGAGGCAGAAGTGTAGTGAGCTGAGATCATGCCACTGCACTCAGCGAGACTCTGTCGAAAAGAGAAAAGAAAGAAAGAAAGAAAGAAAGAAAGAAAGAAAGAAAGAAAGAAAGAAAGAAAGAAAGAAAGAAAGAAAGAAAGAGAAAGGAAGGAAGGAAGGAAGGAAGGAAGGAAGGAGAGAGAGAGAAAGAAAGAAAAGCTGTGTTTGATATGCACGTCTCTTCAGAGACATGTCACTCTTGTCACTACCGAATTTCACCCAATAAGCATTCCTACAAAGAAATCAGAGATGATGTAGAAGTGGAGGTAACAGCCAACCTGATTTCGAAGATCAGGTTCAGAATGACTCCAAGGTTATTAAGCTAGAGGTTTGGAGTAGATAAAAACAGCACTGACCAAGAAAATGAACCCAGGAAGAACAGGGTAGCAGCTGAGAGAGGGGGTAAAAATCATGTGGTCAGATTTTTAAATGCTGAGTTTGAACAGCCTATTGGACATTCAAAGGCAATGCTCAAAGAGCTATCTGACTACCAATCTTCAAGCTTGGAGGGGATGGAGATAGAGATTTGGGTGCCGTGAGCAGAAGTGTGAGTGCTGAAGCCGTGGGTATGGATGTGATCATCTAGGGACAATGAGGAAAACAAGAGATGCAAGAGCAGACTGAAGAGGGATGGACAGAGAAAGAGAAGCCCTTGAAAAGATGGAGACAACCAAAATGGACTCCAAAAAGCATGGACTGCAATGCTGTTCTGTATATGTAAAAACCAAAGGATATTTAGAAGCTGTGTCATAGAAACTAAGAGAAGTTTCAAGATTGCTTCTTTTTCTCTCTTGCCTATCCCCACCACCCTCTGCAACACACACATACACACATTCCCCTTCTTTTATGGTAAAATGAGGTCCCAAGTCATCAAAGTACTAAAAGCTGCAAAAGAACACTCCCCAACTCCCCACTTAGCCTACTCCATCACACCTTCTTGACATTTCTGCTAATTCTAGAGTGTCAGATCCTTAGTGGAGATGAGGAAACAAAAACAGCAATAAAAACTAACCATTGCCAGGCACGGTGGTTCGCGCCTGTAATCCCAGTCCTTTGGGAGGCTGAGGCAGGCAGATCACAAGGTCAAGAGATCAAGACCACCCTGGCCAACATGGTGAAACCTTGTCTCTACTGAAAATACAAAAATTAGCTGGGTGTAGTGGCACGTGCCTGTAGTCCCAGCTACTCAGGAGGCTGAGATGGGAGAATCACTTGCACCCGGGAGGCAGAGGCTCCAGAGAGCAGAGATTGCACCACTGCACTCCAGCTGGTGACAGAGCAAGACTCTGTCTCAAAAAAAAAAAACAAAAGCAACGGGTATTGCACTAAGGCTTTACATCCACTCCTCTTAACAGTTCTACGAGGGTTTTAACATTTCCATGAAGTATATAAAAACCGAGGTCCAAAACTTGCTGTCCAAAGGTCAGCGCTTTTTAGCAAGTGACAAAGCTAGGATTTGAGTCTGAACAGCCTGTCTACCTCAGTTCCTGCCTTACATTCAACCTCAGTGACATGCCACTTGGTGAGTATTCAATTGGATGAAAAACATTAAGAATTTCCCTTACTATCTTTTTGTAAGAAAGTTAGAAGATCTAAGACAAAATTTTAAGATTCACAGTGATAGAAAGCAATGCTGGTGATTAAGAATAAACCTGCATATAATAAAAGAGACATTAAAATATGAGTAGATTGATGATGGGGCCATAGTAATATAAACAAGCCCAAGTGTTGGAACCTATTTATTTTATTAAAAACATAGAAAGAGAAACATCTGAAAAGCACTCAAAGAAAAAAAAAGCTGGTCTTCATTCCTATCCTGTAGATAATTTCGGGCCACATTGCTTCATCTCTCCCCTTTGTCAAACTCCTAATCCAGATAAATGCTAAGTCATTTTCACTTATCAGAGAATGTCAGAGTACCTGCCCCTGAGCCCTCACTAGGTGTCCAAAAAAGGCTCCCATTTCCCGTGTTATGCTGGCTATTTCTGACGGAGGAATCTTCAGCTACGTTCCTCATTGGTCCCATGATTGAAGTCTGTTTTTAGATGGACATTTTCCAGTTTAAATAAATTAAGAGCAATTTAACTTCATCTGCTATTAGAGATCTGGGATAATTCTGCAGCACACAAACTGAACATTTATTTTCTATAGTAAGGGAGATGATAAATGGATGTCATAAGGGACAAAACAGAACGTTTTAGAACTCAGAGAACTAGTCAAGAGTGTTAAGAAGGCCCATTGATATCTTCTTTCATTAAGCTGGAAGTTATTGAGTTTTTCACTTAAGAAAATTCCAGAGCCATTAAAAAACAAAACAAAACAAAAAAACACTAATGTGGTATTTTTAAGAAAAAATAGCAATAGGGATATTGGAGCCATGGCTATGCTAAAACCAAACCAACAAAATCGGGGTGAATTACGCAGGCATATTCTTCTCAAGTATAAGAGAAAAATTGGTTAAACTAAGTAATGATTAATGAAAATTTATAATTAGAGAACAAAACACCTACTTATATTGCTTTAATCTTGCATTTATAAATAGTTTAATTGGACTTTAAGAAAATTGAATTCTATCATAGAACAGGAAAAAATGGGTGGAAAGCCATAGAGTTTGACTCAGTTAACCAATATCTTTGGATCAAGATTCCACTGAATAGCAAATACTCTAACTTTTCAAAAGTAAAACAACCAGGAAAAAACAATAGCCCCTGGGATTCTGATCTTGCAGCTTCATACCTTCAAAGTATAGTTAAGATGAAGACTCTTCTCATCACCATTACCTTCTCAGGCTCAACCTTTCCCCTGACCTCACACAACCTGTATTCCTACATACTTCAAAAATAGATGAGTTTGTGTCCTTTGTAGCGACATGGATGCAGCTGGAAATCATCATTCTCAGCAAACTATCACAACAACAGAAAACCAAACACCGCATGTTCTCACTCATAGATGGGAACTGAACAATGAGATCACTTGGACGCAGGAAGGGGAACATCACACACCAGGGCCTATTGGGGGGAGGGGGGAGGGGGGAAGGATAGCATTAGCAGATATACCTAATGTAAATGACGAGTTGATGGGTGCAGCACACCAACATGGCACATGTATACATATGTAACAAACCTGCGCGTTGTGCACATGTACCCTAGAACTTAAAGTATAATAAAAAAAAATAGTTGGAATAAAATTTCGGCCATACTTTTAACATAATCACAAATGATTCATTTGCTATTCTCTGAGCTTTAACCAACCAAATTATATCGCTGATGTGATTTTCTCAAGAAAGAAATATTGGTCCAAAGCAGCAGACTAACAAATGTATTAGAACATTGGGTGGCTGTTCTAGACACACCTTAATGATGTAAAATATCTCTACAACTGTGGGCTGAAAAATGGCGCCCAACCACTCACCATATTTTATCCATATCCAATTTGTTAGACAGGCATCAGTTAGCATGGAACTTCCAAATAATGAAATAGAACTACACCTAAAGGAAATGTGAATTGACATAAATCTTATGATGCCAAATTTGTGGTCAAGTGCATCAAGACCAGGATATGGCCTTTTTCTTACACCAACAGAATGAGTAAGATCTATAGTCACAATTAGGAAGAAAATCAACACTGCATTACCCAGATGTGGGCATTTTCACCTCTTACTATAACTACTTGTTTACGAGACCATCCTGCCTGCTACGTTGGAAACTTCTTTAGCACAGGGTATGCAATTTGTTCATTGCTATATTCTCAGTGCCTACATTGCCCGGCCACGAGTCAGGGCTCCATAGGTGTTGAATAAATGGCATTTTAAAATTGATAGACTTGTGGGTTGTATTGGAAGAGCTGCAATCAATGGTCAAGTCCAGAGGATTCTGAGGATTCCCTTCCTAACATTTTAAGTTTTCAAGGTTCTGTGTCAGTAAATACAGTCCGGGCCAGCAGAGGGCAGTGTGACAGACGATGGAACTAGTTTCATGGAGAACGTATTAAAAATGACACTGGGTGGGAAGAGATTATCGATCTCGTCGATGGTGGTGGGACTCAAGGTTATTGTCATTTGCCTGGTACAGAACATATAGTGCTCGTTCATTTTTCGTAAAAAATAGTTTTGACACATGGTGTCAGTGTGCTGTCATATGTCCAGTAGAATGTTCAGGAAAGAGAGAACCCCCAGTTTCTGGCTGAATGCCCAAGTCAAGAAGAGGACATCACTTTCCGGAAGTGATTTGAGTCCCTCAAGACCATGTGATGCGCATACTAAGGTCCATCACAAATTAACATATTGTAATATGGCTTCTGAACAGAAAGTGTTCTCCAGGTCCCGAGGAGACATTCTGTGCTCATAAAAACAGGACCAAAAATAGATGAAGTTACTTCAAACAATCCTGAATGATTTAGTGTGTGTCTGACAAAGGGAAAGACAAAAGCCATTTATTTTCCCTGTCATGAGCACCAGAGAGGATTAACATTATTTTGGGCAATGGAGAAGAAAATGCAAACCATTGTTTATAGTCATCCTCAAAACCCTGTATGCCCATCTCATTTTCTAGAACATGTGGAAGTATTTCAACTGTTTGGTTCCTTTTTGAAACCAAATACCAAAGGTCATTATGAAAGCAACTGTTTGCCTGAGAATATTATTAATTTATGGTAACTTCTAGTGGTTATGCTTTTTCTTTTTTTTTTTTTTACCATCTCATTTTAATAATTATGGAAATATTAAAATCTGATACACTGGTGACAATGTACTTTTTATGGCACTCCTGAGTACCCTCAATATAATATTTCTTATCTACAATATGTTATGCAGTCTGCTAGCCTCATTTGTCCCTGTCCTTAGGGAGCTCCATCTAGTTTCTTAGCATCTATAATGAGAATATAGAAAATAGTTGACTTGATGGAATCTATTGTCACCCTCTTCCTCAAGCTTTTCTTGTCCCTGATATTAAAAGAATTTCATTTCAGCAACATTCATTGATTCATTACTAAGGGCCCAGCATTGGAAAGTACATAAAAGCAGCTTATAACTCATTCTGCCTTGGGGAAATTCTGCACACTTGGGGACTAAGCATTCAAATATATGGAGTCTAAGGTGCTTCACTCCAATATTGACAGGAAACCTGGGTCAGGACTGAAGGAATTAATGTCATTCACTACCTACCCAAGGGGAATTCAGCATTTCAGTTTCAGATTGAAATTGAGAAAAGTAATGACTTGAAAAAAATAGGATGGAGTTTACTTCCCACAATCACTGTAATAAACCTACTTTAATACTTGAGAATGTCATGTTCCAAAAATCTAAACCACTCTCTAGAGTTCACCAGCAAACAAGAAAGGAGATTTTTCTCTGTTAGAAAGGAAAAGGATTTGAAGTGAAGTCAATCTGGCTGTTGATGCTTTCTATAATTTTGTTTTGTAAATCAACTCAGATTTTAATAGGTTGATGTTCTTATCATTTTGTCTAGTGCAAAGAGAATAAATTTGATAGCCTTAATTCAAACAATGTAATGGAAAAGTAGGCAGAGTGAATGCATTGTACAAAATCAGCAAATGCTCCCCCAGAATGACACCCCAAAGACTGTCTTATCAAATCAGTTATGTTCCTCAAATCAGGTTTCCTGAAACTGAACTTGGCTTGATATCTGAAAAAGAGACTGTGTGTGTCTATTTGTGTGTATGTGTGTTTGTATCTTTGCAATGTGAGTGTGTTTTTGTGTGTAGGTATGCATATGTGCCCTATGTATGCATGTGTGAGTGTATGTACGTATGTATGTATGTTGGAGCAAAGAAGGTGTTGGAAGATTTTTCTTTGCCCAATCAGTAGTATCTCTAAAGAATAAATGAAGATGCAAAGAATGATTATCTTAGAGCTTCACATAATCTACTGGTTACTGAAAAGACCACAGTGTTATTTCAGTTCTCGATACTTAATGTTCTTCTAAAAGAGAAAAATCCTTATTTTCTAAAAATGTACCCCTGCTTCTGAGAAGCTCTAACTTGCCAAACTTTCATTGACAAGAAAAGGTACTCCAGCAATAATTTCAGATACCACAATATCTGCTGACCCCATCTCTCCTTGAGGAATATGCTTTCTTGAGGAGGTAGCATAGGTAGAAGATGAGGTCAGGAATTAAATAAACCTGGATTTTAATCCTGGCTCTACGGTTTACTAACTATGTTTGGGCAGGTTCCTTAACCTCTTCCTAAGCCTTAGTTTCCTCTTCTATGAAATGGATTTACCATGGTACCTACTTTACAGAGTTGTTATAAAAAGGAATTGAGATGATGTAGTCATATGAGTAGTACAGAAGTAATCACGTGGTCAGTTTCAGTACGTGTTGATGATAATGATCTTGTTTGCAAATGAAACGTACACACAGTAACAATTAAACACCATTATAGAACAATAACGAGCCAAAGCATATGGGATTCCCCATCTCCTGAACTTCAGAAGACATACACCATCTTCTCAACTCTACTATCACTTATTTAATATTTTATTATACAAATAAATTTAGCTTTGTTATAAAAATAGTATTTGTGATATCACAGATTTTATGTGCTAGTTTGGTTTTTTTCTCTAGTTAACAACATAATACTGAAACATTTAGAAATGTTTGCCTGTGTATCACTTAGAACTATCTCATGTATCCCGAGTGGTACACACCACACATTTTGGAAATAAAGAAATAACTAAGTGGCTGTAAAGTAAAACAGACAAATATAAACTGAGGAAGGCTTTATGTAGGAGGTAAATTTGAGCAGGGGCTTGAAGGATGAATAAAATCAGAGGACTCACATATGAAACAATTGTTAAAGGAAAGAATTAATCAATATATCACTAGGTTAATCAGACCTCTGTATCAATGAAGCAGGGTAATAGAAATTATTAACATTTTTAACTTGATTTGTAGTACTGTAACTGACCAGAAAGACAATAACATATACAGAAAACTGACAAACATTTTATTCTATTCTTTTATGCAGGATCACTGAAAATTAGGAAAAAAAAAACTCATAACACTTATTTGTATAAATACTCTCCAATTCTGCTAGTTTCTGGAGGTTTGTCTCGGCCAAGTTATTTCCCCTCTTGAAGCCTCTGCTTCTCACTGTAAAATGGGGATAGTACTTGCTTCACAGGTTATTATGAGAATTAAAGGAGATAATTTATGTAAAATCTTATTCATTGTACTGTCAAGACCTCAACAAATGGTAGCTATATCAAAATTATAATAGATTCATAATTATTATAATGATTTATCACAGTAGTACCTGTAAATTTTAACAAATAATACCAAGAAAAATATAACAAGGACTTCATATCTGGCAAAGGAACTATTTCTATTGACTGTGTATCAGTACTCAGAGATGTAAGTAAAAAAACGTAGTTGCCCCCCGCCAAAAAAAAACCATGATTAATCTTCACATCTCTGAAGCTTCAATGACAGTTAAGATCCTGTTTAGACTTTTCCTTCTCTGAAGGACCCTGGGCATTTTCAAATGGAAATCCTGCTTAGGAAATAATAGATTATGCACCTGAGTGTGTTCATATTTGCTCCACATCCTGAAAGTTCACTTATTATAGCAAAAATCAATTTTTCAAGGATGTGGCAAGGTGTGGTTCTTCTGCACCTATAAGAAACTGATCATCCATAAGAAACATGGATGACCCATGCGCTCAGGGGACAATTTGTAGTGGACATAATTACCATCTGTTTTCATTCTTAGCTGTAGTAAAACAGCAACTATATTTGTAATTCGGTTTTGCTGCTCTTGATTTTTCACAAAATACCATAAACATAAAAATTCACTTAGAGTAAGATTTAGAGTAAGACCTTAAAATCTGAGAATGTTCACATGTGCAAATATAGTTTACTAAAAAAAGAGTATTTTGCTGCTATGTTAGAAAAAACAGTCTTAATATTTTCAGAGCTTCTCTCTCAGAAAAACTCAAAATATTTTGTGAAAGAAGAGCTCTTAATATTCCTGCAAGACAGATTGAGGACAGTATCCTTGTTTTGCAAAGGGGAATACCGGGTTCAGCTCAATTATGTGGTTTTCTGCAATCTTTACCTCCCTCCAGGGTTTAATAGCTTGAGAAATATGTTTCCTGTAGCATCTCAATGATTTAAAATTTTCACCAGCAGGCCACGAACACAGGACTGTTACCTTTTAATACAAGATCAGTGTGACTTTTCTAGTCTTCCTACAATGCATAAAAGCAGTCAGTGGACTGCTTTTCTTTGGGCGTCGATGCACCTTGTTTGTGAAAGACCAATGCTCACAGAAATCTTGTTTCACCTTCCTTGTTCTTCCTTCTTTCTACAACAAACTCTTTTGTGCTTTACATTTCTGTGACAACAAATCACTCACTTTTTAATAGAAGAATGAATAGTACAGAAAGTCAAGTCATGTCACTATTTTGGAGAGTTTAAAATATAAGATTTAGAGTTTGTACCTTCCATATTTGGGTATTTTATGGTTATAGAAAATATGGTAAATGTTCCTCAAAGCAAAAGGTGCTTGTTGCTTGGTCCTAAGTCCACTCTGTGGTGTTCAAGCTTTGCAAGTGACCTGTATCTGGGATACATCCACTTATTGAAGAACCGGCTGGAACGACATTCAGCATTGGTCCATCAGTAATTCAATTCAGGTGTTTATTCAAATGCCACATCAAAGAATCTACTCCAGTTAACTTTGTTTTGCAGTGTGTGTAGTCTGGAACATCTCTCTCATTTGTGGACAGGGGGTATTGGCCCAGGACCAAGACTACGAAATAGAAATGATGCTTTAGTCATAGCCTCACTTAGCCTCTGTGTCTGGTGTAAGCTGCCTAATATTCAGGCAAGACAGAACAGTTCTTACCACAGGAAGTAATCCTCAAACTAGTCTAACTGGCTCAGATAGTCCATATATGTATGATCAAAACCAGGGACAGAAATAATAACTCATTCTTAATTCTATATGAATTGCTTACAGTCAGGCTAACTCATGGTATATGCCTCCTAGGACTTCCATTACGGTTTTGAGTGTCTTAAGTCTGCTCAAGAGTCATATAAAGGAAATTACTGGGATTCTTTACTGGAATCGAGAGGTTTTTAGTAAAGTGAACAATCCTTCCTGTTGACTGACTCTGTGATGCTACTAAGAATTTGGAAGTAAGGAAGGTCTCCCTCTAAGAGTTTACCTATGAGACTAACTCATAGCAGAACAGAGATATGCAAAATCACCTTTAAGAATCTGATTTTATCCGCCGGGCGCGGTGGCTTACGCCTGTAATCCCAGCATTTTGGGAGGCCAAGGCAGGCGGATTGCGAGGTCAGGAGATTCAGACCATCCTGGCTAACATGGTGAAACCCCGTCTCTACTAAAAATACAAAAAAAACTAGCCGGGCGTGGTGGCAGGCGCCTGTGGTCCCAGCTACTCTGGAGGCTGAGGCAGGAGAATGGCGTGAACCCGGGAGGCGGAGCTTGCAGTGAGCTGAGGTCAAGTCACTGGACTCCAGCCTGGGTGACAGAGTGAGACTCCATCTTAAAAAAAAAAAAAAAAAAAGAATCTGATTTTAGCTCCCTAGACCTTGCAACCAGACTGAATATAGTAAGAAACTAAAAGAAAAAAAAGATCTGTTGTCAACTGGATGTGGTAGAGAAGAGGAGGTACCTGGAGGTAAGAGCACAATGAAGAGCCACAGGCCAAATTAATATACACTGCATGTAACAATTTCCTAAGTTTGCTCATTTTTTTTTTCATATTGAATTCTTAGGTTGAATTACCTCCTTTTGACCTTCTCAGATTGCTTATTTTTCAATTTAAGGTATTCTTGATTTTTAGCTATTAAAGAGAAAACTGGAATAAAATACTCATAGAACATCTTTCTACTGAATGAAAAACAATAAGGAAAATAACAGAGTGAATGTTTCATTATCAAGATGCATTATCACATCTTATTCCTTATAAGCTTAAGCAAAATAAAAGTAATTTGATGCACTTAGGACTTTTTAACTGTGTGAATTTGGGTAAGTCAATTGACCTCTCTGAGCTTTAGTTTCCAGTCTAAAATCCTGAGGATATTTCACATACAGATTACTATATGGATAAGTGTTCAAAGGTCTATATAGGGTTAACACAGTGTTTGGCATATTCTGATAAAACGTCATCACTTGGTAGCTAACCCTAGCTTTAAAACTCCTATATTACAAAATAGCTTTGTAAAAATGATGTTGATAAACGTAGTGCTGTGAGAGCAGACTAGAAAATGACATTCTCCTTCCACAAACAGGAGCCCCCACAGTGCCAGTCTTTTCAGTCTTCTCTACTCCCCCAGAGTAGAGGTAGAAATATTTCACAAGGAGTGTTGATGCTGAAGGGTGAATTGAGCCAATATACCGAGTGCTCTTGGCCATGCCAGAAAATCCCTTTAAGATATGACCTTCTCTGATGGATTCCATGGCCCATGCTTGTAATTCCCACACTTTGGGAGGCCATGGTGGGTAGATCACTTGAGCGCGGGAGTTCAAGACCAGATTGAGCAACACGGTGAATCCACGCCTCCACAAAAAAATACAAAAAGTAGTTGGGCATGGTGGCATGCACCTGTGGTCCCAGCCTCCCATCTATGTGGGGGGCTGAGGTGGGAGGTTTGCCTGAACCCTGGGAGACTGAAGTTGCAATGAGCCATGATCATGCCACTGTACTCCAGCTTGGGTGACAGAATGAGACCTTGTCTAAAAAAATTTTTAAAAAAGCTTTCTTATGTTATTCTGGAATTTTTTTTTTTTTACCTAGCCTTGGCTTTAAGATGTCACTTTCTGAAATAGCAGTGCATTTGTAGATGGTATTATGATGAGAAAAGGAATGTTACCAGGGTCATGGCATTATACTACGTAAGTCAAAACTACAGGAAAATAATCAGAGACAAAAAACCAAAAAACTCACAGCTGAGTCATCTATGCTGATTAAGAGGTGGCATTATTCCCAGCTAAAGGCAATTCTGTGGGTAGAAGTCAAACAGATGATTAGGTGTGGGGGTGACAGTCTTGAAGCTGAGATTACCTGCCCACAAATAAAATCAGAAAATCTTGGTATTGAATAATGAGTGCAAAAGACAGCATTTGCCTCCCCCTTCATTCGTGACTCTTTTATGTAGATGCTCAAAGGTTAGAATTCTAGCAGCCTAAACCCCTTCCCAGTGAGCTGGTTGGTAACTAATGGAGGGCAGACTATGTATTGATCAATCAAGATGCTTTTGTTACCACAATGGGGGCAAAGAAGGTTAGAAAAGAAACCAAATCCACTGCCACTGAGAACTATATATTTGTTCCTGGATGCAAACCTAATTTCAGAAAGACAGGAAACCCCAACCCCCAAATCTTTTCTCTATGTTATGTCTCATAAAAAAATTATTGTTTGGAAATCTCATTTTTCCTTTCCCTAAAATTCCTTTGTAGAGTTTCAGATCTTGTTCATTCTCTTGAGTTGACCAAATAGGGCAGTGGAAATGATGCTGAACACTCACCCTATGCCAAGTTCTTTGTATTGTCTTATCTACATCTATTTATCAACAAACCTTCAAGGTTAGCATTTTTATCTCAGCATTTCACATATGAGGAATCTCTTGGGAAGTTAAGACATTTAGTGCAAATTTGAACAGTCAGTAAGGCATGAGAGTAGGAAGAAAAGACAGGTCTATCTGACTTCACACTTCTTGCTATTTTTACCTGATCACAAAGCCACCTCTAATTTTGGTATTTGTAGCTAGGATCCCTCTAGCAGGGGCTCCATAAATTTGCTCCTAAGGTAAAGCCAACTGCGATGGTATTTCCCCATGAGTACTGACTGGGGTTGCACAAAGAAAAGGAGATAGCCCTGCAGAGTCTGAGAAATGATGTGAGGTTTTCCTTTGCAGAGTAATTCACCAACCCCTACTTCTTAAGCACTGCCCCCACAAGGAGGGTTCAAGCTCCTTGGAGAACACAAGTGTCATGTCTCCCTTTTCCACAGTGTCATTTCATGCACGTTTTATTTGGAGGGAAGGGGCATCTTTTCTTCCTCTGACATAGGAAAAGATACTGTTACTCTATTTAAAAAAAATATGACCAGATCAGGGACTTGAATGCACTTTTGCTCATGTTGAATATAGATGAACAGAGAGGAAAATGTATTTAAAAGAAATACGAGAAAAGAAAATGTGAAAGTTTTACAAGTAGAGGGATGGAATGTAATGTTTAATGTTGATGTCATGGAGTGACAAAATGGCTTTGCTGGCACTCAAAGCTCCTCATTTGGCTATGTTCTAAGACTTTTAAGAGTTATAACTATAAAACTAATTTTTCTTATACACTAAATGGGTGTTATTTCTTCAAAATAGTGAAGTTACGGCTTCACATTCGTTCCAGTGGGATATGGCTTTTATGCAAAACATTTTTAGAACTCCAGTTTTCAAATCATGTTTGAATCTACATTCACTTTTAAAGTCTACATAATGGTGGTCATTTTTTTCCTTTTAGAATACATTAAATGGTTGATTTGGGGAGGAAAACTTAGTCTGAATATTAACAGTGGTGAAAAGGGGACAGTTTTTACCCTAAAGTGCAAAAGTAAAACATACAAAATAAGATTGATTTTTAAGAGTAACTCAGTAATTTCAAAATACAGATTTGAATAGCAGCATTAATGGTTTAAGTGTCTACTAAAGGAAAAATTGAATCTGATAAATAAAATGAAGGTCTGGTGTATATGTTTTAAAATACTCTGATACAGTTACACCTTAAATGAAGCCTTATATTAGGCCCCTCTATTTTCAGGATATAATTCTTAACTATCATTATTTACCTGATTTTAATCATCAAATTTGAAATTCTGTGCCATGGCATATATGTTCAAATTCAAACCATTTTAAAATGTGACAGATGGACTTCATGCAAGTTGGCAATGGTTCTGGTACTAAAAATTGTGGTTGTTTTTTTCTGTTTACGTAACCTGGTTAGTATTGATACTCCCTACCAAGAGGGTTCTCCTAAGAAGAATGCTGTCATTATTTCCTCTTGTGAACAACTTGTGACATGAGATTTTTTAAGGGCTTTATGTGAACTATGATATTGTAATTTTTCTAAGCATATTCAAAAGGGTAACAAAATTATGTTTATGTACTAAATCTAATCAGGAAAGTAAGCCAGGAAAAGTTGATGGTATTCATTAGGTTTTAACCGAATGGAGCAGTTCCTTATACAATAACAATTGTATAGTAGGGATAAAACACTAACTTAATGTGTATTCATTTTAAATTGTTCTGTATTTTTAAATTGCCAAGAAAAATAAACAACTTTGTAAATTTGAAAAAAAATCTGTTAATATTAGGTAGGTAAGGGATTCTCAGTTACTCTGACAATGTTGAACTATGACTGAAAGTAATAGTTTACTTTTACTATTCTTTCTTTTCCTTTCTTCCTATTTATTGCTGTCTAATAATATTGCTACTTTAAGTACTTAGACAGGAAGGGAAGAAAAGAAACAGATAAGATAGATTAGATGTAGAGAAATATAGATATTTCTTATTTTAGTTCTGAAAACTTGATTTAACTTTTGAATATGAATGGAAATTTAAAAAAATGTGGGTGATATAGTCAAAAGATTTAGGGGTCCTTGTTGTGATTTCATGAAACCTGCAAACGTCTCCAATCTGACAATTATCACACTGTTGTAATTATGTGTTTACCAGTGTATTTGTTAGACTCGAGATCTCTCACTTTACTGAAATTACTCTTTAATATTGAAAGAGAATGTCTTAAAATGCCCTTCCTTTGTGAAAACTCTAGCACACAGTCCTAAGAATTCTACAGACTCTCCATGAAGGGCAGTTGTTTTGTGAATATATTGAGATATATTGAGAATGTATCAGGCATTAGAACCAATTTTTTTCCAATGGGCTCTAATACCTGATACATTCTCAATTGCTGCTCATTTACTTTTCTTTGATGTTCACAGTTTGCACAGATTTTCTCAAAATCTGGACCCTACTGAAGCAGCCTCATTGTCTGGGATGACATCCAAGGTTTGTTGTCTCATGGCCACGAAGATCAAGGATGTGGACACACAAAGAGTGAAGTTAAGAGCAGAAATTTTATAGGCAAAAGAAAGAGAATAGGGCTGGGCATGGTGGCTAATGCCTGCAATCCTAGCACTTTGGGAGGCCGAGGCTTGTGGTTCACTTGAGGTCAGGAGATCAAGACCAGCCTGGCCAACATGGTGAAACACTGTCTCTACTAAAAAGACAAAATTAGCCGGGCATGGTGGCACACGCCTATAATCCCAGCTACTCAGGAGGCTGAGGCAGGAGAATTGCTTGAACCCAGGAGGCGGAGGTTGCAGTGAGCCAAGATCATGCCATTGCATTCCAGCCTGGGTGACAAGAGCATAACTCTGTCTCAAAAACTAAAAGAAAGGAAGGAAGGAAGGAAGGAAGGAAGGAAGGAAGGAAGGAAGGAAGGAAGGAAGGAAGGAAGGAAGGAAGGGCTCTCTCTTACAGAGGGGGGTCCTAGAAAAATGGGTTGCCAATCTGCAGTGAAATGCAGGAGGTTTCATAGATGAGCTGGTAAGGAGGTGGTATCTGACCTACATAGGGCTTGAGAAATTGGTTAGGACCAGGTGTGCCATCTGCATAGGGCACAAATCCCTGGCAGCCCCCACCCCAATCTTTTATTATGTAGGTGGGTTCTCTGCCTGAGCTTCTCCATGTTGCCTAGTTCTTTCTTACTGTGCACATACTAACAAAAATGGGAAGGTGGAGCCCCATGGTGGACAGGCCTGATCCCCAGGTAGCTCTTTTCTATCAGTGTAGCTGCCAGCATTTCTCCATGCAAGCTTCTGGTTTCCTTATCTATGTTTGCAGCTCGATCTTTCAGGCTGATCTTTGTTAGAAAAAAAAAAAAAAAAAAGATTTCTTGGGCTGCTTTTTGTTAGAAGCAAAGGTCTGCCAAGGACTCTTTTGCCCTAACTATCTGCCTAAATAACTTCTTTCTATCTCCTGTATCACTATCTTCCCTCTTAAGTGCCTTCTCCTCTGCCTTCTTCTCCTTTGTTAAAAGATTTTTTTTAAAAAGGTTAAATCATGATGCCTAGAACCAACACAAGATGAACAACACCAAAGATTTTCTTTAACCTGTTAATGAGGAAACTAGTAAGATGTTACCACTGCTACAAATGAGAATTTTTAGAAATGAACAACGCCAAAGATTTTCTTTAACTTATTAATGAGGGAACTAGTAAGATGCTACCACTGCTACAAATGAGAATTTTTAGAAATGAACAATGCCAAGGATTTTTTTTTAAACTTATTAATTAGGGAACTAGTAAGATGTTACGACTGCTACAAATGAGAATTTTTAGAAATACACACATATATGCTAAAAAAAATTTACAGCCAAAGCAAAAGTAGTCAGTATCTACATGACAGTAATCAACTAAATCTCCATACAATTTGCACTTTTTTAAACAAGCAGCATTTGCATTGCTACTGTTTTCTGCCTTACAGAGTTGAACAATGGCCCACAGAAAATGAAAGGTGAAAGTAATGAAAAAGAGCATGTTAGACTGTTGGACACTCAGTCATCGTTTTTGCCCATTAAAATGTTCTTCACTATTTATCTTGTATTTTCCCCTTTATTCTCCAAAGAAAGTTGTTATTTTTAAGGTATTTCATTGAAGTTTTAGGACTTTAAAAATGTGGGACCATAATGGATAATCGCAAAACATAGAAAAGCTGAAGATAACTTAGAATATTGAGCACCACTTTACTTTGAATTCCCATCATCTATAGCAAAGAAATTCTCATTGGTCATCTTTCTCCTTAGAGAAGGGTCTTCTTCACCCACGTCCACTCTTCTCCATATCTGGACATTTTCCTTCTCTTATCCACTGGGAGGTCAACCTCTCTCTCTCTTTCTCATTCAGACTGGCACTAAAATGTATTCATTGAATCTAAAGACCTATTAGGTATCTTCCCACAAAAAGGCTATTTTTCTACATTAAGCAGTATTCTGTGCGCACCACCCTGCAAGCCCAGGACAGTCTGCACAAAACTCTCAGCTTTGAAAATAAGAGGACTTTTTTCTACTTACACAAACATTCACGTTCTTTGAGAACAGCCTTTGAATTTTCAGCCCTAGCACACATTGAGTCTTCAACAAAATGCTGTTATTGGCCAGGCACGGTGGCTCACACCTGTAATCCCAGCACTTTGGGAGGTCGAGGTGGGCAGATCACGAGGTCAAGAGATTGAGACCATCCTGGCCAACATGGTGAAACCCATCTCTACTAAAAATACAAACTTCAGCTGGGTGTGGTGGCATGTGCCTGTAGTCCCAGCTACTCGGGAGGCTAAGGCACGAGAATTGCTTGAACCCAGGAGGCGGGGGTAGCAGTGAGCTGAGATCGCACCCCACTGCACTCCAGCCTGGGTGACAGAGCGAGACTCCATTTCAAAAACAACAATGACAAAATCCTGTTACTGTACAACTTAGATAAACAAAACCATTAGATTTCACATGAAACTTGGAAGTCTTCCTTCCTTCTACTCTAGACCCTCAGCTTTCCACATCAAGATCTGGCCTGGCTCATGTCTCTCTACACCTTGTGGAATTTGCATTTTTCTTACCAAAGAGAATTCACTCTTGATTAATACAAAAAAAGACCTCTTCTCCCATCCCAAGTATACTTTCAACAGTGTGCATTCCCTACCCAGGCTGTGGCTGAGTAAGAGTTAGACAGAAAACCTGGCTGATAATTAAAATAATGACAATTAGAAAGCTAAAAAATAATTCAAATGCAATGTTTCTTGTACTTTATTGTTATTTGATGTATTTCCTGAATGTGAAAAGCTAAATGCAGAAGTTTTATATTTTTGTAAGAAAAAATAAAACTCACTCATGAAAAGATGAATTCATTTATAAGATACTTGCAGCAAATACAGAGACATTGTTGATAGGAAGCTCAAATCGATACCTAATAAAAAGAAGAGCCACTGGGAACTGGAAACCAAGGATTAATTTTGTTCCTAGATTTGTGTTTTTACTTTTTTTAAGTTGCAAATGTTAAAAATTAAATGTATAAAGTGGGGCTTGGGACACGTGTTCGTATAGATTATATAAGTGGTGGGATGTTGGTTTTGCACCTTGAGAGGCAAAGGCCTCTTATAAGGTCTGTGGCTGGTATTTGGTGACCTATGGCCTATAACTTGGGGCTACACATCCCAGAAGTTCTTTAGGTTTTCATAAATTCTCTGAAGATAGACAAGAGAAGGAGCTCCCTGTCACACATTGCTCATAACTATCTTAGGGAGAATTCTTATTTTCAATTTTCAGATGGTAAAAATTTACTCAAAAAAGTGAACTAGCTTGCCCAAGGTCACATCACTAAGAGCCCAGGTTGGAATGAAGGTTTCTATGGCTCTAAGTTATCCTATACTCATTCTGTCTTCTACTGTATCGTGCTATAACTATATCATTAGTCAAAAAGCATGTTATCTTAAAAATACTCAGAAATTCAGAGAACATTATGTTACAGGATTGTTAGAGCATACTTTAGGACGAAGAAAAACAAGAAGTAATAACGAACAGCTCTTCTATTCATCATATATTTTCTATTTATTTTCCTTTCAGATATTTCAGTGACCTCAGCTTATTCTCCATTCCCCTTTTCAGCATCCTCATCCAAGCCCTAACCACTGTATGCTTGAATTGCTATAGCAACTCCCTGGGCTCTGTGACCCAGTACAGGTCAACCCTTGATGTCCCCCTCAACACACACACTGCCTAGACCATCCTCCCCCAGCACCATATACCTTCTGACACCTTCTCATCCTACCATGCCTGTGCTCTAGCTTGGACTACCCCATCCCTCATGAATACCCCTCTGCATTCCTGCAGGACTTAGGGCTCTCCTGTATTCATTCTGTTTCCTTAGTTAGATGATAACTCTCTTTGAAGGGATGGAGTGTCAAGACTTGATAGGCAGAATGGTCTCTCTAGTATCCAGCACAGCCCTGAGCTCAGAGCAGGCAGTCAGTGCATCCCGAGGGACTCTGATTAGAGTGAGAATGTTCACAGAGGACAAAAAGATTTTGAAAGTGAATAAAACGCCTTTGTATAAAGGAGAGTATGATATACAGAGGAAAAGAAATAGAAATTTTAATATTGGTCAAATGCAAAAATAAGTGAAAATTACTTTGGAACTAGTGACCCAAATCTCAAGGATGCCAATAGAAAATATTTTAGAAAATTGCCCTTTTCAATGACTCCTCAGGGTTACTGTGGACCCTCCCAACCTTACTGTCCCCCTCATAATTTCTTCCAACAAGACATAAGTAGACCCTGGCTAAGTATGACTTTTTGTAACTGAATAATCCAATTTTTCTAAGAGATAGTTTTTTTTTTTTATCTCTTCCTTTCTTTTTCTTCCTTCATCCCAGTTTCTACTTAGCTCTTCAGAAACGCAATTATAGCCTCTTACCTCCCCTTCACCAGATACTCCCTTCAGGGTGAGTTTATCTAACCATGTGCTTCGAAGTCCCAAAGTGGAACTCTCACCCACCAGGAGGTTGCCTCAAGAAACAACAGTCCTGGCCAGGCGCGGTGGCTCACGCCTGTAATCCCAGCACTTAGGGAGGCCGAGGCGGGTGGATCACCTGAGGTAAAGAGTTTGAGACCAAACTGGCCAACATGGTGAAAGCCCGTCTCTACTAAAACGACAAAAATTAGCCAGACATGGTGGTGCATGCCTGTAATTCCAGCTACTCAGGAGGCTGAGGCAGGAGAATTGCTTGAACCCAGGAGATGGAGGTGGCAGTGGGCCAAGATCATGCCACCGCACTCCAGCCTGGGTGACAGAGCAAGATTGTCACAAACAAACAAACAAACACCCAGCCCATCTACAACCCAAAGTATGCCCAGAGTTTTCAGCCACGTTTACAACCTGGTCCTGCCCAGGAAGGCACCAAAAGTCACCAGCTTGACCACCTGGTAGATAGGGCCTGACGCCGATATGTGGACTCTCCACCTGCTTGATTCCTCCTCTGTATGCCGTTCATGCCAGGCTTCCCCCGTTAAAGACACCCACTTTCTGCTCCAAAAGTGAAGCAGGACCTTTCAGGCAGGAAGCCAGTGCTTCTTCCCCTAAGCTAACTACGGAATAAAAAGTCACTTTCTTTATACCAGACCTTGCTCTTGCTAACTGGAGTTTGTAAGCAGTGAGCAACTGAACCTGTGTTTTGGTTAATTTTAAGGTCCACATCCTTCATGCAAGTATAGACCTCAGATCTTAAACATACGGAACCCCAGAAACGACCAGTTCACTGAACGTGGATGACTATGGACCCAAGTCAGTCACAGTATGGTAAACAACAAATGACACCTGAGATACACAGGCCTGAACTTGCTTGTCAGGTCCATCTATTAGCAGATGGGACATCTAGGCAGGTTGTGGGCACCTGCTGGGTGGCAGCCCATGCCAGGCTGCCTGGGCTAAGGTCTGCTACAAGAGCCCAAGTAGTTGATGTTGCCAGTTCTAACAAGCATGGGGGGAAAAAAAAGCAAATAAGAATACAAGGTTCAAACCTGTGCAGGCTCAGAATACTAGTCAGTGCAAGCTTATTTTTCAGGAGTTCTAGGGGAATCCTTAGCTAAGGTCTTAAAACTAAAAAATATGTTGAACTAACCCCGAATGTGCATTCCCATGTATATTTGCCCAAGAAAGTCCAAGAAATGAGACTCACCTTTTCTGAGTTGTCTCTATTTAGGAGCTTTCAGTATTTTCCCAATAGTCAGTAGACATCATGTGACCATACTCAATCTATTCCAGTTCCCATTTCTTACCTGACCTCAATGAACTGTGACTCAACTTATATTGTGTACCTCATTCTCTGTCTCTTCCCAACTCACAACCAGTTCTCCCAACCCAACTGCTCACTGGGCTACTGGACAGGTTCTCCATTAGTGATTTATCTGAACTTTCCAAACATATAGCCCTTCCAATACTGTTTTAAAATATCATAAGGATTTTTTTCTCTTATAGTCCTTAAAAGATTATACTAAAAAGTATTCTTTCATGTATTCATTCTTTCAATAGACACTTAGCACTTACAACTTGCCTGGCACTGTGCTAGGCTCTAGGAAAACGATCCACTGAGAAAATGATCCATGTGTTCAAAAATGAACACAATTACTATTTTCCTGGGGGAACACAGTAATTCCCCCAGGAGCTTACACAATACCAATTAAAGAACAAAGCTTCCAGTTGTCTTATTATATTCCTTCATCCTCATTAATACATAAAGAATCACTCGAATTCCCTCCCATATTACTCTAATGTTGCTCATAAACTTTAACAACCAAATGCTGAGTGGTAGATTATTATTGTATTTTGTCTATATTTAAAGAAAGGAGGCAAAAGTCTGGGGAATCTCTGGAGATATCAAGTTCAATTTGGATGAAGAAATTTTACTTTGCCCTCATGCAACTTGATTCATTTCAAAACCAGTAATCCAGTCTGAACTTCTGCAAATACACCAAGTCGGAATCCTATCATTTGGGGTAACTTTCATGCTGGGAGTTTATATAAACTGCTCTTTCTACATAAAATCTTCATTCTAACTACTATGTAATTTCTAAAGTTATTACATATTTTTTAAGCCCACCCAAAATACAGCCTGAGGAAAGCTGATGACTAAAGGAAACAGACATGGACAGTAGGTACAGGGAGACCAGCACATTCCGGAATATTTCGAGATCAGGCCACTGAGTAAAACGGCCCAAGTCTTTTCTAAAGTGAGGATGGCCTTTTATCTGCTGGTACGGAGAATCTGTTCCAAAAGGGAGCTTTGAACTCTTGCGCTGGGCACAATTCCCAGGAGTCCCACATTTCTTCCTCTGGCCAAGCCCCAACAAACAACAGCTTGAAGATGAGGCTGGGCTTTGTTTGTTTGAAGCGTTCCATGTTTTCTGGCTCTAGGTTTTGGGGTTGTCCGCCATGTTGTGAGTTATCTTTTCAGCCAACTCAAGAGCTTTCTTCCAAAAACAGTTTCAGCCCAGAGTTACGAACCATAGTTCGGGTTCCAATTCTGCCACTTCACCTTCCTTAATCGTTACTAAAAGTTCCAGAGAAAGTAACAGCTGGGTTTCCACATTAAATTAAGTGCCTGTGATAGGGTGTCCCGCTCTGTGGTTAAATATTTCTTTTAAAAACAGAGCACAACCTGAAGGCCATGATCATCAAACTCTACACTTTGAAACTAATGAGGAATTTTAGCCAAAAACAACTGCATAATTATGGCCCTGCTCAAATGCTACAGGAATGACTTTCCCTAAAAAAATGATACTTGGAAAAGCATATGCATATATATGAAATGTAAAATTGAATAACATTATTTGGGGGACCTATTGCTATTAAAATATCAACATAGCAACAAGTTGCCTTTTATGGATCTTTTAAGAAGCAATTCCTTATTTCTGAGGGTTTAACAAACTCTCAAAGTAAGGCATCCATGTCATTCTGTCACAGAATTGGATTGTGTTCCAAAGAAAGCCTGGGTCCTGCAAGATGCTCCCTAGTCAAAACTGGCTTCCCTGTATGATCTCCCAGTTCCACATCTGTTTGAATTAATAAAAAAATCATCTTTTAAGATGCAAACAGCCTGTGAGAGGAATAAACACAGCAGATTTTTTACCTATAGTGTTGGATGTATGGATACATTTATATATTATTTATATTTTATTATATTTTATTTTTTAGAGACGAGTTCTTACTCTGTCACTCAGGCTGGAGTGCAGTAGAATCATCATAGCTCACTGTAACCTCTAACTTCTGGGCTCAAGCCAGCCTCCTGCCTCAGCCTCCTGAGTAGCTGGGACTACAGGTATATGCTACCATGTCTGGCTAATTAAAAAAATTTTTTTCTTATAGAGATGAGGTCTTGCTATGTTGCCCAGGCTGGAGTGTCAGATTTATTAACTCAAGAACTTAATTGCTCTGAGACAAAGGAGGTTAGGACGGAGTGTGGGGATGAGGAGAACAGACTGGACAGGCACTTTCAGATGTGGCAGACCCGTGAGGCTTCGCCCTGAGCCAGGGAAGCATTCACACACCGGCTTCCTCACAGGCAGCTTCTGGGATCAGGAAAGCGGGCATGAGGAAGTCGATAGGGGAGGTGGAGCCATTCTAAGGCAAAGTTTCTGCCTTGACATTTTCCTAGGACCTTGGTGGCTGCCATTCCTGCTCCAACACCACAGGAAAGTGTGCACAATGAGTATTTTCTATAAGCAGAGAAATTATTCTTTAAGTTTCGGTGACTGACATGGAGCTTCCTAAAGTTGACTGAGAAGGAGATGTCTGAGCAAAGGAGAGAAAGGGAGTGAGTGGCGTGGCTCTCTGGGGATGAGCTTTCCAGGAAAAGACAACACAAGTAGACACCCTGCGGGAAGCAAGCTTGGTGAGTTAGGGAGTACATAAGAAATGGAAAGATTGGGCTTAGAAGGAAGGTCAGATCTTGGAGAGTCCTGGATGTGATTGTCAGGGCTTGCATTTTTATTTTGCGTGAAATGGGCAGCATTGAAGGGTTTTGAGCATGGGAGTGTCGTAATCTGTCATCAGTTTTAACAGGTTCTTGCTGCTGTGTTGACAACAATCTTTCCCGAAGAGCCATTCCTTGTGAGGAATTTCTTTCCTCTATTAAATCCAAAGTTGTCTCACCATATCCACTGGCAACGTTATTCTTTAGTAACCCCAAGAATGCACGTTTCAAAAGCACCCCAAACAAAGTACAAATCATGATCTGTGTTATATTTGTGTAGCTATACTTGTATCAGTTGACTAAGTCAAGTATTGGGGCTGGGCACGGTGGCTCACGCCAGTGATCCCAGCACTTTGGGAGGCCGAGGTGGGCAGATCACCTGAGGTCAGGAGTTTGAGACCAGCCTGGCCAACATGGCGAAACTCTGTCTCTATAAAAGCATACAAAAATTAGCCAGGCATGGTGGCAGGTGCCTGTAACCCCAGCTACTTGAGAGGCTAAGCCAGGAAAATCGTTTGAACCTGGAAGGCAGAGGTTGCATTGAGCCAAGATCGTGCCGCTGCACTCTAGCCCAGTGACCGAGGGAGACTGTTTCTCTCATCAATCAATCAATCAATCAAATGTTGGGAAAACACTTATCATTTACAAATGTCCAATAAAACCCGGTTGGTCATCACATCAACCTGGCCTCAGTTTCCTTACCTATCAATCAAACAAAGCATTTGAACTAGTGTATTCATTCATTTTATCAAATATTTATTAATAATTACTTCTATGAAGAGCCAGGAACTACAGTGGTGAAAGATCGTCTTTTTCTCTGAGGAGTTCATATTCTACTGGTAAGAGATCATAAACAGCCTACAAAAAGGAGGCAGGTTTTTTTGTTTTCTTTTGGTGAGCAGAAGTACATATTTTAAAAATTTCAACAGAAAAGAGCTATTGTATAGGAAGAAGTGGAAGATTACAAAGAGGAAGAAGAAAATACATAGATTATGCTATCTGAAAAGGATGGGAGATGACTCCCAGACCCTAGGGAAAGAAGGTCAAGGTGTAAGGTGTACTAAAGGTGTAAGGTGTACTAAAGATGCAAGGCGATCATAGGTTTTCACGTTGGAATGTGAGAGAACTGTCATATAAAGGCTTCAGTTTTCCCTCTGAAGTAGAAGGCGCAGCCCTGCTGAGAGTGAGGAGAATTCTATGGGGTAGGAAGTCTGCAAAAAGCAGTGAAGTCTGGAACTAACCACTGCAAAGATGGGAGAATGAGATCCCAAGTGTTAACGCTTAGTGGTAGCAATCTGCTTTTGTGAGGTTTTTGGTTTTGTTTTGTTTTTTGTTTGATTATTTTCCAGAGAGTAATAACAGGTAGAAAGTAAAAACAATTTAGTTGGTTCAAGGTTGGGGGATTGCTGCACGAACATGATGTGAAGGCTGAGGAAGCAAGAGGGGGAAGAAATGGACAGAGAGCAACTGACACAAAGCAGCATTCATTTTTGGCTGAATAGGGAGGTAAGGGAGGAGCGGGGGAGATCACAGCAGGGGTGGAAGTTGGAGAAGGAGCATTAAGGGATCAGATATCTCAACGAGACAGTGGCAGGTAGTAGGACAACCTGAGAAAGCTGGACCGAGGATGACAGCATTTGGTACTCTCAGCAACAGCTGAGGTCAACATTACTATTTCCACTTTACAAATAAGGAGAGACTCGTGGAGAAGTGAAACCACACAGATGATAAATGGTTAGTCAGATTGAGACAGAGACAGAGAGAGAAGGTGTAGTCAGAGAATGTGATTGTCACGGCTTGCATTTTTATTTTGCGTGAAATGGGCAGCATTGAAGGATTTTGAGTATGGAAGTGTCATAATCTGTCATCAGTTTTAAAAGGTTCTTGCTGCTGTGTTGACAACAGTCTTTCAAAGTGGATGTCTAGTTTGAGTGATATGATATCTGGGGTATGCACAGATGAGAGTAAGAAGTGAGAGAACGAGGAAGGATCAGAATTCAGGTGGTCCAAGAACTGAGAGCTACAGTATAGGATGTAAAGGTGCTTATGCAGACAGTGAAGGCAGTTGAGATTCTAACTGGGTTTGGGGCTACAGAAGATCATGTCTCAAGGTCCCTTGTAGCTCTAACATCACATTATGTGGTTTTATGAAAGTAACCAACAATTAAGTGATGACTTTTTAGTGACATCCAGTGTGTAATATTAGATAACAATTGGTCAAGAATTCCTTCATTTTACTAAAGCAACCCAGTGTTTACCTTCATCCAAACATTGTGTCGTGTCATTGTGGGAAGTGTGATTTGGAAATTAATCTGACCATTTATCATCTGTGTGGTTTCACTTCTCCAAGAGTCTCTCCTTATTTGTAAGGTGGAAATAGTAATGTTGACCTCAACTGTTGCTGAGAGTATGAAATGCTGGCATATATATGAAATGGATACCTAAGATGACCTTCCGGGTACCCACTCCTTTCTGCTGCTTCTCCCTGTCCATCCCTGGATCCAAATGGGAGTTACTACATTAATAAAACATGTTCCTGTCTCTGGTCCCAGTTGACTAGTCCCAGTGTGGGCACCTGGCCCAGGTGAGGCCAAAAAGCTTCATGAGACAAAGGCAGGTAGTATTTTGCACATGAACTAGAATGAATACAGTTCATCTTTCTCTCCTGGTTGAAATCCTGGAGTGTGAAATACAAACGGTATTAGCTTTCTGAGAGAAGTGGAGTTCATCTACTGACAGGAGCCAGGAAATTCCCTCTTTTGCCTGAATGACAGGGCTGGTTTTCTTAAAAGTATCATGAAATACAGAGTGCAAAAGTTAACAGCAGAGCACCTGACATATTTCATGAGTTTCATAATTGCTGTTACTTTTTAAAAGTGTTGTTATGTAGGATAGAAATTGGGAGTCAAAAGTAATCTACGTGATTTGTCAGACATGACCCGGGAGTGAGAGAGACAGAGACAGAGACAAGACAGAGACAGAGAGAGACAGAGAGACAGATACAGAGAGACAGACAGAGAGAAACAAAGAGAGACAGATACAGAGAGAGAGACAAAGAGAGACAGATACAGAGAGAGAGAGACAAAGAGAGACAGAGGCATAGAAGGACAGAGAGACAGAGACAGAGATGGAGAGAGACAGAGACAGACTGAGAGAGAGGGACGGAGGGAGGGAGGAGAAAGAATAGGAACACAAACAAAGTAGAGGGGCAAGAAGGCAAGAAGTAACAAATGAGAAGGGTACCCAAGCTGAAAAGATAAACAAGTCTATACAGCCCCTGAAAGATCCAGAACATGCTTCCCATCCTCCTATTTCCACCCTCTACTTTCAGCTGAGATCTAAGGGGCTTCGGAGAAGACATGATGCCAATGTCAGCTATCTTAAAACCAGAAGGATACAAGAAAAGAGACTTGGTGATCTGGAGCTGAAACACAGCCACAAGGAGCCAGAAAAATGGGGGAGGATGATTCTTGAGCTGAAAAGTGTACCTTATAATTCAGAAACCTTAGTCACCAGGCTCTGAGAACAGATAACAAGAGTGGGAGGAAGGATTGGGGAACAGCATGGGGAAATATTTAATAACGCTTTGGAGTGCTACAGCCTCAGTCGCAATGCTCTTGACAAACTCCCAGCCTTACGGAACCATCAGAAAACCAAAGAACCAACTCACAGGATAAACAGACCCATGTTGTATTTTGCAGTGCACATAGAACTAACATCCAACTGATTTGAGATTTTTGGCGTTGGAAACTATTTTTGCTACTCGGGAGGCTGAGTCAGGAGAATGGCGGGAACCCGGGGGGCGGAGCTTGCAGTGAGCTGAGATCCGGCCACTGCACTCCAGCCCGGGCGACAGAGCCAGACTCCGTCTCAAAAAAAAAAAGAAAAAAAAAAAAAAAAAAAGAAAATCACCTACCACTGGGCATGATTATGTTCAGTCTTCACAGAAATCCGTAAAATGTGGCTCAATTCTGAACATACCCATGTCCTGTCCAAACAGCCCCTCCAAAACTTGCTCCATGGGTTCACTCTATCTCAAGGTCCTTATAGCTCTAAACACAAGTTTAAGAGCAACTGAATTCGCCTTTTAAAAATTTGCTCTATGAGGGACAATGCAAAAAACAAATGTGAATGCTGAAATCGTCTATCTACACTAATGATTCCATATTTATATTTTACATGTTCTCATCAAAATGATGACACAAACATTGTTCAACATTTCTAGAAATTCACAGAGCCCTGAGAAGACATCCTCAAATGCCTCAAGGTCTGTGAGCCCCAGTTTTCGGTTCAGGGAGCCATTTCTCAGTTTGGAACATGGTCAAACTACTTTTTGCTGACACTGTGTGGGAGGAACTGGTTGGGTGAGGGAGAAGCTAGAGGCAGCTGTAATTTAGTAGCCGTGGCAATAGTTGAGGCAGAAGATGAATAGGCTAAAAATCTAGGATTGGAAGGAATGGGAGGACTTTTGAAAGAAGGGTGGAAAGCAGGCGGGATTCACAGATCCTCATGGCTCACAAGGGGTGGAGAACTGAGAGAAAAGAAAGAAACAGTGGTTCCAAGTATAAGCCACATAATACATACACATTTAGGTTCCAATGAACCTAATTAGAACTATTGTAATGTAGCAAGACGTTTCTGTGTACAATTGATTGAACAAAAATCTCTAGAAGGACTACTTAGTCCCACTTCAAGTGGGATTTGTAATTAGAAGCCTTGGATCCTGTGTGAGCAGCTGGAGGGCCTTGAGGCCACTATTCCGGGTCCCTCTGTTTCCTCCTCTGTAAAATGGCCAGTGGGGTGGGAGGGTGAATTAGATGCTCACAATCACCCAGCAAACTGACAGAAAGATCTAGGGGAAACCACAATGGCCCCAGACACAAACGCATTCTGGAAATCCTTTTCACAAAATGTACCAACTAACATGAACTTAGCTTTTAAAACAGAGAAAGATGAAGTCAGAGATAAGATTTTTGAAAGGTAATTTAAAATAATTGCTACGTTCTCTGCAAACTGAGGTGAGCAGCTTGACTTTCAGAATAAATGGCCACTTACGGCTGTCATGTCCTAACAGGGCCACCTGCACAACCACGTCGATTGTGTGTTTTTCTGTTGCCCCCATACACCGCAGACTGCCCCACATCACAGAAAGAATTTCCACACAAAAGAACATTTCTACTAGCAGCAGGTGAATTAGATAGTGGTTGGAGATCAGCACATTTATATTACTGTCATACTGAGGTTTGATTTTTCTACTGGCACAAAGTCTTCTAAAACAGAATGGAAAATTACCCCTGTTTACTTCAAAGAGTCATGCTGATTTCCTCGAAATATGCGACACTCCAGTGTTGCTCAGGGCAACTAATCTAATTCACAGAGTTCCTGCCTATGATTGATAGCTTAAGAAAGGGTAAAGTTTATTTGTAATAGACTTTAGATTGGATTATAATAGCTATATAGAAAGACATCAAGCAGTTAGGACAGCAGCCACGGATATGAGATCTGTTTAGCTAGTTGAGAAAAGCCTATTGCGTAAGTTTAAGCTCTGGTGAGAAGTTGCATGTGAGCTATTGGATAACTTCTAAGAAAAAGATTGACTGGAGGCATAGAAATAACTAAACAAATCCAGCTAACGCATTTTCTCACAGTGAACAGATGTCACTACATAAAATTCCATCCAAAGCATTTCATCAAAAGGCTCCCAGACTAGGTTAAAAGTAAGTCAGACACAGGTATTTGGTGTATGTTAGTGCAACAGACAGTCTGAAGGAGATTGGAGATTCCATTAAATCTGCCCAAGACCCCAAATTATATATATATATATATATATAAATGAAAATATATATTTATAGAATTGTATGATATATAATTAAAATATAAATATTTACAGTGACATATTACTGTATATAGCTATAATTACTATTGTTTCATTGATTTTGCTTTTGAAGAAAATAAGCAATGGTTTTAAAGACATAGGTTTTCAACTAAAGTAATACCTCCAGATGAATTGTTTATTGAACATAGCTTCCAGTAAACATAAATTTGCTAGCTAAGTCTGCTGTTTGACAGTAATCACTGCTGAGTCACAGAGTGACTCTGATTTCTGATTGCACTCAGAGTTGGTCAGAAGCCCTGGAAAATAACTGCAACATTCATATTTTCAGTATTTTTTTCCTCAGATGAAATAGACAATTTATACTATTGGGTTCCTTTTGTATCATGCACATACTTATATCACAGCCACCTGGCATTGTATTTTACTTAATTAACTTCCATATCTGACCCCTACCAGCTTGAACACCTCTGAGAGCAAAGAATGTCTCCATTTTGAGCTCCTGGCCAGGTGCCTGGCATACTCTTAGTATTCAATAAATGTTCATTGAAGGAATTAATAAATGAGTGAATAAGTGCTTTCTTCAATTTTTGCTGATCTTCACACATCAAAACCTAATACAGTTGTAAAAAGTCATTGCAGGGGATGAGAATATGTCACCCTAATATATGCCATTTTGGCATAAAGATTATTTAGAGCTGAAGGCAATTGAGAATCAACAGATGCAGGAAGAGTTATCTACCTACCTAAAAGTAGGGCACAAATTTCCCTTTGTGAGGGTGTTCCCTCTGCCCTTGCCAGAAAGAGGAAAAATTCTTATCATTGACTGGGCATTGACACTGAGACAAGTCTGTAAACTGATCTTACTAAAATAACTATTATTTTCCATCAGTTCCACTATATCAAGCTTGCTCAACCCACTGCCCATGGGCCACACAGGATGGCCTTGAATGTGCTCCAACACAAATTTGTAAACTTTCTTAAAATGAGATGTTTTGGCAATTTTTTTTTTTTTTTTTTTTTAGCTCATCGGTTAGCATTAGTGTCAGTGTATTTTATGTGTGGCCCAAGACAAATTCTTTTTCTTCCAGTATGGCCCAGGGAAGCCAAAAGATTGGACATCTCTTCCCAATACATTTCCTAGTAAATCAATTCCCCACAATTTGTTGTTCCTCGAAGCCCTAACAACATTTCCTTTGCTAAAAGGGCATAAAAGCCTGAGTCTGCTTCTTTGAATTTTACTTCTTTTCTGCGAACACCAATACATATAGCTATCAATACAAATTGGGTTTTTCTCCTATTAATCAACCTTTTGTTACTATAATTTGCAGGCCACTAGGTACTGAACCCAAGAGGGTATTTTTTCTTTGATATCATTATTTTTATTCTTATTTCTTTTTATATTCATCAACAAAATCTTTGTCCTGGCTGTACTGACTTTATTTCTCATTCTTTATTTCCTCTTTTAACATTTCAAAGTATAATGGAAAAGTAACAAACTTCTACCTTGGTCACATGGGATGCTGTTTAAAGACGTTTTCTTCTTGTTAATATCTCAACCCAGAAAACAAACTCGAAAAGTCTCTGCTTCTTACCCCACCTTTATTATATCCTTTACTTTTTCATATTGGAGGACTGCAAAGCACATTTTCACCTTTATATTACTTTTGTCTGTTATCCTGTCAATTTTCACTGTCTTGGAGAACTTTTGATTATAGATTTGGCAATTTTCTTCTTTCCAAAGCCTCCTCTAAATTCTCTTTGCTTAGGTGTATGGGGACCAGTATCTTAAAAGGGACATTTGGCAAAGGAGCTTCTCATTTGTCACTCACTTTGCCCTGCTAAAGTGTAATTTTTTTTTTTTTGGTAGACACAGGATCCTGCTCTGTCACTCAGGCTGGTGTACAGTGGTGTGATCTCAGCTCACTCCAGCCTTGACCTCCTGGTCTCAAGTGTTTCTCCCATCTCACCCTCCTGAATAGCTAGTACTACAGGCACATGCCACCATACCTGGCTAATTTTTATGTTTTTGTTTGTTTGTTTGTTTGTTTTGTAAAGATTGGGTCCCTGCTTTGTTGCCCAGGCTGGTCCCAAATGCCTGGCCTCAAGCAATCCTCCTGCCTCAGCCTCCCAAAGTGCTGGGATTACAGGCAAGAGCCACTGCACCTGGCCTAAAGTATAATTTTTAAAAAGTTAAAAACCTGATTCTCATTCCTCTCCATCAATCATCTGGCAAGGATCACCACAACAGATCATAAAACGAAATCCCATTTTTGCAAATAATGTTGAATGGCTTAGTGGCTTTGCATGAACAAGAATCAAAAACAAATACATGCACAAAACCCCAAAAATAGAGAGGATAAAAGAACCTAAAGTAACAGAGAGCCGGGTGCGGTGGCTCAAGCCTGTAATCCCAGCACTTTGGGAGGCCGAGACGGGCGGATCACATGGTCAGGAGATCGAGACCATCCTGGCTAACCCGGTGAAACCCCGTCTCTACTAAAAAATACAAAAAACTAGCCGGGCGAGGTGGCGGGCGCCTGTAGTCCCAGCTACTCGGGAGGCTGAGGCAGGAGAATGGCGTAAACCCGGGAGGCAGAGCTTGCAGTGAGCTGAGATCCGGCCACTGCACTCCAGCCTGGGTGACAGAGCGAGACTCCGTCTCAAAAAAAAAAAAAAAAAAAGAAACAGTCAGCAAAGTTAAAATTCTAATAATTGTTAATATTCAGTATGGGAGCCAAGAAAAGGCAGAACTGGGCTTGCACAGTCCGTGAAGCGTCGTGCTCAGGCAACACATTTTAATCAGGCTTCTAGGTGAGTGCACTTGAGTATCTTTTTTTTTTTTTTGAGACAGAGTCTTGCTCTGCCGCTCAGGCTAGAGTGCAGTAACGTAATCTCGGCTCACTGCTGCACCTCCACCTCCTGGGTTCAAGCAATTCTCTGCCTCAGCCTCCCGAGTAGCTGGGATTACAGGCATGTGCCACCACACCCAGCTAATTTTTATATTTTTAGTAGAGTCGAGGTTTCACCACCTTGGCCAGGCTAGTCTTCAACTCCTGACCTCGTGATCCACCCACCTTGGCCTCCCAAAGTGCTGGAATTACAGGTGTGAGCCACCATACCCGGCCCACTTTGGTGTCTTACTGCAGCCTCCAAAATACCCAAGGTATAATTTTTAAAATGTTAAAAACATACATCTCATGCATACATAAAAATTAACGTTTGAGATTTTATCCAACTCAATCAATGAAAGAATTAGTAAGATTCTAAGACATATTCAAAGAGACTTTGAAGAACAGAGATCTAGTCAGTTAAGAATACTAAAATAAATTTACTAATAGACACAAAATGTGTTAATATCTTATGGGGCAATGAAATGTAATATTTGAGATCTTTTGTAACAAGCTGAAATGAATGGTTTCTCTAGTAGAACAAAGTTTATTTGCATCACTGCAGGCAAGAATTATTTGCATTTCTATCAGCTTTCTGCATGTTAACTTCCTCCTTTATAGAGCTGGAAAATTGCCTAGATAATAAAAAGTCAGTCAAGCTGGGCACGGTGGCTCACACCTATAATCCCAGCACTTCGGGAGGCTGAGGCTGGCGGATCACAAGATCGAGACCATCCTGGCCAACATGGTGAAACCCCATCTCTACTAAAAATACAAAAATTAGCTGGCCATCATGGCACATGCCTGTAGTCCCAGCTACTCAGGAGGCTGAAGTAGGAGAATCATTTGAACCCGGGAGGCGGATGTTGCAATGAACTGAGATGGTGCCACTGCACTTCAGCCTGGCAACACTTAAAAAAAAAAAAAAAAAAAAGTCAGTCAAAGGTGCATAGTCCCATAGAACCCCCAGAGGATTTTGCCAACCCTTTGCTGGAAGGACACTCAATAATCTCTTTTGCTCATTTCCAAGTCTTGGACAATTTTTCCTGATACCCTTTGAAAATCAGAGTGATCTTCCATCCCTCCTAATTTTCCTCTCTCCTTTTCTTGTTTTTTCACTCTTCAGATATTATTGATCATTTTCTGCATTCTAGATCAGCACTGACCAGTAGAACTTTCTGTGATGATAGAAATGTTCTGTGTCTATGCATCTATTAACCACATGTGGCTTCTGAGCATTGGAAATGTGGCTGGTGTGACTCAGGAATTTTTAATTCAATAAATTTCAACTGACTTAAATGTACACAGTCACATGTGGTGGTGGCTACTGTAAGGAAGGGGACTATTCTAGCTACTGTGTGGGATTCATCACAATGTAAGCTATTGTTTCCTCCCACCCATTTTTCCCCTCCAAAGCTTACATGCTTATAGAGAAGCTAAGGTTTGTATGAAAATCACCGTTCTAGAAGGTAGCAGATGAACAGTATGGCATGCTCTGTGAACTCAGAAGGGAGATGGCTTCTAGCTGGGGTGATCTGTAAAGGCTTTTGACAATGCTGGGTAAGACTCAGACTCGCTAAGATGTCAGAGAAAGACATTCTGGAGGAGGAAACTGCAGAGCAAAAGGAAGGAGGCGGGTGGGTGCAACTTATGTTTTTGAATGACGGGGTTGCCCTGGTGGCTCAGAGCATCCAATTTAAGTAGGCAGGCTGTAAAATCTCCAGTTAGAAAAGAAAGGGGCTTGAAACAAACAGAAAAGTCCTTTGAAAATCGCTTAGGAACTTCAGACTTTCTCCTATAAGTGATGGGGAAACACTGAAGGCTTTATGTTGGGGGGCGGACATAACCAGATTTTTCTTTCCAAAAGTCACCATGGACACAGTGTGGAAGATGGATTGGAAGGCAGTAGCCACCGAGGTTCATGATACTGGTTGGAAGTCTTTTCAAATCATCCTTGTGAGAGGTAATGGGAGCCTGCACTAGAATGACAACCAATAAGATAGGGTTACATCCATTTGGGATTACTATAGCCCAGGAATAGACTTACTTTTCTATGAATTAGAGTGGATACATACATACATACATACATACATACATACATACATACATACATTTTATAACACATTTTTCAAGTGCTTTTCAGGCAGAACAGCGATAGGGGTAAACCTGGACATGACAATCCCAAATGATAAATACTAAGAAGTATTTTAGTTTCCAAACCCAGCTCTGTGAGTTTCTATGTGGTTTTAAGAGCAGGCCTTTGAGGACCTCCACAGGGTCAGCTCTGGGCAAAACTGTGAAAGATTAAGTTTTCTTTAGAAGCATTCAGGATTTTTCCTATTTATCCTGCATAATTAACATGTGATGATTATTGATGATTTATTATGTACCCAACATGTCATTACGAATTTTAATACTTCATTAGTTTTCTATGGCTGCTGTAATCATTTACTATCAAGATTTAGTGGCTTAAAATAACACAATTTTATTTGATAGTTCTGTAGATTAGAAGTTTGATACAGTTACCGTGGGGCCAAAATCAAGGTGTTGGCAGGGCTGTGTTTATTTCTGGAATCTCTAAGGGGAACATTTTCTTTCCTTTTCCAGCTTCTAGAGGCCACCCGCATTCCTTGGTTCATGGCCCCTTTTTTCATCTTCAAAGATAGCAATGCCAGGCCAGTTCTTCACATCACACTGGCCTCTCTCTGCATCCCTCTTCCACTTAGAAGGACCCTTCTGATTACGCTGGGCCCACACAGATACTCCAGTATAATCTTGTTTAAAATCAGCCGATTAGCAACCTTAATTCCATCTGCAAACTTAGTTCCCCTTTGCCATCTCAAGGTCCTTAATAGTAATCAAAGCTGCAAAGCCCCTTTTGACATATAAGGCAACACCAACATATTTATAGATGCTTGGGTTTAGGACATGGGCATCTTTGAAGGACATTCTTCTGACTACCCCAAATATTTCACTTAATCCTCACCATACTATTACTATTATTATTTCCATTTTCCAGAGCCTCACGACCCTAGGACTATCACTCTTCTACGCTATAAATAGTGAACCTAACACTGAATGGAGTTAGATGCAATGACCCCTACAACACACAGATGTTATAGTAGCCAGGCTAGGATTTGAACCTATGTCTCCTGTGATGGATCTTTTAACCACTCAACTGTACTAATTCTCACAGATGTCACTTTTTCCCTGCCTCCTCCTTTTCTCCCTGAGAGTATTCAGCTTTCTGTGATACCCCCTCAAAACAATACAGCAAGCAAAGATGTAAAACTTGAATTTTTTAAATACAGTGGCTTAACTGGTGCATTCAGTGGTGCCCAGGGACACTTGCCTTTGTAAAGGGTAAGAAGTGTTCAAGTTGCTGGGCAAGGTGGCTCATGCCTATAATCCCAGCACTTTGGGAGGCCGAGGCAGGGGGTGTTGCTTGAGCCCAGGGGTTGCTTGAGCCCAGGAATTTGAGACCAGCCTGGGCAGCATAGTGAGGCCCTGTCACTACAAAATTTTTAAAAATTAGCCAGGCATGGTGGTGCATGCGTATGGTTCCAGCTATTTAGGAGGCTAAGGTGTGAGGATCACTTGAGCCCAGAAGGTGGAGGCTGCAGTCAGCTGTGATAGCACCATTGCACTCCAGCCTGTGCAACAGAGTGAGACCCTGTCTCAAACAAACAAACAAACAAACAAAAACAAAAAAAACGAGTCAAGGTAGATAACACTCGAGCTAAAGAAACTGAAGGAAAATCTGACAAATTCAGGAGGGACATTTTGAGCTGGAGAGTTTCTCAGCACTTCTGGGGCATAGCTGTTTATCTGCTTTGCTTATTGTAGGGAGTGCCTGGACCCCAGGACAAAGGCTTTTGAGAATCAGAGGTGACAAGGTTTTGAGAGTGTTATCTCAGAGTAAGGTCAGATAGTGCCTTGCTGTCCTTCTTGTCCCAGGAGCCATCCACTTATAATATCAAAAGGCAGAATGGCCACATGTATTTAAAATTAGCTCTGACTTAACAAACTAAGTTTATTTTTTAAAAAGAGAGAAAAGCTAAAATGCTAGTATAAGTTGCATCCCAAGTATGGGCACAAGAAATGATTAGATGTGCTCATTATGGCAGTTCAGGAGTATCAGGCACATATTTCAGTGAGAGCTCATCTTTTGAAAGAGAGCCTTGTTTTAGCTAAAACAGGTATTATTCTACGGCCCATTTATTTTGCCTTGGCCTCCTCTGCCTGCTCCTTTGCCTTCTGGGTTGTGGTTCATTTCTTTATGTGAGCGCTGGTTATCCAGGTGTGTTTACCTTGTGAAAGTCATTGAGCTGTATGGTCTTTTTTTTTTTTTTTTTTTTTTTTGAGATGGGGTCTCACTCTGTTGTCCAGGCTAGAGTGCAGTGGCGCGATCTCAGCTCACTGCAACCTCTGCCTCAGCCTTCCGAATAGCTGGGATTACAGGCGCCCACCACCATGTCTGGCTAATTTTCGTATTTTTTTAGTAGAGACAGGGTTTCACCATATTGGCCAGGCTGGTCTCAAACTCCTGACCTCATGATCCACCTGCCTCAGCCTCCCAAAGTGCTGGGATTATAGGCATGAGCCATTGTGCCCAGCCTACGGTCAAGATTTGTGTGCTTTTCTGTATGTGTGCTATACTAATACAACTTTTAAAAACTATGATATATTTTAACTTTAAAAAGAGAAAAAAGAGGGCAGGTCCTCAAAAGCTAAGTTATTCTTAAAAGAAAATCTAAGGCTGGGCATGGTGGTATACACTTGTAATCCCAGCTGCTCAGGAGGCTGAGATGGGAGGATTGCTTGAGCTCAGTAGTTTGGGATCAGGTGGGCAAAATAGCGAGACTCTGTCTCTAAAAAGTAAAGAAATATATAAATAAATGGAAAAAAAAATCTATAAAGGGAACACATCATATCAATCATTAAGGTTTACCAAAGAGTCACATAATTTTTTTTTTTTTTTTTTTTTTTGAGACGGAGTCTCACTCTGTCGCCCAGGCTGGAGTGCAGTGGCCGGATCTCAGCTCACTGCAAGCTCCGCCTCCCGGGTTCACGCCATTCTCCTGCCTCAGCCTCCCGAGTAGCTGGGACTACAGGCGCCCGCCGCCTCGCCCGGCTAGTTTTTTGTATTTTTTTGGTAGAGATGGGGTTTCACCGTGTTAGCCAGGATGGTCTCTATCTCCTGACCTCATAATTTTTTAAAGTATGATTCTGGCAGCAAAGTAGATCAATAAAACAGAAAAGAGATCACAGGCAGACCCACATATCTAGGGGAACTTAATATATCATAAAATATCACCACAAATCATTAGGGAAAGAATACATTATTTAATAGCTAGTATTAGGAAAACTAGACCACTACCAGAAGAAAAATAATGCTAAATTACTGTCTGGCACCAGATGAGTGAACCCAAAATAGGTTAAAAGTCTAAAGCTATTAGAAAATATAAAGAAATATTTCTGTGACTTGTGATAGGGGAATTTTTTTAACAAAATCTCAAAAGCACAAACAACAAGGCTAAAACTTGATGAGTTTGATTATATTAAAATTAAGAACTTCTGTTTAGTCAAAGACATCATAGAAAAAAGAGATTGAAGGAATGGAGAAAGTGATTTGCAGTACCCAGAACTGACAAAGGACTAATATGTAGAAAATACAAGAGGCATTTTATATTAACCAAGAACAAAATAAGTCCAGCAGAAACGTGAGCAAGAGTCTATAAAATGAGATTTACAGCATAGGAAAGCCACGTGGTAATAAGGCATGTGAAATGATGGTGAAACTCATTAGTAATCAAAAAAATACAAATTAAAGTGACAAAGAGGTATCACTTAATAAAATGACTGGCAAAACCTAGTAAGCTGTAAAATGACAAATGTTTACAGGGATGTGAGAATACCTGAATTCTTATGCATTGCTAGGAAAATGCACTCAGAGGTCATCAATCTGGAGATGATCAGGTACTTGAGCATACTTTATGACCCAGGAATTCCATTCCAGGAATATATTCAAGGAACTCCTCACATGGGTTTATATGGAGAAGAATTTTACTTTAATTATTGCAACATTGTACCTGTCAGCAGGAAGCCATAGGCAATATTGGTGCATGATTCTGACAACAGATAAGTCAAATGTACTCTTTTTATAATTCACACATGCCCACATATGCACGTACAGACAGTTACGAAACTCAGTTATAAAACTCAATAACCTTAAGAAAAACTAAGTCTTTCTTTCTTTAGATTTGATTTGCTGAACCTATTCCTAATTCCAATCAACAGGAAATCTCATGTTGTTCTTGAGTCTTAGCTCACCCACTGCACCCATAACTTACCATGCTGGGTTTGGATAGCATGGTTTTTTTTGTTTTTTTGTTTGAGACAAAGTTTTGCTCTTGTTGCCCAAGCTGGAGTGCAATGGCATGATCTCGACTCACTGCAAACTCTGCCTCCTGGGTTCAAGCAATTCTGCTGCCTCAGCCTCCTGAGTAGCTGGGATTACAAGCACATGCCACTATGCCTAGCTATTTTTTTTTTGTTTGTTTGTTTGTTTGTTTTTGATAGAGACGGGGTTTCACCATGTTAGCCAGGATAGTCTCGATCTCCTGACCTCGTGAACCGCCTGCCTCGGCCTCCCAAAGTGCTGGGATTACAGGCATGAGCCATCATGCCCAGCTGGATAGCATGATTTCTAAAGCTGGCTTTCTCCCAAGATCCTCAGATCATAGGAACTATGCCTTCGCATTTTTTTTCCCACAATCTGAATTTCTAGTGCAGGAGCAAGCTGGTTCCTCTAGGTATCCTGAAAGCCTTGAAGCCACATGTAGCTCTTCTCTGTCCTCCTTCAGAGATCCTGGAACTGCTTTGAAATGAGAGCTTAAGCAGGAGCTCAGGCCCTATCTACAGACTCCCACGGCGGCTGCTCACTGGAGTTTCAGAGCACTGGCCACCTGGATACTTATCTCCTTTCCTTCCACTTTGAGCCACTTGTAATTTCAGTTTAGAGTCATCACCAGCCTTTGGTTTTGATCAGGATAGGAGCCTGCTGAGTTCTGCTGGACCCTGGATTTTGTGTAGTGGGATGTGGTCTTAGTGGCAGTGGGGCACATTTTTCAGGACGCTCCTATAGCTGACTCACTGATTGCCAGGTTCTGCCCATCCCATTTGTCTTTTATGCTTAAAGAATAAGTAGCCACATTCCCCAGAGTCATGGTTGGCTGAACAATGGCCTCAGAAATATAACCTTGTCCTAATCCTGGGAACCTGTGAATGTTTCCTTGTATGGCAGAAGAGACTTAGATGATGTGATTTATTTAAAGATCCTTAGAGGAGGAGATTCTCCCAGATTATCTGATGGACCTCATGTAATCACAATTGTCCTTCAAGGGACATGAAGGAGTCACCAAGTGAGAGGAGATGGCAGTGTGGCGACAGAAGCAGTGATTGGACTGACATGCTTTGAAGGTGGAAGAAGGGGCCTGCTAGTGAAACAGGAGAGTCCCCCGATTCCCCTCACAGGATGTGCAACAGGGTATGGCTTGCCTGTTTGGTTGCCCTGCAGCTCAAACCCCTAGGGGTACATGCAGACAGGGAGGCACAGAGGCTGGGATGAGTGCTTTGGGCTATCAGTCCTGCGGTAGTGTTTAAGGGGTGGGTGCCTGTAACTCCAGTGTTCCCATGCTCTTTCAGCTTTGCCATCTACAGATGGCTTGTGTGTTAATAAGCTCAATGGACCCTCTGCCTTATCGCAAGGGCAGAAGACCAGTGTGACAGCCTTTTGTATCCCAAGCTCTTGCCCAGTGTCCCCAGAGAATTGGATCACACAGGGCTCAAAGGCTGAGTGCAAGGTTTTATTATGAGGAGGAGGTGGCTGTCAGCGAGATGGATGGGGAGCTGGAAGGGGAATGGAGTAGGAAGGTGGTCCTTCCCTGGAGTGCCAGACTCTTCTCCAACCGCCCCTGGCCAGACTCCTCTCAGAATCCAGGCATCCTTTCTCTTCTCTCTTTCTCTGCTGCATCGTTCTACCATCACTGGTCTGCTGGTCTCTCCTGGTGCTTGGGATTTGGGGCTGATATGGACGAAGGATTGGGGGAATGGGGGGCCAAAAGGCCACTTTTTGGGCATAAAAACAAAATGCCTGTTCTCATTTAGTGCTGTGAGTCTCCAGACTTGAGGGTGGGGCCCTTGCCAGGGAACCACTCTTCTACTCAGTATTCCCCTGCCTCCTGTCCATATCACTATGGTTTTAAAGATGGTGTCCTCTCCAAAAGTCATGTTGAAACTTAATCCCCAGTGCAAGATTATTAAAAGGTGTGGTCTTTAGGAGGTAATTGAGTCGTAAGGGATTCAATTCCATGAATGGGATCAGGCACCCTTATGAAAAGGTTTGTTTGAGGGAGTTTGTCCCTTTTCACTCCTATTTCTTCTGCACAGAAAGACACAGTGCTCTTTTCCTCCAGAGGACGCAGCAATAAGGCACCATTGTGGAAGCCAAGACTGAGCCTTCATTAGACACTGAACCTGCTTGGTGCCTTGATCTTGAACTTCCAGCCTCCAGAACTACAAGAACTAAGTTTCTCTCCTTTATAAATTACCCAATCTGTGGTATTTTGTTATGGCACCACAAACAGACTACAAATAGGCTAAGACTGAGCCACAAGCCAATAAATAAAGATAGCCTCTTTAAGTTGGGAAAGGCAAAAAATCCCACATACTCTCCAGCAGAGCCTCGAGAAGGAACCAGCCCTGCCAGCACCTTGGCTTTAGCCAGGGTAACTTGCTTTGGAATTCCGACCTCCAGAACTGTAAGAGAATAAACTTGCATGGATGTAAGCCAATAAATTTATAGTAATTTATTACAGCAGCAATAGGAAACTAATATACCCAATAATCACTCTCAAGATGTTACACCAAAGACCTCCTAGCCATAAAACCCAATGGTCTTTTCCTTTCCTCTTTCTTAGCAGCTCTTAAGAGGCTGCCAGATACAGTCGTGGAAAGAACATGAGTTTTAGGGGGAGGGGGAACCCACACCTGGTTCTAATTACTATTTCTATGCAAGAATTATTTCTTGGCATTTCTCAGAAAATTTAGATTTTTCCAAATCCTGAAAATCAGTTGAAAACTTGGGGAAAGTATTATAATTCTCTAGCATGAAGTGAAGCTTATCAATCAATATAGGAGAGGCACGTTCACAACTGAATCAGTTTGGCTTGCGGCTGTTGCCATGTTGTGAGTGTATGTTTCTGGTCTTGCGTGATGCTGACAATGAGTCACATTGGCACAGGAAATAAATGTTAATACATTTATACCCATCTCATGCTCCATTTAAATTCTATGAATGCTGTTCTAAGAAATACCAAGTTTTAGAAGCACATAAATCCTTACATTGGCACATTTCTACATGGGATTCTGTGTAGTTCTGTTAAGCTTGCTAGAAAATCCAAATGTTACATTATTTGAATACCAGTCAATACCATTTCCTAGCATTTTCTAGTATTTGAACATTCACTATAATTCATAAACGCTACTAAATACTTCTCATTTGTCAAACGCACCTTCCAAAGACAGACATAATCATGAGTAAAGTGTATGAAAATGCTGAAATCATTTTTAAAATAACTTATGATTGCGGAATTCCTGAGAAATGTTGTAAATTATGATATCTCATTCCTGAACCCTCCAAATTAGTACCTGTTAGGAATTTGGAAACACCAGTTCAAATCTCTGCCCTACCATTTTACTAGTAGTAGAGTCTTGAGCAAATTATTATAAGGTTAGATATCCTTATCAATCAAAAAGGGACAATAATATCATTTGGGTTTGTTGCAAGGATTAAGTAAGATTATATATGGGAAGTGCCTGAGAGAGACGTTTAAAAAAAGAAAAAACAGTTCACAAAAGTATGAGAGTAAATTTTCATGACCTTAGATTTGGTAAACAGATTCTTACACACCAAAAACATAACCAACCAAAGATAAAATAGATACACTGAATTTCACCAAAGTTAAAAATTGTATGCATCAGAGATTATCAAGAAGGTGAAATAACCTGTAGAATGGGAGGCAATATTTGCAAATTATAAGAGATGTATCTGATCATCAAACCAGAATGTATGAAGAACTCCTGACTCCCAACCACAAAAACACAAACAACACAATCAAAAAATAGGCAGAGGGATTTCCAGTTTCCTGTTCTGCTTGAAGCTGGCACTGTGTCCTAACAAGTAAAAAGGCGAAAAACTGAAACATCAACAACTCTTCCTAGATCCATAAAAGAAGTGAGGCTTCACAGGCACAGCACTGCCCCAGAAATGGGAGAGACAGAGAGGCCAATGCAGAGAATTGCAACTTACCAGAGCAGAAACCAGTGAGTGTCCCGCCTAACTGTAATTGACAAATTCCTGGAGACTAGGTATGAACAAGCCTGAACATTAAAAACTCCAGGGGACCCACTCAAAGGGGTCTCCATCCCTTTGTGAGTTTTACCTCCAGGAGTTTGACCAGGTTCTTATAGTAAAGGGAAAAGAATCTCTTCCCGCTTCTGGGAGTGGGAGAGAAAAGGAACCATTTGAAACACACCAGAACACTGTGTTCTTAACAAGGTCCACCCTCAGAAAAATCCAGTGTTAATCAGAGCCCAGGCTGCTGGGGCTTTATCAGAGCCTAACTGCCCTGGGGGAAGGCAAATACCAAACGGTAGCCATCAACCGCTCAGGCCTTCCACCTGGGAGAGCAAAAACACCAAAATCCAGCCCACGCAAGCCATTCAGCCTCACCTAAGAAGGAAGAAAAACACTGAGAAACACTTGTGAAGTTCACAATCAGAGGCGTCAGCTCACTAAAAGTCCTAATCAAAGAACTATAAAATCATCCTCTTTCCTCTTCATCTCACCACCACATTACTAACGGCCTATGTACAGCAGTTCCTGTTACAATAAAACTGACAAACTTCTAGTCAAGTAAACTGCAAGGAAAAATAGATGCATCAGCTATTAGTGTTGGAGATTTCACCACCTCTCTATCAGAAACAGACCCAGCAGGCAGGCAATCAGTAAGGACGCAGCTGAACTCAACACACTATCAATCAAGTGACTATAATTGACAAATTCCTGGAGACGAGGTATGAACAAGCCTGAACATTAAAAACTCCAGGGGACCCAGTCATAGGGGGTCTCTATCCCTTTGTGAGTTTTACCTCCAGGAGTTTGACCAGGTTGTACAACAGCCGAATACACATTCTCCTCAAGCTCACATGAAGTATTTACTGGATTTGACCAGATTTTAGGCCATAAAAGTATACATTACCAAATTTAAAATAAATCATAAAATGTCTGCTTTCAGGCCATAATAGAATTATACTAGAACTCCAGAACAGGAAGATAACTGGAAAGCCTCAAAATCCTCAAAATAGAGATTAAACAACACACTTCTAAATAACACGAGTCACAGAAGAAATTGCAAAAGAAATTTTAAAATGTTTTGAACTAAATGTAAGTCAAAACCCAACTTACCAAGACAGAAATGTGCTTACAGGAAAATTTATAGCATTGAATGCATATGATAGAAGAGAACAATCTAAAATCAATAGTCTAAGCTTTGATTTTAGAAAACTAGAAAAAGAAGAGCAAATTAAACCCAAAATAATTTGGAAAAAAGAAATAATAATTTGAGCAGAAATCAGTGACATTGAAAACAGGAAATTAATAGAAAAATCAATGAAACTAAAAACTAATGCTTTGATAAAATCAATAAGATTCTAGGCTTTTTTCTTAGGCTAGCGAAGAAAAAAAGAAGATCCAAATTACTAATATCAGAAATAAAAGAGAATACATTACTATAAATCCCACGAACATTAAAAGTATAATACAGAAATATTATAAACAATTTTATGTCCACAAATTGTATAATCTAGATGGAATAGATCATTCCCCTGAAAGACACAATCTGCCAAAACTTGCACACACAAAGAATAGTATAAAGAGTTCTAGGTATGTTAAAGAAATTGAATCAATAATTAATAATCTACCAAACACAAAAGCACCAGGCCCAGATGAGTTAACCAGTGAATTCTACCACACTTTTAATGAAAACATTATACCAATTCTCTACAATATCTTTCAGAAGCAAGAAGCAGAGGAAATACTTCCTATGCCATTCAATGAGACTAGCATTACCTTAAGAACAAAACCAGACAAAGACATTATAAGAAAAGGAGACCACAGACCAATATCTCTTATGAATATAGATGTAAAAATTCTCAACAAAATACTAGCAAATCAAATCCAACAACATATGAAGGAAATCATACACCACAACCAAGTATAATTTATCCCAGGTATGCAAGGCAGGTTCAAAATTTGAAAACCAATGAATGTCATCCATCACATCCATTGGATAAAGAAAAAAAAAAAAAAAACATGAGCATATGAATAAGTGGAGAAAAGGCATTTCAAAGAATCCAACACCCATTCATCATTAAAAAAATAAAAACTCTCAGTAAATGAGGAATAGAGGAGGATTTTCTCAGTTTGATAAAGAATATCCACAGAAAACCTATTGCTCACATCATATTTAATGGTAAGAAACTCAAAGCTTTCATGCTAAGATCAGGAACAACGCAAGGATGTCCTCTCTCACCACTCCTTTTCAATATCATACTGGAAGTCCTAGCTAATGCAATAAAACAAGAAAAAAAAAAAAGAGAAAACTTTTATTGATTAGGAAGAAAAACTTAAAACTGTCTTTGCTTGCAGATGACATAAATGTCTTTGCAGGAAATCCAAAAGTAAAGTATCAGCAAAAACAAACAAACAAACAAACAAAAAACAACAAAAAAAACAACCTCCTGGAATTAATAAGCACTTACAGTAATTTTGCAGGGTACAAGTTTAATATAAACACTTTTTTTTGATATTGGAATGTTTGCAGTCTACTTACCAGTTCAGTATCCCTAATCCAAAATTCTGAAATCTGAAATACTCCAATGAGCATTTCCTTGGAGCATCATGTTGGCACTCAAAAAGTTTTAGATTTTAGAGAATTTTGGATTAGGGATAAGCAACCGGTATAAACTTACAGATAGATCAATGGAACATAAAAGAGGGCCCAGGAATAGACTCACATAAATACAGTCAACTGATTTTGACACAGTAGAAAAGACAATAACATGGGGCAAAGATAGTCTTTCCAACAAGTGGTGCCGGAAGAACTTGGCATCCACAGGCAACAAAACGAAACAAAACTAAACAAGAATATAGACACAGACTTTACACCTTTCACAAAAATTAACTCAAAATGGATTGTAGATCTAATTATAAAATGTAAAACTATAACACACTGCTAGAAAATAACATAGGAGAAAATCTAGATGATCTTGGATTCGGTGACGACTTTTAAGTGCAATATTAAGGGCACTGTCCATGAAAGAAAAAATTGGTAAGACAGACAGTATTAAAGGCTTCTGCTTTCTGAAAGACACTGACAGGAGAATGAAAAGACAAGCTGCAGACTGGGAGAATATGTTTGCAAAAAACCTACTTGATAAAAGACTGTTACCTAAAATATACAAAGAATTCTTGAAGCTCAACAATAAGAAAATGGACAACCTGATTAAAAAGTGGAGCAAAAGATCTGAACAAATACCACACGAAGGAGGATATAGATTGAGTATCCCTAATCTGAAAATCTGAAATGCTCCAAAATCTAAAACTTTTTCAGTGCTGATATGATGCTCAGAGCAATTGCTCATTGGAGCATTTCAGATTTCAAATTTTCAAATGAAAAATGCTAAACCAGTAAGTATACTGCAAATATTCCAAAATCTGTAAAAGAAGTCCTAACTCTGAAACACTTCAGGTACCAAACATTTCAGACAAGGAACATGCGACCTGTGCACACATGGCAAATAAGCATACGTAAAGATGCCCCACATCATATATCATCAGGGAAATGTAAATTACAACAACAATGAGATATCACAGTATACCTATTAAAATAGCCAAAATTCTCAACACTGACAACACCAAATGCTGGTGAGGACGTGGGGCAACAGGAACTCCCACTAATTGCTAGTGGAAATGCAAAATGGTACAGCCACATTGAAAGATAGTTCGGTAATTTCTTACAAAACTAAACATAACATTACTATACAATCCAGCAATCACGCTCCCTGTTGACCCAAAGGAGCTGAAAACTCATGTACACACAAAAATCTGCACACACATGTTTATAGCCTTCTTACTAACCATTACCAAAACTTGGAAGCAATCAAAGTGTCTGTCCTTCACTGAGTGAATGGATAAACTGTGGTACACTCAAATAATACAATATTATTCGGTGTTAAAAAGAAATGAGCTATCAAGCCATGAAAAGACATAGAGAAAACTTAAATGCATATTACTAAGTGAAAGAAGTCAACCTTAAATGGTTAAATACGGTATTTCTTCAACTGTAGGAAATTCTGAAAAAGGGAAAACTATGGATACGAGAAAAAAATCAGTGATCGCCACAGGTTAGGGAGAGGAAACGATGAACAGGTGAAACCCAGAGGATTTTTAGGGCGGTGAAACTACTTTGCAGAATACTGCTATGGTGGATACATGTCATTAGACATTTGTCCAAATCCACACATTCTATAACACTAGGAGAGTCATAGTGCAATACTGATGTTATTCTATGTAGAATCCTAATGTAAAGTGTGAATGCTGGGTGATAATGAAGTGTCAATGCAGGTTCAACAGTCCTGATAAATATACCACTCTGGTAGGGAATATTGACAGTAGTGAGCGGTGACAACGTGCCAGCAGCCGTCGCTAGTCTCCGCGCCTCCTTGTCCTCCGCCCTGGCCTCGCTCGAGGAGCCCTTCACCCTGCCGCTGCGCTGTGGAGGCCCCCGTCTGGGGCTGGCCGAAGCCAGAGCCGGCTCCCTCTGCTCGCAGGGAGGTGTGGAGGGAGAGGCGAGGGCGGGACCCGGGGGCTGCGCGCCGCGCGGGCCGGTGCGGGTTCCGGGTAGGCGTGGGTTCCGGCTGGGCGCCGGCTGGGCGGGACCCGCACTCTGCGCGGCTGGCCGGCGCCTGCTGGGCTTGATGGGGGGACGAGCTCCCTCTGGGCTGCTGAAGTGCCCGGGCTGGGTGCCGCAAAGTCCCGCCGCGAGTTCCAGTGAGAGGTGAAGCCGGTATGGCTTCTGGGACAGGTGGAGACTTGGAGAACTTTTCTGTCCAGCTGAAGGATTGTAAATGCACCAATCAGCACTCTGTGTGTAGCTAAACGTTTGTAAATGCACCAATCAGCGCTTTGTGTCTAGCTAATCCGGTGGGGACTTGGAGAACTTTTCGGTCTAGCTAAAGGATTATAAATTCACCAATCAGCACTCTGTGTCTAGCTAAAGGTTTGTAAACACACCAATCAGCCTCTGTCAAAACGGGCCAATCAGTTCTCCGTAAAATAGACCAATCAGCAGGATGTGGGTGGGGCCAGGTAAGGGAATAAAAGCGGGCCACCCACGCAAGCAGTGGCAACCTGCTGGGTTCCCTTACACCCGGTGGGGTCTTTGTTCTTTTGCTCTTTGCAATAAATCTTGTTGCTGCTCACTCTTTGGGTCTGGGCTGCCTTTATGAGCTTTATAATGCTCACGGTGAAGGTCTGCAGCTTCACTGCTGAAGTCAGGGAGACCACGAAGCCACCAGAAGTAAGAAACTGCGGACACGTATAAACAACAGAAGGAACAAACTCGGGACACACCATCGTTAAGAACTGTAACACTCACCACGAGGGTCTGCGGCTTCATTCTTGAAGTCAGCGAGACAAGAACCCACCAATTCCGGACACAGTAGGAGAGGCTATTTATGAATGGAGGCAGGTAATACATGGGAAATTTCTGTACTCTTCACTAAATTTTGCTGTGAATGTAAAATTGTTCTAAAAATCAAGCCGATCTTTTCAAAAATAGGTAAAGGATTTGAATAGATACTTCTACAAAGAAGACATACAAATGGACAGTAAGCACATGACAAGATCCTTAGTATCCTTAGTCATTAGGGAAATGCAAATCAAACAATGAGATAATTTCACACCTACTAGAATGAGTATAGGAAGAAACAAACAGAAAATGGAAAATAACAACTGTTGTCAAGAACATCAAGAAATTGGAGTCTTCTTACATTGTTGATGGAAATTTAAAACGGTGCAACTACTGTGGGAAACAGTTCTGTGGTGCCTCAAAAATCTAAACATGATGTTTCTATGTGATGTAGCAATTCCAATTCTAAGTATGGTATATGCCCAAAAGAATGGCGAGTGGGAACTCAAACAGATACTCATTGCAGCCTAGTCACATAGCCAAATGGTGGAAAGACCCAAGTGTCTTCTAACACATAAATGGATACACAAAAAGTGGCACCAACACAATGGAATGTTATTCAGAAATAAAGGGGGAATGAAGTTCTCAAATATCCCATTACATGGATAAATCTTGAAAATATTTATGCTAAACGAAATATGCAAGACAAAAGGACACATTTTGCATAAATCCATTTATATGAACTACCTAGAATAGACAATTCATGAGACAGAAAATAGAGGCGCCTATCAGAGAAGTTCCAGGATTCCCACCACACTCCTATAGCCAGAAAAACCTCAGTGATGGTCGGACTTTGTGAGATTTTGCTTTAGCAAAGGGTTCCATGGTTGGGAAACTTGGAAGCCACCTTCCCACCAGAGCTGTCCACTGAGTATTAACTATCCCGTGTTAGCAAAGATACTTTTTACCTTTACCCAAGAGGGTTTCTTTTGTTGTTGTTTTTTTTCTCATAAAAGAAGACTTGAAAAAAGGACATGTAGAAAACCACATCCATTCTAATGCAGCATGAGATAGCGATCCCACAAACAGCATTCTCTCTCTTGTTTTTGTTGTTGTTGTTGTTGTTGTTTTGAGATGGAGTCTAGCTTAATCGCCCAGGCTGGAGTGCAGTAGCACTATCTCGGCTCACTGCAACCTCCACCTCCGGGTTCAAGCGATTCTCCTGCCTCAGCCTTCTGAGTACTTGGGATGACAGGCGCCAGCCTCCACGCCAGGCTAATTTTTGTATTTTTTGTAGAGGTGAGATTTCACCATGTTAGTCAAGCTGGTCTCACATTCCTGACCTCAGGTGATCCACCTGCCTCGGTTTCCCGAAGTGCTGGGATTACAGGTGTGAGCCACCGTGCCCAGCCACAAGCATCGCCATCTAATGCTACATCCACAGAATGTAATCAGAGAGCCCCACTCCCCATGTTCCTTTAATTTTACGTGTCCTCAGTCCTAAATTATAGGGCAGAAGGAAGGGACACACACTAGATGTCTGCAAATGAAGAGATGTGAGAGAAGAATGGGATTTCAGTCGTATTTAAACAGCGGCAGTTCAACCTGGCGGAGTGGGAGGATTCCGGAGGGAAGACGCTACCTCTTTCTTTGTTTTTCTATATTCAAGGAGTCTTAGTTTTTAAATTTTTAAAATTTCGATTTTTAATGTTTATGGGTACATAGTTATACATATATATGGGATGCTTGTGACATATTGATACAGGCATACAATGTGTAATAATCAATTTTGGCCGAATGCGATGGCTCACACCTGTAATCCCAGCACTTTGGGAGGCCGAGGCGGGCAGATCACGAGATCAGGAGATGGAGACCATCTTGGCTAAGACGATGAGACCCCTTCTCTACTAAAAATACAAAAAAATTAGCCAGGCGTGGTGGCAGGAGCCTGTGGTCCCAGCTACTGGGGAGGCTGAGGCAGGAGAATGGCGTGAACCCGGGAGGCAGAGCTTGCCGGGAGGCAGAGCTTGCCGTGAGCCAAGATCGCGCCACTGCACTCCAGCCTGGGCGACAATTTTAAGTCATTGGGTTATCCATCCGCTCAAGCATTTCTCTTTACTTTGTATTAGGAATATTCAAAATGTACTATTTTGAAATAAACCAAAATTTTTATTGAGCTGTACTGCTCTTTTAAACGCTGTATTTTATTCTATCTAACTATATTTTTGTACCCATTATCCAATCCCTCTTTATCCCTCCTCCCCACTACTCTTACATTCAGAAATTCTTTTTGCTTTTTTTTTTTTTTTTTTGAGACGAGTCTCGCTCTGTCTCCCAGGCTGGAGTGCAGTGGCATGATCTCAGCTCACTGCAACCTCCGCCTTCCCGGGTTCAAGCAATTCTTCTACCTCGGCCTCCTGAGTAGCTGGGATTACAGGCATGCACCACCATGCCTGGCAAATTTTTGTATTTTTAATAGAGACGGGGTTTCACCATATTGGCCAAGCTGGTCTTGAACTACTGATCTCGTGATCTGCCCGCCTCGGCCTCCCAAAGTGCTGGGATTACAGGCGTGAGCCACCGCGCCTGGTCCAGAAATTCTTACATCCCTCCAGTCAGGGGTGGAAAAGAAGTGGGTAGTTCTGAGTCAGCCTTGACCAGACAATGGCAGCCACTGGCCCAGGTTTAGCCTGAGAAATGCCAAGTACGGGCCCCGCTACCCTCAGCGGGTTGACTTTTCTGTTTGCTTTTCCTCACCATAGATTCATTGCAATGGGAGACTGTAGCCAGCTTATCTGTCACCATAAAATACTCACACGAGGCACGGCCTACTGCAGCGTTAACCTTATCAGAGAGGCATTATGTGATCAAGGGAGGCTTGGCAACCTTCCTGCGCTCTGCTCCGCGGAGCAGGCTGAAGTGCTGATTTTCACTTCTCCAGCTCATTTTGACTCAGCCAAACGAAGGAATAGCAAACACGATGTCAGTGTGATGACTGAAAGGACAGAAACCAGATACGGACTCGCTAAGTACATTCAAAGGAGAAATATTTATATTTTACATTTTAAATAGTCCCCGAGGGATGCACAATATGTTTTCCATCTCGCTTGTGTTTGAGAACTTATCGTACATGAAAAGCAGAGCAGCCCTCTCGAGCCGTGGACTCAAATGATAGTGATTTTCTTATCGTATAGCTCAAAATATCAGACTCAGAGCACGAACAGAGCTTTCCGTGCAAACACACCGAACACAGACCACTCAGAAGACAAGGTAAACGATGGCGCTCATTTTGAGCCCACATTCTGCCGTGAGGCCTGGCTTTTTGGATGCAAGCTGCTAAAAGGTAACATATGTCCCCACACTTCTCCTGCATAATCATGAAATGCAAATACACATTTTCTGGAATGTGTTTCCTGAGACTCTGGGGGAATGATATCCAGATTTGGGCAAAGGGGGAATGAGGAACAGTCTGGGAATCTCACAGAGGGAAGGAAAAAGGCAGGAACATTGGTAATAAGAGGGTTGACCTACCCCATACGGTGTGAAGGGAAATGAGGTGGTTTGGAACGCAAGTCTCTCCAGAGAGAATGGGGATTTTTGAAGGCCACTCTGTGGCCAGAAAGAGGAAAGGAACCTGTGTCGTTGGGCTGCTCTCTGTAGAAACAAAGGACCACCCAAGCAGATGAAGAGGGAGAGAGAATTGGATATTAGGGGATTGAAAGAAATTATTATCGGAGGAAAGCAGGGAAATAGGTAACATGCAGAACAACGCAGCGGTGAGTCACACCCCTCGTTTCCGTCATGGGGTGCATCCATGGAAAATACCAATACAGTTTGCTGTGACACTTAAGTGTAGGGGCGGCAGGAGTCAGCCTGCTGGGGTTGGGTCCCAGTCCCCTACTTTCTAGCTGTGTGACTTGGCTGAGTTCCCTAATCTCTGTGATTAAGAAAACGTAATCTCTGTGATTAAGTAAATTGAGGAAATACTAGCATTGACCTTTTTTCACTTTAAGAAACACATCTAGCACTTATGATATGCCAGAAATGATTCTAAGTACTTAAAAGTGTGTCATTTAGCTAGGGGGACATATTCTGAGAAATCCATCAGTAGGCAATTTCGTGGTTATGTGAACATCATAGCCTGTGCTTACACAAACCTAGACAGTACGGCCTACTACACACCTGGGCTAGATAGCATAGCCTATTGCTGCAAGGCTACAACCTGCACAGCATGTAACTATACTCTGTTCTGTAGCAACTGTAACACAATGGTAAGTACTTGTGTATCTAAACTTACCTCAACATAGAAAAAGTATGGCAACAATATGCTATAGAAGATTTTTTTTTCCCCGAGACGAAGTTTTGCTCTGTCACCCAGGCTGGAGTGCAGTGGCGTGATCTCAGCACACTGCAACCTCTGCCTCCCAGGTTCAAGCAGTTCTGCTTCAGCCTCCTGAGTAGCTGGCACTACAGGCGCCCGCCACCAAGCCTGGCTAATTTTTGTATTTTTAGTAGAGATGGGGTTTTACCATGTTGGTCAGGCTGGTCTCGAACTCCTGACTTCATGATCTGCCTGCCTCGGCCTCCCGAAGTGTTGGGATTACAGGCGTGAGCCACCGCGCCCGGACTTGGAAGATTTTTAAAAGTCCACCTCTCTGGGGCACTTACCGTGAATGGAGCTTGCAGGACTGGACTTTGCTCTGGGTCAGCCAGTGACCAGATGGTGAGTGACTGTGAAGCCCTAAGACATTACTGTTGTGAAAGGAAAATAAATCTTGGAGCCCCCACGTCACTAAGCTAAAGGGAAATGTCAAGCTGGGAACTGCTTAGGGCAAACCTGCCTCCCATTCTATTCAAAGTCATCCCTCTGCTCACTGGGATAAATGCACATCTGATTGCCTCCTTTGGAGAGGCTAATCAGAAACTCAAAAGAATGCAGTCATTTGTCTCTTACCTACCTGTGACCTGGAAGCTCCCTCCCATCTTCAAGTTGTCCCACTTTGCTTCCAGTTGTCCCACCTTTCCGGACAGAACCAATGTTCATCTTACTTATGTTGATTGATGTCTCCTGTCTCCCAAAAATGTATAAAACCAAGCTGTGCTCGGACCACCTTGGGCACATGTAGTCAGGACCTCCTGAGGCTGTGTCACCTCAACCTTGGCAAAATAAACTTTCTAAATCAACTGAGACCTGTCCCAGATATTTGGGGTTCACACTGTACACTATTGTAGACTTTAGAAACACTCTATACTTAGGCTACACTAAATTTATTTTTTTAAGTAATTTTGCTATGATGTTATGATGGCTATGATGTCATTAGGCAACAGAAATTTTTCAACTCCATTATAATCTTATGGGGCCGCCATCATAGATATGACATGGTGTTGAGTGAAGCGGTGTTGTGAGGTTCATGACTGTGTTTACTCATCAGTTCTCATAATGATACCATGAAGTGGGTAGTAAAGGTTGTTGTGAGGATTAGATGAGATAATATAATCATTTATAAACAATGCTCCAAATATAGAAAATGTTCAATAAATGTTGCTAATGTTATTATTATGACGATTGCTTTTGAATGAACTCAATTTAAGCTTTACTCGTTTTCTAAAAACCAGGCAGATAAATAATATTAACAGAAGTGACAATATAATGGTAGCTATGGTTTATTGAGTACTGATTACATGGAAGGAGCTGTGTTAGGTTCCTTACACAGATCTTGCAAAGCAGAAAGTGTTAGATCCGTGATGGAAACTGAGGCTCAGAGAGGTTGAGGAATTTGCCCAAATTAACACAGCAAGGTTGTGGCAGGCTCCGAAACCTATGTTCTTCCCATACTTCATGCTGCAGAGGGTAGAACTAATAAACAGATTTCACCATCAGTAAACAGACTACACGATGTAAGTTTATGAGAATTGTTGAATGATCCCTATATATGGCTGTGTCTGCTTTCTAAACACCAATGTGTCCATGTAAGAATAACTACCTCAAAGTAGTGGATAGCTGCATGTTGCCTGGCACAATGCCAGGTACACAGTTGGTGCTTGACAAATGGAGGTTTGCTTGTAGTGCTGGCAGTCTCTGTTTGATATGGAGGGAGTAGCTACTCCCATTATGTGATGTGGACATATTCATTCTAGAGTTGCATAAATAATATTGCTAATCTTTTTGCAAGGGAAGTTCTTGCTTAAGAGGAAGACAGTTGAAGTCTAAAAAGAAGATCAGAGTAAAAGACAGAAAACAAATTCAAAAAGTGGTCAGGAGGGCTGGGTTTAGGGTGCAGCTCTGCCCCTCACCAGCTGCAGTGCTGTGGTCAGGGCCATCCTGCTCCCTTGGTTCCCATGCCCTGGATTCCCAAATCCTCTGATGAGCCCATGGCAGGAGCAGGAGCAGGAGCAAGCGGTCTAGCAGAGCTAACCTTGGGGTTGGTGTTGGAATTCAGACACACTCCTCTAGGGCTGAGGTGCAGGGACCCAACCATGATCCTGGTGGGAACCTTGGACCACAGCCTGCCAGACTCTGAGATTTGGATCCTTTGAGGTCATGTGGAAGGAGAACTTCTGGAATCAGAATTGAGGCTGTGGCTCCTCTCTAATATCATGTTTGAACAGCTTGTATTCCCTCTCCCAACTTCCTCCTTTCACCTCAGCTAAGCCAGCCTCTGCAAACCCCTTTCTGTTGCTTTCTTTCCTTTGCTACTAGCCCCGTGTCATCCAGAAACCCCCAACGACATACTTCTGATCTCACCACATTGAGCTGTAGGTTATCAAAGCTTCCTTTGATAGCAGCCCGTGATTCTGTGTAAGAAACTGTATCTGCTCACATCACACATGTATTTCAGAGAAAAATTCTGTTTAACTGTTTAGGCTCTAAGGGACCAGATTAACAATTGTCTTGATGCAGGACATAATTGGACAGTCAGACAAATATTAATACCTGACCTCAAATTTGATTGTGTCTTTTCTTTAAATAAATTGTCAGCAATAAAGTCATCTTCTGTTTTGTACAGAGAATTATGGTTTGCACATACTCTTGAATGCATTTTCTCTTGTGTTCCTTACACTGAACCTGTAGATGCTATTAACCCCTTGCCAATATCTTATAAACATCAGTGGACTCATGTAAGATTAACTACCTCAAAGTTGCATTAAAGAGTAAAGGAGATGATACAGTGCCTTGCACAGTGCTGGATACAGAATCAGTGTTTAACATATAAAGATGACTCTAGTACCGGCAGTGGTGTGGTTGGGGGGAGTTATTTTCATTATATCATATGATGTAGATGTGAAATTTATCATCAAAGCTCACTTTTTCTAAACTAAGATAACTAAACATAGATACTGTCATTTATTTTTTATTTTTAAATTTTTATCTATTTATTTTTTTGAGACTGAGACACCCAGGTTGGAGTGCAGTGGCACAATGATGGCTCACTGCAGCCCCAACCTTCTGGCCCAAGTGATCCTCCCCCCTCAGCCTCCTCAGTAGCCAGGACCACAGGTGTGCACCACCACCACACCTGGCTAATGTGTCATAGTTGTTACCTAATTTTTTTTTTTTTTTTGAGACGAAATCTCACTCTGTCGCCCAGGCTGGAGTACAGTGGCCGGATCTCAGCTCACTGCACGCTCTGCCTCCCAGGTTTATGCCATTCTCCTGCCTCAGCTTCCCAAGTAGCTGGGACTACAGGCGCCCACCACCTCGCCTGACTAGTTTTTTGTATTTTTTAGTAGAGATAGGGTTTCACCGAGTTAGCCAGGATGGTCTCAATCTCCTGACCTCGTGATCCACCTGTCTCGGCCTCCCAAAGTGCTGGGATTACAGGCTTGAGCCCCCGCGCCTGGCCTTTTTACCTAATTTTTAATGTTAACCATAAAGGAAGTGTCTGAGCAGTAGCAAGTCAACAATTGAGTTCTGGAACTAGCCGTAGCCTAAAGAATCTGTTACTGACTCACTATCATATTAGTTCCATGAGCTTTTTTGTCCATTTTTTTCAGATTCTCTACATAGATAATCATGGAATCTATAAGCAAAGGCGATTTTACATCTTCCTTCTCAATCTGTGTATCTTTTATTTCCTTTTCTTGTCACATTGCATTGGCTGGGACTTCCAGGGTCATCATGCAAAAGAGTGGTGAGAGGAGACATCCTTGTCCTATTCTTGATTTTAGTGGGAAAACTTCAAGTTTCTCGCCATTTAAGTGTGATGCTAGATGCAGGAGGGTTTTGCAGATGTTCTTTATCAAATTGAGGAGATTCCTCTCTATTCCTAGTTTACTGAGAGCCTTTTTTCCCTTTTTTAATCAGGAATGGGTATAGGATTTTGTCAAACGCTTCTTCTGGATCTATTGATATAATCACGTGATTTTTCCTCTTTAGCTGATATGATGGAATAATCAATTTTCAAATGTTGAACCATACTTGCATACCTGTGATAAATCCCACTTGGTCATAGTATATAGTTCTTTTTATACATTTTTGAATTGTTTGCTAATATTTTGTTAAAGATTTTTATATCTATATTTATGAGAGATATTGGTTTGTTATTAGGGTAATGCTGGCTTCACTGAGTGAGTTAGGGAGTAGTCTCTCAGCTTTTACCTTCTGGAAGAGATGACAGAGAATTGGTATAATTCCTTTCTTAAATGTTTGATAGAATTTACCAGTAAAGTCATCCAGGCTTGGTACTTTCTGTTTTGGAAGGTTTCTGTTTTGGAAGGTTATTAATGTTTGTTCCAATTATAGGCCTATTCAGATTATCTCGGTCTCTTTGTGAGTTTTGGCAGATTGTGTCTTTCAAGGAATTGGTGCATTTTGTCTATTGTGAGCATAGAGCTGTTCATGGTATTTCTGTATTACCCTTTTAATAACTGTGGGATCTGTAGGGATGTCACCTCTTTTACTTCTGATATTACTAACTTGTGTCATTTTTCTTTTCTTTTTCTTAACCTCATTAGAAATTTATCAATGTTATTGCTCAAGAACCAATTTTTGGTTTCTTTTATTTTCTCCATTAATTTCCTGTTTTAAATTTCAGTTACTTCTTTTCTTTTATTATTTTCTTCTGCTGAACTTTGTGTTTATTTTTTCTTTTACTAGTTTTCTAAGGTAGCATCACAGATTTATTTTTTTTCTAATATATTAAGATGATAATTTCTAAGTACTACTTTTACAGCACCTCACAAATTTTAATAAGTTGTATTTTCATTTTTATTTAATCAAAATACATTAGTTTCTCTTGAGATAACTTCCTTCATTCATGTGTTACTTAGAAATGTGTTACTTAGCTTCAAAGACAATAAAATACCTAGGAATCCAACTTACAAGGGATGTAAAGGACCTCTTCAAGGAGAACTACAAACCACTGCTCAGTGAAATAAAAGAGGACACAAACAAATGGAAGAACATACCATGCTCATGGATAGGAAGAATCAATATCGTGAAAATGGCCATACTGCCCAAGGTTATTTATAGATTCAATGCCATCCCCATCAAGCTACCAATGAGTTTCTTCACAGAATTGGAAAAAACTGCTTTAAAGTTCATATGGAACCAAAAAAGAGCCCGCATCTCCAAGACAATCCTAAGTCAAAAGAACAAAGCTGGAGGCATCACGCTACCTGACTTCAAACTATACTACAAGGCTATAGTAACCAAAACAGCATGGTACTGGTACCAAAACAGAGATATAGACCAATGGAACAGAACAGAGTCCTCAGAAATAATACCACACATCTACAGCCATCTGATCTTTGACAAACCTGAGAGAAACAAGAAATGGGGAAAGGATTCCCTATTTAATAAATGGTGCTGGGAAAATTGGCTAGCCATAAGTAGAAAGCTGAAACTGGATCCTTTCCTTACTCCTTATACGAAAATTAATTCAAGTTGGATTAGAGACTTAAATGTTAGACCTAATACCATAAAAATCCTAGAGGAAAACCTAGGTAGTACCATTCAGGACATAGGCATGGGCAAAGACTTCATGTCTAAAACACCAAAAGCAACAGCAGCAAAAGCCAAAATTGACAAATGGGATCTCATTAAACTAAAGAGCTTCTGCACAGCAAAAGAAACTACCATCAGAGTGAACAGGCAACCTACAGAATGGGAGAAAATTTTTGCAATCTACTCATCTGACAAAGGGCTAATATCCAGAACCTACAAAGAACTCAAACAAATTTACAAGAAAAAAACAAACAACCCCATCAAAAAGTGGGCAAAGGATATGAACAGACATTTCTCAAAAGAAGACATTCATACAGCCAACAGACACATGAAAAAATGCTCATCATCACTGGCCATCAGAGAAATGCAAATCAAAACCACAATGAGATACCATCTCACACCAGTTAGAATGGCGATCATTCAAAAGTCAGGAAACAACAGGTGCTGGAGAGGATGTGGAGAAATAGGAACACTTTTACACTGTTGGTGGGATTGTAAACTAGTTCAACCATTATGGAAAACAGTATGGCGATTCCTCAAGGATCTAGAACTAGATGTACCATATGACCCAGCCATCCCATTACTGGGTATATACCCAAAGGATTATAAATTATGCTGCTATAAAGACACATGCACTCGTATGTTTATTGCAGCACTATTCACAATAGCAAAGACTTGGAATCAACCCAAATGTCCATCAGTGACAGATTGGATTAAGAAAATGTGGCACATATACACCATGGAATACTATGCAGCCATAAAAAAGGATGAGTTTGTGTCCTTTGTAGGGACATGGATGCAGCTGGAAACCATCATTCTTAGCAATCTATCACAAGAACAGAAAACCAAACACCGCATGTTCTCACTCATAGGTGGGAACTGAACAATGAGATCACTTGGACTCAGGAAGGGGAACATCACACACAGGGGCCTGTCATGGGGAGGGGGGAGGGGAGAGGGATTGCATTGGGAGTTATACCTGATGTAAATGACAAGTTGATGGGTGCAGCACACCAACATGGCACAAGTATACATATGTAACAAACCTGCACGTTATGCACATGTACCCTACAACTTAAAGTATAATAATAATAATAAATAAATTTAAAAAAAAATAGAAATGTGTTACTTAATCTCCAACTATTTGGGGGTTTTTCAGCTATCTTTCTATTACTGATTTCTAGTTTGATTCCACTGTGATCTGAGAACAGACATTATATAACTTTTACTGTTTTAAATTTAAGGTGTGTTTTATGGCCCATAATGTAGTCTGTTTTGGTAAACGCTCTGTGTGTGCTTGAGAAGAATGTGTATTCTGCTGTTGTTGGATGAAGTAGTCTACAGATGTCATTAGATCCAACTCATTGATGGTGTTCAGTTCAACTACGTCTTTACTGATTTTCTGACTGCTAGCTCTATAAATTACTATTTCTCTCTTCTATCTACTGATAGAGGCCAATTGAAGTATTCAACTACAATAGTGAGTTCATCTATTTCTCTTTGCAGTTTTATTAGTTTTTGGCTCACATATTTTGGCGTTCTGTTGTTAGGCACATACACATTGAGAATTATTATGTCTTCTTGGAGAACTGACTCTTTTATTATTGTGTAATACTCCTCCTTATCCTTGACAATTTTCCTTTCTCTGAAGTTTTCTTTGTCTGAAATTAATATAGCTACTCCAGCTTTCTTGTCATTAATGCTAGCATAGACTGTCTCTTTTGTTTTTATTTCTATTAAAGTAAAATATACATAACATAGAGTTTATCGGAAGTGTACAGTTCAGTGGTGTTAAGTACATTCACATCATTGGGTAGCCGTCACCACCATCCATCTCCAGAATGTTTCGTTATCTGAAACTGAAACTTCGTACCCATTTTCCCCTTCTGCAATCCCTGATGACTAGCATTCTATTTTCTATCTCTGTGATACCTCTAGATACCTCACATATATTGAGTCATGCAATATTTGTCCTCTTGTGTCTAGTTTATTTCACTGAGCATATCTTCACAGTTCACCCATGTTACAGCATTTGTCAGAATTTTATTCCTTTTTAAGATTGGATAATATTCTTTTGTATATGTACACCATATTTTGTTATTCTACTCATTGATTCAGTGAAAAATTTTCACCTTTTTGCCATTGCAAATATGTGGATATGAACACTGGTATACAAATATCTGTTTGAGTCCCTGATTTCCAAATTTTGGGGTACATACCCAGGAACGGAATATCATCCCTTTAATTTTAAATTTAATTAATGCATTAAATTTTTTATGTAGAAATCGTGTCTTGCTATATTGCCCATGCTGGTCTTGAACCCCTGACCTCAAGAGATACTCGTGCCCTGGCCTCCCAAAGGACTGGGATTATAAATGCGAGCCACCACATCTAGCCGCTTTTAATTTTAATGTTAAATCTGTGTCTTTATATTTAAACTGGCTTTCTTTATATAGTTGGGTCTTAGTTTTTGTATCCACTTTGACAATATCCGGTCTTTTAATTGATGTATTTAGACCATTGGTGTTTAAAGTGATTCATACAGTTGATTTAATATCTATCACATTTGTTACTGTTTTCTATTCATGACCTTTTTTTTACTTGTTTTGTTTTGGTCTTCCCCTTTTTTCTGCATTCTCTGGTTTAAATTGACCATTTTGTATGCTTCTATTTTTTCTACTGTTAGCATATCAAACTTCATTTAAAAATTTTTGTAGCAGTTGCTCTTGACTTTGCATTATACATTTACAACGAATCCAAGTCTTCTTTCAAATAACACTGCATCCCTTCCCATGTAGTGCAAGTACCTTAACAGAGTACTCTTTTCTGTACTCTTCCCATTCCTTATAACACTGCTGCCATTCATTTCAACTACCTGTAAGCAGTAATTACCAAATACATTTTTGATATTATTTGAAATAAATGGTTATCTCTTAGACCAATTAAGAATAAGAAAAATGAAAAATTTTATTGTGTCTTTATTTATTCCTTCTTTAGGGCTCTTCCTTTCTTTATGCAGATGCAACTGTCTACTTCATTTTCTTTCTGAAGAATTTATATTTAACACTTCTTGCAAGGCCAGTCTACTGGCAATGAATTCCCTCAATTTTTGTTTGAGAGTCTTTATGTCTCCTTTACTTTTGAAAAATAATTTCTTCAGATGTAGAATTACAGGTTGGCAGCTTACTCCACATGAAACATTAAATATTTCATGCCACTCTTTTTGATGGCATGGTTTCTGAAGGGAAGGTCAATATAATTCTTATTTTTCTCCTTGCTCCTGAAAAGGTAAAAATATTTTTCTGTTGGCTTCTTTCAATATATTTTCTTTGCCTTTTTCTGCTGCTTGAAAATGGCATGCTTAGGTATTTATTTTTTGGTATTTATCCTGCTTGGTGTTCTCTGAGCTTTCTAGATAGGGAGTTTCATGTCTATTATTAATTTTGGAAAATTTTAAGTCATTATCGCTTCAAATAGTTATTGTTGTTTTTTCTTTTTTCTCCTTCACATTCCCATTACGTGTGTGTTACACCTTTTCTAATTGTTCTACAGTTCTTCAATATTCTGTTTTGTCTATTTTATTATCTTTTCTCCTTGTATTTCAGTTTTGGATGTTTCTGTTGACATTTTTTCAAGTTCAGTGATTCTTTCATTGGCCATGTCCAGTCTACCGAGGAGCCTTTCAAAGGCATTCTTCATTTCTGTTCCAGTGTTTGGGATTTCTGGCATTTCCCTTTTCCTTCCCTCCTTCCCTTCCTTCCCTCCCTTCCTTCCTTCTCTTCCTTCCCTTCCTTCCCTCCCTTCCTTCCTTCTCTTCCTTTCCTTCCTTCCTTCCTTCCTCCCTTCCCTTCCTCCCTTTCCTTCCTCCCCTTCCCTCCCCTTCTCCTTCCTTCCTTCCTTCCTTCCTCCCTTCCCTCCCTCCCCTCCCCCTTCCTTCCTTCCTTCCCTCCCCTTCCCTTCCTTCCTTCCCTCCCCTTCTTTCCTTCCTTCCCTCCCCTTCCTTCCTTCCTTCCCTCCCTTCCTTCCCTTCCTTCCCTCCCTTCCTTCCTTCTCTTCCTTTCCTTCCTTCCTCCCTTCCCTTCCTCCCCTTCCTTCCTTCCCTTCCCTCCCCTTCTCCTTCCTTCCTTCCTTCCTTCCTCCCTTCCTTCCCTCCCCTCCCCCTTCCTTCCTTCCTTCCCTCCCCTTCCCTTCCTTCCTTCCCTCCCCTTCCTTCCTTCCCTCCCCTTCCCTCCTTCCTTCCCTCCCTTCCCTTCCTTCCTTCCCTCCCTTCCCTTCCTTCCTTCCCTCCCCTTCCTTCCTTTCTTCTCTCCCTTCTCTTCCTTCCTTCCTTCCCTTCCTTCCTTCCTTCCCTCCCTTCCCTCCCTTCTTTCCTTCCTTCCTTTCCTTCCTTCCCTTCCTTTCTCTTCTCCTTCTTCTTCCCTCCCCTTCTCCTTCTCCTTCCTTCCCTCCCTTTCCCCTTCCTTCCTTCCCTCCCTTCCCTTCCTTCCTCTTTTCCTTTCCTTCTTTCTTCCTTCCTTTCTTCCTTCCTTCCCTTCCTCTCTTTCCTCCCTTCCTTCCTCCCAGCCTCTTTCCTTTCCTTTCTCTTTCTCTCTTCCTCTCTCTTTCTTTTTTCCTTCCTTCCTTTTTTTCTTTCTTTTCTTTTCTTTCTCTGTTTCTTTCTCTCTTTCCCTCTCTTTCTCTCTCTCTCTCTCAGACTGAAGTGCAGAGACATGATCATAGCTTACTGCAGCCTCAAACTCCCAGGCTTACGCAGTCCTCCCACCTCAGCCTCCAGAGTAGCTGTGACCACTGGCACATGCCACCATGTGCAGTTAATTTTTAAATTATTATTTGTAGAGATGGGGTCTCACTACATTGCCCAGGAGAGCCTCGAATTTTTGGGCTCAAGTAGTCCTCTCACCTCAGCCTCCCAAAGTGCTGGGATTATAGGCATGAGCCACCACACCCAGCCTTTTTGTCCTCTCTTAAAGTTTCTACCTCTCTGCTTACATTTTCCATTCATTCTTGCATGGTGTCCACTTTTTCCATTAAAGGCTTTTGTCTTTCAGTCCTAGTCACAGCTGTTTTAAATTACTGGTCTGATAATTCTAACATCTTTGCCATATCTTAGTCTGGTTCTGATGTTTGCTCTGTATCTTCAAACTATGTTTTTGGTCTTTTAGTATGCCTTGTAATTTTATGTTGAAAGCCAACAGGATACACAAAATGAAAGGAACTGAGGTACTAGTCCTTTATCTGTCCAGGGGTTAGGCTATAACTAGTGTTTGCTGGAGCTGTAGTTGTCAGAGGCTAAAATTTCCTCTGGCATCCTTGTTCTTGTCTCCCATGTTGTCTTTATATTTCTCCAGAGCCTCTTCCAAAATCACATGTGAGATGCACAGTGCTTACAGTTGCATGCCCTTGTTATTATACAAGAGCCCTATTGATGTGTTGATAAGGTGTAGGGGAGGGGAAGTGTTCTAAAATCCTATGATTAGGGCTCATCCTTTTTATGAGCCCGTGTCCCTGGGCTGTGACCTCAGTTTTTATTTTCTCTCTCTTAGGTAGACAGAAAGGTTAGAGGGAGCTGGAGTTGGGCACTTCTCTTTTTCCAGGCTGGTAGTCTCTGGTATTTTTATCAATTAGGCTCTGACAAAGTGGCTTCTTTTGAGGGCAGGCCTTGTTAAGAACAGACTGCTCTGGTGTATTTCCAAATGGCTACTTCCCCCGTCCCCATGCCAGAAGCACAGGGTGATTTTCTCCAGTCTTCACTGTGAGAACCTGTTAGGGCTCCTGGAGGTAAAAATCAAGCAGGTGAGGGCCCTCCACACAAAACTGGGCCATCCTGGAGTTTTTAGCTCTCAAACTTCTCTACAGTACGATTCGAGCAACCAATCAATGCCAATCTAAGTTGTTTCTACCTTGTTATTGGATACTGGTACTGGGCTTCTGCTTTGGTAAGTTGCAGTTCTCTGTATCTGTCTCGTAAATTTTGAGGCCAAAAATTCCTCCGAGACCTTGCTCTCTGAAGGACCTTAGAAGCATTGTTGCTTTCCCGTGTGTTTGACTTTTTTCTTGTCATGATTTCTAAGCTCCTTACATGTCAGAGTGGAATCCAGAAGTCACATATGGCAGATTTTCGAACACATAGGCGACTTCATTCATTATCTTTTTGAAATTTTAGGTTGTTTAATAATGGCCCAATCTTCCAGAATTCTTACATATTTTTTTAATTTATCTTACTCATTTCTTATTTCCAAAGCTAAATATAACATAGCAGTGCCAAAAATAATGAAATATAGGTTGTTTTTTAAAAAAGCAAAAAACGTATCATTTAAATACCACCCCTTAGGCAATAATTATGAACATTTTAGTGTATAGTCTTCCAGAAAATTTTCAATCTGGATATATATGTAATATATAATACTGTATATTCACAACACTGGAATTATATGCTCAGTTGGTAAATTGCTTTTTTACTCAATGGGTTGTGAAGACTTTTTATAACTATAAATATTTGAAATATTTACTTCCGGTGCAGCATTTTATTTTTCCAAGAATATTAGTAGGGATCCCTTGGAGACTTCTACAGAAAGGGAAGGGAGAGACCAAAACATTAGGGTCCTGGTTTCCATTCCTTGGCTTTCACCAAGGCAGTTTTAAGAGCATCTGTGCAGATTCCGCACACATTTTTATTTAATAAAAAGGTCTTATTGCTTAAAATATAAACCTATATATTGAAAGCTGCTGCTCTGTATGTAGATTTCTGATCCGTAGTGTCATTCTCATAGGCTAAAGGGCATTCTGTGTGAGGTTTACGTAACCCTATCATCCATCATTTAAGTTGCTTTCAGCTTGTCACTTTTTTGGAAGCGTCATTCTGTTGTAGACATAGTTACGTGTCTTCTTGGTTTGGGTCATCTACAAAGGTAATAGCCATGTTCTCTATGTTGGGTCCAGTCTGTTGAGTTTGTTGAAGAAAATGAACCTAAAGAGAGAGTGACCCTTAGAAACACCTTCTAGTTTGCAGTCCTTAACCTAGGTTTTATAAATATAATTCTTCAAATATTTATGCCGAGGAGAATCCCAAGGGCTTTAATGTTTGGGAATATTCTTCCTTTAGAAAGTTCATTAGTTTCCCAGCCTGGCATGGGGGCTCATTTCTGTAATCCCAGCACTTCGGGAAGCCAAGGCTAGTGTATTACCTGAGGTCAGGAGTTAGAGACCAGCCTGGCCAACATGGTGAAACCCTGTCTCTACTAAAAGTACAAAACTTAGCCAGGTGTGGTGGTGGACACCTGTAGTCCCAGCTACTTGGGAGGCTGAGGCAGGAGAATTGTTTGAACCCGGGAGGTGGAGGTTGAAGTGAGCCGAGATCATGCCACTACACGCCAGCCTGGGAGACAGAGCGAGACTCTGTCTCAAAAGAAAAGAAAAGAAAAAAAGTTCATTAGTTTCCTACAGCTGCTGTACAACCAGTAACCACAAACTGGTAGCTTCAAATGCAGAAATGTACTGTCACAATTCTTGAGGCTTAACATCCAAAATCCAGGTGTCACCAGGGCCAGGCTTCCTCTGCAAGTGCTAGGGAAGGATCCTTCCTTGCCTCTTTCTAGCTTCTGGTGGTTACTGGCAATCTCTGGCATTCCTTGGCTTATAGCTGCATCATCCAATCCTCTGCCTCTGTCTTCCCTTGGCCATCTTCCCTGTGTGCGTGTCCTCTCCTCTTCTTACAAGGACACCAGTCATATTGGATTTAGGGTCCACCTAAAACCAATACAATCTCATCCTCCTTAACTAATTATATCTGCAGAGGCATTATTTCCAAATAAGGCTACATTCTGAGGTTCCAGCTGGACGTGAATTTTGGGGAAATACTATTTCAACCTACTGTACTAATGGCTTCTACAAGAACAATAGAATCTGCCGTAAGCTGTGTGCTGTTTGATGTGCGGTGGAAGATACAAACCACGCCTTCCACTGGGGAGAGAGTCCTTAGCACAAGATTGAATGGCCTGTATTCATTGAGATCTTAAAGGATCATCTAGTCCAATCTCCCATTTTTCAGGGGAGGAAGTGGAAGCCTGAAAACTCACAGACAGTTGCTGCTAGATCCGGAGCTAACTCCTCTGATCACTTTCTTTACCATCCCAAAAATCAACAATTAGAAAACCCAGAAGGCAACGCAAAAACTTACTGCATAGGTTGCAGGTCCCGATAGGGGGATATTAACGTGAACTGGAATAGTAAAAGTGACCTCAGATGACTAAGACCTTATAGGTGAGAAGGCTTGATTGAGCAGGACCAGGGAAGATGGTAAAGATTGTTAAGATTGCTAGACTAGAATTCAGAGATCTAGAATTTAGTCTTAGGTAAACTCCTTTCCAGAGATAAGAGCTTGGGTAATAATTCAGACACATTGAACCTCAGTTTCTCTCTGCAGAGGGAGTGGGAGGTAGAGATTAATGTCACAGACTCTGGAGCTTACTTCAGCTCTGTAAACTTGAACAAGTTAATTAACCTCTCTGGGCCTCAATTTCTTCGACTGTAAAATGGAATTGAAAACCATATTACACCTATAATCACAGGGTTCTTAGAATTAAACGACTCTCTTACAGCACTATTAGCAGTATCTGGTATATAATAAGTGCTGTAAAAATACCTGCTATTACATCACCATTATAAATCAAAGAGTCGGATTAAATCTCTGAAGCTGGTTCCAGGGCTAGCACTATGTGATATTGTGGGCTGTCTATGATCATTCTGCATACCCTGAAATTTAACGGAAATGCTGAGACCGTGAGACCCATCTAGTCAGTAAAAAAGAAATCCCGGATAGTCTCCAAAATGTCTGCTCTCCCACTGGAGTGCTGTTTAAACAAGACCAGGCCTCCAGTGAGCAGATGCCCTGCTTACCTTGATAGTGTTGGACTCTTTTCAGAGGTGGTTTGATTTCCTCAGCAGGTGCATTGGTAATAGGAGAAATTAGTTGAACTGCTTTTTGTCTTCCCTGAGTTGAAATCAAACTGTGACAATAACAATGACCTCAGACAGTTTCTTCTCTGTGAGTCTCTGTTATTCAACCTGAGAAGTGTAACTGCAGTGGAATATAATGAATTTTCACTTGTCATGAGCGATAAAGAAGAAGAGAGGGTCTCACGCTGCCTGTAAGCCCGGAAGGATGGGCAGAACGGGGCACACCAGAGGGGACCCCCATGTCTCCAGCTCTGGAAGTGAATCAATATGAAAAAACATTCAGGACAACTTCAAAGGGCTGGTGGGAGCTGGTTTGGAGACCTTATTGAAGATTGCAGTTATATAAAAAGGCTTGATCTCCATTTTCCACCAAGAAAAAAAAAAGTCTCATTGACCAAAGGTACTGCAGTGAGAGGTAAACTGTGAAACTGTGATGACAGAAGGGAAGACGGATGGTGGTGGTGATGATGATGTTAGTGATAACAAATTAACATTTATTGAGCCACTAGTATTTTCCAGGCACAGTGCTAAGTGCTTTATGAGCAGTATCCCATATTGATCTTACCACAATTCTGTGAGGGAGCGTCTCTTTTTAGCCCTATTTTACATAACAAGAAATTTTTGTTCTAAGAAGTTACAAGGCTGTTAGGCAGTATAGCTGGGATTTGAACCAAAATTGTAGTTTAGAGCCTGAATTCTTAATGACTGCCTAGAACCCAACTGATTAGTGCCATCTACCCAAGTGGTTAGTAGCCTCATGACCCAGCCCTTCCTTTCCAGTTTAGGTGGGGAAAGGAAATTGTCAAAGTGCAGAACCCAGGGAGCTGTGTCTCATAAGAAGAGGCACAGTCTCACCTCCAAATCTGGTTCTGGGAAGCGGGGGCGGGATTTGTAGTGACCACAATTGATGGACACATTTATCTAAGACTTCTGTCCTGTCCAGCATGAAGCAGCGGAACCAGCTTCCCAGGCTCTGCTCTCAGCACTACAGAAACACGGGCCAATTCCCCGTCCCTAAAGATGACCTTGTCTATGGGTGATAGATGTTCACATAAGATTTCTGTGTGATATGCACTTTGATTTTTCTCCAGAAGCATTTCTAGTTCAGTGAAGAAAACAACAACGGCAAGTCAATCACCAAGTGGAAATACAGTGGAATGCTAAGTTTAAGCTTGGGAAACATAAATACCCGGATGCTATTGAGAAATCTGGTTTCAAGGAAAACACCATTCACCCCACCGATCAGTGAGTAACACATAACTTAGACAGCTTAAAGCAGTGACGCTATGGAGAGTCAAATTTAGACCCTGTGCATATTTAGAAAGCAAATAGTTCCCATCATCCTTTTATTCTTGCCACTCAGTTTTGAGGAATAGTGATTTTCTAGCAATTCTAAGACTGCTTGTGGCTGGAGGTCCATCTCAGGCTAGGGTTTGTTATCTGGAACCTGAACTACTTAGAAGAATACAAAACCAGTGAAAAGGCAGAGGAGGGGAGAGATGGTGATCTAGAAAGGTATCCTCAGGGTCCAAGGCAGCACACTGCTCTTCAAATGACTCCTGCAGATGACCACAGGTTTCTGCTTACAATAAAGGCTCTTTGGTGACAGGCCTGCAAACACCCCCTGAGGATGTCCTTCTGAATCCTTCTGACAGCTCACTTCCTTTAACCTTCTCTGCATCCTATTTCCAACCTCAGCAGAGGGTTAAATTTAACTTACTCTAACTTGAAGGTGAGCAGCTCATACCAAAAATTTTAATTTAGCCAGCTCTAAATGACTCCCAACTTGAACTTGGAACAAAGTCGTCCATCAGAACTTTTCTAATTAAAATGGCATAAATTAAAGCTTACTGTCAAAATCAGAACCCAGTCATAGAAACCCAAACACAGACAGTGCCAAGTATTTTGACCTCCACACCATGCTGACCTGTACAAAGAGATTTTTGTTCAGTTGCAGTTTGTCCTCTAAAAAAAAAAGGGCAAAGCTCTGTGTGTCAAATCTGCTTACCTTTTAGGGAAAATATGAATATGAGAGAAACTGCTGCATGGAGTCCTAATCCAGTAATTCCTGGGATTGATCTGATGTCCCATGGCAAGCAGACAAAGAAAAGAGAGTTTTAGCCCAGGAACTCGCATCTAGCACATGGTTTGTAGACGTATTAGCCTACTTACTCCAAAGCACATGACTTGACTCTTGGGCAACAGAGGTGTGTGCCTAAACTTTCTTGAAGCCAAGTCAGCCCAACGTCTATCACACCAGTGGTACTGAGTGGTACCCCATCCAGCAGAAGCAGCGTCACGTGGAAGTGGTTCAAAATCAAGGTCACAGGCCTCACTCCAGACCTACAAAATCAGAATTGATGGATGGAGCCCAGCAAATCTGTGTTTTTGTTTAGTGCCTGAGATAGGATCTTGCTCTGTTGCCGAGGCTAGAGTACAAAGGTACCACCATAGCTCACTGCAGCCTTGAACTCCTGGGCTCAAATGATCCTCCCACCTCAGCCTCCCTGGCAGCTAGGACTACAGGCATGCACCACCACACTTGGCTAACTTTTTTTTTTTTTTTGGTAGAGATGAGGTCTTGCTATGTTGTCCAGGCTGGTTTCAAACTCCTGGTGGTCTCAAATGATCCTCCTGCCTCGGCCTCCAAAAGCATTGGGATTACAGGCATGAACCGCCATGCTTGGCCAATTTGTGCTTTTCATACGTAAGTATTCTGGTTAATTCTTGTTTGTGCCAAAGTTTTAGAACGATTGCACTATCCGATGATGATGCATGGCCCTTGCTTAAATTAAGCTCTAAAGACAACTGGAGAAGAAATCCACCTCGTTTTGAAATCAAAGAAAGGTAGTTGAAAAAAAAATATTGTGTTTGCGTAGGGCATAGCAAAACAACAACAACAACAAACAAAAAGCAAAAACAAACAAACAAAAAAACCTACTGGCGAGTAAGAGATAGGAGAGAAGTTTTTGACTAAGCACCATGAGTCATTTCGGCAGTAAAATGGACTTTTCTCCCTTGTCAAGACGTATCATTTAAAAAATAAGAAAAATATAAGGCATCCATTTTCTAAGAAAAATGACTAAAGCCAGTGTTGTTTTCTGTTTTAATACTTTCGTTAGGTTATCAGTAAATTGCATGTTTTCATGAACTTACCTACTGAAATCCTGTTCAGGATTCTGTTTCCTCAGAAAGAAGATAAAATATATCTCACTTGTTAGTGAGATTATTCCCATAAATATCCTCTGTTAAATCTGTGAGAGTTTAGGCATTCATCTACTGCCTGACTCCAGTTTTGTTATTTTAAAAATTTTGAACTTCATCTTATGTTTCCACCTCCCCTTGCCTGGAACAGATTTCATTTGACGACTTACATGGAAGAATGCTGACATGTTATCCTTTAGGCCTCCCAAGATGGCTTGTTCATGAGCGCTCTAGAGTCAGTGGGTGAACTATATATTGGGTTTTTAAGAGATGACTCAGAATCTGACATCCAGTAACAGAAGGTAATAAAAACCACCATATTAAAACTAGTCTTTATTACATTTGCTTGTCACTTAACTTGCTTACAGTTTATAATTGCACAGGGAAAAAAAATTAACATCAAAGAAGTAGCAGTTGATTTTATCCCAACAGGCATCTGTCCCCTTTAAATGCTACAAACAAACATTCTTTCTAGGGAAACAGTCTATTTTTTAAAAATTTACTAGAATTCATGCAGAATTTACCAACTACTTTTTAAAAAGCAAGAGTTTCATCACGGTGTTGGAAACCAAAGACAAAATTTCAATTAAGGACAGTCTGATACTTATATGTTTCCAAAAATAAAACTGCATTATAAAATTAATAAGTTAATGAATTGAAAGATACACACTTTGCCTAAGATAAAAAATTCTTAATTTAAAAATCACTATAGAGTGCAATGAAAGAAACAAAGACTATATAAATGCATTTTTGAAAGACGTTGATGATCCCAACTTATATTTTAATATTTTGCTCATATATAGCCAAGAGTAGGAGAGAAAGCCAACCTAGGATCAATCCAAAATTTTGCAGGAGAAACATCATCCAGGGTCGTTGTGTTTGAACATGAGTCATTTCAGGAAGCTAAAAAAAGAATAAAAAACCAGAATAAGATCCAGATATATTCAACTGCTGGGAAAAGCTTGGTGGGAAAACATGAGCGACTGTTATTCAGAACTTAATAACCTTTAAAATTCCCAAAACAGTTACAAAATGCTGAATACCTACTCTACCATGACTTGGAAATGTAAGCTAAAATTAAGCCATTTGATTGTGCTTATGAGGATCCCAGAATTGGCAGTCTTTTTTTTTTTTTTTTTTTCTTTTCTTTTGAGGCAGGGTCTTTGTTCTGTCACCCAGGCTGGAGTGCAATGCCTGTGATCACATTTCACTGCTACCTCCTGGGCTCAAGCGATCCTCTCACCTCAGCCTTCCAGGTCCGAGCCACCGCGACCAGCTAATGTTTGCATTTTTTGTAGAGATGGGGTTTCCCTATGTTGCCCAGACTGGTCTCGAGCTCCTGGGCTCAAGCAGCCTGCCTGTTGCAGCCTCCCAAAGTGCTGGGGATTATAGGCATGAACCACTGCACCTGGCCTTTGGCAGAAGTCTTAAAATGACATAGTTGCCAACCAAAAACAAGCCCAACTCTTACTTTTCAGAAAATGTTTAAATGTGAAGTAGATAATGCATGAAAGGTATTATTTTGGACTGTTCTTTTAGGTTTATAAAACTACTATATGCACGGGTTGACGTAAGGCATATATGTATATATGACCAAGCATATATACATATATATGGGGGGAAGGGAGGAAGGAAGGGAGGAAGAAAAGGAGAGAGAGGGATGACTAAGGTCTTCCTGATCTTTAGAACAGTGAGGACATCATCCCCTGTGGCTATATATATATAAACATACACACACACATATATATACACACATATATACATATATACACATATATATGATGTGTGTTTATGTGTATATATATCTATATATATATAATTTATTTTTTTGAGACAGAGTTTCACTCTGTCACCCAGGCTGGAGTGCAGTGGCAGGATCATGGCTCACCGCAACGTCTGCCTCCCGGGTTCAAGCGATTCTCCTACCTCAGCCTCCTGAGTAGCTAGGACTACAGGCATGTGCCGCCACACTCGGCTGATTTTTTGTGTGTTTTGGTAAAGACAGAGTTTCACTGTGTTGACCAGGCTGTCCTGTGGCTATATTTTATTCTCAGAGAAACACATGACAACTATTTCATGTCTGTGAAATGCCCTAACACCATTAAGAGGGAAAGGTTCACTCAAGCACGTATGTGAAGTGCCCCAAGGTGTATTTGTCTCAAATTATTTCAAAGCCCTCACCCTGAGGTCAGAGCAAGCATACCTCTTTCATTACACAGTCGTTTCTATTGGGTCACAGGCTCGGGTCAACGAGGACTGGAGATTTAACTCAATCTTGCCATTTTGGACCAGATAATTCTTTTTTGTGAGACCCCTCTCCTGTCCATTAGAGGATGTGTAGCAGTATCTCTGGCTCCTACTAGATGTCAGCTGTACCTCTGCCCCCAATCATGACAACCAAAAATGCCTCCAGACATGGTCAAATGTTCCCTGGGGGATAAAAATCACTTCCAGTAGAGAACGACTCAGATGATTTTATGGTTCAAATGAATGACCACGGACTTTAGGTTTATGGCAATAGAAAATGGTTTGACCCTTTTTTTTTTTTTTTTTGAGATGGAGTTTCACTCTTGTCTCCTAGTACAGTGGCACGATCTCGGCTCACTGCAACCTCTGCCTCCCGGGTTCTGGCGATTCTCCTGCCTCAGCCTCCCGAGTAGCTGGGACTATAGGCATCCACCACCATGCTTGGCTAACTTTGTATTTTTAGTAGAGACAGGGTTTTGTCATGTTGGCCAGGCTGGTCTTGAACTCCTGACCTCAGGTGATCCACCTGCCTTGGCCTCCCAAAGTGCTGGGATTACAGGCATGAGCCACCATGCCCGGCCAGGTTGACACATTTTTAAGTACATGGAAAGGAGCATCCTGAATGCTCTGTTTGAGATATGTCTTCATCTTAGGTAGTTACTTCAATGGCATGAGTGTGGTTTACTATGACCCGCCATCTCACATCCCAGCATGCAGCAATGGACTCAACGACAAAGTAGGTTCCAGAACTGCTCTCCTGGGTGGACCATTTTAAACAAATTATATGCCCTTTTCATGTCTTTATGCCATGTTTAAACATCCTATACATTAGAAAAATCTTATCTAATTCATCAATTATAAATTCAAAATGACATTTTGGAAAATCTATGGAATGTGGATAAAACATAGTCTATATTTTCAATTTTGTAGTAAAATGCCTTGGCAAGAAGCAGCTGAAACATTTGATTTTATGTTTTATATATTACATATATGCTTTAAATTCCATTTATTTAATGTTTGAACTAGATGTAATTGTTACAAGTTGCTCATACAGTTAACAATGGATTTATGATGAACTTTCCCCATTTCTTCCTATGTAGTGAATGAGTATCTTTCATTTAGTAAATGCCTTGATATTAGCTCAACATTCACAGTGTTTTGGTTTCTAAATGCCTTGATATTAATTCAACATCCACAGTGGACATGGCAGAATTCTAGGTTATATTAAGGCTTATATGTGTAGGGAAGAAATAATATTTGTTCTCAAAGAGCTTGCATTTGATGGTACTCTTGAGGGATTAACAAGGTACATGCATTGGAATTTTCCAATACTTTTTTTTTCTTTCTTTTTTTTTTTTGATTCAGGGTCTCACGGTTGCCCAGGCTAGAGTGCAGTGATGTGATCATAGCTCACTGTAGCCTTGAACTCTTGGGATCAAGCAATCCTCCCACTTCAGCCTCCTGAGTAGCTAAAACTGTAGGTGCACACTACCCTACCCAGCTAATTTTAAAATTTTCAGTAGAGACGATCTCTTGCTATGTTGCCCAGGCTGATCTCAAACACTGGGGCTCAACTGATCTTCCCGCCTCAGCCTTCCAAAGTGTTGGAATTACAGGCACAAGTCACTGCACTCAGCCCCAATACCTTTGCTTCTTAACAGTTTTAAGTATTTTTTAATAGTTTTCTCTAAAGCCAGACAACATAGGCCACCACCTTCCTTTATCCCAGTAAGCTGCATCTCAAACTGCATCTGTGAGGAGATGCAGTTATACCCTCTGTGGTCATTTACAGGCTCAAACTTTGATTAATCTAATTTCCAAATATGGAATAAGACCTTGGGTAGTTCCCTCTCCTCCTCCTTCTCCTCATTTTTCAAACAAGATTGTTAATTATCTTTGATGAAACATGGCTGAATTAACAGCATATCCCATCTCTGTCCCCACTGCCACCTGGCTGTTGTGAGTCTTTGATAAAGTACACAGTAGAAGCGGTTTCTGGAAAGGTTTTGTTGGCAATGACTTATAAAGTATAGGTCATCTATTGAGCCATCATGCTTATTTCGGGTGGATTATTACAGAGAAAAATATTTCAGGCAAGATAGAAGCATGGTAGTAAAAATGGTTCTGGTTCAAGAGATACAATTTGAGATGAATTTTCAAATCATCAGTATCTTCATGAACCTACATTTTAGAAAAGCTCAGTTTTGAATTTCCATCTTTGCCTCACACTTCCAGGAAGGGTCTTTGGCTGGGGAGAAGTAGACCCTAGATTAGGGTCGATTTAATCACCAAAATGTTTTAGGTACAAAAGCACAGAGCTAGAATTAATATCTTGGAAATTATAGCAGAATTTCAAGCTGTTTCTGTTTTGACTAAATTCAAAAAATGTCCCAATTATTTTTATTTATTTATTTATTTATTTATTTATTTATTTATTTATTTATTTTTGAGACAGAGCTTCACTCTTCTCGCCCAGGCTGGAGTGCAGTGGCATGATCTCAGCTCACTGCAACCTCCCCACCTCCCAGGTTCAAGCAATTCTCCTGCCTCAGCCTCCCAAGTAGCTGGGATTACAGGCACATGCCACCACACCTGGCTAATTTTTGTGTTTTTAGTGGAGACTGGGTTTCACAATGTTAGCCAAGCTGGTCTTGACTCCTGACCTCAGGTGATCTGCCCACCTTGGCCTCCCAAAGTGCTGGGATTACAAAATTGTCCCAAATTTTTAAAACAATTGTTCAATCTATTATTTTTCTCACTAGCCTAAGCTTATAAACCTGCTGCTTGCTTGGAGGGTTTAATACCTATCAAATTGAATGTATCTTTTATGAGAGTCAGTGACCCTACTCCCAGTGAGAAAATCAAGAATTCTTTATTCTTGTATATAGATGACAGCATTATCCACCAGAAAACATCATGAATATTTTCACAACTCCAGAGGCAACATTTACATGGAATCCAATGTCTTCAGGAGTTGCAACAGGCTCCTGTATTTTTTTTTAAATCCAAATAATGGACCCTATAACTTGCCATACAGTTAGCTGTGCCTTCTTCTTTTTTTTTTTTCTGAGATGGTAGTCTCACTCTGTCACCAGGCTGGAGTGCAGTGGTGCGATCTTGGCTCACTGCAATCTCCACCTGCTGGGTTCAAGCAATTCCCCTGCCTCAGCCTCCCAAGTAGCTGGGACTATAGGCACGCACCACTATGCCTGGCTAATTTTTTGTATTTTAGTAGAGATGGGGTTTCATCATGTTGGCCAGGATGGTGTCCATCTCCTGACCTCGCAATCCACCCACCTCGGCCTCCCAAAGTGCTGGGATTACAGGTGTGAGCCACCGCACCTGGCCTAGCTGTGCCTTCTAGCAGCACTTCTTTCCTGCCAGGTCTTTCAGGTTGTTCTGGCTACAAAGTCTTATGTGATACTTATTTGCCTTTCATTTACATCTATTTATCACATCCTTTCTTATATATTTTTCCCCCTTTTACTTCTCATAATCCTGCAAGTGATAAAACTATTCACTCCTCTCAGTTTTGAAGAAACATTAGCTCAGAGAGGATAACAGCTCACCCACAGTCACATTGTTGTGATGTCAGAAGGAGGACAAGAAACCAAGTCTCCCCGTAACTGTAGTGAACATACAAATAACTGCAAAGAACAACTCTCTATCTGAAATTCACCCTTTCTATCTGAAATTCATCCTTGTCTATTATGACCAAGGGCAAATTGGTCTAATTAGAAAAAAATGGAAAATGTCAATGGCAGAAACGTCCCATTAGGCATAAAAGTGTCACTGCACTTAATGAAAATTTGATAAAATACATGATGCAATCAATAATGAATTAGTTATCAATAATCAATAATTAACACTTAATAAATCAATAAACAATAACAGCAAACACACCAACAGAAAATTAGGCAAAAGATACTAAACAGGTAATTCAAGAGGATTAAAATTAAGTGGTCCAAAAAATTTTGGAAAAATGTACAATCTATAATAATTTTTAGGCCGGGCACGGTGGCTCATACCTGTAATCCCAGCATTTTGGGTGGCCTAGGCTGGCAGATCATTTGAGGTCAAGAGTTCGAGACCAGCCTGGCCAACATGGTAAAACTCATACTCTATTAAATAATAAACACAAAAATTAGCCAGGCATGGTGGCAGGTGCCAGTCATCCCAGCTACTTGAAAGGCTGAGGCAGGAGAATCATTTAAACCTGGGGGGCAGAGGTTGCAGTGAGCCAAGACTGTGCCACTGCACTCCAGGCTAGGTGACAAGAGTGAGACTCCGTTTCAAAATATATATATATACACATATATATATATTTTTTTTCTATTATGCTATTATGCTGCCTTTGTTGTAAAAGATATCACAGTACTGGTTCTATGTTTTCAAGGCAGACAATATGTGTTTGAAAAGACTTGGCTGGGTGCAGTGGCTCATGCCTGTAATCCTAGCACTTTGGGAGGCTGAGGCGGGCGGATCACGAGGTCAGGAGATGGAGACTATCCTGACTAACACAGTGAAACTCCGTCTCTACTAAAAAAAATACAAAAAAATTGACCGGGTGTAGTGGTGGGCGCCTGTGGTTCCAGCAACTCAGGAAGCTGAGGCAGGAGAATGGCGTGAACCTGGGAGGCGCCACTGCACTCCAGCCTGGGCGACAGAGCGAGACTCCGTCTCAAATAAAAAAAAAGAAAGAAAGAAAAGAAAAGACTAAGTTTGCAACTAAGTTTGCAAGCTCATAGATATGGACAAACAGTGCAAATCAACATTTCAAAAAAAGTTTAATGAGATTCTCATCCTGATATAAAAGTTTCAATTTCAATTTCAGTGGCCTATGTGAACTTTCCATGTTCACACATAAATCAATTTGGTGGGAAACCCAGCTAAACCTGCTTTTGTGACAATACTTGGCTCTTTTTAGTATGATTATGGATGAACATATGAACCATAATATCTCCTAGATACCAAATACCAGAGAGTCCTACAGAAAGTCTTTCCAAGAGCTACAAATATGAAATGCCAAAACTCAAACCACATCTAATTACAGCTTTCCACCTTCTCTTAATCTCCATACATGTATATATTTTTCCATCATTTTAGCCAGTAAATTTTGAAGGAAAATAAAGGTTCATATGAATCAATTTTCAAGAGTATTTATTTTATTTCTTTGTTAGAAATTTAAAATTTCTGGCAAGAGTTTGAATGCCACCATTTCCCTCCTGAATTGCAAAAACAAAAGAAAAATCCCGTCTTCCTCCAGGGCAGTTAAGTCCTGTTATTGGGCAATTTTACTGATCTTGATTTATACTCTAAGAGTAGAGGAGGGAAAATGATGAATAGAGCATATTAACAATGACGTAAAGGTACAGAGAAAAAGGAGGACATTTTAGCAAAGTGTCTTGCGCAGAGGTAGTGCTAAGATAAATTTTCTTCAGATTTCTGCCAGAAACTTGGAAACCTTAAAGTAGAGAAGTAACTTCCTTTCTTACCACTATGTTTCACAAGTTGTCCAACCCAGATCAGTAGATACAAAGAGTTGTTAGTCAAGTAGTTGTAATTTTCTGGAAATAAAAAATCTTTAGCTAAAGTGCATCCCTTTGGTCTGCTATTGTTGAGTTCTTTTTTCAATTGTGAATCAAGGCACAGGTAAGAAATGCCTTAAAATGAAGCCGAGTCCACAAACTATGACTTATCCACAGAGAATGGTCCCCACAAGTTCTGTTACCTAATTGAAAACTACTTATGATGGCTAACTGCTAAGTAATATTTCTGAACATTTTAGAAAGTGACATTAAGAAAATGTTTTGGTGGGGCGCGGTGGCTCACACGTGTAATCCCAGCACTTTGAGAGGCTGAGGCGGGTGGATCACCTGAGGTCAGTAGTTTGAGACCAGCCTGACCAGTATGGTGAAATCCCATCTCTATGAAAAACACAAAAATTAGCCAGGCGTGGCGGCAGGTGCCTATAATCCCAGCTATTTGGGAGGCTGAGGCTGGAGGATTGCTTGAACCCGGGAGGTGGAGGTTGCAGTGAGCCAAGATCACACCACTGCACTCCAGCCTAGGTGACAGAGCAAGACTCCATCTCAAAAAAAAAAAAAAGAAAGAAAATGTTTTAAACTTGAGTCAATCCCTAAAACTGCATTCCTAGTCAAGTCGAAGCTTTAAAATAAATACTCATGAAGAAAATTAGGAGAACCATCAGGAAAGAAAGTAGACAAAATACCAGCATCTGGTCCTATGTGATAACTGTAAACTTGGGAGAACGTGTCACAAAGAAGGATGATCTATAACACATCCTCTGGAACTTGTATTTTGTCCCTCTTTCTTGTACATCTGAGTTTCAGACTCTCATGACAAGCAAAGGCTTCACTCTCCATTTCCATCGTAATCTGAAACTGGTTTCCTGTTGGCATCACTAAAGACCCATTATCAAATATTTCAACATTTACCTTTATTCATGATTCATAAATATACACACTGAAGAAGAAAGATCAGCCTCCAACGCTTCCAAGATAAAGATGTCAAAGAGCTTTCATTGATAAAATTTGCAATTCAAATATAGAAACAATATTCATTTACTGATGACATTTAGAGACGTCTCCCATGAAGGTAAGGTTGTACTTTAAGTATTTTTCTCTCTCAGGAATGCATAACTTCTGGCATTATGAACGTTTAGAAGTGATTTGCTTCTCCATTCATAAAGTTCACTTAACTGACGTATGACATCTGTTTCCAAGAGGGGTCCTAAAAGTCATTGTGCACATGGAGGCAGGTATATATTTGCATTTGATAAGCAGAACCATGTTTGTTTCTAAGAAATGTGATAAAGAAGAAAACTCAAAAACTTCTCCTGAGGGCATTCTAAATATGCTTAATTTCTGGAGGAACACACATTCTGTGGGAGTCGCTAACTCCAGCCCATTTGTAAATGGCTTAGTTTGTCCTTGCAGAAGGCAAGCATTTAAGAACAAAATGGAACTGATGGTGCAAGTCACCATTTGGCTTACAAATGAGCAATTGCCACTCTATCCTAACAAGTAAAGCTGATCAACTGAAAAATCAACAAGTCTTTTTAGATGCATCAGAGAAAGGTACACACTGTCTCAGACATTAGAGAGACAGTAGGTAGACTTAGACAATCACAACTTACCAGAGCAAAAGCCAAGTAGCAGAAACCTCTGCTAGAACCAGTCAGTGGAAGGTTAAGAAAATCTGACTGTAAAGAATGAATTGCTGAAAGCTCAGCCTGGACAACTCTGAGTTTAAAATTCCAGAAGACCCAATCATAGAAGGCCCCTAGATTTTGTGAGTTTTACCTCCAGGAGCTCCATGGGTTCTCACAGTGAAAACTGGAGAAAAATCTTCTTATACTTCTGGTAGGGGGAGAGGGAAAATAATCATTTTGAAATATACCAGAGCATTCTGCTCTTAACAAGATCTTCCCTCAGGAGAAACTGGTTAACCAGAGCCTAACTTGTTGGGGTTTTATCAAAGCCTAATCTACCTGTGGAAGGAAAATACCAAATTTTAGCCATTTCTAGCCATCCTGTCTTACTTGGGGGAAGAGATAATGAGAAACACTAATGAAGTTCATAGTCCAAGGCACAGGCTTACTAAAAGACTGAGATCTACCAAAGGACTATAGAGCCTTCCCCTTCCCATATGTATTCCTTAGTACCACATTACTAATGGCCTATTTAGCACAATTCTGTTCACTCAGTACAACATGTCTACCTTTCAAACTACAGGACATGTTAAAAGGCAAAAAACAGTTTAAAGAAACTGAACAACCATCAGAATCAAAATCAGACGTAATAGAAATGTTGAAATGATTGGACCAGGCGTTTTAAAATACTATTATTAGTATGTTAAGGAATTTAATAAAAAACGAGACAGTATTCAAAACAGAAGGAAAATGTAAGCAGAAAAATGGAAATTATTAGAAAAATAAAAAATAAATGCTAGAGATTAAAAACACTGTAACAAAAATGAAGAATGTCTTTGACGAGCTAATTAGTAGATTAGACATGGTTAAAGAGAGAATCTTTGATCTTGAGGATTTTACAAAACAAACTTGAAAAACAGAAAGCCAAAGAGAAAAAAAGGACTGAAAAAAGAAAACTCTGAACAGAATATCCAAGAACTTTGGGACAACTGCAAAAGGCATAACATATTAGAAAGAGGAGAAAGAGGCAAAAACACCAGAAGGAATATTTGAAACAATACCGAGAATTTCTCCAAATTAATGTCAAATGCCAAATTATAAATATAGGAAGCTCAAAGAACATCAAGCAGGAGATATGCTTTAAAAAAAACCCTATATCTATGCATATCATCTTTAAACTTCAGAAAACCTTGAAAGAAACCAGATGAAAAATATATCTCACCTTTAAAGAAGCAAAGATGAGAAGCATCTGACTTCTCGGAAACTGTGCAAGCAAGAACTTAAATATTTAACTAAATATTCAAGTGAACTAAAATATTTAAACTAAACTAAATATTTAAAGTGTTAAGAGAAAAAACCACCCACCTAAAAATCCTGCACCCTACTAAATTATATTTCAAAAGTGAAGGAGAAATAAAGACTCTCTCAGAAAACAAAAATAGAGGGAATTTGTTTGTTACCAGTAGCTATGCTTTATGAGAAATGTTAAAAATTCTTCAGAGAGAAGGGAAATGATACTGGTCAAAAACTTAGATCTACATAAAAAAGAATAGCACTTGAGAACGAATAAGGGAAAGTAAATAAAAACCTTTATTTTTCTTATTCTTAGTTGATCTAACAGATTACAGTTGTTAATAATTACAATATTGGATTCAATTATGTATGCTCATGTATAAGTGAAATGAATGAATATGTGATCCAAGAGACAGGAGGGAAGAATTAGAGATATTTTATACAAGGTACTTGCACTGCTTGTGAAGTAGCATATTATTTGAAAATAGACTTGGATTAGTTGTAAATGTATAGTGCAACTCTAGCACAACCACTAAAATAAATTTTAAAAGAAGCATGATTTATATGCTAAAAATAAGAGAAAATAGAACCATGTAAAATGCTTCATTAGAAACCAAAAGGCAAAAAAAAGTGGGAAAGACAAAGACAGCAACAGACAACAAAGGTAATGAATAATAAACAGTAACAAATATGGTAGATATTGATTCAACTAAGCAGTCACTATAACAATTATCTAAATATACCAATTAAAAGACAGAGATTATAAGAGTGCATCAAGAAACGAGACCCAACTACATGCCATCTATAAGAAACATGCTTTAAATAAAAAGAAAATATAGATTGTAAGTAAAGGGTTGGAGAAAGGTATATAAGTGGTTGTAGCGATCTTAAATTTTGGACTGAGCAGAGTTCAGAGCAAGGATAGTTATGAAGGATACATGGTGTATTACATAATGAAAAAACGATTTAATACTCCAGGAAAACATAAAATCCTTAATGTGTATGTATGTAACAAGACAGTATTAAAATATGTGAGACAAAAATGGATAGAACTACAAGGAAAAATAGATTTATTCACAGCTAGATTTGAAGACTTTAGCATTCGTCCATCAGAAATGAACAGAGGGATTTTGGGTCAAGATGGCTCACTAGAAGTAGCTAGTTTGTGGTTCTCTGACAGAGAAGACATAGAGTGGCAAGTAAAGACTAGCTCCTCAACTAGATCATCCAGGAGAACATGTTTAGAATCATCAAGTAAGTAATGAGAGCCATTTAGAGTGGAGAAGAGTGAGAAAGGATAGCTGCCCACTAGGGATGAAGTGGAGCCAAGGCAGGGTCCCTACCAAGGGGAACATTAAGTGAGCAAGAGTGCCTGGGGACCCACACTTCTTCCATGGACCTTTGCAATCCTGGGCACAGGAGATCCCCCTGGCCTCCCCTCAGGTCCTCCAGACTGACATGGCGAGCTACATGGAGTCTGGGCAGAGCCGCTGTTCAGGCCCATGAGGAACCTCAAGGGCTTTAGATTCCTGAACACCATGGCACCAGCTGTCTTAGCTGCACCAAGAAGGGAAGCCAGGCTCTCTTGCAACCACAGTGCTGAGGAGCAGACAGACTACAGGCCTCACTTCCATCAACACCTCGCTGGGCAAAGCCAACTGACCTGGGACCCAGACACAGCCACCCCACCTCCACCTGGGCACTAGGGCCAGTAGCCACTCTGCATTTCTCTGGGATGCTGATCCCAGAGGTAACCAACAGGCCTGTCCTTTTTGACACTGCTGCAGCCCCCACCGCTACTGCCCTCAGGCTGCAGTTAGAGCAAAGAGACTAAGACTTGTAGGCCTCCAGTAAACCACAGTTGCCTTATGGAAAAGTGGTCAGACTGTTTTCCACACGGGTCCCTGTCTCTGCTACTCCTCACTGAGCAGCACCTCCTGACCTGGGTCTACAGCATAGCCTCCCTGCCCCAACCTGAGTACTTCAGTTGGTGGTGGCTCTGCATTTCTCTGGGGAGGAAATCCCAGAGACAACCCAGACTCTCAGCCATTGCTGCTACAGAGGAACTACCCTTGCTGCCCTTGGGCTGGAAGGAGAATAAAGACCCTGATCACTTTGCTCCTTTACCAGGCAGGGCCCCCAGATTGGGCTTGCAGTACGGCCACCCCACCCCAGTGAACATTCCCATTGGAAGTGGCTTTGTGTCTGTCCATCGTGGAGTTCCCAGAGGTAACTGACAGCCCCTCTGCCACTGCTGCAGCAGCAGAACCTTCCCTTACTAGTGCTACCTGGTCCCCTACCACCAGTCTGTGGAAGAACAAAATGACTGAGTGCTTTACTCGCTCCTCCAGCATAACCCAGCTGCCCTAGGAAGGAGAGGCCAGACTGTCTTCCCCATGAACCCTCTGACATCCCTGCTCTTTACCAGGCAGCTTGGGCTTGCAATTCAACCACTCCACACTGGGCTGATCATTCTAATTGACAGCAGTTCTATGCTTCTCTTGGGTGGAGCCCCAAAAGACAAGTGAAAGGGCCTCCGTCATTGCCACTGTCAAGGTCCCCATCCCTGCTGCCCCCCAGCTGGGGAAGGAACAAAAAGCCTGAGCTTGCCCCAGGGCTGTGATGCACAGCCCCAGAGGGCCAAGCTGAGATCTGTGACAAGCACCCATGTAGGAGAGGAGCCTACATGCTCAGCACTGAGAAGGGGCATGGATGCAAACACAAGGAAATACAGAGGAACCAAGTGGCTAAGAGCCTGTCTACTGGTCATTACTCTTAAGCACCATATACTGGATTAGAGCCCAGATTTCAACACCAAAAATACTATGCTAATATAGACCTCTGTGAAACCAAGGACTAGAATTCAGCCACAAAAAAGGACCCTGCACAAAGCCTTGGCCCTCTGGAAACATCCAGAAATGAAGCTAACTGACCAGGCTCAAATTACACCACAGTTAAAGAAACATCAGCCCACACGGATGCAAACGAACCAGAACAAGAACCCTGGCAACTCTAAAATCAGGAGTGTCTCCTTACGTCCAAACTGCCATACTAGCTCCCCAGTAATGGCTGTTAACCAGAATGAAATGGCTGAAATGAAAGACCTAGAATTGAGAATCTGGATAGCAACAAAGATCATCGAGATTCAAGAGGAAGTTAAAACCCATTCCAAGAAATCTAAAGAATCCAGTAAAATGATTCAAGAGAATGAAAGATAAAATACCCATTTTAAGAAAGAATCAAAGTGAGCTGATAGAACTGAAAAACTCACTGTATAAATTTTGTAACACATTTGGAAGTATTAACAGCAGAATAGACCAAGATGAGGAAAGAATATCAGAGCTTGAAGAGTTGTTCTTCGAATTAACTCAGTCAGACAAAAATAAAGAAAAAAGAACTAAAAAAAATAAACAAAATCTCTGAGAAAAATGGGATTATGTAAAGAGATAAAATCTATGACTCATTGGCATTCCTGAAAGACAGGGAGAAGAAGCAAGCAAATTGGAAAGCATATTTGAGGATACTGTGCATGAAAATTTCTTCAACCTTACTACAGGGGTTGACATTCAAATTCAGAAAATTCAGAGAAGAAAACCCTTGCAAGACACTATATAAGACAACCATCCCCAAGACACATAGTCATCAGATTCTTCAAGGTCAATGCAAAAGAAAATATATTAAAGGCAGCTAGAGAGAAGGGGCAGGTCACCTACGAAGGGAAACTCATCAGACTAACAGTAGATTTTTCAGCAGAAACACTACAAGCCAGAAGATGTTGGGGGCCTAATAAAGAATCCTTAAAGAAAAGAAATTTCAACCAAGAATTTCATATCCAGCAAAACTAAGCTTCATAAGTGAAGGAGAAATAAAATCCTTTACAGACAAGCAAATGCTAATGGAATTTGTAACTACCAGACCTGACTTACAAGAGGTCCTTAAGGAAGGGCTAAGCAGAAATGAAAGACCATTACCAGACACCACACAAACACACTCAAGTACATAGACTACTGACTCTATAAATCAAATACACAATGATGTCTACATAACAACCAGCTAACAACACGATGACAGGATCAAATCCATACATATCAATATTAACCTTGAACATAAACAGGCTAAATGTCCCACTTAAAAGGCACCGAGTGGTAAGCTGGATAAAGAAGCAAGACCTAAATGTATGCTTTCTTCGAAGAGACCCATCTCACATGCAAGAACACCCACAGACTCAAAGTAAAGGGATGGAGAAATATCTATTAAGAAACAGAAATCAGAAAAGAGCAGGGGCTGTTATTCTTATCTTGGACAAAACAGACTTTAAGCCAACAATGATCAAAAATGACAAAAAAAAAAAAAGGGCATTACATAATGATAAAAGGTTTGATTCAACAAGATGTAATTATCCAACCAATGGAACAGGTTAGAAAACACAGAAATAAAGCTGTACACTTACAATGATCTGATCTTTGACAAAGCAGACAATAACAAGCAGGAAAGGACTCTATTCAATAAATGGTGCTGGGATGACTGGCTAACCATGTGCAGAAGATTGAAACTGGACCCCTTTCTTTCACCATATACAAAAATCAACTTGAGATGGATTAAAGACTTAAATGTAAAACCTAACACTACAAAAATTCTAGAAGAAAACCTAGCAAATACCATCCTGCATATCAGTCTTGGCAAAGATTTCATGACAGAGACTCCGAAAGCAATTGCGAAAAAATTCAAAAGTTGACAAGTGGGACCTCATTAAACTAAAGATCTTCTGCACAGCAAAATAAACTCTCAACTGAGTAAACAGACAGCCTATAGGATGGGAAAAGTATTTGCAAACTATCAATCTAAGAAAGGTCTAATATCTAAAATCTATAAGAAACTTAAATAAATTAACAAGCAAGAAACAAATAGCCCCATTAAAAAATGAGCAAAGGACAGGAACAGACATATCTCAAAAGATGACGTACACATGGCCAACAAGCATATGAAAAAATGCTCTATATCACTAATCATTAGGGAAATGCAAATCAAAACCACAATGATACACCATCTCATACCCATTAGAATGGCAATTATTAAAAAGTTAAAAAACAGCAGATACTGGTGAGGTTGCAGAGAAAGAGAATGCTAATATACTGCTGGTGAAAATGTAAATTCGTTCAGCCACTGTGGAAAATAGTCTAGAGATTTCTTAAAGAAGTTAAAATAAAACTACCATTCAACCCAGCAATCCCATTACTGGCTATATATCCAATAGAATATAAATCATTCTACCATAAAGACACATGCACCCGTATGTTCATCACAGCACTATACACAGTATCAAAGACATAGAATCAACCTAAATGCCTGACAATGGTGGAGTGGATAAAGAAAATATGGTACAAATACACCATGAAATACTATACAGCCATAAAAAAGAAAGACTGCATCTTTTGTGGCAACATGGATGAAGCTAGTGGCCATTATCCTAAGTGAATTACAACAGGAACAGAAAACCAAATACCACATGTTCTCACTCATAAGTGGGAAATAAATACTGACACAAAGGAGGGTATAATAGATATTAGGGCTTACTTAAGGTGAAGGGTGAGGATTGTAAAACTACCTATTGGGTATTACGTTGATTGCCAAGGTGACAAAATTATCTGTATACCAAATCCCCACAATATGCACCTTACCCATGTAACATACTTGCACCTGTATCCCTTGAACCTAAAAAAAATTGGAAGATAAATAAATGAACAGATCTAGCAGGCAGAAAATCTGTAGACATAGTTGAATTCAGCAGGACATCAATCAATTGGACATAATTGACATCTATAGACTACTTTATCCAATAAGAGCAGATTGCAAATTCTTCCCCAGCTCATGTGGAACATTACCAAGATAGACCACATTCTGGGCTATAAGACTGACCTTAACAAATTTAAAATAATAGAAGTCATACAATTTCTATTCTTAGGTCATATGGATTAAACTAGAAATCAATAACAGAAAGATAGCTGGAAAATACCAAAAGAACTGGAGATTAAATAACATACCTCTAAATAACACATGAATTAAGAAAGAAATCTCAAGAGAAAATAAAACAGTTTTGAATGAATGAAAATAAAAATAAAATTTATTAAAATTTGTGAGACAAGAGTGAAAGTGGTGCTCAAAGGGAAATTCAGAGCATTGGATTTCAGAAAAGAATCAGAAATTATATATATCAGAAAGCAATAAAGATCTAAACTCAATATTCAAAGCTTCCTTCTTAGGAAACTGGACAAAGAAGAGCAAACTAAATCCAAAAGTAAGCAGAAGAAAATAATGAAAGAGCAGAAATCAATGAAATCAAAATCAGGTAATCAATATAGAAATTCAACAAAGCCAAATCTGGTTCATTGAAAAGATTAATAAAATAGATGAGCCTCTAGCTAAGCTAACAAAAAAAAAAAAAAAAAGGAGAGAAGATACAAAGTACTGATACTGGAAATCAAAGAGAGGATGTCACTACAGATTCTGTGAACATTCAAGGATCATAAAGAAATATCAGGAGCAAATCTATGTCCCCAAATTTGATAACATAGATGAAATGGACCAATTCCCTGAAAAACACAGTCAGCTAAAACCCACACAAGAAGGAATAGACAATCTGAATAGGCCTTTATCTATTAAAGAATTTGAATTAATAATCAATAACCTCCCCAAACAGAAATCACCAGGCCCAGATGGGCTCACCAATGAACGAAACACTTTAGGAAAAAATTTTACCAATTCTCTAAAATCTCTTTCAGAAAGCAGAAGTAGAAGGAATATTTCCTAACTCATTTTGTGAGACTAGCATTATGCTAAGAACAAAACCAGGCAAAGACATTACAAACAAAGAACACCAACAGATCAACCACAGAGCAATGCTTCTCAAAAATATAGACGCAAAAATGCTGAGCAAAGCATTAGCAAATCAAAACCAACAATGTACAAAAGGAATTATAACTACAATCAAGGGGGATTTATTCCAGGTAAGCAAGGCTGATTCAACATTTGGAAATCAGTTAACATAATCTATCACATCAACAACTAAAGAAAAAAAATTACATGATCATATCAATAGGTGTAGGAAAAGAATTTGACAAAATCCAACATTCAGTCATGATAAAAACTCTCAGTAAACTAGGAATGAAGGTAATTTCCTCAACTTGATAAAGAACATTTACAAAAACCTATAGCTAACATATACCTAATGGTGAGAAACCAGAAGCTTTCCCAGTAAAATCAGAAGAAAGGCAAGGATGAGCCCTCTTACCGCTGCTTCTCAATATCATACTGGAAGTTCTGGCGAATGCAATAAGATAAGAAATGGAAATAAAAGACATGCAGATTAAAAACAAAGAAATAAGACTGCCTTTGTTCACAGATGACATGATAACTATAAAGAAAATCTAAAAGATTCAACAAAAAAGCTCCTAAAACTGATAGTCAAGTATAGCAAGATTGTGGAATACATGGTTAATATTCAACAGTCAACTGCCTTTCTCTACATTGTCAGTGAACAGGTGAAATTTAAAGTTAAAAACCCATTACCATTTACATTTGCACTTCCAAAAATGAAACACCCAGTTATCAATCTAACAAAATGCCCAAGATGTATATTAGGAAAACTACCAAACTCTGACAAAGGATATCAAAAAACTAAATAAATGGAGAGGTATTCCATGTTCAAGGATAGGAAGACTGTATATCCTCAAGATGTCAGTTATTTCCAATTTGATGTATAGATTCAATTCAATCCAAATCAAAGTCCCAGCAAGTTATTTAATGGGTATCAACAAACGAATTTTAAAGTTTACATGGAGTGGAAGAAATCCATAGTAGCCAACTCAATATTAAAGACTGACACTGAAAAATATTGGAGAGCTGACACCACCTGACTTCAAGACTTACTAAAATGTTACAGGAATCAAGACACTGCTGTGTTGCTAAAAAAATAGACAAATAGATCAATGGCATATAACAGAGAGTCCAGAAATAGGCCTATATAAATACAGTGAGCTGATCTTTGATAAAGGAGTAAACACAATAAAATGGAGCAATGGCCTCTTTTCAAAAAATGGTGCTGGAACAACCTGAAATCCACTTACAAAAAAGTGAGTCTAGACACAGTCTTATATTCTTCACAAAAAGGTGGATGGATCATGAGGTCAGGAGTTCGAGACCAGCCTGGCTAACACAGTGAAAGCCCGTCTCTACTAAAAATACAAAAATTAGCCGGGCTTGGAGGCATGCACCTGTAATCCCAGCTACTCAGGAGGCTGAGGCAGCAGAATTGCTTGAACCAAGGAGGCAGAGGTTGCAGTGAGCTGAGATTATGCCACTGCACCCCAGCCTGGGTGACAGAGCAAGACTCCGTCTCAAAAAGAAAAAATTAATTCGCAATAAAGCATAGACCTGAATTAAAAATGCAAAACCATAAAAATCCTAGAAGATTATGATAAAGAAATCTAGGTGACCTTAGGTATAGCAATGACTTTTCAGACAAGATGCTAAAGACATGATCTATGAAAGAAAGAATTCATAAGCTAGGCTTCATTAAAATTAAAATGTATTTTTAAAAATATATAAGTAGATAATTTATTTGGGCCAAGCTTCAGGATTGCGATCCAGGAGCATAGATTCAAGTTACCCTAAATACATACTCCCAAAATTAAAACCTCAGTTCGGTGAAAGACAATGTCAAGAGAATAAGAAGATAAGCCACAGAATGGGGAAAAACATTTGCAAAACATTATCTGATAAAGGCATTGTATCCAAAATAGACAATAAACTTTTAAAAGATAATAGGAAAACAGACAATTTCCAATTAAAAATGGGAAGACCTGAGTAGAGACTCCCCAAAGAAGATGTATGATGGCAAGTAGTCATATAAAAAGATGCTTAGCATTTTATATTATTAGGGAATTGCAAATTACAACAACAATGAAATACCTCTATACACCTATTAGAATGGCCAAAACCCACAACACTGACAGCAACAAGTACTGGTAAGGATGTAGAGCAACTGGAACTCTCATTCATTGCTGATGGAAATGCCAAACGGTACAGCTACTTTGGAAGACAGTTTGGCAGCTTCTTACTTAACATACCCTTATCATATGATCCAGCAATCATATTTCTTGGCATTTCCTCAACAGATTTGAAAATGTTTGTTCACACGAAAACCTGCTCACGTGTATTTATAGCAGCTTAATCCATAATTACCAAAATTTGGAAGGAACCAAATTTGGATGTCCTGCAGTAGGTAAATGGATAAATGGTGATGCATCCAGACAGTGAAATATTATTCCGCACTAAAAAGAAATGAACTATCAAACTGTAAAAAGACAGAGGAAACTCAGATTTGTATTATGAAATGAAAGAAGCTAATTTGAAAAGGCAGCATACTGTATCATTACAGCTATATGACATTCTGAAAAAGGCAAAACCATGAAGACAGTAAAAAGAGTAGTAGTTGACAGGGATTTGGGCGAAGGAGGAATAAACATGCAGAAGACAGGGGACATTTAGGCAGTGCAACTATTCCGTATGATACAATGGTGGGTATGTGTCATCGTCCATTTGTCAAAACCCATAGAATGTATAAAACCAAGAGTGAAATCTAACATTAACTATGGACTTTGAGTGATAATGTGTTAAGGTATGTTCGTGAATTGTAACAGATGTATCATTGTGTTGCAGGATGTCTATCGTGGGGTGGTTGTGCGTGTGTAGAGACAAAGGACTTAAAAATAAAGTTTAAAAAAAAATCAATTTTTCAGTCACACTAGCCTCATTCAAGGCACAATAGCCACATGTAACTACTGGGCACCATTTGGATAGTGTAGGTAAAAAAAAAAAAAGTTGATTATTTATCTTTAGAAGCACTCTTAACTAGAGTTACACATCCACTTTGAGAAGAATCATCATGATTATGATTCATTCTGTACTTTTTATGTCTCACCCATATAGTTCTGTTACTCTAAAAATTTGTTAAAAATAAAAAATAAGGAAAAACTGAAGCATATTTCAAGTTACTGGAGTGTTTGATGTCTAGGGCCCAACTAGACTGTGCTTTTTCACAGTCTTTTGTTGATATTCAGGACAAGATGTAGTCCAAGCACTTTCCACAATATTATACCACCAATACACCTAGATTTTTTTCCCAAATGTGATCACTATTATGAAGAGTCACTGGAACATCTCCCTAATATCAAACACAGAGAAAAAAATGAAAAAAGTATTTTGAGTATTCACTTATTCACATATTGAGAACAATGTTAATAAGGCATTCAGCTAATTTTTATCTCAATTTTTAGAGTCTTTTGATGATTATTGATAACATGTCAACTATAAATGGTTACAAAGAGACATGTAATAGTCTTTCCATTAAACAGATATATAGGTAGGTAGATTTAATACAGTTCTTAGTGGCACCCAAAAGTTTATACAGTTTTTGCCCAACCTAATAATCTGTATAATCCTTTATCCATGCAATATCTCCAAGAAAATTTACTGAAAAATTCATCTATGAGATCACAACTTGCTGAAAAATTGGTAAGTTAGGAAGACTGTTTGGCCTTTATAAATCCAAAAAGTACATGAACTGGCTGAGTTCATCTTTCTTCTCCCATACATCCTCTAGCCATCTTGCTAGTTGTAGTGCTTCACCATTAAGTCAATCACACTACTTTTTTACTTTTCTTCCAGATAGTTAGAAACATGAAACCACACACAGGTTGTCTCTTCACAGCTGTGATCATCATGACACTGAAACTATAGATGCATTAGATTTGTAAATCCATATTAGTCCTAACAAGCAAGCCAGTTTGTACCTGGCATTCACTATCACAAACTTTAAGGAAATACCAGAAAAGTTGCTCTACTGGCCAACAAAAACATTCATGTAAGGATTGATTTTGTCACACAGCACAAGGACTTAAAAACACATGATCATTTCTAACATTGAAAGACAATAGAGATTTCCTTTATTTATTGTCATAAATGCATATTTCTCTATTCATACAACTTAAAATTGGAGAAGGGAAAACAGACCCTGAATGAGATAAATTTTGATTTCTGTTTCCAGTGGGTTTCAAAAACAAAACAAGAGAAAAGGGCTTATGTGATTGTTGGGGAATCCTTTTGACTTGTAAATGTGTCTTTAATGTACACATTTTTATGCATTATTGCATTATATTTTAAAAAATACTGCTTGTAGAACACATCTTCCTGTTAAATAATAATTTGTTAAGCAGTAGGTATATATTTTTTCACTCCCAAGATGTTAAAACAAAATCCAAATATATAAATTTAGCAAAGTTGAAAGACAAACACACAAAATTAGTTGCATTTATAAACACAAACAACGAACAATCCAAAAAAGAAATGAAAACAAATTTACTTACAATATCATCAAAAAGAAAAAAATACCTAGAAATAAAATTAACCAAGAAAGTGAAAGACTTGTACACTGAAAACTATAAAACATTGCTGAAAGAAATTAAAAACAAATAAATGGAAAGACATCTCATGTTCATGGATTGGAAAATTTAGTATTATTAAGACTACTTAAAGTATAGACTAAAGGTAATCTCTAGCAAAATCCAATCACTTTTTAAAAAAAAAATAGAAAAATTAACCCTAAAATTCATATGAAATCTCAAAGGATCCTCAAACAGCCAAAACAATCTTGAAAACTAGTAAATCTGGAGATCTTACATTTCCTGATTTCAAAACTTAGTACAAAACTAGAATAATCAAATGAGTGTGGTACTGGCTACAGACAGACATATAGACCAAGAGAATAGAATAGAGAGCCCAGAAACAAAGTCCTGCACACGTGATCAATTGATTTTCAACAAGGGTGCCAAAACCATTCAATGGACAAAGGACAGTCCTTTCAACAGATGGTGCTGGGGAAACTGGATATACACATTCAAAAGAACATGGTGGCTCATACTACAGTCTCAACACTTTGGGAGGCCAAGTCAAGAGGATCACTTGAAGCCAAGAGTTCAAGACAAGCCTGGGCAACATAGTGACACCCCAAATCTACAAAAAAAATTTTTTTTTTAATTAGCTGGGCATGGTGGCATGTGCATATAGTTCCAGTTACTTGGGAGGTTGAGGTAGGAGAATCACTTGATCCTAGGAGATCAAGGCTACAGTGAGCTATGATCATGCCACTGCGCTGCAGCCTGGGCAACAGAGCAAGACTCTGTCTCTAATAATAATAATAATAATAACAACAATAATAAAGTTGGATGTTTACCTAACACCATATACAAAAATTAACTTAAATTGGATCAGACCCAAACATGATAGCTAAAACGCTAAAATTCTTAGATTGCTTTAACTGTTTAGGTTTTTAGCTTATTGTGATATATTTTGCTTATTGTAATGTGCTGATTAACTACTTATCTTTTTAACTTATTGTAATATCATTGTTTAGCTTTTTAGCTTATTATAATATAAAGATTATAGTATTACAATATTTTTTAAAAAGCACCATTTAGGGTAGATCTAAGAACCTATGTGACAATAAGAGATGTCACTTGCTGCCTGGTAAATATTCATTGTCATTACTTTCCACTATAAAACATGAAATTCTGAGTTTTGTTTAGATCTCAAAGTCCCTGAGCGTAAACTCAGTTCTCATGTCCTCACGCTTCATTAAGAACTAAAAACTAATCAATTTTTTGCGGGATTGAAGTCCCTTTTCTTGATTGAAGCTACTTAGGAGGCTGGAGTGCAGTGGTGTGATCTTGGCTCACTGCAACCTCCGCCTCCTGGGTTCAAGCGATTCTCCTGCCTCAGCCTCCTGAGAAGCTGGACTACAGGTGTGTGCCACCACGCCCAGCTATTTTGTGTTTTTAGTAGAGAAGCAGTTTCATTATGTTGGCCAGGATGGTCTCGATCTCTTCACCTTGTGATCCACCTGTCTCCACCTCTCAAAGTGCTGGGATTACAGGTGTGAGCCACCGCGCCCAGCCGCCCTTTCAATAGACTGCAGGGTTTTCTACTTCTAATTTATTTGTGATAGTTTGCTGTAAACAAGACGGAGGGAAGTCTGGAGTGTCTGTCTTTTCATGAACCTGGCTGACCCTCTAATTGGACCTTGGTGGAGACGGTTACATATGCACAGAGATGAGCTTTTATCAGCCACAGAGTCTTAAAAAGACCCTCCAGGATTTCTCTTTCTACAACATTCTGGAGAATAAACATCTTCTCTGGAATGTTTGCTTACAAATACTATATCAATTCTTGCTTTTAACAATCTTCTGAGAGTTGAATCCAAATAAAAGTTTGGTTACGGCTATCTTGTGCTTTTCCTTTTTTTCATGGAATTCATTTTTTTGGTTGTCCCTTTTGACATCAATCAAAAGAGGGATGTTACACTATGTTCTATTTTAGAATCATATTTGATTAGTAATAGTAGAATCCTCAACACTCTGTTGACTCAAGAATTTCCTGAAATTGGGAGGTTCGTTCCCGCTGTTTTGAATTTAGGTCTTTTTCAACTAGTATTTATGTTCAATAAACAACTTAACATAGCTGTTTTAACCTTCCTTATTATTCACGAAAGCAAAGACCACAGCTCTCAGCTTATGTGGGACAGCCAACCTGGAGGCTTTTCTCAAGGTTATTTTAAAATCTTCAGCTTTAAAAATTGTATTTGCTGAATAATTCAAATGCAGAATCTTATATGTCTATCACTTCCCAATGGGATCTTCCCAAGGCAATTCATGAAGCAGTTTGCAGCAGAAGATAAATTAAATTTTTTTTGAAAACTGTGAGTTATAAGATAAAGAGCACATCACTGTCACACACAATTAGGAGAGACAAAGATGTTACCTGCTTTAAACTTGTATTTAACAATTCTCTTCTCCTTTTTTTCCTTAGGGGAAGTGATTCAGTTAGACAAATTCTTAGTGGTAAAGCTCAGCAAAGACAGACGTCAGCCAGCTTTAGTTCAGTTGAACAATGTGGGGGTTAGGATGCTGATCCCTGCACAGTTGAAAATTCATGTATAACTTTTGACTCTCCCAAAACTTAACTACTGATAGCTTCCTGTTGACCAGAAGCCTAACCAATAACACAATTAACACATATTTTATATGTTCTGTGTATTATATACAACATTCTTACAATAAAGTAAGCTAAGGAAAATAAAATGTTATTAAGAAAATCATAAGGGGAATGAGTGCAGGGGCTCACGCCTGTAATCCCAGCATTTTGGGAGGCTGAAGCAGGTGGATCACTTGAGGCCAGGAGTTCCAGACCAGCCTGGCCAACATGGCAAAACCCCATCTCTACTAAAAACAGAAAAATCAGTGGGCATGGGGCACATGCTTACAATCCCAGCTATTCCGGAGGCTGAGGCAAGATAATTGTTTGAACCTGGGAGACAGAGGCTGCAGTTAGCCGAGATCGCACCACTCACTCCAGTCTGAGTGACAGAGTGAGACTGTCTCAAAAAAACAAAGGAGGGAAGGAAGGAAGGAAGGAAGGAAGGAAGGAAGGAAGGAAGGAAATACCTGGAGGGGGCACTTTGTATTATTTTGTTTTGGGAAAGAAAAGAAGAAAGAAAAGAGAAACAAAATGAAATGAAAAGGAAAGAAAATCATAAAGAAGTGAAAATACATGTACTATTCATTAAGCAGAAGTGGATAATCATATAGGTCTTCATCCTCATCTTCACATTGAGGGGACTGAGGAGGAGGAGGAGAAAGAGGAAGGGTTAGTCTTGCTGTCTCAGGGGTGGAAGAGGTGGAAGAAAATCTAAGGGTAAGTGAACCCATGCAGTTCAAACCTATGTTGTTCTAGGGCCAACTGCATTTTTAAAATAACTGCTTTGGAAGATCTGTGTGTAAGTGTGTATGATCTGAGAAATTAGAAGAAAAGAGGAATGAGGAGTAGAAAAATACCAACATTTCTGATGGTCAATTTCTTTTAATTACAGAGAGAATTCAGTCTTCACCAAAGTTGGCTTAACTTCTCATTTTCTCAGTAGACAATCTCTAAGTGTGGGGTTTGACTGATTTTTACAGAAAGAGAATAGAAGTCTTTCAAAATTGTTGGTAAGAATGATTCACCCTTCTTGCTTTTGTTAAGAAATAATTTTCAATGTTAAATTACATTAATTTTGCTGCCTGAAATGAGTTTTGAATACTTGCTATTTCTTTCTCAGTCAAAGGATATTTAAAATGATGCCAGTGGAACTCACTGATTTTAACTACAATATTTGTTGAAAACAAATACGTATATCAAGGTTACTTCATATGTCTTTTTCAAACAAACTCTCTTCCTGTGGGTGGATGTTTAACAGAATTACAGTTAGGTATTGCCAAACTTCAAAGAAAGGAAGACTTACTCATCCTTTGGATGGAGAAAGGATTCATTTACCAGACCCACCTTGGTAACTGTAGATCTTTGACTGAATTGCCTTGGAGTCTAGATTTCCTTGATAAAGACTCATTCAAACTCAATAAATTACAAGAAAAAGAAAGAAAAATGGGGAGGAGGGAATAGGATCAATATTCTAAAAGTCTAGGATTCTAGTTTAGTTTAATTTTATACTCATATGAAGAAGAAGAGAGGAGAATCCTGGCTAGAAAGGTAAATGTTTGTCACTCAATTAATTTTTTTTTTTTTTTTTTTTTTACCCAATTCATGTTCTTGAAGCTGCTACATTTACTAACCTACAATAAGTGTAGAGAGGATGAACTATACTGATAATCCTATTTATTGACCGGATTTAATACTCAGGTTTGATTTTTGCATTTTTGGATATGTTTTAAAGGTAGAGGATCTTAAATTCATATTTAAAATACTTTCTATCCTGCCTTTCACATAAGGAAAATTATCTGGAAATTGTAAGTGCTCCAGGCAAAAGTCTGGCTGTGATATGACTTCTGGGAGACACTTCTCACAAGAGGGAAGATAAGTAAATTGCTCTAAGTGACTGCTTTTTATTCTTGAGGTTCCTGGCCCCCCCAACCCCCCACCCGCACAGTTATTAGATAAGTAAAATAAGGTTGAAGAAACATAAGGGATAGTCTTGGAGAGGAAATGAAGTTTTAAAGAGCATCCAAAAAAAGGGAGGGTTGGGGGAAGAGATCTAGAACCCTATATGGTGAGGGAGGTTGATGGGGGAAGTGGGTTTGAAATTGGGTATTTCCCCTATTCCAACTCATTTGCCTTGGATACACCTGGAGGGGCACCTGGGCTTTGTTTTATTTTGTTTTGGCATGAATTGGACAGGTACTTCCTTCCCCATTAGCTCCCTCCCTAAGTTACAGCTCCTCCACCAGCCTGGGTTCTATCAGTGTACTAAATTCCTGGGCAGTTGTCCAGCTCCCCCCATTGCAGGGACATCTCTGGTTACATCTACAGTGACAGTCCCTTGAGGTTTCTATAGTCCTGTTGCTATGGAAACACCATTTTGGCAGGATCTAAAAACCTTAAGAAAAATGCCTAAAGGTTTGAAACTTTGCTTCAGATCCAAAATAAACCTTCCTTTGGCATAACCCATTTATGTTTTTTTTTAATTAACTAATTTATACTTTAAATAACAAATTATATTAGCTAAAAATATAGTCTCTCTTATCCAAACTGCTGGAAAAAAACAATACTTCGAGGGCTTTTTTTTCTAGTTGCGCCATTTTTATAAACTTTAGAGAAGCTGGATTTAAGAAATCCTCTAGATTTCCAATTCTGAGAATTTTCTTAGAAGGAACGTTCAGCTCTCAGACAAAATGAGATGCTCTTACACAGCAGCAAGAAAGTAAAGAGAAAATTAAATGCAAAGTAAGAAGGAAGGAAATAACAGAGATTAGGGCAGAAACAGTACAAAATTATAAAGCAATTGATAGATAGGTGTTGCTAGTTTTTTCTCTTGGGGAATTTATGCTCCCTGTTCCTGTAAACTCAGGTACTGTCAGACCACAGATCCCTGTTCCCGGGGAGCATGCACCAGGGAATACAGGAAAGCGGTGGTCCATAACCTTTTTGGCACCAGGGACCAGTTTCAAGGAAGACAATTTTTCCATGGACCGAGGGTCGGAAGTGAGGGGGATGGTTTCAGGATGATTCAAGCCCATTACATTGGTTGTGTACTTTATTTATATTATTATTACATTGTAATATATAGTGAAATAATTATGCAACTCACCATAATATAGAATCAATGGGGGCCCTGAGCTTGTTTTCCTGCAACTAGTCGGCCCTATCTGGGGTTGATGGGAGACAGTGACCAATCATCAGGCATTAGATTCTCATAAGTAGCGTGCAACCTGGATCTGTCACATGCGCAGTTTACAAGGTTCATGCCCCTGTGAGAACCTAATGCCCCCGCTGATCTGACAGAAGGCAGAGCTCAGGTGAGCAATGCAGAGCGGCTGTAAGTAGGGATGAAGGTTTGTTTGCTCACCTGCTGCTCACCTCCTACTGTGTGGCCTGGTTCCTAACAGGACCAGGGGTTGAGAACTCCAGCAATAAAGTTTCCAGTGAACTTGAAACTATCACTACCACCTGCTCATTTGGGGCTCCCTATATTAATGGATCAACCAACAGTGAAGAAAGTTACTCTAATGGTAAGAGCAATTGTTAGTGATTATGTCAGATGCATGTGAACAAGAGCAATCCATCTTGAATAGGAGCTGGGTAAAATGAGGCTGAGACCTGCTGGGCTGCATTCCCAGACAGTTAAGGCATTCTACATTACAGGATGAGATAGGAGGTCAGCACAAGATACAGGTCATAAAGACCTTGCTGACAAAACAAGTAGCAGTAAGGAAGCCAGCAAAATCCCACCAAAACCGAGATGGCGATGAGAGTGACTTCTGGTCGTCCTCACTTCTACCCTCCCGTCAGTGCCTTGACAGCTTACAAATGCTATGGCAATATCAGGACATTGCCCCAGATGGTCGAAAAAGGGGAGGCATGAATAATCCACCCCTAGTTTGGCATATCATCAAGAAATAACCATGAAAATGGGCAACCAACAGCCCTTGGGGCTGCTCTATGGAGTAGCCGTTCTTTTATCCCTTTACTTTCTTCATAAACTTGCTTTTTCTTTGCACTGTGGACTCTCCCTCAATTCTTTCTTGCACAAGATCCAAGAACCCTCTCTTGGGGTCTGGATTAGGACCCCTTTCCTGTAATAATTACCTTGAGGAGTTAGGGGTGCTGTTGCGTGGTGAGAAGAGAAGGAACACAGCTAGAAATTCAGATTTCTTGGAGCGTCTCTTGGTGCTTCTTGATGCCTGGTAACAATGGTCACCAGGCAACTAGAGGATACACAGCCTAACAAGGACAAAGCAGTGAACATTCAGACCCTTCAGTGAAGACCTAAGTTGCCTCTCCCAGGAGAACAATGTAGATCAACCCAAGCAAGTGCTGCTTGGAGCTCTGGAGGATCAGGATTGGATGCTGGAGAGCAGAGATGATGAATATCAACTATGGCCTCAGGGCCAGCAGGGTTTGGAGCTTCTCCCACTTATTATTTTGTATTAAGTCTTTGTGGTATTTTGGCTGGCTATCACCATGAAGGGACTTGGGGAGACATGGGTGTTAAGAGGAAAGGAGGGCATTTGAGGAGTGGAAGGGGTCAACCGTTGATAGACATCACACGTGTGCTATTTCAGATGCACTCATTCCCATCTCTGACCCCAATCACTGCTGCAGAGACCCATTCCAAGGAGGTGTTGATTGGTTTTGCAGAGTCTTGCTTCTGGTCTACACGGCATTCCTCTTTCTCCTGCCCTGGGCTTCTTTGATGTGAGGGCTTGAGCCCCTTTACGGGAATGCTCTTAGTACTCCAGTGTGTATAACCTGGAAGTGGAGATGGCGAGGTAATGCTGGCGGGGCCAGTGTTGAACACAGGGACAAGAGCCTGTACATAAAGCCTCTTCCTTTCCCAGGTAAACTATTCTGAGATATATTTCTTGAGCCTCATGAGAAGGTCCTGTGTGATCGTGTTCCCATAGTCCTGGTCAACTTAAAAAAAACACAGATGGTATTGACTTTTCTTCCTTCTCTGTTTCAGTTCGCCGGCCCTTCACTTCTGCTCCCTGGGATCACCTCCCAGATGAATTGCTTTCACCCTGTCCTTTGTCTTCCCAGCTGCTTTGAAGGAAACCCAGTCTAGGACACTGATCTTCATAACAGAGCATTAATTTCCTCTGGCCACCCAGAGCGGCATTCATTCTGAACTTCCTTTAGACATGCTTCAATGCAATTTGGAGTTAGTGTGCTTGAATAAGCCAATTCTACTTTGGAGAATTAAGGCTGGCACTTTTCCCTGCAGAGGACTTTCTTCTTTGCTGACCTCATTGCTAATGGCCTCATTTATGTCTCTAGTTCTTGTTCTCTGGGGGCTTTGAAATAACACACCCAATTTCTTTAAAACAAACAAACAAAGATCTAGCTAGTCTTTTGACATTAACCTTGTTCAGAAGGTGCCTGGTTAATATCCAGGATTTAGCAATTAACTAGTATATTCTATCTAGTATTCCGCTTTACCCTTTTGTTGCTGCATTTATTTTATTTGCTGTTTCACAGAGTCTTTGCAACCTTGTTTTCTTCCCTTTAAATGACCGACTATTTTCTTTGGCATGGCCCCAGAGAACAGTAACAGTTAAACTTATTGCTATGTGAAAGTGCTGCGTTTGTTTAGAAGTTGCTCTGAAGGCCGTGAGAGCAAGCGACCTGGATGATAGGAAGTAGCCCCGGGAAACTCACAAGTTTTTTTTTTCCTGTCTTTCTGCCAGGATGCTGGTTTTTCCTTGGCTAATAGTCATTTGCAATAGGGTCAAGATTTATGCCAGTTGGAATCTCACAGGATATCAGTCACATTGCTCTCTTATAAGCAATTGCTTACCCTTATAAGAAAAGGAGCAGGAACATTGAAAGGAAAATGACATATTTAGCTTAGGGTTCTGCATGACAAATGGCTCTTGATAACCTTCCCAGGTCAATTCTGGGAGAGTAGACAAAAGCAAAGAAAGCAAATCGACTACAGACATTGACATTCATCTACTCAAAGAGAGAACCAGTCTGTGTGAAAAACAGAGTAAACTTCAAAAGAATCCAGCAATTGCCCTGAACTGAGCCATAAAGAGAAATTAGAAATCGAAAGTTGAAAATTAGGAAGCTCAAGAGCGAATCTGAGGACTGATGTGTTCCACACATTACCTTCAAGAGTGTTTAGTTTAAACAAAGGATAGCTCACATCATTAAATGGTGAGTGACTGTGGTTTCAAAGTCACAAAAAAACTGTAAATACAGATTTCTCAAGTTGAAAGAATCGCAGGATTCCGTAACATTGACCTCAGGTTGGGGGTTAGGTTCAGAAAAAGGGGTAAAATTTGCTCCGCTTTATTTTATTTTTTTAAGTTCCTGGGTACATATGTAGGTTTGTTACATAGGTAAACGTGTGCCATAGTGGTTTGCTGCACCTATCAACCCATCACCTAGATATGAAGCCCGGCATGCATTGGCTCTTTACCCTAATGCTCTCCCCACCCCTACCCTCCCCGACAGGCCCCAGTGTGTGTTGTTCCCGTCCCTGTGTCCACATGTTCTCATCGTTCAGGTCCCACTTATAAGTGAGAACATGCAGTGTTTGGTTTTCTCTTCCTGCATTCGTTTGCTGGGGATAATGGCTGCTAGCTTCATCCATGTCCCTGCAAAGGACACGATCCCATTCCTTCTTATGACTGCATATTATTCCATGGTGCATATGTATCACATTTGCTTTATCTAGTCCATCACTGATGGGCATTGGGGTTTATTCCATGCCTTTGCTATTGTGTATAGTGCTGCATATATCTTTATAATAGAATGATTTATATTCCTTTGGATATATACCCAGTAATGGGATTGCTGGGTCAAAATTTGCTCCACTTTTCACCTTATTATCAAAATTAGAATGTTCCCAGAGCACCACAAATAATATATAAGAACATTTCTAAATATGGAAGGACATTTGGTGTTTACCTCATCTGCATGCATCTCATAAGAGTTAAGAAAAACCACCGGAAACTCAGAAGCCTTAGAGTGGGGTTTAAAAATGGCAGGGTTTGCTTTGAGAATCCCCTTATTAAGACTTACTTCAACAACGCACTGCTATTCTGGTTGTATTAGCATAGGTTTCTGCCTCCTATATTTTTTTCCTTATGAAACATTTCTTTTACTTCCAGGACAATGGTTGGATTCTGCTTCACTAGTAGTCCATCTCAATGAATCGGTTCCACATATTGCCTTCAAGATGAATTTACTTTTTCTTCTCCGGGACACAGGTAATAACATATCTGACTTTTATTCAGCTTGATTTCAGCCTTAAATCCTTCTTTGGTTATTTTATTTCATTTTTATTTGCCATATTCCAACCCATGAGAAGGGATAATCAATATGATTTTACCTTAAGATATTTTTAAAGTTGTAAACAAGCCCAATAGGGAGTGACCTTCAAAAAGACTTTTGTCTTATGGAGACCAGAATTTAAGAAGCAAGACAATGTGAAATTTCCCAGGTTCAATTCCCTCACCAGGTTATACAGAAACACAACCAATGACTGAGTTATCATTAGGGTCAACAAGGACCTCTATAGGAAACATAGGTTGCAATTTTAGAGACCAAATACTATAAAAATCTTTCTTTCTCATTTCATCAGTGCAATGGCCCTTTGGCAATTAAAACTTAAAAGACGTAATCATTATTTTAAAAAATACGTTTCGTTAATTAAGTCAGTGATTTAATTCAATGACAAATTCAGTTGAATTATTTTCCATTGTGTAAATAAAATAACTGGCTATTTAACAGAACTTTTGCATTGTAAAAATAAAGTAGCTGGCTGATTGACAGAACTTTTCATTTTTCAACTGGAAATACAGGCATCATATATAGATACAAAGCTGGAATCAAATGAGCTGATGATTACTTTTTGAAGATTACAAACATTTCATTCTTTCCACTTAAATTCACTAAAAGAAAAAAGTTTTACATGCAACTGCTATCACACGCCTGTCACTTTAACGCTACAGAAAATATCAATATTTTCTTTACCTCAAATTACATTCTTTCTGCCTAGAAAGCACTTTCTGGGAGTACAAAGAATATTTCCTTAATGGTTTATACTGTTTTATAAATTCTTCTCTTCTACTCATTTATCCTTCCATTTTTACCAGGTTTTTTTCTCTGTTTTACATTTTCAGCGTTCAGAAAACCCAAATAGAAAAGCCACCAAGCTTACCATTTCAACCAACGATAAATATAAGAACATCCCAGCAGTGACTGTGAAGATCCAGTCTTGAACGCATGGATCAGCTGACACGGAAAGGCCAATGTATAATCCTATGAAGGCAGTTAGGGAACTTATAAAATTCATCAGGATGGCAGTCTTCATAGAAAGTCCGGAGCTTAAGAGCACAGCAAAGTCTCCTGAAGTTTAAGAGGAAAGGAAAATATAATTATCATTTAACGGAAGATGCCTTTTACCCTGTTGGTCAGGCTGGTCTCGAACTCCTGTCCTCAGGTGATGCACTTGCCTCGGCCTCCCAAAGTGCTGGGATTACAGGTGTGAGCCACCATGCCTGGCTGGTTTTAATTTAAATGTGATTTTATCTTACTGGCCCGTTTGCTGACGTGATGGATAAAGTTTCCCTCCTAATATTTTTCTCACATTTAATATGTAGATTTTAAAGTCCTTGTCAAAATTCTTTAAAGTATTTCTCTGAATGACTCTCTCCCATATGGAATTCTCTGGAATCCAAATAGAGTCATTTCTGGCCCTGGGAAACATCATAAAGGAGTTTAACTGGATTTTATTCCAAGGTACAGGAGTTATTTTTCTAGTCCTCCTCTTCTTATGGTTTAAATAAATTATAAAAGGAAAGTGCTCATCTTTCAATCCTAGGTGAGAAAAAGAATCCTAGTAAACCATAGCTGGAAAGATGTTATTTCTTTCTCAACAAGCCAGAAACCGTAATTCCATTGCCAAACTTACCCATTTCGTGTGGGATTTCATGACACAAGATAGCAATCGTGGTGGTCACTCCTGACTCGGATGATGAGGAGAAGGCTGCTCCTATGGCTAGGCCATCTGCAAAATTATGCAGGCTGTCCCCAACCAGAATCATGATTGCTAACAAGCTAATAACTTTACCTAAAGAACCAAATAAACACAGAAGAAGCATTAACAGAGCATTACATATTTCACCAAATCCTTCAAAACCAACCAGCTTTCCCACCTACCCTTGACATTCTTATATTCCATCTAATGAAATACCATCACTTTGTTTCAGCAAAAGTCAGGACTAGAGATTTAAGTGTGATAACCAACACACTTGAACGTATGGTCACTGTTTTGCTAACTGGTCTAATAAGATAAATTATATGCTGGCATTCCTTATTTTAACATCTTATGCAGTTATGCCTAAAGAAGAAGGTAAAAACCATGTTGTAGCCTCCCCAAATACCACTGATGACCTTCCCGTCTGTCTTTTGTAATGCATTTCAAAATAATTTAAGAACCTTGCTATAGACTAAATGTTTGTGTCTCCCCAAAATCCATACGTTTAAACTTACTCCTCTAGTGTGGTGGTATTAGGAGGTAGGGCCTTTGGAATGGAATTAATACCCTTATAAAAGAGATGCCAAGGAGTTCCCTTGCCCCTTCTGCCACTTCCCGCTGTAGGAAGGCGCCATCTACAACCAGAAAGTTGGCTCTTGTCTTGCACCTTGATCTTGGACTTCTAGGCTCCAGGACCATGAGAAAGAAACTTTTGTTGTTTAGAAGCCATCCAGTAGCTTTACCTAAACTACTTTGGTAGTTTGTTGTAGCAGACTGAGTGGGCCAAGACAAACTTCCCAGGGGAATGTCATTAAAATGGAGTCTATTTCGCAAAGCTGTTCATGTGAGTTAGACTTTCTGTGTCAATCTAGGGCAGTGTGCTTTCTGTCATTGTGTGATTGTTTTGTTTCCCTTTCTGGTGAGTGCTAATGACTTCCCTGAAGCACCCCATTCACTCCCCACTGTGACTTCAAGAGAACCACAACCAACATTTCTGGCCCCATAATTAGCTTTGCAATAATTACTCAATGTTTTCATCTTCCTGCAAGATAACTTTCAGCAGTAGGCCAGTTAGATGTTGAACAAGATAAAGAGAAGCTTCCGTCTTCATGGAATTCTATTACATAATATATATTATCTGGTCAGGAGAGAGCCAATGAAATAATTTTGGTCATAATTGGGTTCAGCTTTTTAATGGACAGAATTTCTGTTCTGAAAAATCTAAATTGCATGTTAGTATAACTCAATTGTAGAGTTGAATGACTCACAAGCAGAAAAAGTATTTCAAGCACAGTACTTATTTTGGTAGTAATCTGCCTAGGTAGACCATTTGATAAGAATAGTCATTAATCAATTGTCATAGTCTAAACTTTCATTAATTATTCGGTTGCATATATATTGTGTGACAGGTGTAAGTAGTAGTTATTGTTACTGTTAGAACTGAATGCATAATGCTTTTTTTTTTTTTTTTGACAGAGTCCTGGTCTGTCACCCAGGCTGGAGTGTAGTGGCGCAATCTCGGCTTACTGCAAGCTCTGCCTCCCAGGTTCACACCATTCTCCTGTCTCAGCCTCCTGAGTGGCTGAGACTACAGGCACATGCCACCATGCCTGCCTTGTTTTGCTGTATTTTTAGTAGACACGGGGTTTCACCATGTTCGTCAGGCTAGTCTCGAACTCCTGACCTATGGTAATCCACACGCTTCAGCCTCCCAAAGTACTGGGATTACAGGCGTGAGCCACTGCACCTGGCCTGAGTGCATAATTCTAATAATTGTGCTCAATAAAAATAGAAAGAGGATACTTCCTGGTTTCTAACTGTTACACGGCCTAAGACTATAAGGGAGATTGCATTTTTTTTTTTTTTTTTTTTGAGACGGAGTCTCGCTCTGTTGCCCGGGCTGGAGTGCAGTGGCCGGATCTCAGCTCACTGCAAGCTCCGCCTCCCGGGTTTACGCCATTCTCCTGCCTCAGCCTCCCGAGTAGCTGGGACTACAGGCGCCCGCCACCTCGCCCAGCTAATTTTTTTGTATTTTTTTTAGTAGAGACGGGGTTTCACCGTGTTAGCCAGGATGGTCTCGATCTCCTGACCTCGTGATCCACCCGTCTCGGCCTCCCAAAGTGCTGGGATGACAGGCTTGAGCCACCGCGCCCGGCCGGGAGATTGCATTATAATGTGGTTTGCCATCTTATTTGGGGAGTATGAATTGATTCATATCATATCCCACACTGTGATATAAATAACTTCAGTAAATTGCAGATAGAGCCCAAATTAACATCTAGAAGATAGCTCCATTTACTGTGTTTCAAAGATGGCCTGTGCATTTTACTTCTAAAAATCATGGATATTTAGAAATATCACTGTAAGACTAACTTACATCCTTCTTGTGGTTCACTAACTTATTTTAGTCTTTGCTAAAAAGGGGAAAATTTCAGGCAACAGCCATAAGAACAAAGAATAAATACTGAATTATTGAATTCAGGGAGTTCTTATTGACATTGCCTGGAAACGCTCAGAGTCCAGTAATGCTACCAGATCATTTAACTGCTCCTGCCAATTTTCAGAGATAAAGCTCTTCTTTGTGAAAGGAAATTTTAAAAAAACTTGAAGTGATACATTTGACAACACTGCAACATGCAAATAAACTTGTAATTTCCACATGCCTACATGTAGTCCTGGTATTAATAGCATATATTCCAAATGAGGATTTTTAGCCAATATTATACCCTGCTAGAAACCAGTGTGGCCTATTTTTGCTGTTGTTTTATTATCTCTGATCATGGGTTTCTAAATGTCAGATCATGGATAGGTAACAAGCCACAGGCAAATATAAACATTTGCATGTAAGCCATAAAGAACATGCTGTGTCTATTTCTTAAAATAATTTAAACATTATTTAGTGGGAGGCTGAGGCAGGAGAATCGCTTGAACCCAGGAGGCGGAGGTTGCAGTGAACCAAGATCGTGCCGCTGCACTCCAGCTTGGGTGACAGAGAGTTTTCGTGTGAAAAAAAAAAAAAAAAAATTAGTGGAAGACAAGTATTCACTGGTAATTTAATATACTCATTACAGAATTACCTATAGTATTTTACCTTTATTCATGTACTTGGCAATCATATTGAGTTCCATGTTTCTGAACTATCAGAGGTTTTCCATGGTAAAACATGGGAGCTGGAAGTGGTATCACTGTGCTTTTTTAAAATTTAAATCAGACTGTGGATTGAATTTTTGCATCTTGTCTTTTGAAACACAAGTTGAGTTCCACAGATGAGGTAATATAAAACAAGTCATCAAATATTTGAAGCTTAATTCAATATGTCCTGGCAAAGGGGCAGTTGAGTAATGTAATATGGATGTGTTTACTATTCATTCTGTAAGCCAAGCTCGACAGGAAGTAAGCAGGTAAATAGGAGGCCTACAAAATGTCTGAAGAAGACCATCGTTACTCCCTAATCTAGCATCCTCTTTCAGCTCCTGGTTTGACTGGGCATATCCTTCTTTCAAGACCACAACCAAAGAGAAAAAAAAGTCTATTGCAGATCTACTATGTGCCCAGCATTCTAAAATTACTCTTGGAACTAAAAGTTTAGAAGGAAAAATATTACTAGCAATGTTCTAAAAGCAGAAATGGACAAATTTTGAATCAAATAAATAAATTACATGAGTTAATGTATCTAAAACATTTAGAACAGTAGTTGTTATAATGGTGTTTGTTCTTAGTAGTATTTCTATCCCTGACTACATCCCAAGCTAAGGATAAAGACCATTCTTATTTTATTCTGCACTGATCAAGACCATGCTTATTTTATTCTGCATTGCATAAAACACGCCTGAAACGGCATATCTTCAAACATTTCTTCAATGAATAAAACAATGTGAAAGGATGCATTGACGCATGCATGAATGAATGAGCACAAAACAATTGTTGATACATTAGCATTTCTTTAGTTCCCCAGTGCTAGGGTTGACTAGCTATATAATCTTGAGCAGTGATTTAACCTTTCTAACAACTAGTTTCTTCATCTGTATAGTTCAGATAATATTTATTCTTACTTAAGTTGTAGGAGAATTGAATGAGATCACATCAACTGTGCAGCCCTGTGCCTAGCATATAAGAAGTGTTCAATACATGTTAGCTATATTTATTATTTGCTAAGTTATTATGGTAAAATGGGAATAACTAATCATGATGCATAACATTAAAACCTTAAGAAGTTTGTGTCACAAAAGGGTAAAATAAATGAGAAAAAATAGGGCAAAACTTCAAGAGTAACAGATGAAAACCAAAACAGACAAAAAAGAAAAAACAAACAAACAAAATCTTGCAAGAATTACTCAGAAACATAAGCACAGTTTAATAAAATCCTAACCAAAATTGGTCAATTAAATGCAGAAGAAGAAAAAATCATAGCAACAAACATCAACCTTTGTTAATTAAAAATTAAATGAACAAATGAGTTACAGAATAAGATGTGAATAAATGAGATCATTGATTTGAACTCTACCATCTCAATGACAGTGTGATAAATAAGACGTATTTGTGATGAATTTTCAGTAGACTGATAGAAGATGAGAAAACAAAGATATATCCACACTTCACAGTGAAATAAAAGCCTCAACCTTCACACAAATATATTTAGAAATGAGCTATGATAAATACATAAATGTTTACATTAATTGAAGTTTCCCCTGAAGGGAATTAGTTTAAATCAACTAAGAAAAACTTCATTTTTAAAGGAAAGAGTAAAATTGATATGAATATGTAGTAAATTTGAGAGCTGGATAGGAATTAGTTTTTATTACAAATCCTATTGCAAAGTTTTTCATAATAAACTACATACCCAATATGACATCTACATGGTTTTGACATTTTATTTTCAAACAGATATAACTGTTTTCTATGGCACTTTCTACATGTAAAGTTTAGCTTGGTACTCACATTTTCGGTTGGGGGCTGTCATACTGCCTATAGGCATTTCAGCTGCCTGTGAATCTTCTGGGCTTTTCTATTTTAAATTAAAAAATAACTGATGAAACATAAGTAATAGCCACGATTTTGTTGGAAAATGAAACATCTGGAGAGTTATGTTGGTTTTTAAAAGACATTTTAATACTCTAGATGTGTATTAGAACCTCTAGGTTTCATAGACACACACGATGTAGAACTGAAAGTCTGTGGGCAAAGCAAGTCTTTTGCACTCTTCATATTTAGATGAAAATAGCACTCTCAGGTAGATCAGAATCTTCCATAGAGAGCTGAAGGCTACTGAGACAGTCTGTAATTCAGACTCATAAATTATGTAAACCTTTATGAAATTCAAAAGCTATTAAAAAAATTATTCTTGGCCTAACTCGGCACTTCTCCTGTAAGGTGGATTGTGGATTTAGGATTCATCCTCTAATCTGTGAGCAGTGGATGTATGGAATCCACTGGATGGAAAAGAAACCCATGCCAACTCAACACCTCATTTCATTCACGGCAGCATAATATTCTGTGTTAACTGCTCTGCCAGTCAGTAAAAGAATCTTGCCCATTAAGAAAGTAGACCCACCGATTTATAAAAGACAACAATAATAGATTCAAAGTTTTTTTAAATCCTTTTATATGACAGAGAAGTGAGATTTTGAAATTGACTTTATAAGTATAAAGATTACATTTTATTTCAGAGACTGACTCATAGTCCAATTTCTGAAAAGATATTTTCCCTCTTTGCGCCTCTGATTTCAATTCTATAAAAACCTTTTTATCTGCATATTAAATATGTCCTCTTAAAAGCATATTCATAGAATTCTATGACCCAAAATTGTACAAATTTTGACACAAATGTAATGAGTTAAATGCATTTTGTGTGTGTGTAAAGAGAAAGTAAATTTTACATATTAGTAACATTCACATATTAGAATAATAGCAGCTATTCAAAAGATAATAATAGGCTGTTTTTGGAGAAGGATGGCTGAGAAGTAAGGCAGAGCCTGTAGGATACAGAGAGCAGCAGGCAGATCTCTTACTTGAAGTTGGGTGTATACAGAAACAAAAAACAATGTGATCCCTTTATGTTACACCAAAAACCTAATTATAATCACAATGCTTTATAGTTCTGTTAAAATACCAGAATTTAGATATTTATTCTAGAATGTTTTGTCTTGTTTTTCAACAAAAGCTATTTATTGTCACATTATGTAAAGTAATTTAGAGCCAAACATTCAGGACTTCTTATTGATTGGGAAAAAAAATGTACGTTCTTCTTTATCCTTGAGTTTCTTGAAAAAACAAGAAATTAAACTCATCAAACACTCCTAAAAGTTTGTACAATTTCTATTATGCTGTAGGTCAAACTTGCAGCTTAAATAACACGAGGAATTATGCATATATTAGTGAGCTGGAGTGTTCAAATAGCTCAAGACTCACTAAGGTACCTTCAGAGATTTGGTTACATGCATCTTGGGGCTCTGGACACTTCAAAGAGAAGGAATAAGGTCAGTATTAAAGTGATTTTTGAAACTAACCCCACCTGAAGTTATCTTCTTTCAAACCACATTTAGAATATCTAAGCAATAAATACAATTAAGGCTCTTAAAATCGTATTTTAAAGGAAATTTCTGGCTCCTATCTCTGAGTTAGCACAAGATCTGAAATCTACTCCTCGACTTCTATTTTGCTATGTCAATATCTCAGGAATAGCCTCCTCATTTCTACTGAGGAATCTATCCTTACACTGTAAACCCTTTACCCCAAGGCCATGGTTCCAGGAGGCAGGGATTTTAACAATTAAACATTACTTTCATATTTTTCCCATTCCTATACTTACTTAAGAATTTGAATGGGAATATTGTTTTGAACATGATTGGGCATTGTGCTTTGAGAATTAATATAGAAGATTTTATTGTGGAAAAGTTAGTAGAATGAAGGCACTTAACTATGAAACATCTCATTAGGCAGAATCAGTTCTCTCCTGCGTTATGAAATGAACACCCCAGTCCTAGGTGCACTGGGTAATCCTTTGCTCAACATCTGTTTGCATTCACCTAGTCATGGCTAAGGATTACTCAGAATGCAAAACCCAAAGGTCAACTGGTTTATGAAAACTTGTAAACACAAGGATTAAGGACGTGTCTACGATGTCAGTCTGATCCATACATGTTTGAAAGTGATGCAGAGAGCAATGATTTGAATCTGTGGAGGGTGCTTGTTGCTCTTTAAAACAGCTTTCAGGTGCTTGGCCGAGTTTTCTAAACAGTATTTATCATAGTTAAGAATAGGTAAAGCAGGAGTATGGAATCTGTTTGTCTACCCTACTGATTTTCATTTGTTCATTGAGGAATAAAGGAGAGAAGATAATCAGATGAGTAGAATGCTTCAGATCAACAACCTACCAACTGGATAGTTGAAGCAGATTTGCCTCTGCCTGCCTGGTCACTTAATTCAGAGTTGAGTGCAAGATGGTGGGAATGTCCCACGTGCCCATTAACCAATGACAGGCCCTGCTGGATGAGGATGATTTAAAATTAGTGTTGAAGCCAGAAGAACACAGGTGTAGTCTTTGTCAATGCCATGGTTCCATTCTATTGCCTATTGGCCAAAATGGTAGTTGCCACAAAAGAGAACTGGGATGCTTTAAGAATGGAATGCAACTTCAAAAATGTCTAGTGATGATTGAAGGAGTCTTGAATAGTAGTAGTTTTTATACTGTCTTTTTATTTACTAAAAAAGTTATATTCACACAAAATTAAATTTGAATTCTTTCTGGAGATACCACAATGATAATAATCAAAAGTATATTGTACCCTGTGACTACTAAAATAACGTCTCTGGAAATATATTCATCAAGGAAAGCATTTGCAGTTCCTAAAACATATGCATTCCTTTTATTTTAGGCAATATTATAAATCTTGAAATTATGCTCTTAAAACTCATGTGCTCTTAAACTCCCTGACAAGCCCATAAACAATCTGAATAAACTCTACATTTTTGGATGTTCAGAATTTCTTTCACTCATTACCATACTGGATTTCTAACTACTGAGTTATTGGTATGTTGGCTTTCTAATTTAGTTTTCCCAACCCAGAAATGTTAATCCATTGGGTATAAGTGGGGATTTGTTATTTTTTTAATGCTTCTTGAGATTAGCACTTCTTTTGTGAAGGGTAAGTTCCTAAACTTTTAGGGTAAGTACTGTAATAGAAGTTGGCATTCCTAATTTCCAAATTACCATAACATCCTAGTTTGAGCCCCAGGCCAAAGAAAAGTCCTGCTTTATTAGAAAACTTTTACAAAAGGTGATTTGTAGTCTATTTGAATTCATGACATCTATTTATTGCTGAAAAGTTTTCAAATATATAGAAAGCTGAAAGAATTGTATTGTAATGTAAATATAGAGCTATCCACTTCCTGGATCCTATGATTATTTTATTAAATCTATTTTATCATGTATCCATCTATCATCCCTCTATCCATCCATAAATTCATTTTATTTTTTGATGCATAAAACAGAATTTTGAACAAATTTAGGAATGATGAACAATACGTGCTATTTATTTTTTCCTTTTTTCTCTTTTTTTTTTTTTTGAGATGGAGTCTTGCTCTGTCACCCAGGCTGGAGTGCAGTGGTACGATCTGGGGTCACTGCAACCTCCGCCTCCTGGGTTCAAGCAATTCTCCTGCCTCAGCCTCCCGAGTAGCTGGGATTACAGGCGCGCAGCACCACGCCTGGCTAATTTTTGTATTTTTAGTACAAACAGGGTTTCACTGTGTTGGCCAGGCTGGTCTCAAACTCCTGACCTCAGGTGATCCGCCCGCCTCAGCCTCCCAAAGTGCTGAAATTACAGGCGTGAGCCACAGCGCCCGGCCCATATTTGTAGACATTTATCAGCTACTGGCATAATAAAAGAAATTACTAAAGCTGAAAAAATATTTGCCACAAATTTCAAAATTTCTAACCTACTGATTTTTGTAATTTTAAATGCCTTTAAGATAGAAAATGACATGTGATTTTGTGGCTTTTCCAAGTTTTTGTTTGCTTATTTGTTTAGGTTAAGAAAGACATCCAAAACGCTGATTAGTAGCTAGAATGTTGGACCCCTTCAGTCCCCAGACATAAAATGGTGCCCAGTTCATAAACCAACCATGAAGGTTAAACAAAAGGTCGTAACAAGTACACTAACTACTCAGGAATAGATGTTTTAAAAAATTAATATCTTATTAGAAGGAGCTGTGTATTCTTGAAATCAGCATTCCATTAGACATCCCTTACACAGGTAACTTCATTACTTTTGAACAAGTACTTCTGAAGTAACAGATGAATGTATTATAAGACTTTAAAGCACAAGACAAATAAAAATATACCTTGTCATTTGGTGATACAAGAAGAATAAAACATTTTTCTATCAAGAAAAATCCATGGATGCCTCCAATTAATCCCAACAGTTTCCAAATATGACCTTTGCTTTCATGGAAATGCCCAAATTCTGGGGCTTCCTGCTTATGTAAACCAAGAACCTTCAGGAAAAAAAAAAAGGCAGAAAGAAAGAAGGACATAACTTTTGATGACTTAACTATCAAATATCAGGCCCAGTGTTGAATATATTTAATTTTCACTCTGGGAAATGCCATGACAAGTATTAACACAATCACTAAAAGTCCAGTTTGCTTTTGGGTGTGTGAATACTTCCACTATACGCTTTAACCAGGGTCAAATAAAATGTGTACAACAGAAAACAAAAGAGAGTTTTGAACAGCCTGTGCTAATGAACAGAATGAAACCTAAGCTTTATTTCTGCAAGTACCCTAGATTTTTATACAAACTCAGTCCTTTGGCCAAATTGTTTTTCAGAAGTCCAATCTGCATCTGTTTGTACAACAATGCCTCATAAAATATTAATAAATTTTATATTTCATCTGGGGTTTATTCTCATGCCCCATTGTAATCAAAGTAAACTTTTATTAAATATCAGATAAGTAAGAAATCCACCTTGAAGACTTGTTCCATTGGGAGCATACTGTAAGACTGATAATATTTGTCAGGTGTCTGGGACACAAAAGAATACAAGAAATGTATTGGGAATTCTTCTGTAATTGACTTGTCCCATTGGTTGAGTCATTCCACTGGTCAACCTCATGAGTTCTTGTGAGCCAGTAGATCATTCTATACCATATCCCTTCTCTTAGAGAAGGCAATTTATGAAGTAGCTCATAAATGGTTTCCAGATTTAGAATGTTACCATTAAATTTTAAAAAGGAACAAGAAATAATATGTGTAGAGATTGTATGTATATACATTCATACATATATGTATATAGGCATTTAGGTGTGCATACATATATGTACGTGTGTATATGTGAGTATACATATGTATCTACATAAATACATTGTGTATGTAAATATCACTAAAAAACAATATATGTTAGTCAACTTTTTCTCTTCCTAAGGACATTAAAGGATACCCATCTAATACTTCTAATGATTATTATTGCACAAAATAGAGAACATTTGTAATATCATAAAAAAAAACAGAAGAAAAACCCCAGATCTCAAAATAAAATGTAGATCTTTCAGTTGAACAAATTTAGCTGACTAAAAAAGGCAATCATATGAGTAGCGTTTTTCTCGCTTCTGTGCAGACGTTTGAAAACTTGCCACAGATCACTGATTTTTCTAGCATGCCACCACACTTGTCCTGCATCTTTCCTTGTCTCTTTTGTGTTTTCTTTTTTTTCTCTCTCCCTTTTTTTTTTTTCTCTTGAGACGGAGTCTCGCTCTGTTGCCCAGGGCAATGGCATGATCTCTCGGCTCACTGCAACCTCCACCTCCTGGGTTCAAGCGATTCTCCTTCCTCAGCCTCCTGAGTAGCTGGAATTACAGGCGCCCACCACCACACCCAGCTAATTTTTGTATTTTTAGTAGAGATGGGGTTTCGCCATGTTGGCCAGGCTGGTCTCGAACTCCTGACCTCAGGTGATCTGAAGGACTGCCTTGGCCTCCCAAAGTGCTGGGATTACAGGCGTGAACCACTATGCCTGGACCTCGTCTCTTTTCTTAAGCAAAAAAAACTGTCTACAAAATTTGGTGAAACCCAGCTAATCTCTTAAGTTCTCCTCTGTAACATGTTGTGGCCATCCTCAAGTCCACCTTTGCTGTGGGCTCCCTGTTTGGGGGAGACTCAGCCTGACCTGAGAGCCTTTTTCTGCTTCCCAGGCTCCTGGGCAGTAAATAATTCTGCTACCACTGCTGTGACCTAGAAAAAAGGCCTCGGCCACCGCCTCTAGTCAATCATAAGCCCTGAAATATTTCCAGGATATTAGATTATGAGGGCAATTAAAATTCATAATGGTTTTATTTTTCCAATGCTCCCTTTGCGATTTTCAGAACATTGAATAACAATTGAGCCTCTAAGCAACAAGAGTGACCCTGCAGGAAATTGCCAGAGGCTTGTGGAAAATTTTAACCAGCTCAGGCTTTGCTGGAGTGGGGATCATTGGTCCACTGTTATTATCCCCGGTAAGAGATTTCAGAGGGAAGAGAAAACCTCGTCTGTAGATGACCCCAACTCAGGTTTTACTCCTTTCTTTTCTGAAAAAGAGCCTCAGCACATGTTAACAGGAGGCAGCCTCCTGATGCTTACCTGTTCCATAAGAGAAATTTAGACACTGTTAGGCAAGAAGGAGAATTCCACTGTAGTGGCTCAAATAAAGAGACATGAAAGATAAGACTATTACAGAGGTGGGCAGGGTCAAGGGTATAAACAAGGGATAATGAGGCACCCAGAGGCATCCCAGGAAAGCATTGCCACCCTTAGGGGTGCAAGGGAAAAGGGAGGAAGGCCAATGAGCCGCAGAGCTGTGGGGACGCTGTCCACTGGAGACGTAGCCCACGGCGAATCAGCCACTTCCAGAGCAGATGCCGGAGCCGGGAGGGAGCTGGGCACAAACACCTCTGCCCCTGTCTCCTCCTCCCCTGAGTTTTCCATTGCTTCCCTCATTGGCTGACCGCAAACAAAAATCCAACCTGCAAGGTAGCTGAGGAGCTGTAGCCTTCTGGGCAGAATAGAAAGAAGGACAAGTGAATTAGGCCATTTTTGTGTTGCTATAAAGAAATATCTGAGGCTGGGTAACCTACAAAGAAAAGAGGTTTAATGGGCTGCTGGTTCTGCAGGGTGTACAGGAAGCATGGTGTCGGCATCTGCTTCTGATGTGGGCCTCAGGAAGCTTCCAATCACAGCAGACAGTGAAGGGGAAGCAGGCACATCACATGATGAGAGAGAGAAAACAAGAGAGAGGGAAACGGGGACATTCTGGACTTTTAAACAACCAGGTCTTGGGTGAACAACCTGAATGACAACTTTTTTTGAGACAGAGTCTCGCTCTGTCACCCATGCTGGAGTGCAGTGGTATGATCTCTGCTCACTGCAACCTGTGGTATGATCTCTGCTCACTGCAACCTTCGCCTCTCGAGTTCAAGCTCCGAATTGTCTCAGCCTCCCGAGTGAGTGGCTGGAATTACAGGCGCATGGCACTACGCCCAGCTAATTTTTGTATTTTTAGTAGAGATGGGGTTTCACCACACTGTCCAGGCTGGTCTCGAACTCCTGATCTCAAGTAATCCGCCTGCCCTGGCCTCACAAAATGCTGGGAGTACAGGTGCATGCACCATGTGCAGCTAATTTTTGTATTTTTAGTAGAGATGGGGTTTCACCACGCCAGCCAGGCTGGTCTTGAACTCCTGGGCTCAAGCAATCTTTCTGCCTCAGCCTCCCATAGTACTGGGATTACAGGTGTGAGCCACCATGCCCTGCCACCTTTTCTTTTATTTCAAAAACACTACTACTATGTGGCAAGCCTAATGTTGGGGCATCTCTTCTCTTCTACAAGTGCAGAGAGGCTTTGGGGAAATAATATTTCTTTTTAAGGAAAACACCAGCCACCATATTCTCTCTTCAAAGTCTCAGTAAAATTTGGCGTAAATACCTCCAGGGGTTAAATGTGAAGAGAAATGAAGCGAACTTTATCTGAAATGGAAAAGAGCAGATTACCTGAGGGATAAGGTGGAGCAGAGCATCCCCAGACAGTGTCCCGACGGCCAAGCCCACAAACAGCTGTAAGATAAGTCTGTAGTTCTCCTCACAGCTGTGGAAAAGGACCAGCGCTGTCCCCAGCATGGAGCCCAGTGTGAGAAGGGTGACAGCCACCGTGCTGTAGCCATATTCTAAGTCAAAGGAGATCATAAACACAGTAAGTGCCCAGTGCCCTCCATTCCGGCCTCAGTTGGCGAAAATGCCAGAAGAATCAGTCTTACAGTAACAGCCAGTAGGGATATGGAATTTTTAAATAAGTGTTTTGTTTTTATTTTGAGACAGGATCTCTCTGTCACCCAGCCTGGAATGTAGTGGCGCTATCATAGCTCTCTGCAGCCTCCACCTCCTAGGCTCAAGTGATCCTCCTACCTCGGCCTCCCAAGTACCTGGGACTACAGGTATACACCGTCATGCCTGACTCATTTTCTGTTTTTTTTTTTTTTTTTTTTTTTTTTTGGAGAGATGGAGTTTCGTCATCTTCCCCAGGCTGGTCTTGAATTCCTGGATTCAAGTGACCCACTCCTCTCAGCCTCCCAAATTGCTAGGATTACAGTTGCGAGCCCACTGCTCCCAATTTGGAATTTTTAAATAAGCGTCTTGTTGTTTTTGTTCTTTTTGAGACAGGTTCTCACTCTGCTGGCTTGAGTTGGGCTGGCTTGAGTTGGGGTGCAGTGGTGTGATTATAGCTCACTATAACCCTGAACTCCCAGGCTCAAGTGATCTTCCCACATCAGTTCCCTGAACAGTTGGGATTACTGGCAGGTGCCATCACGCCCGGCTAAGCTTTTATTTTTAGTAGATATAGGGTCTCACTGTGTTACCTGGGCTGGTCTCAAGCTCCTGGGCTCAAGCAATCCTCCTGCTTCACCTCCCAAAGTGATGGGATTACAGGCATGAGCCACAGCACCCAGTCTTATGAGTGTTATATGCAGTAAAAAGTTTTTAAATTTTTAACAAAAAGAATGAACAGATTTTCTATGGTCTAAATGTTTGCATCTCCCCAGAATTCATGTGTTGAAACCTAAGCACCAAGGCGGTAGGTTGTATTAGGAGGTAAGGCCTTTGGGGTGTGATTAGGTCATATACTCTTCACCCTGTTGAATGGGATTACGGCCTTTATAGGGGGCTGAAGGGACTGGAGTTCTTCCCTTCACCAGTCCATGAACCAGGAAGCCGACCTTCACCAGACACCGAATCTGCTAACGCCTTGATCTTGGACTTCCCAACCTCCAGAACTGTGAGAAATAAATGTCTGTTGTTTATGTAAGCCATCTGTTTGTGGTATTTTGTTATAGCATGGACTAAGACAAGACTTTCTTCAAATAATCCTGTTGTTTGGAAGTTACTCTGACTACCCCTTACTAAAAATTGTTGTGGCAAGCCAGGACTGAGCTCACCTCCAACCCTCAAAGAAATTAATTTCTCTCACTTGAAACTACAACATCCACTGACAGTCACTAGTAACAATTCTCACTTAATCATATCTTAAACTTCTCAAAGGCAAAAATGTAGCTCTTACATAGGAAGCGTAAGGTTTGGCCCTGTTGTAGACCTATGTTTGTGTACAAAATGAGTACACGTTTTGGAAGAACTTCCTTCCAAAAGCTGTCTGAATTATTTGTAATGTCCAGAATGATATTATTTTCAGTGACTAAAATGAGTGATGTTATTGGTGATAACTGACCAATGAAAGTGTTACAGTTGATAATAAAAATCTGAATAATCTACATTTTGGATGATTGCAACGATTTTTAGAATATTTAGAATTTCATGTTTCTAGGCTTCCTTTTTAAAAACATTTATAAAGTATAATTTGTAAGGTTATTCAAAAGAAAAACATATATATACACACATATGTACATATATATGTGTGTGTGTGTATACATATGCTGAGGTCATTCCACAGATATATATGTGGAATCATATATATGTATATGATGGGAGAAGAAATAAAGGAGAAAAGGGAAGAGATAAGATTAAAAGAGAAGGAGGAAATGGCTTTCAGAGTCAAGTACAGATAACATAGAGATTTTCATCGGCTTGTGGATATTCAAAGCAAATGCTTATTTCTCTACCTATTTAGAAATTACTAACAAGTCATGGCAAACTAGTTAGTAAACAATGAGGAAAGCTAATTACGAAATTAAACTGTCACTTTCTTCAGTGACTATAGATATATAATAAGTTAAATCAAACAATCCTGGTGTCAAAATACTAATTCATTGCAATTAAAAAAAAAAAAACAAAAAACTATCCTCTTAAAGTTTGTTAAAGTAGAAAATATTTCATTCTCATCATTCTTGCATTTTTCTAAAAGGTTCACTCTTTAAATTAGATCATTTTATTTTATTTTCATTTTTGAGACAGAGCCTCACTCTGTCACCCAGGCTGGAGTGCCGTGGCACAATCTCAGCTTGCTGCAACCTCTACCTCCCGGGCTCAAGCGATTCTCCTGCCTCAGCCTCCTGAGTAGCTGGGACTACAGGTGCCCACCATCATGTCTGGCTAATTTTTGTATTTTTAGTAGAGACGGGGTTCCATCATGTTGGCCAGGCTGGTCTCGAACTCTTGACCTCAAATGATCCACCACCTTGGCCTCCCAAAGAGCTGGAATTGTGGGCATGAGCCACCAGGCCCAGCCTAGATCATTTTAATAATATAATTGGTAACAGAAAAATAGTCTTCTGAAATTAAGAGGACCTTTACTGAACTATAAGTTCTAAATTACCCAGGGATCTAATATTAAAATAGAGTTGGTAGTGTACTCAGAAGAGGTAAAAAACTTTTAAGCATCTATTCCCATACCCCCACTACCACATTTTCATTGCTATGGAATCTCTATGAAATGGTTTAGAAGCAAGGTGAAATGAAGAGTTGTTCTTCTATGGATATAGAATTTTAGTTTTGCAAGATGAAAAAGTTCTATTATCTATTGCACAACAATGTGAATATACTGAGTTGTGCAAATACAAATGGTTAAGATGGCAAACTGTATGTCATGTATTGACCAGACACCTACATCATCATTTCTTTCATCATTCTAATGTAATAAAAATACCCATGTTATAGAAACTTCCCTGAAAATCTTCAACCAAGTTTCATATCCCATTCTTCCCCAAATAGACTCTATGTGGAAATGCCATTCTTTTTTTTTATTACATAAATTAAAGATATTTGAATATTAACATGGGCACCTGGACATCTAATAAAATTTAAAGCCGTCCCATTTGAAAAGTGGTAACTGCAAAAGGCCACAAAATGCCCAGAAAGCACAATGACAAATCAGGGTATGACATTTCCCAGGCAAAAGGCAAAGTTGAAACTTCTTCAGTTATTTTGCAACCCCCCACCCCTGTGGGCTCCTACCCATGCAGGAAAATGAATTTTTCATAACTTCAGAGGTTAGCAAATCTTTTTAGATTCTCTATGGGTCGTATTTCACTGGATTTCATGTAGGAAGGACAGCCTCGAAACCATAAAGTATCTGACCTATGGTCACAGGACTCTGCTAATTTACCCCAGGTCCCTGCATAGGTGCCACGAAGTCTTGATTGGCGTGAGGCAACTTGCAGACAGGTTCTAAAGTTTCCCATGATTACAATAGAGCTTGACCTGGCCACTAAATTCTTAGCCACTTCTGAGCAGCTACTCTGAATAGATCTGAAACTTAATTTGTACATGGCCATAAAACTCCTGGAAATTCAAAGGTGGTGCTTAGTGGTTGAGTTTCAGTATACGGACAGTATTTTCTTAATAATGTCTCCCCAAGTCCTCCTCTCTTCAGTATGATATCATACATTTCTATAATTTCAAAAGAACTTTTGAAATTAAAGCCTTTCCCTATTCACATAATGCAACATTTTCGATTGAGGACAGGGATGTTTTCCTAGGTTTTTTTTTTTTTTTTTTTTTTTTGAGATAGAATCTCACCCTGTCGCCCAGGCTGGAGTGCAATGGTGTGATCTTGGCTCACTGCAACCTCTACCTCCCGGGTTCAAACGATTCTCCTGCCTCAGTCTCCCGAGTAGCTGGGATTATAGGCGCCCACCACCATACCCAGCTAATTTTTGTATTTTCAGTAGAGACGGGGTTTCACCATGTTGGCCAGGCTGGTCTCGAACTCCTGACCTCATGATCCGCCCACCTCGGCCTCCCAAAGTGCTGGGATTACAGGAGTGAGCTGCCGCGCCAGGCCTAGGTTCTTGTTTTTAAGACAGGGTCTCTCCATCACCCAACTGGAATGCAATGGCATTGTCATAGCTCACCACAGCCTCAAACTGCTGGGCTCTAATGATCCTCCCGCCTCAGCCTCCTGAGTATCTGAGACCACAGGTACGTGCCACCATGCCTGACTAATTTTTCTTTTTGTAGAGATGGGGTCTCTCTATGTTGCCCAGGCTAGTCTCAAACTCCTGGGCTCAGGCTATCCCTCTGCCTTGCCTCTCCCAAAGTACTAGGAGACACTGCACCTGGCCTTTCTAGATTCTTTTTTTTTTTTTTTTTTGAGACGGAGTCTTCCTCTGTCACCCAGGCTGGAGTGCAGTGGCACAATCTCGGCTCACTGCAAGCTCCGCCTCCCGGGTTCATGCCATTCTCCTGCCTCAGCCTCCCGAGTAGCTGGGACTACAGGCGCCCACCAGCATGCCCAGCTATTTTCTTTGCATTTTTAGTAGAGATGGGGTTTCACCGCATAAACCAGGATGGTCTCAATCTCCTGACCTCGTGATCCAACCGCCTCGGCCTCACGAAGTGCTGGGATTACAGGCGTGAGCCACCGCGCCTGGCCCCTTTCTGGATTATTTAGTGAGTGTGACATGTTGGGATGTTTCCCAGGAAGGCTATTCCCCAGAAGTGTCTAGAAGTTCATTCGAGAGGAGATACAACTTTTTTCATAGGTCTTAATTTCAAAACCCTTTTCCGAGCAGCCTATACATTCCAGCCCCAAGCCAGGTGGTAGGAATGTCAACATGCCCAGGGGTGCTCCTAGGTGCCACCGTGCTGTCTTCATCCGTGTTCTGAGCCTCACTGAATGACCACCAAGTGCTGAGTTATTTAGCTGCTCACTATTAATGAAGCTCTTTTTCTCTTAGTGAATGTGGAATCTTAGATATTTAGGCCTGGCATGTTTTTGTTCACCTAACATTTTCAATTAAGCCTCTTGATGTTACAGAATCCACTGTGAGTTAGAGGTGGGTAGCTGAACAGCTCAGCTATGATTGGTATTGCAGGTTATCTCAAAGAGGAAGAAACACAGCTCTGAGAAAATAATGTATCTAAGGCCCTCATATCAATGGTAAGTTACTTGTCACATTTTTACTAGATAACATGGATTGTTCTCAGACAACCATTTTTTTTTTTTTTGTCTTTTAAATATACAGAGCTTTAAATTTACTGAAGACATTTTTGTCCACGTTATCCCATTTGAACCTCACGGGTACCCAGTGAAGCCCTCAGAGAGATCTCATCTATTGCAATGACTCAGTGGGATACAGGTAACTGCACATAATGATCCCTTCCCTTCCTGGGACTGACAGCTACGTCTGGGAGGCTGGTATCTCCCTGGATGGGTCACCTTCATCCCACAGCAGCCCACTGAGCTTTGGTTTCTCATAATGTGTTTTCATTTTTTATACATGCCATGATGTGAGAAAGGCAGCCCTATAGGATATCACTGCTTTCTACTGGGCTGGAAAAGAAACCATCTTGGGGAGAAATTGCTTAAGATCACGAAGTATCTGAGGAAGGAAGGCGTGACTCAGTTCTGCGATCCAGATTCCAATGCTATTGCTTTCTCTTTTACCATGCCACCTCTCAACTATGGCCTTTTATGTTGATCCACGATTGAGTCAACTATAGAAGGCATAATTAATTCATATAAACCATATACAAATATAAAATATTCATCGAAGAGTAGTATGTATTGTGGTTAGAAACAAGGACTCCAGGGCCAGCTTGCCTAGGTTTGAATGGCAGCTCCATCACCTCCCAGCTGTGTATCTTTGGGAAAGTCACTTAATCACTCTGTGCCTCAGTTTCCTCATCTGTAAAATGGGAATAATAATATCTACCTTGTAGCATTGTTAGGAGGATTAAATGAGTTGATAAATGTAAAATGTTTAGAACTGTGCCTGGTATATAATAAGTATCCTGTGTTTACTATTATTATTGCATACATTGTGCACATCAACTTTCTGAAGGAAGATCTAGAACTTACTCTCCAGAGTGGTGGGTGGCAGCTTTGCTTGTTGGTCCTTGGGCAAGTGGCAGGAGCAGCTGAGGAGTTGCTGGATGATCCCTGGACTCATTTGCTTAAAGTCCTCCTTAGAAATGGGTGAGAGGCTCTTCTGTAGAAATATCTCCACCAGCTGCCTAGCAGAGAAGCAAGTCTGTGTGAGGAAAACATATAACATTGTTACTAATCTCAGCATATTTAAACTAGATTCTCCACCAGTTGTCATTCTTGAGGAGTGAATTCTAGATGGAATGGCTAGAACACACACATGAAGCCAGTATGACACGTGTTTCCCTGCAAACTTTCAGCTACATGTGATTCCTAAGGATATTTTAAATCTCTGACCAAAGTCTGCAATATCTCATTTTCATTCTGAGCATTATTTCGTACGAGTTTTGCACACTTTTTCTTTCCTAGAAAGACACATTGTGTTTTACAATGTGTTGAGTGGTGCTCTAACCAGCAGCCTTAGGATACTTTGATGTTTTTGTTCTTTTTCAATGAGGATAGATTTGTGTTAACAAAGACTTCATACAATAAACAGAAGTCCTACGGTAATGAGGTCACTGTCTTTAATACTGTTTGATTTAGTCAGCCTGTGTAGGAAACGTGTACTTTCAGAAGTCCTAAAAGTAACGGTAAAATTTTTGAAGGTAAAGCTATGTCAACCAGCTGCTGTGTAAATACCAAATGATATAGCTACCTCTCTCAATTGGCATCCCTTCTTCACATACACACACACACACACACACACAGTTGAAAACATCATTATTTCTTACTGACTTTACTAATTTTTACCTAAATCTATACAATTTGTTTTCATACTGTATAGGCATATTTATGAGAGAGAAGAATAAGTAAAGAACAAATGCCACAGTCTCTAAAAATGGCCACAAGACATTTGTCCATCTCAGAATAAAGGTTGACATTGTCAAAAATTACAATTTAGAAGTTTTAATAGGTGAATGAGAGTGGTATGTAGTTTCGCTCTCACAAATGGATGTTTTCTATTGAAATAAGACCCTGATGCAATGTCTTTGTGATCTTTAGTTGCGATCAGTAAGGTATTGTTTTAAAAATCAGTGGTTTGCAAAGCTGAGTTGGTGTGCCACGCTGTATAATTTAGAGATGTTTTAATAAAGGCACTTTGCTAATCTGTAAATAATGATGACACAGTTGCTGTTTGTCTTTTTCCCCCACATAAAAATCTTTAGAGATGATTTCATGGATAAAAAGTTTTATCTTGATCAGGAAATGTTTGGGTGCATGGAACAGAACCCACTGAAATCAGAAAATCAAGAGGGGATTGTATTAGAAAAGCACAGATGGTCTCAAAGAATCCAGGGACTGAAAGAATGCCCACACTTCATAAGGAATGACAACTTGAAGCTGGGAAACCAAAGATGCATGATCTCTGCCCACAACCTTCTTCCCACGCCCGCCCTCCATTCCCTCCCTGAGCCGAGTATTTTCTTGTTCCTGTTTCCCTCTCCATAGATCTATTTCCTTTCACAGTTTGGCCCTCTCTCATAAACTCACGGCCATATAAGCCCCAACTCTAAAGTGACTTTTCACTCCAAGAGCCCAAGAATGCTGCATCTCTAAGTCCTGAGAGAGATCTGATGATTCAGCAAAGCCGCAGATGGTATCTCTTGGGGTCAGGAGTCCATTTAGTTCAATCGGTTTTGCCCAAGTAGTAGGAGATGGAATAAAGATGTTCAAACATGGGTGCCAACCTCACTCCTGTGGGTGAGGAAGGCATTTCTCAGTAAGGGATTGGGCAAGAACTCCAGAAAGTTTCTGCTACAAAAAGCATCCACAGAAAGCTAAACTTGTGGGTTTTTTCCCTTTATCAAAATAATGTACGCCAAAGACAAGATTCTCTTTTGCACCACTTGTTATTGACAGAATTTAATTATTTCATCATCAATAATATTGACAAAAATAAAAGGACACTGGCAACAAACTTTTGATGATAGTTTCATAATACAATTCCTATCAGAAAATGCCTGACTGGTGAATAAAGGAATGGAGAAAGAAACAAGAAGAGAATACTATGCACCTTCCTGCAGTTTGTTGTCAAGAAGTTGAATAGTTTCTAGTTTTAGAATACCTTCTCACAGAGTAAGTTTATTCTATCACAAACTTCTGTGCCCTTAATCTTCGCTTGCTGCTCTTGTGCCATTTAGGTCATTAAGTAAGTTTCTTCTGAAATCACTAACATAAATGTCCTTACTGGGGACTCATTATATTCTATAAAATTTTGAACATGACCTATTTTTTAAAAAGAAAATGAATATTTAGATTATGCAGGCAATAATCTTTAAAATATCTTTATTCCTTCCTCTGTAACTTTGAAATATGTTTGTACTTGTGTTGATGTTATCAGATTTCTATGGAAGCTTTACAAACATATTCAAAAGCAGTGGTTTCTAATCTTTAGTTTTGAGAATTACTTGCAGGGCTTGTTAAAAGACAGAGTTCTGGACACTACTCTTGGGGTTTATGATTCAGTAGATTCCGGGTTGGGGCCTGAGGATGTACATTTCCAACAAGTTCCCAGGTGATGCTGCTGCTGCTGGCCTAGGCACAACCCTTGGAAAACCATTGACCTAATAATATAGGCAGAGTCCTCAAATCTGGTGTCCCGCTTTAGAACCCCATCAGGAATCACAGAGAAAGACATGTGTTGGAATAGAGAAGAATTATTGGAGAAGAGATTGTGTTTGTTTTGCACAGAAAATGATTATCAGCATTCTTAGAAGATGCATGCCTTAAGTAACCCCAAAATGTTAAGAAATAACCTTTATTCTTTATTCAAATAAGATCTCCACGAAGAGACCCTATTTGCTCTCTTCCTGAGAGTTGGCCCTAATTAAGGAAACTTCAAAAACATGGATTAATAAGGAAATCAACTCTTGTCACCTGCAGTTGAATACAGTAAACATGAGTTTGAAAGAGTCGGCTTCAACAGATGCCTTTTATACATGGCAGAAGTAACAGAAATTAACTTTTAAGATACGTAATAGCAAAAATACGTGCCTATTTTTGTTCAACATTGTATCTCTCGTGCCCAGGATGATTAGTGGTGTGCATAAAATGCTCAATATGTTTTCTGAATTAATTATTAATTCATTTGATCTGAACTCAAGGGAAGAAAAAGCAATATATTTCATTCCCCTATATACTTTGGCTTTGTTTTTATGTCTACAGAGATACACTTTTAGAGAAAGAAAACTGTAACTACATGTGGAACTAGAATATTTTTACTTTTCATGATAATACACAATATTCTTTAAGTTTTCTACAACTCTAGTAAAACTTTCACAGCTGGGCTTCCTTTGACAGTAGCAAATACTTGCATAAGAGAAACAATGGCAATACCTGATCCCAGGAAATTGGGCCATCCTCAGACTCTTCGTCCATGGATGAAGAGAAATTAGAATAGTCCTGATCAGGGGTTATTATGCTGTTTTGTTTCCTTTGAAGTTGATGGATTTTATCCTTTTTGATACAAGTACTTCTGGTCCAGAGAGTGTTGAGGAGTTGGTCGAGTTCTAGAAATTTCATATAAAATCTGGTGTCACATAGAATAGGTAAGTTCAGAATAGTCACAATGTCACATAGCTACAGCATAGATATTCCCTTACAAAGAATTCTTATCATTTTTAAGCCCTAGAGATGATGGAATGGACATTTCCACCAATGAAAATGCCTTCCATGGCGGAGCTTGCAGTGAGCTGAGATCCGGCCACTGCACTCCAGCCTGGGCAACAGAGCGAGACTCCGTCTCAAAAAAAAAAAAAAAAAAAAAAAAAAAAAAGAAAATGCCTTCCATTGAGTCAAGTATTTTCTTTTTCTATAAAAATGTAAATTAAAGATGAAACTGGCCTTATCCTTAGGAAATTATTCCCTGGAGGCATTATACATCCATCGTAGATTAATTATTACTTTAGTCAAGTCAATCAAATTGTTTTCCTTTTAAGTGTATATGCAAAAGAGAGAAAAGTCGTGAAAGGGATAAAAGATTCTAGAAACAAACTAGATCTTGTTTTCTAATGCAACTATGGTATGGCAGTCAGTTTAAAGATCGCAGATTAGTTTCCCTCAGTATAGCTCTAGGCTTTTAAAAAATAATTTGTACAAAGAAGAAATAAATATAATAGTAAATTTATATGGATTTATACATCTTCTTACTTATGATTAAAATGGAATTTTCCTAAATGTTATCAACAGTGATAGAAATAAAAAGCAGTCAATAAATACATCTCAGTATTTCCAGATGTTGGAACTAGCAAATACAGACTTTGAAGGAGCTATTATGTTTAAGGAACTAAAGGAAATTATATTTAAAGAATTAAAGGAAAGTTTGACAATAATAAATCAATTAATAGCAATTTTTAATAAGGAAATCTAAATTATATAAACGTCCAAATGAAAATTCTGGAGTTGAAGAATATTGAGACAATAAGTGAAACAAAAAGTTTACTAGAGGAACTCAACAGCATATTTGAGAGGGCAGAAGAAACAAATCACTGAACATGAGTATAGATTAACAGAAATAATTCATTCTAAAGAACAGAAAGAAAAAAGAAAAAGAACAAGTGTCGGATACCTGTAACAAGAGCAAGTGTACCAATGTATACATATTGGCAGTCAGAGAAAGGAGAAAGAGAAAGGATTAGAAAAAATATTGGAGGAAATAATGGCCAAAACTTTCAAAATCTGATATAAAAGCCTGAACATACATGCTCAAGAAGCATATCAAACACCAAGTAAGATAAATACAAAAAGATTCACACCCAGATACATTACAGTCAAACTGCTGAAAGTCAAAGACAAAATCTTGAGTCCTGGCCTGGTGGCTCAGGCCTGTGATCCCAGCACTTTGGGAGGCTGAGGCAGGTGGATCACCTGAGATCAGGAGTTCAAGACCAGCCAGGCCAACATGGTGAAACCCCCTCTCTACTGAAAAAAAAAAAAAATACAAAAATTAACCAAGCTTGGTGGCAGGCACCTGTAATCCAAGCTACTCAGGAAGCCGAGGCAAGAGAATCGCTTGAACCCAGTGGGTGGAGGTTGCAGCGAGCTGAAATGGCACCACTGCACTTCTAACCTCGGCAACAGAGTGAGAATCCATCTCAAAAAAAAACAAAAACAAAAACAAAAATCAACAACTACAACAGAAGATAAAATCTTGAAAGCAGCAAAAGAAAATGACTCATCACCTACATGGGAACATGACTACAGTTAATGGCTGACTTCCCATCTAAATAATGGGGACCAGAAGGTAGTGAAATGATATATTCAAAGAGCTAAAGAAAAAAACTGGAGGAGACAGAGCAAGATGGCAGAATAGAAGGCTCCACCAATCACCTCCCCACAAGGACACCAATTTAACAAACATTTACACAAGAAAAGCACCTTCATAAAAACTAAAATTCAGGTGAGCCCTCATAGTGTCTGGTTTTAACTTCATATTACTGAAACAGGCACTGAAGAGGTAGAAAAAACAGTCTTGCCTCTCTGGCAGCAGCAGTGTGGTGCAGAGAGCATCTCTGGGCACTGACAGTGGGAGGGCACAGAAATTGTGAGGCATTGAACTCAATGCTGTCCTGTTATAGCAGAAAGGAAAACAGGACCAAACTCAGCTGACATCCGCCTATGGAGGAAGCATTTAAACCAGCCATAGCCAGAGGGGAACCCCTGATCTTAGCAGTTAGAACCTGACTTCCCCCACAAGCCTTGCCACCTCAGGCTAAAGTGCTCTGGGGTGCTAATAAACTTGAAAGGCAGTCTAGGCCACAAAGACGGCAACTTTTACATGAGTCCTAGTTCTGTACTGGACCCAGAGACACTGGACTTGGGGAGTGCGGCACATGACCTACAGAGACACCAGCCAGGACAATGCTGGCATTATCCCTTTCCTAACCCCAGGCTGCACAGCTATCATCCCAAAAGAGACTTCTTACTCCCACATAAGGAAAGGAGAGGAAAGAGTGGGGAGGACTCTGTATTGCATCTTGGATACCAGCTCAGCCACAGCAGCAGGATGGGGCTGTGGTTAGAGTTGCTAGAGTTGCAAGGTCCTGTTTTCGGGTCCTAGCTCTCAGACAATATTTCCAAACATTCCCTGGGCCAGAAAGGAACCTGCTTCTTTGAAGGGAAGGACCCAGTCCTGGCAGGATTTGTCACTTGCTAACTGAAGAGCACTTGGACCTTAAACAACCAGCAGTGATACTCAAGTACTATGTCAAGTGCCTTGGGTGAGGCTCTGAGATTTGCTGTCTTCAGGTATCAGCTGAGCCACAGTGTGTTAGAGCACCAAACAGACTCTTAGAGCCAGGGGGGCAGTCCCAGATTCCAGGACTTGGCTCTTGGATGGGATTTCTGGACCTGTCCTGGGCCTAGGGGAGTCCACTGACTTGAAGCATAAGTCCAAGGGCCAGGCAGCATTCACCAGAAGTTGATTCAAGAGCCCTTGGGCCTTAAGGGAACATTGGTGGTAGTCTGGCAGCCCTCCCCATGGACCTGCGGTGGTGTTGGCCACAGGGTAAGGCTCCTCTGCCTTCGTAAAGCGGAGGGAAAAGTAAGAAGGACTACGTCTTGTGATTTGAGTGCCAGTTCAGCTGCAATACAGTAGAACACCAGGTAGACTTCTAAGGTTTTTGACTCTAGATCCTGGCTCCTGTATGGCACCTCTGGACCTTGCCGGGGAACTGGGGTAACTTGTAACTCTGAAGAGTGGAGCACAAACCTGGCTGGCTTCACCACCTGCTGATTGTAGAGTCCCAAGGCCTTGAGCAAACATAGCCAGGGAGTGGTTACAGTGGGCCTTGGGTGAGACCCAGTGCTGTGCTGACCCAGTGTGGTCATAGTGGTGGTGGGCACAGTGGTGCTTGTGTCAGTCCACTCTCAGTTTCAGGTGGCTCAGAACAGAGAGTGAGAGACTCCATTTGCTTAGAAAGGGAAGAGAACAAGAGTCTGTGCCCGGTAATCCAAAGAATTCTCCAGGATCTTGTCCAGGACCATCAGGGTGATACCTGTATGAGTCTGCAAGAACTACAGTGTTACAGGGTTTGGGGTGCAGATACAGCAGATCTGTATCCTAAAGCAGATACAGCATAGATCATACACCTAAGTCCTTCGGACTATCTGGAAAGCCTTCCCAAGAACAGTGGATACAGACAAATCCAGACAGTGATGACTACAATAAACACCTAACTCTTCAATGCCCAGATACAAACAAATATCTACAAGTATCAAGATATTCCAGGAAAAAATTACTTCACCAAATGAATTAAATAAGGCACCAGGGAACAATTCTGGAGAAACAGAGATATGTGACTTTTCAGATAGAGTATTCAAAATGGCTGTTTTGAGGAAACTCAATGAAATTTAAGGTAACACAGAGAAGGAACTCAGAATTCAGATAAATTTAACAAAGATAGAAATAATTTAAAAGAATCCAATAATTTAAAATAAAATATTTTAAAATATTAAATAGTTAAAAAATAATTTTAAAAATTCTGGAGCTAAAAAGTGTAACTGGCATACTGAAGAATTCATCAGAGTCTTAATAGCAGAACTGATCAAGTGGAAGAAAAAAATAGTAAGCTTGCAGACAGGCTATTTGAAAATACACAGTCCAAGGAGACAGAAGAATAAAAAAAAAAAAAAAAAAAAAGCACAACTACTGAATCTAGGAAATAGCCTCAGAGGGGAATATCTGAGTTATTGACCTCAAAGAGGAGATAGGGAGAGAGATAGGGTTAGACAGTTTATTCAAAGGGATAATAACAGAGAACTTTCCAACCCTAAAGAAAGACATCAATATCCAAGTACAAGAAGGTTATAGAACAGCAAGCAGATCTGACCCAAAGACGACTACCTCAAGGCATTTAATAAGCAAACTACCAAAGATCAAAGATAAAGAAAGGATCCTAAAAGCAGGAGAAAAGGAACAAATGTACAACGGAACTCCAATATGTCTGACAGCAGACTTTTCAGTGGAAGTCTTACAGGCCAGGAGATAGTGGCATAACATATTTAAAGTGCTGAAGGAAGAAAACTGTTACCCTAGAATAGTATATCCTGTGAAAATATTCTTTAAACATGAAGGAGAAATAAAGATTTTCCTAGACAAGCAAAAGCTGGGGAATTTTATTAATTCTAGACCGGTCCTATAAGAAATGCTTAAGGGACTATTTCAATCAGAAAGAAATGGATGTTAATGAATAATAATAATCACCTGAAGGTACAAAACTCACTAGTAAGTACACAGAAAAACCCAGAATACTATAACACTGTAATTGTTGTGTAAACTACTCCTATCCTAAGTAGAAAGACTAAATGATAAATCAATGAAATGCAATAACTATAACAACTCTTCAAGACATAGACAGCACAATGTGATATAAACAACAAAAAGTTTAAAAGTTGGGGGACAAAATTAAGGTGTAGAGTTTTTATTAATTTTCTTTTTTCTTGGTTTTTGTTTATACAAACAGTGCTAAGTTTCTGTAAGTTTAAAATAATGGATTATAGGATAGTATTTGCAAATCTCATGGTAACTTCAAACAGAAAACATACCATGGTTACACAAAACCTAAAAGCAAGAAACTAAATCATATAACCAGGGAAAATCACCTTCACTAAAGGAAGAAAGGAAGGAAAGAAAATGACCAGAAAACAAATAACAAAATGGCAGGAGTGAGTCCTCACTTACCAATAATAACACTGAATGCAAATGAACTAAACTCTCCAATCAAAAGATATAGACTGGCAGAATGGATTAAAAAAAATAAGACCCATTGATCTATTGCCTATAAGAAACACACTTCACCTATAAATACACATATAGACTAAAAATAAAGGGATGGAAAAAGATATTCCATGCCAATGGAAACCAAAAAAAAAAAAAGCAGGAGTCACTATCCTTATACCAGACAAAATAGATTTCAAGACAAAGACTGTAAGAAGGGAGAAAAGTCACTATATAATGATAAAAGTGTCGATCCAGCAAGAGGACTTAATTATTTTAAATATATATGCACCCAACACTGGGGCACCCAGATATATAAAGCAAATATTATTAGAGCTACAGAGAGACATAGGCCACAGTACAGTAACAGCTGGAGACTTCAACACCCCACTGTCAGCATTAGACAGATCTTCCAGACAGAAAATCAACAAAGTAACATTAAACTTAATCTGCACTATATGACCAAATGGATCTAATATATATTTACAGAACATTTCATCCAATGGCTGCAGAATGCACATTCTTCTCTTCAGCACATGGGTCATTCTCAAGGACAGACCATATATTAGGTCACAAAACAAGTCTCAAAGTATTTTTTAAAAATTGAAATAATATCAAGCATCTTCTCTGACCACAATGGAATAAAACTAGAAATCAAAAACAGGAGGAATTTTTGAAAACTATGCAAATATATGGAAATTAAGCAATATGCTCCTGAATGACCAATGGGTCAATGAATAAATTAACAAAGAAATAGAAAAATGTCTTGAAACAAATGATAATGGAAACACAACATACCAAAACCTATGAGATACAACAAAAGTGGTATTAAGAGGAAAGTTTATAGCTATAAGTGCCTACATTGAAAAAGACGAAAGATTTCAAATTAACAATCTAACAATGCATCTTAAAGAACTAGAGCAGCAAGAGCAAGCCAAACCTAAAATTAGTAGAAGCAAAGAAATAAAAAAGATCAGAGCAGAAGTAAATGAATTTGAAATGAAGAAAACAATACAAAAGATCAATGAAACAAAAAGTTGGTTTCGTGAAAAGTTAAAGAACATTGACAAGCCTTTCGGCAGACTAAGAAAATAAGAGAGAAGATCCAAATAAATAAAATCAGAGATGAAAAAAGAGACATTATAACTGATACTGCAGAAATTCAAAAGACCATTAATGGCTACTATGAGTAACCATATGCCAATACATTGGAAAAATCTAGAAGATATGAACAAATTCCTAGACACATACAACCTACCATGATTAAACCAGGAAGAAATCCAAAACCTGAACAGTCCAATAACAAGTGATGAGATTAAAGCCATAATAAAAAGTCTCCCTGTAAAGGAAAGCCCAGGACACAGTAGCTTCACTGCTGAATTCTACCAAACATTTAAGAAGAACTAATACCAATTCTATTCAAACTATTCCAAAAAATAGAAGAGGAGGGAGTACTTCTGAACTCATTCCATGAGGCCAGTATTGCCCTAATACCCAAACCAGACAAAGACACACCAGGAAGGGAAGGGAAGGAGAGGGGAGGGGAGGGGCAGGCCAATATCTCTGATGAATATTGATGCAAAAATCCTCAACAAAATACTAGCAAATTGAATTCAACAATCCATTAAAAAGATCATTCATAATGACTAAGTGGGATTTATCCCCTAGCTAGGATGCAAGGTTGGTTCAACATATGAAAATCAGTCAACGTAATACATCACATTAACAAAATAAAGAACAAAAATCATACGATCATTTCAATTGATACTGAAAAACCATTTGATGAAATTCAACATCCTTTCATGATAAAAACTGTAAAAAATGGGGTATAGAAGGAACATATCTCAACATAATAAAAACTAGATACATTAGACCCACAGCTAGTATCATACTGAATGACCATGATGATCATATGACCAAGAATCCCACTGCTGGGTATATCCCCAAAAGAAAGAATTTAGTATATTGAAGAGATATCTGCACTCCCACATTTGTTGCAGCACTGTTCATGATACCTAAGATCTGGAAGCAACTTAAGTGTCCATCAACAGATGAATGGATAAAGAAAATTTGGTACATATACACAGTGGAATATCATTCAGCCATTAAAAAAGAATGGGATCAAGTCATTTGCAACAACATGGATGAAACTGGAGATCACTATGTTAAGCCAAGCAGAGAAAGACAAACATTGCATGTTCTCACTTATTTGTGGGATCTAAAAATCAAAACAATTCAACTCATGGACATAGAGAATAGAAAGATGGTTTCCAGAGGTTGGGAAATGTACTTGGGGGAGGGGGCCAGTTAATGGGCAGAACAAAATTAATTAGAAAGAATAAGACCTGTTATTTGATAGCACAACATGGTAACTATAGTCAATAATAACTTGATTGTAAATATTAATATTAAAATAACTAAGAATATAATTGGACTGTTGGTAACACAAACAATAAATGCTTGAAGGGATGGATACGCCATTCTCTATGATGTCATTATCACACATTGCATGCCTGTAGCAAAACATTTCATGTACCCCATAAAGATATACACCTACTATGTACCCACAAAAATTTGAAAAAAGAAAAAGAAAAAAAGATCAAGAATTTTATGTCTAGCAAAATAATCCTTCAAATTGAAGGTTTAAAAAAAGCCATTCGCATATATACGATGAATGAGAAAATTTATTGCTAGCAGACTTGCCTTGTAAGAAATACAAAATGAAGTTCTTTAGGCTGAAAAGAAATGACTCAAATTTGCCTCTTGGGTAAAGTTCCCATTTTGATTAAGTCCACTGAAAGAAATGACCAGCACTGGAGATGTAAAAATGTGGGTTAATATGAAAGACTCTATAAATATATTTTTCTCATTTGTTCTCTAAACTTAATGAGAAAATATTACAGGCTTCTCTTTCAAAGTCAGAAACACAATAAGGATGCAGATCATCCCCACTACTATTTAACATTATATTGAGATTATTAACCAATGCAATTAGATGAGAAAGTAAATAAAAGCATGAGAATTGGAAATAAAAATAGGCAAAACTATATGTATTTAGAGAAATTAAATATCTGAAACTCCTAAAAATCAATACAAAAATAATCATGAATCAGGTTATAAAATTAACCTATAAAAATTAGAAACATATATATGTATATACACACACACACAAACAAAGATCAACTAGAAGATAGATGAAAGAGGACCTCATTTAAGAGAGCAAAAAGAATGTTAAAGGCATAGGTATAAACATAACAACAAATGCCCACAATCTATGGGAGGGAAATTAATATTTTTAAAAGCGAATTGTTCTCTTTTGAAGAATGCATGGCCAAATTAAAGTGTCAAGAATTTATATTTAACTACCCTTAAGAATCTCAATAAAATGAAGTAGTGAGGAGAGGAAGTTTTTCTATTATAAGATTATTACACTAGACAGGAAGAAATGAGAATTAGAAGATCACCATTTTATAAGCCCTAAATAATTAATCAGTCTAGGCAACTATCATCAATAGCTTATAACTTCTGAAAAAGAGATGACCAGATGCTATATGCTTTCTAATGGAAGGTACTAACATAAAACAGCTAAGCAACCTTATCAAGTCTCTACATATAACAGCCCCTACGCAAGAAACACAGTGAATAGAAATGCGTGATAGATGACTAGGACTGCAATCAGCAAACTCCAGATGGAAATCAACCCCCTTTGTTTTCAACCAAAAAAACTCGCAACAAAATAGAAAAGATGGAAGAAGTGTGACATGCATAAAAGAAACCTAAGGGATATACCAACAATTTGCATTTTATGGACTTTATTTTGATCATAATTCAATAAAAATAATTTTTTAACAATTATGAAAATATGAACAGTGATTGAATTTTTTTTTTTTTTTTTTGAGATGGAGTCTCGCTCTGTCTTGCAGGCTGGAGTGCAGTGGCTCAATCTCGACTCAGTGCAACCTCTGCCTCCTGGGTTCAAGCAATTCTCCAGCCTCTGCCTCTGGAGTAACTGGGACTACAGGCACGTGCTACCACACCTGGCTAATTTTTTGTATGTGTTTTTAGTAGAGATGGAGGTTTCATCATGTTGGCCAGGCTGGTCTCGAACTCCTGACCTCAAGTGATCCACCCGCCTCAGCCTCCAAAGTGCTGGGATTACAGGCGTGAGCCACTGCACCCAGCCTGAATTTTTTATGATATTAAGGAATCGTTATCAATTTTTTACTCGTGATAATGAGGTGCTTAAAAAAAAAAAATCCAACTGGGCACAGTAGCACACTCCTGTAGTCCCAGCACTTTAGAGGGCCAAGGCAGGCAGATCACTTGAGGCCAGGAATCAGAGATCAGCCTGGACAATATAGTGAGACTCCTGTCTCTACAAAAAATAAGAAAACTAGCTGCGCATGGTGACACACACCTGTAGTTTCAGCTACTCAGGAGGCTGAAGTGGGAGGCTTGCTCAGGAGTGGGAGGTTACAGTGAACTATGGTCCCACCACTGCACTTGAGCCTGGGCAACAGAATGAGACCCTGTCTCTAAAAACAACAACAACAACAAAAAATCCATCTCAGGGGCGTTTTGATGTATATTTTAAGAATTAGCCATTTCATTTTTACTGCCTTGTCAAGTACAAAGAAATGTGCAAAACACACATTCTAATTCCAGTTCTGACATCCCATTTCATCCTGGAGCCCCCAAAACCAGGTAGTCACGAATGCAGCAAGAATGGCTATTTCACATTACTTCTGTCTGAAATTAAATGACTTTCCTGATTGCAAGGAAACTGCTGCCAAATGTCTTGCACAATTTGGAATACTATTCTTTCATTCTACATGACAGTTTGTTAGGCCTGGCCCAGCATTACATCCCAAATAAACTATTCAGTTAGCATTTATGGCAGATCATAAAATCTCCGCCTCCCTCTACATCCACAACTCCAATCACTTAGAAATAGACCAAGTCCATGCTTTTGCCTCATCACCACATACCTTTCATCGCACACTTGCCTTGAAAGGCCACCTAAGCTGTGTGGCTTTATGACTCAATAAAAATCGTATTTAAACATACCTGAACGAATTCAGTCATCAAGAGCTTCGGCCTTTGTTTTTGGCATAGTTTACTTAGCAGGTGTGACTTGGAAGTTAAATTCGTGAAAACATCCTTACCTGATAGGCGGAGGGTATGCGTACGATTCAAGGAACTGAAAATATACTCTGTAAAGTAGTCTGGGGAAGGCAAGTTTCCTTGTCCCAGACAAACACCCTGAAGGGACAAAGTAATGATCGTGGCTGCCAACTGAGGAAGTGTATTTTCATTAGCACCTTCACTGCTCACTATTCCAGATTTTTTCTGCAGTGTTTTGGTTTCCATACACTGAAATCAGATACAAAATAAAGAGAAAACTGTAACTTCTGAAGTCATTTTGATTCGAACATCTCTGAAATATCCCCCCCCCACAAAAAGATAAGGAATAGTTTGTCTAAAAGAAAATGGAATCATTTGGAGGAATATGACTATCATCTTTCTCCTGTCTCAGATACAACTCAATTTGGAAATTACGTGTTTATCTATTATGGCACTGAATTTTCTAACTCTCATCCCACTAGTCCTTATTTATGCAGCCTTTCTCACTATCCTCTTTTTCATTTTTTCTTTTTTTTTTTTTTTGAGACCGAGTTTAGCTCTTGTTGCCCAGGCTGGAGTGCGGTGGCACAATCTTGGCTCACTGCAACCTCCGCCTCCCAGGTTCAAACAATTCTGCTGCCTCAGTCTTCCAAGTAGCTGGGATTACAGGTGGTGCCTGCCACCACGTCTGGCTAATTTTTATATTTTTAGCAGAGATACAGTTTCACCATGTTGGCCAGGCTGATCTCAAACTCCTGACCTCAGGTGATCCACCTGCCTCGGCCTCCCAAAGTGTCAAGTGCTTGAGTCACCACACCCAGCCTCACTATCCTCTTAAAGATGTGTTTTCTCCAAGGGGATCTCCTGCTCTTATTGTTTAACATCCTTAAAACCGGTGGGTTGTTACTCTCTCCTGGCTTTCAGTGCAACCTGCAGGAGAATGATTTTCCAGCCGACATTCCCTACCCTGACTTCACACAGGCTCTGCTGCCTTGTGTCATCACAGGGCCCCTCTACTTCTCATCTGCCTCTGGTCCCAAGGTCAATGTGTGCTCATTGCACATCAGACCTAGCACACTGTCCATGTTCTTTGAACTCCCAGAGGACATCGGACCTTTTTAAATGTGTATATCAATTTTCCTCCATTAAATTATAAGCATCTTAGAAGCTCTAATTTTGCTTTATATCCCATTCATATTCCCATTTAGACATTTGAGTGCCTACAATGTACCAGGCGCTGTACTAAACCCATTTCATACGAAGTGAAAGAGAAAATAAATTCATCAAAAGAGAGATCAAGGGAAGGTTATCATGTCAAGGTTGCATTCTAATGACTTAGGACAAGGAGAAAAAGTGCCCATTGAGCTTATTTTTTTTTTTAAAGTCTGTAATTGAAGAGCTTGGCAGGAGCATATTTATAACCATGGTCCAGAGCAGAGTGGAAGGCTAAGAGTCAGTTACCAAAATTTTGATAAATTTGGACAAGTAGCCAGAAGTTCCATGGGTGAAAAGAACAAGTTGAAATAACAGAGTTTGAACCTCAAAGAAGCATGAATGTTTCATGCAGGTTGTGAAAGAACAACGGTCTCAAAACACCATTGAGGATAAAAGAGAATTCCAACCATTGTTCCAATCCCTGAAGTCCTTTGCATGAACACCCGGCCTCCATGCAGTAGGCAGGGCTACGGGAACACTAGGGAGAGATTCCTGTTCATTTACCATGGAATCAGCCAACAGTGGAGAGAATTCAAGAGGTGGGAACATTGAGAGATTGAGTCAGGAAGATAAAACACAGACAGGTTTGGACAAAAGAGATTGAAGGAATGGAGAGATGTTGCTTTCTGAGCCATTTGGGGAGCTTTCCTGGATTAGGGTATCAAGTTGATTCTCTTGGGGATCTGGCTGAGGCCCACTTGGAGCAGCCATTAGTGACTTGATCTGTGGAAGCTGGGTACCGTGCAGACCAAGACCTGGAGATTCAAGTAATGATGGGCCTGGTGAGCCAAAACCTCATCTGACCTCACGCCATCTAGTGAGAAAGAACAGCTGATGTGGTGAAGTGCCAAAAGCCTCCTGCAAAGTCTGAACTGATTGACTTCCTAGAGAATCCTAGTCCAGTTGAATGAGCTCACGGACCCTTCACAGGAACTAGAGACAGTGATGTCATCCAGGTGTTCACAAGTCTGAGGCCTAGCAAAGGTTTATGACTCAGCAGGTGTTCAAGTCTTAATGACAAAGGGTGTTCAACCCTTAATGACTGAAACTAGCTGGAAAAAGGAGTTCTAGATGTACTACTGATTTATTCTGTTCTGGGGCTGTTTGATCTCAGAAATACTCAGAAACCTGGGTATTCGCAGTATGTGTAGGATAACCAGAAACCTGGAAATACACACCACACCACCTTTTAAGTGCTGTTTCCATTTCGTCTCCATCAAAAGGCATTAATGGGTAGGATTAAAATCTTAGCAGTCAATTTGAATCAAACTTGGATTATATAGATGTTGCACTGAAGAAATTATATGTAGGCATGACTCCTGGTTTAAGTAGAAAACAGTTCTGTAAAAGAACCCCTTTTTCTTTTCTTTTCTTTTTTTTTTTTCTTCTTTTTTTTTTTTTTTTTTTCATTTTAGAGATAGGGTCCCATTCTGTTGCCCAGGGTAGAGTATAGTGACACAGTCATAGCTCATTGTAACCTTAAACTCCTAGGCACAAGCTATCCTCCCACCTTAGCCTCCTGAGTAGCTGGACTACCAGCTCATGCCACCACATCCAGCTAATTTTTTAAATTCTATTTTTGTAGAGACAAGGTCTTGCTATGTTGCCTAGGCTGATCTCAAACTCGTGGCCTCAAGTGATCCTCTTGCCTCAGCCTCCCAAAGTGTTGGGATTACAGGTATGAACCACTGCACTGGGCCTAGGAATCCCTTTTCCTAAAATGAAAATAGGAATAAAAATATGTTCAAATTTTGAAATTAATAGGATTAGAGCTACGGATGTGATATTCACAAAGTCCTTAGCAAACAGCTTCTCCATTTGCTCTGCCAATAAAAGAAATTAAACATATTTACAGAAAATTGGAGGATATGTTTGCTGGTTGTTAAGCTGCAGAATGCCAGAATTGAGAGCAAGAACTAAATTTGTCTATACATGTTTATGAATAATTCAAGAAAAAAATGATTTCCCCATACTCTTCAAAATGTAGTAATGGCTTCTTAATTAATTCTTTAAAAAAAAAAAAAGTGACTTAAATAAACCTTATGTTCAGAGAACTTTATCTGCTGAGATTTCTCACTGCAAACCAGAAAGCAAAAACCTAACTGAAAGGCCAGTTTTGCTAGAATAGTAATGAAGGCAACGGAGACCAGGTGGGAGCTGGGAGAGAGGAGAGGTATTTGAATAGACCCTCTACACAGGCAGTACAAGTCAAAAGCCACAAAGGGATACCATCTAGGGCTGGCAACCATGAGTAATGCTTTTGGCAAGCTGCTTCTTCAGTGAAAGAACTAATGATAATTTATCTCTTTCAAAATGTCTCTGCCTTCTCCTTTCCCAGCCAGAAGGCAAGGCAAAAAGAAACATTGCTCTCCACCACTACAGCTCAGTCCTTGGAAATTGGTCAAAATGCCTTGGGGTCACACTGATTTGAGTACTCAGAGGGACTCAGGAGAAGACAGCTGCCGTTTCACCTGGAGTGCCTGTCCACCCACCCAACTTCTGGCAAAAACTCCTCTTCCAATTAGTCATTACATTTCCTCTTTTGGACCTGGAATTTTAAATTATGTCATTTAACATCTCATAACCAAAACCCACAAATACTTACCTCCCTTAGAAGTTCTTGAATGTCTTTGAAATAAATAAGGAACAAACAATAAGGCTCTAGGACTGTATCTCAGTAGCAGAACCAGTTAGCCATTTTGCCTTCTTACCTGGCTTTGAGAAGTGTCAAAGTACTGCCTGGTGAAAGCCAAGATATCTTCTGTCTCATTCTGTGAAAGGAAAGAGGAGTCTTCATCCTGCCTGAGGCTCAGTAGGCTGTGTAGGTAAAATTTATACTCTTTATTACTCATGTTGAGCTTTGAAGAACAGATCTCTTCCTGGTGAATAATGTAATAGAGAAGGAGAAGAGAAACTCTCTGGACTACTTCTTCTCTAAGCTGATCTTCAAAATTTCCTCCAGCTATTAGTAATAGTGCATCTGGTTCAAAGCACTGTGGAAGAAAACAATGACAGCAACAAGAGAAACAAAACTTAGCAAATAGTTCCAGAACACTAATGACCACCAGGGTCTTTGCTACTTATCATTTTATAAATAGAAAGGAAAAGCAGGCAGGATCAATAGCCAGATTCAAAGAGTTGGACTCCCATATAACAATGATGCCCTTCCATGGAACCCTCTTTTTCCACTAAGAGTAATTCCTGACTCCAACTAGGGTGGCCACAAGTTGTTGACCTGTTGCCTGTGTAAAACAGATTATTCTTTGGCTTTTAAAGTGATGCCCATTTGCTTTTAGAACAAAATCCAAACTCCTGGCAATCTTCTTTTTGTTCTGGCTCCTGTCTACTCTACCCTTCCTTCTCTTAGCCTTAGTCCAGCACCTCACTTAACTTCTGCCCCTGTGATTTTATGTCAATTTCACCAAGTTCTTTCCCACAATCTTCCAGGTCTCCTTGTTCCCCTCATTCTTCAGGTTTCAGGCTAAAATGTCACCCTCTCACAACACCTTCCTAAAGATTCCCAACCTGCGTTCCCTAGTACAGAACTATCTGATAGAAATACAAGTCACACCGCAAATATGAGTCACATATGTCATTTGAAGTTCTTTAGCAGCAAGATTTTAAAAAGTAAAAAGAAACAGCTAAAAGTAACTTTTGTAATATTTTAACCTTATGTACCAAGATTAAATTATTTCACCGTGTAATCTAAATTTTTAAAATTAAAGATATTTTATATTTTTCTTCTTGAACAGTCTTTGAAAACTGGTGTGCATTTTATGCTTACTAGCACATCTCAGTTTGGATGAGCCACGAATCAAGCGCCCAACAGTTACATGCAGGCTAGTGATTACTGTGCTGGACAGCACAATTCTGGAATACACCATTTAAAAATTTTTCTTCATAGCACTCGTATTGTAAAATTGCTTTGTTTACTTGTTTATTCTCTCTCTTCTCTATGAGAACCAGTGGTCCATAAAGAGTAGATTTTGTCTGCTTTTTGCATAGGTCTATCCTCAGCATATAGCACGATATCTGGCACTTAAGAGGTGTAAAAATTTTACAAACGACTTCCATCTGCCCCTCTTCTAGCCTATTTAGGGAAATTGCCAAAAATGATTTTGTTGAAGGGAATCAGAACATACTGCCCCAAAATATGCCACCATAGCATATTGATTATTTTGAGCTGAAGGCAACTGAGAAACAGCAGGCATGGGAAGGATTCTCTGCCCTGCCCCTTACTATCTAAAAGCGGGGCATAAGTTTCCCATGAGAAAGGTATCCTTGCTGTATCAGGAAGAGGAGAACGTTCTTATCACTGGAGATGGGGAGTTAATGCTGAGATGAACCTATACAAACGAACCTTGCTAAAATAATCCTCCATTGGTATAATTGTTAAAAAAAAAAAAAAAAAATTTGGTTTCACATATATATTTCCTAGTCACTTTCCCACAATTTACCATCTCTAGTCCAAATTCACTTTTTTTCTTACTCTTGTCAGATCCCCACAATTTATTACTCTTTGTTTAAATGATTTATAACCCCCTGGGTCTAACCACTTCTTTGGAGTTTTCACTTTCTTTATGATGCCCCTATTCCACATAAAAATATTAACATCAAATAAAATGTGTGTGCTTTTTCTCCTGTTAATCCATCTTTTGTCCATTTAGTTCACAAGCCCCAGCTACAGAATTTAAGACGTTAGAGGAAAAGTCTTTCCTCCCCTGCACTGTGCTGCCTTATTGGTTTCACAAACCACAAGCACATGCCCAGCTCCTGCAATCTGAGAAGTTTATGTGGCATAAGGGATTTGGATAAGTGTTGTGGGACAGTGAGAAAAAGACACAGGAATCGTGGCCAGAAGCTTTCTCAGCAAGAGGGAAGCTGCCTTTCTTCAGAGACAGTTGGGGAACTCCTGAGAATTCTCACAGGATCTGAGAAGCAGCCCCAGGACACAGCCACAGAGTGAAAGCATTGAGAAACGCCTGTCCTGACTCCCAGACAGATTTGTGCCATGGTGGGGATATTGTACTACAATATATTTTAATCTAGTCTTCTTTGAAGTGGAAGTTTTGGGGGTTCTAATTTCAGGTCTGCTGTACAACCCACTGTGTAGCATCTGCTATGTAATCATCTGAGTCAGGAAGAAACAAATGTCATCCATCTCCAAATCAAAGCATAATCACATTCTTCATAAAACCACATAGACTTTAATCCCTCCTGAACCCAACTGCAGGGGGTCAAGTACTCAAACAGAGGGGACCCAGGGGTTCCACTAAGACCAACTCTCAATGTGGATATTAGGCTCCACTTCTAAAACCTCGGCATCCATTTTCTGTTCCCTAAGTAACCCAGAAGAAAAGTCCACACCTTGGTAGCTGATGGCAAGGCTGACACCAAGACCCAAAAGGCGAATCCATTGAAATAAAAGTGGAATAAAGCTATTCTCTGTACCAAATAACCTCCTGAAACTAAACTATTGGTACCATTAACTACAATTTGCTGGTAGCCATGTGCCCAGCAATGTGCAGAGTACCTTTTACATTCAGTTATGCCTTGCTGTATAATCTCATTGGTTCTGAAAAATGCCCAAAGTAATGAATTTTTTAGTAATAAGAAACCTATTTTATTATTTTAAGTGTGAGAAACAAAATGTCTCCGGCCTATGTAATAAGCCACCAAATATTTCTAAATATTTGATTTTTATAATATAAAGCAACTAGAAGACCAATTACTCAATTATTTAATGCACAACGAATTAATGCATACATTTGTGTACAGTATGCAAGGATATTGCAAGGAACATATGAGTTACATCTTTCTTCATGAGAAAAGTTTACCCATAGAATATGTGAAAACCAAGACTAAAGTGGTAAGAAACTTGCCCAAAGCTACACAGCTAATGGTGGAGAGCACTGTTAGTCACAATTCCTGCTCTTCCAAGAGCAGGACCCATTCTTTTATTCCTTCCTTTTGTGCCATGGAGAACACAGGCTGTGGACCCATTGACGTACTTGATGGGCAACCCCTCAACCAGTAATTTTCTCTCCCTCCTATTTGATGGGAATAGAGGTCAGTTAGGTGGCTAAGAGATTGGTCCAAGCCTAACATCAATAAGAACAAGGATATGGTACAACCAGAGCATGGAATGAGTTTATGTTATACTTTCAAGTGCTGCTCAGGTTGTTTGATGGGGCTGGGTAGGTAGTAAGAAGAGTGTCTATGTCTACAATGCAAGGAGTAGCACGCTCATGAGGCCATGAGACCACAACCATGTGGCAAGGCTTGGTGTATGAGCACATGACAGAACATGTGGCCACATTTCAACCCATCTGAGATGCGGAGACTCCTGTCCATGCATCACTCTTCCTCAATGTCTTTGCCATGTACCTTTCCAGGGTTGGAATTGGAATCCATGGCACGGAACAGCAGAGAGCAGGGTCTGCATGTAATCGTGTGGGTAGGCATTCCAGAACTGTGTATAAAAGGTATACAATATGGAAGGTACAATTGGTTTCTAGCTTTGGGAAGCTTGAAACAGTTGTAGAAGCATCTTTTGTCTGAACAGAGATTTTGGTAACCTTGAATGCACAGGTGTTGTGTCACATTTGCTTTGATTTTTTGAGGCCTGCTACACTAAAGCTTAATTGTGAATCAAATGACCATGGGCTGGAAACCTTTCTCCCATTTATAATATTTGAATCTTGAAGAATGTATTTTAATACAGAAGGTGGTGGCTTGAGGAAAGAATACAGGTGGAAGCCTCAGAAAAGCTAACATAAAATAAGAATTCCTCCCCTGGACATAGATATGATGAAAAGCACACTACTGGGACTGTTGGATGAGGACAGAGCTGGAATTTTCAGTTCATCACCACTAGATTTGTTTTGTTGTTAATGTTTTTAGAAGTTGGCTCAGTTGTGTTTGGGAGAGGATGTTTAGCAAAATGTTGCGAATACTGCCACCCCACAGGCATCAGTATCTGTCCAAGGCTGCCTTCTCTGGTAAAGCAATTCTTTGTTTAAGAAGAATGGACTCATTCAGGAATAATCCATTGATTTTCCTTTTAATCTTGTCAGATGGGGAAATAAGGTTTAAGGAGGGGAAAAAAACCTCAGAGATTCTGGGAATTAGTTTTAATGACTTTATAAGGAAATAAACTTTGGGAAAAGACTGATTAAAATGCAAGGAGAGGCTCCCCTTACAAGCTAACCAGGCTACTAGGATACTTGGTAGTAATGGTCCACCACACCCTGTCGCCGCATCACATGGCCTTCCCCAACCTTGAAATTCAACTTTGCTTATGATCTTCACCAGGTGAGGGACTCAGTGGACAAAAAGCAACATGGTAGCTATCTTCTCCTACATCAATAAGACAGCTGTCAGGCCTCCAGGATAAACTCTAGGGTTTTAGACTGAAAGGTATTTAACATTTGATTTTGAGTAATGGGTAAATCTTATATTATAGAAATCTAAGAACTTAAAAGAGACTTTCTTCTTTTAAGTTCTTAGTTCTATAAGGTCTTTTTTTTTTTTTTTTTTTTTTTTTTTGCAGGGGGGTGGTGGATGGGGCGGTGGCTAATAATTGACTGTAAATATAAGAGAGAAAGTGTATTTCTTTTTTTCCTGACAAAGAGCTAGAAGGATGTTGCTGATGGCAGGTACTGGCTCTTTAGGGTCTGTACTAGATTTAGTGGGTCTTCTGACTGACAAAAAGTTTTTAACTGAGAAGAGTTCAGATCAAATTGTTAGATAATAAGACAAAGCTGGGTGTTTTCCACACTTTATTCCATGACAGTTATGACAAGAGAGTCAGGGGCTAGGGCTAGGTGTGAATTAAATGGAGACCCTTAAAGCAGTGGTTCTCTGCTTTGAATGTGTCTAAGAATCGCCTGGAGAACTTGGTTTAAAATCCTCAGAATGTAGGACAGTGGAGGGGGGCCTAGGACACAGGCGGGTGGGAGATTCTGAGGAATGGCGCTGCTCTAGTGTCTCTGGAAAAGGAGAAATCAGACATTGCCGTGAGATACAGGGAACAGAAGGAACTTGAGCTCCTATATCTGACTTTCTGCGTATGTATCCATGAGATTCTCATAGAGATCTGATTCCTAAGGAGAACATGCATATCCATGAGATCCCCCACAGAGATCTGATTCCTAAGTAGAACATATATGTCCATGAGATCCTCAGAGATCTGATTCCTAAGAAGAACAAGTATGTCCATGAGATCCTCACAGAAATCTGATTCCTAAGGGGAACATATATGTCCATGAGATCCCCACAGAGATCTCCCTGAGGAGCACGTGTCAATGAGATCAACAGAGATCATCCTGGGATGTGATACATGACTCAGACGTGACTCAGAGATTTGTTCCCTGAGAACATATGTGTCCATGTGATCCTTGCAGAGATCTCCCTGGGGAGCACACATATGTCCACGTGATTTTCACAGGTATCTCCCTCAGGGGCTTATACACAACCATGTGACCCTCACAGACATCTGACCCCTGAGGAACATGGGTTTGTCCATGTGGTCCTCACAGACCTCCCTGAGGAGGGGCTCATGATCCCAGCCTTCCGGGTGAGGAAGCTGAGGCTCCACATGTCTCAACACTAGAAGGTGCCAGAAAAGGGCTCTTTTCCTCTCAGAAACCTGTGTAGGGTTATGGTTCTCATAGTTATTGAAGAGGAATGTATTGTTTTTGGAGTTATTTAACCCCTCATGAAGTTCATTAAAACTATATTCTAACCATTCTCATTAAAGAAAGAAAAAGCCAGGATCAGCCCAGAACTATTCATTTTCAAAGACTGCAGCGTGACTGAATTTATTTTAAATGTGCAGTGCTCTCAGATACTTCAGATTTACTTTTTAAAAATTTCACTTCTTATACAGACCTAAAATTGGAAGCATTTTTCCTCCCAACAAATCCAAGATACCTACTTCCCTCTTTATTCAGACATTTAGGGATATGAACAAACCCCCTTAACCTCTCTTTTTACCACAGAATTTGTAGCATGAACCCTTCCTGTCAGCAGACAAAGTCCTCAAATGACAGAACAGACTCGGCCACAAGCCGAAGCCCTGTGGTTTACGCCAGAACCGGGGTGTTTGTGAAATCCAGAGGACTCTGTTTCCTCTCTCTTTTCATGAATGATGGGAGACATTTCCTAAGTTCCTTCCTGGTGGGTGACTGGGGTGAACTGAAGGCTTCTGAGCAAGTAAAGCTGAGACTCACTTCTGCTTCACCTGCATTTCTTTCACAGAGAAGGAGGGTGAAGCTATTAAAGATGGTGTTTCAAGTCCTAGGAATGGAACTGATTCAAATGGAGACCAAATTAGCTAAAGTCCTGATACTGTCACAGAAAACAATAAGTGCTCAACAATCCTTCCCCCAGCCCTGAAAATGGAGAACAATTTTGCATATTTACCTTCCTCCCAGCAAAACTACTATTCAAGCAGCCTTAATAAGGCACTTCACGTCATTAAAGGAGAACATTCCCCTGAAGCAAATCCTCAGAGGACATGAATAAGAGATGACTTCTGGTTATTTCCAGTGGGACGTCTTGTGTTGCTATCTATATATATTAATGTCATCACAGATGAGTTGCCTATTATAACACATTTCCTCTGGGAACCATTGGGTATTTTAATAATTACTGAATTATTTATTGCTCACACAAAGCAGAGAAAAATTCTCTATGAGCAAGACCTCTTCTGTTACGAAAAAACAAAACACTTGGTCAGAAAATATTCCCCTCCCCTCCCTCCCTCACCTCAGAGCTATGCATGATTGAGAAAGTCTGCCAAAATGTATTTTGGAGACAGTTAGCTTTTGTTTTACTTATTTACATATGCTTTCATTTATGCATTTATAGGTTCATCCTAAAAAATCTCATGGGTCAGGAATGGGATGGAGCAGGTTTCATTTTTTCTTTTGTAGTCATTTAAACACATGAGTTCTCACCTCCTTCCGTCCTACCCCACCCTTCCTAATGAAGAGAGTCTCAGCCACCGCTGACATCATATTAAAGTGACCTGGAGTCTGGGCACCGCGGCTCACACCTGTCATCCCAGCACTTTGGGAGGTAGAGGCGGGCAGATCAAGAGGTCAGGAGTTTGAGACCAGCCTGGCCAACATAGTGAAACCCTATCTCTACTAAAGATGCAAAAAATTAGCCGAGTGTGGTGGTGGATGTCTGTAATCCTAGGTACTTGGGAGGCTGAGGCAGGAGAATCACTTGAACTCGGGAGGCGGAGGTTGCAGTATGCCAAGATCATGCCATTGCACTCCAGCCTGGGCAACAGGGCGAGACTCTGTCTCAAATAAAATAATAAAATAAAAAATAAATAAAATAAAATAAAATAGTGACCTGGAGAGACTTTAAAAAGTTCTATCCTAGACAAGTAAAATCTCAGTCTCCAGAGGTTGAAGCCCAAACATGGGTATGCTGGGAAACCTACGCAGCTGATTCCAGTCAGGGTTGAGATTCACTTTGTAGGCTGTGATTCAGGCCTCAGGAGCCATGGGTGCAACTTCAGCTCCACCTGCAGCATCTGTCTCCCCAGCTCAGATTCCTCATTGTTAAGATGATTATCCAATCATTAACTACCCACCATGCATAATATTAGAAAATACCATGCCAGGAAAAAGTACTCAAAAATCCAATTTTGGACAAATATCAGATCACATTATGCTCCAGCAAACAAATAGCATCTAAAACTAGTCACATGCAAGTGCACTGAAGGCTTTAAAAAAAGATTAGTCAATCAAAAAAGAAAAGAGGACTAAAAGTTCACGCTCACAAATAAATACCTCTATATATGCAGAAGGATTCTAGAAAGCCTTACATAAACATCATCCTTTCAACAACAAAAATGTCCCTAGGTGCTATACATAGAACGCTGAATGATTTGCTGTATCCCAGATATGGAAATTATTTTGCCAGAATGCATTTCCCAATTGCATATTGGAAGATTAGCCTGTGATTTCACGTTACTGAAATAAATCCCTATAGGATCCATTGCTTTCTTTTGGACATGCCCTGATACCTGACCCCATTCTATTTCACTAACCAGATGGCAATCTCCTTGCATTCCGTTTCTCCTCCGTGGGCACCCAGTTTTCTCCAACAATGTTTTGATGAGGCTTCTTGAGTGGTTGTGGGGTGGGTGGTCACCAGCAGAGAGAACCTGTAGCAGGTCTGCCAGTTGGCCTGAACTCCCACGGCCTCTGCTGTCCTGGGCTGAGGGTTTGTCTGTCTCAGTAGAAAAAACACGGCTGAGTAGAAGAAACAATGGCACCCAGGATATTGAAAGCTTTGTCTGGAAGCACATTTCCACGCTTCCTCCACCTTGAGTCTGTCTTGGATGGAGATAAGTATGTTGCCGTGTACGGGGTAAACTTGTAACCAAAGGAATTTCTGTGGTAAAGGGGAAAAATAAAGCCTCAATTATTGTGCCTGCAACATGTTTGAAAGGATTCATTAATTGGGTGGCTAAGCTGATTTGCAATGACAAGCTGTTTCTACACAACAGGCGGTCTGTAGGTAATTTCTAACCCCAAATGGCAGGAAAGTTCCATGGCTGTAGACTTTCAAACTGCACAGGCAGCCAAAAAGCTTGTTAGATTGCCTCTCCCTAAACATAGTGTCACATATTAGGAAGAATAAGCTTCTCCATTTTCCAACAGGTGGTACAAGCTATAGGACCCAGGTTGGGAAACACCTTATGTTTATCCCATTATAAAGAACTCCAAGTGATTTGTGGTCCTCGCCCCTAAATAAAAAGAGGCAATAAATTCTACTAAATGACCAACATGATGTTGAGTTTAAAAGTTTTAGGCCAGGCGCAGTGGCTCACACCTGTAATCCCAGCACTTTGGGAGGCTGAGGCGGGCGGATCATGAGGTTAGGCGTTCGAGACCAACCTGGCCAATATGGTGACACCCCGTCTCTACTAAAAATACAAAAGTCAGCCGGGTGTGGTGGTGCATGCCTGTAGTCCCAGCTACTCAGGACGCTGAGGCAGAAGAATCACTTGAACCTGGGAGGTGGGGGTTGCAGTGAGCCGAGATCGTGCCACTGCACTCCAGCCTGGGCGACAGAGCAAGAGTCCATCTCAAAAAAAAAAAAAAAAAAAAAAAAAAAGGGGGGGGGTTAGACAAGGAAAAGTATTAGAAGAAAATAGTAATGTTCAGAAAACGCAGGTCTGTTTTTTCAGTTTATTAAGAGTTGAGATTCTAGAGTAGGAAGCATCTTAGAAAAATAGAATTTCAAGACCTCAAGAACATGACACACGCACTCACTAAGTGGTGACTAAAGGAGTGGGGGATGACTTTAGAGCCAATCAACTTCCTGGAAAAAAAAATTATCTTTCTGTTGATGGCTTGAGGCATCTAAAATGTTAACAGCATCTCATGTCAGATCCTGGCCCAGAGATGAGCTGGTAAATGACTGTGGGCTAGTAACGAAGGTACTGGGATTACTTTTATGAGTTAAAAACAACAACAACAACATTTTCAGGTTGTTATGTTAGCAATTTAAAAGTGACAGAGGATGATGCAACCATTTCTAACCCCAGTGCTTACCTTCAGAAGAAAGATAAATGATTCTTTATCTGGAGCTCCACAGCCTTTTAAATCCTGGAGAGTATTTCGCAGTCACAGAGTTCCCTGTTTTTAAAATTCTTTGACTGTGCACTGGGAGCTAGAGAGGATTATTTCAGGCCAGAAAAGTTTTCAGTTGCTATGGAGAGAGCTGCTCTGAAGGTAACAATGAAGGTGGATAAAAGGGAGAACTTTCTGTCTGGTAGATTTTTCAGGGTAATCAAATCAGGGTGGTTCATGAATTTAACTTTTTAGATCAAGATTTAACCAATTTTCGTAGGCTTGCCTACTGTCACTCGCCTTTCAAGGGACAGAATCTAGGTCAAAGGATTTCACCTCGCAGAATAGAAATACTTTAGCGTTAGATGAAGATCTTTTTTTCTCTCCGGTTGATTCTGTTTCATCCAGGCTCAAACCAAGGATGTGTTGAAAAGATAGGCTCTTTGGAACCCTATTTGTTTTGCAAGATGCAGAAGCCTAAAAGATTGAAGGCTTTCGTAATGAGATGTTTTCAAATGAAAAGTATTGGTTGAAGGAATGAAATTCTTACCAGGGAAGTAGGTAGTATAAATGAGAAACTTTAATCAGCTGCACATATTGTGATCACCAGCATCAGTGGTCGGAGTTATTATGTCAGATCCTTCATGCTCCACAAAACAAAGCCTTTCAACAAATTATTAGTGAGTAAATAACTGAATGAACAAAGTGGTTCATTTTCTAGGAGGCAAGAGAAGTTAAATCCTAAGATTTCAGAGTGGGAAGAGTACATGCCCACAGTATAGGGGTTTAAGTCAGCTGGTGGGCAGGTAGAGGAAATTCGAGATCAGGATAATTAGCCTCATCACTAATTGGATATGAAATCTGGGAGCCATGGGGTGGGATGTTCCTGACAGAATGCTGGTCACTGATGGAAATACAAAGGCAAATATTCCTAGAAAATTCCAGGCTTTTTTTTTTTTTTTTTTTTTTTTTTTTTTTGAGATGGAATCTTTCTTTGTTGCCCAGGCATGAGTGCAGTGGCGCTATCTCAGCTCACTGCAACTTCCGCCTCCTGGATTCAAGTGATTCTCCTGCCTCAGCATCCCGAATAGCTGAATAGCTGGGATTACAGGTGTGCGCCACTACGCCTGGCTAATTTTTTTGTATTTTTAGTAGAGACAGAGTTGCGTCATTTAATGGTGGCCAGGGTGGTCTCAAACTCCTGACCTCAGGTGATCTGCCCACCTAGACCCCCTCAAAGTGCTGGAATTCCAGGCATAAGCCACCATGCCCAGCCAGGGCTCCTCTGTGATAAGCCCTCAGGGAACAGTTGGACTCAACTAAACTGTCAAGGAAAGGGACTTGGCTTGTGCCTTGTGAGCTCTGTGCTGAGATTAACTGAAGTTAGAGTCTGGAATCAGCAGTCAAAGAGAGGAGCAGGGAGTTAGGACTGAAAGTCACGCCCTTTAAGCCGAGAGTCTAGTTGAGGCAGAGAAGTGAGGAGGGAGCAGGCTCAGGACCAGAGTGGTGCCCGACCACCGCTCCCTGCCAGCTCCTCTCAATGCCAGCTCTCATCCCCATGGTGGGGACCACTTGAGCATCTTTTTTTTTTTTTTTTTTTTTTAAGATGGAGTTTTGCTCTTGTTGCCCAGGCTGGAGTGCTATGGTGCAATCTTGGCTCACCGCAACCTCCACTTCCCAAGTTCAAGCAATTCTCCTGCCTCAGCCTCCCGAGTATCTGGGATTACAGCGTGTGCCACCACACCCAGCAAATTTTTTGTATTTTTAGTAGAGACCAGATTTCTCCATGTTAGCCAGGCTGGTCTCAATTGAGCATCATTTATTAACCATGTCCCAGTCTCTAAGACTTAGTGATGAGATCACTAAGGAAAAATAGTCCAATCCCTATTCAGCAAGTTCTCTGGTCCTACTATCACCTATGTTAAGTTGAAAAAAAGTCACACAAATTTAGAAAAGAGACTTTATTTCTTACAAATGGGTTACAGCCTGCAAGGTGGCCATTCTGATAGGCTGGGAATCACAGCGTCGGCCATCCACCATTTGCAGGCACTTCAAAGGAGGAGGCATTGGGGCAAGAGCTTTATGCTGAACAGGTTAGCAAAGCATACATATTCAACAGGTTACAGGAGGTCCTATGAATATTCATTAAAGATCATCCTGATGCATGGATATTGAACATGCATGTAACACACAACTCATGTTCACCTTGAGGTGGAGACTTAACATTTAAGTGTATTACAATTAGGTCCTATATGTCAAAAGGTGAAGGAGAGACACAAAGGCATTCAGTGTGTAGCTTCTGAAACTGGCTAGAACCAGTCCATGGCCAGTGGTCTCCAATCAGGAGAAGTTACTGAAATCAGTCTCTCATCCAAACAAAGCTGTAGTTCTGGCTGGTAGAATGGGGTGTCAGTCAGTGCCTGCAGGCTGGATGAGTTGTAATTGTTTTCATATTGCGTACCTCAAGGTCAGAGCTTGTTTAGCTGCTAGAGAAAAATAAAAACCTAGTGGCAGTTAGAACATAGCTTAGGGTATGGTATTCAACCCTTGTATGGTGTGGCCTTAGGTCCTGTTCATAATTTGACATCTTATTGCCACAAAGAGTCCATTCCAACAGTCTTACAGTCTCCAATGAGCAAATCCTGAAATCTGCTCAAGTCTCACTGGATAACCTGACTTGTTGCTGCAGGACTGGATCCTGATTGGCTTTGACCAGTGCACTCCTGAGACAGTGGGGGCTTCTCCTCCTCAGCACCCAGCCTACCTCTTGTGGGGCCTTCTCTGGCAGTTGTATGAGATCCCTCAAGTATGATCTACCTCTAGGCCTGGCTTCTCCCCATATCTCCCTTTATGCTGTCATCTTCCCTCTTCTCAAAGGCACTAATCTTGCTAAATAATTATAATAATGTTTATTAACATTGATCATCTCTTACGTCTAGGCACTCTGTTAAGTAACATTATGTTTTCTCAATAATAGCAATGAAACCTAGTTTACTTCTCATGGTACAATTCAGAAATGCCCAGGGTCACACAGCTAGTAGGTGCCACCAGAAATCCAGGTCTCTCTGCATCAATTGGTGCTTGTACTACTGGGCAACTATCTGTTGCAATGGGACCCCATATTTTTATCTGTAATCTAAGATTCTTTTTACAATGCTGTATGGACACACAAATGACTCAGATGAACACTCATCAAAAAGGGAAATAACCTACTACATTTTAATTTTTGCATTCTCTCCAAAGCCTCTTCAGCCCAAAGTCTCAGAAAAAAATGAATTTTAAAAAAATTGTAGAACTTTGTTAGTCTAGCTAGTGGTCCTTCTTTTAATCTTTTCAGAAGACAAGCTCCTGGATTTTTTTTAAAGAATTCTTCCTGTCTCTATCTCCTTCAGTCGTGCTCTGATCTTAGTTATTTCTTGTCTTCTGCTACCTTTTGAATTTGTTTGCACTTGCTTCTCTAGTTCTTTTAATTGTGATTTTAGGGTGTCATTTTTATATCTTTCCAGCTTTCTGTTGTGGGCATTTAGTGCTATAAATTTCCCTCTTAAAACTCCTTTAACCATGTCCCAGATATTCTGGTACATTGTCTCTTTGTTCTCATTAGTTTCAAATAACTTCTTTGTTTCTGCCTTAATTTTGTTATTTACCCAGTAGTCATTCAGGAGCAAGTTGTTTAATTTCCTTGTAGTTGTGCAGTTTTGAGTGAGTTTCTTAATCCTGAGTTATAATTTGATTGCACTATGGTCTGAGAGACTGTTAATTATGATTTCCATTCTTTTGTATTTGCTGAGGAGTGCTTTACTTCCAATTATATGGTCGATTTTAGAATATGTGCTATGTGGCACTGAGAAGAATGCATATTCTGTTGATTTGGGGTGGAGAGTTCTGTAGATGTCTGTTAGGTCCACTTGGTCCAGAGCTGAGTTCAAGTCCTGAATATCCTTGTTAATTTTCTGTCATGTTGATCTGTCTAATATTGACAGTAGGGTGTTAAAGTCTCACACTATTATTGTGTGGGAGTCTAAGTCTCTTTGTAGGTCTCTAAGAAGTTGTCTTATGAATCTGGGTGCTCCTTTATTGGGTGCATATATATTTGGGATAGTTAGCTCTTCTTGTTGCATTGATCCCTTTACCATTATGTAATGCCCTTCTTTGTCTTTTTTGATCTTTATAGGTTTAAAGTCTGTTTTATCAGAGACTAGGATTGTAACCCCTGCTTTTTTTTTTTTTTTTTTTTTTTTGCCTTCCATTTTCTTGGCAAATACTCCTCCATCCCTTTATTTTGAGCCTATGTGTGTCTTTGCACATGAGATAGGTCTCCTGAATACAGCAGACTGATGGGTCTTGACTCTATCCAAAGAAGAAAAGAGAGAAGAATCAAATAGACACAATAAAAAATGATAAAGAGGATATCACCACTAATCCCACAGAAATACAAACTACCATCAGAGAATACTATAAACACCTCTATGCAAATAAACTAGAAAATCTAGAAGAAATGAATAAATTCCTGAACACATACACCCTCCCAAGACTAAACCAGGAAGATGTCGAATCCCGAATAGACCAATAACAAGTTCTGAAATTGAGGCAGTAATTAATAGCTCATGAACCAAAAAAAACCCAAGACCAGACAGATTTACAGCCAAATTCTACCAGAGGTACAAATAGGAGCTGGTACCATTCCTTCTGAAACCAGTCCAAACAATAGAAAAAGAGGGACTCCTCCCTAACTCATTTTATGAGGCCAGCATCATTCTGATACCAAAACCTGGGAGAAACACAGCAAGAAAAGAAAATTTCAGGCCAATATCCTTGAGAAACATCAATGCAAAAATCCTCAATAAAATATTAGCCAATCGAATCCAGCAGCACATCAAAAAGCTTATCCACCATGATCAAGTAGGCTTCATCCCTGAGATGCAAGACTGGTTCAACATGCACAAATCAATAAATGTAATCCATCACATAAACAGAACAAATGATGAAAACCAAACTATTATCTCAATAGATCCAGAAAAGACCTTCAATAAAATTCAACATCTCTTCATGCTAAAAGCTCTTAATAAACTAGGTATTGAAGGAACATATTTCAAAATAATAAGAGCTTTTATGACAAACCCATAGCCAATATCATACTGAATGGGCAAAAACTGGAAGCATTCCCTTTGAAAACCAGCACAAGACAGGGATGCCCTCTCTCACCACTCCTATTCAACATAGTATTGGAACTTCTGGCAAGGGCAATCATGCAAGAGAAAGAAATAAAGGGTATTCAAATAGGAAGAGAGGAAGTCAAGTTGTCTCTGTTTGCAGATGACATGATTGTATATTTAGAAAACCCCATCGTCTCAGTCCAAAAACTCCTTAAGCTGGCAAGCAACTTCAACAAAGTCTCAGAATGCTAAATCAATATGCAAACATCACAAGCATTCCTATACACCAATAACAGACAAAGAGCCAAATCATGAGTGAACTCCCATTCACAATTGCTACAAAGAAAATGCCTAGGAATACAACTTACAAGGGACATGAAGGACCTCTTAAAAGAGAACCACAAACCACTGCTCAAGGAAATAAGAGAGGACACAAACAAATGGAAAAACATTCCATGCTAGTGGGATAGAAGAATCAATAACATGAAAATGGCCATGCTGCCCGAAGTAATTTGTAGAGTCGATGCTATCCCCATCAAGCTACCACTGACTTCCTTTGCAGAATTAGAAAAAACTACTTTAAATTTCATATGGAACCATAAAAGAGCCCGTATAGCCAAGACAAACCTAAGCAAAAAGAACAAAGCTGGAGGCATAACACTGCCTGACTTCAAACTATACCAAAAGGCTACAGTAATCAAAACAGCATTGTACTGGTACCGAAACAGAAATATAGGCCAGTGGAACAGAACAAGACCTCAGCAATAACACCACACATCTACAACCATCTGATCTTCGACAAACCTGACAAAAACAAGCAATGGGGAGAGGATTCCCTGTTTAATAAATAGTGCTGGGAAAACTGGCTAGCCATACGCAGAAAACTGACACTGGACTTACTACTTCTTTAAACTTTTTTTCTGAATAGATGCAGAATAATCAACTGAAAAGGCAGCTCCTGGATGTGGAATCAGTCTTACATATCTTCTGTCTCTGTGATCCTTTCAAAATAATATTTTCATCAATTAAAAAATGTCAGTTCTGAATGTAGCCCTTTGTCTTTGATTTGGAAGCTGATAGTAAATATGATTAGATAAAAACTATAAATTTTATGTGCAACTCTCAAAAAAATATTCTTATAAAAGTCCTATATGATCACTAATAGAAGACTGTAGAAAATATCTAAGAGTTTTAAAAAAGGCAATCTCTCCAGAGGTAACCGATATTATCTGTTATTAGGTTTCTCTCTCTTTAGTCTCTTGGCGTATTTGGATTATGTGTGTAATTTTGCAGTTTGTTTTTACTTTTTACAATGTTATGTCATTCTCATTAAATATGGATCTGTTTTATTGTCAAGTTTTTTTTTTTTTTCTTTGAGACGGAGTTTCCCTCTTGTTGCCCAGGCTGGAGTATAATGGCACAATCTTGGTTCACTGCAACCTCCACCTCCCAGGTTCAAGAGATTCTCCTGCCTCCGTCTCTCAAGTAGCTGGGATTACAGGTCCCTGCTACCACGCCTGGCTAATTTTTTGTATTTTTAGTAGAGACGGGGTTTCACCATGTTGGCTAGGCTGATCTCCAACTCCTGACCTTAGGTGATCCACCGAACTCAGCCTCCCAAAGTGCCAGGATTACAGGCTTGAGCCACAATGCCTGACCTTGGATCTGTTCTATTAATCATTGCAAAAGTTCACCTTTCAGAGAAGGAAAAGGAAAGGAGGGGTCTGGGCCTTGAGGAACATCCAACTCACCCTGTGAGCTCCTGGCTACCTATCCTTGAAGTTTTGGTTGAATGAAACCAATAAACTCCTATCCCCAAGAAATTGTTTTCATCAAATTTTCTGTTGATGTGAGCCAAAGGCAAACACTCGCAGAGCTTGAGACAATGATATGAAATCTTGTTTCTTAAAGTGACACTTTCAGGCATAAAAGAGGCTGGTGGAAATGGAGAGTTGGTATCAAGATGCCTGGTGGGTGTGGGCACTTCATCTCATAGCTATTCTGAGTCACTCTGAGTGAATCATTGTGCACACAGGTGTATTCATGATCTATTTCTGCATGGAAAATTGACACAAACTTAGTCACTTACAACAAGTGGATTATTTCATAATTTCTGTGGGTTAGAAGTCCAGGCACAGCTCAGCTGGGTCCTTTGCTTCTGGGTCAGAAGCCTGCAATCCAGGTGTCAGCCATGGCTGGCATTTCTTCTGAAGGCTCCACCGGGGAAGGATCCCCTTTCATGCTCATATGATTGTTGACAATCTAATGTAATCTAATCACAGAGTGACATCCTGTATTTTACTGGTCAGAAGTGAATTGCAGTCCCCACTCACACTTAAGGGGAGGGGACACCATATAGGCAAGAATACCAGGAGGTGGGTGCCATAAGATATTGAGGGTAGGGGTAGAAATTATGAGTCAATATGACAATTTACATTCCAAAGCCTGTGTTTGTTACCTGTACTCTCTTCAGGGGAGGTAGATGGAACTTCTAATGACATTTTCTTTCTCTCCTAACCCACTCTCTAACCTTGTCTTTAAGTCCCCCGAATTAGCTAAATATTACCAACCAAAGGACGTCTTCAATGTTTGATATTTATTCAGAATCTTAAGTATTAGTGTAAAATACTGAAAATTTTTTTCTTTTTAAATTAGCCTTATTTGCTTGATCCTAAAATTAAGAACTCTTATTTCATATTAAAGGATATTAAAGTACAGGACTGTCAGATGTAGATTTTTATACCACAAACCAAAAACAGTGCTGTTTTCAGAAATTTTTTAGAAAAACAGAGGGATTATATTTAATGCTTTATCCTGCTTTTAAGATTTTGGTATCAATTGATGGATGTATCAAAACTGTGTGACTCATGCTAAAATTCCTATCTTTTAAATAGCCTTTAATGATACTTTTTAAAAAATGAACTCAATTATTTCCAAGAAAGAATAATTTGATGTTATTTATGTGGATTGAACTAATGGCATTGACAGCATTCTACCAAATAAATTATTCAATGATTATTCAACGGATTTTAGTTTCAATATAAAAAGGGATCACTCTAATATTAATTATTAGCACAATATATTAAATGTAAAGCATTTATGCATAATACACAGATTAAAACTATGTAAAATATATTTATGGCAAAAACATTGGGTATCAATAAAGTATTAATAGTAACCCACTGGTGGTAGGAGTATAGGTGATTTTTCCTTCTGTCTTTTATATTTTCTAAATTCTATTGAAAACTTGTATAATTTAGTACAGCCAGAAAAAAATCATTGTCTATTTAGTGCTGCTATAACAGAATACCATGGATTGGTAATTTAAAAATAAAAGAACTTTATTTGACTCATGGCTCTGGAGGTTGGGAAGTCTGAGTTTGAGGGTCTGCATCTGGTGAAGCCCTTCTTGCTGCATCATGACATGGCAGAAGGCATCACATGGTGTAAAAGCATGAGAGCAAGAGGGTTGACCTTGCTTTTATAACAAACCCACTCCCATGATAGTGGTATTTATTCATGAGGGCAGAGCCCTCATAATCTACTTCCCTATTAAAGGTCCTACCTCTCAACACTATTGCATTGGCAATTAAGTTTTCAACGTATAAATGTTGGGGGACACATTCAGACTATAGAAATAATTTTTTAAAGATAATTATCCAAAATCAATGGTATTTATTGCTTATTTGTTTTAGCATCAAAACTCTTCTTTTAAAAGACATCTTGAACTCTAGTATATAAATTTGAGAACAATTATTGTGTCCTGGGAAGTATTTTTTGTTTGTAGAACTCCACAAAAACGACTGGCCAGAGGGTTTCTAAAGTTCCTTAAAACAGGCTGTAAGAATTCTGTGCTCCATAATATTTTGTTTTTAATCCTACTTGTCCCATGGTGTAATTTATATGTTCATATCTATAACTCATCCATTATTGGGGCATGAGTCTCAGGCATCTTTGTGTCCCCTGGAATCTAGTACTGTATTTAATGGCTAGTAAGTATCCATGAATCAGAAATAATGGCCACTATTAGTCAGTTGTAATATAGACACTTAACAGCATTAGACAGACTATTACCAGTTTGTGTGCGTGTGTTTTGTTTTTTTTTTTTTGTTTTGTTTTTGTTTGTTTAAGTACGAGTCCAACAGACCTAGGGAAAAGAATCCCGGCTCCAGGTAGGACATATTAAGGGGCCTCTGAGCCTTATTCTCTTCATTTTTAAAGTGTGGGCATCATCTTTCCTTATGACATCTTGGTACCTAGCACATCCATGAGCTCATCAAATAGGACTATGATCACACTGCAGTTATCATCCAAGCTCAACGGCATTATTCTAGACAAAGATCCCACTCTTTGGCTCCTTCTCTAAACTCTTTCCCTCTGCTTCTGCCACACTGAGCTTCTCTAGATTCTGGTATTCATATCTTCTCTCAGGCTGGAATGGCCTCTTCTCCCCTCAGCTGCCAAATCTATATGTTTTATTTCAAGGACCAGCTCAAACACTACTTCCATTTAAAAGATGTCCATGATTCCTCTGCAGCAGTAGAATCCCCATCATCTGTGTTCCATAATACTTTGTTCTTAATCCTACTTGTCCCATTGTGTAATTAAATGTTTACATCTATATCTCACCTATTAGTGAGGCATGGGTCTCAGCCATTTTTGTGTCCCCAGCATCTAGTACTATATTTGATGACTAGTAAGTATCCATGAATGGGAAATAATAGCCACTATTAGTCAACTCTAATGTAGACACTTAACTCCATTAAACAGACTATTAGCAGTTTTTACAAAAAGAAGAGGCAAGTCAACATTGTTGGTATCTACTGCTAAATGTAGAATCAGAAGATATCAATGAATGAATGGAATTCCTACTATTAGGGGAAGGGCTGGAACCAGCAAATGGAAGATTCTAATACAACGATAATACAGAATTATCAAAATGCCCTTGAGCTGGAGAGGTAAGCAAAAGCCCCACACTATGGACATGGACCTCAAGTGAATCCAGCAACTTTTCTTACAAGATGTTAAATTCATTGAGGAAATGGTACTTCCCAGTGAGTTGGTTAAACCCATCTATCCAATATTGAAGAAAACCATTGCTTTCTCAAATGGCTAAATCTGTCAGTCAATAATTACCCACAGTACTATGACAGAACAGTAAACTCATGTGAAAAATGTGGCTTTTCTTATGTTACCTTCAGTCTAAATCTGAGCCTTCATGGAGGCTGATGGTGGGGAATTCCATCCTCAGGTCAAACACCAAGGAAACTCATCAGTGGTGCACCTGAGTAACTGCTGAGACCTCTCACATCTTAATCCCTACAGTCCGGTTTCATTCATGGCCTCTGCTATTTCCACTCTGCACGTGGGGCTCAGAATCTTTGCCAAAACTGGACATTTGTCTCGGTTTTAGGCATTCCTCTGAGGCCTGGCCTCAGAGGTGGTGTCACCCGGGGCACAGTTTCAGCACAGTGGGTTAGGCTCTGGTTCTCACTGGAACCAATGCCTGTGTGGGTGACATTTCCTTTCCTTTTCTTCCTCTTCTTAAAGATGCTTTCATCTCTCCCCTCATCCTCAGGGCCCCTGGCATCATCTCTTTCATGAAAGTTGGCTGTTATAAAAGCCAAAAAGACCCTTTGATATCAATCAGTTCTGCTTGCTCTGTGCAAAAATTCCCAAGGCAAAAGAACACTAAGATTCTAGCTACTGGTTTGGAACAGGAAAGGGAGTAGAGCAGTTTTTTTTAAAGAGATAATCCCAGAATGGTTAACATTATAAAAGTCTATAAAAATTATTCTTAACATTTATTAAAGAAATGCTTCCCTTAATATATTTTTCAGAAATAATTTCTAGAAAAACTTTAATTCAACAAATTATTCAGCAAGCACATGTTTACAGCCTGTGAAGTGAAATGTACTGCTATAGCCACAGTGTTGTATAACACAAAGATGTATAGCAGCAAGACCCTGTTCTCTCATGTGCTTGGTCTAGTGGGAGATCCTGGCCCATCCTAACACAAAAGGGTTGAGGATATCCTGTGTTCTACCAGTAAAGAGAATTTTCCTTTTAATTGAACTTTGGAGAAATGAAAAGAATTATAAACAGATAAAACCAACTGGGGGTTCATAAAGACCCAGAGCCACAAAATGAGGCAGCTTTACCTTAAGCAGTCGGTCTTGATTTTGTTTTGCCTCTGCACCTTCTTCCCACATACTTTTCCCAAACTACTTCCCAACCTTCCATTCTCCATTTCTCTGAACTGACTCATGCATTATCATTCAGTTTATGCATTACTTTCTCATGCCTTGCATAATTCCCATTACACACCTTCATGGCTTCCTGTAAGTTTCCTTCATTGTGTTCCATTCAATAAAAATAAGCTATTTCTGTTGTTATTTGTTTAAACTCTGTCTACCCAGCAGAGCTATAAAGTCTCCAAGGACAGGGACTATATCACTGCTATATCCCCAGTTTTCACATCATGCCTGGCATATAGTGAGTGATCAACGTATATTTGATAAATAACTGAATATATGAGCCAAAGGAGGGAAAGTTGATTAGAATTGATTGATTCTTGAATGGATAAAAGGGAATTGATGTGATCAGGAGATCTGAATCTAGAAGAGGGGAGGGCTAGCTTAGAAAAATATGACTCAACCACTGAAAAAAAAAATTCCATGAAAAAAATAAGGTGCTGAATAGAGAAAATGGTGACATGAGAGCCAGGCCTTCATCTCTTGTTTCACTCACAATCCCCTTCTTCTGAAGAGAAAAAGTAGCTCTAGCTAATGGCTGTGCCTCACTTGCTAAACTAAGCACCTTTGTTTAAATAGCCTTTGTCTCCCACATTCCTGCTACAAAAACTGAGATCAGATCTTCCTCAAACTGGAGGGTATTGTGTATTATAAGGAGGGATCTCATTGGGATCCCATAACTACTAGTAAAGAGTCCTACATTCATGAAAGTAAAGGTAAGTAGCCTCATAGACTGCATAACTACTAGATGTCATTCACGTAGTCCACAATGTATGTGGCACCCCTGAGAGATATGTGATACAGTGTTCCAGCATGCACTTTGGGAGGGCCAATCCAATTGTATTAGTTAGGGTTATCCAGAGGAATAGGAGACGTAAATATAGACATAGACACAAATAGACATACAGACATAGATAAAGATTTATTATAAGGAATTGGCTTTTAAGACCATGGAGGCTGAAAATTCCCAGGATCTACAATGTGAAAGCTGAGACCCAGAAGATCCCATGGTATAGGTTCCAGGTCCATTGCAAAGGTGGAAGAAGACAGATGTCTCAGCTTGAAGACCACCAGGCAGGGGGAATGAATTCACCCTTCTTCTACATTTTGGTTCTAGTCCAGCCTTCAGTGGATTGGACGATGCTGACCCACACTGGGGAGGGCCAAATGTTTTAGTCAATCAGCCAATTCAAATGTTTGTCTCACCTAGAATTATTCACCAATTATCTGGGCACCCTGTGGCCCAGTGGACACTAAAATTAATAATCACACCAACGTGATATTATTAAAACCCAGCATCCTATTATATTAGAACTTCTGGAAATTTAAGCTTCTCTTTGGGGATACACAGCATTTCCCATTTGATATGGTGTGACTCTGTGTCCCTACCCAAATCTCATCTCAAATTCTAATTCCCATGTGTCAAGGGAAGGAGGTAGTTGTATCTGGGGGCAGTTTCCCCCCATGCTGTTCTCATGATAGTGAGTTCTTATGAGATCTGATGGTTTTATAAGCATCTGGCATTTCTGTGCTTGCACTTGTCTCTCCTGCCACCATGTGAGGAAGGTCCTTGCTTTCCCTTCACCTTCTAACATAATTTTAAGATTCCTGAGGCCTCCCCAGCCATGCAGAGCTGTGACTCAACCTATTCCCTTTATAAATGACCCAGTCTCAGGAAGTTCCTTATAATAGTGTGAAAACGGAAGGGACTAATATACCATCTGAACCTCTTTAGACTTTAGAGTCTAAAAAGATATAAAATGATGAAGGCCAATCTAGGGGAATACTGGAGGTACAGTGTGTTTAGGATGGCACTGGAAAACATGGATGGAATGTCATCAAGTAGAACTAAACAAATTCATTCTTATCAACCAGTTTCTAAGTTGGCACTGTTTTTATTTCTTAAATGCCATTTGAGGAGAATAGACCCTGGAAATCTGCACTGAGCATCCTTCTCTGGCATACACTGTTCACCAAACTGAAGTTTGATCCTGAATCTATTCTTGGTCAGGAATCTGCCATAGGTGTAAGTAATAAACAGGCCCAAGAGTTAAATGTTTCAGGCAGATGTAAATATAAGTCCCTGCCACTGTCATTCATAAGATTTGTGACCTTGGAAGCCTTCTGAGGTTCAATGTCTTTATCTCTAAAAGGCGGATAATGATTTAGTACCTATCTCATGTGAAGATTAAATGATGTAGACCATGTGAAGTATAGCATCTGGCACTGAAAATGCTAGACATTATTAGCAAAGCCAGAGTTTTGTTAGATTCATTTATTCTTTAAGTTGGTTAAACATCCATAGATAACCAGGATAACTGCCCAATTCTGGGTCCAATTTCCAGTTGTGCTACATCAATACCATCAATACCTCTTTTCAGGTTACAAATATGTAACAAGACTTCTGGTTAACATGATATATATTTATCTCAAATCTTTCCTCCAAACATATTTATAATGAAAATAGGGGATTATTAAAAAGCATAAATAATTGAATAAAGAGAACAGAGAAGGGACAACAGGAATAAAAAAAAAACTAAAAGCTGAAAATGGATGAATAGACGTGGCTTGACATACCAAATTGGAAATCTACTTGCATGAAGAGGAGGGAACTGAGAGATTGTATAATAATTTCTTCAAGAGAAACTAAATCCTGTATCACAGTCCAACAAGGAGGCGCAGGAATGGAGCACCTGGTACCTTTGAAGACCTGGACTAGGGTGAATGTAAAATGGAGACTGGCTGGACGCGGTAGTGTGCCGATTTATGTGTAACTGATGTGAAAGGTGAGGAGCGCCTCCCAACGATGGCTGAGTTCTGTAGTATGATTACTCCTACCGTGGCTCATTTCAGGCTACCAGTAAGAGAACACTGAACCGTCTATTGGGAAGAGCCGGGTCTGACCCAACTCTAGCACACCACTAGCTGAAAATCATAGCAAGAAGTAGTTAGACTCTAGTCCCTTTCTCCAAGCCACGCCACTGCGTAAGTACTTTTCCCTCACCCTGGAAGAAGGGTCAAAGTTTACTGTCTGGAAAGGGTGAGTCAGAAGAATTCTGAACTTAGGGATAATAGATGTGCTTGGATGTATGTGGGAGATGGGGGTAGGAGAGGAGGGTAACTCTACAAAGAAAGGTATAAATGTAATACTGTATCCTAAATGTTGGCTCCATTCAGGGACAGCTTTTATTCCTAGAGAAGATATTGTATCTATGAATCAGGAACAGAATAATGTAAAAAACTTTCTCAAAACAAAGAGCTCTTGAATATTACTAATGTGATAGCAGTAGTAAATATTTCAATAATAGGGTTAGAAAAGAAGTATTATAGATGAGCAGAGAGAAATGAAAAAAACAAAGATAACAGGTCTAATTTTCGAATAGTAGAAGTTCAGAAACAGCAGAGAAAAAGAGATGAAATTATAAACAACACAAAAATATTTCCTAGAGTTGAAGGACATGAGTTTCCAGATTGAAAAAGGCTAGTAAGTCCAGCATTGTAAAATTACTGAGCACTGGAGATGAAGAAAAGATCCAAGTCACCTCCAGAGAGGGGAAAAAAATATGTCATACAAAAAAGGTACAGAATTGGAATAGCACCAGACTTCTTGATAGCAACTCTGGATGCTGAGATTGTATAATAATTTCTTCAAAATTCTTAGGAAAACCAATTCACAAGAAAGGAGAAAAGAGTTTAGAATGAATATCTCCTAGAAAAATCGTAAGTCTAATAGATGGCGCTATATGTTTTGGTGAAGATGAAATTAATCATTAAGTATTAAAATTAGATTAGGGACAGAAACTTCGAACAAAGCAAAAAGAGAACATTTTAATGGAAAGCAAAACAAAGTCATACAAAACATAAAAGCCTTTATATGTGGCTTTATATATGCTCATGATAGCATAATAATCTTTAGATATCACTCATGACAGTGTAATGTAATAGCACTAAATATAGGTTTAACAAAAAGAAGTGATAACTTCGTTGAGAGGATGGAGGTAAACGAACTCTTGAGGGCAATGGTTGAAAGAGCTGCTAAATAAAATGCTTCTGGTTATAGATCTCAGAGAAACACTTACATCTTTCTCTCAAAGAGGCAGGAACATGTTAAACGATCTTATAAAAATCTAGAACCTCCTAGTTGACCATCAACAGGGCTTTAGAATTTATATTTTTCAGTTGACTATATGTAGCAAATAAATAAAGTCATTTTATATGTACTAATAAGAAACAATCACTAAAAGTAATCATAGGTTGGGCACAGAGGCTCACACCTGTAATCTCAACACTTTGGGAGGCTCAGGTAGGAGGACTGCTTGAGACCAGAAGTTTGAAACCAGCCTGAGCAACATAGTAAGACCTCCATCTGTACAAAGTTAAATAAATAAGCTGGGCACAGTGGCTCAAACCTGTAGTCCCAGCTACTTAGGAAGCTGAGGTGGGAGGACTGCCTGAGTCCAGGAATTGAAGACTGCAGTAAGCTGGGATTGTGCCACTGCACTCCGGCCTGGGCAACAGAGCAAGACCCTGTCTATCTATCAATCATAATCATAAGCACAAAAATAAGGCACTTATTCTTGCATTTGTGTAAAAAGAAACATGAGGGAAGGTAAAGCTTGCTTTCTGTCTCTCTCCATATGTATGCATATATGTATATATACTACTGTTAAAAGTTTACTATATTCTGCCAAAATGTTATATACACACAAATATGAGTGTATGTATGTATATCTATATATTATATACACAATTTGCATTTTAAAATGTGTATACCATGTATTTGCGTCATCTATTCGTTGATGATGATAACTACAACACACGTCGTAAGATACCTAATTTGTTGTTCTCGGGGCTAATATTGGAAAAGCAGCCTGAAGCTCTTGTATCACACTCTTCCCTCATGGGAAGGCCTCAAGGACCAGCCATATCCAGGCAGGAAGAAGTGGAGTGGCATTGGGAAGCCCACGAGCCCTTGCCTGTCACCAATACCCCCACCCTCACCACCAACCCTTTGCTCTGGGTCGCTGCCTCTGGTGAGTACAGCTTTTGCTCTGGGGCCTTTGGCCTGTGCTGGCCTTCAGTCTGGTTTTCACCAGGGCTCTATCCCAGGGCTGGTTCTGTTTCTGACCTAGCCTACCTTCAGTGACCTGGGCTCCCTCTTGCCTAGGAAAAAAATTCAGACAGAGAAAAGTGCTGGTTCTCCTTCCTTCCTTTTTCCTCTTTCTTTCAAAATCCACTTAGTGACTCAAGAGCCAGAATCCCCAGGCTCAAATTCTGGTTCTGCCACTTGCTGGCTGTGGGATGAGCTTCTGAAATTTTCTCTCAGTTTCCTCAACTCTAAAGTAAAGGTTATAATGAAACTTACCTTCAGAGCGCTGTTGTGAGGAGTTAAATAAATAGTAATGAGGCAAGGGTCAGTGGCTCATGCCTGTAATCCCAACACTTCGGGTGGCCAAGGCAGGTGGATCACTTGAGGTCAGGACTTCGAGACCAGCCTGGCCAACATAGTGAAACCCCATTTCTATTAAAAATACAAAAATTAGCCAGGCATGGTGGTGCACACCTGTAATCCCAGCTACTCGGGCGGCTGACACAGGAGAATTGCTTGAACCCAGGAGGCAGAGGTTGCAGTGAGCCGAGATCATGCCACTGCACTCTAGCCTGGGCCACAGAGCAAGACTGTATCAAAATAAATAAAATAAATAGTAATACAAGTAATGACATACATATCACACAGGAAATGTTCATGAGGCTTAGGAATTATGTATACATTTACATAGTATCATACTCAGCTATTTGAGCATCTACCTATGTTACTAGGTTCTAGGTGCTGGTGATACATGGTGAACAGGACAGTCGCTGCCCACACTGAGTTTGCAGTTTGTCAAAGAAAGCCTGGTAATCAGTCAGCCAGAATGTAGCAGGGTCAGTACTATAATATGGGATATTCAGTGTTTGCTCTGGGGATCCCTAACCCAGTACCAAGGCCACAGGAGACAACACAAAGCAAGCTGGCTTTTAGCACTGTAATACAATGTAGAGGTCTCTATGACATCAAATGCAGCAGAGAGGCTAGAAGTGTCCGTGAACAAAGTGGTTATCACTGGACATGAATCACCATCTAGCTACAACCCAAGGTTTCCTCTGGTGACAAATAAATAAGACCTTCAAAATGACCCACGCATGAGGAGTCACAGCTGATACTGACTCAGCAGAGACCTCTGGGCGCCTACTTGGTTTAATGGCTTGGGCTGTGCAGGTTTTTCCTGAGAAGAGAGAGAGGGAGTGTTGAGAAAGGCACATGAGCTTGAATCTTGAATTCACATTGGGGTTCAGATTTCTATAAGTATTGTGCTGGCACACTTTAGAATGTCTCTTGGGCACAGGAACGTGCCCCATAACATGAACTTTATGGGTTTTTTTCCATCTATAAAATAAAATCTTCCTGCTCACTGAAGCAGGAACTTGGAAAGGTTTTTGTTTTTTTTTTTTTCCTCTCATTTAGATCTTTAATTTTAAGATCTTCACAATATAGGTTTATTTTACAAAACCCACTCATTGTACAAGTACTTAAAAAAAATTTTAGATACTTGCATTATTCAAGGTTCTCCAGAGATACAGAGCTAGTAGTGTGTGTGTGTGTGTATGTGTGTGTGTGTGTGTGTGTATGATTTTATTTTGTTGTTGTTGTTGTTGGGATGGAGTCTCGCTCTGTCACCTAGGCTGGAGTGCAGCGGCACGATCTTGTCTCACTGCAACCTCCACCTCTGGGGTACAAGCAATTCTTGTGCCTCAGCCTCCTGAGAAGCTGGGACTGTAGGCGCCCACCACCACACCCAGCAAATTTTTGTATTTTTAGTAGAGACAGGGTTTCGCCATGTTAGCCAGGCTGGTCTCGAACTCCTGATGTCAGGTGATCTGCCCGCCTCGGCCTCTCAAAGTGCTGAGATTACAGACCTGAGCCACCATGCCCAGCCAATGAAGTGATTTACTATTAGGAATTGGCTCACGAATTGTGGAAGCTGAGAAGTCCCAAGATTTGCCATCTGCTAGCTGGAGACCCAGGAGAACAGGTGGTGGAATTCAGTTTGAGACCAAAGACCTGAGAACCAACAGAGTCAGTGGTGTAAATCCCAGTCCAAGGGCAGGAGAAGACCCAGCTCCAGCAGGCAGGAAGAATCAAAAGCCACAAACTCCCCCTCCATTCTTCTGCCTTTTGTTCTATTCAGACTTCAACAGATTGGATGACAATCACCCATACTGGGGAGGGCAACCTACATTACTAAGTCCAGCATTTCAAATGCAATCTTACCCAGAACCACCCTCACAGACACACTCAAAGACAATGTTTAATCTGGGCACCCCATGGCCCAGTCAACTTGACACATAGAATCAACCATCACAAATACCAAATGTCGAGAGGGTAGGGATATTGCTGAAAATATCAAAACTAGTCTTGGGGAGGGCATCATTTTGAGGTCTCTGTGTCAATACAAGGTTTTCAAATAGACCTAAAAGTGTACAGTTTAATGAATTATTTTCTGCCTAGGTCATGAATCTTGATGTGGAATCACAAAGCAATCACCGTATCTACTCTCATTCCTAGTCAAGGAGTACTTAGATGCAAGCGTCAAGCATCTAGCTGAAATAAGTTGCAAAAGAACGAAGGATGTCTTTTTTTTTTTTTTTTTTGGCTGGGCGTGGTGGCTCACACCTGTAATCACAGTGCTTTGGGAAGCTGAGGGGTCAGATCATTTGAGGTCAGGAGTTCAAGACCAGCCTGGCCAACATGGCGAAACCCTGTCTCTATTAAAGTGTGAAAATTAGCTGGGTGTGGTGGCTCACGCCTGTAATCCAGCTAGTTGGGAGGCTGAGGCAGGAGTATCACTTCAACCCAGTAGGTGGAATTTGCAGTGAGCCAAGATTGTGCCACTGCACTCCAGCCTGGGCGGCAGTGAGACTCCATCTCAAAAAAAAAAAAAAAAAAAAAAAAGAAAAAGAAAAGAAAAAAGGATTTTTTCTTTAAAGGATCCAGAACTATCTCATAGACTCTAAGAAAGCATTGAACAGGCCGAGCGCGGTGGCTCACGCCACCCAGCACTTTGGGAGGCCACGGCAGGCGGATCACAAGGTCAGGAGTTCAAGACTAGCCTGGCTAACATAGTAAAACCCTGTCTCTACTAAAAATACAAAAAAAAAAAAAAAAATAGCAGGGCGTGGTGACGGGCACTCTAGTCCCAGCTACTTGGGAGGCTGAGGCAGGAGAATCCCTTGAACCTGGGAGGCAGAAGTTGCAGTGAGCCAAGATCGCACCAGTGCACTCCAGTTTGGGTGACACAGCAAGACTCTGTCCAAAAAAAAAAACCAGCCTGGGCGACAGAGCGAGACTCCGTCTCAAAAAAACAACAACAAAAAAAGATATATATATATATATAATAAAAGATATATATGTATATATATAAAGCATTGAACCCTCGGGCCTGAGAAACCAAAGCCCTATCAGGGTCTTCCTCAACAGGAGGCTACCGAGCTGCACCCCCGTGCTGCACCATTACAGCCACTTAGCTCCAGTTCTCTCTTGCTATGTTCAAACTCCAAAAAAGATATTGAGTCCCAACTGGCCGGTCAACAGAGGGCATAATAGAGTAGTGGTTAGGTAACCAGAATCTGGACACAGACTTGGGTTGAAAGCCTGTCTCTACCATGTACTAGCTGCATGAACTTGGGCAGAGAATAAAGACCCAGTTTTAAAAATCTATGAAACAGTATGTATATCATAAGTTACTGTCAAAATGTGATGAGATAAACCATGTACAGGTCTCAGCAGCATTTCTTTCACATATTGGACATATGTATTTTTAAAAATCTCTACTCCTGAACCCGTCAATAGGCACTCTTAGTTTTCTCTCCTAGCCCGATGCAATTCTGCAGAGATAAGGCCAGAGAAAGAGGTCAGTAGCTTGGGCCCCCTGTTCCCTTGCACACTTTGTTAGCCTCTGGCCAACTGGACCCTGTGAAAACTTAGCAGCACTGAAAAGTAAAATCTCTTTTCCTGACATGTGTAGAAGTCCAGGGAAAAATTTTCCTGTTATCCTCTGAAGGTTTTCTTAAAAATAAAATTAAATTAAATAAATAAATAAAAAGCTGACAAAAGGAAGATTAAAATGAAAAAAAAGTCATACGAATTTATGTGCTTGGGTAAGAACCACAGAGTGATTACCCCAGCCTCTAATAGGTTTCAGAAACACATATACCATCTTGAGGTTACGGAAAGAATGAGAGCTTGGAGCGTGGCTGGAAAAAGATTATGGTGGTAAATCAGGTTATACTGGCAAGGCAGGTTATGGGAGAAAGACCACAAGGCCTGGCTTGCAAAGGTGGTCTTCTTATGTAGATGAAAGCCCATAGGTAGCTGCTCTCAGAACAGATGGTAAATGTTTCTTTCAGACCTTTGAGGTGTCGGACTCTCAGTTAATCTTTCCTAGATTCAGAAAAGGGAAGGCCAGGCTGTGTCAGTGCAGATTTTCTGTACAGATGCAAGTCTCCCCTACAAAAGACAGCTTTTCAACTACTCTTATAATTCCCCACTTCTGAATAGCCGTCTTGAAATATTAGGTTGATACAAAAGTATTGCGGTTTTCTCCATTACTTTTAATGGTGAAAACCACAATTACTTTTGCACCAACCTAATATGTCAAAGTGGTATATTTGGGGGCAAAATATTTTGGTTTCCTTCACATATCTCTAGGCTTTAGAATGAGAGACAACTTTAGAGAAGACTATGTGTACATGTCTTACCCAGAGAGGGAGAATCTGGTGGCAGGAGATAATTGGCAAATATATATATACATTTATATATATATATATACACACACACTTATATATATATACACACACACACACACTTACCTGTCGCCAGACTGGAGTGCAGTGGCGCGATCTCAGCTCACTGCAACCTCTGCCTCCCGGGTTCAAGCAATTCTCCTGCCTCAGCCTCCCTAGTAGTTGAGACTACAGACATACACCACCACACTCAGCTAATTTTTCTATTTTTAGTAGAGACGGGGTTTCACCATGTTGGCCAAGATGGCCTCGATCTCTTGACCTAGTGATCCGCCCACCTCGGTCTCCCAAAGTGCTGGGATCACAGACGTGAGCCACCGCGCCCAGCCTCTTTATTTTCAAAACATCAGAAACTTCAACTTAAAAAGGGGGAGGGGGAAGAGCCAGGACATTGCTGAAGTCCAATGGCCCTTCTCCTGGTCCTCCAGAGAGTAGATGGTCATTGGAAAATGCAACAGCACCCACCACACCCTGACTCAAGGAGTTTAGAAAAAAACTAAACCAAAAGAGAAGGAATGCAACCACCACACACCCATTAGGATGGTTATTACCAATGTTTTAAAAGAAACTGGAAAATAACAAGTGTTGGCAATGATTGTAGAGAAACTGGAACCCTTATGCACTCTTGGTGAGAATGTAAAATTGTGCGGCTGCTACAGAAAACAGAATGGAACACTTCCTCCAAAAATTAAAAATAAATTTACCAAATGGTCCAAAAATTCTATTTTGGGGTACATACTCAAAACAGTGTAAAGCTGGGTCTTGAAGAGATATGTGTATAACCATGTTCATAGCAGCATTGTTCACAATAGCCAAACAGTGGAAGCAACCCAATGTCCATCAATGGATGACTGGATAAACAAACTTGTCCACTCATACAATGAAACAGTTTTCAGTCTTAAAAAGGAAGCAGGCTGGATGTGGTGGCTCATGCCTGTAATCCCAGCACTTTGGGAGGCCTAGGCAGGTGGATCCCCTGAGGTCAGGAGTTCGAGACCAGCCTGATCAACATGGAGAAACCCTGTCTCTACTAAAAATACAAAAATTAGCCGGGCGTGGTGGTGCATGCCGGTAATCCCAGCTACTCGGAGGCTGAGGCAGGAGAGTTGCTTGAACCCGGGAGACGGAGGTTGTGGTGAGCTGAGATCGAGATCATGCCATTGCACTCCAGGCTGGACAACAAGAGCAAAACTCCGTCTCAAAAAAAAGGAAGGAAATTCTGATATGCTAGAACATGGATACACCTTGAAGATATGCTAAATGAAAGTAGCCAGTTATGAGAGGACAAATACTATATAATTTCACTTCTATGAGTTTCCTAAAGTAGTCAAAGTCATAGAGACAGAAAGTAGCACGTCGGTGGCCAGGTCTTGGGTGGAGGAGAAATGGGGAGTTGTTTAATGGGTGCGGAGTTTCAGGTTTGCAAGATCAAGAGTTCTGGAGATGGATGGTGGTGACTGTTGTGCAAAAATGTGAATGTACTGACTACTGAACAGTATGCTTGAAATTGGTTGAGATGATAAGTTTTATATGTATTTTATCACAATTATAACAAAATGAATGTGTACATGGACTCCAGGCAGCTTGGCTGGGTGGAGGTAAAGGTAGCTACCAGCTTCTTTCCCACTTCCTGCTGGTGAATCTGCCCACTACCCTAAGTTAGAATTTGTCTCTCTTACAAGGCCAAATCCCTCTTTCCGACAGTTGTTTCAATTAAAGAAAACACTGCCACCACCAGGAAGATGGTTATTTAAACCAGTGTTTCAACCATGGGCTGCCACTGGATGAGCCTGATGTTTTATAAAAATACCATCTCCAGACTCTACCTCCAGGGATTTGACTTAATTGTATTGGGGAGGGGTAGTAGTTTCACAGAATGGGACCCTAAAGGAAGTCTCTTCTTTCTTCCCCCCTGGGCCCCGGGCTCTCCTCCCACCATCCCAGGGAGGCCACGTTCTAATGATTACAGCCTCCCACCCATGGGTCCTTACACTTTGCCCTTCCCCTGGCTCCTTTTCCGTACTCAGGTATACTGAAACCTTTCCCTTTAGCTGCTTTTGCTTGGTCTGTCTCCTTCAAACTTCTTGAAACTGCTTTTGGCGAGGTCACGATGACTTTTCTAATGTTACATCTAGTAGACACTCTCAACTCCTGTCTTCCTGATGCAGGGCAACCTTTGGCAGACACTCTTTCCTTGGCTTTTGGAAAACTCTTGTAGAATCCTCCCTGACTGCTTCACCCAAGTTTCCCTGTAAGTTTTTTTTCCTGCATCTCAAATGGTAATGTTAGTGCTCTCCTAGATTCCATCTAAAGCCCTCTTTTTATTCCAATTCTTTCATTGATTCAGTGGAGTCGATAAATACTATCAAGCACCATCATGTACTAGACACTGTCAAAGGCTCCAGACATTTCACTAATTAACCTAACTAGACCTGGTTCTTGCCTTCATGGAATTTACATTATGTTGCAGGGGAAAGGAACAGAGCAGAAAAAAAAAAGAATTAAAGAATTCTGATCAGTGTTATGATGAAAATAATCAGGGGGCTGAGTTGAACAACAGGGTAGAAGGCTGCCTTAGGAAGAATGACCTGAGAGATCAAAAGGGTTGAAGATCTTGAAAAGTGAGGATAAATATATTCCAAGAGTGGAAACAGCATGTGAAAAAGCCCTGGGGGAAGAGTTCAACTGGTTTGAGATGCTGAGGGAGGACCAGTGTGGCCAAAGCATAGAAAATAAGCATGTTGCAGGCCAGGAGCCAGTGACACAGGTCCTCTAGATTGTGGTAAGAAGGTTAGGTGCTCTTCTAAACGAAATTGGAAGATATTGAATGGTATTAAATTGAAGAGTGATATAGTGTGACTCACATTTCAGGAAGACCACTCGGTGTACTGTGGGGAATTACTGGAGGGTGATGGAAGTAAAAGTAGGGAAGTAGAAGGTTGTTGTATTTCAGGCAAGAAATAATGGCGGCTGGGCTAGGGAGTGGCCAGGGAGAGACAGACGTGGACAAGTAGAAGTGAAAAGTAGAATTGAACACACTTGGTGATAGACGTGGAAGGTGAGGAAAGAGGGAGCAAGAAGGGCTCCAAGTTTTCTAGATTCATTGGCTGGGTAGATCATGTTGCCATTCACTAAGATGGAAACCATCAGAGTGGTAACCACATGGGGAAAATACCGCGTTCTCTTTGGTTAAATTTCAGATGTCTATGACGCATTTAAGTAGAACAGTCAAGTAGGCCAGTTAGATGTTCCAAGTAGAAGCTAAAGCTAAAGATGTAAATATGAGGTTCATCAGCATGAAAATTACATTTATTCATTTGTACATTTTTTAGGATCTTATTTTTCTTTTAATTGAATGACTATTTTCAGAAACAAAACCTATTACTCATCTTGCATGTCGCAGGCGTTCTAACTAGAATGGAGTATAAACATTACATTATATCAAGAGAAAGGAAAATGTCAAACTCCCCAAGAATTTCCTTTTTAGATCTCATCAAGTTGAAAAATGACCCAATAAACAAAGTCCACAGTGAGGTTAGGAACACCTACCACCTACCCTGATGGAATTATTTCCTGTTTCTGGTCAACATCATAATTTTAATTTTGAAAAGAGAAGGAATGATTCAGTAATAAAGAAATAATTTCGTGTCTATTATCTGTCATTTTTCTTAAATTGCAAATAATTCATAAGACAACATTTGGTTTAGACTTACAGACCAAAAAAGAGAAATACCCTCAAATCTTTCAGGCATACTTAATACAGAAGTAGTCATTTGGCTAAATGTCCTTCCAATGACTCCTTCATTATCTGTCTACATATAGTCACTACTTAAGTACTCTGATGGTTAGAGTCCTACTTGTAGCTTTTAAAGGTAACTATGGCAAGGGAATTAAGAGGGTCACCAAAGGCAAACCTGTTTATCAAGCACCATTCAGAAGTTTTTGTGATAAGGAACTGGCACTGCCTGATGGATCTGCACTTCCTTGGGTTTGCCCCTGGCACCTTCAACTTCTCTATAAGCTCTGCCATGACAGTACTGAGTGGGCCTTCCACCTCAGACTTGTCTGTCATCAACAATCTGCATAACATCTCAAGTTTCTTCTTGAAAGGTTTAAGTTTGGCAGTGTCCATGTGATACTGAACACGACCTTCAGCTCTTTGATCAGAGCAGGTGGCACAAATACTGTTGACTCAACTCTTCATGTCTTGGTGGTAATCACTGATGTCTTAGATATAGACTATAGAGGCAATGGTGTTGATCACCCCTGCGGTTATAGTTTTGGTCCCAAAGCTCGAGCAGGTGCATTCAGAGCTGCTTTCTGTGCTAACTACAAAACAGCCTGCCAGGACCTCTAGGGTGATAGTGTTTGCTAATTATCAAATGTTTGAGGAGTTGTGATGTTATAATTGGTTTTTTAAGAATGGAGTGCATGTATTTGACCACTTGCTGTCAGCTAGGGCCCAGCAATAGCTTTGGAACTCATAGCTTATGCTACTATCAGTCTTCTGTTTTGGTTCTTTACAGAATTTTACAACTTGACACTTCAATATTAGATGCAGTTGGAATGGAAGTTCCATTAGTCAAAGAGACAAAATCAGAGCTGAAAAACGCATGAATTATAGATGTTGTTGGCTACCCAGGTGTTACACCCACTATAGTCCTTGAAACACATTTTCACTTTGATAGTCTTTTTGTGAGTTCCTAGGGGTGGATGGCAGGTACCTAAGGATATTTGGTAGGTGGATAAGGGGAACTGCTGGAGAATGAGTGACTGTAGCTTCTCCAGTGACTGTAGCTCATGGTCCTCGAACATTTTTCAGTTTGTGTCTTAACCTATGTGAGATTTATTGGCAGGCATGCCCTCTTGGCTAAAACATTCTTTTTCTTATGAAGGAACACATATTTTATAAGTAGTTCTTTGATATCCTGAGGCTTGGCACCAGGGACTATGCCTGGCTGAAGATCATCCAAATGAACCCAGTGGCTTGGATGCTCTGAGGATCAACTTCAAGAAGTGGTTACCTGATACCGCCTGGCCTCCCTAATCTTGTTCCGCCTGCTCCTCTCTACCCACATGGAAAACCCAGAGATTTCACTGCCTTTCAAGGAAGAAAACTGGCTTTTAAACAAGAACAAGGAAGAAGCAAAACAAGCCCAATGACTATACCCATGTTGAGGGGGAGCTCAGAGGAAAACTATGGCTTCAGAAATACCAGTTGGCTGAGACATCTCAGAAACTGTGCCACATTCCTGGCTGCTTGGCAGTGGAGTTAAGTCAGCTGCTCAGGCGAAGGTCCCAAACTGGTTCTGCCTCCTTCTTCATGCTCTGCAAGTCTAGCCTGGGCATCTACACTGGCTGAGGGATGGCCGTGCAGATAATAAAAGCAGGAATCCCAGTACCTGCTTCATGACCAGTAAATCACAGGTGCTTGAGACCAGTAGCAGGTGTATCCAGCCAGGCTGCAACTCACACAGGGAGGGGACTCACAGCAGAGGTGCTGGGCTCCAGGACACATAAAATACTGGAACAGCCTCTTCTGACAAAAGCATTTCTTACATAATCCATCTCTAGTTACAGCCTACTGACACACGGCAGCAAGGGCCCAGAAGGGAGCCTGGCACGGCCAGATAAAGTCAGGGTTTTCTTTTTATTATAAGACTCAAGATCAATAACACAAAAAGCTCAGAGACTGTAGAAGCTTAGCTCCTCTTTTAGCCTAGAACTTCCTTGAGGGAATCAAGCCTTGCCAGATAAACCATCATATTCAGAGAACTGGTTCCAGCAGATGATCAGTCCCACACCCTCCCTTCTTCTCTGCTGGAAACTTTAAATCCACCTCCTGTCCCCATCCACTCAAGAGCCAGGACCTCTGAGTTTTGGAAGTAACCCTAGGGTCTTACATGGCACACTTGGGGAATGTATGAAATCCCACTTGTTTGCACACCACTGTGCCTGGTATATGATAGGCACTTAGTTTCCCTATTACTTTTATAGCCAAGTGTTACTCTGACTTTCAGAAAATTGAGGGAGAATAAGAGATGGAACTCTCTTCAAAATATTTATTGCAATTTTCCTCCAAGAACTGGATTCATTTTCTTCTACCCTCTAACTTTGGGAGAATAAAGCTGAATTATCTAGTTTTGATAGTTACGAGTATCAGAAAGTTTCCATTAACTTCCTTTTAGAAGGTGCGCAAACCTTGGCCCAAGGAGACTGGCACTTTTTATGATGGGTATCCCCATGGGTTAAACTGATACTGTTGGGCTGGGTGAGGTTCCCGACTGCCGGTGGGACCTCAACTCCAGTCAATGTCCAGGCTCTTGACACCACCATGGGAAGAAATTCAAGGATGATTCAGAAAATAGTGCAAGTATGGCGATTTACTGCAAAGTGTAAAGTACACACTCCAGACAGGAAACGCTGTACTTCCTTCCGTATACTCAAGAAAAGTCACGCAATGGGGTTTAGGGTTGCTACCTCTATGGGTTTTTTTAACCAAAGGGTGGACTATTCATGAGAATTCCCGGAAGCAAGTGATTTCTCTGAACTGTGGTGCCAGCCATTTTTACATCAAATATGGATATTCTCAGAACTGTCATAGTACTAGTGGGTACGTCATTTGTATGCTAATGAACATATAATGAGGTCCCAGGTGAAACCTAGGTCAAATCCAGCGCCATGTTGAGTCCAGTCTGTCTTAGTCAGCTTGGTTCACACCCTGGTTTTTCAGGATCTTAGCCCCTAGCCTCTAGTCACATGAAACTGCTGCCTGGAATCTTTTGATTCTCCTGTGACCATCGTGTATTATTCCTGTCTCAAACCAATATACTTTTATTATTCGTAGCCTGGAAAGATGGTTCTTTTCACAAATACCTAGGGTTCTGCCCAGGGCTCTATGATGTCTGGCCTATGGCATCCGACTCTTGGAGTTCATATTCTAAGATTGGATAGGAGAGGGAAAGCTTCACTCACACATACTCATTAATGGTGATTACGAAGGGTATGTGAGGAGTCGCGCACTGGGGGAGAAGTAGGGGTTTAGGGCAAAGTGCGGGAGTGGATTTTAGTATCTGTGATTCCTGATTAATAGAAGCATGGAGAAGCTGCAGCTTTAGTTAATTCCTATGCTCTTGAGCTCCTGCTTTTACCTCATGGATTAGGTGAGATTTCTAACAAGCAGTTTGGGGAAATGCAATTTCAATGCAAAAGGGTTCCACAACTGAATGCTCCTCAAAGTCATAGTCTAAGGGCTGTGCGCCTCACAGTCTTTTGAAAAATTTATTCAGATGCAGATTCCAGGGCTCCACCCCAGGTCTACTTAATCAGAATCACAAGCATGGACCCAGAGGAGTCTGAGCTTTAGAATAAGCTTCTCGTGTGGTTCTTAGGCCTAGCAGTGTTTGAGAATTCCTGCTAGAATCCTCAGACAGGGACAGGCCCACAGAGTCTTAAATTTTCTTGCACTTAAAGAAAAAAAAAATAATAAATCCATGGGAAAAAAAGAAAGAACACGGTACCTTTGTAAAGTTCTTTAAAACTCTAAGGCAACTGTGTGTACATGAGCTATAATCACATCCATAAGGAGAATGCTCCCACAAAGCTAGTTGAACAAGATCAATAACCACTGTCAAAACCTATTCTTGCAGAGCTGCCATGAATAGTGTTAATATTTTAAAGCACCACAGAAGAGTCGGATCTCCAGCCAACTCAAGGAGCCTTTTCAATGTCACTGTCACTTTTAAAGAAAGTGCCTGTCAGGGGACATTTCCGAATAAAGAACATTTACAGAACACCAAAGAAAGACCAGTACCAAAGTATGTGTTTCTGGTATGTCGTGGAGCAGTTTGGGTGGAATTACCAGGGGAAGCGGTCTCCTGATACACTGTGTAACACCTATTGCAGCTTAACAAAGAACAATATTTTAAGGAAGTTTTCTTATTTAGTATTTAAATATAATCCATATTTAAAGCCATGCTATTTTCTATTTAATATTTAAATATAATCCATATTATATAATCCATATAAATATTAACTGAGCAAATTAAATACTAAGCAAACTTTTAGTTTCTTATTGAAAACTTCTAGTTTCAATAAGAAAACTTAATTCCAATCACCTCTTGAACACCCCATCTATCAATATTATTGCACTGACCTGTAAGTTTCAACATCTGAGTTTTAAAAGAAACACATACAAAAACTAAAGATTTTAAGAAAACTAAAAGGTTTCTTACTATTTAAATATGGATTTTCTTTAAAAAAAAATCACAGGAGCATGAAAAGGTGATAATGTGAATTTTTTTGGTTATATCCTCTCTTTGGTTAAAAAAGATTTTGGGTAGCCATTCTACATCAGAAAATTTACCAATTGCTTTTCCACAATTGTGGGAGAGATTTACTCTATTCATTTTCTGAAGAATTTGTACCAAAGAGAGAATACTGAGGATTAATACCTTCAAACCAGTACCAGTTAACTTTATTTCTTCATGTCTCAATCTACTTGTGCTGCAGATACAGGGGTGACTTATAAAGAACAGAGATTCATTTTCTCACAGTTCTGGAGGCTGAGAAGCCCAAGGTCAAGGCACCTGCATAGGTCAAGAACCTTCTTGCTGTATTCTCTGGACGGGAGAAACATCATGTCCTCACGTAGTAGAAGGCGGAAGCGGGAGAGAGCTGAATGCTCCCAGAAGCCTCTCTTACAAGGGCCATAATTACATTCAGGAGGGAGGAGCCCTCATGTACAACCTAATCACCTCTCAAAATCCCCACCTGTCAATACTATCACACTGACCCTTAAGTTTCCACATCTGAGTTTTAGAACGCACTCAAACCATAGCCCTCAGGACCCAGTTCATAGAAGCACCTGGAGTTTGTTGGTTTGATCTGTTCTGTTAATTAAGAAAATGCCTGAGTCCTACTCCCAGATTCTGATTTAATGGGTCTATAACCACCCAGTAGGTTCTCCTTGCCTATTGCCTGGATAGTGAAGATTTATCAAGACAGGGGAATTTCAACAGAGAAGAAGTTTAATTCATGCAGAGCCAGGTGAATGAGAGACCAGAGTTTTATTACTTAAATCAGTCTCCCAGAAAAGTCAGAGGATGGAGTTTCTTAAGGATCATTTGATGGGTAGGGGCCAGGGAGTAGGGTGTTCTGATTGGTCAGGTTGAAGATGAAGTCACAGGAGATCGAAGGGGGTTCTTCTTGCTGTCCTCTGCTCCTCGGTGGAATCATAGAACTGGCTGAGCCAGATTACCAATCTGGGTGGCACTAGCTAGTGCATCAGAATGCAAGGTCTGAAACAATATCTTGAGCACCAACCTTAGATTTTACAATAGTGATGTTATCCCTAGGAGCAATTGGGGAGGCTCAGAATCTTGTGGCCTCTGGCTGCATGAGTCCTAAACCATAATTTCTAATCTTTTGGCTAACTTGTTAGTTTTACAGAGCAGTCTGGTTCCCAGGCAAGAAGGGGGTTTGTTTCAGAAAAAGGCTGTTATCTTTGTCTCAAAATTAAACTATAAACCAAGTTCTTCGCAAAGTTAGTTCAGCTTATGCTGAGGAATGAAGAAGGGCAGCTTGGAGGCTGGAAGCAAGATGGAGTTAGTTAGGACAGATCCCTTCACTCTCATAATGTTCTCATTGTTTTAATTTTTGCAAAAGCCGTTTCAGGTCTGGGGTGAGGTCAAGGTGATTACAATGGGTACCAATGTTGAGAACACTCGTTTATAGTCAATGAAGTAGATTTTCCATAAGTTATCAGCAGAGAATAAATTCTCATGAATATAGATATTCTTTATAATCTTAATAATACAAAGGTTTCCAAGTTAAGACAGAATTTTCCAGCTCCAGTTTTGTTATGGAGAGAAGTCAGTTGTTCAATGCATCCCATAGTTATGTGGCCTAAGCCTTCAAGGGTCTCTAATTCTTCATGAGTTTACTTGAGTAACTTTATGACCTCACGTTTGAATGTCTGTGTATTTGTCCATTCTCACGCTGCTAATAAAGACATACCTGAGACTGGGTAATTTATAAATGAAAGAGGTTTAATGGACTCACAGTTTCACATGGCTGCGGAAGCCTCACAATCATGACAGAAGGCAAAGGAAGAGCAAAGTATCATCTTACATGGCAGGGGGGCAAGAGAGCTTGTGCAGAGGAGCTCCCCTTTATAACCATCAGATCTCATGAGACTTCACTATCATGAGAACAGCCCAGGAAAAATCCACCCCCATGATTCAGTTACCTCCCACTGGGTCCCTTCCATGACACGTGGGAATTATGGGAGCTACAACTCGAGATTTGGGTGGGGACACAGCCAAACTATATCAATCTTCATGTAAAGGGGTATGATTTCTGCTCTCTTTTAAATTAGGCCAGATGACATGTGTAGCTTTGATTATGTAGTGAAACATGTAATCTCCTTGCTCGAGTCACATGGGCACAGCCTGACACCACATCAAAGGGCCCTGAGTGCAGATGAAGTAGGAGGAGGATCGAATGGAAGAATGCCTCTTGTCATTATTCAAGTGCGTGATCCCTTGCTCACCTCTCAACATTCATCTCACTTTATGTCTTACATAAACCAGCTGTTTCTCATCCCAGTGGCTTTTCTTAAGCTTCTCCTCTGCCCAGCGTCCATTCCGGCCTTCCTTTTTCCCTTATGATGCTTTCTTTTCTACTCGTCATTGAATGTCTGTTCTGGTTTCACTTCAAGTGGCTTCGCTCAGAAGCTGTCCTTGGCATTCAGAGTGATTCTATAGTGACGCTACTGAGGCTTAAGTTTCAGGGCCACTCCGTTGCACGGGTCCCTTCCAAGACCCTGGGAGGGCTTCAGCAGTGTTTTCACATGGCCATGTTTTTTAAAATAAAATCTGTAGTTAATACTTTAACCATAATTGTTTTAGACTCTCCATGTCAACTACCCTTCCATCACACTTCCTCTGGTGAAGGGTGGCATTGGAATGACCAAGGACATTTTGGGGAATCAGGGTAAAGAGGTGTTGACTTTGGAATACATTAGTTTGAGTTTTAGTGGAATAATATATTTATGTGGTTGTTAACATAGAAATGGTGTGGCCAGGTGCAGTGGTTTATGCCTGTAATCCCAGCACTTTGGGAGGCCGAGGGGGGAGAATCACATGAGGTCAGGAGTTCCAGACCAACCTGACCAACATGGTGAAACCCTGTCTCTACTAAAAATACAAAAAGTATCCAGGAGTGGTGGTGTGCACCTGTAATCCCAGTTACTCTGGGAGGCTGAGGCAGGTGAATCACTTGAACCTAGGAGGTGGAGGTTACAGTGAGTTGAGATCGCACCATTGCACTCCAGCCTGGGCAACAAGAGTGAAACTCTGTCTCAAAAAAAAAAAAAAATTATATATATATATATATGAATGGTGTATTAATGTGGTTGTTAATAATGGAATGGTTTATTAGAGTTCAACCAAAGAAACCGAACAAGTAGGAAATATAAAAATAGATAGACTGATGATCATTAATACATTCATAGATACACATATATAGAGACATATTACAAGGAATTGGCTTATGCAATTGTGTCAGACTGGCTAAGCAAGTCCAAAGTCTGTAACAGGTCCTCAGAAAGGGAAGATTAGGCCAGGCATGGTGGCTCATACCTGTAATCCCATCATTTTAGGAGGCCAAAGCAGGGGATCGCTTGAGGCCAGGAGTTTGAGACCAGTCTGAGCAACACAGGGAGACCTCATCTTTACGAAAAAAAAAAAAAATTAGCCAGGTATGGTGGCACATGCCTGTAGTTCTAGCTACTCAGGAGGCCAAGGTGGGAGGATTGCTTAAGCCTGAGAGTTTGAGGCTCCAGTGAGCTATGATCATGTTACTGCACTCCAGCACAGGAAACAGAGATCCTGTCAGGAAAGAAAAAAAAGGAAAGAAAACAAAAGGAAAGAGGGAAGAGAAAAAGAAAGAAGGAAAAAGAAAGGAAGGGAAGGGGCGGGGCGGGGAGGGAACGGGATGGGAGGGGAGGGGATCAGGAGCAAACTGGAACTGGAACTTCATGTGGAACTTCTTGAGCCAAAGCTGTGGTCCATAATCAGAAACCCTCACCCTCAGGAAAAGCCTAAGCCTAATTTTAAGACCATTTGACTGATTAAACCGGGCCCTCTCCAGATAATTTCCCTATTTTAAAGTCAACTGATTAGGAACTTTAATTACTTCTGCAACATCCTTTCACAAACCACATAGACTTATCTTGACTGAGTCACTGGGTACCATACTTTAGCCTAGTGAAATGAACACATCAGAAAGCCACCTTGTGAATGGGCTCTAGCAATACACCTATCATTCCTTTTGCAAAAGCATCCAACTATATTACTAGAAGGTTGAAGGCCAGATTTTACAGAGTAGTATTAGTGTATCCTAGAGTACCCCTGAGCAAAGCAAGTGGGGATTAGAGGAGGAACAAGGTTTGAAATACGGGAAACATGAAGCTAGTCTATAGAAACTATTTTACTCACCAGAGTGTAAAAAATGTAAGTAGAAATTTCAATTATCAGTTCAAGACCAGCCTGGCCAACATGGTGAAACCCTGTCTGTACTAAAAATTAAAAAAAAGTTAGCCTGGCAGGGTGGCAGGTGCCTGTAATCCCAGCTATTCAGGAGGCTGAGGCAGGAGAATTGCTTGAACTTGGGAGGCAAAGGGTGCAGTGAGCCGAGGTGCGCCACTGCACTCCAGCCTGGGCGACAAAGTGAGACTCCATCTCAAAAAAAAAAAAAAAAAAAAAAAGAAATTTCAATTATCATCAATGCTTAATCAAAATGGAAGGTTTAAGTAACACAAAAAGAAGGTCTAAGTAATTAAATGAAAGGTGTATTATTGTCTATAATAGACAATTATAAAAGAACCGCATATTTTTCTTTTTTCTGTTTTGATAGGAATGTGGTATTGGAGTTTTGTCAAGTATGTTATTTTAACTGCAACTTGGAAAAACATTTTTGGAACATTTCAACTAAAACAATTGAGAAGTTCTTCTATAAATACTGGCAGACTGAAGGTTTGGATGTATAGAAAGTATATCTCATTTTTTAAATTATTAAAGAAATAGCCGGGTGCGCTGACTCATACCTGTAATCCCAGCACTTTGGGAGGCCGAGGCGGGAGGATCTTGAGGTCAGGAGATCGAGACTATCCTGGCTAACACGGTGAAACCCCGTCTCTACCAAAAATACAAAAATTAGCCGGGCGTGGTGGTGGGTGCCTGTAGTTCCAGCTACTCGGGAGGCTGAGACAGGAGAATGGCGTCAACCCGGGAGGTGGAGGTTGCAGTGAGCAGAGATTGCGCCACTGCACTCCAGCCTGGGCGACAGAGTGAGACTCCGTCAAAAAAAAAAAAAAAAAAAGGAAAAATGCATATGAGATTAATAGGGATGTAAAACAGCAAAAAATTGGCCCTGAAACCAATATAAATTATTCTGAGATCAAAAAGGAAATAGTAAGAGAATTTTCAGCTCATTTCCAAAACAATACTTTGTAACAAGAAAGATGTTTCAAATTGAAGTACTGAAGAGATTCTTAGATTACATAATTTTAGCTCCTAAAGAAAAGTAAATCATACGAACATATTAGAAAAAGATTTAAATTTTTAGCTGATTTGACATAAAATAACAGCCTTCCCCAAATTCATAGGCCATTATAAAAACAATATCAATAAACTGATTAATATCATCACATCAAAAACTGTTTAAGATTACTTATTTCTCTCACACCCAAACTCGAAATTAATGTCCTAAATTATTAGTGCTCATATATGAAAATACGTGATAGTTCTCCCATATGTGATAACAATCCTAAAAATTAAACATTATCAGTAACAAGTTGTATAGTTGAAATTAGCATTTCTAAACTATCAAATATTTTTTAAATGTCTGATTGACTGTGCTAAAGATGGAATTATCTTTCTATTCCCTCTACAAAAAATATTACAAAATCATTGCCATATAAGAGAGTGTGATGGTTAATCTTATGTGTCAACATGGCTGGGTCACAGTGCCAAGATATTTGACCAAACATTATTTTAGCTGTTTCTGTGATGGTGTTTGGGTATTAAGATTTTAATTGATGGATTTTGAGTAAAACAGATTACTCTTCATGACGTAGGTGGGCTTCATTCAATCAGCTGAAGGCCTGGCCTCCTGCAAGCAAAAAGGAATTCTGCCAGCAGACTGCCCTTGGACGTGAACTGCAACCCTTCCCTGGGTCTCCAGCCTGCTGGCCTGCCCAGTAGACTGTGGACTCCTCAAACCTCCACAATTGTACAAGCCAATTCCTCAAAATAAATCTCTCTCTAGGAAGAGAGAGATACACACACACACACGCACACATATATATACTGTACATACACATATACCATACATACACATATATATACCACACATGCATATACTGTACACACACAGGTATACTGTACAAACATATACTGTACACACGTCACACACACTATACATGCATATATACTGCGAACTTACTGTACATACACATATATACTGTATACACATATGTACTGCACACATGTATATACTGTACACACATACTGTACAGATATAGAATGCATGCATACACATATACTGTGTACACACACATACTGTACACATACATATATGCTGCATACACACATACTGTACAGATATATACTATACACACATATATACTGCACATGCACATATACTATACACACACTACACACGTATACATGTCTACACATACATACTGTACATGTACACATATATACTGTACAAACACATATACTGCATGCACATATACTGTACATACTGCACACACATAGATATCTACTGCATGCACACACATATACTGTACACAAAGATGTGTACTGTATACACACATATATTGTATACAGATATACTGCACAGATATCTATGGCATGCACACACATATATACTGTACACATGTATACTACACACATATATACTGTACACACCCATACTGTACACACACATATCTACTGCATGCACACATATACAGTACACACACAAATATGCTGCACACATACTGTACACACATACTATACACACCCATGTACACACATATACTGTACACACACACACTATACACACATACGCATATTCAATTGTTTTCATTTCCCTGCAGAAGATATTGGAAAATATCTCTCTGTTGTTTAAGCCACCCAGTCTGTGGTATTTTATTATGACAGCCCAAGCAAAGTAATAGGAAGTACATCAGGAAGGTAATTACTAAAAATAATGTGTAACTGTCCCCAATGTGTGATGTTTGTTGCAGTTACCAGCTTTTAAGAATTTGCAATTTCTCCTGATTTCTTGTTCTGAATACATTTTCACTTTTGTACCTATTTTTTAATATTCTTTTTCTTTGTTTTGTTTTTGTTTTTGTTTTTTTCAGAGACAGGGTCCCACTCTGTGGCCCAGGCTGGAGTGCAGTGGTGTGATCACAGCTCACTGCAGCTTTGAACTCCTGGGCTCAAGGGATCCTTCTACCTCAGCCTCCTAAGTAGCCAGGACTACAGGCACTTGCCACCATGCCCGACTAGCTTTTTAAAAGTTTTTTGTAGTGACAGATTCTCACTATGCTGCCAAGGCTGGTCTTGACCTCCTGGCCTCAAGCGATCCTCCTGCCTCAGACTTCCAAAGATCTGGGATTGCAGGCATGAGCCACCACATCTAGCCCTTTTCTTAAAGAGGGCCCTCAAGAGCAACATCTCCAGGCCACACAAAACCTGGTTCTGCCCCTGCCAATAGCCATCTCTACATTTCTTGCTGCTCCATTAATACCTTAAGCACATTCTACCAATGCATCTGCCATATGGTTATTAAACGGTCTGGATGGCCACTAGACTGCACTATGTGGATGGGCCCTGCTTCTTAGCTATATCTGAACATACAGGGGTGAGTGCAATGTCTGGTACATGTATTAGATGCTCAAGAAATATGTAATGAAAAAATGAATAAAGGGATAAATGGATGCAGGAGTGAATACTGAGAAATGGATGCGTCATGTGTCCACCAGTCGGTACTGACATCTCCATTATTTTCAGAGTTCAGCTTACACACAATCCACACTGTCTGAGTCCAGCTGGGAAAAAACAGCCTTAAGAATCTTCCAGCTCCTGAACCCTGATGAAAACCTCAAGCAAGTGCAATCACATAAACTACAACCACCTAAACCAAAAACAAATGAATAAATGAACAACACGGAAACTGCTCTTCTCTACCCAATACCTCCTCCCGGCTCCACCAAAAAATATCCTTGCTATTTTAGTACAGTACTAAAGAGATACACACGACTTATCTCGTTGAGTATGTGTTTGGGTGGATAATGTGAGAGTGTGAAATACAATACTCAGCAACCCTGTCAAACACAGACTGTTTTCTGAAATAAGACATTTAGTCTGAGATATATGTTGCACGGAGTCCAAAATATTTTCTGTGAAACTGCAGCTCTGAATTATAATGAAAAAGATTTGTGTAAAGAATTTGTAAACCGTACTCACTCAAGCATTTCTTCTCATTCCATATTTCTGTCTTTTATCTTTGAGGGGAAAAAATTAGATAGTTAGCTAGCTAGACAGACAGAAGGAAAGGGATTGCCTTAGCGTAATTCACCACATACTGCTTTGACACTGCAGCCACTGCTTCTATTGGAACTTCTTCAAGTCGAACTTGCTTTGTTCTTATCAAGAAAATGAAAAGCAACTTGATTGCTATTATTTGAGGTGTTGAAAGGAGTTGTTTGTGCTCAGAAACCTTTCCAACAGTTGCCCACTTACTTTTTTTCGTTTTGTTTTTGAGACAGATTCTCACTCTTTTTGCTCAGGCTGGAGTGCAGTGGCGCGATCTCGGCTCACTGCAACCTCTGCCCCCCAGGTTCAAGTGATACTCCTGCCTCAGCCTCCTGAGTAGCTGGGATTACACGAGCCCAATACCATGCCCGGCTAATTTTTGTATTTTAAGTAGAGATGGGTTTTCACCATGTTGGCCAGGCTGGTCTTGAACTCCTGACCTCAGGCAATCCGCCCGCCTCGGCCTCCCAAAGTGCTGGGATTACAGGTGTGAGCCACTGCACTCAGCCTACTTCTTACTTCCTATTTGTTTCTAAGTTGGAGTATTGGAAACTCCACCCTATCCCAAATACTATGCCATTTCTTATTCTTTTTTGAAAGATTGACTTTCTTGAGAATCTAGCTGTTTTCTTTCCAGAAAAATAAAGGCACAAAACAAACATGACATTTTGCCCTGCAATTTGGGGGCCTTCCTAGATCCCTTAATGCCATCCAAGGAGTCCCATCCAGTGATTCCAGGTAAAGACTTCTGCTCGTGGGCAATCTCATAAAAAAGTGAAGGTGAGCTGGCAGTGTGGTACCTGTGCGAGATACTGATATGGTTTGACTGTGTACCCACCCAAAACTCATCTTGAATTGTAGCTCTCATAATCCCCATGTGTTGTGGGAGGGACCCAGTGGGAGATAATTGAATCACGGGGACAGTTTCCCCCATACCGTTCTTGTGGTAGAGAATAAGTCTCATGAGATCTGATGGTTTTATGAGGGGAACCCCTTTTGCTTGGCTCTCATTTTTCTCTCTTGTCTGCCACCATGTAAGATGTGCCTTTTGCCTTCCACCATGATTATGAGGCCTCTCCAGCCCCGTGGAACTGTGAGTCCATTAAACCTCTTTTTTTATAAATTAACCCAGTCTTGGGTATGTCTTTATCAGCAGTATGAAAATTGACTAATACAGATGTAAAACCTCACAAATATTTCACAATACACCTCAAACTTTAAGGCAAAATTGTTAAGTGAAAAGAAATCATTAAAGGGAGAAAAGGATATTCTGAATTCTGATTTGCAATAGTATTAGTGGCTTTGATCGTTGAATTCTGATTGAGTCCATGTTATGGGGAAGATCTGGCAAAATCATTATGGTAAAAAATTCATTTTACACACAGCATTTTAGCAACACTCCTTTTCAAAATAGTTCATGAGTTTCATTTAAAGAATTTCTCTACAAGTAATATCATAAGCGTCAAGTTAAAGTGTAAAGTGAGTGGATAAATACATCTCATTTAAAAGCAAATTTATACTAAGATCACCAAAATGCAAATCTATTAAAAATAGACCTTGTCTTTAATGTTTATTTCACATTATCTAAGTACATCCAGTTATGCAAATTTACATTTTTATTTCACATCCTTGTATTCCTGATATACATATAACAGGACAAAGAACACATTTGCAATACTCAGCCTGTAAAACTCTCTTGGGGGAAACAAGATTCTCAGCTGCCTTATTCTTCTGCACATGTACAAATAAAGTTCTAAATAATTGGAGTAGAAATAAAAACTGGTAAAAGAGAAAACTGACTACATTTTTATGCCACCTGAGGATATTTGTACCTGATTTTTCAAATGGTCTTCTACTTGCCGAGTAACAATTGAATAGGTAACACATTTTCAGAGCTCCTTAAAATATGCCAAGAAGCCTCATCATTTCTAGAGTGCTTAAAATCCACATGAAGCTGACATCAGCTACACATCACTAGTGCCTAGATGTTGGTACTGTGGTGCTGTGCGTTTATCTAAGATATTTTAAAAGGTAGTAATCAGCATTATTATCCCTCTTTTATGAGAATATCTTGCCAGGCTAGAAAACAAGCAATTATTTCTTCAATTAGGCAAAGAAAAAAAGGACAGAACAGTACAATTCAGTACTCATTTTAAAGAAAACAATCACATCGAACTAAAAATTTTTAATTTCAGTTACAATTTTATGACATTCCAATATCTCAGAATCGCATTGAGGTACTAGATGACTGCGTGTTCATTCTGTTCAATGTTGCCCACGAGATCTTTCATATCACTAGTTCCTGGGCTTGACTGACTATTGAAATACAGAGTGTTTTCAAAGGCGCCCTCTTGAGGTAGGTGCACACGTCTTTTCTTATAAAAGAAATAGGCAGCAAGGCCAGCACCCGTTAAAATCAGGAGGATCACAATGATGACTACTCCAGCCACACTGGAAGACGGTTTGGAAGGGTCCATCTTCCTTGTGTCAGCTATAAATAAATAAAATCATTGCGGAAAAGGTGGAGGGAAGCAGAGGGTTGAATGCTATGCAGAACTTTGCTTGTTGAAAAACTAAAAGGCATAAATATTCTTTCAAGTGACATTTGTCAAACAGAAACGAAAGACGTGAAAACAAGAGTCCCTTTGGTATAGAGGATTATTCAGAATAGTAAGATGATTATTCAGTTGCAAGAATAATCCATCTGTCTATGTAGCAGTGTGCTAGCTCATCAATATATTAAAATATATATACCTTATTTCAAAATAATTTAAGGCTGTTAAATATATGGTATAAGAAGATAAATAGATTAGTAATGATATTAAAAGAAAATGAAAAATGAAGAGAAAAAGAAAATAAGAATACTGAAAACTTGAACTCATGGATGTAATTAGTAAACAAATAGCACTCATGACGTTAATAAGGAGGTTACAGGAAAGCCATAAATCTCACTTTCAGTTTTTTTTAAGCAGTCAATAAAATGAGTGAAATGGGATCAGTTACCTAATTCAAGTAGTCTATAAAAATTAAAACAAAAAAATTCTAATAAAAGAAAAAAAACCCACAGAGATTTTTAAGAGAAATTTCTTCCATGGGTTCAAGGCAAATTCTACTGAGAGAGCGGGGGAATTGGAAGGGATTACTATTATGCCTTTCAAAACAAACAGTCCAAATGTATTACTAATACAGAACTTGAAATTTTGCAGTGGCCTTACCTTTTGTTGTAAGTAATTCATGAGTAGGTTTAGCATCAATAACTGTGTATAAAAAAATAAATAAATATTTATAAAAACCCAGAATAATTGCAGGTAGATAGCAAATATTATTGGCTCACAAATACATGGAATCCTCCACATGTGATCTGTGCTTGACATGATATATGATATTCTGATATGATAGATATAAAAATACAGGTAGAAAAAAATCTGTATCTTTATCTATGTGTCTACCTATCAATCATCTATCTATCTCTCTGTCTGTCTAACCTATAGCAGTCTCCTATGGCTGTATGGTGAGTTTGAGTATATTAGAAGATCTGGAAATGTGATTCTCCAAGTTGCATTTGAGCCAATGATACTCACCCTTAAAATCTACCAATCTACCCATAATTAAAATATTCAAGGCTAGGGGTTTTGAAATTAGCCCGCTGAAGCCTAAGATGTTACAAAGCATTTGAATGAAAAGTAAAATAAGACTCCAGGTCTGGAGCGGTGGCTCATGCCTGTAATCCCAGCACTTTGGGAAGCCGAGGAGGGCGGATCACCTGAGGTCAGGAGTTTGAGACCAGCCTGGCCAACATAGTGAAACCCCGTCTCTATTAAAAATACAAAACTTAGCTGGGCGTGGTGGCGTGCACCTGTAATCCCAGCTACTTGGGAGGCTCAGGCAGGAGAATTGCTTGAACCCAGGAGGTGGAGGCTGCAGTGAGCAGAGATTGTGCCACTGCACTCCAGAGTGGGCAACAGGGCGAGACTCTGTCTCAAAAACAAAAACAAAAAACAAACAAACAAAAAAACAAAAACAAAAACAAAACAACTCCAACATTGCACCAGAGGGTGTGGTGTGTCTTAGAACAGTTAGAGAAGGTTAAAGACCTGCCAAATTTTAAAATGGTAAACTCTACCCCATCTCTACTAAAAATACAAAAATTAGCTGGGCATGGTAGTGTGCTCCTGTAATCCCAGCTACTCGGGAGGCTGAGGCAGGAGAATCACTTGAACCCAGGAGGCAGAGGTTGCAGTGAGCTGAGATCGCACCAAGGCCCTCCAGCCTGGCGACAGAGCAAGACTCTGTCTCAAAAAACAAACAAACAAACAAACAAAAAAAAACTCTACTATCTAATCAGTAATTTATTGGGAGGGATATTATGCGACATGGCATGGCAACGAAATAATTTTAAATTCCAGATAGAGGCACCTTGTGAGCACTCAACACTATCAATTCCCCGGTCCCGTTCCTTTCACGGTCTCGCTTTCCATCTTAAAAGGAGACTGAATTAGTCTGACATGACTCATTCCACAATCAATTCTGATCCCTCTCCAGAACCTTGGTCTCCTCTGGTTTGGGCTGGTACTGGCTTTACCACCTTTTCCCTCAAGCAGTAAGGCTTTGCAGATGAGCTCTCCTGACTGTTTTCAGCTTGGCAAATCCTTCAGATATCCCATTACAAATGCATTGATAAGCAAAAATCATTACAACAGTTAAGCAGACAGAGAGTGTCTCTCAATCACGCAGAGCTGCAAACAGTAATGAACTGCAATGGCAGAATGGATTTTTCACGGATGAAAAGAGAGAGCTTGCAATGGCCTCATAATCGCATTATGATTCCATACCTGATATCTTACCATTTGAAAGAAATGGCAGTCATTTGCACCATGCAATGAACTTCTTACTTACTTTTTGGTCTTTTACAAATATATCCTTTGTAGGAAGAACAGTGAATATTACTCCAAAACCCAGAAGACGCATGTAAAGCTACACAATCGTTCCGTTCACCGGAGGGATCTCCTGTGTTCCAGTTGACAAAGGAGACTGGACTATTATTTATCCACAGCCACATTCCTGATCATCAGATAAAACGAATAAAGACAAAAGTTAAATATAACCCGTCTTAAAATAAGTTCAGCCAATTTATGCAAATTTCTAAGCATATTCTTTTATACTAGAATCAACAGTCATTTATAACCAGACTTAACAGGCGAGACTATAATGACTAATTATTACAGGGAAGGAAACCAAAAAGAATAGGTTTACTATATAGCTTTAGTTAAAAATGTATTTCTAATTAGTACAAATATTTATACTTATCCTTTCCTTAGCATTTTTTTCCTGGCCCCATGAAAACATAGAAAATGCTTTTCAAAGCTTCTGAAACTATCTCAGCTACAAAAGACATTTTTTAATTAGCAACTTTGAGGATAGCATGATATGAAAGTCATTTTAAGTTTCAGTTCTTAAATAAAAATATGAGTTTGAATTTTCAAATTCTTCATGAATTAATCATTTTTAAGGCAACACATTTTGGAAACGAAATCTTGTTTTACATACAACATTTTACAATATTTGTGATTAAATAAGCATGCTGCAAACATTACCTTCAACATTTCTGAACAATCCTATCCAAAAATTGGTTTTACTTTTAAGTGGCTCAACCCGATATGACAGAAAACTGGATTCTGCAGCACTTTCAATGGAAACCAGAGAGGAACCTGGAAAGCATAAAAGGATAAATGCAATAGCTGCACATTTAAGTAGCTGAAAATATTTTTGTAAACAGCACTGCTATTAAGAGCAACAAAAATCAGTCTAAATCTGCACGTAAGGGGAAGAATTTCAAAGGGCAGATGTTTGTCTTCTCAGAATTTTAGTTTTCATTCTGAAATATGTTTTTAAGCATCATTAGCATCATTTGAGTACAAGCACTGAACTAGTTCCTGCAGGATATTCAAAGATTAGTAGGATGTAGAATATGTCTTACAAAAGTTATGGTTCAGTGGCCAGTAATAAGAGTACAAAGAAATATTATAGAAGGGGAATTAAGTGTCATATGCTATGGACATGTCAATATTCATTCTTGGTGAAGCAGCTAAAAGGGAGGATAGAGGAAACAGAATTTCAGTAGAGAGAAGAACAGGATTTCAAGTAAAAAGGATAGAAAATAATTCCAGGAAAAAGAGGTGATAAGAGGAAAGACAAAGAGGAAGGGAAGCATCAGGAACAGAGAGAACTTGGTTTGACTGGAGTGTGGCACCAATCTGGTCCATCGGCCCCACCCCCCCCCCAAAAAAAAAAAAGACATGAGTTAGGTCGCATTACAGAAGGCTGGAGGTTGGTATTAAGGGCAATGTGGTGATAAAGAACACTTAGTTTTTTTTCAGGCAGCTGAATGATGCAATAACCCATCGTCTTGCTTTGATTGGTCCTATACATAACAGTTAGATTCTCCACTTAAGAATGGTCCTATATTAGCTATTATTAGAATCCAGCTGTTGTGTACAGGACCAGTCAAAGCAAGGAGATAAAACAGGAAGACCAGTTAGATGGCTATGGAGGTGACAACCCACATTACATTGTGAACATTAAATTTTAGAGTAAAAATCTCTAGCTTTTTAATAATAACTAATATCTTTTAAGCGTTTCATGCCGAACATTTTGCTTTGGACTTTACGAGCATTAACCCATTAAATTTTTACAATCACTTCGTTAAATCTTTGCCCCATTTTATAGATAAGGAAACTAAAGCACAGAGGATGAGTAATCTGCCAAGATCCTAGCACTAGCAGAGGGAAGCTCATGCTATGACCCAGGCTTTCTGAACCTCGAGGGTCCGCACCTAACCATATGCCTATATCCCATATTACTGAGTTCTGAATTGTCGCCTTGTTTTCACTGCATGATTACATAATCCATTATTAAATATATTTCATAAACATTAGCCATTTCAAAATATTTGTGACTCACATTTTGAGAATGAGAATGAGAAGCATTCATTTTATTTACCAGAAAAGAGTCACCTAAAATGGAAAACAAAGTTCCTACTTTTTTTTTTCAAAAAAATACTTAGCGATATGAAGAAAAACATTTTTTTAATTACAAAAGTTCAAAGATGGCATCAGGTGGCATCATGAGAAATGTTGACTTTCGAAAGAACCTGGAGGATATGAGGCTATAACCTGTGCATATCACTGTTGGATGAAGAACTCTTGAGTGAGGGCATTAAAAACATGAAGTAAAAATAATTCAGTAAAATATTTAATGGGATTTAACTGACTTTTAAATGTACCCTAAAAATAAACTTTATTTGACATTTTTTACTTCGGGGGAAAAATCATTCATCTTTGTAGTGTCTATTTGAGTTTTGTTTTATTTGTCTTCACAAAACAATAACTAAATAGAAATACTTTTCTATTAATGGTAAAACAAAATGGTTCCTGGGCACTCGTAAAACTTCAGCTTATCAGTGATAAGAGGTGAGTACAACGCTTGGAATAACTGAGAATGAGAATCCTAACAATTTAGAACATGAAGTCTGAAAGGAAGAAACCATTTAGAACATGCTGTTTTCTACCTGAATTCTCTAAATTCTTTAAAATTTGAGGCTACAAACTTAGAGATCACATTTGGGAAGCATGATATTGGCCATTCTGTTATAAAATACATCATTAAAAGTATAAACAGGTATTTTTACATTCTTCGTATATTTCATGTATAGTGTCAATGGAGCCCAGAATAGATGGTTACAGCGTTTTCCTTCAGGAAATGTGGCACTCACCCATTCGAAGACATTCCAGAGAAGCTTGGCCCCAGTTTCTTGTATATGAGGACTCAATATAGTAACAGTGACCATGGAAAGGAATCCAGGCCGTGTGATCTGACTCCGGACATCTGCCAGGCAGTTGTGGGGGTTCAGTAGCAGGGATTTCTGTTAATAAAAACACATTTTAAACAAAGCAAAACCTGAAGTTCCTGTAGTATGTAGCATCATATATTAGCAGCTACAACAACTGATCATTGATCATTATTTTTTAAAAAATCTTCCAATGATTATCATTCGGATCACCATATTTATTACTGGGTTTCTTTTTATCAATTTTTCCACTTTGAATATATTTCAATAGAATGTGCTACGGTATAGTGGCAGTCAATTACACTCATCGTTAAGACAACACATCCATAGATACCTACAAAGATAAATGTTTTAAAAGTCACCACAAAGTAATTTGTAAAGTGACTTCCCTTTTTTAAGTCCCTGTTTTCCTTTTCTGGGATCCTAATCCCTATAACCCTTTCTTAGCTATTAGTAGCACCTGGGATATAACTAAATGCTATATTTAGAATTCTAGTATGGTGTCCATCATTGACTGTAATGAATCTACATGTATTCTGGTAAAATTTCTTTGATATAGATGTGTTGTCAATATCAAATGTAAGCAAAATTTCCTGGGGAAATGTTTATCTCCATTATTTTGATCTACGTATATTGGTTTATAAAGATAGTCTTTTGTTAAGTGAGGCAGTATGTTTTATATTATTCTTAGCTATCCAAGATACATTACTGTTTAATAATATCAACAGTGGTAAGTAGTAGCTTATTCAGAAAATTTCAGATCCCCTGATTGTTTTTACATATTCAATTACCATCTGATCTTTTGCAGAGAAAGTAAAAACTTTCATTGCAATATGCTGTCTTCCAGTAGCCATCGAGATCCAGATAAGCACATGCTGATTTCAATTTAGGCTCATCAGCAGCCCAGTTAGTGTACCTCACCCTCCACTTATCAGTCCAGGTGTACTGACTATCAGTCTGCAACAACAAAAACAAGCATGAACACGCAGCCTTGCTTCACTTAGAAAACACTAAAAGAACCAATCCAAGAATACAAAGTATATTTAAGACTGTGATTTGACATAGAACCTGGAACATTTGAGAATAAAAAGAACACTATAAATCATTTCTGTCCACTCAAATTCAGTAAATGCAGCGTTTCTTAGAAACAGTTATTTCTTAGAGATCCCCAGGAATACATCCTTGGAAGTAATTTCAAAAAATACTGACAAAAAAAAATATATCTCTTATTCCATGAAACTCTCTTTGTTTGCAGGTTTTCAGGGCAAAAGAAAAGTTTTATCTTCACAACGAATAAGATAGTTCTTATATGATTACTGAAATTATAATAAAAATTAAGTAATTTTCATTAAATTCATGGTCCCCTGAGAGAAATACTAATCTCTTCATATCTTCTCGTTATTCTGCTGTTGAAACAGCACCAATGGTAAATGGCTTAGCTAAGGTCATGTGGGTATGGAAGAGAGAAGCCTTGGTCTCTTGATGTCTAGTGAGGCAGTCTTTCAGCTATATTCTAGTGAGATGGTCTTTCAGCTATATTCTAGTGAGGTGGTCTTTCAGCTATATGACATCATATATATATGATGTAAAAAGTCAATCGTTTTAGTCTACTTGCACACTCTCTTTCTTTCTGTCTGTCTTTTTCTTCCTTCCTTTCTTCTTTCTTTCTTCTCCTTTTTTTAAATTTTTTTTCAGAGAAGTCTCACTCTTGTCCCCCAGGCTTGAGTGCAATGGCTCGATCTAGGCTCACTGCAACCTCCACCTCCCGGTTTCAAATGATTCTCCTGCCTCTGCCTCCCAAGTAGCTGGGATTAAGGGGTCTGCCACTAAACCTGGCTAATTTTTGTATTTTTTAGTAGAGACGGGTTTTCACCATGTTGGCCAGGCTGGTCTCGAACTCCTGAACTCAGGGGATCCGCCTGCCTCGGCCTCCCAAAGTGCTGGGATTACAGGCGTGAGCCACTGTGCCCAGCCTGCACAGTCCATTTCTTATTAAATTTAGTGAAACAAATTTATGATCACATACAAAATATTGATAAACATCAAACATATTATTTATCAATAATATCCTTTTAATAGTCTAATAGAGATTTTACAGGTATTTTCTAAGAATAGATGATAGATAACATTAATCAGAGGTAGCTGAATTTTTCAAAGATTCAAGCAATTATCACCCTTTTGACTGCATTATTTAATTTACCAAGCCAATTGCCAAAAATCCAGTGACAAAAATTAGAAGTATGTGTTATCTCAAATTAGAATTTTGTAGTATTATACCATGTTTAATCAAATAATGCTTGTATAATCATTAACTCTATAGACATAAGGAAGGTAATACTGTTGTAGTGATAAATATTGCTATAATGAAAAACTAAGCTTTCAAAAAATAAAAGCTCACTTTAAACTCATAAGAGAATTGTGAACATGTCTGTGAGAAGAAAACAAATGACTTATCAAATGACTTAATTATAAAAACTTAGTCAACAGGGACATAAAAATGTCTTGCCTAAGTTTAATCACAGAAATCATTCTGGAACTACTTACTTTTAAATATACACTTCCCTACTTAGGAGATACTCATTGTATAAATTGCAAATTTCTCTCTCTGCATCATGGCCTTGGAAGCTCTATAACATCTGACACTCATCTACTCTCCAGTTTATCTCCTATTTTTTTTCCCCTTCTTGATATTCCTTCCTTATGTTCTACCATCCTAGACTGTATCTATAAACTTTGACTTTTTCTGACGAACCTTCTTGGTCCTCCCCACTAGCCCAACTGGTTCCTTTTCTCTCTTCTCATGACACTTTCTATATGCCTCTCTTTGATACGTCTTATATCTTAATTGCTGACCGTCATATCTACTTCTACTAGGAAGCTTGCTGGTTGGCTAGCTAGAAGGATGAATAGAGGGAGGATAGATGGATGACCAGGCATCAGAGACAACTCCTTTTAGGAATAATTTGGCAACTCTGTCAGCATTCTTAATTTTGTGCTTCATCCCTAGTTTTGTCCAAACTTTGTCTATTATGGAATACAAGGAACGGACTGCAATGAAATATTTCTCACAAATGGATGGGAGCTCCACAACCTCAGAACCTACAACAAGTCTAGAATGTCTTGCCACAAAAAATAAAAAGTGTCCCCATCACTGGCAACTATGTCCCTAACCTGCTTTCTTAATTCTCATGCCATAGTTATAGTCATAACCTTGGAAGCAATAAGTGAATAAATTAAACTGTTGAGATTTCGAATATAATTTTTATAGACTAATGCAATAGGAGAGTTAACATTCGTCAGATAATTCTTACTTTGATTTCTGACACACATCACCAGCTTGCCAGATTCTTAAAGGCATCACGTCCCTGAAAGATTGGATCTTGTTGACGTTAGTATCATTCACGTGGCCTAGCACAGTCTCTTACACATGACGAGTATTCAACAGAACAAACAGAAAGAGAATCATATTCAACCATAATTTACTGATCATGTCAAGTTGCACATATTTCCAGCATCTTACCAAGTTACTGTTCAGGGCAATCCACACACGTTCATTAGATGTTTCCATCTGCAGCCACGCAAATGCATTACTGTAGGGATCCAGAATGCTAGCTATAAGGGAATTGTGAAGCTTGCAGTATATCTCTGCTTCATGCCATTGAAATTTTTGTCTCATGAGTGAATAGCTGCTTTTGCCATATTTAATAAAGCCATCTGTTTGAATTGTTGCTGGAGGATTAGTCAAGGAAGGATCTAGATAAAAACATTATTTTCATTAGCATTATCAATAAACAGTAATTGAGCCCTATCAGTAATGACAAGTGGATCTCATCTATCAAAAAATAAGCAAAATAGCATAACTTCAAACATTTAGCTATTAGAATGTTTATTATTAGCTATAAATGTTATTAGCTATTTTATAAGCCATTTCACACTAGAAAACAAACATTTTTTCATCAGTATCCCCGATCAAATTAAATTAATTCCAAACTATATTTAGAATATTAAGGCAAATATATGATCAAGTTTCTAAACTAACAAACAAAACATATGACAAATTCAATCCAATCTAGTATCTTGATGAAAGAAATGTCGTAGTTTAATCCCACAAATTAAAGAACATAGATGACTGCGTCATTGTTAATCTTTATTTTTCCATGTAGGTTAAAAGTCAAGGTCAAGAAAAGTCTTTCTCTTCCTCCCTCATTTTTTCTACTTGATCCATGAGTTTGTATCTGTTTGACTTCGCTTTTGAGTAATGCACCTTCGGGTGACGGGTTTAGGTTCAGGAATGAAGCCATACACAAATCCCTGGCTTGTTTAACCTTGATCTCAGGATCAAGCTTTACTCTTGATGATTTTCTATGCCCTTCGCCTAGGGGTAAAGCCTCCCATAATCTTATCCAAACTGGCCTAGGGGTTAGAGCCCCTACAAGACAAATCGCTTCAGCTTTCTGATCTTTTGTCTTCAAGCTCCTAGCATGTGTTTCTAATCACTGCATTGTGCCCCCTGAACTCTGAGCCACTCCATGTCAAGACCCCCAAAAGAGCTTGTTTCTGCCTGTCTTAACTGATGCCTTAGAAGTCAGCAAATAACAGCCAGAGGATGAAATCTGATGTGTTGTCTGTCTTTGTATCCTATGAGCTACAAAAGTTTTTTAAATGGTTGGGGATAGAGGCGAATCAAAGAAGAATAATATTTCATGACGTGTAAATATTACATGAAATTCAAATTTGTGTCCATAAATAAAGTCTTACTGGAACACGGCCACATTCATTCGTTTATGTATTGCCTGTGACCATCTGTGACCACAGCAGAGTTGAGTATTTGCAGTAGAGACTGTATGTCCTGCAAAACCTAAAATATTTGAATCTGGTTCTTTTCTCTGGTCTAGGGATCTAGATATTCTGGCTTACCAGTGTGTATCCTGGCCAATTCTCCAACGTGTCCCATTTTATGCCTCATGACCTGCCATCGGCCTTGTCCTGCACTACAGAAGTGCCAACTTCTATGTTTCATTTCATTTCATTTTATTTTATTTTAGAGTCAGGGTCTTGTTCTATTACCCAGGCTGATCTTGAACTCCCGTCCTCAAGCAGCCCTCCTGCCTCAGCCTCTCAAAGTGCTAGAATTACAGGCATGAGCCACCACACTTGGTGATAATTTATAGTTTATAAAAGTTTATATGCTACCTTTTTTCACTTTAATACTGTGAATCTTTCCTTAAGTCATTAAAAATTTGCAAGCAATTTTTATTTGTGGCAACATATTCTGTCATGTATGTGTATAAGGAAAAGAAAGAGAAGATTTTTAAATAAGTGTGTGAATCACCATTCACTTCTGGAAGGAGTGTCCCCTCTTGGCCCAAAGAACAGAGGCAAAGATGGTATGCTTTGGTATTACTGGTGACCTAAGATTCTGGTGCTATAGAGTGTAGTATAGAGAGAAAAATGACATGCACTGGGATGGCTTTTGGATTAAGAAAAGGTTAGGATTTCTGGAGTACTTCTCAACCATCTGAAAATATCTTAGATGGTTTTCAATTATTGTCATGAGTTGACATTACTTCCCTGATTTCCCAAATAGTATAGAAAAATTCATTAGGTCTGGGAGAATAAGGACCTTCCAACTCAAACCCATCCTTTAAGAACTCTCTACTCAGGATGACAGCAGCCCTCCCCACCTTCAACCCTCTTGTCTAATCTATTTTTAAATTTCTGACCCTTTTGTGTAGCTATGAGGTAGGAGGCAGGACTCGCTCCAGACCAGATTGAAGACTGGCTGAAACCTCTCCATAAGGCACACCCACCACTGCTGTGGCAGCCCTCAGAAGTTAACATTCCTTTTCCAAAAATTTGGATGTAATTAAAAGTGGGTATAAATATGAGTGCAGAACTTAATGTCTATGGCATAAGCTCTGCTCCACAAGAAGCAGTATGTCTGCTGCTGCTGTGCACTGTTTCTTTAATAAAAGTTGTCAACACCACCAGCTCGCCCTTAAATTCCTTCCTGAGTGAAGCCAAGAACCCTTCCGGGCTAAGCCCCAGTTTTGGGGCTCACCTTCCCTGTCAACTAGGCATTTTTATTCTAGTTTCTCTAGAAACGAAAATGTATTTAAACAACATCTTAATTGACAGCAAATATCTGCATATTGTGTTATTTTCATTTAACCATATTCTGGCTTTCTAAGATGAAAAAAGAAACTCAGATCATATATCCACATGTTTAAGGCACACAAGATACAGGACAAATAATGAGGCATATAGGATGCTTTATGCCAAAAGTTCTCAAATTACCTGAATTAAACGGAAGTATTCCTATTCTGACATTTTAAAAAGGTACAGGCAAGCAAATATCCCAAATTTCTAATAGAAAGTTTTAGTGACAGGTTTAGTCTGCCCAAAACTGTCTGGTTAAAAAAAAAAAAAAAGAAAGAAAGCAGATTCCTGAATTAAGTACAGAAAATATCACCCTTTTTGTCTGTCACAGGCTTCTATGGATTAAAGCAACAATCAAACCTGTTGCTATGGAAGGGAATGATCATATATTTTATTTGTTTGTTTTTGTTTTTATTTTATTTTTGTGAGACAGGGTCTCACTCTGTCACCCAGACTGGAGTGAGTAGCATGATCATGGTTCACTGTAGTCTCAGCCTCTCTGGCTCAAGTGATCCTCTCACCTCAGCCTCCCAAGTAGCTGGGACTACAGGCACAAGTCACCACACCTATAGTCCCAGTTAGAAAAGGAAAATAATTTTGTAGAAGTACAAAATAATTTTTGTATTTTTTGTAGAAATAGGATTTCACTGGGTTACCCAGGCTGGTCTCAAACACGGGGGCTCAAGCAATCCACCCACCTCAGTCTTCAAAAGTGCTGGGATTACAGGCATGAGTCACAGTGCCCAGCCATGATTATATATTTTAAAGTACATTTAAAAACATAGCTCTTCATGAGGACAAATAGCTAATGCATGTGGGGCTAGGTGATAGGTTGATAGGTGCGGCAAACCACCATGGCACATGTACACCTATACAACAAACCTGCATGCTCCGTACATATATCCCGGTACTTAAAATAAAATAAAATAAAATAAAATAAAATAAGTGAGGTTGGGCACAGTGGCTTACTCCTGTAACAGCACTTTGGGAGGCCGAGGCAGGCAGATCACCTGAGGTCAGGAGATCAAGACGAGCCTGGGCAACATGGAAAACCCCATCTCTACAAAAAATACAAAAATTAGCCAGGCATGGTGGTGCATGCCTGTAATCCCAGCTACAAAGCAGAAGAATTGCTTGAACCCAGGAGGCGGAAGTTGCAGTGATCTGAGTTCATGCCACTGTACTTCAGCCTGGGCAACAGAGCGAGACTCTGTCTCAAAAAAAAACAAAAAGAAAAAAAAGTGAAAAAAAACCCCAGCTCCTTCAGGAAGGTGAGGTTTTGGTAGAACTTACCAGATCGTGTCTGGCATATGTAACCTCGTTTACCGTCACAGGTATCATCCATCCATTTTCCGGCTTCGTTTGATGCACCTCCAATAATAACAACACAGTCAGCCTGTATATTTATGGAGAATGAAAAAGAAAACAATCATGAATCAATGACTATTGAAATCAATTCATTAATATGCAAAAAATCTTCCATTATCCCTGATTTCCAAATTTTAAGATTGTCCTAATTTAAAATATGCTGAATCCATCATTACTTTCTACCCAAGTGTACCTACTATGCATATCCTCCGCATTTGAACTCTCGCTATATGAATTGAAAACCCAACCGATTTGGATAAATTTTGGAGACAGGCCTTAGAAATTTTGCTATCAGACCTTTTATTAATCACTTTCAAAACTTAGAAACCAAAGAAACTAGGAGAACGCAGTATCTTCTCCATACACACTACCAGTATCCAAACGCAAAAGTAGGTAACATCTTTTTAAAGGGAAATGAGCACAATCTATATATTTCATTGCTAAATTTATAAAAGTATTATTACAGATTCATAGTATGTGACTGGTATAGCCAGAAAGTTTCACATCTTATTTATAATCTTACAGGGGAGTATGCCAGGACTGGAACAATACTGTATTTGTTTGGTTGTGAATGTGTTTGCCATTCCAAATCCTTCTTTCCTTTAAGTACTAAATATATCTCAGATTTTTGTTTTTTGGGTTTTTTTTCCCTGAAATGCCATTATTTCCATCTAATCCTCATATCTGGTCCTGTTGGAGTAGAGGTGAGCGAAACACATGCTGCCTGCCCCATTTCAATATACAATCTGAACTTTAATTTGAAATATGGTATTTTGCTCATGTAAAGTAAGAGAAGGCCAGGCGCAGTGGCTCACAACTGTAATCCCAGCACTTTGAGAGGCCAAGGCGAGAAGATCGCGTGAGCCTGGGAGTTCGAGATCAGCCTGGGCAATATAGGGAGACCTCAACTCTACAAAAAATAAACAAAATTAGCTGGGCATGGTGGTGCATGTCTGTGGTCTCAGCTACTCAGGAGACTGAGGTGGGAGGATCACTTGAGCCTGGGAGGTTGAGGCTGCAGTGAACTATGTCCATACCACTGCACTCCAGCCTTGCTGAGAGAGCAAGACCTTGGGAAGGAAGGAAGGAAGGAAGGAAGGAAGGAAGGAAGGAAGGAAGGAAGGAAGGAAGGAAGGAAGGAAGGAAGGAAGGAAGGAAGGAAGGAAGGAAGGTAGAGGGAGGGAGGGAGGGAGGGAGGGAGAGAGGGAAGGGAGGGAAGGGAGGGAGGGAAGAAGGGAGGGAAGGAAGAAGGGAGAGAGGGGCTGAGGGAAGTCAGAAATAAAGACAAGAGACCTAGTCAAATCATTTTACTTTTTTGCTGGAGCCCCCAAATTTCACTACGTTTATTTTCACAGTTATCTTCATTTTTTTTTGTTTGTTTGTTTTTGTTTGTTTGTTTTTGAGATGGAGTCTCGCTTTCTCGCCAGGCTGGAGTGCAGTGGTGGAATCCTGGCTCACTGCAACCTCTGCCTCCTGGGTTCAAGCAATTTTCCTGCCTCAGCCTCCCAAGTAGCTGGGACTACAGGTGTGTGCCGCCATGCCCAGCTAATTTTTGTACTTTTAGTAGAGATGGGGTTTCACCATGTTGGCCAGGATGGTCTCGATCTCTTGACCTCGTGAACTACCCATCTCGGCCTCCCAAAGTGCTGGGATTACAGGCATGAGCCACTGCACCTGGCCAGTTATCTTCTATTTATGGTGACTATATCAATTTTCCACTTTCTCCTAAAAAGAAGTTTTCTTTTAAAGTAAACTTAAGCAAAAAAAAAAAAAAGGAGTACACTTAAAGAAAATGTTGAGGACTTTAAGTTTCTAGTTTGATATATAAGGAGTTTGGAAGTTGTCACTCCCATCCACAATGCAAGAAAAAGGCTAGAAAAGCTGAAAATCAACAACTTCTTTTAAATGCATTGGAAAATGGAGGTCACAAGACAAACAGCTGCCCCCCAAATTGGAGAAACAGACTGATGGATACAGGGAATCAGAACTGACCAGAGCAGAAGCCCAGGAGCAGAAAACGGGAACCAGTATTGAGGCAGGAGATACTAAATGTCATTGACACATTGCTGGAGGTTCAGTGTGGACCAGTTTGAAAATTAAAAACTATTGGCAGAGGAGTACATGGGGAGGCAGTCCTAGGGAGATTCCAGAGTTTTGTGAGTTTTCCTTCCAGGAGCCCTACCGGATTCTTACAGTGCAGACTGGAGAAAAATCTCCACTTGCTTCCAACAGGAGAGGTGGGAGAAGAGCCATTTTTAAATACGACAGAGCATTCATTCTGTTCTTAATAAGACCAGCACTCAAGAGCGACAACTTTACCCGTGCTTAACTGACTGTGGTTTCACCACATAAACTAACCTAGGAGAAAAGAAATACTCAACTCCAGCCTCTCTAGCTTTCCTGTCTCACCCAAAAGGAAAAAACAATAAAACAAAACTGAGAAGCACTTTTGAAGGTCACAGCACAGATTCCCTAAAAGTTCGAGTCCCCATCCTAGGACTACGAAATACTTCCCCTCCCCAATATCTTACAGCCATATCCTTGGGGCTCCCGTATGACAACAGGCAGATACAGCGGAAGAACTGTGCCTCTCTGACATTATTTAAGAAGTCTTTAGGAGAACCCAAAGACAACAGGAGAGACAGAAACAAGGACACCAGAGATTTTAACCTCTGACACCTAAAGCGACAGCAAACAGCAAACACAGCCTAACTCGTAGCTAAATAAACACAAAACCTCACACTAAATGTCTATTTACCTCTGTTCCCTTTATCCACTACATCAGCAGTTCCCAACCTTTTGGGCACCAGGGACCAGTTTCATGGAAGACAAACTTTCCACGGACTGGGGTGGAGGGTGGTTTCCAGATGATTCAAGCACATTATGCTTATTGTGCACTTTATTGCTATTATTATTACATTGTACCATGTAATAAAATAATTATATAACTCACCATCACGTAGAATCAGTGGGAGCCCTGAGCTTGTTTCCCTGGTCAATCTGGTCCCATCTGGGGGTGATGGGAGACAGTGACAGATCATCAGGCATTAGATTCTCATATGGAGTGCGCAACCTAGATCCCGCGCATGCACAGTTCACAATAGGGTTCACGTTTCTGTGAGAATCTAATGCCGCTGCTGATCTGACAGGAGGCGGAACTCAGGCAGTGATGCGAGTGACGGGGAGTGGCTGTAAATACAGATGAAGCTTTGCTCACTCGCCTGCTGCTCACTTCCCGCTGTGAGGCTCAGTTCCTAACAGGTCATGGATTGGTACCCATCTGCGGCTCGTGGGTTGCAGACCCCTGCACTATAATATATACGCAGCTTTCAACATAAAAATATAAGACGCACTAAAAGATTTTTTAAACATAACACACACAGTTTGAAGCGAAGAGCAAGCATAATAAGCAGACTCGGATGTGACAAAGATAGTGGAATTATAAAAAATTTAAACAACTATGAATAATATGCTAAGGACTCTAATGTAAAAAGTGGATAACAAGCAACACTGGGTAGCTAACATAGGCAGAGAGATGAAAATGCTAAGAAAAAATCAAAAGGAAATTCTAGAAATCAAAAACACCTTAACAGAAATGAAGACTATCTCCGATAGGCTCACTGGGTGTGGCCCAGGAAACGAGAGAAAGGAACAGAAGAAGTATTATTTGAAGCAATAATGACTTAGAATTTCCCAAAATTAATGACTGACAGCAAATCACAGATCCAGGAAGCTCAGAGAACATCAGACAGGATAAATACTAAGATACGACATCTAGACACATAATACTCAAATGGCAGAAAATCAAAGATGAAGAGAAAATCTTGAAAGACGCCTGAGGGAAAAAAAACTCTTATCCATAAAGAAGCAAGGATAGTAATTACATTGGATGTAATTTTCAGAAACCATGCAAGCAAGAAGAGTGGAATGTAATATTTAAAGTGCTGAAAGAAAAAACCCACCAACCTAGAATTCTGTCTCCAGTGAAATTATCCTTAAGAAGTGAAAAGAAAACAAAGACTTTCTCAGACAAACAAACATTGAGAAAATTTGTTGCCTGTAAACTTAGCTTGAAAGAAATGTTAAAAGGAAAAAAGAAGGAAAATTATATATGTCAGAAACTCAGGTCTATATAAATAAATGAGCACTAGAGAAGGAATAAATGAAAGAAATACAGAATTTTTCATTTTCCTTATTCTGAATTCATCTAACAGATACCAGTTTGTTCAAACAACTATAGTTGTTGTTAAACAACTATGAATAATATACTAAGGACTCTAATGTAAAAAGTGGACAACAATGTATTTGGTGATAATGTATTTGGTGATAATAGCTTACAGATAAGTGAAATAAATTATAGCAATGTTACATGGGAGAGGAGGAAGAAGTAGGAGATGCTTTCTTACATGCTATTTGAAAAAGGACTCGAATTAGTTGTAAATGTATACTGTAAACTCAAGAGCAACCACTAAAGAAAGTTTGTTTTTGTTTTTGTTTCAGGCCAAGAATGGTGGCTCGTGGCTGTAATCCCAGTACTTTGGGATGCCAAGGTAGGAGGATTGCCTGAGCCCAAGAGTTCAAGACCAGCCTGGGTAACATAGAAAGACCCCATCTTTATTTATAATAAAAATAAAAAAGAAAAGAAAAAAGTTTTCTTAAAGTATAATTGGTATGCTAGGAGTGGAGAACAAATAAAATCATACAAAATATTGAAGTAAAACCAGAGAAGGCAAGAAAGAGTAGAAGACAAAAAACTGAAATACAGAATAAAAACAGAAAACAATAACAAATATGATAGGTGTTAACCCAGCTATATCAACAATCATTTTAAATATTAGTGGTCTAAATACACAAATTAATAGCGACTCATATTGGTACAAGAAATTCACTTTAAATATAAAGATACACATAAGTTAAAAGTGGAGAAAAATACACTATACTAACACTAATCAAAAGGAAGCAGGACCAGCTATATTAATTTCAGACAGAGTAGACTGTAGGGCAAGGAAAGTTACCAGAGGTAAAGAGGAACATTACATAATGATCTAGCAGACAATTCCCCACGAAGACATAACAGTGTGTATTGCGTATGTGGCCAACAGTAGAGCATCAGAATACATAAAGTGAGAACTGATAGAACTGCAAAGATAAATAGATAAATCCATGATTAGGATTGGAGACCTCAATACTCTTCTATCAAAAATAGACAGATCCAGCAGGCAAAAAATCAGTAAGAACATAATTAAACTGGACAGTACCATCAATCAAACAGATCTCATTGACATCTGTAAACTACTTCGTCCAATAACAGTAGAATATATATTCTTCTCAAGATCACATGAAACATTCACCAAGATAGACCATATTCTGAGCCATAAAACATGCCTTAACAAATTTAAAAGAACAGAAAACACATAAAATATTCTCTAAGACCACAATGGAACTAAACTAGAAATCAGTAACAGTTGGAAAATTCCAAAATACCTAGAAATTAAAGAAAATGTTAAGTCAATAATAATACACTAATAGTGATACACAAAGACAACCAAAAAAGGTGACTGCAGTTTTTCTGAATGAAAGTACATAAGAGACGTGTCACTGTGAAGTCAACACATCTTTAACCCATCCCTTGAGCTACAGAGAATCACAGCCTACACTCCTGCCACAGACATCTTGTCAACCTGCAGTGTCTTCATCCCATGTGATACAACTATCAGGCAACCTGAAACTTACATTTCAAAAGTTCTTCACTCACCCCATTTCCTTTCTTAACTATTTTTATCCCCCATTATCCTGGCTCAGAGTCTCTGATCCAGAAAACCTGTTACAATCCAAGCATGTTTCCACCACAAAACACATATTAAAAGTTCTCTCCCATTCTCCTTTTCTAACTATATTCATCTTCTCCATTTTAAAGTCCTGAAACTGTTTTTAAAAAACCATTGCCGGGAGCGGTGGCTCATGCCTGTAATCCCAGCACTTTGGGAGGCCGAGGCGGGTGGATCATGAGGTCAGGAGCTGGAGACCGGTCTGGCCAATGTAGTGAAACCCCGTCTCTACTAATAGTACAAAAAAAATTAGCCAGGTGTGGTGGTGTGCTCCTGTAATCCCAGCTACTCAGGAGAATCACGTGAACTCGGGAGGTGGAGGTTGCAGTGAGCCGAGATCGTGTCATTGCACTTCAGCCGGGTGACAGTGCGAGACTCCATCTCAAAAAAATAAAATAAAATAAAAAGCATTATGTGTATTTTGATTCCATTTTTGTGAAATATAAACTTTATCTGTTTATATGCACTGCGAAAAAGTCTGGGAGAAAAATTCAACAAAAAATTAGCAGTGTTTTTTTTCTGAATTGGTGAGATTACAGATTTTGTTTGTTGGTTTGTTTTTATTGTTTCTGTCTTTCTTTATGTTCTAAAAACAACAAAAATGTGTATGATAATGAATGCTTTTGATTTACAAGAAATTCACCTCTCATCCATTAAATCTGTCTAAGCAAATACTGTCTCACTCCATTCTACTTTCACCTCTTCAGTAAGTCTTCAGTCCTCACCGGTGTCATGAAAATGAAAGAATTTCTCCACAGAAAATTATTTACCTATCACCAGTTATTTTTTATCTAGAGTAGTAAAAGCAAGTTTATTCAAGAAGTAAAGAAACAAAAGAATGGCTACTTCACAGACAGAGCAACCTACGGGCTGCTGTCTGGCTCCATCACCAAAATGTATTCACCTGGCAAATAGCTACCAAATTATTAATGGTCATAAAAATGCCATGTTGAGCAGGTCATTTTCCAATTTTTTTTTTGTTTTTTTTTTTGTTTGTTTGTTTTTTTGCTTATTTGACAAAGTCCAAACTCTATCATAGGGCATCTACATTTCTCTAAATTCTACTTTCCACCTTTTGTAGCTTACTCCGACTTCTTTTTCTGCATAAAACTCCTGCTACATTCAAAGCCATTTACTCCATTTGCCCAAACACATCATGTATCTCTTGCTTGAAGACTGCCCACCTTGACCATCTAACATGGCCTTTTCATCCTTTTGCTAAGTTCTCCTGATTACTATGTTTTAAATTTCTTGAAACAAAACCCTGGATGGGCGTGGTGGCTCATGCCTGTATTCCCAGCACTTTGGGAGGCCAAGGCAGGTGGATCACTTGAGGTCAGGAGTTGGAGACCACCCTGGCCAATATGGTAAAGGCCCAACTCTACTAAAAATGCAAAAATTAGTCAGTCATGGTGGGGGACACCTGTAATCCCAGCTACTTGGGAGGCTGAGGCAGGAGAATCTTTGAACCTGGGAGGTGGAGATTGCAGTGAGCCGAGATCATGCCACTGCACTCCAGCCTGGGCAACGGGGTGAGAGACTGAGAGAGTGAAAGAGAGATAGGGAAAAAGAGAGAGAGAGAGAGAAAGAGAGAGAGAGAGAGAGAGAGAGAGAGAGAGAGGGAGAGGGAGAGGGAGAGGCAGAGGGAGGGAGGGAGGGAGGGAGGAAGGACCCATAGCTGATTCTTTTTCATATTTCTTTCCTCCATCATGGACAAAGACAATGTCCAGCACATAGGACACCATAGATGTGTGTCGCCTGATTAAGTCACCACCTTCCACAGTGAGTTTGTTTCCTCTTAGCTGCTACAGTTTTTATAGCTGATCCTGTCATTAGACATGTTCATTTCTTTCCTATCTTCCTTCTTATATAAGACTTGTGGTCTAGTTTAAGTGTACACACTTTTAAGGTAAAAACAAAATCTTTCATTTCGTCACACATTTTACAATCCCTAACATGGTGTTGATGTTGATAAGTTGGTTGTTCAATTATATAAGAAAAAAAGTAGTAAAATAAAGTAGCAATCTGTCTCCCAGGTTGGCATACAAAAGCATCTGGCACATAATAAGCAGTCTACAAATATTAGCTCATGATCATGATGGTGATGATGATGGATGATGATGATGTGATCTTTAGAAGCAGTAGTAGCTTCCAGGCCTACACCCCAACTACTACAGCAGCTGCAAGGGATAAGGGGAAGGTGACACAAAGAAAGTTGATAACTCTAGGTTGAAGTGTTTCTTTTGACTGCAAGTTAGGCTTAGAATGGAACTGGGTTTCCTGACCCCTCACTATCGCCACTTCCCCAAGCTAAAGATTTTTTAACTGAATATATACTCCCTCCCCCCAAGTCAGCTCAGTCTGAAATAGGTAAAATCTGCAAGCATGGACCAGACCAAGGAGTATTCTGGTAGATTCTTTCATGGAAGAGTAATCAATAAGATGATAACCCTATGCAAGCTGATGGTGTGTAGAGAGGTGACCTGAATCTGATATTTACATCTTCATAAGAAAGACTGCTTCTTCTTCCACCGGGGTAACCTTTCCCCCAGTTTGTGTAATGAACTCCTCGTCCATCCGTCCAAAGGAACGTGTGTTCTGAATTGACATCATTCAGCCCAGTCCAGGCACTGAAAGTGGAGTCCTTCATGTGATAGGTAAGAAATGCTGAAAGAAAATTTCATGAAATAATTTTAAACTTTGAGGGTTAATACTCAAAATATGGAAAATATTCAAAATATATGAATTTCAAAATACTGAGCATGTGATTTGTGTCACTGTTACTTAAAAACACTTACCATGAACACACGAACATTCTAATATCAGCATTCTGTTATCACTTGAGCTTTGGACTTTGAAAAGTTTCATACAATAGAAGTCTAGGTTTTATCTAGGCCATTGAAGACACTTGTGCAAGCTGCACCCTGCCTGAGGGCTCCATTCTGTGCACCCTTATCTGGGTTGTGGCTGCCTACAACCACAACTTTTTCTAATTCATAAAAAGTCACCATATGGATTAGTGGCTGTCCTGATTCTGTAAATAAGATAATCTGATTTATATAATAACCATGGGACAAAGGACTCTTAACCCAGACAGTTCTGAAAAAATAAAAACTGTCATAACAAGAATCATTAGACTGTTGATATGATTTGGCTCTGTTTCCCCACCCAAATCTCACCTGCAATTGTCATAATTCCCACATATTAAGAGTGGGACTAGGTGAAGGTAACTGAATCATGGGGGATGTTTCTCCCATTCTGTTCTCATGATAGTGCATGAGATGAGTTCTTACAAGAGCTGATGGTTTTATCTTTTAATGCTTTGCTTTGCACTTCTCTGTCCTGCCACCATGTGAAGAAGGACATGTTTGCTTCCCCTTCCACCATGATTGTAAATTTCCTGAGGCCTCCCCAGCTACGTGGAAGTGTGAGTCAATTAAACCTCTTTCCTTTATAAATTACCCAGTCTTGGGCAGCTCTTTACAGTAGTGTGAGAAGAGACTAACACAGCTGTCAAATTCTCAGTATCTCAGATTGCCAAACCAAAAGTTTCCCAATCGAGATTCCTCCTGGGAGGTGGGGTAGAAATCCCTGGAGATCAGTTGTCCATCTACTCAGTGTGCTTGGATCCAGGGGACCATCCTGATGCTAAAACGCTCACATCAGGGGCTGGGGATGGTGGCTGGTGCCTATAATCCTAGTGCTTTGAGAGGCAGAGACAGGAAGATTGCTTGAGGCCAGGAGTTCAAGAGCAGCCTGGGCAACATGGTGACACCCTGTCTCTACAAAGAAATACAAAAATTAACAAAGCATCGGTGGCATGTGCCTGTAGTCCCAGCTTCTCAAAAGGCTGAGGCAGGAGGATTGCTTGAGCCCAGGAGGTTGAGGCTGCAGACAGCCATGGTTGTGCCACTGCACTTCAGCCTGGGCAACAAAGGGAGACCCCATCTCTACACAAATCAATCAATAATAAATTGCTCACATCACTGGATGATACTATAGAATATGGCTTCTTGCTTATCAATTCTGTGACCAAGCGGATGGTGGCAAACATCCAAGAGACATAAAAGGTTGAATTGTACATGTGTCCCTCCCCTTCCCTCGGCCCACCACCAGGCCTCCCATGGCAGCTGCCATCTGGGGCCAGAACCACCACCTGAGCCATTACTTCCAAGACCGACAAGTACCTACTCTACTAAACAATAATTTGCAAACATTTACACTTAAACACGTCTCCTGAATGTAAATAGGAAATAGAATGACTAAGCACTCAGGGTTACTAATAGAAAATACAAAATAGAAATCTGCAGAGATGTAATTATCTGTGTATTCATGAACAAACAAGTTCATGGAATTTCAAGCAATTCCATTGCTATACGCTTACTCTTTCTGCAGAGTAGAAGAGGCAGCTACCATCTCACTCAGAGACTTCTATTTTTCTCAATTAACTAAAGATTTTTTTAAAAAAATTCTTCCAACTTTTTCAGAAAAGAAAAAAAAACATAAGTACAGCTAGATATGGTGGCTCACACCTGTAATCTCAACAATTTGGGAGGCCAAGGAGGGAGGATCACTTGAGGTCAGAAGTTTAAGGCCAGCCTGGGCAACATAGAAAGACCCTCTCTCTACAAAAAAATTTAAAAATTAGCCAGGTATGATGGTGCACACCTGTAGTCCCAGCTACTTTGGAGGCTGAGACATGAGGATTACTTGAGCCCAGGAGTTGGAGGCTGCAGTGAGCTATAATCACATCAATGCTCTCCAGCCTGGGTGATCAAGCGAGACCCCGTCTCTAAGAAGAAAAGAGCATGGGTAGATAGTTGTTTTGGTTTTGTTTTGTTTTCCAAATAAGACCATAACTTTTGCCACATCCCCAGCTTGAAATGAAACATGGAAAAGCTCTACCTGCCAAGATTCAGCACTTTTTTCTGCCAACAACCACAATAAGAACTCAACGACGTGTGCCTGTTTTGCCAGGAATAATGTTATTTTATCTGAAAATTGTTTCCTTCTGCACATCTCTATTATCCAGTTTCAGTTTCATTGTGCCAGGAATCAGCACTTTGTGGTTAACAGGGGAAATCAATTATTGTGTTTCTCTGCTGGGTAGCTAAGCCCAAAATGGGGTAGGCCAGTTGGAGAAATGTGAATGTTATGTTCTTGTACTGTGTGCTTTGGTTTGACCCTTTTCTTTCAGTGCCTGACAAATTGCTCAACTTGTCAAACGTTCTCAGTGAAAGCTTGGTTGGGATTTATTGTACAATGTGTTCTCAGAGAGCACATGGCGGCATTCACAAAGCCAAATAAGACTTTTGAGAGAGCACCCTACATGTTTCTAGTGCCTTTCTTACTTCCTATGTTTTTCTTCTATTTTCTTTCTCGCACCATTTTTGAAATAAATGATTCTAGAAGTCAAAGAATCTCAGAACCAAAAGAGAGCTTACAGAATATTCAGTCCATAGGTCTCCTACCATGTCCTTATAAAGTTTTATATAAACCAAACAACTGTTGAGCATCTTCTGTACTACATACCAGCTAACATACAGGATGCTCTAGCATCCATCTGAGTATCTTCCAGTGTAAGCATTTTCACAGCCCTTTAGAAACTTCACCTTCCTCACAAAGCAGTCTATCCAATCAATTCTGTAACAATGGCCCCTAACCCCTAATTTTAAGCCTAAATCTATTTCCCTGTGACCATCGCTCATTGGTTCCGGGTCTTGTATCTGAGGCGACACAGGGTGATCCTTCAAAATCCACATCCTCTCTTTTCCAAGTTGTATAACCTGAGAGTCTTTCAACACTGACTCACTTGCAGTGATTTCCAAACCCTTCATCAGTTTAGTCTTAATCTCCTGCAGTTGGTCAAAACTCCCCTTAAAGGGCAAGTCACAATTTAACCTAATACCTATTTCAGTGGATGCCTCCACAGAAAGATCAGGTACAAATGGTGGGTACCTTTCTTTTGATGACAATATCATGATTTTTCCATCTTCTCTATGAATATGGTGAATATTCTCCTTCATAGTTCTTTCTTATTTTCATGTTTTATCAAAAAATGTTTCAAAGCCAGGTGTGGTGGCTCATACCTGTAATCCTAACACTTTGGGAGGCTGAGATGGGAGTTAAGACCAGCCTGCGCAACATAGTGAGATTCTATCTCTACAAAACAACAACAATGACAACAACAACAACTTTAAAAAAATTAGCCGAGCATTATGACTCAGGCCTGCCCTAGCTACCCAGGAGGCTGAGGCAAGAGGATTGCTTGAGCTTAGGAGCTCGAGGCTGCAGTGAGTTATAATCCTGGGCAACAGAGTTAAGACCTTGTTTCAAAAAAAAAAAAATCAAAATTTGTTCAAACTTCATATTTAAAATATCAATTGTGTTGCATTACAAGTTATACGATCAAGTGACTAGAAGAGTAATAAATGGGAAAGCAGCAATTTTTCATCTTATTACTAGAAGTACTCTTCTTTGACTCTTTGGGAGCAAACTGGTTTGGTAGAAAGCTGGACAAGCGTAGGTTTCATTCCCAGCTCGACTGCTTAACAGGCAAGCTCCTTCACTCAAAGCTGTCTATGCACCATTTCCCCACTCACAAAATGGGGTTATAATACCTGCTTCTTAGAGTTGTGATGACTTTATATAAGGACTTTATATAAAATAAACAGCTTAATATGCACTATAATTGAATAAAATAGTTTTCAATAAGCATTTGATTTTTTCCACTTTCTTAGCTTTTACACTGGAAAACCAAAAAGTCATTTACTGTCAGCAATATTTTACCATTTTGCAGTCAAAATTCGATATTTAAATGCACAACTAATTGCAAAATGGCCGCATACCTTGCTCTTTTTCATTTTGTATGGAGACCAGATTCCCTCCAAAGCCTATACAAGCTTTTCGTGCCTCTTGCCAAGTTTTTCTTTCTTCTTCAACAAATCCAAAGATTTTGAAACACTGGGATGGAAGTGGGGGCAGAAAAAAAAAAAGAAAAACCATGGGGGTTAACTAAAGATGATCAACTTTGCTCTACCAAAAGCCAAATTATTCATGAAGATTATAGCTAAATCAGAAATTTCTCACCACCAACTACAGATTTAAAAAACTGTTAGTTTTATGACCCACTCACTTTCTTTGCAAAGTTTTATTTGCCCTCGGGAGAAAGGGTACATCAATGTGGGTAATATCTCAAGTATGCTCTCAATTTCCATAGAGAGTTTGTCATGCGAATCTTCACCTAGTCTTGCCAAAAATTTTCTAAAGTGATGAGGCTAGCAAAAGTTAACTTTGAGCTGAAAGATTTGCGTCACTCTCCATACTGATCAGTGCCAAGATTGCAACTAATTCTCCTAGTACCTTGTTGTTGTAGAAATTCCAGCCTTCCTTGCACCCTGATGGGACCGAGGGTTTCGTAGGCATAACCGTGGTAGCATTGATACTACTGTTATGTCGCTGGCAAATGAAGGCATTTGGATAGCCACAGTTAATGTCATTCCAAAACCCTAGCAAAGAGAAAAATAGTTAAATTAGATTCACATGTGTATGTTTTAAAACATTATTTAAAAAAATATATTTATATTTTACAAGAATTCTCAAAACTTATTTAGACTGTAATCAAACTTGGCTTTTACATATGACTAGAGGTATGCAATATCCTTTTGCTGTTTTACTTAAACTAATAATAGTTCCACTTTATAGAGAGCATCCTATGAAGCAAACAGGTACTTGATGTTGCAGATATATTACCTAAATGGTAATAGCTAATAATAATAACCTAACAATAGCAAACTTTGTATACACCAAGCATCTACATAGTATTTTAGATGTATGATTTGATTTCATCTTTTCAACAATTGATAGATTCTGTCATTATTCCCATTTTGCAGAATAATAAGGAGCCAGAGAGAAATAAAGGAGATAGATAAACAAATTCTGGATAATTTTTTTCAAATCAGAACATGAAAAAGTGGTTCCTAATTTGGGAAGAAGTGAGAAGATGAACTATGTCATTTACTAGTGTAAATGTTAAGCATCCATTCTCCTTATAAATTGAACTGCTATGTTGCTAAAATTAGAATTATCCTTTATTCTCTCTCCTTATCTTGCCTGACATAGCGCACAACTTGCTACTTTTAGTCTAGGCATGTGGCAAATGACACGCCATGCCACAAAGCAAATTCAACATGCATGACTTGCCTACCTGAATTTGAATACATGGTCACACAGTTTTCATCCTCATTTGCAAAATTGGGTTCACCTGTGGCCCAAGACACGTAATCCACTTTGCTTCCATCCATCCAACTGGAAAAGAAAATTCAGGCATTTTGCAATGATCCAATCATTAGAATAATTGGATACAGGTCAGGAGCAGTGGCTCACGCCTGTAATCCCACCACTACAGGAGGCCAAGGCGGATGGATCACCTGAAGCCAGGAGTTTGAGACCAGCCTGACCAACATGGCAAAACTCCATCTCTACTAAAAATTAAAATTAAAAAAAAAATAAGCCAGGCATCGTTGTGGGCTCCGGTAATCCCAGCCACTTGGGAGGCTAAGGCAGGAGAATCGCTTGAACTGGGAGGCAGAGGCTGCAGCGAGCCAAGATCACACCATTGCACTCCAGCCTGGGCAACAAGAATGAAACTTAGTCTCAAAAAAAAAAAAAAAAAAAAGTTGGCTACAGCCTACTGGTGGGGCAGGACAAGTCAACCCAGAATAGGGAGACCTCCAGAGAATGGCAGGAAAACCCCCAATGCCTGAGTATTTGGTGTGTTCCATGCATCGCACTCAGCAGTGGGAACCCTCATGCCATGTCTAGGCTGTCTTCTTTTCCCTCCCAGGAAGAAACCACCTTTAGTCGCAAAGTGGAGACCCTGATTACTCTGGAAATGAGCCAGAGACAAAAATCCTCCCATCGTGCTCCCCGGGCATGATTCCCACAAAACCAAACCACCCATGGAGAGGCAGAGCGTGTAGAATTTCTCATTAGGCTCACTCTCTGATTCTCGTGTTTACTCTAGTTTCTTGTAATGTAGGTGGCCTAAACTTATGTCTGCAAACTACAGAAATTCAGAGACTGTGAGAGCCAGAAGGGGACCAGTCATGAGATCATCAATTTGACTTTTTCACATTAGAAATGATAAAATGACGTTCCTTGTCCAAAGGAAGATCCAGCATTTGTACTCTTTAAAAATAATGACCCTGTGGGGTATGGTGGTGCATGTCTGTCATCCCAGCTACTTAGGAGGCTGAAATGGAAGGATTGCTTGAACCCAGGATTTCAAGGCTGCAGTGAGCTGTGATTGACCCATTGCACTCCAGCCTGGGCAACAGAGCGAGACCTGTCTCAAATAATAATAATAATAATAATAATAATAATAACAATAAGGACCTTGAATTTAGGTCTCTATTGCTCAAAGATGACAATAGCAGTCCCCTGGAATACATGAGGCTAAAAAAATCTGTATATGAGCCAGGAGGACATATATGCCCTTCAAACTCTAGAGGACATATGTATTAATGTACAAGAAAAAAAAACTTAAATGTATTAATTTCCTCATGTCCCTACAGCTTTTTCTGGCTCCTATATCTAATAGAAAATGGGACAATCACTCTTTTAAAGGGAAAGTATTTCCTGCAATTTGAAAGTGTGCTTCAAAATAATGCTGCTAACACGGGGAACAGGGCAATAGGAAAGGATACTGTGGTTCCCAGCAGCAAGGTTAGCAAGGTTCTCATCCCAGATGGGATTACAATGTTTTAAATAAGTTCAGTATTTGTATATGTCTAACACAACTTTTTAGTAGATGATTTCCTGACAGATGATGACATCTCAAAACAAAGAAAAGTGTAGTTTTGCAAAACTGAACCCAATTTTGAGTTGTTTGGCATTTGTAGTGCTGAAAATATTTAATAGAATTATTTTGAATTCTTTTTTTAAAGTTGCTATTTCAATTGAGAATGCTGCAGGATTTTAAAAAATGCATTCCACAAAGAAAAATCCCAAAATAACTCCTAGGTTTCGGTTAGAACACTAACCCAAGCAGAGCTGTTTCCAGCTTGATTTACTTACGCAAACTTTTTATCCAAGCTGATCAATAAACCAATGAAATACGCGGACTGTGCATCATTTCTGTTTACCTGAAACAAGGAAGTTTACGTATAATTTAATTTAGAATCACACAATCGGCAAGTTCTTGAACAAAACATACATATTAATGAGGCAGCCTAATCGAAACCTTTTCTAGAGAGGAATTTCTACAGAAATGTAGGACATTCTATATGACGTTCTTCCTAGAAATAAAAAAAAATATGCACACAATTTAATACTTTGAATTTGTAAAGCAAGAGTCTTTTCTTTGATGCGTAATCCTATAATCCTGACTGGCTACTTTGTTTTAAAGAATGTCTTCAACAATGTAACTATTGTAGGCATTTAATATTATAGAGAATGATTTAAGGCATTTGCTTTACAAATTCAAGTTATTAAATTGTGTACAAATTTTTTTATATAAAAAAGAATCATATATTAGATTTATTTTATACATATCATGTTTATAATTTATCATATGTTTATAATATATCATATGTTTATATTATAAATGTAATAAATATAATTATATATGTAAAATAAATCTATATGTCAAATATATATACAAAATATATATATGAAAAATAGTCACCCTGTGGGAGATGGTCGTGCACACCTGTAGTCTCATCTACTTGGAAGGCTGAGGTGAGAGAATTGATATGTATAATATATATTATACATACATTACATATATTTCCTATATATATTTTACATATAGATTTATTTTAAATATATTTATTTCATATATATTATTTAAATATTTGTTTTTATACATTTTTATGTATATATTACATATATAATGTATATCTGTGTATAAGCAAGGAGGATATATCTGTTTTTCAAACTTGGGAGAATACGTGTATTCATGAGCAAGGAAAGGAACCCCAAAATGTATTAATTTCATTATAACGTACTATTTCACTATATATAGATATATTTGATTTTCATATATATATTTGTGCAATATTAGAAAACATCTTGAGAATTTCAAAGCAAGCTATATCCACAAGATGATGGTAAGCCGGAGTATACTCTAGTACCTTTATAAATCAAATGCATTTTTATTATTTCAGTACTGTTCAACTTATTTTTTCCTGCTTCTCTCTGTTACCTCCTCTCTGGCAATGAGGCCATGAAGAATTTTAATCAGAAAGATACTGAACAAAGCACTCTTGGAAAAAATAAATTATAAAAATAAATTATACCTTCAGTGATAGGTATATTGATGGTATCACAATTTTGTTACAACCAAGAAAGATGATTATAATAAATAATCAAACTGTGTTATATGTTGGCCAACAATTTGGGCCAAGTAAGCCAGATTTTTAAATTAAAAATTAAGCTATATGATACACAAAGGGTCCAGGACTGACATATAACAACTAGTTAAGAATTACAATCTTTGCAAATCAAATTAGTGAACTCAAAGCCAACAAGTATGGATCCTCACAAAATCCAAGCTAAAAAATGGTTCTGGGACTGGGCACGGTGGTTCACGCCTGCAATCCCAGCAATTTGGGAGGCCAGGGCAGGCAGATCACTTAGGGTCAGGAGTTCAAGATCAGCTTGGCCAACATAGTAAAACCTTGTCTCTACTAAAAACACAAAAATTAGCCAGGCATGGTGGTATGCACCTGTAGTCCCAGCTGCTCGGAAGGCTGAAGCAGGAGAACTGCTTGAACCCAGTAGGCGGAGGTTGCAGTGAGCCAAGATCACACTACTGTACTCCAGCCAGGGCAACAGAGCGAGACATTGTCTCAAAAACAAACAAACAAAAAAATTATTCTGAGTTCTGCAATTCTGCACTAAATATTTAAACAATAGGGCATAACTTGTGTTATGACCTCCTCCTCCTCCTGCATTTCCATCTTTACCTGGACCTTTGGAGGTGCAAATTCAGCACATAATTAGAAATTGTGCTAGGGGGTACCAATGGTAGACATTATGTTTATCATATGTCACTGTTCCATCCTTAAATCAATGATGCTCTATGAAAAAATGCTCAACATCACAAATTATCAGGGAAATGTAAATCAAAAATCACAATGTGACACCACCTTACTCCTGCAAGAATGGCTATAATTAAAAAATAAAAATATAATAGATGTTGGCATGGATGTGGTGAAAAGGAAACACTTTTACCTTGCTGGTGGGAATGTAAACTAGTACAGCAACTCTACAAAACAGTATGGAGACTCCTCAAAGAACTAAAAGTAGAAACACAATTTGATCCAGCGATCCCACTACTGGGTATCTACCCAGAGGAAAATAAGTCATTATATGAAAAAGACATTTGCACACACGTTTTTAATATTTGCACAATTTGCAATCACAAAAATATGGAACCAGCCTAAATGCCCATCAGCCAATGAGTGGATAAAGAAAATGTGGTATATATATACTATGGAATACTACTCAGGAATGAAATAATGACATTTGCAGCAACCTGGATGGAATTGGAGACCATTTTTCTAAGTGAAGTAACTCAGGAATGGAAAACCAAACATCGTATATTCTCACTCATAAGTGGAAGCTAAGCTATGAGGATGCAAAGGCATAAGAATGATACAATGGACTTTGGGGACTCAGGGACAGGTAAGAGGGGGGTGAGGGATAAAAGACTACACATTCAGTAGAGTGTACGCTGCTCAGGTGACAGGTGTACCAAAATCTCAGAAGTCACCACTAAAGAACTTTTCCATACAACGAAACACCACCTGTTCCCCCCAAAACTGTTAACTTTAAAAAATGTATTGATGCTCTTACATATTTCCATAGAAATTTCTTTTCACTTTCACTTTGAATAGAAACAAGATCACCAAAATTCCTCTTGCAAAACGCTCGTGCATTGTCCATGGTTTCCTTCTCTTTGCTGAAATAATACTGGTAGTCTTTGTAAATAACCCACCCATCTTCAGTGACTGGTGGATCTGAAAAGTTAACGAGAAAACGCCATGAGTTTTACACAGACAAATTCAAGAATTTGGTGTGTGTAGCACGCAAAGGTGAAAGGGATAGAGCTGCTATATCAAGAGGCGTCTGCAACTCTGAGAGACCACAACAGCAGAACATCCACGTCAAACACAGACATTTGAATCCTCAGCCAAAATATCCACTTTCTACCAACCCAGTAAAAAGGACCCATTTTGTATTCCCAGCTAAGTTCCATATGTCATTACCGGGTAAAAGAACTCTGGGTGTCACTCTCATCAATATGATAGCATAGCTGCAAGGATTTATATACAACGCACCCATAATGTTCTAGATCAGAGGAGTGGGAACTATGAGAAAGCAGCTTTTACCCCAGTATAAGAAGGAAAAAAGAAAAAGCAAAACTTCTAATAGATGGACTTGGGTGCCTCAGGGTAGAAGCAAGGAATTCTCTTATCAAGTGGGCCCCTCAGGCTTTTTCCACCACATGGGGTTCCATAGTTCTGTGCTACAGTAGGTTGAATAAAAGCCCCCAAAGATATCTAGTTCCTAACCCCTGGAACCTATGAATGTTAGCTTATATGGAAAATAGGACTTTATAGTCATGATTAAGTTAGGATCTTGAGAGATGGGAGGGTTCTCCTGGATCGTCTAGGTGGGCCCTAAATGTAATAACAAGTATCCTTATGCAGAGGGGCGGAGGGACATTTGACTAAAAGAGAAAGAGGCAATGTGATCACTGGAAGAAGATGCTACATTGCTGGTTTTGAAGGAGGAAGGGGCCACGAGCTGATGAGTTCACAGAATGCAGCTCTAGATGCTGGTTTATAAAGGCAAGGAAAGAGATTCTCCCTTAGAGCCCCTAACGGGAGCGTGGTCCTGCCAACATCTGGATTTTGGCCCAGTGAAATTGATTCCAGATTTCTGACTTCCAGAACTGTAAGGGAGTAACTGCGTGTTATTTTAAGCCACCAAGTTCCTGGTAACTGGTTACAGCAGCCAGTGGACACTAATATATGTGCTAAAGAAGAAGAACCCGGGACCTTGGAATTGATTCATGAACCCTTGAGAAACTGTATTAACATGCCTTATGTTTGCGCATATGAGCTTCTGTCTGGAGAGGAAGACTCAAACTTCCATGACATTCTCACTCATAGGTATTAAGGACTTCTGCCCTCTACCTTCCTAGGGCAAGTAATTTTTCATTGAGAAAAAAAAAAAAGAGGCAGGGAAAGGGTTATCAGTACAGAGATCAAAAAATAAGAAAACACCTACTGTCTTGAGGAGCTGGCGTTGGCTCAGGTTTTGGTGTTTGTCCTGTAAAACAAGAGCAAAGTAGAAATAAAGCGTACTTAAACTTCTGCTAATTACATTTCCTTCTATATTCACTATTTTCATGAGTCAATATTGCTAAAAACTTAGTTGTTCTCTTTTTTCCCTTCCCTTTCTTTCTCCAATTTGTACATCATGTTGTGGAGAGCAGAATGAAGGAAAAGAGAATTAGAAGTGAAGACTTAAACAAATCAGGTGCAATCAGAGCCACCAGAAATTACAGCCACCACAGTTTTCAGGCACAAGTAGCATCACATAAAGGAAAGGGAAAAAAAAGAACATGAGTTTTAGAATCAGAAAGCCTAGCTTCAAATCCCAAGCCTGGGTTTCAATCGTTTAGCCTTAATTTTGTCAACTAAACCAAATAGATTAGTTTGTGAAAACACGTGAGTTATTGGTATGTAATAGGTGTTTAACAGATGTTCGTTTTTCAGTCAGACATCTTATAATCTGTGAAATTATTTATGATTTCATTAGTTGAAATGATTAAATGTGAACTATTTGTTTATAAAATATTTATAAAATAGAAAATGTATTTTCTTTAAGAAAATCTGTTTTTCTGAAATATATGATTTACTAAAAGTTAAATGAAATATTTTTCTTTCCAATTACTTAATGACATATCTGGATGTTGTTGAAAGCTGATAAAGGGACTCAGGTTACCTAGCTTTTGGGTTGCTGAATTTAACATCTGCAAGAGCAGAGCTACAATAATGCAAAAAGGATACTAGCCATTGGTAGCTAAGAGACCGTTAAAGGACAATGGCCCACCACTGACTACTTGTATTCTAGAAACTCTGAAAGCAATAATAAGCAGGAGGATGGAAAATAAACAAAGCAGTAAGTCATCTCCAGCTATAGAGCTGAAATGGTTGCCAAGATTCCCCAACAGCAGAGGGCAATGTGGTTCCATTTATCCATTTACAACGGAGGTATTGAGGTATATTTTGGTTTGAGGGTAGGTTTGTTTATTTGATGGTTGGTGTGTTGGTTTCTCTTAACATTAGAACTCGGATCCTCTGGCCTGACTTGGATATGTAGAACTTTCTAAGTCCCAGATAATGACTGTCAGCATGCATATTGTTTGACCATCAATAACATGGTGGGGCTCATAGCATCAGAGGCCACTCCAAGGTGATTGTTCACTGTGTTGAACGTTTATCTGAGAAATCAATACTGAGAATATTCAGACTTGGGGAAATGTTCCCCTATTTGATGATTAACGTAGGTCAGAAGGTGAAAATTCCAAAACGGCAGTTGCATTTGCATTATTCTGCTTACGGCGTAGGACACCCACAAAATTCTACTGCTATGGAACCTGGGCCAGGATCAGAGCTGCTCTTGGGAACTATTTGGGAGGATGTGACTCTTGCCCAGAACTCCTGGGTGGCCTTTTGATCTTCTCTGTTCCTTTGGCACATTTATCTGTGCTTACCAACTTCATGCTTATCCTATGCAATCATGGCCACTGACAGTTCCCTGATTCTGTTATTTTGTTTGTTTGCTTCTGCTAATAAAGGAAAGACACTGGGGTGTCAGGAGGTTAGTCTACCAAGCTGAGATAAAGGAGAGAAGAGCTGATCATACCTTTGTGTATCTGGCAAATCCAGTTGTTAAGGTGTTCACAATTAATATCATTCCAAGACATACTAGGGTCTCCTTTCAGCTCACCACAGTATTCAACATTTTGATAATTATTAGGTTCTCCATAAGCCCAGTTTTCATATGAAACCTATATTAGAAACATCAAACTACAACCATTAACCATTTGTATCAAGCCAATGCCAATCATTCATTCAAATAGAAAACGAAAGACATATTTGCATTGTTTTATCAATTTACTTTTTTTCACAATAGTTTTGCTTTGAAAGCACAGTTCACAAACACGAGTAGAAAAGAAACAGCTTTTATCACATGGAAACTTGCGATGTTGAATTGCGTACACAATTGATTATTATAACATTTTCTTTACTCTTATTAAATAGAATGGATCCAAGGGCCACAAATGGGGGTTTACATATAGGAAAAACTTGGCAACAAAGTTCCACTTCTCAGTGTTGGGAGTTCCTAAATTTTACAACCCATTGGAAAGGATAATATTTCAGTGTGTTATTTGGAATTTTTCTCTTTATTAAATGTGTAGGATAAAGAAATAAAACTAATTCTTCTTGCAAAAGAAAAAGACCCAGAAAATATTGCTAACAGAGCTACTAAACTTTGCCAAAATGAACAGCAGAAACAAATGGAGGCCCTGGGTCTAGGACCTCGATGGAGTTTTCAGTGTGGAGTCATAACCCACAGGGTTTTGGACGAAGCACAATGATGTATTTTCCAGAGATGTAAATATAAAACCCAAATGTCAATGAAGCCATCAAATAAACCACCTCATTAAAGTTCCTTGAAAAGTTGCTGGTGGAGGCAGAACTGAAATTAAGAGGTAGAACTGAAATTATACAAAATCACTTCTTGTGATGACTAGGGCTTCTAAATATTGCCAGCACGTGCCAGAAGCTCTCACTTCTTCATTCCTGGAAATGGAGAAGTCCGACGAAGCCTAATCATTATTAGTGGGAATATCAAAAATGTCTCCATTTCTATTGTTCTAGAAGAGGGTATAAAACATTCAAGTTTTAGGAAGTTTACCTGCACATCAACTTTGCATGGCAGGATAGTGGCTATCATAATGACCTGTCTTACTAAAAGTTTGGATTAAATAAAAAGATAACATCAAAATAAATACACGATAAAGTAAGAAAGTTATATAGTAAGTGAAATTACTCACAGGAGAACCATCACTCCAAGTAAAGCCTTCTGAAGGGCTCCCATATGTCAATCCCAACCAAAACAGTTCGTGGTAGCTTCCACTAGCTCTATGAAATCCAAAACATAAAGAAAGCATATGCTATTGCATGAAGCAAGTTCAGTAACTTATGAGGACTAACCACATTTGAAAGTTACCTCCAAAACATAAATTAATAGTACACAAGTAAAGAGATTCAACAGCTAAATAGAAGACGTATGCAATAGATGTGCATTTTGGTATGTCCCATAAATATCTTAAAAACAGGCCACTGCCTGAGAGTAAATAATTGTATAGTATTGAAAGACAAGTATGTATTAAGCATCTTGAACTTTTATAGAGCAAGTCATAGCAGAATTTACACTTATAAAATTAAAGGATTTGAAAGTAAAACTAGATCAAACAGAGCCCACAGATTTGGGAGATGATACAGGTGCTCAAACTAGCGTCCTGAGACAACAATTTCAGAAACAGACAAATTTTCTCAACTTCATAAGCACCAACTAGATAACAAAAAGGAGTAATCCATAAAAATACCACTTACGTTATTAATCGCCATATCGTTTGCTGTTCCTCTTTGTTATTGATGCTAGCTAAGTCTCCACCCAGAGCTCGACAAAAATCTCGAGATTCAAACCACGTTTTCTTCTCGTGTTTTCCTTTTGCATACAGCTGACAATGATATGGTTACAAAAATTATTTTACACTTTGTAGTTAAACAAATTAAGAGAAACAATTATTTACTTTTGATGAGAGTTCATTTACAGACAAACAAAACATTGTAATGACCCAAAACAATGTAATTCTTTTGCTTTAAAATCAATTTATGAGTGAATAGTTGGGTAAACAAAACTTGGGGGATTATTTTGTTGAGAAAACCTTAGAAAATAAAATTATTTTATAGCATAAGAGAAATTAGATGAAAATCTTAGGAGCTTTAGGCATGTGGGTTATGTATACAGCTCTTTGTAGAAGCCAAGATTAATTTGGTTAAGTGTAAAAAGTGGCATTGAGATGGAAAAAAATGAAAGAAGCTTTTGATACAAAGAAAGTAAACATGAATAAAAAGAATTTTAAGGAAAATAACTTTCCTAAAACTGTGCACGGTTTGTTATTGTGTTCAGCTTAAACAATGAATAAACTGGCAATGTTTCAACATTTTGTTGGTGATGTCCTTCAATACCGCCTTGTATTTTTCATTGTGGTTGTACATTTCAAGAGCTACTGAAGCACATGCAACCACAGACACCCATCTGGCAGGGAGTTATGAGCTAAATTAAATTTAAAAGATTATATGATTTAGGAATTGGGTCATAACATTCAGAGGACCGCAGAGAGAATAGTGAAATGCAGTCAACAGTGACAGTCTGGGACACACCCCCCAGTATGTAAATAGAAAGGAGGTATTTGTGGCCATTGACTTTTCTAATTCTCGTGCATTGGTCCTCATGAGTTATGACCCCCACATCACAGGCTTATGGGGAAAAAAATTTGTTTCCAAGGCACTATGGTTGCCCAAGTTGTCATTAAGCAGCCGAAGACAACCTTCACCTTGACCCTAACTTGACTCAAGCTATCTGGACAAAGGTGTTTAAGTAAGTATCTACATCAGTATATCCCAGACTCCTACGATGCCTCAACTTGCTAGACTATGATATAAGATTTTATTTTTTTAACTAAATTTACTATCAGCTGAATTTCATTAATAATTCTCACACCTTAATATTTATAAAGGTGGTCTATATATTTCCAAACAAACCCTACCCCAAGTACCTCTAAAACCATCTAATTTCTAGTCAAGCACATATTTTGATTTGTTGAACATCCATCTGAAAATTCTCTCTACTGAAGCCCCTGGTTCACTTCTCAGCTCTGGGTAAAACTGCTGATTCTCTCGAAAAACTGCAATAAATCTCCATAGCCTAACATCCTCAGGCAAAGGCTAGGAATAAGATGAATCCGACCTTTGTGTAGTAACCCAAAAGTTTCCAGAGGTAACAATAAAATACTTGATTTTCTTTGTGTTAGTCCTCAAATAATCCATTTACAAATCTCTTCTGTCTTAGCCCAATACATCGCCTTCTATTTAAATTGTGTTATTAAATCTGATGGCCAATCTGGACTGAAGACTTCCTGGATTCCTATTTCTATTAGTGGGAGTGACCAGCTCAATTAACCATACTCCTCTTGAGTTAGAAAAGACTACATAGCCTCATCCTGATGCAAATTCTTCATCAGCCTTGCCAAACTGTCTTACAGGGCATGTCATGGCCATATGCCATTCAAAGGGATTGAATAAAAGTACAGAGAGCAGGACTATTAGAAAACGGTATCATTAAGCAGTAGGTAGGTAATATGGTTTGACTCTGTGTCCCCACCCAAATCTCATCGCAAACTGTAATCCCCACATGTCGAAGGAGGGACCTGTAATCCCCACATTGAGGGAGGGAAGTGGAGTACGACGGCAGTTTCCCCCATGCTGTTCTTGTGAATGACTTCTCAGATCTGATGGTTTTATAAGTGGTAGCTTCTCCTATACTCTCAAGTGGTCTTCTCTGTCCTGCCACCCTGTGAATAAGGTGCCTGCTTCCCCTTCCACCATGATGCTAAGTTTCCTGAGGCCTCTCCAGCCATGTGGAACTGGAAGTCAATTCAACCTCTTTCCTTTTTAAATTACCCAGACTCAGGCAGTATCTTTATAGCAGTGTGAGAACAGACTAATACAGTAGGTACATTTCTGTATTTGGCTAAGTCTAATTTTCTCTAGAAAGGATGTGACTTATAAAAGAGAAAGAGTAAAAGACCCAAATCCTTAATTCATTGGGGTTTTTGTTTGTTATTTTCTGGGTTTCTTTTTTTGTCTGGTTGTTGGCTTTAGTGAATTTGATTGCATAAAGAGGAAAGGAATGGCCTAAACTCTGAATGTATTAAATAGTGGTAGAATATTGAATTGTCATTTAATGGGCATTGAAAAGCCATGTGCCCCAACGTATCATTTCCTTTCCTCGCCCATCATTATACTCATCAGGGTTAAATCAGAAAAAGGGATACCTTTAGAATACCTCTGTGGCATTATTGTAGAACAGTTTATCAATTTTGTTAGTTAAAACTTGGGCTCAAGAGCATGGAAAAAAATGAATTGCAATATAACAGTGTGACAGGAAACTGAAATTTCTATCAAGACAAAAAGAGGCTGGGTGCAGTGGCTCATGCCTGTAATTCCAGAGCTTTTGGAGGTCTGTGTGGGAGGATCAACTGACGCCAGGAGTTTGAGACTAGCCTGGGCAACATAGTGAGACCTATCTTTACTTAAAATAAGATTTTCAAAATTAGCTAGGCATGGTGATGCATACTTGTAGCTACTTGGGAGGCTTAGGTGGGAGGAGCACTTGAGCCCAGAAGTTTGAGGCTGCAGTGAGCCATGATTGTACCACTGTATTCCAGCCTAGATGACAGAGCAAGACCCCATTGGAGAAAGAAAGAGAAGGGGGGGGAGAGAGAGAGAGAGAAAGAGAGAGAGAGAGAGAGAAGGAGAAGGAGGAGGAGGAGGAGGAGGAGAAGGAGAAGAAGAAGGAGAAGAAGAAGGAAGAGGAGAAGGAGGAGGAGGAACGGGATGGGGAGGGGGAGGAGGGGAAGAAGGGAGGAAGGAGAAAAGAAGGAAAGCAGGAAGGAAGGAACAGAGGAAGGGAGGAACAGAGGAAGGGAGGGTAAGAGGGGAAGAAAGGGAGGGAGGAAGTGGGGAAGAGGGGAGAGGAGGGAGGTAGATCTAGAAGTCCTGGGAGAAAGGAGAGAAGCAGAGAGGAGGTGATAGTGGCAAAGCAGGTGAGAAACAACTTCTGTGCGCTGTGTTTACGTTGTTGGTTACATTTGTGGGTCTAAATGCATCCACCCAAGGAGCTCTTCTAAAACACCTGATCCCCAAGTTAATCAAATCAGACTTTCTAAATACCTACAGGTGGAGTCTGGGCACAGTGTTTTGGTTTTTGTTTGTTGTTTGTTTGTTTTTTGTGTCCTTAGGTGATTCTTTAGGCTGAAGCATACTCCAGATTCTCTTATCAGCTTTATAATTGATACTCACCTTGAAACACAAACTCGTTCTACTGCTGGCGCCCCAATCCTCCGGACATTTGGGTTCAGGAGTTGTCGTGGGCTTCGGCGGGTGGGTTACTCCTTCTGCCCAGTGCTTGCACACAAATTTTGCCTTTTCATCACATTTCAAAACATCCCATAAGCCCCCTGCAATCCCGGTTCTCATGGCAACACACCCTGGCTTTCGGCCTGTATTAAATATATAAAGTAGAATTCACTTGACGAGTGCCTGCCGAAGGCCTGCCGTGCTCGCAGAAGGCACTCAGAACCCAGTGTCAGGGATGTGGTGAAACCTGCACGTGACGAGGAGATGCAGCCGGCCGCGCCAGGGGCATTCAGCAACTGGTCTGCGTTGTTTAGAATCTGTTTGATTTTTATTTGTGTGGTCTACAACCCCAACCCAAAATGATCTCAAATGTTGGAGGGTTTTTAACACTACATTTCTAACATTTGGCAAAGTGCCCTACACACAGGCATTTAATGATAAGATATTTTATATTATCAAATTCACCATAATGGCAAAAATAGTAGTTTACTCTTTCTCTCGCTCCCTCCCGCCTTCCTTCCTCCCTTCCTTCTTCCCTTCTTTCCTCCTTTCGTTCCTTCCTCTCTCCTTTTGTTCCTTCCTCCCTCCTTCCCTCCCTTCCTCCCCTCCTTCCCTCCCTTCGTCCCCTCCTTCCTTCCTTCTTTCCTTCCTTCCTCCCTTCCTTCTTCCCTTCTTTCCTCCTTTCATTCCTTCCTCCCTCCTTTCTTCCCTTCCTCCCCTCTTTCCTTCTCTCTTTCCTTCCTTCTTCCCTTCCTCCCCTTTTTGGTTTTCTCCCTTCTTTCTTTCTTTTTTAATTCTTTAAGATTATTTTCCTCCCACTAAGGTCCACATAGGTTTTCCAGCACCAAAGTTTTTCACAGATTTCAAAATGAGACACGCCTCAACTAGAGATTTTAGGTAAGTTACTCAAACAATCTGAACTTGCTTTCTCCTCTTCAAATGCAAATGCCAAGACCTGCCTCACAGAGCTTCAGGAATGCCAGCTTTAACAAAGAAGTCCATAAAACAAAATGAGGATGCACCGAGCTGAACAGTTTATAATTCTGTCTTACAGTCAAGGTTATTTCCAAATAGCAATTAACTAAGACAGAGCTTTGAAAGCATCAGGATTCCTCGCTGCTAGGATGAAGTCATTTTTTTTTTTATTATTAGACTTTGAAAGAACACGAAGTGCTGAGAAGTCATTCATGAAGTTCCGGGGAGGTACACCTTTTTTAGAATATTTTCTCTGAAATCGCTGATTCCCTGACACCTCAAGGGTTTTCCCTGATTCCGAAGATTGTCTCTTTCTCTTTGCAGCACCCAGTTAAAACCTGGTAACTGTGGAATAGATGACTACAGAGGCTATGGCGTCCCGTTAACCATCAGACTCAGTTCAGTTGACCTGATGCTCAGGCCCAAGCCCCAGGCTCCTTGACCACTCCTCCTGAAGCTGTAAACTCAGCCAAAGAGGCCAACCACCATCCTTGTATAAAAGATATACCATGACAACGGTTGCAACTGAGTTCTGTTCCAGTTCCAACCATTCTGATTCCCTAAGGACATTCCAGGGCTCGCTCCTCAGAATCCTGCTGCCGGATGATACCACAGGCAAACTTAAGCAGTTTCACTTACAGAGTAAGCCATAGTTCAGAAAGTTCAATAATTCCATAAACAAGAATCACACTATTTAGGTTACTGATCTATTTCCCTTATTGAAAACTGAGAATGCAAATTATAGAACACTGAAGATGAGGACGTATTAGGTCAGGTAGTAAATCGATAGACTTGAGCTATTATTTTTTAGCTTTTCACCCAAGCACAATGAAATATTTGCTATAAGGGATGTTGAAATTTATCTGTGTGTGGTCATACTAAACAATGTTGTGTGCTAGTGATACCACTGTATAAAAAGTCAAAGAATCTTTCAGATACTATTTCAGAAACAACTTACAACATCTTACTAGAGAAGGTAAATCAAAATATAGAGAAAGGCAGGCAGGGTGGTGCGAGTGTAAGTAGTACAGATTTGGGGATGACACAGATTAGTGTAAATCCAAGCTTGGAAACTTTCTAGTCACATAAACTTCCTAAGTCTTGAGTTTCCACTTTTTTTTTTTCTTTTAATGGAGTTTTGCTCTTGTCGCCCAGGCTGGAGTACAACGGCACAATCTCAGCTCACTGCAACCTCCGCCTCCCAGATTCAAGTGATTCTCCTGCCTCAGCCTCCCAGGTAGCTGGGATTACAGGCATATACCACTGCACTCGGCTAATTTTTGTATTTTTAGTAGAGATGGGGTTTCACTATGTTGGCCAGGCTAGTCTCGAACTCCTGACCTCAGGTGATCTTCCTGCCTCCGCCTCCCAAAGTGTTGGGATTACAGCCACCACGCCTGACCTCCACTTCTTTTAAATGAAGATACTAAAGCCAGGTAACTGGCAGGGTTTTTATGAGGATAAAATAAAATCCAAGGCAAATAAAAGACTAAACATGGTAGCACATGGAAGATACGGAAATAACAAGTTCTGCATGAGCAATGTCCTTTGCTGCACCACCCAAGCACTCTAATATTTCAACTCCTAATTGCACTGAAAAGTTTTATGTCCATTTAATATAGTTTTAGGTTTCCAGAAATAAGTCAACCAGGACAGGCACAGTGGCTCACTCCTGTAACCCCAGCACTTTGGGAGGCTGAGGCAAATAGATCACTTGAGGCCAGGAGTTCGAGACCAGCCTGGCCAACATGGTGAAACCCCATTTCTACTAAAAATACAAAAATTAACCAGGCGTGGTGGTACATGCCTGTGGTCCCAGCTACTCGGGAGGCTGAGGCACGAGAATTTCTTGAACCTGGAAGGTTGAGGTTGCACTTAGCCAAGATGGTGCCACTGCACTCCAGCCTGAGCGACTGAGGCTCTGTCTCAAAAAAAAAAAGAAAGAAAGAAAGAAGTCAACCATTTGAAACATTTGTGACCACTGAGAATTTCACGAATGGGTTTTAAGTAGACCAGTACCACATAACCTAGCAAGATACCTAGCAAACTTTTCTTCCTTTTTTCTTTAGAACACTAAACTTATTAGGAAATTTTTGGGGAGAAAAAAGGAAGAAAAGAAAAAAACAAAAAGAGAATGAAATATAAACTGTTACTAAAAGCATGATTAATTTACCTAGTCTATTTGGAGAGGTACCCGGAGGAATAACAGACTTTATCCAACAGATTCGTAGGGTGAATGCAACCCTCAACCTAAGTGCTGCCCATACCTGGCATATCCGAATTCCAGTGGGTGAACCGAACCTCTTCCTCGATGGTCCACTGAAAAGTCCCTTTGGTTTGTATATCTGAAAGTCCTGTCCAGAAATATTTTTCAGGCCTTAAGCCAATGAAACTAGTCAGGAACGCTTGTTCATATCTTTAAAAAGAAGAGTTAACATTCAATTAAGTTTTCAAAACATTTACACCAATTTTCAAAATTGTCAATATGAAAACTATCTCAGTTCCATGTTTCAGCTATAATTGAATTGGTAATTCAAACATATTGTGTTATATCTGTATGTCATCTACATTATACACATTTTCACTAAGGAAATGTGAGCTTATGATGGAAAAATACCATATAGCTGAGTTTATAAAATCCTTCAGATATACTCAAACCAACTCCCTCTAGCCCTCGCCAGCCCCTCTGCCTCTTCTAAAAATATCAGAGAATTTTGAGAATACAGAGAAGAAAACTATTGCATTTTAAAATACAGTGTTTTAAAAAATCAGTCCACTCTTCAAATAGTTCTACTGAATTATTGATTAAGCAAGTTCAAGGTTAGTAACATTGTTAAGGATAATATCCATGGAATAATCTGCATGAATTTCCCCCCTCAATTTTATTCTCTCATATCTCAGCTCCGAAACAAAAGAGAAAATTATCAAGACATATAGAGAAGGAGAGACTGAATCTCCAGAAAGAATGAGAAGCAGAGGCCGGGCGCGGTGGCTCAAGCCTGTAATCCCAGCACTTTGGGAGGCCGAGACGGGCGGATCACAAGGTCAGGAGATCAAGACCATCCTGGCTAACACGGTGAAACCCCGTCTCTACTAAAAATACAAAAAAACTAGCCGGGCGAGGTGGCGGGCGCCTGTAGTCCCAGCTACTCGGGAGGCTGAGGCAGGAGAATGGCGTAAACCCGGGAGGCGGAGCTTGCAGTGAGCTGAGATCCGGCCACTGCACTCCAGCCTGGGTGACAGAGCGAGACTCCGTCTCAAAAAAAAAAAAAAAAAAAAAGAATGAGAAGCAGAATCATGAATTCCAACACTGTCTCTCCCTTTGGATTTTTGTCTGTGCATTTGGCATTAATCTGGGAACAATAAAATTCGGTTGACAAGGCACCAAAAATGTGTCTGAAATGACAAACAAAACAATGGAGGCGGCAACATAGCCAAAAATCTGTCTTTCGAGAAAAAGAAAAATGGTGTCTGAAGTTTCCAGGAACGAAGAGAGTTGTAGATGACTTCAGGGAGAGCAGGAAGAGAATACAGAGAAACCTAACAGCAATACAACATTTTATTTGACCATAGTGTAAACAATTTTATTCCCTAAACAAAACAAACCAAAAAAATTAAAAGTTACAAACTCGATTCAGTTTCCTTAAATGTCTCTAAACCATATTTAACAACAGAGTTAGTGAACTCCTGAGGATAAATATTACAGAAGATACATAAGGAAAAATAAATGTAAAATATAGTGAAATCGTGTACATAATACTCCAATAGACCAAAAGATCAACTATAGTGCAGACCAGAGTATGATCTCATGGTACCTAAAGGTGAGCAGTTCACCTCACTCACAGAAGATAAAAAGTACCTATGTTCTGAGTTTCAGATGTCAGCATCGTATTATGGTGCTACTACCATATATTAGACATTTCATTATACATGAAAGCAGCATGTGGATAGAAATACAGTTCTTTTATAAAGACTATGAAAGGTTATGACATCTCTCATTTTTATCCAAAGATTTTTAATATCAACAGTATCCCCTACATGTTATTTGGTCTGCCTCGAAACTCCAGTAAATATAACTTATTGTACTAAAACTCCATAATTTTGTTACTTCTTTACTGCAAGTGAAATAGATACTTCTCCATTTTTGGAAACTTTCTTCTGTGGCTAATCTAGAGCTTCGCGTAGAGTAGGTGAAGAGTAAATAAATAAATCTTTAAAATAGATGGGACCGTAGAGATAAAAAAATTACATAAATTTTTCTATGTCCGTGTGATTTTCCTAACTGATGAGTCTGTTAACCTAGCAAAGCAAAGAATGGAAGAATGGAAAGAATGAATGAATTATTCAGTAAACTTCTTTGCCTTCTTTTTTGGTGGACAGAGTGGTAAAGATATAACGTGATTTTGAGCTGGTAACTTTTAGTTACTTTCCTGTTTTAAAAACTTCAACATATAATGGATCATTAAAAAGTTAGCTCTATAAACTACATTTACTAGATTATTATTTGTAAACTGTTCTGAATGTTGCTTTATATTACTAAATTTAGCAAAAACGGTTTATAATGTTTGCAATGAGGAATCCAAATAAGAATATTATTTTTAATGTTTCTACCTTTACAAATCATACCTCAAGATCACACATAGTTTACTCAGAAATTTAGAGTACGTTCATACTTGGGCTTTTCTGAAACTTTTTTCTATTTGACATATTTTTTAATGAAATTAAAATAGTTACATACCTGTCTTCAATAGTTGTTAAATAAGCGTTCTCATTATTACAGGTTTGGTTTGCTTCTGCAAATGTTGAAAGCATATGTCCAATCATATAGCAGTAAAAGTGATGCTTTTTCCAGCCCTATTAATGTTATCAAGCAATGAATAAATGAACAGAGTTCATGCATATATATTGTAAAATATTATTATTATTATTATTATTATTATTATTATTATTATTATTTGAGATGGAGTTTTGCTCTTGTTGTCCAGGCTGGAATGCAATGGCGCAATCTTGGCTCATTGCAACCTCTGCCTCCCAGGTTCAAGCAATTCTCCTGCCTCAGCCTCCAGAGTAGCTGGGATTACGGCACATGCCACCACACCCGGCCACTGTGCCCAGCCTTAGAAAATATTATTTTAATACTTTTTCTATCATGAAACTATTGGATAAACAATAGGAATGTCTAAAGAACACAACTCTGAAGAATCTGAAATGCAATGAAAATTATATACATAAACAAATAGAAGAAACAGTAGTACATCATTCCTCTTATGACAAATTATGCACATAATTGGGGGCAGTCGTTCTCTCCGCTTCTAATGTATCCTGCAACAAAAACTATTTGTGAAATGTTCACTGAGGAAATTGAACAGAATGTCTAAGATACCAGTTTTAGAATAGGTAACCACAGGAAAGAATTTGGGGAAGCGCAAGCCTAGCTGCCTATGGAAGACAATACTAGAAGATGGGTATAAAGCTACATTATTTGGTCATAGGAGACCACTTTCCAAACTTCAGGCAGCATGATTCAGCATTGTTCCTCCTCCCAAACTCCAAGTACACAGAAATGGCCAGGCATAGTGGCTCATGCCTGTAATCCCAGCACTTCGGGAGTCCAAGGTGGCAGGATGACTTGAGCCCAGGAGTTCAAGACCAGCCTGGGCAACATAGTGAGTCTCTATCTTTACAGAAAATTTTATAAAATTAGCTAGGCATGATGGCATGTGCCTGTAGTCCCAGCTACTCGAGAGGCTGAGGCAGAAGGATAGACTGAGCCAAGGAGGTCGAGGCTACAGTGAGCCACAATCAATCACATTACTGCACTCCAGCCTGGGTGACAAAGTGAGACTCTGTCTCAGAAAAAAAGAAAGAAAGAAATGCTAAATAAAAATATAACAGTAAGTGAAAAATCCATACTAGAGTTTGAGAGGAAGAAGGGGGAAATCTCCAGATACCCAAATTTAGTTGAATACTAAAAGCTGAATGGAAAATGCACAAACTAAATTGTTGTTGGCCAAGGACAGATGAGATCCTAGATTAAGGTCCTAGGGGCTGTGGTGTTAGTGTCCACACAGAATATGATATTTGGCCTTTGTCTCATTTGAGGCAGGGAGTTGGAACTGAGATCCTTGTATAAAAATCATACCACTAACCCCCATAACCCCTTGGTTAAAGGAGAACTAGAACATTCTGCCCACAGAACCAGGAAATGACAGTGTCTTGTCATCTACCTGGGGTTCTGAGTACCGGAAAAAAACAATTCCTGAGTCTGAAAATAAATACCAAGTTTGTGCCGCAGATGAGTGACAGTTTCAAGTTTATGCTATCCACATTGCATGGGAATCCACAGCCAAAAAATTAAAGTCATACTTAATCTGTAAAAGGGGAATCTCTAAAGCACTCCAAGAAGTAGAATGCAAAACCACACATCAGAAATATGCCCACCAACCAGGTCAAGAGAGACTGTGACATTTGGGGAGACGGGTGGGGATGGAGAGGTCACTAAATCACAACCAAAACAACAAACTGGCCAGGAGCAGTGGCTCACACCTGTAATCCCAGCACTTTGGAAGGACGAGGCCGGTGGATTACCTGAGGTCAGGAGTTCAAGACCACCCTGGCCAACATGGTGAGACCCCGTCTCTACTGAAAATGCAAAAATTAGCTGAGCGTGATGGCATGCGCCTATAGTCCCAGCTACTTGGGAGGCTGAGGTAGCAGAATTGCGTGAACCCATGCGGTGGAGGTTGTGGTGAGCTGAGATCGTGTCACTGCATTCCAGCCTGGACAACAGAGCAAGACTCTGTCTCAAAAACAACAACAACAAACAAACCATATGAGAAAGCGTCCCATTTTAAGGAAGAGTCAACAACTGAACATAATAAAACAAAAAGTTCTTATAAAAAAACCCCAGCATGTTTGAGATGACTTTGTAACAAAAGAGTAAATCCAATAACCAAAGATCAAAACAGTATGCACAAAGAACAGGAGGATGTGAACCAAAATATGGAATGTCTATAAAAGAAAAACAGCAATGAAGTTAAAAACTCAATGGTCAGATTAAATATAGTAATCAGGGTTTCATAGAAAATTAGTAAATTGGATGAAAAGATAAAAAGATAGCAAGATAGAAAAGATAGCATAGGAAGAGACAGAGATATAAAAAGAGGTTAAAAAAAATGTTGATAGAAAGCATAGACAATAGGATGAGAATGTTGAACAACCACCTATGACAAGTTTCAGAAGTTTCAGAAGCAGTGAATAAAACTAATGATGGGTCACTTTCAAGAACTGAAAGATGGCTGTGAAACCTCAAAGAATGACACTGGGCCTGGCACAATGGTTCACACCTGTAATCCCAGCACTTTGGGAGGCCAAGGCGGACAGATCATGAAGTCAGGAGTTCAAGACCAGCCTGGCCAATATGGTGAAACTCCACCTCTACCAAAAATACAAAAATTAGCTGGGCATGATGGCACGTGCTGATAGTCCCACCTACTCGGGAGGCTAAAGCGGAAGAATTGCTTGAACCTGGGAGGCGGAGGTTGCAGTGAGCCGAGATCACGCCACTGCACTCCAGCCTGGGTGACAGAGTGAGACTCCATTTCAAAAAGAAAGAATCACACTGAGTAGCAAAGGCAACAAACAAAATAATTCCAAATCTAGGCACATGTAGTAGAATGCTACACTGCAGCATTCCACTAGGTACTTGGCATTCACCCAGGCACTGCAGAACACCAAAGACAAGGAGAAGATTTTAAAACCAATCAGAGAATCACCAGCATATCCACTTCAAAACAGAAGAAGAATTAGTGTGACAGCAGGAATTCCAGTAGCAAAAATAAGGCCAGGAGAAAGTATAATAAAATAATATGTAAATTGCTGTCGGAAAACAACCATCAATCTAGAATTCTAAACTGACCTAGGTAAACTATTATTCAGGGTGAGGATGAATTTAAGACATTCTCAGACAGTTTGGTGGCTGAACAATGGTTTCATTTCTGTCTTTTTCTGTAAACATTTTAAAACACATTTTAATGTCATATCTGTAAATTTTCCCCATATGAAGATCCTGGTGGTATACCTTATAATTTGGGGTTTCAGTCTCACCTGTGGGGTTCCCACACCTCGAATAATGAGACTTCTTTATAATGAGGATTTACATTTCTACATGTCAGGCATCCTGGAATATTAGAAACTCATGGCCACTTTAGGTTGATTTCTTGGTTTAGGATTTCCCACACTAATAGCATTGAATTGAAAATTAAATCCCAGGTCTGTGCGACAACAAGAAGACTGTGATTTTGAATTCTTAGAAAGACCCCTTGACACCACTGCATGCCCAGGCCCAGAGAAAAAAAACATCTTATTATCTTCCTTTGTTGATGAGTAGATTTTTTTCTTCCCTAGTCTTCCCAGCCCAGTAAGGAAGGCACTGCCTCAAACAGGTGTTTTTAAAGTGGTAAAGTTGTTTAAACTCTTTGTGCTTCAGTTTCCTCTTCTTTTTAATCAGGACTATAATATTCATCCTATAAATCTATTAGAATGCAATAATTGTACTTGATAAAGGACTGCTATTATTTTATTGTTATTATCATCCTAATGATTAAACAGGATTATTATCAAGATTTTAGATGTGTAGGAAAATAGAAAAAATAAAACTTAGATTGATTAAAAGTAATAAAAATGTAAGGTTTGTTATTTTAGAAAATGACAGTAATATACAAACTACTGAGTAAGCATATGATCAGGCAAAGAATATGAACATATGCTGGAATTGAAACAAAGATCATGGTCTAGGGACAGGAAACCTGGGTTCTAGCCTTGCCTCTGTTTCTATCAGAAAGCTACATTGCTTCTCTGAGCTGAAGTTTCCAGAATTCAAAACTTAGAAGAGGAACTTTGAAATCACCCAGGTCCTTTGTGCCTCTTCCATGCTATCATTTTCCATTATCTGCTCTATTTCTTTGTGGCTTATTTTTATAGTACCAAATTATCCGCTTTCTGGTACGTATTATAAGATTATGTGACCACAACATAATACTCTCAGGAAAAAAAAAACAGCTTCTACTTCGTTTTTATTCAAAGAAAATGAGAAAGGAGAAAAAAGGAAGTAGTAATCAAACAGAAAAATGATAACCATAAACCCTGTGTTTTCGTAGCTTCTGTGTGCTTTAAAAAACTATTTCACAGGGACCACTGAGTTACTGCGGGTACCAGTTGGAGGTTGGATTTCCTACCTCCCCACTGCAGTGACCTACTGAGAAGAATCTTCTCCAGGAGATGCCTCATCAGAAATATTATAAATGGGAAAAAATGACTAAGGATCGTTTGCTATCAGCAACTTGGGGGTATCTACCGGAAATGTTCTTAACAACCCATAGGATGACAGACTGTAGTAGACTATGGATGACACCTTCTCCCATGGCCTGTCCTCAACTTAGCCAGACTCCCTCTGATGTGCCATTTTTAGTTCCTGTTCTCTCTCTTCCAATTCCCGAGACATCCTGAAAGGACCTACCGGCCTTGTGTACCTCCATATCAACTCTAGAGAATTTCCAAAGAAAGCTTTAAGGAGGACAGTGAGATCAAACACTAACAATAAGCCACTGAAGATTGAGACGGCGGAAACCCTTGGCTACTGCAATAACAAGGCACTTTCACACATAAAAATAAAGCCAACTGTATCAATTCATATGTGCTCAGCTTAAGTCACTGTGGGCATGGCGCACTCACTTTCTTGCAGCCTTCTTCGACTTCCACTATTTCTGGACCTTGGCTTCGTGATTTCATCTTGCAGATGTAGCCAAGAGGCCACTCACAGCCCCGATCTGCCCAGTACCCATCCTGCAGGGAGCAGAGAGAAAGAAAACAAAGGATTATCAGTTTTTGTTTTTGTTTTTTTTTGAGACAGTCTCACTCTGTCCCCCAGGCTGGAGTGCAGTGGCACGATCTTGGCTCACGGCAACCTCCGCCTCCCAGGTTCAAGTGATTCTCCTGCCTCAGCCCCCCAAGTAGGTAGGATTACAGGCACCCACCACGACGCCCTGCTAATTTTTTGTATTTTTAGTAGAGACGGGGTTTCACCATGTTGGACAGGCTCGTCTCAAACTCCTGACCTCAGGCAATCCGCCCACCTTGGCCTCCCAAAGTGCTGGGATTACAGGCGTGAGCCACTGCGCCTGGCCAGTTTTGGACTTTGATGTCATTTTCTTGTAACTGTGCCTCAGAGGAGGAAAATTAAGATCCAAGGTTATTGAGAGAAAACGGCATCTACCAAAAGGAAAGGTAATTGACATGTTCACATGTAAACAGTAATTTTGACTCTGGCTACAAACATGTAAAAAGAGATTGGAATCCCAGTATGATTTTATATCTGAGATGTCCAAGCCACTGTTTAGAGGAATCCAGGGAGAAATTAAAAATGTCTGTAAGTCCTTAGATGTTGGTGCTCACAAAAGGTTTGCATGCAGCCTCTTCATCAATCTCTGCAGTCAGCTCTGTCTTCAAATTAATCAAGTTCATATAAGCCATCCAGAAAAATCTCCCACACCCAACACACCAAACTTGAAAACATCATGAAACCGCACTCATCTTTCCTCCCTTCTTCTTATTTCTACCGATGAGTTTTCTCCTGGATCTGAGGCTCAATCTTCCATTTTATTTCAGATTCTATCCCCTCCCTTTTCCTTTGAGATTTCATGTTAACAGGACCTCTCCTTTCCTTCCCTTTGCTGCTAAACATCTTGAAAAAAATGTTTTCTGGGCCAAGCACGGTGGCTCACGCCTATAATCCCAACACTCTGGGAGGCTGAGGCGGGTGGATCACCTGAGGTCAGGAGTTCAAGACTAGCCTGGCCAACATGGTGAAACCCTGTCTCTACTAATAATACAAAAAAATTAGCTGGGTGTGGTGATGCACGCCTGTAATCTCAGCTACTCAGGAGGCTGAGGCAGGAGAATCACTTGAACTCTCGAGGCAGAGGTTGCATTGAGCCAAGATTGTGCCATTGCACTCCAGCCTGGGCAGCAAGAGCGAAACTCCATCTCAAAAAATAAACAAATAAATAAATACATAAATACATAAATAAAAATGTTTTCTGTATTGTCTGTCTTTAATGCCCCATCTCTTAGTTGGTCTCAGCCCAATGCAATCTAATACAGAAGCCTTTAGCCAGAGTAATATTTATAAATTGCCACTTTGGTCTTACCCCTCTGAGACAATTCATATTTCTTGAACCTCAGTTCCTACCCACCCTTCCGGCTCTAACTTCCCGATTTCAACCACACTGACCTTTCACCTCCTCCAAGCATGCTGCTTTCTGGTTTCTTCTGTCTACTCTTTGGATAGTTAACACCTAATATGTTCTTAAACTTTCAATCCATCACGATAAAAACAACCACAATGACAAAAATAATAGCCACAGTGACAAAAATAAACAACCATAATGACAAAAATTACTGAACAATAAATATGGGCTGGGAACTGTGTACTATACATGCATTATTTAATACTCACATCCTGGGCCTGGCACAGTGGCTCATGCCTGAAATCTCAACACTTTGGGAAGCTGAGGTGGGCGGATTGCTTGAGCTTAGGAGTTCAAGACTAGCTTGGGCAACATGGCAAAATCCCATCTCTACCAAAAATACAAAAACTTAGCCAGGCGTGGTGGCATGCACCTGTAGTCACAGCTATTTGGAAGGCCTGAACCCAGGAGGTCAAGACTGCAATGAGCTGAGATTGCACCACTGCACTGAAGCCTGGGTGACAGAGCAAGACTCTGTCTTAAAAAACAAACAAACTACAACAACAACAAAACACCTCGTATCCACAGGTGAGCTGACTACAGCTCTTATTTCCACTTTGCAAATAAAGGCGTCAGTCATGCAGCAAAACCCAGCCTCTTAATCACTGTGTTTATTGTCTATTAATAAAAGATAAATTTGATGACATTTTTCAGTCACTAAGGTCATATTTTAATCATAAACACCATCATTTCATATGACATCTCCAAATAAACTGAAAAAAATGAACGTAGCTCCCCAAGTACAGGTTCCAGGCCTCAACTACCATAGTTCTAAGTAGGTCTGCATCTACTCAGTGTATATGTATCTCTTACATCTATACAGGGCTATGATCTCTTTTTACATATATATACACACACACACATATATATCTCTTTTTACGTCTCTTGTAATCATATATATGGCTTATAATCACTTTTTACGTGTACATACATAATCATATATATATGGCTTAATTGGTCAAATGAGAGCTTTGGTATATATATACACCATTATAATATGGCATTATATATGTGGCCATATATATATATATATATATATATATATATATATAGTGCCATAGGAACAATATGAGTATTTGTTATAGGCCAATTTCATCCTTGAACCAAAAGTTTCTGTCTGTTGCTTCAGTGATCCTCTTGAAAATTTAAATTTGGGCTGGGCGTGGTGGCTCACGCCTGTAATTCCAGCACTTTGGGAGGCTGAGGCGGGCAGATCATGAGGTCAGGAGTTTGAGACCAGCCTAGCTGATATGGTGAAACCCCGTCTCTACTAAAAATACAAAAATTAGCCGGGTGTGGTGGCACGTGCCTGTAGTCCCAGCTACTTGGGAGGCTGAGACAGAAGAATCACTTGAACGAGGGAGGTGGAGGTCACAGTGAGCTGAGATCATGCCACTGCACTCCAGCCTGGGTGACAGAGCAAGACTCCGTCTCAAAAAAGAAAAGAAAATTTGACTTTGCTAGACAATTGAGAGGGATTCAAGAAATCAAATCTGAATTTTGGTTCACCTTTGATCCATGCCAATTTACGTAGAATAAAAACAATCTAAACAAACATATGTAACTGAGTGGGACAGAAGGAAAACTCCCCTGTGACTTTCATTATAAATATCAGTAATTCAAGCGGCCTTACCTTGCCTTTCATCACCACACAATCTTCCTGTCTGTTGTTTTCATGGCTTGGTTCTCCACGAAGCCATTTGGTAAATGTTACAGGGGTCCCATCACTCCACTCAAAGTACATTTGAATCTTAATGTCATTTAAGCCAATCCACAATTCATCATTTGGCTCTAAACAGGAAGAAACACACAGTAGTATATATAAGGGCTGCTTTCCAAAGGTCAGCGGGGTAAAAGGAACGGAAGGCACTGTGCTTCATCAACAGGGCTCTACTTCCCTTGATATGATCACCATCGTGAAAGATAGTCCTCATGTGTATTCATCTGAGCTACATGCTGTCGACTTAGATGCCAACTACATTTTACCTTGTTAGTTTGAGGTTGTGTAGTGTACCCTTTACATTGTGAATATGACTGTATTCTTTAGCGGAAATATAGATTATATCTCCTGGCAGTTACAAAAACAAAATTGAGGTAGGTCTATTACTATGCTCTATCTTATGAAGCTGCTTTTATTGTTACAAATAATTTACCATGTCAACTGCACTCATATTATTGGAAATACAGTGGCCTATTTATATACATCTATTTGACTATGATTAAATTGATGAATGTTTTAAAATAACAAAAATTTTAAACTGCTTCTATTTTACTGATTGTTGTTATCAAGAACATTCTAGGTGCTTCCGTTAAAGATCAATCAGTGTACTGGGAGTGTAAAGTATCTATATAGTGAAAGAATTATACACCAAGAGGTGAGACTTGCGCCTGACATTTGGTAGCTACTTCTTAGGCTGTACACACAAATGAATCTGTAATCATTTTCACCATGAAATGCCATGAAATTCCAGCAAAACTTCAATAACAAATGAGGTTAAAACCAAAACAACCAATATAGATTTAAAATGTGACCATTTTGTTTTGAAATTCCATGGAGAGCATTATTGATTTTATAAGTAGGTGCCATGCTAAAAATTCCTAAATATCACAACAAAAATGGGACAACGTTAAAGTCAATGAAGGTTAAAGATGTCATGGCTAAAAAATAAACTTGTCTAAATAAAAAAAAAAAGTTAAAGTGAACACAAATCAGTATCTATCTAATTCACACAACTGGGAGTCCCATCGTGAATGCTTCATTTATGATCATTTAGTGGTATAATAAAATTAGTTGCTAAAGTATTGTAAAGATGATGTTGTGGTAGAAAATGAGGAAAATATCACAATATGTAAGAATCTCCCTAAGCGGTTTAGTCTCTTCCTCCTGAAAGTTGACATTCAACTTTGCTTTTGGAGAAGTCTCTGGCTGGCCTGGCGCCAGCCCTGGCAGATGTTTCCAGTGCCGTGGAGAATGAATGACATTGCCAAGATGATCCTCTTCTCCTTTCACTTGATTTGCAGATCGTGATCTCTTCAGCAACAAATACAGGCTTCCAAGTGACCTCATGTACCCCTCAAAGATTTCAATTGAAGATCAAAGAAAAACTAACCTCCTAAGTCCCATAATTAGAGTATAGTATTAAGAGTTTTTTATATACATATTTCTCACTAAATTGTTCTTCCCCTATAACTCCTTCAATTTCTAAGCACAATCTTGATCCTAGAAAAATATATAAGATGTGAGTATAAAGTTGTTATGCTGATTTTCATCAATCAGTTGGGGAAGTTGTATTCATTGGTATAATCACAACTTACTTGTACAAGTCTCAAAGTATTCACTTGAAATATACTTCCATGATTAATACAAAAGGTATCATCTCAACTATCTAAAAAAAATTTCTAGGCTTTTTTTTAGAGACAATAATTTTAACTCTACAACTTTACTTGTATTAATATTATTTTATTGTTTAAAATAAAACCTTATCAATAATTTTAATGAAAGGTTTTCTAATTTATTAATTCACAAGCTGAATTTCAAAGCAACTTTGGCCATCCAATTTCCTGAAATAATTATAGCAATAAAAACATCAGGTTTCTTTCTTTTACTATAGTATGTTATAGAAAGTAGAGTTAAATGTGCACTCTAGTTCTATAGCATCCTAACTAACCTGTTTTCTGCTAAATCATTTGCAAACTTTACTGGCTATGATAAGTGCCACACTAAATTTAAGTAACTGTTATTCAGACGTATCAGTTCTGATTCCATTATTATCTTCTAGTGTGAATTTTTCAGGATAGGTAGACACAGAATACCCAAGAAATTGTTCATAGGCTGCAGCTGGGCTATTCTCATGGCCTAAGATACTCAATGGGGTCAACACAGGAGGATGGATACCATTTGACAGGTGCTAGGGGTAGGAGTGTTTCGGGGTCTTTTAAGTCTTTCTCTTGTACTACTCGGTTGTTTTCTCATCTATTTGTTAATCGCTTTTTCCTCCCCTCCCCCAGCCCCCATCAGTTTCCAAGCACTATGTGTCAGGAAGCTGTCTCCACCATCTCCACCATCCATTTCCTCTTGTTTTGCTGGGGGGAAATGAAGAGCAGCTGCAGCTATGCAGCAGCCTCATCAGTGGAAGATGAAAATGATCATCATTTAATCAACAAGCACTGCTGAGTGCCCATTATCATTATGCTGTTTCTCAAGTCGCTCGTCTTCGGGACAAGCATTCGCAACTCATTTTATTCATCTATTTTTTTTTTTTCTGGTTAGTACATTTTCTATGTATTTTTAATTATGCACCTAAAATTGAGACATACATTTCTTTAGAAAAAATTTTTTTAGTAGAGACAAGGTCTTACTATGTTCCCTGGGCTGGCCTCAAACTCTTGGGCTTAAGCTATCCTCCCACCTTGGCCTCCCAAAGTGGTGGGATTATAGGCGTGAGCCACCGTACCTTGGCCAAGAAATGTATTTCTTTAAAAGGTTTAGGTTGACATCTAACCATTTCAAAACAAAAATCCTGTACTTTTCACTGTTCAACACCCTCCCAGCATCAGCTAAATTCACAAAGAAGAAAGAAATCCAAAGTCTGAAATAGTCCATTTAGAGATCTTTTTTAGGAGATAAAATATGGACCTAAAAAAAGAAGATACATACATACACACACATAGATAATTCCAAGGAATTAATCATTGTTGACAAGCCTAAGGTAGACTGCTCTGAATCCAGATAATACATTAAAAAATAATGTTTTAAAACTATCCATAAATGGATTACACATTAAAAGAAAAAAATTGAATCATCTTTCAGTGATAAGAATTCTTTCAATTATTATACAATTTTCACATTGTGGCATTTTTAGCATTTGTGATTAAATTCACATGTTGTTCATTGAATTATTAATTTACATTGATTAAATTTGATGTTTCCAATAAAATTTTCCAGAAGTGGGTAGAGAGGGGTGCTCCCAGGATTAAAGCCAAGTATATTATCACTGTCAGGCTTCTCACCATAGCCTAGCTGAGAGATAATAAAGTCAAATTCCTCGATGGTGTGGATACTTGCTAGGTCACCGCCTTCCTTCCTGCATGCGGTCAGAGCATCTCTCTGGATTTTCTTCTCATCTTTGTGAATCTTGTAACAGTGGCCGGCATATGGCCACCACTGACTAGGACAGTGAGTAGGCACATCACTTTCTGGAAACAAAAAGCGGGGTGGAAAAAAATTTTAAAATATTTGATTAAAACTATAACAATATTTTAATCATTTTATATAATACATGAAACAGCTTATAGTCATTAGGCAAATAAAGGTAATATTTAGTTTTAATTTTTGCGGCATACATATTCACAAAAGATAGACAAGCCATATACTATTTTGTTGGTTTTTAGACAAAACAAAAGAACGTACTTTTTAGTCAAATGGGATATGATCTTATCAATTTTCTTTCTTTCTTTCTTTCTTTTTTTTTTTTAAGAGACGAGGTCTCACTCTGTACCCCAGGCTGGAGTGCAGTGGTGTGATCACGTTCTCATTGCAGCCTCAACCTCCTGGGCTCAAGCAATCCTCTTGCCTCAGCCTCCTGAGTAGCTGCAACTACAGGGCATAAGCCACTGTACTTGGCTATGGGAAATTTCTTTTTAAAAAGTTGTACCTATAACAAAACTATACTAATATATATTAGATTATCTAAATCTTGTCAGCAAAGCTGAACTAAGCATATGTTATGCACTGTTTAAATGCTGGAGGCCTGACAGCTTTGGGGGACTAAACACATCCCCTAAAAGATTTGAATTTACTTTATTCTATGGACATTAGGGAGCCAATCACTCTTGAGAGGCAGATTAGTGTTGAAGTAGGCAGCTGGAATGGTTGGGGGACAAATGGTCCCCAAGGAGCCTCCGCCACCAAAGCCACACAAGTCAGCCACCTATTGCCTCAGAACAGACCCACTACCATTTACTTGCTCCCCGAAACTGATATGTGCTCTTGTAACTAGGAGAGGGATTTGGAGCCAGAACTCGTAAAACCTGAATGTGCGGTGAGTTGTGTGATCTTAGGCAAGTCACATCACATGAACAGAAGTATCCATACAGGTGAAAATTTTTTAATGAGATTAATACTAACACGAATATCAAACCACCCACCCTGTGTTCTTCTGAACTAGAAAAGAATAGAGACAGTGTGCTTGTAAACCACAAACACCACACAATCATTATTTAATTAAACCAGTTGTCAACATCCTCAGGATCGCTACTAATAGCATCGAATTGTATAATCTTGATTATACACTACAAAAATTTACTTTAATAGTAATGAGCTAGGGGAAAGTGACAATAAAGACATTTGAAAGCAGAAACTCCCTATTGCCTTGAGCCTGGCACGGGGCCTGATACATATAGATGTATTGAGTATTGGAAGAGAAAAAGAATTGAATTGAAGTTATAGCTGATATATGGCTGCTTGTTATTACTATTCTAGAGATACTATTTCAAACAGTAATTTGGCAACATGTTTTGCTTAGAGGGGGACTATATTACCAAATGAAAGTGAACTTATATATTATTTAAGCTCATATTAAATGTTTTCAAATGGCTGCCTTAGTATATGTTCATTATAGGGTAACTTTCTTCACTATTCCTTTAATTCCTGAATTGGTCCTATCTTCCCTTAAAGGTGGAGAGTATCTGAAATATCATTGTTTAAGCCCAGGATTCTGTGCCCCGTAGTCATACAAGGAACTAATCAGTCATGAGGCTCAAATGGTGTACAATTGTAATAAAAATGCATATTTTTAAAAAAATTATATTCCCTCAATACAATTTAGATTCTTTGCACTTCCGGTGGTTTAAAAAAAAAAAAGAAGAAGAAGAGGAAGAAAAAGAAAAAGAAAGAAAAGTTAGCACAGCTTTGGAGCCCTCTGGTGGTTTATTTTAATTTTGCTACCCAGGAAATTGACAGTAGGATCAGCCAATGCTGAGTCCTTCAAAAACTGAACCAATGAACTTTAAAAATATTTGAAAGCATGAAAACAACCGACTTGAGTGACATGAAGGGGAGTTCCCTGGGGCAGCCACAGAAGATGGTTTGTTCCTCTAGCCACAGCTCATGTGCTCAGTGCCCACATGTGGTTAGTGCCTGTTAAGCCAGACCGTACAGCCCTAGAGACCTGAGGGTTATGGATGAACGGGTTAGTGTTACAAGAATTCACAGGGTTTGAGGTTGAATTCTTGCCTAAGGATGTTGCCAATCCTGTATGTTGCATAATTTGAACTCTGATACGCTTTTCCAGGTTCTGGTTTATCTGAGTTTATAGATAAAACAGAATCATTAATCCAGGGAGTATAGAGACGCTCAGAAACTCACGTCAAGCGGTTAGCAAGTGAAGGAGGCATCACAGAGAAATAAGAATGTAGTGAGTGTTTGATGAAATGAACAAAATTTTATCTCAGGAAGAAGAGTCATGAATATTTCCATTTTACAGATGAGGATCCCAACACCGGCAGCTTAAGCAGTAAGGCCAAGTTACAGAATTCTCAGTGCTGTACCAGAGAAACTATAAAATAACTATTCTCCTCTTTGGCAACATGGAAATTCCAAGTCTTAGAAAGAGAATTGTATGAAGTCTTCCAAAAAGGAAAAAATACACTATTTCTCCTAGAGGAGGAATAGTGGAGGTAAAATGCAAAAATGATGGGCTTTCCCTGAAGATATCCACTGTCATTATGGAGAGCCTGTAAAGTATAACCAAACCCAACATCCATGACCCTCATCTATATCTATTTAAGATCTTGGCCAAATCTACATCAATTAAAATCGCAAATACATCTCCTCCCTAATCCAACAAGTCCACTTCCAGGCATTACCATGTGCATGAAATGATGTGCATACAATGTATACAGTTATTCACTTCAGGACTGTTTGTATTAATAAAAGATTGGAAGTAAATTAAAAATCCATTAATAGGAGACTGGTCAAAAAAATATATGTGCTGTCTCTGCAATAGCTTTTGGACAGCCATGAAAATACACATAGAAGCTATTTATATTCTATATGGAATGATGTCCAAAATTGTTATTAAGTGGAAAACTTAGGTTAGAAACTAATACAGTATGTTGTCATTTGTATGAAACAAAAATCATTATAAATGTATATGTTTATATAGTCACAGAATAACTAAGGATACACACCCAGAAACAATTATTCTCCAGGAAGGTAAACTGGGTGTTACAGGTAAGAGGTAGGGAAAACCTTATTATTTATCATGTTGTACCTTTTGAATCTCTAGCCATGTCAAGCATATTTTAAAATACATGAAATTGTTTTCAAAGCCAATGAGAAAAAAAAATCAAGAATGTCACATTGTCAGGTTCCTCCAGCAGAAAAACAGAAATAAATTAAACCATTTAAAGCATTAGTTATCCCTCCAAAAACAGGTAATAATAAAAATATGTAGTTTGTCTTTCATCAATTTGAAGAAATAATTCTTGTCTTAGTAGTTTATTCTCCTATAAAATTGTAAGGGACAGCACAACTGATTTTTTTTTTTTCTTGAAGTCTAGCCGACATTTAAAATTCAGTTACAGGCCAGACATGATGGCTCATTCCTGTAATCCCAGCACTTTGGGAGGCTGAGGCGGGTAGATCACCCGAGGTCAGGAGTTTGAGACCAGCCTGGCCAACACAGTGAAACACCGTCTCTGCCAAAAATACAAAAATTAGCTGGGCATGATGGCACACATCTGTAATCCCAACTACTTGGCAGGCGGAGGCAGGAGAATCACTTGAACCCAGGAGGCGAAGGTTGCAGTGAGCTGAGATCGCGCCATTGTACTCCAGCCCGGGTGACAGAATGAGACTCTGTCTCAATAAATAAATAAAATTCAGTTACAACTTTTTAGATATTTTATTCCAGTCTATGAAAACTTCCGTATAAGATGCTACACTGAATAGCATGGAAGCCCAAAGAGAGCCGTAAGGACCTAATATAAACATCCCGCCCAAATATTGACTTTCTCGCTTGGATTCTGGTTTTGCCAGGTGTGCAAGGTTTCTGTATCCTCTGAATATCTTTTTCCTCAACAATAGCATGTGAATAATGACACCTACCTCAGAACACTGCTTGTGAAGATAACGTTTTTATTTAGGTCAGAGGGTCTCTACAATGCCCAGACACCGCCGCACACTCAGGAAATGTTAGCAACCAGCACACAGAAATATTGCAGTAATATCATTCAGTTTACTCCATTGACTATCCACAAAACCTCTGGAGGCATTCCAACAGTCACACCTAAGCTGTAATGGTACTTATCTTTCAATTCTAATAGTTTGGGCACTTCAGACCCCATAGACCACTTACCTGAGGGAATAACAAAAGAATTCAAAGTAGTGTTGCCCTTTTTGCAAATATAGCCTAGTTTCTGAACACATTCCAGATTTTCCCATTTAGCATTTTTTCCAGGATTTAGTGACACACAGCTTTTTCCAGGTTCAGCTGATGGACTTCCTTTGAGGAAAAGGAAAAGTTAAAGTGGACTATTATAGCTATTCCCAGCAGAGAGCATCCCTCCCACGTGTCCTCATGTCTTCATCCTGGAGATTCAATGGACCCCCATTCTGTCTTTTGCTACACATTCACAAAAAAATATTTACTGACTGCAGAGCAAAAGACAAGGTGGGTGTCTATTGTTTTCTTATTGTTGGATCACTCCAATACTTAGAAGGTTGATAAAGCAAATATACTTCTTTGAAACAACCTTTTTCCCCATTATCAACTAATAAAGTTACACCTTAAAACTTGAACAGTTGTCACAATGGATTACATTATCAAAGAAAGGTACCTAATGAAAAGAATGCATGATTATGCAGCCATAAAAAAAAAAACCGAAATCATCAAGTCCTTTGCAGCAACATGGATGCAATTAGAGGCCATTATCCTAAGCGAATTAACACAGAACAGAAAGCCAAATAGCCACGTTCTCACTTCTAACTAGGAGCTAAATATTGAGTTCTCATGGACACAAAGATGGCAACAACAGAAACTGGGGACTAGGAGATGGGGGAGGAATGGAGGGTAACAAAGTTTGAAAAACGAACTACTGGGTACTATGTTCTCTACCTGGGTGATGGGATGGATCATTTATATCCCAAACCTCAGCAACATGCAATTTACCTAGGTATGTAACAACCGTGTACATGTATCCCTGAATCTGAAAGTAGAAATTATTAAAAAGAAAGAATACATGATGTTCCAAACCAACCATGTTAAACATTATTAGGGCCGGGCACGGTGGCTCACGCTTGTAATCCCAGCACTTTGGGAGACCAAGGCGGGTGGATCAACTGAGGTCAGGAATTTGAGATCAGCCTGGCCAACATGGTGAAACCCCATCTCTACTAAAAATACAAAAAAATCAACCAGGGAGGTGGCAGGTACCTGTAATCCCAGCTACTTGGGAGGCTGAGGCAGGAGAGTTGCTTGAACCTGGGAGGCAGAGGTTGCAGTGAGTGGAGATCACACTACTGCACTCCAGCCTGGGTGACAGAGTGAGACTCTGTCTCAAAAATAAAAATATAAAATAAATGGTGGAGAAAAAGCTAATGAGAGAGCTAGAAGGGCAACATGCTGTGCTCCCAGAACTAAAACTCTCTCACTATCTTCAACTCAGCCTATTGAAGAATACTTTCAGCAGCTATGCCTTATCCATTTCTTAGTGGAAACTGACTAAAGAATCTGATAAAGTCAGTGTTGCTAGTGGTATGAATACAGGCATTGATATATTTCACATGTGTTTTGCTATTCTAATATATGATTTAAAAACCAGTATTCCCCAAACTAGCTTCACCGTCCACCTGAAGACAGTGTGAATGAGCCACATTCTGCTCCACAAAGTCTGGAGCAGGTAATAACCTAAATAAAGGGTTTTTTAAAAAAAAGGTTTGGTGGTAATGGCTAGTAATAAGCATAAAGTAACCATAAATAATGGTTGGTAATAAGCATAAAGTTATCTTTTTTTTTTTGAGACGGAGTCTCGCTCTGTCATTCAGGCTGGAGTGCAGTGGCACGATCTCGGCTCACTGCAACCTCCTCCTCCCAGGTTCAAGCAGTTCTCTGCCTCAGCCTCCCGAGTAGCTGGGATTACAGGCACCCGCCACCACACCTGGCTAATTTTTGTATTTTTAGTAGAGATGGGGTTTCACCATCTTGACCAGGCTGGTCTTGAATTCCTGACCTCATGATCCACCTGCCTTGGCCTCCCAAAGTGCTGGGATTACAGGTGTGAGCCACCATGCCCAGTCAAAGTTATTTTAAAGTTAGTAATAAGCATAAAGTTATCATAAAGTTAGTAATAAGCATAAAGATATCTTAAATATTTGTTGATACAGTAACTAAAATAACAGGATAACTGAACTAACATATAAGGTATCAGCACTAAAAGGAAACTTTCAAGAAAAAAATACATTTTCTAGCTATTAGTTATTAATGTGTTAACTAGAAAATCATGTTATACATTTATTTATCAATACCTCTCTCAACTTTGAGACATTAATTAGTAGTTTTAATGTTTACCATAGTTATTATATATTTGAATTCACGCTTACACATCATTTATGCAAAATATTCTCACTTCAAAAGGGAATATATTTTAATAGATTCACTACTTGGTAATTATTCAATTGAATGCTTGACTGAACAATTTATATGAAACCGATTTTTAATTTCCACAAGATCTCTAATTTTCATTGGAAGAAACTCTCATACCATTTCGCAAAGCAATTTAATCTTGTGCCTACTTCTTAGGAATTGAGGTTTAATTTAAAAAAGCATTTACTTCCCTTTCTTAATCATATTCCACTTTCATTCTTTACTTCACCCAAAGTTAACTCAGAAATGTTCTCCCTGAACTTGTAGGATCCAAGTGGTTAAATATCATAATCATCACCCCTGATTGAATAAATTAAATGACTGCCTACTGTGCATAAAAATTTAGCAACACAGAAAAGAATACATTCTAGTCCCCTAATAAATTTTATTGTCTAATAAATCAGATTCAGCGCAACCAGTACTCTCTAATTGCATCTGGCTGAATGGGTAGACAGACACCTAAAATCTTCACCCACAGAAAAATAATATTTTATATGTATTCTCTTGCCGTAAGTCTTCCCATATTACAGAAATTTTGACTTCCCGCATTCCAGAAAAAAATAGAACTGATTATTAGCTCAAGACTTGTGTGACAGCACTGTAACCATCGTTTGTTGAAGTAATGCTTTGAAACTGGAATTTCATAGTAAAATATAATTTATTTAAACCAAAATATGTTCTCTAAAAATTTTCTCTCATGTTTTAGCATCTATTTGAAATGTTGTTTTATTGCAGTTTTTCTTCTTGTAATACAATAAACCAAATACAGAAAATGGAGAGTTTGGCCAGGTGCAGTGGCTCACGCCTGTAATCCCAGCACTCTGGGAGGCTGAGGCAGGCCACATCACCTGAGTTCAGAAGTTCCAGAGTAGCCTGGCCAATGTGGGGAAATCCCATCTCTACAAAAAATTAAAAAAAAAAAAAAATAGCCAGGCATGGTGGTGCATGCTTGTAATCCCAGCTACTTGGGAGGCTGAGGCACGAGAATCATTTGAGCCAGGAAGGCTGAGGTTGCAGTGAGCCGAGACTGCGCCACTGCACCCCAGCCTGGGCAACAGAGTGAGACCTTGTCTCAAAAAAAAAAAAAAAAAAAAAGGAGAGTTTAATTTTCTAAGTCAAATACAAAAACCACTCAATGGCTTTAGAAAAGAAGTCTGACTATCTGAAGAATGCCGTATTATAATAGTATGGCCCATAGGAGAATTGATAAGTAAAGATGTGACCAATATGATACTTCCGTCCTTTCCCACATCCATGGCAGACATCACTAATCATTAATTGCACTCTTTCCTAAAAAAAAAAAAAAAAAAAAAAAAAAAAGGCACTGGGGTGGGATTGAGCGGTGGGGATTGGATTCATACCCAATAGAAGGCCTCAAGTGGCTACTAACACTAGTTGATACTGGTGAATAAGATAAAAACTTTATATCTTGTTTTTGTTTTCTCTAAACAGTTGCTCAATATGTAAACTTATTTATTTCTCTAAACAGTTGCTCAATATGTAAACTTATGTAAACTTATTCTGTTACTTTTATGTTATGACAATGTGGAAACAATTAGCTCACAGCATTTTCTATCCTCTAAAAAATGAGAAAGTTGTAGATTTTATCATCCCCAACTGTTTTTCTATAAACTACAAACTGTCAAGAAACCTCTAATGAATTTTTATGCTAATATGGAATATCATAGGCTGTGACTGAGATACTATTTTTAATCCAGTGCTACTAAATCAAAAACAGGAAAGGGGGCTGTTAATGTAGATGTTAAAATCATTGTCACAAGGACAGCAAAATTGCAAATAGCTCATGACTCAAGGTACAGTCATAAAAAATCCTCCAACCCAAAATAATTTCAATCCACTTGTTCAACTTTACGAAGAGATGTTGGCCAATCCTCTCAAGGATGGTGACAAAGTCCATGCAACAGCAAGTACATAGTAACAATGCAGCTAGCATATTTAGGAAGTCATGTTTAAGAGTAGCTACAACATCTGCTTTTGAATGTAATACCCAACAAATCAGGGATACACTGAGAATTGAAACTTTAAACAGAGACCTTTATTGATTTGTGTGAGAATCCTGGCAGACAAATCCCTATCCCAGGAAGCTGGTATATAACCTTAAGGTTTAGTATATGGAAATCTAGCTGGTAGATTTCAAAGCAAGGTGAAATGAACTGTATTTGATGAAGTCTAACAATTCTTCTCTTTGAGATCAACAGGTGAGATAATAAAGGTCTTCAAGGCATCTAGATGACTTAAATTTGGATTAATTCAGCACAGACAGGCTTAACCCTACCTGGTAACCAGTTCAAATATCGGAACGGACTGCGGTCACTCCACTGCCAACCGCTGTTGAAGCTCAGACTGTTAAGTCCAATCCAGAGTCCTGAGGTCAAGGAACTGGTTAATCCTATATTTTTAAAGAAAGCAAAACAAACAAATAAGAAACTGCCATTCAGAAAACAGTTGAAATTAAATTCAGAATTAAGTGTTTGACTCAAAATGTAATTGAGGGAAGTCACAATAATCATGCCTACCATGTCTCCTTCGATTCTCCTGACAATCTAAGGCAAGTAAAATTATTACCTTCATTGATAGGTGGGGAAACTGAGGCAGAGGGAGCATAGGTAACCTGGAAAGATTTTTAAGGTTCCAACCCAGATCCAATGAGGCTTCAAACCCTATCATCTTAACTATTATCTACTTTCTCAAGGATAGTGTCAAAGATAGTGTTGTGTGAATATGACTAAGTATTACCTCAACTGCGTATTTCAAAACTTATTTTAAGAATTTTATTTTATAATTTTTTAAAGTCAATTTCTCTTCTTCATTAAAATGATGATTAAATACAAATCACTAAGGGCTTATGCTAACACCAAGGATGCTTTGCTTAAGCAGTTAAGAAATCAAAATTACAATTACAATGTTTCAAATTCTGTACTACGACTGATGTGGAAGTCATAAAACTACAAACAACACGGACCTCATTTCTTCAACAGGAAACACTCTAACCTATTATTACCACTATCATTTTTTTTTTTTTTTTTTTTTGAGACAGAGTCTCACACTGTCACCCAGGCTGGAGTTCAGTGGCACAATCTCCACTCACTGCAACCTCCGCCTCTCAGGTTCAAGTGATTCTCCTGCCTCAGCCTCCCTAGTAGCTGGGATTACAGGTGATGGCCACCATGCCTGGCTAATTTATTTTTGTATTTTTAGTAGAGATGGGATTTCACTATGTTGGTCAGGCTGGTCTCAAACTCCTGACCTCAGGTGATCCGCCCACCTCTGACTCCCAATGTGCTGGGATTAGAGGCGTGAGCCACCGTGCCCGGCCACTTCTATCTTTTTTAAACCATCAATGAGAATTCTCTGTTCTGAGTTATTTTAATTGATTAAAAGCAATTAATTAAAATAATAACTATCCTTTGGCTTTTAAAAACATTTTTAAAATTTATTTTTATTTTTTAGAGATGAAGTCTCACTATGGTGCTCAGGTTGCTCTCAAACTCCTGGGTCCAAGCGGTCCTCCTACCTCAGTCTCCTAAGTAGCTGAGACTACGGGTTGCACAACACTGTACTCAACAACCTTTAAAAGAAATTCTTTAAAATAATTTTCACAAATTATTTAAAGTTGTACTAACTTGAATAATACTTATCTCTCTACTTGCAGAGATATATTCTACAGGACATGCTCCTAAAAGTAGCATTTTCATACTAGCTATTCCCAAAACCAATTACTCTGGGATTTTAAAAAACTTAGTTAAGAAAATAAGTGTATTTAAGTTTTAAAAATTGTAAATAATTTGCTGATTAAAGAATTGAAGTCAGTTTTGTCTGAGATTACGTAACTAAATTACTGTGTTTGGCATAAGAAATGATAATAGCTCTTTAAGAGAAATATCTTTTGACATTTTTTACCAGCTCTAAGTACTTATAAACTTGTCTTGAAAAATTGAATTAGTTAATACTTTTTAAAACAAGGCCTGACATACGGTATGTGCCCAATAAATGTTAAGTTACTACTGTTATTATTACCATTATTATTATTATCAATAGCTTCATATTGAATTAAGGTTGGCAAAAGGTGTGACTTCGAAACAAAATTCAAACCTTGGATTAAAATATATCTCTTAAAGCAGATGAGTGTTGTCCACAAATAATTTTCTCTAATATGCTTTTGTAATTTTATAAAAGAACAGACCAAAATATTTTAGTATTGCCTCACAAAGCAACAATTCCATGTGCTAAATTTTTGTTGTTTGTTTTGTTTTGTTTCCAGACACCAACTCAAACCAGAAATTTTTTTGTACAGTTAGGGTCTTGCTATAGTGCCCAGGCTGGTCTTGAACTCCTGAACTCAAACAATCCTCCCACCTCAGCCTCCCAAAGCACTGGGATTACAGACCTAAGCTACCACGTCCAGCCTCACATGCTCAAGGCGTAAGTTTTCTGCATACGTTGTCTGAACTTGTTAATTGTCTGAAATGGTTATATACCAACTTTGAACTTAGATGTGATAGAAGAGACACAAAAGTCCAATATTACACTGGTATTTTTATTTTCGTTTTTTTTTTTTTTTTTTTTTTTTTTTTCTTATTGAGGTCCAATGTGTTTTTCAGGCAGTACCAAAGGAAACTGGTAAAAACAATTGGGAAACAAGTCAAATTTCACTTCCTATATCTTATTTCAGTTCTGTAAATCCTCATCCTGCACATAAGGAGTCATAAATCTGATTCAGGACTCAGGGACTCCATAGAGTGTCCCAACATTTTTCAGGGTAGAAACAGAAGGGAAGACGATAAAACAGCTGTGGGTAGTGCACAAACGTGTTGCCAGGCAGAAACATTTCACCCGGCAGATAATATGAAATCAGATCACCACCAATCTGGAATACATTTACTGGAGCCAGGAAATGTTGACAAAATTAAAGGTTCTCATCAGTGCTTTGGGAACCAGCGGATCCCCAGGTGTTCTGTGCGTGAGACACAGGCAGAGTGAAATGAAAGATGGCTGAATTCCAGTTCAGCTATTTTCTAAACAGTAGGCATTAAGCAAGTTCCCTAACTTCTCCCTCCTAGTCTGTTATCTCATCTATACTGTGGGGCTAATAATATTCATTCATGAAGTTGCTGTAGGCTTTAGAACTAAAGCCCAGAATCTACTACATGGTAGCTCTTCAGTAATGGCAGGCAATTTAATCACAGAGTCATCAAACCAGGTTCTACATTTTTAAACAATGACCCTGACTCTGGCCGAGCGTGGTGGCTCACACCCATAATCCCAGCACTTTAGTAGGCGGAGGCTGGCGGATCAGCTGAGCTCGGGAGTTCAAAACCATCCTGGGCAACATGGTGAAACCCCGTCTTTACTAAAATACAAAACATTAGCTGGGTGTGGTGGCACGTGCCTGTAGCCCCAGCTACTCAGGAGGCTGAGGCACAAGAATTACTTAAGCCCTGGTGCCACTGCAGTCCAGCCTGGCGACAGAGTAAGACTCCGTCTCAAAAAAAAAAAAAAAAAAAATACTGACTTTTCAAAACCCTCATGTAAAAGAAAACTTATTTAAAAGTGTAAATATTTTGTAGGTTGTTTTTTCATTTTAATGGCATGTTTTCCAAAAGAGAGTGGATCGCAATCACACACTCACACCACTATTTTCGATTCTTCCCCAATATATCTCAATCAATGCTGAGTGTCATCCCTTTCTTTCAAATAAACAGTGGGGAGAGAACATCTTTCCCCTATTTTTTAAATTCCCTGTCAGATATTTTCTTGTTCTAATGCCTGATATTTTTTACTTAAAGAAAGGCAGGAAGTACTACAAATCTCATTAGAGATGCCATTCTTATCCAGATGCCAGTGAAAATTTGCTGACTGAAATTCCGGAGGCTTGGATAAGATTCAAGTCAGTATCTGAGGTGAACCCAGCCTCTGAATCTCCTGGGGCTTGTTTGCTGTCCTGATGGACACAAGAATAGCCCTTGCTGATTAGGGAAGCATTTCCTGCAGCCAGAGTCCGATAGCTGAGTCCGGAGACCAGGAAATGAGTCTGTGCCTGGGCAAAGCCGCTGTCGGCTCAGATCCTTCGTTCCTTCTGTGTAGCTGGTGGAGAGAGCACAAAGTAACCTGTGCTCTGTCCCCGGGCTTCCAAGAGATAACACACCCCATAAACAAATTCAAACACAAAACCAGAAGCACACCAACTGAAACCATTTCACCTCTGCATCTCTGATATATATATTTTTTTTATTTTCTTTTTTTTTCTTTTTTCTTTTTTTATTTTTATTTATTTATTCTTTTGAGACGAGTTTCACTCTTGTTGCCCAGGCTGGAGTGCAATGGTGCGATCTCGACTCACTGCAGCCTCCACCTCCCAGGTTCAAGCCATTCTCCTGCCTCAGCCTCCCAAGTAGCTGGGATTGCAGGAGCCTGACACCACGCCTGGCTAATTTTTTGTATTTTCAGTAGAGACAACATATCACCATATTGGCCAGGCGGGTCTCAAACTCCTACCTCAGGTGATCTACCCACCTCGGCCTCCCAAAGTGCTATGAATAGAAGCGTGAGCCACTGTGCCCAGACCACCTCTGATACATTTTCTCTCGTGCCTGCAGGTCTGCCCAAATAACCCCAGGACTGCCTCGAATCATCTTTTCTTTTCCTTCATCATCTACATAAATTTACTTTTGTCTCTTCTGTACTTTCTCCTCTTCCTCCTTATTTTTGTGCATGGTTGTAAATATGAATCACTCCAATCCTTTGTGTTCCACTATTAGAACGGTCCTAAAGGCCAATGCAAAACAGGATAATTGAGTAGACAGAGGAAGAACCCTATCTCTAAGACTATGAATGCACAGTGACGTCATACTGCTTTCTATCCTCAGTCTCCTTAACAATAACTTATAGGAGAGAGGTGTTCTGGTTGGTGACGGGTGTCATCTGAAAATAGCTGGACAAAGGTAGGTGCTAATGAGGCCAGGTAGGGAGTATGCTCTTGCCCTTACATGGGTTCACACACATTAACTCCTTTAACAGACAAGGTCACCAAGGCACAGGTGCCTCAGGAAATCCCCACGAGCTCCCCCAGTTTCACAGAGCTAGGACCTAGGCAGTCTGGCTCCAGGATCTTTGTTCTTAGCCCCTCTGCTCCGCTGCCTGGTGTTGGCACCTGGATGCAGCAGGAACCCACACAGTGTTTTACCAGATAATGGTCTTTCAACCAGCTGCCTCAGAATCACCTGGGAGTTTGATGAAAGGCAGATTCTTGTGCCCTGAGTCACACCTACTGATCTAGAATCTTCGGGGTCTTGGCCCAGGCATCATCACTTTAACAGAATTCTAAGGTGATGAATAAGCCACTTCCCACAGAAGAACCACTGCATTTACTGTCTTCTTGCCATGAACTCTCTAGTTTTCCAAACAGGAGATTGATTTTCTAAGTATTTTTATTTTGCTGCACGTGTCAGTCAGCAAACGTTCAGCGAGACTCTTCCTTGGAAGGCTCTGTGTGAATCTCCTTGTGGGAAGAGGGGACATAGATATTCACAAGACATTCCCCATTTTCAGCTATTTCCCCCTCTGACACAATCTCCACATGGCCTTCAGTTTGCTTTCCATGCAGGACTTGTTGTAATTGGTACCTATTCATTTGTTTGTTTTCTTGTTTACATCTGTTTTTTCCCATTGGACTTGAAGCTGCATGTGGACAAGATAGGGTCAGCTTTGATGTCCCCAGGACCTAGCACAAAGCCTGGCACATGGGTACCAGGTATCTTGGGAATGAGCGAATGAATGAGTAAATAAATAATAACAAATTAATGTATTTATAGTGTTGTCGAGGAAGCAGGACATATGTGTGAGTAACTATTAATAAAAGTGGTAATAAGCAAATAAGAGAAATGCAGATGGAAACAGAATTGCATTTCAACTGTATACAATTGTGAGAATTCCAGCCAAAAGAAATGACATGGGAAAAGATGTGAGGGTGAGAATGGATGAGGAAAATCAAGGAACCCAAGAGTTCTCTTTTGTCGGGACTGCAAAATGCAAGACCGGGAACTGTACAGATGTTTGGCAGATGGCAACCTTGAATGTCAGGCAAAATGTATTTTGTTAATTATTTGATGGAAAATGAGAAGCCACAGGGATTTTTTGAACACGGCAGTCATAGGAGCAGAGACAGATTAATATTAATCTAGCCGTGTCCCAAGAAACCAGAGGGAGGAGATTTTGGGGGCAAGAAATCAGGGATGCTTTTGCTCCCACACTAATTTCTGGTCCTAATCTCTCTGTTTCCCCAAGTGTATATTTTAGAACCTAAGACAGATACTCTCTTCTCAAGCAAACTTTAGCTCTTTTAGTCTTCACAATCTAATAAGAACAGATGTTTTAAAAACAAACACATTGGCTGGGTGCAGTGGCTCACGCCTGTAATCCCAGCACTTTGGTAGGCCAAAGTAGGTGGATCATCTGAGGCCAGGAGTTCATGACCAGCCTGGCCAACATGGAGAAACCCGGTCTTTACTAAAAATACAAAAATTAGCTGGGTGTGGTGGCAGGCGCCTGTAATCCCAGCTACTTGGGAGGCTGAGGCAGGAGAATCACCTGAACCCAGGAGGTGGAGGTTACAGTGAGCCGAGATCGCGCCATTGCACTCCAGCCTGGGCTACAAGAGGGAAACTCCATCTCAAAACAAAACAAAACACAACACAACAACAACCAAACCAAACACACTGTGGAAAGAGTATCAATAAAAACCGAAAACTGGTAGAGCCTGGGAGTTCAAGGGACGGGAGGCAAAAAGAACTCAGGGTTTCAGGATTTCAAAGCAGCCTTTGACTTGTCCCTGCCAGTGGTAGCGCTGTTTTAATTGATCATTTTGACCTCTATGAGGCTAATGAAAGACTTGTGGCTTCAGGTTAGACCTGGATGATGGATACTTGACCAAGAGGCTTCAGGTTAGACCTGGATGATGGATACCTGACCAAGAGGCTTCAGGTTAGACCTGGATGATGGATACTTGACCAAGAGGCTTCAGGTTAGACCTGGATGATGGATACTTGACCAAGAGGCTTCAGGTTAGACCTGGATGATGGATACTTGACCAAGAGGCTTCAGGTTAGACCTGGATGATGGATACCTGACCAAGAGGCTTCAGGTTAGACCTGGATGATGGATACTTGACCAAGAGGCTCAGGTTAGACCTGGATGATGGATACTTGACCAAGAGGCTTCAGGTTAGACCTGGATGATGGATACTTGACCAAGAGGCTTCAGGTTAGACCTGGATGATGGATACTTGACCAAGAGGCTTCAGGTTAGACCTGGATGATGGATACTTGACCAAGAGGCTTCAGGTTAGACCTGGATTATGGATACTTGACCAAGAGGCTCAGGTTAGACCTGGATGATGGATACTTGACCAAGAGGCTTCAGGTTAGACCTGGATGATGGATACTTGACCAAGAGGCTTCAGGTTAGACCTGGATGATGGATACTTGACCAAGATTGTTCCACTGCCTTGCATCCAAGAACGACATCATTAATCGACTGTGGCATATTTTACTCTGATTCTAGATTAGCCCTCAGAATCCCTCTTAGCAATTTTTTGCTAAGAGACTCTAGCCTCTTTTGTAAGAGGCTCTAGAGACTCTTACAACCAACAGTTGACTCAGGAGATGAGAGCTATTTGCCATTCCTGGTGTCCTTTTCAGAGTACAGATTTGCATAACATCTGCATAAACTGCTTAAGAACTGCTTCTGTCATATAACATCTATAAACACTTGTGCTGTTGACTTGTAAGTTAAATTATACAAAAATAAAGCACTCTTGATTTTACTTGTGACTTTTCTTTTCATGTCATTACCTGTCAGGTATGTTTGTTCATGTATCTCTGTGATGCTCAGGAGCTCAGCGTTTTGCTGTTGGCAGCTTTTCCTTGCCTGGTGCCACATTAAAGCGGATTTGGAATTTATCTGGTAGGAAATGCTGGTCAGCGGGTCTTTATTCCATAAGCTTTCACTGCCCTCAACTGTGAAAGAAATCAGATGGAATTTGATGCATTATGCATGGAAAACACTTTCAGTGAATAGCATTATTTAAACCAGCCTAGGAGTATTTTTGCCTGAAGCACTTTCTTTCTTTCCTTTTTTTTCCCCTGCTTCTACTTCTTTTTCTTTTTCTATTTTTTGAGACAGAGTCTTGCTCTGTTATCCAGGCTGGAGGGCAGTGCTGTGATTTTGGCTCACTGTACCCTTCAACTCCTGGGGTTAAACAATCCTCCCACCTCAGTTTACCGAGTAGCTGGGACTCCAGGCATGCACCACCATACCTGGCTAATTTTTTAAATTTTTGCAGAAATGAGGTCTCGCAATGTTGCCCAGGCTAGTCTAAAACTCCAGTTCTCAAGCCATTCTCCTGCCTCGGCTTCCTAATGTGCTGGGATTACAAATGTGAGCTACCATGCTCGGACTGTTTTACTTGTTTTTAAGGTGGCTTTGAGAATTTCTTTACTCCTGAAATGAAGTAGGAGGTGGGGGATGAGGTTTCAAAGGATCAACTACATCCAGTCTCTTCCCCCTTCCTAAAGAAAGAAAGGCAGGCACCATCTCCCTTTCAGGATCAGTTGAGTTGGGAAGTGAGACAAATGGAAAGACAATAGACCTTGGATACTACAAAAGGTGGGAGGGTGAGGATTGAAAAATTATCTGTTGGGTACAATATTCACAGTTCAGGTGATGGGTACACTAAAAAACCAGACTTTGCCATGATGCAATATATGCATGCAAGACATCTGCACATATACCCCCTAAATATATAAAAATAAAAATAAAACTTTTTGTTTGTTTGTTTGTCTGTTTGTTTGTTTGAGACGGAGTCTCGCTCTGTCGACTAGGCTGGAGTGCAGTGGCGTGATCTCGGCTCACTGCAAGCTCTGCCTCCCGGGTTCATGCCATTCTCCTGCCTCAGCCTCCCCAGCAGCTAGGAATACAGGCGCCCGCCGCCACGCGTGGCTAATTTTTGTATTTTTAGTAGAGACAGGTTTCACCGTGTTAGCCAGGATGGTCTCGATCTCCTGACCTTGTGATCCGCCCACCTCGGCCTCCCAAAGTGAATAAAACTTGTTTTAAAAGAACAGACACCAGCCCAAATTCCTTGATCTAGCAAAGTAAGGCAGGGAAAGCAAAGAAAATAAACGTACATCTTCTCGGCAGGTAGATATTTTGCCTTTGCCTGCACATTCTAGTTTGGTCTCTCTGGAAGCCTAAGGTTGTCAGCAGGGAAGGTAACAGACTCCTGCAGACAGACTGGCCTGGACCTGCACCTGAGGTCCTATAGCTCACTGGAGACTTGACTTCAGATAAATTATTAACTTTCGGAGTCTCGTTTTCTCATTGCTAGAATATATTTAATACAGGTGGAGCTCTTAGCAATAGCAAACGTTGCTTGTAACTTTTTCATTCCACAGAGTAAAAAAATCACAAGCTGATTTCTTCCTTTGCTGTGTTATGATTCCTAATAAATTCCATAAACCTGATTGTACTCTATAAGCAGCCAATAATATATAGATAAATATTATTGATAGTCTTTCACATATATGATGTTTGTGAAGCCAGTAAACAAATGAAAGGTTTTTGCATGCTTCGTATAGTGCATATTTCTTTTTTCTTTTTAATAATATAAAATTCTGCTTACAAGCCATGTGAAGTAATAATCTTTTCATTTATTTGTAAGGAGAAAAGGAAGTATTATATAACTTCTCTGAAAATGTTCTGAGAAATACTCAATTTGCTAAGAAATTAGGCAATTTTCCATAAGCACATAGCCTACACTCTTGTAAGTCTTAACTGTATCTAATTGCCCTTTATATCTGATGAGGAAGTGATCATAGACCTTTTTGTAATATGCAAACCACACACCATGATATGAAACTTGTGGTCCCATGACATATCGAAGAGGAAGAAAACATATCAAAATTTGATTCAGGCAATAGCATAGAAATTTTTAAGATGCTTTAACTACAAAATCATCATATGTTTACATAAAAATAAATTTGAATCAGTAATACTAAATTTATAATGATCTGAGCTCTTGTTAGTTTCATGTCTATGTCAGTGAGACCATTCAAATGAGATTAATTTGGGGTATATTTGAAGATAGAGATGTTTTAAACAACTCGTTTTAGACACGTGGAGGAAGGTTTTGTTTATAATATGGTAGAAAATGCCACGCGCCCTGGCTCATAATTGCAATCCCAGCACTTTCGGAGTCTGAGGTGGGTGGATCTCGAGGTCAGGAGTTCCAGATCAGCCTGACCAACATGGTGAAACTCCGTCTCTACTAAAAATACAAAAAAAAAAAAAAAAAAAAAAAAAAAAAAAAATTAGCCAGGTGTGGTACAAAAAAAAATTAGCCAGGTGTGGTGGTACACACCTGTAATTCCAGCTACTCAGGAGGCTGAGGCAGGAGAATCGCTTGAACCCGGGAGGCAGAGGTTGCAGTGAGCCAAGATCATACCACTGTACTCCAGCCTGAGTGACAGAGCAAGACTCCGTCTACAAATATATATATATACACACACACATACACACACACACACACACAGAGAGAAAATATATATAGAGATATAGAAAATATATATAAATATATATATATAGAAAATGTGAGATATAAAAAAGGGTTTTATTGTTGTTGTTTAACCTAGGAATGGAGGCAAGTGACATAAATTACATAAGAAGGAAACGCAATTGGCTTTTCACTTAAAGAAAGTATATTTTAAACCAAGGGATTTAAACATATTTCTCAATGAATGTATAGGTTTGCTGATTGCATACCATCTCCCCAAGGAGTTCAAATTCCCACAGTGAACCAACACAACTGATGTTGGAAGCTAAAGTTGCTACAGAGAATTGAGAGAACCAAGACTTTTCCTTTTCCTGTTCTCATGATACTTGAAAATAATGTCTCCATGGAAGGAAAGCATTACAATAAATGATGCAACAGACAATGGAGAGCATCTATTAAGTGTTACTAGGTTAATAACTAGTTCCTCATCCTCCTGTATAAAACCTGCCAGTTTTAAAGCTGATCTAAAATAAAATGCTTGGCCAGGCGCGGTGGCTCACGCCTGTAATCCCAACACTTTGGTAGGCCGAAGTGGGTAGATCATTTGATGTCAAGAGTTCGAGACCAGCCTGGGCAACATGGTGAAACCCCATCTCTACTAAAAATACAAAAACTAGCCGGGCATGATGGTGGGTGCCTATAATCCCAGCTACTCAGGAGGCTGAGGCAAGAGAATCACTTGAGCCTGGGAGGCAGAGGTTGTGGTGAGCCAAGATCATGCCAATGCACTCCAGTCTGGGTGACAGAGTGAGACCCTGTCTCAAAAATAAATAAATAAATAAAATAAAAAACTCTTTTGAAAAGAACACAAAATGAAACAGATTGTAAGACTATAAAGCCCTTTAAGAAAGATATTAAATGTACAAAATGTGCTCTAAAATGTTAATGCATATTGAAATCAAACAATTTATTTTCTATGATTATTTTACATTTAACAGGAAAAAATATGTAATTTGACAGTGAAGGCATAAATACAAGTAATAAGACTAAAAAATTATTCCACTGAACAAACTCAAGATATGTCTCCAACGTACATCCAAGGATTTCCAAGGTTGTGAGTTTTCTTTGTGATTAGTAACTTAGCATTTGTCCTCCACATTTCATTCATGAAATCACATGTTCATCTAACTCTTTTGTCAATTTCACTTATGTGGAGGATGCTATAGTTGGACCTGTGAAATAGAAACCCTTAAGAAACTACATGAAACAGATTAAGAAAATATCATTCTTATTAAGTAAAGGAGAAAGGCACTTTCAATCACTTGAAAACCAAGTATTGCTTTATCTTAGGAAAAAATTGCTCAATGTGTTTAGGACAAAAATATTTCAAATACAAATATTCGACATCTATAAACCTTCAATGGACATCAAATGTCTTTCTAAAGATTGACATTAGAGAGACAAATAGAACTACCTCAGTTAAGACCGAGAGAGCAGTGTTGCTATGAACAGAAAGCCTGTGGGCTTTTGTGAGTATTCATTCGGAATGGAGAGACTGCACTCTGAAGACAATTACAATAGTATACAGGTATCAGAAATTAAATTTACTTTTAATGGGATAATTAGGGATTATAAATCCAGAGAGACAAATAAGGACAATTCTTAGAATTCTGGCTTTCATTTGTCAAACTCAGATATTTTTGTTAAGTCGTTCTGTTTTGCAATAATGCTTGAAATAGTGTGATTACGTGTGGGGTTGTGGTCTGGAAAGGTGAGTTGTGATTCTATTGTGACTCAGGCAGTGTCATAATCATTCCAGACCATATCGAATGCTCTTTGTTCTGCCCAGTCCCTTTGCAGGGCAGCAGGAGAAAGAGTTCTGGATGATACCAGGAAACAAGAGCTGCTCTGATCTGGTCTAAAGTAGCAGGTGAGAGGTTGGGGGTAAGAAGTTTGGGAAGGGTGGAGCCAGTGTCAGGAAGAGGGTGTCTGGTGATGGGGAACGTGAAGCACAGAGGAATGCTTCCTTTTCCTCTTTTCTCAGCCCCAGCTCTGCCTCGCAACATGATGCCCTTCTCCACCCCACCTAAAATTGGCTTCACTATTTGCTTACAGATTTTTCAGCGTGGAAGAACACCAAGAATTCATCTGCTCTGGTGCTTTCCCACCAAGATAATGCAATACTACTTATTTTTCATCCTTGCAATTAAACTTGAATTTTCATTTTAAGAAACCTTGAAGCATATAAATTACCCATTTCCATTGATTTCTAGCTGTGTGAAACTAAATGGCACTCTTCTTAATTTAAACGTAAGAAGAGTATCATGACTACCATTTTCACTGTGAAGAACGCTTTTGACGACATTGACACAAAATTCAGGACCTTCATGTCTTTCTCCATCAAACCACATGCTTGTGGCTTCCTTTGAATTCTGTTTTTGATCTACGGTTTCATAAAGGTAAGGCATTTCAGAGATGAGGGAATAATAGCATGCCTACCTACCTCCAGTGTTAAGTATATATTATATTGTGTACAGGATAATTTTCACTGAGTAACTGATAGTTGGCAAAAATACAGAGGTCATGGCCAGGCGCGGTGGCTCACGCCTGTAATCCCAGCACTTTGGGAGGCCGAGGCAGGCAGATCACAAGGTCAGGAGATCGAGACCATCCTGGCTAACACGGTGAAACCCTGTCTCTACTAAAAATACAAAAAATTAGCCGGGCATGGCGGTGGGCCCCTGTAGTCCCAGCTACTCGGGAGGCTGAGGCAGGAGAATGACGTGAACCCGGGAGGCAGAGCTTGCAGTGAGCCGAGATCGCACCACTGCACTCCAGCCTGGGCGACAGAGCGAGACTCCGTCTCAATAAATAAATAAATAAAGAGGTCACTTGATAGAGGGAATGTTGGGACCATGGGGGTGCAGTCTAGTCCTCTTAGCATGATCTCAGGGAATGCTGAGATAGTAGGGGTGAGTCTAGTCTTGCTGGCAAAATCAAAATACACATACAAAGACTACAGTAGAAAGTCCAACATCTGTGTTCTAGTCCTCAGCCAATATAGATCATTTTCTCCATTGAAAAATGGAAATAATGACATCTGTAAAAGGCTGTAGTAGGTACAATGAGGTTGCAAACGTGAAATAACTTTGGGGGAAAATGCTCTAGATAAATTCAAGGTCTTTCACTACATTCTTAGACTAAATGTACCCAACTTTTCTTGGTGATAAACAGTACTTACATTTCAATGGACAATATCCAAATAGCTTGTCTGTGTCATAGTCAGTAGTGGTTCCACACCAGAGCCATCCGTCTGACCGCCCAGCACTCGTGCAATCTGCATACCACTTGTTTTCAAACTTGAATGGGAATGCACAGGTTGCTCCATTGGCGTTGCCCAGTAGTGTATACATGGCTGGAAAAACACATTGACTTGAACTTGGAATGTGAGTGATATTTCTGAACATTGACTTTCCAATCAGAAGCCTACTGAAGGAATTGGTCTTACTCTTCTGATCACACTTGGTGTACCCACACAGGGATGTTTGTTGTTGTTGTTCTTATTTTTTTTTTCCTCCTCCTTCTACTCTAGTCTTTTGCTGGGTACATAGAGCAGTCTGTACTTAGCAAATAACTCTTAGTGCCACTTCATTTCCACTGTGTTTTGGAACATTTTCAAATGAGACTAATTTGTTAAGTTATACCTTTTGAAAATGTTCCAATGGTACAATTCAAAGTGGTACCAATAACAGTGGAAAATGAAGTGGTACTAGTTAAAGTGGTAATAATAATTCATAGTACCACTTCATTTTCTACTATCTTTTCCGTCTTCCTCTATTGACACCAGCTTTAACTTCTGAATTTCCTCTGAAACAGTTCTCTATCTTGATTAGAATCATTAAGCTTTGGAATCTCTAGATAAAAAATAACTCCTGAAATCAAGCAATCCTCTCTCCTTAGCCTCCCAAGGTGCTGGGATTACAGGGACGAGCCACCACGCCTGCCAGCTTTATTAACTAACTGTATTTAATAATTACTGAGCCATTCTATACAACCAACACTGATGAGGCCAAAAGAATCCCAACTACCTCACTGACACATCATGTAACTGCCGTCAATTTACTCTTCTTACAGTCTGAACTTCCAAACAACCATCAAATCCATCTAAGTATACAATTCTGGTTCCATTCTTCTAAAATAATTCCTATTTTCAAAAAGTTCCACCATTCCACCCCCTCCCCCATGTTCTCATCAGAGATAAAGAGACCCTACAATACATCCTCTCAACACTGTCTTCAATGTGTGTTCCCAATCTCATGGTCACACTGAGGAGCTAGAACTGAGAGACGGGATCATCTTAAGTGCTGGGAGATCTTTGGAGAGTTTGCAAAATGTAGTCAATGGACCCTATGCTGCAGAATCACCCAGGTCTTCATAGAAATCATTGAATAGATTCCTGGGCTTTTTCCCAATATACATATTAAGAATCTAGTAGAACGGGGAGCTTAGGATCTGTAGTTTTAACTAACTCTCCAATTGATTTTTAAGCATATTAAAGTTTGAGAACTATCAGCCCAAACCCTATGCATATTTGTCTCAAAACCAGTGGGGAAACAGAAACGGTAGGGGGTGAGGGAAGTATATTATATTTTAAAATAAAATAAAAATCCAATTTCTTAGCACCAATCTTCCTCAAGTTCAATTCCTCAATTAGCACAATTGACCCATCTGTGGAATTTGACTCGGTCAAGTTTAATTCACCCTTCTCCTTCCTTGTAATTTTCTATTGAGTTTTTCCTGAAAGGTTCTTTTGTGTTCACTTAGCTTGCCTCTCATATCACTTCTAAAGCTATGTTTGAAAAATGCTTCAAAATAACTTCTTTCTGAGCCCTTCTCTCACCCTACTTCAATTCCTGCTCTCCCCTGTTCTGCATGTAAATAGAAAATAGAAAGCTCACAAATTATTACAAAGAACTAAATTGCTCTGCTCAGTCTTAGCTGAGATAAGCTAGGTTCAACCAATCTTAGTAGCCCAGTAACATAGCAATTTTGGAAACAGGTTATCTCTTGCCCCCAAAAGTAGGCTCTTTCTCTGACCTTGAGGTTGTTCTAGATAACATTTCACAATAACCAAGTATCCAAACCTAAAATGTGATTATAACATCATCTGACTAAAGAGACCAGCCTTTGTAACAAGGCTGCAAGTTGTTTTGTATTTTTGTTTTATTTTCTGTGCAGCCACCAGATAATGAAATTTGGTCAATATAAGAAAGAACTAAATACTCTGATTTTATTTAACCTTCAAGAGGTCAAGAAACCAACTACATATAAGAGGATTCCTCCCACCACATTGGTGGTATCACCTTCTCTGATGGTTAACTAAATAGACTGCATATTAATTTACAAGCTAATCCTTCACATTTTATAATCGTCTAATTTTTACAGTCTCTAAATACCCATAACCTGACAAAACAAATCAGAAACATTTAGAAACCCATGTTGTCAAGGCATCTGCCAAGATTTCATCTTAGGCAATCTGAATTAGGAAAGAATGTTCTATGGATCATTTTTCCAGGGATAACTTAAATCAAAGGAAAAGAAATATTTGGCAAAAATTCATTTATCACTACAACTTTATAATGTTAACCAGGAGGCTTTGGGTCAAAGACTACAAGGAAAAAGATTTTCTGAAAAATGTAGCCCATAGTTAAAAGAATAAAACCTCAGAGAAAGTTAAAAGAATGCTTTCCCATTAATTAAAAATAGCTGAAGTATCATTCGGGACTTTTTACCACATTTATTCACCATCATGTCTTCAAAAGAGTTCTACAGAATAGTTGAAAACACAAAGATGCTGATCAATTGATATTTCTAGTACACACCAAACAAGAACATGATGATTTTCTTGAATTAGGTTCCAACTAAAAAGATGAGAAAATTTTGACACGAAGGTAAACATTCTAAGCATCTTACCTTCATAACCTCTAGAGCATAGATTGTCTGTGGTTCCGTAGATCTTCCACCTGCTCCATAAACCCGATCCCTTGTAGAGCATAACATTCTTTTCCTGTCTATTGCCATAGTTAAAAAACAAGTCTTCTCCTTTAATCCCCAAAAGTGTGTCATTTTTGCACTCCCATTTCTGAAATTCACTTTTTGAGTCACAGGCATAGAGAGTGATAGCAACCCAGTCAGTTTTTGATGGCACTCCCAGGCATAATTTAAATGCAACACTCATAATCTGAGATTCGGACACCCATCGGAATTTCTGTGATTCAGCATCCTGGTTGCAAGCCGCGGTTTGGACGGCACTGGGACTTACTGCTTCCACACAGCGCTTGTGATCTTCATTATAGATTAAAAATTGCCTGGTGTCTGTTTAAAAAGAAAGAAGCAGGAAAAGAAGAAGAAAGCAAGCATGGGTAAGTGGATTCGTGTAACAAGGACAATATTTTAGGTCGAAAGTTTCCAACTCTTCCATTTCCCTAAAGTCTTAAGATTGCAGGAAAAGAGGTACTGATGATTATACCTGGGGCCAGCTCTCTTTAAGGATCCCTGAAGCTGGAGGGAGAAACTGGACTGAGGACCTGCCAAGGTGCCAGCACTCAGCTGGATGTCCTCAAAATGTCCTAGTTCACTATGAAGAGTCTCCTGAAAAGGCCCACCTTACATGCCCAAGGATTGTCCAGGAATGGAACACACAAGGGAGATAACAGAAAGGAATAATATCAATGGGGAAAAGAAAATTTAGGTAAAATGAATACAATAAACTGTAAAATTAAATGCATGTCTGTCCTAGAAAAGATGTGTGTTTGCTTGTTGTTTTTAAAGGACAAGGTCTCGCTCTGTTGCTCAGGCTGGAGTGCAGTGGTGCAATCATGGCTCACTGTAGCTTCCAACTTCTGGGCTCAAGTGATCCTCCTGCCTCAACCTCCCAAGTAGCTGGGACTACAGGCTCACACCACCATAATCAACTGATTTTTTAATTTTTGTAGAGATGGAGTCTCACTGTGTTGCCCAGGCTGGTCTCGAACTCCTGGCTTCAAGCAGTCCTCCGACTTCAGCCTCTCAAAGTGCTAGGATTACAAGTGGGATCTACCTCGTCCGGACTAGAATAGGATTTTGAAGTATTACACATCTCAACACATTTTGGTATTCTTTGTTAATAATTTAATAGTGAAGTTTGCAATAAAGGACAAATAAACGTAAATTTTATATCATTGGAGATAATATTTTTACGAGAATAACTTTAAAAATAACATTTTGTATATTCATAATTTGGAACTGGTGATTTAAGTAAATACGTAACGATGGCTTATACTTAACAGCACATAGCTGCTAACTGGCAGAACGGAACTTCCTCTTGCAAAAGAGGAAAAAAGGATCTGGTAAGCATTTTTTTCCCTTTAATTAAATCAAAATTGAATTCATGTAAAGGTTTCTCTTTTTTCTTTATTGTTAAGGAATATAGAAATGAAAGTAACTGAGTGCTTTACTTTTGTGACATAAACATCCAGAAATTAAACACATCTTGTGACATTTTCCTGAATTCCATGTACTCAACTTGTTCTTTCAAAATGAGCTGGTAGTAGTGCAGATGTTTGAGGTTCTGACTAAATGAGCTCATTATTTTTAATTAAATAACTCCAGCGAAACTAAAAGAAGTTAGAACCACACCACTAGCAGAGTCCTTCAGTGTTTCCAGAGCATTTTTGCAAGGCGTATTCTGTTTCCTGTTCCGAACGCCGCAGGGAAGTTAGCACCCCTTACACTCTGAGATCAGTGCTAGACCCATAAACTTAACGCTTATAATAAATTCTTGCCTCAAAAGATTTTCTCCTGACACGCTTCTCTATATGCTCTTGTCCACACTAGTTCCAGACCTCCTACCTCTATCCTACCTTGAAATGATCATCTTTAAAAAAAAAAAAGAAACCTTTATAGCAACACCCAGTCTGGTGCTTGATCAAATATCTGGGTGCCAAGACCCAGCCGTGTTGACACATAAAATTAACTACTGCAGTGTATTTTTGGGTATAGTCGATAGACTTCACTATTGTTTTAGAATGCAAAAACAAGCTGAAAATCCAGGAAGACGCCTGTACTTTTAGCTTATGGATCTTGGGGGATGGTGGTGCCAAGAATGAGAGAAGTCTGGATGTTACACATTAAATGCTGTCTTACTTAGAGTGAGTAAGACCTACTCTCACTGCCTCTATGCTACCTGGGTTCCTAGTTCTCTGCAACTTCAAACCTCTGCCTGGGCTCCTCTGCTGGGTTACTCATTCATGCTGTTTTGATTTCTTGGAATCGGAACTCAATAAAGCCTGGATCCAGACACCTGCCTCTGCTGGCTTCTCTGCAGTTGACATCTGCCCACTGAACATGCAATACCTGTCCCAGTCTCCTTCCGTCTAGCTGAGCTTCCCTCCACACCTGATCTCATTTGGTAACTGCTCGTGACCTAGTGGGGCAAAATGAGTAATTTTTTACCTTGGCAATAAAATGAGAATGTTGATAATATAGGGCTTTGCTCACCATGAAACACAGGAAATAGGAAAATGAAAATGGTTTTTTAAAAAACAGTGACTATGATCATTTACTTTATGCAAAGGTAATTATCTTGTCAAATCTCAAAATGTAACAAACTCTGAAACTTTTGCCATAGATATCTGCAAACTCCACTATACTAGCCTCTAAATTTAATGTAATTTGTTTGTGTTATTCCACCTACTGTTTTGTTTTTTTTTTAACCTGGACTTATCTTCCACTTTTCAGATAGCTTTGCTTAGTAATACCTCATTGTTAATAATAGTAAATATATCTTCCACCTTATACTTTGGCCATTTTCATTGCATTTTCAAACAACAGTCTTGTTAACTGGTCAAATTCAGTCAATTAACCGGTTGGTAACCAGTCTTTGAAGAGAAGACATTCAAAAATCTTTATGCATGAATAGTGTTCCCTCTTCAGATGTTTTTACACTTATCTGACTTTTGTATGTTTAATTTTTATCTGCAGTCCATCTTAATTTCACTCTAAGACAGACAGCATTTAACGAGTAACATCCAAACTTCTCTTTCTCATTCTTGGCACCACCATCCCCTGAGATCCGTAAGCTAAAAACCTAGGAGTCTGCCTGGATTTTTAGCTTGTTTTTGCATTCTAAGACAATAGTGAAATCTACCAGCTCTACCCAAAAATACACTGCGGTGGTTAATTGTATTTGTGTCAACATGGCTGGGTCTTGGCACCCAGATATTTGATCAAGCAGCAGACTGGATGTTGCTATAAAGGTATTATTTAGAGCCGAGATGATCATTTCAATCAGCCAACTTTAAGTAAAGCAGCTCACCCTCCTCAGTGTGGGTGGACCTCATCAAATCAGGTGAGGGTCTTAAGAGAAAACAAACTGAGGAAAAAGAAGAAGGGGAAATTCCCCAAAGAACCTTGGCAAAGAACGAATTATGCCTCTGGACTGCTTTATTTCTGTTTTTGTTTGTTCATTTGTTTTTGAGACAGGATCTTGCTCTGTCACCCAAGCTAGAGTGCAGTAGTGCAATCACAGCTCACTGCAGCCTTCAATTCCTGGGCTCAAGCGATCCTCCCACTTCAGCCTCCCGAGTAGCTGGGACTACAGACCTGTGCCACCACACCTAGTTAATATTTTTTATTTTTACTGGAGACAGCGGTGTCACTTTGTTATCTAGGTTGGTCTTGAACTCCTGGGCACAAGTGATCTTCCTGACTCAACCTCCCAAAGTGCTGAGATTACAGGCCACCTCACCCAGCTCTAGACTGCTTCAGTCTCAAACTGCAATATCAACTTTCTCCTGAGTTTCCCGCATACTCCTCCACCCCTGCAGGTTTTGGACTTGCCAGCTTCCGCAATTGTGTGAACCAATTCCTTAAATAATTCTCTCTCTCCCCCTCTCTCCACCTTCTTTTCTTCCCTTTCTGTGTGTACACACACACACACACACACACACACACACACACACCTCTGACTAATACACATACCTTAATTCATTCTCTTTGCTCCAACTCCATTTCCATCACCCCAGGCCAAGCCACCATGGTCTGGCTCTAGTCTTCCTCTCTTAAAAATGGAATCATCAAAAAAGATAATACCTGATCACCCAGTTTTTTGGGAGGAGCGGGTCTGACTTGTCACCTAATGCCAAATTGCAAAACCTACCTAATATAATAGGTGGCCTTCACTGAGCTACCTAAGAGAGTGAGATTTCTTTCTGTTTTTCCCATCTCTCTCTCTCTTTTTTTTTTTTGAGATGGAGTCTCGCTCTGTCGCCCAGGCTGGAGTGCAGTGACGCGATCTCAGCTCACTGCAAGCTCTGCCTCCCGGGTTCACGCCATTCTCCTGCCTCAGCCTCCTGAGTAGCTGGGACTACAGGCGCCCACCACCACGCCCGGGTAATTTTTTTGTATTCTTAGTAGAGATGGGGTTTCACCATGTTAGCCAGGATGGTCTCGATCTCCTGACCTCGTGATCCACCCACCTCGGCCTCCCAAATTGCTGGGATTACAGGCATGCACCTGGCTTCCCATCTCTTTTGCAGATTGCCTATGATGCACACCACATTCTGGTTGAATGCTCACTCAATAATAAAATTCTTTTCTTTCTCATCTACCTTTATAGAGAGGTTTTCTGGGTGGGAAGGAGATTAGGTTTCTAACTACAAGTCCTCAACAACTTAAACCCTGTAAAAGGGAACCACTGTACCCAGGAAAAATACATCCAGCCCCTATATCATTGTTTATTAGAAAGGGCACAGTGACCCATCTGCCCTCACCACCAACTACACCACCTTTCAGCTCCTCAAACCCTCCAGGCTCACTTCCACACTGGTGACTTCATGTTTTGAGTTCCCTCTTCTTGGGATGCTCACTAAGACCATAGCTTAAGTGTCAACTTTTCTTTTCTTTCTTTGAGACAGACCCTTGCTCTGTCACCCATGCTGGAGTACAGTGGCGCCATCTTGGCTCACTGCAACCTCAGCCTCCTGATTTCAAACGATTCTCCTGCCTCAGCCCTCCGAGTAGCTGGGATTACAGGTGCATGTCACCACATCCAGCTAATTTCTGTATTTTTAGTAGAGGTGGGGTTTCACCATGTTGGCCAGGCTAGTCTCGAACTCCTGACCTCAAGTGATCCGCCCACCTTGGCCTTCCAAAGTGTTGGGATTACTGGCGTAAGCCACTGCGCCTAGCCAAGTGTCAACATCTTAGAAGGCTGATCATCCTAACTCATTCTATTCTTTTATTTGCCATACAATATCCATAACCATCTTAAAATAAATTCTTCAATTTGTTTACTAATGTTCTGTCCGTGGCACAAATTAGATGGGTCAGAAAACGAATGCCCTGTAGGAGGAGGCCTTCATCAGAGGCCAAGGAGAACTGCTGAAGGCTCCAAATCTCTTGCACCTTGGGTGGGATGAGTCCGAGGCACCCAATCGCCCAGTCCCCTACTGGAATATAAATTTCACAACAAGGGTGACTTCAGCTTTCTGATTTAGTGCCGCAGTCTCTCTTTGGGGAGCATAAATAATCTCTCAACAAATAATTAGTTGAATGAATGAAAGAATATTTATTAAAGCGGAAGCATCTTGACTAGTAATCCAGATAAATTATTTATCTAATGATAGATTAATGATTACAGGCGTATTGAATATTCGTTTTTCCCCTGAAAGCTTATTTTTACTGAAGAGCAATTTAGAAATGTGTATACTTACGAAAAGAGTACTTGGAAATGAAAAGGTTCTATTTCAATACACACTTATCTATTCTTGTTTCCTTTATTTATCTTTTGCCATTAGGAAGCAGTGTAAGTTTGATATTGCCTTTGCCAGACAATACAAGGAAACGTAAAATTATTGCTCTATGGTGATACATTCATCGTGCATTATTCTTCTCCCCAAATAACCAGCATGTCATTTTGCTTTTATCATCATCTCTGCAACACGTCTGACTTAAAATGTCATACTTCTTCTTCTGAAGGCGTATTCAAGACATTGGCCAAAAGGCAGCTTGTGGCATTTTTACCAATATTAACCACACTAACATTTATAAACATCCTATTTTTGTCCATACTGATTCTGTTTTTGTAATAGAAATAAGGCAAAGATGAATGGATGGGCACAGTGGTTGCTGTTTTCATTTCTCTGCAATCTCATTTGTAGGATCTAATATGTGAGTTTCTTTTTTTAATACTTACATATCAGAAATTTATTTCCAGAATTGCAGTGATTCTCCCACCATCCTAACTTGATCTTACTAATCTCATATTTATTTTTCAACAAATATTTGACAAACATCGACCACATGCTACATGCTATGCTAATGACAAACAAAAGAGATAAGTTTCCTGCCACACTGAGTACACTCTCTGCTGTGGTTAACTCAAGGGCAAAAATATCAAGGGTCAAAATACATTTAGTGAAGAAGCGATAAGTTTCAACCCAATGTCTCAGGTTAAAAATGATTAAAGACTAAACATCCCGTAACATAGGTGTGGATTTCTTTTTTTTTTTTTTTTTTTTTTTTTTTTGAGACAGAGTCTTGCTCTGTTGCCCAGGCTGGAGTGCAGTGGCGCGATCTCGGCCCACTGCAACCTCCGCCTCCCAGGTTCAAGCAATTCTCATGCCTCAACCTCCTGAGTAGCTGGGACTACAGGCATGTGCCCCCACACCCGGCTAATTTTTGTATTTCTAGTAGAGGTGGGGTTTCACCATGTTAGCCAGGCTGGTCTCAGACTCCTAATCTCAAGTGATCCACCTGCCTCGGCCTCCCAAAGTGCTGGGATTACAGGCGTGAGCCACCGCGCCTGGCCTGGATTTCTTTTAAGCATTTTAAAAATTATTCCACAACATAGAGCAAGTCATTAAATTTCCAAGCCTGCTAGCAAAGAAAATTAGCTTATTAAAGGTGATTGTTCAGGGAGATAAGTATGATATGCTACATTTTCTTATACATTTTTAGATTTTCCTATCAGTAAATAAAATGCTAACATTAAAACGCAAAAGAAAGTAACTTCTGGAAGACAGAGAAGCCGGATAAGAGGAAAAGCAGCGAGTAGCTGTAGCAGATGCCACCAGATTTATACTATTTCTCCTTGGCCTTCACTGATTAGGTGCACGCAGGCCCCACTCCCAAATGCCAGCACCATGTCTTTTGGCCTGGGGGCTTTTTCTGGTTATCAGAACCCTCTAGGCTCAAACATGGCACAAATTAGATGGGTCAGAAAATGAATGCCCTGTAGGAGGAGGCCTTCATCAGAGGCCAAGGAGAACTACTGAAGGTTCTAAATCTCTTATACCTTGGACGGGATGAGTCCGAGGCACCCATTCACCCAGAGCTCCTACGCTCCATCACCCACAGCAGTCACTGGGTGTCCACACACCTTCCCTTTCTGTCTCACTTCCCCATTCCCCTGCCAGTGTTTCCTGGGCTCACTTCCCAAATAAACTAACTTGCCCTCAAACCAAAGTGCAACTGTCTGAGGACAGCTTCTTGGGGAGCCCAAACTAAGAAATATGCTCACCAGCCTCAGTTAAATAAATGTACCTATGTTTTCCCCCAAAGAACCCAAATTAAGCGAAAAACAAATATTTACCCTGCACCTAGTACATTCAAGAAGCTATGCCAGGTGCTGGGGGCTGATAGGGGGGTGTTAGTCAGAGTCTTAGGCTTAGAAATGTTGAACAGGAGGCCAAGGCAGGTGGATCACCTGAGGTCAGGAGTTCGAGATCAGCCTGGAGAATGTGGCGGAACCCCGTCTCTACTAAAAATACAATAATTAGCCAATGTGGTGGCGCATGCCTGTAATTCCAGCTATGGGAGGCTAAGGCAGGAGAATCTCTTGAACCCACAAGGCGGAGGTTGCAGTGAGCCAAGATCGTGCCACTGCATTCCAGCCTGGGCGACAGAGCGAGACACGTCTCAAAGAAAAAAAAAAAGAAAAGAAAAGAAAGAAAAGAAATGTTGAACAAAAGAAAAAAAATGGAGAGTTACTTCATTTGTCACTTTGATCATTCAGACCCAAAATATTCAGGGAAACTACTGATTTAGGTCATTGCAATTGGTCTTTTGGAAAAGTACAGAATATGAACCCAGTATGGGTCTGAACACAAGGACAAAACAGAGGCCAAGAAACTCTTCCAACTTCCCTCCTACTACCTTAAAGATATGAATATCTACACCTTCCTGGGGCCATTCACTCCCACGTCAGTAGAAGAGGCTTCCTTCCTCCTGCCCACCGCTCTACCTGTGTCCTGGATCCTGAATCTCCTACCTCTCCACAGCTAGTTTCTCCTCTCACTCCTATTTCTTCAGTCTGAATGCCAGCCTCCCCAGATCCCCCTTAAGATAAATAAACAAAACCCTTTACTAGGTAAGAAGCTGACACTACACTGCTCTTTCTTCTTCCATGCATAGCACCACTGATTAATTAGTTCACCGTAGGTATGTATCAAGCCAATCTGATCATGACATAATCAGAGCTCTAGGGTTTGGCTCCCAGGTAACAGACTCCACTGCTCGCTGGCTGTGTGACCTTGGCCAAGTTCAACATTACTCTGTGCTTCCACTTCCCCATCTGTAAAATAAAGAGGGAAATAGCAGGACCTCCTCATCGTCGTGAGAATGAAATTAGATCATCTAAATAAAGGGCTTAGAAGAGTCCCTGACACAGGAATTGCTTAATACATGTTCATTATTATTATTGTTAACTTGGCAAACTCAATCGTACAGTGTGAAATGTTTCAGAATAGGATGAAATGAAAGAGCAGAGAACTGTTGCAGCAGTCTAGAAAGAGGGACCGGCCCGGCGTAGGGGTTCACGCCTGTAATCCCAGCATTTTGGGAGGGCAAGGCAGGAGGGATCAACTGAGGTCAGGAGTTTGAGATCAGCCTGGCCAACATGTACTAAAAATACAAAAATCAGCCAGGCATGATGGCGCACGCCTGTAATCCCAGCTACTCGGGAGACTGAGGCAGAAGAATCACTTGAACCCGGGAAGCGGAGGTTGCAGTGAGCCAAGATGGCGCCACTGCACTCCAGCCTGGGTGACAGAGTGAGACTCTGTCTCAAAAAAAAAAGAGGGACGGAACGACAGAGAACACGGAACCACGGGGTTTCCAGCCTCAGGGGCCTAGGGGCGTGGCTAGGAGGGTTATGTTCTTTGGGGCTGATAGACTTGCAATCAAATCCTGGTTCCACCATTTTTTAGCTGTGTTGCCTTAGTGCTATTAGCCGTTCTAGCCTCTACTTCCTCATCTGTAAAATGGGGATAATAATGCTGTCTGGTAAAGCTACCGTGAACTTCTAAATGAGATCATTTATGTAAAGCACCCAGCATATCATTTGTATATAATACACACTTGATAAATATTAATTCCCTCCTTTCCCCCTCTTGAAGTGAAAAGTCTAGAAAAATTGATACAGATAAAGGGATCAAAATCCTTCTTTTAACATAGTGTTATTTGAACCACATTATATCCTTCGTGATCAACACACTCCAGGTAGTAAATATCTCCTTCTTAGCCTCAGAGTCTGAAGATCATAATGAAGAGTTAGCTCTGTTCCTTACTGACTACCTGACTTCTGCAAGCCACTGAATCTTCAGAGCTTCAGCTTTCTTACCTAGGGAAAAGTACACAGTGACATCTTCCCATCCGCTTTATGGAAGCTATGGGCCCCTGAGGTCTAAGTTTCTACCACAATTATTCACGTGCAATATTTGTAGATTAAACCAAAAGTTGCATAACTGTCAAAACCTAAGGTTGAGCACGGTGGCTCATGCCTGTAATCCCAGCACTTTGGGAGGCCAAGGTGAGCAAATCACTTGAGCCTAGGAGTTTGAGACCAGCCTGGACAACATGGCAAAACCCCATCTCTACAAAAAAATGCAAAAATTAGCCAGGCACGGTGGCATGCATCTGTGGTGCCAGCTACTTAGGAGACTGAGGTGGGAGAATCACTTGAGTCCAGCAGGTCAAGGCTGCAGTGAGCCATGATCATGCCACTGTACGCCAGCCTGGGTGACAGAGTAAGAGCCTGTCTAAAAAAAAAAAAAAAAAAAAAAAAGCATATATATATATGTGTGTGTATATGTGTGTGTGTATATATATGTGTGTGTGTGTGTGTGTATGTGTGTGTGTATATGTATATATTCCAAAGCATAAAAGTTAGCTCAGCCTTCTAGATACAAACACTGAGAAAGATGGAGACCACATTTAAAAAGGAGAAAGGCGCTTGTATTTTTCTCCCACTTAATTCAGTTTTGTGAAAAAATACATTGAAGAGCCAATATTTAACATAAGACATACATTTATATTGGAATCAAAGTTTTCAAGAGTGATTGCGAAAAACCACTACTGTGATAATTACATAATAATTATCTTTCTTAGCATTTCATTGAGGGAAATGAAATAGAGGAGTATCAGGATTATACCATTAGTGTGATGTCAATGTCAGAACCAGTTGGATCCCTTCCAGCCAAATGCGAGCTCCACAAATGGCAACAGGAATAACCTAATTTGCCCTTACCTGATCTAACAGCGCAGCAAGAAATCTAAGGGGAGGTGGAAAAGTACAAGCTGTTGAGCAAAGTCCTGGATCTGTGTCTCCCTGCTAAACAGTCACCTTCTGGACATTTTACCTCCCTGAGCCTGGTGCTTCATCGATAAAATGATGTCAAAATGCATTACCTCCAACTTCCTTCTTGCTTTAATGCTCCATGATTCTAAGGCTTCTCTGTCCACCAAGTCTCTCATTTTCATTTTTTGAAGATGTTCTAGGCTTTTCGTGATACTGCCTGACCCACTGTTTGAGTGCCTTCCCAGAGCCTAGAAAGCCTCCATGTTGCCCAGGGACTGATGGCAGCAGCTAGTAAGAGCCTACTGTTGGCCGGGCACGGTGGCTCATGCCTGTAATCTCAGCACTTTGGAAAGCCAAGGTGGGCAGATCACGAGGTCAGGAGTGCAAGACCAGCCTGGCCAACTTGGTGAAACCCCGTCTCTACTAAAAATACAAAAAAATAGCCAGGTGGGGTGGTGGGTGCCTGTAATCCCAGCTATTCGGAAGGCTGAGGCAGCCAAGTCGCTTGAACCCAGGAGGCAGAGGTTGCAGTGAGCCAAGATCACACCATTGCACTCCAGGCTGGGTGACAGAGAGAGACTCCATCTCAAAACAAACAAACAAACAAACAAACAAAAGAGCCTATTGTTGGCATCTCTTCCCAACTCTGTCCCCACTGGCATCAAGTCAGTAGTTTGAAATCAACCATGGTGGGAATATTTACAGCATGGACATCAGTAAACAGCATAAATCAAATCAGTGCTTCCTTTCTTTTCCTTCTTGGAACCAGTAGTTACAGTAGTTAAGTTTGCCAATACACCACTACCCGTGAGCCAAACCCTCCCATTTCCAAGTTAAACTCCTTTGCTGTGTTCTCACCTCTGTGTCCCACCAGCTCTCATGGTACATCTACCGTGATTATAACCCAACTGAGCTCAAAACCTTGCTGCTGAGTGATAAAAAGATAGCATGGCAAGAACAACAGTAGGAAAGGTGAGCGTCTAGCCCTGATAACCTCTAGCCTCCTGTACCCCTCCAGATAGAACCAGCCCATCCGTTGGCAGCAGCCCACAGAGACTTATGGTGCTAATGCTGTGGGATGCTCTCCTGAAGGTGGAAGGAAGGATTGTGGATTGAAAAGAAATAAACTGATTGTAAGTAGGGAGACCTTCCCATGGGTTTTCCTGGTGGGCAGAAGTCAGGGGAGAGGTCTTGAGACTTCACATAGCTTTAACCTGCTGCTAAGTAAGCAGGTGCTCTGCCTTTACACAAATTCCTCCAATCACATGCTTCTTGGGCCAAGAAAAGATAAAATAAAAGTTACAGGCTGGGTGTAGTGGCTCACATCTATCATCCTGCACTATGGGAGGCCAAAGTGGGAGGATCGCCAGAGCCCAGAAGTTTGAGATCGGACTGAGCAAGTTAGTGAGACCCTGTCTCTACTAAAGTCCCAGCTACTGGGGAGTTGGGAGCGGGCCAAGGCGGGAGGATTGCATGAGCCCAGATGTCAAGGCTGCAGTGAGCCGTGATCGCACCACCGCACTCCAGCCTGGGAGACAGAGTGAAACCCGTCTCAAAAAACAAAACAACACAAATTACAGGCTTTCAAGTAACGGGCTCCCTTGAATCTTTTGTTTGTTTATTCTCCAAGTAAACAGATCTTCAGCATCCCCCCTCTCTCCCCAATATCTGTGCCTATGAAAAGGAAGACATTAGTCAGAAGAGGGCATCCTGCTGTCAGGAAGAGGGAAACACTCCTGAGCAAACCCAGAAACGCTATCGCTCAGAAGCATTATCGAGTCAGTTTAAAGAAAATTAGGCACTGTGTCTGTGCTGCCCAATATGATAGCCAGCCACCTCGTGTGACCACTGTACACATAAAATGACACTACTGTGAATTGAGACGTGCTATAAGTATACAATACTCACCAGACTGTGAAGAGTTAGTTTTAAGAAATGAATGGGAAAATATCCCAAATCAATTAAATGTTGAGTGGTAATATTTCTGAGTTACTGGGTGGAATAAAATACATTAATAAAATCAGGGCCGGGGGCTGTGGCTCACGCCTATAATCCCAGCCCTTTGGGAGGCCGAGGAGGGCAGATCACTTGAGGTCAGGAGTTTGAGGCCAGTCTGGCCAACATGGCGAAATGTCATCTCTACTAAAAATACAAAAATCAGCTGGGTATGGTGGTCTGCGCCTGTAATCCCAGCTACTTGAGAGGCTGAGGCATGAGAATCGCTTGAACCCGGGAGGTGGAGGTTGCAGTGAGCCAAGATCATGCCACTGCACTCCAGCCTGGGCAACAAAATGAGAGTCTATCTCAAAAATAAAAATAAAATTAATTTCATCTATCGTTTCTATTTGGTCTTTTTTTGTACTTCTTTTCTGCCACTGATTTTAATAGCTAACACTTACAAGGCGTTTACTATGGGTCACACCCTGTTCTAAACATTTAACATATTGTTACTCATTGAATCGTCACAAGAACTGATGGGGGCAGGTAATAGTATTCTTTCCATTTTATAGACATGGAAACTAAAGCACAAAGAAATAAAGTAGCCTGCCCAAGGTCGCCAAGCTAGTGAGTGAGAGAGACAGGGTGTAAACCATACCGCCTTCACTTGTGTTTTTGTAATCACTGCTACTCAATACTTATTATGATTTAAACTTTGTGGTACTAAAATACTCTCTTCCTAGGAAACTTCTACCCACCTTCACATCAGTGCATAGAGTAGATCATAGGCACAAACCATTCTCTGCAAGTGTTTGTTGATATCACAGAAATAAAGGGGGACTGGAAACCAAAAAATCAAATTTGAAATCTCTTCTATATCATCTCCAAATAGAACCAGGAATGAAAATCCCCCAAGGCCCTCCCATCCTGAAGTTTAAGCAATTGAGTCTAGAGACTGGCAAATGTATTTGAGAATTTGAAAAACTCTGGAGCTGTTCCTAATGAGTAATCTCTAATCTCCAGAAAAATAAGAAAAACAGGAATCGATGTGCTTATGCGGCAGTTTGAACAGTCTAGAATACAGATAAGGATGAACTTTCTAACAATCAAGTGTATGAATGATTCTGGCAGAAAAAAAAAATGAGCATGGAAATTGCTTAGAATCCCTTTTGGGGGGATGATCTGAGTTGATATCCTTGGACCTAAGACGCGGGGAGACATCAGGGCTGCCCCCCTTCCAGCCAGAGACACTCAGAAGGTGTTTGTTGGCAGTGAGAGAGAAATAGTGTGAACTGAAAACCAGAAAGAGTAAACCACAGAGCAGGAAATTTCTGCACGAAGAAAACAGGGAAGGAACAATGAGCGATGAGAGAAGTCAGGAGGAGACTGAAGGTCTGTAGGACTCCAGACTGGGCAGCAACCGAGACCTGAGACGCATCCTCCTCCCTCCTCCAGCTCCAGGCCTTCCATGCCTGGCCAGGTGAAGGCAGCAGGCTTAGCTGTGGACTGCGTGGTGCAGGGGAACCCCGTTTCCTCCTCACAAAGGTGTTGGAAGGAACCCGTTCACAGTAACCCACAAAACGAGGGTGTGGTTCCGGCCCCGCAAGTCAGAAAGCCCCTGCCTCAGAGCGGACTTACCCAGCAGCAGAACAGCACCCGGAATCACAGAGGCAAAAACCAGGAGCAGCGGTAGCCTCATGGCCCAGGGGTTATCCTTTCCTTCTCCTGATGGAGAGGAGGGCGGGACAAAGACGCAAACAGCGGGCCCCCCGACTGCCTCTCCACCTAATCCAAGTTCCCAGAGCTGCCCAGCTGAAAAGAACTAGAGAGGAAGCCCTCCCTTTTAAAGGGCTCCTGAATTTAGGGAAAGCCTCCACTAAGGAGACATCCTGTCACATGAGGGTGGCTGGAAAACAGGAATTCAGAGTCGCAACTTTGCTTCGTAAGCTAACTTCTGAGAAAAGCAGACGCAGAGGAAGGGGAGAAAGGGACACGTGTGGGAGAGGAGTGGCGGGGTGGGGAGGAGAGAGGGCGATGGTGATGGTGAGGAGTCAGGAAGGAGAGAAGTGAAACAGCTGGGAGCTCCCGGCCTGCTCAGATGGGGCTGGGTGGAGATGAAGCTGCAGGCCATTACCTGTGCCGGAAGACGGAGCTTCCCCTGGGAGGCAGCCTGAGTCAGGGGTCCCTCAGCAGACAACCTCCACTCTGAAGTGACAGCCCCACGGGCCCTGGAAAGGACAGTTTTACGCTGGAAACAGTTCAGAGTTGAAGCTCATCCCCCTGTCTCCACATTCAGTGCTTAGAGCTTTTCTTTTTTTCTTGGAAAGTTTCAAGAGAAAGTTCCATGGAGCTTCATTTCCTCCAGGCAGAAGAAAAGTGAAAGGGAGGCTATGCATAAAAGGGAATGTCAGTTAGGCCAGGAAGGAGAAAGTTCTAGAAACCTTTTGCTAGAAAGTTCTCTAGAAAGTCAGAAAAAACAGTGGCAAAGGATTTGCAGTAAAGCCTTGCTGCCCAGCCTCAACCATCGCGGTCCTCTTCAAGTTTAAGAGGCTCCCCTTGCTAGAAAAAGAAAAGCTGGCCCGGCACAATGGCTCATGCCTGCAATCCCAGCAGTTTGGGAGGCCGAGGCAGGCAGATCACCTCAGGTCAGGAGGTTGAGACCAGCCTGGTCAACATGGCAAAAACCTGTCTCTACGAAAAATACAAAAGTTAGCCTGGCGTGGTCGTGCACACCTGTAATCCCATCTAGTCAGGAGGCTGAGGTAAGAGAATCGTTAGAACCTAGGAAGCGGAGGTTACAGTGAACCAAGATCGCACCACTACACTCCAGGCTGGGCAATAGGCAGGAAATTCCATCTCAAAAAAAAAAAAAAAAAAAGAAAGAAAGAAAGGAAAAGGAAAAGAAAAGAAAAGAAAAAGAAAATCTGGTTGTTTGGTCAAACGGCATATCTTTATTTAAAGGCAAGTGGAATTCTTAGAATAAAAAATGTTTCTACATCTTTCATTAACCCTCCAAACATCTACGTTGTCATTTTTCAAAAGTAAAACATGAATTTAGAACATTTTAAAGCAGAAACTGACGATTAGCTGGCCAAACCATTACTAGAGTGTGGAATATGTTAGTAATTCAAAAAGAAGCTACTGGAAACATTGTAATTTTTAAATTTTTTTAAATGAATAGTTTTATCTTCAAACGGAAAGCCTCCACATTCAATGTGTTTGTGATAAAGTTGAAAAGTTTCCATCCTAATAAAAATGTGATATAGTTCTCTTACTGATTGTTTTTAACATGTAAATTTGAGATTATTCTGACCAGAGGGAAAAAGATAGTGAAAATGTAGGACAGAGAACCAATGTTTCTTTGTCACTAAGCCTGTACGTGACTGAAAAAAAAAAAAAAAAGAAAGAAAAGTGGTGGTTATAGAACAAAACAGAGAAAACAAAAATGTTTCTTTCTAAGACATTGTTTCACTGACTTATTAAAAAAAATAGTTTAAATGGGTCATTTGTGGCTTTCAAATATAAATAAATCATATACAAAAAGTTACTGCCTAATTTAGATTTATATGAATTTCAGAAGGAAATACAATTTAATTGAATCATGTATATAATCACATTCAGGGTTTATTTTTTGAGACAGAGTCTCGCTCTGTCACCCAGGCTGGAGTGCAGTGGTGCAATCTGGGCTCCCTGCAACCTCCACCTCCCAGGTTCAAGCGATTCTCCTGCCTCTGCCTCCCAAGTAGCTGGGATTACAAGCATGTGCCATGATGCCTGGCTATTTTTTGCATTTTTAGTATAGACGGGGCTTCACCATGTTGGCCAGGCTGGTCTCAAATCCCTGACCTCAGCTGATCCACCCGCCTCGGCCTCCGAACGTGCTGGGATTACAGATGTGAGTCGCCATACCTGGTCCAGGGTTTGTTTTTGAATTATATAAGTGTGTATATCACATTAGTAAAATTAAAAATTAAGATCGGTACTACAATCTGTGAAGTTTAAACAAAATGCAGTCAAGCACCCCACAAAGAATTTACCCCATGACCTTGACCTCGTTGAAACAAAGATTTATCAGGCTACAAGAGGCCACCAGGGCAAAAAAGAAATCCGAATCTTGGGGAAGGGGTGTCACAGAAGATGGTGGTGTAGGAAGCTCCAGGAATTCATCCCTCCATCTAAGCAGCCATCAAACGGGCAGAAACTAAACTGAAGCAACTGAAGATGCTCCTCTACTCATGATCGAATTAGGCCCTGATAAACTCATTGGGATGTGAAATATGGTAAGTCACAAATGCACTTAATACACCTGACCTACCAAACATCACAGCTTAGCGTAGCCTACCTTAAACGTGCCGAGAACACTTACGTTAGTTTCCATTTGGACACAACTGATATGGACAGGAGACAGAGAAGTGCTAGGTAGAGAAAGGCGGGATCCCTGGCGAGGGCTCCACCCTCAGACCTGGGCCCACAGACCTAAGTGAGAACAGGCAACTCTGTTTTCATGCCCAAATGTTACATTTCCAAGACCACTCTGGCTCGCCACACCCTGCATCCTGTGCCCATAAAAACCTGAGACCTTAGCGGGCACAGACACAAGCGCTGAACATTGAGAGGAGTGAAGGAACAGAGCAGTGGAGAGCAGTGGGGTGGCACAGCAGAGAAAGAGAGAAGAAGGACATCTGGACGCCAAGGGGAGTTTGGCCAGGGATGGTTGGAGAACAGTCCGGCTGCTGGGCGGCCTGGCTCCAGGGGAAGACCACCTTCCCACTCCATTCCCCCATTTCAGCTCCCCATCCATCTCGCTGAGAGCCACCTCCACCACTCAATAAAACCTTGCACTCAACCCTCCAGCCAACATGTGATCTGATTCTTCCAGGACACTGGGCAAGAACTCAGGCTGTCACACTACCTCTCTGTCCTTGTGATAAGGCTCTCTGTCCTTGTGATAAGGGTCTATTGAGCTGACTAACACAAGCTGTCTGCAGATGGTATAGCTGAAAGAGCACACTGTAACACACGCCCACTTGGGCTTCAGGAGTCCTAGATGCTGCCATGGGGCCGGAGCCCAAAAGCACTCCCCACAGCTTCTGCACCTGCCCATCTGCATGCTGCATGCTCCCCCTAGGGGTTTGAGCAGCAGGGCACCGAAGGAGTAAGCCTCATTCCTGTCGCACGTCCTGCGAGGGTCATAAGGGAACTCTTCTATTTCAAAATCATCTAACTCAAAGCCTATTTTATAATACAGTGTTGAGTATCTCATGTCATTTATTGGATATGGTACTAAAAGTGAGAAGCAGAATGAGTGTATGGGTATTCGAAATACAATTTCTACTGAATGCATTTCTATTTTCACATCATCATAAAGTGTCTAACCATCCTAAGTCAAGGACCATCTGTATTTTGGAACTAGTCTAGTCAAAAACTTGGAGCGTCCAAGGGAGAACTTGATAAAGAGGCTGGTACATTTCAGTGAATTTCAGCCTCTCCCTGTGGTTATGGCTGTGTCAGGCAGCTGTGAGGGGAAGCAGCCCACACGCCCAGTGCAGCTTGGTGAGGCCAGGCCGGGCAACAAGAATTTAACCCTCCAAATGTCAGGGCTGTGTGTTCTGATTGGTGCTTTTATTTGCTTTTATCACTTCTCTTCAACCTAGGACTCAAAGTTCTAGTAAGAGCATGTAGGAAAGAAAAAAATAAATAAAAGCATCCAAATTAAAAAGGAAGAAGTGAAATTATCTCTGTACACAGATGGCCTGATTCTAAATATAGGAAGTCCTAAAGCTTACACACACATGCGCACGCACACCACTCACACACAAATACACACCACACACACATACACATCACACACACACACCACACACACACCACACACACACATACACCACACACGCACATACACACCACACACACAAACACAAACTGTAGAGCTAATAAATTTAACAAAGTTGTAGGACACAAAATCAAAACACAAAAATCAGTTGAATTTTGATACACTTGTAATGAACAATGTGAAAATAAAATTAAGAAAATTCCATTTACAATAGGATCAAAAAGAATAAAATACTCAGGAATAAATTTAACTACATAGCCAAAGACTTGTCCACTGAAAACTACAAATGGTTGCTGAAAGAAAAAGACCTAAATAAATGAAAAGATACCCTGTATTCATGAAATGGAACACTTAATATTGTTAAGATGTCAATATAATCTATAGATTCATGCAATCCCTATCAAAATCCCAATGATTTTTTTTGCAGAAATGAAAAACCCCATCCTAAAGTTCATATGGAATTTCATGGGAGTCTGCACAGCCAAAACAATTTTGAAAAAGAATGAAGTTGAAGGAGTCACACTTCCCGATTTCAAATCATACTACAAAAAACAGTAATCTAAACAGTGTGGTACTGGCATAAGGATAGCCATATAGGCCAATGGAATAGAATAGAGAGGCCAGAAATAAACCTATGTGGGCAGTTGATTTCCAACAAGGTGCCAAAAGCATTCAATGAGGAAAGAACAGCATTTGTGCTGGGAAAACTGGCCATCCAAAGGCAAGAGAACGAAATTGGACTGTTACCTTACACCAAATACAAAAATTAACCCAAAGTGGATCAAATGCCTAAACATAAGAGCTAAAAACTATAAAAGTCTTAGAAGAAAATGTCAGGAAAGAAAATCTTCACAACATTGGATTTGACAATGATTTCCTGGACTGGATACCAAAAGCACAAGCAACAAAAAAGTAGATAAATAGGCCTTTATCACAATTAAAAACTGTGTCCATCAAAGAACACTATCTAGAAAGTGAAAAGACAGCACAAAATAGAAAATATCTGTAAATCACATATCTGATTAAGAAATGAATATCCAGAATATATTAACAACTACAACTCAATAACCACAACAAAACCAAATACAATATGGTCAGTAGACCTGAATAGACATTTCTCCAAAGAAGATATACAAGTGGCCAATAAGCTAAGCACATGTAAAGACGCTCAACATCGTTAGTCATTAGGGAAATGTAAATCAAAACTACGATGAGATATAATTTCACACTCAAAAGAATTATTATTTAAAAAGAAAAAAAAACAGAAAATAACAAGTGATGGTCAGAATATGAGAAATTGGAACCCTCGGATTGCTGGTGGGAATGTAAAATGGTGTAGCCATTGTGGAAAACAACTTGGAAATGCCTCACAAAGTACACATATAATTATCGTATGATCCATCAATTCTACTTCTAGGTATATACCCAGAAGAACTGAAATTAGGGACTCAAACAGATATTTGTACAACAATGTTCAAAGAAGTATTACTTAGGATAGCCAAAAAGTAGAAGCAACTCAGGTGTCTGTTAGCAGATAAACAAATATGGTATGCACATACCGTGGGATATTATACAGCTGTAAAAAGGAATCCTGATACCTGCTATATGTACAACCTTTCAACATTTTGCTAAGTGAAATAAGCCAAACATAAAAGGACAAATATTATGTGATTCCACTTACGTGAGGTACATAGAATAGGTAAATTCAGAGAGATAGGAAGAAGAGAGTTTACTAAGGGGTGGGAGGTGGAGGATGGAGGAGAAGGGAGAGTTATTGTTTAATGGGCACAGAGCCCACTGGATGTTGGATGATGAAAAGTTCTGGAAATACAGAGTGGTGATAGTTAAACAACATGGTGAATATATTTAAAGCCATTGAATAGTACAGTTAAAATGACTGCAATAATAACTGTGTTACGTATCCTTTACCACATTTTTTTTTAAATCCAACTCATGCCATCCTGTTTACAGCCTTCTACTAAGTTCTGGTTCTGAATTTTGGTTAGCTACTGATGATGGTGGTTATTTTTAACTAGTCCTTTCTTCAAGCTAAAATATAAAGGAAATTCTCATTTTTTTATTGGCAAGACAATCAACTGTGTCATTTCCTCCTAGACTTTCTCAAACATCAGCCACCTCCTACCTACTCAGTTTCATGTAAAATGAACTTAGTGTCTGCTTTGCTCTGAAATAGTTCCGAGAAAAACAGCTGGGCAAATTTTTTCATAACCTGTTACATCATTTCTCACAGATAAAACTGCTAAGCCATTCAGAAATGGTGTTTTCAGTAAGGCTATCTTTTAATGAACAGATTTATTCAAATTTTATCAACATAATTCCTATTTAGCCAAAAGAAAAAAAAAGATATTTTTGAGTAAAAATTTTAAAATTTAGATATTCTTATACCTCATATTTTTCAATCCTTACCAAAATATAGCAAAACATCAACAATGCATTTACAGTTTAATAGAAAACGACTACATCATAGCAATCCCATTTTTTTGCATTCAATTACTTACATAGAATTAGGCTTCAATTGTAACTGTCTTCAGATAATATATTTAGATTTATTGTAATCTACAGTGTGTAGATTCATACTATTTGAAGGACCTTTGAGTTTTGTATTTCTATAACCAATACTTTGTTTCATTTGGTTCTGTTTGTCTTGGCACACATCGTTTTAATATACTAAATTTTACAACGTAATTTAATTGAAAGGCTATTTGACCCATTTAATTTTTTAAACAATTTTTTTTTTTTTTTTTGAGATGGAGTCTCCCTCTGTCACCCAGGCTGGAGTGCAGTGGCGCAATCTTAGCTCACTGCAAGCTCCGCCTCCTGGGTTCATGCCATTCTCTGGCCTCAGCCTCCCCAGTAACTGGGACTACAGGCGCCCACCACCACGCCCAGCTAATTTTTTTTATTTTTAGTAGAGATGGGGTTTCACTGTGTTAGCCAGGATGCAGGATGGTCTCGATCTCCTGACCTCGTGATCTGCCCGCCTCGGCCTCCCAAATTGCTGGGATTACAGGAGTGAGCCACCGCGCCCAGCAGAAACAAATTTTAAGAATAAGATTAAACGTGTATTTATAATCTGAAAATGACCTATACTTTACAGATGGAAACCAAGACACAAAAATGTTGGCCTGATTCTTCAGAACAATACTAACTATGTAAGGTTATGTATAATTTTTAGCAATTTGAAATGCAAATTTTCTATTTGTTCACTCATATATTCTGAACACCTCTAAGGCATCTGAGTTAAATATTTAAAAGAAAAAAAGTTTTGTGGCAAAAGAAGGCATTCCTTAAAAATCCATTATTTCCATTTCAAAATAAGAATAATTATGAGTTAAAATAAAAAATGATCTTATTAAAAATAGGCATATCTTGGGAAATTAATATTTGTGTGTATATAAATGCAAACTTTCACAGCAAGTGTTACTTTAGTAAATATTATCCTCAGATTCATATAAAACCATACCTAGTCTATAACGGGCACTCAAATTTGTCAAATGATAAATTAATGAAATTTCCAAAAAATAATCTTCAGAATAGATATGGTAATATTTGTAAAAGCTCTTGTAAATAATTGTTAATACAAATATCTCATGTTACTAAAGCTATTAATCACTGGTATTCAGGGATGTAGAGGTTGTGCACTGTTCAACCTGAAGGGGCGCTGTATGATTTAGAATTCATTCATTAATCTTGCCTTGTAAACAGTGGAAACACCTTTCTAATGCAGTTGGATCTGGTTCTCAGTGTCTCTATGTGGGCAGGTGTACATGGCTCTCTGTTTCTCTATTTTTTCATCTTTTGACTCTACTTTTGTGTGTTTGGATTCGATTACTACAGAGCACAGAAGGTGGATGTGAGACAGGCAACCAAGAAGCTGAAAATTGTATAAAGCCTGTGACGGTTAATATTGAGTGTCCACTTGATTGGATTGAAGGAGGCAAAGTATTGTTCCTGGGTGTGTCTGTGAGGGTGTCACCAAAGGAGATTAACATTTGAGTCAGTGGATGGGGAGAGGCAGACCCACCATCAATCTGGGTGGGCTCCATCTAATCAGCTGCCAGCATGGCTAGGATAAAAGTAGGCAGAGAAACGTGGAAGGACTAGACTTGCTGAGTCTTCTGGCCTCCATCCTTCTCCTTTGCTGGATGCTTCCTGTCCTCCAACACTGGACTCCATGTTCTTCAGCTTTTGGACTCTTGGACCTACACCAGTCGTTTGCCAGGGGCCCTTGGGCCTTTGGCCACAGACTGAAGACTGCACTGTTGGCTTCCGTATTTTTGAGGTTTTGAGACTCGGACTGGCTTCCTTTCTCCTCAGCCTGCAGATGGCCTATTGTGGGACTTCACCTTGTGATCGTCTGAGTCAATACTCCTTAATACACTCCCTTTCATATATACATCTATCCTATTAGCTCTATCCCTCTAGAGAATTGACTAATACAAATGCATCCCCTCATAATGAAGCAGACATCACAAGAGATTTGCTTAAACATAGAATTTTAATTAACATGTAAAAATAGCCCCATTGTAAAACAAAATGTCTTTAGCCATTTCATTTTTTTTCTCCTATTATTTACTATATGGAGTATAAGTAGCTATTTTTAAGTTCTATAGCTTCTAAGTGGTATGTTGCTCTTTTTGTGAAAAGCATTTGATATATTCACTGTGTAAGGTGCTGCTCCAAGGTACGCAGCACAAGGCAATTATTCGGCAAACAGCATAGTGCACAGCACATAGTAGGACTTCAGCAAGCAGTTTCATTTCCCTTTTCTTTCCTATGCCTCATTGCAATTGTCATTCAGTAAAATGGGGCCCTAATAAAAACAAGACGATAACATTTACACATTGTAATTTCAAACATTAACTTTTAGAAAGAAAAGACACTAAAAAGTCTATTAGAGGTATTAGAATTTTTTGTAAAATTATAAAATAAATAAAATTTTATAAAAATTATAGCATCAATAAAATTTTATAAAATTATAAAATTATTTTATAATTATAATGCAATAAATTATTAGACTATATATTAATAGCCTAATCATAGATTAATTTTTTTTTTTTATTGCTTCTATGTTTATTTTTACCCTGTTATTTTATCTAGGCATTTTATAGTTTTCTAAGTGAATAGAAAGGATGGAAAAATGAGTGAGCCTAGCAAACCCCTACTCAAATGTAACTTCAATTCTCCATCCACAATTATTAGCTCTATCAGGATTTTTTTTTCATCCCTCAAGAGTCTTTCCTCCAAAATTCAGTATCCCATTAGAGTAACATAACTCTCTCTGTTAAAGAAGATAAGAACTATTAATAATAACAATAATGTATAATACTTCATTTTAACGTTGCTCTGATTTTCTATCTTTTTTTTTATTATTATACTTTAAGTTCTAGGGTACAGGTGCACAACATGCAGGTTTGTTACATATTTATACATGTGCCATATTGGTATGCTGCACTCATTAACTCGTCATTTACATTAGGTATATCTCCTAATGCTCTCCCTCCCTCCTCCCCCCACCCCACAACAGGCCCCAGTGTGTGATGTTCCACTTCCTGCGTCCAAGTGTTCTCATCGTTCAATTCCCACCTATGAGTAAGAACATGTGGTGTTTGGTTTTCTGTTCTTGCAATAGTTTGCTGAGAGTGATGGTTTCCAGCTGCATCCATGTCCCTATAGAGGACATGAACTCATTCTTTTTTATGGCTGCATAGTATTCCATGGTGTATATGTGCCACATTTTCTTTTTTTTTTTTTTTCAATTATACTTTATGTTCTAGGGTACATGTGCACAACGTGCAGGTTTGTTACATATGTATACATGTGCCATGTTGGTGTGCTGCACCCATTAACTCGTCATTTACATTAGGTATGTCTCCTAATGCTATCCCTCCCCTCTCCCACTACCCCACAACAGGCCCTGGTATGTGATGTTCCCCTTCCTGTATCCAAGTGTTCTCATTGTTCAATTTCCACCTATAAGTGAGAACATGAGGTGTTTGGTTTTCTGTTCTTGTGATAGTTTACTGAGAATGATGGTTTCTAGCTGCATCCATGTCCCTACAAAGGACACGAACTCATCCTCTTTTATGACTGCATAGTATTCCATGGTGTATATGTGCCACATTTTCTTAATCCAGTCTGTCATTGATGGACATTTGGGTTGGTTCCAAGTTTTTGCTATTGTGAATAGTGCCGCAATAAACATACATGTGCATGTGTCTTTGTAGCAGCACGATTTGTAATTATTTGGGTATATACCCAGTAATGGGATGGCTGGGTCAAATAGTATTTCTAGTTCTAGATCCTTGAGGAATCGTCACACTGTCTTCCACAATGGTTGGACTAGTTTACAGTCCCACCAACAGTGTAAAAGTGTTCCTATTTCTCCACATCCTCTCCAGCACCTGTTGTTTCCTGACTTTTTAATGATTGCCATTCTAACTGGTGTGAGATGGTATCTCATTGTGGTTTTGATTTGCATTTCTCTGATGGCTAGTGATGATGAGCATTTTTTCATGTGTCTGTTGGCTGCATAAATGTCTCCTTTTGAGAAGTGTCTGTTCATATCCTTCACCCATTTTTTGATGGGGTTTTTTCTTGTAAATTTGTTTCAGTTCTTTGTAGGTTCTGGATATTAGCCCTTTGTCAGATGAGTAGATTGCAAACATTTCTCCCATTCTGTAGGTTGCCTGCTCACTCTGATGGTAGTTTCTTTATGCTGTGCAGAAGCTCTTTAGTTTAATTAGATCCCATTTGTCAATTTTGGTTTTTGTTGCCATTGCCTTTGGTGTTTTAGACATGAAGTCCTTGCCCATGCCTATGTCCTGAATGGCATTGCCTAGGTTTTCTTCTAGGGTTTTTATGGTATTAGGTCTAACATTTAAGTCTCTAATCCATCTTGAATTAATTTTTGTATAAGGAGTAAGGAAGGGATCCAGTTTCAGCTTTCTACTTATGGCTAGCCAGTTTTCCTTCCCCATTTCTTGTTTTTGTCAGGTTTGTCTAAAGTTAGATGGTTGTAGGTATGTGGTGTTATTTCTGAGGTCTCTGTTCTGTTTCATTGGTCTATATCTCTGTTTTGGTACCAGTACCATGCTGTTTTGGTTACTGTAGCCTTGTAGTATAGTTTGAAGTCAGGTAGTGTGATGCCTCCAGCTTTGTTCTTTTGACTTAGGATTGTCTTGGCAACGCGGGCTCCTTGTTGGTTCCATATGAACTTTAAAGTAGTTTTTTCCAATTCTGTGAAGAAAGTCATTGGTAGCTAAATGGGGATGATATTGAATCTATAAATTACCTTGGGCAGTATGGTCATTTTCACAATATTGATTCTTCCTATCCATGAGCATGGAATGTTCTTCCATTTGTTTGTGTCCTCTTTTATTTCATTGAGCAGTGGTTTGTAGTTCTCCTTGAAGAGGTCCTTCACATCCCTTGTCAGTTGGATTCCTAGGTATTTTATTCTCTTTGAAGCAATTGTGAATGGGAGTTCATTCATGATTTTATGTGCCACCTTTTCTTAATCTAGTCTATCATTGATGGACATTTGGGTTGGTTCCAAGTCTTTGCTATTGTGAATAGTGCTGGAATAAACATATGTGTGCATGTGTCTTTATAGCAGCATGATTTATAAACCTTTGGGTATATACCCAGTAATGGGATGGCTGGGTCAAATGGTATTTCTAGTTCTAGATCCTTGAGAAATCACCACACTGTCTTCCACCATTGTTGGACTAGTTTACACTCTCAACAACAGTGTAAAAGTGTTTCTGTTTCTCCACATCCTCTCCAGCACCTGTTGTTTCCTGACTTTTTAATGATCACCATTCTAACTGCTGTGAGATGGTATCTCATTGTGGTTTTGATTTGCATTTCTCTGATGGCTAGTGATGATGAGCATTTTTTCATGTGTCTGTTGGCTGCATAAATGTCTCCTTTTAAGAAGTGTCTGTTCATATCCTTTGCCCACTTTTTGAGCATCAAATATAGCATCAACAAAATTTTGTAAAATTATAAAATTATTTTATATGTATAATATAATAAAATTATTAGACTATATATTAATAGCCTAATCATAGATTAATTTTTAAACATACTTTCCTATAATTAGCCATAGTGGACTTTTTTTTTTTTTGAGACAGAGTCTTACTCTGTCACCCAGGCTGGAGCATAGTGGCGAGATCTCAGCTCACTGCAACCTCTGCCTTCTGGGTTCAAGCAATTCTCCTGACCTAGCCTCCTGAGTAGCTGGGATTACAGGTGTGCACCACCACTTTCAATGTCAAAAACCTCAACTACTTTTGCACCAACCTAATAATTTTAATAATATATGATATTTAATTACACTGTAGAACTATCAATGTTTTCCCAGTGTAATCTGTTGTAATATCTATTAAATCCCATAGACCTGCACTCTGTAAACATGTATACAGTCTAAGTAAAATATTAATTTAAATTAAATTAGCTACTCAGTTTTCCTCCTACACATAATCTTTTGTATATGCCTTCATTATTTGTATAAAGTGTTGTGACTTCCAAAAATATCAGGAACATTCATATTAAAATATCAGATAAAAGTGCATTCTAAATTCAAGTAATACTTTTGAGTTGATCTGAGCACTGTTGCTAAGTTCTAATATAGAGATAAATGTATGCTTACATAAAATATTTTCATATTTAGGAATATCATAAATGAATCCCTTGATTATAGACTTTTTTTAATAATAAAAAGACACCCATGGCAGAATTCAAAAGAAATTACTTGTATTATAATTTTTTTTTTTTTTGAGACTCTTGTCACCCAGGCTGGCTTGCAGTGGCACAATCTCAGCTCATTGCAACCTCCGCCTCCCAGATTCAAGTGATTCTCCTGCCTCAGCCTCCCAAGTAGCTGAGACTACAGGCGTGTGCCACCACACCCAGCTAATTTTTGTATTTTTAGTACAGACCATGTTTCACCATGTTGGCCAGGCTGGTCTCACACTCCTGGCCTCAAGTTATCCTCCTGCCTTGGCCTCCCAAACCGTTGGTGCATGAGCCACTGCACTGGGCCTTGTATTATAATTGTTTTAAGTTATACGTCTTGTAAGCTCCTGCAGGGTTGATTGATGAAGAGAGAGATGCATTGGTAAACAAGATGCCCTCAGGCTCTCCTTTAAGGAATAAAGATTAATACGCCACTCAGAAAAGTAAACACATAATGTTAAATATGAATGAAGTGCTGTAATTCAGATTCTATGGGAATTCAGAGGAGAGACACTCAAATGTCCGATGAATGGAGGCTTGTGTCCATTTTAATCTATATATTCAGCAGATTGATCACTTTTTTTTTTTTTTTTTTTTTTTTTGAGGCGGAGTCTCGCTCTGTCGCCCAGGCTGGAGTGCAGTGGCGTGATCTCGGCTCACTGCAAGCTCCGCCTCCCGGGTTCCCGCCATTCTCCTGCCTCAGCCTCCCGAGTAGCTGGGACTACAGGCGCCGCCACCACGCCAGGCTAATTTTTTTGTATTTTTAGTGGAGACGGGGTTTCATTGTGTTAGCCAGGATGGTCTCCATCTCCTGACCTCGTGATCCGCCCGCCTCGGCCTCCCAAAGTGCTGGGATTACAGGCTTGAGCCACCGCGCCCGGCCAGATTGATCACTTTTGAATACAATACTGCTCGATGAAAAAGCATAGTCTGAAGTAACCTTCAGATTGTATGTATTATTTTTCACAAATGCAAGGTTTAAATGATTATTCCCAGAGGGTGAGCAGGGCCACAGAAAGAATAAAACAGGAAATTTCTAAAAATGCACTGAGATACTTGTTTCTTGGAGACTTAGTACCATTCCAATACTTAGCATTTATCAGATTATTATGGTTTGCCAGATAATGTGCTCAAAGGATTCTTTACCCTTTAACCCTCCTAACCCTATTAATGTAGTACAAGTATTATGTTCATCTTTTAGATGTGGAAACGGGGACCCACAGAGGTTAAAGTACCTACCTCAAATCAGAAAGCTGGAAGGTAAGCTTTTAACAACTCTGAGTAGATCTTCTTTTACAGTGTGAGAAAAATCCTAAAACAGAGGGAAAGGCAGACAGGGCGACAGGAGGAGAGGTATTTGGTGGAGCACAGAATAACACAAGGTGAAATTCTCTTTTATTTTTTTTTTAGATGGGTGTCACTCTGTTGCCCAGTCTGGAGTGCGGTGGCATGATCATAGCTCACCGCAGCCTTGACCTCCTCGGCTCAAGCAATCTTCCTGCCTCAGCCTCCTAAGTAGCTGCGACTATAGGTGTAGATCACCATACCCAGTTAGTTTTTGTAATTTTTGTAGAAGTAGGGTCTCTCCATGTTGCCCAGGCTGGTCTCAGACTCCTGGACTCCAGAGATCCACCTGCCTCGACCTCCTAAAGTGCTGGGATTACACGTGTGAGCCACCATGCCTGGCCATATGTCAAATTCTTAAGCTATTTGTTATCACAGATCATTGAAGAAACTGGCTATATAATCATTACTCTTGCATATATAAGCCTCTCACAAACCTCTCCAGCATCTGAAAATTTCTATCAAATGAACGGCGCTGACGGGGAATATCAGAGAGTGTCCCAACAGGGTGAAAGCAAGTTGCATGACTTCGTATGTAATTATCTTATAACATCAATATATCCATGATATGGTATCACATAAGACACTGATACATTGGCTATTGTATTTGTAAGCTGAACTTTTAATTTTAAACAGGGCTCGTACTTTAATTATTTATCACAGTATCAAATTCCACACAAATAAAATATTATTTTACTTTGAAAACTCTGTCTTCACTTTATGGCTTTTTAATATGAAATTTTATATTGGTATTACTGATGTACCTTGACTTCATTTTACTAAACAACACTCATATTAGTACTTCAGTACTGGCAACACAGCTAAGCCTTAAACTGAACCAAATATCTATTAAAGTGAATTGCTTTTTATGCTGAAATCAATTTATTGAATAAAAGTCCCTTGCCACAATGGAATAAAGAATATAATTCCATGTTTGAAGGAACAACAATTTTCAAATTTTTAAAAAATATAATCTGGCCAGGCATGGTGGCTCACTCCTGTAATCCTAGCACTTTGGGAGGCTGAGGTGGGCGTATCACCTGAGGTCAGGAGTTTGAGATCAGCCTGGCCAACATGGTGAAACCCCATCGCTACTAAAAATACAAAAATTAGCTGGGCATGGTGGCGGGCGCCTGTAATCCCAGCTACTCAGGAGGCTGAGGCAGGAGAATCGCTTGAACCTGGGAGACAGAGGTTGCAGTGAGCTGAGATTGCGCCATCACACTCCAGCCTGGGGGACAAGAGCGAGACATTGTCTCAAAAAAAAAAAGCTTAGTCTAAAAATTATTCAATAATTTCAGATGTGTTCTTTAAAACTAAATTTACTCAATCAATTCATATAATCCTCTCTATATAAAAGATAAAAATCTTATTCTTGGGCTAACTTGATGAAAAAGCTTCTTAGTTTTTTAAAAGGCTCTATTAAAGAGTATTCTTAGAAAAAGTGTGGTGTACATCAGTGGTCCCCAACCTTTTTGGCACCAGGGACCAGTTTCGTGGAAGACAATTTTTCCACGGTTGGGGGTGGGGGTGAGGGTGGGTTCTGGGATGAAACTGTTCCACCTCAGATCATCAGGCATTAAATTCTCATAAGGAGCACAAGCTAGATCCCTCGCATACACAGTTCACAACAGGGTTTGGGCTCGTATGAGGATCTAATGCCGCTGCTGATCTGACAGGAAGTGGAGTTCAGGCGGGAACGTTCAGTTCGAGGCTCACCACGTGCTGTGCAGGCTGCTTCCTAACAGACCAGGGACAGGTACTGGGACCATGTGCCAGGGGTTGGGGACCTCAGTATACCTAACTAACTAAAATTAACTGCTAACCCTTTCTAGAAATACCTGAAAGCCAACTTACAAGAATATTACTTTACTTAAATTTAGCACCTTTTGTATATGTAAAAAACAAACAAAAAAAAAAACTGACATGCTAGAGTTAGTAAAAATGGCTTATTCTCTACAATCTAGTCATTTCCTTTATAGTGCAAAAACCTACACCCCAAGAAAAAAAGAAGGATTACAAATGTGCACACAGGTATCACAAAGAGGCCTTACTAGATCCCATTTTCTTTTTAAAATGGAGACATTTCAAAAGCAGAAAAAAACCTGAGTCTGGTTAGGTAATTGAAGTAAATGTAAGAGAGAGTCACGAGGATATTTTTACACAGGCCCAGCACGGGTGTGATAGTCCCCAGGGCAATGATTAAACCAAGTCTAACAAAAACAAATGGTAAATCTTGCAGCAGGATGCTCAGGGAATTGAGAAGAGGGTTTTGGGGAGTGAATGTAATTCGAAGGAGAGAAATAAAACTGAATATGTAGACTGGGTATAGCCAGCTTGACTTGTACACTTTGGGGTGACCAGCCACACGCACCATTTCTATTGTGTCAGACCACAGGAGAAAGCTCCATAAGAATAATTCTGCCCGGACATCTCGCCGGGACATTGTTTTCAGGATTCCAGAGTCACAGGAGGGCTCCTGGAGTCCCGTGAACACAGACACCTGGCTCCATGTCATGGCTCCTGATGGCTGCGACAACTGGGTGCTGTTGGTTGCCTGGGGAGATGCAGCATTTTCTTGACTTTGCCTCACTTGCTCTGTCACCGTTTTTATGTGTTGCAAAGAGCTTGAATGGGTGTGCCCATTTTGGCTACCTGCAATGAACAGATTTATTTACATTTTAGTTTTTTAAAATGTATCCATTTTAGCTCAAATGTTATTCAAATTTAAAATTCCATTTAAAGGTGGAATTCTCCATATTCTTTTGTTTTTCACTTAATTTAATTTTATTTTATTTTAAGTTCCAGAATACATGTGCAGGACATGCAGGTTTGTTACATAGGCAAACGTGTGCCATGTTGGTGTGCTGCACCTGTCAACCCATCACCTAGACATTAAGCCTCACATGCATTAGCTATTTATCCTGATGCTCTCCCTCCCCACATATTCTATTATTTGAGGCCATTTTACCCATGGAATTTCAAGATAACACTGAAGTAGCACACTGAAAAAACATAGAGGTGGAGAAGGCTCTTGGTGTCTTGGTATTTTCCTGAATTCAGATCCGAAGTCATTTTTTACCACTCCATAATAACAAACATTATTGGTTTCTAAGCTATACACTTTCACACATTATTATCTCATTTAATCCTCAGAACAAAGCTGAGAAATAGGGATTACTATCCCATTTTACAACTATAGAAACTGGGTCTTGAGAGGTTAAAGAACGCTGATATTCAAATGCAGTTAGTATTGGGCAGAGCTGGAATTCACACCTAGATTTGTTTGACTCCGACTGACAAACTCTTAACTTTATGGCTGCTATTACCTGTCTAGATACAATAGATCATGAGTTAATTATAAAACATTTGAGCGTCATAAAATCAAATGAATCTAAAAGTCCCCCAATCCAACCCTGTCATTTTGTAAGACAAACACCCTGTCATTTTCTAAGAAGGGGCTCACAGAGATGACCATACCCCAGATCTCCAGGTATGAAGTTTGGTGCTAAGAGGGAATCCATTGTTTCTTTGTGTGTTTTGTGTGTGTGTGTGTGTGATAGAGTCTTGCTCTGTCACCCAAGCTGGAGTGTAGCAGCATGATCTCAGCTCACTGCAACCTCCAACTCCTTGGTTCAAGCGATTCTCCTGCCTCAGCGCACGAGTAGCTGGGATTACAGGTGTACACCACCATGCCTGGCTAATTTTTAGTAGAGACGGGGTTTCCATGTTGGCCAGGCTGGTTTCAAACTCGTGACCTCAAGTGATCTTCCCGCCTCGGTCTCCCAAAGTGCTGGGATTACAGGCGTGAGCCATGGTAACCGGTCTAGAGGGAATCTATTTGACCACTAGAGATTCCTAGTGAAGAGTGACATGCTGAATCCAAGGTTTTTAAGCTGTTCTTTTGCAAAGATTCTTGAAGTGATCATTAGGATTGGTTAACCTAAAGCATCTCTTCTGTGGCCATGGTCAACACACCAGTGATCTGAAAGAATAAGGCACGTGATGCAACACCATTGTGTGTGTGTGTGTGTGTGTGTGTGTGTTCCTCTCCGTGTATACATGGGTATTGAGGTTGGATTATGTACAAATTCTCAAATCTCAAGACCTAAAACAATGTTGATGGCATTGTTTTTTTGCACAGACGGGATAACGTGTTCTTTTTCAAACATTTATCCACTAAAACACCATTTTGGTTGCTAAGAAATTATCAGGACTTGACAAAGTTTACTCAGCAAACATGCTGAGCTGCCATATGACGTGATAAAAAAGGGAGTCATTAGACTGAATAGCTCTAAAGGTCAAAGAGACAAAGTCAATAAAAACTTGTTGAAGCGCATGGAGCTGAACATGAAAACATTTTACAATAAATAAATTATGATTGATAACTAATAAAATGCTTGACTACTATAAGTAGGAGTTTGTTTAAAGGACACAATACATTTCTAGTTTCTTTTATACAAGTAACTAATTAGTTTTAAAGTTTAAGTGTGAATTGAGCATTTTTATAAACTAAAAAGATAATCTAAATTCTTGATGACACATTACTTCCAGTATGAATCATTGATAGGTAAATGTCAGCACCCATGACTTTAGAAACTTCTTTATCAATATTAGAATTCAGTGGCCTGAGTGGGAATCATCTTAATAAATAATACTCAAGTAAGGGAGAAAAGTATATAACAAGTTATTATTCTTAAATTCATAAAACCATCTTTTTAAACTCAGATGCTCATTTGTATCTATTGCACTTCTTATATTATTTAAAAAATTAATATAGAGCCAGGCGTGATGGCTCATGCCTGTAATCCCAGCACTTTGGAAGGCCCAGGCAGGTGGATCACCTGAGGTCAGGAGTTTGAGACCAGCCTGGCCAACATGGTGAAACCCATCTCTAGTAAAAATAAAAAAATTAGCTGCGAGTGGTGGTGGGCGCCTGGAATCCCAGTTACTCTGGTGGCTGAGGCATGAGAATTGCTTGAACCCGGTAGGAGGAAGTTGCAGTGAGCTAAGATCGCACCACTGCACTCCAGCCTGGGCGACAAGTGAGACTCCATCTCAAAAAATAAAATAAATAAAAATGAATTTAAAAATCAATATAGAAAATATTGCCTTAGAATATGTCATGTCCTAGAGAACTTTTGTTCCCCTCTCTTGATAGGTGAAACTGTCATAATGAAAATCCAAACGGCTTTGTCAACATTCAGAACACAGTGTGTAATTTGGGCTTTTGAAAGATGATTGCAAATTCAGCATTGTTTCAAAGCCAGGAAGTGGAAACCCCAAAAGTGACACATTAACATTTTTTTAAACAGTCGGTGAGAGTCTTAACATTTCAGATGCTAAGAGCAGCTGCTATGAACAATGAATCTTAGCTGGAGTTTGGTTTTAATGAGATACATGTGTATGAGGTGAAATTAGGTCTTTGAACTTCGTATCTTTACACAGCTCAAATTAAATCAGGGGGTACACGGATTCTGCTTCCTCTTTCCAAGTGAGAAGTACTAGAACTATTAACTGGAAAGCTTTGATGGCCTCCCAGGGGACTGGGGAGAGTTAAGGAAGCTGAGAAATCTTTTGGTCATTGGAGGGGACGAGCAAGCACATCTCGGAGCAAAGTACAGGCTCATGGATTTGATGCTATTCCCGTTAGCTCCAGGATGAGTTTGCTCTCCACATGACTTTCTAAATGTCCACTTAGAGCTGGAATTCTTTTTCCTGTTGTTGTTAGTTGTTATTTGTTCTGTTTGGGTAAAACGATATTCATTGGCACGAAATCCATAGAAGACATAAGCATAAAGAGAGAGCTCTCCTCACCTCCTGAGAAGCGCACATTGCCCTTTAAAAAGTAAAAATAGGCTGGGCACGGTGGCTCAAGCCTGTAATCCCAGCACTTTGGGAGGCCGAGACGGGCGGATCACGAGGTCAGAAGATCAAGACCATCCTGGCTAAAACGGTGAAACCCCGTCTCTACTAAAAAAAAAATACAAAAAACTAGCCGGGCAAGGTGGCGCCTGTAGTCCCAGCTACGCGGGAGGCTGAGGCAGGAGAATGGCGTGAACCCGGGAGGCAGAGCTTGCAGTGAGCTGAGATCCGGCCACTGCACTCCAGCCTGGGCGACAGAGCGAGACTCCGTCTCAAAAAAAAAAAAAAAAAAAAGTAAAAATAGCAGCCTCTTGATACAGTTTCCCACATCTGATTCTAGTTGCTGAAATGACTTTTGATCATTACTCTGTAAGCTAAATGACCAAGAAAATGTCATTTTGTTAGCAGACAAGAGGCTAAGTAGGCAACTGTAACATACTTTACTTAGTTGTTTATTTATGGATTTATTTTTACCTCTAACTTTTTCCCCAAAAGTTTTGAACACCTAACGGGGGGGGGGGGGGAGGAAACAAGGCACACGGTAACAATTCAGTAGTGAGGCATTTTCTAGAGTGTGCATTCCTCTTGCGAAGAGAACAGGAAAACAGTATGTTATCCAAATAAAAACAGATGCAGGTACAGTGGCTTATGCCTGTAATCCCAGCGCTTTGGAAGGCCGAGGCTGGGGGATCACTTGAGGCCAGGACTTCCAGATCAACCTGGCTAACGTGGTGAAACCCGTCTCTACTGAAAATACAAAATATTAGCCGGGCACGTTGGTGCAGGCCTGTAATCCCAGCTACTCAGGAGGCTGAGGCAGGAGAAATACTTGAACCCAGGAGATGGAGGTTGCAGTGAGCCAGGATTGCACCACTGCACTCCAGCCTGGGCAACAGAGTGAGACTCCATCTCCAATAATTAATTAATTAATAAAAGAAGAAAAGAAAAAGGAATCACAAAGCACCTAAAAACATCCAGGAAGAAAGCTGATGCTAAAAATGCATTCATTAGACTCCCAACGGCCTGCAATGAGCAAATACGAGAGTACCGTACCAAGCCTGGGCTAGACATTGGCAAATGGCATCCTAAATAGCATGGAAGTAGTTCCTAGCTTCGTGACTCTGAGTCTCCTACAGTCACACCAATAAATATGGAATAATAAATGGTGGCCGGGCTTTAAAGGAAAGTAAATTCTGTGATGAGAGATAATCAAAGGGGATTCACTGGGAAGTCAAAGGAGGCTCGTCTGAGACGTGACAGTTAAGCAGAGATAGGAAGCATGAGTAGGAATTGATTCAGTGAGGAATGGAAGAAAGAACTTGCAGGTAGTGGGAGTGGCCTGTGTAAATATCCTTCAGCTAGCATGAACTGAAAGAAAGGAGTTTGGTGAAAGGTGGGGGATGCAGAGAGGAAGTGGGAGAGGAAAAGAGCTGGTGACTACTAAGACCTTTCTACGTATCAGGCACTGTTCCAAACCCTTTATATGCTTTAACTCACTTATTAAAACCCTATGGTTTTCCCGTTTTATCTTACTTTATGTTATTTTAGAGACAGGTTCTTGCTCTGTCGCCCAGACCAGAGTACAGTGGCACAATCATAGCTCACTATAGCCTCCAACTCCCAGACTCAAGCGATCCTCCTGCCTCAACCTCCCAAATAGCTGAGACTACAGGCTTGCACCACCACACCTGACTAATTTTTTTTTAATTTTTACTTTTAATAGAGACATGGATGACTTGCTGTGTTGCCTAGGCTGGTCTCAAACTCCTGGACCCAAGTGATCCTCCTGCCTCAGCCTCCCAACACACTGAATTACTACAGGCATGAGCCACTGCATGCCGCCTATTTTCCCATTTTAATGATGAGTAAACTGAGGCACAGAAAGATTATGCACTGTTTCCAAGGTCATACAGCTAGCTAGTAGAAAAAGCAGAACTTGAGTCCCAAACCCTTAACCCTTGTACCACACTCTCTGTGGCAGAGACAGATGATAGAGCGTCCTATGGTCCAGGATAAAAGTTTCGGATTTCGTTCTAAGTTTATTAGGTTGGAGCAAAAGTAGCTACTTAGAGGCAAGTATGAGGCAGTAGAATGAAGACACAGAAGTCAGCAGAGGCAGCTGATGTGCAAAGAGATTGTTACCAGTTCACATCAGTCAAAACATAATTACTCAGAAACAAATAGGGCTAGTCTTAATTAACAATCCCCCAAATCTATTTCTCCCGAGGGGAAAATGGTTAGAGCAATCTAAAAACGAATGATGTAGGCATAACACTGAGAAAACTATCTGGAGCAGAAGAAAATTACCAGTCCTTTTAAAATGATTTCTGAAAAAACATGCAGCACACAAAGCACCGGTAGTCATCATAATTTCAGAGGACAAGGGGAAAAAGGCAATAAATTAAAACACACCTCAAGGTAAATTAGAAACACTGTTATTTATTTATTTATTTACTTATTTACTTTAGAGATATGGTCTCACTCTCTTGCCCAGGCTGGAGTGCAGGGGCACAGTCATAGCTCACTGCAGCCTCAAGCTCCTGGGCTCAAGCGATCCTCCTGCCCCAGTCTCCCAACTAGCTGGGACTGCAGGCTCACTCATTCATCCATTCATTTATTCACTGTCTCAAACACTTAGAATGTCTAAGATCCTGTACTAGGAATTGTGGAAGACACAACAATCAACAGGTAAGATTCTCACCCTTCTAGCAGCTTCCATTCAAATACAGCACTCCGGACTAAACCTTAGAAAGCAGAGCTTCAACTTCATCATTTATTTATTTATTTATTTATTATTTTTGAGACACAGTCTTGCTCTACCCAGACTGGAGTGCAGTGGCACAATCCTGGCTCATTGCAGCTTTGATGTCCTGGGCAAATGTGATCCTCCCACTTCAGAATCCCAAGTAGCTGGGACTACAGGCATGCGCTATGACTCCTGGCTCATTTTTCAATTTTTTGTAGAGATGGGGATCTCACTATGCTGCCCAGGCTGGTCTTGAACACCTGACCTCAAGCAATCCTTCTGCCTCAGCCTCTCAACGCTCTGGAATTACTGGCATGAACCTCCACACCCAGCTAAACACTGTTATTTTGACATACTCTCACTGAGGTAGGGAAGACAAGTCATATTGCCAAGTAATAAATGATGACATGGGACATCTACCTCACAGGTCGGTTCTAATGAAGGAATACGTCAGTAAAGCACTTAAAAATAGTGTTTGGCGGCCGGGCGCGGTGGCTCACGCCTGTAATCCCAGCACTTTGGGAGGCCCAGACGGGCGGATCACAAGGTCAGGAGATCGAGACCATCCTGGCTAACACGGGGAAACCCTGTCTCTACTAAAAAATACAAAAAATTAGCCGGGTGTGGTAGCGGGCGCCTGTAGTCCCAGCTACTCGGGAGCTGAGGCAGGAGAATGGCGTGAACCCGGGAGGCAGAGCTTGCAGTGAGCCGAGATCGCGCCACTGCACTCCAGCCTGGGCGACAGAGCAAAGACTCCGTCCCCCCCGCCAAAAAAAAAAAAAATAGGGTTTGGCATATAGAATGATCATTTATGTGTTAAATAAATAAAAAGTAGCAATAGTGAAATAACTTATTGTTTTAAATTAATTGGGACAGAATAGAATATATTAGAATGCAGTAAATAGTAAGGGTGACTGTAATTTAACTTTGGCTATAGTTCCACCATAACTCATTATCTGGTATATCAGGGGAAGTCACAAGTTTGAGAAACACTGTCACACTACAAAGACTAAACAAGATCATGAGTTTAATTCTCATATTTGCCTGTTCACATCACAAAGAAAAATGCTACCCTACAGATATAACCCACACAAGTGAAGGCAGCTTACACCAGCTAAGAAGAGCCTCTTGTACATCTCTCTTCCTAATTCCATGATCAGTGTTCAGTGATATCACTGGTAGCTTGAAATTGGTCATGGTGGGAGAATTTACACCACAGACGTTGGCAAATGCTACAAATCAGGACTTCCCCACTCCTCAACCCTACTCCACAAAGGTAACTGATTAAACACTGACCAGCATACTACTGCCTATGCTCAAAACTGTGTACAAGTTTTCACCAAATAATAATAATGAATTCAAGATGAATATTCAGCCATCATCAGTTCTGGAAAAGCCTGTGGGCATACATTCTCAGCTGTGAAATAGTTGTGGCAGCTTTCTTTACAGAAAGCATGAGATTGTTGTCTAGTAAATTCAAAAACCCTAAGATCCTATTTCAGTTCCTTGCCACTCATTGCATAAATCTGACAATAAATAAATTTCTATATTTTATACAATGTAAATGTTAAGAGAGTTATTTTGTCAGAGGACACAACTAGAAAGCTGGATGGTTTAAATTTTTTTAACTTTTTTTTTTTTTTTTTTGTAGAGATGGGGTCTTGCTATGTTACTCAGACTGGACTTGAACTCCTGGACTCAAGCGGCTCTCCCACCTCAACCTCCCAAAGTGCTGGGATTACAGGTGTGAGCCACCATGCCCAGCCCACTGGATGGTTTAGAGATCATTTTTCCCTCTACCGCCGCTTTACAGACTTATCTAACACTGGACAAGTATTGCTAAAATCTTAATATTATCCATTTTTAAATATTCTATTTTTAAATATTGAAAAAATGTTCCCATCTAAAATTCCTAATCTTCAGTTTTTCAATCATATTGTGGTCCTCCTCCCCAAGAGATATATGGTTAGACTAGAAAATGTTATTTAATTTACAATATATTTTATACAAAGGTAATTATATTATTTGTGTGACTTATGACATATATTTCTAGATATATTTTACTCAAAATATATAATATATAAATAAATGCATGCTGAATTCTTCATGTTCTGTTATTCTTATCAACGTCCCTGAAACGTTTATTTATTTTATAATATATATAAAAATAATATAATATTGAATATGTGTAAAGAAAATATATACAGTAAGGTAGAATGTCAGGATGCATATGGTTATCTCATTGCCAAAAAGAAATAATCCTACACTTTGAAATGGTCTGAAATGCCTCTACCGTATTTCCTCCTTTATTCCAAATACTCAGGAGTTTTAAGTGCTTGGATACAGACAGGAGCTAGCAATCCCAGCAGGAGCTGGATGACAGGAACTGATGCCTAATGGATGAAACTTGAGTCATTGCATTCTGAAGAACCTCCGTCAGCCCAGTTTATGCATATTTATTAGTGTAGTTTAAGAGCCCTGGAGCGTCTAGACCAGGAGCTCCCCAAAAGGCAGCATCTGCCTGTTTCTGCTCAGCTTTGTACCCCCAGCACCGGTGGAGTGCCTGGTATTGGTATGGCACAGATCCACCATAAAGATTTGCTGAATAAAAGGTGGGAGGAAGTTCTTTTCTGAAATCTATTAGCATGAGGGAGCAATGAGCATCCTGGGGGAAAAACCTGCACTAAGGCAAGGAAGTCAAAGCATGAAAGCTCGGCCCAACCATTGACTCTGGTTCCCACAGAGTCAATGGGTAAAATGTGGAGCTCTGCACAGAGTCTACCACTCAGATGCCCTTCTGGCCCAGTCCTGGAGGGAGCCCCTTAAGCAAGGCCGTGAGGATTGATTCCACTAACACACCCTGGAAGACATCAGAAGCACCTGGCAGCACAGGCTGGGGACCTGCATAGCTCAACAGTAAGAGAGGATGTAATGCGATATTAGGCCCCACAGAGGGTGCCAGTGCAGTCTGGCATGGCACAGTCCGCAGTGCTTGGGCAGACAGCACCAACAGCAGCAGCAGTGCTTCAAAGCATGCCAGAGACCATCCAGGCACCAGTAGCATCAGGGGTCACCAGGCAGGAGGAAGAAAGGGCATGTTTTAATCCGTTTTCATGCTGCTGATAAAGACATTCCCAAGACTGCAAAGGAAAGGAGGTTTAATTGGATTTACAGTTCCACATGGCCAGGGAGGTCTCACAATCATGGCGGAGGGTGAGAGGCACTTCTTCCATGGCGGCAGCAAGAGAGAATGAAGAAGATGCAAAAGCGGAAACCCCTGATAAACCCATCTGATCTCATGAGGCTTATTCACTATCATAAGAATAGCATGGGAAAGACTGACCCCCCATGATTCAATTACCTCCCCTGGGACCCTCCCACAACACGTGAGAATTCTGAGCGATACAATTCAAGTTGAGATTTGGGTGGCGACACAGCCAAACCCTATCAGGGCAGATGTGTGATTTCAAGAAGATTGTGTTTATGATCTCGTAAGAAGTCCCTGAGAACCTCCAGCTCCCCCAACTACCCACCTACCCACCTATGCACACACATCCAGAAACAGAAGGATTTAGGGTCCCAAAATAGCAAGTGGAAGCAGAGCATGAGAAAAGTGGTGTTCTTCTAGATAGGACCTTACTATTAGTATACACACAATGTCAACAACAAATGATCAAGAACATCAGCTAAGCCAGTGGCTTATGCTTGTAATCTCAGCACTTTGGGAGGCCGAAGCAAGAGGATCACTTGAGCCCAGGAGGTTGAGGCTGCAGTGCACTGTGATCATGGCACTGCCCTCCAGCATGGACAACAGAATGAGACATTCTCTCAAAAAACAGAAGAGAAAAAGAACATCCACACATTATGCAGGTGATCAGCTCTCTTTGACCTAAGATATGAAAATGTAAATATTGAAAATCAGTGACCTATGCCTTTAATTTCAAACTGGGGCCATAAGCTTTTCTTGGTCCATAATAATATGGAACACAAGGCTTGGTATTATAAAGTAACACATGCTGAATTCTTTTATTCCCTTATTCCTATCAGTCTCCCTGAAATATTTGTTTCCAAAGTATTCTGTGACTTACAAGTGTCTCATTTAATATACTAAAATTATTCACAATTATTTTGACCACTTAGAAAGAAGAAAAAACAATTTAATGCCAAATTGTTAAAATCATATAAAGCTGTCAAAATCAAAGGGAGCCTTCACTGAAAATTTTTATAGCACCTGACATGCTACGTCTGTTGGCACCCAACTCACTCCAATATAGCTTTTGGCCCAATCTGTGTAATCCAGACAGCTGGCACTTCATTAGAAGATATAAATCAGAAATTCTACCCTTCTCTTACCCCAGTCTAGTAGATGGCCACTTATTTCTTGAGAAGAGGAAAAAAAATCCTAGAACTAACACACTTTCCTGAAACTTCCTTCTTCTAAATAGCAAAGGGAGGGTAGGAAAGGAAATACCCTCCTCCCCAGTTTGGCCCCGGACACAGTGTTCCTCATACTCACCCCTGAGCACATTGCAAAATAACACATTATGGAAATCCAGCTCACACTCGGGACTCATCTTGTATAATAAGCTATTTCTTAAAAAGAACTAAAGAGGAACTCAAAATGCCATTCATTTTATTCAGAAAAAAAAGCTGCATCCTTTGTTTTTTGTTGTTGTTGTTGTTGTTGTTGTTTTTTGGTTTGTTTGCTTGTTTTTGTTTTTTCCTTTTAACCTCTATGACATCTCTTACATACTATTTGGTTAAAATGCCATGAGTCACATTTCAAGAAAATTTGGAAAGCCAGTTCCCTTAAGAATTTGGATTGACCTGTGCTTGGATTGACCTCTCTGTTTTTAACTTGATATTTATGACAGCTCCTAGTACTTCCTATAGTAAGGGGTTCTCAGAGTGGGCATCAGAATTGATGGCAGAACTTTAAAAAATTACAGATGCCAGGTTCTGTCTTCCAGTCTGTTGAACGGTAGGTAGAGCTCATGCATATGGATTGCAAAGACACTTTGATGATCTCTGGTGGAAATCCATGGCTAAGAATCCCTGTATTTGTGATAACCAGTGGCCCCCGATTCAATGACAATAGCTTAGACGTTCAATAAAAATTATAGTTGGCATTCATTTTCAGAAATTATATTTTGGTAAGTCAATACCAAGAAGAAATAACTCAGAGAGAAACAGTTCCTTTTCCTTCTTCCTTCCTGCTCTGCAAACTCCCAAACCTGGGTCAGTCCTAAGGCTTCTATCTTTTCAACCTGCCAGGCCCAGATTTCTGAACCTCAGTGAGAAAAAACATATAATCTGGATCGGCTGCAGAACAAATTCCTGGTTCCAGTTTGTGCTGCACACTCAACATCACTCATCCATCTGTCTCCCTGTCTCTAGCCCACTTCATCTCCATTCCCCACAGCAGTTACCCCAGAGCGTCCCCCATTCTTTTGGGTCCTCTCCCTTCCATCCATCTCCATTGTTCTCAGCAGAAAACTTGCTTCCTATTTCATGAAGAAATTGCAGCATTATCTGGCGTAAATTCCCCTTGCTTGCTTTCTCCCTATCCACTCCTATTATTTTCCCAATTGTCAATCATCTGGGAATTGCTAATTTTAAAGATTAGTAGTGCCTGGGCCTCACTCCAGAAAATTATGATTTCATTAACTGGGT